>NW_026126516.1:0-2435000 GCF_943737965.1 Phodopus roborovskii | reverse complement strand
TCTGTGGCTTTCCCCATCATGGTCTTGGCCCCTTTGTTCATATTATCACTCCTTCATCTCTTTGGGTAGACTATAGGAGCTCAGTTCAGTGGTTAGCTGTGAATTTCTGTATCTGCTTTCATCAGTTACTGGATGAAAGTGTCAGGAGATCATGTCTATTTCCCCTTCCTAGGTAGATCCATGAATGTCATTCTTAGGGTCCTCCTTATTACCTAGTTTATCTGGAGTTGTAAACTGTAGGCTGGTTATCCTTTTCTTTCTGTCTAATATCCATTTATGAGTGAGTATATACCATATTTGACTTTCTGGGTCTGGGTTACCTCACTCAGGATAGTTTTTTCCAGTCCTGGCCATTTGCCTGCAAATTTCAAGATATCATTTTTGTTTTGTTTTGTTTTGTTGTTTTGTTTCCAGAGTAGTACTCCATTGTGTAAATGTACCACATTTTCTTTATCCATTCTTTAGAGGAGGGACATCTAGGTTGTTTCCAGGTTTCTGACTATTATGAATAATGTTGCTATGAACACAATTGAGCAAACGTTGCGTCATATGAGTATGGTTCCTTTGGATACATGCCTAAAAGCGGCATTGTTTGGTCAGGAGATAGATTGACTCCCAATTTTCTGAGGAACCACCAAGGTTCCTCTGACTTCCAAGGTGGCTGTACAAGTCTACATTCCCCACAGCAATGGAAGAGTGTTCCCATTCTCTACATCCTGTCCAGCATAAGCTGTCATTGGTGGTTTTGATCCTAGCCATTCCAACAGGTGTAAGATGGTATCACAGAAATGTTTTGATTTGTGTTTCCCTGATAGCTAAGGTGGTTGAGCAATTCCTTAAATGTCTGTCAGCAATTTTAGTTTCTATGTTGAGAATTCCCTGTTTAGAGCATGTTTTTTGCTTTATAAAACCTTCTTAATTTTAAAAGGTCCTATTAACCAATTGTTGCTCCCAGTGTCTGTGCTACTGATGTTATATTTGGGAAGTGGTCTCCTGTGCCAATGAATTCAAGGGTGCTTGCCACTTTCTCTTCTGTGAGGTTCAGTGTGGATGGATTTAAGTTGAGGTCTTTTATGCATTTAAACTTGTGTGCATGGCCATAGATATGGCAACCTCTAGTTATTCCAGTACCATTTGCTGAAGATGCTTTATTTTACCATTGTATAATTTTAGCTTCTTTGTCAAAAATCAGGTGGGTTACTAGCAGGGTCTTTGATTTGATTCCATTGGTCCACCTGCCTTTTTTCATGCCAGTACCAAGCTGTTTTCATTACTGTAGCTCTATAATAGAGCTTGAAGTCAGGAATGGTGATACATTCAGACATTCCTTTATTTTACAGGATTGTTTTGGATATCCTGAATTTTTATTTTTCCATATGAAGTTGAGTATTGTTCCTTCAAAGTCTGTGAAGAATTGTGTTGGGATTTTGATGGGAATTTCATCAAATCTGTAGATGGTTTTTGGTAAGATTGTCATTTTTCTATGTTAATCCTACTGATCCAAGACCATGAGAGATCTTGGAGATCTTTCCATTTTCTAACATCATCTTCCATTTCTTTCTTTAAAGACTCAAATTTCTGGTCATACAAGTCTTTCACTTATTTGATTAGAGTTACCCCAAGATATTTTATGTTGTTTGTGGCTATTGTAAAAGGTGATGTTTCTCTAATTTCTTTCTCAGACCATTTAGGATCTGTATATAGGAGGGCTACTGATTTTTTTTTTTAAGTTAACCTTGTATCCAGCCATATTACTGAAGGTGTTTATCAGAGGTAGGATTTCCCTGGTTGAATCTTTGGGTCATGGGTGTATACTGTCATATGATCAAAACATATCAAAAGTTTGACTTTGTCCCTTCCAATTTGTATTCCATTGAGCTCCTTTTGTTGTATTGTTCTAGCTAAGACTTCAAGTACTATATTGAATAGATGAGAGAGAGTGGACAGCTGTGTCTTGTTTCTGATTTTAGTGGGATCATATTGAGTTTCTCTCCATTTATTTTAATGTTTGCTGTTGAATTGCTGTACATTGTTTAGGAATGTTCCCTGTATCCCCAATCTCTTCAAATCCTTTATCGTGAAAGGGTGTTTATTGAAGGATTTCTAAGCATTTAATAAGATGATCATGTGATGATTTTTTCCTTTATTTTGTTATGTGGTGGATTACATTGACAGATTTTCTGCATCTCTGGGATGAAGCCCACTTGATTATAGTGGATGGTTTTTCTGCCATGTTCATGGATTCAGTTTGCCAGTATTTTGTTGAGTATTACTGCATCAATGTTCATGAAGGAGATTGGTCTGTAATTATCTTTGTTACATCTTTGTGTGACTTGGGCATCAGGGTAACTGTAGACTTATAAAAAGAATTTGACAATGTTCCTTCTTTTCTTTGTGTGGAACAATTTAAGTAGTATTAGTATTAGCTCTTCTTTGAAATTCTGATAGAATTCTGTGCTAAATCCATCTTGCCCTGAACTTTTTGGAGGGAGGAATTGGAGATTGTACTAGATGCTTCTATTTTCTTAGGGGTTATATGTCTACTTAAATTGTTTATCTGGTCTCTATTTAATGGTACCTATTAAGAAATTTCTTTTAGAAATTTCCAATTTTGTAGAATACATGTTTTTGAAGTATAACCTAATGAGTCTCTGGATTTCCTCAGTATCTGTTGTTATGTCCCCCTTTTTGTTTCTGATTATGTGAATTTGGATATCCTCTCTCTGCCTTTTGGTAAGTCTGGATAAGCGTTTGTCTATGTTGTTAATTTTTTTCAAAGAACCAACTTTTAGCTTCATTGATTTTTTTTGTATTGTTCTCTTTGTTTTATTGTATTGATTTCAATCCTCAGTTTGATTATTCCCAGCCATTTAGTCTGCCCGGATGAGATTGCTTCATTAAGTTCTAGAGCTTTCAGATGCTCTGCAGTGAAGAGGAGCTCTAAAGGACTTTCCAAGGTGTAAAACAAAGTAGCATTTATTTTAATTAATCTAGAAGTCTCGGAGGCCTACTCCCATCCTATATTTAGACAAGCAAATTTTTACAGGTATAATATAAAATTTCTTCTAGTTGTAGTATATCAGTATCAAGAGATACATTTGTTTCCTAACAGGATTGACAAGATACACTCAGAGTGGAAAATGGAGTGATAAAGTTTTCACAATATACTATGATCACTTGGGATTCATACACAAACTGACTCCGGAACACTTTGACACTGGCTCATCACCTTCAGGCGCTCGAGCTTCTCATCATATTTTTGGATCGGTCAGTAACATGATACACTGAAAGTGTTTGTCTTGTTTTGAGAACAAATGCCACATTCTATGTGCAGAACAATGATTGAGATGGTGTTTTCCTTAATACAAACTCTTGTAAGGTTTTAAATTTGTGGGGGGGGGCAGGTGTTTAGGGAGGCTGTAGGTGCTAGGTCTGTCCTAAAGTTGGAGTTACAGGCAGTTGTGAGCCATTTGGCAGGGTCCCTGCAAACCAAATGCAAGTTCATTGCCAGAGCAAGTATGTGTTCTTAACAGCTAAGCCATATCTCCAGACCCTTCTGGACAACACTCTTTGCTATAGGAAAGCTTTGTATACAACATTGAACACCTCCAAAATCTTCTCTGAACCCCTGGGTATCTTCATACAAGATTTCACAGCAGAAAAGCAAGTCTGTAACAGATCTTTTAGAAGAAACTCAGCACCTGATAGAGTTTATTTTCTACCTTTAGATGTTGTCCTTGAAGACAGATGACTTTTGACTTGCCTTTCACCTTCCATGTTAACTAGTCCTGCTCCCTAGTTTATTCCTTATTATTGCTGGCATAGAGCACAGTTTTGCTGGCCTTCACAGATGATAATAGATGCATAATTTTAATATTTACAATGTATAATGTGCTATTTCTGAAGACCACACCTTGGTATTCAGAGCCCACATGGTGACTCAACCATCTATAAGAATAGCTCCAGATTATCCAATACACATTTATTACCTCTAAAAGCAGTAAATTCACATATGTGGCACATATATGCCAGCTGTGGTGTTTGGGTTTTGTCAACTTGACACAAACAGATACATCTGAGAATAATGTCTTTTGAGGACTTGGACACATCAGACTGGCTTAGAGCCAAGTCATGGAGGCATTTTCTTGATTACTGGCTAATATGGGCAGCCACAGCAAGAAAAATTCTTATATGGCCTCTGTTTCATTTCCTGCCTCTAGGTTTCTGAAATTAAGTCCTTTCCCTAATTTTGGACAATAAGCTGTAATCTGAAATAAGTCATTTCCTTCCCAAGTGTATGACCAGCACAAGAAAGTAAGCTAGCACAGAAGGGAAGCACTTATACACTTATGATTGAATAAATATATTAAAGTACACATTAGTTAAAAGATCAATCTGCATACTAGGACAAGAATACGGGTGGAGAGGAGGGTGTTTTTGTGTTCTCTGTCTGAGACATACACACAAGGTAAAGAGAGGAATTCCCGGAGGGGAGATGCCAGCATGTTCTCTGAACTGGAGTCTGGATTCTGCGCATGTACACAGTAGATGATGCTAGCAGTCTGCTAGACATAACCACAAAAAGCAGCTGTCAGAATTTCACTCATGTCACAGTTCTGCAGAAAGTAGCTTAGCTCCCTTCAATGAACGCTAAAATAGATAAGATGGAGAAACTATAGGGCTTCTCATACTCAGGACAAATTTGAAGAACCTAATTCTGCTGCTTTATTTCTTTCTACAAATGATTCATGCATCCTCTCTGGGAAAAAAAGCCGTCACTAGTTCTTACTATGTGTCGGGCACAGCTGTGAACTCTTCATCTTTTAACAACCATTTGTCCTCATTTCCTTAGGAGGGAGGCAAGGCACACAGAGAGTAAATAACACCCATATTCTGTTGGGGCATTAGAATCAGGCTTTTCACTGAGGCAATTGACTCAGGGTTGTCCTTTTAGCCACCCTATTTCCCTATCTCTTTCATTCCTGGTGAGTGCCCATGATTCAAATACTGGGAGGAAAACATGACAGGAAATGTTTGTTGGAAGCAGTACTTGATAGATAAAACCCAAAACAGGCTGTAATAGCTACAACCCTTTACACACACATGCACACATGCAGGCATACACACACACACACACACACACACACACACACACTAAGACACATGATCAACACCCACAACCATTTTAAAGCTGTATTTTCTGGCACTAAAAGGTCCCAGAACTGGTCAGTTCAGGAGGAGAGAATTAGATCTCAGAAACCTAGGCAAACATTACATAAAGGACTGTCTGTAAGTTCTGTAAGGTGGATAAAAAGGATATTCCAGCAGAGAACCACAAGGCTCAAGACACAGACCATGAGACTCAGAGCATCAGTGCTTGAAGGACAGGCCCTTAGTGGACTCTTGCTCAGTAGCACCCCTAGTAAGAACACAGTTATGACAGTATCTGCTGTGTTCAGGGTGGGGTCACCATAGATAACCCAGCTTTATAATCTGTACCAACAAACTCATCATACAGCACCTACACCATCTCAGCCTCCTACAAAGAGCACAGGAACCTCAAACTGGGTCTTAATTATCAGATTTCCTTTTCCTTCACTGCAGAAAACTAAGTTTTCTCTTACACACACACACACACACACACACACACACACACACAGATATCCAAAGAGCATATAGGTATGTTACTCCGATCAATAAGTAAAGCAGGATCATTTTGATAGGAAGGGGAAACACGTTTGCTATTTGAATTGCATTATAATTGCAGCGTCAGACATTGAACATACAATATTTCCTCTTCTCCAATTTCAGCCTCCTGATTTGGGATTTAATACTGCACTAGCTCCACAGTATCTCTCTCCCAATGAGATGCTTTTCTTTGCGTATGTACCTCTGACTGAGCCTGAGCACAATATACACAACAGGATATTTAAAAATATTCACCTTGGGAAAGTGATAAACCACAGGTAATTGAAAATCTGCTCACACTTATTTAAGATACCTGGTGGCTTTCAGATTCAAAATTTTAACCAACTTTTTTGAAGATTTGTTTTGGTTTAGTAAGTTTTTTAATGTCTTTCATGACTAAATACATTTTTCGAGACGGATTATCACTATATAGTATTTGCTGGCCTAGAACTTTCTATGCTGAGCAGGCTACTCTGAACTCCCTGAGATCTCCCTACCTCTGCCTCTCATGGGATTTCTCTGACTTTTGATTATCTATGTGACTATTAGATTGAGTTTTTCAGGTCTCCTTAAGTGAGAAAAAAAAAAAGTCTCTTAACAGGTGTTAGACCTTGAAGAAGCAAGCAAATTCTACTTTGTGTCTGCAACCAGTTTGTGGGTGGAATTTGTCTTTCTCAAGTGGCTTAGCAATAACTTTTGTTTCAAAATATTTATTCTCACTGTGTGTGTGTGTGTGTGTGTGCGCGCATGTATGCATGCTTGCCACATGTGAGATCAGAGGACAACCCACAAGGATTCAACTACTGTGCCATCTTGCTGGGGGCTAATTCTACTTAATTAATTACCTTAGAATTTTAGGAACAAGACGCGTCCCTGATGCTCTTTAGTGGGTCAAGAGTTGTGTTATACTCCCCTCTTTTTGAAAGTGTGTTCACTTGAACACTACAGAGAGCTGTCTTTGTGTTCTTGCACAATTGCTTACAGCTTTCTCTTCTTAGGAAGGAAGGGGGAGGGGATGAGGATGGCGGAGTTTGAGGAGAATCCTCAGATAGCACTGACTGACTGTTTGAAGCCTGTGTGTAAGTTTCTGGTGCCCACTCTTCTGTGGATGGGGGGTTTTGCCTTCCATGAAATGAAGTTCAGAAACTTGAGTGATGCAAGCCTGCTCCTTCTTATTCTCTGATTCTTCCCAGGTTGCCTTGCTCTCAGTGATCCTCACCGCTGCCGGGCCCCGGTCTTTGTCATGAACTTTGAAGGGAAGCCATGGGGCTTTCACTGAGTATCAAGTCCCTTTGCCCAAGTGCTCCAGCCTTAGACTCACATGTTGGCACAGACTTGGCCTTTGGCACGTGTAACAGTTTGGGCTGATGCTTTCTTTCTTATGTCGTAAGCACTGTTTCCTTTCCCCATGCTCTCCTTCCATGGTGAAAATGATAACTGGTGTTTGGTGTTTCCTTCAAGCTACTAATCCTGCTGCATTTTTGGTTAGTTCTGGCTTAGTTCATTTACTATTGCTATGGAAGAACACTTGAAACTGGGTGATTTACAGAGATAAGGGATTTGTCTGGGCTTTTGATTCCAGCCACTAGACTATCCAAGCTAAGACTTCCAACTGTGGTCAGGGCAGCGACCTTACTTAGTGGTGGAAGGTAGATAGATGGACAACTGGATGTTCGAGAAACAGAAAACTAATGTCTCCTCATAACTATTTCATTCCCAAGGCAGGGCTGCACTCCCATGATGCAAACATTTCATTATTAGTCAGTGTTCTCTAGATGGACGAACAGACTGTGGTGCAGCTAGTCCAACAATCTACCAGTGGAAGGTTCAATAATCCAGTGGTTGTTTCAGCCCACAAGGCTGGGTATCTCAGCTGGTCTTTAGTATGTTCCAGAATCCTAAAGACGTAGGCTCTAATGCCAGGAAGGACTTGCCAGTGAGAGCAAGAGCAAGCAGGCAAAAAGCTAAAGGTTTTTCCTTTCGTGTTCTTTCTAAAGGCTGCAACCAGAAGGTGTGGCCCTGATTGAAGGTGTATCTGCCCGCCTCCAAAGATCCAGATGTTAAAGTGAATCTTCTCACTTCCAACTATTTAATTAAGAAAAAAAATCCCTCACTTGCCCCCAGCCACTTGGGTTTTAGTTGATTGCAAACATAGTCAGGTGACAACCAAGAACAGCCATCACCTCTCCACTGTCCCCCTCTGCACAGCACTGCTGCGTGGAGGAAGAGACCCTCAGCATGAGTCTTGGTGGGCACAAATCATAGTCAGAGTATGTCCATTAGGGAAGAGATGAGTTGATATATTCTTTTCTTGTAACTGAAACGAAGTCAAAAGTTTCATTTCCCTTTGTGTAGTAATCCTGTATTTGCTAAATACTTGTAATAATTTTGGTGCTTTTCTACATGCTCCTTTTGATGTTCCCAGCAGGCAAAGATATACTTCTAAGTAAATAATCGTATCTCCTGCAAACAATTTCTGTTTATTTCTTAACATCTCTAAGCATATTAAGCTATTTACTATTACAGTGTGCAGGCCTAATAACAAATATTTTAAGTAGAAGATATCTGGATTCCTTGTTGCTCCTGATTTTTAAAATAATCGTTTAAACATTGCACCATAACTTGATCTTGTAACTTGAAAAATAAAAACCCAGAAACAGATATTGGGGTTTAAGCTGAAAGGTCAGAGAACCAAAGCAGCCATGTGAGTAGCTCTTACCTCCACCAAGGCTGAAGCAATCCTGCCCTCATCATGGCTGGAGACATGTTGCCCTAACATGGCTCTAGACCAAAATGCCCCAGGCTAAACATATGCTCCTATCTTATATGTCACATGTGCTGGGATTAAGGGTGTGTGATCCCCAGTACTGAGATAACCTTTGTGTGAGCTGATTCTCTTTTGGACTGAATCAGTTTCATGTAGCTCAGTGTGGCCTTGAACTAACAGAGATCTGTCTACTGCAACTGATAACCTACTCAGACATATCTTTGCCCAGTGTTCATAATTTGTGGCAATGCTTACCACTTTTTGATAGAAGAAATTGCTGTGTATTCCAAAGCTGGCCTCAAACCTTCAATCCTCCTGCCTCAGCCTCCTGAGTACTAAAGTAACAGGTGTGCACCATCGTGCCAACCCCAGGATTCACTCTTGATGCCCATTCTGGGTGTTGGAACAAATGTCCAGTGGCAGTATAGTGTAGTACACTATACACGGTCTTGGTGTACTAAAATTCCACTGTGTCTCGTCTAGTAACCCTAGTCTTCCCAGCTCCTGGCAACTTGTTGTTGTTGTTGCTGCTGTCCCCTTAGTTTTACCTTTTCTAGAATGCCACACAATTGGAGTTACACAATCTTTTGAGATTTGCTTTTTTTTCCTCTCTAAATATGCTTATAAGATTCCTATTACCCTGCTTAAACAAGACCGGAACAATTATTACATCACTAAACATGCTATCATAGAAGGGGCAATTTGATAAGGCTCCATCAATAAATAAATAACTAGAGGAAACTAAGGTGTGCTGAGAACTGGAAAAATAGTCTTCCTAGGGCATGAGCCCCTTAATTGGTTATCAACACCAAGTTGTCAGCCCCAAAATCATGTACATACTAAGTGGACTAAGCAGATTTGTGTACATATATAATATACATATTATATATACATATACACACATGTATATACATTATATACATATATACATACACACACATATATGTATATGTATATGCATGTATACAAAACAAGAGAAAAACAGGTAATCAATTTGAAAGGGTACAAGATGAGGGGAGAGATGACATGGAAAAGTTGGCGGGAGGAAAATAAAGTGGGAAGTGATTTAATTATATTTTAATTTCAAAAAATTGAAAAGATACCTATTATCTTCCAATGGCTTAATAATTATTTAGTGATGAATAGTATTCTCCTGTCTGTTTGAAACACAGTTTATATAAATATTCACCCATTCTTTTAAATTATTTGTATGTGTGGGCCTTTTGCCTACTGTGCACTATGTGTATCCCAGTGCCACGAAGGCCAGAATATGGCATTGGATCCCCAGGAACTGGAGTTGCAATGCTTGTGAGCTGCTTTGTGGATGCTGGGAATCAGACCAGGTCCTCTGCAAGAGCAGCCAGTGCTCTAAGAGCTGAGCATCTCCCCATCCCCAATCTACTCCACAACTGAAATACTTCCCAGCTCCTCCCCAAGAACAAACTCTGGTAGTGTCCATATGCAGGCTGTGGTGTAGACAGACCCTTTCACTTCACTTGGGTTAATATCTACAAATATTGCATATGGTAAGAATATGTTTGAGATGAAAAGAAGCTACCTAACTCCCCATACCTTTCCACATTCCCACCAGGAATAAGTTAGAGTCTCTTTTTACATCCTTATCAACATTTGGCATTGTTAGTGTTTAGAGTTTTGTTATTTTAATTTCCAGTTCCCTGATGATTCTCTCTCTCTCCTAGGAGCAGTCATAGCCTCATTTTTTTAATTTTTTTCATTGAAATGTGAAGTGTAACATTGGTTCTAGAAAATTTGTCTTAATTTACAATCATAGCAGGAGTGAATGGGCATCTATTTCTATTCAAGTATCATCTCTACTGAACTCTGACATTTAAAAGTATTTATAGGCTGGGGGTGTGGATCACAGGAATAGCATTTCCTATTCATGAAGGTCTAGGTTTGACCCCAGCACTAAAAAGATGATAGCTAACTGGCTAGATGATAGACAATGGATAGATAGATAGATAGATAGATAGATAGATAGATAGATGATAATCTTTGCTCATTTTAAGTGAAAATTTATGTTGTATAAACCATTTTATTGACAACTAAAAACTTTCAACAACTATTGGCCAAATAGTCACTTGTTAGCTGGTATATAACTATCATCAATCTGGTTTATTTTATTTGTAAATTTTATGTTAATATGCCTACTTATTTAAACCTCTAGGATATCTATTTTATGTTTACTGGTTTGTTTTTGTAGAGGTGGAATTGCTTACATCAGAAAATTATTAGTGCATACCAATGGTCCTTTGGGATTTCATACCTCAGTCCTCACAGATGTAATAAAACCTTTTGGAATAGATGAATATGGAAGTATAGGAAGCTATTTGGTACATGGTTCTCTTGCTATTTCATATTCTGGAAACAATTTATACCACATTAGTATTACAACAAAAGGTAAGTATGAAAATATAATCTATTTCTGATGGTTACAAAAACTAAAAAGTTACTTTTTGAGAAGACTTCATATTTCTTTAGTGTGTGTGTGTGTGTGTGTGTGTGTGTGTGTGTGTGTGTGTTGCTGAAGATTGGATATAAAGCCTTGTATATGCTAAACAAGGACTCTACTACAGTACTATCTTTACTCTCAAATTCTAGTCCAACAGACAACCAAAGTTCACAGATACTTAGGTTACAGGAGCAGTTGTTCATAATATAATAAAACAAAGCTACGACTTCACAACTATATTCTCAGTAGTAGTGCTTATTATTTATTATACTGAGACTTATTTTGTCTTAAACATTGATCAGATGAAGTAAGAGAAAATGGTATTTTTGTGTCAATTAAAAATACATTTGGAATTTATTTTTTAAAAACTTTTTAAAGGGTGGCCATGAATGATGATGCAACACCTTTCTATCCTAGCACTCAGGAGGCAGAATCTGTGAGTTTCAGGCCAATCTGATGTAGATATCAAGTTCCAAGCTAGCCAGGGAGGTATGACTTTGTGTCAATTTTTTCTCAAGAATATGACGATTTTGCCCTACATAAAATTAATGAATTTGTACCAGGAAGTGGTGGTGCATGACTTTGAACTTATTGCTCATGAGGCAGGAGCAGGCAGATCTCTGTGAGTTCAAGACCAGCCTGGTCTACAGAGTGAGTTCCAGGACAACAAGGACTGTTACACAGAGAAACCCTGTCTCAAAAAAGCAAAACAACAAAAAAGGGGGAAATTGAAACTCTGTTATAAAGGATGTTTCTATTTCTAATTATTATCTGATAGGTACACAATAGAAGTTGATAGGGTTTGGGTCTAGATAGGTAGCTCAGTGATTAAAAGTATATACAGCTTGAGTGGAAGATTACAAGTTCAGTTCCCATCACCAACTTCAGGCACTCAGAACAGTCCAGAACTCCAATTTCAGGGGATTCAATGCCTCTGCTCTCTGAGGACACCTATACTCACATACACAAACACATAAGACAACATATAATTAGAACTCTGAGTAACTGCGATGCCATTAGAGATATTCTCTAGTAGAGAATGACTGGTTTGTTTCGAGTTTAACAAGATACTTTGTCTTTGTGACTAGACAGGTGAAATAGACAGGCCACAGAGGAAAGCAGAGAAGCCAGCCAAAGGCAAGTTATAGGGTGGGAGATCATGTCAAACTTTAGGTCCCTATTATGTCACCAACTGTCAAACCTGCACCTTTTCAAGCCAAGCATGCACAAGACTCTGAATTCAATCTACACCCCACAAAGACAGAGGTTAAAAACAGGGGAAGGACGACAATAGTAAATCTGAACGCCAGAAGGTGGTTCACTCCTGAACCCTAGCACTTGGGATTCTGAGGCAGAAGTCATGAATGAATTCAAGGTGAGCTTCAACTATATAGCAAGAACCTCTATTGTTTTTCTTTTTATTGAAAAATATCATAAAATGTATTTTCATCAAGTTTCACCACCCCACAATTCTTCCCAGATCTTCCCCAGCACTCTATACTAGTAACTTTGTGTTCCTCCCTAAAAACAAACAGCAAACACACAATGCTCGCCCACAAAAACAGAAACCAAAATATACAAACAAAAAACCAGTAAGACAAATAATGCTAAAACAAAGCAAAGTAAAACAAAAAGTCTACAAAAAAATACCACTGATTTGTTTTGTATTACTCAACTATTCCTGGGCATGAGAAGTAACCTGCCTAGGCAGTGTGTGTGTATGTGTGTGTGTGTGTGTGTGTGTGTGTGTGTGTGTGTGTGTGTGTGTATGTGTCTGTTCCCATATCTACTAAAACAAGTGTATCTGTGTATCTGATGAGGGCTGAGTGAGGCACTGATACATAGGTGTAGAAGAATGTCATTAAAAGTCTTTTTATTGCCATGATCATTTAACAGAATAGCATGTATAGTCTCAAGTTCTTCTCCACTTTAGCAATAGCAAATATGAGTTCCTTCTCATAGAGTGAGCCTCGAATCCAGTAAGAAAGTGGTCGGTTACCTACATAGTTTTGTGTCAGTATTGTACCAGTATGTCTTGCAGACAGATAACTGGTGTGGATCACAGGATTTGTAGCTGTGGTGATAATTAACTTTCCCCTCTGACAGCATGCATGCAGAGTACCTTCTAGTACCACAATCAGGAATCAGTAGGCATGAAGCTTCTAGTTAGGTACCAACCTGACTTCTCTGTGTTCAATGAGATATATAATTGTTGTCTTCATTAAGGGCCTTGCCATCAGCTTGTGGAAAGTAAACACTACCCTTGGCAATAGCTGGTGGTATTTGTGGCTTTCCATAGGTCCCTTTAACCAACAACTCAACAAAATGTAATCCATTCCTGGCACTGGATGTTTTGCATGGTGGCATAAGAGGTCTAGTTGGGTCATTGTCTTCCTCATTAATTGTTGACTGCATTTAGGTTCCTTTTATATATGAATATATTTTAGGCACAGTAGTAGGTTACCATATGGCTTTTAAATGACCTTTGATGTTAAAAGTATTTTCCTTTCTTTTACCCTTCTCACGCACCCTTATCCTATTGAATCCTCCTATTTTAGTTTCGCTTTGTCACTCCATAACAATATATTTTATATTTCTGGGTCTTCTTTCTCCATCTTTTAGTTAGATTGGTTAATAATTTTATTGAGTATTTTTGCATCAATGTTTATGAGGAATATTGGTCAGTAGTTATGTTCCTTAGCTGTGTCTTTGTGTGGCTTAGGTACCAAGGTAAATTTAGCCTTGTAAAAAGAGTTTGGCAATGATTTTTCTAATTCTATTGTGTGGAACATTTTGAGTAGTATTTGTATTAGCTCCTCTTTGAATTTCTGGTAGAATTCTGCACCGAAACCATCTGGACCAGGGTTTTGTTTTTTGTTTTTTTTTTTTCTTTCTTTCTTTCTTTTTGTTTGTTTGTTTGTTTGTTTTTTGTAGACTTTTAATGACTGCTTCTATTTCATTTGTGGTTAAAAGTCCATTTAAACTGCTTATCTGTTCCTGACTTAATTTTGGTAAGTGATATCTATCCAGAAAATTGTCCATGTCTTTTAAATTTTTGAATTTTGTGAACTACAGGTTTTCACACAATTTTTTATTTAAATTAGAAATAATCTTATTTAATATATCAATCCCAGTTCCCTATCCCTCCCATTCTCCCATGCCACCCATGTCCCCCATCCCATCTCTCTTCTGCTCCATAGAATGGGTGAGGTCTTCTATGAGGGATCATCAAAGTCTGTCACATCATTTGGGGCAGGTCCTAGGCCCTGCCCCTTGTGTCTAGGCTGAGGGAGTATCCCTCTATGAGGAGTGGGCTCCCATTGGCCATTCGTACACTAGGCATAAATGCTGTTCCATTACCAGATGTCCCATAGACTGCCCAGGCCTCCAAATTGTCACCAATGTATAGCGGGCCTGGTTCTGTCCTATGATGGTTTCTAAGCTGTCATTCTGGGGTCTATGAGCTCCCCCTTGTTCAGTTCAGCTGTTTCTGTGTGTTTCCCCAGCATAGCCTTAACCCCTTTGCTCATCACTCCTCCCTCTCTACATCTGGATTTCAGCTTATCAATTTCCAGCATTCCCTCAGACTGTGTTTTTTGTTTTTATTGTCTCTATTTCAGCTTTCAAGTCTTAAACTGTTTCAGTTGTTTCCTTCACTTGTTTGGTTGTTTTTTCTTGGCTTTCCTTGTGTTGGGATGGTCATGTCTTGCTGGTGTAGAGTCCCTAGACTCTGGCGGTGTCATGTTGGTCTTTCTGTTGTTGACTGTGTTCTTATACTGTCATCGTCTTCCCATCCCTTCTTCCAGTGGGTGCCAATGGGGTCACTCCCTCTCCTGGTGGGTACTGGTCCAAGGTTCTCTCCCGGTGAGTGCAGCAGGTCTAATACTCCAATGGCTCTCCTCTTCCTGTGGATGGAGGTAGAACTAGCACCACGAAGTAGGCAGACTCTGGATGGCTCTGTCCACCTGGACTGCTTCACCCGTGTGCAGTTCCCAGGCCAGCAGAGCCTGAGAAGGGCAAGCAGAAGACAAGCTGGAAACGGGCCTAGATACCCAAACCAATTTATATATTTTGAAAATGCTTTGACTTCAAATTTTAAGTCTAAGGACACGTTACTTTGGGAAAGAGGTTCTGTTTTTCTTTCCACACACACACACACAAAAAAAAAAAGCAGTGGATTTCTTCCAGACTAATATGGTTTGATCAAGCAAGACCCCCCTGAAGCAGTGGCCCAGGTGATTCAACATCCAAAGCAGCTGAGAGGATGAAACCTTGCAGGCTACTATAGCCAGAATTTGGCCAGGTTTCTGTGTTTTCTAAGGATCCCCATGGTATTGACAGCACCCCCAAACAGCAGGAACTATACCAAAATTCCCAAATATTGTTTTAAATTGTTTGTTTACATTTAAATTTGGGTTAGCTATAAATGGGTAATGATCACAGCCAATCTCTTTCTAATGGAAAATAAAGGAGAATATGATATAGAAATGGATACTACTTTGCATTGGTATGGATTCTGATTTATTGATAATAATTTAGTGTCAAATTGTTATAGGTATATTTCCCCTCTTGTTTATATATCGTGTTTATACAGCTCTGTTAAAATGTATAATTAAATACAGATTATATATAGTCACCTATAACAGTCAAAACTTATAGTTAGGGACTGGCCAGTCTAAGGGACCTCTGACAGTAGAACCAGGATGTATCCCTGGTGCACAAAAGGACTTTGGGAGCACATTCCCCATGGAGGGATATTCCCTTAGCCTAGAGGCAGGAGGGAGAACCTAGTTCCTACTCCAAATGACTTGATAGATTTTCATTGATCCCTCCTGGAAGGCATCACTCTCCCTGTGGAGTGGGGGAGAATGAGATGGGAGGGGGAAATGGGAGGGAGGGGAGACAAGAGGGAGGGAGGGGAGAGGGAGAGGGAACTGGGAACAATATGTAAAATAAGAAAAAACAAAAAAAAATTTAAAAAAATTAGGTTAGTTAGGTTTTCTAGACCTACAGAGATATATTTGACATGGATAGTCTTCAAACCTTGCAAAGACCTTCAGAATATGGCATTTAAAATGGTTTACTAGCATTTTTCCTGAATGTGAGACACAACTGCTCCTGGCAACACCAATTACATCAAAAAATGAACATCAAAGAAAGTCAATATGGGGTTGCTTTCAATATGGCAAGACTAGCCATTTGGGCAGGAAACTGCTCTTGCCTGGACCGTTTAACTGTGTGCTTATAAACTGGACATGCAGGACCCACAGGAAAATGACTGCTGAACTTGACAAAAAAAATATGGTATAGTTCTGCAGGGTTCCTGCTTCTTCATGGAAGAGTCTGCCAGACAGTCTGCAGGACACAGACAAAAATGACTGACAAACTGCCCATACAGGTGGACAGTTTCAAATTTCCTGTTTCACTGAGACATCAGGCCTGTAGGCTGAAGACAGATGCCCCAACATTATAGAAGAACTTCAGGTGTGTTCCTGTCACTTCTAGAGTTTATATTTGATCCTTCTGAGGTCTTTGATGGAGTTGAAGACAGATAGTTTTGGTTATGGTTTTCCTTAGTTATGATAAAACATAAGATATATTTAAGACTTTAGGCTCACAAAGATAGGATAGATGATAGAATATTTTCTTTAAATTTTGGCAAATGTTAATAGACTAAATGTTGTAACTATAGTTTTTTCTTCAAAAAATTTTTGCTATATATAAATTACTATGTTAAAGTTAAAACCCTTCTTTTTATTTAGACAGAAAAGAGGAAATGATGAGGATGTTTGCTGTGTATATGTTTCTCTTATTGGTTGATAAATAAAATACTGTGCCCAGAGGTCTACAGAGGGTGAACTTCTTTATGAGTCTTAAGAATACCTTGTATATATGATTGCCTGGAGTGATAGCTCAGCAACAAAGAGCACTTAGCCTTCAGTCATGAGGACCAAAGTTCATATCCCAGAATCCTCGTCAGTTGTCTCCCAACTGTCTGTAACTCAAGGTCCGAGGGCTCTATTGCCCTCTACTATCTTCTGTGGACACCTATAAACACATGTATGTACATACACAGGCAAAGGCACACAGATGCACAAGCAAAAAAGAATAAAATTCAAACTTTTAAAAGAATTCTTTGTATGTTTGAGATACGAGCTTATTATCAGATATGCATTTTGCAAAATTTGTTCCAGGCTATGACTTGTCTGTTCATTCAAATAACAAAGCCATTAAGGATAAATTTAATTCCAATGAAATTAAGTATTTACTCATAGACCTGTTGTTAGCTGTCTATCTGTAACCTTACTGCCAAACTAAAGATGTCTGTAGTTACCTTTGAGAAGATATAAATGTGGCATCTCACATCTAGATTTATGATCCATTTTTACTAAGTTTTATGATTTTTGTAAGTGTTTTTACCTAAGTCATTTCTTTACTTGTGCATTTCCCAGTGCTCCACCCATGTGTTGAAAAGACTATACTTGAGGCCAGGCAGTGATGGCTTGTGCCTTTAATCCCAGTACATGAGAGGCAGAGGCAAGCAGATCTCTATGAGTTTGAGGCCATTCTGGTCAACAGAGCAAGTTCCATAGCAGCTAAAGCTGTTACACAGAGAAACCCTGTCTCAGAAGACAAAAAAAAAAAGTGAACTTTCTCTCTTCAACTTCCTTTGCTTCTTTCTGAGAGATTATTGTCAGCATTATTTGGGTTTATTTCTAGATTTTCTGTTCAATTTCCTTAGTGTTTGGTCTTTCAAAGAAAAGCCACAGTCTGAATGGCTACAGCTATAAGTTAAGTCCTGAAAATGAAGTGTCAATTCTATGAATTTGTTTTCAATATTATATTAACCATTTCATTGTCATCTTTTGCCTATCCATGTAACATTTATAAGTTTATTTTAGTCTGAAGTGTACTGAATACCAGTCCCTCAAACTTGCCCCCTTATCCCATATTTTTTTCTTACTATAAAGCCAAGTTCAGCCTCAGAATCATATTCAATCCTATTCCTCTGCCTGCTCCTTTTTCTTTTCTTTTCTTTTCTTTTTTTTTTAATGTTACATGATTGATGCTGTAGTTTTAATTTGAAATCTATGGCTGGAAAGTTAGCTCAACAGTTAAAAGCATTCATTACTCTTACAAAGGACCCAGGTTTGGTTCCCAGGACCTACATAGTGGCTCACGACCATCTGTAACTCCAGTCCCAGGGAATGTGACACCATATTCTGCCTCTGCCAACACCAGTTGTGTACATGGTATACATACATATATGCAACCAAGACAATAATACACACAATAAATCTAATATTCTTCACCTAAATTTGAAGTCGAAATACACATAGTTGAAATACAGGAAATTATTGACAAAGAACAAAAAAACAAAAAGGAAATAAAAGGCAGGTAAAGAAGGGTTAAGAGAGAGTAGGAAGATTCTTCCGTTTTTCTCCTTGCTGAAAAATTCTTTAAGATTTATGTCTTTTAGCTACTTTTTATGCATATGTATGTGTACTGTGCATGCAATATCAGAGGAAGCAGTTGAGTTTCCTGGAACTGCACCTACAAATTGTTGTGAACCACCATGTGGGTTTTGGGAACCAAACCTGGGTAGTCTGTAATAGCAGCAAAAGCTCTTGACCACAGACCCATGTCTCCAGCCTTCCTCCTGAGAATTTTATAGAATAATGGTAAATATTAAAGTGTACCTTTGTATATGACATATTTGTAATGAACTTTCTATAAAATACTGTGTTGCATTTGTAAACTGAAGTTTGGAAAATGTGTTCTCGGTGCTATGATCAAAGTTTTAAAACTCAGATGAAACAGTGGTTAATTATGATCACAATTGCTTAGTGATTATTAACTGTTTTCTTTTATATGAAATCTTATGTTTCACCTTCAGGTCATGCAGCAGTGTTTAGCAATTCAGATGTAGAAAAGACTGTGGTGATACCTGGATACAGCAGCTTCATGATCACACAAATTCTAGATGTGAAGAATGCTTTATCGCTGGCTACCATGCCTCACAAAATAACATCAACTTTACACTTCCCTGCAAGGACCTGGTACTTATACAACTTTAGCACATCTAATGGACGAGACTGGAGTATAAATTTAAGACCATGTAATTATTTGGTTCAACAAGATGAGCGTAATTTTATTTCCCCCAACGTGGTGAAGTATATTGATGTAGGACATGAAGAGAATTATGAACTTAAGGTGATGGCTAATACAAAAGGTAAGTTTGCTTTCATTGAAAAAGTAAAAAGGAGTTATTTCTTTTCTTAACTCTTAGAGATTTATTTTACCTTCCATCATTGCTAGGTCACTACTACCAACAGAGGTATGTTACAGTGAATGACTACATTGTAGGCTCTGTATTAAATGATTTATAGAAATTTTAATATTTATAGTCACCATAGAAGTCTAAATAATAATCGTTTTATAAGTGAGAAAATTAAGGTAAGTTAACAGTTGAAGCTTATATCAACTTTTGCATATACTTTCATTCTCCTTCTAAATGAAAACCTTTCCATTTCTCTGGTATGGCAATAGTTGTCTTGCTTTAAAAAAAATAGGTTTATTTTATTCTGTGTTTATGAGTGTTTTCCCTGCATGTGTCTGCACCATGTGTGTGTCCATGGAGGCTAGAGGAGGATATCAGTCCTCTGGAACTCTGTGACACTTATAAGATACCATGTGAGTGCTGGGAATCAAACCAAGTTCCTCTACAAGAACCACTGAGCCATCTCTCTAACTCCTATTTGAGGTATTTAATCCAAGCAAAAAAAAAATGGATTTTACATAAAATACTGTACTTTTTCTTGTATTTATTATAAAAGCTTGTGAAATGACACCCATAGCTAAACACTGAGATAAACTCTTGGAATCCAGTTGCAGACAAAGAGGAGTGATGAGCAAAGGGGTCAAGACCATGCTGGAGAAACCCATAGAAACTGCTGATCTGAACAAGGGGAAGCTCATGGACTCCAGTCTGATAGCTGGGAAACCAGCATAGGACCAACCCAGATACCCTGAATGTGGTGTTAGTTATGAGGACTGGGGCCTCTGGTAATGGATTAGTATTTATCCCTTGTATATGAATGGGCTTTGGCAGCCCATTCTACATAAAGGGGACTGTAACGAGTTTTTCTGCCTGCCGCCGAGACATGTGTGGGAGGACCTGGGCCCGGCCCCAAATGTTATGACAGACTTTAAAGACTTCCCATGGTAGGCCTCATTCTCCCTGGGGAGCAGAAAGAGGATGGGGTGGGTATTGGCGGGGGAGACAGGGGAGGGTGAGAGGGTGCAGGAACTGGGGGTGACATGTGAAACAAGCTTGTTTCAAATTTAAATAAAAAAATAATTAATTAAACACAAAGACAAAAAACGTGTGAAGCTAGGCTGACAAGCTGCCGTAGCATACTAGTGTGTTTTTCCCTGCGACTGTTACCTGAGAACCACAATCAAAACAGCAAAGGGAGAGAACTAGGAACCAAGTCCTCTGACCATCCCAAGAGCACATATAACCACATCAATATGCCACACACACACACACACACACACACACACACACACACACACGCACGCACGCGCACGCACGCACGCACGCACGCACACACACACATTATGCAATCACACAAATTAAATAAGTGAGCAAATAAGTAAATAAATAAAAGTACAATGATAATGATGACTGTGAGAGCTAATGAGATGGCTCAGCGGACATAAGCCCTTGCCGTGCAACTCAGACAACCCGAGTTTGACCACTAGATCCCACAACAGAGAGAGAGAATTGACTCTGAAAAGTGGTCCTCTGACCTGCACATGCCCGCCATGGCATCCATGTACCCACACTTGAACACACACACACACACACACATATCGCATACACACAATAATAATGAATTGGTAAATAATCACAATTTAAGAACTTATAAGAATGTGAAATATGTGAAACCAGGGCTATTGTTTCTCTTAAGTGATAGGATTTATTCAATCATTACAGATGCTAGCCAGCAAAGGACCAAGTATGGGGCAAATACTGGGCTAGATAACAATTGGAAAAAGAAAAGTATAAATTCTGTATAAATGCTGTACATTGAAACCACATAGATTATAGATATGAACAGTGAGAGAACTCACAGCAGGGGCAGTGTTGAGGTTAGATCTATCATCAACAAGAACTACTTGTTGCTTGAGTTTGCCAGACTTCCTTGCTGGTTGGAGTTAACGGTGTGGAAATTACTCGCATAAGCAGGACAGAGTTGCGCCTGCTGGCAACGATGAAGATGTAACTAAGGTCTAAATGTACATGCATGGCTCATCATTGCGAAAGAACTGCCAGTGTCAGGAGACACGAGTTGGTAGGAAAGAAGCAGGTTTATTGTGTGTGCTGAAGGAGGAGGGGCCAGTTCCTTAAAGCTCTGTCCTCCCAGGCTCAGAGCTCAGGAGGGTTCCTGTTGTCAGCTTGACAAATGAGAACTACCTGGGGGGGAAAAGGCCCCGGGTATGCTTGTGAGGGATGATCTTGATCACATTCACTGAGGTGCGAAGACCCATCTCAGGTGTAGTGGACCCTTTCACCTGCACTGTGTGAGGTGGAGCCAGCAGGCTGAGCACTGCGCGCAGTAGTGTGCCTTGGCTGTGGATGAAAGGCCCAGCTGCTTTAACTTGACTTCTGCACCAAGACAGACTGTACCGTGAACCCTGAGCTGAAACAAACTCTTCTTTCTGCACGCTGCTATGATCGGGGTTTCTATCGTAGCAACGGGGAAAGAGCTAAGACGGGGGCAAAGGATGATTGTCTGGGCAGAGGAGGAGCAGCGAGGCTCACAGGGCTTAGTAAGGAAGAGTCTTTGTCTTCTCCAGAATGTCTTAATGGAGTTTGACCCCCATACTGGTGTGCTAAGAAAGAACTAGACGTCTAACTGCGCCTAAAGAGATGAGTACTGTAGAAAAGCAGAAGACAGATGTGCAGTCATGGGGCACATTGAGAAGACAAATGGATGCAGAGGCCTCAGTCTGTCTTCAGAGTACTGGCATGTCTTAGGTTTCTATAGAGGAAGACTTGGAGCCATAGAAATAATCCAGCAATCTCAGTCAAGGTGTGGTCTGGTTGCTCATTCTCAGTCCTGGGCCTCCATGTTAACTCAGAGTTCTTACTGGTGCCAACCGGAAGAGACAACCCACTTCCTGTAAGATGATTGCTCCTGTTTGTGTGCACAGCTCCTGTTATTCCCAGGAAGGTCAGGTTTAGGACAATGATTGGGGATGGAGTTCTGAACAGCAGGTGGAAAGGCTGACAGAAAAATGCTTCAGTTACTCTTTCTTCAGCTTTGAAAGGGCCTGAGACAGGTTAGGTCCCCATAATAACATTCCCTGGAGATTCGTTAAAACTCTTGCAAGGTCAGGCGCCAACCCCTAGTGGCAGATGCCCCACTGAGTGTGAAACATACATTCTATCCCTGGGTGCAAGTGCCTTCTCCTCTTCCCGCTGGTTGGATATCACAGGAGGTGTAGGCTTTCCCCTCTGATATCAAAACTCCATCATCCCTCCTGCCCCCCTCTTCTCTCGCCATTCCTAGAATTCATTCTCTAATCCTGTTTTTCAGATGTTCAATCTTACAGGTCAGCTATTGTGAGAGTTGTCCTATGATGCAACTGTGCCAGCATCTGCTTTACTCATGCCCCACCCCTGGCCTCCTTTAGTGCATGCACTTAGTCGCGTGGTAGGCTGTCTGGAATTTTTATTTTATTTCATTTGTGTTTGTGAGGGTATATCGTTGCACACATGAACTACACTACATGTGTGGGGATCAGAGAACCATTTTCAGGAGTAAGGTCTCTCCATCTACACTGGGTACCCAGAATGGAGTTCAGGTAATCTATATTGTAAAGAGAAAGTGCTTTACCCCAACCCTGTATTGTTCCACTAGAGATAAACCTTAAAATAAGGGTCACTAAAAGGCAGACAAGCAGATGATGTGAGATCCGACATCTGCTGTTTCTCTGAAGCCCTACGACACATGTGTATTGAAAATGGACCATCATATTTTATTTCTTATAGTATTGCTAATTTGTATACACTCTAAATAATTAATGTGTACATACAAAATTAAGCAGGAGTTTGGTGATGTCAGACTTTTTTTTTTTTTTTTGAACTACCAACTTCCAAATAATGACTTGAAAACTATTTATTAATTGTGGATACTTGACCTTAACTTAGGCTTGTTCCCAACTACCTCTTATAACTTAAATTAACACATTATATTAATCTACCTTCTGCCTTGTGACTCCTTACCTCTCCTCTGTACCTATATCCGATTTCCTTAGTGTCAGGCTAGTGAATTCCATGCACCTCAGTATCTGCCCCAGAGTTCCTTTCTTGCCCTGGAAGTCCTGTGTATCTTTTCCTGCACAGTGATTGGCCATTCAGCTCTTCATTAAATGAATCAGGTGCATTAGGCAGGCAAGATAAACAGTGACACATCTTTACACAATGTGATTAAATATCCCCCAACAGTCTAGAGAAAAGTAAAGGGCAGATCTAAAATGAAGGTGTGAATGCTGGGCTTTTGTCTTTCTAGCTTCCTGGTAGCAAAATTAGTTTCATTATGTATGTATGTATAGTATATACTTATATAAAACTTTTTTCTTATTTTACATATCAATCCCATCTCCCTCACTCCCATGCCCACCATCCCCTCCCATCCCATCCCCCCCCCACAGGGAGGGTGATGCCTTCCAGGAGGGATCATCAAAATCTGTCAAGTCATTTGGAGTCGAGACTAGGCCCTCCCTCCTGCCTCTAGCCTAAGGGAGTATCCATCCATGGGGAACGTGCTCCCAAAGTCTGCAAAAGGAGTTTCTAGGTGCCTTATGGGACCTTGATGGGGAATGTTCTTCTGTGTATGCGTTTGTCTTATGGGTTGATGAATAAAACACTGATTGGCCAGGAAGGATGATGGGTAGGACTAGGAGACAAGGAGGATTCTGGAAAGTATAGGTAGAGAAGAGTCATCATGTGATAATAGGAAGTGGCATGGCTGGACAAAAACTGCAGCTAGCTAACCATAGAGGTCTGGAGGTATGTACAGACAGACAAGAAGTGACGTAGTGGGAGAATCAGGGTATAAGACAGGAAGTCCCTCTCTTCTTTTCTCTTTGGAGACCTTGAGCAGTCACCATGTAGGCTGTCGGAGGAGTAACGCCATGCTGGGCATAACTAGGTAAGCCCAGTTATGATAGAAATGGGTTAATTAAAGGCTAGATTTATGACCAATAGAGTCTTTTGGGACTGAGGTGGTCCTGGGACCAGGCTGGCAGGAAAGAATGCTCGTTACAGGACATCAAGTCAGAGATGTCAAACTTTTATCCCGTTTGAGTCAGTCTTCAGGTGTCTGCAAGTTCAAGTGAAGACTCGGTGCTTTTAGCAAAGCTTTTAAGGCCCCACAAAGTGGTGGGCAAACTGCTACAGCTCACAGAGCAGATCTCTCATCTACATAAAAACAAACATGAAGACCTAATGTATGACATCCAAAATTCATACTACCTTAATTTCTATAGCGACACTTATCTATTAAGAGGTAAGGGGCCCAGAGATCTTCGTCTTCTGTTCCCTGGTGGTCACTAATGGCTTCTATGTGGGTACAAATCCAATAAACAGTGCCAGGAGATAACAGAGTGAAGGAAGGGCTTTCTTCTTCCAGCAAGTAAGAATACACTGGGAATAATTTCCAAAGCAATTTCTCCCCAAGGGAAAAAATGCTTTAATTTATTTTCCTTTACTAAGAAAATGTATATGTACATCACATGTAAATGTTGGTAGATGAACTGAGTATACTCAGTTCAAGTTCATGCATTCCTCAAAAGAGGGAGTGGCAACTAGAAATTCAGCAAGGCCGTGAGCAAAGTTTACCCTAGGTTACCTAAAAAGAGTGAGTCAGAGAGACTGGGATGTTTTGTCTGATTCCTAAATTTCTCTGGAGGAGATGTTCCCAAACCAGTAACTCTCACCAACAGGTCCCTGATGGAGCCCCGGAAGGATGGCTCCTGTGGCTCTTTAGAGAACAAGTTCTAACCCAGCACACACAAACTTTGCAGGGGCATTAGTCATTTCAAGGGCATCCTCTTCCTCAGCTCCAGAGATGTAGGTAATTGTACCTACAAATACCTGCCTAGTACCAAACGTAACCAATAGTAAGTACCCAGTGACCTTGCCATTCATTTGAGAACCTGGAAGAGAAATGAGGAATAGAAGGGAAAATACATTTTCTGAGGGAAATATCTGTGAAGGTGAATTTTACTAAGAACTATTAAGTTGCCAATCATTTTCAGTGGTTTTTACAATTTTCATTATGTAATGTTAGCTGTTGACACTGTCTCCACAGGTATGAGAGTACTTCATGTCCCACCAGTCAGTGTGGTTGTTGGAAACCCAGCGTTACTGGAAGTTAAGACAGAAGGCTATTTTGACATCACTGATAGCTACCATATGAAGGTTCACATAGCTAGCAAATTTTTCCGAAAAGTAAGAAGGTATTTTTAATTACAAAACTATCCATTAGATATAGAAAATATAGAAGAGTAGCTATGACAGACCCACAACCCTTGCATCAAGGGTACGTAACTGCACTTTGCATGTGTGGTACATTACAACACGGGGGGGGTGGCAAAGGTTAGAAACATGAGGTCTAGGCAGGAGCTGCACACTTTAATCTGAGCATGCTGGAGGCAGGAACAGGCAGAGACACCCGAGAGTTTGACGCCAGCCTGGGCTATAGAGTCCCGGGCCAGCCTGGGCTACACAGTAAGAGGCTCACAAAAGAGTAAGAAACAAAAGCGTTTATGTTTTTGCATTTTAGCCCTCTCTTCTCATTCTGTCTTTGGCGTCCCCTTCAGTGTTAGTCAGAGTTCCTCTCTTGCCCTTTCCTGCCCCTCCACATCAGGTTTTCCTTCCTTTCCCTTCTTTTCCTTCCTTTCCCATCCCATACTCTTCCTGTGGCAGGTTTTACCTTAAATGTTTGAACCTCAAACCTCACTCCACACTTTTGTCCACTTTATTTTATATGGTTATTGATAGTATGGACTTGGCTGTAATATATTTTATCTCTATACCTGATTTAGTTGGGTAATGCTATTCCTGTTTCAGTTGATTTCCCCGTCCCTGGGGGATGCTAGTGTTCTGATGGTCAGCTTTAACTACCAACCTCACATAATCTACAGTCACCTGGGAAAGGGGAAGGTGTCTCAAAGAGCTTGTCTAGGTTAGGTGGGCCTATGAGCATGCCTAAGAAAACTTTTGTTAATTAGGTTAACAGAGGTGGCAATCCCCACCCTGGATATTAGAAAAGAGAGAAACAATATTAACAAACTTCAAGACAAAAACACTAGGGGTTGGGAGTGTGGCTCCATTGGTAAAGTGCTTGTCTGGCATGCATGAAGCCCAGGGTTACATGCCTGCACCACATACACCAGGTATGTTAATGCATACTCATAGTCCCAGAACTTGAAAGGTAGAGACAGGAGAAAAGAATCAACTTGTGCAAGTTGTCCTCTGATCTGTACCACACATGCACACACACACACACACACACACACACACACACACACACACACACAAATAAATGTAAGAAAAAACTAACAAACAAAACATGAGACTACCTCAGTCAGTCTGTTCAGGGGTTTCAAACGCCTGATTTAACGTGTTTTGTTTCTCTACTCTTTTCCTTTGGCTGACTTGCTATAACGCTTAATAAACACATATGGTACCCCTACCATAGATCACTCTCTGGATCATTAAAAGCAATGTATTTGAGGTGTTTGGGGTTTCTAAGCATCATATTCTGATGTTTCCAGGGATCCACTTCACTAGCAGTGGTTGTGTGGGAATCAGCAACTCAGTGCTCTGTTACTACACTGGTGCCAACCATGAAGAGCAGTTGCAGCTACCTCAGGACCATGCACCACATTCCTGGCCGACACATACCTCCTGAAGACTGGATTAGTGGAGTTCACAAGGACAGCCAGGGTTTCAATATGATCAAAACTCTGCCAGTAAGAAATGTCGCTATGCCACCTTTAAGAGAACAAGTGATACATTTCTCCCGTGTGCTACCATGGCCATTGTGTGGCAGCATTTGTGCATCGTTTTCAAATTGTGGGTCGGTCTGAGAGCATGATGGTGACGACCCATTTCTAAACTGTGAAAACCTTGTGACATAATTGTGTTTCTAACCAACCTCTCTCATCACCATTAGTCTAATTAATCTAATTAATGATGATGGTATAATCTTGGGCTTTTGTGATACATGCAATGTGTCTTAAAATGTGACTTAAAATGACTTGTCTCAAACAATGCATCTGATTGCACTTCTCTTTGGGTGGGTTTAGGTTTGGTTATTTTTGTTTGTTTGTTTCTGTTTCCCCCCCCCCCCAGGTAAAGTCTCAAAATGTTGAACTTGAACTTTTGATTTCTCCTATGCACAATCACATTTCAATTGATTTTTCACTTGGATATTGAGATCCAAATTCAGGTCCTCACACTTGAGTAGCAGACACTACCAGCTGAGCCATGTGATCAGCCATTTTTGTTGTGTTTCATTTATTTGGGGATTCTGTGGCTATTTTAAAACAACAACAAAAAAAGATAATGTATTACTTTTAGTTTTGTGACAGAAAAAAAACCAATAAAACTTGAAGGTGTGTTCTGAAGGCATCACTGAGCCTCTATCAAAAATGCTTGGACACACCTGCATTGATTTTATGACAGCTGTTTTAAGTAGGAAAAGGCATTTTCTCCCCCTTACACATTCCAGATTACACCATCACAGGGTAAGGTCTTTGAACCTACAGAATCTTAGGAATGGGACTACTGAAAAGGGGAAGCTAACTGTAATACCTAGAACTCATGCAAAATATTTGCACCGAACAGTTGTCTGGAAACAAAATACTTATGCCTTGGCGAATCATAACACATGGCCCTCTTTCTTTGTTTAATCACTTGCAGATAAACTACAGACCTCCGTCTAATATGGGGATTTCTATTCCACTCACAGATAATTATTATCATGCAGACCCTAGCAAACCGGTACCAAGAAATCTATTTCACAAGTCAAAGGTAAGTAATTTATCTATAAGTGACGTAATGCAGTGTTTGTTTTATATTTAAGAAGGCACGGTGCCGATGAGATGCATGAGCTAAGAAAGGCACTTGCCATCAAGTCTAATCCCCAGAAAGTAGAAGGAAAGAATTGACTCCTGATGGTTTGCTCTGAAATCCACCCACTCCGTGACATATGTCACACACACACACACACACACACACACACACACACACACACACACACACACACGAGTGAGAGAATTTCCTTTTGTAAGTGAAATGTTAATGTGGTTTGTGAGGTTCATCGTTCAAATTTCAGGGTGAGATGGAATGCTACGATAGTTCAACTCAGAGGTCATGTGAGTTCTGGCCCTGAGCACACATAGCCCACTTGCTTCAATAATCTGGTGTGACAGATTACTCAGAAAAGGGATTAGTGTCTCTGGACAAAATTCATATAAAGAGGTTTCATTTTTTCAGATGTGTTGAAGTCCGTGGTGCTAAGCAAAAGAGAAACGCGGATTAGGTTATGGGGTGGGACCTCCTGCTCCCTGTCCCCTGGGTTTTCTCTGTCTTTGCACCAAGCTTCAGCATGGCTGCCCCAGCTCCCTCTTCCGAGCCATGTTGGCCCCTTTTCTGTTTCCCTGGTATGTTTCACCTCAGGACTTTGCAGCTACAGAAAAGATGCCACACCTCACTGTCACCTTTGCCAGGAGCTTGCTGTAATGCTCTGCTCCTAGAGGGGACTTCCCTGACCTCTACCTTCCCAGGTTCCCTATCACCTCAGATTTCCTCCATGTCATCTATTACTACTTTATACACTTTTCTCATTCCTTTTATTTCTGTGTCCTTCTGACCCCACAAGGAAGAAAGTTCGTAAAACAAGACTGACTTCAGTTTGGTTTCCTTTTCTCCTGATACTGACAGTCAAGGCAAAGCTTTGCACATGCTACTCAGGGTTTTGCTTGGTTTCATGACCTGTTCCTACAATATCCACAGTTGCCCAATGAGCACCAGACAAAAGAGTGTTCAGAAATTGTTGAACAAGTGTGTCATGATGGTGCACACAGATATAATTTCAGCAGTTCAGGAGCCCTAGTCAGGAGCATTGGGAGCTTGAGGTCAGCCTAGGTAATATAGTCAGTCTGAGGCCCCCTTTAGTTACATTGATAGACACTGTTTCAAACAAAAAACAAGAGTTGAACAAATAAAAATTCACATTGTATATGCACAAAATATTCAGAGGTTAACACTGTGGTGATATATTATTTATGATTTATTAAAGCTTGACTGAGGATTCAGAAAACATAAAAGCTATGGAAAGCAAAGAAGCTATAGAACAAGCAAGGTATAGAAGCCAGACCGTGGTGGTCCACGATTCTCCAGCCATGCTAAGAGGCAGTAGTCTGAGGTTTGCTGAACCAAGTTAGCATTTTAGTCTGAGGTGGAGCTTTAATGAATCACAAATAATGTATCACCATGTAACCCACTTCTTGCTGAATCTTGGATTTAAAGGCAAGGAATTCTGTTTCAATCAGTGAACCCCTAATATACTAGTTCTCCAACTCCATTTTTCCAAAGATAAAACCTGTTTTATCTTTAACCATTACCTCTAGAGACATAAGATTTTTTTTTTTTTTTGCATGTACATCTTTACTTTCCTGGGGTTCCCCACACCATGATTTCCCTGTGTATAAAATAAGAAATATATTCAATTCACATCAAGTAACTAAGAGTTAGAGTTGGCCCTTTGTTTATTTTGTTTTGTATTGTTGAGCAAGGTCTTGCTGTATAGTTCAGGCTAGCTCATACTTGCTATGTAGTCCAGGCTACGTAGTCCAGATCATCAAAGAGATGATCCAAAGAACTGAGTTTGCTGACATGTGAAGAAAGTTTTTCATAAAGGATTTGGGGGATGTGACAGTTGTACATGTCAGCACTTTGGTGTTATCAGACACTTGTCCGCATTCTCTAAGTTACAGCCTTGCACATGCATACTACATGGGATCTTCATGGACTTTCCTGCTACTCAGAGAAAATCACTATGAAATGAAAAGTCACAGAAAGGAAGTTGTGTCTTTGTGTGCAGTGTTTCTGAACAGAATATCCATGTATAAGTGGAAAGGATTGCTGTTCCATTACATCACAGATATTGTTGCATTACAATATATCCATAACCTCACCTCCTGGGCAAGCACTATATGCAGATCTATAGCCTCGGTGCCTCTTATTTTATCACTAATGAATTTTCTTCTCTTGACTTCTTGGGATTTTATTCAGATAATAAATATTTCCCAAACATTTAATTTAGAAAAACTCCAAATTATGAAAACAAGTCAACCTGTGTTATTTCTGTCTACAGGAAACTGGCAAATACAAGCAATGTGCTCACGCTAGGAATCGGGAAATGTGCAACTGCACAGAACATCAAAAGTTCTCCCATGCTGTCGCTTTCTCAGATTGCAAAGAAAAGGTAAGACAGTTTGTTAGTACCTGATGATGGGGTAATTTCCTATTCCCATGACTGGAAAGGTGCTTTTTAGATAAACTCAAAAACTCAGACAAGGGGCCTAGAGGCATGGTTGAGGATAAGAGCACTTGTTGCTTTTGCTGAGGACACAGGTTCAATTCCCAGCACCCACAGGCAGCTCACAGCCTTCTATAACTCCAGTCCTAGAGGGTCGAAAGTCCTCTTCAGGCTTCCGCTGGCACTGTATGGACACAGCTTAGAGACAAACTGCAGGCAAAAATCCCATATACATAAGAACAAGTCTTTAAAAGATAATAATAATTAAATCTCACATGGGGAAATAATGTCTATTATGACACAGAACTAAATATGACACAGCTAAAAGACCTAACTTTCGTAGCTAGAAGATGTAAGTAGATTTAACCCTGAGTAAAACAGAAATACTTGCTCTGACCTCTTCATTCTATGCAATGCATATAAAGACATACGTGTAGACACACATGTATGAGACAACAATTTGTAATTGCTGAAGCACAATACCATATAGTGGTCATCTGATTCATAACAAAGATCTGCAGATAGTTATGTCCATGTTCTTGGGAATAAAAGTTAAAGTCTGTAATCCAGAGTTCAGTCTAGCAGTAATCACAAATAAAGCCAATTTAAGAGGTGGGGGGGGGCTAACTCAGAGGACAAGGTGTTTCCTATACATGCATGGAGACAACACCTCAGATGCCCAGCACCCGCAGAAAGCTGGATGAGTTTGCCGGCCCACCTTACCCTCTCTCCCACCCTTACAAAACCACTGACCTCCCTCCTATCCCATCCCTACCCCCCCCCCCCGCACATATAGGGCGATGCCTTTCAGAAGGGGTCATTTAAATCTGTCAAGTCATTTGGAGTAGAGACTAGGCCTTCTCTCCTCTAGGTTAAGGGAGTACACCATTTTTTAATAGGGTTATTTGGTGTTTTGTTGACTAGTTTCTTGAGTTCTTCGTATATTTTGGAGAACAGCCTTCTATCAGATGTATGATTGCTGAAGATCTTTTCCCAGTCTGTGGGCTGCTGTTTGGTCTTGTCTATTGTGCCCGCCCTTTGCCTTACAGAAGCTTCTAAGTTTGAGGAGGTCCCATTTATTAATTGTCGATCTCAGTGTCTGTGCTACTGGAGTTATGTTCAGGAAGCAGTCTCCTATACCAATTTGTTCAAGGGCACCTCTCACTTTCTCTTCTAAGAGGTTCAGTGTGGCTGGATTGATATTGAGGTCTTTGACCCATTTGGACTTGAGTTTTGTGCATGGCGACAGACATGGGTCTATCCGCAGTCTTCTACACACCATCATCCAGTTGTGCCAGAACCATTTGTTGAAGATGCTTTCCTCCTCCCATTACAATCACATTTTTTACAGATGTAGGAAAACAATACAAAAATCCATAGATAAGCTCAAATACTCTCAAATAGCCAAGGCATCTTAAGCAAAAAGACCAGAGATGGGGGAGCCATTGTAGGTTTGAAGAGAAAACTGACTCTAGAGAAATATCCAGAGACCTAAAAGGATGACCCCAACTAACAATCTGAGCAACAGTGGAGAGGCTGCCTTAAATGCCCTTCCCTGATAATGAGATTCATAACTAAGTTATATGCCATAGTAGAGCCCTCATACAGAAGCTGATGGAAACAGAAGCAGACACCCACAGCTAAACACTGAGCCAAACTCCTGGAATCCAGATGCAGAGAGGGAGGAGTGATAACGAAAGGGGTCAAGACCATGCTACAGAACCCACAGAGACAGCTGACTTGAACAAAGGGAGCTCATTGACCCCCAGACTGATGGCTGGGAAACCAGCATTGTACCAACTCAGACCCCCTGAACATGGGTCTCAGTTAGAAGGCCTGGGCAGTCTAAGGGACCTCTGACAGTGGAACCAGGATGTATCCCTGGTGCACAAAAGGACTTTGGGAGCATATTCCCCTTGGACGGGTATTCCCTTAGCCTAGAGGCAGGATGGAGGTCCTAGTCCCTACTCCAAATGACTTGACAGATTGTGATGATGCCTCCTGGAAGGCACGACCCTACATGTGGAGTGTGGAGGAGAATGGGATGGGAGGGGATTCAGAGGGCATGGGAGGGAGAGAGGGATAGGAAACTGGGATCAATAAGTAAAATAAGAAAAAAACATATATATATATATATATGTGTGTGTGTGTGTGTGTGTGTGTGTGTGTGTGTGTATTACATATCAGAGATGGAAAGATCACAATCCCTGACCTCAACTTATACTAAAATCAGTATTGATGAGATGGCTCAGGGGATGTGATCATCTATTAACATTTCTCACCAAGTCCGGCAATCTGAGTCCGTCTCTGGGATCTACATGAGAGAAAAAAAGATTTTACTTCTCCAAGTTGTCCTCTGACCTCCACATGCACTCAGTGACACAGGAGCACTTGGGCACTTACACACACATGCAGACACACACAATATAATAATAATAATAATAATAATAATAATAATAAATTAATTTAACTTTATGTAACTTGTAAGAATACCATGTGACCCAGCTGTGCCACTGCTGGATATACCCAAAGAAAAAAATTTAGTCACTATACCACCAGAGATGCATGCCCACATGTTTATTGCTGCAGTACTCACAATAACTAGGAAATGAAACCATTCTGAATGCCGATCCAAATGTAGATAAACAATATGTTGTACAAATATATTGTCCAGCCATAAAGAAACAATAAATCATGACATTTTCAGGAAGATGGATATGACCCTGAAGTATAATGATAGTTATAGAAGAAAATTCCATGATAATTATGCATATATATACATATATGTGTATATATGTGTGCATAGATAGATAGATAGATAGATAGATAGATAGATAGATAGATAGAAAAATCCACAATGACACCTATCACTTTGTAGTCTAACTTTAAACATGATCTCTAAAAGTTATGAATCTCATTACCATGTTTGCTGTCTTGGAATTTGCATAGATTTTGTTGTGGTAGATGTTTCATGCCTGAAAGGCAGAGACCCTAAGAAGTATTCCACTCAAGATTCTGTGAAAATGTCATTCATTTCTTGACCAGGAATGATGGTATTGAATTTTACAGATTACATATATTCATAGAATTTGTATTTTAGGTTCATCGTTTCAAGTTTCCAGTCATACAATACCCAGTTGTTTTGGAAATTATTGATGAAAAAGAAAAAATATCCGTAAAACCTCCATATTTGGTTACCATGACTGAAGTGAATAGGAGGCAAAACTGGCAACTAAGTATGACTTTCTGTCTTCTATGCTTATCTTACAAGCCATTATATTATTACTGTTTTGTTTTTGGCTTTAATGAGGGAGTGCAAAGTTCCCATGTTCCCTGATATCTGTGGTATTCTGGTGGCTCTTACCACATTTGGAGAATTGATAAGCTGATTCTTAGACTGTAAGTTGGCCATGGCGAGTGCATTCCCAATGGAAATTAGCTAAGGAGACAGTCGGGCTTGAATTATTTTCTTTAGCTCCTCTCACCATCACACCACTAGAGTTTATAACACCTACATAGGCTCACTTGTATAGAAAGAATGACAACGTAGGTGGGAAGACTTGCTTACTTCCCCTGGAGAAGCCTTAAGTAATCCTGTTTTGCAACTCTACTGCATCTTAGGAAAATCATTTACCTACCACTATGAAAAATGCAAAGCATGACCTTTCTGGATAGGTTTCTCATGAGTCAGAGGCTAGAAAGAACTGAAACTTCAGCAAGGTGGTCAGATGCTTTCTTCATCTTGAGGAGGGCATCGGAGCAATGTGAGACTGTTAGTCTAATTCCCCCTGAAGAGCAGCGAGGATGTAGTTTGGTGGTAGAGTGTCGTCTACTGTGAACGAGAAACTGGAGTTCAATCCCTAGCACCAGAAATTTTTAATTTACTTTTTTATGAATATGGATGTTTTGCTTACATGTCTGTGCATCACTTGCATGCCTGGCACCCTCAGTGGATAGAGGAAGCCATCAGGTCCCTAGAATTGGAGTTACAGATGATTGGGAATTGCTATGTCGGTGTTGAGACTCAAATGCAGGTCCTCTACAACAGCAGTCAATGCTTTTAACCATTGAACCATCTCTCCAGCCCCTAACTCCAGAAACTTCATAAAAATAGTCAATTCTCCCATGAGCCCATACCGCACTTGGATGTGTCTTTATTTTCTGTAACTCTTTGAGATGTTCATACCCATGCTTTAGGGTTTATAATTTGTTTTCTTCTGAGTGTATCTTTTTCTCTCTTAGCCTTTCTGCTTAAACCTATATTACAGTATCTTTAGTAAAACTGAACTCTAAAGGTACTTAAAAGCCAAACATTAGTAACCTTAGTAATATTACACAATAGATTCTTCCACTGTACCTTACTGTATATAACAACTTTTAGGCAAAATATGAAAATTTAAGTGTGCTGTAAATGTACTTTGTATATTTCAGAACACAATATGCCAGAAAATGTTAAGAAAATGAAGGATTACTTAGAGCCAAGGCTTAAGACTCCAGTGTATAATCCTTTTGGTCTCAACCTAAGTATAAGGGTGAGTAGACAGCATTTTCCTTTTTACCATGTACAGTTTAGAGGAAATTATGTATATGCTAGGATTTAAAGTTCAAATTTTGATGAATGGTGGGAACCTTGAAGCTTTAAAGAATATAGAAAAGGTTTAATTTTTTTTCTCTATTCCCTGGTTGTCCTGTTTCTAAAGGAATCTGAATGTTGAACAGAACATTAATTTAATATTTTTTAAGAGACAGGCCAGATCAATTTGTTAAAGGGAACTAGAACAGTCCTTTCCAGAAGTTAGGGATCTCATGGATGTGTAAAGCACAGGTAAGTGTGAAAAACAATGAAAATGCAGATACATGTTAAAGCCACAGATATGACGTCTAAATAAAAGTGTTCATGACAACCAAACTGTGTTATGTTTTAGTTTCATTCTGAAATAAAACTTCATCATGGAGTTCCTGCTTTAATACCTCTTCATTTTGTATGTGATGTTCATGTCAAAGGCCTTGGCATCTTTATAAATGGCATCTATGAAAGTGGCTCCCATTGATATTTTTGTTTAAAGGAATACACACATTGGTAATGTCCATCTGTGTTTGTTCCACAGGGCTCTGAGCTATTTCACTTCAAGGTGTCTGTGATTTCTGGGGTCACCTTTTGTGACTTACATGAAGAATTTCAGGTATAGTAAGGACATAAAATATGAAATGAGATGGTGACTGAGAAAATGATGCAACTGTCAATCCAAGTTATGGCTAAAGATAAAAACATGGGCAGAATCTATGTGCAGGATAAGGCTTGGACAGGGTGTGGTCGAGAATGAGAGTGTGGAGGTAGAGGATGCTGAATGTCCACAAAATTCTGGATGGAATTTTTCTGTGTGGTTAATTGTGGGGATCATGCAATGTGGTTTGCATTACCACATCCAGATAAGGTAACCACTTTGCTTTTTCTTTTCAGATTTATGTCGATGAAGTACCATTGCCTTTTCCAGGACATATACTAATTGCTGTTGCAGCATCTGTAGTGCTAGGGGGATTAATTTTTGTAGCATTTATATTCCAAATGCGCAACATCCACCCATTGAGAGCATTCCGGAAATATGTTAGAAAAAGCACTGCACACCCATCAAATACAACTATCAGCTCATAAGTGAAAGTCTGCATAGTGAACAAATTATAATCATCAATTATCTATATTTTCTAGTTCCATTAAACATGTCCACACGATACATTTATGTTTTTAAAATACATATTAGGTACAATGTTATAGGATTATTATACTATTATAATTCTAGTTGTTGTAGGTTGAAAATTCCACATTCCATTTTCTTATTTTTAATTCATAGAAAATTATTTTGGCACTTACATAGGTTTTGTGTTTTCTGGTTTTTAGATTCTTTTGTAAAATATAAAATGAAAATCAATTCTCTGTGTAACGGGTTTTCTGCATTATTCAGCTCTTATGATCTACAATCCATTTGGTAGGGCCAGGGTTCTAAACAGAATAGTGGTACAAAGAGGGCGCCAATACACCATGGGTCAGGCAAGGAGAGGCTAGTCAGGGAATATGTTTTCAGAACCTTGTAGGAAACTTAAAAAAGAAGAAGTCATTCAGGTTTCTTAAAAAAAAAGGCCAGACTGGTTTGTGGCCCCAATAAGAGGGGAAGGTGACTTCATCATGGAGTCCTTGAAGAATATAGTGATTGAGCCAGGTGTTGGTTTCAAACATGCAGCGCACAGAACTCCAAAGGGTGCACCTCTATGTGCTATGGGTGAACTTGTCCCCAGCATCCGGAAAGTGGTGGCTACACCCAGGTATCAGACCTGGCATAGCTGGAGGAGGTTTGTGAGGGAGGACAGTGCTATGGGTTCATTTGGTCATGGAGGGGGGACAGAGTGGACTACTCAGAAGTGGTCAGCCTTTCAGGGACTGTGAAGTTTACGATCAGAGGCATTCCCTTGTTTTATAATCACCTCTTACTAAGCAAAGTAAGATTATCATGAATGAGAGGAGATCTCAGAGCCCCAAGTGTCACAGGCACTCACTAAGCAGAAAAGCTTAAGGCAATCTTGGGGCTGGAGTGATGTCCCAGTGGCTTAGAGCACTTGTTCTTGCAGACAGTGTGGGATGAATTTCAGCACCCATAGTAGCTCACAACCATCTGTTGCCTCTCTATCCTATGCATCCCTCACGGCTTGTCTCAGCTGTTTTCTCATCACTGTGAAGAAGAAACTTTTCCCTGGGCTCAGAGTTCCCTAGAATATTCTGGCATGTTAGGGAAAACATGGTGGTGAAATTTAATACTGTCCGTGTTGACTGGAGAAAAAAAGCAGCTGGTAATATCAACAGACATGTAATAGAAAGTTAACCAGAAGTGTATTCTAGCTATAAGCTGATACCTTGTCCACCAGCAGAGCCCTAAGTCCAAACATTTCCACTGCTTCCGAAACAATTAGATAATTGAAGACCAATTATCAAATACTGACCTTTGAGTGACCTTCACAACATAATCCAAATCATCATTAAGTAGATGAGTGGCCCCACTTGGCCTCAAATATTTTGTGTTCTTTCATTGCACTCAGTAACATGCATTTTGCATTGGAAAATCACTTAGAACCATCCTGATTTTGGGGATCAAGCTTTAGGCTGAAGATCAGAGAAGCAAAGCAGCCAGCCACTAGCTCTTTCCTCTACCTCGGGCTGAAATAGCAATCCTGTCTCCACCAAGCCTCAGACTGCAATCCCAGACTGCTGCCTCTCCTCAACATGGCTGGAGACAGATTGTCCTACAAGACCCTTAAGTTCTTCCTTTTATACCCCCTTAGTGCTGGGATTAAAGGCATGCGATCCCAAGTGCTGAGACCACCTTTGGGTGAGCTGTTTCTAGTTAGTGGATCAATTTAGTGTAACTTAGTGTGGCCTTGAACTAAAAGAGATTCATCTGCTTGTCTCTTGAGTCCTGGGACTAAAGGTGTGTAACACTACTACCTACCTTCTATAGCTAACTAGTATGGCTGCTTGGGGTTGTTGGTGGTGGTTCTTTTTGTGTGTGGGAGTGAGCTTGGCTTGCTATTGGACTCAGACAGATTTTTTTAATACATATATGTAAAAATAAAGTGACAAGACTGTATCCCAGAGGAAGTCTCCTAGCCCACCAGAGTCCAGGCCAGCATCCTGAACCCCAAGTTCTAGAAGCCCTGGCAAAGTGAGGAGCTGGAAAACTGTAAGAGGGAGAAGGAGAAGGCAAACAAAGGCATCAGTCTCCTACCCCACTACTAAACAGACTGCTCCAGCAGATGCCACACACCCAACAGCACACATAAATTGAACTCTGGGTTTTTAGCCGGGAGGACTCAGTTTTCTTTAAGGGGCTGACCACTGGGAATTTGGCCATGCTCCAGCTCCTCCTCCTGATTTCCTCCTTTTTTTTTTTTTTTCCTTAGGGGCAGTCACAAAGGTTGGGGCGCATATCTGGGAGGACAGGGAAGTTAGTGTGCTCGAGAGCATTATGTGACCTTCCCAAAGAATCAATAAAAATATTGTGTTGGAAAAAAATGACAAATTTAACCCTAGAGAGAGTGGCACTATTAGGGGGTGTGGCCTTATTAAAGTAGGTGTGATCTTATTGGAGGAGTTGTGTCACTGTGAAGGCGGGCTTTGAGGTCTCGTTTATGCTGGAGCCATGTCTGGTGAGACAGTCCACTTCCTGTAGCAGCTCCTTCTGCAGCACTATGTCTGCCTGTACACCGCCATGCTCCCACCATGATGATAATGTAAGCTGTCACCTCAATTAAATATTTTCTTTGTAAGAGTTACCATAGTCATGGTGTCTCTTCACAGCCTAACTAAGAGTGAATATACCCATATTCTACATCATAAATTATTATTAAAGTTTACATAACATAAAGAAACATGATAGATAGAGAGATAGATAGATATTACTTTTGAAAATATCTCTTTTCATTGATGGAAATTTTAGAAATAATGTCAATATTTTTTAAAAAGTGAAACGAAACAAAATACTGGGCTGTTTTGGCTAATATAAGGTAGACTAAAGGGGCCTCTCCTTCCTGCACCGGACAATGTGCCCACTGAGTACTACAGAGGCACAAGCTAAAGCTCATATCACTTCATATCACTCTCCTATGAATCCTTCCTCCCTGCATTAGCTGTTCAGATTCCCTAGCACATGATGCTGATGACACCCAGTGGCAAACCAGAGAAAGCAGCCCATAAATAAACAGCGTTTAATCCAGACACAATTAACATTTGACATCAAATATTATTTTCAATCTCTGCAAAGTGCTATCCTTTCCTTGGGCTGGTACTGTACCATCAAAAATGCTATTAATGAACTGGACCCTGTCACTGGCTTCCTTACCATGCCTTTGTAGCAAAAAAGTATTGTTGGTTTGAAATATGTAACTGTAGTTGAGATTTTTCAATTCACCCATGTGCAAGGTATTTATATACTGATTTCCACCTATATGACCATACTAAAAACTCCTATGGAAGTATTCTCTGTTATCTATAACAACTCCCTGAATAATTTATTTAGTCTGCTTATATCAAGAGATGTCTTTTTCTTATTAATTACTGCAATGACCACAAGCTTTCACAAGTCTCCAAGTTCGTACAAGAGGAAGCCATCCATAGTTAGGTAGTTCAGAAACCAAGTAAAATCCCTGGTGATACATGAATTCGTCTTCATATTCATTGTAAACAGGGTAAGCATGCACAGCAGGCATCTATTCCAGTGCCACATACTCAGGAACTTCTGAGACAGAAAGAAGTGTGCAGATACAATCAATTCCAAAGCAATGGCATTGAATTTCTCTTCCAAATGTGATTTTCCCACCAATACACACCAAAAACACATGATGTGTTCTTGACACAAGAACAAACATTTGCTGACATTGAACTGACTGAATCAGAGTCCAATTCTATGAGCAAACTCAATAATATATCTTTACTCCATGGTCCTTTGTAATTATATGTCATGTCTTGCATTAATAGATTATTGTTAGATAACCCCCAAATCCAAATTCAGAAGCAATGCATCAACAAATTGCATGCCATCTTTTTTAATTATCTTTAAATGATTCCTGTATTACTGTACTGTCTGGTTTTGTGTGTCAACTCGACACAAACTATAGTCATCAGAGAGGAAGGAGCCACAGTTGAGGAAATGCCTCCATGAGATCCAGCTGAAAGGCATTATTTTTTTAGTAGTAATCAATGGAGGAGGGCCCAGCCATTGTGGGTGGTTCCACTCCAGGGATGGTGGTCCTGAGTTCTCTAAGAAGGTGGGTGAGCAAGCAAGAGGAAACAATTGGAAGAAAAGAAGAGTAAACGCCAGAGTAAGAATACATTCAACAACTGAAAGAACAATATGGTAGCACCAGAACCCAGTGATCTTACAACAGCAAAACCTGAACATTCTGATGCAGCTGAAAGACAAGAAAATGAATTTAAAATTGCCTTATGAAGATGATAGGGGTTCTTAAAAAGGAAATGAAAAATTCCCTTAAAGAAGTCCAGGAAAAGACAAAAAAAAATGGGAAGAAATCAATAAATCCCTTAAAGAAAGCCAAGAATAAAATAGTCAAATAGGGGAAGGAAATGGTTCAAGACTTGAAAACTGAAATAAAAACAATAAATAAAACACAAACAAAGGGAATTTTGTAAATAAAAAAATCTGGGAAAGTGAACAGAAACTACAGATGCAAGCATCACCGACAGAATACAAGACTTGGAATCGAGAACCTCAAGCATTGAAGACACAATAGAGGAAAGATTTAGCAGTCAATTTAAATCCAATAAATTCCTAACACAAAACACCCAGGATATCTGAGACACCGTGAAAAGACCAAATCTAAAAATAATAGGGATAGAAGAAGGAGAAGAATCCCAGCTCAAATGCACAGAAAACATATTTAACAAAATCATAGAAGAAAATTTTCCCAACCTAAAGAAGGGCATGCTTATAAAAGTCCAAGCAGTTTACAGAACACCAAATAGGCTTGACCAAAAATAAAAGTAGCTTCACCACATAATAATCAAAACACTAAACATACAGAATAAAGAAAGAATACTAAGAGCTGCAAAGTAAAAAGGCCAAGTAGCGTAGAAAGACAGACCTATGAGAATTATAATTGACATCTCAATGGAGACTCTAAAAGCCAGAAGGTCCTGGACAGATGTTTTACAGACATTCAGGGACCCTGGGTGTCAGCCCAGACTACTCTACCCAACAAAACTTTCAATCAACAAGGATGGAGAAAACAAGATATTTCATGGCAAGGTCAGATTTAAACAATACTTATCCACAAATCCAGCACTACAGAAAGTATTAGAAGGAAAACTCCAACCCAAGGAATTTAGTTACATCCACAAAAACACAGGCATTAGATAAACTCACAACAGCAAATCCCAAATAAGGGAAACACACATACTACCATTGCCACCACACACACACAAAAAAAAAAAAAAATCAGGAATTAACAATCACTGGTCAATAACATCTCTTAATATCAATGGACTCAATTCACCAATAAAAAAGACACAGGTATAGCATGAAAAATACAAGACCTAGAGATAGGCATTGGGGCTCAAGCTTCAAGCTGAAGATCAGAGAAATAAAGCAGCCAAGTCAGTAGAACTTACCCTTACCCAGCTGAAATGGCAATCCTGTCTCCAGGAATCCTCAGAGGCAAAGGGCTCCCAGCTCCTGATTCCTCCCCTTTTTATTCCTTTCTCCAAGCAACCCTATCACTGCTGTCTCCACCTCCCTAGTGCTGGGATTAAAAGTGTGTGATCCCAGGTGCTGAAATCACCTTTGTGTAGGATGTTTCTTTTAAGACTATTTCAATTTTGTGTAGTCACTGTGGCCTTGAGCTAACAGAAATCCATCTACCTCTTAATCCTGAGTCCTGAGATTAAAGGGAGTACCACCACTGCCTGATCTCTATAGCTCATAGCAGACTTTGCCTTATGAATCCTCAGGCAAACTTTAATAAATCATAAATAATGTATCACCAAAGTTCCCTTTTTTGTCTAATACAAAAAGAAGGCTACAACTAACATAAGAAAACTATGTACAGAGAGCTGGTGGCAGTGATTGTGGTGTTGATCGGCTGAGAGCAAATTAAAAATGGGTGATGCTGAGAAAGGCAAGAAGATTTTTGTTCAGAAGTGTGCCCAGTGCCACACCGTGGAAAAGGGACCAAATCTCCTTGGTCTGTTTGAGAGGAAGACAGGTCAAGCTGCTGGACTCTCATACACAGATGCCAACAAGAACAAAGTTATCACCTGGGGAGAGGATACCCTGATGAAGTATTTGGAGAATCCCAAAAAGTACATCCCTGGAACAAAATTGATCTTCACTGGAATTAAGAAGAAGGGAGAGAGGGTGGACCTAATAGCTTATCTTAAAAAGGCTACTAATGAGTAACCCCACTGCCTTATTTATTACAAACAAATGTCTCATGACTTTTAATGTGTACTATAACTTAATTCATACCCCAAATCATGAATGGCTAATGATGTTTTTGTTGGGCAGTCCTGATTTAAGTAAAACTGACCTGTAGTAAAATGGGTATGATCTTTTTTAAAATAACAATTCCAGTTGCATAAATATTATCATTGCTCTCCCTCTCAAGATAGGGTTGGACTTAATTATTAAAGTTATACTTTCCACAAAGATGGAGGTGTCATTTCAAACCTATTATTGAATGGCTTTATACTTAAATTTATATATCCGGGCAGCTGAGCATGTTTAAACATTGGGGAAATTCTGTTACTGTCTCAGAAATGAGAAGACTCGCCTGTGTTTCAGTTTGTATTCACTGGTCTGTTACAGGTGATAGCTAAACATCAGGAAGTAACTGTCTATTCCTTACTTGATGTCATTTTAATTAAAATTCCCTAAGTCAAAGGATGCTGCTGCTTTCTACCACTGAAAGGCACTTACTGTGGTCTATATATAATATCAAATAAAGAGTATTTAGCATTAAAAAAAGAAAGAAAACTATATACAGTAAGTATATGCAATATATACAGGCAATAAGTTCAACAACAATGTCTAGTCCATTTGCATTTGACAAATTCAAAGAAAATACTTCATTATCTAATTTATCTTGGTGAGTCCAAAGTCTTGTATCTAATTTATTTTCTATTCTAATTTTAGTTATCAAATTATCTTTTAATGTCTCTCAACCTTTTACACTTTATATATCTTTAGTGAATGTCTTTTATGGTAAACAATGAAAAATGTAACTGTATTATCTAGTGTTCAACTCCCTCAGAGACCCAAGAAGGAATATATAGTAACTGAGTAAACAATGACAAGTATCCATAACCCAGTGAGTGACCAGCTTTTGGGAGTGTGGGTGTTGTATTACTTCTGGCTGCCTGGGGGCAATCTTTAGGGGATCCTGAAAAGAAAAATTTGGGTTAACTGTCAAACTGTATCATTTTTGTCCAGTCTAAGCATAATGGGAAAGTGCAGGGCTTGTCTCATGTCATGGCTAGAGTAGTCTGTGAGGCTGGATCATCTCAACTTGTCACCTCAAAATTGTTCTGAGCAGTTTGTAGTCCAAAGATGGTCTTTAGTTGGTGTTTTTCAGCTTAATCGTGTTGTCATAGTCCTGGTAAAATTGTCATTATGGAGCCCCATCCTCCTTTTGGAGACTTCAAATGTCGTTGTTAGGCATGGTCATGGTCCACTACAGAAAACTGGTAGGGACTCATATCTGAAATCACAGACAGGAAGGTAGAGACAACCTTTTTCTAGAATTAGTTAGTACCCTATATCATGACAAAAACATTAAAATGCATATGTATTAATCTTATAAATTTTTATATAAACATATTTATGCTTAAAGAAAAGCTATTAAAAGTCAATATGAAACCAAAGGATTAAGAGATTAGTGGCAGTATAATAGTCCTTCAATATTTATTTTTCTTCTATTCTGCATCAGGTGGTTCTTCTGACATGAGACAGAGATTTTTTTTTTTTTTTTTTAATGAGCATGCTTGGGTTTAGAGAAGGAGAAAGCCACACTCCAACTCCAAAGCCAGCTTTAATCTTTAATTGGACTGGGACTACAAAAGAACCATTTGGGGCTGGTGAGGAGTCTCAGAGGTTAAAAGGACTGACTGCTCTTCCAGAGGTCCTGAGTTCAATTCCCAACAACCACATGGTGACTCATAACCATCTATAATGAGATCTGGTGCCCTCTTCTGGCCTACAGGGGCACATGCAGACAGAACACTGGATACATAATTTTAAAAAAACAAACCATTTGCATTATATGTCTGTAGAGAAAAGCAGAAATAAACATTTGTGAAGATTTATGGACATTTATCCTGTGGAAATATGATATACCGATAGGTCAATTTACTCCTTTCCTTGAGACAGTTTTTCTAGATTATTTGTCCCTTTTCTTCAATTGGCCATTGGTCTACAGATTCCTTAGCTGGATATTCTCTTGAAAAGACAAAAATAAAACCCTTCCCCAACACTAAATTTTGGGAAGGTTCTCCTTTGGCAACTTATATCTGATCAAATGAAAAACATGTGTTAGTTTTATAGACTAGTTTTTTATTAAATGGCCATGCTGCTTGATGAACTATCATCTCTTCTAATTTAGAGGTGTCTTATTCATATCAAATCTTTATCATTTTAATGGTATCCATAGCTTTTCTTCACCTGTGGAAATAAAAAGCAAAACCACTTCCCAAATGTAACACATGCCTGGTTTCCATTCAGAGGTCAACGCATCTTTGAAGTATATCGGCTGATTTAATTCCATAGTTTTTTCTACTATCCAATGTCTCTCTGCAGCTGTTGCTGCTTTCTCATTCAAAAAATTCAAAGTTAATAAAGCACTATGCATTCTATTTTAGGGTTTCTTTATTATCCCTTTCTGTTTATTTAGCATATCCTTTAAAGTTCAATTTTATCTTTCTATAACCACCTGCCCTGTAAGATTGTGTGATACACCTATAATATGCTTTATATTATAAACTAATTTTCTTAGAGATATATGCTGGAGCATTGTCTGTCTTTATTTGTGCAGGTGTAATTACCAAATCAACCTTTTCTGATCGCAAACCAGTTGCCCATTAAAAACCTGAATAGGTATCAATGGTGTGGTATACATATTTTAATTTTCCAAATTCTACAGAATGAAACATAGATTTAACTCCTTTGAGTACCCTTTGGATTACTTCCTGCAGGTAGTGGAGTTTGATAATATAAAGAACAAATAGGTCATTCCTTATAATTTCCTTGGCTTGTTGCCATGTGATAAAAAAATATTTTTCAAACCTTTGCTATTGGCATGCTATTTTTTATAAAATTCCAAGACCTTTAGCACATTTCCTATAAATTGTTGATCAATTTCATCATTACCTTGTGCTAGAGGGCCTGGCAAAACCATATTAGATCAGAAGTGAAATATATATATATATATTCATTCCTATTCCTGATTGTGTCGTGTCTTATAACTGAATAAATAATAAATTTAATTCTGTATCATCTTGAATAAATTCAGCAATTTCAATATGTAAAACAATACTTCCTGCATATTGTGAATCAGTAACTATGTGTAGAGTTTCTTTATGAGCCATTAACATGAGAACAGCACATAATTCTGACTTTTGGACAGAATTATAAGGACTTAGATCCAGTTTACTTAAATTTCTTGATTTATTTGCATCAGTATAAAATGTAGGGGCTCTAGTTATTGGTATTTCCCTTATAATGCAAGGAAGGATCCAGTAAGTTCTCTTTGTCAGTTGAACTCTCTTCCTTTTGGGTTAATTGTTGTTAACCTCTCCCAAAAAATTATTGCAATGTCCTTGCCAGGGTTCACTTGTCTACCCATAATTTGTCAATTTCATCATTAGTAGAAAGTACTACAATTTCTGCTGGACCTATTCCTGCTAATTTACAAAGTCTCAATTCCTTTTAGAGTCAACTCAGATTAAAAACAAAGGTTTTTAATATTTTTACCTGGTTTATGTGATAAAAAGATCCATTCTATGATAACATCTTCCCTTTGCATTAAAATTCCTGTAGGGATGCTTAGAGGGCAACATGACTAGAATGCAGTTAAGCTTTGGATCCACAAAATGCACATGTGCAATCTGTAATTCCTCTTCCACCAAAGCCAATTCTCTCTCAGCTCAGGTGTTGATTCCCTGGGAGTATTCAAGTCTTTATTATCATGTAAGATTTTATTTAAATGAATCAGTTGATCAGGTTTTATACCAATAATATTCTGTAGATGGGTAATGTCTGCTAGAAATCTTTGGAAATCATTAGAATCTGCAATCAATCTCACCTAATTTGTACCATTTGGCATCTAATTTTTTGAAAACCTATTTTATAACCCAGTAATTAACAGAATTTCCTCATTGTATTTTTTCTGGAGCAATTTGTAATCCCCAACAAGGAAAATTTTTCTTTATTTCTTCAAACATTCTTTCTAAATTATCTATATTGATTCAGATAATAAAAGGTCATCCATGTTGTGGTAAATTAGAGATAAGGAAACTGCTTACATATTATTTCCAACAGCTGCCTTACAAAATATTGGCATACGGTGGGGCTGTCTAACATTCCCTGTGGGAGAACCTTCCATTGATATCTCTTAACAGGCTGAGAATTATAAACAGGCCCTGTGAAGGCAAATTTTCTGTCTTTTTCTTGAAAAGATATAGTGAAGAAACAACCTTTTAATCAATAACTATGAGAGGCCATCCTTTAGGCAATAGAGAAGGCAAATGAACTGTCCAGACTGTAGGGAACCAATTGGCAGAACCAACTTATTAACAGCTCTTAAATCATTATCCATTTTCCATATTTTCTTTTAATAACAAATACAGGAGAATTACAAGGGCTGGTTGATTCCTCAATATGCTGAGCATTTTGCTCCTGTACCAGCTTCCCTAAAGCCTTCAGTTTCTCTGTTGTTAAAGGCCATCATGCAACCGATACAGGTTTGTCTGTCAGTCATTTTAAAGGTAGGGCTGTTGGTATCTTTCGAAGATTAGCCGTTGTTGTGTCCTGTTCTTGCACTACCTGAATGGTCAGTAATTGTTCTTTATAACTTCTTATAAATTTTCCAGAATCATATGATAATTTATGTTTTGTTTCTAAGATTGGGAGAACGTTTATCTTGAGTATTTCATTGTTGTAATTAAACATGTCTCCACAAATTCATTGCAATATTAGCAACATATGCCTTTAATATCCCATCTCATGCTCTGTTGTAACTGATATAAAATTCCAATCCCTAAAAGTTGAATTTACCTCCTGATGAGGCCAATTTGGATGCCAAGATTTTTGTCATATAATTTTATTTCTGCACCTGTGTCTACCATACCTTCAATGATAGCATCATTTATTCACACTTTTAATTTCAGTCTCTGCTCATTTAGAGTTTTTTAATAATTTAATTTAAATTAAAAACAATATTATTTTACATACCTATCCCAGTTCCCTCTCCCTTCTGTCCTCCCATGCCCCCCACCAACCCCCATCCCACCCCCCATCTACTTCCCAGGGGAATCATCAAAGTCTGTCACATCATCTTGGGCAGGACCTAGGCCCTCCCTTGTGTATCTAGGCTGAGAGAGCATCCTTCCATAGGGATTAAGATCCCAAAGTTTGACAGTATACTCACTTTATTTTTCATGACTTTTTTGTTCTCTCTTTTATAGCTCTTTTATCATCCAGAGCAGTATGATTTCTTAAAGTAAGCATTAGGATCTTCAATTGTTCTGGGAAGGTGTTTCCTCCAGGGTGGCAGGAAAAGACTGAACTGAATGTGGCATAGGGCCTTTTGAGAGGCCCTTCAAGGCATTTCTGGAATGCAAATATTACCCTGATAATCTCTTCTTGACCTACATCCCTTTGTCCAGTGCCTGTCTTTGCCACACTTTCTGCATAGTCCAGAAGGGAGGGGTGTTCTGTTTGGATTATATTTATAAAAACAATTGTCATCCCTTTTCAGGTGACCTTGTCTTCCACAATTAAAATATTTGACATTTGATTTTTCTTTAAAACTCTTAAAATCACATCTTCTATCCATGTGTCATCATCATGGTTATGAGTTTTAATGTTAATTATATCTCAGATCCAATCTTCCAGATGTTCTGACCTTACATTTAAAGGCCCAATTATCCTTTTACATTGGGGATTAGCATTTTCAAAATACATAGTTTCAATTATAATTTTTCTAGCTTCTGGATCTGATATTCTACTTACTGCTGATGATAGTCTTTGTAAGAAATCTGTGAATCCTTTCTTTGGGCCCTGGGTAGCTTTTGTAAATGATTTAATTTTCTTTCCTGCTTCTCCAGTTCTTTCCCAAGCATTCAAAGCTGCTGCACAGCATAAACCCAAGAGGTGACCATCATATAAACATTACCTTTCTAAAGTAGCATAATCTCCTTCTCCAAGAATTTGATCTTGGGAACTATCCATACCTCTTACTTTAGCCTTTTGTTCAATATTCTTAGCCTTTTCTCTGAACCCAGAAACCCATTGTAATTGTGCTCCAGGATCTAGGACAGCTTTAATCAAATCTATTCGATCTATAGGGATAACTCTATTTCAAACTGATTATGTGTTTATCTTCTGCTTCACAAATGGTGAATGCATGTCATACAGCTTCCTTGAATTTTCCTAAATCTAACATTGTCAGAGGCTTTTAAGAACCTCTTATAATAACTTTCATTTGGCACTTCCTATAAGATTACTGGATACATTAAAGTAGGTTTTCTTAAGACCTTAGAGTGTTCCTTTTTAACCTGAAAATGCAATAGTGAACTTGTCTCCCCATGTAATTCCTCAGTCTGGGTTTGACTATCTCCATAATCTGCTTTAATACATTTTTCTAAGGCCTGCAACTTAGCACTCATACCAACCAACTTTTCTAGACTCAAAGCAAGAATTATCAAACTCACAACAAAGATTATCAAAATGATAGTTGACAATATGTCAGTCCTGCTTGATTATTTGTTCCATTTTTAATTCATCCATTATTTAATCACACAGAGACCTAATTCTATCCATTCTAATAGTGTTTTCCAATTTTTAGTGTGATTTAGATTTAAAAAAAAACTCTTTTAACTAATTCCTTCCTTTAATAATTCCCAATAGACTTACCAAATCTGCCTAAAATGTCAGTGAACTGTGAGGCTTAGCACATCTGAATCAGGAAACTAGCTTGTGGCCAGAGTATTAGCCAGAGGAGATGGGCTCTAGGAAAAGCCTGAAAGCCTCCCAAGTGTGGGTGACAGCTGAAGACTATTTAGAAAAGCTACAACCAAAACATCCCACACGTGCTCAAAGATTTGAGAAGAAAACCTAGCTGGTTGGACAGAGACTCAGGCAGGAGGGACTCAAGCAGGAGAGCCAGCAGCAGCTCAGGCTGGGGCCTGGGCTGGTAGCCTCAAAGAGGCTTTTTAATGAATTCATAGGTCTGCATTGGGCACCAGTATGTAACATGATTAATAAAAGTCCTGAAGACTGATATTGGGGTTAACCTTGAAGCAAAAGATCAGAAAAGTAAATCATCCAAACTGGTAGACCTTACCTTTACCCAGCTGAAATGGCAATCCTGTCTTCACGAATCCTCAGAGGCCAAAGGCTCTCAGATCCTTTCTCCCCCTCCTCATATTCCTTTCTCCCCATAGCCATAACAATCCTGTATCTATGTCCTAAATTCTGGGATTAAAGTTGTGAGATTCTAGGTGCTGAAATTACCTTTGTGTGAGTTGTTTCTTTTAGGACTGGATCAATTTGTGAAGTCAGTGTGGCCTTGAACTAACACAGATCTGTCTACCTCTTAATCCTGAGCCCTAGGATTACAGGTGTGTGCCACCACTACTCAGTTTCTGTAGCTAATTTATATGGCTGCTGGGATTAAAGGTGTGCATCACCACTGCCTGACCTCTATAGCTTGTGGCTGGCTTTTCTTTCTGTACCCTCAGGCAAGCTTTAATAAATCACAAACAATATATCATCACACATAATGCTACATGCCAATAATTCTAGCATTTGGGAGGTAGAGACATGAGGATTGCTATAAATTCAAGGAGACAACCTAGAATACAGAGCAGACCCTTTCTCTGTAGCCCCTATGAAATAAGTTAGAAGAAATGCATTTGAAGCAATTAATTATTCCTTTCACTTCTTTTGACTACAATTTCTTCTAGCACTTGTCAGTGGCAGTGAACTGGAGTTAATCCCAACGTCTGTAAAATTACACATTAATTTTAAACAAATTTATCAAGATAAATTCACATTCCATTCAACTCACCCTCTGAAAGTATATATTTCATTGGTTTTTAGTGAAGGCGGAGTCATGCACGATCACTAGCAAACAATTCCAGAACATTTCATTATCTTGAAGGACACCATGAAGTCATTAACAGTCACTCCCCAGTCTCCTTCCAGATTCTCCCACCCCAAGCAACCACTGTTGTACCTGTGCTCTCCCTCCCTCTCCAAAGACTCTAATTCTTCAAGGCCATATAAACAAGATACAATGCATAGTGTCTGTAGCTGCCTCCTTCAGCTTTCATAATGTGCTCAAGCTCCAGCATAGCAAGGGAAATGTCAATGCTTTGTTTTTTTTATGAGCAGGTAAAACTCTGTTGTAGACATTGCACATTTTGTTTATCCACCAGAAGATGAATGGTGGACTTGTTTCTATCTGTTGCTCTAATAAGTGATGCTGCTGCATATATGGTTCTTCTTGTGGAAATGGGTTTTTGTTTATTTGGGTTACGTGGCCAGGAATGGAATAGTTGGGTGATAGAGTGAGGAACTGCTTTTTTTTTTTTTAAGTGGTAGGACTCTTTTCCTACTTCTGAGTCACATTCATCTACACCCTCAGCAATGGTTGTGATAATCTCCTAGTATATATAAAATGCTACCGCATCATGGTTTTGCTTTGCATGCCTTTAATGCTTCCTACCTCCCCCTTGTGCTTATTTGTCATTTGAATATCTTCTTAGGGGAAATGACTCTTCTGAGTCCTTGTCCGCTGTACATGGGCTCTTTTATAATTTATACATGCTGTTTATATTTTCCAGGTACAGGTTTCCTATGACATACATAAGTTGCTAATATTTCATCTACTCTATGATTTATATTTTCACATCATCCAACACATATAAGGTTTTATCTTTGGGGGATATTTCAGTTTTGTTACTTGTGCATTTTGTGACATATGTACAAAAAATGTTGCCTGACCCAAGATCTTACAGGTTTGCCCTTATCTTTCTTCAGGTATCTATACTTTTCACTGTATTTCTATACTATGAACAACTTTGTCATCCACTTTTGTACACTACAGTACATAAGAGTCTATAGTCATTTTTGGAATAGCTAGGATTGATTATTTAGCATTTAAACATGAAAACAATTGGGGGGCTGGTAAAATGTTTAAAACACAGACACAGTTGGGACAGGAATGATCCCAGCCCAATTCCTGAGGTGGGGTGAAGGAGTTGAGCCCAGCGTCTAGTCCAGGCTTCTCCTTCAAGCTGAGACAGTCTCAAGAGAGGAAGGCCTCAGCCTCACTTCTGTGAGCAGACAGCATTGGCTGATCACAAAGAAAGAGCTGCATTGACCTGGGGATTGGTTCCTGAAGGGTCCCTGGGTCTTCTGTAGATGGCTTCCATTCTGCATAAAACAATACTGGTCCTGGGTGTCAGTCTGAAGCCAAAGGGCCAACACTCAACAATGGCCATCTTTCTTATGGTAACACTGTTTCTCTTTTATTCAATAGCCAGAAAGCAAAAATCCAGAGAAGTCATTAGAAAACGATCCTCCCTCCTGCTGTACCTTGGAAATGTCTGCCAGGGCAGAAGAGAAGACCTGAGCTTACTACATTCTTAGTGTCTCTCCTGTAGTTGGAGAACAGCCAGAGAAGAAGCTGCTGTTGCTGGCCAGAGCTCGTTTCTTCTTCTTCCCTGTGGCCTTGATTTCCTGGGATTCTGTTGCTCTGTGTTTAATGTCTGGGAGCTCTGAGGAAACTTCAAGAGCAGTCTTCCTTAACAGAACCTGATCCATATCACACATCTCTTTCAGGATCTTGGTATTGGGAGTGGCACAGACAGGCTTGAAGAAGTTCTGTCCTGGGGTCACCTCTGTAGGATCCTCCAGTTTGAAGGAGCCTTCAGAATCCTGGTTCCACTCAACAGTACCCAAGCTACCTTGTTCTTGCTGGCGATTCCGGCACTTTGTGCGGTCACAGCCACAGGCCACAGTGCAGTCCACCCCTTGTTTCCTGCACCCACAGTGTTTGTCCTTACACCAGCCCCTGCAGGAACACCCTTGGATGGTCTTCCTGGGCACTTTAGCCAGTTTCCTTGGTTTCCACTCCTCATCATCTGCATCACTATCTTCAGACTCATTTGCAGAATTCTCTGAGTGATACTCCACATCCTCAATGTCCATGCTCTGATCCAGAAACTTGTCTCTAACACGGGGTGGTTTGGGCAGAGGTGGGATGTATTCAAAGGAAGAATCTGGAGATTGAAGGCCATCCCTGTGAAGATGAAGTTTCTGGCCATTGGCTCCTTGAAGGAGGGTCAGTTTCTGTGTGATGGTTTCATTCTCTTGGAGAAGCTGCTGGTTTTGCTCACACACTTCTTGCATCCTCCTAAACTGTTCATCCTGATACTGCAATGTGCCCAGCAGCTGCTGTTCCTTTCCACAGATCGACACCTCTGGTGGCTCCTCTGCTGTTTGCCTTTGCTGCAGCTGACTGAGAAGGTAGAGCACCTTCTCTTGGTGCTTTTGCTCCACCTTGAGCAACTCAGCTTTCAACTCTGTCTCTACCACAACAAGATGACTCTGCTCCTCAAACAGCATCATCTGCATTTTGGAACAGCTGGCCTGACTCTGTTTCAGGTTGCTTTCAAGCTCACTGACACATAGTTTAGTTGAGACCAGCTCTCCAACCAAATATTTTAGGGCACATTTGGCCTCCAGAACGGTAGTGATATTCTCCCAGTGTTGCTTTGACCTGTCTTCGCTTTCTGCATCCAGGAGCTTTTGCTGTAGGTCTGCAATCTGAGCGCTCCTGAGTTCCATTTCAGACTCTAAGCTTTCTATCTGCTTTGTAATAGAATTCTCTGGCTCTGGAACATGACCACACACTTCATCACTAGCAGATTCTCTCCTCTGGAGCTTAGGGGGTGGCTTCTTGCCATGTTCCTTGTTTTCTTTAAGTTGAGCCACATCCATGGCCAGGATCTTTCGCTCTTCCAGGAGGTCATTCAGATGGCGTTTGACTTCCTCAGTGCTGATCATAACTTCAACTTTATTTCTAAGCCAGCTCTTCACTCGTGCTTCTGTGCCTTCTATTCCACGGCTCTGAGTTTCTTTCCGCTTTTCTGTGGCTTCCCGTTGCTTTTGGAGGGCATCCCTGAGACGCTTGTTGGCAGCTGCTACCTCTTCAGTTTTACGCCTGAGCACACTGGACTGTTTCTGGAAGTCTCTTTCCAGTTTAAGCAGCTCGTATCGCCTTTTCCGGTCTCGTTCTTTTAACTGGATCACTTCTTTGTCCTTTTGCTGCTTCCACTGTCTAGACTTCTCAGCATCTTCCTTCATCCGACGCATTAACTGTACTCGCTGGGTTTTCATCGTCTGTATCTCCAGAGTCAGTTTGGAGACAGTACTCTCTGTGGACTCTTTCAGCTTCAGAAGCTTGGACTGTTCATTTAGTTTCTTCTTCAGATCAGCTATTTGAGCCTCCAACTCTTGGAGACATTTGCGACGGTGCTCGCTCAACTTGGCTTGGTTGGCATCCTTCTTGGCCTTCTGAAGTTCCAGAAGCAATTGTTCCTTGTCCTTCTGCAGACTGTTAACTTCTGACTTTAGACTTCTGATGTTAGCCTCATATTGGCATTGAATGGGCTGTAGCTGGCCACCACTGAAAGTTATCTTCCTAGCTAGGGCCTCTTTCAGTGCAAGGGCTTCATTCAACTCAGTGAGTTCCTTAGCCATCTTTGCTTGACGCAGAGCATGCTGTGCGGTGAAAGCATCACAAGACCTACTAGTCTCCGGACTGAGGACCACTTGAGTGTCTACTTCCATTGCTGATTCAGTGGCTGCAGCTAAGAAAGCAAAGGTTTCATCTGATAGATGAATAATCACTTGTTGCAGACTACGAATTATCTCTACATCTTCTATTAGTTCCTGATCTTCCAAAGTCTCCATTAGCCTTTGAAGATCCAGTTTGCAGCCTTCATGATGCCTGAGCTCTTGCAGCTTGGTGTTAATTTTTTCATTTGCTTGTTCTGTTGTAAGGATCCTTTCCAACATCTGGGCTGTCTGACCAGCTGCCTCGCTCAGAGCATGGGTTAATTTTTCATTCTCTTCTACCAGGGACTGATTCTTCTCCATCAGAGATTGGAGAGTCTCAGATGGTTCTAGACTTGTGGATCCCGGCAGGCTACCTCCACGGGTCTGTAGCAACAAGACCTGAAGATGTTTAACCTGGTGCTTCAGATGATTAAGTTCAGCTGTCTGGGGATCAGTATTAATAACAGGTTTGTTCTTGATTTTTCTGGCTCTGTCAGCATAGCGTAAGGTATTTAATGTTTCCTCTAAACTGGAGTCAGCAGGACTCACACAGGCGATCATAAGTGTGTGGCTGTTGCCTCCCAGAGAATCTTGAAGCAGGCGAGTTAACCTGGAATCTCTGTAGGGCACAAAGCCACCCTTTTTGCCATCCCCAAGAGCACTGATTACATTTCCCAAGCATAGGAGTCCTTGGTTAATATGAATACCTTCTTTCAGGCGGTCGCCTTCGGCCTTGGTTTTCTTCTGTCTTTCTGATCCAGCAAGATCTACAAGACACAGCTTGGCGTGAAAGCTGCTGTCCTTGTCAGTTTTCTTCCTTTGCCTTATGGAAATCGTGAAGATGGCATGGGACCGGGAAGACTGTGAATTCATAGCTGTGGCAGCTACAGTCCTAGAGTTGTTTCCCTGCTCCAGACAGGAAACCATGTCAGAGGCAGCTGAAACCGTCCTCTCAATGAGTCCCACAATCTTTATTCCTTCCTTGGGATCCTCCCTTATATGTATTTGAGAAGCTTTCTCATAAGGTGAGCATAGAAGATCCAGAATTTCTTCATTGTAAATCTCCAAGTAAGACACGCTCAGTGTAAACTCAGAGTCTCTCTCTTCTTCAATTTCTTTGAAAAGAAGTTGTATCACCCTAGGAATGACCCCGATGGTCTGTTCATTGCCTTGATCTGCACTATACGCACCTCCCATAGAGTAGGTTTTTCCAGAGCCAGTCTGTCCATAAGCCAGGACAGTGGCATTGTAACCTTTAAATACACCTTTAATGAGTGGTGCTACTGCTGTGTTGAAGACCTCCTCCTGTTCAGTGGAGGGGTCAAACACATAATCGTAGGTAAAGGATTTATCGGTACCAATCACCACCTGAGGCTTCCCAGGCACGAAGGACAGGCACATCTGACAGCCCTCGCCAATCTCCTTAGGGACCAGAGGGCGGCAACGCAAAGCCACTCTCACAGGGATTCCCTTCACCTCTTCCTTCATGATCCTAGTCCACCGTCTGCTCAAGCCAATCGCCCTTCCCTTTGTCTCCTGGCCCCTCCCAACTGGAGTTTTAACTGCTGTTTCCTGACCGCCTCAGAAGCGCCAGCCAATCAGAGAGCAGGCAGCCAGTGGGCGGAGGCCGAGACTGCCACAGATGCTGTTTTGCGTGCACTCCAGCACCTTGCATTGATTGTTTTTTTTCTTTCTTCCTTTTTTCTTTCTTTCTTTCTTTCTTTCTTTCTTTCTTTCTTTCTTTCTCTCTTACTTTCTTTCTTTCTTTCCTCCTTCCTTCCTTCCTTCCTCCCTCCCTCCCTTCCTTCCTTCCTTTCTTTTTCTGTTTCTTTCCTGCTGGAATTATTTTAGTACTGTGTTGAAATCTATAGCAGTGCTTGGATCTGTGTTCCTAACCTTTATGTTAATACCATGTTGTCTTGATAGCGTGGCATTGTGATAAATTTTGAAGAAGTCTCAATTTACTTTTCTTCAGTTGACTGCTTTTATCCTAGTCTGAGACACTTCGGTTTCCTTAGTTTTAGGATAACCTTACCAGTGACTACATAATAGCCTGCTGAGATTGTGTTCAATATGTAAATAAATTTTGTTAACATTGTCATTTTACTAATGTAGAGTTTCCAAGTGATGACTGTGAGATCTCTCCATTTATTTAGGTCTTCTTTGACTTCTGCCAACAATGTCATGAGGTCATCAAGAGTTACCTTTCATGTTTGTTCTTTGAAACCCACTCCCAACATTTCATTTTTTGTATACTTTTATTTTACAATTTTACTAAAAAAATATTGTTCTACAGGATACCTATTAGTCACCTAAATTTAGAAAGATAGTTTTGCCAGATATACCATTTCTTGATGGCCTAATTTTCTTTCAGAATTTGGAACATTCTAAAATCACTTGGATTCGTTACTCCAAGTCTTATTACTAAGTATGTGGTGTCTTCAGAAACAGGGACTTACCTTCAAATTCTGAGAGACAACCAAAGGCAACTGTAATAGCCTATATTGTTTTGAGAGTTGGTTGGACTCCCCTGACCGAAAAACTCAAGAGGAAGTTTCTCATGACTGGCTCTGAACTTATTGTTAGTCTATGGCTTGTGTGGGAAACTTGAGCACCCAAAATAGAGTAACTTCATTTATCCTATGTGTATGTGCATGTTGTGTACACATATACTTCTGTATATGATATGTAATTCAGGCAGATGTAAAATAATATGATTCCCTATGGCTATCCCAAACACCCTCCGTGTTATACCTCCTCCTTCCTTCTCCTCTGCATTGCCTTCTCTCTACGCTCTCCAGTAAGGCGCCATTTCATTGTATTTTCCTTTTTAAATGTATTTCATTCATTTATTTGCTTATTTTTTACAGACATTATCTCACTATGTAGCCCTGGCTGACCTGGAGTTTACAGAGATCTGCCTCCATCTGCCCTCTGAGGGCTAGAATTGACAGCAAAATCCACCACACCCAGCTAAATAATTTTAGTTTATAGAAATCAATGACAAAAATGCAGCCAGGTTACAGAAAAAAAACATATAAATAAAAATGAGAAGCAATCAAAAACCCAGGGAATACTTTCATCCAGTCTTGTTTAAGATTTTATGCTTTCTAGAATTTATTTCCTTTCTCTGAAGACTGGCTTTCTAAAGCTAATTTAGTAGTTTTGAATTTTTATATATATTTTCCTGGAGGCCAGCCAATTCTAGATTCTCAGGAGACCATCATCAGTTTGCTCATTGTTGGTCAGACATTCACTTGCGTGCCAATAAAATATGCAGGCAAAGGAACACTGGGAGAACGGTATATGACATGCACATACCGGCCTTTCTAGTTATGGGGTAATAGCATGCCCTACTGAATGAAGATGGGTGGGGAGAGGAAGAGTGACAGATAAGGAAAGGTCAACATAAAGACAGAAGCTGTAGCTGTGAGAGATGACATGAACCATACCATCTCTACCGTTTGTTCGTCTTCTAAAACTTGACTGTGCGTAACGTGCATAGAGGAGCTGAGGTCACATCCCCAGGAGCCATGTAAGCTCCTCTTTGTTGTGTGCACATGTAATCCAGTGTTCCTATGGAGAGATGGAGGCAGAGCCATGAGAATCCCGAGATGTCTCTGCCCTACAAAATATCAAAACAGATACCCTGCTTCAAACAAGATAGAAATCAAAGATTGAAATCCAAGGTTGACCACATACAGCCATATTATGTGCAAGCCTCCAAGCCTGAACTAATGGAGATGTTTTGGGTTTTTTTTTTTTGGGGGGGTGGAAGGCTAAAACTGTATGACATTTTTATTTTAGGCTATAAAACAAAAGCAAACAAACAAGAGAAAAACTCAAAATAGGTTCAAATGATGTAATATCATCCTTTCCAGGAAAGCAGAAGGTAGGCCCTGCCACAAAGAAAAGATATTTAATTAATGGAGGTTAATTTTCAAAGTACATTTAAATACTATCAGATTAACTTCTTCTGGAAAAAAAAAACCCTAGGGTTTGTTCATCTTACTACTATAACTAATAACCATGAGTTGACTTCTGTTATAATTATATCATCTGAAATAGAAGACTCCCTTAATCTCAGTTACTAGGTTTGATCTTACTGGAAATTCTTAACCACAGTTTTCCTTTCTCCGACGTGTCAGCCCTGCGTCCCCTAGCATAATGGAAGCATTAGCAGCTGACTTCAACCAGCTGAAAACAATTTTGGTTCTTGAGGAAAGAAACAGCTACAGCAAACAATCGGTTCAAAAGCAGATTTCCATACTTATGTTCCAATAGGTACATGAAGAAACATTCCGGAAGAACCAAATTGCAGCGTCAGTGACATGCACTAAAGAGAGCTCTGCATCCAACAGGCCTGACAGAGCTAGAGTTAGGATGCTAGGCAGAACAGATTGGCCTTTCCAATAGTAATTTCCTCTCCTTTAAAGACTTACTGAGTCTACCAAGGAAACACAAAACATAAAGCTGTGAGTAAATGTCGCATTTAGGCTATTACAGGGTAGGCTGTCCTCAAGGCCACAGACACCCTGCTTCTTCACCTTCTTCATAATCACCATCCTCACCCTCAATAGCCTCTCCAATAAAGTAAAACGCTGATCTTGGGATTATCTGCTCCCGGAAAAAGTGACCAGTTTCAAAGTCTGTAGCCAGTACGGCTTCGGCATCATCTCCAGATCTCCAATCTCAGGAACTTCAGGAGGGGCAAAAACATTAAAGAAAGGATCACTGGAAACTGATTTAGTCACAGTACAAGGAACTGTCCCACATCCCATGTGTTTCTGCCTCATTTTGATGGTTTTCCAAGTAACATTCATTCTTTTTTTCCAATCTATCTGGCAACCTGCACAACCCATAATTTCTGCTCCGTCAAAAGAAAAGGGAACAGAATCATCTGACCTCATCCTGTACGTCTTTGTTAACACTCCCTTAGTGAAATATCCATTGGTGAAATTCTAAGATAAAACACATAGGCTGGCCAGCATCTCAGAACTTCCCTTTAATATCTTTCAAGTGCTTCAGAATAGGTTCATCGTGTTCCTGAACCCTATCACTGAGCAAATCAACATTCTTAAAAACTGTCAACCAAAACACATGGATCCCTTAGGGTCTTCTTTTTCTTCATCCGTTTTCTCGTCTTCAGCCTTGGACTTTTCTTTCAGTTCCTCCGAAATTTCTTCCTCCTCATCTTGTTTCCATTCACATTATTCTTCTGTAGGTTCGTAAATTGCATTAATGATCTCAAACCGCTTATCAAATAAAGGCTGGTAGAGAACAGCATACTTCCTTTCAAGACCATGAACTTCCTTGTAGAACTTGGCTTCTACCTATGCACATTTAACTTGAAGGTTTTTGAGGGCGTTCACCTGTCTTTTGATTACTTCAGGCAGGCTTTCAATGTATCCTGTTGGTGTGGCTACCAGAGCATCCAGTCTTTCCTGAAGGGCTTAGAAGGATCCCAGGGGTTTGCATCATCTCAACAGTCAGCTGACGCGCTTTGACTTTTGTTTCTTCACCCACTTCTTCTTCTTCTTCTTCTTCTTCTTCTTCTTCTTCTTCTTCTTCTTCTTCTTCTTCTTCTTCTTCTTCTTCTTCAACGTCATCCAAATCTTGATTAAGTTCAGACTGTTCTTTGTTGTCAATGTCTGCCACCTTGTTAAGAACTCCAAATACTGTTCCAAGAGGCTGGGACATGGCAGTGACTCAGGCGCAGGGGGGAAGGGGCAGGAGGCGGCACCGCGAGCAGCTGGAGCTAAAAGAGGCTAATAAAGATTTTTTTAATGTTTTGTTTTTTTTTTTCAAAACGCTCATCTTAAAATTTAGACTCTTTAAATTGTACTTCCATTAGTGTAAAGTGAAATATTATTACCATAGGCACAATTTTGACAATTAATTCTTCGGTTGTGTATCTATAGCTTCGGCCATTCTCACAGGGGTTAAGATGAAATCTGAAAGTAGATTTAATTTGTATTTCGCTGATACATAAGTATTTTGAACATTTTTAAGTTTTTTTCAGCTATTCGTGTTTCATTGAGAACTCAGTTTTTCAATTGATATGATAGACCAGTTATACTTAACACATTATTTGGTTATATTAAATCTACCATCTTGCAAATGGAATTAAGTTTTACTTAGCTGTTAGTTACCTTTGGGTTTACTATTTCCTCTTTTTCTGTCTTCGTTTTATGTTAATTACTTTTGTGATTCCATTTTACTTCTACTATAGGAACATTATTTATGTCTTAATTTTTTTTAGTGTTTAACTGTACAGTTTAACTAATTGCCATCAACTCTTTTTTTGTTTGTTTGTTTTTCAAGACAGGGTTTCTCTGCAGCTTTGGAGCCTGTCCTGGAACTCTGTAGATCAGGGCCTACTTCTGTCTCCCAAGGGCTGGAATTAAAGGCGTGTGCCACCGCTTGGCTCTCACAAATCCTAAGAAGTTTCCATGTCATTATTTGGAAGCTGTTGGTAGGAAAAAAGCCCAACTAGAGGTAACACAGGCTTGTAGAATATATTTAGAGGCAATCCTTCTGCCTCATTTATGGAGACTAGTTTGATAAGAAATGCTACTAATTCTCCCTTATATTTGGTCAAATTCAGCATTGCCACCCTTTTTTAAACAGGTATTTTAAAATAATATTATACTGTTTCACAGAGAGTTATGGTTTTCTTTTTCCTCACTGTAGTTGTAGGGAAGAAATCACGATCTAAATTTACTAACATCAAGATACATTGCTGTTGTAGTAAAATCATTTCATGATTATTTTCCATTATTTTATCAGAAAAAAAAAATGTTTGCAGGAAAATGTGTGAAATTTGACACATAGATGTAGTCAAAATTATTGTAAAAGGAAAAGGTGTCATTTTTGGTAGTGTTCACATAACTTCCAATTTTACCAATACAACATATAAAAAGTTGTTTATCTTTTATTTTTAGACACTGAAGCTATAGAAGAATGGATAATAAAGGTCACAATGCATGAAGGATTAAATACTTATAATCCTGAAAGGACCATATTGAATCTTGTCTGAGGTAAATATCAGTGTATAAACTAGAATGGAATTCACATAGTGTTTGAACAAATATTGATGACTACCAAACAATGCCAAATCCCAGATGGCCAGGACAACAGTCTGATGGAGCAGTCTGGTGTACATATATATTCATATTATATAATATATGGGTAATTTTCTTTGTATTTCAAAACAGAATTTCTCTTTGTAACAACTCTGGCTATCTTGAAACTCTCTTTGTAAACCAGGCTGTCCTCAAACTCATAGAGATCTTCCTGACTCAGCCTCCCAAGGGCATGGATTAAAGGCATGTGCCACCATGCCCAGCTTAATAGATGTCTTCCCAGAGGATTAAAAATATAAGAATTGTATTTACCTACGTCATCTGTGGGGTCTTCTGAACAGCGGCTGTATAAAGTTACTTTTTACCTCTTGATCTGAAGCTTAACTACAGTCTTTTCTTAAAATGACATGTCTGTTCTCAAGTACAATTCTAGTAGGTGGTTTCTTCATTTGGTTTGTTTGTTTTGGGGAGGTTGGTTTTTTTCTTTTGTTTTGTTTCAGTGATAAGGGTTGAACCTAGACCTATGAAAAGTGTCTCTTCACAGCAATAGAAACCCTAAAGCAACCCTTTTAATGCAGTATTGTTGGTAGTAAGAAAAAAAACTGGTTATAACTTAACTATCTCTAAATAAGGAGAGAAACAAAAGCATACAGATACATTCGTTAAAATGAAAAAATGGATACATATCATAGAGACCTGAACTCACAGAAATTGAGTATTTAAAAAAAAAAAAAAAAAACAAGTTGCAAAATGTAGTAGGACAGGGTCTAGGAGGCTCTACTTCTTCTGGAGCAAGCACGTAAAGCAGTATCAGTTCCTGGAAGTCTGAGATAGGAGGAGTGTGGTGATATATTATTTATGATTTATTAAAGCTTGCCTGAGAGTACAGAAAGCAAAGCTAGCCACAAGCCAGGCAATGGTGATACACACCTTTAATCCCAGCAGCCAAACTAGCTAACCATAGAGGCAGGTGGCAGTAGCACATACCTTTAATCCCAGGACTCAAGAGATGAGCAGATGGATCTCTGTTAGTTCAAAGTCACACTGGGATACATGAAATTGATCCAGTCCTAAAGAGACACATCTCACACAAAGGTGATCTCAGCACTTGGGATCACATGCCTTTAATCCAGCACTAAGGAGGTATAAAGGGAAAAAAGGAGGTATAAAAGCAAAGTATCTTATCCTGATTCTTATTAAACCTCAATACTTACTCTGTTTTTTGGGTTTGTTTTTTTTGTTTGTTTGTTTTTTTTTTTTTTTTTTGTTAACTGGTTGCTTGCTCTCCCTCTTGACCATTGGTTGACTTTATTTAATCCTATTTATACTATTCAAACAGAATGCTCTTGGATTTAATGTGTGTGCTAGGGCTGAGCCACACCACAACTAGAAACAGTTTTTTTCCAGTAAATAATGCAGTCTCTGGGTTCACAGTGTGACCAAATACCCTGCAAAAATCTTTCTTGGTAAAATGTCCCTTTGTGTCTCTCAATGGTTGGATGGTCTGATTTTCATTATTGAATGCTTGGCATTCTTCACATATTCCAGAAAATCTTTTATCAAATATATGATTTTACAAACATAATGCCCCAGTATGTAGCATATCCTCTTATACTGGTAACAGGATATTTCAAGGAGGAAATCTTTAATTCATATAATGTACAGCTCATTAATTCTTTTGTTTATTTGTACTGTTAGTGTCAAGTTCAAAAGTGCTAGAAATAAGTGCATTTGATGTTATTCCTCTCCTAGTTTACCTTGAAAGCCTAAATACTTATCACTAGATCAAATATTTTACTTATGTTATTGTTCTCACTGTGGATTTTTAGAGGAACTAATGCTAGGCTGGAGAGATAGCTCAGAGGTTAAGAGCACTATCTATTTTCACAGAGGCCCCAAGTTCAATTTCTAGTGCCCACGTGGCAGCTCACAGCTGTTTGTTACTACAGTTGCAGGAGATCTGAAGCATTCTTCTGGCCTCTAAAGGCACTGCATGCAGGTGGGCTACAGACATAGATGTAAGCAAAACACCCATACACATAAAATAAACACATTTTTAAAAAAGGAACTAGTGCTGGCGTGGGCATTTCCTAGCATTCACATTTTCCTGAGTTTAATCTGTACTGCCTCAAGGGATAGGTGAGAGGCTATATCATTCTCTTTTGCTTCTGGAATCAATCTTTCTATCTGTCTGTCTGTCTGTTATTTTCCTTTCATCTATCTATCCATCTATCCATCTATCTGTGATCTCTGTCTGTCTGGGTTTTTTTTTTTTTTTTTTTTTTTTTTTTTTTTTTTTTTTTTTTTTTTTTTTAGATAGTATCTTACTATGCAGACCCAGCTGACCAGCTGACCTGGAACTTGCTATGTCAACTAGTAAGGCCTTGAACTGACATAGATCTTCATGCCTCAGTTTCCCAAGCATGGGATCAGAGCCATGCAGCATACCTGGGATTTCTGAGGGCCAAGAGGAAGACTGTACTTTTTTTCTTTTTAAAAAATGATTATTTTTATTTTGCATGTGTGTGTGGCTATATACAAGTACCACCAAACAATAGATATCCAGCTCCCACTTACTCAGTCCTGCAAAAATATATTTCTACCCTCTTTGAAAGTAGACTCCCTTGGTGTGGTGGCACACACCTTTAATCCTCTCACTCCAGAGACAGCGGCAGGTGGATCTCTAGAGTTTGAGGCCAGCCTAGCCTACAGAGTTAAGTTCAATGTACAGCCAGGGCTACTTAGAGAAACCCTGTCTCAAAAAACCAAAAACAATAGACTCAATTATCCAGATCACACTCTGCTTCCTATTGTCTTGTATGTTACCTCCGACATCAGTGCTCTGGAACAGGCATTTTAATTTACTTTGGACTCTATGGGTCAGGAATGGGAAAGGCTTAGCTGGGAAGTCCCTGGCTGAGGCCTCTCCTGCAATTACAATGATATGCCAGCTGCACGGCTCTTTAATGAAAGGCACATGTCGACAACTGTTGATAGCTGTCATCTGGAGCTCAGCAGGGCTCTCTACACCTGTGCAGCCACAGGTGGCCTTTCTGGCAGGGCACTTGTTAAACCCTTTCATGGTGGCTGGTTTCCCCGCAGAAAGCATTCTAACTGCAGCTGGCTGAAGCTTCTTGCCTGCTCTGTCCTAGTCTCTGATGTCAACAGCATCAATCCTGATTCACTCTGTTGACCACAAACAAGTTGTGGGGGATCTGCCCAGGTTTGAGGAGGGAGGTGGTGGCGGTGCTGCCCTTGTTTGTTTTTATGTGTTTGGTGGTCTGGGGCGGGGCGGGGGGGGGGGGTGCTAGGTTTTGGAAAGTTCAAGGCCTGCCTGGGCTACAGGGGCAGAGTCTCATTATTTAGCTCCTGCAGGCCTCAAACTCACTATATTGTCCTTGATGTCCACAAATTCATGATTCCACTGCCTCTGCCTCCAAGGTGGTCCAACTTTGTTGTTGATACAGGCTCTTATATGGCATAGGAAGGGTGGTGCTTGTTGTGAAGCCAAGGATGCTATTAAATTTCTAATCTATTTTCCTTCAACTCCCAAGTGCTGGGATTATAGGTATACTCCACTATGCCTGGTCTACAAAGTATCTGGGATTGAATCCAGGGTTTTGCTCATGTTAAGCAAACATTCTTGTGGTGATGTCTTCCTTGTACAAATAAAGCCTGTCTGGAGATCAGAATATGGAGTTTGCCATTAGCTAACCATAGAGGTCTAGAGGTCTGTACAGACAGGAAATGAGATGGCTGGGCAGAAACAGGAAGTGAGATGGCTGGGCAGAGGGAAGATAATAAATAGGAAGAAACAGGAACTTGCTCTCTTGTCCTTGAGACGCTAAGGAGGTAAAGGAGGCTTTGCCAAGCTCCTTATTCTCTCTGATCGCTCAGCATTTTCCCCTAAATCTGACTCTGGGTTTTTATTATTTAGACAAATTAAGAACTTCATTTATACATTCTATCAATTGAGCTACATCCTCAGTCCCAAGGCTTCATTTTTGTTTGTTTGTTTTATGTTTCTGTTTTTTGGAAATAGGGTTTCTCTGTGTAGCCCTGGCTGTCTTGGAACTCTCTATGTAGACCAGACTGTCCTTGAACTCAAAAATTCTCCTGCCTCTGCCTCTGCCTCTGCCTCCTAAATGCTGGGATCAAAGACATGGGCCAATACTCCCAGCTCCAAGACTCCATTAAACAACAGATTTATTTATTTATTTATTTAGTGTGTGTGTGTGTGTGTGTGTGTGTGTGTGTGTGTGTGTATGTGTGTGTGTGTGTGCATGTGCCTGAGTGTGAATGAATATATATGCACCATCTTTGGGCAGATACCCATAGAGGCCAGAAGAGGGTGCTGGATCACCAGTAACTGAAGATACAAAATTGTGCAAGCTGCCCAAAGAGGATGCTGACTACTGAATTTGGGTGCTCTGCAAGAGCAGCAAGTGCTCTGCTCTGCTGCACTCTCTCTCCAACCCCAACCAAGACTCCATTAACTCACAGAAATCCATCTGCCTCTGCCTCCCTGAGGGTTTGGAACAAAGGCTTGCACTATCACAACCAGCAAAGACCCCACTTTTAGAGTCTTTGAAAAATGTCTTAAAGTCTTAGAAAAATGTCAAAGAACTTGAAAGTAACCTTTTAGAAAACTTTTGTTTTTGTGGGAGGCAGAGGGGTGTGTGGTTGTCAGAGGACAATTTGAGAGGATCGGTTCTCTCCGTCATGTGGGTTTCAAGGACCAAACTCAGGTCACAGGGCTTAGCAACAAGTGCCTTTACCCACTAAGACACCTCAAGGCCCTTTAAGAGTAACTTCAAAATCATCTTAGGTCTTTGGAACTACAAAGACAGCTCAGCAATTAAAAGCATGTGTTTCCCTTGGAAAGGACCCAGGTTTGTTTCTCATCACCCACATGGTGGCTCACAATGGCCCGGAATTCCAGTTACAGGTGATCTAACACAGTCTTCTGGCCTCCAAGAGCACCAGGCACACACATGACGCACAAATAAACTTGTAGACAAACACTCATACATAAAAATAAATCTCCTTTTCAAAAAAATTATCCTAGGTGTTTACTTGTGCAATTGCTATCGGAGAGGTCACATCTACATGCAGCAGAGCAAGATAAATTTCAGGGTGTGGACAGGGAGGAGGAACCCGAAGGGTGGAGCTGCTCTGCTATAGGGTATAACTTGAGCCCCTACTGAATGTTCTGCTTTCTTCTCAAGGGTGCAGACGTCCATTTAAATCAAGGATGGACCTACGGTGTGCACTTGATATACATATCCCTACCCTCTTCCCCTCAGTAACAGTCGGAGAAATGCAGCAGGCTCTATATCTGACTGGCCTGACTCCTGTCCAGTACAACCCTAGCCAGTGTGACCAGATATTAAGGTACTGAATTCTTCAGTTGCTTAAGGAACGTCATATTAGCTTCAAATAAAAAATTAGCAAGAGTATTTGGAATTACAAAAACCAAGTCACAATCTGTAGGTCAATAAAAAAAAAATGGTCTCTAGTATAGTGATGGTACATTCCTGCATTTAGCAGGCAGAGGCAGGAGAATGGAGATTCCAAGATGCCCTAGTCTACGTAGCAAGACCATGTTTGTTTGTTTTTTAATCAATAATTTTATATCCACTATTCTTGTCACTTTGGATGCCAGGTGTGGTGGCACAGGCCTGCAATACTTGTACTCTGGAAGTAGAGGGAAGAGAACCAGGAATTCAGAGTCATTCTTGTACATAGTGAGTAGTCATCCAGGGCTACATGAGATCCTGTCTCAAATCAGTGACGAGAAATAAGTACATGGACACATGTATACTCAAAAAGAAATGGTTATTTTCTCTTTGCCAATAATAATTTTTTAAAAAAAAACCTACCACAAAGTAATACTTCAAAATAATACTTCAAAAATAATACTTCAAAATAAGTTCTCTGTCATCTGGACACCAAAGACATTTAAACTGAACACAACATGATTGGAGGCTTACTAAGTACTAGTCATAAAAGAAAGTAGAGATTTGACATGACCTGTAAAAGGTCCAGTGATGGGAGATGTCATTCTGTATATGTTTCTCATACTGGTTAATAATAAAGCACTGTTGGCCAATAGGAAAGGAAGATAGGAGGGACTAGGAGACAAGGAGGAAATAGGAAGTAGTAAAGGAGTCAAGACGGAGAGTCTGAAGAGAGCAGTATGCCGCCGGCTCCCCGGTAAGAGAAATACATAGATCAGCAGAAATGGGTTAATAATTAAGATAGAGCTAGCCGATAAGAAACTAGTAACTGGCCAACAGGATAATATCAAATACAGAGTCTCTGTGTATTATTTGGGGCTGGCGCAGCTGCCGGACAAGAGTGGCGGCGGGTGGAAAAAAACGATACTCGTTACAGATGGTGCCCACGTGGCTAGTAAGAACTTCCACTTAAAATTTAACAAAAGCTTAAAAAAGGGTTTTAGAAACAAAAGAACAGAGACAAGCAAGGTTTCTTGGTAGCAGCATTTTTCTCAGTTGAACTCTGCTTTGCTAGAGACAAGCAGATATTCGCGCGGCTCCTTTAAGGGAAGATTCCTGACTCAGCTTAAGCGGCAAAAAACCGCACAGCTTTCAAATAACTCTGCTAACAATTTATTGGTGTGTATGAGAGATGGCAATGGCAGTGACCACATCTCCAAGCTGGCAGCATGCTTTCTGGGTGGCAGCGCAGACCAAGGTGGTGAGCACAGCTTTCCGTGCTGGCGGTAAAAGTACCCGCCACCATCTTTGGTAAACCGCGGCTGACACAGCTATGACTTTCATTTTAACAATGTTGTTTACCAGATAAAAGACTTGTGGCCAGACAAAGATAAAGGTTTACAGTAAAGACAGATTCATATTAAGAAAAACCTCTAAAGGTTTACAGTGTGTTTTAAAATATATGTAGACAAAAAAAAATGGTTTTAAAGAGACAAAGAGGAACTGGGTGTTGTAGCACACGCCTTTAATCCCAGCACTCAAGAGACAGAGGCAAGCAGATATCTGTGATTTGCAAAGTAAACCTGGTATGCAGAGTGAATTCCAGGACAGATAAGAGTTACACAGAGAAACCCTGTCTCAAAAAATAAAAAGTAAAAGAAACAGAGTAATAATAAAGCCACATAAAGATGAAAAGCTCAGAGAGAATCTGGTTACTGTATGCTATTGTGTTGTCTCTGCATTCTTTGACTACTGAGAAAATAACAACAATTGATAAAGGAAATGCTGCTGGATTAATTCAATTTATATATTCTAAAAATGCTTTGACTCCAACATTTAAGTTCAAGGACAAGTTACTGGGGAAAAGGATTTCTATTTTTGTTTCCACAGAAAATGAAAAGCTGTGGATTCCTTGCAGGCTAATGTGGTTTGAGCAAGCCAGGCCCCCTGAAACAGTCGCTGGTGATCCTACATTCAAAACAGCTGGACAAAGCAGCCTCGCAGACTACAGCCAGGATTTCTGCATCTTCTTAGGTTCCCCATGACAGCGCCCCCTATCAGCAGGAAGTAGTTTGGAAAGAACGACGCCCAAATTCCCAAATATCGTTTATAAATGTTTGTTTTCATTTAAATAGATTTGCTTATAAATGGTTAATGATCACAGCCAATTCTTTTTAAAGGTAAAAAGGGAATTATGGTATAGATATGAATACTTTGTTTTGGAATGGATTTTCATTTATTGATACAATTTAAGGTCAATAAGGTGATATGTATATTTCTCCTCTTGTTTAGGTATTGTGTTTATTGAGCTCAGTTAGAAATGTAATGTATAATGTAGTACAGATTATAGATAGTTACCTATGATAGTTAGAACTTATAGTTAAGTTAGTTAGTATTTCTAGATATACAGACATATATTTGAGATGGATAGGCATTCTTCAAATCTTTCAAAGACCTACAGAATATGGCATTTAAAATGATTTAGGGTTTTACTTGACAATGAGACATAATTGCTCCTGGTAATACCACCCGCACCAGAAAGGAAGATGGACATCGAAGAAACACATTATGGAGTTTACTTCCATTATGGCAAGACTAGCCATTTGGACAAGATACTCCTCTTGTCTGGACTGTTTGACTTTGTGCTGTATAAACTGGACATGCAGGACCCACAGAAAATTGACTGCTGTCTCAAGATGGACATTGCTACAGAGTTGCTGCTTCATGGAAGAATCTGCCAGACAGTCTGCAGGATATAGAGAAAAATGACTGATAAACTGCCAATACAAGAAGACAGTTTAAAGTTTCCTGCATTGCTGAAGAGTCTGCCAGACACACTATGGCCTATGGGCTGAAGATGGAAGATTACACAAGAACTTCGGGTGACTGAAAAGGCAAGATATCTCTGTCATTTCTAGAGCTTATATACTATCCTTCTGTGGTCTTTGAAGGAGTTGAAGACAGTTATAGTTATAGTTTTCCTTAGTATTAAAGATAAGTTACTTTAGACTCACAAAGATGAAATAGATGATGGAATAGTTTCTTAAATGTTGCTAAATGTTAATGGACTAAATACTGTTAACTGTGATTCTTATTTGATAACTGTTGTGTTATATATTTTGCTATGCTAAGGTTAAAACCCTTCTTTTTATTTAGACAGAAAAGAGGAGATGATGGGAGATGTCATTCTGTATATGTTTCTCATACTGGTTAATAATAAAGCACTGTTGGCCAATAGGAAAGGAAGATAGGAGGGACTAGGAGACAAGGAGGAAATAGGAAGTAGTAAAGGAGTCAGGATGGAGAGCCTGGAGAGAACAGAACCGCCATTCCTCCGCTCTCGGTAAGACCACGTGGAAATACATAGAAATGGGTTAATAATTAAGACAGAGCTAGCCAATTAGAAACTAGCACCTGGCCAATAGCATTGTATCAAATACAGAGTCTCTGTGCATTATTTGGGGCTGGCGGCGTGGCAGCAGGACAAGACCGGGCGGCGGCAGGCAGAAAAACCATACACGTTACAGTCCAGTTCTTCCAAATGGGAGCAAGGAAGATAAAGGCATTTTTGCTGATTAAGGCCTTCTTAAACCTTGAGCAGATGCAAACTTTATTTACTTTTTTTTCTGGGATCCAACTTACTATGAAAGCAGAGATGACTTTGTACTTTTGATCTTCCTGCCTTCGCCTCTGAAGTGCTGGAATTAGACATTAAGTTCTTCAAATCTAAAGAACGAACATATTGTTTAGAAATTCATCTATCATCTGAATGAGTTGAAAGTTAAGTCCCTAGCCTGGGGTATATAAGACCTGTCAGAGAAGGGGAAGGGAGCAGAAAGAAAGGAGAAAGGAAGAAAGAAGAGATTTTAAAAGGCGGGGGAAGCTGAGGATATAGCTCAGTAGCAGAGTGCTTGTCTAGCATGCGAAAGGCCTTGCCTTGGAACCCCAACATCATAATTAAAAAAAAAATTCTCAGGAGGCAGAGGCAAGTAGATCTCTGAGTTCAAGACAAGCCTACTCTAAAGATCAAGTTCCAGGACAGCCAAGGCTAGATAGAGAAACCTTATCTTAGAAGAGGGAGAGAGAGGGAGAGGGAGAGGGGGAGAGAGAGAGAGAGAAGAAGAGGGGGAGGGAGAGAGAATACATAATACTCAGAAAATACAGATAGTGGCTATCCTAAGTATTAATTCACAGTTGCTTATTTTATTATTCAATAAACTGAAACGTATATTCCCATATTTTCATGTATATCTAGTACATTAGCAGATAGGCTTTAGACTGCCCTGATGAACTTATCTCTTGATAACAAGAAACTTGGAAATAGAAAGATCAAAATGTGGCAAGCCAGCTACCACAGTCTGCATCTGGAACTTTGCTTTTTACCCCACAGGTGACCTTTTGGTACTGCAAATAATCTAGAAGAGAAAAAGTTGGCTTTATGCACCAGGCAAAAGATTGCTTCACATTTCTCTAATTAAACATCTCCTGTGTCCTGTGTTCTACTCAGCTGTAATTGCCAACATAATACAGCCTAGAGTCATCTTCAAGAAAACACTCCATTGAGGAATTGCCTAGATCAGACTGCCCTGTGGGCATGTCTGTGGGGATTATCTTGATTGATAATTGATGTAGGCATGCCCAGCCCTCAACAGGTGGCACCATTCCCTGAGTAAGTTGGCCTGGATTTTACAAGAAAGCTAAGCATGAGGATACAAGCCGAGAAGCAGCATTCCTCCAAGGTTTCTGCTTCAGGTTCCTGCTTTGAGTTCCTGCCCTGATTTCCCTCAACAATAGACCCTGACTTAGAAGTATAAACCAAACCTTCTCTGAGTTGCTTTTCATCAGAGTTGGGGTTTTGTTTGGTTGGGTATTGTTGTTTTTGATAGTTTTCACAACAACAGAAAGGAAAAACAGCTCATAGCTTTGTTTTTTTGGGTTTTTTTTTTTTTTTTTTTTTTTGGATTTTGTTTGTTGGTGGTGGTGGTTTTTTGGTTGGTTGGTTGGTTGGTTGGTTGGTTGGTTGGTTGGTTGGTTGGTTGGTTTTTGAGACAGGGTTTCATCATGTAACTCTGGCTGACCCGGAACTCATTATGTAGACCAGGCTTGCTTTGAACTCACAGAGATTCGCCTGCCTCTGCCTCCTGAGTGCTGGGATTAAAGGTGTGCACCACCACACCAAGTTTAGAATGTATTTTTTTTAGCTCTGTAAATTATTCATGTTATGTTAAATTATCTCCTGTGATCTATTTCCCATCCCCAAACTGTCATATGACTTGGAAACTCTAGTTACCCATGACTTTTCCCTTCTCAGTGTTTAATTGGTGTAAATTCCTCTTGACTGTGTACCTAAAATCCTAAAATAGCTCTTTTTGTCAGTCCCTCTCTTCTCAAAACTCAGCTTTAGTTATTACTGACGGCCTTGAGGGCAGATTAAGAAATTCCACTTCTTTTTAAAAATTACTTATTTTTATGTGCATTGTGTCTTACCTGCATGTTTGTCTCTGTGAGAGTGCCAGATCCCCTGGAACTGGAGTTACAGCCATCCATAAGCCGCCATGTGAGTGCTGGGAATTGAACCCAGGCCCTCCGGAAGAGAAGCCCATGCCCTTAATCACTGAACCATCTCTCCACCTGGAACTCCACTTCTAAAGTGTGCATCTTTATTTATTATGGCAATATGTATGTGTGTGAGTGTATAATGAACGTTATCATTTTAATAATCTGGAGGTGCAGGCTCTTAGGTTTATATTAGAAGGTTTTTATTTTTAATTTTTAAACTATACCTTTTATTTATGTGTGCATATGTGTGCGCATACCCACATATAGAGTCAGATCTCTCTTTCAGATAGCAGTTTGTAAAAGTAAAAGGGGAAATGCATGTTAGGATGAGTTAACTGGTTTGTTTTGATTGAATATGTTAACCAGGTGAGCCAAAGGAGGCTTTGATTGCTAGACTTCAATACTTTGATAGCTGGACCTTGGTAGTCAGCCTCAGGAGGAGGAAGTGGCCAAATAAGGGAACAGATATTGGTGGCTAGCTTTAGGACTATCTATAATCCAGCAGTTTTTAGCAAGGTAGGGAATGGAGAAGGGCAGGGCCTGCCAGAGCTGTGTTTGCTATGCTCAAGCCAGCTAGGGTCCCTTCATGTCTCAAGGATCAAAGTGATCATCAGACTTGGTGGCAAGTATCTTTACCTGCAGTAGGCACATAGGAGTTTGCTGCCCCCTTGGAAGAGCCAAATTTTGTTCCCAGCACCCACACCTAGTGACTAAAAACTGTCCCAATTCCAGCTCCAAGGGTTCTAGTGCATTCTTCTGGCTTCCATGGGCACTTGCACATACTCACTTAGAAATACATACACAAACACACACACATACACATACACACAAATAATAATAAATAATAAAATAATAATAATAATAAGCTTTTAAAATATTTTGTATATACTGAAGATATCCAGTAGGATGTCATGAGATACACATATGTACATAGCAAAATGGTTAAAATGGTGAAAAAAATGAACACACCCATCAGTGCACATAGTTACTCATTATCCCTCTGTGGCAAGCACAGCTATAACTCTTCACCATCCCCTCTCCTAGTCCCTGGTTGGTAACTACTATTCTACTCTGTCTCTATAAATGTGATGATTCTTGGCATCTAGAATATTCCCTTTGTGTCTGCCTGCTTTATTTTACTTAACATTGTGTTTCAAATTTCATCCATAATGTAGCGTATATCATCCCTTTTTACCCGAAGTGCTGAGATTAAACATGGGGCTTTGTGCCTGGCAGACTCTATAATTGAGTCATACTCCCAACCCTTTGTCTTTGTCAGGGTTCCTATTGCTGTGAAGAGACACCATGACCATGGCAACTCTTATAAGTAAAAACATTTAACTGGGGTGGCTTACGGTTTCAGAGGTTTAGTCCATTGTCATTGTGGTGGGACACAGTGGCACGCAAGCAGAAATGACGATACAGCTGAGAGTCCTACATCTCGGTCAGCAAGCAACACGAAGTAAACTGAGGTACTAGGCATGGCTTAAGCATATTTGAGATCTCAAAGCCCACCTTCTTCCAACAAGGTCACACCCACTCCAACAAAGCCACACCTCCCAATATTGGCACTCCCTTTGGAGGCCATTTCCTTTCAAACCACCAAACCCTTGTTCTTTTCTAGGTCCAAAGAACATTATATTTTTTTCATTGATTTTAATGTTTCATTTATCTATCTACAGACCTTTGTGGGGGTTTTTTGTTTTTGTTTTTTGGCTATTGTGAATGATGCTTCTATGAGCATAGGGGTACAAATACCTTGGTTTTAGTTCCTTTGGTTCTATATCTACCAGTAAAATTGCTAAGTCATTCTACAGACTTGCGTTTTGGGCAGAACATGGTGGTGCATCCCTTTAATCCCACCATTCAGGAGGCAGAGGCAGGCAGATCTTTGTAAGCTACTAGTCAGGTCTGCATAGCTTCTTCCAGTCTTGTCAAGGCTGAATAGTGAGCCTGTCTCAAAAACAAAACAAAACAAAAAACAAAACCAACTAATTGTGTGTACGTGTGTCCTCTGTCTGTCTGTCTTTCTGTCTCTCTCTCTCTGTGTGTGTGTGTGTGTGTGTGTATTTTAAATAAAACATCTTGTTTCCACTTGTAGTATTCGGGATTCCCAACATTTCCAGGTCCTTGGAAACACTATTTTCTCCTTTTTTTTTTTAATTGGGGCGGATTACAGTTCAAAGATTTAGCCCATTATCATCATGGTGGGAAGCATGGCGGCGTGCAGGTAAACATGGTGCTGGAGAGGGAGCTGGGAGTTCTACATCTGGATTGGCAGACACCAGGAAGAGGGTGACGCTGGCACTGGCTCAAGTGTCTGAAACCTCAAAGCCCACCCTCAGTGACTCACTTCCTCAACAAGGCCACACCCCCCAATAGTGCCACTCCTTATGAACTTATGGGAGCCATTGTCATTTAAACCCCCAGAATTAACTCATCACACACCACACAGTAAATATGTCTATATGCATATATGTTGTTTACAGAACGAATGCCAGTTTAGAAATCTGCAGCAGAAGCCAGGTGTTGGTGGCACACGCCTTGAGTCCTAGCACTCGGGGGGGCGGTGTAGAGGCAGGCGGATCTCTGTGAGTTTGAGGCCAGCCTGGTCTACAGAGCTAGTTCCAGGACAGGTTCCAAAATAATACAGAGAAACCCTGTCTCAACAAACAAAAACAAAACAAAGAAGCAGAAAAAGAAACCTGCAGCAGAGCAGTTTTTGAGAAAGGGACTGGGTCTGTAGTAATAAAATAACAAACAAGACCAGTCCCAGAAGGTAGCTAGCTACTACTGCAACTATAGTTTGGGGACGAATATCTAGATTTCAGCTAGATGAAAGCCAAATCTGGATCTGAGTGAAAAACAGTGGGGTCAGGTCTCTAGATGGGCCAACAGGGAGAAGAACAGGCAGCCAAGAAGACCGGGTCAACAGCAGGGGACCAAGCAAAGCCTAATTTCTGGGGACAAGGAGTTCTCCGGTTATTGGTCCTTGCCAGGCAAACCAAGTATCAGATGATAGCTTTGTGGGGCCCATGCCTTCACAGTATTTGGTATCCATTTCTTTGTGGGGTCTGGGCATTACTCCTTTTCCTTAGTCTGGCATGTTCTGTATGTCCTTGGGCTTTGTTTCCCTGATTGTTTTTTAAGATTTATTGTCATGTGCATGGGCATTCTACCTACACTTACATACCATGAGATGCTTGCAGAGGCCAGATGAGGACACTGGATCCCTAGAACGTGAGTTACGGATGTTTGGTAACCATGGTTTGGTTGTTGGGACTCAAACCTGGTTCCTGTGGAAGAGCAGCCAGCACTCTTAGTGCCGAGCCATCTCTCCAGCCCCCTCTGTGGTGACGTGAATGAACATGGCGCCATAGGTTAATATATTTGAATGCTTGGTTCCCCATGGGTGGAACTGTTTGGGAAGGATTGGGAGGTGTGGCCTTGACGGAGGAGGTGTGTCACTGAGGGCAGGCTTTGAGGTTTCCAAAGCCCATGCCATCCCCAATCTATGAGCTCTCAGCTCTTGCTTCGGCACTGTACCTGAATCCTGGTGTTTTGTCACAGCAGTTGAAAAGCAACACAAACACCCTTAATATTTTAATAGACCCACGTCCTACAGTCTCAATTCATAGGGTAGCTCCCTTTCTACACCCAGGAATGTAATGTATTGGTCTGTGCTTGATGGATGGTACCTGACAGATGGTAAAATGTATGGGTTCACCCAGGGGCTGCAGTAATTCTCCCAAAATGGAATCAAGAGCTGCTTGTAGAATGGGGTCTCCTAGGGTGAGACACAGCCTAAACTGTTCCATACACTGTGGAGTGGGACATGGTCTGATGTCAACAGAGGCCCTCTCCAGAGTGACTGAAGCAAGAATTTCACTGAAACAATATTTGCTGGGAACCCTGCCCCTACAATAGTTTGTGTGTGTGTTTGTCTATGTGTGTTTACTTCTTTCAAAACAGCAACGCTTAAGGCCTGAGTGTCCACAACCTTAGGTAGGGTCTCACTGCTTTCCCCAGACATTCTCTGTGGATGTTATTAGACTGACAGCCTTATCTACAGTAAATATACCCTGTAATCCCACGTCCTTGTGATCTAGAGTTCCACCTTATGAATCATAAGTTTGTTAGTTGCCCCTCAGAAGCTCATTTAGATTCCTGTGACTGTCAGGTCCCTCTGAAGTCCCCACTTCCTCTTAACCCCCTGCTTACTAAATCTACATTAAAATACTCTGCTGGATGCTTGATATTCTGAATATCCAAGAAGCACACATCCTGATGGGGCCTAATTCAAAGTCCCTAAAATGCACTTTGGGGGTAGGAGGAGAGGGAGACCCAAAGTATAGCAATTTAGAATAAAAATATTTTAGAGGAAAGTGGCTCCAGAAGACACAAATTGGATTGTAAATAATGTCCTTTATCATAGTAATCTGGGAGACAAATATTGTGATACTGTCTAGGTGTGCTTTATTCCAATTTACTTTCCCCAGCAAAAGTTTCAGAGAGAACTGAAAGCAACAGTCTCCTCTTTGATAGGTAAAGAATTAAGGCAGATAAGGAACTCTTTATTTGGTGTGCAGCCTCTCCTAGCTTATCTCCAAGTTCTCAACCTGCAGTCCTGCATATCAGATATCTACATTATTATTCATAACAGTAGCAAAATTGCAGTTAGTAAGCGGCAGCAAAATAATTTTATGGTCAGGAGTCACCAGAGCATGAGAAACCGTACTAAAGGGTTGTAAGCCTAAGGAAGGTTGAGAACTGCTGCTTTAAAATAATCAGCACACAAGTGGGCCACACTGATTGATAATCTGGTCACCCTGAGAGTCCATGGGCTTCCTCTGGATGCCTGAAACGATTGCATTCCTGTCCTTAGAAACAACAACCGCTTTTTTTTTTTTTTTTTTTTTTTTTTTTTTTTTTACATACTTCCCAATTTTGTTTGCAAACGTTTTCAGACATGTCTTTCACTTGTCTCTGAAGCTGTGGGTGAGGAAGGTCCCAGCTTCTCACATACGTTGCTTAGTCAGAGCAACAGAGGAGAATCCTGTTTCAAAAACAGAAAGAAATTCATCTTGATCATACAGTACTGAGTTTATAACTTCAAGGTGTGTTTTGTTTTGTTTAACACACACGCGAGCAAAGAGCTAAAGAGCACCAACTCTGATAACCGGTCCCCGTTGCAGGCGAGTGCTCAGAATGACCCTGTACCGCCGCGCCGAGTGTGCAGACTCGCCTGGCTAGTGCGTGGCCCACCGCATCCCGCCGGCCCCGCAGCCCAAACGGTTTCTCCCCCCCCCCCCTAGAAGCTTCTCGATTCCAGGCCAGGGGAGGAGGCCAGGAACCGGTGCAGGGGCCCTCCCCGAAAGCGGCGGGAGACAGCACACAGGGGCACGGGTGAGCTACGGGATCAGAGTCCAGAAGGCAGGCTGCCTGGCTCGCACCCCGCCAAGCGACTCCACACCCCTTCCCAGCCCAGAACGGGGCTGATGACGAACTCAGAATGCGACGGACGCACACGCAGCCCGCGCTCGCACGACAGTACGTGCAGGGCAGCGCGAGGGAGTCCCGGTCCGACACCGGCGCGACTCGCGTCCCGCCTCCTCCGCTCCGCCACCCCCGCAGCTCCGGGTCCGCGTCGGTGCGAGGCCTCCGCCGCGGCGAGGCTGCTGGCCCCGGGCCTGTCTCTTTAAGTGGTGGGGCCTGCGGGCCGCCCCTGCCGCTCCTGCCTGGGTGGCCCCGCGCGCCGCTTTTGAGGGGCGAGTCAAGATGGCGGCGGCTTTGGCTCTGTGAGGAAGACGGAAGAGGCGGAGGGGCAGGGAAGGCCCCTTCTACGAAGAGCCAGGAGCCCTCGGGCCGCCAGGGGCCTTCGGAGTCTCCCGGGCGGCGCTAGCTCGTCGGCTTCCGATGCTTTAAGCGGGAGGAGCGGGACGGGAGCTCCGGCTGCGGCGGCAGGGCCAGGTACAAGGGAGGAAAACATGGCGGCGGCGGCGGCCTGAGGCGGCGGCGGCGGCGCGGGAAGCGGCTCTGCGGAGGTCATGGCGGAGGCGGGAGCGGGCCTGTGAGGCGAGCCGCCCCTCGTTAGAACGGCGGGCCGGTAGGCTGCGCAGCGCTGCGCGTCCCTGTCGGGGCTGCTGGGCGGCCGCGCTCCCCCGGCCTGGACAATAGCGCCGAGGCGCGGGCGGCGAGAGGCGGCGGCGGCGGCGGCCCTGGGCTCGGACCCGGGAGCGGGCCATGCGAGCGGCGGCGCGGCTCCGCGGCGGCCTGCGGCGGCACTGAGGTCCCGGAGTTCGCCGTTTGCGGCCGCCCGCCTTCCCTGGACACAGTCCCCGGGCCACTCGGGCGGGGCCCCCGGCCGGCACGATGACCGACACCCGGCGGCGGGTGAAGGTCTACACGCTCAACGAGGACCGGCAGTGGGACGACCGAGGCACTGGCCATGTGTCCTCCGGCTACGTGGAGCGCCTGAAGGGCATGTCCCTGCTCGTCAGGGCCGAGAGCGACGGTGAGTGCACCCCGCGCCTTCCCGGGGAGCGGCGGCACTCGGCCCGGGGCTGGGGGGGGGTCGGGACGGGAACCCCGCGGCGACCCGAGCCCGCTGGGGTTCGGGGGAGAGCATTCGGGGTGTTGTGTGCTCAGCCCCAGAACGCTTGCGCTGGGGAGAGTTCGGGCAGAGCGGACGGAGCACGTTGCGCCGCCGTGCCGCCTTCTCGGGGCCGAAAGGTCGGAGACCGGGGATCCCGAGCCCGGCGTGGTCCTTGCACTAGCGTGACCTTGACCAAAAAAAAAAAAAAGGCACTTAACAAATGCGATCTGCTGCCCTTAGCTCATCCATCTGTGAAACAGACATAAGACCTTGCTTGCAGTCCATAGAAGTTCGTAGCTGTTGCACGCTTTTGAAAAAGTTCTGTCCTGGTGTTTGGGTTTTTTTGTTTGTTTGTTTGTTTTTTGAACATTTCCACTGCATTTTTTTTTCTGATCTTAATGGTTCTGGTATTAATCGAGCAATTCCACCAGGCAGAGAAAATGCTGCTTTGCCTTGCGAGGATACATTGGATTTGTCAGGTGTTGGCTGTCTTTTTCATAAGGAAGGAAGATTGTTGTTTTGTGTTTTTGAGACAGGGTTTTGTTTTTCTCCTGTGTGGTTCTGCCTGTCCTGGAACTCCTTCTGTAGACCAGGTTGGCCTTGAACTCAGGGATCCATCCCCCTGCCTCTGCCTCCCGAGTGCTGGGATTAAAGTGCGCCACCCTGCTTGGCCAAGGAAGGCAGACTTTGTTTGTAACTCTGCTGTGGGAACCTCTGAACCTTTGGAACATTTTATTGCAAGATTTTCTGATTGCTTAAGTGTATGGCCCTCATTTGGTTCAACTAACTGGTGGGGAGATGTATTTTTAAAACTTGACTCTGCCCTTCTGCCTTCCCTTCAGGTCTGTTGAAAGTCTTCAGGCCCAAAGACCTAGTTGTTCAAAATAATGCGGTCACGGTTTTTTGTCGTTTTGTTTTTGACAGGGCTTCTCTGTGTAACCCTTGGCTGTCCTGGAATTCTCTGTAGACCAGGCTGGCCTCAAATTCAGAGATCCGCCTGCCTCTGCCTCCCAAGTTCTGGGATTAAAGGTGTGGGTGTGTGTGTGTGCCACTACCACCCGGCTGGATTTCTCACTTTAAATTATTAGTTTCTTCAGAATTTGCCTCTTTCCTTGGTTACATTCTGTGAATTTCACTTAATGAAAGAAAATATACATGTTGGGCAAAACTTTTCAAATTGTTTCTTTTGGGGGGGCGATCGAGATAGGGTTTCTCTGTGGCTTTGGAGGCAAGTTGTTTCTTTAGTATAAATATAGTTACCTTGTTGCAATAATCTGAGGGTCAGTTTAGTTTGTAGTTGTTTCATATCTGAATTATTACAAACTTACCTCAGATTTTTATTCTTTGGACTATACCCAGAACTCATTCTATGAAAAACAATATTCTCCTGGTTGTAGCTGAAGATTGTAGAAGCATTGATTTGAAAGATACCCCAGATAAGTTAACATTGGTAAAAAGTTACTTCTGCAGATATTTTTAAAAGTTTCAAACGTGAAAGGCAGACCTGGTGAAATTGGAGGCTAGCCTGGGTCTACATAAGGTTCTAACTAGGGTTACATAGTGAGACTTGGTCTGAAAAAAAAGTTTGATTACTTGGTAGGTATATTTTTCAGAGTTGAGTTCTTATTTGGAGTTAAAATACAAGTTAAATTTGTAGATGACCTCCACCTCTACATTTTTATATATGTGGAAAACAAAAAATTGTAAATAAAGATGGTTTGGTATTTTGAGGCAGGTTTTCCTGTGTAGCTTTGGAGCCTGTCCTGGAACTAACTCTTGTAGATCAAGCTGCTCTGAACTCACAGAGATCTGCCTGCCTCTGCCTCCTGAGTGCTGGGATTAAAGGCGTATGCCAACACTGCCCTGCCAGAAATAAGGGTTTTAAGGTAAATTTAGCTGCTTATTTTGAGGGTGGGATTACTGGGAATAGCTCCCAGGTTCTCAAACATGCTAGACAAGTTTTCTACCCCTGATCTACCTCCAGCAAACACCCAGTTAGATTTTTCAATTTAATTATGTGTAGGCTTTAAGCTGATTCTTTGAATTTCTTCACACCAGTGTGCCTTTATTATTATTATTATTATTATTATTATTATTATTATTATTATTATTATTATACAAAGACCTTTTTTGTTATTTTTTTGGGAAACAGTCTCCTGTAATACCAGTCTGGAATCAAACTGGTATGTAGCCAAGTCTGGAAGTCCAGGTTCTCCTGTCTCTACCTCTCCAAATCCTGGGATTATAGGCATACTACCTCAATCCAACTTCTTTGCCTTGTTGTAGAGCCATTCTCTGTAGTTCTCTGTATCTCCTGCCTCGGTCCTCATGTTGGGATTGCTGGCGGTGAGCTCCCACAGCCACCAAGTTTACAAAGACCTTTTGAAAGGATGAACATGAAGACTTCATGCCGTGCTCTCTTGGAGAGTCTCTTGTCTTGACAAGGTTTTGTAAAAACCTGATGTTTTTATGCTCTTTTATATTTTTTTTATCATGTAGGAAATAGCCTCTAACTCCCTTTCTTGCATTTGGAGTTTTGATACTAAAACAGGTAAAATGGTTTTTATTTTGACCCAAGTGGGAAAAGAGCTAGCAAAATTACTAATCTGAGCCTTGTATATTTGTGTTATAAGGAAAGCTAATTTCAAAGAATGTATTTAATCTGGTTGTGGTGCCTTATTCTTAATTCCACCACTCAGGAAGCAAAGCAAAATGAACTTAGAAAAATTGTGGGATACTTGTTAAGAAATTTATAGTTTTAATACTAAAGTTTTTCACCCCTTACTGGTAAATTCCTAATAAGATTAGTAATATAAGCTTATTCAGTACTTCTTATATGCCAGGGCCCTTTCAAGCAATTCACTTGTATTTATAGACATAATTCTTAAAAACCTTTCTCAAATTAGCCATGTTTTATAGATAATTTAGAGTCTAAGATAATAATTATAGGTTGGTGCAAGTTCAGTCTAGGATAGTGGTCTGTATTTTAGTGAGAAATCTAGCCTACAGCTTAAAGCACTTATAGCTAATTATGGTGAATGTAATCTTTTATGCTGTGGTCTGTTTGTGTGTTATTTTATTCTTGGCCTCAAGGATTATTTCAAAGAAAACAAAATTTGAGTTTAGCTCTCTAGATACTTTAATTTTATTGTTGGCAAAATTTCTTGTATCCTGGTCTATGTAGTGAGGACAGTCATTAATTTTTGATCCTGCCTCCATTTCCTAATATTGAGTTATGCTGCATCTTCGTGCTTCATGTAATGCTTTTATGAATTCTACACAAACACCAATTTAGCCTTGCACTCAACCCTAAGATAGTTTCATTTCATTGACTGATTGATTGAGGTAGGGTCCTACCTACTATGTAGTCCTGCCTAGTTGATTAAAGTTATGGTGTCTGCTACCAGTTTGGATCACCCATTATTATGTGCTTCTCCATTCTGTTACATGTAATTGGGAATTCTTTTTCCCCCCTATTGTGATGACCAAAGGTTTTTCTTTTAAAAGGGTTTTTTGGTGGGTTTGTTGTTGCTGCTGCTTTGTTTTGTTTGTATTTGTATATATTCATGTATGATGTGCATACCCTTGGACCTGGAGTTAGATTCTGATGAGCTACCAAGTGGATTTTGAAATCGTCATTGAGCCAGCTCTGCAGCCCAGCATCTTTTATTTGTTTTGGTTTCAGACAAGGTCTCTTGTAGCAGAGACTGGCCTTGAATGCCTGTCCTGCCTTCATTTCCCAAGGGCAGGAACTGCATACGGAAATGTCTGCCACCATGCCTGGCAAATGGGAAGTGTTTCTGCTCTTCCTTAAAGTAGCTCATTGTCCAGTAAAAAAAATTAAAATTAGAGATTGGGTATGGTGCATACATTTATAACCCTAACACTTATTGTAATCTGGGTGTTTAAGAGGCTGAAGCAGAAGTTTCCCTACTTCTAGACTAGCTTAAGTTTCATGAGAGATATTTTCTCAAAAAAGAAGAAAAGGAAACTTTAAAAGTTACTGTGGCTGAGCAGTGGTGGTACACGGGAAGCAGAGGCAGGCAGGTCTCTGTGAGTTTGAAGTCAGCCAGTCTACAGAGCTGGTTCCAGGATAGCTAGTGCTAAACAGAGAAACCTTATCTTGAAAACCAGGGGGGAAATAGTTATTGTGGATGGACTGAACCTCTAGTAATTGTGTTGTCCTGTCTGTCCCCCTCAATACCCTAAAAGAATTCTTTCAAAAACATATGGTAACATTCTTTTTTCCCTTTTTCTCCATGCATCTGAGTTTTTCAGATTATTTCTTTAGAATTTAGCAGTGTGGAGGCACACGTGTGTAATCCAAACACTATTAGAACTTCATTCTGACTTTTGGGCCATCCTGGTCTAAATAGTGAATAGCAATGCTCTATCTCAAAAACAAAAATAATTATAAAACTAAAAAGTAAAATGCTTGTAATGTTTTGAAATGCAATGGTTTGAACCCAGAACTGTACATGCTAGGCAAGTGCACTATCACTGAGCTGTATCCTGACCCCTGAAATATTTGACTGCCTGTACAGTGGTGTGTGGATGTGAAGATCAGAGGATGATTTTGGGAAGCACGTTCTCCTCTTTCACTCTTTTTTCACTCAGGTTTTCAGACTTCTAGACCTTTACTTGCTGAGCCGCCTTATTGCTCACCCTGAAGTATCTCCTTGACAGTCACAGAGACTGTCATAGTTATTTTTAAATTGCTGTGATAAAACTCTATGATCAAGAGAACCTAGAAAGGGTCTAGGTTAGTCTATGAGGGCAAAGTGAAGGCCACACCTCTTAATACTTTTTAAACAGTTCCACTTACTGGTGACTCAAACACTCAAACGTTATGAGCCAGATGGGGGTGCAGGGATGAGTTCTCATTCAATCTACCATACACGCTTTTCTAAAATTAAGGCAGTTTCTGAATGCCAGTATTTGTGGCCTCTGTGTTTCAAGCAGATCTGTCTGAGTAAGTACATTAACCACCAAAGCACCCCCCCCCCCCCAGCTATATATAAGTTGGCAAAACCTGTAGCCAGCTTTTCCTAGCTTTAGAGGGAAGGAACTATTATTCCCATTTTCTGGATTGCATTCTTAGGCATCTGTGCTAAAATATGTCATACCCCATCTTTTTAAAATTAGATTTATGTACTGTTTTGTCTGCATGCATGCATGTATCCACCATGTGCCTGTGCTTGCCGATGCCAGAAAAGGTCTGAAGATAGCATGAGATCCCCTGGAACTGGAGTTACAAATGGTCGTGAACCACCTTGTGGGTGCTAGGAATTGAACTCGGGTCCTCTGTGGAAAGCAGTAAATGCTCTTATTTGCCAAGCCATCTCTCCAGCCCCAAGCATACCCCTTTCTTTAGTGAAGTTAAGTCACTTTTTCCCCCTCTCAATTTTATGGTAGGTCTATGTAATGTTCTGTGTACTAGCAAAGAGTTAGTGTCATGCTTCATTTCCCTATATGCTGAAGGGTAATGTCAACTTATCTAGCTTTAGAATAGATAAAGTTGAATGTTGTCATTACTCCATACAAAGGATGGCTTCTTTACACATGTCAGGCAAGTGTTCTACAGTGAGCTATGCCTTAGCTTAAAAAGATGGCCTTTTCTCATAAAATTACCCATGTTCTTTACTCTAGGTTGCTTAGACAGCATCAAGAATAGTGTTTTTGAGTGGGCATGGTGGTGCACCCCTGTAATCCCAGTTCCTAGGAAGCTGAGGCAGGAGAATGGCTCTGAGTTTGAGGCTTCCCTGAAAACTGTCTCAACCTCACCCACCAAAAAACTGTTTTCCCCTTCCTCCCCGGACTCAAGTGATTGATTCTCCTCCCTCAGCCTCTTTAAGTATCTGGATTACCTGGCTTCAAAAATAGGGCTCTTCTGTTTTGTTTCTACTTGAGGTTGTTAGGAATACATTTGTATATGAAGAGAGGATAATGTGTTTATTTGGGCATGTGGAGGTCCCTACTGAACCCAGGTCATTAGCTGTGGCAGCAAGCATAGCCATCTCACCAGTCCTACTTTTTTATGAAGTATTTTTACATTTCAAAATTATTTTACCTATCATTTGAGTTACTTGTGTAAACATTGGATTCTGTTAATTGAGGCATGAAGGAAAGGAGACACAGGGACATATTTAAGGTAGCACTTCACTACTGAGACTTAAATTCTGTTCTCAGCTTAGTGAGATTTTGTAGAACTCTGTCTTGGTTATATAGTCTGTCTCTACCTGCACTATAATTAGAAAAGGAGACATTTGGGTGGGAAGGGTTTTTCTTTCTGTCTTTTGTTGTTATCATTTTTAGCTGCGTTGGTGAGGGAAACAGAGGCATCCTTGTGTTTTTTTTTTCATGGCTATTTTCCTAAGTCAGTATTAGTTTAGAATCTTGTCTACAGTGTTTGGGGTGTATGGTTAGTTATCCAGAACCCAGTGTCAGTAGAGAAGTACATATTTAAATTTGGGTATAACAGCTGTGTAGGAGACTAACAGTGGTGGATTAATCAAAATCTTTATATCTGAATGTGATAACTTGTGCAAGTTTGAGGACCATCACAATGGTGGGAGTAGCTGTATGAATTCATAGCTGTAATTTTGCTACTGTTAGGAATTGTAATATAAATATCTGATAACCAGCATATCTGCATGTGGTTCCTAAAGATGTCATAACCCACAGGTTGAGAACTGCTGATCTGGTTGGAAGAATAGCAAACAATGGGCTGGAGAGATGGCTTAGTGATTCAGAGCACTGGCTGTTCTTTCAGAGGACCTGGGTAAGATTTTCTAGTGGATAGCAACCATTTGTAACTCTAGTTTCAGGGGATCCAGTGTACTTTCCTGGCCTCTGGGCACCAGGTGTAGGCAAAACACCCCTACATATAAACTAAGAAAAAAAATTTACAGCAGGCCTTTTAACCTGAGCCTTTTCTCTAGCCTCCATGATACATGTTTTAACGTTAATAGTTTACATTTTTATGTGTATGGATGTTTTGCCTGCATGCTTTTCTGTGTTGCCACATGCAAACAGTGTCCTTAGAGGCCAGAAGAGGGCATTGGATCCCCTTGCACCATGTCTGTGCTGGTAATCAACCTAGGTCTTCTGGAAGAGCAACCAATGCTCTTTAACCCTTCTAAGTGTTTTAAAAACGAGTCTTTGCTGTATAGCCTAGTCTGACCTCAAGTCTAGGCCCTTTCTCCCCCCCCCTTTCTATATGCTAGGTTTTAAGCATGAGCCATGCCACCTGAACATTAATTAATTCATTCTTGATGGTGTTTTCTTTCTACTAGTAAATACTGAAGCTGTGATACTAATGAAGTCAGTGTTCTGGAAAAACTGAAGTGAAGGGATGGAACTATCTGTTAAAATCACCACAAAATCTTTTAGCATTTGTTTTGGAACGAATACCAGAGCCAAACCCAGCATCCACCTGAATCTAATTGATTGGCTGATGCTGAAGATACAGAGCTGTACAAGAACACAAAAGTCCTCAGCTTACCCCAACCTCCACCACTGGGCTCAAACCCGTTGCTGCCCTGTGTATCTCAGGAGGGTTCTCTTTCTACTAAGCTACACATCCCTAGCTCAAGAACTCTTACGCTAGCTCAGCCCCTCTTTCTTATGAGACTATATGAGATCCATATAAAGTTGTCCATCTAAGAGTATGCACTAGAAGTTTAGAAGTTTGCGTGGATCATTGACTAAGCAGTATCATGAACCTTGTGCTTGTAATGTAGAGCTAAATATCCACTGTCAAAGCTGTATGCTGGGAATCTGCTCTGGTCCTCTGTAAAGTGGGGTGGGGGCAGTGCATGTTCTTAACTGCAGAGCCATCTCTTGGCCATTCTTTTACTTTCTCTTTTGAAATGAGTTTCTCTCACTTGCTCATGTAGGCTTGAATTTGCCCTCTTTCTGCCTTAGCTTCCAAGTAGCCTGTTATTGCCAGACTGGGCTAAAGATTGTCTTGAATTCTATTATCAAATCTCTACTGTATAAAAACTGATCAAACGTGAGGGAAATAGCACTGAAGAGACACTATAAAACACAATAGTTAAAACCATGAATTCTAGAGCTAGACAATCTTAGCTCTTACTTACCCTTATCGTTATGTAGGTTTTGCCTGTTTTCCTAGATTTTTTTTAATGGTTTTTTACGTGTGTGTGTGTCTGTGTGTGTCTGTGTGTGTGTGTGTGTTCACTCACACAGGCTCAGGAAGAGATTAGGCAACCCACAGGAGTCAGTTCTTAAATTATGTAGGTCCCAGGGATCTATCTAACTCAGATTGTCAGGCTTGGAGCTTGCTAGACCTAAAAGGGGGAGGGGCCTTTGTTTGTGCCCATTAGAGTTTTCTGAGACTTTTTTGTGATACCTTCCTTAGTAATACTAGCAGCCCTCACCCTTATCCCCCACCCATTGAAGAAATCACAAGAAATCCTTTTCTAAGATGTGTACCACGTGTGGTGGTGGCACAGGCCTTTAATCCCAGCACTTGGGAAGCAGAGGCAGGTATATCTCTGTGAGTTCCAGGCCAGCCTGATCTACAGAGCGAGTTTCAGGGCAGACTCCAAAGCAATACAGAGAAACCCTGTCTCAAAAAACCAAAATAATGATGATGATAATAATAATGTTAGGTATTATCCATTAACAAAATAATGATTAGATTGTTTTCTTTCTTTTCTTTTTTGAGATAGGGTCTCTGTATTATGTAACTGCCTGTTCTGGAACTCATTATATAGACCAGAGATTGGCTTACCTGTGTCTCCTAAGTAATGTGATTAAAGACCTGTGCTACCATCAAGTTACTTTCAACCAAAAGCATGTATGGTTCTCTACCTCTTCATTAATGTTAGTAAGTCTCCTGATAAGGATCATACTATTTTTTTTAACTTATGTATGTGGATGTTTTGCCAATGTGGTTTTCTGTGTACCACATGCATGTTTGGTGCCTATGGAATCTGGAAGAGGGTGTCAGATCCCCTGGAACTGGAGTTAAGATCTTGTTAGCTACCATATAGGTGCTGAGAACTCAAACCTAAGTCCTGTAAGAATGGCAACTATCTCAAACACTGAACCACCTCTCTGTCTCCGGATCATACTTATTTTTCTCCTTTTGGAGTGGTAATGCCACTCACCCATACATTATGATAGAATTACTATTTGGGGTCTGTAGCTGACATTAAGACTGCATAATTGGAGCTTGCTCTTCCTTTCCCTTCCCCTCCCCTCCCCTCTCCTCCCCATCTCTTCCCTGTCCTGAAACAATCTCTATACCACTTGCCTCTGCCTCCTGAGTGCTGGGATTCATTCAGCTGGACAGGTGTTCAAAACTTAACCCTATAAGAACCTTTAGATGATCAAGACAGCCAGTTAGACTAGCATAAACAAATACATGACTGAAATAATTTTGTTTGTGTGTTTGGTTTGGTTTTTGATTCTTTGAGGGGGGTTGTTTGGTTTTAGTATCTTAGTTAACCCCTACACTGAAGAACTGTTTACCAAAATTACAGCCTATGTACTAGCTGAGGAATAAGGCATTGGAGGCCAGAGCTGAACTTTTTTTTTAACTTTTTATTTATTCTGTGTGTCTTTCATATGCGTTTTGATACCATTCTTTTCCTGTCCCTTCACAACTCTGCAAACCCCCACCCCAAATGAAACAAAATTTAAGAAGAAAGAAAAGATTAAAAATCTCACCATGGATGCTCATTGTGACACAGTCACAGTCATGCAGTAAACCCTTTTATCCGTATATCTTTACTTGCAAGTCTTAATTGCAAAGAGTCATGGTCTAATTCGAGGCCTCTGGCTTCTACTATACTAAGGATGTGAGGCTCTAACTGGGGTTCTTCTTGTATATCCTATTGTTACCCTGTGTTGTGGTGATCCTACAGCTTTGGGTCTGTGGGTCAGGCCCCTTCATGTGCTCCAGCAGATCATAGGTAGGGTGGATGTTGGGGAGGGCCAAGCCATAAACCAGGTTCTGGGCCTGGGCAGCTGCAGGATTACCCAGCCCTCAGGTTCTCTGTTCTCCCCTTACAGCAGTGAGCGAGGGGTGGGGCCGTTTCTCCTACACCTATACCATCAGGGATAGCCCTCATGCTCCCATGACCCCAGGACCAGCTCCTCCACCTGTGGGAGGAGGGGCATCTCCACTGCCCATGCCGCCAACATGTCAGATGAGTAATGGGGACACTCCCCCAACATTGGGGCTGGGTCACCCACACCTTCGACAACAGGGACCCAGAGCTGAACTTGTAAAGTGGTGTCTTAGATAAGGCTAAGGTATGTGGGAGAAATAGGTTTTGGGAAACATGCTTCCCCAAACATCTCAAATACACATTCTAAATCAGTGGTTCTCAGCCGTAGTGCTGAGATACTTTAATACAGTTCCTCATGTTGTGGTGACCCGTTACCTCCCCCCCCAACACACACCCCATAACATTACTTTCATTGCTACTTTATAACTGTAAATTTGCTACTATTATGAACCGTATAAATCAAAATGTAAATACTTTTGGAGATAGCTTATCCAGAAAATCCTTAGGTCTTCCTTGAGTGAAAACACAGGTCTTGGCACAACTTAAGTTTACCTTTTAAAGTTTGCTTTGCACTCACACTATTTATTTAGAACCCCATTCTCCAGTGGAAAGGCACTCATCTTTTACAGGAAGAACAAATTTCAATAGCTTTGTTTTTCCATTAACATTCATCTCTGATCTCTGAGAACTCTCAGTGATAATTGTGGCATGCAGATGTCTTTCTACTCTGTAGGAAAATCTACTTCATGTCCTAACAACATTTCTCTAAAATTTGGCAGTTCTTCTCTTGATACATTACCAAAAACCTTCTACTTACAGGATGGGTGTGATTTTTTTTTTCTTTTTAATATTTTATAAATATATGTCTACACACCATATGCTTGTAGTGCTTGGAGGCTAGAGGAGGTTCAGATTGTGGTTGTGAGCTACCATGTAGGTGCTGGGAATTGAACCTGGGTCTTTAACTGCTCGCTTGCTTCCATTTTAGCTGTTTTTGTTTTGTTTTTTGAGGCAGGATTTCTCTTTGTAACAGGCCTGCCTGTCCTGGAACTCCCAGGCTGGCCTCAAACCCATAGATCTGCCTTTTTCTGCCTCCTGAGTGCTGGGATTAAAAACATGCATCACTATGCCAAGGTAACTATTTAAAGCAACTTCAACAGGTTATTGAGTTTAAGAACTTAAACTCAATAACCTGAAGTATATAATGAAACCATAGTTTATTTTTTTTTGTATACCCCAAGGTTGTAGCCATTACCACAAGAATTTCATTCTTAAAATATACAGAGGAGGTAGAAATAATGGATGACCATAATGATACATGCTTATAATCTGAGCTATTCAAGAAACTAAGGTAGGAGAATCATAATTTTGATGCCTGCTTGCTTGTCTTACATAGTGAGAACACTATATTTTAAACAACAGAAAAACAGGAAGGACAGGAAAATAGAAGAAAATTGAGGCTTCTGAAGGTGACCTGTAAACTGAACTCTGTTTCATGTATCTTTTAATTTTACTTATGTAGTTACTTATGCTTGATGTGAACTCTTTCCACTTTGTCTTAACACTGGTCATGTTGTATTGAGAGCCTTATTTGCTTATTTAAAAGTATTCTGTAAGACACACAGCATATCAAACATATTAATCTCAGGTTACCTTAGGATTTCAGAGACTCCAAACAAAATAATGAAATAGAAACATCAGTTAACCCGATTGGGATCAGTACATGTTATTTATTTTTATTGAAATACCATGTACTATGTAAATATGTAATTTGTTACTTATCAAAAATAATTTTAGTTAGAGATGGTATACTGAGAAAGTAAGTATATGTATATAAAGGAAATCTAATTTTTCTGTTTTGCAATAACAGTTTTTTTCTTGTTTTATAGGTTCTCTTCTTCTAGAGTCCAAAATAAATCCTAATACTGCATACCAGAAACAACAGGTAAAAAAAAATAAGCTGTTGTATATTATGTATTATCTTTTTAGTTTGGTGATTAAGTTAATTTATCATTGGATTCCTTACAATAAGAAAATCAGACTGTAACATTTTTTCCAGTTTGATTGCTAAAATGTATTTTATTACATGGGGTGGGGGTCAGAACAATTTGAGGGAGTAATTCCAGGATGTGGATTCTGGGCCTCAGACTTGGGTTGTTAGTCTTCAAGGCAGCCATCTTTGCATCCTGAGCCATTTTGCATGCCCAGTCTAATTTTAAAATACAATTTTCTACCAGTCTCTATATGGTTAAAAGGTATTTGTTTGCTTTGGATTTGTTTTAATTTATGTGTTTGAGGATTTTGCCCATTTGTACATCTATGTATCATGACTGGTGCCCTCAGGAGTTGGGTATCAATTAGAAGAGGGTATCAGTTCCCCTGAACTTGGAGTTAGGAGTAGTTGTGAGCTGCCATGTATATGCTGGGAACTGAACCTGGATCTGCAAGAGCAGCAAGTGTCCTTAACCACTGCACTATCTCTCTAGCCTTGGTTTATTTTGTTTGTTTGTTTTTGAAGCTAATGAAAATTCCATGCCTCGTGCGGGCTGACAAGCATGTGCTCATCAGCCACTATTTTATTTGTGTGCGTGCATGCAAATGTATACAGGTTTCTGCAGGGCCAGAAGAGAGTATTGGATCCCTTGGAGTTACAGGTGTTTGTAAGATAACTGATAATGCCTTCTGGGATCTGAACTGGGTTCCTTGGGAGTCAGTTCTGTCTCTCTACCTTGGGTTCTGGGGACATTGTCAGGCTTGCAAGTGAAATGCTTTTACCCAGTCTTCTACCACAATTTTAAGTCAAAAATTTAAAAAGCTATTTTAAGCTTATTTCATAGTTCAGATAATCTAGCAACACATTAAAGTAGCAGTTTCTTCGTTTTTATCTGAAGAAAAAAGTGACAGTTGCTATATAATAGTCAACTACTAACAAAGCCAAGTGGTTGAAGTTCCTTTTTTCTTTCTATCAGAGATACTTCTACAAATAGAGTATTAGAATGTCCTCTAGAACAGCATTTTCTAGATGGGGGCTTGATTTCTTAAATAGCCTCAGTGTAGGGCCTCAAAATGGTGTTAAAGAGTTGAAAATAACTTCAATTTGAATCTGTAATTTCTTATTTCCTTCTAACATATAAAAAAAGTACCTAAAGCTGAATTGTGCATATAGAATATACAGGTATTGTCATGAAGTAGTTTACATACTTTGTGTTCCACAAAGCCATTGAAATAAAGAAATCTCTTTATTGTCCTGAAGGTACAAGTATTAAAAAAAATGTATATTATCATTGACTATTAACGTAAGATTAAAAGGAAGTTAGTATTGCTGAAGACTGGGTGTGGTAACGCATGCTGTGATCTTAGCACTTGCACCGAACAAATTAACTATTATGGGGGCATAGAACAAATATACTGGTGGTGCATAGCTGTAACAGAATACTCAGGAGGCTGAGGCAGGTAAGGTCCTGTTTCAAACATAAACATGAATTTATGCAATACAAGGTATCAGGGAGGGCAGGTAGGGTGCATTGGAAAGTTTAAGGGTAGCAACTACTGAAGGAAATACACCGATTAGCCCCAGTCCCACTTTTGAACTAGAAACTTGTAGAAATGTTCCTGAGCAACATGAGGAAGAAATAGGGACATCAATAAGGACTCTGGGCTTAGTGAGACTTGCAAATGCTTCTTCCAGCAGGTTGGGGCAACTACATGCAGGAAGCAGAAATTGCCCAGCTTAAGTACTCACTGGAATCCCATTCTTCCAGATCTAAGCCTCGAGGGCTTCTGGGATTTGGGAGCTCCATGGATCCCTGGGGAGAACTCAGCCTCTGGGTAGAGGCCAGCCCCGAGTATAGATAGAGTTTGAGTACAGGCTGTGGCTAATAGGGGCCAGTCACTCTCCTTCGTGCTTGCTGTATCTGGGGCACAGGAGAGGCTGGGCTACTGAGGAGCCCTTCCAGGGGCTGGGTAGGTGAGCCCACTAAAGCCTTTCTATTTGTGGAAGCATATCTGGTAGACTTTTGCCCCAAGGGTAAGGTCCAGGATCTCCAACTTAGCTCCAGAAACTGGTCATTGCTCCTTGCTAGTGCTCTGACAGGATGGCCACTTGTTGTATCCTTAAGCCACATTTAGTGCTCCTTCAGGTTGAGCCTAGCAGCTAGAACCACTCAAGTTACCTTCAAACTCAAAGCAGTCATCCTACTTTAGTCCTCTAAGTGTTGGATTAGAGGCATGGCTTATCAAATAAGCCACAGACCGTTAAAGAACAGCTGTTGGCTGGCCACTGAGGGGATGGGTAGATTTTTGTTTGTTAATCCATTATGTAGACTTCTTGATGGGCATTTTAATGAGAATATAAAATACAGTGGTGGTTGGAAAAGAAGGCTCATCAGTAAGCACTGGCTGTTCTTCCAAAGAAAGGTTTGATTCCCAGCACCCATATAATGGCAGCTCATAACCATCTGTAACTCCAGCTCCAGGGGATCCAGTGCCCTCATCTGACTTCCATAGGTGCTTCGCAGATATATATGCAGTGGAAACACCAATAAACATAAAATAAACCTTACTTTTAAAATGTAATGTGTGATGATGGTCTTATTAGTACAGTGGTTTGTATTTTCTTTGTAGGATATAATGTGTATGCATTTTACAGTGTTTTTCATATCTTGGCCAAACTTCTATTTTTAAAACATCATTTCACTTGTGTAGATTTGGCAGAATGAAGTTATAACAAAGTACTGATAATTACTGGATATGATAATTTACTGGAAATATAAAAAATAAAAATAAGCTGTCAGTTCCTGTTGCCTTGTTGCTTTATACATTTGCTATATACTTAAAGAGTTTGTGGTAACAAGTGTAGTCATTTAGACTTTTTTTTTTTTTTTTAACCCAAAGGACACTCTGATTGTGTGGTCTGAAGCAGAAAATTATGACTTGGCCCTTAGCTTTCAAGAAAAAGCTGGATGTGATGAAATTTGGGAGAAAATATGCCAGGTAATTTTACGAATAGAGAAATAACATATTGTCTTTAATAATATTTTCTTCAGCATACAAAAAATAATGGGTTTTGTAATATACAAATACATATAACATTGTTTGTTGTTCATTGTTCATACCCCACATTAGTCGCTTTCCCTTCTCCCCTGGTTCCCTTTTTTCCTAAACAGCCCACATCTAGTCCCCAATAACCATAGTTCTACTCTGTGTCCAAAGCTCATCTTTTCTGGGTTCCCATGTGTGGGGAGATCCTGTAGTTTTATTTGTCTTCCTGTGCTTGGCTTATTATATTTAGCTAAATTTTCTCCAGGTTCACCCATGCTATTGCAAATGTCAGTTTCCTTCTTTTAACACTCAGTTGTAGAGTATATTTAGCGCTTCCCCCCCTCCATTTATTGGCTGTTTATGTTCTTTTGTGAACTGTTTAATTTGTACATTTATTGATTGTTTTTGAAGAATGAAAACTAGACTTCTGTTTCTTGCCCTGTACAAAGTTCAGTTCCAGTCAGACTGAAGATCTATTAAGACCTGAAACTTATAGAGGGAAAGCATGTTAGAGATACAGACATACAAGGTCATTCTGAGGCTTCCAGTAGCTCAGGAAATTAAAAACCTTCTGAACAGCAAAGGAAGCAGTCAGAATGGAGAGACGGCCTGTAAAGTACGAAGGGACTTAGCCAACTGCATATCTTATAAGGAGTTAACATTGAGCGTTTGGTTTGGTTGGTTTTTGTTTTTTGAGACAGGATTCTCTGTTTTTCTTTTGGAGTCTCTCCTGCACTCACTCTGCAGACAAGGCTGGTCTCGAACTCATGGAGATCCACCTGCCTCTACCTCCCTAGTGCTGGGACTAAAGGCATGCACCACCACTGCCTGGTGTGACTCTATCTGTGAGTGTGCGTGTATGCTTGTGTGGGGCCAAAAGAAGGTATTGGATCCCTTTAGAACTGGTATTATGGGCATTTGTGAGCTGTCCAGTGTGGTTGCTGGAATCTGTTTTTATTTGTATGCTTGCTTGCAACAACGCCTGGCTGTTTGTTTGCTTTTTTATTTGTTTTGTTTTGTTTGTTTGTTTTTTAGATAGGTCGTAACCCACCATGCTTTAAACTTTCTAGGTTGATACATCTGGCCTTAAACACCTGTTTATCCTACTTCTCAAGTGCTGGGATTAGAGGCATGGACCACCATGTCCAGTTTCCCTAGTCTTTAATGCCATGTGTTTTTTCCCCTATCTTCATTTGTGACACAGATAATGTGTTATTTGTATGCGTTCTCTACAATAACTTGACTTCATATTCAAACTCAGCGTGGTGGCTCACACCTGTAATCCCAGCACTTCATGGCCCAGGCAAGACAACTGATGTCAGTGTGGCATACACTATAAGACCCTACCTTTAAAAAATATTCACCAAGTATCACTTCTCAGGTACTATTTTGCGTATTCTGACTTAGTTTTCTGTATCTTGGTTCACTCTTAAAGGAAGTTATTGCATTTTGCTTCAGAGCCCTTTGGTGTTTTTCATTCTTGGAGTCCTTTTACCATTTCTGATATAAAAACAGCTAAAAATGTTCCCATTTTAAGTAATTGTTTGCTACTTCTTGCTAGCAGTTACTAGATATGAACTCAAGAGATGCATTTTTATCTTTGATTTGATTTTTGAACTAAAAGCTGTAATGAAAACTTGCATAATTAACAATACAGAACCAACTTAAGACCATTCTTGGTAGAAATTGATTATGTGTAGCATTTTTCAGAAGTGCAGCCTACTGGTTTAAAGTCAAGATCATAGCATATTTCAAGACTTTAATTTTCAACCCTTTCGAAATCTGTCCGTGTCAGTTTTAGTCTGTGTGTATGTCTGTCTATCATCATGCCCCATCACCACCACCAGAGTCTGTGTCCTGCAACATAGGCTTGTGTTGTCTTCAGCAGCGGGGTCTTAACAACTAGTTTTCTTGTTTGGTTTGGTTTTGGTTTTGGTTTTTTTGAGACAAAGTTTCTCTGTAACAGCTCGAGCTATCCTGAAACTCACTTTGTAGACCAGGCTGACCTTGATCTGCCTACCTCTGCCTCCTAGTGCTAGCTTAGTCCAGCTTAACAACTAGTTTTTAAGTCTCTTGTATTTAGAACTTTTACAGTTGGTTTATAACAGAAGGGTTCCTGGTGAATCATGAAGGTATGGAAAAGAGAAAATATTTTCATCTAATCTTTTTTGGTTTTTGTCCTGGAATTAGCTCTTGTAGGCCACCCTGGTCTTGAACTCACAGAGATCTGTCTGCCTCTGCCTCCCAAATGCTGGGGTTAAAGGCGTGCTGCACTACTACCACCTGACTCATCAGTTGCTTTTTTTTAACTTTCAGCAGATACTCTTGTGGACAGTTTTGCACATATAGATTTTACTGTATATGTAACTTTGTTATATAGGTACACTTTGTCCTAATCAGCTTTTTTTTTTTTTTTTTTTATATCATCATAGGCTACTACCTAGCATTTAAAATAGACCATTAATCTCCTTTGGTCCAAAGCTAGCTTGACCTTGGTCTTTGGGGTTGACTTTAGATGTTTTTCTTTTTTGTCTTAGAATTATGTATATTCATTGTGACCATAGCATTATTATATTTGATATTCATTTGAATTTTACTTAAATTTTGAAGAGACTAGTGCTATCCCAATATATGGCACAGTCCTATATATTTCTGTGGGCTTTCTCTGGTTAGAAAAGATGGCCATGAACAGAAGACTGTCTAATGTATTTGGTCTTCTATGTTGTAGTTCTTGATAGTCTGTTTTAGGCTGTCTTAGTTGCTCCTGACATTTACACTTCAGAAGAACATTTACTCAGTTCCTCAACTGTTGATTAGTTTGCATAAACATGAAAACATCATTTGGAGAGTTACAGCACAGTAGACAGTTGTATCAAATTTGATAAGAGAGTCTTAAAACTTGGTATTTATCATTACAACTATTTTGTTATGGGCGTTTTTTGCGCTCCTTCATCTGTTGTTTATTGTTTGAACTTTGTCAGCTACCACAAAATCTTTTTTATAGGTTCAAGGAAAGGACCCTTCAGTGGACATCACTCAGGACCTGGTAGATGAATCTGAAGAGGAGCGATTTGATGATATGTCCTCACCGGGTTTAGAATTGCCATCTTGTGAATTAAGTCGACTGGAGGAAATTGCAGAGCTTGTGGCATCATCTTTACCTTCCCCCCTCCGTCGTGAGAAACTCGCATTAGCACTGGAAAATGAGGGTTATATTAAAAAGCTTTTAGAGCTTTTTCATGTGTGTGAAGATTTGGAAAACATTGAAGGCCTGCACCACTTATATGAGATTATCAAAGGGATCTTCCTCTTGAACCGAACTGCTCTATTCGAGGTTATGTTCTCTGAGGAATGTATAATGGACGTCATTGGATGCTTGGAATATGACCCAACTTTATCACAACCACGAAAACATAGGGAATTTTTAACAAAAACAGCCAAATTTAAAGAAGTGATTCCCATATCAGATCCTGAGCTAAAACAAAAAATTCATCAGACATACCGAGTTCAGTATATACAAGATATGGTTCTCCCTACCCCTTCAGTCTTTGAAGAAAACATGTTATCGACACTTCACTCCTTTATCTTTTTCAACAAGGTAGAAATTGTTGGTATGTTACAGGTAAGTCAACCTCTAGCCCTCCCCCCCAATTTATAAAGGCACCTGCTTAATTGATAACATTTAAAATGCTAACTGCTTTAAGCAAAAATAATAATTTTTTTAAAAAATTGAAACTTAGCCTTGAGCTATTATGGTAAATATTTTGGTATTCTGATAAATGATGATATTCTTGAGACCTGAAGGTTGTTTGTTGTCTTCTAGGTAGAGATGGCAACGGTGACAGCACTTGGTTAGCATGCTTGGGATCTAGACTTAGTCTCAGCTATCACAAATTGCAAAGGAAGTGGATGGTGTCTAATTAGAACAACCTTAGGGGAGTAACACTAGTAAAATAATTGGAACTAAACACAGCCAGAGAACTGCCATTTGGTCCTGTTACCCACATCAGCTACCTGTAACCACATCCGCATGTGCCCCTTCTTCCAAAGATGCTTTTGTAGTAGTAGTTGAGAGTAGTGGGAGTTTGGGCTTCACTTACTGCTTAATATCTGCTGTGTGATTTGAACAGCTTATTATGGGAAACCTTGAATCTTCCTTCTGAGGAATACCATAGGATACTATGAAGTGTCTGAAGATCAAGTGAAACCATACAAGAAAGTGTTGGACAGTTTGTAAAACTTGGTAGCTTTAAAATCAGTGTCTATTAATGCTTGATTTGAATGAGAACTATGTTACATAGTATTTGACAAAACATTAAACTGATCTAGAAATTTTCTGTTTTGTGTGGGTATGATGTCTGTACATATGTTTTCAGGTACAGGTACAGGCACTTTCGTACACATGAAGGCCAGTGGAGGACACCAGGTGTCCTGTTAATTTGCTGCCTTATTCTTTTGAGGCAGAGCCTCTCTGGACCTATACATCGATATGTGTCCTTGTTTGTCCCTGTTTCCTACCACACTCAGTGGGTGCTGGTGGTGTATACTGGACCATGCCCAGCTTGGTGTCTAGGTGCTAGGATTGGAACTATTCTCATGGTTATACAGTAAGCTCTCTTAAACACTGAGCTTTCTCTCTAGCTCCTAAGGTATATTTTCCCTACCAACCTTTTACATGTACACATACAAAATTACACACTTTACAGTTGACTAGTTCTTCTGTAATACTATTAAATACTCTGATATTAGTCTGGATATGTGTTGAAATTGGATGCCATTCATTTTGAAAAAAGAAAATGTCAGAATCGTGTGTTTATATATTTTTGGAAGAAATAATCAGCATTATAATTAAGTGTTGTATAGAAAATGTTTCCTAAATGCCTACCATAGTGAATATTAAACTTACTACATAGGACCTGCAAGATGACTCACTGCTAGAAGGAGAAAGCCAACTTCCAAAAAGTTATTTTCTGGCCTTCATATGTATGTGTTTTGTGGCACACTGTTCCCCTTGTTCCTAATATATAGATAAATGTAATTTCTTAAAAACTTGCACTGTAGTCTGCATGATCTTACACTTTAACTGGGGTAGTAGTATTGAATGTACTCCTACCTAAACAAATAGATTTTAATTATTAACAAAATCTTGATGAGAAATTTTAATGAAGAAAATTCGGTGGGTACCAGAGAGGATCTGTATGGCTTGTTACTTACCCAAAATAATAACTATTCTGTGATAGACTCCTTTGGGGCCTTTTCAGAATTAATGTCTTAAATATTAAATATTAGTTATGTTAAATAATTATTTCAAAATAATTTAGTGCTAAGGAATATAATAATAGATATTTTTGTTTTAAATATTTGTTTATTATGTGTATAACATTCTGCCTCCATGTATGCCTGCGCACCAGATTTCATTATAGGTAGCTGTGAGCCACCATGTGTTAATATTTTAAAAATTGTTTTCTATGTCTTTGAAGCCCAAAGATTTTAACCTTAATGGAGAGAGGTTATAGAACCTTCATTTCTACCGTTAGCTTATGTAAACTCAGTTGGCAAACACTGACTACATTTCTATGTGTGATTTTTGTTTGACTGTTTAAAAGACAGGGTCTCACTACAGCTCATGTTGTTCCCTAACTTTCCATCCTTCTCCCTTTGCTTCCCCATTGGTGTGATTTTAAGCATTTGCCACTAGGCCAGATTTACTGTGCTTGTGTTTATTAAGTTTCATTGTGACACAGCTATAATCAGTCTGACTGCTCTCTTGCAGTAGTAGAATATGAGAAGCCATTGGCCTGCAGAGTGAAACACTTTCTCCTTGCCCTAAAGCAGGGTTAGGAAAAGAGTTTTGTCAAAACTTAAAGATAATTTTTCTGATAGAAGTCTCTAGTTTTTCTTTGTTTTGTATTAAGACAAGGTCTCACTAAGTAGATCAGGCTGGTCTGGAATTCATAGAGATCCACCTGCCTCTGCCTTCCTGGTGCTGGGAATAAAGGTGTGTGCCCCTCATTTTTGGCAGTGTGTGTGTACGAGCTTGTGTGTACATGCATACATGTGTGTATTTATCGTTTAATAGTTTGGTTTTTTCCTTTTTTAAAAAAATTGACATCTTTTATCAAGTTAGCTCATAGCATGCTGAAATTGTATTTTATATAGTCTTATCAGTAAAATAATTGAATTTGTCATTTATTTCATAGGAAGATGAAAAATTTCTGACAGATTTGTTTGCACAACTAACAGATGAAGCAACAGATGAGGAAAAAAGACAGGAATTGGTAAGAAATCATAGGAAAGTAGAGAAGTAGGACACTCCCTTAATATTTTTCTAATTTGACATTGACCTTTTAATACTTGTCCTTTTTCTGGATTTCAGGTTAACTTTTTAAAAGAATTTTGTGCATTTTCTCAAACGCTACAACCCCAAAACAGAGATGCTTTTTTCAAGACTTTGTCAAACATGGGCATATTACCAGCTCTAGAAGTCATCCTTGTAAGTTTGCTCCTCTACATTCTGAACTACCCATGTGAACCATATAAGAAACTGGATGTCATGTTGTGCAGTTTTGTTTGAAATTGTAAAATTATATCACTTCTCCCTTTCCTCATTCCCTGGCACCTGTTTAAGTGCTCTCTCTCCCTCCCTCCCTCCCCCCCTCCTCTCTCTCACTCTCAACTCTCTCTCAATTGCTAATTAAAACCATTGGGTTACAAAACAAAGACATGAAAGTAAGATAGGCATGGATGAGGGTCTTCCCCCTAAAATGTGTGAATGTGTCAGTATGATCACGCAAGCCACTGATCATGTGGAGTCCTTACACTACTTGCCTCCTTCCATTCTGCTTGAGAGAGGTTAAATACCGCATGCTAGCTAGGTTAGTTGCTTTCGTGAAGTCCCCTGTCTTCACCTCTAATCTCACCATAGAAGCAGTGGGGCCACAGATGTGAACACTATTATCCCTGCCTTTACATGGGTTTGGGGATCTGAACTTGGGTTTTTAGGCTCTCTTTGACAACTGCTGTATCCACTGCGTTAATCTCCCTAGCCCTTAGATAATTTTTTATAATTCTGTGTTGTGATCATGCCCACCTCACCCCCATCCTCTTTTTAATTTCTCCCCACTTTAGCTGAAGCTCCTCTTCATCCTAAATCATCCCCACGTTTTGTTTTATGTTTTGAACAGAATTTGTCTATATAGGTCTGGCGGTCTTGGAACTCATTCTGTAGACCAGACTGGCCTCAACCTCAGAGGTACACCTGCCTCTGGCCCTCCTCCATGCCTATCTTACTTTCATGTCTTTGTTTTGTAACCCAATGGTTTTAACTAGGATTGCTTATGTAAGTGAGTGGATAAGAGTTGTTTGCTAGAGCCAACTTGTCAATGGCTATACCACCAGGAATGTAGTTCCCCCTAGCAATCATTTAGATGTTTGTTTTAAGGTCTGGTGCTTTATGACAATTTCTTTTGTCAGGTCATGGATAACTTCATTGATAAAGTTCATATTTTTATGATTGTAAAAGAATGGCACTTTTTACAGGGCATGGATGATACACAGGTTCGAAGTGCTGCTACTGATATATTCTCATACTTGGTTGAATATAATCCATCCATGGTACGAGAGTTTGTCATGCAGGAGGCACAACAGAATGATGATGTAAGTAAGAAGTTAACAGAGCAAAAAATAACCAGCAAGGTAAATATTATTTACACTAATAGTAAGTATTTATACATAGGAGCTATAGCTGGAATTATGTATTTTTAGATTTAAACTACTGCTCTTTGGGAAGTGTAGCCATAGTGTCAAATGGCTCATTCTTCCTCTTAATTTGCTCCTGCCTTAGCTTATACATTTATTGTATTTGGTGTCAACTTTTTTAAATTATGAAGCTGACTTGTCTATATTGTCTTATTTAAACCCTTAAATCAGTTGACTGTTCTGTATGTGAACTGTGAGTAACTTTCATTGGAAAGTACTTAGACTACTAGAGGTGGATTCTCGGAATCATCAAGTCTAAAAAAATAAAGTATATTAGGAAGTGTTTCTTTATAATAATAAAAAGAAGCTGTGGTGGTGTTTAATCAGAAATTAGAGAAAGGTAGATTGGCTTTAAAATATCTTAGACTGCCTTGGAAGTGTAGATTGAATGTTGTGGTACATAATATGTATAGAAGCCCGAATGTATGTGCTCTTCTTCTTTTATTAAACCAGTAGTTTGTTTTTTCTCCTTCCTCCCAAATTTTTGGAAACCACTTTTTACTTAAGGTTAAACTATCTTGATTTCCTTAGAAGAGGAAATTTATGTCTCCTTTGGGGGGGGGGAGGTTTAAAGAATATCAGCTTGCAGTATTTTTTATAAAATGAAACGTAATTTTTGTTACTTTTAAAAAAAAAATCTACTCCACCTGTTAGAAGTTGAATGCCTGGTAATATCTCTATTTGTGGTTTGTTCTTAAAATTATAGTGGTAGACTATGTGCACAAATGTACCATGAATTGTTGAATCATAATCACATTTTTCTTCTATGAAATAGTCCTATCTTGAGAACCAGAATATCTTGAGTAATTAAAACTAAAGGCTGTCCTCTTAGGCCCTGTAACCACTGGGTGAGCAGACATGCCTGTGCATCTTCACACTCCATGAACATGCATTAGGCCTCTGGATTTCACTTGCCAATCATTTCCATATAGTGTCTGCATTTTCTTTGTCCTTGTCTGTCTTACCACTGCATACATAGGCAAGGGGAAGGAGTTTGCTCACTGTATCCTTAATTTTTACTAATCCTCTGGACCAAGAATACCATCCCCAAAAGGTCCTTGGGAAAGCAGAAGCTGGCTTTCTCTGACATTTGGAATCTATGTAATATACTACTGTTGTGTGCGCTCTAGTCTCTCTTTGCTGGGTTTATCATTTCCACAAATGGAAAATTGCTATCATGTCAAAAACTAAAATGCAATGAAAGCAAAGCAATTTTATAAATTCTAACTAAGTATTCTTATTTTGAAACTGTGAATATAAAGTCCATGAGCTTCCTGCAGAGGGTAGATAAAGTTGTATTAACACCAAATGTGACCTTTGTGATCCTTTTTTTTTTTTTTTTTTTTTTTTTTTTTTTTCTTTAATCGGACAAGTTTAAAGATAATAGAAAGAGCCAGTAGTGGTGGTGCATGCCTTTAATCCCAGTGCTTAGGAGGCAGAAGCAGGCAGATCTCTTGAGTTGGCAAGGTGGACAGCCTGTGAATTCTAGGGCAGCCAAAACTACATAGTGAGACCCTGTCTCAAAAGGGAAAAAAGAAGAAAATAGGAAAAAAAACTTAATTTTTTTTGGTTCTATTTAATGTCTTTGTATCATCTGTTAGGGGAAAGAAACACATCTATCCTGTTAAATAGCTTAGTCACTCTATTTTGTTTGAAGTTAATAAAAGAGCTAGAGTTAGCTATAATGTTATAGTATGTGTCTTAGTAATCTGTATTGTGTGTATTTTTATCACCAGGATATTTTGCTCATCAACCTCATTATAGAACATATGATTTGTGATACAGATCCTGAGCTTGGAGGAGCAGTCCAACTTATGGGCCTGCTTCGAACTTTAGTTGACCCAGAGAACATGCTAGCCACTGCCAATGTAAGCCATGGTTATTTCTTCTTTTTCATAGCAGTATGATTTCTATTGCTGGTAAGAACCAATACAGTTAATAAAGTTCATCGATGTGTTTTTGGTTCCTTAGAAAACAGAAAAGACTGAATTTCTGGGTTTCTTCTACAAGCACTGTATGCATGTTCTCACTGCTCCCTTACTAGCAAATACAACAGAAGACAAGCCTAGTAAAGGTAAGATAACACAGGTTTGTAGCTTTCTTGAATTGTCAAACTCAAAAAACTGGTGTTGAGTACAGTCTAGATTTAAAACATTGGGGCTGAAGAGATAACCCCACAGTTAAAGAGTACCAGCTGCTTTTCCAGAGGACACACACTGCTGCTAACATTCTGTAACTCCAGGTATTAACACCCTCGTCTGACCTCCATGGGCGCTGCACGTGCATGGTGCAGGCAAAAGAAAAACTAATGTGCATACAATAAAAAATAAATTAAGTCTATAAAGAAAGGGACAAAAGCAGGAGCAGTAGGATACACCCTAAGAATGAAGTAACCATCTTTAATAGATTGGGTGAGATTTAATTATGTATTTTCAAGAGATTTTAAAGGTGAAATTTGTGTAAAAGTACTATAATCACAGTTAACAAAAATATACCCCAAAAAAGTTATTGTTTTCATGTTGGGTTTTGTTTGTGGATTGGTTGGGTGTGTGTGTGTTTGAGAAATCTCTCTATGGAACCCATGTTGGCCTCAAACTTAGAATCTTCCTATTTCAGCCTCCTCAATACTAGGGTCACTAATGTGTGACAAACTATTACAGCTTATTCCTTAGGGCTTACACTTAAGTGTGTGTGTTTAAAGGGTAGTTTTAGAGTTACTATTGGGAAATTACTGTTGAAGTTCTAGCCAGGAATCCATACATATTTTCCCTTATAATGCACAATGTAGGGGCTGAAGAGAGAGCTCAGAGGTTAAAAACTTCTGAGTTCAATTTCCAGTAACCACATAATGGCTCACAACCATCTGTAATGAGATCTGTCTGGTGCTACCTGTTTCTGGACTCAAGGCATACATGCAGGAAGAACACTGTATACATAATAAGTAAATAAATCTTTCTTTTTTTTTAAATAAAGGTGTCCTGGGTATGGTACCCCACACCAAGGGGAAAAAAAAACGCACACAATGTAATTATGTTTAAAGCGTACTCTATTAATAATATTTATGACATTAATAGAAGCTAATAGTGTTAATGTACTATTATGGAAAATAAATGTTTATTTTTGCTTTTTTCCCCCTTGAGATGTGATTTCTTTACATAGCACTGGCCTCACTATGTAGACCTTGAACATAAACGGGCCTCTGTCTCCCAAATGCTAGGATTAAAGTAGTGTTTCTGTGCCTAGCTTATTAGATAAACTCTTGTATGACCCTAAAAATCAAATTTTGAAATGTCATTTTGTTTCTTTCTATATTTATTTGTATTTGGTAAAAGTTGTGGTCTGTTTCCAAATCACACCTTTTTTCCAGAACAGTTTTAGATTTATGAAATTTACGTTATGAGATTTCTGATATTCCCATGCTTCTGAGCTCATACATTCCATTGATGACTTTTGCAGTCAGTTGGGCAATAAATAGTCTTTACTCATCATAGAGGGGGGCTGTGCAAAATTAGAGCCTGTGATGGTGGACAAGTCTTCATTCTACAGGCCAGGCTGGCAGGAAGTGGCCCACAAGTTCAGGTCCAGCTTGCTGCTGTTTGGTCCATAAAGCTTTATGGACATAAGGGCTTCTGTGCCCCCTGCTTTCAGGCTGCAGGGTGGGGGTTGGACATGTCCGGAGGTTTGCAGAGCCTTCAAACATACTTACTGCCTGACCCTTTATGGAAGAGGTTTCTAGTGAGAAAGAGATACTACTGGATAGCCAAATACACACTTTCAAGCTACCCTAAGAACTTGTAGAAGGGATTTTGACATTCTATGGTGTGTAAATGATAGGAATGAAAAAAATAAGATAAGAGTGAAGATTTATCGGTAATTATAGTTGTGTTGTGAGCATACTATGAGTGTTTAAGAAATTAGACACAGAAAATTGGTGGAAGATAGAGCATAATCATACCAAAGATGAAAGGGTGTGTACTGTGACTTCTGAAACTGTTTATCATACATATGATCATGTTTTGCGTATTCTAGATGATTTTCAAACTGCACAGTTATTGGCACTTGTATTGGAATTGCTAACATTTTGTGTGGAACACCATACGTACCACATAAAGAACTATATTATCAACAAGGACATCCTTCGACGAGTTCTAGTTCTTATGGCTTCCAAGCATGCTTTCTTGGCATTATGTAAGTACTTCTTAAACAGTTGTTTATGGTCTTTCTATATCATGTTCTTTGTAGCTTTAAAGCTAGTTGCTGAGAACATGACTGACTTGGGTGGGGGAGGAGGTTGTCAGGGACCTAGGATCTTAGTACAAGCTCTGTGTCCTGTGATGTAGTTTGGCAGGTGTTCATACAAAGTGGAGTGGCTAGAAGGTATCTGCCAGTTCAAGTGGTAAGTAACTACAGTTTAATCAAAACTACCAGTGGTCTATCTTTTCTGTAACTTACAAATGGGAAGATGGTTTAATAAAAGAAAAACAAATAATACTATGGAGACCATATGAGTCCCACAGAACCTGAAATAAGTACATGTAGACCTTTATGAAGAAAGTTAGCGAATAATTTCATAGCTACAGGTAATTTTCTTTGCTTGTTTTGTGTATGTGTGTTTCGTTTATTGTTTTCCTTTTTATCAGTCTTTCTGCAGCCCAGACTGGTTTTTAAGCTTACAGCAGTCCTCATACCTCAACTACCTGAGTGCTGAGGTTACAGGTGCAAGCTACCATTCCTAGCTTAGCACATAGTAATTTTTGTTTGTGTGCATGGTGCTAGGAATTAAGCCCAATATCAAAAGCATTTGCATACACTTGATCACTACACTACACCCCTAGCCCAAAATTAGCAGAAATTTTTAAACAAGATTTTTTTTTTTAAAGATTTGTCTTAGTTGTACTTTTTTTTTTCCTTAAGCTGACATTCACGGCGTTAAGACTTAAGTTTATTATAGTAAAACATACTTTTGAATTAGAAATAGGTTAATTGAGGCAGTGGTGCCATGTGTCTTTAATCCTAATGCTCATGAGGCAGAGGTAAGAGGATCTCTTGAGTTCGAGGCCAACCTGGTCTATAAAGCATTACCAGGACAGCCAGAGCTATTACAGAGAAACAGCTTAATCCATAGTGCTAGGTCGTGCTGCGGCCAGACTTCTTAGGTAATGAGTTTGCATATCTAAACTGTAGTTATTGGTCAGTTAACTGACCAAGTTTAGAGATACTGGAGGCTGACATACTGCCAAGTACCTTGCCAGTTGGCTTTTAAAGGTAAGTTTTTGTTTTAAGGCTTCATGTTTTATTTTTCACTTGTCATGTTTCTTTACTTGGCACATATGTGATAAACACATGTGTTTGGAATGTGTCTTTTACAACCTGAGTAGTTTGCTTTCCACTGAACCCTCAAAATACTAAATATTACTCTAGTCATAGCTTCTGTATTATTGATGAGACTTTTCTAAGGGCTATAACAAATAAATCATCTTCCAGTGAGCTTTGCACATACAAAGAAGGACTTTAAGGGGCTAGAAAGATGACTCAGTGGTTGAGAGCACTGGATGGTCTTCCAGAGGACCTGAATTTGATTCCCATTACCCATGTGGCAATCCACTGTCTAGTCCCCAGTTTCAGGGCAATGTGACACCCTCTTCTGCCTTCTGCAGGCATCAGCCACACATGTATATAGGCATACATGCAGACGGAACATGATACAAACATTTCTCAATGTACTTACCATAGTAGAGGTGATAGTACCAAGGCCAATTCTTTCCCCATAACAAGTTTTGTCTGTGTGTGGGGAAAGAATTTTGGGAAACGAAACAGAAAGAAAAAAGTGAATGCACAGATTGTTTAGTTTGATTTCAGCAAAGAAAATAGCTAGATGTGTTGACTTAACTTATAGCTCTAGTACTCCAAAGGCAAGCCTATGTTTGCATTCACGGTTAGCCATAGCTACATAAAGAGACCCTGTCTCCAAGGGGAAAAAGAGAGAAGAGATTAAATAAAAACTACTAGTATATTTCATTGAATCTGAGATGCACATCTTTATATATTTATCATCTCAAACTAAGGTAAGTCTTGCAGTTGGTGGCATGGTGGTCATAATTAGTAGTTTTGTTTTCTTAGTTTATTAGGAGAGTGTCATGGGAAAATAAAAATCCAACTTAATAAGAACTATACTTAATAACAATGTATTCTAAATGAATCTGATAAGGAAGTTTTCACAGAGGTGTTAACTTGAATTGTCTTGTTCATTAGAGAGAGTGACATTGTTAATTGGGTGTGCAGTTAAGATGTAAAGTCTAGGAAGGTGGGGTGTTTTGCTATAGATGAAAAACTCTTGAGTCCATCTGCAAAGTGTCAGGGCATGCAAGCTAAAAAAAAAAAGGTCAGCCTTTTCTGTAGTTTAGGCAGTCTGTGTATCTTCTTTACTTGTAGTATTGTAAAAAGAATATATTGTAATCCAGGAATAACTATGTAAAGAATTATTTTATAAGATGAAGATCATATTGGAAGCTATGCTATTCTATGTTAGGTATGTTCTATACATATTCTGTAACTGGGACAGGTTACTTTGAAATACCTAACTCTTCACTTCGGACCTCTATTGCAAGACTTTAGGATGAGAACATCTCAGACAATAGCAGTCCATCAGTAATAATCCTTTTATAAAGACTGGCTTTAAGCTGGATGGTGGTGGCACACACCTTTAATCCCAGCACTCAGGAAGCAGGGGCAGGAAGATCTCTGAGTTCGAGGCCAGCCAGGGCTACATGGAGAAAGCCTGTCTCCAATAAAAGAAGAAAAGAAAAAGAAAAAAACTGACTTTATCGTATAGAGTAAAAACTATATAAATTTGAGGAAACAAAAGATTTATCATTCTCCTGAGAAAAGTATATATTGAAATAAAAAGTTTGATACAGTGTTTCAGAGAGAATTTTACAATTTAAATACACTCTAAGTTGAAAAGATAATACTTAATGTAATTTGGAAACTTGGAGATATATTCATTCTATTTTTTTTCTTTTAAGATATATTATGTTGTATAGTGTATTGCCTGAATGTATGCCTGAGCACCAGAACTCATAGGTGGTTATGAACCGCCATGTAGTTGCTGGGATTTGAACTCAAGATTCTAGCGGAGCAGCCAGTGCTCTTAACCTCTAAGTCATCTCTCCAGCCCCAGGAGTTTTATATTTTATGTGTTTCTTTTTAATTAGTATTTGTCACTTATAAATACAATTAGGAAGTCTGTAGATAAGGCCCACAGTACTTCCTAAATTGAGTATGTCCCATTAATTAATCTATTTACTGTGCCTTTTTAAGACTGGGTACTTCTAAACAACTTTTATGTTGACTAGGTAGTGTTGTTTAAAAGTATTGAATTTAGGCTTGGAAGATGGATTCAGGAGAAGTGGCTTGCTGCTAAGTTTGTTCCTTTGAACCTACATGGAAAGAAAGGATCACTTACTAAAAACTGTTGTCTGGCCTCCACATGTGAGCGCGTACATTCCCCCACACACACAATGGAGAACAGAAACAGAACTTTGTAAAAAGAATGAATTTCTTTGAAAGTTTTATGGTAGGGTCAGAGGCAGCTCAGTGTTAGGGTACTTGCTAGCATTGTGAGATCCTGGACACAGTCCCTGTTAGTCCCATATGTGCTAATGAGTCTTAGACTTACTCCGTGAAATCTTGTGTCATGTACTCCAAAAAATTCATTAAAACCAAACACAAGAGAGTCCTGGCCTGTTGTGGGTAGAACCAGAGTGCACGGTTATGTTGAAAATGCTATGGTTATGGCAACTGAGCATAACTGAGAGCTTTCTCTAATCTCCTTAAATGACTGGGCTTTATAGAATTGACTGGTGAAATGTGGAAAACAGCTTGCTATTCAGTAGGAAAGAATAATAGTATTTGGATATTTTGATGCAGGGCTGTTTAGGGGGATGATTTTAAACAATTATTGATGTAAATCGGGACAAATGGAAAAGAGAGGGAGGCAAAAAGAAAAAACCCTCAACTAGAGCTACCTTCTGTCTATATCAACACTTTCTGAGTAGCTGTGCTTTTAAGGGGTTAATGGTGTCATCTGGTGTCCTGGTCTCACTGAATTCTGGGAAGATAGGAGATTCTTTTCACATTTGTAGGAATTGCATATATAGCATCAGGGTTAATGTGATGTTTTGATAGGACACAAGTCTCCACAAAGCCTGCAGAGTTAGATTACCAAACCTTATAATAATCTTGCTTTTGAAATTTACCTATTAGCATGAGCTTTTTAAGTGTTTTTATCTATAAACAAATGGAACTGTCTCACTAAGTTTTTCTACCAGATAATCCAAAACAAGAGAAATCACTGTTTTAGAAATAAACCCTGTTAGGCCTTCACTCACCACACAGAACAATGCCTCTTACTGCTTAAAATGTCTTCACCATACTTGAGTTTTTAAATTTTTTTTTCAGTAGTTTAAAATAAAACCCAGTTATTATTCTTTAAACTATTTTGAAACTCCCTGCCCAGAGTGTTTCTTTATGAAGACACACTCTTAAATAAGTTGGATTGTTAGGGCAGTTTCTAACCAACTGTACCTAATTGGGCATTCACTTGTGGACCTCTTTGTGCCAACTAAAGAAAAATTGAGCTGCTTTACTCCTCTGCCTTCCCACCCAGAAACCGTGTCAGCATGGTTGCCTGGCTACCTGCTCATGAAGGACTTGTAATAACAAATTGCCAATTTAACGAGCCACTTCCATGATCTCCAAAGAAATCAAAATACAAACACAATATTTAATCTTGCCAACCGAAGACGATGTGACTGCGTGAAGTGAGTATGCTTTTTTGAACTGTTTACAGTAATTGGGGCATTAACTTACTGATAATACCATTTAGGTTAAAGAGGGCTTTGCTGAAGTCTAGCTGTCTGAGTATATTTGGATCTTGATGAATGGTGACCTAAGTAACTCCCCATACCTCAAGATGCAAATATATATCTGCTAATCTGTAAGTTAAAGCCTAATTAATTATTAAAGGGAAAATTAAAAAGCATACTCGCAGCAATGAGAGTAGAGGACTGAATTTTAAAACAAGCTAAAATTTTTATCTAAACCTTGGGAAGGCAGTTATGGGGGCATGCAGATTTTTGTGGTTTGTTGTCTTTTTTTTTTTTTTTTTTTTTTTTTTTAACCACATCTACAAATAAACCAGTATAAATCCATGAACTCTATAAAATAGTGAGTGTCCAAAAACTTGAAGATCAAATTATAACACAGTGAATTGCCCTAAAAGACAGTGGTTTTGTTTTTGTTTTTAGGTGATTTAAAATGCATTCAAAAAGGTATGAAAAAATTGTTCCCTTAAATAATACAATAATCTCAGGCCTTACCTTAGCTATAAATTACATTTTGGCCCATAGTGACTGATATATTCCTAGGACTTTTCTGGCTTTCTAAGACTTGTGTTCTATGATAACATACACTACCTTGGTGGAGGGGGCCAGGTAGGGTCTCACATTATAACCCAGGGTGTCATAGAACTCAGTATGTAGCCCCCACTGGCCTTGAACTCTTAAACAATCCTCTTACCTCAGACTCCCAAGTGTTGGGATTATAGGCATGAATTGTGGAACCTACCGACATACACTGTTGTTGAATGCCTTTTCTTACAGTACTCGTAAGATCGCTGTGTTCAGGTTCACATACCTGCACACAGGTAAGAATGCAGAATACTGGTATCTGTTATTAAGTTCTGATGTTTGTTGACTCTGAGGTGTAGATTAAACAGCAATGCCTCTGTGTTTCAGGTGCCCTCCGGTTTAAGAGAAAAATCATTGGATTAAAAGATGAATTTTATAACCGCTACATAATGAAAAGTTTTTTATTTGAACCTGTAGTCAAAGCATTTCTCAACAATGGATCTCGTTACAATCTGATGAACTCCGCCATAATAGAAATGTTTGAATTTATTAGAGTGGTAGGTCTCTCTGTCTTATATTAGGATTTTGGTTTTAATTTGGGAAATTTGAGTATCTGTCTTTTGTCTTGAGAATGTGTGGAGAGTTTGTTTAAAGAACCATGCTACCAAAAACCTAAAAGTAATTCAATTCAGGCCAGTTTAAAAAAAAAAAAAAAAGCATAATGTGTGCAAAACTATCTGGCATGCTTCATAGAACTGTGATAAATACTCTGGGTGTGGTGGCTCAGTTTAATCCTAGTACTCCTCCGACCCTTTTCAAATAAAAGGAAGAATTGTGATAAGAAATACAGAACTTCAAATGCTTGTCATTTTCATTTCTGTCAGATATGTCCTCTAAGGATAGTATCTTGATGTTACTGCACAACTGCTTCAGAAGTCCATCTCCAGAACTTTACTGTAGACTTCTGTTCCGTAGTGTGTTCTTGAGATTAGAGAGGATTCATGCTGGCCTCATCTCATGAACATTATACTTCCTCAAACCTTATAAGTGTTGGGATTGCAGGTGTGTATCACTGTGTCCAGTCTTTGCGAACCAGAATCAATAGAATAGGGCTTGGACACACACTCTGGGAACACCTGTGGAAAATTCCCAGATAAACCAAAAGCTGCATACTATTGAAGGAGCCAGTATAATGTATGCTATTCCTATTTTCATTTTTTGACTATTTTTAAATTGTATAGCAACTTTATGAAATTAAACTTTTGGTTAGTTTTAGTAATTACCTTAGTAATGCTTCATTTTGTTAAAGTGGTGTTTATGTGTCTGATTTATTTCATTATAATTCTTTTCTGTAGGAAGATATAAAATCATTAACTGCCCATGTAATTGAAAATTATTGGAAAGCACTAGAAGATGTAGATTATGTGCAGACTTTTAAAGGATTAAAATTGAGGTTTGAACAACAAAGAGAAAGGCAAGACAACCCCAAACTTGACAGGTAAGTTAGTACATATTTGGACATGTTCTCTGTTTAGCAGTAGATTGTGTGCTGGCTTTCTTGGTTCTTGGCAGTATTTGAGTTGGCTGTAGAGAGAAGATGGGAAGACATACACAGAAATTGTGGGAAGTGGAGGGAGTTGCCTTCTTTTTCTTCAACATTTTATTTTATGCATATGTGTGTCTTCACATACATGTACTTTGGGATGGGGTTTATCTCAGGCCAACTTGCAGGACTTGGTTCTGTTTTTTCACCATGTGGGTTCTAAGGTTCAAAGTCAGGTTTGTCATACTTAGCAGAACACGCCTTTATTCTTTAAGCCATCTTGACAACCCCATATGCTAGTTTTGCTTGTTTCTGAAAATGTAGATGAAATCTTCAGGTACTAACATAAACTGAAGCAGCAATGAGGTTTCACGTGATCAGAATATTATCTTAGCCAGGTGGTGGCGGCTTTAGTCCCAGGCCAGCCCAGTACCTTGTTTACCTCAGCCCCTAACAGTCTTTCATTTTCTCATAGCATGCGGTCCATCTTGAGGAATCATCGATATCGACGAGATGCCAGAACTCTAGAAGATGAGGAAGAGATGTGGTTCAACACAGATGAAGATGACATGGAAGATGGAGAAGCTGTGGTGTCTCCATCTGACAAAACTAAGAATGATGATGATATCATGGATCCCATAAGTAAATTCATGGAGAGGAAAAAATGTATGTTAAAACAGTGGACAAGGGAAAGTGAGACTCAGTCCAGATCTTTCTATTTCTTAAGAAAATAATTAGTATCTGCTCAGAATATACAGTGACAATTCAAAGACCTACAGAACATTGCTGAGTTGCTGACTGTGTAAGGGTGTAGGCTGTTTTCCTAGTTTAAACAGTTTGCAGGATGGTACAAATACTAAATGTGATACCAAAGGTTATGCATCTGCAATGTAAATTTTGCTGGATAATAGCAGTTAGTGCTTGGATAGGCTTTGTTCATAGGTTGGATGTCAGAGTTGCTCCTGAACAAAGAAATGAGGTGGTTTAATTGGTTTTTAGTGTCACTTCATTTGGAGAAATTCAGGAAAAAGCGAGTGACAACTATTTTACACTCTCATTTTAGTGAAAGAAAGTGAAGAAAAGGAGGTGCTTCTGAAAACTAATCTTTCTGGACGACAGAGCCCAAGTTTCAAACTCTCCCTGTCCAGTGGGACAAAGACTAACCTCAGCAGCCAGTCGTCGGCAGCAAGCCTGCCTGGCTCTCCAGGGTCACCTGGGTCCCCAGGCTCTCCAGGCTCTCCTGGATCCGTCCCTAAGAGTACATCTCAGACGGCAGCTATTACCACAAAGGTACATTTCTCACTACCCACATGCTGGCCTTTCTCTACTGTGCTTTAAGCTTTCTCAGTGGTCAGTGTGCCTGGGTTTTATTTCTTTGTTTTCTTTTCTGGAACTAGCTAAATGCTGTGGACTAGGAGGTGAGACTTCGTCGTAACCACTATCTGAACTCACTTCACATGTCCAGTGAGTTTTTCACTTACGAACTACAAGTTAAAAATCTTTATTACCTTCTCAATTAAAACCCAGGTGAAAACTTGGGAGGGGAAGCAGGAGTTTTTTCTTTTTAGGTTAACTATCTACTATCACTAACGTTTCATATAAGAAGGAATAAAATTTTAATACTAAATATGTAGATGACGTCTCTTTAGTAAAAAGCATTTATTTCGGTGACTTTTGCTACTTCAACAAACCTCCCCCCAAGATACATGAAACTAATAGCAATTATAATTAGACCAGACTAATTATACTGGCATAATTCCAGTGCTGTTCAATCTGTTCCTTTCTCTTTCTTTAAAATATGTTTTTGTGTGTGCGCGTGCGTGCGTGTGTGCGGACTCACCATAGCATGATAGTCAGAGGGCAACTTGAAAGAGTCTGCTCTCTCCTCACCATGTGGGATCCAGGGATCAAGCTGAGGTCGTTGGGCTTGGTAGAAAGACCCCTTACCTGCTGTGCCCCATGGTCTCATTTCATCTGGCACTGGCTCAGCTGAGGCTGAGAGCAGAGTACTAGGAATTTCCATAGCCATTCAAGTTGTATTATAGTTTATGGTGAAAAAGCAGGCTAAGAAGGAAGAGATAATGATGGAGACAGTAGAACTACTTCTTTATCTGCCTTCATTTTGAGTAATCTGTGTTTTGATATCAGTTTTTACTTTATTTTGAAATAATCTAGCCAGACATTGTAATACAAGTTGATGATCCTAGCTACTTTGGAGACTGAGAAAGGAAGGTTGCTAATTGAAGGTCTGCCTGGACAACTTAAGTGAGAGAGACCCTGGCTCAAAATAAAGTAAAAATGAAGTCTGGGTATGTAGCAGTATTAGAACCCTTGGCTTGAGACATACTAAGCACTGAATTCAATCTCTAGCACCATTTAAAAAATTAGTTTTTTCCACTGTTAGTCATAGCCATTTTTCAGTGGTGTTTCTGTTTCCTGGATGATTTTCTAGTAGAGTATAATTCTTTGTTGTTTCTGTTTTAAGTTTTAGTAGCTTAAAAGAGCCTTACAAAGTCCAGGTGGTGGTGGCACACATCTTTAATCCCAACATTTAGGAATCAGATGCAGGCGGATCTCTTGAGTTCCAGGACAGGCTCCAAAGCTACAGAGAAACCCTGTCTAAAAAAAAAAAAAACTTACAGAAACTTGTGAACATTTAAAAACCCACTAAAAATTAGTGGCAGCTGGGCAGTAGTGGCACACGCCTTTAATCCCAACACTCAGGAGGAGAGACAGGCAGGTCTCTGTGAGTTCAAGGCCAGCCTGGTCTACAGAGTGAGTTCCAGGACAGGCTCCAAAGCTACGCAGAGAAACCCTGTCTGGGGGGGGGGGGGATAGTTAATGGCTTTCAATGTGCTGCCATTAGGCCTATACTTTTTCTGGGTTTAACCTGGGTATTTTAAAATTCAGTGTTTTGTTCTTTAAATAATGCATATTTCTGAACAGGGAGGACTCGTGGGTCTGGTAGATTATCCCGATGATGATGAAGATGATGATGAGGATGAAGACAAGGAAGACTCGCTACCACTGTCAAAGAAAGCAAAATTTGAATCCTAATAATAGCAACTGCGTGTGATCAGTACCTGTTGACAAAACTGGTTCTTGACCCCTCCCCCCTACAGAATCCACATCAAAGCGCAGTGGTCTCTTGTGAGTGACTGACAGAAATCAGCAGCACACCGGACTTCTGCTCATCAAGTGCCAATTCAATGAAGCAGGCGGAGGGGATGCTGTGCAGTTAGGGGGAAGACATAGCCTGTGAGCTCTCCAGCTTGGACCACACATTGCCCTTTTCTCAGGGAAGGAAATGGAAATAAAAAGCCAACAGGGCAGGGGTTTTGTCAGTGGAACTCTGGATTGACTGGTCAGTTGCTACAATCAGAACTTGCTTTCTTGGACCACGTTTGAGACTTAGAAGAATGGGTCTTTCTGCCATAGTTCCTCACTAGTAGAGAATGCCAGCAGTTTCTTTGTATAAAGAGACCTGCCTTTAAAATCGTACATTCTGAACATTTTAGTCAAGCTACAACAGGTTTGGAAAACCTCTGTGGGGGAGGGGCAAAATAAAGTATCTTCTTTTTTAAATCTGTTCCCTTTGCCCTTCAAACTGCAGATTTTTTTTTTTTAAGGTGGGGATTTGTCCCTACTTGATTAAAGATTGAGTGGAATTCTAGATGTGGTCATTTGTGTCATAATTTTTCTTTTTGTTTCAGTTTGTTTCTGTTTTGCTTTTTCTCCCCGAGTGTATGATTAGTTGTTGAATATATATATTTGGGACCATTAAAACATTTTTGATGTAATATAGCCTAACGTGCTGGCACCTGCTTTACATGTGTAATCTGTGTTCTACATCACAGTTCTTAATTTGTTTAGAGTTTTATGAAAGATGGTATAGTTTTTATTGACAAAAGCAAAGTAATCTTACAACTATGTGCATAAAAAAGCAATACTATTTTGTGACTAAATATTTTATATTAAAATTTGCATCAGCAGCTGTCTTGAGATTTCAGGGAAATAGAGTGGAATTTAAAACTTCGACAGTTTTGTTAAAACTAGAAACATGAAATTAGTATTCCAAAGAGATTCAGAAATTTCATATCTTGGAGAAATGACGGTACATTAAATCAAAATTGAGGATGGATGATTTAAAAGTAATACTTGACTTTTGAATAATAAAAAGAAAAGTGAAGAGTAAGAGAAATTGTATTAATTGTATGTTTCTTTTCTTTCTTTCTTTTTTTAACATATACCCTTTGGAATACCAGTTTAAGCTGTAAATGATGGTACCTAAATAAACACCCAAGGACCATTAGATGGCACCTTAATAAAAGGAGTATTTTGGAGGGGGGGCCTGGGTTGTATAGCTTAGTGGTAGAGTGGGATGGGGCTCCATTTTTCGCTCCATTACCACCACCACCCCCAAAAAATGTATTTTTGAATAGGGTCTTTATTTATTGTTAGATATACTAAGATGATTTCAAGGAAATGAGAATGTCCGGGTTCCAGAACCTTCACTTTATGAAAGTGAAAATGGAGCTTGCTTTATAGTTATAAATGAGTAAAATTTTATACCCAGGAGAGGACAAATGTGGATATACTTTGAGTACTTCTGTCTTTGCTGCTTTTTCCTCAGTAACAACAGGAACTTTAGAATATGCTGGGCATTGTAGTGTATACAATCCAAACACTTAGAAGCTGTGGCAGGTAAATCTTTGAGTTTGAGGCAACACTCTCAAAAAAAAAAAAAAAAAAAGAAAAAGAAAAAGAAAAAAACAGAACTTTCTAGTATAATAAACTATAAAAGATTAATTCATTTTCCTGTAGTCTACTTTTAAAAAAATTTTATGTTTTGTGGTAGTGGTACACTCTTTTAATCCCAGCACTCTGGAGGCAGAGGGAGTTGGAGGCCACCCTGTCTATGAGCAAGTTCCAAGACAGCCAGGGCTACATAAAGAAAGAAAACCTTGTCTTGGGAAACAAAGATTTATAATTTATGTTGATAGGTGTTTGTGTGCATGCATGTATGTATGTATACCACATGTCTGTGATGCCTGGGGAGGACAGAGTTTATGCTCTGGAACTAGAATTACAGATGGTTGTGGGCAAGCAAGTGGGTACTGGGAGCCAAATCCTGCTCATCTATAAGAACAACAACTGCTTGTAACTACTAAGCCTCTCTCCAGCCCCCTTTCTGAGCTGTATGGCTCTAACTGGCTTAGAACTCCCTATAGACCAAACTGGTCTTAAAACTAGCTAGCAGCAGTCTCTACTCTTCCTCCTGTATGCTGGGGTCATTGCTTTGCACCAACATGTGGTTAGAGCTACCTCTGAGTCAGAAATTTTGGCTATTAAGGATTGACGTTAATTCCTATCTTTTTGTTGTTGTGTTTTGTTTTTGTGTGGGCGGGGGTTGTGTTTTTTTTTTTTTTTTTTTTTTTTTTTTTTTTTTTTTTTTTTTTTTTGAGTGGGTCTTATTATGTATTCATGGCTGCTTGGAACTTGCTATGTAAACCAGAGTCACAGAGGTCACCTGCCTCTTATCTCTTAGAATACTAGGGTGTGTGCCGCCAGACTTGAATCACCATACTTGTCTATATAGACGAAAAAGAGAGATGGTCTAAGTCAATACCGCCTTTACTGTTACTTAGTTGACTAACGGTGGCTTAAACATTTTCTTTAAGCATCTCTAGCCGAACTCATAATCTTTCTGACTTTTCAGAATGATTCTTGGGACACTTGCTTTGATATTCTAGGAATGCTTGGGCAGAAGACAGATTTATCACTATAAATCATCCAGTTATTTTAATTCTATGTTAACCTTCGACCATGCTTTTCAAATAATTGCTTTCTTAACTCTTAGTGCAAACAGTGAAGGTTTGCTATACAGTAAGTCAAAAAGAGCTGGTGGTGACCTACCATTAGCCAGAAGTTACTAGATATTCAGCCCTCAAGTTGATGGTTTAACTAAAAGGCCACAGTATTGTTTGTTCTGGGGATTCAGCCCTGGACTCTAGTACTCTAAACACATGCTATACCACTGAGCTACATGCCCCACCCCGAATCCACACTCCTAAGCCCAAGTCTTGGTATGGATATAATAGGAACTGAGTTCTTTTGTCATTTTGTAGTTTGAAGTGGGAGGGAAAAATACACTTCTTGAAGTGATGAGAGCTTTATATATAATCCAGGAAACATTTTGCCATCCACTCTTCCACAAATGCTACCCTGGTAGTTTTCAATGGATTATTTTAGTTGCTATTCCTTGCCCAGTTGTACTCAGATCCTGTATGTAATTTCATCAGAATATCCCTCTGATCTGTCTGTCACCCAGTCACCCTGTTTATTCCTTGAAAGTTCTATCTTGTTTCAACTTGGTATATGCAACATCTAGCACCATGTAACCTACCTACATGTGGCTCTGGAAATGTGGAGTACAGAAAAGACCCACCTGTCCTCACTCTGCTAATGGATACTACTAATTCCCCTATGTAGTGGATAAAAACAGGACTCATTCCAAACCTCTTTAATCTTGATGTAGGAAATTTTTATGAAACTTGAACTCTTAACTTATTGGTATTATTAATGTGTTTGGGTAAGTCTTAATAACTTGTTTCATGTGATGCTGTATGTCTTTAATCCCAGAGACAGAGGCAGGCTAGTTGGTCTCTTTTGAGGCCAGCCTATTCTAAAATGCAAATTTCAGAACATCCAGGGCTATACAGAGGAACTCTGGGAGTGAAGGGGTAAAAAATTACTAAACTATAATCCTTCTGGCCCCACCCTATACTTCATTGGGGAGTGTGGGGCCAGCATAGTTAAGGTTTCTTTAAACTGATACGTAAATTCACATAGCAAAGGATGGCCTTGAATTCCTTGCCCCACCTTTATCTCCCAGTTGTGTGTGCCACCATACCCAACAGAGCAGCAAAGATGGAACTCAGACCTGGAACTTGGGACCCTCCTGCCTCTCATCCTACAGCATTTTCCTCCAGTGTGTGCCTCCAGGGTCAGCTTCCCATTGTTCAAATCCCTTTTTGCCCAGGTTGGGTTCAAGCAATCCAGCCTCACCTCCAAAGTACCTAGACTTTCAGACATGTGCCACTGCACCTGGCTTATGGGTTGTTTGGAGACAAACACTTTGGCAATTTAGTTCAGACGAGCACTGTATTCATGAGCCTTCTTCCTCTGCCCAATGTCACATGTATATTGCCATCACCATCAGTTCTCACACATAGGCACAAACTTTTATGTCCATACAAAGAGAAAAATAGGTAAATTTCACTTCAAATTGCAATTCATACAGAAATTAGTTCTCAGACGTTCAGCACTTCTCTTGAAGGTAAGGATATAACCCCCTCCCTGAGGTCCCATGTAAGAACACAGGAAAGGTGGGCGTTTGGGGATTCTTGGGGTTGCTTTTCAAGTACTTGAGGATCCACCTTTGGAAGAACTGGGAAATTTAGAGGTCAAATGAGCATTCAGGAAGCCATAGTATGTGAGTCCTATCTGTCCACTGATTGGTCAGTTGGCTCTTAACTGATTTCTAGTAACTAGAAAGTTACAGGCAGAAAGTAGGCTGGAGAGGTAGCTTCAGTGTTACCACACTGGCCTGCAATGTAGAAGGCCCTGGATTCGATTTCCAGCAAGGGTATAAGGGTAAAAGCACAGAAGTCAACTTTCTTGTCCCTTAACCTGTACAGAAAACTACAAAGCAACTGAGGACTATAGAAAAGGGTGTGTGAAATAGCTGTCCCAATGGCAGGCTACCAATGGAGGGCCAGTATTAGACTTAAGCATTGCAGAAGTGTGTGTACTTGCTTGCTTTGAGAGTTGCTGGTGAGTCAAATCCAGGGCAAGTACTCAACCACCAAGCCAAAAACCAGTGTGTGTGTGCGCATGTGCACATACGGTGTTGGACTGGGACTTTCCACTTGTCCAACATTGCTTTAACCATTGAGTTACGTCCCTACCCCTAAATATATTGATATAGTCAAAACCTGGAGGTAGATGACTAATACTTCATTTGTATCTGAAGTTTTCTGATCTTAGTCATTCAGAGCCTATGTAGCAAAAATGGTATATTGGTTAAAATTAGATACGTAGAAGTGACAAAACATTGTAAATAACATTAAATGGTAGTAAAGTGCTGTTTCATGAACTCTAATAGGTCTTAATAATAAAAACTCCGAGTCAGATATTGGGGTTATTGTTGAAGATCAGAGAAGCAAGGTAGTCAGCCACTAGAGAATTCTTACTTCTACCAATGCTCATACCAAAGGGGCGACCCTGTCCTCAGACTGTATCCTCAGATATCCTCAGAGTGCATCTCTGTCCCCTGTCTTATTCCTTCCTCCTCCCAGCCATATCATTCCTGTCTCCACCTCCCTAGTGCTGGGCTTAAAGGCATATGGTCCCAAGTGCTGGGATCACCTTTGTGTGAGCTCTTTTAATTTTAGACAGATCCAATCTCCTGTAGCCCAGGATGGCCTTGAACTCACAGAGACCTGTCTGCCTGTCCGACCCACCACTGCCTGGCCTCTATGGCTAACTAGTGTGGCTAGCTTTGCACTCTGACCTTCAGGCAAGCTTAGATCACAAAATATCACCACAAAGCGCCCAAACCAACAGTTTTCAGAAGTCAAGAATCGAAGGCATATTGAAAAGAAGGGCTACATCCATGTAAGAGTCTCAGATTAGATCCATGGCATGCCACACCCGTTCCGCTCATCCACTGGCCACTCCCGTTCCGCTCATCCACTGGCCACTCCCGTTCCGCTCATCCACTGGCCACTCCCGTTCCGCTCATCCACTGGCCACTCCCGTTCCGCTCATCCACTGGCCACTCCCGTTCCGCTCATCCACTGGCCACTCCCGTTCCGCTCATCCACTGGCCCCCTGGTCCTTAGCCAATCTTGAGGTAGTTCTGATGAGGCTTCTCTTCTACACTTGGTTGGGAATGTAAGAAGAAACAAACACTCATGACTCTAAAGCAGCAGCTCAGTGGAGAAGAAAAGACAGATTACTAAAATCCAATATATTTAGGGAGTCTGGAGGATGGCTCAGCAGTTAAGAGCGCTGGGTGCTCTTCCACAGGACCAGGGTTCAATTCCCAGCACCCACATGGTGACTCACAATCATCTAACTCCAGCTCCAAGGTATCGCGACACCCTCTTCCGTCCTCCATGGGCACTACACACACATACACACACACAGTACACAGACATACATGCTGGCAAAATTCCCATACACATAAAAATAACCTTTAAAAGATACGTTTAGAGCTGGTATGATGGCTCAGTGGGTACCTAGCACCAAGCCTAAGTTCATCCCCACCACTATGGTAGGAAGAAAGAATTGACTCCTGCAAGTTATCCTTTGATCACATTGTTATGTAGAGTGTGGATCCATACACATGTACACACAAGTAAATAGAATTTTTAATTGGTTGGGACGTTATAGAAATTAAAAAGAGCCAGGCATTGGTGGCACATGCCTTTAGTCCCAGCACTCGGGAAGCAGAGTCATGTGGATCTCTGTAAGTTCAAGGCCAGCCTGGTCTACAGAGGAAGTTCCAGGACAGGCTCCAAAACAATACAGAGAAACCCTGTCTCAAAAAACAAACAAACAAAAAATAAAACAGAAAGAAGAAAAAAGAAACAAAAAGGAAAGAAAAGGATAGTAAAAGAATACCAATAATTATTGATAATTAGATTGATGAATTAACATAATCCAAGAGAGTCTAGAAGCTCTAGACTCTAGAAGCAGCAAGGAGCTTGGTGAAACACCTGTCATCTCACTACTTAGGAAATAGATACAAGAGGATCAGGAATTAAAATGTTATCCTCAGCTATATAATGAGATCAAGGCCAGCCTGAGCTGCATAGTGAGGCCCTGACTCAAAGAAAAACAAAAATCAGTTGCAATCAGTTGTATTTCTATACACTTAAAATGATCAAAAACTGAAATTAAGAAAACGATTCCATTTACAATGGCATTTAACTCTTTCTGCCATACTGGGGTTTATGAAGGCCTACTAGGGACAGAATTTTCTTTTTGTTGTTTTTGTTTTGTTTTTATGAGACAGGTTTCTCTGTGTAACCCTAGCTGTTCTGGAACAAGATCAGGCTGGCCTCAAACTCACAAGAGATCTGCCTGCCTGCCTCTGCCTCCCTATTTTCCTGTGTGTGTGTGTGTGTGTGTGTGTGTGTGTGTGTGTGTGTGTGTTTGTCTGTGTCTCTATGTGTCGCTGTGTTTCTGTGTCTGTGAATACATATGTGCCCATGGAGGCCTGAAGAAAACTTCAGATCTGGAGCTGGGTTACAGGCAGTCATGAACAACCAGACATGGTGCTGGGACTCTGCAAAAACAGCAAGGGCTCTTAACCTCTGAGCATCTCTCCAGCCAGGAACAGACCTTCCAAAACATGTTTGGAAAGCTACCTACTAGAACATCTCTGGAGCTCACAGGTCTTAAATTTGAATGTTTTATTCAAGATGCAATGATTCTATTTGGACAATAGATACATTAATGTGGACAAAGCAATGTGGACAAAGCAGAAATTCCCAAAGAAACCCAAAATGATCTGGAGAGAGGTAGCTTGTGTTGACAGATTTTCTTTCTTAAGATTTACTTGTTTTAAAGCTGGGCATGTGGTAGCACCCACCTTTGATCCCAGCACTGGGAGGCAGAGAGGCAGGTGGAGATCTGAATTAGAGCCCAAGCCTGATCTACAAAGTAAGTTCAAAGACAGCCAGCACTATACAGAGAAATCCTGTCTCAAAAAATACAAACAAAAAAGCAACTTACATGTTATGATTATTTTGCCTGCATATATGTGCACCATGTGCCTGCCTGGTGTCCTTGGATGTCAGAAGGAGGTGTCAGATCCCTCTGAAACTGGACTAACATGATTATGAGCTACCAAACTCAGGTCCTCGATTAACCAATGAGCCATCTCTCCAGCTCTAGTGGTTTATGCCAAATTCTGGAGTAACCTGCATGGACACTGAATCTATGTGACTCTTGAGGACTTAAACATAACAAAAAGTAAAGGAAAAGGGGGAAGGATTAACATATTTAACAAAGTGCCAGGTTTGTATCCATATTCAGAAATATAAAACATTGTTGAAAGGAACTAAAAGGGGTTTTAGCACGTGCAAAACACCTCATGTATATTGGATGACAGTATTGTTCAAGTGGCAGTGAATCATCAATTAATGGCCAAATTCAGTGGAGGCTGCCTAAGATTTCCCAGCTGGCTTCCTTGCAGATGTTGAAAATCTTCTAATGTTGATGTAGGCAAAGATAGAGCTTCATGGCACACCACATGCTTATCACACACAAAGGCCCTGGGGTCTGTCTCCAGCATCACATAAAGTTAGTGTCAATTACAAGGGACCCAAAATGACACAAGCAATCTTCAAGAAGGGGGAAAAGAGGTCTGGCAGTAATGTTCAATGGAAAAGCAGATATCTACCGTGTACCAGGCCCTAGGTTCAGTGAACAGTGTTACAAACAAGCCAACAAGAGCTTCGTGCATTTTTCTCATTGCTGGGACATAATGCTTCACAAAATTTTCAGAGCCAGACGGTGATGGCACGCCTTTAATCCCAGCACTTGGGAGGCAGAGACAGGTGGATCTATGAGTTTGATGCCAGCCTGGTCTACAAAGTAAGTTTCAGCCTGAGCTGTTACACAAAGAAGCCCTATCTTGAAAAACCAAAACAATATTTTTTTTTTTTTGAGAAGGAAAGGTGTATTTTGAAGGCTGGAGAAACGGCTCAGTGGTTTAGTATTCTCACAGAGGATTGGGTTCTGTTCCCAGAACCTATATGGCTGCTCACAACCATCTGAGGGCATACATGTGGTGCACATACATACATATACATACATACATACATACATACATACATGCAGGCAAAATTCTGGTGTACATAAGTAAATCTGGAAGGACCTTTTATTATCTTTATTATGTATGTATACATATATATGTATGTATGTATGTCTGACAATGTCAAGGAAACTTCTGTATAATTAATATATGCTAATAAACCATAAAAATCACCCCACCTTCTGGTTGTTCCCACAATTTAAACTCCTACCAGGTGACATAGAAATGAAAGAGGACGAACTCCTTTGTCAAATGAAAACTGAAAATCTGGTTCCGCTGGGCATGGTGTCCCACATTTTTAACCCTTTCACTTGGGAGGCAGGGACAGATGGATATTCCAGCCTGGTCTACATAGTAAGTTAAGTGAACCGTGGTTACACACTGAGACTGTCTAGAAAAGAAATCCAAGCCCGGTGGTGGTGGTGGTGGTGGTGGCGGCGGCGGCGGCGGCGGCGGCGGCGGCGGCGGCGCACGCCTTTAATTCCAACATTCGGGAGACAGAGGCAGGTGGATCTCTGTGAGTTAGAGGCCAGCCTGGTTTACAGAGCTAGCTCCAAAGCTACACTGAGACCCTGTCTCAAAAAACAACAACAATAAATAAATAAATAAAAGACCCTTCTTCCATTCAAGAATTGTAAATGCCACATGCACATTTAATGAACAGAGACATTTCTAAATGGAAGGGGCAGGTGGAGGGACAAAGTTCAATTTTCCCTGAAGCTCAGCCCAGCATGATGGAGCTTAGGGCAAACCATTTTCTTTAGGATAGCAGCGCACTGGGGCAATGAGGAGGAGGACACAGTGGTTACAAAGATTTCACAAAATTCACTTTGAACTTCCAGCTGACCTTGTGAAAATCCTTGAACAGGGAAAACAACAATTCCCAGACTTGCTTTCCTGGGCCACCCCATCATTTGAAGCCTTTCTAACCATAGCTGGGCAAGCCCTAGGGTTCACTGCACGTCTGTCCACAGGGAAGGGGGGGGGTAATTCCATCCAAGGAATGATGGTAGCCATTCTATCAGTGATCATGAGCAACCTCAGCTACATAATAACTAAGACCATTTCTGTGTCACCTGGTACAGAGCTTAAATTGTGTGTACAGCTAAAAAGTGGAGTGACTTTATGATACATTAATCATACATACAGTTTCACTGACATTGCTATGCATGTGTATAACTGACCAAAAGTGCAGTTCTCCGGGGTGGCAGTGTAGGGACTGCCAGCATCCCCAGGGGAGAAATTATTCCCACACTAGAATGAAATGTCACACAAACAGTAACAAAGCATTTGTTCTGTGCATTTCTTGGTTTGAAATAATATGCTTGTTTATTAAATAGCTGGAGGAATTTCTCATTTTGAAAAATTTGTTGGGTACAGAAAACAAAACGAAACACGCCCCCCCCAAGAAAACAGCCCTTACTTTTCCAAACAGGGTGGTCTATGCTGCCCACCCCCTGCAGTCCTCAAGCTCATTATGTAGCTCAGGCTAGCCCGGAACTCAAGATTCTCCAGGTTTAGCGCCACTAAGTTCTGTGACTATAGGAACCAGGTCTAACTGCCATTGCCTTTTTGTTTGGGACAAGCTGTGGTTGCGCTTAGGATAGATAGCTCTGAAGTCATTATGTAGCCAAGGGCAGATAATGTTAACTACTGATCCTTTTACCTCCATCGCCGAAATGCCGGAATTATAGGCCTGGACCATTATTCCCGCCCCACTTTTTTGTGGGGGGGAGTAAGATTTATTTTAGTTTTTATGAGTTGGTGTGCTCTACCTTCAGGAATGTCGGTGCACCATTTGTGCGTCTGGTACCCACAGAGGCCAGAAGGCATCAGACCGCCTGGGACTGAACTTAGAGTTGTGAACCACCCTGTGGGTGCTGGGAATCAAACGTGGGTCCTCCGGAAGAGCGACAAGTGCTCTTAATCGCTGGCATCCCCCTCCCTGCCTTTTGTTGTTGTTGTTGTTACCCTGACTTCCACAATTCTTGGACCCTTACAGTCTACTAGCGGCTGCAGTCGATTAACAAGCTTTCCAGCCAGGCAGAAACTGTAATACTACATGCCATCAGCAGATGTCGCAGCCCTAATGTGACAAAGCCACGCTGCAAATTTGCTAGCCAAAGGGCAGCCATTGAGTACCTGGTGTGTACTCGCTAAGCAGTGTGCCAGGAGCCTCGGGTTAACACTCCCACAGCTCAGTGAGGATAAATCCGTCATTCACATAGCGTCCATCGAACAACCGCCCAGCCCGTGGAGCGAAGTTATTTCCAGGAAGTGGTGAGGGAGTGGGACTGCGAGGCCTCCAGGCACACAGCCCTACCAGCAGGCGGCACGGCGTCCATCGTGCTGGGGGCCCTGCCTCAAAGCTGCTGCGGCGCCCTGCACCGGGGCAGCCTCTCCAGCCCTGGCGCCATGGTGGAGGGAGGGTAGAGCCACAGCAGGGGCGCACACGGGTGGGGAGGCCACACCGAATGCACCCAGAAGGAACTTCTTGCAAGAGAGAAGCCCGGGAGACTTGCAGAGCGGGTGCACCGGCGCGCGATCCTGCAGCCTGAGGCTAACACCGGGCCCCTCTCCTTCCCGGGCCAACACCGCGCCCAGGTCTGCGCGCGCAGGCTGCACCTGCCCGCGCACTCGGGTCGCCACGTGCTGTGGCCCCGCCCCGCTCCCCTCCGCGCTCCCCACGCGCTCCCCGCCCCGGTCGGCTCCGCTCCGCTCCGCTAGGCAGCGCAGGGCGCCGGGCGGCCGAGGAAGGGACCGCGTCGCCCCTCCCTCCCCTCCTCGCCCCCACCCTCTCGCTCTCCCCGGGCGGGCGGGGCCGCAGCCGCGCACCGTGGGCTCGCGCCCCGCCTTTGTCTCCCGCGCCCGCCGCCGGCTGCCAGAGCCGCTTTGTGCGGCGCGGCCGCGGCTCAGCATGGACGTGACGGTGTCGCAGCTCGTGGAGATGTTCCTGCAGAGCCCGCTGGTGACCTGGGTGAGCGCGCCCTGTCCTGCCTCCACTCCGTGCGGCGCCGGGGACCGGGAGGCTCCGTGCCGGCCGGGCGTCCCATTCGGGAGCGCGCACCTGTTCCCGCTCGGCGTGTGTCCGGGGGGGGGGGGTTGCGCTCCCGAAGCCCGGAGACCCGAGATGGGGGCGCCGAGTGGGAACGCGGAACCGCGGGCTGGGCGCGCGCTGCTTTCCCGTCAATCCGAGACGGGGAAAATTGTTGAAGAGTCCCTTTCATTTATTTTTTGTTTGTTTGTTTGCTCCTCCCCCTCCCCACCACCTCGCTCTCTGGGGCGCAGGAGGAAAGTAGGCAGAAGTTTTCCTCCTGTCCCCCCTGGAGCGGGAAGGGGACAGCGCTCGGAAACGCTGGGCTTGCTGCCCGCGAAGGGTACCGCGGTGGTGGGTGACCTCCCTGGCCCGCCTGTCCCCCAGCGTCACACCGACGTGCCTTTGCTTCCCCGCAGGTGAAAACTTTTGGCCCGTTTGGAAGCGGCCACCAGGACAACTTGACTCTGTACATGGATTTAGTGGACGGCATCTTTTTGAACCAAATCATGTTGCAAATGTAAGTTACCTCTACAGAGCGGATGTTTTTGGAAGCCTGAGATGGTAGTGTGAATGCCGGGTGGCCGGGAAAGGGGAGGGGGGGGGTGCCTGCACTGCAGGTGGGCCGATGGACTCTCCCCGGCAGCTTATTGGAGTAAGGAAATTAGAACTGATCATCTGCAAACTCAAGGAGTTGATGGCAGTCTGAGCATTGACATTAAACGCTCCTTTGGGGGGGGGAGCGGGGAGGGGTCTGATTACAGAATATGTCCGGTGGGTCCTGAGCATTGCAGTGTGGCTGTAAAGTTTCACTGTGGCTTGGTAACTCAGTTTCTGAGTCTGCTTCCTTTTTCGTGCCAATTGCTGGGGCAGATGCAGTCACTAAGCCGCCTCGTGCGAACTGGTTCAGAAGTCTCCTTTAGAAGACATACGGGCAGCCATGCTGTGCTTGGACCGTTTGGCATAAACGGGGGCTCAGTAGATACTCCTTGGTCTCTCTCTGACCACATCCGTTGCTGAGTTCTGCAGAGCGTGTGTCTGCCTGACATCTTACCATTATGTAGGTGTTGGCTCCTGTGTTTAATTTAGGAAGCTTCAGGGATCGTATTGGAAGTGTCAGTATGAGTCACAGGCACTTGGAACAAAATAAAAACACCTCAATGTGCTCTGTGGACCTGCCTTTACATTTACCCAGTCACCTAGGACTGATGGAGGCGCCACACTCAGTAATCCATTAGCTAATGAAAAACAGCTTCTGTTTGTAGCTGGGGGCTGGTAGGGTGGCTTCCCAACTAGATGGCTCCCATTTGTTTCCGTAGGACATTTGATGTCACAGTGGTGGAAACCCTGTCATTCTTTTTTTTTTTTTTTTTTTTTTAAAAGAAAAAAAAGAATGTCTTCCGATCTCGATTTTTCAGCATTTGACCCGATTCTGAAGAGATACATTTGCCGTTGGCTTTGGTGGCACTTCTCAAAGGATTCTGATGAAAACGGGGTTTTTGGGGTTGCCTCCAGACAGGCTTGGGCTCGCTCTGTGCACTTTCCCGGCTCTGTCAGACCCCATGAATGGCTGGGTTGCATTGGTGTAAGGACCATCAGAACCTGTCTATCTGGGGAAGCCTCAGCCTATCCCGGGAAAGCTGTTTAATAAAGAAACGCAGCAGTGTCCTCCTGGCTTTCACTTAGCGGCTGCTGGCACCCAGGCACAGGGGAACAAAAGCCCAGGGACCGATTCTCTTTCTTCCCTGACCTTTGGAATTCCTGGAGCCTTTACCACTTGCTTGTAAATCAGGGAAGCCTGTTTGTTGGACCTTTCTGAGAAATGCCAATTCATCACTTGTTTGCATTTGGCCCCGGCTAAATTCTCTCGAAGGGTCAGCTGCTCCCCCCTCCCTGGCAGTTCTGTGTTATTTTTCCCTCAGTGATATGCTAATGTGATCATTCTGGAAAAAAGACCAGGTTGGTCTACAGCAGTCTGGGACAGAGACAATGAGTGGCTTTCCTGTACCAGGAGTGGGTGGTCACAGGACCTGCCAATCATAATTTTCTGCTTCTAGGGAATCATAACTTGGCACCTGGTAACAGGCGTCAGATTTACCTCAGAATGTGCTTGCCTCCGGAAGTGGGTGGGGCTTGACTGCCAGGGGGCTTGCAGAATGATTCCAAGAATGTATTTTCCCAAACTCCAGGCTGTGACTTAAGATGTGCATATTTTACTCCTTGTAAAAGTAACCTCTATAAAAAACACAAATAGTGGTGTCTGTGGTTTTCTGGTATTGGAGTGTCCAGGGTCCTGGGCTCCATACCTGCCACCTCAAAATGTGGGTAACTAAAAGAACTTTGGATGAGTTCTGCCAGATTGTGGTGGTTTGTACCTGTAATCCTAACACTTGGTCAGGAGGTTGAGGCCAGTCTCAGCTACATAGCAAGTTCAAGGCCAGCCTGAGCTGTAGAGACCTTATCTCATAAAACAAACAGGGCTGCAGAGATGGCTCAGTGGTTAACAGCACTGGATGCTTTTCCAGAGCTCTCTCCCACAGGGCAGCTCAAAACTGTCTAACTCCAGGTCTAGGGGGTCTGACACCCTTACAGAGACAAATGTGCACGTTAACACACACACACACACACACACACACACACACACACACACAAAGAACCCCTCTGACTGAGTATTGGACATGTAAGTGGTCAGACTAGGCCTGAGCCCTGAGCCCATGGTGGTCTTCCTACAAGCGGTGTGGCACTGGGATTGTTGTTAGGTGTCTCAGTTTGCCCATCTGAAAATCGGGAAGTAAAGTTCTGCCCTAAGGAGATGGTCCTGGGGATTAAAGGAGATGATTTGCTAGTACCTCCATCAGTACTGGGAATGGGTGTTGGGGTCAGTCACGTACACAGAGTGCTTGGTTTCTTCAGCGCGTGTGCGTGTGGAGTCAGAGGACTGCTTGCTGGCATTGGTTTCTTCCACCATGTGGTTCCTGGATTGAACTCAGTCCTGACGGCGAGTGCCTCGACTTGCTGAGCCATCCCATCAGCCCCTTTGCAAACCTGCTTTCCTCTGTGCAGTCTCTAAACAACCTTGGTCTCTCAGCCTTGGTCTGGATAGACTGAGTCCAAGGTCCAGCCTAACGCTTGACTGCCTTCAGCTGGGCCTTAGCCTCCCCTTCTGCCCAGTGGAGCAGTGTCAGCCTAAGGGTGGCTGCTAATCTCAGTGGGTGGGTGTTAACTCCCGTGGGGTACCTGGAGACCGCTGCTGTGCTATTTTTGATAAATTCTCCCCGGTTGGGAGGGAGGTAGTGGCCTTTGGAAATGGCAGAGCAGTGTGGCTGACTGGGTTGGGGTGGGCTGAGATGAGGGGCTGTTACCTAATACTTTAGTGCCACCTGGAGGCTGGCCGTGGTCACGTGACTGCACCTGGCCCTTGTCTGTGGCAACCTTAGATGGCTGGAGTCCTCTCTTGGCCCTGGCCTCCCTGACGTCAGGCCCACCTGGAAGCAGGAAAGCCCAGTGGGTTCAGCTTTCAGGGGAGGCCCAGGGCTAGGATCCCTGAGTGGGGTAGGCCACTGAGTGGTCTACAGGGAAACTGGGGAAGCTTTGCTAGCTTCCGGCAGGGCTAGCTTCCGCCACCACTCACTGGTTCGTTCTACTTCACTGGGCAAATTGCTTCATGTCTTAAACCTTGATTCTTCACCTGTGATAGCGGGGTAGAATTTTGGGTTAAGTAAGATGGTTTGTATTAATGTCCGGCTGTCATTAGTGTGCTGTGAGTGAAGCAGGGCTGGGTCTTGTGTCTGTGTGTCTGTCCACTCACGGTGGTGTGCATCTGTGCTTGTGAAGGAACCTCAGTGGGCTAGGGGCTCTGCCTGCTGACTTCTTTCTGCCCTTGCTAGGATGGTAGCAGATTCACCACAGCCTAGTGCTTGTTTGGATTCTTGTGACCCCTGGGCCTCCGACCCCCATTTCTAGCAGCCGGTATGGGCACTGAGTGAGAGTAGAAAGGAGATTTGCCTTCCTTAAGCAGTGCTGCAACTTTTGGTTTATATTCTAATAAGCGCTCTTTACCCTGAGAGACTTAGTTAACCAAGGGAATGCTAATGATCATGATAATTAGTCTAATTAGTCATATAACTAATGTCAGCGCTCTTTTCTAGTGTTCCTTCAATTAGCTGTTTCTTCCCCGGCCTGGGGAGAAGAAAGGCAGATATGGCTGTGCATCCCAGATCCTGGGTGTGCGCGGGGCCCTTGCAAGTGAGTGGTGCGGTTGGTGGGGCATATTGACGCTTTGGGTACCGGTACTCCTGAGGTGGCGCCTCTGATGTAGATGAACTCTGGAGGCTGTAGACGCGGCTCCATTGGTGCACAGTGCTTGCCTAGTATTCTCAGAGGCCCGGGTTCAGTCCCTGGCATTGTACATAGTACTTGTGGTGGTACACTCTTGTAGAGGCAGCCTGGGCTACATAAAACCCTGTCTCAAAGACAAGAAATTGAGGATTGAAATAATGAAACAGTTGGATATTCTAATACCTGCAGTCCCAGTTATTTCAAAGATTGAGGCAGGAGGATTGTAGGTTGAAGGCCAGCCTGGGCCACATAATGAAAATCTGTCTCAGAAGTAAGAAAAAGAGGGGGAGATGGGCTAGTTAGGGATTGGTGGTGAGTGCGTGCCAAGCACATGTGCAGCCTCAGGTTGGTAGCCTCGCTCCCCTCAAACAGGAATTAGGAAAGCCTGCAGCTTCTCATAATTCATGTGCTTGGGCCTGTGAAACCACCGCCCAGTCCCTTAAAATAGCCTCTTACTTAGTCACATTAGGAAGGCTTCTGCAGCTAACATGCCTTTACAGGGGGAATACAGAATGCTGCATCTTTGCTTAGTTTCAGTGGGGCTCTAGGCCTTTATTTCATTGGCAATGAAGGGCCCTAGAAGAAGCCTGACAGGTAAAATGGTTTCACCAGACTCCATCATGGTGTGGGGGCATTGAGGAATGTTGTCGCCTGACAGCTGTAAACAGTTTCCTTGGTTTCCCCTGAGGGGGATCCACATGGCTGTTTGAGGGGCTGTAACAGGACTGTGTGAAGGCAGGAGCTGGTGAGTACATGTGGGAAGGTCCGCAAGCTTAGGGCTCAGAGTTCAGACTGAGAGTATATGTCAGGTGTTTACCCTGGGCTTCCAGTGACATCTGAAAGGAGGCAAGATTTTCCATGTCTCCATCTTCTGTTAATGTGGCCTCGAACAAACCAGAGCCCCGAGAATTATTTCTGTAGCTCCCAGCCCGCGCCCAGCCCCTGCGCCTTTATCACAGATCACAGGTGAAACTGGGAAGATGGGCCTTTGAGCTCCTTGCCCTTTATCCTTGGCGGTGCCCTGGGATGGTGGATGGAGGGGAGGCCTTTGCTGTGAAGAGCAGGCTCCTCCTCTCCACTTGGCTCTTCTTGGCACATGTTTCCCACACTGAGGATTTGGAGGACGGTCCTGCATGTAGATGAACCGAGATGTAAATCGCTTGAGCTGGCATCGAGTTCCTTTTCAGCCAGACCTGAGTTTCGCCTGAGGTTGGAAAATGGGTTTCACGCATCTAGCTCTTCTTATGGGGTTGGTGATGCAACAGTCCTGTCCTGTCAAGACTCCATTGTGTCCTTGGGGTGTAGGTAGACCATGAGCAGGACCAGCCTAAGTCCAGATAAGTGACAGGGAGGCTTGTGCTGAGAGGAAGATGATTCTTAAGGTCACAAAACACTCCAGGCCACCCCTACTCCTACCCCGTTTTGTATTTTTCTTGCTCTCCTTTGTGTTTTTTAATCTATTTATGTATATGGGTGTTTTATCTACATGTATGTTTGTACACTAGAAAGGGGTATCCCATGAGACTATAGTTCTAGACAGTTGTGATCTACTCTGTGGTTATTGGGGATGAACCCAGGACTTCTGGAGGAGTAGCTAGTGCTCTTAACCAATGAGCCATGTCTACTGTCCTTATTTTTCTTGATATTTCCTGTAGTTTTCTTTGCTTGACTTTTTGTTTTGTTTGGTGTTTTGTTTTTCGACACAGGGTTTCTCTGTGGCTTTTTGGAGGCTGTCCTGCTGCTTTGCTTGGCTTTTAATGCTAAAATGCAGTTTTGGATAGGTTATTGGGTTTTGTATATCTGTATGTTGGATTTAATAGTGTTGACACTTAGATGTCCCTTGTGGTGCTGCTCCCAACAGTACCTGTGTTCGGCAGGGGCCTGGGTGAGGCAGCAGAGAAGATGGGCCTGGCAGAGTTCTGGCACAGCTGTGAGCAGGCTTAGGTGTTGACTTGAACCACAGCCTTACGGCCACCAAAGGAACAACTAGGCTTGTGAAACTGAACACTGGTCCTCTGCCGGGGACGGAGGGACGTGAATGCCCAGAGGTGTGAATTTTACTCTGTTTCTTATTCTAGAGACCCCAGGCCCAACAATCAGCGTATTAACAAGCATGTCAACAATGACGTGAACCTGCGCATCCAGAATCTGAGTATCCTGGTGAGAAATATCAAGACCTACTACCAGGTGAGGCTGCTCTGCTGGCCAGGGGTTCCTACCAGTCTGCAGTGGGTCCCCACGCATGTAGAAAGGCCCTTCAAGCCCCTAGAGCGAGTTCCCATGGGTTTGCCGTGGGGCACCTTCAATGGATCCCCAAAGAAGCCAGAGTAAGTGGTTGCTGGATGTTGACCCTTGGAGCTTTTGTTAGCCCTGCTGTGGGGTGTCAGTTGTGGGGGGGAGGAGGCTCTTGCATTTCAGATTCCAGATTGGTTCATTCTGAATGCCATGAGGGCCTGGAGAGCCTTAGTTTTCAGCCTATTCTCTGTGTGTTACTTGAGGACTCTCTGAAAGGGGCGCATGGTCCGTGCCTGTGGCTTAGTGGCTCTTGTACAAGAGCTGAGGGAGAAGAGGAACTTCCGAAGGCTATAGGGGCCGAGAAAGGAACTATTGTGCCTGTAGACCAGCAGGAACCTGGACTTACTGAGTGAGGGATCCGCTTGATACCGCTTGCTGTGTTTGATCAGATGTGCTGGGTGGGTCAGGGTGGCTGATACTCAAGAGTGAGCGCTGCGTGGCCAGCACTGGCGTTTGAGTCTCTGTTGAGCAGTGAAATTGCCTTCTGCCATATGGTATCTCTTGATACTCCAGGCGGGACCACAGTGAATGTTTCCCCAGACCTGTGACCAGATTCTGCCCCTTCAGCTTCCTGGTCTGTAACTGGTGCTGGAAATCGGGGGTCTGGCAGACGTGCTGAGGTCTCTGCTGACCTGAGGACCCTGTTAGCCAAGGCTCCCTTTTGCCTCGGTTGCTGACTTCACTCAGCTGAGAGACAAACGGCAGAGGTGCTATGGCTTGGGCTTGCCCTGGGCCCAGGTCCTACCAAGGACAGTGGGTGTTGTGGGATTCCTGGCTTCCCTTCAGTGTGGATTTGAAGTGGGTTGGGAGAGGGAAGAAGTGAGCAGTGTCTTGGGTATTCTGGCATGATGTGTCTGTCCTCCCCTCAGGAGAGATGAGCTATACCGTGTGAAAATGTGACTGTGGCACATGTGCACCCCCACACCCGAGAACACGCACTCATAGGCAAGCATACCGCGTCCCACCGTGTGCAAAAGACCCCCACACCCGTGAACACGCACTCATAGGCAAGCATACCGCGTCCCACCGTGTGCAAAAGACCCCCACACCCGTGAACACGCACTCATAGGCAAGCATACCGCATCCCACCGTGTGCAAAAGACCCCCACACCCGTGAACACGCACTCATAGGCAAGCATACCGCGTCCCACCGTGTGCAAAAGACCCCCACACCCGTGAACACGCACTCATAGGCAAGCATACCGCGTCCCACCGTGTGCAAAAGACCCCCACACCCGTGAACACGCACTCATAGGCAAGCATACCGCGTCCCACCGTGTGCAAAAGATAAAGAATGGGGTGGGGGGCAGCTCACTCCCTAAAACACTGTGTAGGCGTGAAGACCCGAGTTTGATCCCCATACTCCCATGTTTAAAAATACCTGGACATGGTGGCGGGCACCTGTTATCCCAGTCCTGGGGCAGCAGAGAGGGAAGATCCTTAGGACTCACTGGCCAGTCAGCTTAGCGTCACTGATGAGCCTCAGGCCCCAGACCAAGACCCTGTCTCAACAAAGTAGATGGCTAGGCTGCAGAGATGGCTCAGTGGTTAACAGCACTGGCTGCTCTTCCAGAGGACCTGGGTTCAAATTCCCAGCACCTACGTGGCAGCTCACAACTGTCTGTAACTGTAACTGAGAGAGATCTGGCTCTCTCACACAGACGTACATTCAGGCAAAACACCATCTAAAATAAAAATTCGCTATTAAACAAACAAGCAAACCAAAGTGGATGGCTACTGAAGAACAACACTTGAGGTTGACCTTTGACCCCCAGGTATACACACACGAATATTCAGAACATCTTTTTCTTTTCGAGACAGGGTTTCTCTATAGCTTTGGAGCCTGTCGTGGAACTCACAGAGATCCGCCTGTCTCTGCCTCTGTCTCTGTCTTTGCTGGGATTATAGGCATGCACCACCACCTGCCAGCATCAGAGCATCATTCCTGACTGTGAGATCTGAGCGTAGCTTCTAGAGGTCCCAACCAGTCCCATCCCCTTAGCTGCAGGTGTCTAAGGAAAGGGCCAGGGGCTCAGGGACATGCCTGGGGCAGCCGGCACGTCAGCCCTACACCAGGGACAATCGTCCATCAAGTTTAGTGTTTCCTCCCCGTCGTCCGGTGAATGGGTTTTGTTTTGTGTCGTAGTGGGCATGCCATAAGTATAACTGCACATCCTGCCATTTTCCCTTCTAATGTAGCACTGTAGCTTATTTATGTGAAGGGGGTATTCAATGGGCATTTTCCCAAGGAACCACTCACTGCCTGGCTTCCCTGTTGGAAAGTAGCCCAGAGAGTGGGTGTGGAATGACCCATATGCCATTCCCAGCCAGGCTCAGTGGGGCACGCCTGTGGTCTCAGCTCTAGGGAGGCAGAAGCAGGGGACAGAGAGCTTGAGGCCAGCCTGGGCTGGCCAGCATAGGCAGCACAGTGAGGCTGTCTTAACAAAACCAACCAACCAGAAAGAATTGTTGTTTCTTCCTCTGTTCTGGGTGGCCCGGAGGAAGAGGGGTCACCCCAGTGGGTGGGGCAAGGGATGCTTTTTGGAAGATACCTGTAAAAATTATGATTTACACAAACAAACGGGTGTTTTGCCTGCGCGTTTGGCAGTGCATCACGTGCGTGCATGGTCGTGTGTGCCTGGTGCCGTGGGGACGGGGTGTTGTGAGGGGCACTGGGAATCACACTTGGCTCCTCTACAAAAGTAACAAATGTTTTCTAGTGGCTGTTCTATCTGCAGCCCCAGGCTACACCTTCTGGAAGTGCAGGGCCTTGACCATGCTGGGCTATTGGCCTGATGGAGCTACGTTTTCAGTCCTGCTTTGTGTGACCTTTAACCTCTGTAATTGGTAGATGCCAAGCTGTAGATGCTGCTCCAATGCTGCCCCAGCCAGCTCCTCCGAGGTTGTGTTAGATAAGCATATGGCAGCTGCTGCAAATGAGAAGTTTCTTGAGCAAGTGAACAGTTTGAAGAATGAAACATTTCCTTTTTTTTTCAAGTTGGTTGGTGTGTGTGTGCTCATGTGTACCACAGTGTCTGTGGGAAGGGTCAGGTAGTGTGTGTGTGCTCATGTGTACCACAGTGTCTGTGGGAAAGGTCAGAGGATCACCTGTGAGAGCCAGCCCTCTTCTCCCACCATGTAGGAGGGGGCCTTGCCAGTAAGTGCCCTGACCCCCCCGGGGCCATCTTGCTGGCTGGAATGAAATGCTTTGTCAGAAGTAAAACTAGAGTCAGGCAGGGCGGTGCACACCTGTGACCTTATCTCCCAAAACAAAATACAGAAAAGATTAGACAGCAATAGACACATAGTGGCGGCAGTATATTTATCTGGCTCAGCTCTGTGTTGTTTGTGTGGCTCAGGGAGTGTAAAGAAAGTAGTGTTTCCTTAGGTGGTTGAGGGGGAGAGAAATCCAGGCACACACCGAACTTGCTTCATGAATAACACATCACACTGGCTTTGCGGAGAAATTACCTTCCCCGATGCCGACCGGAAAGACGGAGGAGGAGGCTCGTCCTCTCGATCGGCCAGATCGAGTCTACAGCAGAGGGAATTACAGATAACGTTTTTGATCCTGAAAAAATGTTTCCTCACTCCAGGTTAGGAAATGTAAAAGGAATTTAGTTCTTCCGTCATCTCCCCACCTGGGGATGCCCACCGTCAACCATTTCGGTGCTTGCCTTCGGTTTCTTTGTCTGTGTGGTTCCATAATTGCCAATGCCTGTGTGCAACCTATTTGTCCTTTTTCATTATTGTTATTCATGTATGGAGGAGTGTTTTCCCTTGCCATTAACCATTCATTTGTATGAATATCAGCACCCGCATGATGTTTTATGTGTCTGTGCTGTGGTTGACATTTCCAGTGTCTCTGTTTCTGAATTAGGAGTGATAACACCCTGAACAAAAGTGAGTGTTTCAGCAAATACGTTTTTTTTTCATTTCCTCAGGGTGAATTCCTGTCAGGGAGTTGCTGGGTCAAAGGCCATGAATACTTTAGGGGTGTTTGCTCCTTACTACTACAAGTACCCTATTTATAGGGCTTGTCCTTGTTTGCTGGTGAATTGCTTTCTTGTGCCTTCTGCGGTTGTGGCTCCCTGGCGCCCTGTTTGAAAGCCACAACGTTCTGTGGTGCTGCTGAACACCGCTGAACACTGGAGATGTCTGTGTCCCCACCCCAAGCCCAAAGTCCTGGAGTGTATGTTTGTTTTCCTTGTTCTCTCTGCCAAGGCTGGTGCCGCGCTCATGCGAGGCAGACAGTGCCCCTGAGCTACGCCATGAGCCTGAGATGGTCCCTGCCAGTCTGTCTGGATGGACCCCTCCCTCACATGGAAGCCAGGATGGTGGAGGGCAGGAGAGATCATAGGGGCCTAGGCAGCAGGACTGGGCTCCGTCCTGTGGTCTGTGGGACCCTTTTTGACCTGTGGGCTTCAGTGTGAATACTGGCACTTAGCTCCAAGTTCAAGAGCGTTTGGGGAAATGAGCGGAGGACACTGGCCTGCGTGGGCCCCTCCTTTCCTCTTCCTGCCCCCTGCTCCCCCACAGGGTGTATGCAGAGTGATGAAATGAGAGACAGGAAACTCTGGTGGCCCAGGGGTGGGTGTGGCTGGGGTGTGTGCGATGGGTTCTTTGCTGGGTGTTTCTCCTGGGTCTAAAGGCCGTTGTTCATTCCAGAGATACTCTGGGAGGGAGATCAGACCAACCTTGCTGCAGCTTGTCGCCGGGCATGGTAGTGTCTCAGAACGCAGTCCAGGAAGGATGAGGACCCTGACTGACAGCTTTCTTTAGGGGGTGGCACTTAGCCTGTGCCTATGCCTTGAGGGAGGCAGGCTGGTGGAGGGATGTCCTGGGAGACACCTGAAAACTGGATGTGAGGCAGGGGTAAGGGTGGGGGCCTGGAGATGAAACACTTGGGGTGTCCTGCTCATGAATGTGAGCTTCCTCCTCATGGATCTGGGTGGTTTTTTTCATGTTTGTTTTCTAGAGATCAAACCCACAGCTGTGAGTGATTCCACAGTCACAAGTGAGAGCTTCCTAGGTAGGGGAGGTACCAACCAGGTGGCGATGAGCCCAGGACCAGCGTGCAGGAGGAGCAAGCCGGGCTCCAGTGTGGAGACAGGGAACCCCAAGGCACAGCAGAAAGCAAAGGAGACAGCGGTCAGCGGAGAGGGGGATCATTAGGGACTGAGCGTGCCTCCAGGTGGCCTGTTGGCTTCCTCAGCTCTGGGCCGTGGCCCAGTTCCACTGAGATTCCAGTGAAGAAAGCTGTACTCTGCCAGAGGATCTGCTCGTCTCAGCCTTGGGGACGGGAGCTGGGGAGCTAGCTGCTGGAGGAGGCAGCACTCAAGGTCTCAGGACCCCTGCTCTGGTGCTCCGCACCCTGTCCGGCAGCTTATCTTTTGATCTCTGCCTTTGACTAGGGTGGAGGTTAGGGCGCCCTGGCCCTGGGGACTTGCCACATTGCCTAACCTCTGGGGAAGCCGGATGCCAGGCTCCCGGGAAATTTGATTTCCCTTCTCTCCCCCTTCCTTTTCACCTCACCTGCAGTCAGCTCAGATGCTGTCAAGGCGTATTGCGTAACAACCGGCGTGTGGGGAAACAAAGGGCTGGAGGAGCTGAGCTTAGCTTGGCTTGGCTGCCTTGTTCTTCACTACAGCCACATCCTCAAGAGGAAGAAGTTGCTGGGCCCATTTTACAGATTAAGAAACCGAGTCTTAGTAAGGAGGAAACTTCAGCCCTAGAAAGCAGCATGTTTTTCTGTAGTTGTTGGCTGCCTGGAGAAACTTAAAAGCCAGGCTTCTGGAGTCTGTGTAGGGAGGTAACTTGCCCTGGGTGGATCGGTGTGGGTGCAGCTGGGAGCTCAGCATAGTGGGTCAGACTGGGGGTGTTCTTCCCAGAGCACCCTAAAAGGGCTGCCCAGCTTTCATGTCAGCCCGGAGCCCCAAAAAGCAGAGACTGGGTTGTTTGAGACACCTCTGAAAGCAGCATTTCCGGGGTTGGGCTGAGGGAGCAGCTGGCTTCCCCCCTCACCCCCAGAGCAGCAGGAAGTCAAGATACAGGGCTAATTGCGGCTGGTGGGAGGGGTAAAAGGTGGGTCTGATGTAATTAGCAGAGTTGGGATTCTGCCAGGGACATTGGAGGCTTATCAGAAATGTAAGAGGGAGCTCGCTTGAGTGAGTCTGAGCACATATGTATGTTAACATGAATGAGTGTGCATGTGTGTGTCTACATGCACATATATGAGTTCTCTGTGTGTGTGCGCGCGCACGCACGTGCTCAGGCGCACATGCATAAGTCTGGGCTGTTCCTGTGGGCTCCTCCTCATGGTCTTGAGTCCAGATCTTGAATTGCCAGGATTTCTTCCAGGGCTGTCTGGAGCTGTGTGCTGGCCTGTGCCACTGATCCTCTCTTCCCGGGTGTGGTGGCTCCTGCCTTGGTCTCTTGGTCCACCCCCATGCTCAGGTGCTCAGGGTTCAGTCTCCAGGCTTCAGCCCAGAGACCCACACCTCTCCTCCCTCTGCCTGACCTCCTGTCCAGAGTTTCCAGGGCATTCTTTCACTGTATCAAGGTGTGAGTTTCCACCGAGGCTCGGTCTTAGGAGGAATTGTGTTTGTGAGTCCCTCGCTTGTGGTGGGCGCAGAGACAGGAGTGGGAAGGCTGTTGTCATGGAAGCCATCCACGGTCATCCTCCGTTGCTGGGCAAGAGGTCTGAATTCATGCTGCCCACAACATTACAACTAAACCCTCCTTATACACTACACCTTCAAACACCAAGAGCACCCAAGCCTCTTGGTCCACAGGGGCCGCTGTTCAGGTCTCAGTGGTGCTGGACACTCAGTTTGTTCAGTGGTGGTATCCGGTAGGAGGGGGGATGGGTACCGGTTCTCTTGTGACCAGATGTGGGAAATGGCGTTCCCAATTTTAAAGAGAGGTGGATAGATTCTCCTTATGTTTTTGGGTGTCAGTGCCCAGGTCAGCATGTTTGATGTTGTAACTGGTCTCTCGCATGGAATCAAACAAGAACTTGCCCAGGCAAGCTTGGTTGTTCCCGAAAGCTGGCTGCCTGGTGCACGGCCAAGCTAATAACAGTTTTTGCTGCTGAATGAACTGTTCACTTAGGAAAGACAGTTCTTTTTTTTTTTTCTGTGACTTTGCCAAGGCATTCAGAACCCTGGCCTTTCCCAGATAATTTCAGTGTGATGTTTCTAGTAACCATAAGAGGAGCCAGGGTTATAGAGGGGATGGTCAGGCCACACCCCACCCCAGATTCTGAAGTAATTAGAGGCTGTGGTAGTGTGTACACTGTGGGGTCTAATGGTAGATTACAGATGGATGGGCGACACTCTGGATGTTGGGGCACTCTGAAGTAGGGGTCTGCAGAGGGTAGTCCCTTGCCGCTGTCGTGATCTGCTTGCTGGTCCTGGCTTGGAAGAGCCAGGAAAGTGAACCAGCAGCTGAGGAAGGGGATGGAAGTTGGGAGGGCAGCCTTGAGGGAGAGTTCTGTTACAGGGTCCGCTTGGGTCCTTTAGCTTGTGTTTGGGTCTGGGAACTCCTGTGACTCCATTCCTAGCACAGATGAAGCAACTTTAACTTCATCTGTAAGGTGTAACATGTGCTGTGGGGAGGCTTATCAAGATGACCGGACTATGTGGGGTCCGTGAGTCACAACAGCATAGCTCTCTGTCCAGGCTGACTTGGTAGTGCTTGTATTCTGTAGGTGAGGGGACAGGGTGCTGTGCAGGTGGAGAATGGAGGAGTCAGGAGTATGCAAATCCATACAAAAGCGTAATGGCGACTTACTTAGCGCCAAGGCTGAGCCGCTCACCTCTTCTCCCTGATTCTCTCCTGTCTGAAAAAAGGGGAGATTGGCAGTGCCTGCCAGGGAAGGCTTAGCGCTGTGCTACGCCGTCGGTCTGTGGTCTGTAGAGGTGTCATGGCAGGAGCCTTGCGGAGTGGCTCAAAAGACCTTCCAAGGGCGGGCTGCTCTGACTCACGGATCAGGTGTGTAAGCGTGTGTGTGCCTGTCCCTTGCCCTGCTGGCCCCTTTCCTCTCTGATCTTTCTGTTTTATGCTTTCTGGGACTTTCACGTTGAAGGGAGCTGCCCAGTTTTGCCCGACACCAGCAACAAAACTCTGAAGACAGGCACCCGGTCCTTTCATGTTTATCTCACCTCACCACGCGGAGACACGTGTGTGTGAGTGTGTGTATGTGCGTGCGAGTGTATGTGCGTGCGAGTGTGTATGCAGTGTGTGAGTGTGTGTATGAGTGAGTGTGTGTGTGAGAGAGAGAGCGTGTGTGTGCTAGTGTGTGTGTGTGTTAGAGAGAGCGTGTGTGGTGTGTGAGAGTGAGTGTGTGTGTGCGCGCGAGTGTGTGAGTGTGCGCAAGTGTGTGAGTGTGCGAGTGTGTTTGTGTGTGGTATGTGTGAGTGTGTGTGTCCCAGGTGTGCGAGTGTGTGGTGTGAGTGTGTGTGTGTACGCATGTGCTAATGACACAAGCAATATCAGCTGCTGCTTGATGAAGTTAATACCTCAATAAAATCATTTCATTCATGGAACTGGATGGTGCTGTTCTGGACCAGCACAGGGATCCTGACTAGGTCACAGCCATCCTACAAAGCCCCTGACCTCTTGCCCTTTCTGGGCTGTTGAATAGTTAGTGGACAGGGGCCTGATAGAGGGCGGCGGCGGCTTGGACCCTGACTGCCCAGTGCCAGGGGCCCTACAGCCTGAATCCCACTCCAGGACCCCTGCTGTTTCCTCACTGGCCTGCAGGCCTTTCAAGTTCTGTTTGCTTCGTTGATGGAAATGCCACATGTCAGATGTACTAAGAGCCTCAAACTCTGGGAGGTAAAAATGAAATTGATTGTTTTCAACTTGGTCTAGCCAGCTTGGCTCCCCTGAGCTTTCTAAGGGTTAAGCTTAATGAATGACCTTAAACTTTAAAAAGAGAACTTCGAGCCTGCAGCCTACAGGCTCATCTCCTGGCCTTGCCTCAGGTCAGAGCTGCACCTCGGGTACAGAGTGCTGCCCAAAACTCTGAGGCCACGTTGGCACTTTCTGTGCTGGTGCGTGTGATGTGAGTTTTATGGATGGAGCTTGAAGAGTTGCAGTTTTGAGATGGAAATGGACTGAGTCATGGATGTGGGTGCCCCAAGCTTGAGGTGTCGGGGCTGATGGTTTCTGGTGATTCTGGCTTGCTCTGCTGGCCATATGGGATGGAATGTCCACACCTTCCTAGGAGACCAGCGTGGGTGAGGTGTGGGTCACCAGAGGAGTCATTGCTGCTCCCATCTGCAGCTTCCCTGCCTTTCCTCCCCTGCCCTTACCGTTGGTTCTTACCTGGGGAGGTTGCCTCTGGCCTGGGCAGCACCTTGAGGGGCCTCAGGAAGCGCCTCCCCTCGTCTGCCCTGCAGGGTAACGGTGGGCAGCTGGGTTTGCCTGGCCTCCTTGCTCAGTTCTTATAGGGTTCCCTATTGCCATGGCAGCCAGGTGAAATTCCTGCTGGCTCCCAAGCCCTTTCCTTTTCTGTCCAGTGGGGGTAACTTCTGGCCTCAGCTCACTGGGTGTGGCCAGTTCAGAGGCAGAGGGGTACTTCTGGACCCTGCTGCCCGGCTGGTGGTCAGGGATGTTTTTATGATCCACTCTTGCCCATGGTTGCTTCCCTTGGCCTCCTCTGAAAGGCCCACACAGGCTCCTGAGCCAGCTAATGGTTTTTGTTATCACCAACACCCCTGCTCCCACTCGCTGTCTCGTGTCCCAAGGGCAGGAACTCTGGTGCCAGCTGCCGCCCTCTTACTTGCCTTGGCCCTGCTTGGATCTTATGACTGATGCTTTGCTAAAAGCAGCCCAGCTGCTCCAGCAGCTTCCCGTCCTCAGTGGGGAGCCCAGAGCCAGTGGAGAGGTGGGCAGGCAGGTGGGGGTGGACCAAGATGGTTCTGCTTTTGTCTGCATTGAAACTCGAAGCCTTATTATCCGTGGAGGTTCAAAAGGTGGGCAATGGTGATTGCTCAAGGCAGAGTCACATGACAGGCCTTTTGATCTCCTCCTTCTAAAGTTGCTGTTTTTAACTGAGCATAATTAGAAATGTGACCAGTGACGCTTCCTCCGGTCTCTCTGCTGTGACTGATTGAGGTGCCTGCCTGGCTCCATCCTGGGATGGGAGGTCCAGGTCAGGACCTCTGCCCTCTTGTGTTCACAGCCTTCCTTACCTCCAGGGTTGGCGATTGGGATTTGTGGGGTCATGGGAGGAAGGGGGGATAATCTGTTGCCAGGGCTTGCAGGTCTTCTAAATCCTGGGTCTGTTTGAACTTCCCCTGGGTCCAGTGTCTGATACACAAGAGCTGAACCACCAGGCACTATGATGCTGGGAACAGCATCCACTGGGAACGGTTATCTGGCAGCCCAGAGGATGGAGTTATGGTTTGAAATCCAGGTGCATGTTCAGGATTGGAGAGTGGTGAGATTTTTAAGTTCCTGAGTACAGCCAGAGCTTTAAAGGGCAAGAGAAAGGAATATAGTTTTCCAGAAAATTCAGCACTGGTCTTGGGGAAAGGCTGCCTGGTCTTAGAAGTCATTTGTTCTTAAGCACGGAGCCCAGGGAGTTACTGTTGAGCTCTGCAAGATGAAAAGAGTTGTGGAGACGGAGGGCGGGCTGACGGTACAGCAGCATGTGTAATGAGCGCCACTGAACCGTACACCCCAGAGAGCCAAGTGCTGTGTGAAGTTAAGTATATACTGCAATTCAGAAACAAAAGCGGACCCCCCCCTTTTTTTTCCTTAGAGGGAGAGGCAGGCAGCAAGATAGTTACAGTGTGAGGGTGTGAGACCAGAGCTGAGGGGTCTGTGCCTGGGCTCTCATGAGGCCTGACGTACACAAGCAGGTGGAGAACGGGCAGGTTGGCTTCTGAGGCATCTAGAATGTTGTAAATCGTGTGGCGGTTGTGTCGGGTGCTTGGTGTTGACAGTGGAGAGCTTTGGGTCTGTGGTGTGAAGTACTGAAGGAAGGAGACTGCCCCCATTCCGCTCTCTGGCCTTGCAGTCCTGGCACAGAGTGAGACCAAGGGTTGGCTTCTTGAGTGGCACTTGCCAGGTTACTGGGTTCCACATCAGGAGGGTGTGGCAGGTTAGCTGTGGCTCTGTTTTTTGTCCAGCAGTGCTGGTTTGGAGTAGCCAGTTGGCAAATCATGCACAAACTCTATCGGTAATTCTGTAGTGCTAACAGCAGGGGCCGAAGACAAGCTTATTCATGCACAGCCAAAAGAATCTTTTTCCATTCCCGGTTCTGAAGGCCAGCAAGTCTTAAGTCCAAGGGGCAGCGCCTGGCAAGGGCCTTCATTTTGTGCCATACTGTGGTAGGAGAGGGAAGGGCCGGGAAAGGACCACTCCTAGATAAGGGCTTTATCAGTTCTTGAGAGCAGGGCCCTGAGGCCCTAATCACCTCCTAGCACCATTGCCTTGGGGATCAAGTTTCCACAGAGAACTTCAGAGGGCCCTGTTCAAACCCTAGGCTGCCATTTCCTGTCAGATTCCCTTCAGGGGCTTAGTTTAAGGAGTGTGACAGTCCCTGGAGGCCATCTTGCATATGCATATTCCTTATTTTTGCTTGTGGCAAACTGTAGGTGTTGTATTGAGGTGCTGTATCAATGCCACAGACATAAATTAAGAGGATAGGTTGATATGGAACATGTGATTGTGTGTCAGGTATTTTTTTTGAAGACATAAAATGGGCTTCTAATAATAATAATAATAATAATAATAATAATAATAATAATAATAATAATATATGTGGTGTTAATCATGAAGGTTCCAGCCTTAAAAGAGGCTAAATAACTATAGTTGGTTGTATTAGTTAAATTTTGTTACCGTGCTAAAACACCATGGTCAGGGGCAACTTAAGAAAGAGTTTACCTTGGCCTTACAGCTGTAGAGGGATAAGGGCTCATCATGATGGGGGAGGCATGGCAGAAGGCACAGGAAGCAGAGACATCACATCTTTAACCACGTGCAGGAAGCAGAGAGCAAACCGGAAGTAGGTAAAGGCTTTAAGAGGTCCAGACACCAGGGAACTATTTGTTCCTCTCCTGCAAGACTCTACCTCCTAAGGGAGCTGTAACCTCCCAAACAGTGCCATGGGCCGGGGACCAGGTTCACGTATGTGAGCCTATGATGGACATTGTCCTACCACACCCCTCCCAACCCCTTCCTTTCCTTCCTTCCTTTTTTTCCTCTGTCAGCTTAGGGCTTTTCCTGCATCGAGACAATCTTAAATCCTAGCGGCTGAGATGTTCCTGTGGCTGATGGTTTGTCTTAGGGAAGAATTTTGTTAGCATTTTAGAGAGAGAGAGAGTGTGTGTGTGTGTGTGTGTGTGTGTGTGTGTGTGTGTGTGTGTGTGTGCGCGCGCGCGCCTGTAGAGGCTGGAGGACAGCTTTGTGGAGTCTGTTCTCTCCTTCCATCTCACGGGCTTTCCATCTGTAAACCGAGGTTGCCAGGCAAGGACCTTTATTCCCTGAACCATCTTGCTGACTCAGTAGAAGACTTTTTAGAAGTTCATGTCTGAATCAATCCAGAATTAACCTGGCAGAAGAGTATCCCTCCCCACTTGAGGTCTTTTGAGCCAGCCTGTAGCCTTGGATCTGAACTTGGACTTGCTTCTAGAGGAGAACTGAGTGACATTCACCAGAGGAGGGTGGGGCTTGGAGGGCCTAGAGGAAGGTGGCACAGAGGTCAGGAGCATAAGTCTGTTCCCTTTTGTCTTGAGAATGGAAGGGGGGTGGGTTGTGTCTTTTTTCTCTCTCTTCCTAATTTGCTTGGTGCTTAGCTGCTGAGCCTGAGGGACTCTGGTTGGCCTTCCTCACCAGTAGCAGGTTGGCCTCCAATGCAGGGCTGTGTCCTGGGAACCTGGGCTTTACTTGGCCCTAGGGCTGCCTTGTGGTCAGGACCAGTGTCATGTCTTGGTCTCAGCAGATTCAGGAACTTGGGTGCTTTATTTCTGGCCTTCTGTTTTCATCACCTCAGTCATAATGAAAGGAGAGAAGACATACCTGCCGCTCATTGTCCCGCCGCCTCAGCACATTAAATTGTTCGCCGTTCACTGTCTTGCTGAGGCTGTGGCCGGTCCCTGGGAAGGGAATCCCTGGCTTCCTTGCTTCCTTGACAGCTGAGGGTTATTAATACTCAGGGAACTCCTTTTGATGGATCCCCGAGGGAGGAGCTAACAGCATGCTCTCCAAGTGTGCTTCTGAGTCATGGCCCACTTTTGGAACAGATCTATCTTTATTTGGTGGAAACGGCATGTGTTTGAGTGTCTGAATCCTTTTTTAGTCATTTTTAGTGTTTCACACAGGCTGACAGCTTGCCGTGTGTGTTTCTTGTTTATATATCATTTGAGCTCCTACTGTGAACTGTTGAGTTAAGCTGCAGGCATAGTTACTCTCTGGTCTGATCTTTGAGGTTGCTGTGCCTCTCATGCACATTACGTAGGAAGAGTGTGGCTCAGCCAGCGTCTGGAGCCAACCATAATCCCGGTCCATAGCCTAATACATTCCCTAAGCAAATGCAGCAGGGAACCTGTCCAGGCCTCAGAGTACCTGAGCTCAGAGGTCAGGGTCAGTGTCAAGGGTGTTAGAGAGTGGGCTACCATCTCCCAGAGCTGAAGTCCCAGCCCAGCCCTCTTATCATACATAGGTGAGACCGCAAAAACGAGTTAATAGTTGGACCAGGGACAGGGATGTAGCTCAGTGGTACAGCATATTTGAAGGTCTGGGTTGTATTCCCAGCAACACACACACATGTAAAATGAATAGCAAAGCTTATCCTTGGTTGTATATAATAGAGTTGTCAGAAGCCTGGCTGTTCGTAAACTCATACATTGGCTAGAACTCACTTGAATGCCCTATTTCTCACCCACTTCCTGACTGAAAACAGTTGGGATATTACCAGGACTTGACAAATGTTATTTGTTTCTAGGACTGTAGAGGCCATTTATCGGTCAAATGTTAGAGCTTGGAAGGTAGTAGGTGTGTAGCTTAGTGTTGGGGTGTTTGCGTATAATGAGTGTGGGGTTCAGTCTCCAGCACCATCACTCACTCAGACAGGACAGATACCGTTAGCAAGGAAGGCGGCACACACAAGGAATCCCATCGTTGAGGGGGTGGGGTGGGAGGACCAGGAGTTCAGGGTCATCCTTGACTACCCATAACCCTGTCTCAAAACAACAAAAGAAAAACAGGCTTGGGAAGGGGGCTTGTGTCAGTCCGTGGGGTAGCTCTCACTTCAACTTCTCCGAAGGATGTGTGGGACCCCTTTCCTCAGTGAGAGATCAGTTAGTTAGCTGACATGATCTGGGGAACCAGTCTTGCTTGAGACTTGTATCTGCTAGTTCTCACCAGAGGATTTTGTCATGTAGAGAGAGCCTAGAACATAGATCTCTAATGGCCGCTCCCTGCACCATAGGAGACAGCAGAGCAATGCCCTCCCCCCGCCCCCCCACCTACCCCCACCCTCAGTGGTTTTGCTCCGCCCTCTTAGCCATCTGAAGACAGCAGCAGACTTCTATCTCAACTCCAGTCCCTCAGGTTGCTTCCTTCCCTCCTTGCCTTGTTTGTCAGACATCAGCCTGGCATCTTCCCAGAGCTGCATAAATCCCTGTGGAAAGTTCCCAGGCAGCTGCTGCTTAATGCATGGGAATTAAGATTCACTGGACTCGGTGTAGGTTAAGTGAGGTTTATTCCGGGAGAATCCACTTACACATGAATCGGATGACCGCCTCGGGTTCCCGCTCCACAGATGCCGCATGGATGCTCTCCGCAACCCGACCAGGAAGCGAGAGAGTGAGCTGGGGTCTGTGACCCCAGACCTAGCCTTTTCCCATCACATCTGCACCTGTGACCCTGCCCAAACGTGTGTGGTCAGTGCAACAGGTGGGCGTGGGTTGCATATCTCACTATGGCTGCTTATTGCTGTCTTCTGTGGACCATTAGACTGAGGAAGGACTGTGTGGCTTTGATGCTTAGAGTCTACCAAGGCAGGCTCTACGGTTTGCATCTGACTAGAAATGTGGAGATCTGGAAAGGATTTGGGGGTTGCAGCCCTCAGTGTCCTTCTGGGTCCAGTCATCTCTGGTTCTATGGATCAGACTGTTGTGCACAAGTCTGGCCTGAGCTAGGCCCTGCCTGGGGGAAGGTGCTGCAGCTCCAGCCATCCTCTGAGGCAGTCTGCTGAACTTGCATGGGCTGCACCCTGTCTCCAGCTACTACATCTGGGAGTGTGTGGGGGTATTAAAAGCTGGAGTTGTGCCTCTTGGGACCTGGTAGGTTAAGGTGGGTGGCAGGTCTCTGGGAGTTTGTATTGGGTGAGCGTGCTCCTGGCTCGGATGCCATCTGATGCAACAATGCTCCTTTCTGAGCCTCAACCCAAGGGATGCGGTTCCAAAGTGTCAGGTGTCGGGGTCTGCTGGTCTTTTCGGTGTTAAGTATCTTCAAAGCACCTGGATGCCCCCACTCTGCCCTATAGCCACTCCCTTCTGCTGGCTGCTGCAGGGTCTCTCCTGTGTAGAGCACTTTCCATGTGCCCAGCCAGCTTGATGGGCAGCCTACAGATGCTCATCAGGACCTAAGCTGATAGGCAGTAACAAAACTTAGCCAAGAGAACACCAGCAGCAGCTGTGGAGTCCATGCTGCCCAGCTGCACAATCCACAGAGGAGCTGACTTAGCTTTTCGGGACTCTTAGTGTTCAAAACTCGCCGTACACATTCATTCTCTCTCTAACACCACGTTAGTGTCTGAGGCTGAGTTATCTTCGGCCAGACCACTGTGGGATAGGCATTCTACATCTTTGTGCCTTGGTTTCCCTCTTTACAAGGTGAGGCTTACTGTAGATTGGGCTAAGGATACATAGGGCAGTCTAGTTAAAACACAATGATGTCAGCCACTCGGTGCATGTAACAGCCACCGCTGCTGCTCTCGATCCAAGGGCACCCAGAATGCACACAGGTGGCTTGTGCACGCAGTTCTGGCTGCCGTGGTTGGCTTTAAGCTCTTGAGATGGGTCCAGACAGGTTCACAGCTGATGACAGCGGAGTCCTGGACTTGTCCCAGACACGAAGAGGAAGTAAGTGTGCTGGCCCATAGACAGCGGGTGAGGCTTCCCTCCCATTTCAACTATTGCGGTGTGGGAAAATCTGAAATGTGCTAGGAACAAAACCACACACATGTAAATGCTGTAGTGGTTTGAATGATAAATGTTACCCATAGTCTCGGGCATTTGAATACTTACTTGATCCTCAATTGGTGGCACTGTTTAGGTAGGTAGGTGTAAGAGGCATGTCCTGACTGGAGGAAGGATGTCACTGGGGGCAGGCTTTCTAAAAGACTCGGTCCGTTTCTAATTGGCTCTCTCTGTTTCATGCTTGTGGTTCAAGATGTGAGAGCCCTTAGCTTCCTGCTCCATCCACCGCTCCTACTGTTTGCTGGCATGCTTCTTCCTTTCTTGATGGGTTCTTATCCCCTAGAAAAGTAACACACACACACACACACACACATACACACATTGAGATTGAGTGATCCCTAGAATGGACACTTTTGGTTAGCCTTTAGAGGATGGTGGCTGAGCTACATGTACTTCAAAGTTGTATCTCTCTCTCTCCCTCCTTCTCTTTCTCTCCCTCTCACCCCCCCCCCCGGCCCTGTGCACCCGTGTGTGCTTGCATACACCTATGGTTGTATGTGCTGCTTTATTGGTTCTGACATGGATTAGCTTTTTAATTGTAGCTTTGTCATAGGAGAAAGAAAGAGAGGAAACCCAGTCATCAAAGAGCCTATTAAAAATTGTGAAGCAGATGGCTTGGGAATTATTGTCCTCATTTCACAGATGAGAAAATGAGGCCCTGGAGTATGGAATGGCTTGCCCTGGGCCATACCCAGCTGGTGGGGTGGGGAGTGACTGAGTGAGTGAGTGTGTGTGTGTGTGTGTGTGTGTGTGTGTGTGTGTGTGTGTGTGTGTTTTGAGACAGGGTCTCTGTGTGTTCTGAGTGGCCAAGAACTCACAGAGATCCATCTGCCTCTGCCTCCCTAGTGCTGGGATTAAAGGCGCGCACCACAGTGTTTGCCCTGAGTATCTGCGTTAGGTTCAGAACCCTGGTCTTTCTGCTCTCTGCCCATCATTTTTCTCTGCACCATCGGCTTCTGAAATAAAATCCCTGCCTTTACTTCTGTTAGAGGTTGAGATGTGTTGCAGGTAGTGGATCCTGCTCAGGACAAAAATGAGCTGCCAGTGCAGTAAGAGCCAAGTATGGATAGTCCTGCCACTCACTCAGGCATCTGGAAGATTGAGAATCCAAGCCAGCCTGGGTTATGTAGTGAGACCCAAGAAGGTGGGCGAACTGTAGCAGCTTCAGGGACAAAGAGGACAGGGTCTCACTACATAGCCTGGGCTGGCCGGGGACTCTCAGTTTTCCAGGTGGGATCTGTGCCAAGCAGACACACTGTTGGAACCGGTAGTAGCATGGACCGTGGTCCTGATGCAGTGGAGGGAGGTGGTGGAGGATGCCCACAGGAGGTTTTGTTGTATGTAGTCACTCATGGGTCAGGAGAGCTGAGTCTGGGAGGACATGGGAGGCTCACTGGGACCCTTACTCTGGTTGGTGGCATTCCTTGGCTGGCAAACTCCTTAGGCGAACGCCCACTTGCACTTCTGATGGTTTGGGTCCTGCAGCCTTGAGGACCCAGACCTCAAAGCCAAACCCACCTGGGGTGCTGCGCTCGGTGAAAGGGAATATTGATGCCGGTCCTCGGTGTGATGCATTAAGAGGCGCCTGGTAATCTAAGAGGCTATGGTGCGGTGCCTCATAGGGATGGAGTTTGTCCACTTAACTCTGCTTTGATACTAGGTGGCTGGGGAACCCTTTTAGTGGACTTGAGGGACTGATTTAAGATATCACAGGATGTGCTCCTGTGTAAGGAGTACGGTTTTTCCGCCTGCCGCCGCCGCCGAGTCTTGTCCCAAATAATGTACAGAGACTCTGTATTTGATACTATGTTGTTGGCCAGGTACTACTTTTTTATCGGCTAGCTCTGTCTTAATTATTAACCCATTTCTATGTATTTCCACGTGGTCTCCTTACCGGGGAGTGAGTCAGGCGTCTGGTTACCCCGTCTCTCCATTTTGACTCCTCCTTACTACTTCCTATTTCCTCCTTGTCTCCTAGTCCCTCCTATCTTCCTTTCCTATTGGCCAACAGTGCTTTATTATTAACCAGTATGAGAAACATATATACATAATGGCATCTCCCATCACTCCTGTGATCTCCTTTGGGCTTCTCTGAGGCACCATGGGGCCTCTCTGCCTAAAGAGGGAAGTGAGGACTTCATGGCTTGAGTCTAGCCCCACCACCACATGCCCCCCAGTTCGCCAGCAAGCCCTGTCTGTGCCTTGAAATAGCTGCAAGGCTGGAGGCCTGGGGTTTGGGAGTTAGAAGGCGTGAGGTAGAGGGGGATGGGTCAGCCACCCCCTCCCCTTGAGCCGGGCTGGATGGCTCTTAGGATTTAGATTGTGAAGCACGGACTGTTTTATCCAGTCTTATGGTATGCACCAGTCCTGTTGGCATCCAGATGTGGTACCTTCATTCTGCCTCTCCAGGACTCTGTATGCTGTGGTACCAGTGCATAGTGAGGAGTGAGGTGCTCGGGAACGCTGTCCCCATCCTTTGTCAAGGGCAAGGAGAGAGGCTGCCTTTGTGCCAGCTTTGTAACCGTCACCACACTTCTGTGGAAGTTTGCACACAGATGCATTTACTTGCCTCTGTGAGAAAAAGTGCCTCATCTTCTTGAAGCTATTGTGTCTCTGTGTTGTGTCCTCTCCATTGGAGAGTCAGGTTCTCTGTCCCAGCATGCAGCTGACAATAAAATGGTTTATTACCTGCAGGAGTGCTCATGTTTTCTTCCCCCAGTACCTCCTCTCACCAAGAACGAAGCTGTTCCCAGGGGTATCTGGTTTCCCACCAGCCATTCACCAAGTCCCATACTGTTGAGCTGGGAGAACTGGTTTGGTAAAGTGAAGGCTCAGCACAATCCCCCTCAGCTAGGAAGGTGAGCAGCTAGTGAGTTATGGCCGCCCTTGCAGGAGACCAAACACTCCCAGGCCCCTAGCCTTCTCCCACTGTCTCTCCTGGGTCCTCTGCACTCCTGCTTTTAGCAAAAAGAGGGAGGAGCCCTCCTCTTCCTGAGCAGTAGGGTGGAAGCCTAGATCAAAGGCTACATTGTTGGTAGAAACCGAGCCAGTCATGCCTGGCAGATCACACCGTGACCCCCCCCCCCCCCCGAGTTCCTAGCTGGACCTCTGACTGAAATAATGCTGGCCTGGGAGATGATTTGCCTTGGGGGGGGGGGCAGACACCATGGCTGGGGCTGGAGGGATGACTCCCTTGCAAAGGGCAGCCTCTCCACCGCCACCCCAAGTCTGTAGGCTGAGAGGTAGAGGCTGGAGCTGGAAGGTACTGAGAAAGGGGCCCCACAGTGCAGGTCCTGGGCCCTAGTCAAGGCCAGCCTGGTCTACACAGCGAGCTCCAATACCGCCAAGGGGGTGGTTTCTTAGCATGCACAAGGCCCTGGCTCAGTCCTCTGTAATGCAGAAATACATACTGAAGCCAGGCCTGGTGGCTCAGGCCTGTTATCCCATTGCTCAGGAGTCAGAAGCAGGAGTGCAAACCTGTGTCAAAGACAAACAGATTGAAGAGATGGCTCAGCAAGTAAGAGCTTGCTGTAAAAGCATGGAGACCTGAGTTTAAGTCCCAGCAGCCACATGAAAAGTCTGGTAATGGGTACACACATACCTGTAATTTGAGTGCTGCTGTGGGGGAAGACCAGAGGATTGTTGGATCTTGCTGGCTGCTAGACTGTTTCAAGGGAATAAGAGGTGTGATAGGCAGGGTACCTGACCTTTGCATGTACAGAGAGGATCCTCTGGCCTTTGCATTCATGCATGCACGCAGAGGACAATACGCATACACACATGCACACACAACATACCCACCCACACACCCACCCCCATGCACATACATGAAAAAGAGGGATAACGGTATGATATGCTCAGTGGTAGAACACTTGCCTTGGCTGTGGGAAGCTTTGGGTTCAATTCCCAGCATCACAAACAGAAATAAGATAGAATAAAAAGCAAATAGAGCGCTGGAGGGGGTGCCTTGATGATGGAGTGCTTGCCTAACCAGCCTGAAGCCCCGGCTCCCTCCCATACGGAGCCGCTGAGCTGTGGGCCTGCCTTCACAGGCGAGTCTTCTGTTCGGTTCTCACTGCTGGCTGGTTCGGTGGGACCCACACGGACCTGGCTCAGCCTACGGCCCTAAGATGAACACGTGTGTATCGTGCTGTGGGCGGCACAGAACTCTAGGGAGCACAGAGCAGGGCCTGCCATTGGAGAGCTCTTCACATCGCCGTGTCTAACGGAGGAGACCAACTTGGAGCACAGGGTGTGTCATGTGCCTGCTTTTGTGCACTCTCCTCAGCCAGCGCTGTGTTGTGGTCCCACCGTGGTTACTGTGGCCCTAGAGACCGTCTAGGACTGGGAATGGCACACAGGTTTATTAACTTCAGCTGTGACGGCAGGAGGAGGGGCCTGGTGTCACTCCATGCGTGAAGCCACGGGTAGCATGAGTGATAAGAGACCCAGAGACTGACCTTGGCCTTCAAACTCAAGCTGAAGATCAGGGAAGCAAAGCAGCCGGCCACTAGCTCTCCCCTCTTGCCCAGGCTGAAAGGGATTGAAGGCTTGTGATCTGTTACTCTATAGACTGATTGACTCTCCGGGATCCCCGGGTGGCTTGGACTCAGAGAGATCCCTCTACCTCTTAATCCTGAGTCCTAGGATTAAAGGTGTGTGCCACCACCTCCTGGCTTCTGGCTGCTGAGATTAAAGGTGTGTGTCACCACTGCCTGATCTCTATAGTTTGTGGCTGAAAATCATAAATAATGCATCACTACAGCCTCATGTCAGTTTACAAATGAAAAAGTTGAGCCCAGAGAAATTGTGTTCAATTGTCGACCTAGAGGCAGACCCCAGTGTTGCTGACTCTCATTCTGTTGCTTTCTGTTGCCTTGGCATTGAGGAGTCACCCTTGCTAGAGAGAAGACAGTGCTAAATAAGTAGGGCAGAGTAGCAACAGGCTGTTGAGGAAGTGCGATGTAGGGGGAGACGGGAGGGGTTCAGACTGGAGAAGGCAGAGAGCTGGCTCTTGTCAGAGAGGCCTGGCGGGTGGGGAAAGTAGATAGATTTTTCTATCCCCTCAGTGACTGGGGCAGAAAGGGTGAAGCTGCCGCCTGGACCCCTGGTGCTAAGTTTTAAAGTATTTTTCCTTCGGCAGCAGAGAGAATGGGGTGTCAGGAGCCCCACCCACTCATCCCCTCCTGGATTGGCCTCCAAATGCTGGCAAAGCCTTAAATTAGGAAGCACGTGGGAAACGCATTTGAAGTGTATGAGTGTGGTCGCGCCATAAAATGCTGCCTTGTGGTGGAGGGAAACGGAGGGGACACCCCACCGGAGGGGACACTCCACCGGAGGGGACACCCCACCGTGCGAAGTTCATATTCTCCTGTACACAGGGGATCAGAGTTCTGACCCCACCACGATTCCTGTGTGCTTGCTGGCTGGCTGGGCCTACCTGTTATATCTGTAGTACTCTTCGTTCTGGTTCAGACTTCGCTTGTGCCCACGTGTGACTTGTGGCTTGGAGCTGTGGTCTTAGTCTCTGTGACACATCATTCAGGGACAAGAGACTGGAATTCCCACGGGCAGCCCCCTCTCCCACTTACCCAGGGGCTTCTCCGGGTAGTGTGTGACAGGCCCCGTGCAGGAGCCGCAGCCCCCAGCCGGCTCAGCTAAGAGTGGATCCAGGCACACATAGCTCCAGTTAGTAGCTCGTTTTTCTTACAGGAAGAGGAGCTAGCCCGGAGGGTAGAAGAGTTGCTAAATCTTTCCTGCCATCAGTGTTACTTCACCTGCCTTGCATGGAATTGGTGGGCCACATAGTCACCCTCTGATTGACATTCTTCTGGGCTAGTGGCTGGCAGTCAGTCTTGGAAGGAAGAAAGCGAACCTGTCTGGGCAGGTCTAAGACTGTAGCCCTCACCGTCACAAATGCTGTAACCATGCTGGCCGGCCCTTACCCTCTGCAATGACACAAGAAGAACGTGGCAGGAGAGACATGTGGCCTGTGAGATTGGGCTGTAAGGAAGTTCCAGTATTCTTTGGAAGTGTGTTTTCATGGACAGTGGAGTATCATGCTGGAGTTTGCTTTAAAATACCTCCTGTGTCTCAGCAAAGGGACAGAGATGCTCCTTGGTGAGGGATGGGCGTGTGTGGCTGAGTGTGTGTGTCCCTGTGTTTGGATTTATGATTATTCACAATAAAAAGGCTTGCAGAAAGGCCTTGAGATGGCTCAGCAAGTAAAGGTGATCTTGGCTGAGTCTGATGGCATGAGTTTGATCCTTAAGACCCACTTGGTGATCTGAGTGGTGGTGACACAAGCCTTTAATCCCAGCACTCATGAGACAGAGGCAGGCGGGTCTCTGTGAGTTCAAGGCCAGCCTGGTATACAGAGCGAGTTCAAGGACAGCCTCCAAAGCTACACAGAGAAACCCTATCTTGAGAAACAAACAAGACCCATGTGGTGGGAGAGCTGACTCCTGCATGTTGCCCTTGTCCTCTGGCCTCTCTTACTCATAATAAACAGATGCAGTCTTTAAGAAGATTGATTATTGTGTATGTGTGTGCGCGCGCACACTCATGTGCATTCTGGTGCCCACAGAAGCCAGGAGAGGGTGTTAGAAGCCTACCTTGGAACTGGAGTAACAGGTATTGTGAGCTGCCCTGATGTGTGGAGGGGGATGGGGGGAAGGGATGGGTTGAGGGGGGAGGGGCTGGGAGCCAAACTCAGTTCCTCTGCAAGAGCAGTATGTGCTCTTGGCCACTAAGCCGTCTCTCCAACCTATGAGTGTAATTGAAAGGAAGGAAGGGAGAGAGATTGCAAAATGTGTGTAGCAGCATTCTGTGGGAGCCTAGCTGTCGCACTGACCTCTCTAGAAAAGCTGCTGCTTAGCGCTGTTTGCTCTGTCTTGTGTCTTGCTCCTCCCCCTTGTCCGGCTTTATATAATTAATGTTTTATTGAAAAGTTGTAGTACGCCCAGAGCTCCCTCAAATGACAGGAACCGCATCATTGGTAGGTTCGCAGAGGTTATTCATAGTGCCCGTGTGTAAATAGTAATGTCAGCTTTGTTTTTATTGGACAAACAGTAGCAGGAAATAAATGAGGTGGCTGAGGCCCCGATTCTCCTAGGGTCTCACTGAAGCCAAGGTCCCAGGAAAGGAAGGGTCCTTGTGGTAGGGTCCTATCTCACAGCACAGAGGGGGGCTCCCTCACAGCGGGTGTGGCCAGGCCCCAACAGCTTTTCAGCATTCAAACCGTTTTAGCTTAACAGTCCAGTGAAGTCTGTGCTCAGCCAGCCCGTCTCCGCCTTGACTAAAGTGCTTCTTCTCATCCTATTCTCGGGGTTGACTCCTTGCACAGTAACTAAACCTCTTGAGGACAGAGTTAATGTTTTCCAGCAGGCCCACCACAGGGAAGGCAGAATGCATAAATGAACTCTGATTGGGGGCCCAGGCCCCGCTGAGGTAGGCCTTGGCTGCCACCTGTTCAGAACCACATGCCGACAGCTGTCGAGGAGAGCAGGTGCCAGACTGCCATGGAGGGAGGCAGTCTTTCTAGTACCCACACGGGGGCTGACTGAGAGGAGGCATGTGAATGAGGGGACTTAAGATGGAGTGAGAATTGCTGAACATATAAAACCAGTTAGACCTCCTAGTGACATGCCCCCAGCCCATTTCCCAGCCCGCAAAGACTGGTCTGGAAGTGTCTTATCTGTGTTTGAACCTTGTGTAGGTGTTAGTGTCATCTAACCTTGTGTGAGTCACTGTTCTGGGCGATTGATAACCTCGTTGATGGGAGGGTGGGCGCTGGAACGAGGTTTCAGAGTCAGGCTGGCTCCCGGTCAGGACCCAGTTCTTGGACACAATCATCTGTAATGCTGGGTTGTGGTGGGTTTGCTTGCTTCTGTGCTGTGGACACTGCAGACCCAGAACCGTGGTGGACTCCTGTGACAGTGTCCTCCGTCCTGTGTCTCATCTGCTTCTGTTGGGAGTGTGAATTGTCACAGTTGCTTTGGAAAATGTGTCTGGCATTGTCTGGAGTCCCACACTCCCTGCGGCCCACCTTGGCTTCCTTCCTAGGCACGCACCCGAGAGTGACTAGCATGTTAGGAGACATGGACGAGAATGCCCACTGTACTCTCAAGCACAATAACAAAAACCTGGACACAGCCCAGATGCCCATCAACGGGAGGACGGTTGGCTACACTAAGACACGACTGCACAATGGAATATTACCCAGCTGTCTAAACAAATTAAGTACAGTGGCATGCGGCACTGAAGGTGAATTCTAGCAATACATAAATATTAGGTAAAAATAGCGTGCTCCCAGACACTGCGCGGAGCAATAGTCCTTTGTTTTAAGGTGAAAGGCAACTAAAACTGACATACTAGGAATATTTACTGACACAATAGAAGTGTTTATTAAGGAAGCTAGCTGGAATTTTCAGGCTCCGAAATCCTGGAGTAGGGTGTCTCGATAATTGTCCATTCTCTCGGGGTCCTGGCCTTTGTTTTAGGCGGAGGCTTTTTGCAGGTGGTTGTTGCATTGTGGAGCGAGACTAAGTGCAAGCCTGTGAGCTGACATGAGCATGGGGGGAGGGGGCAAGGATTACGCTCAGTAATTAACCCCGTTCTGAGCATGTCAGGCCAACAATCCTGCAGCTGGAGTTGGTTTTAGCTAAGGCCGGGAGGCCCAGCATTTGCTGAGGGCTGGGGTGGAGTCTGTATTTTCATAGTTACCCTCCCCCTGCTTCTGTCCAGTCGCCACCTGTCCATGCAGTTCAGGTCTCCCTTCTCTGCGATGCCTGCTGGCTACTGTGATCTCAGCCAGCTTGTGACTTCTCCCATCCTTAACTACTTGTTTCCTATCTGTGTCACACAATTAGTGCCTTGTCATGTATGGCCTCCCCTGCTAATCGTTTCCACATGTGCTCCTGTGGGTCTCTGATGAGATGGTAATCCCCACAGAGCAGAGGTCGGGCTTTTTCTCCTCTTCTGTGGTGGATAGCTCCGTGGTTCTGAGCCTGCTCACCCCTTCCTCTGAGACAAGAGAATTCGAGCTCTGCTGTGGCTGCATGGCCAGGCAGGCCATTGGCTGTGTGACAGATATGCAGTATAGACACTGTCCTCTGGAAGCCTTCCTGAGAGGATGTGGCCTCCTGCCTTCCTTCTTTCTTTTCTTCCTGCAGAGCAGGGGGGGGGGGGGTGTATGGCCATGGCTCCAGCCTCCACCCAAAGGACATCGAGATCAAAAGCACCCAGGGTCACAGCACCCTGTGCTGGGGCTCACCTGGCTTCTCATAAATTTGAGTCTCTTGAGTTGCTACCCTTCGAGGTTTTATCACCGCAGTTGAGCATATTTCTCTGTGATGTGTTCCATGTTCTTAGCGCTACTGGATGAGTATGCCATGAACCCAGAGCATCATTTACATTCACCCCAGGCCTGGACCCCCAGGGGCTCTAGGCTCTTTCTGCTCTCTCTCAGTTGACTCCTGACCCCCCCCCCCCCGCTTGCCCACTGAGCCCTCCCTTTAACAAGGCTATCGGTCAGTTTGCCACCATAGGGCCTGTGCTCGGCTATCATATTTGCATGCACTGTTGTCTTCACAGCAGCAGGGGGGGGGGTGGCGGGAAGGGATGCACCGCAGGGGAGTGCACTCAGCTCCACGTGCCAAGAGCCCAGCATCTCCCTGCACTGGCATGGCATGCGGGTGGCTCCCCTCCCCTGACCCTGCCAGCCCTCTGCCACCGTTCCTGTCTCCTCCCTAGAGGAAAACCAGCATGGCTTGTGGGGCTGCAAGGGTGGTGCTTTATTAAGATTGCTCTTTTCAATTAATTAATTTGGGTAGTTTGTGTGTGTGTGTGTGTGTGTGTGTGTGTGTGTGTGTTTGTCTTGAGACAGGGTCGCACTATGTTCCTCTCTGTTACCCCCTCTCCTTGGGGTCCACTTCTTCTCAGCGTACACAGGACACAGGATGACAGCCACCCTTGGAAAGGGAGTGGGGGTAGCTTGGCTGGGTAGGTGTAGGGTTGCCACCTAGGGCAGGCCTTCATGAGGCCCAGCAGCAGCCTCACCCTCTGGCTCTGTGACTGGGCAGCAGTCACAGTTCTGGAATGTTAACCTCAGGGCAGGGCCAGCCTTTGCAGTCAGTGGGGAGAAAGCCCTTAGCCATCTCAGCAGGCCTGGGGCTACTGTGAGTGGCCAGCTGGAGGCTGAGCCAACAGGGCTTACCCTGTGGCTGATGGGGGGGGGGGGCACTGCCCTGTAGGTGGAGTAGGCCCTGCTTTTCTTACTACTTTGGTCTCCGCCTTCTGAGTGGGATGCGGTTTCGGATGACTGGTCCTGACCTTGTGACACCTCTCCCTTTATAAGCAGGTCTCTATTTTTCTGTGCCCAGCAGGCAGCCTTCCTTGCTGAGCTCACCGTGGGGAGGGCTGATCAGTGCCTGTTTCATTCACATTCACATCCTGGCTCCTAGCCTGCTGTGAGAAGATGGAAGTTCAGATGAATGGAGACTTGGGGGCTCCAAAAGCCATGCAGTGTGGAGACTAGACTGAGGCAGGTGGCATGAAGAGCCGAAGTCCTGAGAGAATACTTAGACTTGGGAGGCCTGGGAACATGGGGTGCAAGTGTCCCAGAGAAGCCTGGCATGTTTGCCCAAGCCTTTCCTTGCAGCCCCAGATTTGCATCAACCGATTGGGCTTGGCTGGCCACCTCTCCTCTGCCAACTCTTCTGGATCCCTGGGAAGACACCCGGGGACTTCAGGCCGGGGGCTCACTGTGTTCTTGCTTACCTTCACCGAGCATATCATGACTTCAGAGTTGGAAGGTTCAGCCCCACTTGGGGTTACTAGCTATGTCCCAGGGCTCATAGCTTGCATCTTCATCTTCCCATACTTCTAGTAGAATGTGTAGCTGGAGTGAGCTGGCCATCACTCCCGTGCCTCACAGATGCTTGTGCGGTAGACGCTCAGTTGTCTTGTGTTCTTGGGTCTTTTCGTGGCATCCCTGGGCTACAGCCAGAGGAAGGTGCCCACTTGCCGCCATAGTAGGGGTGGTGCAGACTGCCTCCTTCTGCCTAGCAGGTTTGGCCGCAGTGAAGCAGAAAGTGTGTAATGACTAGGCCCTCCCTCCCTGGCCGTGGGATTGTGGGGCTGCTCTTCTGATTTTCTGAGCTCCTTGAAGGAACTCTTTGGCCCTGGCTGTCTGCCTCTCTCTCACCTTGCTCACAACTGGACAGCTTCCCTGCTTTGGGAACAGGCAGGGAGGGGAAAGGCTCTTTGTCCTCAAATAGCAGCTGGCTTGTATGTCTGGCTGGGGGACAGTTTTTGTCCCTGTCGGTAAGATCCACTGTCAGACTCTTCACATAGAGGATGCACATGCTTCCTGGGGAGTTGTGATCTCTGAATTAGATCATTTGGAAAATGGCATTGACTCTCCTGAGTGCTGTGTCCTTGGAAGTAACAGCCCCCATTGCTACCCTTAGGAGCCCACGAACCAGGAAGGAGACTGCAAAAGTGAGTCTGGTTGAGCGAGGAAGGCCAGTGCTCAGCTGTGTAACCAGTGAAAACGTTCTGGCCCACATCCCCTCAGCAGTCAGCACTACACATGCGTATAGGCACCTGCCACGTTTGATCATGTGGAGAGAGTGACACTACACCTTAATTCCTGGCTCGGACATCATTAGGTCAACTGAGGCACATTCTGCTTCTGAGTTGAGATCTGGCCTTTGAATCCTTTTTTTTTAATGATTTAAAATGTTTACTCTTTGTGTACGGGTGTTTTGCCTGCATGTATGCATCGTGTGCGTCTAGTCCCAAGGAGGCCAGAAGAGGATGGTGGATTCCTTGGGATGGAGTTGAGACAGTTGTGAGCTGCCCTGTGGGTTCTGGGCACCAAACCCAGGTCTTCTATGAGGGCAGCCAATACTTCTCACTGCTGAGGCGTCTCTCCAGCCCCACTCAGGATCCATCTGAATGCCACACTCCAGATAGACATGGCCAGACACCTGAGCCCCCAAGCCAGACAGAAAACCCCTGGAGATCCTTGCTTACCTGAGAGGGGTCTTTGCTCCTCAGCGTAAGGTATCTGACCGTAGGAGCCCAAGGCAGATGTAGTTAGACTTCCAGAAATATCTTCTGTCTGAGCCCTTCCCATTGGTCTCCCCCTTTGCCTGGAGCGCTTATTCTGCATGGCTACCTGGCTCACACCCCACATTGCACTCCTGTCCTGTTCAATCCTCCTGTCGTCCAAGGCCCAGATACCCAAGATGTAAGTGGACCTCTCTCTTATTCCACAATACCGCCTCCCCAAGCCCTGAGCTGTCAGGGGGATCTGTGCAGAGTGGATTTTTTTTTCCCTTTTTTGAGACATTGTCTAACTATATGTCACCCGTTGGTGTGGAACTCCCTATGTAGACCTGAATGACCTCAAATTTACAGAGCTACACCTGCCTCTGCCCACTGGTGCTGGGATTATATGGGCGTGTCTTGATCCACCTGCCTAATTTAGGACTAAATGAGGCAATGCAATATCTGGTCAGTTACTGGCTTTTTAGGCCCTTTGATTTGTGACTGTTCAAAATAAAATATCCCTTGCACTGGAGATGGGCAGTGTGTGTTGAGGTCCTCTGACCTCTGTTCACATTAAGATCAGCCTTCCTTTTGGCCAGCCCTGATCAGCCAGCACTTGGTAGGTGTCTCTCAGGGAGTAGCACTTGAGACATGGCCTTCTTGGTAACCTGTGCAGGGGACATAGGAGGAATTAGGAAGATTGGGGTTAGGGGCAGGCACCGTAGGTGGGTATCACAGGATGTAGCAGGTTGTATCAAGCGATGGGTGGCCACTGTCTGTGGAGCCATCACAAACCTTCACCCCACCCCGAACCAGGATGGCAGCTCTACAGCCTATAACATCTGTTGAGATTTCACTTCCTGCCAAGCTATTACTGGTGAAACTGGTTTCTACACACACACACACACACACACACACACACACACACACACACACACCCACCCACCCACCCACCCACCCACCCTACTTCCTACCCCTGTTGTTAGCTCTGTCCCAAGCTGTCTTCCCCAGTTTCCTGCTAGAGAGTATATTCTTAATGATGGCGGTTCCTTGCTATCTAGGTGAAGGGTCATTTCTTGCTATGGACTCCTATCTCCACGGAAGGTGGCTGATTTACAGAGTTTGGCCACAGGAAGGGGCAGTGAGGGGACTGCTGGGGACTGCTCCATCCACTCTGTTTCTCTCTCTCTGCACCCTTTGCCTTTCTTTCTCCCTGGCACAGACTGAGTATAGCAGGCTATGCTCATCCATTGCTGCCCCTCCCCCACTGAGCCCAGACCATGATCCTCAGTTCTCTGGGGTGTCCCCACTAGGCCTGGGGAGCCAAAACTACCCTTGTTATAGGTGGAGGTGTGTGTGTGTGTGTGTGTGTGTGTGTTTCCTCCTCAGTTGGAGAAAGGAGAGAGAAGAAAGTCCCAGTAGATGACCCTGCTCAGCCCTTATTTCTTCCTGTTCCTGGTATAGAGAGGGGGAGGGCTATGAGAGCATTTGTTTTTGAAGCTTCTAGAGTGGAGGTGACAGCCCCTCTCCCTACGAAAAAGTGGCTATGGTCTGTATGTCTCCAAGGCCTCCACTTTCTGGGGCTATGACCTTGGGTCTTCATTACAGCCAAGCTCTTCTGAGTCAGTGTTGGAAGGAGGGAACATCCACGGCCCTTAAGTATGGTGGGAATGACACCTGGCAAGTCCCAAGGGCACCGGTGTGGCTTCTGGTTTAGCCGGCACTGACTGGGGGCCGTATTGTATGCCAGGTACTGAGCTTGGTGGCCTGTGGGTTATGGAGAACACTTGCTTGTCTGGCAGGCATTCACAGATGGGCACTCGCTGGTAAGTCACTCCCTGAACAGTGGCTCTGTGCCCTTCCGGTTCTCCGTTGTCTCGGTTATCACACTGGGAATCTGGAGGAGAATGTACCACAGCAGCCTTGGGGTTGGAGGACAGAGGTGGTTTAGCATCTGCCCCATCTCCCCTGCCGCAGACCCGGGCAACGCACATACCTGCACAGCTCGGTTGGCACCTGCTTCCTGTTCTTTGTCGTTTCTCCTAGGGACCAGCTCCCTCTTGGAGCCTGTAGTGTAACTGCTGTGTGCCGAGGCATCTGAGGTGCGTAATTTATGAAGAGGTTTATTTAGCTCAGGGCTTGTGGGGCTGAGAGCCAAAGACCAGGCAGCCGTTTTGGAGGCCTAATGGCAGGGGGGTCTCATAAAGGCAGGAGTGGGTGCAGAAGAGATCACATGAGGGGGCAGAGAGCAAGTGAGATTTGGGGTCCTCTGAGAACCACCTAGTCACCTCCCATGTCATCTCCCATTCAGCCTTGGCTTTTAAAGGTCTCACCATCTTCGGTGTGGCCACACCGGGGACTAGGCTTCTTCTGCAACTATGCAGAGCCTAGCAGGACCCCCTGCTCAGCAGCTGTCTCTGTTAGGGTGCTGGGCTTGCTGGAGGAACGGCCTCCTCCCAGCCTGGGCTCGGAGACCAGGCCCATACACACACTCGGGCCGTCCTGTCCCTTCTCTGCAGGGTTTGTGGTGTTTGTTTTGGTCCACAATCTCCAAACAGGTGCACATGTGACACCAAGCAGGCACCTGGAAAACAGAGAGGAAGGCATTAAATAAACCACATGTGTCACATATGTGGTCTTTCTGCTAGATTCCCCTCTGCCTTCTACATGCATGCCCTGGGGTGTTGGAGTGGGGGAACTGCTAGCCACACGGTATTGGTTGGTGGCCTTTGTCCCAGGGACCTCATATGTATGGCAAGGCCTAAGCTTGCCCTGGTGTGTGTGTGTGTGTGTGTGTGTGTGTGTGTGTGTGTGTGTGGTGGTAGACTTGTGTGCTGTCCCCACCCCAGGGCCTGGCAGGCTGCGCGACGTGGGCTGCCATCTGCAGCAGGAGGCTCCTGGCCACTTCTGCTGCTCTTGCCCTGACCTGTACCCCAAGAATGAAGAGCAATGGGTAAAGACAGTGTGCCAGGTGTGTGCAGTAGTTGGAGAGGTGTCACTTGTGGGCCGGCGGAAGGCTGTGCCTCAGTCACCGAGCTCTGGTTAGTGGAGTACATGGAGTAGAAGGTTCCTACCAGGAAGGCAGCCTAGGGCCTCCCACACGACTAGAGGCCGGGAGAAGTGCCTGGTTCTTACTCCTGCCGTGCCTGGCCACCACCTTGATGCACCCTGGATGGCATGTGTCATGTTGCCTTAGCCCGCCCTGCCGGTTGCATGGCCCCCTGACAGGAGCCAGGCTCACTGATTACACAATCTAGTTTCCAGAAAACCTTGCCTTCTCTTCTCCTCCGGTGCTTTCCCGCAGAGTTCCAGGACCTGATTGACAGCAGTCAGATCCCTCCTGTCTCTAAGTCTGGCTCCAGTGCTGCAATGCTGTCCTGTAGCTAACAGGAAGTGTTGGTGAGTAAAGGGTAGGACAGTCCTGAGTGTAAGAGACAACTCTCTCATCTCAGCTGTGTAAGTCTTCCTCCCTTTCCCAGGAGGCCAGTCCTCGTGCGGAGTGGGCCCTTGTTAGACACTGGGGCAGAAGGCTCTGTGGTGTGTACCTAAGGCAGGGTCCAGTGGGACCTGCTTGTAGATCCTAATGTGAGCACCACCTAGCACAGGCCTCCATTTGTTTTCTACTCTGGTTCTATAGGAAATCTATGAGGCTGTTGTGGTTTGATTCTGATTCTTGGAGCTGGAGGAAATGGCTATGTGGTTAAGCATGGACACTGCCTTTGCAATGGACCCAAGTCCAGTTCTCAGCACCCACAATGGGTGGCTAACAACTACATATTGCTCCAGTTCCTGGGGATCCAACACCCCCTGTCTCCATAGGCACACACAGGCACGCATATGCTTAGTTAACAATAAGACTGACAACATAGTAAATTCTCCATATCTCCTGACGTTGGTGGGTCTTAGTGCGTGGATGAGGTCTGCCACCCCTACACTTGTTGATGACATCCTTAGAGAAGCTGGTCCCCAAGTCCCCTCTGGTTTCTCGCCTCATACAGGATTCCCCAATCTCCTTCACCCCTCCGTCTCCTGCTTCCTGGGCATTAGACAGACAGCCACAGTCACAGACAGCCGTCCACAGCGCAGCCAGGAGCATCACAGATCCTTAAAGGGGGAGGGCAGGCATTTCTTGGGTTACTTGAAATGTCCTCTGGGCCCTTCGCTCTTGAGTTTCTTGGGCTTTTCCTGGTGGGTGTGCGCTTTCTGGCTTGTCAGAGCAGGCAGCTCTGAGCTTCTGATGCAGGAAGATACTCTGTGTGAGGTGTACACACACACACACACACACACACACACACACACACACCTGTCCCTCCCTTAGAAGCTGGGGTCTTGCTCTGCTACAAGTGAGTGTGGCTCTGAGGCACTGGCTTGCCCTTCCTGGGGGTGTTGGCTTTTCTGGGGGCTCCTCCCCCACAGTTCTCCTCTTCAGTCAGCTCGGAGGTATGCGTCTGTCTTTCTGTCCATAGGGAATGGGCTGGTGCTTGTTTCTGTTCTATTGGAGGAAGGTTTCTGGTGACTTGGAAACCCCAGACAAGCCTTAAAATTGCCTTATCCTAGAACACAGCTTGGCCTAATTAGGGAAACCTGTGCTGCCATTCTTGCTCAGACCGGGCTGGTTTCAGGCCCCGGGGACCCTGGATTAATTGAAACGAGGTGGAACAGATGGATTGAGTCTATCAGCGGCGCTCCATGGCAGCCTCTTCACACTAACGCACTTCATTACCTAGCGACTGTACCAGGGCTCCTGCCCCAGTCAGCAGTTAGGGCCGGAGGCCCCTGTGCAGATGGAATTACAAGCTCCTGGTCCCCTGGGTCGTGCTTTGAGCAGGTGTCATGGATAAATCACCATTTTATGTTCCTTCACTGCCGTTAAATTAGAAAATTGTGGTTCTGGCGGTAACAGTCCCCAAAAGCTCTCTGTGGCTCACGATTTTGGGGTCAAATCTCTGTTGCCCTCTCGGGTTGCAGTGTGGGAGGCATGCTGACCCGGGCTGAAGTGGCAGGCTGGAAACGTCACGCCTCTATAGTGAAGGTATGAAGCAGGTGTCAGCAGCAGGAGATGCCCTGGTTTGGGCCACAGGGAGACTGGTGCGGGATAGGCTCGCGCAGACTTGCTCCATTCTGGTTCCTGCCTTGAAGCCCCTGAGCAGCACTACTCAACAGGTCCCACGGACTGTGTGTCCTGGACACCACGTAGGAATGAGCGATGGGAGGAAAGAGGGACAGGAACCTGTCTATGGCTGGGTACTTCTAGTAAGGATCGTGAGGTGATCGGTGAGGTGCAGGAGCCATGCTGGAAGGGCAGCTTTTGCTTTGGATGGTTTTGTTGAGGTGTGTTCTGGGAACTCCCATGGCCAAATCCAGGTGAGAGATTTTGAGATGTAGCAAGCTGAGGAATGCGAATTGGTGTCACAAGTATCAGGCCACAAATGACCCATGCCATCCATATTCCTCCCAACTTCAGGGTCTCCGAGGGGCTCTGGTCCTGCCACACTGGGTGGAGCTGGTGCCCCGCAGTTCCTAGAGAAGTTTCCAGCTGGAACCCTGAGGGTGTTTGTAGACCTCTGACACCAGTGAAGCCTTTCCCTTGGGCCTCCCGTCACCACTGTACTTGGGGAATTGAGGAGTAATCCTTGTTTTGCTTAGCTTGCTGCTAAGATGATCACACTTGGGACTTTACAGTTTAGAAAGCACATCGTGTTCAAGCCCGCATCACAGGTTCATTCTGGAATGTTCTCTTCTGCGTTTGTACTCAGGGTTCCACTTAATAGACATTTTCATGGAAAATTATGAAACTTTCTGAACTATTCCTTTTTTTGTCTTCCCACTTTGAGATAGTTCATCTTTTGCTCACAGCTGCAAGCTGTGACTCTTAAGGAAACGGTGTGAGATGAGAGCGTGCCAGGCTTGAAGGCCTGGGAGATAACTCTGCAGAGGGGAAGCATTTGGTTTTCGGGCTTTGGTTTCTCATCAGTATGGGAGAGAGAGAAGATACCTACACAAAAGAGGCTTTGTAAAGAAGCCTTAATGCAAGTCTTTAGGAATATTTTCTGATTCACTTTTCCCAACTGCCACTATTTAATAAGGCTTTTTGATGCCTGAGTGGGGAGCTGATTGACAAGTAAAATGTGGATGTGTCATGGAAATGGCAGATGAATAAATTTAGAGAGAGAGAGAGAGAGAGAGAGAGAGAGATTTGCATATAATCGTGGGCACTGGTGTTTTGGCTGCAGTATGGGAGCTGAGAGGGCCCTGGACGGTGTTGGGGGAGGGGGGGTGCTTCCTGTGGAAGGGCATCTCAGTGGGTGAACAGATTGTGTATCTTTTAATGTACTGCTTGGGGCTTGATCTCACCTGTGACAGCGGGCTGTTTCTCAGCCTGGTCCTCTACCTCTCAGGCTCCTGAGCATCCTCCACAGCCCCGGCCAGAAGCCCTCTGCCACCCGGGAGCCCTTGACAGCACTCCTCTTGCTGTGCTGTGGCTGATTGCCGACTTGCCATCCTCAGTCACAGGCAGGTCTGCTGTGTGTGCCCTCTGAGTGTGTGAACCCAGACTAGACCTGAAGGGTGTGTGAGCTGCTCACACAAAGCTGATGGCATACGTGGTCCTGCCTTTTAGTCTTGACTGTGATTGACAGTCTGGGTAGGTCACATGAACATTTTTTATGGTGGTGTTTTGCCTCTGTGGAAAGCTCCTGTTTTGCTATATGGACCATCCCCATCTCCTTGGCAACCGAGAGCATCACTTTCCTCCTGCTGCCTGTAAAGGGGGTTTAACTTTTTGGGATCTGGATTCAGAATTTACGTCTGCTGTGCCAACTCTTACAGACAGTGGGCTCTCAACCAAAGAATGCCCTTAGCCTCAGCAGCTCTTATTTTTCTTTCTGGACAAATTGTCCAACCTGTAAGATTCATTTTCAGGGTACTGGAGAGATGGCTCAGCCATTAAGAGCATTGACTCTTTCAGGGGACTCCAAGTTCCTTTGTGAACACAGTCTGTGGTGGTTCACAGCCATCTCTAACTCCAGTTCCAGGGGATTTGATACCCTCTTTTGGCCTCCATGGTTACCAGGCATGCATGTGGCGCACATACATATATGCAGGCAAAACACCCATACACATTTTTGTAAAAATGCTTACTCTGGTGATAATGGTGGATGTGGGCTGTTCTGTCAGTTTCTCACAAAAATCATTGTTATTTGTTTGTTTGATTTTTGGAGACAAGAATCTCACTATTGGTTGGCCTGGAGCTTGTTCTGTAGGCCAGGCTGGCCTCAAACTCTGAGAGATCCACCTGCCTCTACCTCCTGAGTGCTGAAGTTAAAGGTGTCACCACCAAGCCCTGGCTAGAATCATTGTTCTTGATCTAGCAACCCCACACTAGCCTCCCCCACATATGCACATAAAAGTAGCTTTATCCTGATCCCTCTCCTCATTTTGTTTCTGAGAGACAGTCTTATTTATAGCCTAGGCTGGCCTGAAACTCACTTGTGAATTCCAAGCTGGCTTTAAGTTTACAGTGATCTTCCTGCCTCAACCTCCCAAATGCTGAGATTTTAGGTGTGCACCACCACACCTGGCTTGGTTTTTGGTTTCTTGAGACTTATTCATTTTATTTTATTTTGGTTTTTCGAGACAGGGTTTCTCTGTGTAGCCTGACTGTCCTGGCACTGGCTCTGTAGACCAGACTGGCCTTGAACTCACAGAGATCCCCCTGCCTCTGAATCCCGAGTGCTGGAATTAAAGGCAGGCACCACCTCCACCCATTAAGACTTGGTTTTACTGTATATCCCAGGCTGGCCTTGAGTTTGTGGTGATTTCTGTCTCTGTTTCCTGAGTTCTGGGGTTTCAGACAAGAGCCACCATGCCTGGCCTGATGCTGTCCCGCCTCTTCCAGAACCTTACATTTCTCCCACCTGTGCAGAGAAAGACTCTTCTTCAAATGCGTGGCGAAGACTGATAGGCCTAGCTTGCTCTTGAAACTTTACAGTGAGACTCCTGCCTTGTCTCTGCCAGGGCATCTGCTCTTCTGGGGCTCTCTGCCCACAGCCTCCGAGCTGCCTGTATCCTGGGATTTCCCCCTAGATTCTCCACCTCCCGCATTTGCATTTCTGGTTTCAAGGACCCCTATTCTCCAGGACCTGGGGCTCTCCTGTCCTGGCCCGCCTCTGCTCTCCCTAACTGAGGCTTGAGGCGCCATGGTAGTTTTTTGTTGGCAGTGCATTTCATCCTGTGACTCCTTAGTTGCTATTGTTTTCCTCGTCTAGAGCTGGAACTCAGACCAAGGACCTCACATGTTCTGTATGTCAGTGCACGTGTATTCTCAGGAAGGGTGGATAGTGGGTAGTTCTCTTCTCCTTTCATGTGCATAGCTCAAATGCCTGGTAAATGAATGCCTGGTTTTCTGCACGAGAAGCTACACATTGAGGGTTAGATTACTTCAAAGTGATGTATTGTGGAATCTTTAGAAAATGCTGGGGAAACTTGGTGAAATTGTGGTCACTGTAGTATAGAACAGTCTCTCTTAAGGCTTTCACCTATCTCTTAAACAAGCATCTAACAGAAGCCGCTCATTAGATGTCCATTCAACTGGTTTGTTTTTTCAAGACAGGGTTTGTATAGCCCTGGCTGCCCTGGAACTTGCTTCTATAGCCCATGCTGGCCTTGAACTCAGAGATCTGCCTGACTCTGTCTCCTGAGTGCTGGGATCAAAGGTGTGCACCACCTCTGTCTGCTTCAACTTGCTCTTTGGTTCAGTGTTGGGAGCTGTTTGTTTTAGGCAGGATCTCACTGTGTAGCCTAGGTTGGCCTTAGACTCATGGCAGTTTTCCTGCCTCAGCTCCTAAGTACTGGGGATTATAGACCCAAGCCACCATGCCTAGTATATTCTTAACTCTCCTGGGGACTGTTGTAAACCACTGACTAGCCACCTTGTCCCTTCTGACAGGGTCAAAATCCAGAGAGGCGTGTTTCTGGCTTGTTTGTAGTACAGGCACAGGTGATACCCCGAGGCCCATCAAAGATGGTGTGACAGGCGGTCCTTGAGAGGGTTTTGGCTGCTTCCCTTGGTCTTGAGCAATTGATGAGATCCTGTATTTGGATTTGAAGCCCAGATAAGAATGGCAGAAATATTACAATATTACAGTATTAAGTAGTCTCCTGCCTGCTTCCTCCCTGGGGCTCAGGCTGCCTCTGCAGGATGTAAACAAACCCTCCTCTGACCCAGATTTGGGGGATTGTTTCAAGCAGTTAACTGCCAGTTCATCCCAGCATTGGATTTAGTCCACTTTCATTTATAAGAAGGAAAATCTGGGGTTTCCACGGCCTTTTATGTGAGGCTCTGACTGCAGATCTGAAGTGCAGTAGGGAGGGCACAAAATCTTACCCACCCCTCTGCATGGGGAGTGGGACAGGGGCTCTCTGGAAGGTCAGTTTGTCGAGGCATGCCCCCCCATCCCCACATCAGGATGCAGCTGTGGTGTTTTGGGGGTGGCTGGGTCTGGGAGACTGTGGAAGCTTAGCACTGGGCTACACTCCAGCATCAGCCAGCCCTGCTCCTTGCAGCCAGCCTGGGTGGAACCAGGTGTCCCAAGCAGACTGCGGCAGCCATTTCACAGTGGCTTTCTGTTCTGAGTGCCAGGCAGAGGGGCCTCTCGTCTGCACCCTGCTCACGTCCCCACTAGGCTGAGGGCCTGGCCTGAAGGGAGGCTCCATTGCTGTGGGAGCCTCAACACATTTGCTGGACTTTTGTTGGGGGAGGTCAAAGGTGCAAGGGAACTCATGGGCCACCGAGTACCTTGTCACCCGTTGTGGGTATCCTGTAGCCATCCATGGCTGTCAGAGCCTTGAGATGTGGATGGTATGTCTGGGGATACAAATTATTATTTTAATTAATTTGAATAATAAAAAAAAAGGTATTCCTTTAAGTGCATTTGGAACAACTAGGGAATTGTAGACTACTTGTTCGGCTGTAAAACTTATGAAATCTATGTACAATTCAAGTTCTTCTAAATTGCATAAGAATTAGGGAGTGATCTAAGTGTAAAATATACCCCTGATTTCAAAGATCCTATGAAAAGGAATGTAAAATGACTCAGTAATAATTTTTTATCTTGATGTTTTAAGTGATTACATTTAGATACACTGACTTAAAAGTATGAAAATATTTCCACTTCTACTAACCTTTTTAAAGTGGGCTTCTGGAAAAATTGGGATTGCTGTGTGTTTCAAATTACATGTTAGTGACTGTGCTAACCTTTGAGCCTGCTTTTGCTGGGATGTTATGGGTGGTCCTTTAGTGGCACTGGTTAATGGCCCTTCAGCATTTTCCCCATTGGATTAGTTTTAGGAGACTCCTGGGGTTTTACAAAAGAACACCTTTTATTTGTTTGTTTATTTTTGTTTTGTTTTTTTCGAGACAAGGTTTCTCTGTGGCTTTGGAGGCTGTCCTGGATCTAGCTCTCGTAGACCAGGCTGGTCTCAAACTCAGAGATCCGCCTGCCTCTGCCTCCCAAGGGCTGGGATTAAAGTCGTGTGCCATCACTGCCTATTTAAAAGCCTGTTTCAGGTAGGGCCTTGCAGTATGGCACAGGCTGGTCTGGAACTCCAGGCAGGTCCTCATGCCTCATCCTTTTGTATGTTGAAATTATTGGTGTGCACCACTGTGATGTAAAACGCTTTTCTTCATTGCATGAGGAATGCTTTTCTTAAGGAAAATTAGGAAGTCCTGATTAAATGACACTAAGCTTCCTGTTTCAAAAGACAGTTTTCCTAACAGTACTTTGTAATGATATTTTGCTTAGTGTTGGCCAGAAAGTAAAGCTTCTTGGGGATTTGACAGGTTGCCTTGAAAATGGTGAGGCACACATTATTTTCTATGCTTACTTACGGAAGGATGCTTGGAGGTTCAGAGATTTGAACAAGGTAGCAGGGAAGTCACCAGGACTCAGAGTACAGGTGGTTGTCGAGGATGGTCTTGTTCTTCCATGGTCGCCTGATGCTGGGACCCCAGGAAGGTCACTGCCTAAGAGGATGGTCATGCTGGCCCAAGAACTCCGCTTTCCAGGTGTGCTGTTTGGACGTGTACTGAGAGAGTTTTGTGTGTTGCCACCTAAGGCACGTTTGAGACGACAGCTGTGGCTGGCAGGGTGACTTGAGAGAGCCGGTATTAGATAGTTCCCCCTGTCAGGTGTCTCACCTGATGGTCTTGAGGTGCTCAGCTGTGAGACTAGCCCGCTAGGTACTGAGCTTGTTTCTCGAATGCCAGGGGGAAGATTGCTGAACAAAGCCCCTGCCTCCCACTCCATGCAGCAGAGAAATTCCACTCAGGCTGCTTCTCAGGAGCAACCTTTTCGAGGGCATGGGGCTGTGCCACCCACTCCTTTCTACCAGTCTTCATAAAACGTGAATTTCCTTTTCCTGTGTGTGTGCATGTGTGTACATGTGTCTGTCTGTGTGTGTGCATTTGTGTCTGTATGTGTGTGCGCATGTGTGTCCACCCCATACATGCACATGGACTCTGCACCTGTTGGTTTTTGTTTGGTCAGAGCCTCACTGAATCTGGAGGTCACTACTGGGCTGGCCAGTGATCTCAGGAGATCCACCTGTCATTGCCCCTTCTGCTCCGCATGCGCACCCGGCCCCCATTGTGGTAATATCCTTTCTGCCAGCCTCCGTTTCTCACCATGAGCACTGGGGCTCCAGACTCAGGTTTGCATGCCCGCACAGCAGACGACTTTACCTGCTGAGACCTCTCCCCAGCCCCAGGTTGCGTTTTTCTTCGGGGGATTTGTGAGAAGCAGCTCTAAACAGGGAGAAGACTGGACCTGCCCAGCCTCGGGAATGACCAGGGCAGTGTGGGGGTCCTGCCACCACTGACCAGAGCACGCCTCCTGAGAGATGTGACCGATGGCCATGGCCGTGCCCCACCTTCTCTCTGGGGCCTTTGTGTGAGGGTCAGGAGGCAGCTGTCCCCAGGCCACCTTCTCTGCCTGGGCTGAACAGCCAGACATTTTCCTCTTCTAGAAGGTCACCCTGTGAAAAGAAAAGAAAATTTCCTCTTCTAGAACTTGCCTCAAAGCCCCCTCCGCTCAGATCCTCAGTCCTCAGGTTAGGAGGGCTTGGTAGCATTTCCATTGTTTGTTCCCTGTTTTAACTGCACGTCTATGCTGACAACAACAATTCAGTATAGCTTTTAAAAAGAAGCTTAACCCAGCTGAGCGCTAGTGGCACATGCCTTTAATCCCAGCACTGGGAGGCAGAGCCAGGCCGATCTCTGTGAGTTCAAGGCCAGCCTGGTCTACAGAGAAACTCCCTGTGGGGGAAAAAAAAAACAACAACAAAAAAACAAACAAAGAAGAAGCTTAATCGTGTCATCTCTCTCTGTGCCAGTTTCTGCATATGCAGCTGCCATTTTCACTTGATGAGCAACACAGCATGATTGCACTCTGCGTTGAATGGTTTCACTTACCATTTGGGGCCTTCACAGTTGCCATGTAGTGGCTGTGGGCTTCTCGGGGGACTTGATTAGCTGTTATTTACCTACTGGCTCTTTGCTCTAGTCTCCTGTCCTTTAACGGTGTCTTTCTCTTTGTCTCTGTAGGAAGTTCTCCAGCAGCTGATCGTAATGAATCTGCCCAATGTTTTGATGATTGGCAAAGACCCACTGTCTGGTGAGTGCAAGCGTCCCACCCCCGCCTCCTGTAGTGCTGGGCGATGCCATCAGTTTGGACAGCTGTTAGCCACAGCTCTGGCTGCCAGCTTGGAGCCAGCTCAGTGACACACGTGATGGTTTTGGTGAGCTCTGAAGAGTGGCTTACTGTCCCAAGGCTTTAGACTAAGCATGCGTTTCTTCCCTTAGAGAGCGAATCCCTCTCTGGTCCTCAGATGTGCATGGGAGACAGGCTTTGTTCTTTTTGAGAACTGGGGACTGACTTTTGGAGTCTGGATTGTGAGGGGCTCTGCAGGCTCTACTTCTGTAAATGTGACCAGTCCATTGTGGTGGATGCGTCCCTAGATTGGAAAGCAAGCACCATTCTGGGGGCCAGTGTCTGTCCTCGGGGATCCTGTGATGTTTGTATGTGTTCCGTGCATGTTCCCCTGTCCCATATCCCTCCCTGGACTGAGCGCACCTGGTGGGCAGGGGTTCGAAGGTCCTCTGGTCTTAGGCAGTAAGTCTATAAAGTGGCAGATCCTGACACCTTCTAGGTGTCATGGCACAGCTGCCTTCCTCCACGCAGGTAATTCCGGGTGATATGGAATGGTGGCGGAGTGATCCCCTTCACCTTGTGACCTCCCCTTCACTGCAGCACCCAGAATGCGCTCTGGGGTCAGAGCTCCTCGTGCAGCTCCTCCTTGTTCTTTAGTTGTTGGGACTCCGGAGTGGGTGAATGAGGTGTCAGGACACACAAGGGTGCAGCCTGCATGATGGGCTGAGGCCGGGGTCCTGAGAGCTAGCAGTTTTTACAGAGGGAGCATCACTCTGGGCTGCTTCTTGGCCTCACCTCCCTGGGGTCTAGCTGTCCTTTCTCCTGACTGGAACAGTCCTTAAGTTGCTGTGAGACTAGAGGAAAAGTAAACCCAGTGACCAGCCAAGGGACATGACTTCTAAAAGAGCAGTGTGCTCGATGGCATGACCTTGGGAGTATCAGCAGAGGCATTCTTGTACAGTAGAAGTAGGTAGGACATTCTTTCCGGGCTCCAGCTGGCAATATGTCTACTTTTTGGGGAGCAGGTACACCGAAAAAGAAACATGTTTGGCACTGGCCCGCGAGCATTCATCACCAGCATGACGTGGTGGCCCTTCCTTGTCCACCAGGTTGCTTGGTGGCTCCTGCCCGTGAGAACCCTCCCCATCCCATCCCAATCATCAGCAACAGGAACATTTGGTTCTCCAAACCCTGGCTCTGGATTCATCTTGTGACCCTCCAAGAGGAGGCGGAAAATGCCACCTGCAGAGCGTCCAGCCACCCCTGCCAGAGCCCCAGGGAAGGTTGGGTCCTTGGAGACCTGTATGGTGATGCTGGGGATGTGGGGTCGCTTGGCTGAGAACCGTGTTGATGAGGGGCTGGTGTTAACCAGGAGATACCTCGTAAGGTTGGCTCTGCCAGCAGGGGCTGCCGTTCTGTGTGCTTTGAGGGCAGCGGAAGAGCTGGAGAGCAGAACACTTGCTCCTGTACCAGCCTTTGAATGCGCTTTAGAGTATGGAAATGACAGCGTGCTCCCGGGGTGTGTAGGTGTCATCCCATTTATAGGCGAGGAATTTATTTATGCGCACGCCCTTGTCACTAGGCTGATTGGCAGCTCAGGCTCTCTGTAGTGCACACCCCAGCTCGGCAATTGCCAGTATTCAGCCTTTTTGGATCACAGAGTGGGAACATGGTGCTGTGGAAAATGTCACTGGGTCAACGTAATAAGTATATCCTCCTTGCCCTGCCCACCCACCCTGTGAGCTATGCCCCTGCCTCATCTTTCTGCTGCCCCCAAACCTGGAACCTTCTCTCTCTCTTCCTCGGAGTCTCTCTCCCCTATCAGAGGCAGACTGTCCATGTCAGGGAAAACAAATTCTCGTTCCCGTGTTGCACCAAACCAGAACACCCACAGAAAGCAGATTCCTTTTTTTTTTTTCCCTGCCAGATCACATGGATGGAACTGGGGTTATAGACAGTTGTGAGCTGAGCTGCCGTGTGGGTGCTGGGAATTGAACCCGGACCCTCTGGAAGAACAGCTAGTGCTTTTAACCACTGAGCCCTCTCTCCAGCCCCCAAAGTAGATTCTTTTTAAATCACATTACTTATGTATTTATTGGGTTGGGGCCCAGGCACATGTGTCACGCGTGGGCGTGCACATGGATGTGAGAGGAGTATTTGCAGGGATCCTTTCCACATATAGATCCCAGGGATCAAACTTGGGTCCTCAGGCTTGGAGCTAAATGCCTTTACCTGCCGAGCCATCTCATCGGCCCTGATTTAGAACCAAAACCAAAACCCGGGTTTATTTGCATACCGTCGAGTTCCTCCAGTTTCAAGTGTCTAGTTTGCATCAGCAAGTGTACAGAATTGTGTAACCCTCTCCCCAGTCTGTCTCGTAGCCGCTTCTCAGTGTGTGTCAGCAGGTGAGTGGTCCCGGGCCCCCACCGTGACACAGAGTCAGTGCTCGCCCGGTTCAGAAGTTCTGGTTCCAGTTCTAAGGAGAAGAGATGAGGCGACACTGAACGTGGGACATTAAGGCAAAGAACGGCACCCACGCCTAAGCTCAGCAGCCTGCCTCTGAGGGCTGAGGTGGCCTCCCCTCTTGAGGGGGTCTGAGAGTCAGAGGGCGTGGCAGGAGTCATCCACCAGGAGGAAGATGCAAACTCAGATCCCAGACGTTATTTACGGAATCCTATTTTCAGTTTTAAACTTTAAAATATGTGTGCGTAAGAATTGTGTGGCTGCCCCTGGGTAGAGAGACTCGCTTTTCCCACTCATTCCTGCGCTCTCCTGCCTGCATCTAGTGAGGGCACACTTCAGCTTCTTTTGGCAGAGGCTCACACCACACTGCTCATCATAGCATTGTGCTGTTTGAGGTTAGTTTTGTGTTGTTGGCGCACGTACCGCAGTGGAACAAGGTCTCTGGCTCCAAATAGCGTGAAATCCCTGTGACATTCCCTGCTGGCGCCACCATCCGCTCTTCTCTTCCCTGCTAGGCTCCTTTCTCAGGCACCCGTGGGGGCAGCCCCTGTCCAGTCCTTGCTTGTTGAGCTTCCCCAGCAAGGCCCTCCTGGCCTCCTTGTCCCAATTATCCCGTCCTAGCTCCTTTGAGTGGGTAGTCTATCTTATCTGAGTGCCGAGAGCAGGGTCTGGCGTGAAATCCGTGCTCCGCAAACTCAGCCGCAGCCTGTGTGCTGGAGGCCTGCCCCATCTCTTCTGCCTCCCCACAGGCTGCTTCTTTAAGCCCAGCTTCCCACAGCTGTTTAACCACAGACTTGGATACATAAAAAAGGTCATTCAGGTGATGTTTAATCCCTGCTTCGTAACAGCTGTGTCTTCCTTAGGCCAGAGATGGCCCGCAGAGAGAGCCACACTATCTTCCCAGCTGCATAGCCATGGAGCCCATTTGTTTGGTTTGTTGGTGGGAGTGCTCTGTAGAAACCTTGTGAAGATCAAGGGCCCGCACCAGCTCTGACGGTACGATGAGGTGGAGTCGTGTATGTGACACTTCCAGTTTCTCAGCAACTGTGCCTGTCACTGTGCCACGCGCACACGCACACGCGCGCGCGCGCACACACACACACACACAGAGAGAGAGAGAGAGAGAGAGAGAGAGAGAGAGAGAGAGAGAGAGAGAGAGAGAGGATTCGTCTGACAAGAAGCCAGAGTGTTAGCACATTAATTTATCTGATGTAGCATAGAACGGTCTGGAAGGGACCGTTTCCTTCCAAGGCTTGTATCCAAGCGCAGTGGTAGTTTATGTAGTCTTAAATCGCTGATCATGTCTGCATTAGCTAGAGTAGAAGGGGAGGAGCTGTAGAGGTGCACAGGCCCTGTTCAGAGAGAGAAATGCAGCACAAAGGTCTCCTGGTAAACAGGTGTAAATCCATTCATTATGCAGATGGTTACCTTTGTGAGTAGTCGGCCATAGGTCCCAAACAGGACCGGCCCCCACCATTCCTAGTCTCATTCTAAATGCCAATTCAGATTCCTGGGGAAGGGGGCCTGGGAGGGGTTGTGACCCCTTATGTGTACTCTGCAGGGACCTGTCTGTGCATACAGCTGTCAGTGGTCCAGCTGTTGGTCCCAAGTGTTCCTTGCATGGCAATTGAAGATGGGTCTCCAGCAGTGGAACAGAACACTTGGAGGGCTCAGAGCATTCCATATGTATCTTTCCTCCTTTGCCAAGTGTAGGACCTTGTGATGTCTGCTGCTCTGGTTAAGGAAGCCAGAGGCCTGGTTTCTGACCCTCCGCAAATGACCCAAATGCCCTTGTGTCTTTTTTCATCCTGGCTGACTGGCCCTTGGCTGGAGCCCTGCAGAAGGAGCTCAGCCCAAACCTGCTCTTTAGCATTTGCTGTTCAGCTGCTGACTGTACTGGGTCCACGGGCCCTGGAGCCATAGAAAAGCCCCCAGTGTATATTGAACAGAGAGGCGATAGAGGAGAATCCATAATGATGAGTATCCCAGCATGCTTCTGTGTGCCGATAATTAATTCTACCCAAGCAAGTCAGGGGGGCCTCTGGGGGAGGTGGTATTTGGGCAAGGCGAGGTGGTATTTGGGCAAGGCTTTGATGAACTCTTAAACTCTTAGTAGAGAAGGCAAGTTGTGCCTGCTTCCTGTCATGGAACTATTACTCGAGACGGTCACTTCTACAGGGGGATGGTCTATTTTGGATCTTGTTGTTTTCAGTCTATAACTTGGTTATTTTGGGGGCCTTGAAGATTATGTCGCAACAAAGCTGCCCACATTAGGACCAGGAAGCTGAGGAAGAAATGACCAGGTCATGGCATGCCCCGGTGACATAATTTTAGGCCTCCCATTAGGCTCCATCTCTTAAATCTCTTAGCAATTTCTCTTGGGATCAGCCTTTGGGGAACGTCCTCCATCCTGACACCACGGGAGAATAGTGGTGTCAGAGGTTGGAGGAACTCTGGGAATGGGGATTGGGGGAGCTAGCCCTGCTGGGAGGAAAGCTCTGGGGCAGCCACGCCTCTTTACCCCCTCAGGGGACAGCCCTGAAGTTCCTGGATCCAGTGGAAACCTCCCTCACAGAACATCTCCGCACAGCTGACTGGAGTATGGAGGCAAGTCTTTTTAGTCACCGGCTGCCTCCTGCAACCCTAAAGGGCCCAGGCTCTGTTTGTCACTGTCGGCCTTCTTACCTAGGTTGCTTTTGTCAGAACTGAGAGGGCCCTTCCTTCCCTGCTATTGGCCTGTGGTCCTGCTGTGGGGCGGGGAGTCTGCTGACGTCTCATGGGGCTGTTGAGCCCTTCTGTGTCCTTCCCCAGCCCGCCCATGTTTTTATTTCGTTTATTCAGGTCTTTACTTCTAACCCTGTTTGTGTATTTATTACATTCATTTTGTGTGTATGAGTGCCTCGGTGTACATGTAAGGGTCCAGTGGCCACTCTTAGGAGTCGGGTCTCTTCTCCCATCGTGTGGAGGTCCAGGGATCAAATTCACACTTGTTAGACTTGGTGACAGGCACCTTTACCAACCCGGCATCTTAATGAACCTAGGTTAAACTTTGTTAACTTGATTAGATTGGGACCCGCCTAGGAAACACTGGGTGTGTTTGTGAGTGCATTTTCAGAGAGAGTAGGGAGGTGCCATGCTATGGGATGGAGTCTGGACTGAATGAAAAGTCTGCTGCCTGAGTGTGGGTGTAGCCTTACTCTGCTACCGTGCCTGCCCGCCATGATGGGGCATATTCCTCCAGACCATGAGCCTAAATGCACATTTCGTCAAGTTGTTTTCACCTGGTGCTTTGTCCCAGCAGTGAGGAAAAATAGCTAATATGATAAGCTTTTAAAACACCCACTCTTACTGGAATTGTAATAATTCTAGTATCTCCTCTTTGACTTTTGAGAGCAGTTCAGGATAGCACCCTGATGTCCTGAGGGGACATGTTAACCTTCTCCTGGCTTTCCTGCTACTTGCTAGCTCAGAAATGTGTCCCTTTGCTAGGGTGCAGTGCTGGCTTGGTGGCCTGGACACTAGAAGACCGTGCCGTGCCTCCTAGGAACGATGGGGCTGGTCCCGATACGCCTGGGCCAGCGCAGTAGTCCAGGGCCAGCCCCCTGACCGGCAGGGCCTGCTTGGAAACCAGGCTTTGTTTAGTAAACTTCCTGGAGTGGTGGAACCCAGAGAGATCCTCAGCCACCACGGCCATGGCTTTTAGAAGTTCTGCTCTCTGTGGCTGCAGCCGACCGAGTCGGAAGAGGAGATTGAAGGAGGAGGTGTTGTTTGTCAAAGGTCTCTTCCCCCCCCCCCCCCATGTCTGGGCCTGGAGCTCTCCATCTGGTGCTGGGAGGTCCCTTGATTCTGATTCGTTCCTGCTGTACAGCCCCTCATCTCCTCCTGAGAAAACTGGATGTTCTTTCTGTTCATATTCTTTGCTTGGTGAATTTTCTGTCACCTTCTGCTGCCTTGGGGTGGTAGGAACAGGCTGGGGTGGTGAGGGTGTCCTGAGGGCTCCTGTGATTACTAACTGTTCTGTATAACCTGGGGACAGCAGCTGTCTTCTGGCCTGTGTGGCTTCACCAGGATGCTCAGAGGCCCAGGACAGATGTGATATGGAAGACAAGAGAGACACTAGGGTGTGGGGGGTGGGTACGTCTGGTCAGGGGAACTGGGGCACCCCTGCACCCTCCCACTCAGATGTGTAACCAGTACGGAAAACCATACTCCTTACACAGATGTATAGCTCTGTGCCTACCAACGCATATAGTTGACAATGTTTGTTGAATGACTAAATAAACAAACAGGATTGCATGGTTTCTTCAGTGCCTGGTGGGTGTCCTGTGTGGTCACATTCTGTGAGTAAGGAAGCTAAGGAAACCCCATTCCCACCCCAGAATGTGAAGCTGCTTCCTACCCCTCAAGTGGGGCTTAGGTGGTGGAGGTAGTCCCATGGATGGCTGTTCTGATTGTCTGAATAATATAAATAATAAGTCACTGTCTTCATGTTAGGCAGAACCTCCAGGAAGGTCCTAAGCTGACCTCTTGGGCGAGCCCCTGGATGTATATGAGGACCATTGATACCATGTTCAAACTGCTGTTTTCCCAAATGGGACAGCCCTGTAATCATGCTTATGAAATGACTGGCTTTAAACAGAAAACCAGAGAAAGCGGAGTTAGTGGTCCTCCCTAGAGTGTGAAGTCAGAGAACAGAAGGCAGATTTACTAAGAAAGATAAGTATCTGTGGAAACCAAAGCTGATCTCCTGTAACCGTTAATGTCAGTCAGTCAGCAAACGTGGGGAAATCCTTGCACAGTGAGTGCTGGGTGCTAGGGAGGAGTGGGTGGAGGGAGCAGCAGGCTCGGGGCAGCCTGAGGCTCTGACTCAGTCCTTGTTTGTAAGATGGAGGAGATGATGCTGCAGGAGAGGATGCTGTCCCTTTGGGACTGTTTGGGGGTTAACACAAATGCTAGCCATAGCACATGATACTGAAGTACAATGATAGTGACCATAGTGTGTATCTGCCAGTACTCTTGGATGTAAGCTCCCCCGCCCAAATGTGTAGGTACTCAGTCTGCTGAGTTAACAAGACTACCAAGCTAACACGACGGGGCTGAGTTGCCCTGCTGTTCTTTGACCCTGTCTCCCGGTCCCCAGCGCCTCACCCTCACACCGGGTCCTCTGAGCTAGCCCAGCTCCATCATATAACCGAATCTCCATCCCTCCCTCACACTGTGGGAGCAGATGCCCCTTCCCACTTGCACTGGGAGCCGGATGCGGTATGCATCTTTCAGGTTCCCCTGTTTGTTCCTTGACCAGCTTGTCTGCTGCTTTCCATGCCGCCTGGGACGAACTGGATGGCTGTCGGGCTGTAAGTTAGCTAGTGGGCTTTTCTTAGACGCCACCGCTGACTCAGAGTCTCTGGGGTTCCCTGCACAAAACACAAGGTAGAGTGGGTGTCTGGTGATTTTTGACTTCACTCTCTGGGGGTTGCTTGTGAATCATCTGGCCTAGAAAACGATGTCGTCCTCCTCCCCCTATTCCCCCCCCCCCCCCAGCACCGTCTCTCTGGAAACCAGCTTTGGTAAGCTTAACCACAAAACATTCAAAATTTGAGAGATGTGCATTCTGACCTCTGGACCTGTGCACATGCTGTTTTCCTGTGCCTGGAAGCCTTCCAACACTGCTAACTAGAAGTCCCTTTTCTAGGTCCCCAGAGCGTGCATGCGTGTGTGCTGCTTTTGCCTGTGTGTGTGACTGTACACCATATGTGCACAGTTACATGGTCAGAAGAATGTCAGATCCCCCGAAACTGGAATTATGGACAGTGGTTAGTTGCCATCTGTGAGTGCCCGGGTCCAGCAGGAGAGCAGCCAGTGCTCTTAACCACTGAGCCACCTCTGCAGCCCTTTAGATGTTTGAAACTGCTGGCATGCTCATCTGTGTCCCTGCCGTCTCGTTGACCATTATACTTTGTCACACACTAGGTTCTTGGCAGGAAGTAGGCTGTCCTCTGGTGCCGATTCAGTTATCCAGCCTGTAGCCTGGGAGACTTAAGAGAATAGCCACTTTTCTTTACTAGTGGGATATTGCTAGACTAGGCATCTACTTTTCACGAGCCATGGGGAGGAGTGGACTCAGACACTCATTTCGGGCTTCCCTTAGGAAGGAATCTCCAGGGGAAAGCACACAGGCTGGCGAATGTTGAGTGCCCAGTGGGTCAAGGGTGTGTGTGGCTCAGGGGGCAGGGACCCTGCTTATCTCCAGTGGGGCTTTATTTCTGTTGCTTAGAGGAGTTAGTCCTTTCCTTCAAACTGTGGGTTCCAGGGATCAAACTTAGGCCATCAGGCTCAGTGGCAGGTGACTTTACCCGCTAAGCCATCTTGCTGACCCTGTTTTGTCTTCACTTTGAAGCAGGTCTTACCTACCATGTAGCCCAGGCCGGCCTCGAACTCAAGCTGCTTCCCGGGCTATCACAGATGTGTGCCACCACGCCTGGCTCTTCCTTAGCTTTTCCCTCGTTCTGATGGCTTTCTGAGTGAAGGAGTGGCTCAGGGCGGCACACGGGTGATGATGGGGTACAGAGGGGATGCCACCACCAGGGATGCTCTTTTGCTATCTCCCTGGGGTTTATTGTATATTTTAATGTCTGTGCACTACTTATGTGCTTGGTACCCATGAATACCAGAAGAGGGCATTAGATCCCCCCCCCCCTGAACTGGAGTTACAGACAGGTGTGATGTGCCTTGTGGGTGCTGGGAATCAACGCTGGGTCCTGTGGAAGAGCAGCCAGTGCTCTTACCTGCTGGGCCATCTCTTCAGTTCCCTTCAGCGTAGTTTTGAGCCCTCACATTTGTGCAGACCAAGCCCTTCGCTGTCAGAGTACTTGCTTGTGTCCTTGCCGCTAGCGTCAGGCCTGGCTAGCACTCCTTCCACACTTTGATTTGTTTTTAATTGGCAGATGTCAGTTACACACCGAATGTACCTCACTGTGACATGTTGGACATCCATGACCTCAGACCCCTTAGGTTACCTAGCGCTCCAACACTGATCCCTGTCGCGAGCACCCGGGTCCTCCCTACATCCTGTTTGGCATGTGTGTACAGCTCTGTGAGCTGTAACCACTGTCAGTGTGGTGCGACACAGAGCTCGCTCCTCCCATCTGATGGAAACTCCGACCTCGAGGCCACCTGTTTCTGTTGTTTTAGTCTGCTGCTCTGGTGGATCATGGGAGCCGGCTCGGTTATTCTAAAGGACGCTATAATTAGATCTTTTGGCCCTTGGCTGTGTATAAAGATTTTCTCCATGAGCTCAGGCTCTAGAAGCAGGCAAGCATGGAAGCAGGGGCTGTGTATCTCACTGTATGCCTAGTACTTTTGAATCCGCCCAAGGGCACACAAGGGCCGCCTGCCTGCCAGTAATGTGTGAAACTCAGAGGGGAAGGAGGTACACGTTGACAGGGGTGCCCGCCCCAGAGCATCCCATTGGCCTGACTTAAGGCTGTTAATGCTTGGATGCAGGAGTTCCCTTTTCTTCTGATTAAAGCCAACATGGAAGGCTTGATTTTTCTAGTGATAAGAAGGGAATGTGGAAATGTGTGGATTAAGCCTTTGGCCATAGTATATGGATCCACTTCACCAGACCTCATCTCCACCGGACCTCATCTTCTGGTGTGTCACGGAGAGCAAGGAGATGGCCTCAGGCTCCACCTGAGGCTGGGAGGTGCTTTGGGTGTAGATGTAGAGGTGTGTACTCAGCTGCCGGTTCTGAGACTTGACAGCCATGCCATGGAGTCAGGTACAGTGGAGTCTTGGCCAGGAATTAGCAAGCTCTCTCTCACAGGTTGCTGCCTCTGCCCCTATCTCAGTTCCTAGGTGTGGTTTGGGCTTTTCATCTGTGCAGTGTATCGATGCCTTGTTACAAAATACCTGCAGAGCAGCTTAAGGGAAGGCTCATGCATCAAGAGGTCCATCGTGGTGGAAAAGACGTGGTGTTTATGGTGGTGGGAATGTAGGGCTCTTCACATTGCCTCATAGTCTCCCTCTGTCAGCACAGCATGGTGATGCTGGCACTTGCCAGGGTTCTTCTCTTCTCCTTTTCCTGCAGTCCAGGACCCCACCCCATGGAATGGTACCACCATGTAAGCGTTGGCTTCCCTCCTTAGTTAAGCCTCTTGGGAATTGCCCTCACAGACACACACAGAGTTGTCTTAGGTGCTTCCAAATCCAGTCAAGTTGACAGTGATTGGCGATATCACAAGTGTTTCTATTTGATTCTCGGTGCCATTTTGGCACCGTGTGATAGGGAGTCAGAAGTCTTAAGAAAATGGTGTTGTTTTTGGCCATTTGACAGGATATGATGAAAAAGGCAGAAAACAATAGGTTTTTTGTTTGTTTATTTGTTTGTTTGTTTGTTTTTTTTAACAAATCTGAATGGAAACCCCAACCATGACCCAGGCCAGCTGCCTCCATCTCACGGAAGTAGGAAAGATCTCCGGTTCTCGGATATTGGTTTAGGTGATTGAGATAGACATTCAGCCTCAGGCACAATCAAAGACATACAGCTCTGAATGAAGTATGGCTTGGAGCCCATCCTAGTGGCAAAATTAAGAGGGTGGCCAGAGGTATTGCTCAAGGGTTGCAAAGTGGAAACGGTTACATGATTGACAGGACAAAATGGACAAGCCTGTCTGTGGGACAGTTTGGCCACAAGATGAGTGTAAAGTGTTTGCCACCCAAGAAGATGAGGAAAGCTGCTGGTGGAGAACTGGCCACTAAGATGCTCTTCCCAGTCAGTGTCTTAGATTGAGGTATTGACCCCTTGACCCCTGGAAGGCTGTTGGTTGATGTGTTGGCCTTTGTGCAAAGGGATGGGGTAACCATCAGAAAATAAGGTGTGGTCAGTGTGGGGCCATGATTGTGATGCCACAACTTGGGGTGCTGAAGAAGGGAGGCACAAGGGCCAGGCCAACCAGGGGTGCATAGCAAGCCTTTGTCTCAAGAAGCAAAGGATGACATAGGTGTGTGTCCTGTGCTTTATGTTAGAATACTCCAATGGGACACCGAACTTCACAGACAAAAGGGGAAGGGGGTGTGAGATGCGTAAGCGTCGGCAGCATGAAGCTGCAAACAGTGTGTTTGCTCTGCAGTCCCGCCTGCCCTGAGGTCTCAGGCGACACCAGGCAAAAGCTGTGTACAGATCTCTTCTAGTGGACATGCTTATCGTACATACTAAAGATTTTTGCTGATGGGAAGGACTGCTAATTGTTATGGAGAGAGATTTACTAGGTGTGTGAATGCAAAGGGCTCAAATGGTTCTGCCCAGAATTCTCATGTGGTAAAAACAAACAAACAAATAAATGTACTCCTGTGTTGTGTGCACTCGTAAGAGGCTACCGGAGTTTTGATTTTAGTTTTTAATCAGATTATTTTTTTCCTCCTTAAAGCAAAACACACACCTCCTGGGACTGGCTTAAGCAGTTGAATTTAATCAAATCTGTTGCTGTTTTGGCACAGGGAAGAGCATGGAGGAGATTAAGAAGGTGCTGCTGTTGGTGCTGGGCTGCGCCGTTCAGGTAGGGATGCTCAGTGGGTGAGGAGGGTTCCAGGTAGCCAGTCCGTCATTACAGGAGCTGCTAGGAGACAGAGTGGCAGCTGCTTGTAGTGCCAGGCGCTCCCTACACCTTATAGGCCAGATCTCAGGCACCTGCTTTTGTAAGCCATGCTCCATTCTTTGCGGTTGTCACTACATGCTCTCCAGCTGCCATGGCAGGGTTGAGGAACTGTGACAGAGGCTAGGAAATTTAAAACTGTCAGCATCTAGTTGGATTTAGGGCACACACCCGTGATCTTAGCACTTGGGGGCTGAAGCAGGAGAATTGTGGATTTGAGGGCAACCTAGACTACAGAGAGAGGCCTTGTCTCAAATAATGAAGGGCTGTTGTCAAGATTTGTACCAGTACTTGCCTAGTGTGAATTAAAGCCCTGGCCCTTTCGGTTCAGGTGTGCCTGCCCTTGCCCTGAGTTGGTTGTGCTCCCTTGTGAAGAGCTGTGTGAAGCAAGCCTCTCTGTGTCCCACCTGGGAGGGATCAAAGGCAAGCCTCTGAAGCCAATCTCCTGTAGGTGGCCAGAGGAGCTTTGTGTAGTCTTTGAGGGGGTAAAGCTGGTGTGGGTATGGCTTGTTACCTGAGTTTTCTGTACCTGGATGAAGGCTGCCATTCACTTGTGTAACCTTTCACAGTGTGAAAGAAAAGAGGAGTTCATTGAGAGAATCAAACAGCTGGACATCGAGACCCAGGCTGGCATTGTGGCTCACATCCAGGAGGTAGGCATGGGGTTGGGAGCTGGCTGTGGATGCTGGGGTTACAGCAAGAGTCAGCATCTCCATAGTGGAAAAGTTTGAGGACTACATCACCATGAATGATTCTGCTAATTTGGGGTTTCATAACTCCACAGACACATGGTTCTGTTTGGAAAGGTAGCCACCGGCAAGCTAAAATAAAAGTTTTGGTTTGTTTTTTTTTTTAAATCAACACTTCAATCAAGTCATCTTCTGTTTGCTGCTTCTTACCTTATATGGACTCAGACTATTTTTAAGAGCTGTCAAATGGTTTAGGCTTGGGATTTGATTTATAGGCCCTGAAAATGTATTCTGGCAAATGTCATCCCGCTCTGAACAGTTGATCTTTATGGAGAGTCTCCGCTACTGTCAGTGATACACAAGAAAACAAGCTGCCACCAAGCGAGATGTCAGAGCGCTGCCTCAGGAGGCCTCTACATGGGAAGGACAAGCCAGACCATCCTGTCCCTCTGCCTAAGATTGGCTGAGATGGTAGCAGCTGAAAAGGTGGCTTCCCTGTGGGGCAGATGTCCACCTTTGACCTTGTACTAGGTGCCTCGTTAGGGCTCGGCACTCGTTCTAATCAGACAGGAATGGGCACGTGCAAGAGTCACTGTGCAGTCAGAGGAGGCACCAGACGCAGGGCTGTCCTGGTAGGTGCTGGTGACATGGCTGTGGTTGGGGCACTGTAGGGTCCAGAGCTTTAAGCCAGGATTCATTGCACAGTAGAAGAAAGCTGGCATAGGAGAAAGCCGGTATTTAATAAATATTTTTAAGTATCTCTGTGTTCCTTTGAGTTTGAGAAGTAGCCTGCCTGTTAATTTCCTTGTGGGTGTTGTAGTTTGCAGACACATATGTCTAGGGACTTAGGTCATTGAGATTTGCCAGTTCTTTGCCATTTACTGTCCTTTCTGCCAAGACAGCAGGTTATTAAAAAAGAAAAATATACAACCAAAGAGGCTTGTGTAGACTAGCAGATTTGGCGGCTGGCATAGGACTTCATTGGTTATCTCTTAAAAGCTGCATGCCCGGAATCTGCTATAGAGCTACTTGTTAGAATCAAGGGAGGAGGAGAACAGGCCTTTAATTAAAAGCTCAGAAGGTAACCACGTGCAGCAGGCTTGGGCACCCTGAAGCCAGCTACAGGGAATGGTTTTGAGACTCAGGGTCTCCCCAGGCCTCCCAGTGCTGATCATGCTGGGGACTTGGCCTCCTGATCCTGGCTGCAGGGTACCACGGAATAAAATTTCTCCCAGTTCAGACACGTGAGTGCTTCCACAGTAGATAACTCTTTCCCTGGTGTTGTCATCCCCTTTGAGACCTGTTAAAACCACGAGAGGATGGCAGCTCAGCAGATCCTTAGCTCTCTGCTCAGGAGAGTGGTAAAGCCAGGCTGCCCTCTATGGTCTGTGGGAATGAGACTCAGGCCTCAAAAATCGCCTAGGACTGTAAATAGCTCCCCCAAAGAAACCAAGATTGCTATGTCCGCGCTATTCTATACTAAGGGACTTGGCATTTTGCTCTATTTGCGTTAGATTTTGTTTTAAGAAATAGGTAAGACCTGTTCCTCATCCTCGCACGGAAAAGGCTCACCTTCTCTGTGTTGTGAGTTAATGCTAGGAAAGGAGGAGCAGCCTACGTGCCCGGATTCTAAAACCACTTACGGAGCCCCTCTGCGAGGCACAGGGAAGTTATCGGTGAGGGCTTCGTAGCGTCTGGGGAGTAAGTTGCTGACCCTGATATGGGAATGAGGTATAGAGTGGTCTCTGGTCTCTGCCTGGGTCACTCACCACATGGCCCTGGGCATTCAGAACTACCAGGGCCAAACACAGCAGCCTCTGCAGTCCTGGGCCATGTTCCCACAGGTGACCCACAACCAGGAGAATGTGTTTGACCTGCAGTGGCTGGAGTTGCCAGATGTGGCTCCAGAGGAGCTGGAGGCCCTCTCCAGGAACATGGTGTTCCATCTCCGAAGACTCATCGACGAACGTGACGAGTGCACTGAGGTGTGCCCGTGGGACAGCCGTGGCTGGCAGGATGGGGTTGGGGTCCCTCATGTGGCTTTCCTCCTTCAGCTTCTCCTCTCCCCTCCTCTCTCTCTCTCTCTCTCTCTCTCTCTCGGGTCTGAATGCCTCCCAGACTGCTGGTCGGGATCTCTGGGGTGGGACACTGGTATTCCCCTGGGTACAGCCCCTATGGTGAACGGTCTCAGCAGACATGCCCACAGGAAGACAGACTGACCAGGGTGCCCAGCATGGGGGAGAAGGCGGCCTGTTCCCGCTCTTACTCTTTTTTTGTCACACTAAATAGTGCCCGTCTCTGAGAACACGCAGCACGCTCTCTCTCCCGATTCTCAGTTCTTGTCTCTGTGGCTCTTGGTCTGGGCCTGCCTGACACTGGGCCAGTCCAGGGAGCACTATGAACCTGTGTATTCCCCGGTCCCCTCCCTGTCCTGTGCAGCTCATCGTGGACCTGACACAAGAGAGGGACTACCTGCAGGCACACCACCCTCCCAGCCCCGGCAAGTTCTCCAGTCCAGACTCCACACCAAGCCCAACGAGCAGCCTGTCTAGCGAGGACAAGCAGCACCTGGCTGTGGAGCTGGCTGACACTAAGGCCAGGCTGCGGCGCGTCAGGCAGGAACTGTGAGTCCCTGCCACTTTCCGCTCTCCTCTGTGGTGTGAACCCAATAGGGGTCTTCTCGTGTACTTTGCTTGCACGTGTGGTGTTGTGGGATAGCTCAGCTGGCAGGGCTGCTCTGAGCGCCTTGTGACTGAAGAAGGTTCACCACCAGCCCTCTGCAGGCCTGCACTTGTAGTGAGAGCTTCCTGGTGATTAGGCTCCAGCCAGACTGTCTATCCGAGTAGGTGTTGTCCATGCAGGCTCAGTTTGGGCTCAGTTTAGGGCTGGGATGAAGGGAGTGTTTTCTTGGCTCTCTTGGTCCTTGACTGTTTGCTTGAAGTTGTGGATGTAGCTTGTCCATCTGGGGAGTTGCTCAGCCTTGCTGCTCCATGTCTGGCCTCACAGAGCCATGAGCAGACTCACAGAGCTGTGGCTAGTCTGTTTAAGGGTACATTTTAGAAGCTGAAAATTTTGAGCTGGGGAGATGGCTTAGCGGGTACAGTGCTTGCAGAGTTTGGAACCCCAGCACCCACATATCAGCACATCTGTAACCCTGCACTGGGGGGGGGGGTGGAGACAGAAAGGTCCCTAGGGCTTGCTGGCTAGCCAGTCTAGCTGAAAGAAGTTCCTGCTTCCATGAGAGACTCTGTCTCAAGAAAAATAATGTGGAGAGCTTAGAGAAAGACATCAATCTATAGGTACCACATGCACTTGCTTGCATAGGTGAGTGCATGCACACACGCACACACACACGCGCGCGCACACACACGCGCGCACACACACACGCGCGCACACACACACGCACACACAGAGAGCCCAGTCAGCACATGCACATGTGTGACCGACACATAGAGTAAATATCAGGAACATTTTCACAGGCTCCCAGAAGCCTGTGTGCTCTCCTTTCCCCTCTGTGGTCCTAGAAGTAGCAGCCTGTTCCCAGAGCCTGCCAAGAAAATCCTCCCCTTCACTCTCTCCTAATCACCCTTGCAGGGAGGAGAAGACGGAACAGCTTTCGGATACCAGACATGAGGTGGACCAGCTGGTTCTGGAGCTTCAGAAGGCCAAGCAAGATGTGAGCACAAGGCCCCCGGGCCTACACCTACAGGGTTGAGGCTGGAGTTCCCCAATAACTGGTCCCAGGAGGTCAAGAATGTAGCATAGGCCTTGTCCAGCAAAACTGTCTACAGTTGTCCTGAGAGCTTCCATAGGGTGCTGACTGTGTTTCTTAGCCAAAGTGGAAGACCCCACAGGGTGGCATGCACACAGAGCTCCTTGGCCATCAGGAGATCCCTTGCTGTAGGGATTTGGCCCTTTCTTCCTCCTTATATGAGTACTTTAATCCGGGCCTCCCTCCCTCCACTCTGACAGAATATTCAGCTCGCTGCTGATGCCCGGTCAGCCCGTGCCTATCGGGATGAGCTGGACTCGCTGAGGGAAAAGGCAAACCGTGTGGAGAGACTGGAGATGGAACTAATACGCTGCAAGGAGAAGCTGTATGATGTGGACTTCTACAAGGCTCGCATGGAGGTAAACAGCCCCCCTTGAGACAGAGTGAGGCGGCCGAGCAGCCCCCAGAGCGTGTATCCCTGGAGGATCTGAGCAGACGGCCATGCTACAGCAGCTGCTTCCTCGGAAGCCCACCTGCCTAGGTCCTTCCAGGTCTCCCTCTAGCCCGTCTCTCATCGAGCAGATGAGGGGGAACAGAGTGGACTGATAAAAGGGCAGCCATGCTTTTTAGAGTTTTCTTTCTCCCGCTGCATGCCTGCCGTGGGGTCTTTTACTGTGGTAGACACAGTGACCAAAAGGAAACTTTGGGAGCAAAGGGGTTTATTTTAATGTTGCAGCTTGTAGTCCATGGTTGATGGAGGTGAGGGAAGGAGCCTGGAAGCAGGAGCTGATGGGAAAGCCATGGAAAAGTGCTGCTTGCTGGCTTGCTCAGCTCGGGCATAGCACCACCCACAGCAGCTCTCCCATATTCTAATTAAGAAAACGTACCCAACTCACCTTCAGGCCAGTCTCAATGGAGGCATTTTCTCAATGAGAGTCCCTCTTCCCAGATGACTCTAGCTTGTATCAAGTTGCATAAAACCAGTTATCTCAATAACATAATGATGACCTGTATGTGTGTGGGGTTTTTTTTGTTTGTTTTTTTGTCTGTGTCTTAAGGCTTGCAATTTCTGGGCTATTTGCTAGTCCTCAGTCTGTGCATCTATAAAATAAAAATGCTGCTGCTAATGAAGTTTCATAGATGAGTGATGTGCAGGTCCCCTACTCTGCTCGTAGACGATGGAAACTGCCAGCTTACTTCATTACTTTGCTCACTGTGTTCGTAAGTGTGGGCACACAGTGTGTGTGGAGGGCAGGATGACTTTCCAGTGTTTCTCCCGTCCCTGTGGCTGTGCTGCTGCATTCTCCAGCCTCGTGGCCTGCGAGCTCTGAGCCTGTTCCCCGTTTCCGCTTTCCACATCGCTGCTGTACAGTGCTGTGACAACATTGTGTGCCACCACGTCTGGCTTTTTAAATTAAAAAAAAAAGATTACCCTTATTTTTAATGGTGTATAGGTAGGTGGGGGGGGGCTGTGCATGTATGCGCAGGTGCCCACAGAGGCCAGAGGTTAGAGGTGGTCGCGCGCTGCTCTATAGAGGTAGGTGCTGGGAACTGTTACCCCTCCGAGCTTCTTCTCCGCCCCTTTGTGTCTAACCTTGATGTGTGTGCCGGCGGTGGAATTTGAGTTGTCAACCTTATAGCATAGCAAGTGCTTTTACCCACTGAGTTCTCTCTCTGTCTCTGTCTCTCTGTCTCTCTCTCTTCTTCCCCCCCCCCCCCTTTTGAGATTGGGTTTTGCTATCTTGCCCACACTGGCCTTGAAACCCTGGACTCCAGCTGTCCTGCTGTAGCCTGGTAGTTTCTGGGGTCTGGGAGCACAGGTCGTCTAGCAGCCCTCTGTCGCCCTGCTGTGGGAACTTCTGTTTCCTGCTAGCATACTGAGCCTCCTGCTCCAGCCAGGGTAGCTGAGGTGGGCCTACCCTAGAGGGTAGGGTATGGCTGAGTACTACTTCCCAGACTCACTCAGGGACTGTCCCCTGAGGGATGTGAGTGGCTAAGACACCTCGGATGGCGGGCAAGGAGCTGGCACAGGGGCCCAGGCCTTGCTTTGTCTTGGGAGCAGCTCAATGGCTACCTGCCTCTGCCCGTGTTGAGAGGTGCAAGTTCTGGCCTGGAGGGCTCCGGGTGGACTTTGATGTTTCTTCAGACGCCACAGTTGGAGCCTCAGCAGCTCCTCCTGACTTTAGGACCCATAAAGATTTCCAGACAGGGTCAGGAGTACAATGTGATGGCCGGGGCTCACTCCAGTACTCTGTTCCCCAGAGGTGAGTGGGTCCCAGGTCCATACTTCATATTCATTCCAGCATTGTCCCAATGTTCTCCCTCAGATACGCAGATAAGCTGCTGTGTTAGGAGCTGCTGATGGTGGTGGTGGTGGTGGTGATGGTGATGATTGTGATGATGGTGATGATGGGGGTGATGATAATGTAGGAGTCATTTTTTCCACAACACAGGGAGTATCTAGACTTTGAAAGAGGTTTGCAGGGAGTTTCCCACCCACCTGACACTCAGTTTAGTGTGATGATCATGCATTTCCCCAAGGGACTCACCATGAGTTCCTTAAGAATCATTTTTCATTAACAAAATAGATTTTTGGCTATTCAGGCATTCTAGTTACTCTCTCCCCCACCGCCTCTTCCCTGCAAGTCCCTGCCCATGATCATGTTGTTGCTTTCCTTTATTTTGGGACCACTGAGTTTAACCAAAGCGGCCTTCATGACCATGGGTGTGGAGCTGGCCATTAGAGCTGGGGGGCCCACACACCTCAGACACTGACTCTGCTCCCGGCATGCATCAGTAACTAATAGCTCTCTAGAGAGGGGTAAGAATTGTTTCTAAGCAATTAAAAACAATGCCATGAGGCTGACTTGTGGGACTCTTGACGTTAGAGAAGATGCGTAAAGTGTGGGCATCTAGACGTGAAGATGAAATGACAGAGCAATGGGCAGATGTTTAGACACGTGATGAGGCAAATCTAGCAAAGTGTTACAGAATTTGGGTGGCGTATGTGGAGGTGTAGACAAAAAAAGATCAGTGCTAGAAGGGACACTGTAAACTAGGTATGATGACACCTGTAATCCCATCCCTTGGGAAGCAGAAGCAGGAGGATCAGGAGTTCAGAGTCATTCCTGGCTTCATAGTAAGTCTGAGACCAGGTCGAGCTATATGAATGAAAGCTTGTCTCAGAACAAACAAACAAAAACATCACGTACCTGGCTGAGTCTGAGGTGGTTCACTGAGTAAGAATACCTGCTGTATAAGCAGGAGGCCTGAGTTCAGATGCTCCTGAGATCCCAGCACTGGGAGGTGGATGTAAGAGGGTTCCTGGGGCTTGCTGGCCAGTCAGTGTGTTTTTAAAATACAGTGGCAAAGCGATGCAGGAAGGTTCCTGGCACCAACCTCTCCAACGTCTGGCCTTCTTGACACATGGATTTCTACGTTCCAATGCGTGTGCGCGCGCACGCACACACACACACACACACACACACACACACACACACACACACACACAGAGAGATTGAGATTGCACACCTGGATTCCCAGGTCTCTCAGAAGCTTGCCTCAAGTCTGCATTTCTGTAGATGGTGCACTCTCATGCTGGTGGACCGGCCGATGCCAGTTTTCAGACAGGGCCTCTCACTGTAACCTAAGCTGGATCCTTCTGCCTCAGCCCCCTGAGGTGCTAGGGTTACAGGCATGTACTACCGTGCATGCTTTCCTGCAGAGGTTCTTGGCTGCAGGATGCTCGCTTCCACGGGTGAGAATTACAGAACTCAGTACCTGTCTGTGGTCAGCTCTGTCCATGTGGGCTTCCAAGCCTGGGTGGGGGTTCTACCTCACCTGACAGAAGGCACAAGATTTCTGAGAACCCCAGCCCTGAGTGAAGGAAACCATCGCTGTGTGGGGAGACGGAGAAGCCTGAGGCTCACTCTCCTTGGGACTGGCTTTCACGTCAGCTGTTCACATTTGTGGCACATTTGGGGAACAGTGGTAGCTGTGGGGGTGGGAAGGCCGAGACATCCTCTGATGGTCTAAAGCTCAGTGCGGATCCCCAGAGGAAGAGCAGGTCAGTGCCGGGTGCGGGAGGAGATAAAGGAGAGGGCAGTGGTGAGCCGGATTTCATTAGTAAAATGTAGACCACAGATTTACAGTTTGTTTGTAAACTCCAACAGCTTTTCTGTCTAGTTCAGAAGGGTTGAAACTGCCTAACAGGGAGCAGATCGCCTTGGAGACAGGGAAAATGTGGTCCCTAGGGGACACAGTCAGGGCTGTAGGGGAGTGACACAGCCTGGAAGGTCTTCTGTCTCAGTACTTCCTGATTGGCTTAAAATTTCTGCCCAAGGCAAAGGGCAGATGGCCAGAGGCAGTGCTTGCCTGCGCATAGTGGCAGTGGCCTTCCCTGTGCTGTAGAGCAACAGCTTTCTAGGAAGTGCAAGTTTCGAACTCATCAGAGGGGCAGAGTCCCAGCAGTACACTATTCTGCCAAGTGCTGGGCAAGTCTTGTCCTGTTATGGAAGAAGGGGTGTGTCCTGGCCTGGCCTCGCAGGCACGGCACAGAGGCATGCCTGGAGCGAGCTTATCCTAGCCAGCCCTTCTCTGTAGAGAACCCCGAGCAGAGATAACAGCCCTGGAACAGGTCTTGCAGGGAAGCCAGAGAGAAGTGTGGGTCACTGGCAAGGAGCTGGGTTAATGACCAGTTCCAGAATGTTTCCTACCAATCCAAGATCACACCCCTAAGATGATAGCAGCGGGCCCAGGGCCAGGAAGGGACAGAGTTTGGTCAGTCCTGCCCTGCCCCCAGGCTGACTCATTCCCCTGTACCCTGGGGTTCCTAGCTCTGCTAGATGTGCCTGTCACCTTCAGTGGGAAATGCTCAGGACTCAGTAATGATAAGCGCCCAGTGCCTTGAGCTTTGGGCTGGCTCCTTTCCTGCTCTCAGATCTCCATCCTGTAGGAGTCTCGGTTACTGTGTCCAGAGTCACTGTGTGTCCTCCATTCCGGCCTGTGTTGACTGTGGTGGTGACTGGTCATTTTTCTAGCACTTGTGCTGGGTTCACGTCCCTTTTTCTCCTCATCTCGCCCCACCTCATATGGATCAGGCCCAGGGACCCACCATCCTTAAACCCATGTCCCCACCTCCCAGCATGTGGCCGTCCTCGGTAGGTATCTGAAGCCTGTGCATGCCTCTGTCTGCCTCCTGCTGGCCTGCTGTGGTAATTCCAGCGTCTGCACAGAAGTCCTCCCTGAATCTAAACTGGCTGAGCCGCTCAGTCCCCTGGGCTGCTCCTGGGTGCCCTTTCCAGTGGTCCACTAGATACCACTCCGTCTCTGGAATGCTCTCTCTCCCTTGTCCAGCGTTCAGTGCTGGGCCCTTTGGCCGCCCCCACTGCAGCCTGGGCCTCTGCAGACTTCCCAGGCTGCCCGCCTTCCTTGTGTCCCATTCTTTCAGGGGTGACCACTTAGGGCCAGAGAGCAGGGCTAGATGTGTGAACTCAGCAGGCCGTGTCCCCAATCTCTTGCTTCACAGTTCTTTTATAAGCCCCCCCCCCTTTTCTGGGCAGTGTGAAATATGGTATCACTGTGATGTATGTTTCTGTCTGTTTGCTGACCAGACTAGGAGCCCAGGCAGATAGTATGCACCTCTCTGATAGTGAGGCCTCTGGGCCTCTCTGCTCTCGAGCCAGCAAACTGTAGTATGTAGATTAAACTCAGCCCACCGTTGGCTTTTGTGGGTACAGTTTTATTGGAACACAATGCCCCATCCTCTAGCCCCAACAGAGAGTATTGCTTTCTGGTCCTTCACAGAGCGGGCGTACAGTGAGGCCTTTACGTGAGCAGCAGGGACTATACACTAGGAACTGTGTTTAGCTCTGGGTCCACCGCAGGCAGCACTTAAGGCCCACGGTGGCCCTGTGAGGTGTAGTAGCCTCCTTTCTGCAGACAAGAAAAGGCTTCACAGTTGCTAAGCAAGTGGTCTGGGATTGGAATGTGGCTGGCAGTCTCGGGAGTCCTGACTGGCTGCCAGAGAATGGGGGGGGGGGTTGAAGGGTGGTACAGGAGAACTAGAGGTGTTTATGGAGGGGCCCAGCCTTCCGCAGCTCATGCCCAACTTAGTCATGTCCCAAGTGAGGATGTTAGAGTGCAGGGAGCTTGCCCCGGGGGAACTCAGGTGCTAGGCGGGCTGTCTTCTGTTCCTTCTGCCTTGGGTTTCCTTTGTTCCTGTTGCTTTTGGGGTCTGTGATAGATCTGTCAAGTTGAACAGGTCAGAGGGGACCTTTGGTTTCTGGTCTGGTCCCTACATTTCTTCAGGTCAGGCCCTGTTCCAGGCAGTCAGGCCTTCAGGGTCAGGGAGGGTAGAGCATACCCTGCCCTTGACCCTCCATGGCAGCGGGACCGAGGGGCGAGGCACTGGGTGAGGGTGGAGACAGGGCGGGAAGGAGCAAGAGGCCTGTTGCTAGGGGTCCCGCGACCCAGCTCCACTACCCTCAGCACCCTGGGCTTTCTGTTGCAGTGGACGCCAGGAGTCATCGTGCATTGCCATCCCAGGCTCACTGGAGAGGAGGCTTTCTTGGACTCCAGTGTTTGGTGTTCATGGGGGGTCAAGAGGCACTCCTGGAAGCTAGTTGTTTTTTGGTTTGCTTTTGTTTTTCGGTGTTAGCGACAGGGCCCATGGTTTCATGTGTGCTAGGCAACTCTTCCACTGTTCAGCGACAACCCCAAGCTTTTGCAAAACAATTTTTGTCTGTCCACAAGGGAGCTGCATCATGGGTGAGTGCTGGATTGAACTTTGCCCCTTCCCATGTGTGAAGTGTCTATGACTAGACAGCTGGCGAGTTCAGACACTGGGAATTGTACACACATTGTTGGCCCACATTTTCACTTAGGCAGAGTCATCCAGCCCGTGAGCTCTTACAGAGTTCATGGCAGAAATGGAGTTGTCCCACTAGCGCCGAGTCACGATGGTAGATCAGGAGTGGACTCTCAAGTCACTTGGGGACAGGACCTTCAGTCTGACCCGTGGCTGTATAACACCCCAGCTGTGGGCAGGGCAGGGTTGGGCTTGATAACAGCCTCCTGGTTGGGGCCGATTAGGTGTGCCAGACAGCTGCCTGGTGCAATGGAGTCAGCCTTCTCCATCCTGCAGACCAGTGGTGGAGCCCTGGACCTGTGGGAGCTTGAGCATAGCATCCTTCCTGGCTGGTCGTTGTCCTCTGAGGTGGTAGATGTGCAAGGCAGGGTGGGTTGTCATTTCCTAACTGGGGACATTGAGACCACCAAAGCAGGCAGTTAGACAGGTGCTTAGAGGTGACCCTGTTGGGTGCTGCCCCTGCCTATTAAAGCTGAGTCCTTCAAGGGTCACCACATGGGCCACCTCCAATTCCCCCTTGCTCAGTGAACAGAAGTATAACTGTTCTGTCCCAAAGAGCTCCCAGAGTGGGGGAAGAGGACAGGACAGCCACCATTACCTCAGAGCAGGAGCAGGAAAGGAACCCAAATACCCGGCTGTCTGACTTTGTGACAAAGTAGACTCCCAAGTCCTCAGAGGAGCCATTCAGGATGGGTCTTGAAGACTGCATAGGAGCTGTCTGTGTGGGTAAATGTAGAGCCTGCCTTGTGGTTGCTCACTGAATAGAGTGGTGCGGTTGAAAATGCTGGTGGGTAGACCTTATTAGATACAGGGCCGACAGTGACCAAAAAGAGTGTTGGACTCTTGCTGATTTGAGACTCTTTGTTCTCTGTCTTATGTCATCCGTGCCAATCTCGGCCTCTTATTAACGAGAGGCCGTTGAGGGTGAGTCTCCTAGGAGTGAAGGGCCGAGGAGAAAACAAAGCCCAGTCCTTCAGCCTAAGTGGAAACTTTGGCCTCAGCCGGCAGCAGGCTATGACTTTGGGCTCTTTCCTTCATCTGTGGGAAGAGCCTGGCCCTGGCCTGCCCCTCCTCTGAGGGGTGCTGTGAGGAGCAGGTGAGGGAGGACTAGCCACAGTGATGTGGTCTTTGTTAGGCATGGAGTCTCCAGGGGCAATTGGGAGATTCTAGAATCAATGTGCTGCTTTCCCAGAGCCAGCTTTGTCCAAGCCCCTGTCTGAGAGTGCTAAGCTAACCTCCACTGGGAAGCTTTCATTCGAGCCCGTGTGGGTGCATGGAAGCTCTAGCCTTGGTCCCTTGTTGTAGTCTCTGAGTGGGACAAGTCTTGGGAATCTTTCCTAGCAAGGAAGATGGCAGTTCCCAGTGTACACTGTTTATAAGCTGTGAAGACATGGGGGACGTGCAATCCACCCTGCCCCCCGCAGGGGGCTCATGGGACATGATAGTCTCAGGACAAGATCTGATACATGGTACATAAACTGGCCTCGTCCTGTGATGCCAGCAGAGGCCGGTTTCTGCCTGTGCCTGTCTGTGGGATTCATATCTCCTGCTTTGCTGCGCTGCGACTGACACTGTCCCCTTCTTGTCTGGCCTGAATACTGAATCAAGAGGATCTGACTTGGTCCCGGGCTCCCTCTGAACTACCCCTTCACCCCCCTTTGTTAAACTCAGGCCAGTGGTGACCCACATTGTCAACAGAGTCCCACTTTCCAGTGAGGTCCAAGTTTAGGATCATCTGGTTGTAGAAGGAAGAGTTCCCTTCCTTATTATTTGCTGTGTTGGGGAATCAAACCCCAGGACCTTGTGCATGCTAGGCATTTGCTCTGCACTGAGCTACACTCCAGACCATTAAATATATTCTTGATTCTTGGATTTCTTCTTTGAGTCTGCTAGCCTGGCCTCTAGGGGACGGGTGAGGCTGACAAACACTGGATGCAGAGCTTCCCTCCACGCGTGTCCTTCACCTGGTTGCTTGGCTCCAGGGGCCTGAAGGCACTTTGTTTGGAAGTCCTGTGGTCACGACCCTGGCCTCTGTCTGATGACTCTCCTGTTGGTGTTTGCTCTTCAGGAACTGAGAGAAGACAACATCATCTTAATCGAGACCAAGGCCATGTTGGAGGAGCAACTGACCGCCGCCCGGGCTCGCAGTGATAAAGTCCACGAGCTGGAGAAAGAGAACCTGCAGCTAAAATCTAAACTCCATGACCTGGAGCTGGTATTAATGAAGCGGGTGCCATGCACAGAGGCGATGGCGGGGGTATAGGAGGGGCTGTGTCAGCAGCAACTTTCCGACTTAAGAGAAGAGCTTTCAAAGCTCAGTGGCTCAAGTGGGCACTTACTGCCCTCGAAGCGGCTAGGGCCTTACTTGTATGTTGCTTCTGCAAGGGTGAACACACACATCTTTTCCAAGGGTCCTCAATGGCTCTTGAGTGGGTTGAGCACTGGCGTGCCATCCCCGTCACAGCGTATGAGAACGGGAGACACCTACTTCACAGCTAACAAGTTGCCCATCAGCAGTGTCGTGTTGCAAAGCACTGTTCTTGTGTTCCTGTATCCAGAGTGTTCCCCTTAGGACTTCCTTCTTGGCCTCAGTGGCCCGGTCAAGGGACTGTCCAGTAGCAGTCCCTGTTGCAGTGGGGCCCTGAGTGGGGTGTTTGTGTGCAGTTCTCTGTCTGGAATGAAGCATGCTGTCCTTCTGAGTGGATGGTGGCTGATACTTCATGTCTGAGGCCAGTCAGACCTCTCTCACATTCCCTCTTTCTGCCCTAGGATCGGGACACAGATAAGAAACGGATTGAGGAGCTGCTGGAAGAAAACATGGTTCTGGAGATCGCACAGAAACAGAGTATGAACGAGTCGGCCCACCTGGGTTGGGAGCTGGAACAGCTGTCCAAGAATGCAGACCTGTCCGATGGTAGGTGGTGCCCAGCGCTGGGACCCAGCCCCACTACAGGCCCCGCTCATCCAAGAGCTGAGCCCTTGGATGGCTCTGCGCCTTCCTAACAGCCCATCCATTCTCCACGAGTAAATGTGATTTCCTCAAGTGCCATTTGGAGCTGTTTCATTATGGTCGTCCCCAGGGGAAACGTGAGCGGCCTGGCAGCCCGGATGCCCGGAAGTAAACTACAAATGAAGTGTTGGGATTTCTTGGTTTCCCATGTGGACACTCGGGAGCTTCCAGATCACAGCTCTTTGCTGATGACTGAAAGACCTGACACTAGAAGTGTCCCCAGTGATCACTAATCCTTATTATAAATGGACCCCGGACATTATTTGCCCTGTTCATTTGCATAATTGGGCAAGATGGATGCAGCCTGTCCTGTCTCCCTAGTGGGATTGCTAAGTGGCTACTGCTCCCCAGTCTCAGGCTCTTTATGGATCTTCCAGGGGGAGAGGGGGTGGGGGAGGGAAGTCCTCCTTGTTGGCACGCACTGCTGCCCTCTGCTGGTACCCTGAGATAAGGTGTTCATTATGGGAAGGGTGGGAGACTCTGGTCAGCGCTGCAACAGGAAGCTCCAGCGCTCAGCAAACAATAAGCCAATTCCTGTGTTTGAAAATAGCCACGTTCACCTTTCCCATGCACCCGACACAACAAGTTAGTATTGACTCCGCGCTTGACAAAGCAGGCTTGGGCATTTGGCTTGTGTTAGGTTTGAAAGACATCGATAAAATTTCCCTGAGCCTACCACCAAGGTCATTTCTCCTGGTGCTCTTACCAGCTCTGAGCGTGAGAGCAGTGAGTTAACTTGTTTCTGTGGACACTGAATTGCATCTGCTTTGATGCCTGTGTACCAAGCAGCGGAGGTGCCTGGGAGCCACACTGGGTGGGTGGGAGAGGGCATTGTCTCTGCCTCTGAAGTTCAAGTCCACCAAGAGGAACTTCTGCTCCCTGGTGGACTGGAGAAGCAGTGCAGGGCCAACCTCAAAAGCTTGATCCATTCACACTGACTCGTATAGTTTATAAACCCTTTAAGGTCAATGGCCGTGGTTGATTTCTTTTTTTTTTTTTTTTAATTTTAATTTTAAAGGTTACATTTATTTATGCACATATGCATACTGAGACTCAGGACAGTTTGTGGGGATTGGTTGTTCCTCTACCAAACTGAGGTCATCAGGGTTTGTGGCATGCACCTTTCCTCGCTGAGCTGTCTGACTGGCCACATGATTTTGTGTGCATGGGTGTTTTTGCCTGCGTGTGCATCTCCATACTACCTTCATGCCTGGTGCCCACAGAGGCCAGAAGAGGGTCTTGGGTCCCTTGGAACTAGAGTTACAGGTGATCTGCCATGTGAACCTAGGTTCTCTGCAAGAGGACCACCGAGCCATCTCTCTGGGCCTGTGATTTATTCTTAAGTGATAGTGTTGCTTGGTCTCACTATGTTGCCCAAACTGGCTCCGTACTTGTAGGCTCAGGTGAGCCTCCTGCTCCATTCTCCTGAGTAGATGGATTCAGCTGTGCCTGGCCCTAAATCCTTCAGATTGTGTCAGGGTCTCATGTGTACCAAGCACATACAGTACCACAGCCTCACTAGCAGACACTCTGAAAGACAGAAAGACTTGGAAAAGCCTGACTTGGAGTGCTGGCTCTGTTACTTGTGACCTGGAGCTTGCCCTCAGCCTCACGGGAGAAGACTGAGGCTTTAGCCCGCCTGGCCCTGTTTATGTTTACTATGCCCGTGAGTCCCGGGTGCAGGGTGGTCTGATGAGCGAGGTTTTGTGCTCAAGGTGGAGCTTGCTTGAGTTGCTGATAAACTGTTTGCAGTCAGTGCCGTTGTTGAACTGTAGAAGCTTGAAAGTTATTCTGCCTGAGTCTCAGCATGGGAGGATCAGAAACATGGACAGTGGTGAAATACCTAAATTGAGGTCAGTGAGGCAGCTCAGCAGGTACGGGTGCTTGCCGTGCCTGAGGACCTGAGTTCAATGCCCAAAGCCCACATTAGAGAAGGACAGACAGAGTCAGCTCCTGCAAGTTGTGCTGACTTCCATGTGCCGGCGCTCATACACAGGCTCACATGTAAATAATAGTAATAAAAGATTAACACTTAAAATATTAAATTGATATAGAATCCACTATTATAAAAATGACTTCCATATAAATGTTACAGGAATACTCTCCAACAGGAAGAAGTAATGGACACACACATAGCTGACTATATAAATACACCCATACACTGTCGCTTGTATGTATGTGTCTTCGGGGATGGTCATTTGGCACTGGACCACTTTGAGGGCCTCTTCCTTAGGGAAGACTTTCTCCTGCTCTCAACCTCCTTTAGTTGCCTGTAATTCTTTGCTGAGGTTGAGATCCCACGTGAGTTCCCCTGTTGCACGTTAGCTCGTCTATTGGTATTATCCTGTTCGGGTTTTGTTCGGGCAGCCATGATGAGGAGACCTCGTGGTGTAGCTTCTCTGGCATTTCTAGGACATTAACTTTCATAGCCAGCTTCTTGTTCCTCTGGCTCTTACATCTTCTCACCCCTCTTCTGCTGTGACCCCTGACCTTAGGTGCCACTTTGTGCTTTAGATGGATCAGTTGGGACTGACTGCATTTCCTGTAATGATCTCCATCTGTTTGTTGAAGTCCTATAAAGGAAGGGTACATATTCTGAATATAGTTAGGCATTATGCCAGATTGGTAAAGTATGGTTGTAGGTTCTCCCTCAAGATCCATGTTTTTTTTAGCTGACAGAAGGCCTACCAAATGTCTCTAACCCTGTGTTGATGCTAGGATTAGACATACTGTGTTGTCATAGTCCCCTCCCTGTTGCTTTGGGTCTTTAAGACTGTCTGGCCTGTTGGGTCTGTGCTGTTGCTTTGGTAGGTGATAACACAACAGAGGACACAAACACTCTTCAGTCCTTAGAGTTGCCTAAGGATCTGACACACGCACCATGCATTGGGTTTGAACATGCATGGATGGCTTTGCTGTGGACCTCAGCACCTTCTGTATTCTCAGAGCCGCTGGGTGATGAGTGAGAGTCAAGAGTGGAAGGACCGAGAACATCCGTGGTCCAGTGTGATGAGCGGACAGAGGAGGGACTGAGGAACAGTCCTGGCTGTTTCTATAGGGTGTTTCAGGCCTATTGTTTGCCTCCTGAGAAGCCCTGGGACTTACCCCCAGCTTTGCATCTGCTTGTAGGAGGAAAGGACCAGGAAGTCTAGTCTTTGACTCTCAAGAAAGTTGGGTTGTGTGAATGAAGACAGTAGATGCCTTTTAAAACATTTACCTCATCTCACTCACTGAGACACCTAAAGCAGCTTTGCATATGTTGTCTGACTTTTCTTCAGTGTAATTGTGAGGTCGGGAGAAACCTCTCCTGTCAAGGTTCTGGCCCAGGCTGGCCAGCAATAGGCATATATATACACAGACACAGCTTTCCTTCGCTCACAGTCGGCTGGTCACTGTGCCCTCTCTGCTGAGCAGCCTAGAGGTCCACTGCTCCTGGAGTGGACACAGAAAATGCCTGCAGCCCTTGAGCCAGTTGAGTGAACAGCACAGTGACCCAGGTTCCCGAAAGTCACAACTGGCTCCTACGCTGTAACCCTTACGCTCGAGATTGAGTGGACACAGCTCTGCCAGCGGAGGCCCTCCCCCTTGAGTGCTGAGAACAGGAGGAGGGGTGCCCAGCTCTTTGGGTTTGGCTTGTGTCTGGGGGTGGAAGCAGGGGTTCCCAAACTGCTAGGCTCTGACGGACTGGGCCCTTCAGCCTCCAGGAAGTCCTTCGTGTTCGAGCTGAACGAGTGCGCCTCCAGCCGCATCCTGAAGCTGGAGAAGGAGAACCAGACCCTCCAGAGCACCATCCAGGGGCTGCGGGACACATCGCTGGCGCTGGAGGAGAGCAGCCTCAAATGTGGGGAGCTGGAGAAGGAGAACCAGCAGCTTAGCAAGAAGGTGACTTCCCGGGGCAGGCAGAGGGGCACCCAGGGTGCGTCACAGGAAGTTCGTCCTCTGGGCCCCTTAACACACCCGTTGCCAGACTCCAGGGGGATAGCGACCGGTTCCTTACTGGGCTCTCCTGGAAGGTCTGTGTCTGCATTCTCTTGATTTGCTCCTTAGTCCCATATAAGGCACCTGGGGCAGTGTGGGGAGGGGACAAGGTCTGCTGGCAGGAGACCCCCCCCCAGGGACCCTGCCTCTGCTGCTCTCTCTCTCTCCTCTGCATGGGGCGTGGGTCAAGCCCTCCTGCTGTGAAAAGCAGCTTCTCCTATCCCAGACAGTGAGGGTCATGTCAGGTAGATGACTGAGGGAGGCTGTGAGGGTATTGCTACAAAGTGACACTGGTACCTTTTCCCTCAAAGGCCTGTGGGAGCTGTCTGTCTGTCTAACGCAGCTCACTTGGCTAGACTGCTGTCACACAGGCTGGATCTTTAAATCTGCAGATTGAAAAGTTGCAAACACAGCTGGAGAGAGAAAAACAGAGCAACCAGGATCTGGAGACTCTCAGTGAGGAGCTGATTCGGGAGAAGGAGCAGCTGCAGAGCGACATGGAGGCCCTGAAGGCTGACAAGGCCAGGCAGGTAGGCGTTGCTGCTGCCATTACCACCTCGCTTCCTCATGTGAGCAGGAGGGGCTCTAAGGGGCACAGCCACGTCTCCACCTTCTCCCGTATCTGGGATGGACATTTGGCAATGTCTGCAGGCAGTTCTGATTGTTCTCACTCTGGGAAGGAAAGGACCAGGGTTCTTGGCACAGTTGTTTAGTTCCATTCTGTGGCTGTGACAAACACCGTGACCTAAAGCAATGTAGAGGAAGAAATGGTTAGTTTCAGTCTCCAGGTGCAGCCTGTTGTTGAGGGAAGTCAGAGAAGCTGGAACTTGAAGGCTTGGTACCCTACATAGCAAACTTGGGGAAACTCCCTCACAGCTGAGAAAGTACAGTGTAGAGGAGGGAGGATGTGTGCTGTCTGACTCTCTCAGGCTCATGCTTCATAACTTTCTTACGTAGCCAGGACTATCTGCCTAGGGAATGCTGCTGCCCACAGTGGACTGGGCTGGGCCCTCCTACATCAACAAATAACTAAAACAGTCTGCCACAGGCCGCTGCAATCAGGGTAGTCCTTCAGTTGAGACTCCTCCCTGGCAGCTCAAGGCTGTGTCAGGTTGACGGTTAAAGCTAACTAGGGTGGAGGCTGCTGAACATTCTGCAGTGCACAGGAAAATGGCCCATTTCTAAGAGCCTGTTAGTAACAGGGCAGAGCCCTTGGCAAACCTGCAGGGTTCTGTTTGCTTCCACCTTGAGAAGTCCCAGGGCACCGATGCAGTGGCACAGTGGTGCCATCAGGGCCAGGCCATTTTAAGGCCACCGAACATCTCCAAGGTCTGGACAGAAGGAAGCGCAGGGCAAAGAACAAGGCTGGGATATCTGATATTTGAGGTTTTTGGCTTCTGTTGTAGATGAATAGGAAGCAGGGAGAGGAAGTTCAGACTGGCTCTATGCATGAGGGAAAGCCAGGTGGGCCCTGGACGTGCAGCTTCCTTTGGGAGGCAAGTACCAGGCAGCAGGCACCGTAGAGTTGCTGTTGAGTTGCAGCCCCCATGTGAAACCAAATCACTGGGGCGTGGGTTCCTGCAGCATCCTGGGTCATGCCTAATGTGTTTGCTCATAGATAAAGGACCTGGAGCAGGAGAAGGGCCACCTCCACCAGGCTGTGTGGTCACTGCGGGAGAGGCCACAGGTCAACAGCACGAAGGATGTGGAGAAGGAAAACAGAGCCCTCCACCAGGCTGTGACTGAGGCTGGCAGCAAAGTCAGCCAGCTGGAGCTGGAGAAAAAGCAGCTGCACAGAGACCTGGAGGAGGCCAAGGAGAAGGGAGAGCGGGCACAGGTGCTGGAGAAGGAATTGCACCGCCTGGAGGAGGAGAATGAGCAGCTGGCCAAGAAGGTGACCTCCCTGAAGACAGTCACTGAGAAGGTCGCAGCCCTGGAGCATGAGAGCCAGGGTTTGGAGCTGGAGAACAGGACGCTGAGGAAGTCCCTGGACACGCTGCAGAATGTGTCTGTGCAGCTTGAGGGCCTGGAGCGCGACAACAAGCAGCTGGACCAGGAGAACCTGGAGCTGCGTAAGATGGTGGAGGCCATGCGCTTCACCAGCGCCAAGATGGCACAGATCGAGACAGAGAACCGGCAGCTGGAGCAGGAGAAGGAGGAGCTGCGCAGGAGTGTGGAGCTGCTGAAGACTCTAAGCAAGAAGTCCGAGCGCCTGGAACTCAGCTACCAGAGCGTGAGCGCTGAGAACCTGCGGCTGCAGCACAGCCTGGAGAGCAGCAGTCACAAGTTCCAGGCCCTCGAGAGGGAGCTGGGCGAGCTGGAGGCCGAGCGCCAGTCTCTGAAGCGAGACCTGGAGACTCTGCAGCTCACCAACAAGCAACTTGAGGGGGCCGAGAAAGACAGGAAGGCCCTGGAGCAGGAGGTGGCCCAGCTGGAGAAGGACAAGAAGCTGTTGGAGAAGGAGGCCAGGCGCCTCTGGCAGCAGGTGGAGCTCAAGGACACTGTCCTGGATGACAGTGCTGCCAAGCTGTCAGCGGCCGAGAAGGAGACCCGTGCGCTGGACAAGGAGCTGGCTCGCTGCCGAGATGCGGCCAGCAAGCTGAAGGAGCTGGAGAAAGACAACAGGGACCTCACCAAGCAGGTCACTGTGCACGCCAACACGCTGAGCACCTTGAGAGAGGTGAGCTTCAGCCAAGGGATGGCAAAATGGGCCTGTATCCAGAATGGGAGGTTCTAGGATGGAGGGGGACCTTGGTGTATACCCTGAGGCTGAGCACAGGGTAGCTGAAGGTCTGGTCAGTCTGGGAGAAAAGGTCTGGGGTGGTCTCACCGCTCATTAACACCCCTGTGATAGCCATTTCCTTACTCTGTGCCCTTATGCCCATGCATTGGTGCTTAACACCCCTGATCTCCTGCACAAGAAGCTTAGCCACACAGTACTCTGGAGACTGGCTCGGTTCTAGCTCACTGCCCTTGCCCAGCATTTAGAGGCAGCATTGAGCTGTGCATATTGCCAACCTGGGGTGAACCCAAAATTCCCCTAAATTGACCATATATTAAAAAGAGCCATAAATCAGTCACGTATCAGGGCTGCTCCATACCAGACCACATACGGTTAAGCTGTTCTGTTTTTGTTTTTGGTTATGTTTTCGTGTTTTTCCGCATGAAGTAAGTTGCAGGTGTTGGGGGGTGGTTTTCTTACAATTACTTATTTATTTGTTTGGTAGATGTTTGGTAGCCACATGTGGAGACTAGAAGACAACTTGAGAGAATCCGTTCTCTCCTTCCACTGTTTGGGTTCTGGGGATCAAACTCAGGTTGTCAGGGTTGCGGGGAAGAGCCTTTAGCTGCACAGTCATCTCACTGTCACGTTGAAGTGACAGCAAGATATGTAAGCCTGTAGATTGACTTTGATAATTTCGGGTCCCTTGCGATGATTGTTCTTGGCATTTCCCGCTCTGTTATTTTAGTTTTGGGGCCTCTTTCGATTGTTCTCGGAATTTCCCACTGTTCTGTTTTAGTTTGGTGTTCTTTTTTCTTCCTCTTTGGTGTTGTGGGTTGAGCCCATGGTCTTGAGCATGCTCACTGAGCATCGTCCCCAGTTCCTACTGTTTCAGTGGTCCTGATGTCCCTGCCCCTTCACAAACGAAGCAGACAGGTGTTAAGGACATATTTCTGGAAGTGGAATAATGGGTTCGAAGTGTGTGACCGCCTTAGCGTCTTTCTGCTTCCTGGATTACCTGCTCTCCTCCCCTCGGTACCTTTCCTTGGACTTTTGTCCGTTCATCACCGAGTGGCTGTCGAACGGAGTGGCCTGACCTGCAGGTTTCATTTCAACTCCTGTTCCAGGTGGGGGTCAGCTCACTGATGGAGGTACCTGGCTCCTTTTAGCTTGTGACTAAGCCATCCCCTAGTGGAATGTCCTCCTGGTTCCTCAGCATGTGGCAGGTAGACAAGGACGAGATCAAGAGAGAAAGAAGGAGCAACACTCTGGAGCTCAGCCGAGGCAGCTGCAGCCTGCTGTGTGCCCACTGAGAGGAGGGAGGTGATTTCAGAGTGAGCCCAGAGCCGTGACAATGTAGGTTGCATCAGGGAGGCACACAAGCCCTGCATGCCACCCACAGTCCGTGTCTGTACAGGGCAGGCAGTGTGGGCTGTGATGCAGTTACCAGTCACCCAAGGATCTCCAGGGCCTGTTACACAGAGGCATGTCCCCCTCACCACAGTCAGGACGGTCCTACAGCCATCAACCATCCAGGTGCTGTTCTACTCCTGTGTTCAGTTTTGAAAACAGAGTCTTGCTATATAACTAAGGCTAGTCTCGGATTCCTTGTATAGGCCAGGCTAGCCTTGAACTCTTGATCTTCCTGCCTCAGCCTCCTGAGTGCCCCGCTCCAAGCGGCTTTGACCTAGAGCACCACCGTTTCAGCACTAGGCTTGGGCAGTGGCCGTGGCAGGTTAGAAGGCCACCAAGAACACATGCCAGCTCTTCTCTGCTTCATCCAGGGGCTGACCCTTGTTACTCTAACCCACAACCATGGCCAGAGCTGCTCACCCAGCATCAGCTGCTAGCATGGCAGGGAAATCTGATGGTGGGATACTGCCCCGCCTATGAATTGGTAGGAGGGATAGCTGTGGCACCAGGCAGGAGGTAATAGCTGCCCTCAAAGAGCTGCGTGGGGATGGAAGCAAGAGAGATTGGGGATGAACCTTGAACTCATTGCCCACACCGTGAAAAGTTAACCAAAGCCGGGGTTTAAAATAAACTTCTTTGGGTGTGGAGATGGGCGGCTTGGTTGGGTGCTCACCTAGCATGCATGAAGCCGTGGGTTGGAAACCGCAGCATAAAATCTGGCATGGTGGTGTACACTTGTAATCCTAGTACTTGGAGGGGCAGGAAGATCAGAAGTTGGGGATCATCCTCACCTACCCAGTAAATCCAAGGCCACTCTGAGTTACAGTAACAACAATAAGTACCATCTTCCTCTCCTTGCTTTTATATTCATAGTCAGTGTTGAGGATTTAATTACTTGCTTAATTTGTAATTTAAAAAGTCAATCATATTAGTCGATCATTCTCACTACTAAAGGTAAACACAGCAGAGTATTTCTGACATATTTTGGGGAAGGACATTATGGATCCATGTTGCCGTGTGGTCTGTTGTTTCCAGCACCAGGAGGGCCAGGAAAGGGTATTTGCCCCTGTCTTTTTGGTGGAGCACCCTGGAGTTGACCACCTTGTCACCTAGCTTGCTTACCTGAAACATCTGAAATAGGCAGGCTTGGGGAAGAAGTGGCTTGAAGGTGTGCCACCATCATGAGGCTCCAACACCTCCCTGCTGTGCGTCGGCCAGACTCTTGTCCACAATGATGTTTCCTGTCTCACAGGACCTAGTGCTGGAGAAGTTGAAGAGCCAGCAGCTGACCAGCGAGCTAGACAGACTGAGCCAAGAGCTGGAGAAGGTTGGCCTCAGCAAGGAGCTGCTGTTGCAGGAGGATAACGGTCACGGTGACACGTAAGTCCCTGTGTGCTAGCTAGCACTGTGCTCCCCGCTGCGTCTGAGTGCCCTGGTCTCAGCCCGAGGCCTTGAGTTCTTCTTCACTGTTGGATTCACTGTGTGACATGACTCCGTGTGTCTGTCCTTTGTAGCTCAGGACTTGTCTCTAGAGAATCTCAAGGAAGCACGGAAGGAGATTGTTTTGTGTGATAAAGAGGCTGTGGTGCTGGAAGCTAAACCCGGGGCCTCTTGCGTGCTTGACAGGCTCTGCACTGACCTGCACCCAGGAAGAGCCCACATCTCTTTTCATTGGATGATTGCCGTTTTTCCTAGCTGTGCCTTCTTGAACAGCTTGACTTTTCAAAGAAATCTAGTATGGTAGCCTCTTCTTGATTTGTTATCAAGAAGACTCTCATGCCTGCTTTGACATGTCCGACGCGGTGGGAAGGCGCAGGCATGCCATGCACCTAGCATTGTGACCTTAGACGATTGCTGAGGTTTTCTGAGATGGAGTCCCCCATCTGTAAAGTGGCAGTGATAGACCAGCGTCAAGGAGCAGCTGTAAAATGTAGTGGTGATGTTTTGTGTGATGGTGTGATGGATGTGTCAGCCAGGGAACCCTGGGAAGGGCCTTGGGTCCCTGGAGCACCTTCTGCAAATGGCACATAAGACTAGCTTAGTGGGAGAAGGGTGTGTGCTGGCCACAGGGAGATGGATGGGATTAGGGGAGAAGTGACTGAAAAGTACTATTGCATCTTTATGTTTTCAGAAAATGCAAGGTTTTGGAAGGCAAAAACGAATCGGCATTGAAGACAACACTGGCCATGAAAGAAGAAAAGATTGTGTTTTTGCAGGCCCAGGTGGAAGAGAAAGAAAAATTGAATCACCAACTACAGATTGAACTTCAGATGGTGAGGGTCAGGCTGAGGTCTCGCCAACCAGACCTCTTCCATACTCTCCCCGGGTAACCAACGCAACCAGGGCGGTGTTCCGGGACAGATGAGCATGCGCTGTAGGGTCCTGAGGGTGCCGGCCTCAGGGTGTAGGAGCTGGGTGTAACAGAAGCAGATGCATGGTGGGGAGGAGGCTGTGGCTCAGGGCAGTTGTCCACCTCCAGGGAAAGTACATGAGACAGCCCAGCACCCAGCAGGGCCCTCCCTTCAGGCTCCTAAGGCCCCTTAGATGGGATAGGACCTTATACGAGTATATGTGTCAGCTCTTGGGCACATACAAGCACCTGTTCTCAAGTATACAGACAACACGTGGGACACATGTACACAGTCTACATGCACATTACGTGTTTCCCTCATTCACACTTTCCACACATGTTAGTAGGGTACTTTGTGTCCACACACACTTGTGTGCATTCCGTCTCCATCTACGGGTGGACTGCAACACGCATGTTTTCCCATTTTGAACATGTGACACATTCCTTTGGTTACAGAGTTGATTTGGGATCTGAAGTCAGGCAGGTGCACAGCTGGCAGGGCCTTTGTGAGATGTAGGTCTTCCTACGCCTGGTTTTGCCTCTGGTGTGTGGTGTAGACCGGAGGCCCAGGCGAGCCATAGAACCTGCCTGTTGTGTAGCTAAATGGGGGACCATGGAAGATATACGTTCATGTCCCTGCCTTCCCTGTCCTCTCGAGGGAAACACGTAGCAAAAGGAGAGCTTCTGGCTTGTCCCTCCTCAGGGGATGAGTGGGTAGGTGTCGGAGGCTTTGGTGAGGGGCCCCTCCCTACCCGCTTCTGCATGGCTCTGAGCCTGCTTTCCAATTCTGCTTCAGGTAAAGGACGAGCGTGAGCAGCTCAGGCAGACCCAGGAGGACAGAGCGCAGGCACAGAAGGCACTGAAGCACCCTGAGGACGAGGTGGGCACCAGTCACCAAGAGAAAGAGGCCTGGGAGCCCAGTCACAAAGAGGCCACCATGGAGCTACTCCGTGTGAAAGACCGGGCCATCGAGCTAGAACGCAGTGTGAGTGTCCTGCCCATGAACTGACCATCCCTCCTGTTAGCAATTGCCCCCATGGGATATCGTCCCTGTGAAGAATCTGGGGTGGCAGAGGGCCATGGAGGCTATTGGATATAGTAGGACACTTCCTGAGTTGTCCTGGCCAGTCCCTTAGGTGCCTTTCTTTGTAGTTCTTCAGAGTTTCTAATGCAAGGGGCACACCCAGTCTCCTGGCCTCCTGTGACATGTCCACCAGCCAGCCTTCATCCCCACAGTGTTCTATTTACCAGAGCTACATCCCAGTACCACAGCCCAAGCAGTATCTAAACAAAGCTTGATTGGCATGATGTACATGTGGTCTGGGCTACTTTCCCACTGCAGTGGTCATCTTCATTGTTGGCATAGAGATGATGTGGCTACCAAACCTGCAAGTACTTACCCTTGGCCCTTACCCGAAAACGCTTTCCAGTGCATGCTTGTCCCCCTGATTCACAACAGTGACGTTCTGAAGTCTGCTGTGATGGCTTTTCAATAGATGAGCTGAGACAGAACATTAGAGCCTCTCTCAAAGTCACATGCCTATAGCCTATGTTCTGTCTCCTAGCCTGGTTGGTGGCATAATAGGTATGATCTTAGTCTCCTACTCTTTTTTTTTTAATATTTTATTTTTATGTGCATTATATTTTGCCTGCATGTGTGTCTGTGTGAGGTTCTCAAGTCCCCTGGAACTGGAGTTACAGACACTTGTGAGTTGTCATGTGGGTTCTGGAAATTGAACCTGGGTCCTCTGGAAGAGCAGCCAGTGCTCTTAACTACTGAGCCATCCCTCTAGCCCTAGTCTCCCACTCTTAAGTACCCTGTTCACTTGCTGTCTCAAATATAGAGACGTCTGTTGCTGGGGACTTGAGGTCTGTTGGTCGATGGGGAGTGGCTTCAGCTCACAGAAAAGTACTTTTCAGAGATTTCATACCAACGGGAACAATAGAGTCGTGAGAGTGGCTTGTATGCCGTGTGCCTCAGGTGTTGGGCAATGGCCTTTCTGAACTTCCTATTGGTTGTCTGTTTCCAAGAGGGAAAGCATTAACTTCCTGAGCTTGTGGAACCCCAGCTCTGGCCTGCATCTATCTACCCTTGAGGGTTCCGTTAAACTCCGGGGCCTACACCAGAGAGAGCCCGCGCTAGCCATACTGTGTGTAACTGGTGCATGCTTCCCCTCCAGAACGCAGCTCTTCAGGCTGAGAGGCAGCTGCTGAAGGAGCAGCTGCAGCACCTGGAGACTCAGAATGTGGCCTTCAGCAGCCAGATCCTGACCCTGCAGAAGCAGAGCGCCTTCCTGCAGGAGCATACCACTGCACTGCAGACCCAGACCGCAAAGCTTCAGGTAGCGGGACCCAGGACGGTGGGAGCTGCAAAGCCAAGCACGGGGCACCTGGGAACTAGGTGGTTGTTAAGAGGCTTGCAGTAGACAGGGGTCTGCAGGTAGTAAGTAGGGTGGCTCATGAGACTTCTATGGCTGGGCCTAGAGTTATCTGGCTAAAACTTCCTTTCCTGGCTTTTCAGTTTATACAAGTGAACCTGATACCCACCACACACACACACCACACACACCACATACTGCCCACATGCATGCACACGCACACACACACACACACCACACACCAAAAGAGAGAGATTTGGAAATAAGTAAGCTTGGTCAAACTGTTTAAGCTTGGTCAAACTGTTTCTGTACAGTACAGCTTGGCAGAGCTGTTTTAAACTGATGGAGGAGGAGCTATGGCCTGGCTTCCATCTGCTGGAAGCGGTCAGTAGGGCCAGCATCACAGCCCACTTATCAGGTGGTTTTGTTTGTGCTTAGTAGGTGGTAGGAAAATGAAAAGTTGCTCATTAATGTAATTTCTGGGAAAAGCTGGACAGTTACATGTGGGGCAAAGACAATAAACAGGAAATGTATTTGGCAAAGAGGTTGGCGTTGTTTCCTTAAAATAAGAAAATAGGATGTCGACTTGTTACTTTGTTTTTGTCGTGGAAAAAGTCTCTGTCTGGCTTTAATACCAGTAATTCTAGCCCCTGTTCAGTTTTCTAATGTTTGGGATTATGTTAAAATCCAGATGAACGGCCTATTAGCGAAAACGCGGAGCACGCACAAGTCCTCAGTGCAGGCCCTAGCAGAACAAAAGTAAATATGTAAAATTCCATCAGGAGACAGACAGTACTGGTTGTCTGATACTCTATGCTTGCAGATTTTCTGTTGGCTTACCTAGAAATAATGGCGTGTAAGTGGCTTACCTAGAAGGATGATTTCCGGAGATGGTTCAGGATGATAACCTTTCCATAGCCAGTTTTTGCCCCTTCTCCCGCCAAGCCTCCGAGTTCTGGTAGCATCACCCATGCCTGGCCTGCCCTGAGGTCCCTCTGACGCTGCCTGTGGCTGGTAGTCCTGGGCCTGCTCACCACACACAAGGCTCTGATCTCCCTCCCTCTCCCTGCAGGTGGAGAATTCCACATTGAGCTCCCAGAATGCTGCACTTGGTGCGCAGTACACAATGCTGCAGGGCCAGCAGACGGCCAAGGAGGCTGAACATGAAGCTCTGCAGCAGCAGCAGGAGCAACTGGCAGCTGCTTACAAGGCCCTGCTTCAGGACCATGAACACCTGGATGCCCTGTATGAGCGCCAGTCCTCGGAGTATGAGGCCCTCATCCGACAGCACAGCTGCCTGAAGACGCTGCACCGGAACCTGGAGCTCGAGCATAAGGAGCTTGGGGAGAGGTGGGGCCTGGAGGGGAATCGTAAAGCCTGTGGGGCAGGAGAGGGCAGGGGAGGCCTGTGGGACAAGGGAGGCACGGGCTGGGAAGAGGGAAGCTGGGTGCATAGACGTGAGATGGGAGAGAGCCCTGAGGGTAGGGACACAGCCTGTGGAGGAGGCACCTGGTGTGCTGAGCCCCTTGGGCTGTCCCGGAGCTTCTGGGACTTTCCTGAAGCCTGCATGCATCTCCGTTTCTCCCCCGCATTTCCTCTTGGCGGGCTGCTTCCCATTGTTGGCGCACCTGAGCGTCCCCAAAGGGGAGGAAACAGAACCTTTAGCGATTTCTATTTCCCTTTTGTTTGTCCAGCTGGGGATTGTGGCTGGGGACACTGGGGTAAAGGGGCGCCATGGCTCACCCTGTCTCTGGGTGAGCCATGGGGACACTTAGAGACCTGTTCTCTAAGAATCTTTTCTTCTTCCTTCACCCTTTTCCCTGCTCTCCTGACCCACAGCCCTGGGAAAAATCCTTCAGGCTGCCTACGTGTACGGTTGTGCACATTTACTCTCTAGACTGCCTCTTCCAAGTCTAAGTCTAGATTGCTTGCTTTAAAAACCCAAGTCCTCCCATTAAGTTAAACCCTGAATGCACAACGGCACCCACTCCTGTCATCTCGGCACAGTTGGGAGGGGGAATCAGGGAAGGAGGGAGCATGCTCCGAGTCCCCAGGTGCCCTCCCACGGTTACCCACACTGCCACTCTTTCATCTGCACCTGCTGCTATTTTTTTTTAAGGTTAATTTTCCATATGTTGAAATACATAAATGTTAACTTTTCACCATTGGCAGTCCCAGGTCCTGGAATGTGTGTCATTAAAGTCGCCCACTGTTGGCTGAGCCCCTGCACTGCGGGTTCCAGATCTCTGAGCAGGTGTATCTAAAGTCCCCTGTCGCCAGAGCCTGAGAACCAGTGAGATGTACATTAGAAGCAGGCTTGTCCAAAGAAGGAGCCCACAGGAGCGGGGCAGGAGAGAGCCAGCGTCACCTTCCTGTGTTAGCGTTTCCGTCCAGCCCACCTCTGCAGAGCAGCTAGCACCTAATACACTGCTTATGTCTGGCGGGAGTGGCTGATGTGCAAGACGTTTCCATTGTAGGGATCTACGAATGTCATTGAGCCAGAAAAGCCTTGTGTGGGCGTTGCTGGTACTTCGTGGGTAGAATGGTGATGATAATGGCTTTCCCACCAAGTATGGCCTTTTTGCCGTCATATAGCCTCTCCCTCCCATCTCCATCCTTCAGGGCTGCCAAGATGTTGACTTTTCCTTCCCACTAGATGGTGGGCTTCTGCCTCTGGACACCTTTATCCCCTGGCACGCCCCCTGCAGTCCGTACTGTACATGCAGCATTTGTTGGACCTATGCTACATACATGATGCCATGTCTGCTCATGAAAGGGGCTGTGCCCCTGACAGACTAATGCAGCGGAACACACAGCATTGACCCTAATACAAGCCTGATACCTGCTCACAAGGTCTTTACACAGGCATCCTAAAACAGTGTCTTCTTTGGGTCTTTTGAAAGATCTTTTTTGTGTGCTTGTTTCTTTAAGACAGTGTAACCCTGGCTGTCTTGGAACTTACTCTGTAGAAGAGGCTGGCCCTGAACTTAGAGATGAGCCTGCCTCTGCCTCCCAAGTGCTAGGATTAAAGCCTTGCTCCACCACGAGGTTAATTTATGTATTTCATGTGTGTAATTGTTTTGTCTGCGTGTACATCTTGCACACCAGAAGAGGGCATCCTATCCCAAGGACTACAGTTATAGACAGTTGTGAGCCACCAAGGTGTAAGTGCTGGGAATTGAACTCTGGAAGAGCAGCCAGTGCTCTCAAGCACTGAGCCATCTCTTCTCTCTCCTTTGAGTCTTAATGACCATTCGGAGGAGGAAGGATTTTGTAGATGGAGTTGTGACTGACCCTGAAGGTCAAGGTCCTGGCTGGTTGGACACACAGCTGGAGGCATAGTCTTCCGTCTGTGCAAGGGACTCTGTGTGCCCATCACATGGGAGTCACAATAGTCTGGGTTCTTTTCATTTGACACTGACTCAAACTCCTGCCAGATATTCACTGTGTCTGTCAAGGGCTCACTGGTAAGCGAGACTCCAAAGACTTGTGGGCCGTGGGCTTGGTCTGTGTGCTTTGCTGAAGTAACACAAGGGAACCCTTGCTGGTCAATTTGTGGCCTTTATTTGTCAAACTTGGATAATTCTTCACAGTCATTATCCTGGCTCTGGAAGCCAGACAGATCCCCTCGCCTTATCTCTATGCTCCACCATGTTGGGGCCACTTCTGTACTTTGGCTAATGGCCTTGAAAACATTTGTCTTTGAATTTCCTAACCAGGTCCCTTGCATGGGCTGCAGTGAGATGACCCAGGCTCCACTGATGTGGAAGGTAGAAGTTAGGAGACTGGAGACCCCATCAGTGAGACACATACTCGGACGAGGGGCGGGCTCCAGGTTTCCTGAGCCCGGTGTCAGAGAAGAGTGCCGAGATCACTCCTCTTCACTGACTTGGACATCCTGGGTCTTCAGCAGGAAGGGACAAGTCAGGGCTTGTATCCACTCTGCGTTCTGCTGCCCCCCAGTGACAGCTTTGCAGCCTACAAGGACTAAGAAAGAAAATTCAAGGGAGAGAGAGAGATTTCAACTCCCCCCACCCCCAGTGCCAGTGGGAACAGAGATGTGGGCTCCCATGGAGTGAGGAGGGTGTGAGCAGGGATTAGCTGTCTCATACAGTGGAATTTAGCTGTTTATTTTGTGGTTTTCTTTAAATTTACTGGTTCATAGTGAACCACCTTGTAACATGAGTCTCTAAAATAAAAGGCTGTGGAGTGCAGCCCTTATGCTCTCAGGTAACCTACAAAGTGGGCCGGCGGTGACAGGGAAGCCAAGGGACCAGAGGAAGGGAGGGGACTGTGGGCCTCTGGGAGGTCCCCGACCTCTGACAGCATTCATCTTGCTTCCCTGCTGCCCAGCCTCTCACCACAGAGGAAAAAGGTCTCAGAGGAACCCCCCTTTTCCGAGGGGCTTTGTTCCAGTCTCCCGGGGTGTGAGTTGCTTGTGGAAGATAGGCCTGGCTGCCCTTCCAATGGCTGTTTCCTCCACCAGGCACGGAGACTTACAGAAGCAGAAAGCTGAGCTGCAGGAGCTAGAGAAAGTTCTGAGCGCCGAGCGGGAGGCACTACAGCAGGAACAGAGGACCAACGCGGTAGCCATGACTGAGAACCAAAGGCTTCGAGCAGAGCTGGACAGGTGAGCACCCAGCCACGCGTCCCCCCCCCCCCCCTGGGCCTGGGAGGAGTGGCAGGGACCCAGAAATCTCTTCAGACCCGTCCTCACTGAAACCTGCAGCGGGGAGGCCTGTGAACGCCTTGTCGCGTGTTTTCACAATCCCCACGATGCTGGCTAGGTAAGGAGCTGAGAGCTGTGCTGTAGGCATGGGCGGTGGTATTCAGCCAGTGCAGGAGAGGGCGGATCATGTATCTGGACGGGCACAGTCATCTTCAGGTGTGGTGGTAAGCCCAGCCCTTGGTAGCCACTGAGGTCCTTCTTATTCATCCTCCTGTTCTTGCTTCTCTGTAAGCAGACGCTCACTCCTATTCCTGGGTCTTTGGTGGATATGCAGAGTTCACAAAACACTCAAGTCATCTCTCCCACTGTGAACCAAAGTCCTGCCAGGGCCTATTTGTGCCATGTCTTTAGTGTTCAGCGGCGCGAGTCCTCATCGTGCTGTGTTAAACAGCCCCAGGGCGTAGCGCTCGAGTGCAGTCCGTGTCCCTGCAAGCAGAGTGGCAGCCATGTGCCTAGGGGAAACATGTCTGTTAGATAAGCTTCGCCTGCCTGAGTAGAGGGCTTGTGTGTTTGTTTCCAGGGCTGGCTGCTTGGCACTGGACAGCCTGTTGGTGTCCACTTTTTCTGGGCGGGGATGGGGGAGGGGGGGCTCTCCACTCACAGTTTTCCTTGGTTGCCTATAGTCCTTTGGGTAGAGTTGCGGTCTGGTGGGCTTCCCCTGGGCTGTTGCCATGTTCATTCGTGTCGTCCTCGTTTAGCTCACGTGTGAGCAGTCGTGTTGGTGAGACTTTACGAGTGTAGCTTCGGGTGGTACTAGGAGTCAGCCTCACAGTATAGCCCCTAATCCTCCGGCTCTTAGGATCTTTTTCCCTCTTCTGCAAGGTTCCCTGAGCCTTAGATGTGGGTATGTTTTCTAGATGTATCAGTTGGGACTGGGCTCCACATCTCTGTGCATTGATTGGTTGAGGTTTTCCGTAGTAGTTTCTGTTGCAAAGAGAAGTTTCCCTGATGAGTGTGAAACGGCTCTTATCTGTGGGTGTAAGGACAATTGTTTGTAGGTTGTTACTAGGGATTCTGCTGGTTTAGTAAATTACTGGTTGTAGATTCTCCTCCAATAACCATGATTTCACTAGTTCTGATTAATTAGCTAGGTTTCCAGTACCAGGCATGAGCTCTGTTTTGTTGAATGGGTCTTGAGTATAATTTGAGAGTGAGGGGTTACAACCAAGTAGGTACCACTGTGTGTCTATAGGGTTATCGGGCCATGCTGTGGTTAATGTGGTTCTTATGTGTCATGGCTAAGTGGGACTCTTGGTTTCTTCTCTCCTTTGGAAGCTTGTGGGTAGTGTTTTAGTGAAAAAAAGTATTCTCTAAAAAATATTTTTAATAGCATAGCTCTTTTTTCTCCTTAAAGCAAAATGCCTAAAGTGTAATGTAGAAGGCTACTGGCCAGGCTGTCCTGTTGAGGCAGTATCTTAGCCTGCATGCCTGTCTTCCCCCTCACCCCTCACCCAGGGCAGCGTGGTACCGGGGTGCCCGCCTAGAGCCCCAGAGGACGCCATTTGAAAAGCAGCAATTTCGATTGGAAATTTTTTGTCACGCACAGATTTGACTTTGTGTGACCTTGCAGTCTGTCACCGTGGGAGCGAGTACAGGACCCCCAGCTGCAGCCCCTTCTGAAGTCTTTGCAATGCTTTTTAGCCCCTTGCCCGTGTCTCTCCTCCCGCTAGGGTCAGTTTCCTGCACCACCAGCTGAAAGGGGAGTATGAAGAGCTACACACCCACACCAAGGAGCTGAAAACCTCTCTGAACAGCTCCCATCTGGAGCTGAACCGCTGGCAGGCTCGCTTCGATGAGCTTAAGGAACAGCACCAGAACATGGACATCTCACTGACCAAGCTGGACAACCACTGTGAGGTGAGGCGTGGCTTCTCGACGGTCGGGGGTGGGGGACTAGCACTCCTGGGTGGCTTCCCTGAGCCAAGGTGACTCCAGAGTGCCACCTGTGGCAGGGACATGTTGGAGGCCACTGATACTTGCTCCCCGAGGTCAGCGGTGGCTTCTGTCAGTCCTTCAGGACATGGTGGCAGCATCTTTTGTGCCTCTTCCTTTCAGTAGACAACTACATGAGCCTGGAATTGAGTGTGGCTGCCGGCTCCGGTCCTGGGGCACAGAGCTGGGTCAGAAATGGCCATCGTGAGAAGCAAAGCCCTCCTTTAGATAGGATCTCAGATAGACCCCACTATACAGAGTCTGAGGAAACCGAGCGGGTCCCTCCTGATTTCTGAGACACCCCTGGGAGACAAGTAGGGAACTTCAGCCCCAGCCAGATCTGAGCTGCCCATGGAGGAGGAGAGACCCTGGGGAGGGGTGGCACTGACCAGGGAACCCACACCCACTGGGGACTGCCATTGCCTCCCGAGTGCCGGGACTGAAGGCGTGCGCCACCACCGCCAGGCTTGAACAGTGATATCTTGCGGCTAGGGAAAATTAGCTGAAATTTTTGTCTGTGTGAGAGTGAAGTTTTGTTGGGAGACAGCCACTCTTAGGTTATCCATGACCGCTTTTGTGCTGCAAGGGCATAAGACACTAGGTGGCTTGGAAGGCCCGCAGTATCGCTGTGGATAGAAAAAGCGCTTTCACAGCAGAACTTCCAGGTGAAATGCATGGAAGCTACGCGTGTGGTTTAACACTGTGTTGTAGGCACCTTCAAAATAGTTATTTTTTTCAATGAGATTAGTAAGTTGTATTTTTTGGGTTTTTTTTTTTTTTTTTTAAGTCCTGGGGATGGCAGCCCTCTACCATTCAGCCACATCCCTGGCCCCAGTGACATTAATTGTAATAGCATATTTTATTTGACCAGTAGGTGAAACATACCATTTCGTATGTAATCTTGTGTCCCTCTCTTTCGTATTGAATTCTCAGCCTGCTGTGTGTCTGTCCTCACACACTTCCACCAGAACGGCTCCTCTGTGCTCTCGACAGCCACCAGCCTGGCAGCTGGCAGCTGGGTCAGGTGGCGTGTGCATAGGAACGGCAGCCTTCCTGGCTTGTTGAGCCTCTCCAGGTCTTTACTGGAGCAGACAGTACCGAGATGGACGCCCTGTGCAAGTGTTCCTTTGCCTGGAGAGGCTGGGTTCCCAGCACAGCATCACAGGGTCACAGGGTGTCTGAGCGGCTGTCGGTCTGTGTTTCAGCTGCTCTCCCGACTCAAGGGGAACTTAGAGGAAGAGAATCACCACCTGCTGAGCCAGATCCAGCTGCTGAGCCAGCAGAACCAGATGCTGCTTGAGCAGAACATGGAGAACAAGGAGCAGTACCACGAGGAGCAGAAGCAATACATGTAAGAGAACCGTGGTGGGCAGTGTGTCCATAGGGCCCCGGGCCACTGTCCCCAGCCCCCACAGCACACAGTCCTCACTCTGTCCTCTCCTCCCCAGTGACACCTGCTGCTTTCAAGACACAGAACGGCACCAAGCCATTAGGGCTTGAAGGGTTGGAGATGGAACTATGGCATGGTCTAGATTTCTGGAAGAGGTAGAGGTGTGAGGTTTCCTGCTCTCATGTGCCCTCTCTGTGTATGCATACATAGGTGGGGACTCGTGTGTGTGTGTGTGTGTGTGTGTGTGTGTGTGTGTGTGTGTGTGTGTGTAGGCCAGAGGTCAGCCTGGGAGTGCCATTTGAGAAAAGGTCTCTCATTGGCCTGTACCTTCCTGATTATGCTAGGCTGGAGGGGGTCCTCCTGTCTCCTCCCCACTGGGGTTACAGGGGTAATCCACTAGCCTGGATTTTTATGTGGCTTCTGAAGAGCAGTTACTTTACCAACTATGTCCTCTGCCCTCATCTGTTTTTTTCTGAAGTATTGTCCACCGCTGGAAGGCCCCTCTCTGCTTGTAGACTTGAGTAAGTTCCTTTGTAGAAATAGGCAGCCGGCACCAGATGTGTCTCTGGGAAGGATTTCAGACTGAGAACTAAGAATCAGTTTCTCCCTTGCCTGACATTTTTTCTGTGCCTTGGTTAACACCTGCCCTCAGCCATATGCAGGCCCTGGGAGCCTGGAACCCTGGAGCTGTCTCCATGTATGGACAGAGCTGTCTCCCAGTGAAGGGAGTCCTCCTGTGCTGCTGAGATGAGAGGAAGCCAGGTTGATAGGGAGGGTTGAGTGTGGCCCGGATCTAGGTGCTGAGAGTGTAAGAGACTTTGACTCTACCGGGACATGTTTGAAGGGATGGATGTGTGTCAGACGTAATGAATGTGAGGAAAAACCCCTGGGTTGGATAATCCGAAGTGTGTCATGCTATACCATGCCTGTCCCTCCCCGTGGCCAGCATCATGGGCCAGCCCTGTGCTGCTGGCCAGAGTGTGGTTAAGACAAAGAGAGCCAGCCATGGTGTTGGGGGGCAGAGGCCCGTGGCTTTCTGTTTGAGGCAAGCATAGTCTACAGATCATATTCCAGAGAGACCCTGTCTCAAAACAAAAATTTTAAAAGCAGTGTTTATGGAGGGGTGTGGTCACTGAACCCTGGAGCTTCCCTGGCTCTCTCTGATGAAACTATGCTGCCCCCTCTTTGCCTTCCGTATCTGCTCGTCACCTATTCAGGACAGTTTATGTGAAAGCCCACACTGTAATTTGGGGTAAAAGTGGCAGTTGCTTGAAGAAGTTGACCTTCTGTAATCCATGTTTTAGAATCGCCAGCCAGGCTGGGCAGGTGCTGACGAAACAACACAGAAGACCGGTCCTAGGGAGATTATTGGTGATTGTCTTTTTGTATTAGACAGTGACTGTGTCAGGCCAGCCAGAGGCTTGGCACACCTCCCAGCTTGTTCCAAGCAGCGTGCACCCCCTTGGTGCCTTTTCCCAGAGTGCAGCCTTGGCAGTGGGCTCTTGGGAAAGTTTTCAGTGTGGGACAGGATTTTCTCTGCTTCAGCAATGAAGTAACCTGAGCGAGTCACCGCCTAGGGCCTCACTTTCCCATGAGGGGTCTGAGCTAGCTGCCCCACAGGAAGCCCGCAGAGTTCAACAGGCATGGCAGACACCCCAGGGCAGACACACCCCAGGGCAGACACCCCCCAGGGCAGACACCCCCCAGGGCAGACACACCCCAGGGCAGACACCCCCCAGGGCTGCCAGGCACGTGAGCCGGCTGCCAACATGCAGAAGCAGAGATTTGCTCCTTGAGCTTCTGGCTTTTCAGACGGTCACTGTACCCATCTGCTTTCTTTCTGCATGGTTGCTCTGCTGGGGCTGGCTGCCCGGGGCATGCTTAGACTTGCCACAGCCTCACTGTGTAGCTTCAGCCTGTTGCCATCTCTGCTGGTCATCTGAAAGCATTTTGCCTCACAAGTTGTTTGTTACCAGGCCCCAGGGTGCCTGCCTTCACAGCACTGACTGGCGTTTGCAACCCCAGTGCTGGGTGTTAATGCGCCTGCTGAGGTTGCTGCATGAGTGTCTTCATCAGGCCAGTGGTGCCCGGTGTCTTGCATAGTTTGGCCTAGCTGAGAAGTCATGGGAGTTCCAAGTGTGAGTGTTCAGGTCAGAGATTTGCTCTCTTTATCCCACTTAGCTGGATCCCAGGCGCTCTGAGAACATGCATGGCCGGCCGGGTTTTTGTTTTGATTTTTTTTTTTGAGGTAAGATCTCACTTTGTAGCTTTGGCTAAACTGGAACTCAACTCTGTAGACCAGGCTGGCCTCGAACTCAAAGAGATTCACCTGCCTGCCTCTGCCTCCCGTGCTGGGTTAAAGATTGATAGCTGGTACCACTGAGCATAAATTCCCAATTCAGTGACAAGCGTGATGCTGGTCTCCCTCAGGTCTGAGCGCAGACCCTGGTTTCTGATCTAGCTTGGCCTGCTCAGTATGTCCACTCGCTTATTTAAACTGGATTGATTCCGTTTCCTGTCCCTCTGTTCACAGAGACAAGTTAAATGCTTTACGGAGACACAAGGAAAAACTGGAAGAAAAAATCATGGATCAGTACAAGTTCTATGACCCTGCTCCAAAGAAGTGAGTGGATATAAACTCAGTGACTTTCCTTCAGTGACCATGGCCCGGGAGCCATGGGACAGCACCAGCCCTGTGCCCCCACTTAACAGATGTCCCTCTGGCAGTGGCTCTCTGTAACGAGTACGGTTTTTTCTGCCTGCCGCCTGGTCTTGTCCCGCCGCTGCGCCAGCCCCAAATAATACACAGAGACTCTGTATAGATATTATACTGTTGGCCAGTTACTACTTTCTTATCGGCTAGCTCTGTCTTAAGTATTAACCCATTTCTGCTGATCTATGTATTTCTCTTACTGGGGAGCCGGCAGCATACTGCTTTCTTCAGACTCTCCATCTTGACTCCTCCTTACTACTTCCTATTTCCTCCTTGTCTCCTAGTCCCTCCTATCTTCCTTTCCTATTGGCCAATCTCAGCCTTCCTAACACTGCGACCCTTTAATACAGTTCCTCGTGTTGTGGTGACCCCAGCCATAAAAATTATTCTTTTGCTACTTCATAACAATAATTTTGCTACTGTTATGAATCATAATGTAAATATCTGATATAAGACCCCAAAGGGGCCACAATCATAGGTTGAGAACCACTGCCCCATGGCAAAATAAGTTAGAGCTTCCTTCAGCCTCTCCCTGTGCATCCCAGCTTGTCCTGTGAGGTGTGGCAAATGCTGTTTGGCCCTGATGAGGCATGGGGGGAGGGGTGACTCACCCACCAGCCTGCTAAGAGGCAGAAAGTTGTGAGTCAGGGTCATTAAAGCTGGTTGGCTCGTCAGAGTTTTAATATGATGTCGACAGCACAGCCGCGGCCCTATGAGGGAAAGGGATTGTGAGCAGAACGCCTGGCCGGGCCTCACAGTGGGCTACACCTTGGCCCTGTCTCCTCTGTAGACACACCGCCTAGAAGGGATGGCTTCACACGTAGTGAATCTACCCCCATGAGCAGTGGCCCCAGGTTGTGGGGCTAGCTCAGTACCTGTAGATTGCCCACCATCTCTTTTGTACTTCCCCTGGTCACTGGCCTGAAGCCTTGAGAGAGAGCAGCCCCTAAGGACTGACTGCCTTGGCCAGGCTGTGAGTTGAAATCAGCACAAGGTCCTTTCCAGTCTCAGTCTTCTGTGTGGTGGGGCCTGAGGCTGTGATGAGGAGTCGGGAGGCAGGTAAACAAGGGCCACAGGCATGCTGCTGGTCTCTCCTCCGGGTCCCTAAGGATGCCTACAAGCTGCACTTCAGCAGTTCCCTGTAACCCAGACACCTGTGTCCCTGGTGTGCTTACCAAACGCCAGTCAGCGAATACCCGTCATGTCATTGGTTAACATTAACCTACAAATGGCTTTCACAGAAGAAAAAAGCAGAACAGCTGGTTAGCACTGCCCCATTTTTACACATCACGGATGAGTAGCGGTTTAAGTGCGCTTCTTCTAGGAGACCGGCGTGAGTTTCTCGTGCCACATACCCTTCTGCTCTGCGTAGCCTGCACCCCAGAGTTAGGCTCCTGTAAATAAGATCATGACGATGTTCATGAACAATGTCCTCCTTTCTTGAGGGTACTGGGATCGAACTTAGAACCTTTTCATTGCTAGGCAAGAGCCCTGCCACAGAGCCCACACCTTTGGCCCAGTGCCATTGCTTGCCTCTGTGAGCATCAGTTGTGACTTCTAAAACATCTTCTAACCAGGAAAAACCACTGGATTGGAGCCAAAGCCCTAGTCAAATTTATCAAGCCAAAGAAGGAAGGTTCCAGAGAACGGTTGAAATCCACCACAGATAGCGCCCCCTGGCAGCCGGAGCCCTCCGACCCTGCCTCACCAGCTGCCTCTCAGACTCTCAGATCACAGACAGAGAACATCGACAACCCCCCATCCGGTTCCAACTGCGCAGAAGAACGGGACACCCACAACGGGCCTGTGGGGAAAGGTAGGTGCAGCTGCCAGAGGCGGCAGAGTAAGAACAGGGGCTCCCAAAGCTCCGTTCACTGATGGGGTATGCCATGCCTCTGTGGGAACGTGGTGGTGTACGTGTGCCCTCGCTGGTCATGTCACCAAGCCAGTCTCTGGTACGGCTGTGTTGCCCAGACCACTCTGTTACTTTAGAATGAGAAGCATTCTAAAGTGGTTACTCGAACATCCAGGGTTGATGCTCGGGCAGGCCCCCAGGGAGACAGCAGCAGCTGAGTCTGGGGCTCCTTCAGATGTATCAGAGGTTATGGTTAGCTCTGCTGTACACAGGTGTATCACTCCTTCTCCGTGCCCAGTACAGGAAGTCCTGAGTGGCTGCTGTCTCCATCATTTGAAAAGCTCCTTGCTTTATTGTCCACACACATTTGACCTGGAGTCCCCTAGTCTTGGGGCACTGGGTGTATCTTCCCTGAGGGCTGGCGTTTGGAATTCCCTGGGGGCTCTCGTGACAGGAACACTAGTCATCCTTGTAGTTCATCAGACGCCTCGGGCCAGATGAGCTGCACACAACTCTGCCGCTGGTGAAAAGCGAATGGCAGGCAGCCTGCGGTGGCTCTTCCTATTCCCGTGCAGTGAAAGCCTCATCTAAAAGGTTGCTGGGGCTGGAGAGCTGGTTAAGAGCGCAGACTGTTCCTGCAGAGGACCTGGGTTTGATTCCCAGCACCCGCAGGGCAGCTCCCAGCTGTCTGTAACTCCAGCTCCAGGAATCCAGTGACCCTCTCTGGCTTCCACAGACACTGCGGGCACACGTGCACTTAATTCGTACAGGCAAGCACTCATACACATAAGGTAAAAGTAACTTTTATTTTTCTAATTTTGGGGTTTTTGAGACAGGGTTACCCTGTGCAGCCCAGTCTGTCCTGAAACTCACTCTGTAGACCAGGCTGGCCTCAAACTCAGAGATCCACCTACCTGTGCCTCCCAAGTGGTATTAAAGGTGTGTGCCACCATGTCTGGCTCTCTCTCTCTCTCTCTCTCTCTCTCTCTCTCTCTCTCTCTCTCTCTCTCTCTCTCTCAAGACAGATTATTGTGCACACACAGAAGGAAGATTTTGGCAAGGTGGGCTGGTATGATACCAACATTGTTATCTTAGCCACTGCTAGGCCTGTAGTGACTGAACACTTTTGCCGCTAAATCCAGATTTTGGATCTGTTGTGATATCCAAAATGACCCTCTTAGAATCTGAAATACAAGGTACCTTAATTGCAAGAAGTTCAGGGTTACTTTATACTGTGTTTTTTGGGACTGGGTTATTTATGCCAGACCTTCACCCTGAGTAACTAAATTTTTAGCAAAGTCACTGGAACTTTCTGAGTGTGTGTGGGGGATCCCAGGGCTCTGAGGAGCTAGCTGACTGAAATGAGTTTCAGGTGCCCTCTGTTATGTGTCACATTCATCATTACAAGTACCCGGTTAGCTGGGAGGATACATGTACCTGGGGTCGGTTGCGTCTCCATTCTTCACGCAGACGGGAGTGGGTGAAAGGTGAGCCAGGGCAAGATTGAACAGGGCCTCATGCTGCAGGTCAGTCTTGTCTAAACTCATCATGTAACCCAGACAGGCTGTGAACTCATGACAATCCTCCTGCCTCCATCACTGAGTCCTGGGATTACAGGTGAGAGCCACCACACCCTGGCTCTTAACTAACTCCAAACATTAGCTTAATTAACATCTCTTAAAGGCATAGAGGTTTCGCTTCCAGTTTCCATACTGGCGGTTTTTGAACGTTTCCCATTTCAGCCTATATTGTTGTTTACATTGGACAAATTAGCTGAGCTCAGTATAACTGAGTTAAGGAGACTTCCAGAAGCCGGGGTGTGGTGGTACACACTCCTTTAGTCCTAACACCTGGGAGGCAGAGGCAGGTGGGTGTCTGAGTTTGAAGCCCTCGTATTGTACAAAGCAAATTCCAGGACGCCAGGGCTACACAGAGAAACCCAGTCCCCCTCCCCCCAAAAAAGGCAAACATTTCAGAGCAAGAGTGTCTACCTGGTCCAAACTGCCACTGGGGGCTGGGCTCCCTCTGAACCACTGTCCATACTCTCGCTCTCTCTAACCCCGAACAGCCCTTGAGGTGGACATGATTACTGTCCATTTGTTATATTACTTATTTTTTAGAAAATGGACTCTTGAAGGTAACACTGAGAAGGTGAAGCTGATATACAAATAGAGATCCAAGCCTCAGCTGTGGTCACAAACCCAGGCCCCTTATTCCCTAACGTGGGATTTGACCACCAGGTGGCGCTGTAGCAAAAGAAATAGCAGAGACCCTGGTCTCCACTTTAATCCTAAACCAGAAATCTGTCGGACAGGTTAATGCCACTGAAAGGTTTGTTCGGGAGCTTAGATCAGTTGTCTGCTTTGTGGCGTCTGCACCTGAACGGCTAAGGAGTGGAAAGCATGGGGGCATCTGAAAGGAGATAATTCCCCAGGCCTCGGGGTAGGAAGAAGACATTTGAGTGTCTCTAAACTCACGTTGCCAAAGGAGGCGATTCTAGAATTACACCCTATTGTGAGTGCTTTGGGTAGACTGTACCCTGACAGCGGGCCAGCGTGTCATTAGGCGTGTCCGATGAGTTGTCAGGGAGCCTGTCATTAAAATGAATGAGTAAGAGGAGCTGGCTTCCGTGTTAATAAGCATTCTTATTTAATAATTTAACACACTGAAATTGAAAAATCATCTAAACCGGCAGCTCCTGCGGCAGGGTATAGTTCTCCTGATGCGCTTCATGAGTAATGGTTGGCACCAGGCTGCCACTAAATTAAATTGAGTCGGCGCGTACGTGGTTCTGGCCCAGGTGTTGGGTGTTGCTTAGACAGGGTTCCACTTTCCTGTGTTCACCTTGCTAACCCAAACTCATTTGTGATTATTGTTAATTTCATGTGTTTGTCTTTTGTTTCTCCTCTTTTGGGTTATCACAATGATAACGATTTAGCATCCCAGCGCAAAAAGAGTCCCTTTTTGAGAAGCAAAAGCAAGGATAAAGACAAGTCTCCATCGGCCCACCCGGCTCTCTCTAAACGCCTGCGGTTCTGGTCCTCCTCCGACATCCCATCCTCTCCCAACGAGTCTGTCTCTCTCTCAGACATCGGGGATTTCTGACCCTCCCCTTTACCGTGTGTCTGCATCATGTGTCCCTCCTTCATTTCTGAAATTCAAACTACCCACCAAAGGAAGTTAGTCCCTAAAGGCCATTGGTCCCTGGTGGGCCCCCGTTCCTCACCCCAGTTACAAAGTAGCCATCGTGGATTCTGATTGCAAAATAGAAGATGAGTTGTCATGCTCCCGGGACCATTCTTCAGCACAGTTTTAGGGGACCCCAGGATGTACTAAGTAAGTGAAGAACCTCGTGTCCCCCCGTCCCCGCATCTGCAAGCTTATGTTGTGCCTGTGTGCAAAGCGGGAGTGGCCAGTTGTCGCTAAGCGCCCGCCGGCGAGTGGGCCGCCCTTCTAGAGATTTATTTTTAAGCAGCTAAACTTTGCCCCCTCCCTTGTCAGAGTACAGAGCTACTGGCTTCTGCTCCCAGCCCCCAGTCTGTGTTTGTGAGTGATTGCTAGCTCTTCTCTAGCATTTTGAATAATTGAACTGATTTTGCCCAGCCAAGACTGGACTTTTTGTGACTGTATTGTGATTCTCTGACATCTTGGATGCTGAAATTAAGACCATAGCAGACAGAACATATATCAGGACAAAAGTCACACCCAGACGGGGGGAGATGCTGACCAGCGAGGTCACCACCACTGTCATGCTTCTATCTGCCACCACAGCTCTGTGATTTGGGCCGTGGCCCCCTGTCTCCTGTATGGCTATTACATATTCTCCCTTAAAGTGGTCCGCCGTTTGCGGTTCACTTTATCTTAAAAGAGGAAAGTTATTGTCAGTACCGTGCTACACATGGAAAGCAAGTGTGACTGTAGAAATCAGGTGACCACACAAACCTGTAACCATGACAACATTAAGGTTGGTTATCATTGCCACTGATTTCAGCTTATGACCCCGTCTTTAAGAACAGCAAGCCGTCAGTCTGTCTTCCTCGCATGCTATTGGAGTTGTGCTGGTCTGTCTGGTGTTCATGCTGTCTGTCTGCCCATCTCCCACCCTTCTGGACCTTCGTTTTCCCCTGACCCACAGGAAGGCCTCATCACTTCATTCTACCAGACTTGAGTCTTGCTTCTCACCAGGGTTATCATCCAAAATCCAATCTCCCCTTGGTCCAGATCCTGGGATCTAGGCCTTGAAACCACACAGAGAAGAGCCCCGAAGATCAAGGGCCAGTGTGTGTCAGCGTGGCCTCTACCTGCAGCCTGGCACTTGGGCATGTGGCGCAGGCATTGCACAGAAGGCCCGTCCAGCTGTTAGGAATGCTCCCGTGTTTTTCTTTCGTTTATTTGGGGTTATTTTGTTTTGAGGTGCTGGGGCTCGAACCCTGGGTCTGACCCATGCGGTGCAAGCACACGGCCTTCTCACCATGTCCTCAGCCATTCCACTCAATTATATCTTGTATCTGGAGATCCCAGACTCACTCCTATTTGGCTCTCTGCTTATTTGAGGGGTTTTTGTTGTTGTTTTTGGAGGGGGTGCTTTAAAAAAAAATACTATTTAGTTTCAACTGGTATACATGTTTATAGCAGGAAATTAACACTGCATAAAAAGTCCAAGGTACGGGCTGAATACCACCCTGCAGAGATTGAAGTTTTGGGGTTTGCTTGTTTTGTTTCTGAGAACAAACTATTGTGAGCTTGTCAGTGAACTTCCTTTTGACACCCAAGGAACCCAGTTGGCAGGGCCCTTAGCACCTCAGTGGCAGGACTGGAGACAACATCTGCAGGCATTTGCTTGGGCTGTGTAGACAGGACTTGGTTCTGAACAGGACCACAGAAAGTGCACCCTGCAGCTGGCATTTGGACCACCAACGTTTTATTTCTCCTCTTGACTAATGTTTCTTCCCTGCCCGTCCCTCAGTGCTAACTGTGTGGCTTAGCCTCCTCTTTCAGCCGCAGCGGGGGCCACCCAGCTTGTGTCTCTGTGGTCTCTGTGCCCTGCTGCACCTGCTTTAGGACTTGATGCGCTTCCCCAGCCTCGGCACTGGCTTACAACCTCATTTCTCAATGTCTCCTGCCCCAGGCCCCGGGGACCTAAAACCAAAGCGAGGGTCCCCACGAGGAGGCAGTATTGACCGCACAGACACCCCCACTGACCCGGCTGTGAAATCCTGGCCCTCGGAGCCTGGCTCCCGGACTTTTTCAACCTCGGCCATCATGTCAGCCCCTTCCAGCTCCACCCCGGTCCCCAAGCACCCAGGCCGCACCAAAGGTGAGTATGACCTCTGTAGATGGTGAGCTCTGGGCCTGGGGCCCTTCTAAAGACCAAGGATATTCACAGAGGGGGAAAGCTGATGAAGACTTCTGAGTCACAAGTCGATGCAAGCCTTGTCTCTACTTACCAGCCAAGTGACTTTGGATAAATAATTCAGCCATCAGTAGGCCTAAGTACCAGAGAAAAACCAGGACCCACCAGCAGGGGCATTCAGGCATTGGTGGCACCGGGGCTGGTCTGATACCAGGCAGCTCCCTGGAGTCAGGAAGTATTTTCTCCAGAGAAGGTGAATGCGAGGGTCTCTAACCTGTAAGTCTGTTGACAGAACCGAGGGCAAATGTCCCATACTGAAAACAGCGACATCAGTGAGGGCTTTGCAGATATGCTGTGTCCTAGAACACCTCAGGCCCCAAATCTGTGTGAGTCTCACTATGGCTGATGCGATTCCCAGCCAAAGAGCTTGACCAGATGTCAGATGAAGCCCACAGAGGCTCAAGAATTCTGTGGATACCCGAGGAGATCCTGCAGCCCCAAACAGAGGACACGCCAATGCAGAAGTCACTAGAATAAACTGGGGTGTTTGGAAGCTTTGAGGGGAAAGTGTTAAGATGCTAACAGTGATAAGAAAAGTTACAGTGCCCGGGCTGGAGAGATGGCTCAGAGGTTAAGAGCACTGGCTGCTCTTCCAGAGGACCCGAGTTCAAGTCCCAGCACTCTATCTGGTGCCCTCTTCTGGTGTGCAGGCATGCATGGAGGCAGAATGCTGTACACATAATAAGTGAACAAATAAATATGTAAATCTTTAAAAAAAGGAAAGAACAGTTACAGTGCCCGTGAGAACAGGGTGCTAGGAATTAGGAAAGAAATGACGGCAGAGAGAAGCATTTGAAAATGTAAAATGGTAAACAGGAGAGGAACGCTGGAAGTTGCCATCCTTATAATTGAAGAAAGATAAAAATACAAAAGAGAAAGAAAAGAAAGAGAAAAGAAGGAAGCAAGCAGAAACAGCTGAGTATGATTGCACCTACACACTCAGCCTTGGAAGGCTTAGGCATGCACGGCGACACTCGTGGGGTCCCGGAGTTCACAGTCTGGACCCTTGTTGCCAGTGCTAAGTAACTGATTTCAATATGGAGGGAGATATTTCCAGAGATGACCCACATTCTGCTCAGATAGAAGCCGGCAAGCTGGTCGAGGCCTCTTGCTGACTTGCTGATACCTTGTTAGGGGCCGAAGGCTCCAGGCTCGCCCTCCCTCCCACCTCTGCTGGTGAGTCCCAGTTGTCTCTTTTTTCTTTCCTTCCCTCCTGCCGCCTGATGGCATTGTGGCCCCTAAAGACGAATTGTTTCCACACCCTCTGTCTTTGGTGCTGCTGGCTTTGGGGTTGGAAGGGTTCCTGGGGCAATAGACTCAGCTCCATTACCTGCCCCTAGGCCAGAGCTCACCTGCCCTTCAGGCACAAGCACAAAGTGTGACTTGAGTTATGCGGGATCAGTCCAGCGCATTAGCTCGTCTCCTCTTCCCATGTAGACAGAGGAGTGGGATCACCAAACATGCCCTCCCTCACCCCAAGACTTGAACCTTACCTTGATTCGGGGGGCTAAACAAAGGCCCAAGTTGCTCATGCAGCCAGGGTCCCCAGGGTTTTCCTTGTGGGTTGTAGGCGTTCTAGAACCCAGGTACGTTAACTTTATTCTCACTTTAGGTTGTAATTCAGATGACAACCTCTGCGAGCCTTCCATGGAGCCTGAGGGCCCCTACCACAGGCAGCCAGGTGAGTGGCCGGAGTGGTGTCAGGTGGGTTTTTGTGACTAGCACTTTGCGTTTACGTTGAGCATCATGCATATCATGGAGATCTAACACACAAAAGAGGTCAGAGTGGAATTGTCCCAGTGCACGTGGGGAATGGGGGCACAGGGGCGCGGGGCTGCAGCCTCTGAGCTTGCCTTCTCTGCCCTGCCCGGGAGCTTCATCACGCAGTTCCTACTTGCAGCCTCTACAGCTAGGGGGTTCGCTGCCCCCTAGAAGCCTCAGGTTCTGAACTCTTGGCGTGCCTTGCTGTACAGCATCCCCAGGTTTGCCGGTGAGTCCGGTGACCAATGCAGGGAGCGTGTTTTAAGAAGGCCTGCTCTTTGCTCTTGGCCTGGGTCCCAAATGCCCATGGTAACACCGAGTTTATAAAATCCCAGTATTAGACACACTTCTCACCTGCCTGTGGATGTTGTGAGTTTCCGCAGATGACAGAACAGAGAACACCCTCCCAGGCTTCTCAGAACTACAAGTCGCTTTGGTTTCCATCTGTCCGCTTTCATTTCTCTCTCCCTCCCATGTGTCCTTCCGTCCTTGAGCCCAGCCTTCAGGCATACAAGACAAACACTATACCCAGTGAGCTACCACCCCCAGTCTGTTTTTATTTTTATTTTATGTGCATGCATGTTCTCCCTGTGTATATGTCTGTGTACTGCATGTGTGCCTAGTACCCCAGGAGGCCAGAAGAGAGTGTGGGATTCCCTGGAACTGGAGTCATAGGTAGTTATGAGCCACCATGTGGGTGCTGGGAATTGAACCCAGGGCCTCTGGAAGAACTGGTCCCCTTAAATGCTCAGCCGTCCCTCCAGCCCCAGGTCTTGGTTTTTAAAAAGTAATTCCAAGGGGGTTGACAAAATGGCTCAGTGTGCAAGAGCATGTCCCAAGTGCAGGCCTGGCAACCTGAGTGTGATCCCATAAACCATATGGTCAAAGGAGAGAACCAACCGCTGCATTTGCCCTCTGACCTCCATCCTCATGTGCACATGCACGCGTGTGCGTGCGCGCGTGCACACACACACACACACAAATGAATACATGTTTAAAAATAATGAATGTTTTAAAAATTAAAAGCAGTGGGCTAGTGGGAAGGCTCAGCGGGTGAGCCAAACACGACTCAGAAGCTTGGGGACAGTACTAGACCAAGACTCTCGGTGGAGGGCCAGTCAGAAACAAATGCACTGGGTGGCACTAAAGGGAAACAACAACGATTATTATTTAATTTTGGTTTAATTGTGAGTTAGTGCTTTACCAGGTGGTTTAGGGTAGCTTTGAACTCACACCCTCCCGTTTGAGCCTCCTGAGAGCTGGGATTACAGGTTTGAACCACCATGCCGGCTCACCTGTGCTCATCGAACAATTCTTTTCATTCCATATGCCAAACAGAGAAGCTGGTGCTCTTGGAAGGGCGCCCACCTACTATAGGGTGCCCCACTCTGGGTGGACAGACAGGCTCCTGGGCCAACGGCCTCATTAAAGAGTCTGTCTTACTCACGAATCACTAACGCTAACAGTGTCACGCTCTCTAAACAGTGGGTAGGAGACAATGCTGGCTCCCTCGACTACTCCGAGCACGTCAGACAGAAACTGAACCCATGTAAGCCTCCACGGTTTCCCTGTTGAGGAATTTCTCCCTACACTTCTAGGGTCTGACGCTTACTCAAAGCAACGTGTTTATGTATGGTATGTTATGTGTGCGAGGGCACGCACAGAGGTCAGAGGACAACTTGCAGGAATTTGTTCTCTTCTACCATGTGGGTCCTGGGATTGAACTCAGGCCATCAAGCTTGGTGGCGGGTAAAGGTTTACCTGCTGAGCCTTCCCACTAGCCTACTGCTTTTAATTTTTAAAACATTCATTATTTTTAAACATGTATTCATTTGTGTGTGTGTGTGCATGCGTGCGTGTGCACATGAGGATGGAGGTCAGAGGGCAAATGCAGTGGTTGGTTCTCTTGACCATATGGTTTATGGGATCATACTCAGGATCACTTTGCTTGGGACCCAAGTTGATGCTCCTTGGGGACATCAAGCCTTGTAGTGTTTCTGCTATATGCCTGCACTTGACTCCGGGGCTGGGCCCGCAGAGACATTGGAACATTGCCCCTGTCCCTCGGGGTTCAGAGCCCAGAAGCAGCAGTGTTTTCTCCCCTGACACTGGTACACGCTACTGCAGGGGGATCGGGATGGCTCTGCAGACCCTAGAAGGGATGGTCCACCCAAGGCAAGGAGTGATGTGCCATCCTTCTGGAATCTGAAGCAGGTTGATGTCTGCAGCAGCTCGGGCTGACACTTGTGGCTACAAGGGCTGAGTGCTTCCTTTGTCACTAGCAGCCTTGAGTTTTCCGTTTAGAGCAGATGACTGTTGGAGGCAGGTGACTGAAGGACCTGAAGAAAAGTAGACAGCATGTAGAGCGGCCCCTCCGCCATGGCACCCTGTGCTTACCTAAAGGAGATGCTTAGACACATGCTGCCGCATGCAAAGCACTCGCTGTCATATACAGTACCTCACTGCTGTTTAGGAAAGGACTTTCAGTGTGGGTTCCGGAAAGTTCTGTGCAGTAAGAGAGGTAGTCTCTAAACTCCAACCCTGGCCTTGCCCAGAGGAGCCCTTATGTACTTTTTGTACTGGAATTCTGCGATGTGGCCTGTTTTGTTACCGTTTTAAACTAGATGCCTAGACCTGGTGACAAATAGAGACCTAGCTTTGTCGACTGTGTCTAGCCTGCTGAGTGCTGTGTCTAGCTCTCTGTTGCTGAAGCCACTTGCCTCAGAAGAAGATATGCAGCATCCTGCAGACCTTTCTGCCTGAGAACACTGGCCTGAACTGGTGTAGAATTGCGTTATGCTTTCTTCCTTGAGTTGGGATGTTAACCTGGGACCCATCTGGTCATTGGCCCTTTGTATTAAATAGTCATTTCTTCTCAGCATCTCGGCCAAACAGCTTGGAGAGTAGCAGGAACACATCCAGCAACAGCTCACCTCTGAGCCTCAAAGGTAAGGCTCTCCCTGAATTCAGTCCCCAGTACTGCATAAACTGAGTGTATGCCTGTAATCCTAGTGCCTGGGAGGTAAAGGCAGGAGGATCTGGACTTCCAAGGTTACCAGCCTGGGTGATGAGAGACAGTTTAAAAAAAAAAAAACTTAACTAAATAAAGCTGGGTGGTGGTGGCGGCGGCGCTCACCTTTAATCCCAGCACTCAGGGAGACAGAGGCAGGCGGATCTCTGTGAGTTCAAGACCAGCCCAGTCTACAAGAGCTAGTTTCAGGACAGGCTCCAAAGCTACAGAGAAATCCTGTCTCAAACAAATAAAAAACTAAATAAAAACTAATAAAACATGAAGAAATATTGCCTGCTATCTAGTAGTTAGAAAAATTTTTAAGTACAGTTTTCAGTTTTGGTGAGAGTTTTCTGTTTTTACTTTTCATCGGTTTGTTACGAGTCAGAATATAGTGTTAATGGCCGCAGAAGGACTCCATCTGGGTGGCAGTAGTGCCCAGGGCTTGGGGGCAGGGTTTCTGAGCTGGGGTAGCTTTAGGTGATCTGCAGGGGGTGGGACCGAGCCAAGGCTGATGTGCGCCCCATATTACTCTCCCAGGTTCTTCTGACCGTCTGCACAGCCGGTGTGACAGCTTCAGCAGCTCAGACCTGATTCCCAGCAGGGACCCCAGCACACTGTCCCGGGATGCTAGCACCCCAGGACGCGGTATTCTCAGCCGCCATGAGTACCCTCCACTCCGGAATGGGCCTGTCCCCCAGGAGAATACCCAGAAGAGGGTTGCAGCTCCAGCCCACACTGGGGCACAGCCCCGCTCAGCCTCACCCAGCAGTGAGATGGTCACATTGGAGGAATTTTTAGAGGAGAGTAACCGCACCTCTCCTACCCATGTGAGTTCTCTGGGCCAGCTGGGCTGGTATTGAGTGCCGCTAGCCAAAAGATCACTGTGAACTGGCCCTCGGGCCCCGAGGCTGCTTTTCCCTTAGAAGCCAAGCTGGTATAGCCCGTGTCATCTCCAGCAGCCACTGGCAAACTTGGAAGGGCTTTTGAAGGACCACAGAGCCTTGGTTATAGCAGTTTTGGTCTGCCCCTGTAGAGAAGGCAGGCTTGGGCTATTGCTGGCACAACTGTGCTTACATGCAGTGACGTTTGAGTTCTATATGATTTCACATTCCTTGATGAAACAGAGGGGGGTAATGGGGTGGGGGAGGGTTATTGCTAGGGATTGAGCCCAGGGCTTTGTGCCATTCCTAGTCTGCTTGGTTTATTTGTTTGTTTTGTTAATATTTTTGTTCAGTTGCTTAGAAAACTTGCTTGAGCTGGGCATGGTTGCAATCCCCTTATGACCCTTGTATTGAAAAGGCAGTGACGCGCAGACCCCTGCAGCTCACTGGCCGGCCCGCTATGCTAATTGGTGAGCTTCAGGTCAGAAAAAGACAACATGAAGGTGGTCGGCATTAGAAGAGGTTTTTCCGTGGCCTCCACATACATGTCTGCACATTGCATTGCAATTGCATTCAGACACACACATCACACACGTAATGCATTACCCACCCACCCCCCAAAGACTTGTTGGCTCACACATTGTGAGAATAGGCTGCAACGTGCTGGAGGCATAATTAGTAGAGTATTTGCCTGGCTTGGGCAGGATCCTGGGTTCGAGCTCCAGCAACACATGCAAGCACACATGCACGCACATTTAAACACATGTGCACACATGCGCGCGCGCACACACACACACACACACACACACACACACACACACCTCTACCCCTACCTTTGAGAAACTAGCTGGATTGGGTTCAGGGCTCCATCATGCTGACTTGCTCATCGGCGTCTCACACCCTCCTCGCCCCATAACCACCTGCTGACAGACCCTCCTCTGTGCTCTTCAGGGCCACCCATAGGATGTAGTATGCCGTCTGTGTGAGCTCTTGGGGTTTTTGAGTGAAATTCACCATCTTGACCTTGAGGACTGTTGAGTTAATGCTTCAGTCTTCCCCCCTTTAGTAAACAGATTTCATACATGTAGTAAAATCTACGGCCTGTACTAAGAGAGCACAGAGGCATGGAGAGTAATATAAAATACTTTTCATGAGTGTTCATTGAATACCTGGTGTCCATTGGGCAGTAGGCATGGTGCCTACTCTCCACAAATAAAGCCAATCAGCTCCTCTAGAAGTTTGCTCAGTGCCTGGCTTCATGGTCAGCACAGGAGAGAAACATGAAGCATGGTCCTGGGCTCACTGCATTTGTATTTCTGTCAGTCATGTGCTAGCTCCATGCCAGGTACTGGAGATCTTCACACAGGGTAAAGGAATGTTCTACAACAGGTGATGTGGGCTTCAGTTTTGTTTTTTGCTTGTTTGTTTCTTTTGTTTGTTTGTTTGTTTGTTTTGTAGATGAAGCGTAGAACAAGCCTGGTGGCACAGGTGATAAATGACATCTGTGGACATTAACAGTCACAGCTCTTCCTAGATGCTACAGCATCCATAGTGTGTCAGAAAGTACCACCTTTCTGGAGTACAGATGGCTCCTAAGCCACTGGACTGGTCCATCCTTTAACTTGGCACCACTGCAGATCACAGCAGGATCTTGGAGCCCCTGACCCTTACATCCTGTCTGAGCTATCGTCTCTTCCTCTTCCCATTGAAATTATCTGTGTGTGTGTTTGGACAGGTGCACGGTGGCACATGTGGATAGCAGAGGTTTTCTCCTTCCTTCAGTGGGTCCTGGGGACCTAACTCAGGTTGTCAGCCTTGGTGGCAGGCATATTTACTCACTGAGCTGTCTTGCCAGCCTTGGAAAAAACACCTCACCTTGACTGATGCCTCTGCTGGCCTGTGAGATGCTAGCTAATGGCTACAGGCCCCCGCAACATCACAGACCTTTGCCTCCGATAGCTCTGCTTATTTTTAGGGTAACCTGGATAGGAGAAGCAGAGCCCTAAGGGAGCTTGGATGAGCTGCATCCACTTGTGGGCCCTCCAGCTCTCTGGCTTCTCCCTCCCTTCCCAGCTCTCTTCCCGTCCTCAGGAGGAAGATGTGGGTGGCAATGCCATTCCTGGTGTGTGTCTTGTTTCTTTCCTGTCCTCGTGAGTGCCCAAGCCTGTGGGATGGGTAGAGAAAGAAGGGCTGGTTCACCTGCTGCCTCCAAAGCCGCCTCACCCCTGCTCTGTATACCGTAGGCGAGGAGAACAGCTGAAACAGCAGACCGTGGGCCAGGTCTCATTACCGACATTAAAAATGATGGCTTTGTAGGAAGTCACTTCCCTCTATGTCTGCTTGAACAGTTAGGAGCTGGGTGGTGCCTGGCATTCCTTACCCTCTACTCCTGACCGTTCTTCCCAGTCTGCTTCTGGGCATGCCCAGAAGCCCATCAGAAACAGAAATGGCCTAATTTTCTCTTCTCTCCTCTCCCCAGGACACTCCCGGTGGCCGTAACGACCTTCTTAGTGACTACTTCCGAAAGGCCCATGATCCTCCAGCCACAGGAGGCCAGCCAAGACCACCAGCTAGGAAAGATGGAGCCAAGATGCCCACCAGCTTCGTGGCTCCCACCACCAAGATGTCGGTCAACTCCTCTGAAGGGCAGCAGCTGAAGCCAGGGCATTATGTAAAACCCAATTTGAGACCATCTGAGGCTGAGGCTCTGGCCGGGGTCCCTTCGAGACAGGTCCAGCCTCCCCAGAGCCTGTCTCTGGGTAGACCCAGACAAGTCCCAATGCCCCCGACTTGCCACATGCCTGCCAGCCGAAGCGCATCTCTGAGTAGAGCCTTCAGCTTGGCTTCAGCTGACCTCCTCCGGGCCAGTGGGCCAGAAGCCTGCAGGTCAGAGTCTCCTCAGAAGCCAGGGTGTCCTGAGGCCGCAGGGACCAGAGACACAAGCAGCCTCAGCCTGCAGGGCTCCCACAGCTTAGCCCGGGAGCGGACTCCGCTGGTAGGAAAAGCTGACTGCTCCTCTCCAGGCCCAGGTAGCCGTGGCCGACCGTTGGACACAAGGCGCTTCTCTCTGGCCCCACCGAAGGAGGAGAGGCTGGCCCCACTGCAGCAATCCGCCACAGCCCCAGCCCTTGCCACTGCATGTAGCAGCCCCCCGGGCCAGCACTTTCCTCCCACCGTGGCTCCTGCTGTCAGGACAAAACCCAAAGTGCCACCACACTCAGGGGAGGTAGCCACCGTCGCTCCCGTGCGAGCAGGGCTCAGCACCTCAGAAGGAGATGGGTGCCCAGGGCATGGCTACAGTGAGGGGCTCCTGACCAAAAGCCCTGGTAGGTCTCCTGACTTGGCTCCCCATGTGAACCGGGGCCCTGATGACTTCAGTCAAGGGAGCAGCTCAAAGAGCACACCAGCATCCCCAGAGCCGGGTGGGGACCCACAAACAGTGTGGTATGAGTATGGTTGTGTGTGACTCTTGTCATTGGATCTGCAGCTAACAAACGCTAAACTACTTGTGCGCCTTCTGATTCCAATGGCCTTTTCTCCTATTTGCCCAGGGTGCCAGGAAAGGGTATAGAATGTGGAATGGGGTTCCCACACAGTCATCCCATTGGTTGATAGAAACACTGTGCCAAAACCTAAGAGGATTACTCTCCAGGGCCTGTAACTTATCTTCTGTAGCTACAGCTTCCAGCAGCTGGTGTCTAATTGGACAAATCTATTTAGCACTGGGACTGCTTAGAATTCATTGGCAAAACCAGTTTACGCAGAAACAGACACTACTTGAGTGAAATACTCATTTGCAACCTGCCGACCTCCGTTAAAGAGTGTGTGCACATGTGAATTACATGCATGTATACCAGGCTCACAGAGCTGGCAGTGTGCTGAGAAACTCTACTCCTGCCTCGGCCATTGATTTAGGAAAAGCTTAAACTGGGTGAACTGCAAAGATCTGCAGGGCTTTGGGCAAAGTCCAGAGCAGGGCTTGCTGTTCAACCCAGGACCATTGCCACCCCGACCTGGGCTCCAAACAGGGCAAAGCTTCAGGACCAGCCACAGGGGCTAGGCTCTGCTTAGTGGGTTTTGAGGCTACCCAGGGACCAGCCTTTTGGGACTTGCCAGGCTCACTTTCCTACAAACACTGGATGTGCTAGGCCTAGAGTGTGAAGCAGAGATGTTGAATGTGTGTCCCAGTGAGGGACTGTCTGACAGGCATAATTAGTACACAGAAGGAGGGCCAAAACCACACTTGCTTTGTAGTGTGGCTGTTGCAGCCAGCCTTCCTTAGATGAGATGGAATGTTATTATTTCTGAGTAACTTTGGGGGTAGAAACCAAATTTCTTTAATATATATGTACACACATGAATATATATATCCATATATATGTGCAAATGTATATGCTCTGGGGGGGCCTATTTATTTCCTGTTATGTTGGAAGTTATTCTATCAGGCTCTGCCTGCTGTTTGTGTGTCTGGTCCAATCCCTGACATGCTTTGTTTCCTGTTGTAATGGTGCTTTTCCTGGGATGGACTAAACGATTTATTTTCTGTTTTGATGTAATGTGCTGAGAAAGAAACAGGGAGACCTCTGAATGTTAACAAGATCCATGGTAAGGGTGTTTGGGTTGTGTTAAATAGCCATTCGTCTTGGGAGACAAGGGCAGGGCCGTAATAAAATGGAATGGAACCTGGGTGAGTCCTGGTTTTCTTCCCTGAACCATGGCCGCATGCAGTGGCCTACCACAAACTAGGGCTTCCAGCTCCCACACCCCAGCCTCCTCAGCTGTGGGAGTCCATAGGTGGCTGAGTCATTGGGTATGGGAAAGCTGCACAGCCAGCAAGACAAATGGAAAGAACAGAAGTATCCTGTAAGTGACAGCAGCTCCCATGGTCCGTGTCACATCAGTCAGTGTCAGGTGAGTCCCAGTGGGGCAGGCAGCGTCCACATTTCATTTTCCCAAAGATACACAATTCCCAAGTGCTAGATCTCAGATTTGCGTCTTAAATCTGGTGGGTGGGTGGAGGGATGGAATGGGAAAAAAAATATATAAATCTCCCAGGTAACCGGACCTTGTTCTGTTTCCTGGTCCACCTGGTGTTTCAAGTTTCCTTCCTCCTTCACCAGACTTCCTGTGTGAGCCACACTTGCCTCCTGGGCCTGCCCTCCCTTCCTGAGGCTCTGCAGTCTGTTGGATCTGGCTGCTTGGTGGGAACTGCTATCGGTAGAGTAGTCACTTGGCAGGCTTCACTCTGTGTGGCCTTTGTAGGATTTGACACCTGGCCAGTCATGCCTTGTTGTTGGCAGCCTTTATCTCACGACTGTGTCCCTTCTGGGACAGCCTTCCCACATCGACACATCCACAGAGAGCCTGTGGGCTGCCCTGGGTTCCCTCAGTCACTTCTCTTCCCTCCACACACCTCCCCTGCACTCACAAATGTAAACCTTCTAGAAGCTTCAGACATGAAGCCCGCCTTCCTGCACTTCAGCTTCTCAGCTCCACTCCCCAAGCTCCTTATCCACTTGACACCGTCTGTTGTGCCCTACAGAAACCCAAGTTTGGTCTTGATCCTCCTCTCGACTATGTTTAGAGATCATGCTAGACCTTTGTCCTGCCCTTGCCTAGCTCTTTCATCCCAGGCCTCCTCTCCCAGTGCTAGGGCCCTGGTTCTGGTCTCTCTTCAGCCCACTCTAGTTCTATCTAACTTAAAGACTACTGTTGCAGTCTGTTCACTCTGGTGCATCCACCCCAGGTGACCTTCCCTTTGAAACACTCCCCTCTCTGGGTCTCTCTAGTAGCCACACCCTGCACTCTTCAGACTGACTCCTGTACACCTAGGCTTCCCATCAGTCATCATGTCCTGACAAGCTCCTACACATCCACAATTCTAATTACAGGCCATTCCCAGGAGACTCAAGAGCTGACATCCTCAGCCCTCGTCTCCTTTGGAATTCTAGATCTGCACACACGTGACTGAGATGTCCCTAAGGTGCCTAGAACCTGTCTCACATCTGCCTCAAGCACCAAAGCTGGCCATCCAGCTCCCTTTTCACTGAACGTGACGGTTCATGCCCAGGTGTTTGACATCTCCTTGCCTTGCTCCATGCTCTTCCTCTCAAAAAATGGTTTCGACTCAAACCTTGAGTGTAAGGTGTACGGTTTTTCGCCTGTTGTCACTGGTCTTGCCACGCCGCCAGCCCCAAATAATGTACAGAGACTCTGTATTTGATACAATGCTATTGGCCAGGTGTTAGTTTCTAATCGGCTAGCTCTGTCTTAATTATTAACCCATTTCTATGTATTTCCATGTGGTCTTACCGAGAGCGGAGGAATGGCGGTTCTGTTCTCTCCAGGCTCTCCATCCTGACTCCTCCTCCCTACTTCCTATTTCCTCCTTGTCTCCTAGTCCCTCCTATCTTCCTTTCCTATTGGCCAACAGTGCTTTATTAACCAGTATGAGAAACATATACAGAATGACATCTTCCATCACTTGAGTCTGCATCCCATCCCAAGTGATGCTGGTCCTACAGTAACACTGTGGGCCCACTGGTTAAGGAGTATATCCCAATACTAACCCTCCTGGGTCCCATGCCCCACCCTCTACACTGGTGTAATCTTTAGGTGTCTGGAAAGTACCCAAGTGACAAGTCTTCATGTACTCAGCATGAGATGAGGTCTGCAGAGAGATTTGGGACAAGGAGCACTAGAGAGAACATTTGGAACAAAACAAACATTGAAGATCATCATGGCAGATAGATACCTTACTGATATAAATGATGTAGGATATTTACAAATAATAAAATTTTATCAAAGTCCAGGCAGCCAACTTATTGTCATAGAATGTTCTCGTTCATGGTTGCCATGCTTATGTATCAATGTCAACCTGTGCATGGCTGACAAGTGGTGGTAGTTCCAAAATGAACATCATTGACACTTTGTTAGTAAAACAAATGGGTAGCAAGCCAAAGGCTCATGTCAGATTTCATTGATGGTATGAGTGGCCTGCTAAATCAAGTCTGAATGCTGTGTGGAAAGTTCCTCCATGTGTGTGCTATTCAGGAGGTAATGGTCTCCAATATGGCTAACTTTACTTAAAATGAAGGTAAGACCACCTTATTCACCCAAGCCGTGCCTTTATAGTGTTAACATATTGTCTCCATTGTTTTCTTAAGTCAGAGACTAGAAAACAGGTGTTGAACAGGTATGCTAGCACAGATCATGACTGTTAATCCCAGCATTCAAGAGGCTGAAATGAGAGAGAATTTTGGATTCCAGGCCACCATGAACTACTTAGTGAAACCTTATCTTGAAACAAAATAAAAAAGCCAACCACTTATCCAGCCATGAATGCAGCATGCCCATTTTTGTGGTGTAAGTACTTGCCTGATTTCAAATTGTCTGCATGGTGTAATAGAACATGGGTTAGAAAAAAGGTATGAGTAGCCCCCCCACACACACACACAGGGTAAACCCACTATACAGATAAACCCTGAAGATACAGAACTAGTAAAACAATGCAGAAGGATGAATTTTGGGTTTTATGGCCTTTGTTTTTATTATATTGTTTAATTGTAGTTTGGTGTAAGTTCATCTTTGAGATGACCGTCTTTTTCATTAATTAAGTTTATTCATTTACTTCACATCACGGTCACAGTTTCCCTCCCTCCTCTCCTGGTAATGGCCACATTTAACAACTGGTTTGCATTAATTCACTGTTGCTCTTAGGAGCCAGGAGAAGTGGGCTAGGGAGGGGAGGGGCATAAGATCCGTAAGAATGGCCAAAATAAAAACAAAAGACCAGAAGGGAAGTGAGCCTGGGTTGGTCCTAACCTGAAGTTGGGAGGGTAGATGCAGTCACAGCAGCCTGTCCTTCAGAGACTTCCTTGTCCTTCCAGCCCTAAGACTGGCCTAGAAGAAGGGGAGTGACGACGGGGAAACTGACTCAGTATCTAGTGACACAGTGAACAGGGCAGGCCATTCCAAACTCAGCTGCCCTGAGACATAGCCCTGGGGAGCCCAGGTTTGAGGACCTGTGTGAGGCTGACCCAGGGGCCAGCCCCACCCACACCCTTTTTCCTTCTCCAGGGAGCACAGCAGAGCAAGCTTGGCACTCAGGCTCTGCCTGGCACCAGAGAGCCTGAAGTCAGCCAGAGCTGGGGGACAAGAATCTGCACGGTTGTCACCTAGTGCCTGGGGAAGGAGGGAGAGGAAGATGGCTGGGCTCAGCCTGGTGACCCACCCCAGTATGTCTGCCTCACCCTAGTCAATTTGCCTATCCAGGCGAAATCAGCCACCAGTTCATCTCCCTGCCCCCCCCCAAGTACCTCAAAAGGACAGAAGGGATTTGGGTCCCTCCATCTCCAGTGCCTGTGAAGACTGCACCCTCCCCAGGCCACTTCGGGATGTTGGGAGAGAGCTGGCAGCGCCTCCCTGTGTCTGCCTGGGGCACTCACCGGGGGTCGGGTTGAAGCAGACGCTTGCCAAGCCCGTGCCACGCCCCTGCCCTGCGAGTTGCGCACTATCCGCGCCCACCAGAGAGGTGAGTGGCTCCACGGCTCACGGGTGGGTACAGCCAGGAGATAACAACCGCTAGGAAAGCACGGCTGACCTTCATCAATGCTGATCCCGGATCTCTCTGGCAGCACTGGAAAATTCAAATTTCAGGCTCAGGAATAAAGGCCTAGGGGCGGGGATGGAGAGGAGAAAGGCTCGGAGATAGCATTCACTCTCAGATCCGCTTTGATGAGACCTGCCTTGCAGTGTGAGGGTCAGCAGATCAGAGAGGTCCCCTGGCCTGGGCTTCCTGGGGAAGCAGAAGTCCAGCCCTACTCAAGCTACTAGGACATGTCCTGTCCTTCCTAGTTGTAAAGTGTAGGACAGTAGACCAGAGACCATCGGTGCCATGGCAGAGAGAGAGGATTACATGATGGGCAGGAGAGGACAGAGAAGGGAAGGTCAAAGGATTATTTGCCGAGTTTCATCCTTTCCCTCCCTCCCTCCCTCCCTCCCTCCCTCCCTTCTTCCTTCCCATGGACCAACCCGCTGCTGAGCTGAACTCTGTCCTGAGGTGAAGGGAGCTCATTCCTGCCAACTAACCCTGTGGGGAGGAATCAAGAGAGGTCCTTGCTGTAAAGAGAAATTGTATTCTGTACCCAGAAAAGGAAAATCAGTATCCGAACACAAACAAAGCAAGCAAGGAAAAGCTGAGCACAGCGTAAGCTCTGCCCCTGCTGCAGGTGCAGCAGACCAGCCTAAGGCTGGCCCTCAACATTACAGCAAAGAACTCCAGCGGCATGCACAGCATGCTTGCGCTTTCTCCACAGCATGATCAGACAAATCAAAAGAGAACTGGATGGAGAAAACAACAGAAATCACTAAATGCTTCTAGTGGGTACCCACACTTCTCTACATCCTGTTTGCAGCAGCTGGAGGGACACTTCCAGGAACCCGCACCCATTAAGAGGCTCTGCCTCTCACTGTTACCCCCACCATGCTTCCCTGTGGTGGCGCATTGCTTGCTTGCTACTCTATATATCACGAACGAACGGTGTCCCCAGGCGCCCTCCTGGGGGGTGGGAGGTTCAGGTGAATGAATAACTGTCCTCTTGGTCCCATTCCAATGATGTCCTTCTGTCTTTCTCTCTGCCTTCTTCCTGCTCCTCATCCATATCCGCACTTCCATCCTTCAGAAGCCCCAAAGAAAAACGTACACGAGAGCCCGGTTTCTCTGGAAACTGAGCTCTCCTATCCTGGGAGGTTCCATCCCTGGGTGGTACCCAAGCACAGACATTTAGTTGCACGGCCTGGAGTGTGGGACTACACAGAGGAGATGATGGGTGGTGTAAATGCCACAAGTGCTCAGTGAATGCTGTGGAGTCTCCTTCAGTCTTCTCCACCTTTCAAGGAGACTGCTGTGAGGGGACTTGGTGGCTGTACTCATTTCCTGTCACTGTTATGACAGATGGCCACAAACGCAGTGCCTCACACCAGCACAGATTTGTAATCTTGGAAATTTGAAGGTCAGACCCAACAGCCCCCAGGGCGGAATCCTTCGTGAAGGCTCTCCCAGGAGGACCTCCTCTTAGTATTCTTTTTAATCTAGAAGCTGCCCTTGCATTTTTTGTCTCACCCCCCCAAAGTGGACAGTGGCTGGCAGGTCCCCATGCTCCTCCAGCCCTTGCTGTCATGCGATCCCCTAAGACCATCCAGATACCCTTCCTATCCCAAGATCTCCAGTTCAATCACACTTACCATGGCCCCTTTGCCATGTAAGATGACGTATTCACAGGCTCCAGAGACAAGGACCTTGGAGAGCTGTCTCTGGAACCTTTGTGGTAGGGCCGTAGTAACGGTAGCTGACATTGGATGGTTACAGCATGGCACCCTGGGAAGGTGGCACCGGCACACATCTTCACTGCACATATGACACACTAGGACTTTTAGAACTCTGCCTGCAGCAGAGCTGGACCCTACAGCACCCCGTTTTGACTCTGAGGTGACACCACCTCTCTGGGACCATTGCAGATCCTATGCCCCGGGCACAGACCAAGCAAGGACTACAGCTGACTGAATTCAGGGAGAGAAGTCTCATTGGAATTTCTGACTAACCGTGGTCTAGGTTAGTTCTCCTCCATCTTCTCTTTCCCATAGTGCCCATAATATGCACCTAAACCATGGACCCAGAAGACTTAGGGAGGCTTCCAATAGACATTTTTATTGTTTTGTTTTGTTTTTTAAAATTGATTATTGGTTTGTTTTCTTGTGGTACTTTGGATTGAACTCAAGTCCTTGTGCAAACTGGGTCAGTACTCTACTACTGAGCTGTAGCCTCAGCCCGTTTGTTTGTTTGTTTGTTGAGACAGGGCCTCACTATGCAACCTGACTCTAGACTCTTGATTCTCTTGCTTCAAACTGAGTTTTTCGATCATATGTGTGTATCATCATGCCCGGTTTGTGGCTCTCTCTAAGGGCTCTTTGTCATCATCCTTCCTCACAAACTCCAAAATGCTAAGACCCAAGAGAAGGCAACTTTTCTAGAAAGAAAACAAACAAACACATCCAAAAAAAATCAGTCTTGCACCTTGAACCAGAGCACTGCACAGCCGCCTCCCATGGGTGCTGGGATGAGAAGGAATGGCCTAACGTTCATGGAACACTTGCTAAAGCCAGGCATGAGTTAAACCATTAACTCATTTGTTGCAGCCCTGTGAGGTATTGTTAGTGATGCCATTTTACAAATAGGAAATTGGAGACTCAGAGGGATGCTTAGGGTCGCAGAGCATCAGTGGAGAAGTCAGGGTTAGGTACATGCCTGTAAGAACCAAGACGGTGGCTGCTTATGCTCCTTCCTTCCTTCCTTCCTTCCTTCCTTCCTTCCTTCCTTCCTTCCTTCCTTCCTCCCTCCCTCCCTTCCTTCTTTCCTCTCTTCCCTCTTCCTAGACTGGGAACAGAATCCAGAACTTGGTGCATACTAGTCAAGTACCACTGAGCTACATCATCCCCAACTCTTATTTTTGTTATGAGGCAGAGTCTCACTATGCTGCTTAGGCTGGCTTTGAAATTGCTAGAAGAGCCTCAAACTGGACCTCTTCTACCTCGTCCTCTAGAATAGCTGGGATCACAGGCCTGCACCAGCATACTCAGCTAGTCTCCTGGTTTCTATGCCAATCAGAAGTGAGGGTTCCCTTATATTCGATTCTTAGGTTGATCTTTATATTAAGCCCATTTTAGAGAAAAAAACAAAAAACAAAAACGGAGCCAAGGAAGCTGCCTTATTTTCACAGCATCATACCTTCGAAAGTCCCTTGCCCTTCCCCCTTTGCAAGGAACTCAACCTGAGCAAACATGGCCTGAAAGCTTCCCCTTGGGGTCCCAAGGTCAGCCCGATAGAGCAGTGGTTCTCAGCCTTCCTAATGCTACAGCCCTTTAATGTAGTTCCTCATGTTGTGGTGACCCCAACCATAAAACTGTTTTCATTGCTACTTCACAACTGTAATTCTGCTTCTGTTATGAATCTTAATGTAAACATCTGATATGCAGGATATCTGATATGTGTCTCCCAAAGGAGTCATGGACCACAGGTTGAGACATGTTGCTCTCAATGCATGTGCTCATACTCTACCTGGACTTCAGCTGAACCCCCCACACACACACACACACCAGCCTCAGCATCTCCTCTCTTCAGATGTCCCCATTAGTCACAGCCTTCTGAGATTATCTAGGGAGGGGCAAAGCTGCCGTGTGGTACTCTGCTTGCCCAGGCCACCTGGTGAATCAGCTCAGGCCCCAGCCTGCTGGTGTGTGGTTGATGCCAGAAATGATCATTCACAGAGCAACCAGCTTCCTGCCGCCTAGACTATTCTAGAAGGTGCTTGACTCAGCAAGGGTGGGTATTTCTGAGGAGGAAAGTTGTCTATCTGTATCCACTTGCATGATCAGCTCTGCCTAGGACATGTTCCGAGGTGGCAGGAAGTGCAGGGCAGAAAGTGACGGGAGGAAGGCATGGGGTTGAGCAGCTACAGAAATGAGTTGGCACTGGGGACTCTGCGGGAGTAACTGCCCGTCCTGCCTGGAGAATGAAGAGAGGGATTCACTCTGAGGCTGGCCAGCTGTGCTCATTGCCAGAACAAGCTGGGAAACAGTGCTTTTTAAAAGTAGTTAATCTTTGCTCATTCTTAACTCCCCATTCTGTTCTCCGTGTGTCCACTGCTCCTCTGTCGGTCCCAATCCCAGTGGAAACTCAGACATGAGCTCTAAGGATACAGTAAAGCATCAAAGATATAGCAGCAACTGACATCCATTGACTTTCCCTGACTGTGCTGAGCCTTGAGCTAGGAAGAAGACATCACTGGGTTTAACTCATGCAAACGTGACAATCGCGCTCATAGGTAGTATCCCCATTTTACAGACAGGGAAATGGTCACAAGGTGACTAAAAGGTCACCCTGCCGGTGGAAAAGGGGCTGGAGCTTAAACTCAGATGCTCTGGCTTTCAAAACCAGACTCTTACTACGTTCAGAGTGACAATTCAAAACAAAACAAAAAGCAAAGCAGGGGTCGGGGAGGTGCCTGCCCTACAGGCTTGAGGACCTGAGTTTGGATCCCAAGCACTCATGAAAAAAGCTGGGCATGGTCACATGCATCTGTGACCTCGCCTGATGAGGGCGGTGGGGTTGGGGCAGGGATGACAGACAGGCTGATAATCCCCAGGGCCCTCTGGTTAGCCAGTCTAGAAGTTAGATAAGCAATTGCCAGAGAGCTAGGAACCACATAAGTTGGCATAGGATGGGATGTAGATTTGAATCCCAAAGTCTTCATCGAATAGCTGTGTGGTCTTGGGCAAATTATTTGACCTCTTGATGCCTCCATGTCTCCTCTTATAAATGGGAAAAATAGTAGTAGCATGTTCTAGAGTGAATCAAATCAACATGTCTAGGTGCTTAATAGCAATGCAAGCTGTGGCTTTTGTTACAGTGTTATTTGGGAGCACATAGGGCCAAGGGCATAAAGTTTTTCTTTATGTCTCCATAAAACCAGAAGGGGTCATTGGTGAAGTCCTGGGCCACCCCTGCTGGCTCTAGAAGCACCGGGTCTGGGATCCAGGAGGCTCAGGGCTCAGATCTGTGACACTCACATTTACCGAGTGGCCACCAATGTACCACTGATGTTGGAGATCGAAGATGAATATAGAAAGGTTATTCTTGTCCACCTTTCTCCCAGCTTCCGGTGTTGGGTTTCAGTGCCCCTCGCAGTGCCTGTGGCCAAAGAAGTTCCCTAGCCCTTCAGGCTTCCTCTGCAGAGCAAGTGTCTAGCTCAGGATGCTAGCGGGGGCGGGGGATGCTGCACCTCCGGGACCGGCGCGCGCTCTGGCCACCTCGGCCCTTCTAGCAGGCGCCTCTCCTGTGGCCTGCGGTCAGTGTGAACTGCAGGGCGTGGGCCGGCAGGTCTGGCTGTGCCTGACGGGGGTTGGGAGCCGGAGGAATCTCTCACAACGTGGCCCAGGCTGGCTAGGAGAGAGACCTGCCTGCCTGCAGGAGTCCCCAGCCTCTCCTGGCAGCCAGAGCACCGCACCGGAGGACAGCAGGCCCGCGTCCCAGACTGTCGCCTCACAGGTACGCGTCCCTGAGAGCCAAGCTCCTTCTTTTTGCCACGGTCCCGGGTCGCTGGCATGCCAGGGCCCGCAGAAGCGCGTGGGGGAGGGGGGTCTGCGGCTGGGTTGTGGATCCTGCCCCAGAGCGCACACTGTGGGATCGGGTGTGCAACCGCTGCCCGGCGACAGATGCGGGTGCGACTGCGCGCAGACGCGTGTGCACAGCAGAAGCAGGCACACCTCCAAACAGCATCGTGTTTGTGCGGTGGACCCGCAGAACTGACTGTGACCGGGTAGTGTCTGTCCCGGAGCGCTGGCGCCTCCCGGTCCTCTCCTGGGTTGGGTGTCTCCTTATGCGGTCGCCACCGGGTTTAGCAGCCACCCCCGTGCCTGGCTCAGTAGCCGCCTGGTAATTTCTTCACCTGAAAAAAAAAAGTGTGAGACCTTTAACCCTTCATTTCTCCAGTTCTGGTGACCCAAAAATTACAGTGGGGTCCTTTCCCCGAATCTGTGTGTCCCTTCTTCCGGCAGGATCTGGTCACACCTCGGGCACTGAGATCCAAACAGTTCCCATGTCCTCGCCTTTCACTCAGGGACAGGAAAGCTGGCCCACCACCAGTCAGCAGGAGCAGTACTAGCACTTGCTGGTCCTAACCCCTAAATCTCCTCTGGGAATCAAACAGCCCAGAGAGAAAGCTGTGTCCCAGATCCTGTGTCTGGAATGAAGGGATGGGTGGATAAAAGCGAAGCAAACGCTAAGAGAAGCAAGTTATCTGGGGCTCAGCACTGGATCAAAAGGGCACTGTCTTGGTGCCAATGTGCCCGAATGGCTTTGAGCATGTCTGGCTGTGAAAGGGGAAGGGGACACCTGTGGATGGATGGATGGGTGGGTGGGTGGGTGGGTGGGTGGGTGGATGGATGGATGGATGGATGGGTGGGTGGATGGATAGGTGGGTGGGTGGGTGGATGGATGGATGGGTGGGTGGGTGGGTGGGTGAATGGGTGGATGGATGGACCCCAGAGTTTAATGACCATCTAATGGTCGTTTGAAATGACACAAATCTGAGACAACAAGGTTATGACTTGTGTCATTCCTCCTGCCTCCACCTCTTAATACAGAGGTGAGTGTCCAAGAGGCAGAGCAGGGAAATTCCCAGCTCAGTGCGCAACACCGGACAGGCTGTATATGCCTTGAGCTGTCTGCCCAGGTCCAGAACTCCATGGCTCCATTCAGAACAGCCTCTTCTGTTTGTTGGTATTGGGCTTCTCCTCCTTTTTATCCTCACCCTTTCTCTCCTACCTGCTCTCCAGAGGGCTGCACAACTGCAATGCACACCTCCAGTCCACAGCGCCCTCACCTCAAGCTTCAGTGGGCGCCTCTGAGAGAGGGGCCTGTGGCTGGAGTTCACTGTCTACTGTCTCTGACTTCCAAGGTGTAGATACCAACTCTGAGAATCCCCCCCCCCATCCCCAGTACATTTTCAGGGTAAAATGCACACTGTAGGAAGAGATTTCTCCAACAGGGACTAGAGTCAGAAGGACAATTAAACTGGGACCTCTGGGGGCCTGGCGTTGAAAGTCCTGTCCCAGCTAGGTGACCTCATCGCTGTGCTTTCCCTTTCTGAGCCTTTGCGTTTTGCAGGGAAGTGGAGATGGCAATGCCCACGTGACAGAGTCGATGCAAAAACTAAAGTCAGCTAACCATGCAAATGAACCCAGTACATGGTAGACCCTTAAGTGATTTGGGAGCCAATAATACTAACATGCCCATTAGCCACTGCAGCTGAGCAAAGCACTTTATTATTATTATCATCATCATGTTATTGTTTTTAGAGATGAGGTTTCTCTGTGTAACACCCCTATCTGTCCTGGAACTCACTCTGTAGACCAGGCTGGCCTTGAGATTTGCCTGCCTTTGCCTCCTGAATGCAGGGTTTGAAGGCCAGCGCCACCTGCAGAGAGAAGCACTTTAAATACATGAGCTCAGCTAGGGACTCTAGATAGGAGGAAGAGCCAGACTTCTTTAAGGGTGTGACCCATAGTAGGTCAACTATGCACCACTGGGTGGCCCCACACCTAGGAGTACATGGGTAGCATATTGGATTCAACGTGATCATTAAAAAGTGAGGATAGCTAGCTGGGGGGGGGGGATAGGTGGATGGGGCGGATCTGTGAGGAGTTGGGGGAGGGGAGAGTGGGAGTAACGTGATCAAAACACAGTAAATGGAAGAAACAAGGGGAACAAACAAAAACGATGTGGGCTCAGCATACTGCTATGTTGCTCAAAAGACTGAGATTTAGGAAGGGCTCGGAGACACCGGGTCATCTCTGTCAGCTGGGTGGCCTTCCTGCCAGTGGACCACACACACGTATGCACGCGCGCACACGCACACACACACACACACACACACACACACACACACACACTCTCATAGAGCAGGAGTCTGGCCCCCGCAGTCAGCCGGGGGTTCCTCTGGGATGTCAGCCCTTGTCTTGGGTGGGGAGCTCCCTCCAGTTTAGCACTTTTATTTCAATTAACAGCTGTCCCCAGAGACAGGGAGTGGGGGCTGTCTGTCTCCTTAGGCTGAACTCAGAAGCTGAGACAGAATTGCTTCACTTAACTCTATGGGTCAGGCCATCACAGAGCCCACCAGTATCTAGAAGGGCTCCTACTGCTTGCACCATCTTAGAGTAACCCTTTCCCTTCTCCTCCATCTTCCCCACCCTCTTTCCAGGGTCTGCTATAGCCCAGGCTGGTTTCTGATGACACAGAGACTTCATGTTAGCTATGAATACTCAGCCTTATCTTAGCTCTTATTTTCATCTGTTTCTCTTTACGTTTTGACTCAGGACTTGCTTGCTTGATTTCTTTCTTCCTTCCTACCCCCCTCTTTTCTTTCTTTCTTTCTCTCTGTCTGTCTGTCTGTCTGTCTGCCTGCCTGCCTGCCTGCCTGCTTCTGGCCCCAGGTGTGTCCCTCTTCCTCCTTTCTCTCTTTTTTTTCCTTGAGCCACACTCTCTGCCAACCAGCCCTGCCTATCCCTCTCCTGCCTAGCTATTGGCCATTCAGCTTTTTGTTAGGTCAATCAGGTGCCTTAGGCAGGCAAGGCGAAACAGATGCCACCCATCTTTACATAGTTAAACAAATTCAGCACAAACAAATTAACACTTCTTTATGTGTTTAGCAAAGGTGGCAGAAACAAAGGTATCACACCATCACATAAATATTCTGCAGCATAAACAAACTGGTGTTAACTGTGGGCCTCTGACCCCCTGTTCTGGGATTACAGCTATAGGACACCATACTTGGTTTTTTGCAGGGCTAAGGACTGAACCCAGGATGTTTCTGTGCTAGGTAAGGTTTCCACCAACGGAGTCAGATCTCAGCCTCCCTGCCTTCTGCGTGCTGGGAGTCAGTTTGTCTTGTACAAAGATGACAGGTCTCTTCCAGGAGGACCAACAGACACACAGTCAGTGTTTGTGGTCTTGAGTCAGGGCTGAGGGAGTAATCGTCCTATGTGGTGGTTTTCCCAGCTTGTTTCTCAGGAAGTCTCTACAGCATCAGTCCTCATCCCTGGCAACCTCAAGCCTTCAAAACCAAGAGGAAGAAGATAGAGAGGAGTAATCTAGATTTGGGGGAAAAGAATTTATCAGGTGGCCCTAGGTCAAGTCAGTGTGCATCGTTGTGGCTCCCAGTCCCCGGGAGAAGTCTGTTTGCTTTCAGGAGGCTGCAGCCTGTGCTTGGATGACTGTTGTCAGACATTATTGAATCATTAATTGATGGCATAGAGCTCTCAGGGTGGGTAGGCAGGAAGTGTAGAAGGAGGGCAGACTTGAGTTTCCATGGCAACCTAAAGGCCTTGGGTTACTCTGGCCTGAAGCAAGAAGGATGCTCAGACAGCTTTTACCACCACAGACCACAGACCCTCCTGGCTTGAAGTCTCTGGCTGGGCTACAGGCTTCTATGGTGATTCATACTCACCCAGAGCCAACCCCCCACACCTTTAGAATAAAAACTTGCCCTCTTCCGGTTCTCCATTCAATGTCCTGCCTGTCTCTCCCATTTTTTAAACTCCTGACCGCTTTCAGCCACACCAGGCTTCAGACAGGCTGCAGGAAAAATGTGTGTAGAGTCCCTCATTCACTCTAATACTTGATGTACTTAGTGTACGTCTCCCTTGATGGGAGACGAAGGGGACCCAGGCCCAGGGTGAGGTGGGGGGCTGAGAATAGAGCTCAGAGGTAGAGGTCGGAGGCCCAGCCTGCAAGGGGCTATGGTGTCAGTGTCCAGCAGCACACTTGAAACGAAGGAGAATGTGGGCGTCCAGAAGTCACCATGCACAGTTCCGTGAATGACACTGGCAGTCATGAAAATATATTAAAGCCAGCACCATCAGTTGCCAGCTCTGTGACCCTAGGTCTCACTTGGGGGGCAGAGCTGCAATGATCATGTCTTCCCCACAGAGTGACAGCCTTTGAGGAGCCCAGCACCCTTCTGGCCAATGGATACAGCTTAAGGCATGCACGTACCCATCTTGTGTACCCTCAATTTGAACTCCCTTGTGGTTGAAACTTCCTGCCACACCTCTTTCCTCATGAGGTCCCTGGCATATAATGAGAGAACAGACTCACCTTTAGCGTCACAGGGCAGCCAGGGAAGGACAAAGCAGTCACAGAGGTGGTGTGGAAGTGGAGGGGAAATTGGTTTGCCCTCTGGGCTCTGGAAGGGCTGCACAGAGAAGCTGGTATCGAAGCTTGGCCAGGAAACCTCGGTATGTGTCATAACCACCCAGGAGATTGCTGAAATTGATTCCATCCCTTAAAGATACTTTGTGTGTGTGTGTGTGTGTGTGTGTGTGTGTGTGTGTGTGTGTGTTCGTGTCTTCAGAGGTCAGAACAGGCTATCAGAGCTCTGGATCTGGAGTTACAGGTTGTGAGGAACAAACACTCCACACTCATAATATTAAGCCCTGGTGACCGGAGTATTGAAAGTGAGGCAGTTTATATTACAGCCCTGCCAGGCTGGGCACCAAGCCAAAGAAGCAAGTGGCCAGTGTATAGTGTGCTAAATAAGAATCTGGAGAACGATCGGCTGATGGATGTTTATCCAGGGAGAAATCACTTACGACAGAGACAGATGACCGCCGCAGGTTCCCATCCTAAGGATGCCTCCGGATGCTTTCTGTCTCCGAGTAGGAAGTAAGAGACCCCAGACCTCGTGCCCCCAGGTGACACCGCACCTGTTCCCACACCCCGATGGTGTGTTCAGTACAACAGGTGCGGGCAGGGTGGGTGTCTCACTCCACCAGTGCACCAGCTGAGGGCAGAGGACAGCTTTCATAACCCGAACGTGGGTCCCTTCCTCATTGTCCTCAAGGGCTGAGCAAGGGGGGCATGGGAGGTGGGGTAGAGTCTGACGTGTCCTCTGCCGCTTATGGTTGCCTACCTCTCAGTGAAGGCCCTGGGTCGTTTATCACCTCACTTTTAGATTCTGCTTGCTTGCTTATTTATTTGTTTGTCTATTTATGCTTCTCAGGGACGTAACCTCTGCAGGTCATGAGGAAAGCCTGGCTGTTGATAATTTTCTGCTCTAAATGTCTAGTTTTGGTGGCGGTAGCTAAGCTTGCTGGCATTAGCAGGGACCAGCGCTTTCTGTTCATTGTTGCTGGGCCTCCAGGTACTTTTGTTTTGAAAATGGACCCTCTTATTTTTCTTGCACGGATATTTGTGGATACCCAGCTTTCACTGTCATTGTTACTGTTTTGGTTTTTTTCTTTTTTCTTTTTTTTCATTTAAAACATTTATCTGTTTTCTTCTTTTATGTATGTATGGTTGTTTTGCCTGAATGTATGTGGGTATGCCACTTGTATGCTTGGTATACTTGGAGGCCAGAAAAGGGTGTCAGATCCCCGGGCACTAGAGTTGCAGATGGTTGTAGGAATTGAACCTGGGTCCTCTAGAAGAGCAGTCATTGCTCTTAACCCCTGAGCTATGTCTCTGAGGGCCCAGGGTTGCTTTGGTTCACTTGTTTTCTGTTTGGTTATTGTTCTTGTTTAAAACAAGTCGTCATCATGTAGTCAGACTTCCTGGAACTCATTGTTACACTGGTGGCCTCAGACTTGCAGAGATCCATTTGTATGCACCTCCCCAGTTCATGCCTAACTAGTCGCTTGCCTTGCTGCATGGGTTCTGGGACTCAAACTCTGCTTCTTGGGATTGCACAGCAAGTGCTTCCAACCACCGGGCATCTCTAGGCCCTTATAAGACTCTGAGTCTGTGAGTCCAGGGCAGGGCCTGGAATCTGCATTCAGTAGGCACCCAGGTGTTACCAATACAGCTGTTGTCAAGGTCAACAGCGGTGCTTTTGAATGCCCGTGCATACACACAGTATTGTTTTTAAACTGAAAACCAGAGCAGGCATTGGTTGATAGCCACATCCTTAGTGGCTGCTGTAGACATTGAGGGGCTGCAGGTTCTTCCAGATCCGCCTGACCCCTGTGGAACCCGCTGCATCCCCAGGAATCTAGCTGACCTGTGCAGAGTCTCCTTGGCTATAAGCGTGTGCTAGCTTAACACACAGCACTGAAGACATATCCAGGAAAGGCTCCCTGCAGTAAACTGCAGATGGCTAATTACAGGCATTGCTTACACTGCCAGAACCCCAGGGAGCCCCTCAGAACCTCCACCCTGATTAGCTTCAAATCAGTGGAATAGTTTGAATCCCTGAAAACCCTTGTGGTAATATACAGTGCTCCATCATCATTTTCCAAGTTGATCTGCCCAGTTTCTGCCTTGGCTTGGGTCATCAGATGGCAAGAAGGTAGGTTCTAACTCCAGGCTCAGTATCATCAACCAATCATCATCATCATCATCTCACTGGCTGTTTTTCAGGACCTACTAAATGCCAGCCCCTTTACTGGGTTCAGGACCTACTAAGCGCCAGCCACTTTACTGGGTCTTATCATCTTGGAGCTTCACGAAGTTAGTAGCATATATGATTCTCAGTGCTACAGGGAATAGGCGTGTTCAACTTGACCTCCAGGTCTGAGTCAGAGCCTATGCTGCTACCCTCCGTCTTCTGCTGGCCTCTGAGTGGCCATGTGGTTACTCCCATGTGCTGGAGACCATACATATAGACCCCCAAGGGCTATTCATGTTGCCTCCCATGCTGCCTAGATTTCTGGGGAGATGGTAGGTAACTTAAGTTCTTCTGTGGTCTAGAACTCTGTCTCGGAACAGACTTCTGCATTGAAACAAATGGCAGCCAACGGCTTCCAAAGCAGCTGAGGGAGGTTCACAACTCTTTAGAGGCAGATTCCAGAAGTAGATGTTTATGCTGTGGCACAATAGAGGCAGTCAGGGCTCAATCCAGTGGAGTCCATGGTCCTTTACAAGTGCCGTCACTTTGACAGGGCCAGAGGTATAGTGGAGAGATGTAGTGATGCATGCCTGTGATCCCAGCAGGTCCACGGCTTAGGCAGCAGGATCTTGAGTCCAAGGGCAGCCTGGGATACACACATAGTCAAGTTTCTGGCCGCCTGAGTTACATAAGACACTGTGCCTTACCAGCTGGTGGTGGCACATACCTTTAATCCCAGCACTCAGGATGGCAGAGGCAGGCAGAGCGCTGTGAATTTGAGGCCAGCCTGGTGTACAGAGCGAGTTCCAGGGGAAGCTCCAAAGCTACAGAGAAACCGTCTCAAAAAACAAAAACAAAACAACAACAAAAGAAGCCCTACCACCAAAAATAGAGACTGTGTCTTTAAACCCAAGGGGGAGGGGAAGGAGGGAGTAAAACTTGGCAGGTGGCTGGCCTAGTCCCATTCAATGGCACCCTCCTATTCGGCCCTGCCCTGGGCAGTAGCTGCTCCCCGTGTTCTCTTCTGTGGCTGAAAGGCAGAGCCCTGGAGATTGGCACAGGGCAATTCTTGTTGCGATAGCAGTGTGCCACAGGCTCTTTGCTTTTGTATCATTGTAGGTTATATTGGAGAAATTTCAAAAGGGCAGGGGCTTACGGTGTTTCTAGGATTCCTGAGGCCACTGTGTAGTGTCACTACTGAAGAAAGAAAAAAAATCCCAACACCAAAGACCTACCAATGGCTCTTTTCTCTTACTACACGTCGTTACAAGGACCTGGGCTAAGGAAACCCTCCATCAATATGCCTGAGGCACGGTGGGTTTGCCAGGGGTTCCTATTCCAGACAAAGAGTTATGCATTTGCTAACTGAGGTCTAGGACATTTTTTCTGGTCCCTGGGTGTCCTGGAGGGAGTTCACAATGTCATTACTGGCTCCTGAAGGTGGCGAGGTCATAGTGTGGGTACAGTTTCTATATGTCCTGTTAAGCTGGGCCACACTGAAAGGGAGGGCCAGAGGTGCTCTCTGTGACCCAGGGGTAGTCAGGCAGGCAGTCTTATACTCTCCCCTCCTCTGTGTGACATCATGGAAAAATAAGTACACTCTAGACCTCGGGCATAACATCTGACTCTAGCAGATGGTCACCCCAGAACAAGTGGCAGCCCTTCCTGTAACATTAGACCTCCAACTAGCAAGTGGTGTAGGTGACAATTGAAAAGGGCCTGTTATGTGCTGGCATTTCTTGGAAAGAGCCTCAGCTAACACTGTCCTGTAGCAGTATGCTCTCTGGAGAAGACAATGATGTTGTGCCCCCTGGGCCCTGTGGTGTGTGATGTGTGTGCACAGGCTCCGTGTATATGTTGTGATGGGTTTCCAAGGACCCTGCTTTGGAGAGACTCTGTCTCAGTCCTTGACAACAGCATCAGGCATCAGTCACAGCTCAAGCATCCTTATGGTTAGGCTCTGTCCAGATCTCTGGTCCTCAGGGCCCCAAGTTTCCCCACCTGTAATTGCAGGGCTGGACTGGGGAACTTCCTACAGCCTGGCCTGTGTCCTGCAGTGGGTAAATGAACACAGGAAGGTTTCATGACGGCTCGCAGGAGCAGGAAGAGTTCACGGGTGGGATCCTGTACTTGGTTGATGCTCAGGGCCACACATCTAATCCTGCCCAGAGCTTTGACCCTCGTACCCCTGCTCTATGGGTCTGTGGAGCTGGTCCCATTTACCTGTCCACTTTAGTATTTTAGTATTGACCAGGGAACTTTGCAGAACACTGATGCTTGGACAATTTAATTAAACTAGAATAGAGCCTGCCGTGCACACACACACACACACACACACACACACACACACACACACACACACGTTGTTGTTGTTGTTAATAGGCTCTGAAGTGGTTTTTTGTTTGTTTGTTTGTTTGTTTGTTTTTGAGGAATGCGGTCAGGGCTGAGACCCACTAACCCAGATGTTAGTTGCCAGGAGGGAGGATTTGAGGCTAGGGGTGCACTCAGTTTTCCTGTCTTACCAGTTGCTAGTTTGTCCCTACCTCTGGTGGCCCTAAGTCAGCGACCACAATGCAAACCTGAGGGGCTTCAGTGAAAAGAAAGCTCCAGAAAGGAGGTTCAGTGTTCTGTGTCTATTGGTATCTAGCATGTACCCGAGGTGACAGCTAGAATTAGGGTGTCCAATTCTTTCTAAGCCCCCACTCCAGGGCACCAGCCTTAATTCAAGTCTGAGTGTTTGCAGCAAGACTAGTCCTGACTCCACCTGGAGCTTGTGGCAAGCCTAAAGGATGGAGGGTGTGTGGAGAGATCCACACTGCCTCCCTCATCCTCCTGCTGGCGGGCGGGCGGTTCCTCGGCAACCGCCCAGCCTGACACCAGATTGGAGTTCACATGATTCTGCCTCAGCTCAGGAATGGGTAGCCTCCAGCTGGGGATTTTCTAGATGAGCTGGGAGGGTTTTCTGCAGGAATTGAGAGAGGGCCAGCTCATCCCGGTGCAGGGTTGTCCATGCACTGCCAAGCTGAGCTGTAGGAGTAGCTAGTTGAGGTTTGAGGATAGCGCTTAGCTAGACAGACTGAGTCAAAGCCGACTCTTACTAGGTTCTCCTGCAGAGGACCCCTGGGGCTGCTGAGGCTGGACTTCACTGACAGCTCCCCATCTGCCCCTCAGCTGCCTGTAGACACCTCGTTGCCTTCCTTTGCCTTTCCAGGAGGCTTCAGAAAAGCCAGGAAGTGTGGGTATGGGATTGGATAGTTTCCAAACTGACCTGCTTGTGGGACAGAAATCAATCTAATAGCTCAAGACTTGCGTATAAAAGAAATGAAATAGAAAATGCCAGCATGCATGACAAGCATCAAGGTAAGCATTGCTTTGGGGAGTTTTTTTCTCAACCCACATGCGTGTGTGTGTGTGTGTGTGTGTGTGTGTGTGTGTACAGGGCCATACTATCAAGTGTGTTTCTTGCTATTGTTTGTGGTTTGTTTTTGTGGTCTATTTTAAGGCAGTCTAGCTGCCTTTCTTCTGGACTCAGATCCATCCTGACTTACTGTTTAAACCATGGGAACTGGTTCAGCCTCCCTGGGCTTCAGGTTGCATGAAATGGCTAGCAACGCCAGCCCCACCCAGCTCACAGGGATTTCGAAATTGGACTGACTTTGAAACTGTTACAGGACATTAGAAATGAGACTCAGTTATCTTTGTCATTGCAGGAGTGAGACTATTTGGGGGGAAATGTGACAATAGAAGGAAAAAAACCAGTTGATTTCTGTCTCCCTTCCCCGGGGAAACTTCTTCTGAAGGACACTTGGGTACCCTAATCCCTCTGGAAGCAGACTGAGTAAATGTCTGGGTCAGCTGAGGGAAGAGAAGCAGGAAGCCCCCAGCTCTGCGGTCTGAGGCTGCGAGCGGTCCCTGGCAGGCACCAGCAGACACTGTCTGGGGGCTTGCAGAGTTACTGCACGCAGGAGAACAGGAGCCGGGGAAGAGATCGTTCACACGCCAGCCAGGAGGAATCCAGCTCTCTACATCTTCTCCTACCTGGGACCAGCTTCACCTTGTGAGGTGCTTCCTCCGTCTCAGGGCTTCGTTCGAACCCTTGGTGGCTTCTACCCTGGCTCCATGAGTATGAGGGTCTGCCTCTAGGTGCTGAATCACTTTGTGCACAGTTCTTAGTTTTTCAGCTAGATGATAGAGAGCTGTTTCCACTGCCTTCTTCACGTCCCTCCATCACGGAAGGCCACGAACTGGGTGCATGGAAAGTAAGCTGGTAAAACACCCTCCATGAGCAGGAGGCTAGCCCACAGCAAAGTCTACTGGCCCCCGTGGTGTGTCTGTGAGGCCTGGAAGCTGAAGCTGGTTGCTCAGGGGTGACCCTGATCAACGGTTGGAAGGTGAGGGTAAAGGAAGAGCGAGGATTCAGTTTAAAGCCCGACCTACCACACCCCAGCTGTGGAAGGCCCAGGAGGCTGGCTCACCGCCCACCCTCGGTGTTCTTATCGGGGACATGGAATGTATGTACAGAACTGTGCTGGCTAACGGAAAGTTCCATGCGGATGGGCCTCAGCTTTTCTACTTCAAAAACACTTCTGTGTCCAACATGGTGTTTAGTTTGTGAGGATGAAAGTTCTGGACTCCAGGTAGATAGATTCCAGTGGATGGGTAGAAGGATGCCTTCCCCCGGAGGCTGCTCATCCTCACGAGTGGTAGGAGTGTGAGCTGGCTGTATGAGACTCACCATCCAGCTAAGGCAGTCCCTCAGGTCCCTCCTTCCCACTTTCCTACTTCTGCAAGTGACCTCACTGCTCCAGCACCCAGCCTCGGAGTCCACACCCATGTACCTACCCATTCATCCTCCAGCTGTTTCCTCCCCTACCTGCCCCTCACTCATCAATACATGCATCAATATGTCTACCTGTTCATTTATCTGCCCACTCACCTACATCCCCACCCATTCACCCACTCCTTCCCCTAAACATCCACTCCCCACCCAGCAACAACCCACTTATCCATCTAACAGGTCATTTTTGAGAGGCTTGAGGACCAGGCATTGAAGAGCGTCTCCATTCCCTCTCCCTCACTTCCTTCCTATTTGTTGGCACCCTGTACAGCCTCTTGTCTCCTCTCTGGCCATGCCTGTCTCATACTTCCATGCTGTCATGCCAAGCTACTTTCAGTACTCATTTCTCCCTCTTATATTTGATGGCATACACACATTTTCCACAGGCAGAAACTCCCTACTGTTTTGGTAGCTCTTCCTCTTCCCTTAGCCTTAGTTTGGCTGTTGCTGCTCAGGAAGCCTTCCCTCACTGCATTAGGCTACTTCCAAAGAACTCCCACAGACTCCTGAACTCTTCCCAGGAGTTTACTTCACTGATCCCCTCTTCCTCGTGGGAAGGGAATGAAGTTGGCTGTTAGAGCCAGGGTATAGTGTAATGTCTTCCATACAATGGACATTCAGTGACTGTTCTAGGAAGAATGTTTGGATAGATGGAAATGGGTGGGAGGCTGAGTAGATGGATAGATGGGTAGATAATGGATGATGGGTGGTGGATGGATGATGGATGAAGGATGGGTGGATGGATGGATGGATGATGGATGATGGGTGGATAGGGAATGGATGGTGAATAAGTGAATAGGTGACTGGGTGGGTGGGCAAATGTTTGGACAGGCAGTGTATGACTTGTTGGATTTGTGTTTTGGAAGATGGAGTGTAGGTAGTGAGTCACAGACATGAACCTAACTTACGGCAGTTGCACGGACTTCAGGAAGGAAGTCTTGACCAAGCCAGTCTTAGGTGCTGGTGAGAGAAAGGAAGAAACGAGTGATGCTTTCAAAAGTGTAGAAGTTGAAAATTCTAGGAGTTGGCAATGTACTTAAAGCCGTGAAGGAGGATGAGGGAGAAAGATAAAGGACATCCATTCAAGGCGAAGAACTTGGCAAGTGGGGACATCTTTTCTAAGAAAAGATTAGTGGAGAAAATGTGGGACCTAGTGTGAACCCCACTGAGCATGTCCTGTGCGATTGCAGGAGTGGTTCATATCACCTTCAGCTAGAGCTCTGGGAGCCATCGGGCTGTGATGGGATTAGAACCACAGAAAGTATGCAAGGAATCACAAGAGTGACCCAGCACTGATGTGTGTGTGAGAGATGCTCATGCATCCACCAGGTGCGGCCAATGCATGTGGCCTTCCTGACTTCTGGGATTGCAGGGTCCCTGGGGGTGGGAGTTCTTCCCGTTTTCTCTCTTAAGTTCTGTGTGTGTGTAGCCTGGTTCTGTGAATGCTGTACATGGTCCACAAATACCTGTTTCATGAGAACTGGAAGTACTGGCCTTTTGGGCAAGTTGCTTTGTCTCTTTGGTCACGTTATGTCTTAAATAGAAACAAAAACAGGGTTGTGAAGGTGGAACTGTAGTGCAGACATGGAACCCTAAATAAAGTGCCAAACATTTTGCAAGCTAAAGGAGAAGACACAAGAATACCTGGGCCCCTGGAGCCACTCCCTGCCGGAGGAGTCTAGAAATGCCGGGCCTGTGGCCTGTTGTGGGCAAAGTTCCTGTTGGGTTCTAAGTCCCTTCGGGCTGCATCTGCTCTGTGCCTCAGGAACTCAAGAAAGAGAGCATGTTCAGAATCTGAACCTATGGCCTTCTAGACGTTTCTGGTGCCTTGCTGTTCAAATAGTGTGATCCATAGTCCAGCAACCCTGCATCTTCTGCATCTCCTAGGAGCTTTTTTGAGACGGAAACATTTTTGACCCAGCCAGTTTGGAAACTCAGGCCAATGAGACTCTGCAACATTTTAAACCTCCAGTGGATCCGGATGCACCCAGTTCAAGAACTGCTGTTCTTTTTGCTCCCAAGTGAACGTAGGAGGTGCCTCAACCTCACTGCAGACAGCGCTGCTTCTTGGCTCTGCGGGCTTGTATATTTCTGCCTTTGGTTGCCAGAAGTAGCTTGCTGCTGGCTTAGGAAAGAGGAAGCGACAAGCCCCACCTCACCCTACCCCACATGTCCATACACTCACCACTAGTAAACAACAGACTTGGGGCCTGGTGACTGTCAGGGAATTTCCAGGACCTGACAGGGCATGCCTCTGTCTGTGGAAGACAGTCTGCTCTGGTCTGTGGACGCCTGGGGCCTGTGCTGTATCCCTCCCCACTTACACACACACCTTTTCTTTCTCAAGCGTGTGTGTGTGTGTGTGTGTGTGTGTGTGTGTGTGTGTGTGTGTGTGTTTGAGGTGGTGCCAGAAGATACCTTTCCAGGAAGTGACAGTCGAGCAGATCTCGAGCAGAGCAGATGCTGTGTGGGGCAGGTGTCACAGTGAACTCTAGGAAGGAGCCGCCAGGCAAGATCCAGATAGAGGGACAGAGGCACAGAAGGCCGCTGTGTGGCTGCCTGGTGGGGTGGCAGGCAAGCTTAGGGAGCTAGAACCAGGGGTCTGGTAGGTCAGCAAGGGTGCTTGGTTTTCAGTCTAGGTGTGAGAGAAACTGCTCCCAAGTGTGTAAGCAAGGAGGCGATTCGGGCTGCTTCTCCGGAGGATGGACGGACAGACGGACGCAAGGGCCTGAGTGGGAGGACTGGGGTTGGGTAGAGGCAGGGATGAGGTGGAGAGGGGAGCTAGGGTAGTGAGGAGGGAGGGGCTGGAGGGCTTCTGAGGGTTAGGGTTACGGGAGAGCTTGGGTGGAGGAGGGGGCTGGGCTTTAAATCAGTTAGGGGAGTTAGAATCCAAATGAGAGAAAAGGGTGCTTTAGACCAGACCTATCCCCTGCTCATTAAAAACAAAACAAAACACAGGAGAACTCTGGTCCCCTTATCCAGGAAATCTGAATATCCATAGTGGTCTACCTTATTCCAAGGGCACACATCCATCACCTCCAGCAGCCTAAAATCACAGGTGCGTGGTACTGACCTCTATTTATACCATGAGTTATCAAACATGTACATACCTGTACCCACGATAGTTTAATTTGTATATTAGACGCAGGAAGATGTGAGCAATAACTAGTAAGAAAAAGAATAATTATAGTAGTATACTGTAATGAATTTATTTGAATATGGTTTCTGTCTTTCAAAAATATCATTTTTTTTTTTTGACAGAATTTACTAAGCAATTAGCCCAGGCTGGTTTTGAACTCACAGTGATCTTCTTGCCTCTGCCTCATAATTGTTGAGATTACAGACAGGCGGATACGTGCCACCATTCCCACATACATTATGTGCATATATAACATGTGGTAGTGGTATTTATTCGTCATGTTTAAGTGACTAGGTGGCCCAAGGTGCCATTGAAACCTCCTGTTTCAGCTTCTCAAGTTCAAAATATATTAGTGTGCCACACTCACCCTCTTCTCTCTCCCACAGTTAACCTTGAGTAGCTGAGATCAAGGTTATAGAAAGCACAGGTCAGAGCGGGTAACTGGATGTAGTTTTCTATAAGACCGCATGTGGCTTCACAGAAAACCCCTGTGTTGGTCCTCAGGGACCCTGGGCCTGGAGCTGCGGAATCCAGATTTCTCTAAGCCCCTTCCCAGTAGATTACAGCCTCTCCTTTGCCCATCTCGGCTCTGGTGGTCCCAGGCCAGGCAGGAGTCAAGGCAAGATGGGAGGCAGTGGTGGAGAGGAGAGCTGGGGCGGAGGGGGAGGCCTGGGGTTGAAGAGAGCTAGAGGAACTTGAGTCTTGCAGTCTGCTGAGACTTGGTCATGGTCTCTAAGAGGCTGTTCACCGGAGCTCAGCTAGCCCTCAGCTCTCTGAAGAGGGCTCAAGGGGACGGAAAGTCAGTTCTTGGCTAGGGGTAGAGTGGCGGGAAAATCCGAAAGGCTACAATGTGGTGTCACTTTCAGCATAAATGTGCAGGAGACCTGTGACAGTAAGTTTCATCATGAGATAGCAAAATGCTGTACCTAAAACATCTTCAAGGAATAAAATGCAAAAAGGAAAAAGGCTTGAAAATGTCAATTGAGCAGGGCAAAGGGCATGAACTATCACCCTGGCACTGAGGAGATTGACTTCACCAGTAGACAAAGCTGTTCCAAAAACAAACAGACAAACAATAAAAAGAGGAAAATGCTGATGTAGCTAGCCCAGTGCGATTTTCCAGCTGAGAGAGAAGGGTTAAATCAATGTAGCAGTTTAAGCCTTTCCTGTTTTGATATGTTAATTTATCAAGTACTTGGACCACAAAACATTGCATTCTACCTTTAGACATCATTGTGGTTTGGAATTTCCATTTGTTAAATTTTCAGTGCATAGCTCTCAGGAGGGAGAGGCAGGTGGATCTCTGCGCATTTGAGGTTAGCCTGATCTACAAAGTGAGTTCCAGGGCAGCCCAGGCTACATGGTGAGACCTTGTCTCAAACACAAACAAACATTGTCAGTGCAGTCAACTCACTAATGTGCTGAAGGAGTGAGCATCTCAGAGGTCCCCTTTTGCCGCCGATAACACTGCAGCTGCCCATCTACCATCTGATGTGGTCCTGACCATAAAAAGGAAGGCGTTTTCAACCCCCAAATTCCAGAGGAGGAAACTGAGCCTCAGAAAGAGTCACGAAATCAGGCAAATGGCTGGCCCTGGCTTGACCTCTGCTTCTTTTGATCCCCAGTCCAGAATCTTGTCCAAGATCCATTGGGAGGTGAGAGAGGCATCACTTGCTGAGGAGCAGCAGGAACTTGGGCAGGGCCCTGTGATGAGAAACTGTCCTTTGTTTCTTGCTAAGCACGGAAGGATGTGGACCAGGGTGTGTCTCTTCTGAAGCTGTATGGAGAGGACCCTGGAGCAGCTGTAACCTCAGTGTTGGGCCTAGTTCTACACTCCTATAATGTTATCAGACTGTTATTGGTATCTAAGATGATGGAGCCCACACGCTCTTGCCTTGAGTCGCCTCTGGAGATCCAGGCTCAGTTATGCTCCTAGGGCCTCCTCTTTACCTTCCTTGCTTGCACCAAGGAACCAGAAAAATAGATAAGTGACGGGATAAATAAGGGAAGACAGAGATGGGCAGCCACAAGCCACACCCCAGCGTTTTGGTATGTCTCGCTCGGTTGCACTGGAGCTGCTTGGGTGGTACAGCTTCTCAATGAGCACAGCACATAAAACAGTGCGTACGTACAGTAGGTGTTCCATAGATGTTAGCTTGATTATTTAAAGCCTCTTCTGCCTTGACTTGTAGGGGTTCGCCTACCACCAGTGACGAACAGTTCTTGATACACTTGAGTCACCTTCTATAAACAAGATGGCCAAGGAGAGATTGACTTCATCTCCAAGCCCATGAGGGGTGAGGCCCCTTCTGGCCCAAAGATGGGGAACATCACTACAGACAACTCCTCGCTAACCTGCCCCATCGACCACACCATCCACCAGACACTGGCTCCAGTGGTCTATGTGACCGTGCTGGTGGTGGGCTTCCCGGCCAACTGCCTGTCCCTCTACTTCGGCTACCTGCAGATCAAGGCCCGAAATGAGCTGGGAGTGTACCTGTGTAACCTGACCATTGCAGACCTGTTCTACATCTGTTCGCTCCCCTTCTGGCTGCAGTACGTACTCCAGCACGACAACTGGTCCCATGGTGACCTATCCTGCCAGGTGTGCGGTATCCTCCTCTACGAGAACATCTACATCAGCGTGGGCTTCCTCTGCTGCATCTCCATTGACCGCTACCTGGCTGTGGCCCACCCCTTCCGCTTCCACCAGTTCCGAACCCTGAAGGCAGCCGTGGGCGTCAGTGTGCTCATCTGGGCCAAGGAGCTGCTGACCAGCATCTACTTCCTCAAGCACAAGGAGGTCGTCGAGGACGAGGACCGGCACCGAGTCTGCTTTGAGCACTACCCCATCCAGTCCTGGCAGCGGGGCATCAACTACTACCGCTTCCTGGTGGGCTTCCTCTTCCCCATCTGCCTGCTGCTGGCCTCCTACCAGGGCATCCTGCGGGCTGTGCGCCGCAGCCACGGCACACAGAAGAGCCGCAAGGACCAGATCCAGCGGCTGGTGCTGAGCACCGTGGTCATCTTCCTGGCTTGCTTCCTGCCTTACCACGTGCTGCTGCTGGTGCGCAGCCTCTGGGAGGCCAGCTGTGAGTTTGCCAAGAGCATCTTCAACGTCTATCACTTTTCCCTCCTCCTTACCAGCTTCAACTGTGTTGCTGACCCGGTGCTGTACTGTTTCGTCAGTGAGACCACTCACAGGGACCTAGCCCGCCTCCGAGGAGCCTGCCTGGCCTTCCTTACCTGCTCCAGGACAAGCAGGGCCAGGGAGGCCTACCCTCTGGGTGCCCCTGAGGCTTCTGGGAAAAGTGGGGCCCAGGGCGAGGAGCCTGAATTGTTAACCAAGCTCCACTCAGCCTTCCAGACCCCTAACTCACTGGGAGTGGGAGGATCGCCCACCGTCGGGTTGGCCTAGCTTGAGTCATCCGTATGTGAGGCTAGGTTAGGCCTGAGCTTTCACCAACAGGCCTTGTGGTCTGGAGCTTGTGTGGTGGCTGCCTCCCACATTACCATGTACGGGTGCCTCTTTCCTCAGGCAGGAACCGTGTGGTCTTGGGCCACAGCTAGGTCCCCCCTGGCCCCTGGAAGCCTGCTCTGTGTGCTGAGCCTGGGCCCTGCTGGGTGTGTGAATGAGCCCATATTCTCTGCTCTACCTGAGCTACATGTGGGAGAGAGGCAGAACTGTCTCTCCCAGGACGTTTGCAAAGAGCTGCAGGGCTGGGGCGTGGAGTGGGAGAGTAGGAGCCTGAGGGTTCAACTGCCAAGCCTCCCAGTGCAACTGTCACCTCACATGATGCCAGTCAAAATGTGCTGTGGTCTTGTGTGACGCAGGAAGTTGGTTAAGGTGAAGAATGGGGCTGGGGTGAGGTACTGGTGAGGATGGGCAGGAACAGCAGCAGAGTGACGACCCAGGATATGCCCCAGGACCAGACACATCTCACTTTTACAGGGCTGGCCGAACAAATTCCCAATCCCCAGGGCTGATGGCAAACAAACCCCAGGGCTCTCTGGGGAGACGCCGGGGGCCCTGCAAAATGTCATCCTGAAGCTCAAATAAGAGAACTTGGGCCTCAAGCTGTGTCCCTGACCAAGTTCCTGACTAGGGCTTTCCTTAATTAGCCTTTTGTTTCCATCTGACCAGAGTGCTAGCTAGACCTGAGAGCTTGAGGGAAGGGAGAGAAGGGGAATATAAATGGCAGGGTGTCCATGGCAACTGTGTGCCAAGACACTGAAACCAGAGTGATGTGACTACCGCCAGGGACTCCTAGCCTTCACCACACCCTGTAGACCAGCCAGCAGCCTTTGAGAGGAGCGTGGCAGTTTCCCAGAGTTCCTAGGTACAACCAAACTAACAAAACACACATCATCATGTCTCTTGACCACAGGTTTGGACTCAAGCTCCACTCTGGTATGAATAGTTCTTGTAGGAGAGTTGCCAGAGATGGCTGCATGCCAGAGAGACCCACACCTACCCCAGTAGGAACTTGCGGGGCAATGGTGATGGCTGAGTGTCGGCACCTCTTCATTCCACAGTATCCCTTCCTCCCCCTCCATTTTGACCTGAAATTCTGGATTCTCGCTGGCTTGGACTGGAACAAGCTGAGCCTGGCTCCCCTTATAACAGGGAGCTGTATTTTTGTATTGTCGTCTCTCTTATGCCAAGTATCCCTGTGTTGGACTATGAGGTGGATTCATATAGTGACTTCAGTCTGCAAATAAAACAAAGTAACCAATCACAGCAGAGTTTGTGCAGTCTTTATGGGCAGGGACTCCACCCACACCAGGGATATCCAAAATGTCCAAATGGTCAGAAAGATCCAGGGGTTGACCTTAGGGAAATCTTGGGGACTGCCCTTGAGCACCCATCAAGTGGTCAGTCCAGCCACCAAGTGCAGAAGGGTCTTCTCTTCTGCTTTGTGGCAAGAGTTATGTACCAGTGCCACACATTGTCAAAAGTCTGCCCTGGGTGCATCTGGGCAGGGTGTTGTTACAAACCCACCCAGATGCATCTGTGCAGGGTGCTGTTACAAACCAACCCACTGGGATGTATCTGTTCAGAGTGTTGTTACAAACCCACCTGGATGTATCTGTGTAGGGTGTTGTTATGATGAATCTGTGCAGGGTGCTGTTACAAACCCACCTGAATGTATCTGTGCAGGGTGTTGTTACAAACACACCCAGGGACTTTTGAGGTGAAAGCCTAGCCCTGTGGTTTGAGGAGTGCCACTCCCTCTGTCTTTGACCACTTGGGACTCTGTATGTTGCATAGCTGCCTCCACAGTGAGAGGGAAGCCCCATTAGACCAGAAGAAGGGCTTGGTGAATTCATCTCTCTGACATTTCCCCAGAATCATCTGGCTTTGTTTGGAGCCGCCTACCTTGTTTGTTGACAACCTCTATCTGCTGGGGCATCTTCCCAACAGTGACAAACTCAATGTTTATCACTGTGATTGCCAACATCCTATTGAAACATACATTTGAATATGACCACTTAATCCATGCGTGGGTCCTGGAGTTCTGGAGTGTTGTGGAATAATAGATCTTTCTTCCAAACAGACTAAGCAAGAACACTATTAAGGATTAATACTGCTTTCTCTCCTAAGAGAAGGGCTGGTAGGCAAAGGCCATCTGGTTTGGATTGAAGGTGATAGAAGCCATTAAAATTCCTTTCCTACTCACCACTGTGGCTTAGTAAGACAAGGGCTCATCTTCCTGTTTACACACACTGGCCTGTGGGTTGGCCCAGGAAGAGTGGGAGAAGGCTTCACTACAGAACACAACCCCATCTGCTGCTTGCTGTGGGCTCATGCATTCTTGAGAAAGCTGGAATCTGACCCAACTGCTTTATGCATCTGGGGACAGAAACTGGAATTCATCTGGTCTCTGTGTCCAGCACTCTGGGGGAAATGGTGGGATTTCGGTCCCATTCTCCTTCAGTTAGCAACACCAGACAAATACTGCTATATGAGACATTATCTTTGCTGGAACACAGCAGAGAGGTCACAATACCCAACATCCTCACTCACTTCCCAGTAACCCTTGCAGATTCCTCGGTTAACTCTCCACAGATACCAGCAGTGGTAGCTAACTCACTACTGTACAGACTCCAGGGGCATCTTAGATGCTACAGACCCCAGCACAGAATCACTTTATCTGCTGGCTCTAACTGTAGCCATAACTCCTAGGGTGCAGTTGGAAGATACTTCTCAGTGATGAACTTTTTAGTCAAAGCAAGATTGAACTGGAGCAATAAGTAACCCCCATCCAAGTCACAGTGCCATGAAAAAGGCCAAGAATATATCTCATGGCTAGTCCTGGGTTCAATCCCTGGCCCCAAATAGTAAAAATAAAAATAACAAACATAAATGACCAATAAAGCTTTATTTTATGTTCATAAAACATCCAATGAGAAGGGCATGAAGAGATGGCTTCATTGGGAGGGTGCCTACTGTGCAAGCATGGGGATTGAGTTTAGTCTCTAGAACCCACATTACCAAAAAAAAAAAAAAAAAAAAAAAAAAAAGCCAGACATGGTGGCACATGCCTTTTATCCCAGCATTTGGGAGGCAGAGGCAGGTAGATCTCTGTGAGTTCAAGGCCAACCTGGTCTACAGAGTGAATTCCAGGATAGTCAGGACTACGTGTTGAGATCCTAAAACAAAACCAAAAAAAAAAAAAAACCCTCAAAAAAACAAATCAAACAACAAAACCCAGTCAGGCTCTGACCCCAGGTCTGGGGCTTCCTAGCCAGACAGTCTAGCTGGATCGATGTGGTGGCTTGAAAGAAAACGGCCCCCAAAGGGAGTGGCACTATTAGGAGGAGTGGCCTTGTAGGAGTAGGTGTGGTCTTGTTGGAGGAAGTGTGTCACTGTGGATCTGGGCTTTGAGGTCTCGTTTATACTCAAGCCACACCCAGTGTTTCAGACCACTTCCTGTTGCCCGCACAAATTGTAGAACTTTCAGCTACGTGTCTGCGTGTCTACCATGTCTACGTGTACACCACCATGATGATAATGGATTGGACCTCTGAACTGTAAACCACCCAATTAAATGTTTCCCTTTCTAAGAGTTGCTGTGGTCATGTGTCTCTTCACAGCAACAGAAACCCTAACTGAGGCAATCAATGTGCTCCAGTCTAGATGAATCCGTGAGTTTCAGGCTCAGGGAAAAATCCCAGCTAACAAAACGAAGTAGGAAACTATTGGGGAAGGCATCCAGCGCCAACCTGGTCTCCACACTCACATGCATGTATACACGCCTACACACATACACACACACACTGTTTTCTTAAAGTTCAGTAGAAGGTTGCTTTCTGGCAAGCCTTTTCCCAAGTGCTGACAGATTCAAACCTTTCCACAAACCGATTTCGTTACCATAAAGATCAGCAGAGACACGCCAGTGTCTCTTCCCTGAAGATGGGCAGTTCATGAAGCTGGGACCTCTCCCAGAAAGATGTGCCCATCTTAACCCATGCTAAAGGAATAAGAGGAATAATACTCCCTTTAGAGAGATACTGTATTTTTTTTTCCTTCCTGGAATTCCTCTCTCCTAAGAGCAGCTCCGAGGTCCAGCAGACTCTGCCCACCCACTGAGTCCTAAGTCAGAGACACAACTTTCCCTTTTCCCGTCTCTATTTCAGATGCTGACTGGAACCTACCCATTCTCTTTCTGTTACTTTAGGCTCCCTTACTCTCTCCCTAAACCCCTCACTTTCCCTGCCTCCACCTAGTGTCTGCCTGACACCCTGTGGATGACCTCCATGCCAACTTGACTCAAATGTCAATGGCTTCTTTCCCCCTCCTCTTTTCCATCCCCCACACCCCTCGGGCATCTGCTGAGATTTACACCTTCCCTGCCATGGAGTTTTCCTTTTTTAAGCTCCAGTAAAGTCATCTTCGAGCTTCCATTTGAGCCTGTTCTTAAATTCTTTTATCAACAAATCTAAGAGCCCCAAAGAAGGGACTTCAATTTGCCTGACATCATCTGACAACCATGAAGGGACGCCCCAGAACTTTTCAGTAGCAGTTTCATAAATGTGGGCTTTCCTCTGCCCATCTACACAGGTAAGAGAAGAAATGTAAAGAGAACCCCACATGCAGTTATGGCCAAGTATGGACATGTTTGATAGTCTGTTACTCATATTTCATTAGCCTGATCCTGGTCACATGGGCCCCAGCTGCATGGGAGGCTGGGAAATGTAGTTTTTCTAAGTGACAAGCAGAGGAGAGATGAAATTGGTGAGTATCTGGCCACTCTGACAGACAGTTCAAGTCAAGTCTGCTTAGGTGTTAAGCTCGCATTTGAACAGTGTCTACTCCAAATGTGCTATCTGGATCAAAACCTACATGACATCATCTACCTTGCCCCATGGACCACATTTCTCTGCTTCTATGCTTCTGGCAAGCACATCACATCACTGATGTAGAGAATGCACAATTTGGAACTAAGCCATGCATTCTACATCCTGTCTCCAAGTGCATAGAGAGGCCAGTGGAGCCGTGTGTAACAGGCAGGAAGTAGTAGATGCGCAGATGCAATAGGCTGGACCAGCTTGGGGCTGGCATGCAATGGGAGGCAATAAATGACCTCAGAGGAATGCCTTTCCCAGCTAAGCAATAGGGTGTCAGTTGTATGGAGGACATCCAGGGACTAAAGAGTCGGCTCACTTGGATAGAGCATGCTACCTCAGTGAGCTAGCCTCATCAGCTTGCTTGAGAGTGTGTCTTCTGTCCTATTTCCTAGGATCCTTCTCCACAGCATCCCCAAAAGCCCACAGGTCAGGCCTGCATCTCACCCTGGGTGACACCATGGTCCCCTGCAGGCCATCTCTTGTTCTCCTGTCACTGGCTTTTACAGGCTGTAGCTATCACATGAACGCAGACCTTTCCTCTAAGTACACACATGACCAGGACAAGTCTGAGTGGGAATCACAATATGGAACAGAAAAGCTTTAAAACCAGGGCCTGGATCACCAACAGCCCTTGAGATGGACACTGTGAAGCTGGCCCCCTCCCTCCTTTGTACCTCAGCCCCGGCGGTAAGCACATCTCCCGGTAGAGGATGGCACTTGGGTGCCCCGCTCAGGGTCTACAAGCCCACTCTGCCCTCTCTGGACTTAATGGGTCTTAGCTTTTTTCTTAAACAGCTCAGTCACCTCCCCCATACATTTCTTCCCACAGCAAGCATATGTTATAACATGTCTACCCCTCAGCTTGCTCAGTGCTGGGGTAGAATTCTGCTGTTAATATTGCAACAGCCAAACCCATGGATATCTTCCCCAAAACATGAATCACAAGATAGTGATGACAGTCTCTCTTGTCGTCACCACAGTCATCTATTTTTGTTTTTAATTGTCAGGATGTCCTCTTGATCCTCATTGTGTGGAATTTGTAATGAACAAAAATTGTAACTGGAAGAGACCTGGGTAGTGAGGCTTCTGAGCTGTGTTGGCTGAGCTGTGAGGGCTCAGGTGGAGGAAAGGCCCCCATCTTGAGTGTCTCCCACAAACACAACCATAGACCCTGCAGATGGAACCCTGCAGGCATGAATCCTGGCCAGAATAACTAATGGAGAGCAGACACCAAAGTTCATACTGAAATTACTTTTCTCTTTACATGTAGGCTTTATTGGAGTGTAAAATCTGCACCATGGGTTCCTTCTTTGCAATGAATGAATGTCCCTTAAAGAACCATACCCGACACAAGATGTCACCCTGATGTCAGGACTAAGTGTATAACGGGTATGGCCAGTGGCTCAGTTTCTGAGTTTGCGGAGAAATGTGAAGTTGGAGGTGGTGCAAGACCAGGATGAGGTCATCTGCCTGAGCCCTGGGCAGGTCTAGCTCACCCCTGGGCTCTATAGGCAAATATGGCTTCCTTCTCACACAAAGAGGGCAAAGAATCTGGCTATGGGTAGGAGTAAGCAGATGGGACAGGTGTGTAAGAAACATCGGGGTGAATAGAGGTGAGGGACTATGGGTATGACGCCTGGAGGGACCTTGTGGGAGACCCTTTCAAACAATAAATGGAATACTATTAGAAAAAGAACACATTTCAAAGGCATAAGTGTTCTGTTGGTTTCAGTGAGTACAAACCCCCAGGGCTTTAGCCCAACATTCCATGTGTGGGCACTCTAGCCTTTATTTGGCACAGGTCGTGACAATGCCTATTCTTACGCTCTGCCTTACAGTTAACTGTTCATACATCATTTCTTAAGTAGCAGGCAGAAAGATTCTCATAACAGTGTTGTAGAATTATTATTTTAAGGGGTGTTACTTTTGCTTATGCTCTGGAACATTTGTTTAATGATGCAAAGATGTGTTTGATTAAATAAAGTTCACCTGTGGTCAGGAGGCTGCCGTCAGCAAGTAGCTGACAAGAAGTTGTAGGGAGGAGCCAGGCGGAGGCGGCTTATAAGGAGGGCGAGAAAAAGCAGGAGAGCTTCTTGGGAGATGTGAGGAGGTGAGCTAGAATCCTGAGTTCTTTAGCGGGACAGAGATTTAGTAAGTTTCCTTAGTAGTTTTGAAAGAGTCATGCCAGAGAGAACAGAATTCCCTCAGGCTTCAGCTCCTGCAGCCTTCCAGCCTAGCCACCTCGCCATTGCCGTAGCTGAGGAGCTGCAGTTGCTGAGTAGGATAGCTGTAGCTTAAAAGCCAGCAACAGCTAAAAAGAAAAAAGAAAAAAGAAAAGAAAGAAAGAAAAACAACAGAGCAGACCACAAGGGCGGCCTGAAGAAGCCAGGATGAAGGGTAGTTAGAGCAATCAATGCCTCTGGACCTCTTGCCTGGACACAGGCTGGTCATTGGGTAGGGACTTTGCACACAACACACTTGTCACATGTGCCCTGTGGTGGCATCCACCAGCTTCTGGACTATCTCGTCATGAACACCATAGAAAGGCAGCCCATCTACTTCCATGCCAACCTTGCCGGAGACTCCGCTGCGGACTTGGTTCTGCACCAGGATGGCCAGCATTCTTTCTTCCTGGGAAGGAACAGAGGAGGTGAAGAGGTAAAACCACGTTGGGGGAGGAATACATAAATCTCTAAGTGGGCTTGACATCTCACCATCTCTCTGTGACGTTCTCACTCTGTTCCTTTCTGTCTCTCTATATTTCTTTCTCTTTCCATCTTTCTCCTTCTTCCCTTAATTCCTCCTCCTCCCCCTCTTTAAAACAGGGTGTCTGTAGCCCTGGCTAGCCTGGAACTCACTACACAGACCAGGCTGGCCTCGAACTCATAGAGATCCACCTGCCTCTGCCTTTCAAGTGCTGGGTTTAAAGGCGCATGGCACCACACCTAGGAATGTGCCTCTTTTTAAGATAATAAAATTTGGGGTAAAGGATTAACTCACTGGAAAGCTCCTTATGAAACCCAAATTGAGAGCTTCATGTGGTGGCTCATAGCTGTCATCCTAATGCTTGTAGGGCTGAGGCAGGAGGATTACAATGAGTTTGAAGCCAGCCTGGATTAAATACTGAACTCTAGCCCAGCCTGGTCTACAGAGTGAGACTTTGTCTCAAACAAAAGCCAAGGATTTAAACAGATCAACTGTTTTTGGGGGGCACTTACCATCATGTGACCGAATTTCAGGCCTTGGAGGCCTGCGTGGTCCTAACACTTACAGAGATGCAACCCTCCCACCAACCCAGTCCCCAGAAATGCCATGGACGAGCTCCCTCGGGCCTGACTGTGGAAGAAGGCTCTCCTGAGACCCCACTGTTAGCCTCCTGTGGGGCAGGCGTGAGTCCTAGTCTGCTTCCTATGGCTGTGATAAACACCAGGACTAGAAGGTGGAGGAAAAGGATTATTTCAGTTTACAGCTCTCAGGTCACAATCCCTCACTGAGAAGTCTCTGGACAGGAGCTCAAGGCAGGAACTGCATCAGAGGCCATGGAGGGTGCTGCTTACTGGCTTGCTCTCTATGGCTTGCTCAGCCTGCCTTCTTATATAATCCAGGACCACCTACTCAGGGTTGGGACCACCACAGTGGCCAGGCCTTCCCACATCATCATTAGTAAGGAAAATGCCCCCCATAGCTTTTCCTACAAGCCACTCTTAGGGAGGTATTTTCTCATTTGAGGTTTCCTCTTTCCAGTTGACCCTTGCTCGTGTCACACTGACCACCCTGGGGGTTGGGGGGAGGAGGGGAATCTAACAAGCACAACACTACACTATGCTGCTGCCGCCTCCATTTTCCATCCGGGACACGGGAACATTTGGCGGGAGCAGAGCCATAGAGAAAATGCAGCTGGGTCCCAAAAGGGCTTTGGGATTAGACACATCAGATGCGGGGCTTTCTTGGCAGTGTCTTAACCTGTGTCTCGGAAATCTCATCTGCCAGATGGGGTCACAGATGGCAGCATGGCCTTCAGAAGCTATTGTGAGGATTAAACGAGATACTGGAAGTAACGCACCCACCATGGCCCTTGGCACACTTTAGGAATGAGGCCGGTTGTCAACTGCATAGGGAAAACCCAGAGCTTGTTTTCCTTAACTCAGTTGTTGGTTAAAGGATTGGGACTGGCCTACCTCCTTTCCTCTCTCTCCAAAAATAAGGTCCCAAAGAACCACCTGTCCAAGACACTAACATGACTGTCCCTGTTGAACAGTTAGGTGAAGGCAAAGGGCAGGAGGGGCCGAATCAAACACCCTCTCCTTCCTCCACCGAGAACGAACCAAAGGGCTGCCGCCTTCCTGGTGGGGCATTTGCTCTCTCTCCATCAGTTCTCTGGAGCGCCCACTGTGACAGTCTCTGATCCAGTGGCTCAAGGGTGAGTTGACAGGTGCAAGCCCCCCCACCCCAAGGTTGTCCCAAGCTAGGTCACTGACCAGGGACTCACAGTATGTACTGTGGTAGAGTATTACTTTAAGATGTGTTGCATTTGTTTGTGCCGTGGAACATGTGTTTAGTGATGCAAAGATGTGTTGCGTTCTTTTGTTGCATTTGTTTAACTCTGTGAAGCTGTGTTACTCTGCCTGCCTAAAACACCTGACTGGTCTAATAAAGAGCTGAACGGTCAATAGCGAGGCGGGAGCAAGGACAGGCAGGGCTGGCAGGCAGAGAGAATAAACAGGGAAATCTGGGAGGAGAAGATGGAGGAGTGAGAGCAGAAGGGGCAGCCACCCAGCCAGACATGGGATAAGAAGGAAAGCACGATATACAGAAATGGAGAAAAGGTAAAGGCCCAGAGGCAAAAGGTAGGAGGGATCATTTAAACTAAGAAAAGCTGGCTAGAAACAAGCCAAGCTAAGAAAGAATAAGCTCCCATGTGCATTTTTGGGAGCTGGGTTTCTGCTCTCCCAAAAGAGTCAAAGAGTAAAAAACAGCAATAAAGATAGTCACAGCACAAAGCGGAAACCAAACTCAGTTCCCTGGGGTGCCCCTGGGAATGCTTTCTGGGGTTGTGGTTATAGACTGAAGCTTTGTAACCCTGCAAACTCATGCTCTCAATATCATGGCATTTGGTTAGCCTCTTGCCTCTGCATATATGTGAGTACACATGAAAGTGTATCACAGACATGTACACGCATGAATATGTACACACACACACACGCACGCACGCACGCACGCACGCACGCACTGGGGGAAGTGTTAGCAAATGTTGGCCTAGAAACTAGCTCTTTGCAGCAGCCTTTCTGTTCTGCCCATGTGTGAAGGCAGATGATCCCACGTGAAAGGGAGGTCCAAGTGCATTTCCACACAAGCCTTTGTCAAGAGTCCCTGGCCAGGGGCTTCCCAGTCCAGACAGGCATTTCCCACCCTTTGTCTGGGCTCCATTCCCCCACTTTCTTCCCCATTACTGTATCCTCTCTTTCTGGGGCCATACTTGTGGCACCATGGGGACATTTCCTCCCAGCACACTGCCTGCCCTCACTGTGGAGTCCTCAGGGTGAGCGTGAGGAGTCAACAGAAACTGGCTGTCACTCAGACTCTAAGAGCCACAGGGACCAATTGCCTGGTCCCTAAGCTGGGCCAATTGCCACTCCCACAGATTTCCAAGAAGGACTGCAGCATCTTCTAAGAGGCCAAGTGGAGGGGGCAGCTCCTCCCTGCTGGAGCACAGCGGGAAGCTGCTGTGGTACCCAGGCGAGAGTGGGAAGGAGGACTAAAGTGGGGGTCAGGCCTCCAGGATGGAGTCGAGGTGGATGGGGATAGAGGCCCTGGGTAATTTCTGGGCTTAGAGGCAGGTGGTGGCCTGCTAATAATCCTGGAGCATGGTGGGCTGATTATTTACAGGAAAGATGTTATTGTTAAGCAAGTTGGAAAAAACATTTTGAATGAGTTGGGAAGTTGGGCAGACCTGTAGTTCTAAGTACTCAGGAGGTTGAGCAAAGGATTGCTTGAGCCAGATTTCAGATCAAACAGAGAGGGGCAGAAGGGGGTAGGGAGGCAGAGGCGGACAGAGGGACAGAGAGAGACAGAGGGAGGCTCTGATCTGGGCGCCCATGTTACTCGGCGGTGTTCCTTAAGCTTCTTCCCTGGGGACCATGTCTGACTCCTCATTGTTTCCCAGAACAAGCCTGGGCCTGGCCCCCAGGAGGGGCTCAGCAAATGCCCTTCTGCATTTGCTTTAAAAACTTGCCTTTCCATTTCCTTCTTAAGAACGAGGCATTGTTAATACACTTCTGGAAGACCGGGCATCCATGCCAAGTGGAGAATTTTCCATCCCTGGAGGGTGAGTGTGAGCCTGTGGGGGTTGGCTGGGCGGGTTCATACTTTGTGCTTTTGTGAATCAGTAGTCATGTGGGCGGCAGCCCCCATGTTTTCCAGCTCAGAACCAGGAAGCATAAAGAACAGAAGGCCCTCTGGGTCCCTCAGGGAAGACAAGACCATTTCCCCCATGAAAATGTCACTTGACCTACCCTCTCCTCCATGCCCCAGCATTCGCAGGGGCTGAGAAACTTCTGGGCCACCTAAGGAAAGCCCACAGTCAGGATCAGAGGGACCCGAACTCACACTTCAGCTCTTGGTGCTACCCACCACCACCCAGAGCCCGCCAGCTCCCGCCTCCTCTGAGGAGGTAATAACAACCCAGAGAAACACTGAATTCAACAGGGGGAGGCCGGGGGGGGGGGAGAAAGAGACAGAGAGCCAAAGCACAGAAATGCACAAGGCAACATGGCAAAAAGAAGAGGCTATAAAAAAGGGGCCTCTAGATGTGGAGGTTTGTCAGATGTGGAGGCTTGACTGGCTGGGAGACATAGCAGTTGTCTGTTCTTTCTTAAATGGACACACATCCCTAGAAACGAGCCAATGACCGGTAGTTCTCTAGATCTGGACACCTTGGGAAGGGACCTGGAATTCTATTCATCTGGCCTGCCTCAGGCCTCCCCAATCTGGAGCCAGGAAGATTTAGCACTGTGAGATTAACAAGCAACCTCCAGTTTGCACTTCCTGCTCCAGCCACCATACCTGTACTGGCTGCCACACTCTCCCACTGTGATGGCCTCTTGGCCCTCTGGAACTGTAAATCAAAGAAAATCCCCTCTAAATTGCCCAGGTCGTGGTGTTTAATCCCAGCAACAGAAAGTAACTAGTACTAGCCAGGGCTCTGGTCCGTGGGTGTCAGATTTCCCATGGGGTTACCAAGCAAGAAGCTGATAGATACTTCATCTGTGACCTGTAGGTTTGGTCCACCAGCTGCTCCTCGGGGGAGGGCAGGTCCCATCCCTTCTAGAAGCACCCACAGTGGAGAGATTTGGGTTTAGAATTAGTGTTGGTAAGCAGGATGACTCCAGGGTAGTTACAGGGACTGAGGCCCAAGGGAGGAACAGCCCACCCAGCACTGAGTTCAGAGCTGGCTGTTTCCTATGCTCATCATCCCCAAGTTCACTTAAGTTAGACATTAAGGGTTGCTGCCCTATCTTTGTTCTGGCCTACAAGATGTGTCTAGAACGGCATGAAGTGTTCAGTGACCACACGGGGTTTCATTTACCGACCCTGAGGTGCTTAGGCAAGCCTACAGCAGGCTTGGAGTTCCTTGCTCAGAGGACAATTGTACAGGGACAATTTTGAAAGCTGCTCTGGGGTCTCTCCCATCACACCTGAGCTTACAATCCTCTGTCTAGGAGCATTCTTACACAGCCAGAGACACCTTTGTTCATGCCTTTCCCATATAAGTGCCCCCTCCCAATCTGGTGACGTCTCTCCAGTCTATACCCACAGGCCTCTTTGCCCACCTGACCTGCCCCCACACTTTACCGTGAATGCTTCACGTGTCCTCACTAAGTTGTCAGTTCTGTGAAGAGAACAGTAAGGACTAACCCCCCACCACCACCACAACCCGGGTAACTGCCTCCAAAGGTCGGGCATTCCCTTCATCTAGCAGCGCTGACTGTACCCACTTTACAGAGGTTCATCTCTGAGGGGGAAAGCAACTTGCCAACAGCCAAGCAGACAGGACAGGATCTCTCCAAATGTGTCTTACATAGGACCCAGGACCAGAAGTAGATCAAAGGATTGTCTGGTTTTGTCTCCCAGCCTGACCCAGCAGGGAGACAGTCCCTCAAAGGTAGCTCTGGCTCTGGCTTTGTGGGTGGCGTGGTGGCTGAGGTGGTCATATGGTTTGGAACACTCAGGTATACTTAATTCTCATCAAACAAAGTTGTGTCTGGACCAGTGGGCTGCTGCAATGTGTTACCTTAGCAACAGATGGCAGGGCCTGAGTCCAGCTCTGCTCCCCAGCTACCCTGGAAGGCCCGATTGCCCTCCTGAGGTAACGCTTGTGGATGTCACATGTGTTCAGAATGTATAGTGCACAGGCCAGGGCATAGCCTCCCCAGTTAGAAACACCTAGAATGCAAAAGGAAAAAAAAATCCATCATAGAACTGTAAAGACCCTGTGGTCCTCTGGCTGCCTCCAAGCAACAGAAACCATCTCAGGGCTGGCACAGACAGCAGGCACTGGAATCACCTGGGGACTTGTCAGAATTTCTGCGAGGTTGTTGGGGAGCAGGTGAGTTTAACAGGCCCCATAGGTAAGCTTTGAGTCAAGCTAAAGTTTGAGGGTTGTTGCTTGAAGCTATTCAGGTTACATACGACTGTCAGAGGAAAACCATCCCAGAATTCCCCACATTAAAGATCACTCCCAAAGGCTGATCACAACCCCTTAGGCTACAAGAAGCCTCTTCCCTGGGGCATATAGTGGACAGCCCATTCATCATGTGAGGTCTGTCAACCCTTTAGTGTTGACAACCATTTCTAAGTCCTCTCCAGATCTCCTATTCTGTCAGCCAGGCCCCAGGGCTCATTTCCTGGGCTAGAGATGGTTTCATCTACTCTTCTCTGACACCTGTTTGAGTTCTCCATCCTGTCAACACTGATGGAGGTCTGTTATGACTCCAGATGCTGCGCTGGCATTAAGGAAGAGGGGGGTGGTAGGAAAGCTCAGTGGATGAAAACTAGCTGCTGAATGACCTGAATTCAGTCCCTGTATGGTAGAAGAGAATTGACTCCTGCAAGTTATCCTGTGACACACACACACACACACCATACACACTCACACACACACTCACACACATAAACACACACATAAACACACTCACACACATACACACATAAGCACACACTCATAAACACACACTCACAACACTCACACACACTCACACATACTCACACATACAACACACACACATACTCACAAACTCACACTCACACATAAATACACATAAACACACAAACACACGCGTGCACACACACGTACATGCACACACACCATACATACTCACACACACGCACACACACCATACACACTCATACACACTCACACACACTCACACAATAAACACACTCACACACATAAACACACACAAACACACACACTCACACAAACAAACACATAAACACACACACACACATACTCACACACATAAACACACGCACACACACACACTCACACACATACACACATAAACACACACTCATAAACTTACTCATAAACACACACACTCACAAACACCTACACAAACTCACTCACACATACTCACACACAGAACATACTCACACACATAAACACACACACATAAACACACATAAACACACTCACACACATACACACATAAACACACACTCATAAACACATTCATACACACTCACAAACACTCACACACTCACACACTCACCCACACATACAACACACACACATACTCACAAACTCACACTCACATACACATAAATACACATAAACACACACACTCACACATAAACACACAAACACGCACGCGCATGCACACGCACACACACCATACATACTCACACACACACTCACACACGCACTCACTCATACACACAAACACATAAACACACACACAACACACACACAAACACACGCATAAACACACGCACAAACATACACACTCACACGCACATAAACACATGCACAAACACACACACACACAAACACGCACTCACACACACATACACACATAAACACACACACTCATAAACTCACTCATAAACACACACACTCACAAACACTTACACTCACTCAGACATACTCACACAACACACTCACACACATACTCACACACTCACACTCACACACACTCACACACATAAATACACACACATAAACACACACTCATAAACTCACTCATAAACACATACTCATACACTCACAAACACTCACACATACTCACTCACACATACTCTTACACACACAACACACTCACACACATACTCTCACACTCACACACATAAATACACACACATAAACACACACGTTCACACATAAACACACACACATAAACACACACACACAGAGTTCTTTTAAAGGAAGAGGATCATCATATTGGAGAGAGAGGTGTGAATTCAGGGGAAGACCATCAATCAAGGAGATGCCCCCAAAGGAGTATAGGAACAAAGAAGAGAAACCAGTAATTCCGATTGGTTCAGGAAAGATGCACAGAAAAGAGTCATTTGATGTGGATATTATGGTCTGGGTAGAATTCAGCTGGAGAAAGTGGAGCTATGGGCTGGGAGAAGCTAGGTAAACAAACAGAACCCCCAGTGAGCTCAAAGGGACACAGTCAAACATGGCCTACGAAGACTAGACAATTACTATGAAACTGTATGTCAATGATTCTAAGATACCTTTTTTGTTACATCCTAATCTCTGAAATTGGCAAGTGTCTATGGTCATAGCTGACAATTTTGTCATTGGCTGGTTCATTAGTGCTATACAAAATAGTGGTGACAAGTCATCAATGGTACACTCAAGGAAAAAGAATATCTTGCTTGGGTTGAATGTTTGCATCCGCGGTCCTGTTGTAAATGTCTTGTGTGACTCAGCTTCTGGAGTCCTTAAAACAAGTCTATGAGGCTTAGTATCATTATCGCCATGTGAGCGACTTAGACACACACACAGCGAGCAGGAAATGTCACAGCGAATAAGTAGATAAGCTATAACTCAAGCCATTCCCTCCAGAGCCTATATTCCTTTTCTTTTAGAAAGTAACTTTTTAAAATTGTGTTAAAATCTACATGACATGAACAGGGGGGAAGCAAACGGTTCCTTCACTGTTCTTATACCAGCAGTAGAGAGGGTATTGTGACCACAGAGGGCCTGGGTTTCTTTCTCTGTTTTGTAGTAGCAGATACCTAACCCAAGTGTGCTCCAATCCAATCCAGTCTGATGCTCTGGATCCTGACTGTCAGGCCCTATGGACTGTTTTGAGGTCTCCTAGACTGCATCTTCTTTGTTTGATGCCGGTGGCTAGCCCCAGGCAGCTCACCTTAGCCTCTGACTGATTGGCTATATACCAGGTTTCCTGAAAAGCTCTGTTAGATAGAATTAATTTGCTTCAATAGCCACAGGGGAAATCACACTGTTTTATTACAGAGGATGTTATGAAAGATCCGGATGAAGATCTATATGAGCAAGACACCCAGGAAGGGGCTTGGAACTCACTTTGGATACTCTGCTTGCCAGGAACAGCATGTCTACCTGGGAGGTCTCTGAACTCTGTCCTTTTTGACTTTGGCGAATGCCTTTGTTAACAGACAGGGTAGGAACCCAGCAAGGCCTGCTTCCCTGGGTTCTTCTTGGCCTCTCTGTACAACCTCCTTCATCCTGGGTAAGGAGCAGGATTCCTCTGGACTGAAGCTGGTCTTAAGACTTATCAGGCAAGGGCAGTTTGGAGAATTTCTTTGTAGCTGGCTAAAAATGGGAGTTGATTCTCATTTCAGGGAAGGGAAATTCTAGTTTCTATGGTCTGCCTTATGGAGGAAGTTATATGAACCTAGACCCATGGATGAAAACAAGCAAATTACTTGCCCATCCATTTGTCTGTCTGTCTGTCTGTCTGTCTATCTGCCCATCCATCCATCATCTACCACCTACCTACCTACCTATCATTTGTCTATCCAAAACTATCACACTAGAATTCACCACCTTAGCTATCTTTAAGAGTATAGTCAGTAGTATTAAATATATCTCTATCTTTTTCACCTATTACGTCTATCTAAAACATCATACCAGAAATTGCCATCTTAACCATATTTAAGTGTATACTTTAGTAATGTTAGGTATCTATCCATCTATTTAAAATATCAGAATTGGGCCAGGCATGGTGGCAGATGCCTTTAATCCCAGCACTTGGGAGGTGGAGGCAGGCTGATTTCTATGAGTTTGAGGACAGCCTGGTCTATGTGGTGTGTTTCAGTCAGTCAAGGCTACATAGTAAGACATTCTGAAAAAAGACAAAAGATATATAAGAATTGTGTTCACCAATGTGACCATCTTTAAAGGTACAGCTATCTAGCATTAAGTATCTCTTGATCTATTCATCCAAAATGTCTTGTGAGAATACAGTTGAGCAGCATTAAGTATATTCTCCTGGTATAATTCTAGAGCTCACCCTCGGCCTCTGTGCAAATGTAAAAAATGAAACATATTTGGGAAGCTGTAACAAAGGAAAAGGCAGAATTGAAAATCTTTGTTCACCGGCTTAAATGACGTAGAATGGTCATGAACAGAGGATGCCTCTGACCTGCAAGCTGAAACTGCTGACTGTGCTATGGTGAGATGACACAGCACATTTTTGCCTGTGTCTATCACCCGACACTACCTGCTTTTTAAGAATGCCTTTGGTCTTACTATGATGTCATATTTTCAATTAAGAAAATGTAAAACCCATGCTATATTTAAGCAGTGACCATGGCCATCATACCTGGATCATGGGGTACATGGTGGGGGGGGTGGGAGAGACCAGAGGGGACCATGAAAGGCAGCTAACTCAAGTTCACGTGCTGAAGGCCCCGTGTGAGATGAACATATTGTTAACTTTGATCTCCTGCTCCCTGGCAACCACTGATCTTTCACTGTATACATAATTTTACATTTTCCCGAACATCATATGGCTGGGTGCAGATCACATAGCCTTTCAAACTGGCTTGCTCCTTTAGTAATCTGCTTTTAAGGTTCCTTGTGTCCTTTGTGGTTTGCAGGTGGAGATCAGAGGATGTGTAGCACATACATAAATGAATGGAGGGAAAAGGGACAATTAGCATTCACCCCCTCCTACCTCCTGACTGCAGATAAAGTGTGGCCCATGGCCTCATGCTCCTGCCGGGCCTTCTGCACCATGATGGCCATTATCTCCTCACGCTGTGAGCCAAAATGAACCCTCCCCCACTTAAATTCCTTTTGTTAGGTATTGTGTCATAGCAGTGAAAAAAAAAGCAACTAATACGGTATCCATGAAATAACTTCCAGGAATGTTCACTTATTTTGAGTTCTATTTTTGATCAAGTTGGTAGAACTAACATCCTGACACTGTTGAGTCTTCGAATCCATGAATATGGAATATCTCTGTGACTAATTTAGTTACTTGCTACTCTCCATCAAAGTTTTATACTTTTCCTTGTGTAAATAGTAGTTACATGTCGCTAGCTTTATATTTAAGTAGTGCACTTTGGGAAGTGCTAAAATAAATGGCAACATGTGTTCATTTTCAAATTCCTCTTGCAAACTGTTGTCCTATTGGAAAGTGGTGTTGCATCCTGAAAGACTGCTGTAATTTATTCCTTCCAGGAGTTTTTGTTTATTCTTGTCGATTTTCCATATGGATGGACATGTCATCTACAAAGATAATTAGTTTCTTTCTTCTCAATCCACATGCTTTTTAGTTCTTCTTCTCTTTGTCTTATTGCACTAAGATTTCTAGGAGGATGCTGAAAATCTGGTGACAAAGGGCAGCCTTGCCATAGCACTCCCAGCTGGATTAAAAATATTTTTTCTGTATTTATTGCCTTATCATGTAATTCTTTAGTTTGTTAATATCTAAGATTATATGAATGAATTTTTGATTGTTGGATCATCCTTTTTATTTGAAATAAATCCTAGTTTGTTAGTGATATGTCTCTTTCATATATCGTTGGGGTCTGTTGTTAATATTTTGCTGAGTGCTTTTTGACATTTTAAAAAATTACATTTATTTGTGTATGTGTGCATGCATGGAGTATATATTTGTTTACTAGTGTATGTGTTCACATATGGATACCCGGGATCACACTCAGGCCATCAGACTTAGTGTCAAATGCTATAACTCATCAAGCTACCTCCACCAGCCCTGTTCTTATAGTCATGGTCATGAAAAATATTGGACTATAGTTTCCTTCCTTAAGGTAGAAGCTAAGATAAGTGAAGTCCGTTATGTCTTATTTTTTAATGTATGCATTCTTCGGTGGTTTGAATGAGATGTCCGCCATGGTCATGAGCACGTGACTACTTGGTCTCAGTTGGTGCGGTTTGAGGGAAGTATAGGAGGTGTGACCTTGTTGGAGGAAGCACATCACTGGGGGTGGGCTTCGAGAGTGAAGAGCCTAGCCTACTTAGAGTTTGCCCTCTCTGCTCTGTGCTTGTGGTTCGAGATGTGAGCTCTGGGTTTTCTGTTCCTGCTGCCAAGCTGCTTGCTGTCACTCTCCCTGTCAAACGAACTCGAACCCTCTGGAACCCTAAGCCAAAATAAACAGTTTCTTCTCTACACATTGCTTTGGTCACGGTGTTTTATCACAGCAATAGCAAAGTAACTAATACAGAAGCCAACTAAATCTGGTTGATTGACAGCATTGTTGGGTTAGCTGTGTCCTTGCAGATTTATGCCAGCCATATCTGTCCACTTTTGATTCAGGGATGGTAAAATAGCTAGAGGCGTTGAATCATCACCTGTTTTTTCCTCTGAAGTTCTTTTCCTCCCTGGTGTGTGTATATATAGTCACTCTGGTATTAGATACACAAAGGATTGTTATCTCTTCCTTGTGTATTATGAATGTGTTTTTTTATTCCTGGTCACTTCCTTTGTTCTGAAGTCTGCTTTCTGTTGGCTAGTGTGACATTTAGTTTCTTTTTCTCTTTCCTTTTACTCCATAGAACTAGAGCTGGGCAGCTCCTTTCCCTCCCTGTAAAGTGGCAGTGGGCTGAGCCCAGGTATTCCCCTCCTCCCAGGCAAGTATGGCTTTGCTCACGCTACAGCAGGCTGTGCTTTCTTTTAAGGCCAGGTCTTATTTAGAACAGAGAAAGATGTGGCATATTTTTGGAGAGTTCCTTTTTCCTAGGTCTATCACAAGCAGAAGAGATTTTCCCCTGATATTCACTATGGAGAATCCCCAAAATCAAGGTGATTCCCCCAGGGGTGCCCAGAAGTAAGTCCCCCATGATCCCTTGGCATTGTTTCATTTGTTTAGGGTTTTGGGGGTTTTTTTTTTTTGTTTTGTTTTTTTGTTTTTGTTTTTTTTTTGTTTTGTTTTGTTTTGTTTTGTTTTTGAGACAAGGTCTTCCTATGTAGCCTTGACTGGCTTAGAACCCTGGAACTCAATGTATAGACTGGTTTCAAATGCAGAGACCTGACTACCTCTGCCCAAGTGCTGGGATTAGAGGCGCACACCGGGCTCCCTGGGGTTGAACTCAGGTTTGTCTGGTGAGCCTCCAGCAACTCACCAGCAGGTTTCCTATCCTGGAGAGTGTTCGCTCCTTTCTAGGCCGATTCTGACCATAAATGGGGAGAGAGCCTTTTTTCAGGTGTTAATGTTTTCAGAAACTTCTGGGGAGGCTAAGGGAAAGCCAGTTTTTGAAGCACCGGGACATACAAGAAAGGCGAGTCCTGAGGTCCCACGAGGAAGGCAGAAACAGGAAGGACAGGAAGCCTGAGGCGGAAGTTGGTAAAAGGAGCTGTGAGAAACCCTTCTCCGTCACTGTCATAGGCTCTCACTGACCACTGGTAAAAACGGCCCTCCTGTCAGTCACTCTCTCTGTCTGTCACCTGCCCTCACACCTTCATCATTGTATCACCTGGTGCTGTCGCTCAACTCTGGACAGGAAGGCCTTCACCACACATCCTCTCTGTTGTTGCCCAGAACCCAGAACAATGCCCGGCACACTGGAAATGCTAACTGAATGGCTGAATTCCCACTCAAGGTCCTGCCCTTCCCCGGTGCCCCTTGGAGAGAAGGAAAAAAGCTTCTGCCCTGGTGTGATGGTTATCTTGATTGTCGATTTGAGTGGATTGACAGGTGCCTGGGAGAGTAGTAAAGCATAGGGGGTGTCTACAAGGGCGTTTCCAGAAAAGATTGACATGTTAGACAGCAAGTGAGTGAGGAAGACCCTACCTGAGTGTGAGCAGAATGGTCCAACAGGGACACAAACCCAGGTAGGACAAAAGCATAAGTAGCTTGCCAGGCAAACACGAGGTCCCTTGCTCCATTTCCTGGTCACTATGGCTCAGGCAGCCCTTTGACCATGACAGTCGGCCTGGCTACAGGCCCAGGAACAAAGCCAGCAGCTGTATTCTGAGCCCTTTGAGATCATGAACCCAAAAAATCCTGCCTCCTTTGAAATTGTTGCCTTCAGGTATTTGTCACGGTGATCAGAAATTCTAACACCCCTGGTCAGGCCTCCAGCCGGGCCACTTTCCCTGGGCAGCCAGGCTCTTCTTAGCAGGCACACAGGTACTCACCAGCAATGACAGCAAAGTCAGCTTCCACGTCACAGGCGATAACATCTCCATTTCTTATGTACCTCTTCACGGTCTCCTTGACCTTGCCCATCCCTAGCTCGTTTCCTCCATCACCCACTCCTGAGGAGAAGAGAGACGGAATAGAGGGTGGGGCAAAGTGAGGAGGGAAAGACAGCCCCTGAAGGTATTCCTGACAACCAGACTTGATTCTTCTTCAGGTCTTCTAGAAACCTCTATAGTTGGGAATGGATCTGATTTTGGAGCTCACTGGAGTGGGATCCTGTCTTCTATCAGGTCCTCACATCCAGCCACGGGTGGGGTGCCTTGTGTTCTGACATGTCACCAGGCATGCTAGAAGCAAGGGTACAGTGACATTGGGTAGCTCCCACACAGTGACTGGCCAACACCCCACTGGCAGAGGTAAACTGTGTTTTACTCTAGACCAATGGTTCTCAACCTTCCTAATGCTGTGACCCTTTACTTTGTTGCTACTTTACAACTGTGATTTTGCTACTGTTATGAATTGTAATGTAAATATCTGTTTTCTGATGGCCTTAGGCAACCCTTGTGAAAAGGTCATTTAACCCCAAAAGGGGTCGCAACCCACAGGTTTCTGCCTACGGAATGTGAGAAGCATGCGTGTGATTCATTTTAATCTAAACAGAAGTGGTAGCTGTGAAATAGCCTCACAGGAGTGAACATGACTGCAGATGAGATGTCAGGCGAGCTGGGAATGGTTTTATCTGCCAAGAGATTCAGTCACAACTGCTCTGGAGAGCTAGGTGTGAGAACTGCTCTAGCTCTGGAGTTGGGAACCATTCTGTACAACACAGTGAGGATGGTTTTAATGACTTTTTAAGCAGGGTTGTGTCCCAGGACCCAAAGGACGGAATACTGGACCTCCATGGACTACAGGAATAATGAATAATGGGTTGGTACTCCGGATGTGGGTCCCCAATCCGGCGCTGGGACTACGGGGATCCCAGGGCAGGCGATAGACATTGGGCAGATGGGGAAACAGACCTGTAGACTGAATCATACTGAAAGTTTTGTTGAGGAGGAGGTAAGAAAAAAGGTAAAGAGACATAGAGACAGAAAGGACAGAACAGAAGAAGAGAGAGACAGGGAAAGTCCTGTCTGCCCCAGGGGGACAGCAGGAAAGAGAGAGCAAAAAGAGAGCGTAAGTGGGCGGAGATCTTTCTTTTAAAAGGACCCTTTGCACCTGCCTGCAGACTAGTAGTCATGGAACCCTGTGCTGACCAGGGCACTGCCTGAGTGCATTCTGCCAGGTGACAGGGGCAGGCCAGTGTAATGCCTGAATCCTATCATACAGGACTAGGTATCACTGTATTTGAGTTTCTTCCACAAGGGCTTATAATGATACATAGAAGAATTCTACTAGAGCAGTGGTTCTCAACCTGTGGATCTCGACCCCTTTGGGGTCATATGACCTTTCACAGGAGTCGCATCTCAGTTGTCCTGCATATCAGATATTTACATTATGAGTCATAACAGTAGCAAATTACCGTTATGAGGTAGCAACAGAATAATTTTATGGGGGGGATCACCACGATATGAGGAACTATATGAAAGGGTCTCAGCATTAGAAGAGTTGAGAACCATTGTGCTAGAGGCTAGCATTCATCCTGAGTTGATGGAAAGAGGGAATTAAGCCACCTCAAGCATTGGAGACCAGACGGAGCCGAAAGACCAGTGAGTGACAGAACATCTCCCACTATAACACACCCTGAGGATTGCTTCTGTTTGTACCCTGACCATTTTCCTCAGAACAGTTTCTACATTAGTGGCAGCCTGATTGGATGACAAAAACAACCGCCTGGAAGAGAGGGCCAGGGCATGTGGTGGGGGAGGGGATGCTCTGGCAGTTTCCCAGGCTCTGCCTGCTAATTACTCCTTTGGACACTTCTTGTGCTGGCAAGGATGCCTCCCTGCAGGTGGTGGGTCCTTTACCTGCCCAGCCCACAGTGACAGGAAGTGAGAAACCAACCAAGCTGACCACATTGCGTGTGCTCCACCCACAGCCTTTTCTGGGAAAATCTGGGGATTTACAGAAACTTTCTAGACAACCCAGAAGATTTTCATTCACTCCTCAAAACCTCAGAAGTCAGAAGGCACTAATGGATCTGGGAAACACTCAGAGGCTTGAAGAGTAACAGAGTAACAGACGCAGAAGCACAGGCTGGCTTTAATTACCTCGGGCCTGCCCCCATCTCCAGAGGGAGGAGGGAGAGCTGGGGTCCTTGGGGGACTGACTCAGTCATAACAGCAAGGTGATTCTTTAACTGTTGGGACTGGGACTGTACTTTCTCAAAATCCTGCTTGCAATGCTAATTAGCTAGGCAATTTCAACCTGGTTTTCTCATTTGCTTCCTACCACATAGAGGTTTTGAGCAGGAAAGAAAACATAACAGTTGTGAAAGTTCTTGGTAAAGTATAACGTTCAGTACCAAACCAAATTATTGCAGTATGATATTAACAATAATAGTTCACTTGTCTTACATTTAATTCACTTAAAAAGTTGTTTCTTCAGATGACACATGACAAAGTGCAACCTCTGTGGTCAAAATGATACACCCTGCTTCGATTTCATTATTGTTAATATTTCATGATGAGTATAATTACTTCTGAATTGGGCAAATCGAGTATGTCCTACGTGTGTTACTTCCCTTTCTCCTAAGGGAATGTTACATTTCTTAATAATGGTGTCATTAGTGTCTAGACTGGCTGAAATAAACAAAGGCCAATGGGGGGAGGTGAGTGGAAAGCAATAGTGAGCATAAAACCTTTTCCAGGCCTGTGCTCAGCTGATAATAAAAGACTCTTAGCACCAACGTGTTCACCTTGAATTCTTAGTGCCCCCCCACTCACCAGTCGATGAGATTCCAGGAATCTTCTGTGCAGCAAGGAAAATGTCGTCAATGGGGTCAACTAAGTGCTTGATGCTCATCTTCCTTGCGTTGTAGTAATTGCCATCGGCAGCCCTTCCTGCACGCTCTATGGCCACTAGATGGTCGAATCTGCCGGGTGGCAAGTGGGAAGTGGTAAGTGTTCATGGAGAAAATGGCAGCCTTGCTGGCTCTAACCTGTGTGCCTGTGTGAACGACCCTGGGTTTCTTAACTTGACTCATTTAATGCTAGGGGCCTGACCCAGGCCTGCCTTGTACAGGGGCTACCACAGGGCCTACCACAGGGCCTACCACAGGGCAACTAGCTCACCCACATTGCTGGTGGTGGGGAAATACAGCCCAGCACGGCTGCCTGAAATTCTAGGAGTTCCCGGGACCTCCGTGCAGGCAAAGCTGCCCTTCACTATACTGACTACATCACAAAAAGTGTTTCAAAACAAGTCAGAGTGAAGCCAAGTTAGCAAGTCTATGCAGGGATAGGAGATGGTGCACACTTCAGATTCAGATTTAGGTAGGAGCATTTAGTCTTTCTCTACACACACACACACACACACACACACACACACACACACACACACGGACAGTACACACCCCAGGCATGGATGTAGGTTTCTCAAGAGGGAAAGTAATACTCATGTGTTTTTAGTGGCGATATATATGATTTTGTGACCAATTATAGAGCTCAAAGTGTATAATTTACAGCAAGGCTTTAGAGATCAAGCAAAGTTTGTTAAGTAAAAGATGTGAGTGGGTTTACTTATTTTTTTTAAATCCCTTTGGTAAGTTAAAACTGTAAGACAGTTTCATTAGATACACTGCTTGGATGAACTGGGGCGTGGCAGTGAGGCAGGGGAGGATTGCTAACATAAACTCCAGTCCACAGACATCTTAGCCCAGGGTAAGCACAGCCTTATGTTTGTTTTGCTTTTGCTTTTCTTCCCCGAGACAAGGCTTCACGTCACCTAGGCTGGCCTCTGACTTGCTGTGCAGCCAAGGATGGCTTTGTACCTTCATCGTTGCTTTTTAAATTGATTACTACCATTATTGTATATGGGTGAAGTGTGGAGCCACATGTGCCACAGCCAAGGATGTGGGGGTTGGAACACAACTCCCTTTCTCCTTATGTGGATTACAGGGATCAAACTCAGGTCACCAGGCGTGGTGGCAAGCCTGCTGAGCCATCTTGCAGGCCCCTGCACTATTAAAATGGACTTTTTTATTATTATCAGTGTCTGCCTTTATGTGTGTGTATGTGCAAGATACATGTGTGAGTGCAAGTGCCCACAGAGTCCAGAAGAGGGCGCCAGGTCCCCCGGATATGGAGTTGCAGGTAGTTGTGAACTGCCTCATCTGAGTGCTGGGAGCCAAATACTCTTAACCACTGAGCCACTCTCCTGCCCCATGCGTGAGCAATTTGGGCTTTGTCAGATGTTCTCAGTTTCTCTCTGAAAAACTCAAGAATGAGGGCTGCTTTTCTTTCCCACACACCCTTCATTTTTCTCCTTTTTGGGGGTGGGGTTGAGACAGGGCTTCTCTGTGTAACTCTGGCAGTCCTGGAATTGGCTCTGTAGACCAGGCTGGACTCCAACTCACAGAGATCTGCGTCCCAAGTGCTGGGAGTAAAGGCGTGTGGCAACCCCTCACCCCACTTCTCCATCTTTCTATCCTATCCCAACAACCCTTGCAACAGACAGCCACTTAGAGCTACTTCACGTTAGTAGTCAGAAGCTGAAAGGCCAGGAGGCTGATGGTCAGGGTGACTGGATGCCTGCGAGACACTAACATCCTGCCCAGTGCACCATTATCCAGCACAGTGTCCAGTCAAAGAGGAAATGACTGTTGGCTGCTACAGACCCATTTCATTTCACTCCCTTTTAACTTCTCAGTCACATCACAGACATAAAGCAACGAGGAATGAACTTTTAAAGGGGAAAAATGAATGGAATATAACATGAACTCCTTAGGAGACAAAGATAGATTATAAGGGCACAGATGGCATGGTGGTCAGGGTTGCGGAGTCCTTTTACATAGGTCACACCCTGGGTCTTCCTGTCACTGGCCTTGGGTGAGTTGTTTGGTCTTTCTAACCACAGATCACCTTTTCCCTCTGTGAGACATCATGCACCTGCAGGATATCACACATATGCAGGATATCACACATCTGTAGGACATCACACATCTGCAGGATATCACACATATACAGGACATCATGCATCTGCAGTTGCATCTACAGTATTGATGGGGTTAAAGAAGGTGCCTGTCATGGAACCTGTAGCTACTCAGAGCTCAGTAAGCATCAGCTGGGCTTGCTGTTGGTATTTTTATTAGCAGGAATGTTTTAGTCTTATTTTATTTATGTGTGCATGTGTGCTTGTCTGTGTATGAACCATGTGTGTGCAGTCCCTGTGGAGGCCAGGAGAGGGTGTCAGATCCCTTGGGACTTGATTTACAGATGGTCGTGAGCTACCCAGTGTGGGTGCTGGGAGCTGAACCCCAGTCCTGTGCAAGAGCAGCACATGCTCTAACTGCAGAGCCATCTCTCCAGTCCTGTTAGCAGGAAGGTGGTTTGGATAATCCAAAGTGATTGGAACTGGCACTTCCACATCTCTAAAAGCACCCACGGTGGATTTCTTCAAAATCTCAACTCCATGATGGTATAGTATGGCCAGTCTTCAAAATGTTAAAAACAGACTTCTCATATGATCCAGAAATTCAGCTTTTTGGTACATGTTGGAAAGAACTAAAAATATGGATGTGTGGCTGCCCTTGTTCTGAGCAGCACTATTTCGAATAGGTGGTGGTGGTGGTGGTGGTGGTGTGTGTGTGTGTGTGTAGTAGTAGTAGTAGTAGTAGAACAAACTGAAAGAGAAAGCACCAAAGCACACAGAGCCAGCCCATCTGAGTCCTGTAATATTGAGAGTTGGTATTTTTTTAATGTCTATCTCAGTTACATGCATGTACTGGTTTACAATATAAAATATGTTATTGTGGGTTGTTTTAAAAGTGTGCAAAACACGGTATAAGTTTTAAAATCTGAAACATACTACAAAAAGGGGGTTTCAAAATATTTGACCACAATACAAGGTAACACACACACACACACACACACACAGGCGGGAGGAGGAAGGAGAGGAAAGGGAGGGGAGGAAGTGTTTCAAGAGAGCAGTTCCCATCACTCTACAATGCTGTTTCTATTTTGTTTCCTAAAAGTGTTGGCTGCTCCCAGTTGATCCCATTGTTGAGGGACGGCAAACATTCTTACTTTGTCAGATATGAGTGTCATCCCTCTCCACTGGCAGCGATCTACTTCCAGACATGTTCTATGGAGCCCTAACCTCATGGCTAATGTAGCCCATCAGAACTCTGGCTTCCTGGGCTGGTGGATTTCTTTTCTCCCATAGGATGAGTTGTGCAGGAACATTATTAGCAAGGTGACAAGGAAGTGGTTTTCCCCACTCCCATGCACTCCATCCGGGGTACCATATACATACCTAGGAGACTTGGGGTCCCCATCTTTGCACAAAAATGCCCGAGCATCTTCCACTGACCCACCTTGGTAAGTTAATGTGGGGATTGGTGTCTCCAGAACACCTTGAGAATAAAGACGAAGGGCAGCCTCATCAGGACATGTGTGAGAAGCATCTTTGGACAGTAATATAACCAATACTGAGTGGTATCCTTCCTTGTTAGAATCCAGAGGATGGTAGGTTTACTTTCACTCCTGACTAAACTCCAGAGTTGGCAGGACATGGACAGTTGAACTGGACCAGTATAGACCTGGGGATGTGCAATGTGTAAGATGCCCCATAATACCGTGTCAACACTGCCAGCGAGAGTGCCGTGTACTCATTTAGATGCCCACAGGACAGTGTGTCAGGCTCTTTACATGCATGCTCTCATTTAATTTCCATAATTGGATTCCATAAAGTGATTATTATTTCCATTTTATAGAAAAGGGAAACTGTTGCCCAGAGACATCAAGTATGTTGATCAGGGTCAGATATAGTATACATGTTGGCATCACAACTCCAGTTCTGTCTTAATTTAACTTCTGTTACTGTGATAAAACACCCCGGCCAAAGGCAGTTTAAGTGAAGAAGGGGTTAGTTCAGCTGACAATGCTAGTCTACAGGCCAACTTGATCTAGACAGTCCCTCAATCGAGACTCTTTGTCAAGTGACTCTAGGTTGTGGCAAGATGACATTAAAACGAGCCATTAAATTTCTACCCCCAGATCTTACCATTTCCCTGCAGAGGGGACCAATGACAACTGCAGCAGAGTCCCAGAGATTTGGATTGGGTGCTTGTATGGCAGTGGCTTACAAAGTGACATTGATTCTTAAATTAACATTTTGTGATTATACAAATAATACACATTATTGTAGATTATGTGGAAAATACAAACCTGTCTCCCCAAGTTGAAATTCAATTGGTTTTCATTAATTTACCTCTCAGCAGTTTGGGGAAGAATCCTGGATCATTCATGGTCCCAGGGCAAATCTTCAAGCAGAAGGAAAGATGGCTGACAGAGCACCCTGGACAGTGTGACTTTGGCTTGGGCACACGAGCCCCTCTGTAAGGGAATGCCCACCTATTCGCATGGCTGGGATGGCACGATGGTGGCCATGATACCTGTCAATCAACGACCTGGCTGGGATCTGGTGCAAAGTTGGTGCCGAGTAAAGGCACGCCTCACTTCCCTGGCCACCCTGGCATCAGATTCTAGTGAAGGGAGTAGGTACCAGGGAGGCCAGGCAGGCAACTAAGCCACGTGTCTGAGAAAGAACACACAAGACCTCTGTCAATATAGGTCAGGAGACATGCTTCCTTCTCTGAGCTACAGAGTGCAATCCTTGCTGGGCTTGGGCATGAGAGGGGAAAAGGGACTATACCACCCCTTCCCCCTTCTCTGTTATTTCCTAGGCCCCAGCAAAAGTACTGAAATACTTCTCACAAACAGATCTGTTGTGTCACTTGCTTCGTCCACACGTAACAAAAGTTCTGCAGAATCCATTAAAGCAACGGTTGCCATTGTGCAACTCAGACAGCTCCGAGTCCCTGAGAGTGACCCAGCTGAGCTCCAAGGAGGGGAACAGGGCACAGCCCTCTCTCTCTCTCTCTCTCTCTCTCTCTCTCTCTGGAGAATAAATGCTAAACATAGCCACAGCACGGTGCCAGGTAGCACCCGCTGTTGGCCCTGGAGCAGAGCTGACACGGTCACCTGTCCCTTGGTTTCCTGTTCTCACTTGCTGATCCGACTACAGTATTCCTTTTCTCTCGTCCTCTGGATGAGAGGCCACAGGGTGTAATCCGGGCTCCTTTGTCCCCACTTGTCCCCACAGTGGTCTCCCTGAGAGCTTCCACTGTAGAATTCACCTCGTAAGTGATCTTCAGCTTCCATCTTCACAGACCCTGCCCTCTACTCTTACAACATTCTGGTTGCTCTGAGGCCTGAGAATGGGGTGCAGGAGGTTTCGTGGGAGATGGTGCCAAGAAGCTGAGGGGAGAGACGACCGCATGTGAGGAGGGAGATGTGCACTTTCAGGATCACTGCTTAAAAAAAAAATTGTGGTGGCACACGCCTTTAATCCCAGCACTTGGGAGGCAGAGGCAGGTGGGTCTCTGTGAGTTCAAGGCCAGCCTGGTCTATAGAGCTAGTTCCAAGATAGCTAGGGCTGTTATACAGAGAAACCCAAGAGAGAGAGAGAGAGAGAGAGAGAGAGAGAGAGAGAGAGAGAGAGAGAGAGAGATTGGCATGTCACGTTCACTAAGATATGTGTATCTCCAAGGAGGCAAAGGACTTAGATCCTGTCCCTACTAGGCTGAGGCTGTCTTGGCGGGGGAGGCTGGTATAGGAACTGGTCCCTGTGTGGACAACAGTGATTGATTTGATCACTTGGACTTCCAGGAATCTCAGTATCGTTCTCTATAAAACGAGACCCCTTTGTGGTAACAAAATTGTTATGAGCTTGGAGATAAAACACCCTGTTACAAGGACACGTTGTAGGGCTGGTATATGACTGAAGGTCCAAACACTGGTTTCCTCAGGCCTCTGCCAGGAAAGACCTGCTTGGGGAAATGGCTTAAGCCCATGCCAAACTCACCTTGCTTAACAGCATCTTCAATAAGCTTTGTGTGCAAGTTCAAGGCTCTCTGATCTACCACCATGGAGGTCTCCTTCCCCAGAGCCTGCAGGAAGGCAGCTAAAGCAATTGCTCCCGGTGGGCCATCTGTCTCCTCTGGGGGCTCGTGATTGAAATGTGTAGGGAATCCAGTGGTGACTAGTACTGAGTGGGCATGAGACAGCGACAGAGCAGCTCGCAGAAGCTCATCTTTACGTAGCAGGTGCCCAATCCCCCGGTTACCTGAAATCACAAAAATAAAGCAAAATATCTAGATGATTGTGTTTAAGGTAGGAACACTGATAGCCTGGGCTGTTTGAGGTCCGGAAGTCATTTGGAGGGATGTGGCAGACTGAACGGTTTATAGGGATGCATCCCATCTCTGTCTTTCTGTCTCACACCTCTCCCTTAGCTAGAGTGGCCACCAGACTGGCTCAGTCCCACAGAGCATGAGGTGATGGGTGGCCTCACCGAGCCTGGCCCTGTACTTCCCATGTGTTTCTCCAAGGACACCTACCCTCTTCTTGTCTGAAATGTTGACAGCTATAGTGTGCTATGATGGCAGAGCTGCTGGGATCCCAAGCAGCTGGCTAGAGCAGAGTCCCTCCCTGCTGACACAGAACTTTCTGAAGACCTGCTGTGTGCTGTTACAGGGAGGTGGCGACGCATGTGCAGGCTCGTCTGCTGGAATGACTTAGCAAAACCTAACAAATAGAATATATCAAGAGGAAAGGGAATGGAACACATTCACTGGGAAGTCTTCCTCAAGCCCAAGACAGGAGCTGGGGTGCAATTATTCTAGGAGATTGTAGTGCCAGGAAACACAGAAGACAACGACACCCAGAAAAGCACGAGAGTGAGCGAGTTAACCCCTAAGGCAAGTGGATCTCTGTCTTGCTTGAGAGCCCTAGGAGGCCATGGAGGATGTACCATAGAACTGCCCGCCCTGCCAGAGCTGCTGCCCATTTGCTCACTGGCTTCTGTCCCATTTGGGGGAAGTTTGCCCATGAGGGAGGGGGTCGACTTCATCGTTCTCTCTGGACTGTGCCTCCCATGATAGAGACAGATACAGACTGTCTTCTAGTGGAGGAGTTGAGCAAATAGGGGGCCACTCATTGCCTCTGTAGAGGAACCCAGTTAGTCCAGGGGACACAGACGGGGGTGGGGACAGACAGCCATACTAAGGTTGTCCAGCTGGGCCAGGTTGAGCAACAGCACTTCCTGACTCATGTCCATTCTGTCATGCCTCTGTCTACCCTCCATCTCTTCTTTACGAGTGCCATATGGAGGCAGAGTATGACTCAGAACATCCGCCCCGGCTGAGCTGCCTCCGAGCAGACCAAAGGGAAGTAGAGGGACATTGACTTGCACTGAGGTTCACAGAGAGCATTAAGGATGCTGGGTTTGGGATCCCCACTATGGAGGCAGCACTCCAGACTGAGGAACATTCCCCAGTCCTGGCATATGATAGCTTTGTGTCCTTGGCCCTATATCTGGGTTTTCCTATAGGAAAAATGATGCAGGTAATGAGATGGCCAGAGTCTGTGGGGACAGAAACTCTCAACTACTAGTTTTTGGAGACGGACCTGGAAGTTGAGATCTGAAAGGTGATCTTCTTTTAGACTTTTTAAAAATGTATTTATTTATTTATTTATTTATTTATTTATTTATTTATTTTCGTTTTGTCAAGACAGGGTTTCTCTGTGATTTTGGAGGCCGTCCTAAAACTAGCTCTTGTAGACCAGGCTGATCTCGAACTCACAGAGATCCGCCTGCCTCTGCCTCCCGAGTGCTGGGATTAAAGGCGTGCGCCACCACTGGACGGCCTTTCTTAGACTTTTTATAATTCTTTCAGCTGGCCTTTGGCATCTCTAACAAAGTAGCCCCGGTATGTGTAAAGTTTAGTGAGAGGAGTGTGTAGACTGTGGTACCCAATACTGGATTATTAGGGTAAATGGTGGCACCCTCACACAATGACATTTTATGCAAACATTAAAAAGGATGTCGTGAACTGGGTGTGGTGGCTGTCCTCCTGGGAGACTGAGGCAGGTGGATTGCAGAGAGTTCAAAAGGTAGCCTGGGCTATAAAGGGAGACTCTGTCTCAGAGACAGTATGTAAATGTTGTAGAGATCATTTCGTAATATGGAAAGTCATTACAGCTCATTAAAAAAGTCCTAAGATAGTATCATGGTGGGTTCCAGTAAATATATTCCTGTTTACAAATATTTGAGGCCAAAGAAAAGGACTTTAATGGCAAACACAGGCCTATTAATAATTTATTGGTTGGATGGATTCTAATATTTTGAAGTGTGGATAGGTGTGTGTGTGTGTGTTTGTATGTGTTCTCGTTCATGTGTGTTTGTGTTCATATGCATATGGAGGTCTGAGATTGATGTCATGTGTCTTCTTTGCTTAGTCCAGTTTATTTCTCTCCCTCTCTCTTTCTTTTGGAGGCGGAGGCAGGGTCTCTCACTGAACCCGGCGAGGCACTGGTTTGGCTAGGCTGACTGACCACTGAGTCTCAAGATCTACCTATCTGCCCACTTAGTTTTGGGATCCCAGGTACACGCTGCTGTCCCTGCTTCTTACATGTGTGTTTGGGACTAAGCCCAGCCCCTCCCCTGCTGACACGGCACACATATAACCAACTGAGCCATCTCCTCAGGCCCCAGGAGTCTGGTAATTGTTATTGATTCTTCACTTTTATACAATTTCATTCTAAAACTAAATTTTATTAATTAGGTTCATTTTTGAGACTGGATCAAGCCCTGGTCTTGAATTAACAATCCTCCTGCCTCAGGCTCCTAAATACAGGGATCAGAGGTGTGCACGGCCATCCAGGCTATTTTCCTGTATTTTCCGATGTTCCTACAGTGACTATGAAGTACTGATGGGGAAGAATAACAGCATTTTGTAAAACAAAACTGGATGTAATGTGTTTCTTGGAGTGTGATGAGCACTGAAGAGAGAGAGAGAGTCTGGGCAACAGAATGCTGTGTGTACATCCGATAGTTTTATTACCAGTGCAAAAACCATTACTGTAAATCTCGCTTCCTCCACATACTCCAGACACCTCAAATGCGAGTCAATGTCCTCTTAAAAATGACTGAGTGGATCTATTAATAAGCCCAGTGAGTAATGGCCAGTGCACAGTACATCCTCATTAATCTTACATTTGCCTATTTGAGTGGGAATCGAAGTCATCTATTGTTCTTGCAGATTAAAGATGGCTTTTCATAGATGAAATCGGCACATCAGACAGTCATAAATCTGCCTCCCCCGAGACTCATGCTTCAAGCTCCACCCCAGTCTGCAGGAGCGCCTGCGGGAGGGATCATGTCTGACCTTTCTGCCCACCCTTATGAGGCAATGGCTGAATGGAGGTGACAGCAAATCTACCATCAACTCCTTTTAAACTCAGAGCTGATTTCAGAGTTAATAATTCATCTTTCCTTGTGACGCCGTGTTAAGCAGGGGCGCCAGCTTGGAGAAGGCTGGCTGGGAGGGAATCAGACTTCTAGGAGAGGCCATGTTAGTCCCAGGTATTTGAGGTATGGCTACTTCCAGTTCTTAGGACACCTCTCATGAGAAGGTACAGGAGGAATGGGACATTCTAAGGGATGCTAGAGGACTTTTTACCTACCCAGGCAAGAAAATGACACACAATTTGTAATTCAGATTCTAATTTATACAGCATGTGTAAAGCATGATCAACACAGCCCGTGGGCAAAAGTTCAACCATGTGTAACCACCTTCTTAACCTTAACTTATATGCTTTGGCTTCTTTTACTAAATAAAGTTAATACAAACTGTCTCATAGAGACACCAGAACATTTACTAAGATGGAACATGCATTTACTGATGCTCAATAGGGAGTAACTAACTATAGCACAACTAATTATCTTGCTATTTAGCATAACCTCAACAAGGAGGTGTAATTGATTGTCTGTAGTCTTGTTACACTGATGAGGAAACCGAGGCAGGATTACCCAGCAATTGTCTCATGAGGGCGGGCCATTGAACTACCTGTACAATAGTGGATGACACAGCACCCTCTGCTGGCTACCTGGAATTCAAACTTCGTCTCCTAGATGCAGACCAACCCAGAAAAGTTTCCAACTAGCTCTCCGTAGACCTCCTAATTAGAATCAGCTGCTCCCTGGAAGGTCCACCAGCCTTGTCCCATGCTTAGAAAGCTGGTGGCTAAACCGGGTAGTGGCACATGCCTGTAATTCCAGCACTTGGGAGGCAGAGGCAGGTGGATCTCTGTGAGTTCAAGACTAGCCTGGTCTACAAAGTGAGTTCCAGGACAGCCAGGGCTGTTAAAACAGAGAAACCCTGTCTTAAAAAAACAAAACAGGAAGGAAGGAAGGGACAGAGGGAAGGAGGGAGGGAAGGAGGAAGGAAGTAAAGAAGGAAGGAAGGAAGGAAGGAAGGTAGTGCATGTACATATTTCCATGTGTTTGTCCCTCTATCCCCAGGGCATTGGCACAGAAGGGGGAACTAGGGATATTAATAAATACACTTGTAACTTTGTTGCTGTTGTTTGCTTTCTTGAGATAGTCTCCTGTAGCCCAGTCTGCCTCAAACTCACTACACAGCTGAGGATGACTTTGAACTCCCAATCCCCTTGTGTCCATCTCCCAAGCACTGGGATTCCAGACATGCATCACAGTTACCGTGGCAACTTTTGAAAAACAGTGGTAGTTGCTTATTTAGGAATAACCGCATTCCTGACTTTTTCCCCCTCAACAATTCACTTACTTCTATGTGCCTGCATGTATGTATGTGTACCGTGTGCATGTTGGAGACCAGAAGAAGATGCTGGACCCTCTGGAATGAACTGGAGTCACAGATGGTGATCAGCCACCATGTGAGTGCTGGGAGCCCAACCCTGGCCCTCTGCATAAGTGGATATGCTTAACCCTGAGTTATCTCTCTAGCCTCTAACACCCCTCTTTCTCCTGGTGCTGGAGACTGGAGTCGGGCCTGTGTGTTCCTGGCTCACTCCACCACCGAGTTATCCCCTGGCCCTTGTTATTTCTTACTCATGATGTTCATTTGACTCTGGTGGCAGCTCACCCAGCTAATGAACTCGCTCACATGCTTAGTGTTGGCATTTAGAAAACCAGCAGCCGCGAAGAAAACAGTCACCCATAGTGTCCCTGCCATCAGACCCTGCGGTGGTTTGAGTAAGAATGCCCCCCCCCCCCCCCGTGGGCTCACATATTTGAATGCTTAGTCATCAGGGGGTGGAACTGTTTGAAAGGATTAGAAGGATTAGGAGGCGTGGCCTTGACAGAGGAAGTGTGTCACTGGGGGTGGGCTTTGAGGTTTCAAAAGCCCCCACACCAGCCTGCCCCTCTCAGTTACTTCTCCAGGACCATGCCTGTCGTGTGTGCTGCCATGGTGATAATGGACAAAGCCTTTGCAACTGTAAGCCAGCCCCCAATTAAATGTTTCCTTTTATACGAGTTGTCTTGGTTGTTGTGTCTCTTCACAGCTATGGAACTTGACTAAGATGGCCCTCAGTGTATGTTTTGGTGGATTTGCTTCTGGTCTTTCTGGTACTCATACATGGTATAAGCTTTAAAAAAAAAATCTCTGATTAAGTTTTAAAATGTATATGTGTATGTGCTGTGTGCTCACACGTGCCATGGTATAGATATGGAGGTCAGAGGACATTATGTGGAATGTTCTGTGGAACTCAGGTTGTCAGTCTTGGCCGGTGTAAGAATTTTCAGGAATTACACTGTGGACAGTTTGGACAGTTTATATCTTTCCTCTTAGAACAGTAGGTGTAACTGTTCTGATTACTTATTCATTATATATTTACTGTGTGTGTGGTATATGTAGGTGTGCATGTAAACATGTGTGTGCGTGTGTATATGGAGGCTAGAGGTCAACATTGAGTGTCTTGCTCAGTCGCTCAACTCCTTCATTTTGAGAGGAGTCGAGTCTTTCACTGACCCTGGAGCTCATTGATTTGGCTACGATGGGTGGCTAGAAGCTCCAGGAATCTACCTGTTTCTACAACCTCCAGCATACTCTCTCTCTCTCTCTCTCTCTCTCTCTCTCTCTCTCTCTCTCTGTCTCTCTGTCTCTCTCTCTCTCTCTCTCTCTCACACACACACACACACACACACACACACACACACACACACACGCCCTGAACTGGGATTACAGACATGTACTACCATGCTCTAATTTTTGCATGGGTGCTCGGGTTCTGAACTCAGGTCCTCATGCTTGAGTATCAGGCACTTTCCCCACAGAACCATCTCCCCAGCCTCAAATACTTCGTTCTTACCTGGGTCTATGGCGATTATGGACTCCAGCTTTCTGATCTTTTGAACAGCAGCGGCTGACACTATGCTGTAATGCAAAGGGTCTTTGGAAATGGCATGGATTTCTGGAACCATCTCAGGAGTCAGACAACCGGCTGGAGATACAGTGTCCTTCGGGATCATCACGGTGCTGCCTGGAGTGCTGGTGAAAGCCAGGGGAGCCTCTGGAACACACACAGGTAGGGCTGTGACGTCACCCCACCAAGCCCAATCCACAGTGGCCAGGGAAAATGAGATGACCCGGCACCAAGTCTGTCCACAGAATTCCCTGTGCCACATGCTGGCACCAAGGTCGGAATGGGCCGGCTTGTGGCTAGACCACATTCTATTTAAACAGTTGCCCCCACATTTTTGGAAAGTGGGGGTGAGAAATCGAGGTGCACCCATAGCTGGAGTATGAGCTCTAGGAGATTCTGTCCATCCATCACCTGACAGATAACAGAAAGCACAGGCCAACCCTTCAGTGCATGAGGCCACTCACTTTACCTTGCAACCGGTGTTAGATTGGGTACCCTCTGTGTGTGGAGTTTCTGCTCTCTCATAGTGTTTACATTTTTCTTAAAACAACAATAACAACACTCCGCTAGATTACAGCCCTAAGCAGCACACTTGTGTCATCCTCAGAAGAGGCTGCAGCAGGGGCGAAGCTTCATGTTTCAGGGGTGACTCTACACTTTCTACACGCATCTGTTACATTATAAAATAATGGCCATGCCCTGTCTGGTTGTGGTCAGTACTGAGCTGGGGAAGTACAGGTACAAGTAGCCAAGTGCTGGGTGCTGAGCGGCCTCAGTGAGGGTTTGTATTAGTGAGACTGGCATCAAATCATCTCTTTGTTCTTGTGTTCGGCTTCTAGGCACTTCTACCTGCCTTCCTTGGTATCACTATTGTATTAGACTGTGCTCTCTCCACCCAGCTGTGTGCCCCTCAAGATGAGACACCATTGTTTCAAATGCCTTGCCCGTAGTAGGTGCTAAACAAATGTCAGTGGGAAATGAGTAAGTGATGCATTAGATTTCACAGAATTGTAACATTGCTTGGATTAAATAGAGTCAGCTAACATTCAAAAGGAGCATCTACTCATAGACACATATTGTGTTTTTAATATAGAAACCTATGTGTGTGACCTATGAAAGGTACAACTATTGACTCTGAGGAATGGTTACCTTTGTGTGTGTGTGTGTGTGTGTGTGTGTGTGTGTGTGAGAGAGAGAGAGAGAGGGAGAGAGAGAGAGAGAGAGAGAGCACCTAGAAGTGATCACTGGAAAGACAGGTACACACAAGAGCAGTGGGCTCAGAATGGAGCACGAGGCTTTGCTCCCGTCAGTTGTGTGGTGTGTGCAGCAGGGACTCCGATGCTAATAAAACCTACATGCTGAGGAGTGAGCATGATTTGTTGGCATACAGTAGGTACTCGTGTGTGGACCTTTAAATAAACACTAGAATCCCGTGGATTGGGCTATGTCTTGTCACTGAACTCTCAGGAATGCTATTAAAATAAAATAGCACTACACTTGACTCTATAGTAGAATAGCTGACCTGACCAGAATTTTCCAGTGCACATGTTCCTGTTACTGGAAGCCAGGGGGCGCCCTCTTATGTCTGTTCACAGCAACGCTAGTCTAGCCCTTTTGTGTGTTGCGGGGGAGACTGCTGACGAGATTGCTTTGTTCTTAGCATCCATCCAACTACTGGTTGAAAATATTCAATAGAAGAATAATTATGCCTGTAGTGAAGACAAATAGTTTTTTTTTCTTTTTCTTTCTATATTAAAAACACAATATAATGGGCGCAGAGAGATGGCTCAGCAGTTAAAAGTATTTGCTGCTCTTGCAGAGGACTTGGGTTTGGTCCCCAACACCCACATGGCAGCTCACAACTACTTGTAACTTCAGTTCCAGGGGACCTGATAGCCTCTCCCAGCCTCTGTTGGCATCAGGCACACACATGATGCACAGACATACATGCAGGCAAAACATTCATACACATAAAATAAGTTAAAAAATTAAAAATAGAACATCCATTTGCAAACACATTGCATTAGGAACCACACACATTCTAGTAATGAGTTCAAGTGTGCAGAAGGATGAGCAACGTGTCAACACTGCCCTCTTCTGGGAGAAGCTGGAGTTTGGTATTAAGGGGTTCTGGGACGGATAAAAAAACGATTTCATTGTAAAATTCAACTGTTTCTCGATGGCATCCTTTTGCTTTCAAGGCTCTTCTAATCTCAAAGGTCAAGCTGAAGGCTGACCTTCAGCAGGTGGAAGAGTAATCCAAAGGCGCTTGCACTAAACAGCTGCTATGACAAAGTGATTCGGCCCTGGGATAAACAGAGAAAATGGGAGACACTGTAGCCACTTAGCCTATATCTGTTTTCCAGGGCTGGGAGTTAAACACAGGGTAGCTTTAAGCATGCTGGAAAAGTGCCCTACCACTGAGCTACATCCCCAACTCTAGGCCCGTGTTCTCCAAGTTTCAGTCATTAATCAGTAAACCTGTGCTTTCAAGAACTCCAGATCCCCTGGGCTACCTCTGAGATCGGGGTAGTTGTACCCTTATGCCCCAACATACTGCAGTTTCTGACGGCTTCCAGACTGGTCAGCTCTGAAGGCCAGAATACTGGAACATCCTCAGGCAGACACTCCACATAATTCCCATAGTCAGGTTTGGAAAGGGCCTTGATTCCCAAAAGTTCTGCATATGGAAAAAGAAAACAGAATTCCTCTGGTCAGTACTGAACACACGGATACGCTGGGTACATTATGGATCTCCCTCCCAAAGAAATAGTAGTTGTAGCATTATCCTGATGGTCAGGAGGGAGAGGAGAAGGAGGTAGTGATGGCTAGGGACTGGAGTCTTAACAGATAAGGATGTCCTGTAACTTAGGGCCCATGGTGACTGGTACAATCAGGCTGACTTCTCAAATTGCATGGTGTGGTGTCTGGAGGGAGCCTATGATGTGTCTAGCTCAATACTGGACTTGTAGACTTGTAGCACTGTGTGATACAGACTGACTAAGTTACACAGCTGTAGCCTCTGTTATCCCTACCAGTAGCCCTAGCCTGGCCAGCAGTCATCGACATGAAGACAACACAGATGGATGTGCCAGGGCCTGTTTACCCGCGTTAGGAAGAAGACAAGTCAGTAGACATCCTCTGGGTGGCCCCGAGGCTGTTTTGGGTGAGGAAGGCCAATAGTGCTGATAGTATGTTTATAGACTGTCAGGTCTTTGATGAGTCTGTTGACTTCAAACCTGGGCAAGTTCAAGGTCACAGACCCTGGCTCTCACCCAGGCCAACCCCAAGCTCCCTCCAGGCCCTCTGGGAGCTCCAAGAGGCCTGGGAGGCACCCAGACTTTTGACCTTCACCCTTGGAGTCTGTTCATTTACTCTCGGGCTAAGTAAATACTTGTGGCTTTCAATCCAAATGTAAGTTTGAGTTTTATTTATTAATATTACTACACGCATGCGCGAGCACGTGTGTGTGTGTGTGTGTGTGTGTGTGTGTGTGTGTGTGTGTGATATTTGCACATGATCATGAGCAACACATGTACCATACACATGCATGTAGAGGCCAGAGGACAACTGGAAAGAAAAAGTCCCATGCACCATGATGCAGGGATTATGGGAAGCTCATCGGAGTTTTATGTGATCACAAAGCCTCAAGATGAAGCTTGTTGGTCTGGCAAGGTGGTGCTGTTTTAAGCCAGACAGTCAGCTGGTATGGAGCTCTGGGCTTCACCCCAGGTCCTCACCCCTGAGACTCCCCGAAGAGCAGCATAAGCTCCTAGATGCTTGTCAGGCCCATGTTGGAAGCACAGCTGTGGACACTGACCTGGGTTGCCGATGTGGATGGGTTGTCCTTGCTGTCCTCCCAGGAAGTGAGTGGCTTGCAGTAGCCTTTCCAGCTTGTCCTTGGGAATGGGTCTCATTGTGACCACCAGAGGGCAGCAAAAGCCAGCAATGGCAGCACATGGCACCGTTGTCTGACAAATGAAGTAAAAAAATGTAGGGGGAAGGAAAAAAAATAAAAAGGAATTAACACAGATTCAAGCCCCAGTACCCACAGCTCAAGAAGCTTCGTGAAGCAAGGGGTTCCAGCAGCTGCTGTAGAAACATGCCTTCTAATTTGAGGAGTCACACGGGTGGGGCATTTGTCAATAACAAGTAAATCAAAACGGGGACGGGGGCTCTTAATTTTTTTTTTTTAAACCTGTCAACATTTGACACATCTCCTAAGCTGGACAGAGTAATATTTTAACCACATAAAAGAAAATTCATGGGTGGCATGTGTCTGCAGTCCCAGCACTTGGTGGGGGAGAGGTGCTAAGACAGGAGAATGGAGAGTTTGAGCCTTGACTATGTGGGGAGTTCTAAGGTTAGCCTAGGTTACACAGTGAGAGCCTCCTTTAAACATAAACACATGGCGAGGGGCAAAAAGGTAAGGGAAGAGAAGAAAATTAAATATCCCAAAGGAAACCAATACTATCTCAAACATTCGAATGTAGTTACTGGAGCATTCCACGGGGAAAACGGTGTGCTCTCCCACGGACAGCTAAGAGGACAGAATGGCAGATCTATAACCGTTGTCATTTTAGAGTGTCAGGGTATAGAGTGTCTTTGAGAGTCTGAGAACTGTACTGTGATAGGGACGGTATGGTGATATGAAACTATCTGTGAAATACTCGATCAGCCACAATGCTGAGGGTCCAACAGCCCTTTGTCACCAACATTCAGAAACGAAGGAAATGCTAAACTCCATTTGAGGTTTATCTCTCTCTCTCTCTCTCTCTCTCTCTCTCTCTCTCTCTCTCTCTCACATACACACACCCAATCTCATAGGCCTCTAAGGCAAAAGGGAGCAGATAACCCCGAGCTCCACCTCTAGATTCCCCAGGGGAGGCGCCTGTCCCTGGATGCCCCAAGTTCTCCCTTCGTAGAGTCTGCACAGGGTGACCTGCATGACTTTCACTCCTGGCACGCTTCTTCCTCCCCTGCAGCGGGGCTTATGACAGGGTTAGGACACAGCCAGGATCGTGATCCTCTGGGACAACCTTGGCTGCCACTTAACTGGCTTGCCGTTAGCACCCTGGCATCAGTAGGATGAAATCCTGGTGTGCTGCCAACCTGGTGTCCATATGACAGCACCCAGGACAGGGAGGGGACACATGTAGGCCACTTGCAAAGCTGGGCAATGCTCCTAGGAGCTGAGATGCCCCTGTCTAGGTCTATCCAGGCCATCAGTCTAAGTCAAGATGGCTGTATGACCACATCTCTCGGGTTCTAAGGGCGGTGGGGTGGGGTGGGGTCGCTACAGACTGAAAGCTGTATGGCAACCATGGGGAGAGAGGGCGGTGAGATGTGGTAAAAGTCAGGCTGTGGCTGGTATCTCCTGTGGACACCTGTGCCTCTGTGCAGGTTTATTCAAGTCACCACATTGGCCAAGAGTGTGGTTCCAGTTGGTTCTGGGTCTTGGGATGTCCCTTTAGGTCTTATTTTCTTCATCTCTAATGAGGGGCTGTGCTGATGAGTCTGAGGCTATCCCAGTTCTAACCTGCTACAAGCAATAGTGGGTCCCAGCCAGTGGCCCGGGCTCTGTCCTCCTCCCTCTTTGCTATTGACCCTTGAAAGGCAATGCCGAATGTGGACGATCTTGTTTCTGACCTGATGCAACCCAGGCCTCTCTGACAGGAGCCAAAGGGGACACTGTTACACACTGTGCTCAAGATGAAATGTCTAGTCACTGTGAAGCAGGGAAGCCTGGAGGCCGGGCCTTCATTCCCACAGGGCCCTGGAGACTGGGCTCCCTGTGACCAGCCTGGAGGGTGGTCATTTGTACAGGGCCCTGGAAGCCCCTGATCTGGAGGGCGAGCGCTCGCTCACACTCATCTCAACAGCATCAGGGAAGGAACAGTGAGGCAAGGATTGCTTTTCCCCCACTTGACTGGTGTGAGCAGGAAGAAAAGCTGATCACCTCAGCCATGGACAGTCCCTAACCATAGGCCTGTCCCAGGAGAGGCCACCTTTCTGTCCCTGTTCATCTTCAGTGCCCACATCAAAACTGGGCATAGTGACACCCTGTGCTTGCAGTTTTGGCACTGGTGAGAAGTCAGGAGCATCTCTGGGACTCTCTGCCCACCAGCCTAGCCTTAACCAGTGAACCCCAGGTCCCATGAAACCTTGTCTCAGAAACCAAGGTAGGGTCAGTGAAGTGAGTCAGCAGGAAAGGTGCTTGCTGCCAGGCCTGTCGACCTGAATTTGGTTCCCAAGACCGAAGGAAGGAGAGAGCTGATTCTAAGTTGTCCTCCAACCTCCACACGTGCCCTGAACCCACCTTCATCATCCCCTCTCCAAATAAATGTAACAGGAAACAAGGTACACTGACCTTGGAAAATACTGGTTGACCTCTGGCCTGAACGTACACTATATACATACATGTATGCCTCAAGGGCATGAACGTGCACTTATGTGTACGCGCACGCATGTGTGCGCGTGCACACTCTCTCTCTCTCTCTCTCTCTCTCTCTCTCTCTCTCTCTCTCTCTCCAAGTGGCTTTTATTGACTCAGCTGTAACAATTGCTCAAAGGGGCCACACTGGGTGCTCCAGCCACATCAGAGGTGGGAGGGAGAGAAGCTGGCTTGGAAGCTAACAACTTTACCTGGGAGAGCGACCGAGAAGGGGCTGACCTTAGGGTTTCTGCTTCCTGTACCAATGTTCTGTCTACCATAGGAAAATACAACTCCATCCACATTTTCAAGCCATTCAGCCCAGGGGTGTGGCCTTACCTTGTATGCTCCTGAATGGCTGGGACCTGCTGGATCTCTTCTGGGGATCCCTGCCTGCTCCAAGGCCTCTTCTATGGAGAAGCTACAGTCCATGATGAAGGCCATCATGTCCTCCAGCTGCTCTGAGTACTCTTCCAACGAGGCCAGGACGCCTGTGCAGGCACCAAACTCGTATTTTTGGAACTGTGGAGAGATGGTCCTGCGGACACAAAGCAATGCTCACAGGCCTCTGACTTTTAGTATGGTTCCCCGATGATGCCCCTTTTAAAAGGGCAGTGGAGGGGGTTAGCTGAGGCTGGCATGTCTAGGGAACTTGGTGTCTGCCTATGGGCTTGGCTGGTGTTCTTGAAGCATGACCAAACGAAAGCTTCTGAATCCACATGTGCAATACCTGTGGCTCATGCAGTCTCCTGACCTCAACAATGAGATCAGTCAGACCCACAAGAATGAAATACTGGTGGACTTTCTGCCACGGGGGGGGGGGGATGCTGGCAGATCCAGACAGAAGATGGTGGCCCCAGGGAACCTCTCAGAGTTCACAGGTCAGAGTTCGCAGGGCAAGGCCTCCTTTCTCCATCCGGGAGCTCTCACCTCTGCTCGCACCAGATCATTTATCAAGCTCTTCCTCCTCCCCACTCCTTTCCAGGGGGCTGGGGTTGAAGGATGTGACTCCACCTTCAGACACGCGCTACACGGAGTAGCAAGTGTCTAGACGGTGGAGAGACACAGGACAATGAGAAGTTTCCTCTTCTCTTATGCTAGTCTGGATCTCGAGTGTCACCCAGAAGTCCCTGGACCAGCTTGTGGTGGTAGTTGCAGGTATGGGCCTTTAGAAGGTGGGGGGCTAGTGAGAGGGGGCTAGGCCACTGGGGACATCCACTTGAGGAAGAGGAGGCCACTTTCTCATTGTCTTTCCTCTTTGGGAGGAGCTTTGCTCCATGCCATGTCCCCTGCTGTGCTGTGCACTTTGCCACAGGCCCAAGCAATAACCAGTCAACTGTAGCTAGTCTCAGACTCAAACGGTGGCCACAGGCAACCGTGCACTGAAACCTCCAGAAAACGGCAAACCAAAACAAGTTGTTCTGTCTTCATGCTTGTCCTGGGTATTTTCTCATAGTGCGGAAAGCTAACAACCCACTAAGGGGGAGGCGTTGGGTCTTGAGGCAAAAATGGGAGTTAACAAGTTGGATAGGGAGGAAAGCGCACCTAGGCGGAGGTTGCAGAATGTGCAAAGTGTGGAGGGATTGAGTGTGGGGGGCCATGGGGGGTCTGCACCAGGGGGCTCCAAGCTGGTAACACAGGAAGCACCAGCTCAGGCCCTAGTAGCATTTTTGAGGGGCCCTCTCATCCTTGGGTCTACAGAATGATAATAGGAAGCCCTCTGTCCAGAGCGAGAGGTGCCCTGAGCATCAGGAGAAGCTGAGCTGGGGCCAGGTCACCACTGGCACAAGCCACAGGCGGGCCTTGGAGACTTTCAAATGGTAGAATCATGTGATCGGATGTGGACTTGGAAAAGGCCACTTTGGTGGGTGAGCAGAAGAGGGTTACACAGGGAGGAGAGAGCTCAAGGAAGACAGGAAGAGAAGTCAGAGTGTCTAACAATCGGGGTCACAGAAGGTAGAGCCATGATTAGCCTCACAAACGAAGCTAGGGCATGGTGGAGAGGCATAGATGCAGGTTTCCAGGGCCACCTATGAGGCTTGCTATGCCGTATTCCTGTGTGTGGAAATACATCCAGTATCCCTAATGGATACCTGACACTAGCTAGGTCCCAAACCCTCTATGTGGTCTTTCCCCTGATGTTTACTTTATATCAGAGATTCACAGTAATTGTAACGATATACTGTCATAAAAGTTATTTAAAACATTGAGTTATTTATTCCTGGAATTTTCCATGCCATATTTTTAGACACTGGTCACCCGTGGGTAACTGAAACTGTGGACAGGAGCTAAAAGGGACATCTGCTGTCTCAGAGTCTGGGCAAACATGCACAGTATAACTGGTATTTTCCTCTGGGGGGGTTAGTGATGCAAGCATTGTTCTTTTCTTCTTAATCCTGTGCAAGGCTTTCTGGTAGGAATGATAAAGTGACAGGTGGCAATGCCTATCATGGTAAATTTTAATTGTCATTGATGCTATGTAGACTCTGTGGGAAGAATCTCAGGCTGGCCTGTAAGAAAGTCTTTAGGAAATTATATTGATTAACTGAGTTGGGAAGACCCATCTCCTGTGGGTGGCACCATTCCCTAGGCAAGACGATTGTGAGCTGCATCAGAGTGGCGAGAACAGGAGAGCTGGGCACAGCCATGTGTGCATTAGTTGATTGCTCTGGGCCCAGGCCTGCTGGTGCACAACTTTAACCCCAGCACACAGGAGGCAGAGGCAGACAGATCTCTGTGAGTTCAAGGCCAACTTGGAACTTGGTCTACACAGCCAGCCAAGAGTGTGTGTGTGTATATATATAATATATGTTGTTTTTCTCTTCTCAAGCCCTTGCCACCTGGCTTCCCTGGTAACTGTGAGTTAAAACAAATCCATTTTCCCCTTACTTGCTTTTGTTAGCATATTTCATCATGACAACAGGAAATGGAATGAGACACTGCCCACAGGGTTTCTCTAGGCCTGGGGCAGGGGCAGGTGTGGGGTTAGAGAACAGGGTATGGAGTAGGAAGATAAAGAGGGCAGCTCGCCCCTGAGCAGTGATCATGCGATGCTCCGTGCTAGGACCTGTGTGGTCCCTAAGGCTGGAGCAGTGGACCTAGTAACAAAGAGCCTGGCTGCAGCTCCTTTGTGCTGGGGTCTACCAGAGCACAGGCTTCTTACCTTATGTCTGGGACAGTGCTCAGGCGAGGCAGCACCTTCCGGGGCTCACTGCATCCCAGCAGGGGCAGAGGACCGTGATTGGCCCGGCAGAAGCTCTCAAAGGCCGGTGCTAGGGATCTGGGTAGGACCACCACGCTAGCCGGTTGCAGTCCTGGGTTGGGTGGGAGATGGGACAAAGGCACACTTGGTTGATGCTTGCAGACTCTTGTTGCTTCCACTTTTGATTGACTTGTTTCAGATGTGCACAAAAGTATACTTAAGTAGAGAGTAGAGAATGCTGGTATTCAGCTAGCTTTTCTCTTTTTCATCAGTCCTGGGTACATGGAATGATAACACATCTACTTAGCGCCCTAATATCTTCCTACCTCAGTCACCTAATCTAGAGAACCTTTCATACACATGCTCGGTTTCCATGGTGATTCTAAATATCATCAAGTTGACGACCAAGATTTACCATCATGTGTACCTTGCCCTGATGACTGACAAGACCAAGTGCCTCTTGCCTGTGTTGCTGTCTTTTGGGTAATCTTTTGCAGACATTGACCCTTGGTGTCTTTTGTCTATGCAGATGGATTTCTGAAGAGAGGGCACATACTCTCAACAGGGAGGTGGGGGGAAATCCATTTGCCTACCGTGAGCTCCTCTGAAGGCAAATAGCCATCCTGAGAATTGGAAATTTCTCTGGTTTTGGATGTACATGACCCTGATCTTGAATCTTGACTTTCTCTGTTACCCCAGTGAAGTGGCTTTTCATCTCTTGGCCTCGGTTTTCCCACCTGGAAGCTGGCATTTATCATGCCCACCTTAAGGAGACCTCCATGAGTTATGCTCTGCCAACATCACAGCCACTGTTAAAGGAACAATGCCAGATAACAAAACAGTATGTTCGGCATAGTCTCTCCTCTCTCTCTCTCTCTCTCTCTCTCTCTCTCTCTCTCTCTCTCTCTAAAGCCGATAAAAGAACTCAAAGGAATATATCTGCATAATAACCATGGCTGTCTCCAGGTGAAAAGCCTGCAAGTAACTCTGATGCTGTTCTCTACATCTCTCTCAGAGTTATAGAACTAAGACTGTCGTGATTGGGCAGGTCCCCCAAAGTCCATGGGTTGGAACTTGGGGTTCCTCTTCAGTGGCTCTCACCCTCCCTAATCCTCATGCTCTGCTGACCCCAACCATAGCATTATTCCATTGTTGCTTCATAACTGGAATCTTGCTAACTCTGTATGAACTGCAATGTAAATGTCTGATATGCAGGATATCCGATATGTGCTCAAAGGAGATGTGACTCACAGGTTGAGAACCCCTGCCCTGTGTGGTGGTGGGAGATAGAGCTTACTAAGATGTTTTTGGGCCTTGGCTGCAACCCTCACTGAAGAGTTAATGCTGTCTCCTGTGAGTTTTTATTCTCAAGGAACTGGCTTAGTTACCACAAAACTAAGTTGTTGGTATATGACTCCATTGTTCCTGCTTGCCCTTGGGCATCTAGCGGATTGCCTTCTGCTTTTCATACCCTTGGGCATCTAGTGGATTGCCTTCTGCTTTCCACCATGAATTAAAACTGTATGCATTTTGGCACCAGGCTCTTAGACTCTATAGTTTCCCAAACTATGAGCCAACAGAAACCTTTCTTTCATAAATTACTTACTTTGGCGAATAAACTTGATCGTCAACTTGATGGGACTGAGAATTACCATGGAAACACACATCTGGGCCTGTGTAGACTAGGTTAATTGAGTTGGTAAGATTCACCCTAAATGTGGATGGTACCATTTCATGGGCTGGGGTTCTGGGCTAAATAAAAAGTGGGTAGAGCAGCAGCATTCATCAGTCTCTGCTTCCTGACTGCTGGTGCCACGTGATCATGTGACTCCTGCCCCTGCCCCTGCCCCTGAACCTTCCCACAGTGGACTGTATCATTCTGAACTGTGAGCCAGAGCACACCCCTCAATCCATACATTGCTTCCGTTAGACATTTTGTCACGGCAGTGAGACAGATAACCAGCACACCCAGTATCAGATGTTTTGCTACAACAATTAAGACAGAGACCACACTACAGACAGAGCTGTGTTCTACTGGAGAAATAACTTTGGGAACAATTTTCCTAGCAGCCAGATGTGCTCCGTCAACCCTGAACCTTTCTGCCCTACATGAACACTGTTAGCAGACATTTACTGTGTGCTTATGGTGTTCCAGGTTGCTCTGTGCTAAGTGATTTGCGAACTCTTCATCATGGAGCTGTACCCACAGGATCAAAGGCTCTGGGCTTTTCTACGATGGGTCCCAGACTTCCTTGGAGAATTCGGGTGAAGTAGACATGACCATCTTCTGGGAAAACCCCAGGACCAGCAAGTGATGAGGTGATGCTGGTACTCATCATCTCAAAGCCCACAATGTCTGCCAAAGTCACCAACAGGCTTTCCGAGGGCCACCCCGGTGGCCCAGAATTACAGGTGCTCTTGCACCTTTCAAGCAGGCATAGCTTGGCTCCACAATGACCTGCGCCTGTGGTGAGGTGAGGGAGGGAACAGCCAGCTTAAAGGCCTCCCCACTTTCCGCTGCCTCTTCCCTCCAAAGCCTATTGTGAGGACAAATTGGATTTTTAATGCAATAAATCAGGGAGGCATTAGGGACACAATGCTTCTTTGTTTCCTTTTTAATTAAATGCACTTCTTCGGGAGCTGAGTTTAGGTTTTGTTCATCTCCACTGAGGGAGATGAATAGAAAAAGCCCCAAGTTGTCCCCATTAGCAACACAATGTGGAGTAGAGGCCTTGAGGTCCCTCTTAAAAGGGTGGTGGGGCTGACCAAGCTTCTAGATTTGAGCTTCATAGCCCAGTGTGATTCATGCATCCCTGGAGCTCTCAGGTTCCATTTAAGGTCATGACACTTTCTCTTTGTGGAGAGAAGCCGAGTGATTTATTCTGAGTCTTTTAACCAAAAATCAATTTTTTTTAACAAGAGGAAGAAAGAGGGAGAAGAAAGAAGGAGTTCTCCCAATCAGATTCACAGCCTTGAACACTCAGCTCTAGGCTGGCGATTTCCAGCTTTTGGAACAAGCCCCTTCTCCTGACCGATCATCCTACAGCAGCAGCTGGCTTGCAAGGAACTTAACAGCCCACATAGGCCTCCAGAAGGCTCCCATAGAGGAGTCTGTCCCCATTTTTTATTTTGGAAACAAGCTTGGGAAGGTAGCATACTTTACTCATAGTGTGACTCTATGAGGAGCAAATCTGAAAATCACACTGGAGCCCAGACCCGCTGCCCTCTTGAGGTCCCAGGAGGCAGTCGCTGTCTGGGGTAAAACTCATGTATGCTGAAGGTGTACAATGGCTTTGAAAGACCTTGGAAGTCTTCTATATAAATTCTGCTTCCTGTCATTCATGTACTATTGGACCACCTTCATTGGATCAGGCCTTGGCCATGTGACTTGTTTTGGCTGAGAGGACATTAGTCTGTGCACAGTGTGAGCAGTCTTGAGCCGTGGCTTGCATGCATCTTGGAGGACTGCTTTCTCTTGGAGTCCTGATCTACCAAAGAAAGAAGTCTGCCCACTAGGTTGGAGAGTCTTCTAGTTTACCGTTCTCTTGTTGTGACTAACTCTATGACCAAAAGCAACTTGAGGAGGAAAGGGTTTAATTTGGCTTACACTTCCAGGTTACAATCCATTCAGGGAAGGTCAGGGTGGGAACCCAAGTTAGGAACAGGAGCAGAAACTGTGGAAGAATGGCGCCTACCTGCTTTGTATTCAGCTACTTTTCTCAGATAGTCCAGAACCATTTACCTAAGGACAGGCTGCCCACAGTGGGCTGAGATCTCTTCATTAAATTAACAATCAAGAAAATGCTTCCACAGATATGACCACAGGCAAATCTGATGGAGACAATTACTCAAGTAAGGTCTCTCTCTTCCTAGGTGACTCTCAGCTTGTCGAGCTGACAATAGAAACTAACCAGCAGAGAGGCTCCATAAGAGGAAATTTTAGGTTTTCTGGTGCAGTCACCCCAATGGTCATTGGAATATGAGGGAGATGGTATCTTGGATGGTCCACCACGGTGCAGGCAGAGAAACTACATTGCTAAGAACAGCCTCAGTTGTAGACTTGTGAAAATTATGGTTCTAAGTTATTACTCTTTAGGGTGCAAAAATAAGTAGCCATTCACCCACAAATAATGATAGAGGCTTTGTATAGCTATCTGCTAAATCAGAACTCTTGCTTTAAGCACATTAAGCAGGCTACTGGTTTTCCCTTTGGTGTTTGTACCAATAACCAAAGAAGTCTATAGACTATTTTTGTTTGTTTGTTTGTTTGTTTGTTTGTTCTGTGGTGTGAGGGATAGAACCCAGGGCCCTGAGTTTAGTAGGCAAATTCTCTACCACACTGAGCTATATCCTAAGCCCTTATGTGTTTGTTTGTATTGCGAAATATTGGTGGGAATGAGGTCAGTGCCTATCACATGCCTGCATCTGCATGCCTGTGTGTGTGTGTGTGTGTGTGTGTGTGTGTGTGTGTGTGTGTGTGTGTGTTTCAGGACTTTTGGGAGTTCTGGGTATCATGCCTATAAGACAGTAGCAAGGGAAATTTGGTCTGGATCAAGAACAGTTTGGAAGGCACTGCACTACGGTCTGTGGTACTTTATCTGAGTGGGGGGGGTGGGTGGGCTTTTTTAAGTTTTATTTTTTTGAGATAGGGTCTCACTAAATAGTCTAGCCTGGTCTGGAACTCACTATATAGCCAAGGCTAACCTCAAACTCTCAGCACTGAGTATTCAAAATGCTGGGATTACAAGCAAAAGCCACCATGCCTAGCATAAAAACTTACTTTTATGGTCTGAGTCTGTGTGCAGTTCTCCATATGGAGTTGGGTAAGCAAGTAGAACTGGAGGCCCTAGACCCCTCTATAAGGTTTCTACAACTCAAATCTAGTCCAAACTTGTAGATCTTTCTGGGAAGCTAAACAGTGATTAATCCTTTTTCTTTTTTTTTTTTTTTTCTGATTGATAAGTGCACTAGTGTATAGGCATGCATGTGTGCATGATGCACACACACACACACACACACACACACACACACACCACATAGCCAGATGTGGTAGTACACTTGTATCTCAGAACTCAGGAGGTGGAGTCAGGAGGATCAGGACTCCAAGGTCATCCTCAGCTACACAATGAGTTTGAAAGCATCCTGGGCTAGCTCCATGAAACCCTGTCTTAATAAAACCAACCAACCAAACACTCAGCCAAGAGTCTAGTTCTGCTTACCTTCTCTCATGCTGGATGTGTTTCTGATGTTCGCTGCCTTTGGTAGACTCCTTATGGCAGAGGGAAGACAGGACCTCAGCAGAAATGAGAAGGGCAGCATACCATCCCCAGTGGGCTGCAGGGAACCTACACAATGGAGGAAGGGAGACTTAGAGGCAGTTTCCCTATAGGCTCAGAGTTGGTGTTGGGTGCTGTGCCCTGGACTAACTATGGCCAAGCCCTGATGAGGGTAAATTCTTTCTGTCAGGTCTCGATGTCCAGTTAGCAATGCCTAACACCTGTGACTTCTTCATGCTCTTCTCCTGACCTGTGGTGTCTTCTATCCTGCCCCGAGGGCTTTGTATTTCACAGAAGCAGCTCAGAACCCGGGTCTCTACAGAGCAGCCAATAGGCTGTAACAGGTGCTCCTTGCTCTCAGAACATTCCTTGAACTACTCTTGTGAGGCTGAAACCACAGCAGCCTAATGTTCTACTTGACTTTGAACTCCATTCTCTCCCCAGTACCTGGCAGACAGAGAAAGACACCTCTTAGACTCCTTCCACAGGCTCCAGAGCATCCATGCCAACCCAAGTGCATGGTACATCCCCAAAGTCTCTCCATGGACCAAGTAATGAAGGAATGGCATTTACAACCGCAAATGAAACCCCAACACCATTAGCTATCACCTATGACTTTCGATGATTAGATTGGGGGTTTTAGAAGGTGGGAACTTGGTGGGGATTTTTTTTTTCTTATACCTCCCTCTACCCACAGTGATTTATTTGGGATTTGGTAAAGGAATAAAAGTTGTAAAATTTAAATATAGAAAATGTTTTTAAACTACAATGAAAAGTTTAAAACTTGGGACTTGGGCAATTCCTCAGCTGGTAGAGTTGCTTGCTATACAAGCATGAGGTCCTGAGTTTGGATCTCCAGCACCCATATGGAAAGCCATGCACAGCAGAGGCAGAGAGAGGAGGAGCCCTGGGGCTAGCTGTCCAGCCAGTCTAACCAATCAGTGGGCTCCAGGCTCAACGAGAGACCTTGTCTAGGAAAGCAAGGTTGAGAACGATTGAGGAAGACTCTCAAGCTCTGGTCTCAACACACACATGTATGCGTGTGCACACACACCCTCCCACAAGTGTGAGTACATATGAACACATATACCACATACAAAGTTAAAAAAAAATAGAAATGGTCTCAAAGCTATAGGGAATTATGTCTAGAAGGAAATCTGCATAAATTGATTTCTTATGTGGTGAGCTGATAGCACCGACCTCTGACCCATGTCCTTTTTTTTTCTTCACATAGGCCAAGTGCCTGGCATAAGAACACAAAAGCAAATGTTTGTTGAATGACTGGCTGATTGCAGAAGGGAAGGATGCATGGCTTTGGAGTGGTGTTATAGTGAAGAATTTAGATAAGCCTGATTTTCCACAACTATTTCTATCACAAGAGATATACTCAGTGGGATTCAAAACCACCAATTTGTGTTTTCAACGCTAGCCAATCTCCCAGGTAGAAAACCATGCAAGTAAGCTTCGGGTCTAATTTAAGAAAGATTCGGCTTGTATAGAATCCCAAACAAATAAAAGAACACAATTGCTCTAGGAAGAAGAGAGGTGCATTTAAAACCCACTTGAGTGCTTTGGTTTAATAGCTGCAAACAAAGAGGGCAGAGAGGAGAGAACAGTTAGTCCTGGCTGGGGTGGGGAGTCCTCAGGGTCAGGTGAGGTTGGATTCCAGGCCCCAGTGCAAGGTAGAGCTAAGGCCTAAGGCAGCTGCTTTGGCAGGTTGAATCAGTGCCTGTCTCTAGGCTGACAGGCCAGACTCCAGCCCAAGTAGCCAGTCAGCAGCTGAAGTCCTAGATGCCTGTGGTTCCCAGAGTCACTGCAGGGAATTTAGCACCTCCCTCTGGCCCTCAGTAAAGGCCAAAGACAGAACTATTCAGCAACCACATGGGAGACGGCAGCCCAGCCAGAGGCTCAGCGGCTCCGCGTGTAACTGGAGGATGAAAGACTGCATAACAAACCCCACTGAAGTGAGCTACCCAAGGGGCATGATAGCCAAGTGAAAGCTGGGTTTATCAGTTCCAGCATCAGTGCAGCTCCTGGGGATGTTGCCTTCCTTCTCTTTATTTATCTATTGTGTAAATAGAAATATAAGCAGATCCCTGAATGACTCAGAAATAAATACAGCTAGGTAGGAACCTGTCCTGTGCAAAGCATCCTGCCGCATGCATGCTCAGCTGGCAGGAAGAACACAGTGTCTTCTCTAGTATCTAACTTCCTATCTTATGGATTATTCCCTGTACAGAGTTTAAACAGCCGGAGACTGTCCACTCTCAACAAAAGATAGCAGCTACCATAATTCCTGGGCACTCACCATGTACTAGACCATCTATTAGCTATTTACAATAGCCCTCAAAAAAAAGGTACTGTTAAACTCAATACAGACAGGGAAACGGAGGCTAGTGGAGGTCCAAGAGGTTACATAAAGTCCCATAATTAATGGGTAGAGATTTAATCCAAACCAGATTTCAGATCATGAGTTATTGGTAACTTCCTACCCATATCAATATCTGTATCTATCTATATATATATATATGTGTGTATGTGTGTGTGTGTAATCATCCATCCACTCATTGTCCATCCATCCATCCATCCATCCATGGTATGAAGAATCTGTGTATCTTAGCAATAGCATAGACCATTCCCTTATTAACCACGATATGTTTATAGGGCCAAAGTCCATATGTTTCTTCAATGAATGAATACCAAACTCCTTTGGCTTTCCATCATGACCTCTGGTGAACCTACTGCTGGGTATCCCACATATTTCCTTCCTCAGTATCTTGCTCTAGACGTGAGAGAAGACAAGATCCAAACAGTGAGTCTGCACTGAGTTCCAAGAAGTCACCTACCAATCAAGAGCTCTCTCTTTTCCTTTTAGAGAAGAACAAACCATCAAATCCACAAATACTATTATTCCCTGGTATCAAAGATGCCAATAATGGGCCCCAAAGACAATCATCCTCTCAGCAGGGCCTGACACACCCAACCTCCAGAGTAAAAATATCTGGTCTGCCACCATGGTAGATGACTGAAATTCCACCTTCACAGAGCCCGTCCTTTGCTTTATTCAAGCAATTTAATTTTAGGAATACATCCTAAGATATTTTCAAATAGTGAATAAAATCCCAGAGTACATGCCAGTGCTGTTTGTCATAAAAATAATTTAGATATAACTAAGTAGAAGTTTATTGAACATACCCAGGGCTGGTTATATTGAAGATTATGTTTGCATTTGTCCTAGTCTTTTTTCTGATATAACAAAATATCCAAAACCAAACAGCATATTAAAAAATATGTTTAGTAGTCAGGCATGATGGCACATATCTTTAGTCTCAGTATTTAGGAAGCTGAGGCAGAAGGGTTACCAATTCAAGGCTAGACTGGGCTACATAATAAGTCTGAGGCAAGTTTTGGCTATGTATCCAGATTGCCTCTCTCGAGATTTCAAGAGAAAAAAAAAAAAAAAAAAAAAAAAGAAAGAAAGAAAAAGAAAAGCAAAATGAAATCTAAGCTTATTTGTCTGGAAGCCCAGGACCTTGCAATGGCAACTGCTGAGGACTTTCTTGACAGGAAAGAGGGCATTACCTGGTAAGGCAGAAATGTAGCAAGACAGAGAAAGTGTGCTAACTCAGGTTTCTCTTCCTTTTCTTGTGAAGTCACTAATGCTACCATGATGGCCTAATTACATAAGAAACATCCTATCTTCAAATACCATTAACATACAACCTGGGAGATTAAAATTTCAGTTTGTCAACTTTGGAGGGTAATATGGTTTCATTTTGTTGCTGTGATATAATTCCCTGACAAGAAGCAATTTAGGGCAAGAAAAGGGCTTATAATTCCAGAATTATAGTTCATTGCTGCTGATAAGTCACAGGGGCAGGAGCTTGAGACATCTGGTCAACCATGTCCACAGTCAAGAGCAGGGAGAAATGAATGCATTTATGCTGCTTACTTGCTATTCAGCTAGCTTTCTTCATTCCTACAGTTTTGGATCCAGCCTAGGGAATGGTTCTATCCACAGTGAACTGGGTCAATTAAAGATCAAGACAACCCCCTACAGACATGCCCACAGGCCAATCTTATCTAGATAACTCTCCAACTGGGATGCTTCCCAGTTGATTCTAAACAAATTGACATTTAAAACTATCCAGCACATAGTCATGGAGGCACATGCCTTTAATCCCAATGCTGGGAATCAGGGGCAGGTGGTTCCCTGAGTTCAAAGCCAGACTGGTCTATAGAGTAAGTTATAGAACATCATAGCTACAGAAGAACCCTGTCTCAAAAACAAACAAACAAACAAACAAACAAAAAACAAAAAAAACAAAACAAAACAAAAAACCCCCCAAAACAACAAACAAACAAAAAACAAAAAACCATTAAAAATAATAATTAAACAAACAAATATACAACTAACCAGCATAGAGCACATATTCAAACCATATCAAGACCAGGAAATGTAGATCACTTAACTATTTTTAAAATGAGCTAGCTCTTTAAAATTTTGTATTTTATTTATTTATTTGCTTGTTTACTTATTTGTGCATGTACACACATGCACATGGATTGAACTCAGATTGTTGGACATGACAACAAATATCCTTAGCTTCTGAGCTATCTTGAGATAGCTTATGCCTCATCTGAAACAATCTCCCCAACATATGACGGAAACAAGGCTGGGGATTCTCTATGCACAAGTACACCACCCATATTCAAATCCATGCAGACAAACTCTGGAAGGGTGAACATGGAGGTATTGAGGAAGGAGCTTAAAATGGAAGTCCTACATGTGGAGAGGGTGACGTATTTCCATGCATCCCCAGGTCTGTCTTGGCCTCCATCCACTCTTAAGCCTCCCTCCTCAACCAACTCCAGGGATCTAGAGACTCTCAGGCAGGCCTTCCCTACTCATCCAAAAGTCTCACAGTCCACCATGAATCCAGATCTTCTTACTCTGTCCTTTCACACTTGTGCTGGCTGAGATAGTTCCACTGTTTTCCCAGAGAGTGTGTCCCACCTCTCCATTTCTGTGCTAGTTGGGGGGTGTTTGGAACACTAAGGAAGGGACCAAGGAGGTGACTATCTTAGTCAGTTCTATTGCTGTGAAGAGCCACCATGATCACAGCAAAATCGTATAAAAGAAAACATTTAATATGGTTTCAGGGGTTTAGTCCATTATTATCATGAGGGAAAGCTTGACAGCACACAGGCAGACATGGTGCTGGAGAAGTACCTGAGAGTTCTATATCTGGATCCGCAGGCAGCAAAAAGAAAGAGACTCTGGACTTAGAGTGGACTCTGAAACCTCAGAGCCCACCCCTAGTGATACACTTCCTCCAACAATGCTAACTTCCTAACCAAATAGGCAAATCTTTGAGCCTATAGGGGCCATTCTTACACAAACCACCACAGTGACCTACAGTGTGCTCTGAAGTGCAGTTGGATGGGGTAATATTTGTGACCCAATTGTAAGTTCTTACTCATAAATGATCTACACTATATTTACACAAATTGTTCAAGCATAGCGCATCTACCCAGCCCAGCCATTCATACATCTACCCTTTCATCCATCAATACATCTATCCATCCATCCACTTATCTACCTATCCAAACACTCATCCATCCATCCATACATACATACAAACATACATCCTTCCTTCCATGCATGAAGTATCATGGTGAAAATGTAAACTAGAGAGGAAGTTGGATTCTCAACCTCACTGGACACTTATGGGGGAATCACTGACCTACCTGTATCTGTTTTATCCTTAGTTCACTGGGATTACTAATGGTATGATCCTCAGTAGCTATGCTTAGACCCAATGAGTTTTAGCACATGTGGGGTTCTTGGGTCACTTCCTGGCCTGGTTCCGGTTTAGTCTTGTAGAAGTGTTGCCTTCATTTGTTACTCTGTGTGCAGTGTGCTGGAGACACTGTGGTAATCCAACAGCCACAACCTACGCCCATAGGGATTTACCATCCCAGGAGACAGACATTAAACACATAATTACCGTCATGCCTATCTCCTGTGGAGAGAAAGAAAGTAAACAGTTAGCTGCAATAGAATGCACTTAGCGTTCCTAGGCTACATGGACTGAAGCTAGAAAAGAGGCTAGAGGGGTAGGGGGTTGCTTGAGTTCAAATGAAAGAGCTTTTCAGCCTGTGGACGGAAGGGACAGTAGTAGAGGAGCTTGTGGAGGGGTCTGTGCATCTGTATTTGACGCTGGGAGGGGGTGGCAAGAGCAAGGGCACCAACACACGGGTCTCCTGTCAAGGTGAACGGGTACCGCTGAGATGAGGCAGTCAGAGAGGCAGGAGAGAGGTCACAGGGCTGAGGAGCCCAAGGCAGCCACGTGTTCCACAGAGAAACCGTGGTTCACGGAGGTCAAGGACTAGAAAATGCAGCCAGCCCTCACTGAAACAGAGCATGCTCTTTTCTCACACCACCTCATTATGCTCTGTCAGCAACAAGCACAGAGGGACCCTGTACTGATGTAGGACAGTATCTGGGACCTCAAGGGTCCCCCTTAAAAACTAGGAGATACAGTCCATTTCCTGGATGCTCAGGCTAACCTAGAAGACTTGTTTACAAGAATGAAGAATTTGCAGTGTTACGAAACTCCATTTCTGGTTTCCATAGCTGTCCCCTGGACTGGTTTCCCAGAGTCCCTCCACGTGACAACGGAAGGACAGAACGAGTAGGTGTTCAGACCTTGTCTCTACTCATTAATTTCTGTGGTGGGAGTTGCTCAGTGTTTGCCAAGAGAGTTGCTGGTGGTAGCCTAAATACAACTGCAAATTTGCAAAATAAATGTTGCTGTAAGGAAGAAGGCATCCTAGCTGTACAAACATTTCATTAAAAATGTCATGACAATAACAGAGACAAAAGATCGGGGAAACGCTGGCAGTCATAATTAGCATTTGTTTATTTAATAGGTCAGAATCGAGTGCTCCTAACACGAAAAGAATTGTTAACAAACAAATACTTCCCATCAAGACAAACAGTGGTTCCTTCACCTTCTCTTTGATGAAGGACTCAGTCCTAAAGCCTTTGGATGGAGCAGAGAGAGGTAGGAGCCAAAGCTCAGGGTAGGGGACAGAAAGTCATGGTGGCCCAAAGCAGGGTATCAGAGCCCAACTGGGCTGAAGAGGCCAGTCTAGGGAAGATGGCCTGGGCTACGGTGTCTCAGCTCCATGGGACTGAGAATGTGTCCCTGTGGTGACAATGGTATGTTGGCCAGACCTGGCTTGCAGGGGAGGGTTCAAGCAGACTGAGGGGACAGCTAAGTGGAGAAGGAGGTGGTATTCAAGGGAGATTTTGATTGTATCTAAAAAGTCAAAATGTTAGAAACCCAAGAACCTTGTTTCTGTCCAGGGAAGTACAACATGGTAAGGAAAAAAAAAAAAAAAAAAAAAAAAAAAAAAAACCCAAAAACTGTAACAAACCCTGGAGTTCCTGAATTGCACCAGGAGGTACTCACCGTGAACTGTAATCATCATTGCCTAGTATTAGATATTTGGGACAGGGACTCTGTAGCCCTGGCTAGCTTGGAACTCACTATGTAGACCAGGGTGGCCTAGAACCCACAGAGATCTGCCTGATTCTGCCTCTCAAATGCTGGGACTAGATTAGTGCTTGGCAGACTAGATTTTAAAGAACATAGGGTGTTGGGGGGGGGGTGGTATGTATCCCTTAGCTCTGCCTGGGAGCGGGCAGTAGTACCTCAGGAGGAATGGTACCTCAGGAGGAATGAGTACATCTGATGATATCTAGATTTTTGGACTTAGAACACCTTTTACTGCTAAAATGAACTGAAATTCCTTGAGGAAATTCATCCCGAGAAAGGATGGCCTCTTCTAGAGGACTCAGGTTTAATGTTCAGGACTCACATGGTAGTTCACAGTTTCAACTCCAGTTCTCCAAGGATCTGAGGTCCTTTTCTGTCTTCTCTAGGCTCTAGGTCCACATGTGGTGCAGACATAAAATGAAACGGAAGTGTTTAATGACATAGCTCTATACATGTAAACAGGGCAAAAAAATGAAAATTTACTCAGTGCGTGTTTTGTTTATAATGGTTAGTGTTGTCAACTTGACAGAATCTAGAATTATCCATGAGGCAAGCCCCTGGGCACACCTGTCAGGGCTATCTAGATTAAGGCTAGCCCCTGAGAATGTCTGTACCTTGACTGTGGTTGGTAACTGATGCAGAGAGACTCGTTCTAATTGTGGGCAGGACGGTTCCCTGGGCAGTGGGTCTGGGACTGCACAGACAGGGAAAGCAGCTGAACACTTGGATTCCTTGTGCTCCACTGCAGGCTGTAGATGTGATGTGGCCAGCTGTTTTAAGTGCTTGATACCTTGACTCCTCCCGCTCTCATGGACTTGAACCGTGGCCTGAAACAAACCCTCTCGCTCTCCAGTGGTTTTTGTCAAGCTGTTTACCACATAGCAAGAAAAGAAACCAATTAACGTTTAACAAATGCAGTCTGTCATTGTGATTGCCGGGGCAAGGACACCATCAGATGGCCCTGAAATGTTTTGTTCAGAAAGCAAATGTGTGTTCAAAGGAGAATGAGGCTTATGGAAGGGACACGGTGAACACCACGGGTCACTTTGAGAGTGAGGAGCGTGTACTTTACTACACTGTTAGAGCAATGGTAAGTGGAGCTGGAGAGATGATGCTGCTGTAGCCAAGAGCACTGGCTGCTCTCCCTGAGGACCCGGGTTCGATTTCCAGCACCCACATGGTGGCTTACAACTGTGTGTCACTCCAGTTCCCAGAATGTCTGTCACCCTTTTCTGACTTCCACAGGCACCAGGGCCACATGTGGTGCACAGACATAAAACACCCATACACATATAACAAACACAAATTTAAAATAGGGATGAAGGAAACATGGGCTAGCGATACAGGTCGGCTGGTAAGGACGCTTGCATCCACGCTTGACAGTGCAGTTCATTCCCCAGGACCCACACAGTGGAAGAAGGGAACTAATTCTGACCTTTGTCACACACTGTAGCCCATGTGCATCCCTGTGATGCACATCAATCAATCAATTGTAATAAAAATAGAAATAACAATAAGACCAGTTTATAACTCACCAACAGAGGACTCTGTATATCAGGCAGATCTTAAATAATTCATTAATAAGTAGGGCAATGCTATGAAATAACACAGGGATTCTGAGATGGCTGTTCTTGTAATTTTCATCATGTTTGTGATTCTTTCAAAATCTTAACAAGACAAGAAGAAATAAGCTATGGTAAAATTAAATTGTGGGTAAACAAAATGTGGGCTGTATAAACAGTGGAATAGTTTTCGTTTCTAATGACACATGCTGTAACAGACAAAGCCTGAAGGCATTAGTTTAACTGATGTAAACCAGACACAGAAAGACAGATATTGTGTGAGTCCACATAAGGGAACCCTGATCATTCTAGTTCTCAACAGGAGTTGCTGGGGCTAGCAGTAGGAACAGTGGGCAGTTAGTATTTGGAGTTTCAGCCTGAGCAGATGGACATGTTTTAGGAAAAGATATCATAATAATACCGGTCAATGCACGTAAAAATGGCAAACAACAGTAAAATTTCACGCAATATATATATTTTACTATAAGAAACTTGAAATTTAAAATTTAAAAATGCCCATTTAAGAACAGTAATTGTGATAGCCAATATTAAACATTCATTTAAATGTTCAGTTGAAATCAGAGGTGTGGAGAATTCCTTCAGACCCCTGTGGGTCTTGATCAGCCTTGAGGTTCCTGTCCCAACCCTATGGAAAGGAAGGTTTTGTGTGGATGTTCATGTAGCCAAACATTCACTGTATGACTCTGAAAATCTGGCCGTAACTCTGTCGGCCAACATGACTGTGAATGTCCATGTGTAGAGCCATGCAATGTCTGAGAGCAGCTCCTTCAGAGTCAATCTGCTTTGAGTTGCCAGCCAAGTAGAGTAACCCAACCGAGGGGCAAAACTCCAAGGCATGACTGCTCTGGGCAAGAAAAGCATCCTTCTGCTTCAGAGCTGGCTTGGCCTGTGAAACTAGAGCACACGTGTTTGCTTGTTTAATATGGAGTTTCTGTAATGGCTCCATCAGGCTACATTCCTGTAACCACGAAATACGACCCAGGAATCCACATGGAGCCTGAGTGGAGGGAGCTGTGCCGGTGATCAATGCCAAGTCCCATGGTTCCTTGGGTGAGTCCTAGGCTTAACCAGGCAGTTACTTTCATGATGCCTAGCTAGCTCTACACTGCCCACTTTCACGGTATGACCTACAAGCCAAGGCTACCACCATGCACATCACTTCTTGACTGAAGGGGTTGGTGGCTTTGAACACCTCAATTGCTAAGACAAGGACTTCAGTGACAAGGACTCAGATGCCACACGTGCCAGCGTCTTCCAGTAGTATGATTTTCAAAGTTTCTAACTATTTATGCAACTGTTTGTGGATTGATTATGTTATTAATTAAAAAAAAATCCCTCCTCTGTTAGGGGCATGTACATACTTCTCTAGTTGAAAGTAAAATTAATTTCACTTAGTTAGTACTTAGTCTTAGAACCATACCTTAGTCCAGGATTGCATTTACCCTGCCCCTGGAGATGAGTGCACCCGAGAGCACTGATATATGAAAAGGAATGTTCATAATATACACATAATAGTGTCCTATGACAGAAACATATTGTAGGACAGCAATAATAACACACTTTGACATTAATCCTTTTATGCTTGGCCCAATCTAAGGCAGTTAGGATTGAATGGTGTATTTTCCCATGGGTTACATTTTGGAAGATGTATACTAAATCCAAACAAAAGAAAACAGAGCTCTGACCGGGTTCATCTGTACACACATCCACAGCCTTGCAGATTGGTTACATAAGTGCGATGCCATGGCTCCAGCTATTGTTTCAAAGGCTCTTTGAGTCCACCAAAGCTGAGTCCAAAAATAGTTGCGTCTAGGCCTCCCCATGTCCAGGGAGGCTTCACAGACTAAGTGCCAGTCTCAAGTAGGATCACTCCTACCCTGCCTGCCTTACTGGCTTAGATCTTCTGAGATTTCATTTTATGGGCACCAAATGTTCGGTACTCGGTCCCCGTCCCTAAATTTGTTATTATCCAGCGTGAAACCAATGCCAGTTCTATATCCAGGCAGGACCTAGACACGTGCTCACAACTGTGGGAACAGGAAGTCTCATAGGATTTGTTTGAAGGTGACTGTGAAGCAAGATGGCCAGGCTGAAGAAAAGTCAAGTTCCTTAAGAGAGTTCCCTGAGAAGACTCAGGAATGGTCTCAGTTTACCTTGGGAGGGAGGGAGCACCCTCCGGCCCTGGGACAACCCCAGAAAGACAGTGAGAATCCTCCGGGGGCCTGCTTCCAGTGTGCAGCTGGCAGCTGCAGGGGCAAGTCCCCGGCCCTCCCTGGTGCATTTCCATGGGAACGGCTGCTGGGAGGTGCACTCCATCTATTTCTATGGCTCCTATCACCATGGCACCTACTTGCTCTGAAAAACACAGCTAAAAACGGAACAAAAAAACCGAGGGGGCAATCCACTTCCCCACAGCCACCTTCCCCTGCAGCGGCTGCCACACCTGTGATGGCTCACGTGGGCCTTTCCTTATCAAGGTTTTCCTTGTCTGTGTCCTTAAGCGTGCAGAGGCTCACACCCTCTGCATGAGCATGTGGGTGGTGTGGCTGTGGTCCGGAAGATCCCTACTAGACTTGCTACAGGTGTATACTCCTCAGCCGAACTGCAGCAAAGTGGTTGGTTCAGGGAAGTGCAGAGTTGGGGAGAGGGGCCTCCATGTCAGTATGCACAGATGTGCAAGGAAGGGCCTGGATGTGTGAGGAAGGGCCTTATGGGCTCAGTGCAACAAAGAGGACCATGAGCTTTCCTGGGAACAGGGTTCCTCCTCAGCAAAGGAGACTCAAAGCCAAATCACTCACTGGAAGGTTTTCCTCAAGTCTCCTTTGAAACAAAACATTTAGCCCACAGTCTAGAATCAGACGGAACTGGAGTTCAAATCCCGACTCATCCATTTGCTAGCCATTCAAGATGGTTGGGCAATTTTCAGAGAGGGAGCAGAATACACCTCACAGGGACGAGCTGCCTGCTGTGACCTCCTCAGCTTTCATGGCCCTTAGCTTTCTTGTCTATTAAAAGAGGAGAATAGTAACACCTGACCCTAAGGGGCTTTGTGGTGTTTTCAGGAGGAATGCTACAAGTACTGAGAAAGCTCTTGGGCATTGCCAATGGCGACCCCTGTTAGAGATGAGGGTGTGAGAAGCTGTGAGTGCCGCTATTGCAGGATGCTCAATGGCTGCTTGTCTAGCTCTCGAGGCTAGACTTCCATCCTTAGTCCCCTGGGACAGATACAAACGAGGCCCAGTATATGAGTGGTCTCTGCCTCTACACTCATCTGTGTCTCTGTGCATAGCACATGTAGCACAGGACATACTCATGTTGAAGTGGGTGACAACATGCAAAAGGATTGCCAGCCTGGGTGCTTGGTGTGACACAGTACAAAGTGATCCTCAAGGGTCGGGCCACATGGCTACCTGCATGCGGGTTTTAGAGTCAATAGTTGTGAGGGACCTAGACCCCTCCTTCCCATTTATTAACTGAGTGGCTCTGGGTAGTCAGTCACTTCCCATCCCATTCCTTCCTCATCACCCTAATCTTTGAAATGGGGTCACAGTTCCTGTCTCAGGGACAAGAGAAGAAACGTAGGAGAGGCCTCTTGCTCAGAGTCAGTATGCTGGGGGCTCTCTGTGGCAGTGAGTTCCCTTCTCTGTCTCTGCACTGAACAGTTAAAGGCAGAGTAGACACTGCAAGGAGTAAGTAAGGGGTAGGCCTTTATAACGGGAGGAAAGAAGCCTGTTTCCTGAGCCTGCTGGTAAACTCTGTGTTCAAACTCCCAGCTCACACCAGGCACTTTCAATGCCCACCCTCTTTCTGGGGCTCCACCCTTACACTGTTCTCAAAGGCAGCTTACACTTACTCCTTCCTGTCTTTTTAGTTTATAAAGGCTACTCCTGGGGCTAGAGAGATGAATCAGCAGTTAATACTTCTCTTGCAGAGGTCTGGGTTCGTTTCCCAGCACCCACATGGTGGGTCACAACCATCTGTAATTCTAGATCTGGGGATCTGATGCCCTCTTCTGGTGTCTGTGGGTTCCTGTATGCATACATGTGGGGCACATAAACTCATATAGGTACACACATACATATAAAATAATAAGTAGATATTAAAAAATCAGATCCCCATATTGTGAACATTCTGGCTGATTCTGTAAGAAGCCTGGATTCCACGCAGGGGACCCACATACTTCTAAGGAACCAGACTCTACTTAAGGCTCTAAGGGTAGCATGTGACTTAGGCTGTATCACCTAGTGTTGGTGAATGTAGTCTAGGCTGGTCCAACTAGAACAGAGGTTCTCAACCTGTGGGTTGTGACCCTTCCTTGACAAACTTCTATTTCCAGATATTTATATTATGATTTATAACAGTAGCAAAATTACAGTTATGAAGTAGCAATGAGATAATTTTGTAGTTGTAGTCACTGCAACATGAGGAACTGTATTAAAGGGTCACAGCATTAGGAAGGTTGAGAACCACTGAACTAGAATGATTCTTAGGATGCCCCAAGTGAAAAAAAATGAGATTGGGCTGTGGGTTCAAGGCATGGATCTGGTCAGCCAATTTACCATACTCCACAAAACCAGAAGTGTATACTGGCCTATAGAGGAAAGCCTTTGGAAGAGCTGCATCTGGAGCCATGATGCCATTGTGAATACCCAGATAGCCCTACCACTGAATTGATTAGCTCTTTGTCTGAGTGGGCACATTCAATGTTTAAAGCAATTCAAGTAGGCCTTTGTGTAGTGATGATGAAAGCAACTGGGACACTGCTTCCTCCCTGCAGGTTCAGGCTCCCAACTCTAGCATCCCTTCGCGAAGGCACTTCTGTAGCTTTCCTCAATTTCATTTCCTTCCTCATTCCATAGCCTCCAGTGCCATTAAGAGCCTTCCAAGTGCTTGATCCTAACGATAAAATTCACTGGAGCTGGGACATGATCTGGTGGGTGAAATGCTTCCAACACAAGCATGAGGACCTGAGTTCAGGTCCCTGGCACCCAGAAGAAGCCAGGCATGGTGGCATGTTTGTTGTCCCAGCTTTGTGGTGCAGGTCTCAGGGGCTCGCTGCTTAACCAGTCTAGCCAAACGAGCAAGGCTCCAGATTCACTGAGAGTCCTTGCCCAGAAAATAAGGTGGAGGACGATAGAGTATGACACTCAACTGTGGCCTCTGGCCTCCACGTGCTTGTGCGTGAGTGCACGTCCTCCTGACCACTTGCACACACAAGTATACACACACCCACACACACATGCAACACCTCAGTGAGGCTGGAGATTGGCAGTGTCTCCATTTGCCTTATGAGGACTCTGAAGTCCCAAAGGAACTGAAACATTTCCTCTACAGCTACACATTTAAAATTTGTTAAGGTCAGATTTGGAAAGCAGCCCTTGTGAATTTATAGGTTTCTTTTTCTAAATGTATGTTGTATGCTTATTTACATATGTGTAGTGGGTACACATTACTTATGTGTACATGATATGTGGAGACCAGAGGTCACTTCTGGTGTCTTCTTCGACTGATTTTCACACCACCACCATCACCATCATCATCTTGAGACAGGGTTTCTCACTGCACCTAGAGCTCACTGATTCTACTAAACTGCCTGACCAGTGAACTTCAGGGATCCTCCTGCCTCAGTATCCCTAGCCTGTAGGTTACAGGAGTAGACTGCTGCATCCATTTTGTACACAGGTGCAGGAGATTTGAACGAGGGTTCTCATGCTTGCTCAGGATGGACTTGCCAAACAGAACCATCTCCCTGGACCTCTTTTTACATTAGGATGTTGTTTCAACTCCCCAGCTGATGAATATGTTTCTTGATCCCAAGGTTCTATTTTTCTACCTACTTTGAACTTCCAATGGCCAAAGTTAGTTTTTCTAAATGTGTGTCTTATGTTCTTATTTGTATGTGTGTAGGGGAGGGTGTTCATGTTGTGTAGAGACCAGAGATCATTCCTGATGGTTTCCTCAACTGCTCTTCAAATCAAATGGCACATGGAGGTACGATAACTAGAATTTTCCCCAATCTGACTGCTGAGGACTTGAAAAAAAAAAAAAAAAAAACCACCAAGCACCAGGCTAGGTGATTGGCAGATGTAATTTTTAGTTCTTTGTATTTTTATTATTATTAGACCCAAGTCTAAATAGTACATTGTATTTTCATTTTTCTTAGACCTAAGGGCCATTGACTTTGTTCTTTTTATGGTTTTTGTTCTTGTATTTTGTGAAGGTCAATGAGTGGAGGAATCTGTTGGCCCTAGAAGAAATTTCTATATAGAAGACCAAACTCAGAGCACAGTGGGCCCTCACAGAATACCTTTGTAAAGTTGTGTCTCAGTCTCTTCATTTATCAAATAAATATATAATCTCAACACCTCCCTAGGTTTGTCAGGAGATTAAAGTCAAACAACCCAGAAGCAATGCTAGGCATGGTCTTATCCCATTAAATCTCATGTGTTGATCACAGGCCAGTGGCTGGCCCTTGAATGCATATATCTTCCCTGACCTATGGGCGATGGCCAACCTTTCCCAGGAGCCAATGTAAACTACAGAAGCTCAAGAAAACACTGCCTACCAGGTGGGGAGAAGTTTTCATTTCATTCCTTGCCAAGCATAAATTTGCTTCTGAAAAGCCAAGGCAGTCCAGTGAGTGTTTGCAGTTGGAGCCGCTTTGTTTCACATCCAAGTTCACTGTGTTTAGGTGACAACTAAGCCCTTTTCCTTTGGTCTCTGCCTAGCAAGCCACGGACACTTCTAGATCTAACAACTTGGGCATTAGCTTTGACTTATTAAAGAGCAGAAAAGGATTTTCCAGGATCTCAGAATGTATTTTCAATTAAGGTATGAAATGGTTCTTTGGAACATTTACTAGCATCTAGTGTGTTATAGAATCCCAGCACTCAGGAGGAAGATTCAAGGTCATCCTTGAACATAGCGAGCTCTAGTTTGAGGCCAGAGTGAAACACATAAAACCCTGCCTCAAAAACATCTAAACCATGGGCTGGCAAGATGGCTCAGTTGGTAAAGATGCTTGCTCTGCAAGCCCAAGACTTTAGTTTGACTCAAGAAACCCAAACAAAGATAAGAGAGAAATTACTCTACTAAAACTGTTATCTTACATACCTACACACATATCATTCTCTCTCTCCTCTTTCTCTCTTCCTCTCTCTCTCTCTTTCTCTCTCTCTCTCTCACACACACACACCATCAAGTTACCAATATGCGTTTGCTCAAGGTTCTTTGTTAGCAAGGAGAAGAGCCATGCCTCCTTGGGCAAGCTCAATGAGTTCAACTTATCCGGGGTTTAGGTAGGATTACTCATCCCTAAGGGATAGGAACAGATGAGATGTGTTTTCATTTCATAAGCCTTTTATCCTCAAATATGAAGAGTAAAGATTATTTAAAAATATATATTTGTGTGTATGTTTCTGAGACAAGATTTACTCCTATGTAGCTCAGACTAACCTCAAACTCCCGATCCTCCTGCCTCAGCCTTTGGGATGCTGGCATATTGATATGAACACAATTATACCTGGCTTCCATCCCAGGGGTTTTCTGCTGTTGAATACTTTCATCTTTGTGTGAGAAGCATTTCAGTTTCTCTTTACGGGAAGCACAGTTTTCAAAGTATGGCTTGATGCCCGAATCAGAATCCTGGAGCTGTTGCTAAACGTGTATTTCTGGCTCTGTGCCATCTTTGCTGCAGAATCACAGAGATGGGTAGCATTTAAGAGCATGTTTAGGGGCTGGGGAGATGGCTCAATGGGGAAAGGGCTGGCTGCGAAAGTGATGGCCTGACTTTGAATCGTTAGAATTTTACCTGTAAACCTGGGAGCAGTGGTGTGTGTTTATAATCCCCACATTCCTATAGTGCCAGTGGTCCTCAGCCTTCCTAACTCTTAAGTACAGTTCCTCATGTTGTGGTGACCCCAACCATACAATTATTTCCGTTGTTACTTCATAACAGTAACTTTATTATGAATTCAAATGAAAATATTTATGCCTTCTGATAGTCTTGGTAACTCTTATGAAAGGGTCGTTCAACCCCAACAGAGTTGAGAACCACAGGTTGAGGACCACTGCTATAATAAGAAGGATAGTCTGACATAGCATGGTGAACAACAAAAGAGAGACCCTGATTCAGTCAAGGTAGAAACAGAGGACTAACGCATAAGGTTGTCCTCTAAGTACCCACACTCACATACAAGGATGGACACACACATATACACACACACACACACACACACACACAGAATGTATTCACACACACTCACACAAGAAAGGACACAAACACACAAGAATGGATACACACTCATACATACACACACAAGAATGGACACACACACACAGAATGTATTCACATACACTCACACAAGAATGGACACACACACACACAACACACACACACACATGAATGGAAACACACTCACACACAAGAATGAACACAGACACACACACAAGAATGAATATATACAGACCCCCACACATACTTTTCTCTCTTGGTTCAGCAAAAGCCCCACACATTTAGACAAGATGAACATGGACTAAAATCCAAGCAGTCCTGCCATTACCCTTACGGACTTTGGACCTCAGTTTTATCAGCTGGGTAAAGGGCACCCAAGCGGTTGTGAGGAACAGACTGTACTCTCTCCCGACTTGCCGTAGAACCGTGGCATTCTGGCTGTCCATCACTGCGCTTAGTTGCCCCATTTTGTGTAAAGCAGCAAATTCCTCTGAGCTATTCCCCCCTGCATGTAGGCACTAAAACAGAAGTACCCTCATCTCATTTGTGGGACTACATAACTACCACCTGTCCGGCACAGCCATGAGGTGCAAGATGATGAATAATTTAATTGTACTAATAAAAAGTTACGGCCTTTGAACCTACTGAATTCAATTAGGAGCACACAGACTTATCAAAATCATAACAGTGGGGAGGGCTGGGAAGATAACACAGTTGTAACTTGCTTGCCTGGCAAGTATGAGATCCTCCAAACCCACATACAAAAAGCTGGGTGTGCTGGCGTATGCTTGTAATCCCAGCACTGGGAAGGTGGAGACAGGACTTGTTGGCCAACCAGTCAGAGTCCCGGATCCCAATGAAAGACCCTGTCACAAACCTCCAGGGTGGGGCTGGCTAGATGGCTCAACAAGCAAAGGTCCCTGTCACTAAGCTGACAACCTGAGTTTGATCCCTAGGGCCCCCATGTTGAAAAGAGAACCAATTCCTGAAAGTTGTCCTCTGACTTCCACACATGTGCTGTGGCTTGTGTACACACAAATAAATAAATCAAAGACATAAAAAATCTTCTGGGCACGTATAGCCTCGTTGGACTGCCACACATCACATGTCACATTGAAAACACCAGAAATGTGTTAGCTAGAAATAGTAGAAGACAGCACCTCTAAATAGAAGAGTCAGGAGAACCACACACCCTCTGCAGGCTTCTGGAGCATTCTTTTTCTGATCTGTTCCAGCTTTGGTACCTTGTAAACTTGTATTTTCTAACTATAGTAAATGAACATGCAATTGACTTGCATGGACTGATTTTTACATCAAAAAATTTTCTGAATTCTATTGTGAATTTTGATGACTTAGTTGTAGATAGTATTGGGTACTCTCTACAGTCATAGTTTCTTCTGTGGGGGTGACAGACATTACCACTGGTAGTAGCTCTTGCTTGCAGATAACAATTTCAAAGACATGGAATATTATTTCACTACAGCTACACATAGAGAAACTCCAGGGATCATGTGGTCACCCCTTAATCCTCCCCCCCAAAAAAAAGAACCAACCACACAGTTCTGGGGCTGAGGGTACAACTCAGTGGGAGAGCACTTACTTAGCATGTGGAAAGCCCTGGGTTCAATCCCCAGCACTGGGCAGAGGGTGGAGGGGGGCACTGCATTCTCATGAGAAGGGGAAGGGTTATATATTTTGATTGACCACCTAGGTCTGAAATATAGACTCAAAGTCCCACCAGGGATGGGAAAGGACAACCTTAAAACCTTCCTAGATGTTGCCTTTGGACTTCAGGCCACTCAGTTGATCCACAGTGATCTTATCTCAAGAGTCTTCTTGTCATTTTATCAACAAGTACTTTATTTCTTTTTCTGTGCAGAAAGAAAAGACAAGGGATAGAAGAAACACAAAGGTGTTGGGTCTGTGAAGGAGGTGAGAGGAAAGTGAGCCCTAAACCAGGAGAGCCTGAGGCCACTGAAGCACAGACAAAATCAAACACACAGATGTAAATCTGAGAAAACATGTGAAATCCTATTATGGAGACCTTTACTAAAAAAACTTAAAGCACAACAGATGCAGACAAAGTTCTGTTTATGACAGAAGGACTCGGTGTCACAGACACGCCACTTTTCTCTAAATTGGCACATACATTCTGAGCTTTTTCAAACAAAGTCCTAGCATGTGTGTGTGTGTGTGTGTGTGTGTGTGTGTGCGTGTGCATGTGTGTGTGTGTGTGTGTGTGTGATGTATAAGTGTGTTTTTGTGTTTATTCATGTATGCATACAGGCACATGTGCACAAGAAGGCAAGAGGACGATGTTGAGGATTTTCTCTCAGCCTCATGATGGGAGATGTCATTCTGTAAATATGTTTCTTATTGGTTGATGAATAAAGCACTGTTGGCAAATAGGAAGGCAACATAGATGGGACAAGGAGGATTCTGGGAGATGTAGTAGGAGGTTCAAGATGTAGAGACTTGAGAGAGCACAGGTCCAGACCCTCTCTCTGGTAAGATAAGACCATGTGGAAATACTTAGATTAATAGAAATGGGTTAATATTTAAGACAGAGCTAGCCAATAAGAAACACTAGTAACAGGCCAACAGCTTTATATCTAATACAGTGTCTCTGTGTGTTATTTGGGGCTGATGTGGCTTTGGGACCAGGCTGGCGGGAAAGCCCCTTCCACCTTTTTATTGAGGCAGGGTATCTCCCTAGGCTGGTGCTCACCAAGAAGCCAGGCCAGCTGGCCATTGAGCTCCAGGAATCCACCTACTCCACCCCCTCAGTACTGGGATTATATGTACCCCCTTTTTTCCTATGGGTTCTGGGACATGAACTCAGGTACTCACACTTTCCTAGCAAACACTTTACCAACAGAGCAATATCCCCAGCTTGGAAATGTTTTATTATTTTATTTTAAAAGAACTCAACAAACCCATGCAAATTTATTTTTGAGATAGGATCTTGCTACTGCCAGGCTGACCTTACACTCATGGACTCTCCAGTAAATGAGGCTACAGGTGTGTGCCACTATGCCCGAGTCTGATTCCAGCATACATATGGAAGAGTAAAGGGCTGGGAAATGTTGTGTCACTTCTAAACAACCACAAAACCCCAAGCGCGTGTGTTAGGAGACACACTCTCAACTAAATCTTCAGATTTGTGGAACCACAGTGACTAAGAATGAGCAAATGTAAACTCCCACCACTCAAGAACAGCACATGAATAACCCAGTTAAACCATGGGCAAGGGGCTTAAATAAATCTTTCTCCAAAGGAAATTATAAATCAATGAGCTATCGCAAAGGGCTGGCACTACAAACCATTACAGAGTGCAAATCGAACACAAGGATATAATTGGGAGTCTATCGAGAGAAACAAAAGCAAACAAAAAAGAAAACAAAAGCAGAGATACTAGTTGGGCTGAGATTTAGCAAAAGGTAGACCCCTGAACATCCCTGCTGTGAATGCGAAATGGTGGCGCCTCCTTGAAGATCAAATGGCTCCTCTTCAAAAAAATCAAACAAGGAATGTCCACGTATCCAGCAAGCCCCAAAGCATGGCGAGCAGGAAATTCACTGCATTTTGATGCACCTGTGTTCTCAGCAGCATCATTCACTCTGGCCCAAAGGCAGAAGCAACCCAAATAATACTGATGGACCACAAATAAACAAACATACTTATTATATACTTATAATGCAATAATATTCAAAAAGGAGTGAGATTCTTGCACATGCTGTAGTACAGATATGTCTTGAAGACATTACGAAAGCCACTGTAAATGAAGCCAGATATAAGACAAATGTTTTATGGTTTCATTTATGTGAAGAATCTGAGTGAGTTAAATTCACAAAGATAGTAAGTGTATCAGAGCGGGGGTTCCCAGTAGCTGGTAAAGGAACAGGGATAAGATAAGGGAGAGTTTTCATCTGAGATGAGGAAAAAGTTCTGGAGGAGGATGATGATGATATTGTTGCAAAATAATATGGATAGTTCAATGCCTCTGAGCTTTACACTGAAAATTGTTAATATGTATTATCCGTAGCTGCTAGGTTACAAAGTAGCTGGAATCTCTGCTGTGATCATGTGCAGAGAGCCTACAAATATAGACAACTTCTAAAGAGGAGGAGGAGATAGCTGGATAATATATTCAGGCCACTTCTTCAGCCTGTGCTATGAAGAAATAATAGTCTTGGGGCTGGGGAGATGCCTTAGCTGGTAAACAACTGAGTCCGACCCCCAGCACCCATGAAAAAACTGGGCATGGTAGCATGTTAGCAATCCCAGAGTGGGGAGGTTGAGAGAAGAGGAGTCCTGGGACTTGATGGCCAGCTATTGGTGAGTCACAGGTCCCAGTGACAGACCCTGTCTCAAAACACGGTGTAGACTACCTCTGAGGAACTATACCTGAGGTTGACCTGGCTTCCATGAAAACCGGCACATAAATATGCACGTGTGTGTGTGTGTGTGTGTGTGTGTGTGTGTGTGTGTGTGTACGTGCATACTCAAGCAGGTACACACACACTTGTGAAAACACTTGTACACACAAATAAAATATTAAAAAAGAAAAAGAGACACTCCTCAATCTCCTCGGTCCCAGCTGACCTTCTGCAAAACGGGGAAAGGGGCCACAGCTAGGAGCTCGTCTTTCTGCCCGGAGCCAGTTAACCAACTGAACCAAGAACTAGGAAATCACATTTCAGGATTGCAAAAGTCTAATTGCCCGTCCCAGGCTCCCAGGGCAAGCAAGAAGGACAGCACAGTGGGGGGGGGGCAGGACAGACCCGGAGGCCTTCTTCCCTGGCCCCCCTTCCCCACACTCAAACAGCAGCTGCTGGAGACAGCAGGAGGGCCAGATGGATCAGCCCCACCACACCCCTCAGCTCAACATGTCCAGGGTAGAGGCCAAGAGGCTACAGTGCAAGCGAGGCTGGGGGAGGGCAGAGTGTAGGAAATGAGCCAGGAGATATGGCAAGGACAGAGTCCAGATTCCCGGCTGTGGCTTGCCAAGGCTTCTGGCTCTGCTTGACAGCCCTTGGAGTTTTCAGAAAAAGAACCTTTCTGCAACTGAGTGTCAGAGAGCCATCTTGCCTGAGGGACCCCAGACAAGCCACCTACGGTAAAAGATTGTTCAACTACTAGAGGCTAACCCCAGATTTTACATCCGAAAATAGATGCTAGACTCAATAGTCTCTAGAGGGGATATTCTCACTATGTCCCCCTCTGAGAGCAGGGGTAAGGGAAGTGTCCTGCAGAGCACTGTCCAGCATCCTCTGGTTGATGAAGGGACTCGTTCTTTAGCAGACACTAAGACGTCCCTTGGCACACCTCTGCAATAGGCCACTCTGTGAGTGACAGCAGCTTGCCCTTTCCTCCCCACTCCATCACCAACCGCAACTGGATTTTTATAACAGTCTCCTATTTGTCTCTGTGTCAAATGCTGCATGTATTTGCATTTGCCATTAGCAACTAATGGATAGATTAAGAGAAATAGCCATACCCAACCAAGAAGAATACATACCAGCTAACTTTGTAACTTGGACCATGTTGGGAAGTACAATTCCAGAAGTGTGTAGCTAGAAAACGCGGGTCCCTGTGAACATGACCTTCTATGGAAAAAGGGTGTTTGTAGATACAATTGCATGAAGACTCTTGAAATGAGATCCCTGTGAGCCAACCAAGTGGTCCCAAGTCCAGTGGCAAGATGTATGAAGGAAGAGTTGACAAAGAGCAGGAGAAACACAAAAGGGGTGGCCTGTGAAGGAGGAGAGGTGGCAGTGAGGCCCTAAGCCAGGGTAGCAAGGACAGCCTGGGGCACCAAAGCCAGGACAGGTCAAAAAGAATGTTCCAGAAGCCTGCAGAGGGTGTATGGTTCTGCCGACTCTCAGATTTAGCGCTCCTGCCTTCCAGAAGATCTAGCTGACACACTTCTGGTATTTGTGGTGGGACATGTGATGTATGGCAGCCCAAAGAAGCTGTACATGTCCAGAGATTTAAAATATTACTTGATTGCACACGTGTGGAAGTCAGAGGGCAACTTTCAGGAGTTGGTTCTTTCTTTCTACCATGTAGGTCCTAGGGATCGAGCTCAGGTTTTCAGGCTTGGTGGCAGGCACCTTTGCTCTCTGAGCCATCTTGCCAACCCCACCCAAAAGGTTTAAGACTGTCCTTTCTCATCCCTGGTGGAGCTGTTATTTCAGTCTGTATTTCAGACCTAGATGATCAATCAAAATAACCCTTCCTGATGAAGATGATAAGTCCCACCCACACACACACCTAGCCCCAGTGCCCAGGATTCAACCCAGGGCTTCCTGCATGCTAAGCAAGTGGTCTACCACTGATCTGTACCCTCAGCCCCTGGGTGTAGCTAGAGTTTCTGAGACTCTTCATCTCAGGGTTGTGGGTTCGTGCCCCATATTGGGTGCCATTTTGTAGCTGGAGTTTCTTTCCCTCCTGGTCCCACAGCTGATTGGCCCAAATAAACACACAAAGACATATATTAATTATAAACTGTTGGCTGGTGACTAGGGCTTCTTACTGGCTAGCTCTCTCTTAATTATTATCCCATAACTACTAATCTATGTATTTCTACATGGCCTTATCTTGCCAGAGAACGCCAGGTCTCCATATGGTGTCTTTCCCTTGACTTCCCTCTCTCTCCTTACTCCTTCCTCTCATAGTCCCACCTGTACTTTCTACCTGGCTACTGGTCTATTAGTGTTTTATTCATCAACCAATAAGAGAAACATACACAGAAGGACATCCCCCGTCAAAAGAGCTATGTTTTATTAAGATATAATCGCATGATCCCTGGAGTCTCTCTCCATGTGTAGCTTTAGGGAAATAATATTCCATGTCTTTGAAGTTGTTATCTGCAAAGACAATGTAAGCAAGAGCTACCAGTGATCGTTTCTATCACTCCATGGAAACAGCTGACCTGAGGAAGAAGCCAACAGATTGAAGGCAATGATGCTGTGAATGGGGCTCTCAGAGAGAAGAGGCACAGGGAGGAGATGATGCTCTCTGCTAGCTGTCCGTGTAGCTCTAAAAGAATACTTAAAAGCCAAGTGATGCTCTGCTTGAAAGTCGGAAACAGCCAAGTGTGGTGGCTCATGCCTACAATTCTAGCACTTGGGAGATGAAGGCAGGAGGATTAAGAAAGAGTGTAATGTCATCCTCAGCTACAAAGCAAGTTCTAGGTCACATGGACTATAAAAGATGTCTCAAAAAGACAAAACAAAAACAGTGAAATAAAATAAAAAGGATAGAAATATGCTATGAATGCTATGGGGTGTCACAATGTGATACATCGGGCTTTTGAGTGACAAGGTTCTGAAAAATATAGCTAATTTCTTTTTCCCCTCATAAAGCAGCCTCCACATGTGTGCATGGGCTGCTAATAAGGAAATAACAAGTCCAAGTAAGATGAACATCAGGTGTGGCACATGGCTCTGCTCCCAGCACTCAGGAGGCAGAGGATGGAGTTCAAGAGTTCAAGGCCACCCTGAGCTACATAAGGACTCTCTCTCTCTCTCTCTCTCTCTCTCTGTTACACACACACACACACACACACACACACACACACACACACACACAGAAACACAGACAGACAGACAGAGACAGAGAGTCCCAAGTAGCTGTGGTATCAGGGAGATGGTGCATAAGTTGAGTTTTGATAGAATTGAGCACTAGGAGATAGGTTGGCATCCCAAGTGGTGGGCACCATGTCAGTAGGGACTGGAAAGGTCAATGAGACCGATCAGAGGGTCATATGGTTAAAGTAATGGGAACTTCACTGACTCCAGGCTTTGGATCTAAAACGTCTCCCACAGGTTCCTGGATTTTTTGAGGAACTCGGGAGCTAGTGACACTGTTTCAGGACATTGTGGAATCTTTATGAGACAGGCCTGGATAGAAAATGGGTCGATGGAAGTAGGTAGGCCTTTGAAGGTTCGATCTATCTCCACTTTGAGTGTAGCATCCCGTGCCCTGATTGCTGCCATGGTGTGATTAGTTGCCTATTCTTCCACCTCCATGGGCTGAGCTATTTCTGCCACCGTGATTCCCCCATCACGATGGACCAAATTTCCCTGAACCTGTGAGCCCACATAAACCTTTCCCCACCGGAACTGCATCTACCAGGCATTTTGTAACAGCAAGGAGAAAAATGTCTAACACCATTGGGAGAACTCTGGGAGCACAGAGTAGGAAGATTCGATCAGCTATCCTCAGAGCAACCGTCCAGCCACTACTTGGATTAAAAGTGAAGAAGGTCCTTGAGGATACTTACCACAGTTGTGTGACTTGTTCAAAGCAATCAGGACATTCCCAGTGGCAGAGGAATGAAAGGAAGCAAGGGTTCAAGGCACTGGGAAAGGTAGACTCAGCAGGTGTGAGGTCTGATGGAATGCAAAGACACAATGAGAAAGAGGAATCCACTAGAGTGATTAGATTTCCTTTCCCTGAAACAGGCAACAGGCACTTGCAAAAAAGAAGGGGCTTAAGAAGGCAAACATTGGAAGAAAATAATGAGTCTGGCTTTCATAAGCTAAACAGGAGGAACCCATGTGACATCCCCGTGCAGAGCTACTCAGAGGCTGGGCATTGAGCATCAGATTCCAGGGAGCTGATCTGCACGGAGGAGGGAAAGCTGGAAGCCATCAGCTCTCACCAAGTGGTATTAGATACCAGGGGCAGAGCAGAGGTCAAGAAGGACAGTGGGTGGGACAGAGTCTCATGGGCTCTTGGGAGAGACAAACAGGAATCTCTGTAAAGGAAATGGGAAATGTGTCTATCAAGATAGAGTAGACGTCCCAGAAAGATGCAATCAGGCCAAAGAAGAGCTTCAAGTGACCTGGAGACCTGGTTAATGACATCAGCAAAGGCAGGTAGGTCAGGGAGACAGAAACCAGATGGGAATGGGCAATGGGTTGAGTGGGAGGCAGCATAGATAGCCAGTGCAGAGAATTCTTTCAAGAAGTTTGGCTGTGAAGGAAAGGAGGGAAGTTAGTGTGAAACACAAGCATGTGGCCTTTTTCAGACAAGAGTTTGAGTTAGACAGCAGAGAGTGCAATGTTAGCGCATAGGCTCAAGGCATGAGATAGATGGATGGGTGGGTGGGTGGACAGATGGATGGACTGATGGACAGACGGACAGAGTACAATGGTGGAGGGAGGTTCCAGGAGAGACGGGGCGGCCCTGGCAGGATCACACCTCTCCCTAGCATGGGAAAGATGAAAAGAGGAAAGAAGTTGGAGTGGCCGACAGGGTGGACCTTGGCACCTCATATTCCCTACAGCTTCAGTGCTGTTCAGGTATGTCAATGCTCAGGATCTATTCTGTGCCAGTGACAATGAGGTCTGAGAAAGGAGTGAGGGAAAAAAGAACAATCAGGAGGAGGTGATGATGCCTAGGGACAGGGAACTGTCTAGTGACAACTGGAAGGGTTTCTAGGCAGCCTCAGGGACCAGACTGTTAAGAGTCCAAAGAACTCATGGTAAAGCAAGTCCCTCCAGCATCATTAGCACCCTTGGGGAAAGGGAAGTCCAGATGCGAGCCTCAACTGGATGGGTTTGGATACAAAGGCAAATAGACAAAAGTGGGTAGCGGGGGCTACAGGATAGAGAAGAAAAGTGGCCACAGGAAATCCCCTCCTTCATTTAACAGTTATCACTGGTCCAGGTGCTTAGCCGAGTGGCCATGGTCATTCGATGTATGAGATAGATTCTGTCTTCAACAAAGAAAGTGACCAGCTGCAGAGGAGGTAATAATGGTAACATCTGGGGTGTGAAGGATCAGACACATGGTTCAAATCCAGCCCCACCATAATTCTTTCTGAGCTTAAACTTTTTTTTGTCTATAAAATATGAAAAACCCATGCTCTGTAGAGCTTATCAGGGTGAACTGAGAAGATTAACGTGTATATCTCTGCAAAGCTCTATCAGGTCCAAGGTTCATGATTCAATATCTTAACTACACATTTAGTAGGTGTCTGGTGCATAGTTGGCACTCAGCAAATATGTTTCCTTCATTTTATGTTAACACTGTTCATCAAAGCAAATTCTCTGTCCCTGAGCTCTCCTGAGATGTTTGTGTTCATTCCCAGTCTTAGTTCTGGACAATAATGAGACAGAACACTGACATATTCATCCCTTCGTATCCTTTCACTGAGCCAAGTTAAGCCCTTTCTTGACTTACTGATTTCAGGTAAGTATGGAGAGTGAATTCAAGAATTACAGAGGATCAGGCCCTCATCACTGCCCATTCCACTAGCAGACAAGGGAGCTGCTATGCATTAGCTTTCTGTGACTGTAGCAAATACCCAAATGTTTCAGAGGGATTGCCTTTGGGCCTGTAGGGACAGAACATTGAGTTAGGAGCATACAACAGAAAAAGCACTCCCCTCATAGCAGTTGGGAAACAAAGGAGGAGAGGAGTGATAAGATCCAAATATTCCCTTCAAAGGGATGCCTTCCGTGACCTAACTGCCTTCCACCAGGCCCTACCTCTTCAAGCTTCTATCGTCTCCCACTGTCATCACAGGCTTGTGACCAAGCCTTTGACATGTGGACCATTGGGGGACACCTATATAACCAGAGCACCTCAGTTGTTGAACCTTGTAGAAAATCCAGGTGAAATGTGGAGAAGTCCCCTCTACAACAGAGACAAAGATAGACCCCAAGGCAGCAGAGAGGATACCCATTCTTCATCAGCCACCTAAGGTCCAAGATCACAAAACAGTGTCTCTCTAGAGACAAGGGAAGTTGCTACATGATCCAGAAAAGCAAGCATACTTCAAAGCCCAGTGCCCCTGTTGCTGGGACACCTGGTTATGAAGAGCACAGGTTGGACAGCTGTGGGCAGCCTGACCAGCTGACAGGCGATCATCTCACCGCTGCTAGAGGCTTCACCCAGAACACTGGAGCCCAGAGCTAGCCCTAGATTTTCTAAAGAAAACCCTAGAGGTCAAACAGACCTCCAGCAGGCAAGAAGCAGAGCCCAGGCGGTATAAGAGCTTCAAATTCAACTCCAAGGGACACATCTAAGGGAACATGGAACACGGAGCTCTCCCTCTATCTTTTAGGAGGAGAACCCTGCTATTTATGTGGGCATCTTTAATCGGTAGAGCCAGGGTCTGTCTACATTCCTCAGACTCTCCTGTGATGGTATGTGCCCAGCTGCTGACCAATGGGATATGAAAGGATTGTCCATCCTCTGAATTATATCATTCAGGAGGCTGTCCACCCCTATTCCCTCCCCTTCTTCTTACAGGCAAGAACAGAAGGAAGAAAAAGTGAGTGAACAGAATCCAGAAGGTGGAAGAAATATGGCCCCTGGATGGTCCTAAGGACCAGCATTGCTACCCTCTCCTCCCCTGCCCCCCCCCCCACACACTCTGCACTGCCACCTACCTCTTAACTCTTAGGTGAAAGATGAATCATCTTCTCTCCCCTCTGAGAAAAACCATTTTAAGAACTTCGGGTTACAGTTTAACCTATGCCTAGCTAATAATATCTTTTTCAGTACAGATGTAGTTAGAGCTGAACAGTGTTTACCGAAAGTCTATCACGTGCCAGGCAGAGCTCTAAACATTTTACACATGCTATCTCATTTAATCCACACCTACCTCCTAAGCAGGGGCTTTGTCTCATTTTACAGAAAAGGAGACGTACACAGGGAGATGCCATACTTTAGCTGATGATTCACTACTGTTGGGTGACCAGACCTGAAGCCTAACCTGTGTATCCTGGAATAAGATGGTATCCTCATCCACTGTGTTTCAGAGCATCTCTTTGTACAGAACCATGTAGTCAGAAAGATGCAGTTCAGAGGCAGCAAGAGTGTTCTGCAGGTAAAGGCACTTGCCAACCAAGCCCTACTACTTGATTCAACCCCAGGACATACAGAGAACCAGCTGCAAAACACATGACACATACAATGAATTAAGTTTAAAAACATTTTTTAAAAAGTCTCAGTTTTCCAGAGACCTGTGCCTGGATGCTAACTGCTGCAAGTCATTTAATGTCTCTATAAGTCAGTCAGTTTCCTCCAAGAGAGCATGTGAGAAGAACCCAGCTACTGGCCTCATGGAAAGATAAAATGGATTTACAAATGTTGAAGAAAAGCTTTGAAAGTTATAAAACGAGGCACAAGAGATAAACTGTCTGAAGGCAGGCTGGAAAATCCTTAAAACCCAAATATCAAAATGTAGTCAATGTTTTTAAAATGCAAATACCATCTAGCAATTTGGCAGATATCCTAGAAAGGCTGTGAAATCTGTCAAGGAGAGGGGTACATTTGGCTTTGTACATCTGTCATCTTTAACGGAAGATGGGAGATTTAATTGAAATTAACTGGAAGGGTTCAGACCCATGTACCTGGCGGGTGCATGCATGTGTGCATACACACAGACATACACACGCACGTGCATACATATGTACACAGAGGTTCTCAGTAGAAAAGAATCCTTATTAGAAAGTCCAAGGACAGCAGAAACCTGTCATATCCATGGGAACTTGGCAGGTACAGAAACAGGTGTGACGCAAGGAATGTAAAGGTCCCCCATTCGAATGACCACAAGAGCCCTGTGTTGGCAGATCTTTCAGACATGCCTGTGAAATTCTCCAAATTTCCTTGTTTACTCACATGCATACATCGTGCCAGGTCAAGAGCCACCGGCTGACCTCCTGGAATTCAGTGACCAAGCCAGAAGGCACAGCTGACTCTTTTAGGTTGTGGTGATGTGGTTTCACCATTGAAGGTTTGCATCCCAGTGCAGCGGTGCTCGGGGTTGGGGCCTTCGGGAGAGGAAGGCATCCTGTGGCCTCTGACCTCATCAGTGGGCTTGTGTGGGGGGGGCCACAGAAAGTGGGCGGCTTTGGAGGAAGTTGGTAGTTGGGGGGTGCTCAGGAGGGGCAATTTTGTCTTTACCCCTTCTCTTTCTCTCTCTGCTCCTGGCTGCTATGAGTTGAGCTGCTTCCCTGAACCACGTGCTTCAGCCAGGTCAAAGGACTGTGGACCGAATGAGACCTTTGAAAGCCCACATTCGCTTTCCTTCCTTAAGTAGCGTCTCAAGTATTTTGTCATAACAATGGAAAGCTAATTCGAACGTTGTTCACCATAAATACGTGCAAGCCCACTTTAGCTTTCAGTTCAGTCCACCCTGCCTCAGTTTCCCTCTGCCCTTCTAGCCAAGACTTCTCTCCTGCCCCTCGCTCCTGGCTTCAATCACCCATCCTTGATGAAGGTACACGCTCCCCTCCATGTCCATCAGTGGTAGCACTGTAAATCTCCGTTTTCCTGCCCTCCCTAGCACGTGGGTGGTTTTTCCACACATGCTCATGAAGTCAGGTAGATGACCGCCACCTCTAGGTTAGTCACACAATAAGAAAGAGGACAGCAGACAGGCATGGACATCCCTGTGACTCTCCAAGGTCACAGGGCTCTGCCTCCCACACTGAGCTACACAGGGGTCCGAAGCCTGCTGCCACAGTCACCTGTGTCAAGTCAGCCTTGGCTCCCACGATGGGGGCAGAAGCGAGCTGACTTCAGTGTGGGTCTGTCTCACCTGCAGCTCTCATCCCTCGAAGGCAGAGAGGGAGGGACCTCTAAGCCCCCAGCTTATCTGGCCAACAATCCTAGGTCTGTGTTGGCCTGGACCATCCTCCCTCGTGCCACCCCTGAGATTCTTTCCCTCCTCCCTAGCAGGCTCTGACCCAAAGTTGGCAGATGCCCAAAGCCAGAGATTTCCCCTTCTTTTGCTCTCGCGTGCTCTTGGGGATGGGAAGATGCCTTGAAAGGCCATCAGGAGGGAAGAGAAGCACGCTCCAGGTGTCATGAGCTGAGACTTGACTTTCCAAGGGGAGGCCCAGATGGGCTCCAGCAGAGACTGTTAATTGGTTTTGGCCTGCAGCCCCCTGGAGCTGTGTCCTTAAACCCTTGGACTCCTGGGGAGGGTGGGGAGGGTGTGTGGATGTTGCCTGGGGCAGAGAACTGTGTTGTGTTCCCTTCTGACTTACTGTTGGTTTGAGACGTCTGGACTAGAGTGACACACAATTCTTCCCTTTGTTTCCTCAGCCTTGACGAACGAGCTTCCTTCTGGAAGGCATAAGGATCCCTTTTCGTCTACTCACAGGAGGTCAGGGGCTGCCTGGTGCTGCTGCCACTGCCACACCGGCTTGTTCTGCCCAGCTCAGGCTCCGTCTACTTGCCTGGGCCAGCCTGCTGTAGCTTCCCTCCTGCAGCCAATGCTTGCAAGGCCTGTACTGGGGTGGTGGCTTCCATGGCAGAGTGCCAGCCATGGTTCTTAAAGCCACAGAGTTGCTCGTGGCTAGAAGAACCCTCCAAGGGCAGTTCCTCTTGCAGGAGTTTCTTGCCTTCCCTAGGCAGCAGGGAAGCATAAAGCAGGGACATGGCCACCATCACCCACAAGAATGAAAAATCCTGATGGAGCAGGGGAGAAGCCCCAGAAATCCTAATGCCGTGGACCTTGTGGCACACGCTGTGTGCACTGAGGAGTTTTACAGCTACCCTGGTGATTCCCATGTGAAGCCAGACTTTGACAATGCCATCTGTGCTGTCCAAATGTCAGACAGCACTGGGTCATTTGGGGTCCAGGTGAGGATGCAGGTCCCTATCTGGGAGTCAGGCTCCTACAGATCACGGCTGCTGGCTCTGGGGCTGTGCTGGGTTAGACAGGGGTGTGTGTGAAGCTTGGGTAAGTTGCTCTCTAGCATTCAGTGTCCTTATCAGTCATCTGAGACTTAACGGAGATAACAGAAGCACAATGCTAGGTCAGTTGATCTCTGGCACTCGGAAAATGCTTGAATAGCAGGGCCTGCGATTTTTGGTTTTTTTTTTTTTTTGATGCCTCCTACAAAGGAAGAACAGATTCTTCTCTCCCTCGGTTCAAGGCTATGAGGCCTTAATCCCAACCTTGCAAGGTTCTTCAGCAGCTGGTCCTAGCCTGCCCCTGCAGCTTCACCTTCCCTCTCTCTCTTGAGCTTCATACCCAACCCTAGCACAAATCTTACACTAAAGCGCATTACAGGCCCTTTTGGTGCCAGGCTTGACGTTTTTCTTCCTGGGTCACTTTTCCAACTCTTTTCTTCCATCTGGTTAGCTTCTTCTCCTCCTGGAGGGGTTGGCACAGGTGTCCCTTGCCCTTTGTTATGTTAAGACAGTGGGAAGATACCATCTGTATTATTGTACCCCCTCAAAACAGACTGTCACTGGATGTCGAATCAGCTGGCACCTTGATCTTAGCCTTCCCAATCTCTAGAACCGTGAGAAATAAATTTCTGCTGTTTGCAAGCCATGCAGCTTGTGGCATTTTGTTATAGCAACCCGAATAAACAAAGACAAAGGCATTGTACGAAGTGAAATTAGCCAGTGAAACAAGGCAAAGGAGTTAGAATGCTACCTGCGATGAGGTACCCGGATCAGGCAAAGTCTCTGGGACAAAGTAAACCAGTAGTTAGCGAGAGGTGGATAAATGTAGAGTTACCATGTAAAGGGCACAGAGCTTCAGGTGGAGAGGATGAAAGGGTCTGGAAGTGGATAGTGGTGGTGGTGGTAACACACTATGGATGTACCTAATGCCTCCGAGTTGTACATTTGAAGCAGTTAAGCCGCCATCATTTGAAAACATTTTATTAGATATCTAAATTGTAAGCACACTCCTAACTTGTACCCCTCAGGAGGAGACAGTTTGCAAAGAGCAAATAGCCAAGGTCCGAGGCATGCCCTTTCCATTTTTGTACAGACCCAAAGATGAGATTCAGAACCCCAGAAAACAAAACTGTGTGGCTGACCAGAGATGCAAAGAATGCCAAACATTTACAGTTGGAGTCTTCTGTGGATGGGATGGAGGTAAAAGTGCTGAGAGAGAGAAATAGCTCAGCACTCAGCATCAGAACATGCTCGGCAAGAGAAGCAATTGCTCAAGTCAAGAGAATGTAGAGGTGCAAGCAAGTTTGTCCTGAAGTCTCCCTGGAAAAGATGGAAAGGCACTGAATTCTGGTAACAGCTGCATGCTCTCCATTTAAAGGTCATTAGAAGGACTCAATGGGTGATAGGAATTCAAGACTCTCTCTCTCTCTCTCTCTCTCTCTCTCTCTCTCTCTCTCTCTCTCTCTCTCTCTCAAAGGTGTTTCTCAACCTAACTAGATAGGGACCTTCTAGAAGCAATGATTTTTGCCTATGGTGTTCTGGGCTGAAAATTTGCTTCCCCAAGTCCCTATGTTGAAATCTTCACTAATCTTCAGTGCAATGGAATTGGGGGGAAGTTCTTAAGGCTAGATGAGATCATGAGGGCAGGCCCTTCTCTGATGGTGTTAGTGCCTTTATAAGATGTAATAACCAGAGAGCTTCCCTTCTCTGCCATATGAACACCACACATAGCACCACCACCACCATCACCACCACCAGTCCCAGCCTGTTGGCTACTATTCTGTGATCTTCTCTGTCTCCAGACTTGTGCAGCGCAACTGTAGGCCCAAAGCAGAGGGCAGGGCAGGGCTTCCTGTACCCGCCTTGTGAACCTTCCTACTTTCCCAGTGCCTGGTGGTACCTGCCAGCCACTTACCCCTACATGCTATGCTCACTATCCTCTGGGACCTGTAGGATGGCTAAGCAGCCTGTCCCCAGTCCTGGGAATACAGCAGCTCTTGAGTCCCTTCTGATGTCAGAGCCAAGGAGATAATGGTTCCTGCTGGGACGGGGTCCACCCGACGGGAGTGTTTGTACAAGTGAGCTGTGTGTAAGGGACCCAGAGTCTGCCATTTTCAGAAGTTCACTTCTTAGCCACAGATAATGCCACTGTCACAGTAGCACTTCCTGTTTTTCACCAAATTAGTCATAGTAAAAACAGAAGGAGGCAAGAGGCTGGCAGTTACTGAGTCTGGCTGCTGCGGGAGAAGGCTGAGTTCTACATGGTACAGGGCAGGCAGAGACCTGGAGGAGGCAGGGGGTAGCCAGATCCTTCTGTACCGCTTCTGGCCCAGTGCCTGGGGCTCAGCCTGTATTTCCTGACAGCCCTTTGCTCTCTGCCCTCTTTCCCCAGCTCTCCACAGCTTTCATTCCAGTCATCCTCAAATGGTGCTTCGCTTATATCATTTATTTGCTTAAGATCCTTCAGTGGCCTTTGTACTGACCACAGAGTCAAGTCTAAAGACTCAGCCAGCCCTTCCTCCAGGGACTCTGGCCATGTCTGCACAAACTTGCTTCCCAGGGCCAAGGCTAGGGTGAACCTCATACAAAATTTAAGAGGGCACCAAACAGTTCGGTGACCACACATAATAAGACTAAGTTTTTAAAAGTCCAACTTCACACAAAAAGCTCCATGGTGATTCTATAAGAAAAATGTAACTCTGTGGACAGAGGTGTCTCCGCTTTGCCTGTCCCCTTCACCTACCCCCCTGGCTGGGACGGCCTGGACTTCCTTCTCAGGTGATACAAACCCCTCTCACGATACCCTGACCTCCCCCCCCCCCAGACTCCAAACCCCCAGACCCTGCTCACACAGACCTTTCTGTCTCTTGGCTCCATATTCATTTCATAACCCTTCTTGATGTCCTCTCCTCTCTATGTTTCTGATTCGTGTGGTCCTTTGAGGGCTTTCAAACTCTTTTAGAATTGGCAGAGAAGTCTGGGTGTGGCTCAGTAACAGAATAGATGGTTAGCCTGACTGAAGCCCTGGGCTTGATTCCCTGCACAGCAAGGGAGAAAAAAAGAAACAAAGGAAGGAAGAAAAAACTTGCTAGAAATAGCAAAGTCAGGCTGGGGATGGAATGCTTGCCTAGCACGCATGAAGCCCCGGATTTGCTTCTCACCACCACATAAACTGTGTTTGGTGGTGCACACATGCAATCCAAGCACTGGGGAGGTAGAGGCAGGAGGAGCAAAAGATTGGGGTCATCCTTTGCTATGTAGTAAGCTTGAGGCCAGTATGGGCTATATGGGCTCTTGTCTCAAAATGAACATAGCAGATGCATACTCCCTGACCGAAGCTTGTCCTGGTCTCCCTGTGTGAAGCCATTCCCTGGCCTCTCTTGTCCTGCTTCAGTTTCTGAGAGCGCTTACCACCATCAGATGTGCATTTCAATTCCTTACTAGCTGCTGTCCATCTCTTCAACTGGAATCTGAGCTTCTGTATTTTCATGGCTGAGTTCTAGAGTCTACAACCAAGCCTGGTGTGTGACACAGACTCAGGAAAACAGTTGTCAGGTTGAATTTCTTCAAGCCGATTCTTAGGCACAACGTCAGTCTAGAAAAGGCAAGAGGGGGGCCAGTGACATAGCTCAGCAGATAATGGTGCTGCCACCAAGACTGGCAGCCTGATCCCAGGATAGATAGCACACGGTGGAAGGAGAGGATCAGAACTCTGCACGGTCACTCTGGCATATGTGTGTACACACATACATGCGTACAATGCATACACAAGTATAGTTAAAATAGTTTAGTACTAAAGTTCTTGGTAAATAATTTAAATGTCCAAAGGTATGAGATTACTTAGGCGGTCAAGGGAGGAAATGTGTTCGTTTGTGTTATATTTTGAGACAAGGTCTCACTATGTGGCCATTGGCTGGTCTGTACCTCACTATGTAGGCCAGGGAGGCCTTGAAATACCAGAGATCATCTTGACTCTGTTTTATGAATGCTGTTATTAAAGATGTGTGCTGCCATATCTGGACTCATTTCGGTTTTGTTGGCTGTCAAAATATGAAAACTGATGCTGTGGACACTTGTGGTGAGCAAGTGCAACCATTCACTTTGCATTTTTGTTCTCTTTTTTCCTTCCTTTTCTTCTTTCCCTCCCTCCCTCCCTCCCTTTCCTTCTTCCTTTCTTGTGTGTGTATGTTCCTATTTGGGGCAGGGGGTCGGAGGACAGCCCCATGAATGCCGGTCCTCAGGTGCTGTCGTCCACCTTATACATAAAAGACAGGGTCTCTCCTCTGGGTGTGGTGAAGCATATTTGTAATCCCAGTACTTGGGGAGCAGAGGCAGGTGAATCTCTGTGAGTTCAAGATCAGCTTGGTCCACATAGTGAGTTCTAGACCACCTAGGGCTACAGAGTGAGACCCAGTCTCAAAAAACAAGAACAAAAGAAAGATAGGGTCTCTCGCTGGTTTAGCGCTCACCAGTTAGGCAAGAATGGCTGTGCAGCTAACTCAGGGGTCAGTCTGCCTCTGCCTGTCCAGTGCTGGGATTGCAGACACATGCCCACCCAGCTTTTTATGTGGGTGCTGGAGATCCAAACTCAGGCTATCCTTGCATAATGAGTGCTTTACTAACCAAACTATCTCCCCAGCCCCTTGGTTTTTTTTTTTTTTTTTTTTTTCTCTCTTCCCAATAGTTCTGTTGAAATATAACTCTTATACAATACAATTCACACATTGACTGCTTGGGAGTTTTCACAGTTACAACTTGCAACTGTCGATCTGGGCTGAACCAAAATTTTCTTTAGTTTATGTAGCCAAAGAAAATGCAAATTCAGGGGATGGAGACATGGTTCGGTGGTTGAAGTTTCTGCTGCATAAGTGTGAAGATTGAGTTCAGATGCCCAGAAATTGCATTTTTAAAAAAGATCAGCAACCTGGGGCAGAGATGTGCAGTTGTTAACACAGTGTAGAGAAGCAGAAACAGGAGAATTTCTCTTCAGCCAGACTAGGCAGTCAGTGAACTTCAGGTTCTAGGAGACCTTGCCTCAAAACTAAGGTTGAGAGGGATCAGAGAAACTATCCAAATGTTGACCACTGGCCTCTATGTACACACACACACATACACACACACACACACCCCACATACCACATACACCCCACACACACACCACACACCCCACATACCACATACACACCACACACACCCCCACATACCACATACACACCACAGAGAGAGAGAGAGAGAGAGAGAGAGAGAGAAAGAGAGAGAGAAAGAAAGAGAGGTCTTAAAAAGTAGCAAGACAAAGACAAGCACCCCCAGGCATACAGAGAGAGGAACTAAGGAACACGAGGGAAGGTGAGGGCAGGGATGATACCTACCCAGCAGGGTCAGCTCCCATCTTCCTCTGGTGCTGTCTCTGGGTGGGTAAAGGAGTTACAGCCTGCCTTTGAGTGGGAAGAAGGGGAGAAGATGTCATCTTTACAAGCCTCTGTCCTGCTGTGGACAAACAGAAGGCCCTCACATCTTGTCTTCAGCTCAATACTCTTTTGCATTTGTGAGAGATTTGTGGTTTCTTTCACTTTTCCGGTAAAAAGTAGGACGATATCTAGCTTGGTGTTGTAAAAATAACAGAACATGAAGTAAGCTATGCACTATGTGATATATATATTTTGGAGTGTCATTCAGTTATTGCAGGTGTTTGCAGTGAGTGCCATCATATCCTTAGTCTACTGAAGAAGGTGATATATATATATATATATATATATATATATATATATATATATATATATTGGAGTGTCATTCAGTTATTGCAGGTGTTTGCAGTGAGTGCCATCATATCCTTAGTCTACTGAAGAAGAAACTGAGACTGGCAAGTAACACGAAGAAATTGTTACTATGATCACACAGCTGGGAGGCTGAGCTGGGACTCAAGCCAGACAGGCTGGCTCCCCATCCAGCATAAAAGTGATAAGAACTCATGGGAAGGAGCCACTAGGAAGCAGAAGAATTCAAAGAAGATAGCCAGCCTAGGACTGAGTCAGAGAGAGGAGAAATGTGTAAAGGACTATAGTATAGGAATAAAAGAGACAGCGAGGGAAGAAACCAGAGGAAGGGCAAAGGCAGGGAGAGAAGGGACACATTTGATGAACTCAGAAAGTTAGTCCTTACACTTGGCATCCAGGAAGCTCCCATTAAGCTTAGCAAGAGAGTCTACATCAGGGTTCCTCAACGATGACACCATACTGACCAGTGTACCCAGGCCATTCTGTACTGTAGGATGCTCAGCAGTGTCCCTGGCTCTGCCCACTAGATGTCAGGAGCTTCCTTCCCTCGTTTGTGACAAGCATCACTGTGTCCATCAGTGGGGTGTAATCATGACTACTTGTAATACCAGCACTGTGGAGGCTGAGAGAGGAGGACCTCTGAGCCAGTTTGAGGCTGGCTCGGGCTGTGAAAGCCTGCCTCCATCTCACACGCGTGCGCGCGCACGCACGCACACACACGTTCAGATATTGTCAGATGTCCCTTGGGGAATCAAAGTGTCCCAGATGGATGGGCTAAACATTCCCGAATCATAGAGTGGTGGGTCAGAATGAGAACGGAGCAGAAAGATGAGGGAATGAGAGATGAGGGGAAGAAAAACAAAAAAGCTTGGATAGATAGATGTGCAGGAAAAGGTAGGAACTGGAGGCGAAAGGTGTGAGCAAAGGGTATAGTGGCTGTTTTAAAACTTTTCTGTGTATTTATCAAGTATGTAAGATTAGCGGGAGCAGAGATGGTCTAGTCTAGGACAGATGAGGCAGATGTGGGAGAGAGTGAAAGCTTACAGATGAAGGAAGGAAAGGAGACATAGTGGGTGGAGAGAGACAGACAAAACAGACAGCAGACAACAGGTTGGGAACTCCTGGGATAGACAACACGGAGTGGGATCCAGAGCTCAGCCTTTGAAAACAGTAGACATTCCTACTCCAGAGACCAAGGGAAAAGGCCTACGGTTGAAGGTGTAGGATGCTGTGCATATTTGGCAATGGCAAGTAGAGAGTGTGTTCCTATCTGTTGGTGTCTATTTTCCAAGCCAAGTATGTGGCATGGTCATCCCCAGAGCTGGGCTGGAGCCCGGGGAGCAGGAAGAAGGAAGCAGGGAGGGGAGGGAGGTGGTAAGGAAAGCCTAGAGGAGAAGGGTGAGATGGCTCGGTGGTGCTGATAGCCATTTGCAGTCTGGAGATGGGAATTTAAGATGGGGCCGGCCTGGGCTGTGTGAGGAGTTTCTCCTGCAGCTTCATCTATTAAGGAGGAGCAGCACTGAGCACATGGCTAACGCCTTGGGAACAGACAGTAGCTTCCCCAGGCAGCCTGCAGTAGTTCTCCAACACTGAGTAGGTATGCTTCAGCCAAAGAGAAACCTGAACACCCCCTAGGTTAAGAAGCCGGAGCCTGCTGGATGGTGATGGCGCTCGCCTTTAATCTCAGCACTCGGGAGGCAGAGGCGGGTGGATCTCTGTGAGTTTGAGGTCAGTCCGGTCTACAAAGCGAGTTCCAGAACAGACTTTAAAGCTATACAGAGAAACCCTATCTCAAAAAACCCAATGAAAACAAAACAAAACAAAAAAGAAGCAGGAGCCCATAACATCCTGTTGCCCCTAGGACCCCTAAACCCCACCTCTGTAGGGGCCGCGACTTGTGCTGTATCCCACTAAGATGGGAGTGGAGACTGCTGACTTTCTACGATGGGGGCCCCTGGTTCTCTGTGATTCTCTGCCTCCCACCCAGTGGCAGTGCTATAACCCGGATCCACAATGTCCTCCAAAGCCAATGTGTTAAAGATTTGATCCCAGGCTGACAGTATTGGAAGATGGTAGAAGTGTTAAATGGTGAGGCTGAGTGGGGTCTTTAGGCTACTTGGGCACGTGTCCTCCAAGGGGTCGTGAGGACCCTGATGTCTTCACGTCTCCACCACGAAGTTCTACTCTTCCAAGGGTCCCTCACTGCTGCATTGTCTTAGCACAGGATCAAAAGCCACAGGGCCAACTGACCATGGGCTGAACCTCTAAAACTGAGTCAAAGGAACCCTTTTCACTTGACAGGTGATGGTTCGGTGTGTTTGTTATAGTAACAGAAAACAGACTCATAACACATCTTCCCTATGGCAGCTATGCCCAGTCCTGGAGGGGTAGAAGCACAAATAAGCAAAGACCCCAGTAAGAATCAACATGCTGACTGGGCATTGGTGGCACACACCTTTAATCTCAGCACTCGGGAGGCAGAGACAGGTGGATCTCTGTGAGTTCGAGGCCAGCCTGGTCTACAGACCGAGGTCCAGGACAGGCTCCAAAGCTATACAGAGAAACCCTCACTGCAAGCCCATTATGGACTTGGAACCAAAGAAAACTCCATGAGCAGCATTGAAACTGGCCCCAAACACTTTCTTCTGGAATCTATGTATCTTCTCCCTCATGACTTAATAGTAAGAGAATTCCAGAAGCCTGGAACACTGTCTATTGGAATCAGAAAGTCACATGTGGAAAACAGTTTTGACTCAACCCAGGAACAGCCCGAGGAGGCAGCTGTGTGCTCAGTGCAGTATTTGGAACGTCTCTCAGCAAAGGGCAAGGGTCAGATGACTACAACCACACCAGGAATGTGGCTTTCTGAGGGTCACCGCCTGCCAAAGATAAAGACAAGAAGCCCAGCATCACAGAGGGACTCTCAATGAGGTGAAACAAACCAGGTATGGGAAGACAAGGACTGTGTGGTTGTACTTCCTGTGGCACCCAGCAACAGCCCCACCCCCATCCACAGACTCTAAGACTGATTGCTAGAGGGCTGAGATGGGGAAAATGGGAACTTATTTGTTGATGTCCATAAAGTGTGAGTCAGGCAAGATGAAGAAGGCCCCGAGACTCTACCTGGCCCTGGACCTATGGTCAATAGTGCTTTATGGAAATGTATTAGGAGGGTAGAGTTCATGACAAGCGCTCTTTCAAAGTCAAGATTTAAAAGAAGAAGAAAGTATAACGAAGAGAGGGACGGATGAAGGAAAGAGAGGCAGAGGGGGAGAAAGGGAAGACAAGAGGAAAGAAGAACAAGAAGGAAGGAGGGAGAGGAAGGAGGATAAAGGGGGAGGAAGGGAAGGAGAAAGAAGCAATGAAGGAAGGCGGAGAGAAAGAAAACCGGAAGCTCTTCCTGTTCCCCAGCTTGTTAGAACCCACCTCCCCAGGCGCCACCCTGAGCTGACTCAGTAGACCTAGGCTAACACTCACATTTGCACTTCTTAGCCCCGCCCCCAGCTCCTGCTGGTGATGCTGGTCTGAGGCTCCCTGACCAAGCACCCTTTGGCAAAGGCCACAGGAGCAAAGTGCCAGAATCAAGGTTGAACCCTGCCCCCCCCCTTGAGTTAGGCTGAATTGGCAAGTTCAGTCCCAGCTCATTTATGCCTGGGAGTCTGTCACACTGCACACTTTGACAAACTGTTTGGAAAGTCAGACAAGAATGGTGATAGAGACACCCTGTGAAAGAAAGCCAGGTGCTGTTCTTGTCCCCATCCTGAAGTACATCCATAACTCACGGCTGTTTGGATAAGGCATTCAAGACAAGTGCCGACTTGGCTTCAGGAGTCATGAGGAGGTTACAGAATTGGTTACCTTCCCACACTCTCTTCCTCCTCTGCTGAACCCCCAGGGACCAAAATAGGACTCAACACCTACTAAGTCACTGCCAGGGATGACATTTCTCAGTGTAGGAGAGAGCTGATCACTTTCAAATTTGATATTATTTTAAGTACATTATCTTTAAAATCTGGGTCAGGTTGAAAAATGAACTTGTGCTCATAGGATGTTACAGCTGGAAGGAAACTTTAAAACCATATAATTTTCTCATCAAAGGTAAGGAACCAGAGGCCCAGAGAGGGGCAGCCATTTGTAGAAGGAGGCACAACAAGCTAAATGACAAGTGCAGCTTTGGTAGCAGGGTATGATAGCTAGCTTTTATGTCAACTTGACACAGGCTAGCATCATCAGAGAGAAGGGAACCCCAACTGAGAAAAGCCTCCATAAGACCAGGCTACGGGCAAGTCAGTAGGGCATTTACTAAATTAGTTATTGATGGGCCCAGCCCATTGTAGTAGGGCTATCCCTTGGCTGGTGGTCCTTGGTTCTGTAAGAAAGCAAGCTGAGAAAGCCACGAAGAGCAAACAGGTTAGCATCCTTCTTCTACAGCCCTCCTCTGTGCTGTCTGCCTCAGCTCCTGTCTTGCGTGACTTCCTGTCCTGGCTTCCTCCAATGAAGGGCTATGATAAAATAAATAAAAGCCACCCTCTCTAAGTCGCTTTTGGCCACCATGTTTCATCACAATAGAAACCCTAACGAAGACACCTGGGTTGGTAGGAAGCCCCAGAACTTCTGAGTATTCAGGATTCTCAAATTGAGGCAATGGATCTATTTCCACAGAAGAAGAGATCAATACCAGAGTCTCCAAAAATAAGGGATTTTTCAGGGTGCTGGGGTTGGGTACTGTAGATCCTAGGTCTAGTGGAAGCTAAGCACATGGTTTACACACTAAAACCTGAACTATGCCCTTCAGCCCTGGAGAAAATATTTTTCACCAATGAAAGGCATGTATTAAAAACAATAGCCCCATACCCTGCCACTTCCTTCTGAATGTTTTTTTTTTTTTTTTTTTCTGGTGGGTCAGGAACTGGGCCAGTTTCTTTGCCCTAATTCTTCTGTATACTTCCTGCTTCAGGTTGGCCCCTTCCTTTTCCTCTTTGACTCCTTTAACACTTTATCCCCAAATCAGAAAGAGCTTGGCCTGTGCCCAGAGCAGAGCACACATCTGTGGCTTTAACTGATATGGAGAAATAAGCTAAAGGCAGCTCTCTATGGGCATTTTTTTCTGTTTGTTTTTTTCTCCCTGCTATTCAGTCAGCCACTGTTCATGGACATCAACGACTGCCGAGCACTCAGGGTAGACTTCTGTGCTTGTGGACAGCCCGCTTCAGCAGGCACAATCTGCATGTCCATGCTCTGAGGACCACATTCTGCTGGCTCCTGGGCAATACCAAAGATTCCACGAAGAAAAAGATCTACACAGTCCCTGCCCTTGCTGGGTGTCCAGGCAGGATTCTGAGAAATGACTGGTTTCTGGGTAGAGCCCTAGCACCTGCCCAAGGGTCAGGATATGGTGGCTCACGCAAGCCTGCAGAAGTCAGTCACTCATTTGAAGCAGGGTGGGTCGGGTCTTTTCGAACTGGTGATTAACAGAGCCAGTATTAGAAATTAAGTTACATAAAAATAAATGATATTTAAAAACGGTGGTTATAGACACAACTTACTCTGTTCTAATTATTTTCGTGTGTGTGTGTGTGTGTGTGTGTTTGTGGATATTCATGTGTTTGCATGTTCAAATGGTAGACATGTGTGTATGTGTTGGGGGGCCAGAGGTCTCTTAACTTTTTCCTTGTTGAGATAAGACCTCTTCCAGAGTTCACTCATGTGACTATTCTGGTTAGCCAGTTGGCCACACGAATTTCCTGTCTCTGCCTCCCGAGGTGGGGGGGTGCAGACTACAAGAGGAGGGCCACATCTATCCAACATTTACATTGCTGCTGAGGCTAGAACTCCAGTCATTCCCATGCTTACAGGGTGAGCACTTTACCCACCCTGTTATTGCGGGAGTGTCTGTTATTGCGGGAGAACTCCTAGTCCCCAGTTTTCAACAAAGTATTTTGCTCATGGTTCAACCGGCCACTCGTGCACTGAAACATGGTGGCCGCCAGTCCACCTGCCAGGCCATTCCATCACCTGCCTGCAACAGCATCTGAGGTTCTCCCCCCTCCCCCATTAGTTTTGTGAGCTATGTCATTGTCCCCAGAGGGCACCAGTGAGATTCTTGGGAGGGATGGGGCTTGGGTGAGGAAATCGCTTACAGACCTGAGTTGGTCTGTAAGCTGTCTATTTGCAAGGCAGGGTGAAACTGCTGTATAGTGGACATGGAGATGTAATGTAGGATTGGGGTAGTGAGTAGCAATGGGAGCTCTAGAGTCTGCAAATAGAAGGTGGGCTTTGGGGAAAGATGGGACCATGATGAGCTTCGGGAAGGGACACGCCAGAGGAACAGACCACTGAAGTAAAGTTTAAAGAATCTTCCATATTGAAGGGACCAAACAAACAAACAGTGTTAGTGCCGATCTGGCTATTCTAGCCACCATTTCCCCCCTCCCCTATCTGTATTATCTTCCTCCTCTCCATTTCTTCCTCTTTCTCCTACACTATAAATAATTACAAGGCTTTGTTCTTTGCCTTGGGAATAGCTTCCCCAGCTGTTGCTGTGTTCCTGAACTGAATAAAGCTGCTCTTGAAATCTACAAAAGAAACTGATTGAGCTGTGTGTGTTTTCAAAGTGGCTCAACGACATTGTCATGGTAGGGGATCTCGATTGCAAAATAAATGACACAGAGTGCCTCTTGTCCCCGTATGTGCAGATGTGCCGGTGGGCACACACTTAGGGTGGCTGCTCCCTGTCACCGACTGTGCTGTGGCAGAGTGAGAGGGACAAGCATAGGCTGGAGGTAGTGATAGCCTCAGACCCTCCATGGACCAGTCCCTCCTCAGGCCCCCAGGAAGCAGCATTTCCCAGGAAGGGCTTCAGGCATGGGTGGACTGGTTTCTTAGCAGTAATCACTGTTTCGTGGCATTATGGGAAGCAGTTCTAGAAGGCAGAACTGCCGAGGAGTGACATCTGCTCTGAGAAGATGCTGTGGAGAAAAGCAAGCAGTACATATGGTCTCCTATCAGGGCCAAAGGAGCCGGAGGCGGATTTCTCGTGGTTGTTGGCTCATGAGAGGGGAAATGGTTGGAGTTTCTCTCAGCTGGCCACTAGAGTCAGCTGACAGGGCTTTAGACCACCCACAAGTATCTACCCATGAGCAGGTACCACTCATTAGAACACAGAAAACACCAAAATTACTTGTCCGTCACGGAGACACCCAGATGGTCAAACAACAGCCTGACCTCTTCTAGTGCAGACACGGTGTGACTTGTTACTACAGGCCTGAGGAGATGCAAAGGGCTCCAACCTGAGCCACAAGTTCCCAGAGGGTTCCTAGCCCCCATGGCTACCTCTGCCTCTAGGATACTGCTTCTGTTTAGGCCATTGTTACTAATCTTGTTTTTGTTTTGTGGTAAAATAGAAACAAAAATAATTTTTTTACACTTTCAGAGTATTGCGTTCAGGGGCATTAAATATATGTACAATCTTCTGTGGCCATCACCACTATCTAGTTCAGGATTTTTCATCACTCCTAATGGAAACCCCTTGTCTACTAAGCAGCATCCCTGGCTCCTTCCTCTGCCAGTCCTTGGACCCCTGCTCATTTCTATCCTATGGATTTACCTATTCTGCACATGGTATGTAAGTGGAATCATAATACAGTATGTGATCTCTCATGACCAACTTCTTTCCCTAAGTATCAAGCTGGTGTGTGTGTGTGTGTGTGCGCGCGCGCGCGCGCGCACGCGCGTGTGCATGTGTATGTTTATATGTACTGATGTTCACGTACCACAGCATGTGTGAAGACCAGAGGACAACTTTTGGGAGTCAGTTAGTTTTCTCCCTCTGGGAGATCAAATGTAGGATCTGGGGGGTCAAACGTAGGTTGTCAGGCCTGTACAGCAGGTTCTTTTACCTACTGAGCCATCTTGTTGCAAGGTTCCTTGGTCTTTTATTCTCTTTTGTGCCTGAATACCTTCATTGCATGGGTCCATCACATTTTGGTTATCTTCTGTCACCCAAAGCACTCAGCAATTAGTGCTCAACAATGTTACTACTAACCTTATGATCATATGGCCTCCTCTCCCATTAATATTATCTCATTTGCTTTACAACAAACCTTCAGTGTAGCCAGGATTTGACAGCCCCAGAGAGAAGATGACTAGATGCGGTATCTTTCAGAACAATGTTGAACGGCATCCCCTCCTTTGGTTCCAAGGACCTAAAGCCTTGGTTCCCAACATACCGCTAGGGAAAGGAGCCCCTGATCCGCAACTTCATGAAGCAATCTGGCGCTCTCCAGATTGCTTCTCCAGCGGCTCTCCTTTTTCTCATATGCAGGCGTGACTGTTTCTCAGATGTGTACTGTGGTATAAAGACAATTAAAAGATAGCTGGTGTTGGGCTGGAGAGATGGCTCAGTGGTTAAGAGCACTGTCTACTTTTCCTGGGGTCCAGGGTTCAAGTCCCAGCAACCACAGGATAGCTATCTGTAGTGGGATCTGATGCCCTCTTCTGTCATGCTGGCATCCGTACAAATAGAGCACTCATATGCAGAAATAAATATTTTTTAAAAGAAAAAAAAGATAGCTGGTGTAAAAGCCTCTTGCCATTGTATGACTTCTCAATCTAGTAATTCTCTGAATGCCACTTCTCTCCTTTGTAGAACTTCATACTGGAGAAGATGAGCAGCCACCAGCTTATAGTACCATTATAAGAAACCCAAGCTGGTCAGCTAAGATGGAAATGAGACCATTAGTATGAGTTTAGTGAACCTACTGTGAGTTTGATACAATCCAAGTTCTAGGTGAGGCAATGGGGTTATGAATAAGCAGCAGCTGACTTATACCCTACACATTCTGTAGCCAGGAAGACCAGGCATGGGTCAGTGTGATGGTGAACAATGTGTCAGCATAGGACCCACTACTAACTCCATCCTGTAAAGAATGAATGAAATCAACGAGCCAAAGTCATCAGGAAAGGCTTTCGGAAAGACTCTGGAAGGATAAACTAGGTTGGAAAAGGGCCTGGGGATTCAGGTAAGGCAGAGACTGAAATGAGGAAGGAGTCCAGGGCTATAAAGTTGGTTTGCCGGAAGTACAGTGTCCTTTGTGGAATGGGATTTCCACAGCCAGTAATAGGTCAAAAGACAGAGCACCGAAACTGGAAGAGGGCTCGACAGGAAGACAAAAGCTGCTGGAATGCTCGAGAGATTGAATGAAGCACAGAACAGGAAGCTCAGTCTAGTTGAAGCCAGAGAGTAGCACCAGGAATGGTATAGAGGAACTCAAAGACGCCATTTCGTGTTGTGGTCATTACTGGAACTCCTCCAGGGATAAGACTGCCTGCAGGACTGTCTCTTATGGCATGGCACCTTTGCCCTCCATGCTAGCTATCTTCTGATACAGACATGCAAATTTGCATTGCTCAGACGGGGAATGGACCTTGGCCCCATTGCCAGAACCTCTTGCATTATATCCAGGTTCTGGAAAGGGCGTATGCCTTCTGGGAGTAGACGAATGGATCAAAAGCTTGCCAGGTTGACTTTATAGATGTCTTCTCTTTAAGGCGATGGCTTTCACGTGCTGAAGTCCACCCTGTCCATGTCCCTCCCTGTTATGTAGAGAGCAAAGGGCAGAATATTGAGAGGCTGGCCTGTTTGGAAAGGCCTGCGTCGTCAGGAAAGACTCACATCGACAGTTGATTTATACCTGTGGATGTAGCCTCTTGGTAACACTTTGATAAGTCACCCTGACTTGTCCTGGAGGAGAACCACACTTATTCTAGTCTTCACATTTCTGGGCTCCTGAAAGGGACAGTGTTAAGGAGACACTGGCTATAGAAGAACGCATGGACATCCCCTCAAAGTCTTCTAATCTGTGCTGGAAGCTCATCTGTGTGATTCCTCAAGCAGTACTACCTAGTGTCCAAAGGGTCATATACCATGCCCGAAGACACTGCTAGATGCTTCCTTAACATCTATAAACCTGTACATGTAGCTCTTTATTTTCTAAATAGCACAGGCTTCTCCAGAGCCCTGGCAGGAGCCAGAGCATCCTCCTTGGCCCTCACAACCAAACACTATGCAATCTGCAGGAACTCCTTGTCCTCTTAGTGCAGCGAACAAATAATATTCACAAAATAAAAAACAGCAAAGCAGTTTTTTAAAAGGTACTGGGAGAAGCCAGGTATAGAGGCGCCCACCTTTAATTCCAGCACTTAGAAGGCAGAGGCAGGAAGATGCCTATGAGTTTGAAGCCAACTTGATCTGCACAATGAGTTTCAGGACAGCCAGGGAAAAAACATAGTGGACTCTGTCTTGAACAAAACCAAGCAAGTGAGCAAGCAAGCAAGCAAGCAAGCAAGCAAGCAAGCAAACCAACAAAAAATGCAATGTGGCCTAGGATGCAGTGGCACCTGCAGTGAGGGAAAGTTATGGGAGCATCGCCATTGCTCTTTCCCTCCTCCTCAGGCTTCAGAGATGAAGACATACACTGAGAAAAGGCTGTTCCCTGCTCTAAGCTACTCCATACTGTAGGAAACAGGGTTTCCAGGCTGTCCCTTGCACTCGGTGATTCCAATTTATAAGCAATGCTTGACTCTAGTTTAAGCACAGATGCAAAGGCAGGGTGTTTGTGAATCTTGTTGTGCATGTCGATACCATCACCTGCCCAGCACCACCTATGAGGCCCAAACTGATTCACAGCTCTAAATGGACACAGCCCTAGAAACTATCGAAGCACACGGAGACCGTATGAGCACATGAGGATAATAAAATTCAGACCTGAGAATGTATTGAACATGCCAGACAAAGGAAGGATACAACACCCCCACCTGGACTCCATAAAGAAAAGGACATCTAACGTGGCGATGGTGACTACCCCTCTGGCACGTGTCAAGGTATCCACATGCAGACAACTTCCGACTGTCTTCAGGAGCTCCATTTCAGCTCAGTTCTTACTGCTAACATGACCTACTCGAATTGCCACCTGTCCACCTACAGTGCATCAGTCTGGACCTGGTCCTGCACCTCACCTCCATGGCCTTATGATCCTGCACTTGCCTGTATGGCCCTCTGTCATCCTGCATCTCACCAGGCAGCTCAGCTCAGGGCCACCGGCCACTCTCCAGCTGTGCCTATTAATGTCTTATCTAAACTCTCCCTTTGCACCCAAATCAGCTCCGTCTCTTTGAATTTCTTAAACTCTATTGTGGCCTTGTTAACACTTTAATGGCCATTCGGTATTCTCTTTCTCTCTCAGTATAATTACTGTATGAGCTATAATAGGTAATCTGATAATTACTGTTATTAATTAGGATTGGGATAAAAGAACCTGAGTTTGCTAATGGTCAGCTATCAAGGTTGAGATGACTTAGCAAACCACAGCCAAAGAAACCAGTGCCACTTGGGAATGTATCGGCAGCCAATAAATTCTGACACTGTGGAAATACACGTCTATGTTTCTAAAAGCACACTCACAACAAAGTGGTCCTTGCCAAGATCCATAGCTAGGCTGAGAACAACTTGAGTTCCTAATCTGAGGCTTTGCCCCATGTATTAGTTATCCATTACTATGATTAAACACCCAAGAGTTTTCTTATGTGAGAAAAGTTTTATTTAGTTCATATTTCTGGAAGTCTAAGTTTAAAACCAGGTGGATCCTTGGTGGTCTATTGCAAGGGGGCCATTCATGGGTGTCAGATGGCAACAGAGGGGATGCAGGACAGAACAAAGCACTTACCTCATGGCCAGGGAGCAAGAGGAAGAAGCCACGGTCCCACTCAAGAGCATTCCCCTAGTAACTTAGGAGCATTTCTCTAGACTCCACCTTCTAAAATCTCCATTCACCAATACCATCCCTTCAGCCACATTCCAGATCCAAGCTGCAGCATCCCGGCCCTGGGACCCAAAGGCTCATTTCCATCTCAAAATGCAAAAGACCTTCTCCATCACCAAGAGTCTCTGTGGTGTTTCAGCATTGCTCAGAAGCCTAAATCCAAAGTCTCCCCCTAGTCTCCCAACTCAATAGCCCAGCCCCAGATGCAATGGTAGGCCAGTCACAGGGTAAACACTCCTATTTCAGAAGGGAGGGACAGGAAATAGTGAGAGAGATTTATTCACAGCAAGGCCAAATCACCCTCCAAGCTCCATGTCTAGCGTCTGGAGCATGCTGAAGTGGGTGTGGTCACAACCCGCTTCTGTGAGTTCACTAGTTGCAGTGTAAACAGCCACTGTTTGATTTTTAAATTTTTATTAAATATATTTACTCACTTTCTGTGTGCATGCGCACATGTATGCGCCACAGCACACTTGTAGAGGTCAGAGGACAGCTTTCGGGAGTGGATCCTCTCCTGCCGCCATGTGGATCTTAGCGAATGGGTCCACTCTTCAGGCTCGGTGGTGGAAGCTTCACTCGCTGAGATGTCTTGCTGGACATAAATGGCTCCCTCTTACAGGCTGGCTTTTACTGCCTACAGCTTCCCTTAGCAGATGGTGCACATTGCTGGCACCTCTACCTTCCTGGGAGTCTCCATTGCAATTTAGATTCCTGTTCTTCGCTCTACACAGTATTCTTTCAGGGGTTGCTAGGGCCTTTGACCCTACCATAAACTGCTTGCCCTAAACTCTCCTTGGAAAGCTGGTGGACTCTGCTTTGACCTTGTAACTCTTATATTCTGCCGTCCAGGAAAGCCAGACTCATATGGATAGAGCCAAAGTCTGCCGCCAGTGCAAGCTGTACTTGAACCTGCTGAAGCTATGGTTTTTGCAGGCACAGAACATTTTGCCAGCTGAATATGTGAAGTGTGTGTGTGTGTGTGTGTGTGTGTGTGTGTGTGGTGGGGTGGGGGGTCGGGAGGTGGGGGTGGGCGGATCATGGGACCATGCTGGGCATACAGGACACTACATGATTCTTTTTTAAATCTTTCTGTCCTGAAACGTTAACGTGTACTTCTACATCTCTAAGACTGTGATGGGTGGGGCACCGCTGCAGATTTCTGAGATGGCCTCAAGGCATCTTTCCTATTGTTCTCCATGCAAAGCACTTGGCTGCTCTTTATGGGTGCTAATCCCTTTGGCAGTCCTCACAAGGGCTCCTTTTTCTGCCCAGCCTACCCTTTTTGTTTTTCTCCCTTTTGCTGCTCCTCATTCTCACTAAACTTGGCTGAAAACAGCCAGTAAAAGCCATGCTTCAGTCTGAATACCTCATTGCGTTGAATTTCTCCCATCACAGTAACCAGTCCGTAATCTTTAAGGGTCACCTTCCACAAAGCATCAAGACAAGGATGAAATACAGACAAAAGATCCCAATGTGTAACAAGAATGACCTCTAGTCCAGTTCCCAACAGAGCTCATTTACATTTGAAACCTCACCGGCCTGACTCCTACCGCCTACGTTTCTGTCAATAGTCTGGTCTTCTGAAAATCCACCGAAATTGCCTATTAAAATGCCAGAATTCTCAAAAAAAAAAAAAAAACCTTTCGTCTTTGATATGGTAGCCTAGTGCTTAACCACCGACTATAACCCAGTCCCATCCCTGAAAACATTTTAAGATTTCTCTCTCTTGCACCATCACCACCCCGTAAAGTAGCTACAATCATCAACCCTACTCTTGGTACCAGTTTTCTATTAGCTTTCCATCATTATAAAACAACAACAACATCAAATTCTAGAGATAATTTATATGGGAAAAGCCTTATTTAGCTTATGGGTCTAGAGGGCCCAGTTCAAGACTGGGTGATTTCATTCAGTACCTCTATGGGTACTGACATGTGTGAAGGACAAAACTACTTAGGGCCAGGAAACCAAAGCAAAAGGAAAGGACAGAGTCCCCAAATTCCCTTCCAGGACAGGCATCAATAAGCTAAAGGCCTTTCATTAGGTATTACCTCCTCAGTGACCTCCTACCTCCTGTTAACCCTTCAATCCACAGACCTCTAGAAAATACTCCAGATTAGCTGGGCAGTGGTGGCACACTCCTTTAATCCCAGCTGTTGGATCTCTGGTTCAAGGACAGCCTGGTCTACAGAGCAAGTCCCAGGTTAGCCAGGCCTATACAGAGAAACCCTGTCTCTAAAAACAACAAAAACAAACAAAACAACAACAACAACAAAAAGAAAAGAAAGCACTCCAGATGTAAACTACAGCACTCCACAAGGACCTGATGCAACTTTTTTGGTTCTTTTAGTTTCAAATTTATTTTCGAGGTAATTTTAGGACCAATTTGGAACAAGGCATGTTCTTCATTATGGTTACATAGAAAAACATGATTAGGCTGAAGGAAGAGGGGATGGGTCGTTTAGACATATTTCTACATCTTCCAGCTAACATGTATACAATCAGGTATTTCCTGACACTGGATGAATTGGTTGTTCCTATCTGCTTACTTAGTGGGTTTGAAGGAGGCTGGGACTGAAGAAGTCTTGCTTTATTTGGGACCATCCCAGGTTGTCTCTGTCATGCCAGCCTAGTTACAGAGACAGACTTACATAAGGTATAAAAGCAGCTTAAGCAGCGGAGGATTTTACTGCCCTAACCACAGGCAAGTCGGACAGGATGGGAGCCACAGGCTCAGCCCATAAAACCCTGCACTGGGTCTCCTTTTTCTTTTCCCTATGTGGCTTGCATTATTGCCTTTCCCCCTCCACCGGGTAACTCTTTTCTTCACTACAGAGTTTCCACTAACCCTGAGTGTTGCATTTGGCAGTTGCTTAGCTGTGTAGAGTGGAAGAGTTTCTTAGTTGCTAGTACCTAGGAAATGACAGGAGGAACTCGAGGTAGGGGTGTAAGGTGGTGTCCCAGCCTTGCAGCTAAGAGACCCTGGGAGGACTGGAGGAAAGCGCAGTTTTTCGACGAGGCAGAGGTGCAGTTCCTTCAGGGTTCAGTACGACGAGTCCGCCATGTCTGTGGAGCACACTTCCTGGCATTCACCTCCGTCTAACAGCCTGGTAACTGTTTTATGACCCAAACAAGAGTCCTGTTTCCCTCTCACTGCACACAGAGAGATGCAGTCCGTCCTGCTGTGGAAGCTTGTTTTCGTTTGCTTTGCTTTTTTCCTTGCTGTGAAAAATACCATGACCAAAAGCAATTTGTGAAGGAAAGGGTTTGACTTACATTTCCGGTCACAGTGTATCTCTGAGGGAAGCCAGGGCAGGAGCCCAAACAGGAACCCAAGCGGAAACACTGCTTATGGGTTTCTTCTCTGACTTCTGCTCCGTTAACTTTCTTTCTTTCTTTCTTTCTTTCTTTCTTTCTTTCTTTCTTTCTTTTCTTTCTTTCTTTCTTTCTTTTTGAATTTAAATTGTTTTCATTTTACATACCAACCCCAGTTCCTCCCTCCTTCTCCCTTTCCCCATCCCCCCCTTCCTTTTTACTGAGCCCACATAGGATGGTGCTGTCCACAGTGGGCTGGTCCCCTCCTACATCAACTGTCCATCAAGACAATGCCACTGACAGTCACAGGCCAATCTAATTGAAACAGCTTCCCTGCTGAGGTCCCTTCTTCCCAGGCATGTTGTGTGGGGTTGACAGGAAAAACTAACCGTGTCAGAGACAGGGCTGGCTTTGGGGGAGGAAGGTCAAGGACTTCCTCTTGTGAGGGAAGATGCAGCTCCCCAGGATGCATGTGGCTTCGGGTAGGCCCCACTTTGCCCTTGGAGGGTGACTCTGTTTACCTCTATGAACACCTCCGTGTATACGTCTGTACTCGCAGTTCCTGATAAGGTCAAAATGCTAAGACGCTGAGAGCAGAGGTCAATGCAACTGGCAGCAACTCCTACCTACTGAGGGGGACCCTATGGGACAGTGTTCCCTCTTCCTGACCATAACTGCCATCTTTCCCTGGAAGCATTTCCTCCCCTGGACAGCCTCTGCCTCAAGATTCTCTGTCCGGGAGGTAATTACTAACCCTGTTCCAGGATACTGAGAAGTAGGACTTACCCCAGAGGATTGAGGCGTCTCCTGAAGGTGGGTGCCGAAACCATATTCCCAGTCAAGAGAAGTGGAACACGATGTCCTAAATGGTTATCTTTTCATTTATCTTTTACTGTAAATTCCTTGAAGGCAGGGTCCCTGTTTTTTACTTTGTGTAACCCTGGAGCTGGCAAGAGTATTTGGCACACATGCTGAATTCTCAGTAATTACTTGCAATTCCCAACAGGGCCCTGTTCTCTCTTCTTCTAGCTCGCCTTCTCTGCCTGGAACATCTTCCTTTGGCCCTTTGCCTGCCTAACTCCTCTGTAGAGGAGGGTCCATTCATCTGTCACTCCTCCACGACTCTTCCTCTGACCTAAGCCCCCTCTCCCAATCCCAGCTGGGTTAGACGTTCCTTCAGTGGATGTCTCATCATGCCTGGTTACAGGGCTGTATCTCCCACTAAATGGAGGAGCTTGGCCTGGGGGGGTGGGGGTGGGGGGGTGGCAGGGAGGGCGCAACCCAGGTCCTGGCACCCAGAAGATTGTCAGTAAATATCTGCTGAGTGAGGTAAGGTGGCTTCCTAAGTAACGTCTGATTCCAGGCAGAGATAAGATGAGAAAGATAGTGGCCAAGTTACTCGAGCATTTTTTGAGGTTTAACTTCTTCAGTCTATGAAGATGAGACCAGGCGACAAGACCAGCTTCTACCAATATTGTAGCAAACTTTTAGATTCTCTTTGAGCCTCTGACATTCCTAAGTGGGACCCATGATCTGCAGCCACTTGTAGGTGCTACCTGATTTGGACCCTAGGATGAGTCTTGTGCTGTTCAGGGGGAATTTGAGAAGCAGGAACTGGAGACAGGAGCTGAGGCAGAGGCCACGGAGGATGCTGCTTATTGGTTTGTTTTCCATGGCTTGCTCAGCCTGCTTTCTTATACAACCCAGGACCACCATCCCAGGGGTGTCTTCACCCACCTTGGGCTGGGCCCTCCACCATAAATCACCAATTAAGAAAATTCCCTACAGGCTTGCCTATAGCCTGATCTTATGGAGGCTTTTGTTCAGTTGAGGTTCCCTCCTCTCAGATGACTGTCTTGAGTCATGTTGGCAGAAAACTAGCCAGCACACAAGGGATGGGCCTCCTGATTTCTTCTAAGGACTTCTTTTGCTTGGGTAACATGACATTCAGTCAATTACATAGAGCAAGGATAGTCCCCTCCCCCTTTTTTGAGACAGATCTCACATAGCATAGACTGCCTCAAACTCACAATGTGCTAAAGATGGCCTTGAACTCCTAATCATCTTGCCTCCACTTCTTAAGTGCTGGGATTATAGACATTGCCACTATGCCTAGCTGGTACTTCCTATAAATTCCTTTGAATAGAGGAGTGAAAATTGAACTGTTTCCCTATATTTCTTTTGCACCACAGAAGAACTGAATACAATTTATGCAAAGACATGCATATGTTTTCTGAACATTTCCCTCAATTCTAAAATATTTCTTCTAGGATCCCACTTTTGCATACTGGTCCCATGTTGATATTTGAAGCTTGTTTAGGAAATGGTCCTTTAACAAGATGTTGGTTAAAATGGGTACATTGTTACAAGTTATATTCTCTAAGCATTACTTTTAACTTAATACATAAAAACATGTGGTCAAGGGCTGGAGAGATGGCTCAGCAGTTAAGAGCACTTGCTGTTCTTGTCAAGGACCCAGGTTCAGTTCCCCACACCTACATGGAAGTGCACATTCATCTGTAACTTCAGTTCTAAGGAATCCCATGACCAAGTACATGCCTCGTACCACAGAGATAAGAAAAGGGCATCAGATCCCAAGTAACTGGAACCAATCCCCTAGGCTCTCATTTGCTAATGTTTTGATGGGCAACCAAGAATTTATGGTTATAGACTACAGTTTCTTATTATATGTCTACACAGGAATCTTTCTTAGATCTTTTTTATAGATAACATCCAAATTTCATTTGTAATTTCACATTCCGGTCCCTAATATAATGTTGTGCATTTCCTCAAAAACTTAAACATAGAATTAATGACATGATCCACTAATTTAGATAGATAGCCACAAGCACTGAAAGCAAGGACTCAAGCAGAAACTTGTACATCAGTGTTCATTGTATTTATAGCATTAAAGTTCAGTGTGGCATAGTTCTTGCTTATTTGGGTTAGGCAGTCATTGATGGATTGAGACAGGTCTCACACAGTCTAGACAAGCTTCTAGCTCACTACAAAGCTGAAGATGCCCTTAAATTCCCAATCCTCCTGCCTCCACCTCCCTTGCACCACCACACCTATGTGATGCTGGGGATGCTGGGGATGGAACCTGGGCCTTTGGGCATGCTAAGAAAGCACATTACACACTGAGCTATGTTTCCAGCCTGCTAGCTTCTCCTCCTCCTCCTTCTCCTTCTTCTCTTCTTCCTCCTCCTCCTTCTCTTTTCTTCTTCTTCATTTTGACAACTGTTTTTCTTTAACTTGTGGAGCTCAAGCTAATGTCTTCAAAGTAAAGCATATTTGTCACAGAAAGACAGACTGTCCAGTTCAGTGAATGAACACATGAGAGAGTTGAGGAAGAATAGAACTCCAAGGCTGAGCTCCACTGTGAGGGAAAAAAATTTCATTTTCCTTCACAGCAACCTCAACTTAAAAATTGAAGTTCCCAAACCACCAGCTTTCATTTTTTTGGACAAAAGCAGACCTTTATGTCACTTACCAACAAATACAGTTCAAGGTTATTAAATTTGGCTTTGAGGGGAATTCAATTAAATCGATCATTAACTATTCAGAGTGGATTTACTGACACTGACTCAAAATTTTAAAAATAAAAATTTTAAATCATTAAGACAAAAAGAATTTAGTTCCTTAAAAGCCTGCCAATATTAATTGTACCAGAAAGACTGTAATCAGGGTCTATGTGGGGGATCTGGCTTGTATTATTTGAAAAAAAAAAACAAAGTTATTTTAGAATGTAATTTTTCTGAAGCAAAAAATCTCCCCATGGTACCAATCTGTTTCAAAGCCTTCAGGAGTTCTTAGATCCTGAAGGTCACCTGTCACTAAGATGTGGCACATAGACTCTGTGGTCTGGCTCTCGGTGCCCCCTCCCTCCCCACTCCTTCTCACTCGTTTGCTTTGGAGCTCTGAGCTTTGTTTGGTCCCTTGGTGTTTGGTGCCTTCACTCAGCCTTCAGTCTCTCACCCAGGTATCATCTTGAGCCTGCAGGCTCTATTCCCTGGCCTTGAGATCATGCCCCTTTCTAGCTCCCCTAGTTCCTAAGCATGCTCTCTGAATACCCAAGGGACTGCTGAATACATTTGTTTTCCTGCCTCCTGTTGCCTGGTCATGAGCTCCTCAAGGTCAAGTGCTGTCTGCGATTCATTATTCTAACTTCGGAAGCCCTGAATCCCAAAGGGGTTCACGAAAGACTGAATGAATAAGCAGACTGACTACCTCTGTTAGCACTGTGGCTCTGATGGTAACCAGAAGTGACTTAGAAGAAGGAATTATCGTCTCCCTGGGTAAGGAGAAAGGGATGACCCTTGTTCCATTTCCTGTTAGCCATTTCTTTAGGCAGTCATAAGTCATGTTCCAAGAATCAGTGAATTATCCTCTCTGCTGCTGTCCTCTCACAAAGCCATGTGGACCACAAGTCGTCTCTTCTAGGCAAAACCTACTGGTGATGAGAGGTAACACAGGAGCGCCCTACAAGAAACACTCAGGGTGTTCGTTATCAACTCTGTTTTAAATGCCTTTGTGTTTTGTGTTTGTTAGGTGCATGCCATGATGAACTCTTTTTGAAAATGTTGGAACGCTTGCATGTGGCAGGGAGTGTGAATGTAGAAGTCACAGGACAACTATTGTGAGTTGGTTGGTTCTCACCTTGCACTGAGGGTTCTGGGGATCAAACTCACTTCATCAGGCTTGTGTGCAAGTGTCTTTACCTGCTGAGCCATTTGATGGCCCACTATTATTTGTTTTTATTTGGCACTGGTCATGTACCAATCACTTTGCATATAGTGATCAATGAACTCTGATCCAATTCCAATAAAATACATACTAATACTACTTCCATTTACAAGTTTTCAGATGGGGAAAACATGAGTCTTGGGAAGTTTGCCTGATGTAATAAAGCTAGTAAGTGGTTGTTTGAGGATTTGAACTTGGTAGTCTAACTGCATGGCCTCATTTACATATTTATTGTTCTAACTATGTTGCTTATGCACATTAGTTCTATAGCATCCAAGTTAGATTAAATGTATATAAGTATATACATAGATATTATGCACACCTCCATTTTTTTTTTTTTTTTTTTTTGATACAGGGTTCCACTAGGTAGGGTAGGCTTGAACTTTCTATTCTCATGCTGGAGTTACAATGCCCTCATACCAGCTCATGATCCAAATTCTTATTAGTGAAAGTATGGTATGTGTGTGTGTGCAACAACTGTTTTTTTTGTGATGGGCCAAATAGTAATATATAATAATTGTTTAATATAATATTTTATTATATAGGTGTACTAATAAGAATGTAACTCCTCTATGGAATGATTCCTTTTTTGTTGTTTTTCAAGACAGGGATTCTCTGTATGGCTTTGGCTGTCCTGGACCTCTCCCTCTGTAAGCCAGTATGGTCTTGAACTCAGAGACCCACCTGCTTCTGTCTCCCAAGCGCTGGAATTAAAGGCGTATGCCACCCACCCAGCTTGGAGTGACTCTTTATTCAAGTTGAGGTTTAAGTTAACAACCCTACCACCAGATTGACTGACTATCCGTCTGTCTTACCTCACTGATCTGACACTATCTTATCTCACTGGTCATAAGCAGTGAGCAGAGCTGCCCTGCAGGCTGCAGTTTGCTGACTTCCAGATCATGCCTGTCTTGCCAAAATTAGTGCCAATCCCTGTGCAATGCAGTTCAAAATGTCTTCCTCACTTGGCTCTTACTGTTTTTCCTGGTGTGTTCTTATTTTCTACCCGGAGGATTGCTGGTTCTCCTTGGACACTTCCAAAAAGCTTCATAGTGCAGTAAATTAAGCAGAAGTCAAGAAGAGCTGGTCAGAATCTTGGATCTACAACTTTGGGTACATTATTATTACTATTATTAAAAATTATTCTCCTTGCCTCATTTCCCCCCCCCCATTCATGCATAACCTTGTTTTCAATCCTCCACTCTGTGTGGACAAAAGTGCAGCCAGGCACCAGTTTCCCTACTACTCAGATCTGCTTTCTCATATAGGGCCCTTAGTCCCTACCAATACCTTTCTTGGTGATTTCTAGGCACTCCACTCTACCTACATAGCAGTTCGAACACACACCTGCTGAGCGCTCCCAATGTTCAGCCAGGGACCATAGACTGCTTGCTGCTATGACTTCATCAGGTGTCATCACTGATGTCCTGCACCCAGATCCTGCCAATGACCTACAGTGGTGTGGATGGTGATCTTAAGCGGCCACCTGTCCCATCCATGGTTCACTAGGAGGACACTGGAGTGATATTATCTAAGGTCCCACATATAAGAGTCTCTTACAACATAATCCTTATGACATCCCTCTCCTGACAGAATCCAGAAAGGCAGTCACTGGGGCCTGAGCCACTAGAATACTCCAAGGCTCAGTCAGGAGACAATGATCAGAACTGAGCTATAACTTTTATGAGTATAACTTTTGTTTTTAATCAGGAAAAACCTATGTTTTACTAAGGTGTTGTTATTTCTGAGTTGTTCATTCCAGAAGACTCCCAAACCCTTTAAACACAGTCTTTTCTGACCAAGCCCCATCGTCTGGATTAAAAGTGAGATGTCCTACACACACACACACACACACACACACACACACACAGAGAGAGAGAGAGAGAGAGAGAGAGAGAGAGAGAGAGAGAGAGAGAGAATCACTACATGTTCTAAAATGAGCTTAAATTTTCTTTTGTACTAATTGTAGCTTCAGGGGAAACACACAGAGCTTCTGTTGCTTGATGCATACGTGTCTCTCCTGGATCTCCAGTTCTGGCCTGGCTCTTGTTAGGGTGGCAATGTTGATAGGATAGTATCTTATACACGTTCCTTTCAGGAAATGCTCACTGTTGGAGATTTTCCCAGGTACAAGCGTGCCTTTATGTCACACCGTGGGTCAACAGATATGTCCTCCTGATGTGAAGAGCCTCACCTCTGACAGTTGCATGCCTCATCTGCCCATGGTTCCCAGAGGCTCACCATATTGACACAGCCATTCTTCTGTGTGATGAACACTTCTAAAGTGCAAAATCATTCATTGTATAAATGTGAGTTATTTAGTCCTTCCTCTATTTTCAGCATATGCCATCTTCAAATTGTCTGTTGTTATAAAAATTGCTTCTGTGAATGTTTGTATGTGAATCTCTGCCATTCGATATGAAATGTACACATACTGTCTCATAATGAGACAGAATGACAAGGCAGACACTATCAATATAGGAGTAGGTCAGCCTTTCTGAATCATAGGAATCTCACAGGGGCCTGCTCTGGATTGGAGTTGAATCAAACTCTGTGCAGCCTTGGCATGATCGTTCTGTCAGTTTCCTGAAGGATCGTGAAATGCAAAGGGGATTCTTTGGAGCAGAGCAACACACACACAAAGTCCCTGAAAACTAAGAACCGGCGTTTTCAGAGTGGTTCCTCCCACTGCATTATTTAGATACAGGAATCAAGATACTCCAAGGACTTTGGATGATAGTCTCCAGCTTTTCCAATGTATTTTGTTATTTTAAGCATCGTGCTATTGAAATAGGCTTGATTATATAAAATAGACTATAGTCTATTGCATCAGATGAAATGACATCAACCCTGAAATGACTGGAAATTTCATCACGGAATAACCTTGGGGTGTTTTTCAGTTTTTGTTTTCCTCTCCTAACCTTGTGCAATCCAAATGCACTCTTAATTTCTCCAACAGAGGCAATGGTTTATTCACATCAACAATCCCTCTACCTTGCACATTATCTCACTTGATTCTCGGAACAATCCTCCGAAGTACAAACAGCTATTTTTATTGTCCCAGTTTTATGGCTGCAGAAGCTTGGACTCGATGATATAAAATGATTTCTGGTCTGTTTCCCAGTTGCCAGGCAGGCTGTGGTTAATGACGGAGATGCAGCTCTCAGATAGTGCTGATAGAGCCTGTGTCTTCCTCTCAGTCTCCCCCAGTTCCACCCAGCACGTGGTGGTCCCCTGTTCACAGAGCGCAAAGAGCAGAGCATCCACAGGCCCTGGGCCACCTCTCAGGGGCTCTGATCTGGGCCCACTTCCCTACTCTCTGCCATGCCTGTGAACTCATGAAATGTGGCTCTGTCAGCTCCAAAGCGCAAGTGCTCAGGCCAGAGTTCTTTGAGCAAAATGACTCACCAGCTGAAAAGAAGAGAGGCTTCCTGCTCTTCTAACTGAGTTAGGGACACTATTAGATGTCAGTGTTGATTTCTGTTACCACCCCCAGAGGGAGGAAATCGGCATATTCTAATACTCAATACTTCCTATCCCCCAGAGTCTTCCAGTTAACAAGCCCTACCACGACTGGAAGGTTCTCTGCATGATACCAAAGGTGAAAGGTGAACATCAGCCTAGCTACAAAGCCTCTGATGGATGAAAGTGACCTGTATGCAAGATACGCTGGTGGATGCAGCTTGTAGGAGTAACCCTGCAATACCTGATTTGACTCAGAACCCACTCCATAAGATAAAACCCATAGACTTGGTTCTGCTTGGGTGGCCAAGAACCTGAGACTAGATAGTTCAGGGACCTAGTGGAAAACTCAATACTGCTGTTCTGCTAAAGGAATATAGCAATAAAATGACCCCTAATGACAATTCACAGATCTGTGCCTTCCTCAGCCATCATCAGAGAAGCTTCATCCTGCAGCAGACAGGAACAAACAGAGACCTATAGCCAGAAAATCTGCAGAGTGAGAGGCCTTGGGATACTCAGCCCTAAAAGGGACGTCTCTATCCAATACTTCTGTCAAGGCTCAGGGAACCCTTCAGAAGAGGAAGTGGATGAGTAAGAGCCAGAGGGGATGGAAGGCACCAAGGAATCAAGGCCTTCTATCCACTACAGGGCAGGCACAGAGACGGTGGCAGCATGCACAGGGTCTGCACAGGCCTGTACCAGATGGGATTCATAGGATCGAAAGGAAAAGTGAACATATGCTCCCATTCCTAACCCAGAAGCAATCTCCAATTGACAGCCACTTGCAAGTGAAAATTTAGTTTTCTCCAAGGGAGTCTCAGTGGGGAAACTAAGCAAGGGTAGGCCCCAAGCCCAGCAGTAGAGGACCAACACAAAGCCCACCCAACAATATCTTTGTTTTAGGTTCTTTGTTTTATAATATTAAGTAAGGGCAATCGTTTTCATCTTATAGGTCCTTTACACATATATTATGGCTTCTAGTTTTAGGTTTTATGAGATTCCTGAGTATATGAACGTGTATGTCTTTGGGTCTATATGAGATTCTTGTGATTTTTCTTTGGTCCTTTGTCTTGTTTAATTGTTTTGTAGTATTCTGATTTGCTTGTTTTGACTCATTTTATTTGATTATTATTCTTTAGATGTTTTGTTTTCTAACAAGAGTCAGAAAAGGTGTGGCTCCAGATGGGAGGGGAAATCATAATCAGAATATTGTGTATGAATAAAAAAAAATTCATTGTCAACAAGAGAAGAGAAACAAGCCCTGCCATAGTCAGCTTTTCTTTTAAGGGTGAGAGGTTTCATTTTCAAATACAAATGAACAGTAAAGAATATCGAGGCGTAACCAGAAAAAAGGCTTCATTATGAACTAGAAAGACCACAGTGAAGAGGGAAGAAAAGAAACCCAACCCAAACCAACAAGTGTAGGGGGGACACAGTAATTCTGAGAGAAAACCTAAGTGCAAGCCAATAGAACCATTAATGTTTTCAGAATGATTCGTGATGAAGATGTCTTCTCCACAGAAGAAGAAATAGGATGCTTGACAGAGGACACCCGGAAGAGCTCGTATTGATTAAAAACATGACCATTAAATTACAGAAGAACCCCCGGGACTTTGGAATATTTAGACTGCACTGCTCTTCCAGGAAGTAGAACGAAAAGCTAAGATTTTTTTTTTAAGGTAACAAAACCAAACAGAACCAGAAAAAAAAAAAAAAATACAGGAGGTCGAACAGTTCTTAGGAGATTCTGAAAGAAAAGTCATACAAGAGCAAGGCAGAATGAGGTGTGGTGGCTCACACTCAAAACCCCAGTACTTGAGATGCTGAGGCAGGAAGATGGCCTGGGCTTCACATCAAGAGTCTATCTCAACAAAACACAAACACAACACTCACACTAACAAATCAAGAATAACAACAAAATCACCAAGGGAGAGGAAGAAATAAAGACGAGGAAGAGGAGGAGGGCAGGAGAAGGTAGTCAGAGACAGAGACTGTCCTTAGTTGATGGAACAAGAAATAAAGGTGTGAGTGAGCTTGTTTTCAGTGAAGAAACTTCACTTCCTGGGAATAAGCCATCAGTATTTGGAATGTATCGTCTGAATGGATCCAAGTGAAGATTAATATTGAGCAAAATTAAGTGTAATTGTATAGAAAGACAAACTGGATGAGGAAGGGAGGAGAGGGAGGTGGATAGGAAGAAGAGACTCTCTCGACATTGATGGCCATATATATTGACTAAAAAGGCACAGAGCTGGAAAACAAACTAATTCGTCACATAATCTGATTTTTTTTTTTTAGACCATCAAAGATAGAAAACAGTTGAGGCTGGGGGGTGGTAGTGCAGGCTTTTAATCCCAGCACTCGGGAGGCAGAGGCAGGCCGATGTTTGTGAGTGTGAGGCTATCCTGCTCTACAGAGTGAGTTTCAGGACAGCCAGGGCTATGCAGAGAAACCCTGTTTTGAAAAAAGAAGGAAAGGAGGTAGAGAGAGAGAGAGAGAGAGAGAGAGAGAGAGAGAGAGAGAGAGAGATTAAGAAAGAAAGAAATTGAAAAGTTTACAAAAATAAAGAAAAGGCTGGCTATAAAGGAATGGAAGCAAAACAGATATCAGACTTCTCAATGATAACTCCAAACTCTGATAGAGGTAGTAGTGTGTTGCTTGTAGTATTCCAAGGGAAAATAACCTTTGATCTAGACTATCATAGTTAGCCAAAATGTCAGCCAAAGGTGAACATAGGATAAAGATCTTCTGGGACAAACAGGGCTTGGAAAATGACCTGTGACATACCAATTCTTAGGAAGTTATTTGAAAACTTGTCCAGGTAGAACAAAATATAGTGTAAGAAGTAGGGAGAGGTGATCCGGGCAGACTTGGAATTGACCCATGGAATCCATGATGTCAGCATGGGTTAATTTAAGCTTTAAGAGCTTTCTGGCAACAAGCCTAAGCTAAGGCCAAGTTTTCATAATAAAAAGTCTCTGTGTTATTATTCGGAAGCTAACAATATAAAGAAATCTTAGCTACATCCTTTCTGTTGATTCATCTCTTGGTTAAGAGAATTTCCTGATAATGAACAGTTTTTCCAATGATATGGGAACCCCGAATTTATGCATTCTCATGAACAACTGTTAGTGGCTTTTATATCTGAGGGACAACTTGGCAGAATATGAATCACCAATGATAGGACTTTACTGTCATTTAACACTAAGTATTAATTAGTCATCTAAAGTAGATATCTGGTGCATGGCACAAGATTCACGGGACTGGTTCAAATATAGATTAATATAATTTCATTCAGGGAGAAATCACTTACATTCGATGCAGATGACTACCGTAAGTCCCTGCTCTGAGGATCCACACCGGCTGCCCCTCTGTGACCCGACCAGGAGCAATAGAGAGCAAGCCTGTTCCGGACCCCAGACCAAAATACCACACGCTCACATATGTACCTGTGACCACGCCCAAATAGATGCAGCTGGGTGGATATCTCACTACAGTCATCCATCATCATTATTATTATTGATGGGAACCAATGAGCTCCACCCCAGCCCCCACTCTCGACTACTTTTATCTTGTGCATTTTTATTACTGATTACTCTGCAACCATTTTTCCTTGACATACTGTGGTGGTTTGAAAGAAAATGGCTCCCAAAGAGAGTGACACTATTAAGAGGCGTGGTCTTGTTGGAGGAAGTATATCACCATGGAGGCAGGCTTTGAGATGTCATACATACTCAAGCCACACCCAGCAAGACAGACCACTTCCTGTTGCCTGCACAAGATGTAGAACTCTCTCCTACCATGCCTCCATCTCCCACCATGATGCTAATGGATTGAACCTCTGAATATAAGCCACTCCAATTAACTGTGGTCACGGTGTCTCTCTACAGCAACAGAAACCCTAAGATACATACATTGTGTGCTTTTTGCCTACAAACTTAAGTCTTCATTTAGGTTAAGTTTCTTCTCTTGTTCTATTGTTCTACTTAGTGCTTCAGGAATGCCAGTTATGCACGTTAGAACTCTATTGTCTGTTTTCCTTAACTATCAATTTTTATTTCTTTGTGTTTTCCTCACAGGGTTCTGTTGTGGTTTTACTTGTGTTTATTCTGGTTTTGATTGAGTTTTGTAGCTCAATTTACCCCCTACTTTTGTTGTTCTAGAATTCCTTATTTGTAGCCCCGAGTCTCCTATTTGAGTCATTTTTATTTTTCCTAATTTCAGAGAGAAGAAGCTTTGTAATTTTCTTCAATGCAGTGGAAAGTTACTTGTTAAATAGCACGGCCAAAGGAGGAAGAAGGGCTTCCAGCCGGCTGACAGTTTCCCTTTGGTGTGATTCTGAAATGCTCTTCTCCTTGAGATTCTCAGATGTTGTTATGTGGGAGGCTACTGAAATCCCTAACAAATCCCTGGGCCCTTTGGTTCCGCCTCATCCATTGCCTGCCCACCCTTCTATCCTTCCATTTTCAGGAGATGCTTGACTTGGAGGCCACAGACCATAGAAAAAGGTAATTACAGCCTGGTGTCTCCTTGATTTTGACTGTGGAGATGAACTGTGTCCTACTTTAAGTTACTCCATTTTGTGGGAAACAGACTTTTCTCTTATGCCTTGCCTTGGGGGATTCCATTTTTTCCCCCTTTGTTGATTTGTTTGTAAGATCACCTCATGATGTAGCCTGGTTGCCTGGCTCTCTGTATGTAGATCAGGATAGCTTCAGACTCACAGAGCTCTGCCCATTTCTGCCTCCCAAGATCCCTTAGATTAAAGGTATGTGCCATTATGAGCATCTTTCTAGTGGCTCCAGGAGGTGGTTTGAAAGAAAATGATCCCTAAAAGGAGTGGCACTATTGGAGGCATGGCCTTGTCAGAGGAAGTATGTCATTGTGTGGGTAGACTTTGCGGTCTCCTTTGCTCAAGCTATACCCAGCGAGACAGACTACCTCCTGTTGCTTGTGAGTCAAAATGTAAGAACTATCAGCTCCTTCTCCAGCACCATGTCTGCCTAAATACTGTCTTGCTTCCCACCATGATGATAATGGACTGAACATCTGAACTGCAAGTGAGCCATTTTAATTAAATGCTCTTCTTCATAAGAGTTGCTGCGGTCATGGTGTCTCTCCACAGCAACAGAAACCCTAACTATGACACTCCATGTTAATAAGCTGCAACTAACTCCATTTTGAGTATAAATACAGAAGCAGAATGACTCGGCATCTTGTTTGTATACATAGATACCACCACCTGTCCAGCATGAATCATAAGGCACAGAAAATGATAATTATTCATATAAGTAAAAAAAAAGTTCATCTATGATTTTTTAAAAGTAGAATGGGAACAGACAAAAAAAATTTAAGTCTGTGAACGTATGGAAACTGCTAGATCAATGAAGGACGCAGCAATATCACCTAGACCCCATAAAGTGAGAAATACCTACCACTGCAGTGACAATTGTTACCTGAACCCCGATGCATGCATCAAGGGATCAACTGACTGTCTCCAGGGCACAAACTGCCGTCTGTCCATCTGTCCATCCATCCATCCATCTTGAGCCAGTCCTGTGCCTCCCCTCCACATTGCCTATGCCTCTGGAGACTCGCAGCTTCTCTCCAACTGGGCTAATTACATCATCTAACCACCTGTAATGAATCTTTTGGAATCTGTATCAGATCTCTGATTCAGTCTTCAGAAAGGTCACTTCAACAGTTCCGTAAACATTCTGTACTTATATGTGTGTGTGCACACGTATCACTTTGTGAACTATAATGTGTGATCTGAGAGTTAATAATTGAGACTGGAATAAAAGTGTGATAGGGATGGAGAGATGGCTCAGCAGGTCCTCCTCACAGAGGACCAGAGTTCAGTTCCCAGCACCATATCTGGTGTCTCACAATTGCTTGTCACTCCAGCTCCAGGGGATCCAATGCCTCCTTTGGCCTCTTTCAGTACTTGTAATCATGTGCAAGTTCACATTCATATATGCAACTAAACAGTAAGAACTAAATATGAAAAATAAAAGGACCTGTGATTGCCAAAGGCCATGCTATTAAGGGAAATCAAGAATCCTTGGTAAATTGCAGATAATGAAGATGACATAGTTTGTAAATGTATTGTCAATCAATGAACTCTGACATATGGAAAGATAGAGATGTCTTTTTTTACAGTGTGCTCTGGCAGACTTCCTTGTCATGCTGTTGCTGTACAGAAATACTACTATTCTCCCGAGGAGTCAAGGAGGATATCTAATCTCAATTTCAGACTAGGCTGGCCTTGAACTCAGAGATCTATCTGCCTTTTAAAATATGTGCAAGGAAGACAAAAAGATTCTGGGTAGATATATGTCCCTCTGGGAGCTAAGTCTTTCCTTTGTTAGGAAGGGAGATTAGCATGAATTACAGCAACACTGAAGGCTATTGGCACCATATTAAGATGTTTTTGTTATAATCAATCTGAAAGATAACTAAACAAAATTGAGCCACTTTCAAAAATTGTTACCTAACACAGCTAGATGACTGTTCTAAGCATTTCCTCAGCAATACAATTTTCTCTCCCTTCTGAGACACACCATTCTAAATCAAGGATCAATGATTTTGTCCCTTAGGTCTGTGACACTAACATCCAAGGAGCCATATTTTCTGTTCAAGGCTGGAGGCAGTGTATGTCAGTGCTCAGCATTTTATTAACTTTGCAGTTTCTGGCAGGCATACTTCATGGTGTGTAGTTTGAGGTTCTCTGGGTTTCCCTGTTTCTTTAAAAATAAGGTACCCCCTACATTTTTGTTTGCTTTGTTTCTGTTGTTTTTGGAATGGAGAGAGGAGAAAGGAAGAGAGAATGCATCTTTTATACCTTCTACTGATAACTGCATCCTGTGTGGCTTCTTACAGTTGGGTGCTAGCTCTCAGAGGGGTGGAGCCAGCTCTCAGACTTGAGTCTTCTGATGTAGTCAGTACCTCTGGGTTCTCTCTTGGGTACCAGATGGTAGAGTGATTGAGATTCCTTCACAACAGTGAACCTATCTCCCGGTGCCCCAACTTCAGAATAGAGGCAGCATGGGAACTTCAGCAGCGAATGGGGGATCTTCAGTCTGAATTTGATACCTATTAACTGGGTTGCTCTCTGTATCCTGTAGTTAGTTCCCTAAACCATCTGAATCTATATCACAATAAAAGACTCAGACAGGGCCATTGAAAAAGCATCAAGATCTGATAATGCAGTTTTTTTTTAACACTTTTTTCAGGGTCTCATGATGTAGCTGTAGCACTATGAAGATGAAGCTAGCCTCCAACTCATAGAGATACTCCTGCCTCTGCCTCTTAAGTGTAGAGATCAAAGGTGTGCGTACCACACATGGCTGTTTTTGATTGTCTGGAAGATGTCTATTGTCATCTGAGCACATATCAGGCAGTTATGGTAGAGTTAAGGCATGACCCAAATGCCTGAGAGGAACACTTTATAGGCATTAAGATTAATTTTGGTTCACAATTTCAGTCCATTATGATAGAGGAAAGCATGGCGGGAACAGTTTGGGTTCATGGCAGTGGGAGTGTGTATTGGAGACTGTTCACTCTACAGCAGATCAGGAAGTAAAGAGTAGGGCAGGAACCAGGGGTGGATGTTACTTTCAAAGGCTCACATGCAGGGTTTCTTCCTCTAGCTGGTCCCCATCTCCTAAAGGTTCCAGGGCCTCCCCAAAAGGGTGTCACCCACTGGGGACAAGCCATTGAAAACAGGAGCCTGTGGGAACATTTCAGAGTCAAACTACAATAGCTGATGTGAGGAGTCTTGGCATTTTCTACTTGTAAATCACAAAGTGAGAAGTTTCTCGCTTTCATTACATGAGAAATGAGATCTATCACATTGTAGTGGCTCACAGCAGGTAGGGCCTCTCTGAGCTGTGTTTCAGCCCCCATGCCAAAGAAAGGTTTGCAGCTAGAATCCATGAGGCTACACAGAATGGTACCATAGACACTTACCCATAGCTCAGGGATTGACTAGAGACCTCCATTTCTGAACAGCAGAAAAAGTCAACTTTAAGAGAAAGCAAACATTTCCAAGCTTTTTCTTAGCGGAGACCTGATTTCCCCAGAACAACTTTGCTTTCCAATCTCGTTAATGGACAGATCCTGCACTCTCCATCACTTGGGGGCAGTGATGGCTTCCACAATTCCAGTTGCTACAGTCAGACCATAGTGCATTTATTAGCTCCACTTTTCAGTAATCTCTTTTGACTTCCAACTATTCCCCTTACTGCTACCCAGTCAGTTAAACTTCCACCCATTATATTCAGGGTTTTCAGCCTGGTTTTATGATGTCTTTTCGTACACTGTCGAATAGCAATAGCACCTCTGGAAAGCTGTTAGTTTCCACTGGTCCTTATTTATTATCCTTGGATGTGAAGGCTGTACAATAGGGCTGTGCCTTACAACCTGTCTATGCATCTTATTTACTGGGGGAAGCTTTGGGAAAATCCCAAAGTTCAGACCCCACCCAACTATTAACAAGTATTTATATTTTCCTCTCTTGAAGTGCTTCAAGTGGGGATCCCACAGTGCAGCTGGAGTTGGAGGCTCACCCGTGCACCTATGTTAGCGCCAGCTCCTGAACTCTATCCATCCTGTGCTCCCAGGTGACCCATTCCCTCTTACCTCCATTGTCTCTGTTTCTTACTTAGGCCCCAGGGTTATGCATTCATTTTAGCCAGGCTGTTGCCCAGTTGCTGATCTCTAACCCCAAGGGAAATGCAAATCATTAGAGAAAGACACTTAGTGATCTTGACTCAGGGTGCCTAACTCCATTCGAGACCCCAGTGCTAGTCATCAATTATCAAAGCTGCCTCCTGTATTGCTCTCCCAGTGTGTTCACAATCCCTTAAGTCCCCAGCTCACCCTTCCCCTCCTCTGTCATTTAGCACAGTGTTGTGTTTGAAAGGTGAAACTCATCCTTATTTCTAAGCTTGGTAAATTTTGCAACTCTTCTGCAATTTAAAACTTATCTAGAAATGAGTGAGATCTGTAGATCTGCGGAGATGGCTCAATGGGCAAAGCCTTGTTGCACCAGCATGAAGAAGGCATGAGCTCAGATCCCCAGAGCCTACCCAAAGCCAGACTCGCATGTGTCATGTGTTACCAGTGTTTCTATGACAAGACGGGAGGCAGAGACAAGAAAGTCCCTGGAAGCTCATGGGCTAGCTAGGTTGGGTATCCACCACAGCAGCAAAGATAACCCTGTCTCCAAAAAGGTGGAAAGTGAGGACAAAACCTGAAATTGTCCTCCAATTTCCATATGTGGTGAGTGGGTTCACGCGCGCGCGCGCGCGCGCGCGCACACACACACACACACACACACACACACACACACACACGAGTGAGTGACATTTAAATGGTGAGCATTAGACTAGCTTCTTCAAAGTTCTGGTAAAAATTTTATTCATCTTTAAAGATTCAGAATTAAAAAAATCTTTCAAACCAAGGCCTTCCAGCAACTAACCTAAACTAGGTACTTCTGATGGGTCCCATTTCCCCTTATGGTGTGATTATAATGGAAAGCCTGTCATTTCTTTATGTGATTACCTAGAATTTATTTCCATTCTTTAACTGTAAGCTCTATAAAGAGCAAGGATGGCATCTGTTTTGTGTACACTGTGTCCTTGACACCTACCATGTTAATTGGTGCATAATGGGTGTGAAAGTTGTTGAATGAACAAATGAACAATTGCACACAGCCATTGCTTGGCTCCAAATAGCACAGCTAAATAGTGTAGAGAAACCAGGCACGTTAATCCAGGGAGCTATGGCTGTGATCTAATGGGGGCTCCAGAGATGTTCCTGCTTTCTCTGTCATGGTAACCTGATGCGGCAATCTGCCAGCTATGGAGCGACCACTATTTTTAAAGTCCCATGAGCTAAGGATGGTTTTTGTATTTTTAAACAACTAAAAAAAGATATTAAGACAATACTGTGTTATGACATGTGAACTTCAAATTCCAATATCCATTAAAACATCTTATGGGATCACAGCCATTCGTTACTGTTTTTGACTGCTTTCCAGTAGTTATAAATGAGAGCATATGGCTCACAAAGCCTTGGATTTGCTATCTGGCCTCTAACAGGAAAGTAGTTTGCCGGTCCCCCATTTAATCCATGCTCAATTTAGAAGATCATTTTTATATTATTTATGTCTTTTCTCATTATCATTTATTTCAGCTACCAGAAATTAAGCTGTCAGTGCCAAACGTGCAGTAGATTCCTTCCCTACGAGTTTTCCCTTCCTTTCAGCTGCATATAAAATGACAAGTTACAAGAGAATGGCTTTTCTGTTCTAACTAGTATATGAGGTTTCTTATGTACTTAATACAATCTGCAATTCGGTATAGCATTTAAGATTCTCCATTGTCTTACTGACATGGCTCATCCTCATTCTCAATTTGACTGGATTTAGAATCACCTAGACGACAAACCTGGGGGTGTCTCTTTTAGGGGTGTCTCCAGGGAGGTTTAACAGGGAAGATCTGCCCTAGCTGTGGGCAGCACCATCCCATGTGCTGGGGGCCCGACCTCAATAAAAAGAAGAAAGCTGACTGCCATGGTTCATCTCTGTCTACTTCTGATTATAGACACAATCAATCGGGCCTCCCTACTCCATGATACAATCTATCCTCAAATGTGAGCCAACAATTCTCCTCCTTTAAGATGCTTTTGGCAAATATTTTTTTTTTTTAACAGCAAGAAGAAAAATAATGACACCCTTACCTTGCCTATTGCGTCGTTTCTCTTACATTTCCATCTAGACTATCAATCACTTCACCTAGCAGTACTTGTCTCCTCTAGATCTCGGCTCACAGTTACCTGTGTGAAATGTCGGCAGTGGTATTTTTGTCTTACTTGTCCTTTAAATTGGCTATCCAGATTTCCTCCTTGCCCTAGAAACCTTGAGAATTGTTGCCATCTGTGCGATTCTCTAATAGTTTATATTGCTCCAGATTTGTTTAAATTATTTATATTTTTCTGCGTATATATACAAATTGTCCATTTCTCGAGTTCCATTAAGAGCTGTTCAAGAGCAGTAATTGTAGTCTATTTTATGGTTCTCCATGCCCTTTGGTGCCTGGGAAGAGTCTGGTAAATATGAAAAAATTTGGGATGCGGATGTAGTTTAATTGGGAGAATGCTTGCCTAGCATTCACCAAGTCCAGGCCACCATTACAATAATGGTACAGGCCGCTATTTCCAGCACTTGAGAGGTGACGGCAGAAGGACCCGCAGGTCAAGGTTGTACTGACTACAAAAATTAAAAACAAAACAAACAAACACACACACACACAAATAACGATTTCTCATCATAAGCCAGAACCTTGGCTTTTTTATGTAGGAACTACCTGTATTTATTTAATTCTTTAAAACCTTGTTTTTGTTTTGTGTGTGTGAGTGTGTGTACGATGGGTGTCATAGAGCTGTGTCGAGGTCGGAGGGCAAGTTGTTCCTTCTCTTCTTTCACTATAGGGGAATTGTGCTCTGGCTGTCCGCAAGCACTTTTATCCATCTCGCCGGCCCCTACCTGTATTTAAACACAAAATCCACTTAACTTATTTTAGTGCTAACTACAGCGAATAACATCATACGAGGTCATGCCATTTCCAGATCGTGGCGGAGGACCCTTGGACGTGCGCGCGCAAACACGTGGGTGACAAGTGCTTCTCCGCAGGACCCTCCTTTGTCCGCGGTGATTGGCGGACCAAACAGCCCAATCACCTTTCCCCGCCTCTTTCTGCAGTAGCCAATCAGAGGTCCGAAGCGCCTCCTGACTACTAGACTCTGTTTACTAACAGATCGAAGCTGGGGAATAAGGGGTGTGACCATTCTGGGGAGGTCAGGAGAGGGAAAGCCCTTCCCGCGCGTGCGCACCAAAGCCAGTGGGCGGGGCCGAGTCTTGGGTCCTGCCAATCGGAGCGTCCGCGCCCCTCCCTCTCCTGCCTCCCCGCCAAGCAACAACAATTCGAGCGGAGGGGCGGGGCGGCTCGTGAAACGTCAGGGCCGGCCGCCCAATGGGAACGGGCGCTGGCAGACGCGCGCGCCCTGCAACCAATAGCGCTGGGGGCTCGGGCTGTCTGCCCGGCTGGCTGTGGGCGGAGCGGCCTGGCGGAGGAGGTGGAGGCGCAGGGCGCGGGGTTGCGGCGTACTAGCGGTGCCCGCCGAGGGGAGGAGGCGGAGGAGCTGCGCGGCCAGAGCGGGAAAGAGGCTCGCCTCGGCGACGGAGTTGTGGCGCCGCCGCAGCTCGGCTCCCGGGGCTGTGAAGAGACGGGGCGTCTGCTGTCCCATCAGGGTCCCCTCAGAGCGACCCGCGCGATCGGAAAGAGGGCGAAGATGGAGGGGGAGGGCGGCGGCGGCGCGGGCACCAGCGGGGACGGCGGGGACGGCGGCGAGCAGCTCCTCACTGTCAAGCACGAGCTGCGGACCGGTGAGCGACCCCGCCCTCTGCCGGCCGGGCCAGCCGCGGAGGCGCGCCCGAGAGCCCGCTGGGGCGCGCGCGCAGCCCGAGGGGGGCGCGGGCTGGGGAGGCCGGCCGGGGGCGGGGCTTCGTGGGCAGAGGCAAGTCCGGGGGTCCCCGGAGGCTCTGGGCAGGGGGCCGAAAGTTTTCCCGCACCCGGCCCCCAGGATCGGGCACTGGCCTGGGAAGATGCCTTCGCGCCCCCCTTCCTGCACAGGTGACACATCTGTCACCGCACGCTGTCTGGCTGTCTCTTTGCCTGGGTGAGCCGAGCGAGCGTTGTCCTGGAGCCTGAACTCACTTTACCCTGTATCTCTGCCTCGGGTGGTACAGGTGTGGGGAGTGCGTGCGTGTGTGTGCGCGTGTGTGCGTGTGTGCGCACACCGTCCCTAAGGGATAGCGATCCTGAGACCAAGACACGAGGGATAGAGAGTCTTCGCGTAGTCCTTTCTCCCAGAGTTAAGAAGTATCTATACTCGTCTTGAATTTCTTGCCAGCATCTTTGGGGGAAGCAGCTTGTATATAAATGTAAAGTTCTAGGTGAAAGGGTTCACCAGGTGACTTAAGCGCTTCCATCCCCGATGCTGGAGATCAGTAAAGTTGTGTGTGCTAAGTTTTTTACTTATTCAATTGCTTTTTCATTGCGTGAAGTCCACTGTTTATTTTGAAAAACCCTTACCTGTACCAGTGGTACACTTAGGGTCTCCCCTCACACTTTATTTTTTGTGAACAGAGAATGCATTTTAATGACTTGTTTGTTATTAGTGTCAGTGGTTTACGGTTTTTGATACTAAGTCTTTGGCACACTGAAGCACTCATATTTTTGGTTGTGTGCCTAGTAATGGCTGAGCCCTCTCTCCAGTCCGAAGGAAGTAGATACAGAGGGTAAGTGGTAGGTTTCAGGTGTAAACTGGGTTCACTTTGCATTTATTTGGGACAGAGTGTAAAGTTAGCTCTGCTCCAGGGTTAATTTGTTTTGTTATTTCTAATGAGATTGCTCATTATCCTTTGAGTGCCAGTCTTATGACTTAGTATAAGATGTCATATTCATGCTTTCTTAATCCAACAGTTTTAAGCATTGCCATTTTTGATTGTTCTGAGTCTATAACATATCTTGAGTATTTTTGAGTTCCTACCATAACCTGTATAGATTCTCTTGGTTGTACTTTTCCCTCCAAATTTTATCAACAGCTGATTATTTCAATGGGCTTTTACTTTATCTTCTCAGCTTACATTTATTCAGTATTAATAATACCTAGTTTACACCAGGTTCAGTGTCATGTGCTTTCTAGAAGTGAGGATTTTGCCCCCCCCCACATTACATAATGATTTATTGCTGTGTGTGTGTGTGTGTGTGTGTGTGTGTGTGTGTAGTCATACTGTACAGCAAATGCTACTTGAAGTCTTGTACCCCTCAGCCATTGATTGTGGAGCAAAAGCAGTCTTTTGCTCAAGGGTCAAGGGGCAGCCTACTTTTTAGTAGTCATCCAGATGCTCAGTTTTTGAATTTTGCAAACATTGCTAGTTCTGTAGAAAACAATAAGCAATGTTTTATTTACTAACTGAATCATCAGCTTTAAGTTTGTATTTAGAGATTTTTCTGATGGATGGTGAGATTATACTGAACCCTCTAGTAATGTCAAAGGAAAGGATCAATCAATTTATTGCTAAACACTTGAACAGCTGATCACATGTAATGATCAGAAACACTGTTTAACATAACTTGAGTCACCCATGTTTCTTTTAGCACTTGGTGCTATAAAGGCACTGGACTTTAGCAGTGTGATCTGATGTGGTCCCTTCTCAAGGACATCAGGCAGGTATTTGGTGATTGTATTGTTTGCCATAGGATGAGTGAAAATGCAATTAGAAACTCATTCTAAGGTCATGGAAATAGCTCTGGTATGTAGATTCAATAGCATGGCATACTGGGACGTAGAGTTGGCAGATATGGTGATGAATGCCACAGCTCTGCCACTTTGCTGTCTGTGTAGGCTTGAAAAGTCACTGCACTCTTTCAGGCGTACTTCTTCCATCTGTAAGATGTAACAGTTGAATGAGACTCTGTTGGGAAAATGTTAGTCAGGTTATCTGGCACATAGTAGGCAGTAGGAAATGTTGGTTGAATGAAAACCTAAAAAGTTACTTCACAATCAGATCTTATTGTAAAATGTATGAATTAATCTAGTGTACCTGAAAAACTAAGTCACTGGGCAGTTAGCCATCACCACATGACTTGGCTGTTATCTTTTCCCATAGTTGTTTTGCCTTCTTAAGCAAAGCATAAACTCCTTTCATTCTTTTCTGCTGTTGAGCAGGTTGTATATATCTTTCCCATTGCAACATACAGTACTATAATAATTCGTTTTTCTGGGGTTGAGGAGATGGCTCTGTGGGTAGAGTACTTGCCATACAAATGTGAAGACCTGAGTTCGAATCTGTTGGACCCCACAATAAAGCTGGTTATAGTAGTGTGTGGTGGTTTGCAAGAAAATGGCCCCAGAGGTAGTGGCACTATTAGGAGACATGGCCTTGTTGGAGGAGTAGGTGTGGCCTTGTTTGAGAAAGTGTGTTACTGTGGAGGTGGGCTTTGAGGTGTCCTATGCTCAAGCTACTCCCAGTGAGACAGACCACTTCCTATTGCCTGTATGTCAAGGTGTAAGAACTCTGTAGCTCCTGCTCCAGTGCCATGTCTGCCTGCATACTGCCATGCTCCTTGCCATGATGATAGTGGATTAAACCTCTGAAACTGTAAGCCAGTTTTCTTTTACAAGAGTGGTCATGGTGTCTCTTCACAGCAGTAGAAACTCTAACTAGACATAGTGTGTATCTGTAATCCTAGTGCTTATATAGCACCATGAGAGCTGGAGACAGAAGAATCTCTGGAAGCTTGTAGGCCAGCTAGCCTGGTATACACAGTGGTGATGAACAAAGGAGCCCTGTCTTAAACAAGGTGGAAGGTGAGGATGGATACAGTGGTACATGTGTATCCATACACAAATAAGGCACGTGTGTGCCCATACACACATATGTGAATGTATACACTCCTACACACACACACACACCTCTGTTTGTGTCATATACTAAAGTCCTCGAGGGCAGAAATCATGTTTGTTTGTTTTGTTCTATTTGTAGCCTGTGGTGTGTGGTAGGTGTTCAAACATTTGCTGGATGAATTCAATTGGATGACTAGTAAGTGCAAGGCTTGTAGATATTAGATCTTGATAAATTGATGACAGTAACTATAAAAGCTGAAGAATACAGAATTAAAGATTAAGCAAACCGGTATAAATTCTTGAGCATTTTGTTTTCTGGCTTATATGGTATTGATGATACCAAAGATGATTAAGAAAATGTTCTGCTGTCTATTTGTAGAGGAAGAGCCCATATAAAACAGTAATCAGGACATATTACTTACGTATAATGATAGAAAGATGTAAAATATATAAATGTGACAAAATAAAGACTAAAGCCTTTAGCCTCTAAATAGTCAAATGCAACTTGATTAGAAACTAGTGGAAAATGGAGATCATTTTACTCACTCATTTATTCAACACATTTAGTCACCTTTTATGTATTGAGTGCTGTTTTTCATGGTGAGGTTAATCAAGTGCCTTCTCCACTGGAAAGATAGATCTGAGGAATCAGTAGAACCTACATTGCTTCTACTGTGTCTTAAGTCTCTTCTAGTCCATGTGTAATTCTCCTTCACTGTTGTCTAATTTCCACCCAGGAGGTAGAAAATGGGCAGCACTGAAGTTCTACATTTTATGGCTTCAGTTATTGAAGGACACTTTCTACTTGCCAGTTTCAATTAAATTCTGGCTTAGTTTTGATCAGGTGTCTTGCTTTTGGCTCATTCAGTTATGACCGTGTGATAGGATCATGCCCTAATATGCCAGCAGCTACAACAGACCTATGGTAAGGATAAACTAAACTCTTAGAGGAAGAGGGGTTGCTGGCTGAATAATTCCTTTAATTCCTATCTTTGGGAGAGTGCCTAACATTAATGAGGGTATTGCAGAAGGTTATCTATTATGTGCTAATAATGGAAACTCAAGTGACTTATAGAACATGATTTGTGAGTTGCTTAGTTGATGGTTCTGCTCAGACCCTCATCGGGAAAAGTCTTACTAGGTCATATTCCCAGATGAAAAGCTAGGAAATTAATGATTGTTCAGAGAGGGAGAATCAGTCTTTCCTAGGGATGAGCCCCCCCAATGCAATACCAGTGATTAACCCTAAAATTATGAACTTATGAGCAACACTAAAATGGACTGAAAAGGTTGCATTTATAATTTATTTGTATATATGTAACAAAAGTAATGAAAGAACAAAGGGATCCCAGATTTGAGAGAGGGTGAGGGAAGAGGTATGGGAAAGGTTGGAAGGAGAAAAGGGATGGAAAAAAGGATGTAAATACAGTATACACATATGAAATTTAAAAAATAAATTTAAACCCTGAAATAATTAAGATGTTAGCCGGATCTTCAGTCAGCTGAACTTGTCTGTGGCTAGTGGCTGTCCTCAAAGCCTGCTCACTCATACGTACTAGGGAGGCTGCATAATTTCCTTTCTGTGTAGCCTTTTCCATAAGGATGTTTAGTATTGGAAGGATACAGAAGCTGGCTTCTCCCCAAACAAGTGGTCCAAGAGAGCAAAGTGGAAACTACATGTTGCTTTTGCTAAATAACTTTGTTTAGTGTATACATATGATATACATACAATAAGGGACCATACAGTCCTCTTTTAAGTATACTATAAATTGTAGTGTAGTTACTGAGATATATTACCATCACTGAAATCTATTTTTAAAACATTTTTATCACCATATGAAGAAACTTACTACTTATTTACATTAGTCATCCTACATTCCCACTATCCAGGGCTAGACAACCAATATTTTCTGTTTTTATATTTGCCCATTATTTTATTTGAATAACTGTACACTTTGATAACTACTTTTTTTTTTTTAGCAAACATGGTGTTATTAAGATCAATCCACATTGTAGCATGTATTGACACTTAACTTTTTGTTGACAAATTCTATTTCCTTGTATTAGATAGATTACATTTTGATTATCCATTCAGTTGAAGGACATTTGGGTTGTTTCTACTGTTTGTGCCATGCACATTTTCATGAATCTGTTTTCATTTCTTTTGGGTATTAACCAACAGTAAAATTATTTCGTGTTATGAAGCCACACTCTTTCAAACTGAGCTTTTTCTGTTAGCAGTTTATGAGGTATTATGTTTTACCATAGCCTAGCCAGTGTTTGTTATTATCTGTCTTGCACTTTTAGCCATCCTAGAATGGGTGAAGCACTGACTTTTATTATGCTTTGACTTATATTTCTCTAGTGATGTTGCATATGCTTTTAAGCACTTAAAATATGCAAGTAGACCTTGTATATCTTTGGAGAAATGTTTACTTCTATCTTTGGCCTATTTAGTAGTGGTTATTTTCCCCCTCCCCCTCTTTCCCTCTCTCTCTGTTTTGAGACTGTCTCACTGTGTAAACCTGGCTGGCCTGGAACTCACAAAGATCCTAATTCCCTTTTTATTATTGTAAATTCTGTATTTTAGATATACATCTCTTATCAAGTACACAATTGCAATTTTTTTCATAAAATTGTCTTTTCATTTTTTTGGGGAGGGTGGTATTCTGAGAAGCATGAAAGGCTTTAATTTTAATAAAAACTAATTTGTTTCCCACTCCTGTTTTCTCTTGTTCTGTCATAGATATGCTTTTGTTTTCCTCTGAGAGTTTTAGGAATTTTAGCTGTTAAACAAGAGTTTTAAATTTGAATTAATTGTTATATATTATATGGGGTAGTGATTCAGATTCATTTTGTATGTAGACATTAAGTTGTCTTTATGACATTTTTGAAAAAAAAAAAAAACTGCTTTTTCCCTATTTGTCTTGGCACCTTCTTTGAAAAATCAGTTAACCATAGATATATGGGTTGACTTTAGATTCTCAATTCTATTCCATTGTTTCTCTTTTAGCTAACAACATAAAACTGCAAGTTACAAACTTAGTTTTCAAGTTGCAAAGTACAAATCTTGTAGCTTTCTCTATTCCAAGATTATCTTGGTTATTCTGGGTACCTTGATTTTTACATAGGAGTTTAGCATCAGCTTGTCTGTTTCTTCAAAGAAGCTATTTGGGTGATGTTCTGATATGGATTGCACTGAATTCACAGATTAGTTTTGAGAATGTTGCCATCATAGCAGTGATAAATCTGGTCCACTAACATGGGATGTCTCTCTATTTGTATAGCTCTTCCATTTTTTTTGAACAATGTTTTGTTGTTTACAGAGTATAAGTTTGTCCTTCTTTTGTTAAATTTATTCCTAAATATTTCATTTTTGATGTATACTATATAATAGTAATGAAATTATTCTATTTTTTGAGATGCTAATTCTAGATATCAAAATCTATTGTGTCTTACAACCTTGATGAACTATTTTATTAGTTCTAATAGTCCTTTAGAATATGACTTAGTATATTTTATTCACTAGGTTATATTGTGATTATCTTTGTACAGAAAATACATTATATATTATATATATACGCGCACACACACACACACACACATATATATATAGTGTGTATGTGTATGTGAGAGAGAGTGAGAGTAAATGAGAGAGAGAGAGAGAGAGAGAGAGAGAGAGAGAGAGAGAGAGAGAAAGTCAGTTAGTTTTACTTCCTTCTTTCTAGCATGAAGGCTTTTTGTGTCATTTGCTTGTCTAATTGCCCTGGCTAGAGATGTTCACTATTCAAGTAGAATCTGCATGAGTAGACGTCCTTGTTTAGTGCCTTATCTAGTAGGAAAGCATTAATTATCCATCACTAATTACAGGGCCAGCTGTGGGCTTTCTGTGGATGCCTTATACAAACTGAGAAAGTTTCCTTCTGTTCCTGGTGTTTAATTTTAAGAGTGTTGGACTTTGTCAGATGTTTGTCTTCATCCGTTGATCATGAGGCAGTTTTGTTTTATTGATGAGGCTTATTACATTGTTGATTATTTGGTGTCAAGATGGCCTCACATTCTGGGATAAACTTGTGTGATCATGATCCTTTTTACATGCTGCTGAAGTCAATTTACTATTGTTTTGTTGAGGATTTTTGTGTTATTCATTAGAGGTATCTGTTTTCTTATTTTGTGATGCTTCTCAAAAAATCTTGACTTTTTTGCCACCAACTATAGAGTTTCCCTATAGAGTTTGAGTATTGAAATTCACATTTGAAGTCTTTTAAGTAAAGATGTAACAAAGGTCAGTGTATAGGCTGTTCCTATTTGTTCCTAATTTGTTGTGTAACCTGGAGTAAATTATTTGCCTTTCTGAGCCTAAATATTCTTATTCATAGTGTGACACTCAGACTACTTACCACAATTAAGCTGGTGTTTTATGGTGTTTCTGTGTAGCAGACAAAGGTTAAGAATTATTATTTGCTTTTGAAAATTACTGTTTTACCAGATGAATCATGTAGAAAGAACAGCTCCCTGATGTATGGAGTTGGTTCTTTCCTTCTACATTTAAGTAGGTTCCAGGGATGGAATCCAGGCCGCTAGGCTTCAGTTTTACCTACCAAGCTGTCTTGCTGCTGCTCCCTCCTCCACCCCCCACAATTCCCTGCAACTAGATTCTTGAGAGTCTAAAAGAAAGTCACGTTTACATTTCTATTGTGAACATCAGAGATTGAGAAAATAATCTATTTAAACAAAGAGAGTGGCATCTCAACCCTGTGTCAAAGGGGATTCAGGTGTATTTTATATTTTCAGTCTGGGAGAAGCCTCAGAAGACCTAATGTATTAGCCCAACATTAACCTCTGCTTTGCAGTGAGGAAATGTCTTGAAACTACAGACAGACACTACAGACAGATGTGTTTTGATGGGCAGGGTGAACCCTTTCATGTGAACAAGAGGTTAGTGAGAGCTCCTCTAGGGAAAATCTGACACCTTTTTGTGTTGGTTGAATTTCACAGTTAATTTCAGGTTGAGAGATGTCAGTCCTCAGATGCAGTGGGAGGGGAGGGGAGAGGCTGCTGCAGGCATCACCTTTGAATTCTCTGAATGATTTGCAGATCTTTGTATTCACCTCAAAGGTGTAATAATTCCTGCTTTTTTTTGGTCAGGGAATATGAATAAGTTCTAAAATAGAATCTTAACCTCACTGTGTTTGTTTCTGGCAATGTCCCTCTTGCTCAAATGTAGCTATTCCTTCCCAAATCAAATGAGTTCTCTCAGGACTTCATACACCCCTAAAATTATATGTGAACTCTGACTTTTTCCTCTTTTTTTTTTTTTTTTTTTTTTTTTTTTTTTCAGTCATGTTAGACATTGTCCCCTGCAGGGAGAATAGGGAGATGAGGGTGTGTGTGTGTGTGTGTGTGTGTGTGTGTGTGTGTGTGTGTGTGTCTGTGTGTCTGTGTGTCTGTGTGTCTGTGTGTGTCTGTGTGTGTGTCTCGCTCACTTTTTCTAGACTGGCTGGCCAGAAAGCCTGTAGGATCTGTTTTTGCCTCCCAGTAAGGGGGTTACAGTTGAATGCCTCCATGCCCAGATTTTCTTTTCTTCCTTTCCTTTTGTTTCCTTGTTTGTTTTTGGAGTCAGGACCATAGCCTTGCTGCCCTGGAACTTGCTGTGTAAGCCAGACTGGCCTTAGATTCACAGAGATCTCTTACCTCTGCCTCTGAAGTGCTGGGATGAAAGCACCACCATGCCCAGCTTGTCTGTGGGTGCTAAGTATCTGAACACAGGTTCACATTGCAAACATTGGTACCCACAAAGCCATCACATTCACATTTTGTCTAAGTGGACCTCTTTTTAAATAGTCTACATGTTCTCAACCTCTGAAAAATCATGTAAATGGTATTTTTAAATATCATATTATTTGGAATAGAGAAAGTAAACTTGGTACTTAAAAGAATTTTATCTTAACTGTTTTATGTAATTTTTTTTTTCTGATTGGGTTTCTATTTCTGACTCATACTGTTGTGTAGACTTTTCTACATGCCATCTTTATTATTTAGGTAATGTAAATGTAAATGAGTTTTTATAGATATTATGTACAAACCGTGTGTGTTTACAAGTGTACAGGTGTACATGCACATGTGTGCTCATGCCTGTGGAGGCTAGTGAACAAACTCAGGCACCATCTGTCTTTTTCTTTTTGGACTGCCAAGTAGGCTTATGCTAGCTGGCTAGTGAGCTCCAGGGATCTGCCTGTTTCTGTCTAATGAGTATGGACCACTTGTAATCTCTGTGTTCCTAACCTGAAAATTGTGTAAATAATAATTTTAATACCAAATTAGTTGGAATATAGAGGAGTGTTTATTCCAATTATGAGGCCCAGATATTTTTTCCTATATGGGCTCTGACGATCAAGCAGATCACAAGCACATTACTAATTGAAGCAGCTCATAATGAAGTCTTGTGTGTTTGGCTGAATAATGACCTCTCTTCTTTCTACCCAGATTCTAACCCCAGGAATCCCAGGAGTATGCCACATATTACGTGTCGAGAGAAAGTTTGCATGTGTGATTAAGCATCCTGGGGTTGGGAGATTGTGCTGGTTTATCTAATCACACTGGTAGGAAGGTTGGACAGCCAAAGTCAGAGGTGACTTGAGAATGCAGACAGGTCAGCATGATGTCATTGCTGCAAAAGGTCTCTAGGTATTGGGAAACTGATGTGTCTCTAGAATGTCTCAGAGGAACACAGCTCTTGATTTTTACCTCAGTTTCAGACTTCTGACTTGCAGAACTGTAAGGAAAGAAAATCATGTTGGTAATAAACCATCAAGTTTATGCTAATCCTCCCAGCAGCAATAGTAAGCCAGTACATTTCTTTAAGTTGTGTTGAACCAGCAGTTCAGTTGCTCCAAGAGACAATTTTGCCCAAGTGTTGTAATAACAGAAATTGTCACAGATAGCAATAAATTAAACCATTTAAGTTGAAAATCATGTCATTTTGTAGAGGCAGAGTGTTGTCCTTTCTGAGGCATCCAGATGTGACATTCATTTCTTACCTTTCCTTAAAGCTAGCTGTGTTGCCTTGAACCAGCTGTTCTGGTTTTCATAGGAATGCTCTGAGTGGGTACCTGAGTAGATTTTTTAAAGGTTCTTGCTATAACCCAGGCTAGCCTCAAACTCGCAGCGAGCCTCCTGCTTTCGTTCCCAAAGCTGGGATTACAGGACTGAAGCAGTACTCTCGACCCTAGGAGACTTGTATTAATTAGACGGTGGCGCACAGCACACCGTGAGTATAGCCTTAGTTTTTCCTTTGTCAGTTGTGCTGTTCTTGTTTTCCTTCTTTCGTCTCTTTATGTCATCATAATAATATTCCTTTTGTGTTTTCCGTACGACAGCATAGACTAAAAATAGAGATAATTATCTTTACATATAAATATGTATATTAAGTAAAATCTTGGTTATTCTGTATTTGTTTTTTACTTTATCCTAAAGAAAAGAAAGTGAATTCTCTTATTAGTAGGTCTTTTATCTTTTTGATCATTTATAAAACGATAAAATAGAAGCATACTTAAAGGAATTCTCTAGGCAAAAAATTCTGAGACTGTACACAGAGCTCTCCTTTTATCAGGCACATTTCTGCATAAATGGGAAATCCCATCATTAACAGAAATGTTCAATCAGTTGAAGCACTCTGTGCACTAACCATGTAAGTAATCTGATGTAGATTTATGTGTTTTTCTTAAAGGAAGTTACTTAAAGTACATAGTAAAGTAAATGTCACTGCTGTCCAAATAGCAGTATACTTGTAGTAACAGCTCCCATGATCTTAGCTTGTTTTTCTTTTTACCCATGCTGTTTGTTTTGTGATCAAACATCATAGTTAGGATTAGGATGGAATAAATCTAATTAGCCACCTACATATAAAACTCAGAGTTTTACTCCAGGAGCAGATGGGCGCAGATTCAGAGATCCACAGCAAGACATTGTGCAGAGGGAGTGTCTAAATTGGAGGTCTCTGTCAAATTCCTCTCCCTCTGAGCTCAGGGAATCCAGTGGAAGAGAACACAGAAAGATTGGAAGAGCCAGAAGAGCCAGAGGGACTCCAGGAGAAGAAGGCCCTCTCGGTCAACTAAGCAAGGCTCAGATCAGCTCACAGACACTGAAGTAGTAAGCACAGGGCCTACAGGAATCTGGCACAGGCATATATGTTATAGCTACTAGCATAGCATTTTTATGCCCCTCCTGACCATGAGAAAGTGGCTCTCTGACTCTTGTGCCTGCTCTTGGACACTTTTCCTCCTGGTGGTTTGTCATGTCCAGATTTTATATGATAGTTTTTTCTTTCATCTTATTTTATTTCTTAGTGTATTTTATCCTTTTGCTTGTCTGTTTTTTTGAGACAGGGTTCCTCTGTTAACAGCTCTGGCTGTCCTGGAACTTGCTTTGTAGACCAGACCTGTCTGTCTACGAACTCACAGAGTGCTGGGATTACAGTTGTGTGCCACTACCGCCTGACTATTGTATTTTATCTTTACAAAAACAAAACGAAAACACTGAAAATTTTGACTTAAGTTTTTCATTGTAAAGTGGGTAAAGCAGTGACAGTTATTAGTTATCCATTTGAAGATTATTGAATTTTTAGTAGAGAACAATTAGTACTACTTGACATAGAGACCTTATATATCTGATCATAACTAACTTTAAGATTGCAGTTGCCATACACAGTTTTGTCTAATGGTAACTTAATACTGTGCAGTGGACTAGGAAAGTCTGTGAATTCTTAAGCTGAGGCCTTGGCTATCATGGATGGGATGAAGGATGACAGAACAAAGCATTTCTGTCAAAGGAGCAATGCAGATGGTTCAAAAGTCAGAAATGGCGTAGTACGCTGAGGGTTTTGGAGGAAAGGCTTCTGGGACATTATCGTATCCAAGAAAGGTATATGAAATGTGACTGAAGTGGTAGCAAGGACCATTTATTGCAAGATGTAATAGGTTATGATGAATTGTTAAGGCATTGTGTATAAACATAAAACCAATTGGGGGCTGATTAAATTAATTATAAAAATTGATTCCCATTGCTTTGAGGAGGATGTGTGAAGAGGGCCAGGTAGGACACTATGACAGAAATTCAGATGGATAATAAAGGTTATGTTTAGGTGGTAATTGGTATTGAGAATTCTGAGTATATTTGAGAAGTATTTAGGAGGTAGAATAAATAGAACTTGGCATTATATTGCTAAGAGCTCTTTGGCAAGCTCAAACATGTGTTTGAGGACACTGTTCATTGAGGTAGTGTGTTAATTTAATTTCAGTTTGCTTTAGTAGCCTTTCATAACTCAAACTTGGGATGCTCTTGGTCTTCGTGACCTGACTGGATTTTCTGCTTAGGGTATCACAAAACGGAGACCCAGGAGTTAGCCAGACTTAGTTGTTGTTTGGAGGTTCTGGGTAAAAACATACTTCCAAGTTCCAGCTTCTTGTTGCTAGAATTCAGGGCCTGTAATTGTCAGCCTGAAATTCTAGTTTCCTTGTTGGCTATCAGTAAGGGACCACTGTAAGCTTCGAGATCAGTGATTCTCAACTTTCCTAATACAGTTCCCCATGTAGTAGTGACCTTCACCCATAAAATTATTTTTGTGCTATTTCATAACTGTAATTTTGCTACTGTTACAAATCATAATGCAAATATTCATGATGGTCTGTGGGGTTATAACCCACAGGTTGAGAACCTCTGTTCTAGGTTGGTATGCATTCCTTTTCCAGGAGGCCTCCTATTTTAAGTCAGCAAAAGCATGTCAGTTCCTTCAGGTGCTTTGACTTTGGCCTTTGGGTTTTCTCTAACATATAGGCTCAGATTTAAAGAGGCTCATATGATTAGCTTGGAACCTAGCTGTGTTATTTTCTCATTTATAAGGTCAGCTTATTTGGGCCTTTACATTTGTAGACTCCCTTTATTGTAAAGTGATAAATTTACTTACTCAGGGAGGAGAGTATGTGAAGAGTAAAGTAGCTGAGGCCATTTCAGGATTTCTGGATTATGGACCAGAAGAGATAAATATGTAGGTCTGCAGAAAACATAGGACCTTGTTGAACAGATTAAAGTAACTTTTAGGGACTTTTGTCACGTACTGATGGATATCTCTATGGTGAGAGTAATTATGGATGATGAAACCTTATATGTTACAGTACATTAACTCATTTAAGTCAGGCAGTGAAGCTAGTCCTGTTACTGTTATTCTACAGTTGTTATTCTACTATTGCTTGTCCTGTTATTTTACAAATGGAGAGACTGAGTCTTAGAGTGGTGACTTGCCCAGTGTTACTCAGGAAGTAAATAGAAGTATTTATTTTGAAACCCAAGCACGTTTCTGCTTGAATGCGAATTCTGGTGTCACAAAAATGTAAATACCACTAAAGCCAAATTAGTAGAGAAAATTTCTCTAGGAAATGCTATAGAACTGAGTCCCCCAAAAAAACTAAAAAACCAACCAACCAAACAAAAAAATATAAAGAAATGCGTTCAGAGGAAGAGCCTGGAGAAAACCTTTGGGAGGAAACCTTTGGGGTCTGTGGTGTTTCGGATGCCTACTGAAGAGGCTGGGGTGTGTATGTGGGGTGTCGATTCTGCTGACCACAGGGTAGCTTTGTTAAGGGCATCTGGTGGAAGTTGAGTAGGGTTGAAGAGTGAATTGCAAGTGAGGTAACTTGAGAGACTGTTCTGGAAGGGATTGAAATAGGGTGTCAGGGAGGGTTATTTTCTGTTTCCTTGTTTTAAGATGACTGATGCTAGGTCATGCTAAAGCACCATTAGTATGTGTCACAGAGACTGAAACTTCACTAGGTCTAGTGATGGTGTCAAGAACCCCAAGAAGAGGGTAGAATTTAGTTTACCTGAGGCCGGAGGGCAGGCTAGTGAGAAGGAAACTGTCTCTGTTGTAAAGAGTGGGGAAAGGTCACAGGTGCATTTGTAGAGTTGGTGACAGGAAGATAAGTTTTGAGGGCATGATTGTTTTATCCCACTGTGAATTGTGAAGAAAAGGCAATTCTTTATTCAAAAGAAACAGCTTCATTGTTTAAAAAATTGTTATTCTGATCTTTGGGAAAACTTCGCAGATACAGAAAAACATCCTAAGGGTATTCTTCCTTGCAGGCTGTACAGTAAATCTTGTAGAGTTTCAGAACAACTGCTGAAGAGGGTTTCAGGCCCAGTCAGCCAGTTTCTGTGCCTTCTGTGGCTCAGGCCAGAGTTTTTAGCTTAATTTCCTGATTATTTTTCAAGTGTTCTGTGTTTATCTTAGTTCTAAATTATACTTACTTGGTACATGTATTTGGGAGGAAAGGCAGTTAGTTACATTTTTTGACTCAGTTTTTGTATGGGTTCAGTCACTTAATTCCAGAATCACTTGGATAAGTAATAAAACATTGTTATTTTATACACGCAGAGTACAGTAAGTCTTCAAGGTAAGTGATCACAGCAATAAGAGAAAAGTAGGCAGCATTGTTTTAACGTGCACAGTTATTAAATATAACATTGTTCAGCTGCCAGCGGAGTACTCTCCAGAGACAAGTTTGAGGCCCAACCACAAATCTAAGCAGCTTCAGAACAGCTTACCACCTGGCAGTTAAAAGGAACCTAATGTGCTAGTGATTTTGCTGATATTTCAAGCTCTCATGCTTTTGCTAGAATTGGGTTACTTGGACTTCGTAGACAGGAGCCAAGGCTTTAGCATTCAGTTAGGTATGTGCTGTTAGGGCTATGCTGGACATTTCTTAACGGTAGCTTGTCTGATAAGTTGATTTATAGATATTTTCTCTCATGACAGAAAGGGGGAAAAAACAAATCCTTCAGATAGCAGCAGCATACTTTCTTTTTTCCCTCACTGCATACAATTGTCACCTTTGGACTGAAATTAAATTAACCCAAGAATATTATGTTTTGTAATGCTAAGAAAAGATTTATGGGAAGATCTATTTTATAAACCTTACTTGGTTGGTCCCAGAAAATGGGATTGTAAAATAATAAATTTTTTCTAGTTGGTATATTAAAAATAAATTTTAAGAATATTAAATAGAGAGGATCAAGTCAGCTTACGTTCTACACCTACTAAAAAAACGGCTACCTCAGATTTTGCTCTCCCCATATTCTCCTTTCCACAAACATATTTGTGCCTTTTTCTAATATGAGCCAGCCAGCCAACCCAGCAACCATCCAAAGTCCTCTAGTTACTTGTATCGCTCCTCTTTGCACAGGATTTTAGATGGGCTGTGTATTCCTTTAGTTTCTATGGTTTTTTTTTTTTAATCTCCCTTCGCTCTGATGTGCTTTAGTAGCAGGCCTCCATTTCAACAGCTCCATGGAAACTGTAAGTTCTTTAACCTGCCCCTCTTTTGCTGGATGGATGTCTCAGTTTGAATCTAGCTTCACTTCTTTTGGAGCAGCTGATGCTTGAGTGTGGATACTGGTCTCTTTGCTTAACAACAGAATTCTCTTCTGCCTGGCTCTTTCTCCCATGGACTTGCCTCATCTCCTTCCACTGCTGGCCCTGATTGTTTTTACAGTTCTCTCTCGAGTTCAGCCCTCTTTTCTTGTACCTACTCTTACATGGAGACCAAGATATTGTCATTGCTTGAACTATTAGCCAAGTCTGTTTTTAGATAGATCTCTCATATTCTTCATCATTCACTTCCATCATCCCACTGCACATAAAACATTCAGATTGTCCACAGATACCTTAGTCCCTGAAGCCAAGTGGTGTTTCTTCTTCCAGCTTTCCATGTTTTATTGTGTGACATTAACATCATCCTGCCAATGCTCTAGATACAAATTTTGGATTTCTTTCTCTTATATGCTCCTGGCTCACCAATTTACTCTCCCTGTTGTATCAATTATAACTGAACTGTCTCCTTTATTTCTTGCTCGTTATTGAAATAGAAAAGTCTTAGTTTAGTGTCTTAAGTTCATGATCACAGCTAACATTTATTGAACTGTGTGTGTCTGGTCACAGACACCCTTTTATACTGGAGACACTTGAGGGTGGCAGTGTCACACCTGGATGTTGTATCTCATACCCCTTTCGTCTCACTTTGGAGTCCATATGTAACTGTGATAAACAGTTCTGGGTCAACCTCAATGCACTTCAGATTGATGGCATTTTCCTTGATGCACACATGCTACACATTTTGTACTTTTAGTTCAAGAGCATTGATTCTTGCTCTAAGGCTTTAGGATCCTGGCAGGAGCTGGCTCAGCAATCGTAAATGTTTGCTAAAGTGAAAAGGCATTACTAGTCCACTGGGGCAACCTTTAACTAATAGGGTGTGGGAGCAGAGAATATATGCACTTCTCTGTATTGACTCTAGAGTGGAAAATTCTCAGAGGCATTCCATCTCTTTTCAAAAGAGCTAGGTTAGATTGAGTTGATAATGTGCCCTTGTTTCTCTCTTTTATTCTAGTCAATGTCTCCTTATTTCATTCCATTTGGACTACCTTCCAAATACACCACTTGTTCAGGATAAGACTGTTAGTGTCTATGAAGTGACTTAAAAAGCATACCATACCCTTGGATGGCGTATTGCAGAGGGTTACTCACTAGTGAAAAAATAATAAAGATCCTATTGTTCGTAGCAGTGGGTGGTGATAAACCTGTCGTATGTGACAGGATCAGTGCTAGTGTGGAATAGAAGGGGGAAGAGTTGCACATATGTGACAGCTGTAGGATTTGAGTGTTTGGGGGGCAGTGGTACTATTAAGATCTCTGAGTTAGCTGACTCAGCTTTTGAAACCTTGGAAACAAAAAAAAAAAAAAAAAAAAAAAAAAGAGGACTCTCATGGAAGCCTTTGGAAAGACCCTTAAAGCCCATGACTATAGACAAATTATAAAATATTGGACCCAGAATTTAATCGTAAGGGAAGAAGAACTTTGTACCTTTTGTGGTTAAGTTTGTATCGTCAGATAGTCTTAACTGGAATTGTTTCTCAGAACTTCCTCCAGGACTTTGGGTTAATACTGATAAACATTTGGGTTGAGTAGATAGAGGGGCAGAAACATTGATGGCTTAAGGTGATGTTCTAGCCCCAACATGCCGTTGTTAATCTGCTTTGTCATATTGTTGGCATAGAGCATCCATCAGCTAGCCCTGTAGCTTCCCCAGCTCTGTTGGATTACCTCCATCAGCTTCTGGGAATCTAGGGCTAGTGTGAATTGCTTCTCTGCAGGTCACTGAAATCATTGAGGTTAGAGCTGAAGATACTTACAGATATATGCTTTTGTTTGTCCTTGTGGGTTCCAGCTTGTTCTCAGGGGTCTAGTTTAACCTTGCTCTTTATGTCTTCTTATCTGACTTTCTTTTCTAACTACATGTCCTGCTGTCCTTAACTTTAGCTTCAGATGTGGAACAAACAATCTCCACAGAGACAAACTCCCACACTTCTGAGTTCCAAACCCCATATAAGTCTCTTATTACATATCATTTACATTTTTTAAAAAAATGTCCCCTTGACTCATGTTCAAGGCCAAAGAGAGAGTACTAATATGGGAATAATAGGACCCTTAGATATCATCTGGCTCAAGTTTAACATATTGCTAGACAAGAACAGACCATGGTTCTTTGGAGGCTTTGTAAAGATTCCATTGAATGGAATGCCCCACATATTTTTGTTCTTAAAATGTGCCCCATATCTTCCTTCACTTATGCTAGAGCAGTAACTAGACATACGTCTCAATATACTTTAAACAGGATGGTAGTGTTCTTTTTCTGGGAGAAAATAGATAATTCCATTCTAGCACTGGTCTTGTATATGTCAGTAGAGTAGAAAGATTATGTGGGGAAGTGGGTAGGAGTTAGTTAATGAATTAGGAATGGCAAGGTAGAGGGGGAATAGGCTGAACAAGGAAGAATGTTTTAACCATAAGTCTGTTTTATCAACAAAACTCAGAATTAAATAGCCTAGTCACTTGGTCCTAATATATTGCTGAATGATTGCTTGAAGCCTGAATATGAGTTTGAGCTGTAGTAGGTTAGGTAACTATATGGACTTTGTTGTTGTTGTCAGAAGTCTCAAAGAAGAGAGAAAATTGGAGTGGACTTAGTATATGAGATGGGAGAACATACTATATGACTGTTTATAGGTGGACTCAAAGAAGAAACTTTACCCACTTAATAAAGAAGTTTCTGGTGAAGCATGCAGCCTACAATTGTTAAGAGATGCTATTCTGGAATTGGATTTTCATAGGATTCAATAATTTTCATAGAGACGGTAGTATTCTTCAGTGGTGGTGACAAGAAGATACACAGTGCCTACCATTTGGAGCAGGGTGGATATGACTGTTCTAACAGACTGGAGTGGCATTAGATACCTTTACAGATATGTAGGGGAATGGTTAAGTCATAGAAAGGTGGGTATTGTTTGACTAGTGTGAATCTGACTTTCATCTCTGAGGAATATGAGCCTTCAGTTAGCTTTCACTTGTTGGGTTATGGTTGCCCCAAGCCTTGTTCATCTAGCAGTCATGGAAGTAACTAGAAACATCTCAGGCTACCCCTTGAGATCTGGGTTACTTCCTTGTCACCATTATATACTATCAGCTGTAACCATTTGTAAAGTCAGGAAGAAAAGGTGGGAAAGGACTCTGTGTTTCCCTCTCAAGCATTGCCTCTTACATTATCTTCACATTCCTCTCTTGCAGGCTTTGACTCTGTCTTCCCCAGCAGTGTCTGGTCTCAAATCCTCCTTGTGTATCTTTTCTGCTTCTATTCAGGGTTTCTTCAGTGCCCACTGGCAGGAGATACAGATGGGGTGGTCTGTAAGCATGAAGTGTTGGTAGTGTAGGAAGTTAGTGTAACTCCTTTAACAACCTTTATCTAGTAGGGTAGAACCCATTGGAGAAATGTTTCTCTCCACCTTTGCATTCCAGTTCTCCAGAGTGTCAGTAAGATTAAGCTCTAGTATCCACAGTAGTGACCCTGTTAGCAAGGACCCTTGAATTGGCTTAAGTAACACTTTTTTTCACCCCCTCCTTGGTCTTTTATTTCTCCCGATTAAATTATATGCAATACAGTGTGCAGATGTTCTTTTTTGGGGGGACTGCTTTTAGAAAGGTACAATTGTCATATGTATGTATGTATGTATGTTTTGTCTGCTTGTCATCCATCCATCTATCTATCCATTACAGATTAGAAATAAAGAGCTTAGAATTATCACACATAGCTTTAATAAGTGGTAGAGTTTGAGTTCTGAACTGAACTTATTTGAACCAAACATGTTCTCCTTGATTAAGTCTCTTCCTCACTTTTGAAGATGAAATTGATAGTCCTTAGCTTGTTCAGAGTTCTCAGTGGCCTTGTCCCGTTGCCTGTGGGTTGGACTGGTTGTTTATAGTTCACCAGTCTAAATTGTGCTAGTCACATGCTCATGGCTTCGCTAACTAATCACTTCCGTCCTTTCCCTGTGCTTCATTGTGGGGGTGTAACCCCACCGTCTATCTGGGACATGTCTGTGTACTTCTGTTTCTTTTCAGAGTTCAGTCACCCCTTGTTTTATTTGTTCCTTTTTGGTTGTTTGCCTTGTTCTATTCTTGGTTTTTATATTTCTTCCTTAGTATTTTTTTTTTCCCATATCCTAACTGGTTGGTTGAAAATTTTGAATTCAGTTTGGAGTGTTACGGTCTTGTTTCCTTCAGCTATGTGTATTTCTTTGTTGTTGAGAAGGGAAGGATTCCTGGCATACTAGTGGGGTTGTTATGTCTCATTTCTCGTTGATTTCTGTTGATTTTTTTTTTTTTTTCCCTCTGTACTTTCCCTTCACTGCAGTGTAGTCAAGGATATGTACTTCTCTATCTGATTTCCTATCAGAAACTGTGCTTTTCCAAGGCTGACCACCTTTCCTAGCTGGTGTTTAAATTACCAACTGACCTGTTTTCAGTATGTTGATAGGCCGTTGTATGCTTTAGTTTTGTCTAAGTTTTTGGTGTCCCTCTATTCATTCTCAGTGTTGCATAAGCCTTTTGTCTTCCTGTCCGCAGACCAGACTTCCTGTGGTAGGGAACTCTGCTGGGATTTGGCTGGTTTTTCCATGACAATTTGGAGGTTGTGGTATTCTCTGTACCTTTGAAGGTATGGGTCATGCATAATTTCATTTGCTTTCTTTGTTGCACGCACACACACACACACACACACACACACACACACACACACACTAACACACACACATACATACATACACACTTTTTTTTTTAAGGATAGATAAGGGAGATTGGGTTCAGGCAGTATTAGTTGACCCTGAAACCTCGAAATTCCTTTGTACTTTTAAGGCTTTGGTTAAAGTCCTATCTTGTCTTCTTTGAAACCTTACATACTAAGTGACTTAGAACAGGGTAGAGACAACTAACTGGTGAATGTCACCTCCATCAGCCATGAATAGTGTGAATATTTTGGATCAGATTGATCTTCAATTTTAAAAGAAGTGTAGGTAGAAAAGTTGAATAAATAATCAGGTTTTATTATCATAACACTAAGGTCTAAGACAGTGGTTCTCGACTTCCTCATGTTGTGGCCCTTTATATAGTTCATGTTGTGGTGACCCCCAACCATAAAACTATTTTCATTGCTACTTCGTAAACTGTAATTTTGCTATTGTTATGAATTGTCTCATAAAAACCTGTGTTTTCTTATGTGACCCCTGTGAAAGAGCCATTCAGTCCCAAAGAGGTCATGACCCCACAGGTTGAGAACTAAGATTACCACTTTTTTCTACATAGTTTATAATGTTAATTCTTAAAATTCGATGTGTCCTTCATCCTTTCTTTAATATTGCTAGATAGTCTGGAATCTGAAATAATTTTCTTATATAGTATCTGTGAAAAGGCTTCTGAAAAATACTTTTCAAAATAAATAATTTCAATATATAAATGATCTAATATCTTTTTGTTATGTGAAATGTATCCTGTCAAATGGCTTAAAAATATTCTTATAACCTTGTGAAAAAGAACTAATTTGGGTTCTTTTTCTTCTTTCCTTTGAATTTGGGGCCTTAACCAAGCTGGGAAAGCTCCCTATTACTGAACTATCTCCCCTGTGCCAAACTTGGGTTCTTAAATGTACAATGCTTGCTTTTCCAAATTGGCTTTGGATGTGGGTATGGCCAAATACCATTATATGTTTAGTAAATGTGCTTTTTAGGGCCTCGAAAAATACTGTCTTTGACCCGGGTTTTTTTTTTTTTTCCCCCCCTTAGTAACTGATTTTGAAATGAAAGGTTCAGTGATATGGCTATGTATCTTTAGAAAACTAAGAATATGAAAATTCAGATTCATTGCTTGTTAATGTTTCTGGTGATAGAAATTTTGTTTCTTAATTAAAATTTTTATGGCATTTAAAAATTTGACTTTTTTCTCAGATCAACAAGTCCACTTATATTTATAAAATTCTATTTTATTTTGTTGCCATGAGTAATGAACACACACATCAGGTAAGGTTTTGGGAGCTTAAGTAAAGGTCTGTGTATAATTCTATGATAGCTTTCAGAGCACTTTTTCAGAAATCCCTACAGAAAAATACTGTTACAAATAGCAGGCATTAGTGTTGAACCTCACTGATCTGCTGATGTATAAATCAGAAGGAGAATGGCTCTAATGCGAACTGGTTCACAAATAGATTTCTTAGTTTTCTGTATTCTGAAATTAAGTAAAAGGACAGGAAGTAGGATGATATTTATCCTAAGATACATTCATTTGTTTTTTTCTTTTCAGTGAAAGATAATTTTCCTTATTTCTGTTTATATAACAACTTTAACTGTAGCATTAGTTATGAATTTCTGCATTTATCCTTTTCAGAAAAGGTAAGCCATATCAAATTATACTCATGAAGCAGCTCTAGTTCTAGTTGAACATTATCTCTGATTGACCCTGCTGTGTTTAGTGTTGTCATCTGTAAGTCATTTTAAGTTGTGAGTCTTTATTGTCATTGGGCTATCATTTTTGTTGGTAGTAGTGTTATTCAGGCAAGTGCTATGCCTGTGTGGTCTCATGGAAATCATGGTAAATACTCTTACTACCTCTGTGTTTCAGAAGATAAAACTAAGCATAAGGGCTTGTTCACATCTTGTAAGTAGCTAAAGTGGGAGTGAACCCAGAACTCTGGACTTCAAAATCATGTTCTGGTGTTTTTCCATGACTGATTCTTTTTGTCCTGCCTAAGAAGAACATAATTTTATTTGTTTATTAAATGCCTGTTTCTTAGTTTACTCATTTTCAGAAGGTAGTAGTATATAGACAGTGGTGTTTGGAATAAGAGAGGCAAGCCAAGGAAGACATTTAGTTTTAGGGATTATTTATCTTTTCAATTCAAATTCAACTAAGTTTAATTTGTTTTTGAGATAGAGTCTTGTCATGTAGCCTAGGCTAGCCTTGAACTGTCAGTGCAAGGATGTGTGTCACCATGCCTAGTTGGTCAGTCGCTCTGTCTCTGTCTTCCCCCAACCTCCTTTCAGCTGAGACAGCAAAAGAGATGATGTGTTGTAAATATGTTATCCTTTGCCATAGTGAGAACAGAACTAGTCCAGGGTGCTATAGGTCTGGGGTAGAGGTTCAACAGAGGCTATTTTGGTTGTAATCAAAGAAGTATCTCAGAGGTGATCATGGGGATAAGATACTAGTGAAGTTCCAGATTCATTGAGACAATTTTTTGACAGTAGAATAAATGCTATATTCCTTGTAGAAACTCTTGCATCATGATGGTTTCAGAAGAAAGGTAAAACAGAGTTGCAGGTAAACTGTGCATCTATGGAGGCTGCAGGGGCAGAACTGAGAAATGGTGGCATCTGGGGACACTGGTTCAAATTGCTGCTCTCTAATTTTTTAAAATGCGTATGTGTGCACGCGCTGTATGTGTAAGAGTATATGTATGTATACTATATGTATACAAGTACCTGCTGATGTTGGAAGAGAGCCTGAGATCCCCTGGTACTAGAATTACAGGCAATTATTAGCTGCCACATGGGTGCTAGGCATTGAACCCTAGGTCCTCTGTAAGAGCAGTAGATGTCTTAACTCTGCTGGGATATCCCTCTACTTATGGTCTCTAGTTTTTATTTTTGTTTTTGTTTTATGAGATCATTTAAAAAGTGTGGATCTTTTCTGATGACTACGGTATATATACTAATAAAAGTACACATCTTGTTAGCATTGCCAGTTTAGAAGGTTACATATGTATCCCTCGTTTTATCAGCTTTGTGTTGCAGTGATATAATCACTTAAGGTGATGTCATAGGGCTTCTACTGCTGTAATAAAACACTATGTGCAGAGCATGGCTGGGAGGTATTTTCAGTTTACATGTTCCACAGCCCATCCTAAAGGGAAGTCACGGTAAGAATTCAAGGCAGGAACTGAAACAGAGACACAGAGTACTGTTGCTTACTGGCTTGTTCTTCTTTATGGCTTGCTCAGCCTGCTTGCTTATACAGCTCTGGACCACCTGCCCAGGGATGGCTCTGCACAAAGTGGGCTGGGCCCTTCCACAGGGTTGCCATAGATAGGCCTGTCTTATGGAGGGATTTCCTCAGTTGAGAGTCTACCTAAATGACTCTAGTTTGTGTGTAATTGACAGAGAAAAGGAAAGAAAAAAAGCTAGCCAACAAAATTGACTTCTTGTCGACTTAACATACAAATTTATCATTGTTTAACTCTTAACTTTCCTTTCTTGTTTATCCCCCAAGATCTCTTAGTAATATCAGCATCACAATATAAAACATCCCAACTTTTAAAAGTTCCACATTCTATAAAATATCTTTTCTGAAATATCCAAAGTCTCTAAAATAGCAAAGTTTCTTAAAATATTCAAGGTCTAATCACTATGGGTTCCTGCAAAATCAAAAGTAAAGTTACATACTTCCTTACTCCTAGAGGAAGAATCGGCATAGTCAAAATCAAATCAAAACAAAACCAAAATTAAACAGTGTAAAAGTTTATTGCTTGGTGTCTGCGACCCACTCATGATCCTCCAGGCTCAAAGGGCTTAATTTCTTCCTCCCTGCCATTGGCAGCACACACAGCTTGTCTCAGAGGTTCAGTCTGCTTCACTCCACAGTTGTTTCTCTAGAGGGACTCTAACCATGCCACATGGTGCCAAGCCTCAACTTTTTTCAATGACCCTTTCAATCCTGAGGCTTCTGCTGCAGCTGAAGATGCATCTTCACCAGTGACCTTTCCTGGCTGGCCTCTCACAGCACCAAGCCTCAGATGTTTTCCATGACCCCTTCAAAACCACCACATGAGAGACTCTTATACATGACTAAGTTCAGCTGCCAGCATGAGATGGAGCCTTGGCTTTCTCTGAACCACAGCTTCTCTGTGCTACCCTGGGAGGAAATACTCCCAGAAGATTCACCTCAGTACTGCTTGCTTTTTCTTCTTTATTTATTTCTTGTTTGTTTGTTTTTCGAGACAGGGTTTCTTTGCAACTGTGGAGCCTGTTCTGGAACTCACTCTGTAGACCAGGCTGTCCTCAGAACCATTTGCCCCTGCCTCCCGAGTGCTGGGATTAAAGGTTCATGTTATCACCGTCTGGCTGCTGGCTTCTCCTCCTCCTTCTCCTTCTAAATTTTATTTAAATTAGAAACAAGCTTTATATATATATGTCAACCCCAGTTCCCTCTTTCCCTCCTTCTCCCTTGCCCTCCACCAAACCCCTATCCCATCCCCTTTTTGTTCCCCAGGGAGGGTGAGACCTTCCATGGGGAGTCTTCAAAATCTGTCATACCATTTGGAGCAGGGCCTAGGCCTTCCCCCGTGTGTCTAGGCTGAGAGAGTATCCATCTATGTGGAGTGGGCTTCCACGGTCCATTCATATACTAGGGATAAATACTGATCCACCACCAGAGGCCCCATATTGCCTAGGCCTCCTAACTGACACCCACCTTCAGAGTGCCTGGGTCTGTGCTATGCTGGTTTCCCAGCTATCAGTCTGGGGTTTATGAGCTCCCCATTGTTCAGGTCAGCTGTTCCTGTGAGTTTCTCCAGCCTGGTCTTGACCCCTTTGCTAATCACTTCTCCCTCTCTGCACCTGGATTCCAGGAGTTCAGCTCAGTGTTTAGCTGTGGGTGTCTGCTTCTGCTTCCATCAGCTACTGGATGAAGGCTCTAGGATGGCATGAAAGGTAGTGATCAGTCTCATTATCAGGGAAGGGCATTTAAGGTAGGCTCTCCACAACTGCTTAGATTGGTAGTTGGGGTCATCCTTGTGGGTCTCTGGACATTTCTGTAGTGTGCTGGCTTCTTCATAATCAGCTGATTTCTCAGCCCCAGCTGACTATAGCCACACATTCTCCATCCTGAATATCATATGATCAGTCCTGATAGAGTCTTTGAAGAAGTCTCAGACTTTCCTCTGAAGTTTAACAAGCCATACAGTATCGTCTACATGGCCCTCAACATTCTCTTCCAAGCTTCCACAGAACACTCATTAAGCTCTGCCTCTGACAGGCTTTTCCAGCCTAAATTCCATAATCCTTCCACATTCCTCCCCAAACAACATGGTCAGGTCTGTCACAGCCAGTAATCTATTCTCTGGTACCAGTGTCTGTATAGTGAGGGTTATGATAAAATACCATGACCAAAGCAACTTGGGGAGGAAAGGGTCTGTTTAGTTTACATGGCCAGTTCACAGTTTATCATGAAGATAAATCATGGCTGGAACCAAGAGGCAGGAGCTGAAGCAGAAACCATAGAAGAGTCCTCCTTATTGGCTTGCTCAGCCTGCTTTCTTATACAACTCAGGACCACCTGCACAGGGTTGGCATTGCCCACAGTAGTCTGGGCCCTCCCTCATCAATCATTAATCATGAAAATGCTCAACACCCTTGTCTATAAGCCAGTCTTAATGGAGGCACCATCTCAATTGAGTTCTCTTCCCAAATGATTCTATAGTTTGTCAAGTTGACAAAAAGCTGTCTAGCACAGATGGGAAGGTTTATTTTGGCTCATAATTTTAGGATCTTTAGTCAATGGTCTTTGTTGGCCCCATTGCTTTGGGCCTATAGCAGTGTAATATAAGAGCACATGAAAAGGAAGACATTATTTAACTTAACGGTTGTAAGGAAGGGCTGGAGTCCTCGTGTCCCCTCAAGAGCATGCCTCCTAATAGGAACATAACTCCCTTCTATTAGCTCCACCTTCTGTACGTTCCACCACCTGTTAATAGCACCACAGGCTCCTGACCAAGCTTTGAACACATGAGCTTTTGGGGACCTTTAAGACTCAAACTACAACATCTTCCTTGATTCCATTTCTCTTTCTTCTCTTTTCCAGAGGTAATTACTATCTTGAGTTTCGTTTTTGTTATTCCAGTTTGCATTTTTACTTTTGGACACATTGGTATGCTTTCATCAACTGTAGTACAAAATAATCTTTTACATGTCTTTCTCTTTTTACAAATGATGTGGTCACACATTATCAAATCTATATCTTTATTTTTGTATATTGTACATCTCTCCTCTTTTCATATTTTAAGTATTGTCAGTGTGGGCACTTACAATATTAATTTAATGTCACTGCTCAGTAGCATCCTACTGAATGACTACACTGTGGCTTGCTATCCTGTTGATGGACATTTAGGTTTTTACTTACTGTGTATGTTTATGGTGCCGTTATATGTATGTCTATATACATATGTGTATGTATGCCCATACACATTCATGCTAGAGTTTCTCTGTGCTATGTGCCCATGAATGTAGTCACTGAGTAGTTTGCATACCTTCCCCTTTACTCAGTTTTGCCAGACTGTTTCCAAAGCCCTCAGAAGAGCTCATCTCTTCACCAAGAGGAATTTGCTTTATTTACCAACTTTGTATTATGAGTTTTTATATTTTTAATGACCTGATAGATGTCATTTTTTAAATTATTTCTGATAACCTATAGATTTATTACATTTATTGACCATTTTAGTATTCTTTTGTGAATTTGTGCTTCATATAATTTCTCCCTTACTTAAAACTTGGATTATCTGAATTGTCTTTGGTAAGTTCTTTATGTTGTGTGCAGCATAACCTTATATTCTTGGTCTTATCTGTACTGTTACTATATGTATATTTTATTCATTTTATGGTTTTGCATTGTTACTTGTATTAAGACTGCAATTTAATTGATTATCCTGTCAGTGAACATTTTAAGCCGTTTTCTTTTTCGTGTTAAAAACCAGTATTGCTGTGAACATTATTTGCTGTCTCCTGGTACATACATGCTGAGAGTTTCTCTTAAGACAATACCTTTGTTCTCTTTAGTTATAAATTGTTTATGTATGGTCTAAGTGTGATTGCTATTGTTAGCTTTTTGTTATTTATATCCCTAGCTGGCCTGGAACTCACTCACTCAATAGACTAGGCTGGCTTTGGACTTATCTATAGTGCTAGAATTATAGATTTGTGGCACCACTCTCAACTGTTCAGTACTTTTTATTGTTAGATTTAAAAAGTAATCTTTGGTTGGGGATGTAGCTCAATCGGCAGAATGCTCGCTTAGGATACAAGAAACCCTGGATTTTATCTCTAGCACCATGTAAAAGTGCCTGCAATCTTAGCATGCAGGGGGTGAAGGCAAGAGAATTAAAAGTTCAGGGAGTTCAGTGCCTTCCTGGACTACCTGAGACCCTGCCTCAAAAAGCAAAACAACAACAAACAGACAAACAAAACTCAGCCTGTAAAGTGTGAATCTCACTGTGGACTTGTGATATTGAAATTTGTATTTTCTGGGTTACTACTAAAGAGGTCAAACATTACCACACTGGTTTGACTTAAATATCTTTATAAATTTTTTTATGTCCTTTTTTCCTATTATGTCACTATCTTTTTTCTTATAGGGGTTCTTTATGAGTTCTGGGTAGTAATCCCTTATCAAATCAGAAACTTGCTTTTCTTGGAAATGCTTTATATTTTTATTGTACATTTATTATGTTATGTCTGTAAAAATCACTTAGTTCTTTAGGACCCATAACAGTCAATAAATTGAAAGTGCTCAACTGGAGGTTTTTCCCCCTTACAGTTTTCTTACCACTGCAATTATTGTAGTATATGCATTGAGCTTTTAGCTGGACAAAGTCATGGAACAAATTGTGGCCAATGAAATTGAGCAGCCTGTATGTAAAGTTTTTTTTAGGGCTAGTACATTTAATTCTCAGTGTAATTTGTTTTTTGTTTCATTAAGAACTGACAGGTTTTTTCAGTTGGTGACTTCTCTGTTACCTTAGGTACTATGAAGAATTGGAATATAACTTCTAGATAAGCCATATTGGTCATATAGAATGAATGAAAATGTTTTAGGTCCCTGAACTTTTAGGCTAATATATAATGGTAATTTAACTTAAATGTTTTTGCGAGATGAAAATCTCCTGTGAGGAAGGCTTGGTAGGAAACTTCTCAGAATGACTTTTTAGGACTGTGTTGCTTTAAAGGGTTCTCTATTTTATTAAGAGCAAAAGGAAAGTGTTCTGTTTTCACTGAAGGTCAGATGGATATAGGATTGGAGGACTTTAAACCTTTGAAACAATACCCAGAGACTTGTACACCAACTTATAAGCTTCTACTGTGCCTTGGGAATTTTAGGAACATTAGAAATTACACTTTAATAGCGAACAAAGGACAGATACTAGGTCTAGAGAATAATGACAGTTACCATTTCCAAAATGCCGATACCCAATCATAATACTGAAAAAAGTGCAAATGACATCATACATTGCCCATACTGTCAATAATTGTTGAGAGAAAAGGGAATACAATACTGTCTTCAGATTACTTGTAATTAGGAAAAGGAAAATACCATAAATTTCATGGACTCTGGACTCCAAAGAACATAGAAGAAGGGAATCATGAACAGCACTGTGAAAAAAGAGAGGATAGAAGTCCCTATAGTTTAGGAAAAACCACCTTAGAAAATGTCAGAGTGTGTGCCAAGCTATTGAACTCCAGTTTGGAACTACCTTACAGCATTAGCTAAGGAAGGGGGCATGAAAGTGAGGAGGGCAGGCAGCAGTGGCAGCTCAAGGAGCAGTGGCAGCTCAAGGAGATACTGCTTCCAGGTAAGAACCAGATAAATAACAATGGGTGGACATGGGGGGGGGGTTGACCAGGAAAAATTGAAATTATTAGATCTTGGGTAAATAACAGGTACACACAGTCTTTCCTCCTCATCCCTTAAGCCAAGTAAGTCACTGAACTTAGAGCTAGAGACTTTTAAGAATGTTTTCTTTGACATTTGTGCCTGTGTGCATGTATGCATGCTATAGTACACATATGACAGAGGACAACTTGCAAGGGTTGATTCTGTTCTTTTACCATGTAGGCCTGAGAATCAAGCTCACGTGTCAGGCTTAGTTACAAGTACCTTTACTCATTGAGCCATCTCACCAGTCTGAACTGGCAGAAACCCTTTATGTTCAGAACCCTGAGTGATTAGAAATAGAGAAACATATATGAAGCAATTGTAATAATAAAATACAAATCAAAACATGTTTCCACACTGTGCAGAAAAAACAGGAATGTAACATTCTGAATAAACTGAATAAATATCCTCAGGCAAGGATTAAGTGATGTAGAAAAACAAGGGAAGAAAGAAATGTATTTGCAAAAAAGAGAAAATACCGTGGAGCCAGCTGGATGCTGGAAAAAAGATGAAGGAAAAAACAAATGATGACCATGTTTATACGGCCTCTAAGGAAGAACAGCTAATAGATTCCAATACAGTTTTAATACAGGCATTGAAAAAGCAAGGAAACATTCTTTTCTAAAAAATATGAAATAAAGAATTTTTTTAAAAAAAAAGTGATTGAAATGGATAAAAGCAAATCCTATATAGCATAAATACAGCAAATTACCCAAGGAAATACTCCCAGGAATTGAAGAAGACTTAATTGTGGAAAGGAGTATAGAACATAAGCTCTCAAGTGCTTAATGTCCTTTCTTCTTTAACTACCACCCATATCTTGTAGTTACTGGTGATTCTGGGAAACAGCAGTATTTGATGTGAAGTGGCCTGGTGATACCAATACAGGCTAGGCTTTTTTAACATCTAGAAATATGAGAATTATTGGTATACTTCACATTCTGTTGCTTCAACATAATGTTTGGGTTTCATCATTCAGTTAGATTATGACTCTTGTAGTCATCATATTCTTTGTTCTGGATAAGTAGGCCATATGCTTATTTGTTCATTGGAGATGTTTTAAGCCACTATACAAGTTTAATGTCATATAATTTCATACCCAAATAGTTTCCTTCATGAGGAAATCGTAAGTAAATTCTTCATAGAACAGTATTGGTTGCTAAGCTTGGAAGGAATGGAAGAGTTGGAATGTCATTGTTTTCTCCTTATTAGGCTAAAGATTGGCTTGGGTGAGACTCATCAATGAATACCAAATCTAGGTCAGTGAGTTTTGGTAATGAACAGGAATTGTAATGGTCCTAACTTACTTCCATACAGTTTGCTTATTATATGGGATGGTAAAATAGTGGAGAGCCTGGATAGCATCTGACCTGGGTGATCAAAACTACTGTCAGAGAGCCTGACATCAGATGCTGCTGGCTGTGATGACCAAGAAGCATAGTACTTAAGTACTGGACACTGTAACCCAATCGTGAGAAAATGTCAGAGAAACCAAAAACTAGGCCACTATTTTTCAAAAAGTTAGTCATAAGAAACAGAATTTGAAAACCCGTGCCAAGTGAAATACGGCAAGAGGAACATGACAAAATAAATATATCGTGTAACTTCTTACCTGAAAATGCTGTGGAGGGTGTATAGATGGTTCATGACTCAGCAGTTTAGCTTGGTGTATATTTATGTTGATGTGAAGGTGACCAATGTTCATACTCTGAATTTTTTTATTTCAGTCTCTTCCTTGGAGAGTGATACATGATTCAATCCTCTCTTCTGATGCTAGGTAGCAGCTGAGAGTCTTAACTCCTAGTAGGATCCCAGTCAGCCCCATGTCCATGAAGGGAATCCTTTGGTTTTCTGCCATGTGCTATATTAAGGTAGGATGTGAAGCAGAGTGTGTATTCAGGGCATCTCTTCACTTTCGATGTTTTCAATATAAGACAGGTTTACCGAGAACATGAGCTTGGTGCAAGTCAGGAAGCGTGGATATAGTGTAGATATGCACCCCCCCCCCACTGACAAGTAGACTCAATCTTTTAGTGCCAGACACTGTGAAAGCATAGTGCCTTCCATGTCTGCCAGGGTTTTCCTCAGTTTCTCTGAACTCTTGGAGTCATTCTCCACCATTTCTTTTCTGCACTGCCATGATTGTTTAACCTTCGCAATAGGGGACAAAGTCATACTCCAGATAAAGCACACTGAGAGGTCTGAAGAAAAACAGAGGTGTAAGGCACCAGGCAACAACAGCTGTTCTGGCAAGGGCAGCAGAAAGAAACAACATTTGCATCTGTCTGCATCATCCGTCTGCATCATCTAGCTGGGGGGAAGGGGATGTTTATCTCACCTTTCCCCTGGTTTCACATCTTTTTTTTTTTACTTTTCTCCTTTCCTCTCCACTTTGCTGTTAGTCAGACCCAGCGAGTCTGTGTTCTTGTTGCCCTCTGCTGCTTCAGAGCCCAGCCCTCAGATGTCCACACGCAGGGTGCTGCCTACCACAGGGAAGGAACATGCCATTAAGGCAGTACTCCCAGTGCAGTTCCCTCTATACAAGGGATTGTGGTGCCTTCTGCATGTAGTTACTACTAATTGAGCAGACATCTTGAATGTTTCCTTGTAACTGGTGTTGCACTAAGCACACAGAACTAGAACAGATCCCCCCTGAGCCCAGGCACCACTGGGTCCAGAGGACACACTTGAGCAAGTGATCAGGTCAAAAGTGCAGACATTAGGGAAGTCTCAAGAAAACAGTCTACTCATGGGCACAAGACAGCTTCTGAAGGTTTGGTGATGTCAGACAGCTGAGGAACAGGGGGAAAACCCTGGAAAGTCAGGGGAGACATAGTAGATCACCAGGACAACAGAGAGATGGCGAGGCTGGACACGCATACTAAGTATCATAGGTAGCAAGGGGCAAGACAAGTACAGGAGGGCACCAGGAAGGAACCAGCTTGGGAGAGACGGGTGCGAGTCTCAAGACTTTAGAAGAAGACGGTTGTGCCTCAGCAGCTGCAGTGTGGAAGAATTGAGGTGGAAGACAGCACACCGTATTGATCGGCACAGCAGGAAGTGCTCAAATGACAAGGCCACAGCAAGCTCCTGGAAGAAGGGAAAGAAAAAGTAGATTCCTTTACTGGGTTATTTACCGATTCTGCACCCAAAGAAAACATTGGGGGGCGCTAATGTCACTGGCTTCTGATTAGCTGCACTACATTCAGTTCAGTTCATAAGGCTGTTGGTGATAGTCCTCACCTGAGCCTGAGATCCTATAAACTACTAGGGGTTCAAAACACTTCATCTAATAAAGTATTATTTTCATATGTTGCAAGTTTTAGTAACATGATTCAATAGCACATCACTTATTTGCAACTTTATGCATACTGTTTAGATTCAGTGAACATGAACTTTATGGACTTAGAAAGATATGAAATGTATATAGTGTTTCAAAAGGAAGATGGCCCATCGGTAACAAATCATTTATTTGGCATGTTATTTTAAGACATAACTATTTAAGAGAACTGTACATTTAGTTCCTGCATTTCCTGGCCACGTATATATGACTGAAATTTAATACTTACAAAATTATTTTTAAAAGATAATTTAGGGAACAATACAGCAAATCCAAAGATTTTTCAACAGCCTTATTTTAAAAATTGCATTCTCCTATTGTTAGCACATAAATGAATAACCATTTGATATGAGGATTATAGGCAATAATGCCTCAAATCTTAATCTAGAATAGATACAGAACAGATCTGCCCTATTTACACTCAACACGGCATTCCTTTTTAAATTCAGATTTTCACTTAAAGTAAAAGTTATACTTCAGTATTTTGGCAAGTCAAAATTAGCTTTTTTTTTTTTTTACAAATGATAAATTCATTAAAATAAGACATATATTCTAGCTTCTGAAGTGCTACCAAATTTATTTTTATGCTTTTTAATATATATTTTGAATTCTTTCATGCAAGATGTAAGTTTTTAACAGTCCCAAGTAATGTTCCCAAGGATCAGATTTCAGTTTGATATGTGAAAGTGTAGCAGCTCTTTGTTCCTTCTGAGTTATAACCTCATGTTTCCATTCCAATTCTGTGGTTACCGCTGCACTCAATTCTATTGTGAGAAAATACTTTATCAACACCTTCCCCTTTGCTATTTTTCAGACTACATGCTGGTAATAGTGCCAGTTTGATTTCTATTGGCACTAAATGTAGCAACCTTAAATCACATTTTAGTTTGGAATAATTTGTGCTTACAGCTCTAAAACTTTGAAAGGGCTACTGACAGCTCATTTATTAACAATAATTCTACTTTAAAATGTTAATTTTAGTTCACAGCGAATTATATAATCCAATGCTGTGAAAACCAGGGACCAAAGAAACTAGATGTCTAATGTGTGCCCTCCTTTTTTGTTTTTTTGTTTTTTTACCTCAGTTTTACTGTCAACCAAATCCACGTTCTAACTTCAAAGAAAAAAGCCAAGCAGTGCTAGGCAGAAACTTAGGACTGGTAGAGAGCTATAGGCATAGGCACCCTTACTTTTCCTTCAAGCTTAGTTTGAACCCTGAAACCACTTACACAATGATTGTAATTTTCTTACAAGGTATTAGCACAGTGCTGCCCTGTAGAAAGTTACAGGTCTTTGTGTTTCTAAATACAGGTACAGTATACTGGTCAATGAAAAAAAAGATCTTAAAAGAACTAAATTCCAAAAGAACCAGATAACTTGCACGTTTATAAACTTTGATTAATTTATAATAGAAAAGAATCATGTATTTATTTACCTTTATTTATTTGTTTGTTGGTGTTTTGAGACAATGTCTCAAATAGTCCAGACTGTTCTTACAACTGATGTTGACCTTGAACTCTTAAGTTTTCTTGCTTCCATCTTGCAAGTGCTGGAATTACAAGCATGTACCACTATGTCCAACTGTATCTCCCAGTTTTTAACATTGGATCTTGTTTGTCTTTTTTCTTATTTGCATATTCATATGAATATACTGTTGTTGATGCTTTACTCTTTTCCTTTTTGGGGGTCCTGCCACCAGCTCCCAAATAAAACTCACATAGAGGCTTATGTCCCATCTTAGCTTGGCTTGTTTCTTGCCAGCTGTACTTAAGTTATCCCATCTACCTTTTCCCTCTGGGCTTTTATCTTCTTATTTCTGTATATCTTACTTTTCTTCTTACTCCATGGGTGGCTGGCCTCCTCGTTTCTCCTATTTATACTGTCTGCCAGCTCTGCCTATTCTTTTTCCTTAGGGACCCTTTAAGATTTGTTAGGTGAGAGTAACCCTTAGATTGGTAGGCTTCGAGCAGAGCAAATTTCCCTTCACAAGGGAAAATGTCGAGAAATGAAGTTGTATATTGAGCCAAGCAAGTTCTGAAGGTAAAGTGACATGAAGTGGCCTAAACTTCCTGCTTCACTGTTGCCTGCTCCCTGCCTGTGCCTGTGGTCTTACAGAGTCCTTTATGGTTAGTTAGCAGAGGGATAGGAAATTTAGGCATGGCTTGTCATGTTTCTGCATGATAAACAGGCACCACATCAGAGTGGGCATTTGCAGCTTTACCACTTCTTTCCAAGACATCCCTGGGGGGGCGGTGGTGAAGGGAACTCTTAGAAGTGGGGGACTCTTGAGCAGTGTAGATGGATGTTTATTTGCTTGGAAAGAGTGATGATCAGGTGGGTGATTCTAGATTGACTTATGGATTGTATAGCCTTGGTTTGACTAGTTAGTCGGGTCAGATGGAGCATCATTAGAAAGTGGAGACTAGGAAGCCCAGTGAAGAGGTTTGTGGTTAGAACTCGTAAAGTGTGTCATGTGTCAGTACCCACTAAAAAGATAAAATAATCAGGAATACAACAATTCATTCTGTAGACTAGTTAGCTCTCTGTAGACTAGTTAGCTCTCTGCCTTGTCTCTCTGATATGGCAAAAAAGGATTAGGCTCATACATGGGCCCAGTAGCATGGATTTTTTTACTCATGGAGGCCAGTCTGGCTACAGCGGATGCCAAGTATGCAATTTGCTTGCAGCAGAGACTAACACTAAAACCTAATATAGCAACATTGCTCCGAGTGTAAGGAACTATCTAGTGACAGTTTGACAACCCTGACCTGCTTGTATCATGGAAGGGGCCACATTTGTTCTTACTGTATTCTAGTTTCATTTCCATTGTGTTGACAGAAAGCCACTCAAGGGAGAAAGGAGTTTATTTCCGTTCAGAGTTACAGTCTATGATTGTGGGGAAGTCAAGATAGGAACTTCAAACAGCAAATCCTACCACAGCCAGTCTGGAGCAGAGAGAAGTGGCTTTCTTCTGTTAGGCTTAGATTTCTCCATTTGTAAACAGTTCAGGACCCCTGCCTAGGGAGTGCTCAAGCATCCTTATATTAAGAATACTTTAAGAATACTAAAAAAAGAAAAAAAATCACCCTGAGTTAGGATGTCTCAGTCTTTACTCATTTGCACAATCCTGCTGCCTTTGACTTCATCAGTACTTGTCTTTTATCAATGTTATATATTTGCTCAGGTTCAGGTGGCAGCTAGTTTGGGAACTATTTTTTGATTGTTTGTTTTGTTTTTGTCATTCTCTTTGTCTCATAACTCCAGGTAATGATCATGGTGTGAGTGTGTGTGTGTAGGGAGGGCAGTTCTTAAAGGTTTTTCTTGGTGTGTATGTGTGTGTGTGTGTGTGTGTGTGTGTGTGTGTGTGTGTGTGTGTGTGAGTAGGGCAGCTCTTAAAGGTTTTCTCATTTACGGTTTAGCTTTGTTCAGATGTCTGCATAGAACTTCAGTTCCTCATCTAGAGCAAACACAATAGCCCTTGGAGATGTTCTCTCATCATTTCAGATCCAGTATTGAAACCCCCAACTTCCTTTTTTATTCCTTGTTCTGCCAATAATACTGCCATTTGAATACTAGACTTATTTTTCTTGTATTTTGCTGTGGGACCATGTTAGTCTGTTTGGGCTATAACAAGTAGCTGGATGAGGCATTTGTAAGCAATATAAATTTGTTTCTCACAGTTCAAAAAGTCCAAGATCAAAGCGCTGGCAGAATAGGTGTATAGTAAGAGCTCTACTCCGAGGTAGCCCCTCCTGTTATGTCTTCATATAGGCTCTTGTGTAAGGGTAATTATCTCATCAGGAGGGTAGAGCCCTAATCACTTCTTGAGAGACCCATTACTTAATATCATCACATTTGGGATTAGATTTTTGCATTAATTTTCCAAAGGCCCACAAATATTCAGTCCAAAGCAGAAGCCAGTAGAGAGAAATGGCTGAGCAAGTATCTCTGTAGAAGGATATCAAGGTGTATGCCCAGGAGTGGTATAGCTGGGTTATATTAGATGCTTTTTTTTTTTTTGTAGATTTCTCCACACTGATTTCCATTGTGGCCATACCTGTTTAGTACCCCACCACAGGATTTCAGTGAATCTTTGAAGTGGTCATCAGATGTTTGCTTTTTGTAATCACGGCATACGAGGCAGGTATTCGGTGATGTTGTGTTGGAACTGAACACTAGTGACTCTTGGATTCAGTCTTTTCTTTCAAGTTTGTATTCAGGCCAGATTCTTACTTGACTACAGCTTATTTCAGTAACCTCACAATCTTTTAGCACTGAGTTTTTCTTTGCTTCGAGCTCTGTAGTACACTATTGCCAGAGTAATTTTTTCTGAAGCATTATTTTAATCATGTTAAAAGCTATTGTTACTTACAGATTTAATTAAAACCAATTAGTTGGACATTCTAGATATTGAGTCAGCCAGTCTCATGTGCCCCTTTTTTTGTAATATTATTTAAGTTTTCTATGTAATATAGCTAATTAAAACACCCCTCACGATCATCTATTAGGGAAAATTCTATTTAGGTACATTAACCTGGCATCTTTCCTACCTATAATTCCTCAACCCTTCCCCAACCTCTTTTATGGTACAGATGGTTGAATCCAGTGCCTTGATGCATGCTAGATAAGTAGTCTACCACTGAATTGTACCTCTTCAGACCCGCCCCTACTTACAAGGAATTTGTGAAATTTCTTAAAATGAGTGGATGAGGGCCATATATTGTCAATGTTGACAAATAATGTCAACTTTCTGACCAGTTCCATGTGATAATACTCTACATGTCATAGATCCTATTAGCCTATTAATTTATATTTCTCATATAGTCATGCAAATTTAATAAGGATTAACTCATTAAATAAATTGAATACCTCAGACATAATAGCAAGAAACATTTGAAATGACTTCAGAAACATTATTCTTATTTCTGCTTTAATTTGAATTTGCAAAAGCACATTAAAAAATTAAGCCTCTTCTTAGCTTTAACATAAATGAATGTAATCAAATGGATGTAACCGAATGATTTTTAGCACATTTGATTACATGTGCTTAGCAGAAACTATGGCAACAGAATGAAAAATGTGTTTTTACTGATTGTTTTTCTTCATAGAGTGGGATGTTCTGAGTTAAACATTTACAATTTATGAAAAAGATTATAGGTGATATGTATTACAAATTATGTTTGATAATTTAATTGTCTAGAAAGTTGGATTAAAAATTATTCATCAGTCACAGATTTGTGGCTGAAATATGTGGCTAAGAACATGGTAAAAACCAATGATAGTTATTTTGGGGATATAGGGTTGTGACACATTTTAAAGATCTACTTAATTTTTTTAACTTTTAGATTTATTTTTATGTATTGGTCTTTGTGTGTGTGTGTGTGTGTGTGTGTGTGTGTGTGTGTGTGTGATGTAGGTGCTAATGCCTGAGGACGTCAGAGAAGGGCATGAGATCTTCTGGAGCTGGAGTTAATGGGCTGTCAGCTCCCAACAGCTCCCAACCACTCAGTGTAGGTGTTGGGAACCAAACTCTGATCCTCTCTGAGAGCTGTGCATGGTCTTAACTGCTGAGCCATCTCTCCAAATTCAAGGTCTACGGTAGACCTACCTATATTATCCTTTTTTGTTGAACAGTGACTCTGGATAATTTTACAATAAAGTTATTTAAATATGGGAAGATAACTTTTAAGAACTAGTGTTTTATAAATTGCATCTGTTCTGATCTTGTAACCATCAAGAGGGCTATTATAAAAAAAGGAGATAGCAAGTGTTGGTAGTCGTGGGAAACTGACGTTGTGCAGTTGGTAGGAATTTAAAAGGTACATAGCAGCCTGGATGAAAGATAATTTCTCAAAAAATTAAAAACAGAATTGCCAGTAGCACTTCCACTCCCCTAAGACTTTAGTCCACGTGAGAATTGAAAGCAGTCTCCATGTATATCTAAGAAAGTGAAAGCAACCCACACGCTCATTAACAGATGAATGTATAAGCGAATGTACATACATACAGTGGCATGCTATTTAGTTTTTAAAAGGAAGAAAAATTTGACACATGCTTTTACATGGATGAAATTTAGGGACTTCAAGCTTAGTGAAATGATCTAGCTATAGTAAGATGTGATACCTCTTGTATAAAGACACATGGAGTCATAGACACAGAAAGGACAGTATTGGTTGTCAGGGGTAAGAAGGTTTGAGGAGTAGCTGCTTATTGATCATAGGGGTTTCAGTTTCACAAGATGTAAGTTATGCAGGTGGTGATGGCTGTACAACATAATGCATTTAATAACAGTGGCTGGTACACTTAAAATGACTTAAGATAGTCAATTTTCTGTTACATGGATTTTACCACAATAAGGATCGACAAGATAGTCCAGTCATCGTCCCCAAACTGCATGTGTCTGTGTTAGAATATGTTTATTAAATATAGAATGGGCCAAGAGAATTCAGTATGATATAAGAAACTGATTTTCTCTCTCTCCCTTGGAAACAAGATTTCAGTGCATAGGCTAGGCCAGTTTCAAAGTTGCAATCCTCCTGCCTCACCTCCCTAATGCTTGGGACTATTGACACATACTACACCCTGCTCAGGAACTAATTTTTTTAAATATTATTATGTAATATGAGATTTTTTTTCTTTAAGAATTGTTAATAAACCAAACTTTTAAAAATGAATCATTTTTAGTGTTCATTTGAGTTTTGACATTTAAAAAACATAATTTGATGTGCTCACAAAGAGATTTTAGTTAAACTCAGTTTCAAAAGTGATTATTGAACCAAAGAGCATGCATTTAAAGAAGATAACACTAATCAAGAAGGGAAGGATTTTCAACATATTTTAATGTGAAAAGTATTTGGTTAGACTTGTTTTGTGAAAATATTAAAATTGTTTACACCTTTCTTTTCCTAAATAATTATTTAGGTTAAGCTCAGTAATATATTAGTGCAAAAAGAATCTATAAATGCAGAGAGCTCTGTAGAAGAGGAGGCAGAAAGATGGTAAGGACCAGAGGGATGGAGGACACCAAGGGTACAGGGCCAGTAGGACTGACATGCATGGGAACTCAGACTGTGACAGTGTGCATAGACCGACCCAGGTTCAAGACACAGTGTTCATGGATGGGGGGGTGGGGGTGGGATCTGGGAGGAGATAGAGGACGGGGAAACTGATCAGAATATATTGTAGGAATTTTCAGTCAAAAGATTCTATTTATTATTTATTTTTAGGCAGGGTCTCATTGAGTAGCTCCAGCTAAACTAGAATTCATTTTGTGGACCAGGCTAGATTTGAACTCCCAGAGATCCTTCTGCTTCTGATTCTGTTAATTAGCAATAGAGTTCTGAAATATTATTTTAATCCAGTATCACTAGTATTTAACTGCTTGCCTCATGTGGGCACCAGGATAGATGACAGTTCAGAATATCTGATAAGCTCAGACTGCTGTTTTGTTTTAATTTGTGAAGAGTTATCAGAAGGTGTTTTTTGTGGGGGAAGGAGTTAACTCTTTTTCAGGGTTTAGGCTGATGCTGTGGTTTGGTGTCATTTTGCTTTTAGAACCAGAAATGCCCAGACTCTGATCTTTTAACCCTCAGGAGCCACACAGGACCTGTCTGCACAGGACAGTGGTAGCTCCTGGGAATCAGAGTGCCACCTTAGTAATAGCTGTGTGTACTTCCAGCATGTCAGCACAGAGCTATTATATAATCTCTGCAGGAAGCTTAGGCTTACAGCCCAGGTGAGGTTTCTCCTTCTCCACCAGCTCCATCTAGTCATAATCTTGGGAACAGCCTGTTTGGGCACATGACATAGAATGTCAGAAGGGAGAGCAAATTAGTTAGTGGACTCCAGTTGTCCTATTCATGCTCCCATAATTAAAATACCATCAACTGAATGCTGAATCCAGCATACAAGGTGAGAGTGGTGGCTCACCCTTAAACTCACAAGCACCCAAGAGGCCTGAGTTACATAGTTTCAGGCCAGCCTGAGCTATGGAGTGAGAGTTTATCTAAAATACTCGGAAACACACAAAACTCAGTAAACAGTCATGGCTCCGTTTTGGAGGCTGAAATGTCCAGGACCAGACATGGTCAACTTCAGTCCTTAATGAGTAGTCTTGTATGGCAGAAAGCAGAGAAAGAAAGCTTGTTCTTTTCTGTCTCTTTGTAGACTTTACTTTTTATTTTTGACCATTTTATACATGGACATAGTGTATTGTGAATATATGCATCCTGTTACTGACTTGTCAGACAAACAAAATGGTTAAAACACAGCATCATGGCAACCATATCTGCTTTGTTAACTGCTATATGTACCGAAGGAGAAAAGCACAAGAGTAGCCTGTCTTCCTAAGAAGTCAGACCTTGCTGGAAATTTGAGTCAGAAACTGAAAGGGCAGGCAAGATAGATCAGGAAGTGAAGGTGCTTTCTGCAGAGACTGACAACCTGAGTTTGTACAGGGAGCCACAGGATAGGAGAGACCTGACTCCCAGAGATGTGCTCTGATTGTCACATGTGTGCCTGTGTGCGTGCGCATGCACACCTCCCACACCAGTAAATAACTAATAAACATATTTTTAAAAAAGACCTGTGTAGGAGCTGGTCTTTTGAACGTAATAGCTCTACCTGCTCCTACTGATGTGCCCCCTTCCTCTTTGTATATTGAAAAAAATTGTAAACTTGAGTTTTCTTTCAGAATTTGGATTCATGCACGGGTTTCTGAGCCCTCTTATCTGTGGAGAGAACTAGAAAGGGAGTCTAGTTGGAATTGGAGAAGGAACAAAGGCTGCTGCCTCTTACAACCACAGTAAAGTACCAGCTCCTTTGTGGTGTGAGAAAACAGTGGGCAGTTAGTTCTAACTGATCCAGAAGTATTGGCTCTGGTACGCTGGTCCCAGGCCTGCAGCCTGTATCTTCTGAGCAACAGGATTTGGACTTCATTAAGTCTTATGCCTGTCTCACAAATGTAGAAGACAGTTATGTCTTTGGTAATGTTTATTTCCCCTTTGAGGTGAAATAAAATCTGTAAATATTTAAAATCTTTTTTTTTTTTTAAGTAATGTTAGTATTTTTATTTGGAAGTTTGAACTCTTCTTGAGGCTAACAATTTAATTAAGAAAAAAAAAATACAGTTTATTTTTAGATCTTTATGTTCAAAGGCTTTAATTGTACTGACAAAACAATGCACATTAGTGAGAAGCATTTAGATTCATGTTTGAGTGTTTGCTTCAGAATCAATGTAATATATTTTACTGTTTGCTTTTTAAAATCCTGTTCTCTGTCTTATTCAGTGTTCTATTGTTGTGAAGAGACACCATGACCAAGGCAACTGTTATAAAAGAAAGCATTTAAATGGGGGCTTGCTTACAGTTTTAGAGGAAGCAGATAGGTATGGTGGTTGGAGCAGTAGCTGAGAACTTTACATCCTGATCCACAGGCAGCAAGCAGAGAGAGACACCAGGCCTGGTGTGGACTTTTGAAACCTCAGAGCCCATCTGCAACTGTACCCTTTCTCCATCAAGGCCACACCTCTTAATCCTTTCCAAATAGTTCATGGGGTGGGGCATGACTATGCAAATATATGACTCTATGGGGGCCATTTTAATTCAAATTACCACATACTCCCAACAAAGACCTTAGTCATGATGAGCTGTTTGGACCCATTAACCTGCATAAGACACTGCTACCTTAAACTTTTTTTAAATAATTAAATACTTAATTTAATTTTAAATGTGAGTTTAGTTAAACTTGGACAAAATACTAAAATTACTGCCTCAAACTTGTAGCTCTCAAAATTCTTACTTGAGCCTAATTTTCTTAAAGTTATTGTCTCAAAGTTTTAATTAATTTGTAAATACAAATTCTAAGGAACAGATATTGGTTAGCTTTCCAGGTCAGACCGTCCTTCATTTAACTTCACTTTTTGGTCTTTCAGTAAATACTTAACTTGCACACACCAAGTACTGTATAAATTTACTGTATAAAATTTGACTCTTTCAATTTCCATTACAACTTGATGAGGTAGGTCTAGTTCTATTTTCTATTATTTTACAGAATCTTGAAAGATCTATATGTTGAATACTTTTATACTCACTGTCTAGAATGTATTTGTTATATTTGGTTTCTGATATAGCTGTTTGTATTCAGCCATCAGTCCATCTTACTTTTTCTAATGCTTTCAAAGTAGATTGTAGATACCAGTATATTGTAAGGGTAGAGTGGTTGTTAATTATCCTTATCTTGCATCATTGGGAACTGACACACAGAGAAGTAATTTGTTCAAGGGTACACAGCATTTAAGTGGTTGTTAGTAGTTGGATCAAACACTTCTTGACAACTTCTATAGAAAGCCAGTTCACATAATATTCATAGGCATTATTCAGACTGTTCAATAAATTTTAAGAATAAATTTAGCTCCTTCTTGAGGATTTATAGTACAGAATCTGTGAGGTCCTGGGATAAAGAAGCCAACCATTTTCAGTTTTTTTCCACCTGAGTTCCCTGTTCCTTACTTTTATCCCCAGAATCTTTCACATGCAATTAGGTAGGACCAGAAGCCAATGGAGAATACTGTGGAAAATGCTCACATGCAACATATTGTTCTTTTGCTTATTTAGGACAGAGTATGTTAAGAAGAGTGTGTATATAGAAACACACCCCTAGAATTTTCCAGCTGATGGGGATCTTAGTTTCCTAACCAAGTGCTCTCACTTCAGATGGGGGAACTGAGACAGTGTGTGCACCTAACTAGTGTACACTAACTCATGCTACATTCTTAGCGGCACAGATGGAACTAGAACATAGCTGAAACTGGGATGATAGTGAGGTTCATTGTATTTGGTACATAAATGAATACTTGTGAACCTATCCATTTTTCATTATAAATCTACCTGTGTATTATAACTTTTGTTTATTATTAGACTTTAGGTTGATTTAATCTATGGTACAAACAGTGTCTGGTCACTAAATTTCTAAGAAAAGGTTTATCATAATTAAGATATAAAATGTAACTATACAAGTAATTATATAGCAACACCGCAGGGAAAGAAATAAAACTTTGCTGATACCCCAAGAGCCCCCACAGAGCCCTCTTGCTGCCTAACCCCTTTAATTTTTTTTTCTTTCTTTCTCTTTAGCCAACTTAACAGGACATGCAGAGAAGGTGGGAATTGAAAATTTTGAGCTGCTGAAGGTCCTAGGAACTGGAGGTAAATCTCAGGTTTATCCCCTCCCCCCCCCCCAAGAACAAAAAGTACTTGCTATTTTGTGACGAAGGGTTGATAAGCTTCCTGCAGGAGTCACTGACAATTTTAAGAGCATGAGGAAGCTCATAGAAAACTAAAGAATCTCTTTTGCCTGGCTCAGTCTCAGCACTAGAGATGCCTGGGTCAGCACTAACAAGAGTTCAAGGCTAGCTTGAGCTTTAAAAGCAAGACCTTATCCAACAAACAAGCCAACAACAAAAGCCTTTTTAATCTAATGTTGGGAATGTAAATTAGTACGTCTTTACTTAGACACAGTATCAGTGTTTAGAAGTCACTCCTAAAGAGAGCTTATTATACACCAAGCACCTTATGAAATGATTTATATTGGTTGATTTAGTTTTCTCTTAATGCTGCTGTAATTCAGGGCACATCATTGTTATAATGAACAAGTCAGGATCTGTCATTAACCCAACACTTTAAGAGTCTGGCTAATTGAAGCATGGTTCTATTTATGTCCTATCATCTATGTAAGATTGAAATGATCTGTACTCATTAACATTTTAGAAAGCTTTTCCAAGTCATAAATTAAAAAAAAATCAACCATAGAGGATAATACATACTGTATAAGTATACAATAGAAACAATTATATTAATAAAGCTGGGATATATTGCCAAATGGTAACCTAATACTCTCTGGGTCATCTGTGTTTTCTTTTTTTTTTTTTAATTCATCTTTGAAAATTCTCTACCTCAACTCCTGTTGTTCAGAAGTCACACTGGTCTGTCAGGCCTGGCATCTGTGCAGCTCCTGAGATCCCTACATTCACAAGAGCCTGTGTACAGTGTAATGCTCTGCTGTTACCCCTCTTCAGTTCATTCACAATCTTGTAGCTGGTCTTGTCACTTTGTACCCATCTTGGCCTTGGGATGTCCTGCTCTGCAGTTAGAACAGCTGTGAGAACTGGCTAGTTTCATTCTTCTTTCTCAAATCCTATTGCAGAAGCTCTGAACTCATTTCTGTCCTTAGCAGGCCATGGGTACTTCTGTGGAAAGAGAAGCAGGGCCCCAGAGAACAGACCATTTTTCTTTCTCATTAAAGTTTAGCTTCACAGTTTAAGGAGCATCTGCCTTTTTAGATTTTTCAGCTCTTGTAGGAAATGGCAACTGCCAGCTTTCCAGCAGTAGAGAAATCTGGGTTTCTGTAATTGCTCCCCTTGCCCTAGCCTCACACATGTTTACATTCACATGTACAAATTATTTTTAGGTCATTCAGTAGTGTTTGTGCTCTGGGTCCTGTCATGCAAGGGTTTGTTTTATATACCCTGAGTTACTTAGCATCCAGCACAGAGCCAACTTTGATAAGTGCCAGTAAGTGCCAGTGAGCAAGCCTGATGGTTTGTTCCTACCAGCAAATGGTGTGATGCCAGAACAATCCTTAGTGAGTGTCAACTTGAACAGTTTCCAGTGCTTGCTCACCTTTAGGTCATTTGTAGAAGTATATTTTTAAGGAACAAAGCTAGCCCCACCTTACCTAATCCACAAGAAAGAATGCTTTCAAAATAATGTTGGTTATCCCTACCTTTGTTTCCTGTTTCAAAAGTAGTATCTATCTACTCAAAGAGGAAAACAAGTCCAGACCTATGGTTCCCTTAAAAATGGTGTTTGCAACATATTGTCAAAAGCTTTTCAGGTCAAATCTCACATTATGTGTTACATTCACATAGTTTCTTTCTTTTTGGTGACATCTTAATTGAGATACAGTGCATGTGCCATATAATTTCCCCATTTAAAGTACATAGTCAACACTTTGAGTGATTTTGGATTTGTATAACCATAACCACAATTGATTTTAGACCTTTTTGTTTTAACCTCAAGAATAAACCTTGAATCCTTTACCTGTTCCTTCGCATGCTTACCATCCTCTCTGTCCCTAAATAATCACTGTTTGTGTTATTCTGGACATTTCTTGTAAGTGGATTCATATAATAATGTGGATTTTGATGACTGGCTTCCTTCATGTAATATAATGTTCTCTAGTTAAAATATGTTGTAGCAGATAATAGTACTTTCCCTTTATGGCCAAGTAGTTCATTGTATGTCTGTACCACATTTAGTTCATCTGTTTGTAGTCTGTGATTATGATGGTCAGCTTTACTTGTCAACTTGGTAACTAATCTCTTAGAAGAACAGTTCCAACAGTGCATTATCTGTATCAGGTGGGCTGGTGGGCATGTCTTTTGGGGAATTGTCTTAAGTTAATGGATGTGGGATTACCAAGCCCTGAGTGTGTGTAGCACCATTCTCTAGCAGCAGGGCTTCCTGGATTGTTGTAGAAGTAGAGAAATTTAAAGCAGCAAGCAAAAGCATGCATCCATTGCTCTGTGCTCTTGACTGTAGATATGCTGGGACTTGGTGTTAGTCATTCCTGTCTTGACTTCTTCGTAATGATGAGCTGTAACTGTAAAATGAAATAAACCCCTTTTGCTTTTAGTTAGGGTATTTTATCATAGCAACTGAAGTGAAACTAGGACAGTGGCCATTGGAGTTGTTCCCACTTTTTATCCATGAAGTGTAAACTTTAATGCTGTGAATAGTCGTATGTGTTTCATGTCAACTTAGGTTTTTATTCCTTGAGTATATTCCTGGGAACAAATTGCCAATTTAAATAGTTACTCTGTTTAACTTCTTGAGGAGCTGCTAGACTGTTTCCCCAAATGACTGCACCATTTCCATGAATGGTATGTAAGGGTTCCAATCTCTTCACATCCTTGTCAACATCTATTACCTGATTTTTTTTATGATTATTCTACTGTATGTAAAATTACTTAGGTTAGTCCTCAAGAACAGAATCCATTAATGATTTTTGTTATCTCAAGTGATTAAATTAGTTCATTTATTTTCCATTTTTTAGATGTTTTATAAAACGTCATGCATAATTTTAAATATTTTGTATAAAGGTTATATAAATCCCCTCCTAAATTGTCTCCAGTTTTAAGCTGTCTTTGAAATGACGGTGGTCTTGTCTGTTTACTATAGGTTGGGTTTAACAATTTGTGTGTAAGTAAGAAATCTGAGACAGAAAAATACAACAAACATGTATCTCACTTTCATTTGTGTTATTTGGAGAGTTTGTAGCATCTTGGTGTTTAGAAGAGCTTCTCAGGTGAACCAGGGTTCTGCCATCTGAGCAGCCAGAAACGCTCCCAAATAGGGATGAAGGGAAGCTGGGTATTGCTGTCACAAATATTTTTTTTTTCACTTGGTACATAGCCAAATGCCTGCTTGTTTGACTCACAGTCAAAGAGACCCTCACAAAAAGCTTGTTTGAACTCTTGGATGTCTTGTGGTCTTTGTTCATATGTAGTTTATGTTTACTTGCTCATTTGCTGACACCAGGAGCCCAACTTTGTGATCTTTTTGGCATCCCTGGATAAATCTAGTGTGGTCTTTTTTAAGTGGAAGGCACAGACCAATACTGGGGCATCATAAAGTTTCAAGAATTCCGTACCCTTGGCGCATTTTTTTTTCCTATTAGAATTTATTGCTAATTCAGGAAAATAGTCTCTGTGTAAATACTCCCCCCCCATCATTGTCTGTATTTTATTGGCAGAAAACCTAAGGTATTTTATAAATGAAATCCACTATATAATACATAATACAAAGATCTTGATGTAGAAATTTTCTCTTCCGTTTTCTATTCCAGCACCATCATTTACTTTTCTTGGTATGTAGCCATTGCTGGCCCGAATTTGTGATGTAGACCAAGCTGGTTCCAAACTAAGAGATCCATGTATCTCCTTACTTCGAGCTGAGATTAAGGGTATACACAACCACACCTACCTCATTTCCCATCTTTAAACAACAAAATTTATTCCTCTTTAATGAAAATAAAATGTACCCATATTAAAACATTGAAACCACATTAATCTAATAGTGCTAGTTCTCTAATGTCTTTGCATTCATTAACTACTATTTTATAAGTACTCTAAGGTTGATGAGTTTTATATAGCTTCATATGTTCAAAAAAATAATAACTAAAGTAGTTTCCATTTGGGAAACGTGAAAGTAAATGCTGTGTGGTTTTAAACTGAGTGTTGTATTTTGATTACTGAGCTGAATGAACTCATCACAAGAAGCTTTTATTCCATAAAAGCTGTCTTGGTCCCTATTTACTACTTATATTCACACTTTTCTCCTTGCTCTACCATTTATCTGACAGACATTACTATTACCTAATAGTTTCATAGTGAAAAGACAGTGGTGTTCATGGGAGCAGAAGCATGAAGCAGCTTGTTCACATTTCTGTGGATAGAGAAATAGGGAAGAGTGCTCTGCCGGGTACTGGGTGAGACTGATCATCAGGGTCCATCCCCCAGGGACTCACTCCTTCCAGCCAGGCCTCATCTTCTAAAGGTCCACAACCGTCTAAAACAGAGTCATTATCTGGGGACCAGTTGGGGCCACATTGCACATTCAAACCATAGTACCATCTAATCAGGCACTTTAAAATTAATTCCTAAGCTTTAGATGTCCAAGAGATTCAGGAACCAGCCTCCAAAGCATACTAAATAACATGGGACAGTTAGAACAATGTCAAAAAAATGTATGTAGTGAACTTTGAAGCCTATTAGAACAATACAGTGAGAACCATTTTTTTCTTTCTAAATTACTAGATAATAAATACTTTGTAACTTTTAGACTTATAGCAAACTATATCATTTAAAGAATATAACAGAGCAATCCACATCATACTTGACGCAGGACATACCACATTATAACTTTAACAGACACAGAATTCTTAGGTCAGATAAATTTAGTTGACCTCATAGTTCATTAGCACCTACTTCAAACAAACCAATTTACAAGCAAACAGCATCTACAAAAATAGGCTTACTGTAAATAGTTCTTAGGATATATGTACTTATTCTTTGAACACTCATGTGGATATCATAAAGATGGTGAAATTTTATGCTCTCCTTCATGATTTTTCAACCTTTTTCAGTAAACAAAAGATTTTTTTAAAAGTTGGAATTTTCTAAGTACAGGTCAATCATCTGGTATTAATAAAAGCTGGAACAAACCATCAGCAGTTGCAAATACGCTCAGGGGCCAGCAAGATGGCTTCATGGATAAACCACTTGTTACCATTTCTGACCACCAGAATTAAATACCTGCAGTACACCTAGAAGTAGGAAAATTACTCCTGCAGGTTGTGTTCTGACCTTCATGTGTACAACACACACTGTACTAAAATGTTTGACAGCCACCTTTCAGCCCTTTCTAATGCTTGATCCATATAGAGTCCCTTGCAGAGTAGTGAGAGTCAAAGATTTTAAGGAAGGCAAGTTTTCAAGTTGTCTTACTTCACTGAATGGTTAACCTTCCTGCAGACGACCATTTGTAGATTATTTTGATCACTTCAGGATCAATGAAGGTGTAGGAGCACCAGGTGGACAGATGGACAGCCTCTCAGGAGTGTAGCCTCTGGAAGGAACCCTTGGGCTATGCAGTAGCCCATCCAGCTCTGAAATTTTCTCTGGTGAATTTATTAAGAGTAATGCCTGTACGCAGTAGCTTCTCAGTAAATGCTGAGTGAATGAATGATTTCAATCATTTCATATTACAGGACTTCTGTAGTGATCCTTGAATACTTGAAAGCAGACTACTTTTTAAAAATTTGCAACAGTTTACTTTTCTGTGTTTTGGAGATTATGTTCTAGAAAAGAATTTAGATATTTTTCCACGTTAATGTTTTAGAAATGTTAGCTTTTATTATGCTTTATTAAAAGCAGATGTTAGCAGCATAAGTGACCAAAAGAAACTGCTTACATGGTTTCACCCCTGCTTTCAGAAATCCAATTATCATTCATTTTACCTTTTCAATAGAAGTACACCAGTTATTCCAAAAAGTAAATTACAGGAAAACCCTCATTGAGATCATGCTTTATTCCAGGTATAGATGAAGCCACACGATATTTAAATTAGTGGTAATAGATGACCTCTGGCATCTACTGAACCTTCTTAAACATCCTAGGAAGATGGAATATTAATTAGTTCTTATATTGCATTGTACACCATGCAACAAGAGTTGTAAAACTAGTTCTATTCCTTGATCTGGCAGTTTTATATGGCAGAATGTTCCACTTACAGAAGTAGAAATGAAAAGATACTTTATTTTCTACTTTGGGTTAGATTGACAGCTGAGATGTCCTGAAAACCCCTTTCATTATTAAATTCCCAAAGTGCTAGATAAAATATATTTTAAAAACTAGGTCTGCCACAGACTGTATAGGTTAACTGACAAGAATAAGGAAAAGCCTTAGATTCAAAGAGTAAATGGGAGCAAGAATCTGGAGAACTAAATAAGCTCCCCGAAGACACAAATTTTGCTGGGAGGTGTACAGTAAGAGTGAGCTGCTTTAAAGTTTGCAGTTTGCATGCTTGGTATGGGAGATTGCATGGGAGAGATACAGACAAGTACTGCTCATTAAAAGAAGAAGAGAAAACTACAGCCTGCAAAGGGATGGAAAACAACTCTCTGGCTCAGCATTAGCTAGAGGATGGAGGCACAAAAGAGATGCTAGTCTTCTGAGCTTGCTCAGCCATAAGCTGGGCATCATATAGGTTTGCAGCTTCAACAGTATGTACTATGTAATAATTAAAGTCAAACAGAAATTTAGTGGTTTCTAGGTAACGCAAACATTAATTCTCTTAGTAGGAATAAACTCGTCACTCTGTGTAGGGCAGTGTGTGTGTGTGTGTGGGGGGGGTGTGTTTGTGTGGGTGTGGGTATGTGCACATGAATATATGTATATATGTGTCTGTGTGTGGAGGCCAAAAGTTGGCATTAAATGTCTTCCTCAACCCTTTTCTCTTAATTTTTCTTTTTCATCTCGCTCTCCTCTCTCTTCTTTCTCTCCTCCCCTCCCTTTCTCCCTCCCTTTCTCCCTCTCTCTCTCTTTCTCTTCTCTCTCCCCTTTCCCCCTCTTTTTCCCCTGGAACTTAGCAATTCAACTAAGCTCTCTGACCTGTGCTCCCCATCTTAGCCCCCAGCACTGAGGATGCAGATAAATGCTACTCACCAGATTTCATGTGTTGTTTGAGGATTTGAACTCAGGCTTCCTGCTTGCAGACACTTTACATTCAGAGCCATCTCCCAAGCCTTTACCTAGATATTAAAGTCAGTATTAAAGAAAGTTATACAAGTTCAGACCACATTATAAACATTGCAAACATCCAAGAGCAAGGCAGTAGGTGTGGAAGAATGCAAACAGCAAAGCAGCATAGATACAGATTATTTATTTTAGATCTGAAATATGATGTAAATGCTTATGTTTATTTTAATAACTTATTTCAGTTGGAAAATAATTGTGTTTATTTATAGAGTAGAATGTAATGTTTTGACTTATTTATATATTGTACAGAGATTTACTCAAGATAATTGTCTAACATATCATTTTACTGACTTTGTATGTAGTAAGGATGTGAAAATAACTGTTAGCAATATTGAAACATATAGTAAATTATTATCTTTAACTGTGGTTATGATGAAATACAATAGTATATTAAAGCCTGTCTTCTCAAGGCAGAGTATGGTGGTATATACTTTTAATTCCAGCACTTGGGAAGCAGAGTCAGGCAGATAGATCTCTGAGTTTGATGCAAGCCTGGTCTACATATGAATTCCATGATAGCCAGTGGTACATAGATAGGACTTTGTCTCAAAAGACAAGCAAACAAACAAAAACTCAACAAGAACAACACTTATTCTTCAGTTAACCTGAAACTATCTTTGGATTAACATCTCAGAGATTTTTTTTTTCTTTTTAAATATTACTGTGGAGAGATGGCTCACTAGTTAAGAGCACTTGTTACTCTTGTAGAGGTCCCAGGTTCAGTTCCCAATGTTCCTATGGTGACTTAACCACCACCCATAACTGCAGCTTCAGAGATGCCCTCTCCTGGTTTTCTTAGGCACAAGGCATACACGTGGTACACATACATAAGTGCAGCCAAAACATTCATACACATAAATAATCTTAAAAAAAAACCATAAAACATGCCGTCTGGGTTTGGCATGTCCTTACACTTAGGAGATGAGGAGAGGAAGATTATGATTTCAGGATCAGGTTAGGCTGTGTGAAAAAAGAGAAAATAGAAGAGAACAAATGAATGAATAAGACATGCTAAGAAAAACTACTATGCAAATTCCCTCCCTCTGTCCCTCTCCTCTCCCCTTTCTTCTGAAAAAGGCCATGGCACTGGAGAGATGGCCCAAGAGTGCCTACTGCTCTTTCATTGGACCTCAGTTTGAGACCTCGCACCCACATTGGGTATCTCCCAATTGTGTTTACTTCCAGCTCCTAGGGATTCACACCCTCTTCTGGACTCTGTATATACATAAATACACACACAAATACAAATTAAAAAGAAAAAATTTAAAGAACTAACTTATGGTATAGATCAGCACAATACTACTATTATAAGTAGGAAAATAATTACTCAAATTACAAAAACTATGGGTTGTTCACTAGTAGGTGAGACGAAGAAAATTAGTGAATAGGAACATAGATTATTAGATTTGAGGAAAAGGTGAAGAATGCATTGTTGTGGAACTTTATATAAATCTGTGTTACATTTATTTATGTTTTGGAGTATTACTTTATGTAAAGGTGTGTTACATTTGTCTATGCTGCCTTTGTTTAACGATGTAAAGATGTGTTGCTTTGTCTGCTTAAAGCACCTGATTGATCTAATAAAAAGCTGAAGAGCCAATAGCTAGGCAGTAGAGAGATAGGCAGGGCTGGTGGACAGAGAAAATAAGTAGAAGGAAGAATTTAGGCTCAAGGAGAAGGAAGAGAGAACGAGGAAGGAAAAGAGGGATATGCCCAGCTAGCCAGGCAGCCGCCAGACAGACCGACAGGGAAGAAACAAGAAAAGGAGGACATATAGACTGAAAGAAAGATAAAAAGTCCTGAGGCAAAATGTGGAGAGAAACAGGGTAAATTAAGTTATGAGAGCTAGTGGGACAAGCATAAGATAAGGCCAAGCATTCGTAACTAATAAGTTTCCATGTCATCATTTGGAAGCTGGTTGATGGCCCAAAAGAAGGCCTGGTACAATACATAATAGGGGAAATGAACATACATAAAAAGTGAGATTCAAATATGGGTGACAAAGAAGATATAACAGAAGGAGATAACAGAATGAGGAGAAACCTTTTTCAGACAGATGACAGCTGAGTATTTTGAAGGTTGATAAAACATGAATTCTGAGAATTAGGAAACACAGCAAATCAGCAGACAAGTAAGAAGAAGTTCTTATGGAAATAAAAGAGAAAAGCTGGTTGAACATAAGGACACAGATACCCCAAAAGCAGCTTGGGAGATACTTTTTAACATAAAGGAACAACTATTTTAACTCTATCATAATCGTCTTCAACAGCAACCATGGAAAGAATAGGATAGTGCTCTTTGTAAATTGTACAGAGTAATAACTATCAGTCTAGAGTTGTATCTCTAGCAACACTGTTTTCCAGGAGTGAGGACAAAGTATATTCATGTATGTATGTGTGTACATGCACATGAGCATGTGTGTGTCTGTGTGTTTCTACCTGTGGAAGCCAGAGCATAACCCTGGTGTAGTTCCTCAGCAGGAATCCACATTGTGTAGTGAGGATCTCTCACTGACAGGGGACGAAGCTAGGCTGCCTGGATAGTTTGCCCCAGGGCCCTCCTGTCTGCCTTCCCAGCACTGACATGATGAGTGAGTGTAACCGTGCTTTGCTTTTTTAATGTAAGTTCTGGAGATCTAACTTAGATTGTACTTATGGCGGCAAACACTTTACACACTAAACTATCTTCCCAGCCTAAAATAGACATTTAAAACATACAAACATTTATCATGTTTTCCACCAATAGTTCTTCCCTAGAAAACTTTGTAAAGTGTAAGCTATTAGGGGGAAGAAAAATGATGCCAGCAGAGTTCCTGACATACAAAAACAATTGAGAGTTAACAAAATACAAGCAGCATTACTTACATTAACACCACGATTATAATGTCTCATTTGTGTAATTTAAACTAAGACAACTGGGATATTGAACAAAATCACATATGATTTCAGAGGTGAAGGGAGCTGATGTTCTGAGGTATATACCATAAATGCATATGAATCTTCAGTGTATAAATTACCAAACTGCTGGGTGTGGTGGTACAAGACTTTAATCCTAGCACTCTGGAGGCAGAGGCAAGTGAGTGTGAGACTAGACTGGTCTACATGGCCAGTTCCAGGACAGTCAGGGCTACATAGAGAGACCTATCTTAAACAAATTACCAAACTTAAATAAAAAATGAGACTAGAAAATATACATACTCTTATAACATTAAAGTAGTCAATAAGTAAATATCTTCCCACTAAGAAAATACTTGGGTCCAGTGGTGGCTAACACCTTTAATCCTAGCACTTGGGAAGCAGAGGCAGGTGGAGTTCAAGGCCAGCCTGGTCTACAGAGTCATTTCCAAGACAGCCAAGGCTACACAGAGAAACTTTGTCTTGAAAAACAACAGCAGCAGCAACAGCAACAACAAAATAAAATGCTTGGTACAGTCTTAAGATCTTGAAGGTAATTCTAAGTTTGTAAAACTTAGAAAACAGAAAAAGGTTATTTCCTCCAACTGATTTTCTGAGGATACTAATACTTTGATTCGCAGAGCATGTTAGGGAAATCAGAAGCCATTTTGTATCTGAAAATTGTGAGTAGTATTTGCAAAACCAAACCTTGGGCTTCTTTCAACACATGTGATCCTCTGACTGGCCATTTCCCTTGCCTTTGCTCATTTTGCTAAGAGGCTCTGGAGACAGCTTTCAAGGTGGGGAAATGGTGTCACTGTCATGTTGTACTTCTCCATCCATCTCCATTTCATGTTCTTCACTCTGCCCTAATGGCTCTATTGTTAGCCACAGATGCTGCTCGCTCTTTATTGTCGGTGACAGGCAGCTCTTAGGAGAAGATGAGATAACTAGGAAATGTCATTGTAGACATTTCTGAATTCAAAAATCAAAGTTTTGATGACTAAATGGAGTAGGTGGACACTTTTATTATGAATATAATAAAATCAATTTTTATTCAAAATTTTACCATTAATCTTTCAGTTTTATTACCTTTTTAAAAAGATAGGTTTTTTTTCCCCCAGCACCACTTAGAATAATAGAACTTCATTACATGTCATTGTGTGTCATGTAAGGTTTTTCTTGGGAAGTAAAACTGAAAACTCTTTTCTGATAAATTACTTCTTATATATTTTGAACTAGATAAATTCTGCTCATCAAATAGCTTAAATGTAGCATTGCTGAATGTTTGAACATGGAATATCTATTGTTTTGTTCTTTTGCTGCAGGTTGAACCTGGGGCCTTGTGTGTGGTAGGCAGTAGCTGCATCCCTGAGTTACCAGCCCCTTTAGCTTTCTGTTTGAGACAAGATCTCACTAAATCATACAAACTGGCCCTCAGTTCAGTCTCTAGCCTAAGTTGATCTTGTGGGATCCTCCTGAGTATCTGTGTTACAGGCCCAAGTTCTGTCCTGTTTCTTTTTTTTTTTTTTTTAAACCTTACATTTAATTTCATGTAATATTCATAAATTTATTTGGAGGGTGTCTTATTTCTCCTTTAGATTCCTTTAGTCTGTTACTAATCTGGTGACTACTTTTATAATCTAGAAACTAAAATAAATTCTTCAGTCTTGTCTTCTCCTAGTTTCTCATGAAGTCTTCTTAAACATGACCCTTAGTCTAGGGATGTGTACTAGAGTGGGAGAGTACTGATCAGTTCTAATAGGTTATTTATTGAGTAGAAACTTCCATAGTGAAATTGTATCCTAAGTTGGAAAAATAAAATTATTTAGGATTTCCATATAAGGAAATCCTACTACTTATTTCATGTAATTGCTGACTTTGTTAGCATTTTGGGGAGCAATTTTAACTAAAGTAATATTTCTAATAAAAATTCAACTGTGAACAATATTTTATTAGCAGACACACACACACACACACACACACACACACACACACACACACACCTTAGAAGTAATATGCTCAGATTGCCTGATACATTGTAAGTGCCATGTGTTCTAGCTGTTGTGGAAGTTGAAGGGAAAAGTGCTCCTTCTCTAAAAGAGCCAGTGCCGCACACTACCAGCTCCCAGGTTCTCTTGGTCCAGGAAGTATTTTCTTTTTTAAATTTAACCCATTACTGAATTGTGAGGTCTAAAGGGAGTCCAGCCAACTAAAGGAACCTATAGCTGCCACAGCACTTGGGGTCAAGTTGTCCCTTGCTAGTCTGTTGGCCACACGGTAAGAGCATCTTTGTAAAGTACAAATTAGATCATGCTTTTTTCTACCTGAAACATTTCAGTCCATTTCTATTGCTTTTTTGGTTGATTGATTGTGTAACGAGTACGGTTTTTCTGCCCGCCGCCTGGTATTGTCCTGCCGCCGCACCAGCTCCAAATAATACACAGAGACTCTGTATTTGGTACAATACTGTTGGCCCGGTTACTTGTTTCTTATCGGCTAGCTCTGCCTTTAATTATTAACCCATTTCTGCTGATCTATGTATTTTCACATGGCCTTCTCTTACCGGGGAGGCGGCTGGCGTCCAGCTCTCTCCAGACTCTCCATCTTGACTCCTCCTTCCTACTTCCTATTTCCTCCTTGTCTCCTAGTCCCTCCTATCTTCCTTTCCTATTGGCCAACAGTGCTTTATTATTAACTAGTATGAGAAACATATACAGAATGACATCTCCCATCATGATTGTTTCATATGCATTAGCCTTTTTTGGGTGCTGAGCATAGAGTAGTGTTTCTTTTTTGTTTGTTTTTTAAAGAAACATTACACTTACAATTTACAACATAGTGAAGCCTTGAAATGAGGCTGTCTAAGTGTGGAAGTCTAGATTTTATCCACATGGGCAGTACCATCTCTTCCCACCTTCCTCCTCCCTAGGGCTTCTTATGTGGATGATATCAATGAACCACTAACAGATCTTCACAGTTGTTCTGTAGAAGTTATGATGCATGCCATAGAGACTGCCTATGGGTGCTCACCCTAAATTCAGTGAACCACCTGCATAATATAGTCTGTGATATGTCTTAACCCAGTGGCCCCAGCTTCTGAAAACGTGTGTGTGTGTGTGTGTGTGTGTGTGTGTGTGTGTGTACATACATGTATTGGGTGGAAGCATGTATCTGTATGTGTATAATATGTGGAAGCCAAAGGTTGAAGTTGGATGTCTTTCATCACGCTCAAAGAGGTTCTCTCACTGAACCTGGAACTCACTATTTTGGCTAGCATGGCTGGCCAGTGAGCTCACAGGATCCAACTATCTCTGTCCTGTTACTGCTGGTTCACTGCTATATCCATTTTCCACATGGGTGTTTGGGACCAGAACTTAAGACCAGGTGAGCCATATTCCCAGCCCAGCATAGATTTTTGTTTTTCTTTTTTTGTACAGAACTGTTAGTAACATATTTTATTCATTAAAACTATATTTCCATTTTTCCTATGTAATTTGTCACTAGAATGAACTAGAAATTACATGAGGCGACTTGAAGATAATTTTTTTTTTTTTTTTGATACAGGATATCACTACATAACTCTGTCTTGGAATTAACTCACTGTATTCTGGCCTTGAATTAACAGAGGTCCACCTGCCTCTGCCTCCCAAGTGCTGGGATTAAAATTGTACACTATCATGTCTGGCTCTTGCTTTTTAATGACATGATAAAAGAAAAAACTTCAGTTGAGTCATATAAAAGATTGTGTTAAATAGTTTGATAATAGTCATAATTTGTCATTTTATGTTCTTTTAAATGTTTGGGAATTATCTTTATGAAAAACATGTTTAAAAGTATATGCTCATTAAATTGTCATTCAAAAGTTTATATTTTTGCCTTTGTGTATACCCTATGCCTTATGCTTCAGTGTAAGCTTACAAAGTGTGTATAATTCCTAGAGGTCAAATGTTTATGATGTTTTCTGCAGTATGAAAGATATTGAATGACTTTGCCTTTGTGGTATCAATAATTTTTATTTGTTAGTGATGGCATGTGAAGTCATGGAAACATAGCTAGAAACACCCTAGGGCCAGGTTTGGGTACATGTGATTTATTCTGAGATGCTTCAGGGGAACGAGAGTGCGGGAAGTGTGATAGGTCTGGATGAGCCTAAGCAAGCTTTTGTTGTAGTGGAGTCCAGATTCAGCATGAACTTGTGTGTAGTTCTGGGTAGGAAAGAGGAGGCATGCTTCCTTTTCCCATGTTATGTGCTGGCTGAAGGCTGATTGGATGGAGGTTTAATGGAAACTGGGTGGCTTATGTCGAAATCAAGGCAGCTGGGGTGTAGTGCACCAGGCCAGGGATGGGGGGCTCATGATTCACATCGGCATCCTTGCAGATGTCCATCAACTACAGCAATTAAGATATCTTGATTATTAGAATATGTGAACATTATTTATGTATGTACTGTCCCTGATTTCTTGCTTCTTGTTGGAAGCTTTTTCTTTTAATAAGATCCTCTGGGAATCAAATACATGGATAATTTTTTTCTAACCTAAATTTGGAAAATCTTGCCCATGGAGTTGATTCCCAGAGGATCTTATTAAAACTCAAAACATGTTGGATTTTTTTTTCAGTTTCTCGCTTTTGTTGTTTCTTTCATTTAGTATCAAACACAAGAAGTAGCACTTTATTAGTGTCTTCACCAACTGAAGAGATTGTGTTGCCTCCTGTAGCAACCACTGACTGCCTCTAGATCCTCAGGGAGGGAGTGTGGGTCCTTGGGAACACCTCCTTTCTCTGTGGCAGGGTGTTGATGGGTCCAGTCTGGTACAGGTCCTGTTCAGGGGTCACATTTGCCATGAGTTCAAGAGTGTGAGGAACACATGATTCCAGAAACTGCATTCCACAGTACTCCCATTCTTCTGCTCTTTCTCTTCCATGATGTCCCCTGAGCCTTCGAGGGGTAATATCAATGCTTATTCCTATGTGAATGAGCATTCAGCAGTCACTTCTTTTAAGCACATCGACTAATTAATGGTCTGTGTAATATTTACTATCCACTGTAAAAACAAGCAAATCTCTGCTAGCCTGGCATTGGTGGTGCATGCCTTTAATTCCAGCACTCGGGAGGCAGAGGCAGGTGGGTCTCTGTGAGTTTGAGGCCAGCCTAGTCTACAGAGTGAGTGCCAGGACAGGCTCCAAAGCAATACAGAGAAACCCTCTCGAAAAACCAAAACAAACAAACAAACAAACAAACAACAAAAAACCCCAAACAAACAAAAACTAAAACAAAAACCCTCTGCTAAAAACAGCACATGGTCATAAACATAAATATTTAGAAGGCAGTTTGATGTCCATTTAGCAAAACAATGGCAGGAGCTTCTACATTATGGCCTGTGACCTCCCCAGCTATGGGCTGACCAAGTTTATAGTAGCAGGTGCGTGGAGCAGTCTCAAATCCAGTCAGAAATTGTTTGGCGATTCCTGTAATAGACTTGCTACTACTGTTGTTTCCTGGTAGGTCAGTATTGTTAGCATGCAGGGTCCTCAGCTGAATAATATTGTTGATGACCACCTCCAGCAGCCAGCATAGCGCTTTCTGACAGAGAGGGCTAAACAGCGCGGGGAAGAAGTACAATTCCAGTATAATTCCTGTTTGAGTTCTTTATGTCCTATGACTAAAGCATGTGGAGTCTTGAGCAGAGGTTCTTAGCATTTAGTTCTGATGGACACCCAACAACAGTGGCAGTACTCTGTGCTGTTTTGGGGACTTGAAGGGCTTTCAGGTTTTTTTTATTGTCACCTATAGCAAGAAGCAGGTGCATTTTTGTGTTGCAGCTCTGTAGCCGGACTTTCTTAGCTCCCGAAAAATGACACAGACTTCTTACTAAGTATGAAATCTTGGCCTTAGCTTAGACTTGTTCCCAACTAACTCTTAAAACTTAAGTTAACCCATTTATGTCAATCTATGTTCTGCCACATGTCTTGTTACCTCTTCTCAATCTATGTGTCTGGGTGGTGATTCCCCAGCCTCAGATTTTCCCAGAGTTCCTGATTCTACCCAGAAGCCCTCCCTCCCTCCCTCCCTCCGTCCCTCCCTCCCTCCCTTCCTTTCTTTCATGTCTGCCAGATCCTCTTCTAGTTAACCTAATCCTCGAACTACATAATTGGGAGTTGTTTCTAACCCTAGTGAAAACTGAGGCAGATAATGTTAAATATTTTTCCACTTAGTTAACTGCAAATCTAAGCATCAAACCCATGTAGTCTGGTACTGGAGTCTGTCCCTCCCTCTGCTGCACTGTCCTTCCTCCTTTCCCAGATGTATTTATATTCAGATACATATGCATGTATATGTATATGAAACATTTCATTCAGTGCTTTTAGTATGCTTAAACATTTCATTAAGTGCTTTTAGTATGCTTGATCTTATTTTCATTTCTCAGTGCTTGGAAGGCCTATTGACATTGGCATTATCATCTACTATTGACACATTGCCCAGTGCTTATATAAACACTGGTGGACAGACTTTTAACAAGGACTGCCACTACCAAGTGGCTTCTATGTCATGAGCATTAAACAATGACAATGGCATCTTTGTCAAAGAAAATTATTGAAAATACTGTATATATTGAAAAGTGACAGGGGCTGGAGAGATGGTTCAGCACTTAAGACCCCTGGCTGCTTTTCTGGCCTCCATGGGAATCAGGCACACACACATATGATACACAGACACACCTGCAGGCAAAACATCCATACACATAAAATTAAAAATAATAATTATAATAAGAATGTGACAGGAAGGGATGGATAGATGGCTAGTCGGTAAAGGCCATTACTATCAAGCCTGAGTTTAATTATAATAAGAATGTGACAGGAAGGGATGGATAGATGGCTAGTCGGTAAAGGCCATTACTATCAAGCCTGAGTTTAATTATAATAAGAATGTGACAGGAAGGGATGGATAGATGGCTAGTCGGTAAAGGCCATTACTGTCAAGCCTGAGTTCAGTCTTCAGGCCCACATGATGGGAGGAGAGTACTGACTCCTACAAATCATCCTCTGACCTCCACACAAAATCAAGACATGCGCATGCCCCTCCTGTAAATAATAAAGAATAGTAATAAATAAGAAAAACGTTCAAGTGATAGATAAGACCTCAAATTACTAAGGTCTTTACGGCTTTAATTATTTTTGTGTGTTGGGGTGGGTAAGTAGGTGTACACTTGCTTGCGTGCAGGTCATGGCACCTATTGTCTGAGTCAGAGACAGTTAATTTAAAGGGTCCCTTTTCTCCTCCTACCTTGTGGTTGCCAAGGATCGACCCCGGGTCGTCAGTATTGGTGTAAACACCATTACCCATTGAAGCATCTTGGTGGTTTCTATTTACTAAAACTCTTGTTCTCAGCTACTGTGTGGTGCAGCAGAGTAGATCTCAGAGACTTCAAGGATGGACAGTAAGGGATGGACAGAAAGGGTGTATGCGTCACTGCCTTTGTGTTACTAACTATGTACATTCAATAGGGATGAAGCTACTCAGTAAGGATCCTAACTTTTAAGGATGACATTGGATGTTGGAGTTCAAGGAGCGTGTTTTTTTAGCCCCACCCAGTTCTGCTGCCTTGAGAGATTGAGGTTCAGCAGGTGTAATGACCAGCATTAATTTTCTCCTTCATAGTCTACAGTCAGCTGAGAGTGGCCTCTGGGTCTGCTGTAGGGAACTGTCTTGACTGCATTAACATCCAGTTAGCCCAGCATCGCTTGTTGAAGATGCTTCATTTTTGCTATAATTTTGGCTTCTTTATCAAAAATCAAGTGTCCCTAGGTTTGTGGATTTACATCTGGGTCTTCCAGTTGATTCCATTAATCAACATGCCTGTTTTTATGCCAATACCATGCAGTTTTTATTGGTAAAGCTCTATAGTACAGCTTGAAATCAGGGATGGTGTTTGTTTTGTTTTATTGTGTATATATTTTTTTTTTTTAAGCTACCTGGGTTCTTTGTTTTTCCACATGAAGTTGTGTATTATTCTTTCAAGGTCTTTAAAGAATTTTGTTGGAATTTTGATGCAGATTTAGTATTGGATTTCTATGATGCGTGAATTCCAGGACTATTTGCTAATGAAAAAGTTAAAAAAAAAAAAAAAAAAAAAGTCATACCTTGTCTGGGATTTTGTTAATTCATTGAGTAGTGAAACGTCATAGAATTAAATGTAAAAACAATTTATGATTATTTTTATGAAAGGAATGCATTGGGTTATGAGCCTGTAAAATAAGAAGTGTTGTGCTCTTCTGAGAAGTCAGGAAAGGATGGGTGAGAAAAGGATGAGTGAACCAGGGTCTGCAGAAATAAGCAAGTGTCGAGGCAGGAAGGTAGGGAGTGAGGCGATCAGCCAGCCAATTTAAAACTTGTGAGGTTGTTAAACATGCTCTGAATTTTAAGAACAATGAAGAATGGAGTGTTTTGACACAGAGGGTATGTTTTAAGTTAGATGACAGCACAAAAGATGTGTTTATCGGGTTATGGATGAGAGTAAGCTGAGAAGCATAACTTGGAAAATTGATGTGCCTAGCCTTGTTTAAAAGATTCTAATAATCCAGGAGGAGGAAAGGATTACATTTCAACCATACTGTGATCCTTTAGTTAGTACATGGTCTCTTGTTTGGTGCAATTGAGACTTGTGCTTAGTCAAAGAAAGTGGAATCATAAAAGAAGGATAGTTCTAATAGTTCTATGTGTTTCTTGGGACACTGTTTTTTCACTTAAAATGTACCATATTCATTCGTTGCCAAAGATTAGCTGTAGGCATATGATTTTGAGAACTGGTTCATAATGGTTTAATTTGCCAAAAGTCACACGTGTAATGCTTCGTCGGAAAGCCACAGTTTCAGAGTCTTTGGAGTGGAGTCAGAGCTAGACATATTTGAAGAAATCTGACTGCAGAGGCATCTTGGATTTAGTTTTTTCCTAGCCTTCCCACACCTAATATTTCAGAAGTTCCTTTTTCTAATCGGTTTAGAACAATCAGCCCCATTTTCCTCATATTCAATTCCTGTGAGTTATGTAATATTTAATGGTAGTGCACAACAGAACAGCATATACAAAAATTGTAGACCTGTGGGGAAGCAGATATCAGTGACATACAAAGGAAATGGGTGCATTTGTTGATTATGCAGGCTCGCTTAGAGAAAGAATGCAATCTTGGGAATTCTGAGTGCAAGTCATTTAGAATTTCTGTTTATAAAAAAAAGATAGTTCAATATGAACTTAAATAAGAGGTTTGTACAATGTATAGTTTTAAAGAGCACTAGACAAAGTTTGAGTGACAGGAAGGTGGTTGTAACATTGGAATCCCAGTGAGAATAGCATGCCCAGTTCAGTGACATTATAATGACCATAAGCCAGAGGCTTTCTGAACAATAGCCCTTAACATTTTCTGACCTGTAAGTGCTTCACTCAAAATAATGCATTTAAACAAAAATATAAAGTTTACATATCTTTAGTTACATTTGATTATTGTTATGTAACCTTCTGTAGTTATGATTAAAGAACAATACAAAGGGAACAGTTATTTGGCTTACAATTTCAGAGTTTTTTGGCTTTATTAATTCCCTCATCCTTGGCTTCATTGCCTTTTTTGGGGGGGGGTTGCCTGTGGGGACAGTAAATACATCATGGTTGAGGGAGCAGATGACAGAAGCCATTGACCTCGTAGCAGATGTAAGGTATGGGGAATGGACAGAGGACTAAGTATAATAACCTCCAAACTTCTTCAGCTAGTTCCTACCTCCTGCAGTTTCCACCACGGGTAGAGCCATCCATTGGCTACTAAATATTCAACAATCTTAGGTAGGGCATTTTATATTTAAACTATGGTACCTTGAAAACTGATACATTTATAGGTAGACTATAAGAATATTTTTAAATAAATTTAATTGAAATTTAAAATTAAAGACTACTGGAAAATGTATCTATGTATTTTGCATGTGTGTGTGTGTGTGTGTGTGTGTGTGACTATATATAGTATATGCACCTGTGTGTATTGATGCAGGTACCCTTCCCTGGTATGTTTGCAGAAACCACAGGAGAATGTTGAGTATCCTGCTCTATCCCTCTGTACTTTATTCCTCTGAGAGAGGGTCTTTCTCTGAACCTGGATTACAGAAGACAGCAATCCCTGGTGGTCCTGTCTAGTCTCCTCACAATGCCTGTCCACACCTGTGTTTTTTCATAGGCACTGGGGATTTGAACTCAGGTGCTCATGCTTGTGAAGTAAATCTCTTGCCTCCTGAGCCAGTTACCCAGACCCAATTTGAACATTGTTTTTATGATAATATTTTTTTAATTCAAATTTGAAACAAGCTTGTTTTACATGTCAATCCCACCTATTTGAACATTTTAATAAATTAAAATCTTACAACAAAATGGTAAATGAATCCAAAAATTTTGTAAAGACGCTGCAAATACATTTTGAACGTTTTCTTTCTTGGTGTGGTGATTTGAGTGATACAATTTCTTCATAGTGTCTCAGGCATTTAAATATGTGGTCCCTAGTTGGTGGCACAGTTTGTGTAGGTTTAGGAGGTGTGGCCTTGCTGGAGGAAGTGTGTCATTGGTGGGAGGCCTTGAGAGTTTAAGGACTGTGCCATTTCTAGTTCACTCTGCTTCCTGCTCACGGTGGAAGAAGTGAGCCCTCAGCTTCTGCCCAACTCATACCATCTGTGTGCTGCTGCTGCTGTACCTCCTCCCTACCATGACAGGCTGTGAGCCCTGTGGCACCATAGGCTAAATAAGCTCTTGTCGTTTGTTTTATCATGGTGCTTTGTCACAATAATAGAAAAATCACTAATATACTTGGTTGTTAGTAGTACGGTTTTTCTGCCCGCCGCCAGTCTTGTCCCGCCGCTGCACCAGCCCCAATTAACACAACAAGACTCTGTATTTGATATAATTCTGTTGGCCCATTACTAGTTTCTTATCGGCTAGCTCTGCCTTAATTATTAACCCATTTCTGCTATCTATGTATTTCTCTTACCGGGGAGCCGGCCGGCATTCTGCTTTCTCCAGACTCTCCATCTTGGCTCCTCCTTCCTCCTTCCTATTTCCTCCTTGTCTCCTAGCCCTGCCTATCTTGCTTTCCTATTGGCCAACAGTGCTTTATTCATTAACCAGTATGAGAAACATATACAGAATGACATCTCCCATCACTTGGTTGTTTTTGTTCAAACAAGAATGTGAGTTATAAGATGTGATGGTGCCATTCCATAAACCTCAGTCCAAGCTACCTCATTCTCCTGTTGCCACGCCTTCACCATCATGAGGGACTGTACACTCAAACTGTGAGCCACAGTAAACTACTGGAGTTGCTCTTGTTGGACATTTTTTCACAGCAGCAAGGAGAGTAACAAATACGCATGACAATAATGATGACTTCATGTTATTTGGCCAATTTACACTGTCATCCTATGCTATATTTTATGCTTGTCTGGAGTAAAATTCAATTTTGGAGAAAAAAAGACACAGGAAAGGAATGAATGAAACAGTGTTTACAGACAAACAGAACACATCAATGAACACTCCTAATGGTGAGGTCTCAAGATCATATTTAAGATTGGCTTAAAGAGTAGAGAGATTGAATGCTATTGCTTTTAAATTCTTGAAAAGTTACCTTTTAAAAAAGTAATATTCTTTTTTATATATCTAGATGGTATAGAAGCACCAGCAAAGCATATTAAGAACAAAGCTGTTTTGTTTCTATGCCCTGTGAAGGAAATTTTCTACCATTTAGAGCTGATCATCAGTGAAATAATAGACAGCCTTGCAAAGTTTCCTTATCTCAAAAGTAGTAACACTGGGTTCATTGCATTCTTAGAATGCCTCACCTGCATGTGGTTTCTGTTTAACATCTGGGTTCTTATTTATTTATTGATAAGATCACTCAGTTTAAGGGACTCAGCAGCAGCAGCACTCATTGTGTGCACCTAGAAGTTGGACCAGCTGTGCTCCAGTCTCCTCTTTTTTAATTGAGGTGGTCATCCAGCCCTGTTACGAGCACTTTCCTGCCAGCCTGGTTTCACAGCTGCATCAGCCCCAAATAACACAGAGATGCTGTATAAATTATGAAGCTGTTGGCCATTGGCTATGGTTTCTTCTTGGCTAGCTCTGACTTAACTATTAACTCATTTCTATCAATCTAAGTGTTTCCACGTGGTCTTGGCTTCCGGGGAATGCCAGCCCTGCATTTCCTTTGCCTGCTGCATCTCTGCAGAGAAGAGAGTGATTTCCTGTTTGTCCCTGCTTATGTTCTGATTCTGCCCAGCTATGTTACTTCCTGCCTGTCTGTACAAACCTCTATGGTTAGCTAATGACAGTATCTGCCATGCTATGTCACTTCCTGTCTGGCCAAGCAGTGTTTTATTCATCAACCAATAAGACAAACATACATGCAGAAGAACATTCTCCATCACAGTCCCTCTTAGGAAGATGTTTTAAGAACTTAAAAGGTTAACATGTCTAAGGTACCTGGCAAGTACTTCATTTTAAGTGCTTCTACCCTGTATCTGTTACAAGATCCACATTTTTGGTTACAGACAAATATAGTGTGCCTGGGAGAGGCTGTTCCAGGTGTTTTGGACAATTCTTACATTTCAGAGACTAGATAGACTTCATAACTTCTAGGACCATAGCGTTCTAGAGACTAACATCTGGGAGAATGTAAGTGGGGTGTAGTTACTGTGTTTGTGTGTATGTAAGGGACACTGAAACACCAAGACTGCCTGCATAGGACTTTACTTCCTCCCCAGTTTGTACCGTGGCTTCCTCTGTCGGAAGATAAAGTACATCTCGTTGGAACGGTTTCTATCTTGGTTTCATTGCTGCTGTACAAAATATGCTGTTCCAGTTTCATTCTTTAGGTTGTAATTTTCTTTCTTGAGTCACTTCAGTTTTTCCGAGATCTCAATCTGTAATTATCACACATACTGAAATGTAACACAAACTTTCCTGGAGCTTTCCTGTCTTTCAGAGTATGGTAAATATTTTATCACACGGCTCTGTGATAATCTAGAAAATCAGGTTTCTGGCATTCAGGAGGAGTTTAGTTATTTTATTCATTTGCAGATAGAGTGATCCTGAAGGTCACTACTTGCATTTCAATCAGGGTTGTGCTGCTGCTGCTTTTTAAATTTTTGCCTCCTCTCTTGAAATTATTATCCTGGGAACTTCTAAGAGAGAGAAAGGGAGTAGGGGAGCAAGGAGGAAGCCATAGAGTGGAGGCCCCTGTCCTTTCTGGGCCCCATGAGCCAGGGTCCTGGGGACGAAGTGAGTACTCCTGTGCCAGCTCAGCAGTAGACTGGAATGGGGCTGGCTCTTCTCCACACACTTGTTCCTTTGTCTATTTTTTCTCTAGATCAAGTCTTTTGGCCAATTCCTTAATTACTATGAACTCTGTTCCTTATCTCTGAAATAGAACTACAGAAAGTACTACTTCACTGGTGAGGATTAAGTGAATTGGTATGTAAGAAGGGTGTGTTTACTTGAGAGCCTGGCACGGTCTATTCCATCTCAAGTGTTGGAATCTTTCCCTCAAGATTAGTCTGGTCTAACATTGATCTGTGGCATATCAAGTGTCACTACTGATCTAGCTCTTAAAGAACAGAACTGAACCACAGAGTGGAGAGCCCTTCCCATAAACTCTCTTACTGTAGTAGGTGGATGATAATAGATTTATGGGCTCAATACAGGGAGCTATGAGCAAGGTAATGGTAGTCATGACCTGGATCAAAACTGAGCCCAACTCAGAGTGATCCAGTAAAGCTTTTAGTTCCTGAAATAGAACTGAGCATAACCATTCCAAGAAACATTTGAATTTCCTCCTCCCGCTTTTCCTCCTTTCTTGATTTCTCTTCCTCACCCTCCACTTCTTCCTCTTTCTCTTCTCCTGTCTCCGCCCCCCCCCCCGGGGGGGGGGGGGAAATACATTCAAGAAATTTGCTCTTCCCACAAGGCTCTAATTCCTGGACTTGGAGGAACAGTACCACATACAGGATTGTGCCTCCCACGGCCTTCACTTATGAAACGTGATGAGAATGACCCAGGGAGCCGTAAATTATTTCTGCCTAGAGATAGATCTAAAGGGGTGTATGTTGATACTGCCTTCAGTTTTGGATATTTTAATGTTTGTTAACTGTAAAGCTCTCTTGTTTTATACAATGTCTGTTTATATTGCTTTGGTTCTAAAAGAATGAATACGGAGGAATACTTGAAGTACTTCACTTACTTGTCTGTATGAGATGCTTATTAAGAGCTGCCTTGAAGGACTGGGGAGATGGCTCAGTGGTTAAAGTGCTTACCATGCAAGTGTGAGGGCCAGAGTTTGGGTCTCCAGAACCCACATAAATGCCTGGTTGACTTTGTGACCTGCCTGTAATTCCAGCAAGATTGGAAGGTGAACAGAGGATTCCCAGAGCAAGCTGGTAGGCAACACTTACTTACACACATACCACACATGCAGGTGGAAAAGAAAAACAACTCTTAGAGACTGGAGCTATTCACCCAGAATCTCAGACCTTAGGAGGCTTAGTTAGAAGGGTAGAAGGTCAAGGTCAGGCTGAGGCACATACTGAGACCCTTTCTTAAAATTTAAAAAAAAAAAAGTAAATAAAAAAGGAAAGCAAGGAGGGAAAAGATGAAGGAAATCCAATAGCAAATATATAGCTCAAGGTTTTATCTGATGTCGAAAATGTCTTACTTGTTCCTAAACTGGACTGTGGTTAGCTGACCATAATAACAGTTAGTTTCTCAGACCTAAAAATATTGAGAAGAGAATAACATTTAGAGTGAAAGCAGAACTTCATCAGCAGTGGCTAAATATGTAAATACCTGGGTTAGACCTAGAAGTATGTGTGGCGAAAGGCTGAAGAAATTATCAAAGAACTGTTTGAAATAGCACTGAGCATGCTTTTGCCTTGAAAGAGTGTTTGTTGTTTGTGCACGTGTGTTGTCTGGGTGCATTCATTTTATTTCCATAAATTACTATTTTGCCAATGTAGCATTTTAACTTATTTTTTTTTCTTCAGCTTTGAATGTTTTTTCTTTTCTTTTACAGCTTATGGGAAAGTATTTCTAGTTCGTAAAATAAGCGGTCATGATGCTGGAAAGCTGTATGCCATGAAAGTTTTGAAGAAGGCAACGATAGTTCAAAAGGCTAAAACTACAGAGCATACGAGGACAGAACGACAAGTTCTGGAGCACATTAGACAGTCGCCATTTTTGGTGACATTGCACTATGCTTTCCAGACAGAGACCAAACTTCATCTCATCTTAGGTAAGTGTCCGTTGTCATCATACTTTCTATGAGAACATTTTCTTTAGGTCTGGAGGCAACACAGTTTGGACTTAGAAGAAACTGTTTGGCCTCTCATTCTTCTCTTTGTTGGTGGTATTTCTGTTACCTTGCTTTGGAAGTGAGAGCTCCCCCCACCCCCACCCCCACCCCCACCCCCACCCCCGCATGAAGAAATTTGTATACCTCTGTCCCAGTGGATTCAGTGTGCATCCATGCAATGCAAGGAACTTGATGGCCAAGTGGGCTCTGATTTGTACTTTAGTTTCTCCAGAGTGTGCAGGTTTGAGCTGACAGCACAGCAGTGCAAGCCAATGGTTAGGCCCATTCTCTCTCTCTCTCTCTCTCTCTCTCTCTCTCTCTCTCTCTCTCTCTCTCTCTCCTCCCCTCCCTCTCTCTCCCTCCCCCTCCCCCTCTCTCCCCCCCGTCTCTCTCTTTCCCTCTCTCTCTCTCCCCCTCCCTCCCTCCCCCTCCCTCTCCCCCTCTCTCTCTCTCTCTCCCCCTCCCTCCCTCCCCCTCCCTCTCCCCCTCTCTCTCCCTCCCTCCCTCTCCCTCCCTCCCTCCCCTCCCTCCCTCTCCCTCCCTCCCTCCTCTCTCTCTCTCTCTCTCTCTCTCTCCCTCTCTCTCTCTCTCAGGACATAGCACCCTCAGTTATTGCTCCAGTGCCTGCGTGTATGATTTCCTTACTCCCTGCTGCGATAATGGACTAACCCTATGAGACTGTAAGCTAGCCCACAATTAATGCCTTCTTTTGTAAGAGTTGCCTTGGTTGTGATGTCTCCTCACAGCAATAGAACAGTGAGTCAGACATTTCCTAACTAATATGTTTTCATTTTACTCAATACTCGTTGAATTTATCTATAGCTGTCAAACAAATCCCCTAGAGTGGAGTGGCTAAGCAGTGATTTATTTTCTTAAGACTCTGGGGAGCTGGGAAGGGCATTTCTCTACTGCCTTAGGCTGCTGTCACTTACTTGCTATGTAGTAGAAGATCCATGGTAGATAGTTTCCTGTCTGACAGTTGGTGCTCTTGTTGGCTGGGCCGCCTTGTTTCTCTTCAGTGTGGCTTCCCATCACTTAGTACAGCAAGTCAGCTTCACACTTGCCTCCTGAGAGCAGCACAGGAACCCTGCTTAGAGTGAGGTGGTGGAGGCTGTGCAGCTCAGCCAGGAACTTAGAGGCAGCCTTTGTGTCAACACATGATCAGCCTAGATTTATACCCTGCTGAGAGGGAACTGCAGAGTCTGTGTTCAGGCATAACCAATTACAAATGGTTTGTCCAGTCCAGGAAAACTTCCTTGCCTCTGTCTTTTAGGTTATTTTTACTTCTATTGAATTTCAGGATTTGGGAAGTTAGATATAAAGGCTACATGATATTGATGGTAGATATTTGGGGCTGGACTATACAGTAAGAACATTTCATATTGTAAAACATTAGGAGAAACCTGTTACCTGGTTGTTACTAATTCAGAATGCTAAAATTGAATTAGTAGATGACTATATGAGTCCTTCATTAAAATCTTATTTTTTTCCCTTAAAAGTAAATATGTTCTGGGTGGTGTGTTGAAACTATATGATTTTAGCATACTAAGACATGGTTAATATAACAAAACAAGTTATGTAAACTTCATATATATTCATAAAGATTTTCCTTGGTCTTAAATTTCTGCATATTTCCATTCCACTCCATTGTGTTCTTGTGTAGTTCCCTATGACTGTATCCTTAAATTGTTTGTAGTTTTGTCCTTCAGGGTTTAACTTATACATATATTGCTTTCAAGTTTCATAGAACAGTCATTTGGGTCGAATCTGTATTTTAACCATATGTGATTGTGTCAAAAATCCCTTCAATTGCATGTGTGTGTGTGTGTGTGTGTGTGTGTGTGTGGTTCTATATCTTCAAATTTCTGAATATTTTTTTATCTTTTAAACCAGCAACAATGTGTCATTGTAGGATTAACTTTCTTTTTATTGTCTCTCCTGAGGCTGCATCTTTTTATATTCTCGAAGAGCCATATAATATGTTCTGAGTTTGTACAGTTCCAAGAATTACTTATTTGTACTTCTTGTTCATTTCTTCTCAGTGTCTAGGATCTCTTAGAAAGATTAGATGTTTATGATAAGTATTTCTCTATTTTTCACTTTTTAACTTTATTTACAATGCTTTTATCAAATAAATTGAATTTTATATATAGTAGAATTTATTTTAAAAATTATCCTTATGGCCTCAATTTTGAGTCATAATTGAAAGACCTTCTGTCCTTTCAAATTTATAAAGGAATTTACTGTTTTATGTTTTTGTTAGTATTTGCGTGCTTTTTGCTTTTGTTTGGAGAACTTTGAATATGACAAGAAATAAGGAGCCAGCTTTTTAGATGGCCACTCAAGTTTCCCCACATCACTGAGAAAGAAACTCATTCTTTACCTGACTTGAGGTGTGGCCTTTTCCATCTATGATCATGTCATGTGTGTTTGTATATATGTCTTGACCTTCTCTTCTGTTTGGCTTAATGGATAATGCCAGAGCACCCTACTGGATTGCCTTCATGTAGGCATTACAGTGTATTCTAGTATTCGGTAATGCCAGTTCTCCAACAACCCTTGGTTTTTATTGCTGATACTTTATAGAGGGCTGTTTCCTGTTACTTTTCAACATGAGCTTTGTAATCACATTGTCTTGTTCTAAAGGGAGAGAAAAAAAAAACTTGTTAATAGATTTTCCTGGGATTTCTTTAAATTAAAAAATTAACTTTGTGCAAACTGACATTTTGATGACATTGGTTAGTCGTGTTCAAGAAGATGGCCTGTTTTTACCTGTAGGGCTCTGCATCTGAGATCTTCAAGAGTATTTGAACATTTTCTTTCTGCCTGTGTATCTTGTTATTGTAAACCCCACCTACTAGGTCTTATAGCTGAAGAACTCCACCTTTTTTTTTTTTTTTTTTCCCTGTAATTTTATACCTTGAGACCTTAGTACTTCGTTCTTTCTTCTCGACCTGCCTTAGGACATGTTGTTTGGCTTCTGTGACTTCTGTATCTCTTATTTTCCTGCATGTTTAACTGAAGGAGATATATAGCCAGAGCCATTCCTGCTGTTTTTCAGGATGTTTTAGAGATTCAAATCTAGGCTAACATCAGACCATGGCTCACTGCAGAATGCTTGACAGGGCTTACTCCAAGGGGATAAAATTTGCTTGGTTGGCACAGGCTTCTCCAAATAAGATAATTATAATGATAGTAGTATCTCACCAGATGCTATCTGTGACATTCGTTTTTAGTAGCCAGTTATGGAACAGACTAGCATTTCTAACAGAACTGAGCGTGTATGATTGCTTCCCACAATAAGCTTTAATTATAATTATCTCTCATTTGTTTATATTCTATCTCCCATTCTCTAAATCAGTAGGCAGTACTTTTTCTGACCAGTAAAGGACCAGATGGTAACTATTTTAAGCTTTGCAGGCTTTTCAGTCTCTTTGACCATAGATTGTAGTAAACAAAAAGGCATAGTACAGTTCCAATAAAATTTTACTTATAGAATTGGTATTGGGTTAGATCTGCCCTCTGAGTTATTATTTGACGACCCTTGCTCTGAACCCATCTCTTGAAAGTGAGTGCATGAGAGTGTATGTTACACATGCATGCACTTACGCACACATGGAAGCCAGAGGTTGTTGACGTTAGGTATTGTTCATAATCTATCTCTACCTTATCTTTGAGACAGGGTCTTTCACTGAACCTGGATCTCATCAGTTAGACTGAACTGGGGATTAAAAAGGCCCCTTAGGGCTTCTTTTGTCTTGACTTCCCCAGGTCTAGGATTACAGGCATGTGTTTCCATATCTGGCTTTTTATGTGGGTTCTGGAGATTAAACCCAAGTCTTCATATAATAGCAAGGCATTTACTGAGTCATCTCTCCAGTCCAGTTAAGTCACACTTGAGTTTAAAATGTTGCTCTATAGCATTAATAGCTCTTTAGGCTCCTTTGTTTTATTTTAACTATATGACCCCTCTCACTCTCCCTCTCTCTCAAACACACTTTATATTTCTTGCAGCTTTCCCCAAATCCTACAGCATGACAGCTTGCTCTTTTACCTGTGTTGATACAAGAAATATAAAAACATTTTCTTCTATTCTCTCCCTTTTAGAGCTCATATTATTTCAACAGAAGTTGGAATTTTGTGTGGGAAATAGTCTGTACAAAACAGTTTCTCTTTCAGTAGTCTTTGAAAATGATGACTTTTTTCAAAACACCAGCGGATCTTTGGCTTTAATAATCAGTCAAGTTAATCAGTGGGATTCATTAGACATTAAAGAAGCAAATGACAAGTGTATTTATAAGGGTGCTGCCAAGGAACATTCTTAGTGAATCCTCCATCAGTCTTGTAGACAGTTCTGTCCTCATGTGTTATTTCAGTGAGAGTTGGATGTTTAAGACATTAAAGTTCACTCTGGAGGTTTAGTTTCATCTCAGAAATTGCAAAGGTGTTGATGCTCGATGAGGTGGCAACAATGGCTCATTGTGCATTGTAGTCAGTAATGTGGCAGAACAGACGGGGACTGTCTAATTCTCAAGACTGAGAAGAAGCCATTCTGTGCTGGCTGTGATGAGCAATGCTAATGTAATGTAATTGTATGAAGTGGGGGCACATGAAACTTGAAACAGAAAGGATGGTGTGTGTGACTGGAGAGTGAAAGCAGAAGAGAGACTTTCCTTGAAGGCAGGAGTTGCAATTAGCCTGTCTGCTCTGCTGCTTGCCCTCCCACAGTAGGCTCGCAGGGTTGTGAGCGAGACAGCTGGAGGCAGCTCTCTGGCTCCACCTGTGGCTCTGCTGCTGCATCTGCAGTGGGAGGCTGCAGTGGAGGCGGTCCTGCAGTTCTCTGTGGGACTTTAAGCCCTGGGCATTTCTCCGCTGGCTGATAAAAGCAAATGAACTTGAGAATAGTGGGGAGATTTCAGGATTCAACATTAGGTGGTATGTACAAAGGCTGTGAAAACCTGTGAGTGTGCTCTACCAAAAGAAAATTGTCTGCTCCCTCTCAACAGAGATAGTTATCCCTTTAGCTCTAATGCAAGGGCTTTCGGTAGGGATGTTAAGAGTGCCATTGCTTCGGCAGCACATATGCTAAAATTGGAATGATACAGAGAAGATTAGCACGGTTCCTGCACAAGGATGACACGGAAATTCATGAAGCGTTCCATATTTTTAAAAGAGTGCCAGGAGAAAAGATGTCAGAATACAGTTGAATCTGACTTTTTATTTTGAAATGTACCAAATGGATAAATAGTCTATGCTTAAAAGACAACATTTTGATTGAGAGCGAGTGTCATTTTAACCTAATGAAGATACTATTTATTCATGGCAAGTGACATTATTTGCAGTGGGCATTCTCTGTTTAATACACACTAGAAAAGTTTGATGTATATTATCTGTTCTTGAGAATAATCCTATAGACTGTGGTTGCTTAATGTTTTTAAGTTTTTTTAATTTGACAGTTTCATACATGTATGTAATGAATTTTAATTATTCTCAGCTCCCCATATTACCTTCCTTATTATCTCCAGCTTCTTCCACTGAAACATTTCTTTCCAATAAGGCTCCATACTAATGTATGTGGCCCACTGAATTTAAATGGGACTTTAGCATGGGCCTGGTTAGAAGCTTATTTACTAGGGAGCTTTATGTCACCCAAGAAAGTGACAAGCCTCTTCTCCCATGCACCATTAACTCAGTAATCCCTTAGGGAGGGGTGCAGCCTCATAAGCTCTTACCTCTTATGTGGCGAAATTTTGTTAATCCTAATCTTGCACAGGTAGCCACGGTTGCAGTGAGTTCATGGGCACATAAGGTATATCATGTTCAGAAGACACTGTTTTGCATCAGGCTTATCTAGTATGGCTCTTCAATTCATTTTGCCCTTTCTTCCATTACGTCCCCTTAATCTTGGGGGGCGGTGATATACGTGTCCCTTTAATAACTGAGCCCTTTCTCTGCACTTTAGCCAATTGTGAGTCTTAATGTTTAACTGCTGTTCACTACAAAAGAGCTTCCTCTGCTGAGGGCTGCACTAATCTATGGGTATTAATGAGGCAGTTTGTTACTGTGTCTATTTAACAAAATAATAATAATAGGCTCTGCCCTTGGAACTATGGGTTCATGGCTGGGTTTACAGTGCTAGACAATAGTTCCATTCTGTGGAGCAGGCCTGAAACCCAACCAGAAAGTGGTGTGTTGCCCCATAGCTCTCATGCCAATATTGCAACAGCCACGCCAGACTGATTGTTATTGTAGCTCACAGAGTTTATCTTTGTGTAAGACTCTTGATGACTTCTTTTCTAGGAGCCCTAGGAGCCTTCATAGGATCACCGTCTTCTCTCTGTTTGCAGTGGCTTATCTGACTTCACTGAAAATAAATCAGATTTAGTTGCTATAGACTCAAATTTTCTTCCACTCTCCTCCTTACTTTAAAATTATTTCTATCTTGGGACTGCCTCATAGATTGACAGTGAATAAGGATATTGCTTGAGATGGTTGATGTTAATTGTCTACTTGACAGAATCTCCTTGGAAGATGGGCCTTCAGACATGCCTATGGGGAATTAAATTGATTTTGTTGATATGGGAAGACACACCCACTGAGGCTGGCACCATTCCATGATGGAACCTTAGGCAATGTAAATGTAGAACATGAGCTGCGCAGCAGCATGTATTTTTCCTTCTCTGCTTCCTGACTGGATGTGCTATACCAGGTACTCAAGTCCCCGCACCTTGACCTCCCCACTGTGGACTGTACCATTGAACTACGAGCCACAAAAGACTCCATCTTCCTGAAGTAGCTTTTGTCGAAGCATTTCATCAAAGCAATAGGAAAAGGAATTAAGATTGATATGAGTTACAACTTTTTTTTTTTTTTTTTTAGGACACACAGTTGATGTTGAATATAAATGGCTTCTACCTTTAAGAAAAAATGATTTTATTTTTAACTCTGTGAATATGTGTGTGGGTTTGTGCTTGTGGATACAGTGCCCAAAAGGCACGGATGAGGGGTTCAGGCCCTCTAGAGCTGGAGTTTTAGGTGCCTTATGTGGGAGCTGGAAACTGAACTTGGCTCCTCTGCAAGAACAATAAACAGTATGTCCTCTTAGCTACTGAGCCATCTTACCAACTCCAACCCCAGCTTCTGCTTTTTTTCTTTTTTTTTTTTTTTTTGAGAAAAAACTTAATAAAAAATGGCAGTATTTACCAAATTCAATATGTAAATATATTGTGACTCAGCAATCCAGTTTTAGAACTCTGGCCTACCAAATAATACCTGCCCAACTGCATAAAATGTATCCTGAAGGCATTTTTGTCAGTATTTTCTTCTCTAAGTATTATGAGAATAAGAATGTCAGTACAAATGTAGGTTGTCTGTAGGCCAGAAAATCTTAGATTTCTTTTCCCAGAGTCACAAAGGAATGTGACAAATATTTTTATAGTCACTTTTAGATGTTTTACTATTTACTTGCCACCAGGTTCCACACTGATTATTTTTCACAGATCAGCTGGTTAGTCTTTGCAAGCAGTCCTTCAGGATTGGTGTATCATCATTGTGATGAGATGAGGTGTCTTGAGCTAAATGGCTGGCATCTGAAGAAATAATGTGGCGTCTGTGTGTCTAGCTCCTGTGTTATGTTGGTGTATCAGGAGAGGCAGCAGATTGTGAAAAAGAGCTGTATTGTCTATTTTGTTACTTTCCTTTGTCTTTTCTGATTTACCCTTATTACTTACTCCTTAATAAGTCTTCTTGCCATATCGTCACCTTTGGGTTACTCCATTGCTTAAAGTAACCCACCCATTTTCATTTACTTGGAATGGGTGTTATATTAAATAGATTTTGTTTTTTGTTTCTCTGACAGCTGGATTTTGGCTCCTAGTTCCAGTCTGTTGTTTCTCATTCCATTTCATCTGAGCCTGTAGCGAGGCTTAGCATCATGGTGGAAGGGCATGGTAGAAAACAATAATCCTCACCTCTAGTATCCAGGAAGCAGAGAACAGTAACAGGAAGGGGCCAGCCAAGGTACACCTGAGAAAGTCATGACCTCAGCAATACATGTCCTCCAGCCAGGCCTCACCTTGCACCACCTTCCAGTAGTTTATTCAGACTTTAAATTCATCAGGGGATTATTAAACTGTTAGTAATTAGATTCCTTATGAGCTAGTGCATGTTAGAAATACCTGCGCAGACATACCTAGAAGTGTGCTTAAATATAATCTAGGCGTCTCTCAATCCATTTGAATTGACAGTCAAGATTAATGATGACATACTGAACTCCACAATCAGGCTTTCAGGCTAATCTGTCCAGCCTGTCTCCTCTCCCACTCAGTCTCCTACTGTTCTGCTCTGCTACCTGTGCTGTAACTGAGCTAAACGATTCACTCACTCCTCTGTAAAACATGCATTTCCTGTTCAAAAGTTTCTCTGTTTGAAAGCTGTTTCAGCATTTCCTACCTGAGAGTACCAGGTGCAATACTTGATCTCCCCAGCCCTTTGCTATCCCACTTTGCCTGGAGTTGTTTGACTTAAATAAAAGGATGTCTGTAAAATGCTTAGTGCCATCCCTGGCAGCTAGTGATCATCAGTGTAACTGTATCAAAATAAAGTCGAGAAAAGTACAAGATGGAACTGGAACATCTTGTTGTGATATAAAGAAGAAAGTGTAATGGGGGCAGAGGCAAAGCTCTCCCTTGTGGAATAATACTGACATGGAGGAGAGGAGTTATAAAATCATCACTCCATACCAGAATGAGTGGGTGATAGTTGAGTGAGAAGCAGGGTATTTTTGCATAATCTCAGTTCATTTCTTCATAGTTTGCCAGTTGATGACAAGGGGAAACATAGTAACTTTATAGTGGAGAATCTTGGCAATCAATATTTTAATGACTCTAAATTAATGACATGATCAAAATTAACTCTAGTGTTGGGAAAACTAACTAACCCATAATTTCTTTGTGGTCTAAGAGGATATCATCATCTGTTGGTATTTGTATTACTTTTTGCTGATCATGACAAAACATCCCACATTGAGGATTGGCCCACACTAGGGATGTAAATCTTCAGACATGTCAGAAGCAAGAACAGAAAGGCAGAAGCTTTCGAGTATATGTTACATAAGTTCTAGTGCCTCGTGTGATCTTGAGCTGGGTTTTAGAGAGGAATAAAGTCACTGCAGAACATTGGGCAGATGACACAATTCGGTCAGGAAGTCTAGATAGGATAAGGATGTTTTGTCATGTAGTTATGTGAGAGAATGCCGGTGGGAAGTTTTAGGAGTAGAGATCAGTGTTTTCAGCTGGTTCAGGAAAGATGTGCGCATGTGTAAGGGCAGAGGAGAAGAGAATGCCACAGCAAATGAGCAAAATGTAAGTGTATTGGGTTTTCATAGTGGATTCATGGAGATTCTTTGTATTGTTATGCAGTTTGATAATTTTGAAGTTGTAACAAGCTAAACTTTTGCTTTTGTTTGCTTGCTTCATTTTGCTTTAATAAGGCCATAGTTGAGGCATTATATTGAAAAGTTCCTTATTTGGGATCACTGTACGGAGTAATGGATTGTTTTTTCAGCTTCCTAAAGACAGGAACAGTTTGAGAGTATCCCTCAGGGCTCATATTGTGGACCTGGAAACGGTACCAATTTTCTAAAACCATGTTTCCCATGGTTGTAATTTCTTGCTGTTCTGACTTTTTCCAAAGCCATAATAGCATAACAAGAAAGATGGACATATTGTAGTATCCGTTGTGTTGTTATAATGGGTTACACAACACTTCTCACAACTGAACATTTGATGATGCTTGATTGTAAACAATGGGAGCTTCCAATCCCTGGTAAGAGCTGTGAATATAGCACATCTATCTGTTTGAACATGTAGGTGGATTAAAATGATAGTATTTCAGGAAAGTTAAAGAGGTTTGCAAGGCTGCAAATATTCTTGCAGGCAAAGCCAAGTTTTGTTTGTTTCTTCTCCAAGAACACATAGCTCTGTTGTCACTATTGTAAGACACAAATTGCTGCCCTTGAATTAATCTACCCTAAAAATCTGCCACTGATTATTATGGCTTAGCACAGCATTAGGAAAGGGGGGGGGGAATTTAAGCTGAAAAGCTGAAAATGGTGGCCCACACACCTGTTATCCTAGCACTTGGGAAGCTGAGTTAGGGTGACTATTAGGAATTCAAGGGTACCCCGAGCAAGTACCAGGCCAGCCAAGACTCCATAAAGAAGATTTAAAACTCAGTATTTACCATAGCTAGCTATCTTGCTTGCTTGCTTGTTTCCTTTCTTTTTCTTCCTTCCTTCCTTCCTTCCTTCCTTCCTTCCTTCCTTCCTTCCTTTCTTTTTTAAATCCTGCATACAATCTCCATAAAATGTCTACTGCTCTAGAGTGTTTTGACTTCTGATGAGCCTTCAAAAATTTAACTGGGACAAGCATATAAGTTAGTGAAGTTATATGGCCAAAATATGTAGGATTACATAGCCCTGAATATTTAAATATTTGAAGGTAGAATAGTTGATCTGACAATAATTAGCAAGGCCAACATTCTGAGAAGGGAATACATAGCAGAGCAGAAAAGGGGAGCATATAAAACAGTGTGTCTGGATTCCTGCTGCTACATATTCTCCACCTGATCAGATGTATTACTCTGGGAAGTTCATTTAGTCTCCAACTTTCACTCATCTCTGACAACCACTGTATTTTCTTTAATACTACAATATTATTCTGATAGTACCTACTTTGTAGTATTGTATGGATCAATTTTTTTTTTCCTCGCTGAATAGAACTTGTACAAAATAAGTGCCCAGTGTCTATAGTTGCTTTTCTTAGGCTAGCCTCAGAAGCAGTGAGGTGTGTGTTTAGGCTAGCCTCAGACACCTGACTGATTTCCTTTCAGGACTGCTGTCCCTGATTCTAGGGAATTAAGGTGCTACATCAGTAGCCAATGGTGTATACTGACAATATTACTTGTTTCATGTTATCATTTTATTTTGTTGTTGATTATAGTATAAACTAATAATAATCATACAGGCAAAAGCTGAAGAATTGTGAGTAAAAACTAAGAAAAACAAAACAATCAGACAAAACAAAATGAGAAACAACTCAAGCTTGCAGCCATGCCAGATGCCAGTAGGGACTTATGAAGAAATTGCTAAAAAACATATGGATCCATAGTTTTATGGGGAAAGTTACTCAGGGCACGTGAACTGGCCTGGGAAAGAGTCCACCAGGCAGATGGACATATGTAATTTTAGTAGCAGTTTCACTCAGATGCCCTTACTCAGTTCTGGAAATGTGGTCTATGCCCTGCTCAGAAAGTGCAGGGATCTGACCAGTGTTAAGGTGGGCTTTCTTGAGCGAAAGGGCTGAGAACCTCAGTCTCTGATGCCAGTGAAGATTTGATTTGACTCCTTGTGATTATCACTGACCATTTTGAAGTCAGTGGTTTGGCTCTGGCTCGAAAATTGATTGTGATGCCTGGTTCTGATTCTCCTTCTGTTTGTCGTTGTTTTGAGATGAGACTTTATACCTTTTTACTCAAACTCACCTTGGGTAGGTTATATAGGCCGGCTTTGAACTCAAGATGCTTCTGCCTCTGCCTACTGAGTGCTGAAGTACAGCTATTTACCATTATACTTGGCTCAATGCTCTCCTTTGAATTAAAACTTCACAATTCAACTTGGTAGAGCAATATCAGCAATGCCCTTTTCTATCTGGTTTTTTGTTTCGCTGCCTGGTGGGCATGCTCCAATTTTACCTGGAGTCATTTGATCTCCTGATGTACAGAGAGGTGTAATGACCCCAGAGCCTCAGTTTCTTGATACATCTTCGGTAGTCAGCTCACTGGATTAAAAAAGAAAAATTCCATGTTCCCTATTACTTTTCTTAAGCGTGAAAGCCCACCAGTCTAATTGGAATTGTACTTAAACTGTGGAATAGCTGTGTCAAACCTGTTGAATATATGGCAGAGTGACCAGATAAAGCGTGGTTCTGTGTGAGTGTCAGAGTCAGTATAGCATCCGGAGGTTGTCCTCTGACCTTCACATGTGTGTTGTGGCATGTACCCACTGGACACACACACAGCAATAATAAAGTTTTAAAAATGGATTTGGATTGCAGTTGATGAAAGTTGTGGCTAATATTTTTATTATATAATATCAAAGAAGTATATTTTTTACTGCGTTCATCCTTTCTTTCTAAAAATAAATGTTTCCCTCCAAAGACAACCCAAGAGGTCAAAATGTAGAGAGGTGATAGGGTTACAGGGTTACAAGCCTAAGGGATTAGAGATGGGGATTTGAGGCCAATAGAGTGGCTGTTGGACATGGAAGAGGAGAACCCTGCAAACAAAGGAATAAATGAGTATATAGAAGAGAGTTGTAAGTTGCCCATCTACTTAATACCTGGAAGGCTGAGACACTTTGTCCCCCTTGACTTGGGGGGGGTAAAGGGTTTGCGGTTAATTACTCCCATAAACACAACAAAATTTTAGTCAAATTTCTAGAAGGAGCATTCTGTAGCAGTACTAATCACATCTAGGGCTGGAGAGATTGCTCAGCAGTTAAGAGCATGTACTACTCTGGGAGAACCTGAATCCTATTCCAGAATCCATGTACCTCAAAACTCCTGTAATTCAGTTCCAGAGCAGCTTCTGGCTTCCATAGGCATTTGTACTCACTAGGGCTATATAGTGAGACCCTGTCTCAAAAAAAAAAAAAAAAAAAAAAAATCAGAATTAATGATGACAGTGAGGTATTCATTCAAAGGCCACCCGAAAAAGGGCAAAATATAGATATTGAGAAAAGACTTCATAGTTCTCATACTTACTTTGTGTTTTCATAGCAAAGCCAAATAATTACATACATGGAAACCCAGGATTCAAATAATGTTGCTAAAATTAAAAATAGAATAATTACAAACTTACCCCACTAACACAGTTGCAAACAAGGGCTAGTCTCCTGAGAACTTGCCTCTAAGGTTAAAGGTAAGAAATAAACATTCTTCAACTAAGCTTAGACATTAACTGTTCAGGACTGGACAGCCCCTGTTTGCATGGAGTACCTGGATTTTGCTTAGATCTTGTTCTATATTAATCACCCTTTTTATATGTTTGGGGAGCCACTGGCCTGACTTGCTCTTGGTCAGTGCTGAGTCTCCCATATGGCTCAAGCTGATACCTTCCCCTACACTCCTTGGGTCTAGTCTTATCCTATAGTTTCTGTAGCAAGCTTTCTTTTTTTGGCCACCAACACCTAAATGATGACATGAAGTCTTACTATTAATCTTGAAAGCTTTTTCTTTAGCTTAGGCTTGTTCCCAACTGGCTCTTATAACTTCAATTAACCTGCTTCTGTGAATCTACATTTTGTCATGTGGCTTTTTGACTTCTTTTCCATTTGTGTAGATCCAACTCCCTCCATGTCTGTCTGGCACCTGCTGCCACACCAGATTATAATCCTGAATTCCTCCTTCTGCCTGGAAGTCCTGCCTATTTCCTCCTGTCTAGATATTGGCCTTTCAGCCTTTTATTAAACCTATCAGGTGCCTTAGGCAGGTGAGGCAAAACTAACACATCTTCATGCAGTGTCAACAAATATCCCACAGTGGGTTTTCTGGACCTAGAACCTGGTAGCCAACAGTGGTAGATTCCTGGTGTTTGAGTAAAATAAGAAACTATGAATTTATTGAGATAGAGCTAAAAAACTGAATGTTTAGTGAGGGTCACAGTAGCTACATACTTTCATACTACTTCTCCAAAGGTGGTTGTTAATTATAAAGATGAAATGTGTGCTTTCTTTGTCTTATGGTAGACAACCCAAAGAAACCACTTTACTGAAATAATCAAAGTAAAAGTCATTGATAGGAGGATGAGTTGACATAGTGTACCAGCTGAGAAGATGCCACAAGCAGATTATCCTCTAGAGATGCACTTGTGAGTATGATGATGGAGATGTGTAAGGCCAGCTCACTGTGATGTGGCCTACAAATTGACACACTTGTAACCTAAAGTGCCAAGGTTAGGGAAATCCAGGAAACATTGAGCACATATTGTAATTTGAGAAAATATACCAAGTTGTATCTAGTCACTATAGGAGACATCTGGGGAACAACTTAAGTAACAAATTCAGGATTGAGGGTTAGATGGTATGATAAATTCATGTAAATTTTAAGTTTGTGATTATGTTGTATGAAAGTTTGTGTATGATGAAGCTTCACTTTGGTTGTTTGGTAACTTAGCTGTTTTGTAAAAAGAGTTCTGTATGCTGTGCTTACAAGTCTTCTGCAAGTTAATGGTTGATTCAAAATGAAAAAAAAAAAGAAAGAAAAACAAAACATGTTTCTGTATAAAAGTGCCAAATAACTATAAAGTGTAATTTTTAGAGTATACTTTTAAAAATATGATGTACTTGGTCAATAAATTTACTCTGTGTGTATAGATTGGAACACATTGCTGTTTATAACAGAACTATACCATGTTTATGTTTGTAAACTAAATATTGTTAAAATTCTGGTTCTCACCAAATTGAACTATATGTTCAAAGTTGTCTGGATCCTACCCCCCGAACGGGATTTTTTTGGTGTGTTTGTAGAGATGGACAAACAGACTTACAATTCCTATTCAAATACAAAACAAACAGAAATAGCTATCCTGAGCCTGCTACATCAGAAATATAGATGGGCATTTTTATGCCTTTCCACAGTGTCAGAATGTATTAGATGACTAACTGTAAATTCAACATGCTTTGTTGGTTTTCTTGGCTGCAGTTTACCTAGTAACCCTGATATTCCTTGATAGCTAGCTAAGAAAAACCAGGACCTTTTATTACAATCTTAAGTTAATGTTAGACCAAATTTACATATCCCAGTAAACGATCAGCCTATATAACTATGTGGGTTAAGGTTAAGGAAGTTGCAGCAGAGTTGAAAACGGTTTCCTGAGAAACTGGAAAGCAGATATAGATGGCAAAAGAGATTCACCACAGGTGGTATGCAGGATATTAAGAACCCACTAAAAGGTTTGCTGGCATCTTAGCTTCAAAATCTAGCTATTGAGGAGCCTCAGGGTAAAGTGGAGTTGCCCAGCAAAATGTAGGATCCTGAAGGTTCTAGAGATAAAGTACAGAACCAGATCTAGACTAGGCCTTGGAGTGGGCCCAGTCAGCAATGGGGACAGACCCAGTTGACACCTTAGGGAAACTTGGGAATTCATTCCCTTGATGTGTACAGTGACTAGTCAGCGTGAAGATTATTGACAACTCCTCTTTACGTGGTCCATATGTGAGCATTGTGGGACCCCTTCCATTGTCTGGCATGTTCAATAAGTTCTCAGGCCTAGTCTTTCTGGTATGACTTTTTAAACATGCCATGTGTTCATGAAGTCCACTTTACTTACTTGTTCTACTTTTAGGAATAGATTAATTTTGTATCTTGAAGGTAATGTTAGAGAGATAGTACTTCTTTTAAAAATTGTGTGTGACTGTATGTATGTACACTTTTGTGTACATGTGCATGCAGGTTCGAGTGTGTCTGTATGTAAAAGCCAAAGGTCAACCTCGGGTGTTTTCTTCAATTGTTTTTCTGCCTTATTTTTCATCTAGGTAGGTCACTGGCTGCCTCTACAGTCCCACTCCACACCCAGTGCTGGAGTTACAGGGCATGCCTATCTTTTTACAAGAATGCTAGCTCATGCTTGGGAAGACACTTTGCAGACTGAGCCATGTCCTTGTTTAGGTGCCTAATGAAGTTCAGAGTCATCTTGCCATTGTGTTTTCACTTAAAATGGAGTTCAGTGATACTTGTAAAATGGAGTCTCTTAGGACAAGACAGTCTTTAAAGAGTTTCAACAATATGGAGTAACTTAGAGCAGTCTGTTCTCAACAATAACTCTGTCCAGTTCTCTAAAAAGAAGGCATGGAGAATAATTAAAATATCTGAGGAGTTGGGGATTCCTGTCCTCCGCCCAACTCGTATTGCTAGGCTGGGAGGCTCTGTGTTGGCTTGGGAGGCTGAGTGCAGAGCTCTCATCCCAGTTCTGCTCTGCTTGTGGGGTGAGGGTACCGTGCTGTTAGAGGGAAGCTGAGAGGCCAGAGACTGCTGCCCTTACCCAGCACCCTGCCCGCTATGCAGGGATAATAGCACTTGGAGAGAATCTGGCCACATCCTCTATGCTCCAGGGCAGGAAATACGATCTGGATGGAGGAGGTTGGATGACACAAATCTTTAATTCAGACCTTGAGGCTGGAGGGCACACCTGTAATCTGGGCCACACCTTCTGTTGGAAGTGTGTCACTGTGGGGATGGGCTTTGGGGTCTTTTTCTCAAGCTTCACTCAGTGTGACAGTCAGCGGAGTTCCTGTGGCCTGAGAGCCCAGATGGAAGGGCTCAGCGCCACTTCTGCCTGCACGCTGCCATGCTCCCTGCCACGAAGGACTAACCCTCCGAACTGGAAGTGAGCCCCCGCAATTAAATGTTTCCTTTGTAAGAGTTACCAAGGTCATGGGGGCTTTTCACAGCGTAAGAAACCCAAACTAAGACATGGGGTAAGAATAGATCTCAAATACTGTCCTCAAACTGCTCATTTAAGAGCCTGAATTTGTTATATCGGAGTGGAGCAATTAGTGCCCCAGAACATTATTGGAAACGATTGGGCAACTGAAGAACAATTAGTGGAAACTAGCATCTGTTTATAATACTAGCAGAGGCAGAGAACCTAGCCAGCGAGGGAAATTTGTGCAAATTCCAAGGTTCTGTTCTCTGAGGAGCAACATTGGAGGTCTTATTGTGCAGATCAGATAGACTTGACTAATAGCCAGGCCAAGCTATTAGATAAGGAGAAAAACAAAATAATAAAAACAAGCCAAGCTGGCTTACCCATGAAATTCCAACAGTTAGACATCTGAGGCAAGAGAATCACAATAAGTTTGAGAACAGCCTCAGCTACCATGTAAGATTGCCTCAAACAAAAAGAAAACAAATCTTGCCAGGGTGGGCATGGGGGAATTCAAGTCAGTTCCTAATTTGTATGTCCCACAAAGTCAGAAAAAAACTAAGAAGACTGATATAACATACTCTGAATATGTATTTTCAGAAACAAAAATATAAGATAATAATCATAGCAACATTTTAGATGTGAAACATGTAGTTGCCCCATAGATTCAAGGACAGAAACACTATAAGAGCTGGCAAATTCTTGCCCCCTTTACAAAGTGGTTTGTTGTATTGTATATAACTTGTGCATGTTTTGAATATGTTAAAGTTTCACTAGATTGTGCATAATACCTTATACAGTGTAAATAGTGTTATATTGAGTTGCTTATGGAATAACAAAGACAAAAGTCTACAAGTTGAGTTCATGTACAAACCTTCTCCCAAATAGCCATTGCAGAAGGAAGAGCAAACTCACTCAAAACAAAGAGACGAGAGGGAAATGATATCAGAAAGCAGTCAAATAGGAAACATGCAAACAACAGAGAAAAATCAGTGAAAGCAAAAAGTGGTTTTCAAAATGAACAACAAACTGAAAAGCCTATAGCTAAACTGACAGAACTTTAAAAACAAAAACAAAAACAAACAAACAAAAAAACAAGGTTTAAATCTCTAAAGCCTGGAGTAATATAGAGGATATGACTTCTGAATTAAAATAAGTCACAAGAGAATACAATGAACAACTAAATAACAACAAACAATTAACTGGGTTACGTAAATACCTAGTCAAGCATAGTGGTCCTTGGCTATAATTCCAACACTCTCAAGCCAAGGTAGTATGATTGTAGGACTGGGGTTAGCCCAGACTACTTAATGACACCTTGTGTTAAGAAAATATAACAAAATGGGAAAGAAGAAAAGAATTCCTAGAATGATATGGAGTACTAGAATTGACTCAACAAACAAATTTCTGTTGTTAGTACTGGTGATGATCTCAGGGAAGTAGAGGCATGCTTAAAGAGATCTTCACTAGTAGATGTAACTGAACAATTAAAGAAGAATTAATAACAAAATTTTCACAAACTTGTTAAAAAAAATAAAGCATGTCCTCTGAAGCCAGGGTTATCTTTGTGTACAAACCAGGCAAAAATACCACAGGAAAACCAGGCTAACATCTATTATGAATAAAGTGCAAAATTCTTCCAAACTCAATCCTGGAATAAGTAAGAAGGATTATATGGCATGAGCAACTAGGACTAATCCTGGGAGTACAAGAGTGTCTTTAAAACCTAGAACCAGCATACTGTATCAGTAACATAAAAGACTACATGGTCTTCTAAATAAACACAGAGAAAGCATTGGCTAAAATTCAGCGTCCATTTGTGATGAAAAACATCTGCTAAACAGGCAAAGAAGTGAATTTTCAACCAGTGAAAAGCACATATGAAGGAAAAGACAAAACCCTTTAGTGCACATAGTACTTAGTGATGAAAGGCCAAATGTTTCTCCTAAAATCAGGAACATGAAATGAGTATCTATGTTTGCCAGTTTATTCTACACTGTAGGATGGGAAAGATCACAAAAGGCCCATAGATTACAAAGTAGGAAGAAAACCTTTTAAGTTGATATGATCTTGTAAATCCCTAAGGAATTCTTTAAAAATATTAAACTCAACAAACAAGTTAAATAAAGTTACAGGATATAAGAGCAGCATACAACTAAATTTTTGATATTCTTGGAATGAACAGTCTAGAAAGTAAATTAAGAGAATAGTTCCTTTCATCTTAGACTAAAGGGAATAAAACATTTGGCAATAAAGAAGTGTGAAACAACACGTTGAAAGGATGAAAGTGACCCAAGTAAATGGAAAAACATAGCATCTTCATGGAATGTTAGGGGTGGCAATATTCCTAGATTACCAGATTTTAATATCCATCTGTTCTCAAAACCTCAGCCATGTCTTTAGAATTAACAAGGTGTTCTTAACATTCTGGTGGAAATCTAAGGGGCGGAGGAGAGCTGCATTAGGTTTGAAGAAAGAACAGATTGAAGATTCACGTCTTGATTTTATAATGTATTGTGAACCAGGCCCACACCTGTATACCTGCTACCTGAGAGACAGGAAAGAGGAGTGCTGGGGTGTAGGAGTTGGAGGCCAGCCTGGTCAAAGATTTTACCTCAAACAGAAAAAAATTCTGCAATACTACCCTAATAGTAAAAATGTGACTTCAATGTAAGGATAGATGTGGTGATATTTTGTTTGTGCCACACTAGTTAGCTATAGATGACAGACCGTGGTGGCATACACCTTTAATTAACCCCAGATCTCAGGAGGCACAGGCAGGAGGCAGATCTCTGTAAGTTCAAGGCCACTCTGGGCTACAGGAGATTGATCACATCTAACCAGAAACAGAGCCAGGCAGTAGTGGCTCACACCTTTAATACCAGTACTTGCGAGTCACACACCTCAACCCTGGCACTAGGGAGGTGGAAACAGGAGTGATATGGCTGGATGGAGAGAGGAATGTAAGGCGGGAGGACACAGGAGCTCATGGCATTGAGTCTGAGGATTCCTAGGGACAGGATCGCCCCTTTGGTTTGAGGATCCAGTAGAAGTAAGACCTCGTAGCTGGCTGCTTTGCTTCTCTGACCTTTTAGCATTTATCCTGATATCTGACTCTGGGTTTTTATTATCAGGATGTATTAGAACTTGTGCTACAATAGACATATAATTGATGTGGTCAGTGGAATAGAACAGAGAGTTCAGAAATCCTCACATTTACATCAGCTGGTTTTTCAGCAAGAGTAACAGTGATGAACAGTTTTTTAACTAATGGTCTGGAACAACTGGATAGCTATATGCTCAAGTATGAAGTTGGGCCATGCCTCACAACATAAACAAAAGTTAACTCTACACTAAATGGATCAAAAACTGAAGGTCAGACCTAAAACTATAAAAGCCTTAGACAAAAACATTGGCAAGTTTTTGTGGCATTGATTTCTGTAATAATTTCTTACATAGGGCATTGGAATTTCTGGGGCTTGAAAGCAATTAAATTGATTAGGGTAGAGACTTAACAAGTCTGAATAAACAAAATCATTGAATTTTGTACTTGAAGTGGGTGAATTCATGATATATTAACTATCAAAAGCAAAAAAGTCAGAGTGAAAACTAATGTGTACTTCACAGCAGAAGATGTAGATATGTTCAGTGGATCTTTTAATCATGGTACATGACACTACATATTCAGAAAATGGCAATTGAAACCATGAGCTGTGCTACATGCCAAACAGAACCAAAATGGGGCATGGCAGTTGGTCGGCCTCTAGTGTCCCACTAGCTTCTATTCTGTCTGCTTTTGATTACAGCACTTTGATGTTGTTCTGTCGGCTTAGCAGCTGCACATGAATCTAATATTTTCATTATTGGCTGCCACCCCCAGACACTCAGACCGCGTGGTGGATGTGATATGTAGGTTATATTTATCAATAAGACTCAGAAGTCAAAGGCTGGGGTGAAAACCTGCTAGCTCAGAGGGGGCTGAATAGCAACTAGTTCACCTTGCTTTTTGGCTAGAGACGCTGAAAAAGACAGGTCTCTTCCATCTTCCCAGAACCAAGAGAGCTCAGATTCCAGTCCCTACCCTTTCATCCTGTGTGTCTTCGCTATCCAAATTGCTGGCTTCTCAATGGCCAGTTCCAGTCAGCTAGTCACAAGCTCTGTCCCCGATTCAATTTGGGCAGTCTTAGGAGTGTCAGAGTGTGACCAAAATATTCCACAACAGCACTTACTGTAACTTCTGCTGTTAGAGTTACTGGGCTGCCTCCGTTTCTGCTTTACTACTGAAAGCCTGGATGACTGGATAGAATTGCTTGTAAGTATGTAACATATGCCTATAAAAATATTGATTTTTAAGGAATGCCTGAACAGTCTATACCAGAAGTAGGAAAATAGGTAACTTGATGTATTAAGGTTGTCTTCTTGGATTTATAGTTTCTTTTTCTTGAGTCTCCTCAGCACTGAAGAACATTTCCTATATTCTAGTTCTTTACTAGATAAAGATTGGAGATCAGAGACTTAATTTCCTTACAACAGGACAACAATAGAACCCTTATCTAATTTGGGTCTCTCAGTTATAAAACTCTCTTTCCTCTAAATGTGTCACGTTGTCTATGAGACAAGAGTATGTTGGAGTTTTTTTTGTTTTGTTTTGTTTTCTTTTTTTGTTTGTTTGTTTTTTGTTTTACACTGGACTGACTGTCAGGGTTTAATTATCATTTTCAAAGAGGGGACCATCATTGATGGGACAACAAGAGAAGTATGAGCAAAGTTCATGAAACATAGAAAGATGTCAAATGAAACCATTATTGTATGCTGATTAAAAATAACAGAAGGCAAAGATACACATATGGAACAGCAATGAAAATTAATGTTCATTACATTTTTAAAAAATCTATTGAATGCTGCACGCAGGCATTTGTGGTGGGTGTAGTGTGGTGACTGTATTGGTCCTGATGCTTAAAAATGCAGTGTAGCAGAGAGGGGAGTACAGCTCACATTAGGAGCACAGCAAGATAATTGCATTGTTAAAAAGTCTTTAGTACCATGACGATAACCTGAGGCAGAGGTGACTCTGTTGAAGTTGGCTGTAGAAGATGAAGTGATTGAATCGCACATTGAGACTATGTGGGAATGTGACCATTCATATATCGGTGCATATTTCTGTTCTGTGACTACATATGTTTAGGGTGAAGTAAATAATTACCTGAAATAGAAAAATGCATTGTTCGTTTATAGGAATGCTGTGTTCCTTTATGGCTTTTAGATAATTAGCTATGTTCAGATAAATTAAAAACCCTTGGCAAATGTTTTTGTGGTTAGTCTCTAGTGAAATTAGAGTTTAATTTTTTTAAGAAAGTAACTGTCCTGTTCAGTTTTAAACACTTTATAATACTAACGTTATTACCTAAATTCACTCATATTCGGGTCTTCAAGTAATATCTTAAGACTAATGATCAATGTTTCTTTTTCCCCCAATGAGGCAATTCCTTTTCTTATTTCAGCTACTTTGTCTCCTCTTTCATCATTTCCCTTGTGATAATAGGATAAAGAAAGATGGAATCTTTGCGTTGAAAACTTTCATTCAGCTGTGTTGTGCTGCTTTTACTCCATGCACTATGAAGCCACAAGAATGTTGCCTGCTACCTTACAATACATTCTTTTAAAGCGTGCCCAGACAATTCTGGGAAATAGAGAATCTATTTACCTAAAGTTCTTAAAACTAATGATTGGCAGCCATTGCATGTAGCAAGATAGGATTTTGCTTGTGTTTTGTTTGGAATTTGTGTGGCATTTGGTGTGTGTGTGGCGGGGAGGGGTTGGTTTGGTTATCATGTGGCTAATGTTTGATACTCTTAAGTAACACAATGGTGGCGGAGTCTCTGATATGCTGTCTTTGGAAAAGTGTTCTTAAATCTGTGTAGATTTTGTATCATAGTTTTAACAGTTATACTCTTTGCACATTAATCTGATTGGTTTAGGATGATCATTGTGTTTGGAAACTGTGTGACAATATGAACCTAATAATACTTGCTATGAAACTGTCATTTACTGAGGGTTATGCAAAAATAAGTTAGTGGTTAACCCAGAGTGATTGATTAAAAGGAATTATTTCCTTTCATTTATGAATGCAAGTCAAAGAAAGAAAAAATATATTTCGTTTTTAGATTATATAAATGGTGGAGAACTTTTTACTCATCTTTCTCAAAGAGAGCGTTTCACAGAGCACGAAGTACAGATCTATGTTGGAGAGATCGTGCTTGCCCTGGAACACCTGCACAAGGTAAGGTGCTTGCTTCATCTTTGGAGTTTGCTTTTGAACAGTCTGTTAACTGTGACGTTGATGGACCTAACAAGTTAATGCTTTCACGGGTTGTCTTGGGGGTTGTGAATGTTACTGTGTTCCTTTCTGGAAATATTTACTTTTTGCTGGACATGGCACAGCATTCCTGTAATCCCAGCACGTGGGAAGCTGAGGCAGGAGGATCATGAATTGAAGGCCAAACTGAGTTATAAAATGAGAACCCCAACTCAAAAAATGAACAGAAAATAAATTCTTGTCTATTGTGTTCTGAAACATCAACCAAAAGAACCCGAGGTTTTTTGTTTTGTTTTTCCCCCTTTTTGTTGGTCTTCATGAAAACAAAAAACAACTCAGGATTTTGTTTATTATAAAATATTATCAGAATAAAAGCTGTTGGTTGTTAAAATGAAGCCCCATGTTGTAAAATGTATTTTCTTAATTGTGACTTGCTCCATGGCACATTTCATTTGCCTGTTCTCAAAGGGCACTTCCTGACTTTGCTACTGTTTGGAGTTACTTCCCTCCCTCCTCCGTTAACATGCTTCTGCACCTGCCCTGCTCTGTTCCTCCTCATTGCCTCCAAGTGACATGAGCTCACACACTGAAACCTTTCCTGGGCGTTGTATCTATGATCCTGTTGGAACTCAGTACAAATCAGCTTATACTTGTATTATTGCAGATATTCTTAACTTTGATCCATGTAATTTTGACTTACCTAAGTTATTGGAGAAGTGGGCAGTTTCTGTGTTGTCTCGGTGTGTATGGTTTTTGTCAGAAGGAGAAAATACTAAAGTAATTTATGTCAAAGGCAGGCAAATTCATAAAGGAACCATTTAGTTTGAGTCACTAAGGTTCAACAATTCAGATATGAAGCCACTCTTTGTCATGTTTGTCATCCCTCCCTTAGCTTAAGATAATCAGTTTAAAGTATAAATATACAACACAGAAAAAAGAGGTGAGAATCGAAGGGAAATGGCAAGGAAGACATCTTAAAGGGAAGTTTTGATCAGAAACTGAGTCAAAGTGGAGACAATAGATGAGAAAGATTGAGAAAAGATTCTGGAAGATACAAGGAAATAAGGGTAGGTCTAGCCCAGAGCAGAGACAAGTCCTGACAGAAACACCTGTCTTGACAGGTTGAGCGAGACAGTTAGAATCTTTAGAAGGAAGTCCAGCCCCTGGGAGCTATAGGGTCAGGTTGTGATTTGAGAGCAGCCTGGCTTTACATAGTGAGACCCTGCCACAAATGTAGGGGGAACAGAGACGCCTGAGAAGCAGGAAGAGAGCTCCCAGTGGGAAGAAGAGCATGGGGACAGTAAGTGGCCATTTGTGCTGCTTTTGATAGAATTTTCCCTGTGGTGACAAGCTTCATGCCTGTGCTTACTTTTTTGTGTGTGATATGATTTAGCTTAAACATCTTTATACCAGAAATATTACTATTCAGAATAAGCTACAAAGCCCTTGAAGCTTATTATTAGATATAATGTTTTAAAATATAAAAATGACAGTAAAATTCACCGTAAGCATTAAAACAAAACACAAAGCTAGAAAACAAGTCTATAATTTATATAATACTTTAATTCTGTTCATTTTGTTCTACTAGAGGAAAATTCCATGTTATTCATTATTACTAAACCAATAAGAAACATGGATATAGAGAACATAATGGATCTGGGAATAAATCTGATGGATATGCAATGAAAGAAGTATAGCAAATGATTTCTCAGCTGTCTTACCCAAAAAAACCACTCACACACAAAGCAAGCAATATTAATTTTGATAGAGATGCTAGTACTGATTCTTATAGGAAAAGATAAAAGTACAAATTTATTTGGAAGTGTTGAGTGGATAGTAAACAATTTGTCTCTAAAAATCTTTCCCAAGGAGATTGTTTAAATGCAAAGTGCCTCTGGTTTTCAGGTAAATGCCATGCTTCAAGTCAAATGTCTGTTCACTACACACTATCTTTACCTCCTATCTTTCTTGTAAACCACTGAAGCTTTCATAGGAAAATTGCCTTCTGTTTTGTTTTTTGGTGTGTGTGTGTGTTTGTGTGTGTGTGTGTGTGTGTGTTTGAGGGAATATAATTTTTACTTCAGTTTTGAGAGATTATTAGGAATCTGCTTTTTCCTAATGTTGATGTTGAGGAAGACAATATTTCTAAGAATCAAATCAGTTAATCCATGCTGATATAACTGAAAATGTGAAGTAGAAAATTGAAATGGGTTAGGCACTCTTAGATTTGTGTTATATAATTGATATGTTTTATTATACTGCTTACATGAAACAAACATAAAGTATAAAGTCTTGCACTGTGTAACATTTCACTCAGTTATGGTCCATACCTTTGACAGCGATCCCATAAGATTGCAGTAGAGCTAGAAAATTCCTGTCACTTGGTGGTTATGGAGCTGTCAAAATGCTATACTTGACCTCACCCCTGTTTATTTGTTTTTGGTGTAAATAAACCTGCTGTGCTACCACTCATGTAATAATCAAGCACATAATCATGATACATAGCAGAGTAAGACCTAATAATGGTCAAAAGCCAAACATGCTTCTGGTTTATATATGTAATACATATTTTCACCATCATTTTAGAGCGCTTACTATAAGACAGTCTACTGTGTTTCAATGGCAGCAGCTTCAAACGTCTCATGTTTACACTGCTGTCATTTTTAAATCGATTTTCTCGTTTGATGTTTTATTCACTGTGGCCTCAGGAGTAATTGGATACATACACTTTTTTTTTTTACCACACCCCCAGGTTTGTTTAAGTTCACTCCATGAAGCTTGTACAATCAAAATAATTTAACAGCATACTTCTAGAATATATTCTTGTTGTAAAACAATGCATGACTGTATAAATGTTATTTAATGATTTGCTTTGCTGATTTAGAACTAAACATCAAAATTGTGCTCTTTAACCTTTATGTTTAAGAGCTTGTTATTTAAAAAGCCTTAATAATTGCCTGTCTGACACATTGCATAATACAGGATACTAAATAAGTGTAAAGAAAAACCTGAAAAAGCAGATCATGTAAATATATTAAGGTAAATGGAGAATACCTAGAAAGTCTTAGTAATTTGAAGGTAAGTATATAGTTTGAAAACAGAAATGATCAGCATAGGATATGGCTCCTTAGGAAAGCTTGCTGAGCCATTACAGAGTTGTGGGCAAGAAATGGCCAAGAAGGACCATGGACCATGAAGATAATTTAGAATGAGTGTGAAATAAGGAGAATGGAGACAGAAAGAGGCAATAGTCAACAGGGAGAACCAGAAGCTGATTCCAGGGATAGACCCTTGTCATACAGAACTAAGATACATTGGAGAGCTTTGGGAAAGCCAGCACTTGAGCCTCAAGATGGAGCATTTGCTCTCAGAGTTACAAAGAGCTTCAGAATCCTGAAGAGGAACCTCCTCAAAGGTAGAAAAGTGCTCCCTTAATTGATTTGGAAATTATCTTAAAATGCATTTTGTTTTGTTTTGTTTTACAGTTGGGGATTATATACCGTGACATTAAGCTTGAAAATATTCTTCTTGATTCTAATGGCCATGTGGTGCTGACAGATTTTGGTCTGAGTAAGGAGTTTGTGGCTGATGAAGTGAGTATTATACTTTAATTTGAAGTTAGTAATAGCAGAATATAAACAAGGATGAAAAATTATTTACCAATAAACATTTAATAGGACAGTGATACCATGTGGGTTACAGATATTTGTTCAGATTTGTTTTTGATATAAATGGACTGTTAAGATTTTTAGTTTAAAATTACCATGGAACATCCTATTATAATCACAGTAAACTTTTCAGAAATATATAAGACTTCTCCACTTTGACATTGTACACATAACTGCTCCATAAAATGTGTGAGATACAACTGATACCTAAAATAATCCTTTTTATCCTTTAGGAAAATGGCTTGGGTGGGGATCACAAAGAATCCAAAGTGAAACTCATCTTGTTTACATTGTAATTGCCAGCTCAGGCCCACTGCTATTACCCTTGGAGTTCACTGGGAAGGATGACAGGATCTACCAGATTAACGCTTTAATAATCTTGCTGGGCTTTGCTCAAAATGAACTAAAACCTAGTAGCTAATGTGCTGACTGTAGATAAGAACAGAAGGCCCCACATTCACAGTGTTAGTTAAGGACTGTGTAATATCACAGACGCCTCCAATTGCATTTAAAGCTATATGTCTACTAATTATAATCAAGTGTTATTTTTATGTAGGAGTTATGATAAAGTTGTGTTTTCATTGTGTTTTTAAGTACTACTTATTCAAACAAACTGTTAGTTTGAGGGTCAGTCTTATTTCTGTTCAGGAAATTATTGGTGTAGAATATAGAATCATAGAGTTTTGTAGCTGGGTGGTGGTGGCACACACCTTTAATGCCAGCACTAGGGTGGCAGAGACAGGTGGATCTCAGTGAATTTGAGGCCAGCCTGGTCTACAAAGCAAGTTCCAGGACAACTAGAGCTGTTACACAGAGAAACCCTGTCTTGAAAAACAACAACAATGAGTTTTGTAATAAAGGACTTGACTGAACAAAATGCATCATTATTATGTTCCAAATTAAGTATAGGTTGAATGACCCAAACCCAAAAATTTTGAGTGTCAGCATAATGTCACAAGTGAAAAATGCTATACCTGCCATCCTGTAATGTGCCACAGTCAAACCACAGGCACACAATATAGTTTATTCAGGGTTCCTGAGAATCAGGAGACTCTATCAATTATGATATATCTTTTGCATGAATGCACAGGTTCCCAGTGCAGATCCTGACCATAGAAGGTAGTAAGACCATACATATGCAGCTTCATGCACAATAACAGGTTCTTAGTGATCCCCCTCCATGTACAGCCAAGGCCTGTGTACATTGCTCAAATTGTTTTTGTTTTAATTTTGGCTTAGCCTCTGCTGTGTGGTATAAAGATGTGTTGGAAATCCCAGAGGAGCTGTAAATCCTAATGTTGTAACTAATCAGAAAAAGAGGAAGCATCTCAGTTTATTTCTAACACAGACATGCAGTCTACTGGAGAAACTGCACAACACTGCTCATGTAAATTGCTCATTGGAGAGTACTGTGTAGGAATGGCCATTGTGTCAAACCTAAGGAAACAGAAGGAGGAACTGTTAAGATTTCAAGTAATAAGTAGAAGCTAATGAAAGGTGGAAAAATGGTATAGCAAGGTGCCTTATGAATAAAGAAAGGTGCCAGCTACCAAGCCTGACAACCTGAGTCTGATTCCCAGGATTCACATAGTGGAAGGAGGCAATCAATTCCCTCAAGTTGTCCTCTGATTTGTACACACATACACACACACACACACACACACACACACACACACACACACACACGATAAATGAAAACATAAAAGAATATTGAACAAGTAGCTCTTTTAATGTCACGGTGAATTCAGGACACTTTACAGAGTAATGATTAGCAAGCAACATTGTATTGTGATGAACTAAATTTGAAAGTAACTATAAATATTCAATAGCTTTGTTGCAAGACACAGTTTTAAATTTTAAAAGAGTCATAGTTATAACCAGGCCTGATAGCTCAGGCTTATAATCCTGTGTCCTTGGGAGGCTGAAGCAGGAGGATCTCATGTTCAAGACTTACCTAAACAACAAAGTGACTTCAAGAGAAGACCAGGTAACTTATTGTTGGGGCTTATTTAAAAGTGAAAGGTAAAAGGTGTTGAAGATAGAGCTCTGTGGTAGAGTGCCTTTTTAGTGTATGCAAGGACCATAATTGATCCATAGTGTGATGGACACATGGATGGTAGATGATAGGTAGGTAGGTAGGTAGATGATAGCTAGCTAACTAGATATTAAAGAAACTGCTTATCATAAAGCAGCAGAAAAATTGCATCCTATATTTGCCAAGATCATTACTGAGAAAAATCTGATGCTTGAACAAGTTTATAATACTGATGGAATATAACCCTTTGACATTATTGCCCAGAACGTCACTGTCCACACAGCCCCAAAGTTCCCAAACAGTTCCCAAAGGAATTAAAATTGCCTCAAACAGAATAAATCCAGGATGGTGATATATTGCACAGACTATATAAGCTTGTAGTAGGAGAAGGTTACATCATTGATATTTTAGGAGCTGAATTTCTTGCCAGTCTCAAAGACTTGTTCATTGATTGGGTTCACTTTTTCTCCTCTGCAGTTAATGAGTATTGTAGGGTAGCTGGACTGGATGAAAACTTCATGGTTTTGACTCCTAGACAGCTGTTTTGTTCATCCTCCAACTGATGTTCTTATCAAAAATAATGTTATGGTATATACTTTCCCCCAATGTAGCCTTTATAAAATTCAACTATACGAGCAGAGAAAATCCTAGATCACTGAAGAGTAAATATGAAAATGCTTGCTTGAATGCCATGCTAGCACAATGAACAGAGACATAAACATGGATCAACGCCAAAGGTATCTTCTCAACAAAACTTAAATAAAATAGTGTCCAGTAACTGTTAGACCTCCTAGCAGTCAACCCGAGATTCCTGGGCAGGCCATTATACTGCCTACTTAATGGCATGTTTGTTTTTTTTTTTTTTGCATTAAGGAAATGCCATATTTTTATTAATAAGTCCATACTTATGAATAAGTGTACGAGAATGACTTTTTAGTGGTTGTATATAAACTTAGAACTTGGAGTGAAGGTGATGTCAAACAACCACAGTTTGTCAAGATGGTGGCTGAAGGAGTGCTAAATCTGTCTCTCTAGTGGGCCCATATATATAAACTTCACTTACCACACAATATTATTTAAACTATCTCTGAGAATTACACTTACATTCAAGCTCTCTGCACACATGCAGACATATATATAAACCTAAATTTTCCAATTAGAATTGTGTCTTATCTTTAAGATATCATTTTATATATGCTAATATGCTAGACTCAAGTTTTAAAAAATTGTGAAACCCAAGACATTTCGGATCTCAAGCATTTTGGGTAAGGGCTAATCTACCTGTATGTATGATTGCTTTTTTGAAATATTTCCAGAACCAGTCCTGAGTGCCTTAGTTTTTGTTGCTGTGATAAGACACTATGAGTAAACACAACTCGAGAGGAAAGGGGTTTATTTTATCTTCCACTCTCAGATCATACTTCATGACTGAAGGAAGTCAGGACAGGAACCTGGAGGCAGCAACTGAAGTAGAAGCCGTAAAGGAGTGCTGCTTACTGGCTTGCTCCTTGTGGTTTGCTCAGTCTGCCTTCTTATATCACACAGAACCACTTGCTATGGTTGCTACCCCTCCCCTGTGGGCTGGTTCCTCCCACATTAATTATTAATCAAGAAAATGCTGTGCAGGCTTCTTACAGGCAATTTGATAGGAGCATTTTCTAAATTGAGGTTCCTGCTCCCGGATTGCTCTAGTGTAAAGATGAAATGTTCTGTTTTCTTTTATCATTGCTATATTAACTTTGGTTTCTTATTCAGTATGTACTTACTGATCACCTCTAAGCTAGCTAGTGCAATAAGAAATAAAATAAGGAAGGCTTCTGCCTTTATGATGCTGTGGTTGTAGCTATAAATTTTCTTAGATATAAAATTATCATTATAAATAGATTAGATGGATTTTCAGAAGTTTGCTTCCAAGTTTGACTTTTTAAAAAACATATTCTTTATATGTCCAAATGTTTTTTCTGTATGTATGTTTGTGCACCACATGCATGCAGAGGTATGGAGGCCAGATGAGGGCCTTGGATCCCTGAGACTGGAGCTTCAGATGGTTTTGATTGGCCTTATGGGTGTTGGGAACTGAACCTGGGTCCTGTGCAAGAGCAGCAAATGCTCTTAACCACAGAGCTGTCTCTCCAGTTCTATTCCCAAGTTTGTTTGTTTTGTATTTTTTTAAATTACTTCTTTATAAAAATTTTAGTCAGACATTTTGTATTCAAGGCACAGTTCAGTGTGAGGATGCCATATGGAAATTAGTGGGGAAAGCAGAAATGGTAACACTGTGTTATGCAGGGCCCATGACCTCTTCCATGACCTCACCATGAGCACAGAAGTGCCTTAGACAAAGGTGTAGAGGATTGCCACTGAGAAACCAAAGACAAAACATTAACAGATGGGGCTGGGGAGATGGCTCAGTATTAAGAGCCTTGTAGAGGACCAGACACAATTCCCAGCACCCAAGTGTCAATTCATCACCTTCTGTAACCCTAGTTCCAGGGAATCTGATACTCTTCTGACCTCAGACGGGCCCCAAACATGGGATACATGTGATTCACCTATGTGCAGGTGGAACAGCCATGCACATAATTAAAAGTAAAACTATTTAGAAGGTTGGCAGGTGTTATAATTTGGGGGTTTTGAAAGTGGACCTTCTCAGAGGAGCCTGTAACCTGATATGCTTAGGTGCTACAGAAGCATGTCTGTGGTAGTGTCTCAATTTTTTGGTTACTTTTATAATATATTTCAATACAATGATTTCTTTTGAAGTGATGTTTAAAGTATCTCACTAGACTGCCAAAGTGTCCTTGGTATGTAGTGTGTGAGCTGTCCCCTTACAAACCTAATGATTACTTTCTTCTCTCTCCATGGATGCACATTTCCATTTGCTCATTCACTCTATCTGTGTTTGATGAGGGCCTTTCTATATGCTAGATATTAGGCTAAATACAAAGCTTAAAAGAATCACTTGCTGAATACTTACAAGCACAATGTGGCTGATTATTTAGCAATAGGAGAAAATGGACCAGATCTCTAGAGAATAGTGAACCAAAAACAAAACAAAACAAAACAAAACAAAAAACCCAAAAACTCAAAGCCAGTTAGAACTAGGGAATCTTGGCTAGAATAATCATATATCAGTAGATGTCCTATGTGACTGAAGCAGCCAGGTCTTCTAGTATGAGCAAAGAAAGGCCCTGTGTTTTCTGCTGGACAGGTCAAACACCACCCCCTAAGGTGGAAAAATGTTAGATTCAGGATAAAGCAGAGAACTAAGTCATTGATAAGTTAATTTTTTTTTTCCCCACTGACTACAGCCTACTGTATTTTGACAGAACATTACACTGTTGGGTTCTTTTAGCTCATTCTTTCTCTTTGCCTTAAAGGTCATACTGTTAGACTAGACTTCAGCTTTTACTATCAGGGGTCAGATAAGAATTCTCTTTTCTGGAGTCTCCTAAACTTGATCTAATGGCTGTTTTGTTTTTGTTTTTGTTTTTTTTTCCCAGCTCCACCCAGCACCTGTTTAGTAAATAAATGCCCTGGCCCAGACCCTTCCCTTTTAACAGATACTCTTGAGACTGTTCTGTTTGGGCTAGCATTTCTTTCTAGGTTCCCTCTTGGTTCATGTGTCAGCCTGAGTCACCTCTACCAAAGCATAGTCTTTGTAGGAGCTAGTGAATTGTTTACCCTATCCCTTTAGCCCGAATGTCTATCTGTAAGTGTCTAGCTAATCTTACACTCTCCCATTTACACTTTGGTCATCACTGTTTACACCGTCACCATTTAAGCATGCCTAGTAGCTTGTTTTAAATTTTTAAAAAGAGGGAGGTAATGGACAAATGGACTGACTTCAAAACAAAACAAACCAATCCCTGGGTGGCGCATGGTCTCCAGCTGTTTTGCTCTTGTTCTCCATGTCTGTGTCCTGCCTCTCCTTACACACACGCCAGCCCTCCTGAGCCTACTCCCGTTTGTCTTGGACCCCCTTACAGTTGACCGAAGCTGTCTAGTCAGTATCGCTCTACATTCATTTCCTCATCTTGCTTACGTGCCCGATAGTATCGAACAGTGTATTGCTGTTTACCTTGGAGCTGGGATTCCACCAGGCCCTGACTTGCTCTCACTCTCTTTTGCAGGCTCTTCCACACCTCAGGCTCAGGTCTTGTTAGCCTGTCCTCTCTCCTCATGTGTCATACATGTTTAAATATGTACTACTAACCTTATCTCTCTTCTGGGCTCAAACTCTCTATGCCTGTAGTGTTGTGTTTATTTGACTCCTCCTAGGTGACTCAAACTCCTCATGGCCAAATTTGGACAGAGCATCTCTCACCCAGGTCACCTTCTGTTTCGGTGTTTGTAATTTCTGACCTCACTTAATCTGGGAAATGTACTTACATTTAATGTTTAGCAACTTACTTTTTATGTATGTGTGGTATGTTCTGGTCATCTCTTTATTTTCAAATGATATCAAGAAACTTCTATGTGCTAAGAATTAAAATGGACCCTAGAACAGGATGGTGATCTTAACAAATCATGAACATATATTTTAGAGGTATTTGTTAAATATCTACATGATTATTTCCAGATAGATGTTGCTAATCTGAATTATACACAGAATCAATTTTATTTTAGTAACTAAATATATTTTATGATAATGTATACTATGCACAGTTTGATACTTTTATTGGTATGTTCTTTTTCTCAACTATAAAATTGGTAAAATTTGTAAATTGGTAAAAATTGAGATTCTGAAAGTAAAAGAAAGTTCCTCCAGACTAGGATGTGTCTTCCACAAGAGTAGCTTTGATAGTTAAGAAATGTTTGTTGGGCAGAGCAGTGATAATGCATGCCTTTAACCCCAGCACTCAGGAGGCAGAGGCAGGAAACGACAAAAAAGAAATGGTTTTTGAGGGCTGTTGAAGTGGCTCAGTAGTTAGGAGCATTGGTCCTCTTCCAGAGGACCTGGGTTCTATCTGCAGTAGCACATGGTAGCTCACAACTGTCCATATCTCCAGGCCCAGGGGATCCAATGGCCTCTTCTGGCTTCTGTGGGCATAAAGGAACACACATAAAAACAGACAAAACATCCATACATATGAAATTAAAAATCAGTAAATCTTTTTTAAAAGAAATGTTTGTTGAGTTAAGTAGTTTGCTATGTATTACATATTTAATTCTAATGTGGAATAAGACAGTTAGAAAATAAAAATAGGATAAAATGAAGATAATGAATTACTTTGACAGAATTGTCATTTTTATTCATAAACAGTGAAATAATTTTGAAAATGATTTGTTCATTTGTTATTCCTCTCTATATAAATATTGTGTTTAAAAATTTTCATAATAATCAAGAATCCCCATGTAAACAAAATTGTAAGTTTTAGTTAAGAAAAATAAGTCTTAAACATTTAAAGTGAGATAGCCCACTACTGTGGTGTCTATACTTAAAAGGAAAAGACCCATAGAGTGTGACGTAAAAAAAAAAAAAAAAAAAGTAGAGGCTAGAGAGCACTGACTGGTCTTCCAGAAGACCTGGGTTCATTTCCCAGCACCCACGTGGCAGCTCACAGCTGTCTATAACTCAAGTTATAGGGGATCTGACACCCTTACACCAATGCACATAAAATAAAGTTGAATAAAAAATTATAAAACATGAACATTTGAACCTTTGGTAAGTCTAGGTACAGGGATTCATTCTATTGTGTTGAAGATGGGATCTTTTTAGTAATATATAATGTTTGAAAAGCCACTTAGATATTAATTCCACTGAATCCTAATTTCTTCATCTGTAACCTAATAGTTATTTTAATTACTTATAGGATTGCCAAGCTTTCTCATGCAAGTGTATTTTGAAACATAAAATATTGTATATATCAATTTGTGTTTCAAGATGTACTACTAATTTCAGATTATTATGAACAAAGTTAAAATATATACAAGAATCTTGTTATTCCTTTATTTTTTGTTTGTAAGTAAATTACATCTCTCTCTAATAAGTGCTAATTAATACACTTTCAGGTTTTGGTTATTATAATATATATATTTCAAGATAGCTAGATGCATTAGTTTCTTTTCTGTTGCTCTGATGAAACACCATAACTGAAAGCAAGTTATGAGAGAAGTAGTTTATTTTGGCTTATCGTTCCTGAAGGGTGAGTCCATCATGGCAAGGAGGCATGGTAGCAGTAGATATGGCAGCTGGAGCAGGAAGCCAAGAGTTTTCACATCCTTAACTGAAAGCATGAAACAAAGAAAGCAATCTGGAAGTAGGACAAGGTTTTAAATTCTCAAAGCTCACCCTCAGTGACATACTTCTGCCAGCAAGGCCATTCCTTCTAAACCTCCTCAAACAGCATCACCAGTACCAGAACATATGAGGGACATTCTCATTCAGAACACCATCGAGATCCATACAAGTGTTTTTGCATTCAGAATCATATAAAATAACTCTGTGTGGTAGTTTGTGATTACCTTGATCTACCTTGATTGATTTGTAGTGACATGTATTCATGATTAGTTTTTAATTTGCATATGCTGCTGGAAAGCCTACTAGGACTCTCTTAATTAGTCCTGTCATTGATTTGCCAAAATAAGTGACTATGGATAATTACTCTTAGTAAGCATTGGGTTGGGGGTGCTGGGGAGGGAAGAGGGTTAGAATCCAAAGTATTTATTTGTGGCTTCAATTTGTTCTTAACAAACATTAAAATCGGGCCAGTGAGTTGGCTCAGTGAGTAAAGGCACTTGAGTTTGATTTGTGGGATGCACATGGTAAAGGGAGAGAACTGACTCTACAGAATCGTTCCTTGACCTAAACACTCATAGACAAGCATACAAATAGAGGGTATTATAAAATGTTTTATTACTGTCACATTTAACTGTAGGCATTTGTGCCCAGACATCAGAGCAGATTTTTGGTCTCTTCCAGAGAGCAGAAACAAGATGGCTTCACAGTTCCCATTTACCTTTTTTTTTTTTTTTTTTTTTTTTTTTTTTTCAGAAGACATTACTAGTTGTGGTAAACTTACTTGGGATAGTGTTCTCTTCCTCCCTCCTTCCCTCTCTTTCTCTCTCTCCCTTCCTCCCTCCCTCCCTCCCTCTCTCCCTGTAAGGCAAATTCAATATAAACAACACATCAGCAAAGCAGGCAGAACTTTTGTAATGGGGATGTATCAATCACTCTTGAATTAACATCATTTTCCTAGAAACTTCTACGTGTTGAATATTCCATTTGTTCAGATAATGTTAAATATTTTTGTTTACTTGAAAAACGTTTAGCTTTCAGTTTTTGTCTATTTCCTTTTCTCTTGTGGCTTTTATTCTGATGATAGCTATTGGAGGCCAAGCAGGTGTCCCTGAGAGTAGGCTTGCTACTGCCATGGGGATGATGGGAGTGTTCCCAGCATCCCCATGATGTGTCCACTAGAGAGCCACTGGATGAGGTACATCTGTCAGGATAGGATTGTCTTGTTTTATTTTCTGAGGACATTAGAGCAATGGCTCTCAATCTTGCCAATACTGTAACCTTTTAATACAGCTCCTCATGCTATGGTGACCTCCAATCATAAAATTGTTTTCATTGCTACTTCATAACTAAGTTTGCAACTGTTATGAATCCTACTGTGAGATTCTGCATCAAAAATCATGATAGCCTAAACATGTTCTGAACAAGGACAACACCAGAAACATGCTAATGCAGAAGGGGAAATGAGTAACTTTCTCTTGTAATACTGCATTTTTTTCTGATTTTGCTATCACGGTGGTGCTACAATAAAATGCATTTAAAATAGTTTTACAGACTATTTTTTACACAGATGCTTACAAATTTCTGTAAAGTTGGATGAATGCATTTTCTTTTTCTTTTTTTTATTTAAAAGGATAAATGCATTTTCACAACTAGCCTGGCCCATGTTTTTTGTTTTCTGTTTTCATGATGGGTAGCTCAAATGCTAACATAAACATATAGGTATATTTATGCTTTTAAGTGCTTTTGAATTAGTTTTAGTAAATTGTAATTTTATATAAAATACTACATTATGTCTAAAATTCTTCAGCCTCCATTTGTTCATAGAATTTTTGTATTTTTTAATTTGTTATAACTCCTATAATGTTTCCTTTTAAATTACCAATATTAACAGCTTACAATCTGTCTCTCCATGTGTTTCCCTTTCTTAGTCTGTAAGACTTGCTCTACTCAGTCCTCCAGGTTCACCACTTGTTTAGTTAATTCTTTTTTTCCTTTTATTCTCTGTAAATTTCTTCTGTGTTTTTCCCAAAGCTTGGAACTTTATCGATATTTTACTAATAACTAGTTTAAAAAAAAAATGAGAATTTTTAGAAACAGCCTTTAGCTATCACTCTCAAGCTCTGACTTCTGTTATTTTTACTCTTAAAACTCATAGTGATTTTTTTTTCCTTTGGGTGATGCATGCATGAAGTTAATTTTAAGACAATGAAGAAATGAGATATATAGTTGTTGCTTTCAGGTAAAATAAAACATGGCTTAGAATGTAATATTCTTACCCTTATTGTTTATCCAATGCAGAGTGGTCAACCGTGAAACCTTATACACACAAACAACAAAAGTGGGTTCAGTAGGTTGTATTAATATATATTTGTGCATGTACATACATACATTGTAACAATAATAAAGAGAAAAGGCTGCCAAGTTGGGAATGGGGAGACGTGAGGGGTTTGGTGGGTATCTGGGAGGGGTTGGAAGGAAGTAACAGAGAATAGAAAGCGGTAAAGCTCTATTTCCAGTAAAAAGATTTAAAAAATAAAACAGGATTGCTAGTAATTATATTTGGCAATAATACATATGTTTCATATACTTTTAAAAGCAAAGTTACAAGTATCTAGTGTTTTAGAGAAGAAAATCTAGATTTTCGAGACTTAATTTGAAAATTTTCTACATTTATTATACCTGTATGCATTTCAAGACACACACGCCACAGCGCACATGTGGAGATCAGAGGACAGACAGCTTACAGGAATCAGCTCTCTCCACTGTGTGGATTCTGGATATCAAACTCAGGTCATCAGGCTTGCTGGCAATTGCCCTGGTTTACTACATAATCTTCTCAGCCCTAATTGAACTTTTTATAAAATTAAAATTTGATTTTTATTGTCTCACACTGGGAAAGACGTCATCATAGTTTCAAAATATGTGAAGCAAAGCCATCTATAGAATGTGAGATGAAGTTTTATTAGATTTGCCTACAAGACTAGTTTTCTGTGCAAAAATCAAGGGAGGCAATACTTCTAAATTCATCAAATCTTGGAGAATTTTTTTTTTTTCTGTGTTCTGAAACTTGATGTGGCATTTAGTGTTTTAGAGATGTCTTAATGGCACCTTTTAAAATAATATCAGATGAAGTTGGAGAGAGATGTCTATGGTTCAGAGCACTTGCTCTTGTAGAGGACCTGGGTTGGATGCCCAGTCCCCATGTGGTGGTACAGAGGGTCTGTCGAGCAGATTATACCACTGACATGCATTACTTGTCATGCTAGCTTGAAATCCAATCCCCTTTTTGTTTGTTTGTTCAAGACTGAAAGAGCATATTCTTTTTGTGGAACTATTGAATACATGGCACCAGATATTGTCAGAGGGGGTGATTCAGGACATGACAAGGTATGTTCTACTTTTGATACTATTTTGTGTATTTCTGTAAATTGTGCAGTAAGAGTGAATTCCAGTTAATAACTTCGAGTCCAGACCTTAAACAGAGCATCTTTCTGTTACTTCTTGCCTTCATTTGTTTCTGTTTTGTGTCCTGGAACACACTATGAGTTTTCACATTTTGTTTTGAAAAATACAAAAATGAAGACATCTTAAGTTTTCCTTTTAAGGTTTCATTGATGAAGAGCTTTTGCTTTGTAGAGTGACATTCTTGTTAATGTTGAGACCTTGAAGTTATTCTTCAAGTAAGTTAAATGTTTATTTTCATTCGAAGAGCCTGTGAAATTAAACAAAGTACCAACCATGACTCCATTAAAAAAAAAAAAAATTCGTTCCTTTTGCATTGTATAAGACCTATTTGAACCAAGTATAATACAGAGGCGTGACTGGATACCTGAGCTGTGTATGTGGCTCCTCTCTGCATCATGGAGACAGATTGTGGACAGAGCTTTGTCAGTTTGGTTAAGTTCTTCAAGAAACAGACAGAAACGGATGGTGGTGGTGTTTGCTGCCTTTGGTTATTAAGTTATTATGGAGATGTTTAGAGACCATTGAAAAAGAAAACCACTCATATTTTACTCCTTTTCTGTCTTTAACTTCACAGAAATATGGACTTTGTTGATTATTCTCCAACAGAAATAGCATTTTTCATAACCTTGAAAGGAAAATTCTACACTCAAAATACAGTCTGTTTCCTAACCCTCTAAAGAGCTTGTTTTTTTTTTTTTTTTTCCTTTTTTTCTGTCCTTTTCCCCCCCTCTTCTCTCCCTTGTGTAAGTGCTGATGAAGATAAAGAAGCTGTCAGCTCTAACTTGTTCTAAAATCTAGGTCATTTTTCTGTTCTCTGTTAAAAGGTAGTTCTTTTCTATCACTTTTGATTTAACAATAGCATTCTCCAAATAAATTCTGCCCGGCTTGTCCTTATTGTTGTCTCCCTCATCTCCTTTCAAAACACCACATTCATGATCCCAGTATCTGGGCTGACTGCTTGGTCTCCTTTCTGATGCCCTGACTGTCTGTCAATACCATTCCCAAGTTTGAATGGTAGTGGCTACTGGCCTCTGGTTAGAATCTGTGTTAGCCACACAGCATGGTTTCATGTCCAGTGCATAGCATTCTGAGGGCAGACTCAACAGCATTGGACGTGTGTATGGAATTCAGGGGTTGAAATGCTGGCTTAGTTTGCTTTATGGTATAATTTAAAGCAATTGTGCAATTCAGTAGGAATTTATAACTTAGATTTGGAAAATTAACTATCAAAGCTTTAATTTTCAAATAAGAAAACCTTGTTTTATTCCTAGAATCTCTGCTTGGCTAAGATCCATGATATAACTAGCCAAAAAGTATTTTTTTCTTGAATATTTATTGTGCAGATGATTGTATTTATAAATGGGTTTTCAGTTTAGAGTACATTTTATTTTCTACCTCTCCATTGTTGTGAATACATCAACACATTCTGTAAAAGAAAATCATTTTTGGGGGCTGTTTAAAAAGTAACAACCTTATATGAGATTTTTAAGACTTTGCCTTTGAGTTTAAAAAATTCTATCTTGTTCATTGGACATGAGTACTTTATAAAATGCTGGTTGGTACTTTTTTCTCTCAGATCATAAATTCAGTATTCTGCCTACTTAAACTTAAATGCAATAAATTTTAAGTTAAATTGTTTTAAATTAACAATGGTAAAACTAACTGATTTAGGAAATCATTAAAGCACTTTCTATTCTGGGTATATGTAGGCTTTTTTTTTTTTTTTGTCTCTAAATGTCTCTTATATGTGTTAACTTAATACTCCTGGGACAGAAATCTGTGAAAATGTTTTTGGTAAAATATTTTTTAAGTATTTAACTTTATTTGGTCCTTTTTTCTTGTGACATATATTTTAGTTGCTAATTCTACAAAATGAAATTATTATTGTTTTATAGGCAGTTGACTGGTGGAGTTTAGGTGTTCTAATGTATGAGCTACTAACAGGAGCGTCTCCTTTCACTGTTGATGGAGAAAAAAATTCCCAGGCTGAGATATCTAGGTAAGATTTAAGCAAATACCATAAAATTATCCTCTTGTAGGCTTACTGGGTGTTACTCTCTTCTGATCACTTATGACAAGTGTCGCCATTGCAGTGTTATGTTTTTGTCCTATTTTTACTTGACACTGAGGACAGATTTGACAGAAATAAATATTGAGTCCACTTCAGTGAAGATGAAATAATAAGGGTCAGCTTGCCTTCTCACCTGAAATAATTTTAATAATGAATGAAATACAGGAAACAGCAGTTTTGAGGACATTGGACATCTGGCAAAGGAAGGCATTGGTTTCAGAGATACAAGGTCACCCCAAATGACTACCTTAGGAGTTCCCAGGCTGCAATACAGGGAGGGACAACCTATGTGACATTGAAGAACTGGAAGTGACAGTCCAGGGAGACCCAGACAGCTAGTTTGCTGCCTGGAGTGTGAGAGAAGAGTCCAGAAACTTGCAGAAGTATTGTTATATGGGTAATACACACAATAAAACATTTATTATTTGTAGTTACTTATTTGTACTATGGTTATTTACCTCCAGATTGATCTATAGATTCAATGCAACTGCAATTCCTACTGGCTTTTTTTTTTTTTTTTTTTTTTTTTTTTTTTTTTTTTTTTTTTTTTTTTTTTTTGATCTAAAACTCAGGTAGAAATGAAGTGAATCTAGACTAGTCAGATTGCCTTTGAAGGAGAACAAAGTTGATTTCGGGACTTGTCATAAGCAGTAATGTTTGCACTCTTTGGTTTGGGTGTTAAGACAAACAGATGAATCCTGATTGGTTTGCATGCCTGCAATCCCAGTACTTGGAAGATAATAAATAAGAGGGTTACTACAAGTTTGAGGCTAGCTGGCTAACATCTCAAGTGCTAGAGCAGCTCCAGCTACACAGCATGACCTAGTCTCTAAATCATAAAAAAAGAGAGAGGAAGGAAATAAGGATGAGGAAAAAAAGATAAGTGAGACAGAATAGAGCCCAGAAGTTAAACTATGTGTACAGGTAACGGACTTTTGACACAGGTTCAAAGATAACTATCACTTTGAAGGAGGAGTGGGGGGGCACTTTTCAATAAATGATGCTAGAATACTGCTCAGATGGGAAAGACATGAACTTCAATAAATGCTTATTACTGTATAGGAAAAATCATTCAAAAGAGACAGTAGGTCTAAATGTGGAAGTTATAACTATAAAACTTCTGGAAGAAAACATTTTTTAAAATCTGTAGGACTGGGAGATAAAGGTGCTTGCTGTTCAGTCCTGATGATCTAAGTTCAATCCCCCAAACCCCTGTAAAGGTAGAAGCGTGCTCCATAAAGATGCCTCTGACCTCCACGTGTGCTGTGAGCTTGATTCCCCTCCACATAATTAATTTTCTAAAACTCACTGTGGCCTAGGGTAGGCTAAATTTTTTTCATTAATAATTATTATTTATTTTACATATCATTCCCAGTTCCCTCTCCCTCCCTCCCATGCCCCTTGACTCCCCCTCACATCCCATTCTCCCCCCCCCCACAGGGAGGGTTATGCCTTACAGGAGGGATCATCAAAATCTGTTAAGTCATTTGGAGTAGGGTCTAGGCCCTCCCTCCTGCCTCTAGATTAAGGAAGTATCCCTCCATGGGGAATGTGCTCCCAAAGTCCTTTCGTGCACCAGGGATGCATCCTAGTTCCAGTGTCAGAGGTCCCTTAGACTGCCCAGGCCTTCTAACTGAGACCCATATTCAGGGGGCCTGGGCCAGTACAATGCTGGTTTCCCACCTATCAGTCTGGGTTCCATGAGCTCCCCTTGTTCAGGTCAGCTGTCTCTGTGTGTTTCTGTAGCCTGGTCTTGACCCCTCTGCTAATCACTCCTCCCTCTCTGCAACGGGATTCCAGGAGTTTGGCTCAGTATTTAGCTGTGGGTGTCTGCTTGTGTTTTCATCAGCTACTAGATGAAGGCTCTAGGATGGCATATAAGTTAGTTATCAATCTCATTATCAGGGAAAGGCATTTAAGGTAGCCTTTCCACTATTGCTCAGATTGTTAATTGGTGTCATCCTTGTAGGTCTCTGAACATTTCTCTAGTTTTTCTCTTCAAACCTATAATGGCTCCCTTTATTATGGTATCTCTTTTCTTGCTCTCATCTATTCATCACCTGACTCAATCTTCCTGGTGGCCCACACCTTTAATTCCAGTACTTGGGAGGCAGAGGGATCTCTGTGAGTTTGAGGCCAGCCTGGTCTACAAAGCTACATAGAGAAACCCTGTCTCAAAAAAAAATTTAAAAAGTATAAATATTTTTTAAAGTATTACAGTTAAGAAATCATTTAACCAGGTGATAATGCCACACTTCTTTAATCCCAGCACTTAGGAGGCAGAGGCAGGCAGATATCTGTGAGTTGGAAGCCAGCCTGGTCTATAGAATGAGTGGGTTCCATGACAGCCACAGCTACACAGCAAAACCCTGTCTTGAAAAACCAAAAAGAAAAAAACTATTTATAAACTAGACTGTTTCAAGATTGATTATTTTTATTCTTCCAAGCATTAAGACAATGAAAACAATAAATCACTGAGATGAAAATTTTAAATCATATATACGATAAAAGTTTGGTATAGAAAATACATAAAGAACTGTAAAAACGTAAGAAAACAACCAACCTCATTATAAAATAGGCAAAAATATTGAAAAGACATTGCAGTGAAGATGATCAGTGAGTGGCAAATGTGAAAACTTGAGCAGTGTCATCGGTCTTTACAGAAATACAGACTCAAACCACAGTGAAATGCTACCATACTCCCTCAGTTGGTTATAAATAAAGATGGTGGACATTTCAGATGCTGGTAAGAATATGGAGGAAATGCAAGGGAGTTTGTGCAGGGGGAGACATTATATTACAGTATGAATAGTACAATGTTAGAAAATAGTCAGTTTCCTTAAAAAGTAAAATATTATCTACTGCACGAGCCACATAGTCTAGCCCTAGGTGTTTACAAGGGAAAACAAAACATGTCCTTACACAAACATGTACAGCAAGTGATCCCAAACTAAAAATAACCCAAGTATCTGTCAACAAGCAGATAAACAAATTATGGTGTATCCATGCAAAGAAAGAGCTCCTTAGCAGTAAAAGTGTACCCTGTATTAATACAAACAAGAACTTGGATAAATCTTGAGTGTGGTGCCAGTTCCACAGTTACATGCAGAAGGCAGGCTTCATCGAGCTAAACTTTGTGAGAATTTATTGTGCATCCATTGTGCATTAATTGAGTAAAATAGTAAGATGTACCATTTACAGAACAGACTCAGAAGCAAATAACTTCAATATTTCAGCTTACTTAATACCTAAGTTATATGAGGAGTTTTTAGAATCAGCTAAAATCACACCTGTTACAAAAATTCTAAATACTGTTTTAAATTTGAATTCTAAATGGTTTTTTGACAGTTTGAAAATGCTTCAGGTAGGGTGTGGTGATTCATATCCATAATCAAGCTGATCATGGAGTCAAAAGAGTTACAGATTTGAAGCCAGACTAGGCAAAATTGTGATACCCCATATAAAACAATAGATTAATTTTTGGAAAAAGTGCCTCAAAATTGTTGGAAATCTTGGCCATCATTTTAAGAATTTAGGTCATGGTTTCCCTTCTGAGTCCAATTCTGTTTGCCTGTAGAGAGTTTATTGCTTATGATAGCAGAAATTCTTCAAGTAGTGTTCACATTAAAATGGACTTTGTTTCCTTCCCTTCAACTGTGTTGGCATTCTGGTTTTAGCAAATGAAAGATCATGAATCAAAATCTGTCTGAAATCTTTAAACTAGAACAGTCTACTACCTGTACTTTTTTCATTTGCTTGTTATTACCGTCTATATATGTCTAAGATTGAGTAAAAATACTTGGTTAGTATATCAAATTTCATAGTAAAAACTTCGAATGGGAAGAAAACCTAAGAGTCCAACCATCCTCCTGAAGTTAGACTCTCTTCTTTGGATGTGGATGAAATTCCTTTCTTGTCATATGCTGTCATCAAAAGGGCTGTTGGATAGGCATTTTCATGCTTGCTGTATCCCACATGAGCTGGCTTAATTTTATATGTTTTCCCATATAAAATTATCTTTCTGGTTAATCCTGGCCCAGTGCTCTCAAGAATATAGAATAGTTCTGCTGATTCCTTTTAAAACATTGAAGCAGGCAAGCATAGGGAATAGTTTAGAAACCAGAGACTTCCCTCGGTTTAGGCTATTAATAATGCACTTGACAGCCTGAGACCCCTTACCTGTTCTGAGATACATAGTCCTTTCTAAACAATTGAGTAAGTTTCTCCCCCAACTTGACCGTTTCTCTTCAGATGTATTCCCAACAGATACAAGGATCAATCCAGCCTGAAATAGTTTGGATGAATGCCCAATAAAGCAAAACTGTGTCTTCAGGTGAACTTTTAGGGAGAATCCTCTATTTACTATTTTATGCCTACATAAATCGGTGTGCATTTGATTAAAACTTAATAGGAAAGCAGAATTATTTATATAATCTACTTTATCAACCAAAGCAGATAACTAATGGCACTATGCCCCTTAGTAGCCATACTTCTCTTGAACACTATCAAAGGAATTCCCAAACAGTAATCAAGGCCCTTGCCTATCTTCACTCTTGTAGCCTGTTGCTCCCCTCAGTGTGTTCTGACTTGTTCTATAACTTGGCTTTGAGTACACAGTTACCTTGCTGTTTTTGCAATCTGTTATTTCAAGTCTTTGAAATAGAATCCAAGAATCTGGAATCACCTGGCTCAAACTCCCTACCACTGAATACAGCATTGCTGCAGATATTTGAAGACAGTGTGTAGACAAACCTTTTCAGTTCTATTGACTATTCATAAGAAATTATTTCAGATTCCTCATATCTTGGCACCATTTTAGACAGATGTTAACTTACTAATTTAGACTTGAATGGTTTCTATATACCTGTTTTTTATCTTTACCCATATATGTATGTATCATGGGCTTGCCTTTTTATGTGTCTTCCCACCATCTTTCCATCTTTGTAGAACTTTATCTTTTAAGATCATGTCTTTTTTTAACTCCCTCTTCCCCCTTAAGAGCATGACTTACTGATGCACAGAAAGATACTACCCCATCAAGAGAGTTAGTTTTTCTGTCTGCTCTTACAGTACTGAGGCTTTAAAAACCATGATAAATGAGTATCTTCTTACCTGAGAACCAAGATATAAATGTTTTATCTCCTGCTATTCTATTATCTCTTGACAACTCTCTTTACTTTATCTAGTTTTCTCTGCCTTTGAAATGGAGAATGTATTTGCCATGAGATGCTTATTTGTATTTTCATTGTCCCTCAGTAAAATATGCTATATTAATGTTTCATTACACTGTTATAGTGTTATTAAGTCTAGGCCTATGTATTATCAAAAGTCTAGGCATCCCTCAATATCTACAGGTTCCACATCCTTGTACCAACAATAGATCAAAATATTGGAATAAAATGCATTTCAGAAAGTTCCAAAACACAAAAATTGAATTTAATGCATGAGAAGATACTATGCCGAGGCTTCATGGATAAGTGAAACATAGTTCCTGCTTTAGACTCTTGCCTTTCACAGGTCCTCAGTCTTAAGTTCTCATTGCTTGAGCATTGCTCACTTCAGATCTCACTCATTATGGGAGTTAGATCTACAATTGATATATCCATAGTGAACAAGTTCAGTTTTTTTTCTTATAGTTATCCCCTAAACAGTGTAATAACTGTTTATACAACATTTATATTGTATCAGGGATTAGAAATAACCTGGAGGTATTTTAAGTATATGGGAGAATGTGCATGGGTTGTATGTGTACTCTGTGTCCACATCATTTTATATAAAGAACTTGGCATCCTCAGGTTTTTGTATCCCTGGGGTTCTGGAACTAATACCAAGGGATGACTGGATTAGAAGAGCTCCAGTTAGTAGTCAGCTAACTGTAGTTTGCAGGCAAGTTTTATTCTGCTTGCCTATTTTGTTTTGGCCCTACAGTTTGTTTTTATTGGGGAGAGGATGGAAGTTACAAACTAAGAATGCTTTTTACATTCTTTAAAAATAAAATTCATGGTGTGAAATTTAAATTTGTGTCCATCAGTTAAATCTTATTAAAACATAGCTATGCTTGTTCTATGGCATATTTTCTCTCACAGCTTTTTATAACAGCAGCAGAGTTGAATAGTGACCACGGGAACTCTCTAGATTACAAAGCTTGAAATACTTACTGCCTGTCTCTGTTAGAGTTCCCTTATCCATCCGATAGCAAGTAACGATTTGCTTCAAAACTAAGTGGAGTAAAATAATGTACATTTTATAGTTTCTATGGTTCAAGAATTGAGGGCACAGCTCAGCGACATCTTCTACTTGGAGGCTATGGTCAAGAGCCCTGTCTAGGCTGTAGTTATTATCTCAAGGCTCAAGTAGGAAAAGATCTGTACCCACATTCACATGGCTGTGGCAAGATTCAGTTCCTTGTAGACTAGTGGTGTGGAGCCTTAGTTCCTTGCTTGCTGGTGACTAAGGATTGTTTTCATTCCCTTACTGTGTAGGTAGCTTAACATGCAGCTTAATCCATCCAAATATGTGCTACCTCATTGTGAAAGGCATTTAATCGAGTGCACACCTAAGGGTCTGTGAATACAGAACCAACTGTGACCTCTAGGGACCTCATCATTTACAGTCTAGAAAGATTACCAATTCCTAGTTAGGGTAACTTATTTATTGCTGTCTTTCACGTGACATATTTCTTTAGAGAATCATTTTAATACAGTGATTTCGTATGACTTGCTCTATTTTTCTGACCAAAAAACAGGTCAGTAATTTTGATGTACTTTATATTTTCACCAGATATTTGTCAGTTATCATTTTGAATTCATTTGTGTCTTGAAAGTTCGTTTCAGTTACAAATGACTTGTTTTAGGGGGTTAAGTACAAAATGCTTACAAGTATACTGCATTTTGTTGTTGTTTAAGAATAAATACACAGATGGACCTTTAGTCTCAACACTTGGAAGGCAAAGGCAAGCAAATCTCGGTGCAGTAAAGGACAGCCTAGCCTACAAAGGGAGTTCCAGGTCAGCCAGGGCTACACAACATCTGGGTAGAGGGGGCAATAGATAATTTATTTTATCCTTGGCTTTCCTATGTTCTCAAGCCTTTAGGATAAAATCCTTTATTAGCTTATTGTGTAAGGCCCTTGATTCTGAGTTTGCTGTTTGCTGTTTTCTTCTTCATTATAACAATTATCTGTGTCTTTGCTTCTCTTAGTGTTTTGTTCATTACCCAAAGTACCATAACATCTGCCACCATTGCTCTTCTTCTGCACATTGTTCTGCAAGGCTCAGCTGCAGCTACTTTATACTAAATCCCAGGAGCAGAAGAGAAGGGGTATGCCAGTGAGGGGAGCACAGTGTTGTTAGTGACCCTTCTAGCACACATCTTATCTGCCTTCCTCCATCATCTTTTTATCTTCTCACTCCTGCTTCAGCTGTATAACACACAGGGATAGGGATGACTCAGATGTGTTACTAATTGCTCTGAGGTTCTCCCTCAGTGTGTGTGGCCTGGGGCAGTTGCACTCTGGATAAAACCTCAGGGTAATCAGACTAGCTTTGGAAGAGGGCCTGTGGAAACACCATCCATCTAGTCCCTAGGCTCTTCCTCCCCTAAGATGCAGCCTTTTCCATTCTCAGGTTGATAGCCCAATGGCAACACTTTGTCCCCCACATATCCCACCACTGCCACCGTAGGCCATTACTTCATTCTGATGTATAAAAGGCCAGCCTTCTGCATTGTGGAAAGGACAATGAAGGGAAAAAGTAACCTTCTGTGTTCACGTTCCCCGTGTCTAGGTATGACCTGCTTTTTCTTATGGTCATATGCCTCTCTGTAGCCTCCTAAACTGTCCTTTTTTATATGAGTGTCTTGCATCTGTACTCTGGGTCTTGTCCATTTAGCAATTGTTTAAAACCCTTTACATTATATCCTTCTGTGGTTCCAAATATTTCCTTTGTTTTTATTGTCATATGATACCACTTGGCCCCATAGAACCCCAGAGGCTGGGTTCTGCACTCTCTACTATCACTACCCTCTAACCCCTGTTAGGGAAAGGTACTCTGTTAGCAACAAGAGCGTAGATGGGAGCTAGGAGCATCAAGAGCTTCCACTGAGCTGCGGAAAAGTATAGGAAACAAGAGGTCTGGGAAGTATTTCACCAATAAAAGCCATAAGAAAGTTTGACCAAAACCTTTCCCAACAGTTGAAGCTGCCTTCAGGCACCTCTGATAACCCACACCCACCAGTGGTCTATCTGCCTTTCTAGAAGAGAGGCATAGCATCTTGGTGTGCTAACAAAGCCCTGACCACAGAGGAAGGGCAGAAAATACTAGGTAATACTTGCCTCTTTTAGACAAGGTTCTCCAAATTGAGGTAGGCAGGGACTTCTTTTCTGCATAGTTGAGTCAGACATGTCTGTGTCCTTGTTTCTCCTGCCTGTGAGAAACAAGGATTCTCTCCTTGACCACCAGCAGGGGTGGCATGAGTAGGCACGTGTGAGAGGCTTTCCGGAGTAGGGTTAGAGGCATAGGAAGTAGATGGTATGCAAGAGGAAGGTAAGATAACTTATATGAAAATGAAGAGGGATGCAGCAACATATCACTTAGTGACAGGGATATGGCCTGAAAGTGTATTGTGTGAACATTCAAGAGGAGCTCTGACTGAAGTGTCTGTGTTGTTACTAGGTACTGTAGCCTTTGGGGACCATTATCAAATATGGCTTCCTGGGAAGATGAAACATTATTGAAGTATTTAGCTGTATTTATAACTCAAGCAGAAACTACTGGATGACTGGGTAGGCATAGATTCTTCAAAAGCAGACAGAGCTGCCAAAGAATCTTTGCTCCCAGTGCCTGAATTGATTTGGCTGAGGGAGGTAGAAGCTATAGGGACCATGTGAGGACTCCATAACACCCACAGGAAAGTGATAGCTTGGAATGTCCTGTCCACTTTGCAGCCAGTCCCACATCTAGAGGAAGGTACCCTCACAGAATTGTCCCCATAGCCCCAGTAGCCAGGACACTGCATGCTGGCATCTAAGCTGAGAAGTTACCCACATGATACTGGGTAAATTCTAAACCCTCTCAAGTAGGCAGGAGCAGCTGCTGTTGTACAGATGAAAAGTAGCAGGACCCACCCAGCTGCTATGAGGTTGGGCTGGGATCAAGTACATGGCCACTGGGAAGTTACTTCATACTGTCTCACTGGGAATGCTTATCTACTTGCTGCTGTTTTCTTTCCAGGTCTGATAGATGCTCCTTTTCTGATTAAAAAGCCTGTCAAATTATGACCTATAGACAATAGGAAAATAAATGTAATTAGTGAAGTATTTTCAGAGTATTTTCTCCTAAGGAGTAAGCAAAATACAAAGGCCTAGTCCTTGTCCTAAGTAAACTTATAGAGTGTGTAGGAAGATATGGAAAAAATACATGAACATTCATATCAGGAGTTTTGAGAAATGTTTGAGTCCTAAGACACTCTGAAAGTACAAAAGAGGTGTGGTTCCTTGGGGATCAGGTTGTCAGGGAGGTATTCATAACAGAGCTACAGCGTGGGCTGTGCCTGAGGGGGAAAGATAATGCCTTGCAGATGGTGACAACTGTGTACAGTGGCACCCTAGGGCCTGTGCATAGAAAGTTCTAGATTCCCTTGTCACACTGTTCTCAGTGAATCTGTGAAATGAAATTTATCTATTCCTGTTCTAAAAGTAATGTTTATAATAGTTAAAACATGCACAAAAGAAGCTGTCAGTAATAGCACCCAAAGTTAGCCATGATGGCACACAGCTGTAATCTCAATACTTCAGACACAGAGACAGGAAAATCAAGAGCTCATGGACCTTAGCTTTCATGTGCTACATGAGTTGAGACCCTGTTTCAAAAACAGTCAGACAAATACTGATCCAAAGACAAGCAGGATTTTTTTGTTTGGTTGGTTGGTTTGGTTTTGATTTTTTTGTTTTTTTGGTTTTTGGTTTTTGAAACAGGGTTTCTCTGTATAGCCCTGGCTGTCCCAAAATTTGCTCTGTAGACCAGGCTGGCCTCAAACTCAGAGATCCACCTGCCTTTGCCTCCCAAGTGCTAGAATTAAAGGCTTGTGCCACCAATGCCTGGAGACAAGCAGAATCAATATCTATCATCTGTCTGTCTGTCTGTCTATCTATCTATCTATCTGTCTGTCTGTCTGTCTGTCTGTCTATAATTTATTTGGCTTTGCTTTTTAATTATACTTTCATTCAGGTATTTTGATCATATTCACCTCTCATTCCTCCCCCTGATTTCTTCTAGAGCCACTCCCTCATTTTTAATAACCCATGGAGTCTAATTTGTGCTGTCCTTATACTCCTGGGTATGGGACTGTCTATTAGAATGCAGTGAGCTGCCAGAGCCACACCCTTACAGGAAACTGACTTTCCTTCCCCAGAAGCCATCAACTATCAGTAGTTCCTCAGCTAAGGGTGGAGGCTTGGGAGCCCTTCCTTAAACAGAATATTTTGATAGATACAGTTTTAGACTTTTCCATTAGTATGGTATTTTATTCAAACTGCAAATCCTGTATTTCTAACTCATGGTGGTTTCTGAGTAATTCTGTGATTCTGGCAACACAATAGAAACCAGACCGTGAGAGTCAACAACCATTGTCATGAATTGGGAAAAATTGTAAAGTTAAATGAGGACTTAACCTATGTGTCACGGTTTCAATAGGAAGTGTCTCCCCAAGGCTCAGGTGTTGAAAGCATGATCTCTATTGGTGATGGGTGCTGTTTTGGGAGCCCATGGAAATAATAAGAGGTGGGGGGGGGCTGGTTGGAGGAAAGAGACCATTGAAAGTTGTGTCTTGTTCTGGACCTTCATCCTATCTTTACTTGCCAGTTTCTGTGAGATGTGTAGCCTTTGAAAGTTGTATCTTGTCCTGGCCTCTTCTTCCTGCTTGTCAGCTTCTGTGAGACAGGCATCTTTGTTTCAATGCATCTTCCCTGCCACCATCTTTGTTACCGTGATTCACAGTAACAAAGCCAGCCAACTGAAGACTGAAACTGAGTCAAAATAAATCCTTCGTTTTAAGTTGTTTCACTTTACCCAATAGGGTCAAGGATGCTGTAAGAGAAAGGTAAAGCCCAGGTTATGTTCCCATAGAGCAAAGGTTAAATAAGCCCACTTCCCTCGCTGCTCCTCACTGACTGGGGACCCATCCTGGCCTTGCACCTTTACAACTGGAATAGGCTTTTGCCATTCTCCACCTCATGAAGTGGTACCTCACCACCCTCATTCCATAGGCTTCTTTATGCCTCCCCCCCTCCTGCTCCTGAGCCGAGGAGGAGTACATATCACCGTCTGCTGAGTTGACTCCTGGTTTTGGCCACATTGTGACTTAGGATTGACTCATGTGGGTCTCCACACTTCATCACCAGTTTCCAGCAGGAATTCTCGGCAGACTTCATCAGCCCAGTTTCTCCCTGTTGTTCTCCTGACCTCACAGCACCAGTTAGTGCGCTCTCTCTCTCTCTCTCTCTCTCTCTCTCTCTCTGCATGTAAGCATGCTCTCCTACTCACACTTGTGGGTTCATGTGTGCCTAAAAGAAGCTCCCAACTTGGGCCACTGTCTCTGTGAGCCTGTTTCCAGGTTGAGCATCACAACAGAGCCATCTCTTGTTTTCAGATGTTTCTCCTCTTGACATGCCCACCAAGGTGAGTACTTGTGCTCTGTGTGCTGTTTCTCTGTGCTAGGTACATGGTAGATAGACGTCCAGCAGCCATTGCAGCCATGGTAAAGCTTAAGTAGTAGATGGCATCAAATTGGACGACATCGGCCATGTGCTTATTTCTCTACCCTGATGCTGCAATAGGCAATGCCACCAAGTCTATACCCTAGTCCTTTACATAAAAGTACAGCAAACTATAGAAATGGGAAGGCTGTGTTTAGTTTTCTCTGAAAAAGGGTTTCTGGTTTCTCAAGTACATCTGGGCCCACTCTAAGAGGTCTGCTTCTGGCAGACTTGACAAGCCTACAATGATTGGATAGTAAGAGACCACTAGATAGCAAGAGCAAAATGGCTTACTCTCTTCTTGAACCAGTCATCTCTTTGGTTCCCAAAATAGAACTTTAGAAATAGAATTAACTTTGATACTAACATCATGGCTATAATTTTCTGCCAAAAATTATAGTTCCAGTATCATTTCATGATTCTCAGTGGCTAGTGGATGTAAGTTCTCTGTCTGCTTTATGGTCACATTAAAATGAGGGACTGTAGCAGTAGTTCACACTTACTAAGTGGTGCTGCCTTGGTTACTATTCATGAATTAAAAGTAATTCATGAAACTCATTTTAGGTGGATACTATTGTCATTCCCATTTTCTAGATGAGAAAACCGAGGAACAAAGAATTCATTAGCTACCCCCTAGTCAAACAGCCGGTAAGGAACAGGCCCATCTTTTAACCTCCATCTGACCATGAAGTCATGGTTTTACCATATACTATACTTTCTTACACTTATTTATTTATTTACTTATTTATTTATTTGGGTTTTTTCCCTACCTGTTTTTATTGTTGTTGTTTGGTGTTTTGTTTTTGTTTGCTTTATTTCGGTTTAGATTTGTGGTACTGGATATTAAACCTAAGGACTCATACTAGCCAAGGGCTTGCCCATTGAGCTATATCCCAAGCCCCGTAGTAGTTATTAACTCATACAACACAGAGCTCCTGTTGAGCTATGTTAAGGTTCTCCATTTCACTGATCTCATTATTTCTCCCTTAATTACTGAGGTAAAATCACACACACTTGGATTGGGTTGATGCTGCTGCTATTGTTTTTAATATGACCACAGAATACATTTCTCGCCGTCTGTAGTCCCACTCCTTGTGGGCTTACATGTCTATGTTGTGATAGCATGTGGGGAAGCAGATGCTTTCACCCCTGAGAAACCAAGATCTAGTTTCAGACAGCACGACAGCCCACAGTCACATGGCTCTGCCTGTTTGGTCCTGGCTGGTCTCCCTGGTTCCCTTTGGGTCTTTAAGGCTGCTACTCAACTGGGAAGAAGTGAGGTGGAGGGGTTAATTTGCCTGAAGTTGTTGAGTGTTGTTTAAAGATACAGTCATAGGACATTCTAAATTGTACGTGGGAAGTGGAGTCTTCTTAATTTTCACTAGTGAAATATTTGAGATAATAGTTTCTTATCAAGACTGACTTATACTGAAGAATAATCCAGTGATTTTCTTTCAGTTCCTGCTCATCCCTTTATTTATTTGATTGGTTGGTTTGCTTGTTTGTTTGGGGTAGGTAGGGAGGTGGTGCACATGTACCCTGGCCTGTATGTGGAGGTACAGAACAGCTTGTGGGTCCAGAGACTGAGCTCAAGTGCTCAGACCTGGCAGTAAGTGCTATTTACTCTGAGCCATTTCCCTGCCTACTCGTCTCTAATATATGGTTCCGTTTCAAAATGTTTCACCAACTTGTTTTCACAAAAATACCCACTGTTGTAACCTCATCCTCTGGTTGTTCTAAGAGTAAGTTTTATCTATCCACAGGAGGATCTTAAAAAGCGAGCCTCCATATCCCCAGGAAATTAGCGCTCTAGCAAAAGACCTGCTTCAGCGCCTTCTGATGAAAGACCCTAAGAAGCGATTGGGATGTGGCCCCCGGGACGCGGAGGAAATCAAAGAACATCTCTTCTTTCAGGTGAAATTTAGGAGATGAGTGTACTTACCCCCCTTGGGGCCACTTCCCCCTTTCACCTATACTTTAGTCCCATAATTCTTATAAAAGGTACTATTTAGGAAGGACCAGAAGTCTACATGTGTAGATATGAAGCAGTAGGAGTGAAGAAGATCATGGTAGCATTGCGTTTTCTCCATAGTCCAACCCCTGACACCAAGGCAGGGTGCTGTCAGCTACAGCTCAGACTTAAAAATGAAAAAACTGAGTTGCTAAAATAGTGCCCCCTTAAATGTCATGTTTGACCAGGTTTATAATGTGTTAGGCCACATTCATGGCCATCGAGGGTTGTGTGTGGCCTGCAGGTTGGACATAGCTGGGCCAAGTTCTAGGTAGTAGTTTCTGTAGGTGACTTTGGAATTTGCTTATGGACTGAGGAGATGTCTATCTCTTGACGAGTTCATGAGCTGATGTACCAGGTTTCACTTTTTGGTTACCATTCCAATGTCTCTTTTGTTTCCAGGAAACACCATAGAATATTCTGAACCTGCCTGTGTCTCAGTCAGTGTTTGTGGTATAAGTTTCCATGTGCTTTCTTTGCTCTATAACAGCACTTTTTTCCTGGAAAAGTCAAATGACAGTATTCCACAGAGCACTAGCACATCTGCCAATTTCATTTGCTCAGTTTGTTCCAAAAAAAGGCTAACAAATATAATGGAGAGGAGGGCACTGCTTAGTAATTTCAGTCTAAATAGTAACGTGAGTAGCAAGGCCTCATTTCTAAAATTCTAAATCTATACCTTCCAAATGACTTCACATATCAACAAGCATGCCCTTAATGTTTAATGGTCTGGAGGATTCATCCATGTTATATGTTTTTATTCTATAAACTTTTGTATTATTATCACCAGAACAAATGAACAAAGTATAGCAAGCAAAGAAGAAATCATTATTTCAAGTATGCTTTCATAGTGTTATTTATTGCTTTTTAAATACAAAACAAGGTTGAGTATAGCTCTTGCCTGGTATGCACAAGGCTATAGATTTTGTCCTCTGCATGAGGGTTGGGAGGTATTATTCTCATGGAAAATGAGATCTTTTTACTTCTGTAAACAGAGTATTTATTTTAGTCTATCCAACCATTTTCTTTAAATATTACTGTAAAACTCAAAAGTTCAGTAACACCAAGACAAACACATTTAGAATAAAATGAACTAAGTATTGTGCATTGACTGAGAAATAGCACTTTTTGAACAAACATTTTATCTTGTTTATATTTTAGCTTAAAAATTAATAAATAAAATTCAAACAGAATGTCCTCATTGTCTTTTTCTACAATCCTTTTCTTTATTGCTCTCTGTGATTGTGAATATTACAGTATGTCTTTAGAATATGGGGGTATTTGTGTTCTTATAGCTTGGTATAGTAGTTTTGATTTATGTAATTGCTTTCATTTTTAAATGATAGGGGTAGACCAGAAATCTACTTACAAAGATCTAAATGATCTTTTCTCTGTAATGGTGTATAGGTAGGAAGAATCATAATAGAATTCATGTACTGAACATTCTTCTGCTAACAATGTTTCTTTAAATCACCCCTTTAATCTAGAAGTTTGTCGGTTTTTTTAATTTAATTTTTTTTATTTTACATATCGATCCCAGTTCCCTCTCCCTCCCTCCTTCTTTCCCTCTCTTCACCCCTCACATGGACCCCAGCCACCCTCCCCTCGCATCCCCCCTTCATATCCCCCCCCACTCCACATGTAAGGTGATGCCATCCAGGAGGAGTCATCTAAATCTGTCAAGTCATTTGGAGTAGGGACTAGGCCTTCTCTCCTGTCTCTAGGTAAAGGGAGTGTCCCTCCATGGGGGATGTGCCCACAAGGTCCTTTTGTGCACCAGGAATACATCCTGATTCCACTGTCTGAGGTCCTTTAGACTGCTCAGGCCTTCTAACTGAGACACATGTTCAGGGTGTCTGAGTCAGTCCCATGCTGGATTCCCAGATATCAGTCTGGGGGCCTGTTAGCTCCTCTTTCTTTGTTCAGGTCCGCTGTCTCTATGTGTTTCTGCAGTGTGGTCTTGTCCTCCCTCTCTGCATCTGGGTTCTAGTTTGATTCAGTGTTGAGTTGTGGGTGTTTGCTTCTGTTTCCAACAGGTACTAGATGAGGGCTCTATGATGGTGGATAAGTTGGTCATTCCATCCACTTGCCTGCGAATTTCAAGATTCCATTGTTTTTCTCCGCAGAGTAGTAGTATTCCATTGTGCAGATGTGCCACATCTTCTTTATCCAGTCTTCAGTTGAGGGGCATCTAGGTTGCTTCCAGGGTCTTGCTATTACAAATAATGCTGCTACAAACATAGTTGAACAGAAGTTGTTGCATGGATGTGGATCATTTGGGTATATGTCTAAGAGGGAGATAGCTGGGTCCTGTGGTAAACTGATTCCCATTTTCCTGAGGAACCGCCATACTGATCTCCCAAATGGCTGTACAAGTTTGCACTCCCACCAGCAGTGGAGGAGTGTTCCCCTTTCTCCACATCCTCTCCAACATAAGTCATCACTGGTGTTTCTAATTTTAGCCATTCTGGCAGGGGTAAGATGGTATCTCAAAGTTGTTTTGATTTGCATTTCCCTGATAGCTAAGGATGTTGAGCACTTTCTTAAGTGTCTTTCAGCCTTTTTGATTTCCTCTATTGAGAATTCTTTCTTAGTTCTGTGCCCCATTTTTTAATAGGGGTATTTGGTGTTTTGTTGACTAGTTTCTTGAGTTCTTTGTGTATTTTGGAGGTCAGCCCTTTGTCAGATGTAAGATTGATGAAAATCTTTTCCCAGTCTGTGGGTTGCCGTTTGGTCTTGTCAACTGTGTCCTTTGCCTTACAGGAGCTTCTGAGTTTGAGGAAGTCCCATTTATTAATTGTTGATCTCAGTGTCTCTGTTACTGGAATTATGTTCAGGAGGCGGTCTCCTATACCAATTTGTTGAAGGGTACTTCCCACTTTCTCTTCTAAGAGGTTCAGTGTGGCTGTATTTATGTTGAGGTCTTTGATCCATTTGGACCTGAGTTTTGTGTGTGGCGATAGCCGTGGGTCTGTCTGCAGTCTTCTACACACCATCATCCAATTGTGCCAGCACCATTTGTTGAAGATTCTTTCCTCCCCCCATTGTATACTTTAGCTGTTTTGCAAAAATCAGATGTTCGTAGGTGTGTGGGTTAATATCAGGATTTTCCATTTGTCTATTTTTGTGCCAATACCAGCCTCTTTTCAGGACTCTGTAGCTCTGTAGTAGAGCTTGAAGTCAGGGATGGTGATGCCTCCTGAAGTTCCTTTATTGTACAGGATTGTTTTGTCTATCCTGGGTCTTTTGTTTCTCCATATAAAGTTGATTATTATCCTTTCAAGGTCAGTGAAGAATTGTGCTGGGATTTTAATGGGGATTGCATTGAATCTGTAGATTGCTTTTGGCAAGATTGCCATTTTTACTATGTTTATCCTACCTATCCAAGAGCATGGGAGATCTTTCCATTTTCTGGTATCTTCTTTAATTTCCTTCTTTAAAGACACAAAGTTCTTATTATATAGGTCTTTCACTTGTTTGGTAAGCATTACCCCAAGACACTTTTATGTTGTTTGTGGCTTTTGTAAAGGGTGATGTTTCTCTGATTTCTGTCAGCCCCTTTGTCTTCTGAATAAAGTAGGGCTGCTGATTATTTTGAGTTTATCTTGTATCCTGCTAGTTTGCTGAAGGTGTTTATCAGCTGTAGGAGTTCCCTGGTCCGACTGGTTGAGTTTTTTGGGTCACTTATGTGAACTATCATATCATCTACAAATAGAGAAAGTTTGACTTCTTCTTTTCCAATTTGGGTCCCCTTGATCTCCTTTTGTTGTCTTATTGCTTTAGCTAGAACTTCAAGTACAATATTGAAGAGATATGGAGAGAGAGGGCAACCTTGTCTTGTTCTTGATTTTTGAGGAATCACCTTAAGCTCCTCTCCATTCAGTTTGATGCTGGCTGTTGGTTTACTGTATATTGCTCTTATTATGTTTAGGTATGTTTCTTCAGTTCTGTCATCCCCGATATCTCCAAGACCTTTATCATGAAAGGGTGTTGAATTGTGTCGAAGGCTTTTTCAGCATCTAGGGAGATGATCATGTGGTTTTGTTTTATTTTGTTTCTTCAGCTTGTTTATATGGTGGATCACATTGATAGATTTTCGTATGTTGAACCATCCCTGCAACCCAGGGATGAAGCCTACTTCGTCATGGTGGATGATTTCTCTGATGTATTCTTGGATTCGGTTTGCCAGTATATTTTTGCATCAATGTTCATCAGGGATATTGGTCTGTAGTTTTCTTAGTTGTGTCTTTGTGTGGCTTGAGTACCAAGGTGATTGTGGCCTCGTAAAAAGAGTTTGGTAATGAACCTTCTGTTTCTATTGTGTGGAACAATTTGAAGAGTATTGGTATTAGCTCTTCCTTGAATTTCTGGTAGAATTCTGCACTGAAGCCCTCTGGCCCTGGGCTTTTTTTTTTTTTTTTTTTTTTTTTTTTGGTTGGAAGGCTTTTGATGATTGCTTCTATTTCAGTAGGGGTTATAGGTCTATTTAAGTTGTTTGCCTATTCTTGATTTAATATTGGTAAGTGATAGTTATCCAGAAATTTGTTCATTTCCTTTGAATTTTCAAATTTTGTGGAGTACAGATTTTTAAAGTATGACTTGAAAATTGTCTGGATTTCCTCTGTGTCTGTTGTTATGTCTCCCTTTTCGTTTCTGATTTTGTTAATTTGCATGTTCTCTCTCTGCTTTTTCGTTAGTTTGGATAAAGTTTTGTCTATCTTGTTGATTTTCTTGAAAAACAAACTTGTTGCATAATTTTTTTTTGGTATTGTTTTCCTCGTTTCTATTTTATGGATTTCAGCCCTCAAATTGATTATTTCCTGGCGTCTACTCCTATGGGGTGAGTTGCTTCTCTCTGTTCTAAGGCTTTCAGTTGTGCTGTTAATTCTCTTATGTGACTATCCTCTTTTTTCTTCATATGGGAACTTAGTGCAATGAACTTCCCTGGTAACACTGCTCTCAAGGTGTCCCATAAGTTCGGGAATGTTGTGTCCTCATTCTCTTTGAATTTTAGGAAGTCCTTAATTTCTTTCTTTATTTCTTCTTTGACCCAGGTATGGTGCAATTGCACATTGTTCAGTTTCCATGAGTTTGTAGGGTTTCTGCGATTTGTGTTGTTGTTGAATTCCAATTTTAAAGCATGGTGGTCTGATAAGATACAGGGGACTATTAGTATGTGGTCGATTTTAGAGAAGGTTCCATGTGGAGCAGAGAAGAAGGTATATTCTTTTGTGTTTGGAGGGAATGTTCTATAGATGTCTGTTAACGCTAATTGAAACATAACTTCTGTTAGTTCTTTGGTTTCTTTGTTAAGTTTCTTTCTGGTGGTCCTGTGTAGCAGTGAGAATGGGATGTTGAAGTCTCCCACTATAAGTGTGTGAGGTTTTATGTGAGCTTTGAGTTTTAGTAGCTTTTCTTTTTTGAATGTGGGTGCCTTTGTATTTGGGGCATAGATGTTCAGAATTGAGACTTTGTGCTGATGGATTTCTCCTGTGAAATGGCCTTCTTCATCTCTTTTGATTGATTTTGGTTTGAAGTCTAACTTGTTAGATATTAGGATAGCCACCCCTGCTTGCTTCTTGGGTCCATTTTATTGGAAGATCTTTTCCCAGCCCTTTACCCTGAGGTAATGCCTATTTTTGAAGCTTAGATATGTTTCTTGTATGCAGCAGAAGGATGGATTCTGTCTTCGTATCCATTCTGTTAGCCTGTGTCTTTTTATAGGCGAGCTAAGACTATTAATGTTGATGGAAAGTAAGGACCATTGATTGTTAATGCTTGTTTGTTTTAGATTTGTTGTTGGCAGTGGTATTTGAATATATTTGTCCTGCTTTACCCTTGGGTTCTAGTGAAGTGGGATTATCTATTGCCTGTGTCTTTGTGAGCATAGTTAACTTCCTTGGATTGGAGTTTTCCTTCCAGAACTTTCTGTAGGGCTGGATACATATTGTGAAAATCTGGCTTTGTCATTAAATATCTTGTTCTCTCCATCTGTAGTGATTGAGAGTTTTGCTGGGTATAGTAGCCTGGGCTGACATCCGTGGAGTGATGAACCTTCTGGCTTTGAGAGTTTCCATGGAGAAGTCAGGAGTGATTTTGATAGGTCTGCCTTTATCCGTTACCTGTCCTTTTTCCTTGGCTGCTCTTAATATTCTTTCTTTATCCTGTATGTTAGGTGTTTTGATTATTATGTGTCGAGGGGGTCTTTTTTCTTTGGTCCAGTCTATTTGTTGTTCAGTATGCTTCTTGTACTTTCATGGGCATGTCCTTCTTCATATTGGGAAAGTTTTCCTCAATGATTTTGTTGAATATGCTTTCAACACCTTTGAGCTGGGTTTCTTTGCCTTCCTCTATTCCTATTATTCTCAGGTTTGGCCCTTTCACGGTGTCCCACATTTCCTGGATGTTTTGTGTTAAGGATTTGTTGGATTTATGATTTTCTTTGGTCGATGAATCTATTTCCTCTAGTTTATCTTCAGCGCCTGAGATTCTCTCTTCCATCTCTTTTATTCTGTTGGTTATGCTTGTTTCTGTAGTTCCCGATCGTTTGCCCAATTTTTCCATTTCCAGCATTCCTTTGCTTTGTGTTTTCTTTATTGTCTCTATTTCAGTTTTCAAGTCTTGAACCGTTTCCTTCACCTGTTTTTTTTTTTTGTTGTTGTTGTTGTTGTTTTTCTTCCATTTCTTTAAGGGATTTTCTTACATTGTCTTTGAGGGCCTCTATTATTTTTATGATGATAATTTTTAAGTCATTCTCTTCTGCTTCATCTGCTTTGGGGTGTTCAGGTCTAGTTGGTGTAGATTCCCTAGATTCTGGTGGTGTTATGCTTGTCTTTCTGTTGTTAGGTGTTTTCTTGTATTGCTGTCTTCCCAGCGCTTCTTCCAGTAGGTGTAGGTGGGGTCTCTGTCTCTCTGTCTCTCTGTCTCTCTCTCTCTCTCTCTCTCTCTCTCTCTCTCTCTCTCTCTCTCTCTCTCTCTCCTCTCTCCTGTCTTTCTTACTCCCCAGGTGGACTTACATGTTAGAGGTTCGATGTCTATAGCTCTGGGTGGACCAAGCTCTCTAGAGGTCTCTCCTCAGGCAGGGGCCCTGCGATGGAGGTCAAAAATCAGGCTCCAGCAGAAGATCAGCAATGAGGGTCAAAGACTAGGCTGCAATTCAGGATGTTCCACCTGCAGATAGGTGGATCTAGCCTGGGCTTTGTATTCTCCAGCAGAGGCCTCTTTAGCAGAAGCCCCAGTGATGGGGGTCAAGGTTCCAGCCCGCAGGGGCTCAGAATGGCGCCAGGGGATAGATAGGCAGATCTCTGGGAGGGGCCGGGAACTCCAGTAGAGGACCAGAGGTGGGGGTCAGAGACCAGGCAGGTGGGGATTCCTGGTGGTCTCAGAACAGCTCCAGGAAGTTCCCTGAAGGTGTCAGAATTGTTGGCTCCACCCTCTGGTTGAGCACTAGGACAGTGGGCAGGGTAGGGCACAGGGTAGGGAGAGGGCAGGCTCTTGGTGGGGGTGGTTGGGTGTGTATCAGAGCTCCAAGAGTGCTCTCAATGGGGGCAGGACACAGGGGGAGCGAGATTGGGGCCAATCCAGAGAGATCCCAGGGAAGGGTGTGTGTGTGTGTGGGGGGGTTTCCACCTGAATTGGTCCCAGACTCACCTCTAGCAGAGGCCTGGCTATGGGGATCAAAGACTAGGCTGAGCTTTAGGATGTTCCTGCACTGATAGGCAGATCTAGCTGGGACCTGGCACTCTCCAGCTGAGGCCTCTGCTAAAGAGGGAGTAGAAGTTTGTCGCTGTTAAAGGGTCTTTAAAAAGTGTGTGTGTGTGTGTGTGTGTGTGTGTGTGTGTGTGTGTGTGTGTGTGTGCGCACGCGCACGCACGCACACACATGCACACGTATGCCAAAAGACAACTCCTGGGAGTCAATTCTTTTCTTCAACTACATGGTACCCTGAGGATCAAAGTCAGATTGTCATGTTTGGCAGTAAATATCTTTATTTTACTGAGCCATTTCACCTGCCTAGAATTTCCCTTAATGTTTGTTCAGTAAGTGAAGCAAAAGTCATCTTCCTATTATAATAGAAGTCATTACTGCCACATAGAGGAATGATACTATTCCAATCGTTACGATTCGATAGAGTGAGTACTATCTAAGGGTGTTTTAATTGACAGAAGGAGCATAAATAAACAACAGAGGGTTGAATTTGAATAATTAAAATATGTCAGTTACCCAGATAGTGTGTGGGGGGGTGGGGGGGGCGAAAGGCAGTATCTAAATATTGATTGGGGTCAGATGAGAAAAGAGCTACTGTGACAGTGTTATTTAAACCTCAGGCATAAACAAACACTTGACTCACAGCACTTTTATTTCGTAAACTGTCCAGGTGACCCAAAGGAAAACCAGTGGAAGGGCAGAGCTTAACAAGCCCCTAGGAAATAGGAGTTAGCATCACATTTACAGAATGTGTTGAAGCCCTTTATGGCAGTATTTTATGGCTTTTGGACTCTTGGTTTGTTTGTTCTCATTTTACCTTAATTTTTTTTCTGCTAAAGCTCTGGGCAAAAGTTATTTTCCTGTTGTCTCTGAGGGTGATCCAGGGAGAACCAGAGTGTCTTGGTGCCCCCTAGAGGACACTGAGATTTCTGTGGTGGGATGCTACAATCTGAAAATGGGATCCTGCTTGCAAAAACAATATTTCTAATCCTCAGTTTGAAATATGCACTCTTACTTTTAACCTCATTTACAGAGTTAAGCAGGTCTCTGAGTTCAAAGCCAGCATAGGCTACATAGAGCTGTGGTTCTCATCCTGTGGGTCAGTCGACCCCCAAACACAGATATTTATATTAAAATTCATAACAATAGCAAAATTGCAGTTATGAAGTAGGAATGAAATAATTGTATGGTTGGGGTTCACCACAATATGAGCAACTGTACTAAAGGGTCACAGCATTAGGAAGGCTGAGAACCACCGACAGTTTCAGGCCTGCCAGAGCTAGAGACCCTGTCTTTAAAAAAAAGAAAAAAAAAAAAACTTAATCATGTTTGTTGTTTGTAATGTATTTTGACTTTTTTTTTTTTTAATTTCTGCTGTATCCTGATCTTCTTTCTCTGCTTTAGAAAATAAATTGGGATGATTTGGCTGCCAAAAAAGTGCCTGCACCATTTAAACCAGTGATTCGGGATGAGTTAGATGTGAGTAACTTCGCAGAAGAGTTCACGGAAATGGACCCCACCTATTCTCCTGCAGCCCTGCCCCAGAGCTCTGAGAGGCTGTTTCAGGTAATGTTCCAGGGAGCCAGATGTGCTTTGGAAGAGCCAGCTTTCCCTAGTACAGTGGTTTGGTTGGTTTCTTAAAATCAGGGTTCTGTAATCTCTTCAAAATTGAATGCAGAGTTATGCTGAGGTACTGCCCTGAAGCTTGCCACTTCTAAATAGCAGTTTTTGTGTTTGCTTTTGGGTTGTTTGTTTGTTTGTTTGTTTTGATCTTTTGTTTGTTTTAATGGAACGCTTCGTTTGTTCTTTTGAGACATGGTCTCTCTCACTATGTAGCCCTGGCTGTTCTGAGGGTCACTGTATAAACCAACTTACAGGAAGCCACCTGCTTCTCGTCCCTATTGCTGCATCAAAGGTGTGCACCAAAATCCCAGCCTGTGTTTGTTTTTTATGAGTAAACATTCACTTTATACTTGAGAATTCATTTCTTTGAGGCTCATCTGCAAATTATGGTGATATTTTATTTTTTACTCTATTCTTATAAAGTACTCAGTGTTATCTGGACTTCAGTGAATAATAAATCACACATGTCCTCTAATCTTTAGTCTTAGCATGATGGTGCCAGCAGAGTCTCATCTAGCCTGCAGGAAGCTCTGGATTCATCTCTAGCACTGCATTAAACTGAGTGTAGTGGCACACACCTGTAACCCCAGCATTGCAGAGTTTGAAAAGTTCACAGTCATCTTCGTCTACACAGTGAATTGAAGGCCACCCTAGACTAAATGGAACCCTGCTTCAGATAAATAAGCTATATGTTAATTACTTTGGGTTTGTAGGAGGCTTATTTGTACAGAGCAGTAGGGAAAGGTGAGGAAGGCTAAGGGAGGGTAGTAACTGGTGTGAAGGAGCAAATGTGAGCAAAGCACAATGGCAGGTGTGATGGTTAGTGTTAATTGTAAGCATGACAAAATCCAATCGACTGAGAAGTCTAAATAAAGGGTTGTCTAGATTAAGTTTAGTGTCTGAGCATGCCCACGAGAGATTTTCTTTCTTTTTTAAACATTTATTCATTCATTCATTCATTCATTTGTTTTGTAGTGGTTTTTTTTTTTTTTTTTTTTTTTTTTTGAGACAGGGTTTCTCTGTGTAGACTTGGAACTCACTTTGTAAGCCAGGTTGACCTTGAACTCACAGTGATCTGCCTGTCTCTGCCTCCCAAGTGCTGGGGTTAAGGGTGTGAGCCACCACTGCCAAGCAGAGAGATTTTCTTCATTGGGTAAACTGAAGTGGGAAGACACCCCTTGAACTTGGGCACACCAGGGGTGGGTCCTGTTCTGAATGAAAAGGAGAAAGGATGCTGAGCATAAGCACTCTGAGTGCAATGTGGCCAGCTGTCCACAGCTCTTGTCTCTGTGGCTTCCCTGCAGTGACAGACTGTAACCTGGAAATGTGAGCTACAAGCCATTTCTTCCAAGTTGTTTTCACCAGAGTATTGTTCAAAGATGTAGTTTTAGTGGTGGGGGTGGGGTGGGGGTGGGTAGGTGCACGTGAGTACAAGTGTTCCTGGAGGCCATAGGGCTGAAGTTACAATTTGTGAGCTGCCTGATATGGATGCTGGGAACTGAACTCAGGTTCTCTGAAAGAGTAGTATACACTTATAATTACTGAGCCATCTCTTCAGCCCCTGTGAGTATTTGTTTGTTTATTTCTGTCCAAGTGTTTTATCACAGCAATGTTTGTGTGTGAAATTTTTATAATAAAACATATTGTTTTGTATCTTTAAAAAGTTAAAAATAAAGAGTTTTCTTCTTAGGAAGTTTCTTTATCAAATAAGGTACTCTACCTATATTTGAACTGTGCCATAGCTCCACTTCTCTGACCACTATAAGTGCCATCCTGCGTGTGCCTCTTGCTTGCCTTATGTCACTGGAGTACGTGGCCAACTATGTATAGATGTTTGTTGGCAAACTAGTAAATGTTGTTGCAGAGAGTAACCATCCATCATTTATCTCTGGCTTATATCATTCTCCTACTGGGCTTATTATTTTTACAAAACTCAATTTTAAGTTTAATTATTGTAAAAACACAGAATGCAAATCTAATAGTTGCTGAATTAGAGGTAAACCTTAATGAAACTTGTTACTTTTATAGTATGAAACAGTACTTGGACCACTTTATGTGTTATATAAACTGTATCTTTTTTTTAAGTTAGTTGAATTTATAAATCAACATTATCATCAGTGCAAAAAAATTACAGGCTTACATCAGATTTGGGGGGATAGAACAGGGAGGCTGTCTTCCTACCTTTATTTTTGAATTGACCTAGTTCTACCAGAAGATGGCATTATCTCCTCTGGAAAGCATTTTTTTCTGTTGAGTTAATGCTGTATTTCGAATGAAAGTAAAATTATCTTGTTTGACCTTTTTTTTTTCTATGAGACGAAATCATCACAATCTAGACTGTGTCTAACTGTGAAACTACAAATCTTTGTTCTTTACCATGTCTTCTCTTTTTAGGGTTATTCCTTTGTTGCCCCTTCCATCCTCTTCAAGCGTAATGCAGCGGTCATAGACCCTCTTCAGTTCCATATGGGAGTTGAGCGTCCTGGAGTAACCAATGTTGCCAGGAGTGCAATGATGAAGGTATATAGGTGTGGTTGCCTCGGTGATATATTTGTGGTTTGTATGAATGTTTAAATACTAATTATGTCCGGTAAAGTTAGTCGATTATCATTGAATTGAAGGGCAATTTTAGAAAAAACAATAAATAGGTGGAAATAGCCGTGTTTTCTACTTGAGTGAGTTATCACTTGTGAGCTCCTTTTTACAGTGATAGAAGATAGTGTATCTTGAACAAATATACATGAATATATAAATATACTAAATGAATCTTAATGAATAAATACGTTACAAATTTGCTAATGATTTATTTCATGCTAATTTACAGCTTTGCATATCTTTTATGTATTACTATTAATCTTTTATTAAAGTAAATGATGTTGATTTCTTATCAGGACTCACCATTCTATCAACACTATGACCTTGATTTGAAGGATAAACCTTTGGGTGAAGGAAGTTTTTCGATTTGTCGAAAGTGTGTACACAAAAAAAGTAACCAAGCATTTGCCGTCAAAATAATCAGCAAAAGGTATGGCCAGCCCTAGTGATTCTTAGGTACTTGTACCACTCAGTGAGTTCTGTAAGTTAAGATTATGGAGAGGGAAATCAACTGTATATTGTAAGGCCTTTTACACACAGGCTTGATTAATCATTTACCTTATTAACTGGCCCCCAAAACTTGTAGCATTAGGATTTTCTAAAGAAAGTAATCGATTGTAGATATAAATCATAATTTGCTGTGTTTCCATGGAAGAATTTTCTTATGCTGATGATATGTCTAATGAGATTTACAGACTTCTTTTAGTTGAATATTAAAATACTTTTCTCGAAAATTATTTAGCCCCTGGTAGCTTTGAGAACAGAGAACGAGCTAGCTAATTGTTCTGGCCATGGATTATTACCTTCATGATTGTGTAATGTTACCAAATTGTCAGGCAAGAAGAGCATCCATTTCTTTGTGTGACTAGTTCTTTTCTGACTCAGAAGGAAAATTTTCTTTTAAAAGAAGTTTGACTTTCCTGGTGGGTGGTATGATTCATTACTTCTGTGGAAAATCATTCTGAGGCTTTGACAAAGGCCGTCTGTATACCCTGTAAATAAAAACAATTAGGGATGGGGTACTGGGGTATAAAGCCACTGGAAGAGATAGGTAGATGGTAACTGTTTGGTTTTGCAGGATGGAAGCCAATACTCAGAAAGAAATAACAGCTCTGAAACTCTGTGAAGGACACCCCAATATTGTGAAGCTACATGAAGTGTTTCATGATCAGGTATTTCTCAGGCTCCCTCAATCCATGCACATGTACTAGTTTTTACGTAGGGTTCAATTTCTCACCAATTTTATTGGTGCAGCTGAGTGAGAATTAGTGGCATCTAACATCACCCAGTCACTAGGGAGGGAAGAGAAACTAGCACACACTGTCTCATCACCAGTCACTAGGGAAGGAAGAGAAACTAGCACACACTGTCTCATGTCTGCCTCAGGTCATCCTTCTACTGTGGTGACGTATTATTTATGATTTATTAAAGCTCACCTGAGGGTTCAGAAAGCAAAGCCAGCCTCAGGCTATAGAGATCAGGCAGTGGTGGTACACACCTTTAATCCCAGGACTCAGGATTAAGAGGCAAATGGATCTCAGTTAGTTCAAGTCCACACTGAGCTACAGGAAATATATCCCATCCTAAAGAGACACAGCTCACACAAAGATGATCTCAGGACTGGGAATCACGCGCCTTTAATCCCAGGACTCGTGAGAGATAGTTAAGACAGGAACAGGGTCTCAGAGCTGGCATTCATGCTCCAGCCACACTGAGGGCAGGAAGACATTGAGTCTTCAGCCATGCTGAGGAGAGCATAGCCGTCTGAGGGACTCCGGAACCGTCTAAGGATCGCCCCTTTGGTCTGAGCGGAGGCAGAGGACGAGCTAGTGGCCGACCGCTCCACTTCTCTCATCTTCAGCTTAAATCCCACCATCAGTCTCTGGGTCTTTTATTTTTTGTGTTGCGTTCCACTTCCACTTTCCTCTAGTTATTGTTGCCTTATTAACATGGTGGACGCCTGCGGGGCTAGAGCTCAATGTGCCGCTGTCACAGATTGCAGTGTGCTTATTGTGAGTGCAGCTGCCACCCACCGTCACTTAATCAGGGCATATTCAGCACTTGGTGATTTCGCCTTCAGCATTCTTTTCATGTCTAGCATCAAACAGTCTCTTAAGCCCAATTGTTGGAAGCTAAAGGACAAATGGGAAGCAGAAGACAAAGATGCTCCCTTGTATCCTGTTCCAGGTGGTAACATCAGCTTCCAGGACAGGCCCTTCTATGTTCCCTTCTACCCTTAGTTCTGCTTTCTACTGGAGTCTCATGTGGAAGCTTGTCACTTGGACGTAGGGGACAGTATCACCGTGACAGGTCCGTAGCACCTCTCAGTTCCCTCCATTGCCACCTCCCATGCCTGAAATTGCTCCATTTCAGTATCATTTTCTCTGACACTGGACAGGCATCACAGCCTTCTCAATACAGCATTAAGGCACAAATGCCAAAACCAGTCCTGATGAGTATGTTTTGCTCTAATTTTATCAACAAATGATCTGAGTCCTAAAGGTCACGAGACTTGTACCCGGATCACAAGCAGGGAAAATCTAGTAGGGAGAACCTGTTGTAGGCGCTCACCGTTGTGTTGGTATGGCATTCTTGACTAGAATAGCTGGGACCTAGTTCTGAGTACCACAGCTAAGAGTGACTCATCATGATAATATCAGGTGGCATCAGGAATACATTGCAAATACAGTTTTTTGCTACCAGTTATGCAGTATGTGGTCCAGGCACTGCAAACCCAGAAAACAAAAGTCAGAAGGTCTGTAACAATTTCACAGTTTGTTGATAGTGAGGCTTGTATCTGAGCCCTACCCTTCCAACTTCAGAACCCAACAAACTTTTAATTACTTTGCTCTGCTATCTTAGAGAGGCAAAACCAGCCTTTTATGTCAAGTAATAAACATCTAAAATGGATATCATCTTCTCCCTCCTCTTGTTTTCATGAAAATGGATGCTTTTGAACTCTGAGAATGCTTTCCTGGCTACTCCATTGCCTACTCAGAGGGAGCAGTGAGTCCCCTGTCCACCATGCACAGTAAAAGATAATGTCCTATTGATGCAAATACAGAGAAAGTTAACCTCTCAATCAAGAAACTGATGGATGACCCCAGACATTCCCACCTGTAGTTTGGCATCTGTGACCCTCACTGTATTTCAGCCCAAACATTAATCTTGGATCTTCTAACATCTTATCTCAAGCATTGCATCCCTAGTTTTTTTTTTTTTTTTAATTTATGTTACAAGTTGATTATTGGCAGTTTTTAACAATTCAAGAGTCACTAGGATAGAAATTTTCTTATGATATAATGCTACTTGTAGTGGTATAAATATGATAGTAATTCTGCTATGTGCTTGTTGAAATATGCATTTAGTTTTCCCCATGATAATGACATGGTTGATCCTCGTATTCTCCTATTTGCAACCAGTAGTGGGTCTTCAGCCTTTGGCTGTCCAGTAATGCAGCTCATTTTGTGTGCCATGATTTTTTTTAAACCCTCTGTATTCCTAATTGCTGCTATAGCCACAAACTTAATATGCTCACTCTTTAAACAATGAATGGAGATAACAAGTCTGAAATTACTCTTACTGATTTTTGAATCAATGATCAGACAGAGCTGGCTCCTTCTGGAGACTCTGAAGGACAACTTGTGTACTTTGTGTACTTGACTCCTAGCTTCTGGAGACCACTCATTTTCTTTGGCTTGTTGCCCATCAATGCAGTACCCCAATCTCTTGCTTCCATAGATTAATCTCATGCCTTACATGCTGGTGAATAATTCAGGGTAATCATCCCATCTCAAGAATCTTGATCATTAGGGCTGGAGAGATGGCCCAGTGGCTAAGAGCACTGGCTACACTTCCAGATGCCGTAGGTTGAATTCCGAGAACCCATGTAGTCTCATAGGATCCAGTGCCCTCTGCTGGTGTGCAGGCAAACTCTCCCTCTCCCCCCCCCCCAGATATATAGACTCATAATCATGAGCTGGGCTTGGTGGCATACAATCCCCACACTCAGGAGGCAAGGACAGGCAGATCTCTTAAGTTCAAGTCCTGTATGATCTACATAGTGAGATCCTGTCTCAAAAACATAAAACAACAATAATAAAGAATCTTAATTACGTCTACAAAGTTCCCTTTGCCCTCTAAGATAAAAACACAGGTTTAGAAATTAAGATCTGGCTGTCTAGAGGGCCATTATTCAAGGTACCATCTGTAGCTTTTCTTACAACCTACGTTTTATTGATAAGGAAAGGTTCTAGAGTTTATAATGGTAAAACTAATTTTGAAGATCAGTGTTTTTTTGGATTATTTTTTTTTATTTTATATAACCAAGTCCATTTAAATGAAAACAAACATTTATAGACAATATTTGGGAATTTGGGCATCGTTCTTTCCAAACTACTTCCTGCTGGTAAAGGGCGCTGTCATGGGGGATTCTAAGAAGATACGGAAATCCTGGCTGTAGTCTGTAAGGCTGCTTTGAATGTAGGATCACCTGGTACTCTGTTTCAGGCGGTCTGGCTTGAGAAGATCAGTTTTTGATAGCTATTTTCTTTATAGAGATAATGCAAAGCATAGTAAATATGTAACAAAGTATTGAATCAAGATAATGCTAATAGAATCTAAAGCAGTTGTTTTAAATGAAACATACACAGTGAGTTACAGATATTTGCAGTGAATATCTGCAGGAATCCTGTAATTATCATTGAGCCCTAAAATTAGCAAACAAAGTAAATGTTCAGTTAGATGAGTGTCAGCAGTTGCATGTAACACTGGCTGGTAATTCTCTGGATCATTTCCCACATATTATCATATTATTGTCAGCTCAGTTTGTATTTTTAAAATGAAAATATAAAAACTCAAGAGAGAAGATTAGAATAGAGTTCAAATGAAAGGAAATGAATTAAAGGAAACGATTGAAGATTTTGCCGAAATACTTGAAACTTTTTCATTGCTAAAATAGAGTTCTAAAAGGCTACATTATCCTTTAGTTCTTTGTTCTAAATACAGGAACTGTTGTTGGTTGTTTAAGCGGGGGATTATTTAAATGTACTGATCAATAAATACACCTCTTCGGAAAGGCCCTACATTATCCGTTTTCCCCTTTGTAGCTTCATACATTCCTCGTGATGGAACTTCTGAATGGGGGAGAGCTGTTCGAGCGCATCAAGAAGAAGAAGCACTTCAGTGAGTCGGAAGCCAGCTACATCATGCGGAAGCTCGTCTCAGCTGTGAGCCACATGCACGATGTTGGAGTAGTGCACAGAGACCTGAAGCCTGAGGTATGGCAGTGGGGTCCCCACAGCTCAACCTGCTGTCGTGGTTAGCTGCCCTCACATAGTTGTGAGGCTACAAGAGGGCTCGGTTTCTCTAGTGTCAGTAAGTAAACCCTGGAAGATGTTTCTTGGGTTGTTTTGGTTTTTTTTTTTTTTTTCCTTTCTTTTCTCTTTTCTGTGTCAGTCTAAAATAAGTTTGTCCTCTTTTTTTCCCTCTTGCCAGCTGATCATCTTGAGGTTATATTTGTAAGTGTGAGAGCCTTTTATGGGAAAAATACTTCATGCAACAGTTGTATACTAAAAATAGCAATGGAAAATTTTGTAGCAGAAAATAATAGCCCTTCTATGTGTATTCCATCTTGGGAAGTTTGTTCGTTTGATGATGTATTTTGAAACCTTATTTTTCTCATTTTTAAATCAAATTGATAGCTCCTAAACAGTAATGTACATAACTCCAGTCTGCATAGTTACACATGAAGGATTAATAAGGCTGTCTGCTCTGTGTGAGTCTGTATGATCACACAGTGTGTATTTATAGACTTGAAGAGCAGTGCAGAGCAACAGTTTTTTATATTTCTTTCAGAAGGTTAATGAAGAAGGTTTTAACTCAGAATGATCCCTTTTTGGTATCAAAAATATGAAAATTCCTCCCTTTTTAAAAACAAGTAATAATAAAACTTGAAAAATAAAAACCAATGACTAAAACAACCAATTAATCATTCTTTACTGTATGAGAAATTATAATATTTCTGATCTAAAATAGAACATTATTTTTAGTTCCTATATGATTGTAATATATTTTCAAGCCTATTTAAAATATTAAAGAGTTTGGTACTCCTTTTTTATTAAACCAGAAAAGAATAATTCTGTAAAAGCGATTTTGTCTTGTATTTAAGTTATTAAAAGATGTTTTAAAAATGGAAATGTATGCATTCAAATACACAGTTATTTCTCTGTATCTATGGATGATTGGTCCCTGAACTTCATTCAGATATAAAAATCCAGGAATGCTCAGTATCTTATATAAAATTGTATGTTATTTTCATACAACCTACATGTATCTTTTTCTATACTTTAAATCCTCTCTATAGATTAATTACAAGATCTAATTTGATATAAATAATATGTAAGTAGTTACTATACTGCATATTTTGGGGAAATGACAAGAAGAAAAAGTATATTTTCTAGACAATTGTTTTGTGGGGTTTGGGTGTGTGTGTGTGTGTGTGTGTGTGTGTGTGTGTGTGTGTGTGTGTGTGTGTGTGTGTGTGTTTTAAGCTTTTATTTGGTTAAACCCACAGTTACGGTCCTCGGGGATACAGAAAGCTGGTTACAATTGACTTACTCCTTTAAAGGTGTTAAATTTCTGTACTTTCTATTACTGTTATTCACATTGCTAGTAATTAATCAGAAGTGATTTGTGTCTTTGAACTTGCAACTATGATAGCTCCCCCTCTGCTTCCTTCATCATAATTCTCACTCTCCTACGTAACACCCACTGAAAACATGGTGCTCCGTGCCTGGGAGATTAGCTGTCTATTTTTAAATGTGAAAGCACACCACTTAAATGTTTGCTTGATAGACAAGGAACAAGCATGTAGCTTTTTAATGGAAAAGATCTGTTCCATGACTGTATAGAACTCATTTTCACATGTTTTATTCTTTGATAACTGGCCATCTGTCATCTCATGAGTCTCAAGTGAGGCACATGTCCTCTGCAGCAGAATTTAAATTTGTCTTCAACTTTCCTGATAAAAAAGATACTTCTGTAGCTTGAAATGAAGCAAAATTGTTGGATTATACAGAATGTTCTACCACCATTTTATCCTTAAACTAGGTTTTAGGAAAGTAAAAATGTACCTTTGAACTAACATTTTCCTAACCGTAGCTCTCACTTTGACTTTTAAATGGCAGAGTATATTATTTCCAAACTAAAAGTTTAATCTCTTCTCATGCAGCATTTAGGTCCGACTATTTTTGGTAGATGGTTAAATGGCATTCCTTCCCTGCACAGGCATATCTCTTTTAAGTTCTAGGTGAGAATCAGACACATTTAGAAGCTGGCTGACATTCTTAGGCTGTTTTGTAGCCTTCATATTGATCCTCTTAAAAGATTAAGGAAAGTTCTCTAAATGATAGTATTTCCAGGCAGAAACTGAAGTGAGGATAGAAGTAGATCAGCCGTTACTTCCTACCCTTCGTGACCGTGTTCATACCCCATGTAGAACTGTCCGGACACTGCACTTTCTACCTGGGGACGGGAGGTAGGACGTAAGCAGTGTGCTCTCAGTTTACATGTTCTGCAATGTGATGAATGGATTGAAGTCATCAGTTTAAACTGAATGCCCTGCCCCCTCATTTCCTTCCAGAAGTGAGACCAAGGAAGTCCTTCACTAGCCTTACTGGGATAAACTTACCCTGTCCAGAGTCTTGGCAGGCAGGCCCTGTGGAGATGAGCCAGATATGCTTCTCCTGAGGTGTATGACACACATCCTGCCACTGCAGAGACCCTTAGGTATGATTGCTGAAGGACAGATATCTCCCGAGCACACCTGTGAGCTGTGACTTGCATTGTCAAAAATTGAGGTCTGGGCAGTGTATGGCAGAAAATTTAAGAAACCAATTACATTTTTTTACTTCTTTGCTTTCCTTCCCACTACATTGTCAAAAAACCACTAACTTTAAGGGTTTTTTTTTTTTTTTTTACTTTTTAAAATTTCATGAGTGAGTACTATTTACATCATTTCCACTCACCTTCTCCCCACTCCAAATACCATGTCCCCTTCGTTCCCTCTTTTGATTGAGATTGAATAATCTGTCAGGAGGTCCCTAGAGAAGGCTGCTTTTCCTTTTCCCTCATCTACACTGAAATCTCAACTGGTGGTGTCACTGCAGGTCTTGTTTAGGCAGTGGTTTCCAACCTGCCTACCCATCTTCTTTTTATCAGAAAAACATTATGAAATGTCCTTTATTTCAGTTAGGTGAGTAAGAAAGTAAATGATTTTCCAGAACTGGAAGAGTATAAACAACATGTCTTAAAAACAAAATAATCAGAATGCAAAGTCAAAGTTATTAAAGGAACTTCGTATAACTCCAGTGAATACATAAATGATAAAAATCAAAAAGGCCTTCTTGTTCACATGGAGAAAATCTAGACAGATCAAATCCACCACAGCATTCTCTTAATTCACCCAGAAGCAAGGCCTTAACTCATGAATTGTGTAAAGACCGAGAGAGATGAGAGCTATAGGAGTTTAAGCTAGTTTGCAGAGTTGGCTCCTAAGGTTACAGAAGTGAAGTAAATACACCCTGCCTGGGTACTTATGTGGGACCAACAGAGCCTGAATGACAGCACTTTATGTTCACTGAGCATTTTTAGGTTCACTGTTAAGACTAACTGCTCAGAAAATGATTCATTTCAAAATACTGGTGTTCATTAGCAATGTAGTGGGTCACCCGGGTGCTCTGCTGAAAAGGTACGTCAAGCAAATGTATGCCAACACAGTGCCCATTTGGCAACCCCTATATCAAATTGTTATTTAGCATTAAAGTCTTACTATTTAAGACATACACTTATGGTTATAGCTATTATAGATCATAAATCTTCTTATGGATCAGAGCAAAATGCCCAAATGAAAGGAAGAGTCACATATCCCTGCTTTAAAAAGAAGTGATAAAGTTCATTGAGAAAGGCAGGACAGCGGAGGCACAAGATGCCTTGCCTTTGGCCCCTGATGTCTGCCAGTTTATAGGGCTGGTGATTGGCCTAATTTCAATATTGTGTCTCAGAGAATAGATTGGCCTGAGGAAAGGAGAGGGATGGGAGATGTCTGTCCTGTGATAGTATCAACACAGATGCTTGATTAAATTCACCATCATGCATGAAATTCATGGTCCCCAAAGCAATTACAACAGTAATAGTAATAGCAAAGTTTACTAGTCACTGGGACTGGAGAGATGGCACAGTGATTAAGAACACTTGTTGCTCTTCCAGAGGACCCAGGTTCAATTTCCAACATCCACATGGTGGGTCACAGCCTTATGTAACTACAGTTTCAGAGGAACCAACCCCTTCTTCTAGCTTCTGAAGGCACCAGGCACAGATACTCATGCAAGCAAAACATTCATATACATAAACATAAAACAAAAATAATCTAAATAAATCTAATCTTTAATTATTGAAGATTATTCGTCACAGATCGTCACATAAATGTGATAAGTGTGAAAAACATATTGTGAAAAGCACCCAAATCTGATAGACATAGAATAAACATAGTCTGTTGTGAATGGTGTTGAAAAATTTCCTCAGCATAGGGCTACCCCAGACCCATAGACTGTTTTAAAAAGACAGCATAATAAAATGAGTGATACTTGTGTTTATCTATGCCATGCCCTAGGGACAGCATCATTAATGAAATGGGCAGAGCTCTCTCCCTTACATAATTATGGTGTGAGAGGGACCAGAGCATTCAGCTAAAAACATGGAGATGATAAGTGCCCTAAAGAAAAAGTAAACCATGATGGGAGGAAATAGGGGCAACTGGAACTTGGGTATGGTAGACGATGGTTAGGGCAGCCTCTGTAAATGAGAAGAAGTGTACAGAAGTCAGGCTTCAGTGGAATGTGGATACCAGAGAGTGGAAGACAAACCCAGACAGGGAAAAATGATCACAAAGGGTCTGACTTGAGAAAAAGCATGGTGTGTTGTTTTTCAGTCAGCTTAGAGGCTGTGTCTAAATCTCCTGATACTTTAACTACCTTCTGCAGCCCCGCTGTCCACAGTCAGCATCGCCCACCCCACCCCCCTCGCCTGTGGCCTGGCAGGACTCCTGGTCCCGCTACATCACTCCTGCCTAATGTGGTTCTTAATCAAGTCGATCATTCTGTTTACCAGTAAAGACGTGGGAGTCGTGTTGGGGAGAAAACCTGCTAGCCCAGAGGCCGAGAAGCAACCAGCTGGCTTTCCTTTTTGGCTGGAGACAGCAAGAGAGCTTCTCTCCAGCCATCCTAAACCAAAAAAAGACTACAAAACTCCAAGTCCTTCCCTACTCCTGCCTGTCCATCTCTCGGTCTCCCTGACTTCTCCATACTCTCTCTGGATAATTCTTGTCATCTGGTTGCTGGCTCCACCCCCTGATCCAAGATTAATTTTATTAACACAGTCTTGGGGTTCACAGTACAAGCTAATATCCCACAACAGTGGTGTCATTGAAAAGTGTTTGACACAACACTGTAAAACTGAAGTTATACAAAACAGTATAAAATAAATAGGTGGGTGATATGACAGCCATGCATCAGATTGTCCCATGAGACTGTGTGCTGAGTCAAACACCAGAATACACAGACAATGTTCCATGGTAGATTAGCAGATCTCCTGCCTTTTCAATGAGAATCTAACCCTGAGTATTGGCATCTTACAGAATTTATTGTTCACTGATGAAAACGACAATTTGGAAATTAAAGTAATTGACTTTGGGTTTGCCCGCCTCAAGCCACCTGACAATCAGCCCCTCAAGACCCCATGCTTCACCCTTCACTATGCCGCACCAGAGCTCTTGACGCACAATGGCTATGATGAGTCCTGTGACTTATGGAGTTTGGGCGTCATCTTGGTGAGTTTGTTTTGACAGCCTCTTTGGTGGCCTTATTTCTCTATCACAGCTGTTTTTCTTAAGTTGATGAGAGAGCTGAATGTGCTGGCTTCTTTTCTGTATAACCAGCGGAGGCCCCCACTTCTTAAAGCCTGTAATAGGAAAAAAAAAATGTAGAATTTAGTTATTTTGGAAGATTTAAGTTGCTATGGTACATCTAAAGTATACATTGTTGTTTTGAGAGAAGCAAGTGTTGTGATTACATAAGGCATATAGTATGTTAGATACAATGTGAAATAGTGGCTTCTTAATAAAAACGTATTCTCTGAAACGCCACACTAAAAATGTAAGTAAACAATTGTTTAGGATAAGTGACAAATTTAATAGATGCAACAGAAATATTTACAGTACCGTACAGTAATATGGGGAACATGCTCTTCATAAAGTGTGCATGATGAGAAACTAGAGAATCTCCACATATGTTCACCTCAAATTAGCTTTCCTTGGTCTTCGTATGAGCATGTTAGGGTATTAGTGTGTTAGGGAGGGACTTCCATACACTGTAGGAAGATACAAGTGAAAATCACATCTTGCCATTCAAAGATGATGCTGTTGTGGAAACCTCTCTCACCTTCCCTCACTGCATGGATGTGGATTTTTAAATCTGCCTTTGTTTGCACATGTATACAAATGTAGGGTCGCTATTTAATTTTTTAAATCAATGGGTTATATCTGTAGTTTGTCTCCAAAATTTATTGAACCTCTTCTTTGCTAATGAGCAATTAGTATTTCCTTCTTTTTTCACTAATTATAAGCAGTAAGAATGGATCTTCATATATATAATTGCACTTGTCTCATAGTTTCCTTAGAATTCCCAGGAGGGTACACACATTTTTATTTTAGCATAGATGCGTAGATTTGTTCCTGTCAGGTTTATCAGGCTCAGTACTGAACTGCCTATGAGCCATCGACTTTAACCTTCAGGTGTACCTCACTGTTCCTAAGATTTGCAGGCATTTCTTTGATGAATATCCATCCAGTCTGAGCATCTTTTCATACAAGTGGACATTCATGTTTCTGTGTCACGAATTGCCATGTATGAGTTTGCCTGTTCTCTGCTAGGCAGCTTTTTTAGTTAAAGCCCTAATAAAGATTTTTAACCCTTTTCTGCCATCAATAATTGAAAATGTTTCTCTGGCTTGTCTTTTGTTTATAGTACATAGGATTTTGATTTTATTTTTAGAGAAGTTTAAGTAGAGAAGTGTTCTCTTTCTTAATTTCTGTGTGGTGAGGTATGTCAGTCTTTTCTTCATGGTGTGTGGCTTTGATGTCACATTGTCACTACCCTGCCCTCACTCAGGGTTACAAAAATACTCTCTAAACTTCCTTTAGAATCGCTCTGTCTTATTTTTGTACTTCAATCTGTGCTCCATCTGGGGTTTATTTTGGTGTCAGTTTGTTTCCCCAGTGGCTAGCCACTTGTCCCTGCACGATTGGCTCTTTGTTTTTAAGCCTTATATGGCTTTCATCTGAGCAATTTATCACTATCACTTCAAACTAAACTTGCATATTTAATAAACGTAAACAAGCAACTTATGTATGTCAGAAAGTTTTAAGGACTTAAATTGATGACATTAGTAGCAATGTCCTAAAAAATGCAAATAAAAAGAGCCCTTCACTCTTCATACTTTCTTTTTCATTATAAAAGCATTAATGCTTTAAATGTAGGCCCAGTGTGACCATCAAGCTCTTTTAAGGTTTTCAGAGCCTCAGACATGCAAAGAAATGTAGTCAAGCTCCTAATTATTTCATAACTATTGCCTTTCTGGAAAGATAAGGGTGGAAGTTCTCTGCCTGTTAGATCTATTGGTCAAATGATTAAGAAAACAGAATAAAAATCAGGGTAACGGTATCAGAGTATAGTCACAGTGTCTAGACTGAGCACTGCTGTTGCACAGACTAACAATTTTTTTTAGTAAAGAATTTATAAGAAAAAAACGATGTCATGAGGCCAGGCTTGGTGGCTCATGCTCATAATCCCATGTTCAGGAGGTTGAGGTAGCAGGACTTTCAAGTCCCTGGCCAGCCTGAGCTGCAGTGTAAAATCCTATCTCAGCAAACCAAGCAAGGTAAAGTGCAAACCGACTCATTAGCGAGCCTTAAGGAACAGTATTTGTGTATTACTCAAATCCTGATTCCAGAAAAATCTAAATTGTTAAATTAACATTTTAAATACAATTGTATTAGCTGTGATTATAGTATATCCTCGTATATATAATACAATGAGAAAAACATGGACATTGATTAGATATTGAATAATATGAAGAATGACTGCTAATTTTTTAGGAGTGACAAACTGTCAGATTGTGGTTTGTTAAAGTCTTGCCTTTTGTAGAAACAGGAGAAAACAGTTACAGAAGAAAATGAACAAAATCAGCAGCTGCATTAAATGATTCAAAGTGTTTTCTAATTTTCTCATAAATGAATGTGTCTCAGACATCTAGCTCCCAATTTATCCTGCAGTAAGCATAACAAACGTCAAATTTATTTGGATTTCTGGTTAACCTTAGAATCAGATGCTCCTCTTTCATCTCTCATTTAATAAATAGGAATGTTTTAAAATGAAAATAAATTATATTTTTTGAATCAAATACATTACTCCAAGTAAAGTATCCTATGTGGTTTGATTTATAACCTAGTATACTCTGTACAGTCATTGTTTGAAATGCATGGGACCTTAATTAAAATAGAACTTGCGCAGCATATCCCTCTGCTTGTGATGCTATCATAATACTGCAAACTGGGTGAAACAACAGAAACTTACTTCATCGTTTTGGAGGCCGGGAAGTCTAAGACCACAGTGTTAGGATTAGTGTCCGGTGCAAACCCTCCCTCTGGGTTACAGCTGGCTCCCTGCTTGTTCTCTCCTCACTTAGCCTTTCCATGGCACAGGCGTATGTAGAACTGTGATGTCCATTCTTTAAAGGGTACTGATTGGATCAGGACCTTCACACCTAACTTCTTTCATCTTCATTGCCCCCTGAAAAGCGATTTCTCTAAAAAAAACAAAAAAATCATGTTTTTAAAGGAGATCAAACCTTCCATCCACAGCACAGTATTTATAAAACAATGGGCAGGACCTATAAGCATGCCTGTGAAGTAGCACATGATTCCATTTAAAACATTTTATTCTTTTGTTATGTTTTTCTTTGTTCCCAGATATTTACTCATTTTTTTTAAACTAGAGAATATAAGAGAATACTGTGAATGTCTAAGATTTTACTACATTTACTTTTTATGATCCTCCTGTGTGCATACTCTCTGTCCATGTGTGTATACACATGTAAAACATGTTGACATGGGGCTGGAGAGATGGCTCAGAGATTAAGAGCACTGGCTGCTCTCCCAGAGGTTATGAGTTCAATTCCCAGCAACCACACTGTGGCTCACAACCATCTAAGATAAGACCTGGTGCCCTCTTCTGGCATGCAGGCAAACATGCAGGTAGAATACTATAACAAATAAAATCTTCAAAACAAAACATGTTGACACAAATTCACGTGTGTATACAATCACATATGTATATAGTTATATCTGATTTTTTGCTATACTGCTTGCAACTGAAGATAGAAAAATCATTCTTGATAGAATTTGATGGCCAGATATTAAACAAAAATCGTGAGATCTCATTCCCCCATTGATACGGGGAGGCTGCTGTAAAGTATAAACATAATTTTCAATTTTGATGTCATAAAAGCCATGATGCTGCACTTTACGAGTCTTTGAAATGTGTGGATTATTGTGGTGATAGGAGCCAGTCTTTTAGGTTCAATAATGCTTATTGGGGTGTCAGATAAACTCTGCTCACGGAGTTAGCTCCCAGTAGTAGCTTATTGTCATGGCTTGACCATGCTTTTTTGCAGTCAGTCTGATTTTTTACTTTCTTTTTCCATGGCAGTATACAATGCTGTCAGGGCAGGTACCATTCCAGTCTCATGACAGAAGTTTAACGTGCACCAGTGCAGTAGAAATCATGAAGAAAATTAAAAAGGGGGACTTCTCCTTCGAAGGGGAAGCATGGAAGAATGTATCCCAAGAGGCTAAGGATCTGATTCAAGGTAAGACTCAAGAAATCTAGTATTCTCTGTCACATGCAGTGACTGAGTAGAATCATGCCCAGTACACAAGTCTATATCTGCTAATTATTCCAGAAATACATGAGTGTTCTCAAAGTCTCGCCAAGTGGCTAGTTTTCTCTTTTCTGGAACTTCCCCTTTATAAGCTCATCTCCACTGCCAACAGGAACTATCACGGCTCCTACTGGCATGTCAGCCTAACATTCCAAACCGTGCCTCATCTTTTCTTTCGTGCTTCCCCCCCCCCCACAAATACACTCTATTTCCATCTCTTCTCTCTTGAATGATGGCACTACCCTGGAGCCAGACCACAGAAACAGAAAGAAGCCTTGGCATCACCCTGGCTGCCTACCTTCCAGCCACTTAGTGCTGCACCTCAATGAGTTGCCTGGTTCCCTGTTTTCTACCCACAGGCTGCTGCCACCATGTCTCTGCCAGTGGCCTACAACACCCTTTAAACCCACCCCGCATGACTTCCCTGTCAATCCTGTGCTAACAGAAGGACAAAGGTCATTATACCTTTTCTTGGGGCTGGGTGGAGGTGGGGTGGGAGGGATCCTTTGAAGAGTCTCTGTTAGCTTTGCATCCAACTCCTTAGTCTGGCCTTCACAACTAGCTTTCAGGTCCTGGCTAGACTGCCCCTTCTTCCTCATCACCGTTCTGCTGTTGTTGAACTCTGGAAGCCCTCCAGCAGGCCAAGCTTACACATGCCCTCGTGACCCTCACAGCACCTCTCAGTCTAGCATCTCCTTCCCATCAGGTGAGGCTTGTTTCCTAGAAGTCTTGCAGGCTAAGCACATGCCCTGTCTTATGCAATGCTACCACACTGATTCCCTCACATTAGAATAGCTGTCTTTGTCTCCTGCTCTCAGTTTTGAGCTCCTGGCCCTAAGTCTCCAGTGTTTCTCACGTTCCTTGTCCTGGAAGGTGGCTGGGGAGTGCTGGGTTATCTGGGGCTCACTTGGTCACAGTGGAGTCTTTTGAGGTGGGGGGGGGGCTTGAAAAACCAGGTCACCTACACACAGCATCATAGACATAGGCTCTTGTGACCTTTTCTTAAATTCCAGTGTCTTTAAGCAGGGTTAAGGATATACATCTGTAGGAGGTAAAGGCTTGTTAAGACCATCATGTCACAAGAACGTAATTGGCCTTTACATATGAGACTGGTTGTTAAACTGTATTTAAAGTGGAAAATTTTGAAATTAAAATGTCTTATTCCCACAGGACTTCTTACAGTTGATCCCAATAAAAGGCTGAAAATGTCTGGCTTGAGATACAATGAATGGCTTCAGGACGGCAGTCAGCTGTCCTCTAACCCTCTGATGACTCCAGACATTCTGGGATCTTCAGGAGCCGCTGTGCAAACCTGTGTGAAAGCCACCTTTCATGTAAGACCCTGTTCTGTACACGTGGATGGTTTAGAAAGCTGTGTGTTCTCATTGGGTACCTTTGAAGACATAATACTCATTAATACATTGAAAATAATTGCATGCTAGTCATGGCACTGAGGCAGCTTGGCTGATACAGTTGACACAGTGGCTTGGTGTCAGAGCCCTTGCCCGCCATGTGCCTGGAGGTCCTGCTCCACACCTAACACCAGAGAACTTTGCCCTGGTCTTGAGGGCTGGAAGGAAAGTTTTCCCAGCTTTGTTCCAAGAGCTGCTTGGTACTTGGTTGCCAGAAAAGCTGTGTTCTGCTTAAAGTCAGAGCTATTAGGCAGTCTTCTGTGCCTTTATCCTCATGACTCCCTTTCTCTCCAGGCCTTTAACAAATACAAGAGAGAAGGGTTTTGCCTTCAGAATGTGGACAAGGCCCCTTTGGCCAAGAGGAGGAAGATGAAGAGGACAAGCACCAGCACAGAGACGCGGAGCAGCTCCAGCGAGAGCTCCCGCTCATCCTCCTCCCATTCCCACGGCAAAACAACGCCCACCAAGACACTGCAGCCCGGCAACCCCACAGACAGCAGTAACCCAGAGACCCTCTTCCAGTTCTCGGACTGAGTGCTGTGGGAATGGTAGGGTGTCTTGGCTGATCCTTGCACCTTCGTTCCCTCAGCATGGGCCTGAGGTATGTTCTGTGCTTTAAAAAGATGTCTCCCATTGTTCTCACTGGAATCTGCCTCTTAATGCATTTTCTTTTCCCGGGGAAACCTTGTTTGGTTATCCTTGTCCAAAAGCACTGGACAGACAGCATTACTGTGAATAGAGGACATGTGATAACTTTTTAGTGGACTAGCATGATGCCAGCTCAAGTTTCTTCCTGAAACAGCAAAGGTTTCTGTCATTTTCATGACTGGCTAGATAAGTTACAGATTTGCACGTCTGCCAAGAAGACTTGACAACAAGGTTTTTAAGAGACTTGCTCCCTTTGAGAATGATTTACCAGAGAAAAAGATCTGATTTCGAAAAAGATGCTATAATGAATTTTACGTGTGGCTTGTTTCTTAAAACAGAATTTTAACTTATTATTTTTATTTTGTGGTCGTATATGCTGATAACCTGCTATTATTAATCTTTTTCTAAAAAGTTAAAAAATATTTAAGAACTTAAGGTCCTATGTTCTGCACTTGGGACCATCTGAGCTGCATGCTGAGCTATGGTTGTTTTTAATTTTGCACTGCTCTTACCTGGCAGTTTGTTTTAATGATTATTGCAGGAATTAAGGTACATGTCTCTTGGTTTATGTAATACAGCACTTTATAAAATAGTATAAGTATTGCCGTCTGTCTTATAAGGTGCATTGTTTAAAGCATATGTACTGTGTTTTTGCCAATCTTTTCATTATCTAATTTGTGCTCACATCCCTCTTCTGTTTTCTATGCAGCAAGTAGAGGGGACATGTTGTTTAATGACTCATTAGCCACTTATGCACCAATATGAGGAAAAGTAAAGGGAAATTATACTCAACACTGTGCTTCATATCTGTACACTGTGTCGCACTACAGTGAGGCATTTTCTCCTGTAGTCTTATATTATGTACATACATACAAAACTTGTTTTGAAATGTTTCTGTTAAATTTTAAATCCATGAAGCATTTTATAAACTTATGCAGAGCACTTTTATTGCTCAAAAGACAATAAGTGCTATGCCATGAAGACATTTCATTGAAAGACTGCTGCATTTTACAATTAATACAAACTAATTAATTCCCTATGCAAAAAAAAAAAATTACAGGATTTTTTATGTTATTTTTTTCCTTTCAAGCCATTACACGGAATGTCAAGACTAAGGAAAATTATCTTTGCTATGTTTACAAGAATCGTGTTTAAAAAGATACTGCCCCACATGTTTATTTTACATTTTTATTAGTGATGACTCCGGCATTAGTTTGGAATTTGGACCTATTTATTTCTTAAGGGAATAACAGCATTAATTTCAACCAGTGATGAATACTAAAAATACTGCATTCTGTGTAATGGTAATATATTTATTACTAAATCAATGTATATATTAATAGTATAGCCAACCAAATGGCAAATATTAAAATATTTTCAAAACATATTATCCTGTTCACTTTTTTGTTCACAGTAATTACTGGGGATTTTTTTTGATACTCTGACTGGCCAAATGACTATATAATTCTCATTGAGTCAATAAAAATTTTATACTCCTAGCTTTCAGTAATTTCTAGTAATGATAGGAAACTGAATTATTAATAAGCTATAGCCATTTCACAAAATGAGATGTCCTTGGGCACAGATTTTTTTTTAATAAGAATATGTCCACTTATTTTTACACTGGATATATTTGGAATGTATTTGGAAATGTATAGGTTAGTTCTTGAAGTCATCTGTAAATGTGTGTCCTGGTAGGAAATGTGAGTTGCAAAGTCCAAACTAAGGAGACTGTGTTACCACAAAAAGTAATTCAGAAAAGAGGCTCAACCCTCCTCATGATTGATTAGTTCGTTGTGGAGATTGGAATTGATGGATTTTTCATTTCTTTACCTTGTGTCTTCTGGAGGATTTGATGGTTACTGAAATGGGCAAAAGTCAGGTAGCGTAAGAACAAAAGGTAAGGCTCGCTGCCACTGTTGAGCCTAACTGAGTCATCTAGAAAAGACCTCAGGAAACTCACAGCCTTCAGTAAGATGCTACCACCACCACCCAGTTTCTAAGAACCTGAGAGAAAGCACCCAATGGTCGATCCCTTGCCAATTCTATGTTAGCAAGACAGCAAGTTATCCTTTAAGAATCATAGAACTTTCATTTGGTCACATCACAATTAAACAATGAAAATGCTATATGCAAAACTATTAAGTGAGGATGTGGAGAGGTGGCTAAGCGTTAAGAGCAGACACTGAGTTCCGTTCCCAGCATCCATGTCAGACAGCTATTCACAGTCAGGAGCTCCAGCTCCAGGGCATTCCATGCCCTCTTCTGGCGCACAAAACATTAGTGAAGTGACTTTTGATTTTGGGGGTAAAATAGAAGCCGATCAAAGAAAAATAAATACCTGCTTTAACAATGTATGACAATAGTTTTTGGGGTAGAGCCAAACCCTGCCACCCTTCTTTATTGGCTACATTGTGTATGATTTATCCACTGCATAACCCAAGTCACACATTTTGTAATTGCATATGGCTAATATATTGAAAGGCAAGGATTATAAGAAAAGGGTTGTGATAGGGGAACAGAACTAAAGTATTTTGGCAGATCTTGTTGATGAATGAACTAATTTAGCTATCTTAAAATCCATCAGTTCTCCCGAGCCTCTATAGAATCTATTAAATTATTGGAGTGAAGTGAATTGCTACATAATTATTGGTCTTGAAGTTGCAGGTTCATTTGTGCATGAAAACCTCCTTTTTCTTTTGAGCTTACTGCTAATTAAATAATTATGCAAATGGCTATATTTTAAATGTAAGGTGATTATTTTAAAAAATCCTACTAGGGTAACAGTGAGTGATTTGTTCTTTTTTTTTTTAATAAAGGAAATCCTTTATCTAAATATGAACTCAAGTATTTATAAAAGCATATAATTTATTGTCTACTTGTTCACTTTCCTTCTATTTCTTTTCTTTTTTTCTCTCTTTGGTTTTTGAAGACAGGGTTTCTCTGCGTAGCCCTGGCTGTCCTGGATCTCACTCTGAAAGCCAGGTTGGCCTCAAACTCGGAGATCTGTCTGTCTCTGCCTTCTGAGTGCTGGGATTAAAGGTGTGTACCACTACCGCCCAGCCACTTTTAAATTCTGTTTCAAACATCTATTTTTGTTAGATTTTATTAAGGACTAGCTGCCTTAAAATGTTGGAGATTTTTAATTATTTTCTCTTATGCCTTAGAGTTCCTGGTACTTTGAGTTGTTTCCAAGAGGCCAATAATAACAACACAGTTGGGGTGCCTGTGTTGTAACACTTCTAATACTCCTTGGTCTACTAAATTAAATTCTTGTGTTACTTACATTCTGTCAGAAAAATTGTCTCATAGATGAATTACTAGAATAAAAACTTCAGTTTACACTGGTTGGCCTCTCAGATGTCTTACATCTAAACACCCCAATTTCTGGTCTCTAATTACCATGTGAATGTCCATTACCACTTGATATCATCATCTATCAATAAGGTGAACATAGCAAGCTCTCATGAAACACAAGTCACTTTTTCTTGGTTTGTTTTGAAACAGGGTCTCTCTACATAGCCCTGGCTATCCGGGAACTCAGTCTGTGGCCCAGGCTGGCCTTAAAGTCACAGAGATTCATCACAAGGCATGAGCCACTATTCCTGGCCCCCATGAGTTGCTCTAAATTAAAGGATGGGGGAACCCATTAGATTCCCAGAGAAGGGGATGTCTCAAATGTTTCAGGTATAACCCTGCTCAAAGAAATGAGCAGCTACATTAACACAAGTTAATTCACACCTTATTAAGTAGCTTCACTCAGTTTTGACATTCTTTGATGACTATGTTTTCCTTAAGAGTAGTTAATTTATTTGCCAAACATGGCATCACATGCCTATGATTGTAGCACTCATGAGGCCGAAGCAGGGTAAGGAGACCCAGGCCTGCCTGGCCTGCTTGTTTCTATGAGGGGAAGGAGTGAGTTTTCAAAGAGACCATAGCATAACATTTGATGAATCCCCCTTCTGCCCTCATTGTCAGTATCACTTGCTCTGGCGCTTTCAAGGTATTTCCGCTGAGCCCCTGTCCATGTACATCCAGTCTTACAACCCAGTTTAATTACAGAGACTAGCACACTTCTATTCCGAATGATTTTTCCCCTGCCTCTGTTTTGCTGCTCATCCTATCTGGTGAATTTGTGAAGTAAACAGGTACCAGTTCTTTCCCCAGAGGCTGGGCTGAAAAGGAGTGAGAAACTAAAGCATCCCCTAAGTGTGTATCTCTTTACTCAGGGTGAGTGCCATTGACTGACAAGTGTCTTTTTCCCTCCATCATTTCTAACCACAAGAAAGGCTAGTTTTGTATTAGGAGACTTAGATTAAAAGACAGGATTCTTGGTAGTGATTCACCAGGCTTCCTTTCCCTCATGCATTTCTTCTGGGATAGGAGGAAGGATGTGTAATATTTTCCTAGTTAGACTGAGTATAAGGCCTTGAATTCTAAAGTTGCACAAAATTGGTATTTCTTATGTCATCTGACTGTCATATCCCAGTTATCTGGGGCAGTACCTGGCCTTGTGTGGTTTACTTCATCCTCCTTGACTGAATAACACATTTCATCTTTATGCATTTATAAAATTTTGTCCATTTTGAAAAACCAGTTTTATACTTGTCCTTTATTACATTAAGATGTTTTAAAATCTTTGAAGTACTATGTTCAAAAAAAAAAGCAATTTTTCAAAAAGTGCCATGGGTTTATTGTTCTGATATTTCTTCTTATAGACAGATTTGGAAATTATCTTTCACCTTGCTTGCTTTGTTTTAGAATCCAGTAAGGTTGAGGCATGTGGCATTTTACTTGGGTGATATTTTTCCCTTCACGAGGTTGGTTGTATGAAATGAGCTCTGCCTGCTGGAATGAATATGTGGCAGGTAACATTATTAAATAATTACCCATGTCTATGGTGAGCATTTAGTTATTCTTGACAGTGTCCTGTAGGTTCTCTCCTGTCTTGGTGGGTAAGACTATAAGCACCAGTAAAAGGACTAATTCCATATGTAATAATGCTCATCTCTTGGTGAGTGTGGTGGTTTGAATATAATTGGCTCCCAGAAGCTCATAGGGAGTGGCACTATTAGGAGGTGTGGCCTTGCTGCGAGCTTTAAGGTCTCCTATGCTCAGGCTACTCTGAGTGTGAGAGACCATTTCCTGTTGCCTGCAAGATACAGGACTCTCAGCTACTTCTCCAGCTCCATGTCTGCCTGCAAGTCGCCATGCTTCCCGCCATGATGATAATGGATAGAACCTCTGAAACTGTAAGCAAGCCCCAATTAAATGTTTTCCCTTGTAAGAGTCATGGTGTCTCCTCGAAGCAATGACAGTGGATGAGAAGGGAAACAGAGATGCTGTGGCAATAAAATGGGAATCCTTAATTAAGTACCAGGGTTTGGGGAAACATCTCAACATGCTTTACCAGCATGTTGTCTTTTAAAGAAGAGGATGCCACACGTACACATGGAGGAATTTCTGAGGCTGGCATTCCATGTGCAGTTGGCATTGTTCTCCTACAGGTGCTGCACACCTGTAGATGTAGGGATGAAAACTTGAGAAGAATGTAAGCTGTGACCATTGATAAAACCGTTCTCTCACAGCTTTATGAAAAGCTAAGAATTCATCTCAGCAAACGGTAAACGGGGAAAGGGGAGAGGGAAAAAGAGTAACATTCCTTGTGCTGTGTGGATATTAGGGCTTAAAGTCCAGTCAAGCCGTAGGTCAGATGGATCCCATTTCTCTCCATGGTCATGTGCTGGCTTGCTTAACTGCGCTGGAGTCCCCACACTTGGTATGTGAGCCTTTTCTTGCATCATTTTTCCATTTGCCAGGTACAAGTCTGTGTATAGTGATGCATCCCTACAGGAACCTCAGTGAAGTGTTTTGGAAGAGGGGCCCCAAAATGGAGTGTGTGTAAACTGTTTATGTAGTTGACTGCTGATGACCACCTGTAAGTGACCTTTGATTTTATACTTCCTGATGATTTCTATTCCATCTTACCCTGCCTTATTTACACCTGAGATTATCTTTTCTGTCTGGAGGATTCTTTTTAAAATGGTGTTAGGTGTGGTTGTGGAGACAGCCGAGTGGATAAGAGTACATACCGTTCTTGTTGAGGACTGTAGTTCGGTTTTCAGCCAGCACCCACATCAGGCAGCTCATAAGCACCGTATCTCCAGCTCCAAGGTGGCCCAGGGCCTCTGGGTACTTGCACTTATGTGCACATACCTACATAGACATGTAATCGAAAATAGAAATAATATATGAATGGGTTTGTAACCTGTGAAATACAGATAGATGAGTTCACCATTATGCAAAATCCAGCATGTTTTACACAGACAAGACAACTGTGACATTACTACACTGTATCATCTTCTGTCACCTGTGGTCTGTCTTTGACAACAACTTCATTTTCTGACACATACTATTTCTTCTAATGCTAGATCTGCCACCAGTGAGTTTTCTTGGTTTTTTTGTTCGTTTGTTTTTTAAATATTTATTTCACTTTTAGTTTTTGAAGCACCTTTGCTGGGATAAGATTTGCTTATCAGTGAGAATCAAGCACTTAAAATGTACAGGTCAATGTTGCCCTTAATTTTGAAGGATACTTCAACTGAGAATGAAATCCTAGGTATGCCACTTTAAACATGCCATTCCATTCCTTAAACTCTGTGGCAGAGTCCTCTATAAAGCCTTGTTTTGAAGGTATCTTTGCTCTAGCCTCTGGGAGAGGGACAGTTGAGACAGGGTCACACCGTACCGCCTAGGCTGGGCATCCTTCTGATTCAACCACTCTAGTGATAGAATTACAGGTATAACCATCACCTACTGGTCTTTTTGACCACCTTTAAGATTTCCTCTTTGTCTTTGGTTTTCAAAAGTTTGCGTTGAGGTGACTCTGTGTGGTCTTTCTTTTAAAGGGAAAATAAATAAGCTTAGAGAGTCTGTTGAGTGGTGACTTTCCTTCCTGGAAGTTTCTAATAGGTTATTCTTCAAGTCACTGTTCCAAGCCTATTCTCTTTGTCTTCCTTGTTGGGATTCCCTAAAGCCTCTTCACCATGTTCTTTACTACCTTCCCAACTTTTCTATATTTCCCATCTTTATTTCTTCCTGTACTTGAACCTGTATAAATTTTACCAACCTGCCCTTTAGATCACTTAGTCTCTTTTCCTATGTCTATTGAATTTGAAATTTAATTTCATATATTATGTCAATCTCTAAAATACTCATTGACTCTTCTGTTTACTCCAAATTCCTAGTAAATCCCCAGTCTTTCTTTGTATATTCTTGAACATATTAATTGAAATTATTTCAGAACTCTAAAAAAAAACATTTGAAACACTGAATTACTACATGTTGGTTGTTTCTGTTCACATTGTCTCTTGAGTTTCATTTTGTCTTGTAAGTTTATCAGATGGCTTATTGTGTTTTGAAGATCATGGTGATCCTGAATTCACACGGCTGTCTCTGGCCAACTCTTCTAGCTCCCATTTGCTGCCTCTGCCAGGAGTCCTGAAGCGTGGCCTTGTGCATGTGAGTTTAGGATTGACAGGCACCTCCAGGAGATATTATAGTAGTTAGCACTTCCTTGTTTATTTTCTTGGGTGCTCTCCTCTCTGGGACTTGGCCCTTAAATTCTAGCCCAAGCTCCAACTTTGCTCTCTTAAACTAAGTGTACTGCTGCTTTCTGCCAAGCTGTTTGCAGTGTTTTCCAAAGAATCAAGTAACGGTGGTACCCACCTTGGCATCCTGCTCCTCCTGCACTCAGCCTATATCCGTTTGCTCTCTGATGCCTGTTATTGGTGTGTGTGTGTGTGTGTGTGTGTGTGTGTGTGTGTGTGTGTGTGTGTATTTATGTTGTGTGTGTGTGTATTTATGTTGTGTGTGTGTGTGTGTGTGTGTGTGTGTGTGTGTGTGTGTTATTTCTCTTAGCTTCCGTGCTTGTTTTCTACCTTAGGCTAAGCTACTCCAACTGTGGTCAAGAGCAGAAATCTGCTGGTAAGCATTTTCAGTGGTTGTTAAGTTTTGAGAAGGCACCAGGTTCCTCTCATGTCACGGGTCTTCGTTAAACAGTTGTGCTCCTGATTCAGACCAGATATTATTGTTCTAGGTACCAGCAATGTGATAGAAAGATGAGACTTTTTTTTTTTTTTTTTTTTTTTTTTTTTTTGGTCTTCTTTTTATAGTTAGGATCCTAAATGGTTTCTGACTTTTTTCCTGCATGTTAATTATGTAGACTGATGGACTTCTTCTTGACAGTTCCATACACTAGTATCTTGGGGTTTGGTTGTATCCATCCTCCCTACTGTCACCTTCTCTGGATCCCTTCCCTAATAGTAGCAATCATCCTTCCGCTACTTTCAGGCCATTGTTCCCCCACATGCGAGAGAGAGTCTGGAATACTTTATCCTCTCTGACCAGCTTATTTTGTTTGACATGCTCTTCTCTAGTTCTCTTCATTTTCTGTGAATGACTCAATTTAATTTCTTCTGTGGTGCTAAATAATGCACCTTTATGTATATATATGTCTTCTTTATCTGTTCATCTGTTGCTGATTGCTCCTTTAGTAATTATCACTGGCTATTCTGAAACAGATGTGATAGGGAGAAACTGGGACCTTTGGGATGATAACATTGTTGTTTTATATAAAAATTCTAATATTTTTAATTATACGGGCTGGAGTTATATCTCAGTGTAGAGTGTTTGCCTAGTGGGACAAGGTCCAGGGTTCAATCCCCAGTGCAGGGAAGAAAATTACAAGGAGGCTAGTCCAGTACATCAGATTTGTAAACTACCCGTTGAAGACTAAAACTATGTATTTAAGTTGAGACTTCCAACAGACAATATAAGCACATGAAAAGCTTGTTTTGAAGTGTAATTATTGAGCAATTTGAGCTAAAATTCTAGAAAGCAGCTATAGTGTCATGACACATACTGTGTTCAGCACTCTGGAGGCTGAAACAACATAATCGAGAGTTCAAGGCCACCCTGAGCTGCATAGTGAGCCCTTCCATCAAAACAAGAGACTGGAAAGGCGGCTCCAAAGCAAATTGCCTGCCGCACAAGCTTGAGGACCAAAGTTGAGACCCCTAGCTCCCAGAGATGTCATCTATAACCCAACACTGGGAGACAGACACAGGCTGATCCTGGGACCTGGCTAACCAGCCAGTCTAGTGAAATGGGGAGCCCCAGACTTACTTACAGACCCTGTCCCAAAAGAAGGGCGAAGGAATGATAGGGGACAGTGCCAAGTTAGCCCATGTCTCCATGTGTGCGAGTGTGTGTTCATAAAAGAAACTCCAGAGGTGTAAGTATACAAGGTTGAGACACATGAAAAGATAACTTGACAATGCAAATTAATAAATTAGGGAAATTGTGAGAATATTTTGTTTATGATTTAATAAAGCACACGTGCGCGCACACACTATTTTAAAACAAGAAAAACTGTAATAAAACCCATAGGAACAGATGGAGAACAACTGAATCTCTGGAAGGAATTCCATTTTTGTAGGTGCTAACATGAGATCTGATCATCAATACACGGAGGTTCCCTATTTTAGCCTCAGTCTTTGAAAAGCATTTCACAGGTGACTGAGCACTCATTAAATGTATTGAGAAACTTAAAAAAAAAAATGTTTGGTGTTCTTAGCCTTCCAGAATAGCTTAGCTGTCAGTGTTATCACAAGAAAAACGCATGCTGGGCACGTCACGACTGAACACTGCTGTCAGTGAAGTATTTCAGTGTCTTTGTTATTCCCTCTCCCTGCAGAAACTGCATCCACTCTGGAATGTTTGCACAGGTTATCCTGGCACCTGGGAGGTGGAGACAGGGAGATCATGAGGTCAGTTTTCTGCTGTAGGGATTAAAAAGACAGCTAAGCAGGTCAGAGCTCTCGGTCTAGCAGAGGACGGCGGTGCCCACATGGCAGCTCACAGCCATCTATAAATCTGATTCCAGGGGATCCAATCATGTGTGACCTCTGAGGGCACCTGGCACACACATGATGCAAACACTTAGATGAAGCAAATACTCATAAATCTTTTAAAAATTCAAACAATACTTCCCTCATCTACTTAGTGAGTTTGAGGCCAGCCCGAGTTAAATGAGACCCTCTTGCAAAAAAACAGAGAAAGAGAAAGGGGGAGGAGAAAAGAAGAACCAGCTTCATCGAAAAGCATTATCTTTACTCCAGACATGGAGTCAAAAGATAATTTGTGTGTGGTAATGAGTCTTTGTACATGCTAAGCAAGGATTCTATCACTGGGTTACATTGATGCATTCCAGGGGCCAAACAGCAGCTCAAGTGTCCTGGGTTGGTGCTTGGGACAGTGGCTCTCTTAAAATGACTTAGAAACTGCCATTTAAAGCAAAAGAAGCTAAGCACAAATGCCTGCATGTACAGTTCCATTTATATTAAAGATACAGAATAGACAAAACTAAGAACTATAGAGGTTGGAAGACCTGTGCTTTCCACTGGATGCTGGGAGTGGGGAGTCTGGGTGACTGCTAGTGAGTGGTGATACAGGGCTTGGGATAGTGAGGTAGTCTGAGGTATAGGTAGCTATATGATAGTTGTGAGGGCACTAAAATCCCTGAATAGTGCATGTAAAGCAATTGTTTGGGGGAGCTCCTATTGGTGTTGTCCAGAGTGGCCTCTCATGCCTGAGCCTCCCACTTTGACCTCCCAAATAACTGAAAACTAGAGGTGTCTAACTTTCACCTTTGTGTGTGTGTGGGGGGGGGGGTTGCTTCCTGAGACAGGGTTTCTCTGTAGCTTTGGATCCTGTCCTGGAACTCGCTCTGTAAACCAGGCTGGCCTTGAATTCACAGAGATCCTCCTGCCTCTGCCTCCCGAGTCCTGGGATTAAAGGCGTGCACCACCACCTGGCTCCAGAATACTTTTTAAACCCTGCAAAATTAAAGCCACTTGTGATCTCTTTGCTCATAATGCCATCATTTATCTTTTATTTTTTAAAAACAGTGCTGAAGTTGAGGGACCAAACTCAGGTTTTGAAGGAGACAAGCCCTGCTTCTGAGCCATACTCCAGCCCTAAGATGTCTTTATCTTGGGTAATTTATCCTCATAAAACCCAAAAGTTTTATCAATGTAACCCTGAACTCAAAGCTCTCTTTATTGGCTGATTGAGACACCACATGACATCTCATTGGTCCCTGAAGGAAGCAAGGACAAACTGTTTTGGAGAAAGTTAATTAGGCTTTGCAAATTTCAGGGTGCTTTTTATAGCAAACATGAATAGATTTCTATTTTCAAACTGCAGATTGTTTTTCATAAAAAATCTTAATGTGAAGAATATATATTGCCCTACAGTAAAATCAGAACCTTAAATTTTTTGAATGGCAAATGTTTTGAAATGATTTATATTACAAATTATTGAAATATTTTTCTTAATAGATTCAGAATAGAATATGCCTATATGTAAGAATATGGATAATACTCAGCTGGAAGATAACAACTTACTTCTTGTTAGTCAGTTGACAGCTTCCTCTGATCCAGCTGGAGTGAAGTGTCCTGTCAGAATGCTCTAGAACACTGTCTGTGTTCTTATTTCTGAGTCTGATATTGGCTCTTGGTTATTTTTGTATGTTTGTTTTTTATTTTTGGTTTTAGTTTTGAGACAGGATTTTGTGTAGCTCAGGCTGGTCTCACAGATGACCTTGAACTTCTGATCCTCCTGCCTCCATCCCTCAGTTGCTAGGTGTTTGCCACCAGGATGAGCTCCAATGTTTGCTTTTTAAAGTCATCAAACTCTTCTGAAAAATACACAAAACGTTTTCCTAATGATGAATATTCAGTGAAAAACTTGAATTTTTGAGAATTCTGGTTAGAATTTTAATTTGAGCAGCATAGATGTTACAAAACTTAAATATAAACATTGATGAATATAGACAATATGCGATCTTCCTTATGTAGACATTTAAAATATTGATTCTGTGTTGGGCTTGTGTATACTTTTCAGTGTTAGAGTACAGTGGCTGTAATAGTAAGCTATGTTTTAAATCTGGTGGCATATGTGGAAATCATTAAAATTACATGTGAAATATGAAATTCATGCTTTAAGTTAGGCTCCTTGCGTTGTGGTTATTTAAAATTCAGTTGCATTAATACAAGTTACTTAAGTAATAGAACAGTATTATGAAGTGCATCTGTGTATGTTTATATGTACACACACACACACACACACACACACACACACACACACACACACGGAAGGTAACAGCATGCAACCGATCATTTACTCTCCCAGGGATCCCTCCCTGAACCTCTCCTGAAGTGCTGTCTGTTGAATATGATGGATGAACCAAAAAGGTACAAGAAATTCCTTTTAGTTTCTTTTCCATGAAAGGTCCAGGTACAGACAGTGCACTCTAGTAACAGCACATTGTTTTCCAAAGACCTAATGAGCTGTAATGGGGGATAGATAACTCTCCAGGTTTATCTGTACTTAGCATCAGAGACAGGATTTGAACTTAATAGAGGACAGCATCATTGAACTTTGAGTGTATGAAACACACATAGTAGGAAGCACTTTGATTTGAGTTTTATTTTTTCAGACTGAAGTAAGGAACTACTTGATTAATTTTGTTTAGATATCATAAAAGCTTGCTTTCTTCATTGTTGATGGGGAATTTCTTGTTGGGTTAGTCTACTCCATGCTAGGTTGTAGGTTTTGGTTTGTCTTGTAAGCAACACCCAGAGTTCATGTTAGAAGACAGGAAAATTAAAGTGCCATAGCAAATTCTTTCTCTTCTAAGCGAGCTCACTCTTTATGTAAATGGCAGGTGTCTTCAGGGTTTTCTGCCCAGGTTCTTGATCTCCCTCCTTGGTGACTTCTTTGAAGGCATCATAACCTTTCTCCCAGCAGAGGCTTTATGTTTTGGCTTCAAAACAAATATTTTTAACATGGAGAAAAGAGTTGGAGTTCTGCCTCTCCTGGGGAAATGAACATTCTTCTGTTGCAGTGGTGGATGTCAGCTGTCCCAATAGCATTTGGCTCCAGTGGGTTTCTTCAGGGAAACAGAACTTTGGAGGCCTTTCTTTTTGGTAGGCTTCTTGTAATTAGACTAATATGCAATCTGCTTTCTTTACCCTCTTGATTTTGAAAATTGGGGGTTTGATTTGAGGAATCTTTTAAGATAAATTTTCCACTTTTAAAGAATAATGTAGTTTTATGGAAAGGAAGCAGGAGGACAATTTTGTACAGACTGACAAACTTGGTTACTCTGACTGAACCACCCAGCCATTTTATGCCTCTGTTTGTTCATCTGCAACATGGAGATACTCACTTGTACCACACCATCCACTCTTAGGACCAATTCAGGAGGAAACCCTTCACTAAGGTGCGCTGATCTTGAAGATGGGCAGAACAAAGAGCTGTATTTTAAAGTGGAGACTTGGTATCTAGCAGGTCAATCTTAGAAATGCAGTGAATACTGACTAGCATGAAGTAGAATGTGAGGGTGTGTCTGCCTGGTGTAAAGTAGATCGATCTTTAGTATTTGTTGTTAGCAAATACATTAGCAATGAGTTGAAGTATGTATTGTAGGTCTGAGCCTGGGTTTAAAATACACCTTCTCACTCGGGCAATTTGTAGAGTGTCATTGCTTTTTCATCTGGCTGTGCCCTTATACAGTTCCCTGCAGAAAGCAGAGTTCCTCCCTGGTGACCTCACAGAGAGGTGCCCATGTGGCGTCTTCCTAAAAACCTTTGGAGAAGGTTGAGCTGCTCCCACACTCTGATGTATACCTTTGTTTCAGAGCCATCCTAAAATGTGGACCTATTCTTATTTTAAAAATGAAAACAATGAACATCACCTTCCTTGAAAGGCCTAGACTGTGCAGTGTTTTCTAGTTTTTTTCCATGATTTTTCCCCTTGATTAGGTTTTTTTTTCCTTTAATTTCCTTAATAATTTGAAAATAATTTCTTGTTATGTCTTTTCTACCATGTAACATTTACAGTAGCAGGAAGTGGGGGTGTCTTCTTTGTTTATCATCTGCATTCATACTTGGCTTGTGTCCTGCTGGGGTTATCGCAGGTCTATTCTGGAAGTAGGGCCGGGACCTGAAGGTGGGTCACTGAGGGTCCCAAAAGAAAGGAATTGAGTTGGTTGGTGCCCAGAGAGGGCACAGAGGACCAGATCCCTTCCCAGGGCAGACCACAGTGTTAACATGTTCTCAGCCTGTGTTTCCTTCTCAGGCATGTAATAGGGGAGTCTCCATTTCTAATGTACTGAGTCTATCTTGCTGCTCGGATTTGGACTGTCACGTGGCATGGGGGAAATTAGAGAACCTTGGTTTTGCTCACTGGCCCCAAATTAGCATCAACAAGTAAATGACTTTAACTGTATATTCTCTTTGGGTCTTTTAGACACATGCGTACGCATGCATGCACACACGCCTGCATATAGCATGGTATTCCTTCCTCTCCCAGCTAAGGGAAGCAGTGCTTTACCCGATTGCCATGTTACCTGTTGTACCACATGAAGCCGTTGTCTGGAATTATCTGTGTGTCTCCACCATAAACCATTTCACAGATGTCTGTACAGTCACATCCACTTCCTAGCAGGCTGTGGAGGTCTGCTGGGCAGAAGTTTTTACAGCCCGGGTGGGTGTATTTATGTAGCACAGACCCGTACTCTTTAGTAGGCCTTTCTGAAGTTTGTTTTCGGCCATATGAATGCCGAAACTGTCTTGGGTCTCCAAGGGCTAGTGTTGAGGGTGCTGGGAGTGCCTCTGCAGCCTTTTTGTTTGCAGGCTCTGTTGCTTCCTGATAAGCACAAGCTAATTCATCACTCCCAAAACAGGAGCAGGCTCCCCGAGCAGACTGAGCCTCTGTTCCTCACACCTTGCCAGAGGGCAGACTTGCTTGCATGTTTTTCTCTCACTGCTTTTCACCATTCTCTACCTGACCGGACGAGGACGAGGCTCTTTGCCTGGCTATCTTTTTCTCCCCCCCTCCCACTTCTCTCACTGTATCCCCACTGGGCTTTAAAAAGAAACAAAGGTGCCCCGACACTGTGTACAGGAAGCTGCAAATGGTGTAAGTGAGGCTCACTTTTGGAATACATGATGTCTTCTTATTTCAGCAGAAGAATCAGTCTGGACTATCGTTAGAACGGGTCTTTGAACCCTCGAAAGCTGGTTTAGGGACTGACCTTTGACAGTCACCTGTTACGCACAGCTCACTTTCCTTTTCTGTGGCTTGTTTTCTTTTTCTTTGGAAGAAACACATCCTCACCATGCAAAGAAGAGTTGATCATCACAGAAGAATCAGCTCTATTTTGTAAATCCATGCCCCCTCCATTATCTTTTTTTACCTTTTTTCTTTTTCTTCATTTTTTTGTCTAATACCACCTCCATTCAGTAAATGGCAACTTTCCTTAACGTGTCTTAATGAATTTTGTACTTATATTTTTATGGCAGTTTTTTTAATTGATTGATTCTAGAATCTCCATGCATTAATTATAATGAACATTTTCTTTCTGGTATCATTGAGGAGGGCTGAATGGAATGTGTTCCTTTGGTTGCTGTAAATACACATAGTTGTTTTAGTGTTGTTTGAATGTTTTCTTATATTGAACATGGATACTGCCTTTAATTAAAGGTGACCTGTCTGGAGCTAAGAAATGCTATACTCTAAACTACTCATGTAGAATTTTCATAATTCTGTTGCTAACATCTAACTGCTGTCATAACAGGCATGTGTATTATTATCCTTTCCGGGTCTGGTAGTGAGTTTTCCCCTTGTTCAAGCAGGGGTCTGTTTTATTAAAAAAAAAAAAAAAAAAAAAAAAAAAACCATGAATCAAAACCCAAATGTACTGTAGACATGTTCTTTGTGCTTGTTTAGGGAGCTGGTGGCAAAGCTTCACGCATGGGTTTCATTTCTAACAGAGCAGTAAGGGATTCCTTTTTTACCAGCTCTTGTGTGTATACAGATGCATTTGTTCAAAGTTTAACAAAATATTCAATCACCTGATACCTGGTCTGGATTTTGAGGATTTTCTTGGGGGAAGTGGGGTTTAGGGTTTTGGGATTTTCGTTTCTTTTTAATTATTATTATTAAATACAAAGGTACATAATAGTGCTTGTATATTGTATAAGGCTCAAGTTACTGTGTGTTTGAATTAGCATTGTTTGTGAAGAATGGGTAACCATTCAGAACCGCACTGTCTCTCAGCTCCGAATGTACTTTCAAAAGACCTACCCATCCATCATCCATCCATCCATCCATCCATCCATCCATCCATCATCCATCCATCATCCATCCATCCATCCATCCATCCATCCATCATCCATCTGTCCATCCATCCAGCATCCATCTGTCCATCCATCATCCATCCATCATCCATCCATCCATCCATCCATCCATCCAACCATCCATTCATCCCTTCTGCCCATATCATGCAGCTGGCAGGTTTAGTAGGAAAAGCGCCCAGCAGACTGCTATGGGGCATCTAGCTGGTCTTCTTCAGCGCTTCTCAGTAGCTGGTTCGCTGTGCCCCTTAGCTTCCTCCCCACTGAGTCTTCCTTACACTACCCTCTGCCTCTGCTTCAGTAGCCACTTATCTATCCTTCACCTTTGTCATCTGAAGCTCATCACCTTCATCCCTCAAGGCCAGCTTCTCTCAGTCACCCAAAGAAGCAAGGCACATTACCTAGACGATTTGGGAGTCAGCACAAGTTGATGGAATGGATCAGATTAATGATCAACTGCTGTAGTACAAATAACACCAAAACTTGGTAAGTGATTAAGCATTTATTACTTTTCTGTTTTTCCCCAAGCAGCTTAGCTGGGTTGGTGCTGGCCCAGAGCTTCTGAAGCTGCGGTTAAGTCAGAGATGTTGGCCAGGAAAAGTTGACCTCCCTCCACTCTGGCATGGTCGGAGCAGTTCTTTGTGCCTCCAATTAAGGCTCAAAGTTTTTACGCTTTGTTTTTAAACTGTATAAATAAAAGACAATATTTTATTATTATTATTATTATTATTATTATTATTATTATTATTATTATAGGAAGCAGCATTGCAGTCGTGACTTCCTGCTGGTGTCTTTTTCTGTGTTTGTTTCTTTAGGAATTACAGAGCTAGAGGGGTGGCTCAAGACCTGTGCTCACTGAGTTACATTCTCAGCGGTCACATTGGGTGGGTCACAACTGCCTATAACTCCAGCTCCAGGAGATCCAACACTCTTTTCCTGAGCCAGGACACATGGACTTACGAGTGAGTGTGTGTGTGTGTGTGTGTGTGTGTGTGTGTATGTATGTATGTATGTATATGTTATTTTTAAATAAAAATGAATTTTAAAAAAAAAATCACAGCCTGCATTCCAGTCTCTAGAGTCCTTGTGTTTGACCCCTTTCTTTCTTTTCACTGAGACCTAAATTTTCCTTCCCTGTTGAAAGAAACTGACTTTTACCACAAAGAATGTCCAGGTGATAGGGCTCTTCAATAATATGGTGAACTCTTACACTGCTTGAGGGCTGGGAGCCTGGAGGCAGCTCAGGGTCACATGCAGGGTCTCTTACCATACTGACTCTTCAGCAGGCTATGCTCTCATCTAGTCTTAGAGTTGCCTATAGATTCTGAACAGCCTGAACTTCCAACTTTGTGTTTAATTCTGGTCTGCTCATCCATGTGTGTGCCTCTAACTGATACAGACAACACTGAAATCTTCAGCGCCAGCCCCATGGACTAACAGTGAATTCAGACTCCTGCATGGCTAGTTGTAGTGAGACCAAAAAGTAATAATCCCCAGGGAAAAAATCTACGGTTGCAGGCCATGAACTAAGCCTGCCACACGGAGGTGTGGAACAAAAGAGCTAACCTTAGACCATCTAACCACCCACTGAGGGCTGGCTAGCTCTGGCCTGTTGTTGCTTGCAGTAAACGTTAAGTCTAGAATGACAGCTTACAAAGAAAACAGAGATGATTTCTAAGTTGTCTATGCTCAGAACAGTTTTTCTTCTACTCTCAGTATACCTAGCCCCGGGGCCAGCATTTCTCTGTCTGAGCTACATTTTGACCCTTCTCTCAGACAGCTTACATGCCAGTCATCCTCTCTAATCTCTGTGGCATCTAGAAATCATTTACTAAGTGTACCACTCAGACAGTGTCTGCGGCCGCTACTTCAGACACCTTGGCAAATCAATAGTCACTTGTCTGATCTCCAAGTGGTAAAGATATTGGGAGGAAGGATGATGCTCTGGAGTGAAAGCCATTTTTAGTGTCTACTAACATACCTCAAGAGTTACTGCTTCCCTGGAATAACTTCATCGTTTATGCAATGGAAAGTACAAGACCACCACATAAAAGGCCTGGAAGGGGCTGTGCTAATGTGGTGAGCATTTCTGGATCTGCATTGGGGAACATGTTCAGTGGAGTCCTGGGGGTAAGCTGGGCTTCAGCTAGAATGGGGCCCTGGAATTCTAGTCACACAGGAGATAATCTTGTCAAGACCCTCCTGGTCCCTGCCCTCCTGGGGACCAGTGAAGCACATTTGCAGGGACCAAATGTTCCCTGAGCCACAGGAACCCTGGCTAGTGGATATATATAAATCTTAGAGTGATTTGGACCCTTCTCACACCATATACAAAACATTAATTCAAAGTGTATCAAACACCTAGTCATTAGAACAAAAACAACAAATTCTTAGAAGACCTAAGTGTTAACCTTTATGACCTTGAATTAAGCATTGGTTTCTTGAGTAGCATGCAGAAGTATAAGTGACAAGTTTTCAAGTACACCAAATTTGATGAAAATTAACATTTACACTTCAGTGAACACTTTGGAGAAAGTAAAACTGACCCATGGAAAGGAAGATGTGTTCAATCAGATAGCTGGTAAGAACTTTCTTCCTAGAAGGAAGAACTTTTGCAACTCAAATTAAAAAAAAAAAAAAAATTAAGATAAGCAAAGTCAGATCTATACAAATACATATGACCAGCAAGGCACTCATCAACTAGACGATGAAAATCCAAGCCACAGTGGAATACTACCTCACACAGGATGGCCAGAATAATTACCACAGCCATGGGGGATAAGAGTGTGATGCTAGGAAAATACAGATTTGATCTTCATCCCACCTTCCTGGCAAAGGCATGCTGTTTCCAGAGCCTTGAGATAGCTGAGCACATGGAGTTCCTGAAGGAGGACACGCCCAAAAAGTCGTAGAAGCCCCACATACCTCGCCTTGTGCGTCTCCTCATCTGAATTCTTGGTAATGTTCTTTCTAATAAACCAGAAAACACGTCTCTTTGAGTTCTATGGCTGCCTTAAAAATTAAGGGGTTGTGGGAACCTGATTGACAGTTGGCTAGAAGTACAGGCAAAACAACCTGGGGGCTGAAATTGACATCTGAAGTTAGGATCTGGGGGTGAAAGGGGGCAGTCAGTCGGAAACTGAACATTCAACTTGTGGGAACTGATCCTTTTATCAGGTAGATGGTGTCCAGCTGAATTGCATTGGAGGCACCACAGGACTAGTTGCCTGTTTGCTGGTTGATAGAGTTCCCAATTTGTAGGTCATAAAGTGTTCTGTTGATTTTGAGAGTATGAAAGTAGGAGAGGAAGAGCTCATGTTTTCTTTACAGAGGAGGACGTTGGTGGTGAGGACATAAAATGGTTCGTCTATTTGGGAAAGCAGGCTGATATTTTTCAAACCGGTTAAACACCGAGTTACCCAGTGACCCAGTGTGGTGCTTTGAATGAGAAACACTCCCTACAGGCTTGTGGACTTGAACATGTGCTCTTCACTTGGGAGCATTGTTTGGGGAGGTCATGGAACCTTTAGAAGAAGGTGCAACCTTTCTGAGGTGCCATTCTTCAAGGGTCTGGTGTGGTCTTCCCATCTTAATACACCCGCCCACCCCCTGCAAGCCATCTCTGCCCACCCCTCTCACCCAGCGAGGGATCGAGAGGTGAGAGGAGCCAAGGGCTGGAGGATCCTGCCGTTTGGTGAAGCACTGTGGCAGGAAGGTATACGCGGACATAGAGTATACCTGACTCCTTCTTAAGCCACCACCTGCCTGAGCTGCCCTGCACATGCTAGAGGAGTGGCTGGAGGCTGTGGTCGTCTGGAGCTGGGGAGGGTGATGAAGAACTGAGCATGCAGGCTGGGAAGACTGCTCACCCCCACACTGGGACCCGGGAAGTGCAAGGGGGTGTGATCTTCTTATTCAGTTCCTGAAGTTTGCGTGGCCCTCTTCATCACCAAGTTCCTCTGTTGTCCCCAAGGCTGGGACTAGGACTCAGCATCCCAGGCTGGCAAGAACTTGCCCTCTGTCTTTGGGTACCTTGTTGCTTTTAGCTTATGCCGTGCCCCACTCTGCCATCCCGGTGCTTACTTAGTATGTGCACATCCTGTGTCAGCTCCTGTGACGCAGTTGTCTCAAATGATAAAGGAACAGGGTCTGCTGATGGGAACTAAGGCCTTTCCCCGAAGTCTGGTGCCTGCCCTGTGGTGCACCTTCACCAAAGAGGGGGCTTTTTCCTTTCCTTTCTCCTCCCTTTCCCCACTCAGCCTCATACTGTATCCAGTACCACAGAACCTCAGGGCCCAGTGTGGGGGAAGGTGGTTCCCATCTAGACTATCCAAGCTAGGGCTGCCATCCTCTCCCTGATCCTCTCAGGCCCCTCTGAGGGAGGAAGCCCCTTTGGGGCAGGAAGACGAGGCTATCATCTCAACACAGGCTGAGGAGGGGTGGGAATGTATGAGTGTGTGTATGTGAGTGGGTGTGCGTGCATGTTTTTGTGTTTGTTGTGATATATTAGGAGTTGATGTTGCAGAGTAGTTTTCATCTCACCTTCTGAAGACACTTGAATTTAGGACAAGTATGCCAGGAGTGGCAGGGGCCACCAGAGCAAGCCACTTCCCCATCACCATCTTCCCATGGGATTGAAGACCTGAGACAGACAGCCTGCCAAACTGAACCGCCTTCATCCTCTGCCTGTCCAGGGTTGATCATCAGCCTGGGCCCAGCAAGGGGCAGATTGTGTTCTGCCCTCTGAGCCTCAGAGCAAATGTGCTCCTCTAAGAAAAGGCTGCCTGGACCCCTGGGTTCAGATAGAGCTGCTGAGCCCCATGTCACAGTGTTAAATGTTTTTGTTCTGTTGCTCTTTTCCACTCTTTTTGGATGACATTTATAACAGAAAGCAAGCTGCTTGGATGGTCTGGAAGCAAGGGAAAGGGCATGAAGACAAGGCTGATGGAGTGTACCAGAGGCTTGGGGTATGTGGTCCCTGGATGGGAGCCCCAGAGTACCTCTCTGGTTAAGGGCCCATGGATTCTCCCCAGCCCCACTCTCTCCTCCAGCTATGGAGAACACTCAGCCAGTTCTCACAGGAAAGGAAAACTCATCATGGGCTTTTCAGAAAAGGTCCCACCTTATGTTCATACATTGTCTTTACCAAGTGCTAGGATATCACATTCAACAGGACAAAAAAAATGTACAATACTTGAATGAGCTTGTATCATAACATTAATATTATTGAGAGTGTCTGCTTCCCAAGCTGAAATGATTCATTATTCTGGTCCTGCTCTAGTCCTTTGTAATTGGTGGTATTTATTATGCTTTTCTTTTTAATACAAAAAAAATGTATAAAAATAAAAACTTGAAAAGGCAAAAAAAAAAAAAAAAAAAGAAGGTGCAACCTCTCTGAAAGGAAGTAGGCACTGAACATGGGCTCTGAAGGTTTATAGCATTCATTTTCTCTGCTTCCTATTGCTTCCTATGTGCCAATGAAATGCCATTCATGCCAGCTCCCTACTCCTGTTGCTATGCTACGCCCTCCCTCCATGATGGACTCTGTTCCTGTGGAACCATAAGTCAAAAATAAAGCCTCTCTTCCCCAGGTTGCTTTTGTATGTGGTACTTTATCCAAGCAACTAATTCACTCTGCAGTTCCACTCTTGAACAAGTACCAGAGTGAAATGACAATGTATAGTCAGACAGCAAGCAAATGCACACGGCAGCCTCACAACAGCCCAAACTGGAAGCAACCCAATACACAGGCTGATGAATGATTGAACTGAGGAGGTATCCGCACAAAGGACTGTTACTATCCATTCAGTTAGACGAAGTTTGGATGCATGCCATGACATGGAGGTGCCTTGAGAACATGAAGTGAAAGAAGGCAGTTTAAAATGCCCATGTATTGTATGATGCCATTTATATTACATGATTACAATGGATAATCCATTGAGACAGGAAATCCTAGGCCTGGGGGGCCAGGGAGTAATGGGGAGTGGCTGAGGATAGACTTGACTTAGGAGGTTGACAAAGTGTTCTAAGGTTGATTGTGGTGATGACTGTTCCAGCAGCTGTTGAACTGTGCACATACATTGGGAACTTGTGCGAGGACTCTCAAATTTCGACAAGAAAAATCGCAGAATTCTAACACACCCAAATATTATGTTTAGGTGGCCTCCTGGCATGACAGTTCCCCACAGTGAGTGCTCCCTCATTCAAGACCAGGGTGATGTGTTGAACACTTGTCAGGTGATGTGGACAATAGGAAGTAGCCGGGACTCCATAGCTTGGAGAAGCAAATGTATATCCAAACACCTCCTTCAGGAGGATTGTGGGTACTTACTATAATAAAAACACAAAACCTAAGGAAAAGGACGAAAGGGAAAAGCTAGTAATGCTAACTTCTTCCTCATGGAGAGGAGCAGGCTGGGAAGAGAGCAGACCGTTGGATAGGCTTCTCTTTTCTTGGGGCTCTCCATAGGCGAGCCCAGTGAGCGTGTGAGTGGGCTGTTGGGTATCCTGAGGGTATGATGAGGCTAAGGCATGGCCAGTGGTGCCCAGGAATTGCCAGCCTACTAAGCTGAGGGACTAAGAACGCGCCATCCAAAGGGGAGATACGCAGGACACAGTAGGAGATGGGTGCTGGCTCATGGACCCAGGTGAGTAAGAGGTGAGGATTATTAGGTCCCGCTTCACCTTTCTGAATTGTGTTTCTTAAATCCTGGGTGTGGGCACATGTCCCCAGCTTGTCCATGTGCATTGCTCTGTGAGATCTACAGTGACAGACTAGCAGCCCAGACCCTGAGAGCCGTTCCTCTCCATTTCTCTTTCAACCCCAGGCAACCCTGAGGGAGCCCAGTGTGGGAGTTTGCCTTGTGTACAGGGAAAAGTGACAGCTCTTGGCACTGTAGACAGGAGGGCTGCCTGGGACTGCCCTTCCCTTGCATTGTCTTGGTTCTCTCGGCCTTCTCTATCTCTAGGTACCTATTGATTTCTCAAACCCCATTTCCAAGAAAAACCTGTTTATGCCCATGGGATTGCAATATGCCCCCCCCAACGCTTCCCAAATGGGAAGGATGTGCTCCCTGGCCCCAGTGTCCTGAGGCTGTCAGCTATCTTGGGAGGCAGAGCAGGGAGCTGAACCCATCCTAGGGACAACCAGGAAGCTGTGTTGGGCCAGGGAAGTATATTTTAAAGCTCCAGAAGCGTCTGGATTAAGTCATAGGAGCTGCCTGATTCGCCCCTACGCCTGACCATCTTCCACTGAGGGGACAAGCCCATGCATCTCAAAGCACCAGGAAAGCAGCGGAAGGGAAGACATCCGTCTTGCAGGAAGACTTCTCACACTAGCTGTTACTGTTCCCATGACCCTGTGTGAGTCTTGAGAGGAGCTGCCGGATGCCCCCATATGACCTGGCTATGACTCACTCCCCCCCGCCCCCAGCCCCTAGGCCTCAGGACTTCATCTGTAGTAAAACTTAGGAGCCTCTTCCTTCCTCCTCAGCTCTATCCCCTTGCAAACCTGTCTTACCTGATTCCATTTCCCCTGCCTGGGCCTCTTCTCGCCTGTTGCTCCCAGGGGAAGCCTCTTCCATCAGCCTGAACTCTGCTACAAGCACAGGCCCATTTAGATAAGCAGGAGTAGATCCCAGAGGCGCTCCAGCTCTGGAAGAGCCAGGCTAAGCAGGACAGATGTTTAGACATCCCTTGGGACCGCTCTGCCCACCAGAGCACTGCCTCACTGACCCCCATTGCCCTGCCCTTGGGACTTCCAAAACTGCTTTGACCCAGAAGCCTCCACACGTGATCTCTGAGGCTCCCACAAGGGTTTCTGGATGCTAAACCTTTCAATTTCAGCTTCTAAAGAGAGGGGGTCTTCTCACCAGCCTGGGAGTGTCTTCTACACAGGAGAGCATGGTCCCAGGGGCTACAAAGCATGGCAAAAGCCTCTGCCTTATAACACCCACCTACCTTCCTGACCAGCACAGTGCTCTGCTGGCTATGGCTGCCTCAGGCTCTCAGAACACTGTACTTGGGACTGCATTTCCTCTGGTTCAAATGAGAAAGAGCTGTCTGGGCTTCTTCACATCCCTGTTTGCCCTTGACTATCAGCCTCCTCCTAGATCCCTAAGACCGAGAATCAGTTGACCTATAAAATCAAGGCATCACAAAGGTTCTAGATACACTTGTTTTTAAAGGACATTTTGGTGGGGAGAACCAATGTAATGCCTGCCCAGCCTCTTCAGCCACAGAGATTGACCATCTATTTTCACTGTCATCCGGAAATAATGTCCTAAAATAGACAGCGCTGTCAGCCTTGAGTGACCGCAGGCTATTCTGGGCAGTACCTTGAAAGGAAAATGATTTATTAAAAGCAACGAAGCCCCAGGTTTTTGCTGTCCTGATGTGGGGAAAGTCCACGGCTTTGACCCAAGGTCGTGAGTGAGTCCCCTAGGGAGGCAGCAACCTGGGGCTCACTTCCGTTGTCCTCCCTGTCCCACAGCCTGGCCAGGTCAGTTGGGTTGTTTACCTGATTACAAGCAATAACCAAAACAAAGCTAGTGTTGGGTGTTCTCAAAATGTGAATGAGGTCACCATAGTGAGGGCAAAGGACTTAGACATGGGTGGTCTAATGTCTTCAAATGGTTAAGACGTGTGTGTATCTGGATTAAAACGCAAAATAAAAGAATCCTCCGATTGCACCAAATTAAATAAGGAAAATAAGTCTCGGGTAGGCAATGGGCTTTCTTCTTCTTTTCCTCCTGGAGCATTTTCTTCTCTGGACGACCAGACTCCTTTGGACTTATCTCCCCTCGTTGATGCTGAGGCTGGGAGAAAGCTCTGACCCAGGCTGCAGCGCTGACTCCGCCCCCAGCACATGCATCCCAAAAGCCTCCAATGAGACGCTGAAATACTCCATGACCTCATCAGGGAGGCCTCTCATTGGTTGTTGCTGCCGCTCCTGTCCATCAATTGGATGTCTAGAAAGCTCTGCTAGCCTAGCAGCCCACGGGCAGGCCATGGAGTTCCTAAGGAGGCAGGTCTGCCAACCTGGGCATCTTTTGACAATGGGTCCCACAGTGGGAAAATTCTGAAGAGCCCAGTAATGCCGTGCAGTAAGCCTGTGACTGCCGAGATGCGGGTGATAGCTGGGGCTGTCATCTTTCCTAATACCAGACATATCTTGCCTCAGCTTCTACCTCTACCCATGTATCCCACTTCTGACACCAGATATTGCGGTAAATAAGGGTCAGGATAAACAAATAGGCCGAATAGATGTTTATTCAGGGAGAAATAACTTACAACCTAGACAGATGAACACCAGGAAATTCAACCCGATCCTCTCCTGTCCGAGTCACGCCAGAAAGAGAGCGCCTTCCTGGCCCCCTCCGACCTCCTTCCTCAGGTCACCTCCGCCCATCGCTCCACCCCCCAATGGGCGTGGTCAGTGCTACAGAAGGACTACCTCACTACAATTCCCCTTTTAGTCTAAAGAAAAGATTTAGGCTTAATACAAAACTATATACAAAACAGTGAATAACAAGTGTGCTCTAAGAAAAGGAAAATCGAGAACAAAATGACCTACATATCTAGTCCTAGGGTGAGGGCATAATGGAGTTTACAATAGAGTTGTCCTAAGCTGGAAAACGTAAGTCTAGTACCTAATATATCTAACTAGGAAGAGAGAATAATAGTTGTGATAGTTTAATCTTCAACCTCATCAAGACCTGAGAAGGAAAATAACAATACTAGAGTAGACAGGAAATGCGGATGGACAACTTCCAAAACGGTGCAGCAAGGACAGAAACAGCAAGCCACCTGAACAGTCACCCTAGGTCTCACAGCGACGTTGGTACACCCAGATTTGGCTAAGGCCAAGAGAACTTGACAGACCACAACAACAGCAGGGAAATAGAATGGCTGTCTTACCCTGACTTGGCAAGGTCAAGCAGTCTTCTATATTTGTCTCCTGCAAGCACATAGGACTGCATGTCCAAATCAGTGGTCAAGGTGGGGGCAATTCTATGCCCAACAGGCCATTAGCTGAGGCGAGATTGAACTCCAGCAGGAGCAACAACAGTGTCCAACATATTTTCGGGAAAATGCACGGTGCTGTCAGGAGCAACAGTGTCTCATGTCAAAGGAGTACTAATATTAAAACATTTAAATGCCATGTTCTGCATGTCTATGAAGGATTGAAGATTAAGCATCTATATCTGACTAATCTCATAGGTACAGGAAATGTGAGTGAAGATAATCTATAATACTCGGAACTTAGCTAAAAAGACTGATTAAAACTTTCCTGAGTAAAGCAGGAACAAATACTTAAACAATATAACTATTTACATATACCTATATGTAAATCCCTAAAATAGAGGTAGAGTATAAGTGTCAAGACAAGAGGTAGAACTATAAAGGGCAGCAAGATAAATATCCCAAATTGTATCAATATACAAAATGTCTTGAACACAAGAAAAGTATACATACATAGAATATGGTAAAAAATAATGTGCATAAATATTATAAGTGGAAACATTTAACACAATATAACAAAATATAAACTTAATTTTACATAGCTTACCACATAGGAATACATAACAATGTAAGCTGTAAAATACTATCTCATTCATACTCAAATTCTCAAGGAAATAGGCTAATCTACTTATATCCCATCTAAACCATACCTTTACCCACCATTCCCTATTCCTGTCTAAAAGATAAACCCGAGTGTAAGCATCACCCAATCCCAAATAACTAAAACCAACCCAAAGACGATGACTATTATCCCAAATTTCCAAGGGTAGGGAAAGGGGGCGTAGTCATATTAAGATTACTTCCTGCTGAAATGGGACGATGATTGCTCCAATGGATCCTGTAGGAAGAAAATTTTTAGCAACCAAATATCTCAACAGAACTGGCTGTGACATATGTAGTTAGTCACTGTGTGGCAGAAAATTCTTGACTGTAGTTCTATTTGAAACTGGCCAGGGTGTAATAAAAAGGTGCACCATTACAGCTAGCTAGTCATGAGTTGTCTCGAGCAAAACAGTCTCAAACCGGTTTTAGGGTGATGTTTGTAGTTCCGATGCATCAGGTTGAGTCAAGTGGAAATGATGATGTGGGGCCCCATCTTCTTTCCGGAAAGTTCAAAGACTGCTGTTAGGAATCGTTATTATTCCTTGTGGAAAAGTTACACATCAATATTAAAGTAAAATTTTCAAGTTTTAAGGTATGCATTAGGGAAAGACAACAATAAGCATTAAAAGCATGTGAGAAAATTAGGATTTCAGAGAGAAAATTGCATAAGATATGAGTCCCCAGATTTTGTTTCTTCTGCCTTACACCAATTGGCTTCTTGATTTAAGGCAGAAACCATGAATTTAATCTTAACAACATGCTTGAATTTAGAGAAGGAAAGCCAAATCCAACTCCAAAGCCAGCATTGGTTTACAAAATTTGGGACTTCAGGAATACTAGATAATAGAGAGAAATAGATTTCTATATAGAAATAGTTTACTACAATTAAATTTTTTTTTTTTTTTTTTTACCATATATCAGATTCTGCTTCCTTAAGTTATTGTTTCTGAAAAGCTGTCTTCTCTTCTGTAGGCACCTACATGTTCAGTGTCTTTTGGCTGTTTGATGATAGGTTTTCTCTGTTTTCCTGTAAAAACAAGAACAGAACACTTCCCCTACCTTTGAGAGGCCTCCGCACACCTCATAGGACCTAGTTTGTTGGATGACTTGTCATTTCTCTTCATTAAGATGCTTCTCTTGTTCAACTCGGATCTTGATTAACTTAGATGGTATCCATAGTTTTTCTTCTCCTGTAGATACAAATGCAAAACCCCTACCCCAACGTAACACATATCCTGCTTTCCATTCTGAGGTCAGTACATCCTTGAAATACACTGGCTGATTTAGTTCAGAAGTTTTTTCTATTGTCCAGTGTCTTTCTGCAGCTGTTTTTCCTTTTTCATCAGCATTAAGAAAGTTTAATGTTAATAAAGCATTATGTAATCTGTGTTTGGGTGTTTTGGTTCCTCCTGCCTGTTTATGGAGCATTTCTTTTAAAGTACGATTGGATCTCTCAACCACTGCTTGTCCTGTAGGATTGTGTGGTATACCAGTTATGTGCTTTATCTTGTAATACTCAAAAAACTGTTTCAATTTGCTGGAGACATATGCTGGAGCATTGTCAGTTTTTATTTGTGCAGGTATGCCCATAATGGCCATTACCTCTAAAAGGTGCGTTATAACAGAATCAGCCTTTTCAGAGCTCAGAGCAGTAGCCCACTGAAACCCTGAAAATGTATCTATAGTGTGATGTACATATTTTAATTTTCCAAATTCTGCAAAATGAAACACATCCATTTGCCATATTTCATTCCTATTTATACCTTTAGGGTTACTGCCTGGTGGTAAAGGAGTTTGGTTATAGAATGAGCAAGTAGGACATTTCCTTACTATTTCCTTGGCTTGTTCCCAAGTGATAGAAAAATCCTTTTTTAAACCTTTGCTGTTCACGTGGTGTTTCTTATGAAACTCTGAGGCTTCTAGCACACTTCCTATCAATAAACGATCAATTTCATCATTGCCTTGTGCTAGAGGACCTGGCAGACCCGTATGGGATCTGATGTGTGTTATATATATAGGATGAGTCCTCTTTCTGATAGTATCTTGTAACTGTATAAACAATGAAGTTAATTCTGTATTGTCAGGAATAAATTCTGCAGTCTCAATGTGTAAAACGACTCTCTCTGCGTATTGAGAGTCAGTAACTATATTGAGGGGTTCTTTAAAATCCATAAGTACCATGAGAATGGCATACAATTCTGCCTTTTGTACAGAATTGTAAGGGCTTTGAACCACTTTACTAATATTTCCTGATTTATATCCTGCCTTACCTGATTTATTTGCATCAGTGTAGAATGTATGAACTCCAGAAATAGGTGTTTTTCTTACAATGCGTGGAAGAATCCAAATCGTTTTCTTTATGAATTTGATTCTCTCAGTTTTGGGATAGTTGTTGCTAATTGTTCCCAAAAAGTTACTGCAAGCTCTCTGCCAATATTCGTTATCTTTCCATAAGGAAGAAATTTCCTCATTAGTTAAAGGTACTATAATTTCTGCTGGGTCCCTTCCTATTAGCTGACGAAGTCTTAATTTACCTTTTATAATCAAGTCAGAGATCTTTTCTATATATGTTTTCAGTTTTTTATTCTGTTTATGTGGTAGGAATATCCATTCTAATATGATATCTTCTCTCTGCATCAAAATCCCTGAAGGATATTCTCTAGATGGTAATATAACCAGAATACAGTCTAGGTTTGGATCCACACGGTCCACATGTGCTTCTAGTATCCTCTTTTCTACCCATTCTAATTCCTTCTCAGCTTCAGCTGATAGTATTCGTGGACTATTCAAGTCCTTATCTCCTTTTAGGGCCATTTTCAAGTTTTTCAAATCATGCCCTTCTACTCCAATTATGGTTTGCAGTTGAGAAATCTCTCCTAGTAATTTTTGAAGATCATTAAGAGTCTGGTAGCGATCTCTTCTGATCTGTACTTTTTGTGGTCTAATTTTCTGTAGACCTATTTTATATCCTAAGTAGTTGATAGACTCTCCTTTTTGTATTTTTTCAGGTGCAATTTGTAATCCCCAGCGAGGTAAAACTTCCTTTACTTTCTCAAACATTTTTTCTAATATTTCTCCTTTAGAGTCAGCTAACAATATATCATCCATGTAATGATAGATTATGGATTGTGGAAACTGTTTACGAATTATTTCTAACGGCTTTTGTACGAAATATTGGCACAGGGTGGGGCTATTTAGCATTCCCTGTGGCAAAACCTTCCATTGATATCTCTTCACCGGTTGAGAATTGTTATAATTAGGTACCGTGAAGGCAAATTTCTCTTTGTCTTGTTCTTGTAAAGGTATAGTGAAGAAGCAATCCTTTAAATCAATAACTATAATAGGCCATTCTTTGGGTATCAAAGAAGGCAAGGGCATTCCAGGCTGTAGAGAGCCCATTGGCTGGATAACTTTATTGATGGCTCTCAGGTCTGTAAGCATTCTCCATTTACCAGATTTCTTTTTGATCACAAATACAGGAGAATTCCAAGGGCTGGTTGATTCCTCAATATGTCCAGCATTTAGCTGTTCCTGAACCAGGCTTTCTAAAGCTTCTAACTTCTCAGAGGTCATAGGCCATTGTCCTACCCAGACAGGTTCCTCTGTTAGCCATTTTAAAGGTAGGGCTTTTGGTTCCTCTGTTTGTTCAGCATTTGTATTTTGTTTTTGTACTGCCTGGATATTTGGTCTCTGTCTTGTATAGTACTTAACAGTATTCTTTCCACAATCATGAGGTCGTCTATGGTTCCTATCTAATACAGGAGGAATGTTAATCTGTGTATTCCATTGCTGTAATAGATCACGACCCCATAAATTTATCACTACATCAGCCACATATGGTCTCAACCTCCCTCTCTGTCCTTCTGGTCCTATACAGTCAATCCATCTCGTGCTTTGTTTTACCTGAGCCAGGGTTCCAATCCCTAAGAATTGAACATTTACCTCATGCAGGGGCCATCTTTGAGGCCAAGATTTATTAGATATGATAGTTACATCAGCTCCAGTGTCCACCAGACCCTCAAACAGTCTATTATTCATCTTAACTATCAATCTAGGCCTATGACTATTTATAGCAGTTTGCCAAAATATACGTTTTTCATTTCCTTCTGTCATGTTTGATTCAACTTCCGTCACTAGTTCGTCATCCAGAGCAGTATGAGTTTTTATAATAGGCACAGAATTTTCTAATTGTCCTGTGGGAGATTGTCTTCCACTGTGACTGGGAATGTTCGAACCACCTGTGATGTGGGGGCCTTCGAGAGGCCCCCAAGGAGTTTCCCGATGGTAAAGGGTTTCCTTGCTTGTCTCTGGTCGATCTACACTCATTTGTCCAGTGTCTGCCTTTGCCACACCTTCTACATAACCCAGAAGGCTGAGGCCTTCTGTTTGATTCATTCCTGGGGGTGTTACTTCTAGGGAAGCTTTGCCTACAATTTCTTTTTAGATGTCCTATCTTACCACAGTTATAACATCTGACATTATGATATCTTTTCAAACCTTTGGGGATGGCTTCTCCTACCCAAGCTTCTAAGTCATCATAGTAAGGAACTCTGTTATCTTGATATCTTCTCTGACCTTTAGATATGGCTTCTCCTATCCATGCTTCAGTCTTATTGTCATTATACTCAATGTTGCCTGTATATAGGACCCATTCATCCAAGGGTGCTGATCGCATTTTTAAAGGCCAAAGCACCTGTTTGCATTGAGGATTCGCATTCGTATAAGCTAAAGATTCTATGAGTATTCGCCTAGCATCTATGTCTGCTATCTCTAATTGTACTGCCCTAGATAATCTTTCTAAAAAGATACTAAAACGTTCTCTAGGTCCTTGCTTTATCTTGGTATAAGGTTCTATCCTCTCTCCTAATTCATGAACCTTATCCCAAGCATTCAAAGCTGCTGTACTGCATAGAGACAAGATGTGTTCATCATAGGCAGCTTGGGTTTATGGTGAAAATTTCAAAACTGATCTGTCTCCCTGGTTCCTCTTTAAAAGTCTGGTTGTGAAATGAACCGCATTTGTGTACATGTGTGTTTGCACGTACACAGGGACTGGGGATTGAAGCCAGGGCTCTGTGCACCCAAGCATGCACCTTCGCGGAGCTAAGCTCTCAGCATCCTTAGCCTCAGTTACCTCAATTGCACTATGTAAATGAAACCAACCGATGTGTGGAAGCGGCAGCTCTGGACCTGACTGGCCAGGAGGCTCATAGAAGAGCCATGTGTCTCTCTTAGGAGTGGCAGTGTATTCTCTCTTTGTAGTTGAGTATTTTCTGGTCTATGGGTTCATTTGCACATGTAGGTGTGAACTTATAAGTACACTCTTCACTTTTCTAAGAGAGGGTAAGGCAGGTGCCAGATCCAGCAACAGGTAAGTGTCCCAGCCTTACAAAAGGATTCCCAGCATGCAAGTCCTGTTCTCTCGTCCTTCTTCTTCTTCTTCTTCTTCTTCTTCTTCTTCTTCTTCTTCTTCTTCTTCTTCTTCTTCTTCTTCTTCTTTTTCCTTCCTTCTTCTAAAATAGGGCCTCACTAAATAGCCCAGGCTGGCCTTGAATTTGTGATCCTGCAGTCCTTGCCTCTTGAGTGTTGGCATCACAGGCATGTGTCAGTACACAGTCTTGAACAGATAGTGACAAAACTCAGTGTGAAGTTAACATGGATGAAGATGAGAGGTGAAATTCAGAGCTGGTCTAGCCTGGCCCTTCTCGGAGGCCACAGACTAAGTCGTGTCCTTGGAGAGGTTGGTGGCTCACGGGGATTTTCCAAGAACAGGGTCATGATTTTCTCAAGGTTTCCCTTCTGATTATCCATGCCTGTCAACCATGTATAATTTCAGCTAACAGTTGTACCCACATCCTGACAATGGCAGCAAGGTCTCTTGGGGTGGGAAACTGGAGGGTGTCCTACGTTGTAAATGGAAGTTGGTGTGTTCAGTTGTCTCTGGTGAGTCTTGCTAGAGACAAGCACCCTGGAGCATACAGTGTGTTTCTAGAGTTTCAAAGCTAAGAGCACCCTCAGCAATGTCCCATCATTCCCTGAGCAGTCAGCCAGCTTCCTTCATCTAACTAACCACATGGGGCCGCCGATGTGATTTAGGAGGATCAGCTTTGGCACCTGCTGTGTTGTCACCAACCAGGTTTGTCCCTGTGATGGGCTCCAGGAGTTACAGGTGGCATGTAAGGGGTAAAGGCAGGGGAGGGAGGGGGCAGGCAAGGTACTTCAAGGGGAAGGGATACAGAGCTATGTTAAATTTATCCTCGGAAACCCTGCTCCAAACATCAACGTGGGTGTGGCTTTTATGACAGCGGTCTTGTTCACAGAGGTCACCCTGGGCACTAGAGGCTTTGATCAAGCTGCTGATACCTTGTGATTTATGCATCCCACGAACGGGTAGCTGCTGTGTGTGAACCAGATGAGTTCAGGAACTCCAGGTGAGTGGAAAGGTGAGCTGTACAACATGCTAGTTTTACGGAGCTCAGAAACCGCCCACCCAACCATGCCTTGTGTAGGAGCACACGGTACACTCACAAAAGAGTAGAGGAAAGTTGTCTTACAAACAACGGAAGTGCAGTGAAGTAAATCTAGAGAGAGCTGGTGCTGGGAGAATCGGTAGGCGTGCCTTGCTGCTGGGCTTCTTATTGTTTCATGTTGTAAGGTTTTGAGTATACGTAATTTTGCTCACATCGAATTTGACACAATTAAAAGTCAGCCAAACGGCATTACAGCCCTCGCTACCCATCCCCTGAGCCTGCAGGCATCCCTGAACCTTCTGAGCCCCAGCCTTCCCACAGCTTCCCACTGCCTCAGCCTCAGATGGATCACCCCTGCCAGGGCAGCTGAGAGCTTCCTGGCCTAGACAACAAGGCTACTTCCCTGGCAGTGCAAGGTCAAAGTGTACAAATGGTTGCTCTCTGTTATTGTGCTTAAGTCTTGTTGCTTCCGTACAAATTGAAATTCAAACTGTCTGCTTCGGTTGGTAGGTACCCATGCCCCTTTAGGTATATCCTTAAGGGGATTCAGGCCTGGGCAGCACCAGCCCCCTCCTTCCCTCTGCTCCCTCCCTCTTGCTCCCTCTTTCTTTCTTCCTTTTTTGGGGAACAGGTGTAGAGAGCCACCGGTGCCATTCCCGAAGATGGTGCCGGTTTCCTGTCCATAAGCCAGCGATCCACGTCATGGGGTGACAGTTACGAGCATTGCGGGCTGCACCTGTCAGTAATGGACACGACTCCTCTGAGCATATATAAGCAGAGCCCTTTTTCCTCCTCGGGGTCTTCCCTCAACTTGCTGTAATGAGTTGCGCAATAAACATAGCTGCAAAAGAATCCTGTTGTTGAGGGTTGTTCTTGCAGGCAAGGCGATAGCGCTTGACAGACAGGATTGCACATACTCTAGGCTGACCTCAAACTCACCATGCATTTCTAGCTGAAGATGATCCTCTGGCGCTATCATCAACCTCCCAAGTGTTGAGTGTTACCAGACTGCCTTTATGCAGGGCCAGGACTTTGTACTTGCCCAGCAATCACTCTGTCGACTAAGCTACATCACTAACCTTTATGTTTATTGCATGCTCAGTACTTGCCAGGCATTTGTCTCCTGGGTGGGGACACATCAGTGAACAAAGCCAGGAGAAACCCCCTGCCTGCCCGAAGCTTCCCTTCAGTTGAGGCAGGCCAACAACTCACTTCAAATTAGTGAGTACTGAACAAAATCCAAGCAGAGTGAGGGGAAAGATGGTCAGAGATGTTGTCTGAGGACATCATTCTGGGGCAAAGTCCTCAAGGAAGGACTAGGGACCACATGGGGAATTTGGTGAAAACTTTCAGGACTTCCAGGCCCACGCAGAACAAGGACAGAGGCATCAACTCCTGCTCAAAGCAGAGCCCCTCCTTCTTAGGGGCAACCCAAACTAGCCCAGCCCACAGACTCTTTGCCTCTTCCTGATTCTAGTGGTATTGCGACTCCAGCTTCTAAGGTCTTGGAGTTGTTACCATAGCTCCCTGGTATCCCTGAACTTCCCAACCCAAACCTATCTGTTCCCAGCAAACTCTTTCACAGGGATTTTGCCTGAGGTGTGACTTCCCTCCCAGCCTTTTCTGTGTGGCTTCTTTTCTGACACTATCAGGCCTCAGGCCATAATTCTTTACAAGCTTGCCAAACTTGTAATTCCTGAATGCATGCCCAGAGAAGATGTTGGCCTAATTGCTATTATACTAGCATGGATAATCTCCTCCTCCTGGATTTACCTGTGTACCACCTGGAACCTTCTGTCACGGGTCACTTACACCTCTTCAGGGCTGATGTGGTAGTGGCCAGCACAGAACCAGTGATGGGCAAAGAGGAAGCTTTGGTTGAGAAGGGCCTTGGAAGCTACAGGGTCCAGCTCTCAGGTTACACACGATGAATACCAGAAGTTTCTTTCTCTGCTGGATTAAGTTGATCATGTTCACCAGACTCTGCTCCCAAGCACTCCACCCATAAATTCTGGTGAAGATGATCTGAAGTTTTTCTGACTTGTGTCAGCTCCAGTGAACGTGGACGCCTGGAATGTAGTCACATGTTAGTTCACTCTCCTTTACTATAACGAAACACTGGAGGCAAGTTAACTTTATAAAAAAGGAAACCAAAACAGAAAAAGGGTTCGTTAACCTCACAGTTCTGAAGGGCGAGGCATTGGTATCAGCTTGGCTTTTGTGAAACCCTCAGGATGTGTGGGAGGAGTCTATATGTGATGGATAGAATGTTCTTTAGGGATGCGTAGGGGATATGGCCTTGCTAGAGGAGGAATGCCACTGGAGAGACGGGCTTTGAGAGTTTAAAGACTCATGCCGCTTCACGTTTGTTCATTCTGCTTCCTGCTTGAGGGTCAAGATGTGAACCCTCAGCTTCCTGCTTCAGCCTTTACACTTCTGCTCTGCCATCATGACCTCTCACCCTTCCAGGGCAGGAAACTCAAATACACTCTTCTTTCTCAAGTCACCTTGGTGTGGCGGTTTTTGTCCTAGTGTGATATAGTATAACATTATATGATTGCATCATTTTCGCGCTTCCCTTTCCTCCTTCTAACCCTTTGCATGCCCCTCACCCTTGCTCTGTCAAATTTGTGGCCTTGGTTATGGCATTATGTCACCACAATGGAAAGTAACTAATGCCGTATCAGAGAGGGAAACTTTACATCTACAAACAGGAAGCCATTGGTGGGGGCTCACTCTTAAAACAAGCCACTTGTAAGAGTTGGGACCCCACCCACATAGCCACATTAACCCTTTGCAAGGGCAGCTTCCCCTTTGACCCAGCACCCTCCCATCAGTCCTCACCTCTTAAAGGGCCCTCACCTCTCAGCATCTCCACCCTCGGGTTCAAGTTCCCCACATGTGAACCTAGGAGCATACACCCAGAACATAACCAATCCAAAGCAAGGCACGCACATTTGTTGTGCAATGGTTGATTCTAGACTGTGCTGTGTAAGAGGCACAGAGCTGTTAGAATGGTGGCCTCCATCTACTCTACTCTGTCATGAAGTTCTAACGGCTGCATTCCACAGGAGGCGCAGGAAGAGAAGACCGGGGGGTGGGGTGGGTGGAATGTCATTGCCCCGCATCTCCCACCTCAGAGAAACAGCTTCTCTGAGGAACAGGCAGGAAACACACTGGGGCTTTGCTTTACACTGTGGCCACCGAGGCCAAGTTATGCTATGACACTGTTGTTTTGCATGCCACTCTGCAGGGAAACGGCCGCTCCTAAGGTCACATGGCCACATGGGAGCTGTCAGTTGAACAAGGTTTCTCAGTGACCTTTGACTTGAGATGACCTTGATCCTGAAGAGGGAGAATATCCCAAGCAAACACATTTGGACAGACCCCTTAGCTGGATTTGGATGTGTGTGTGTGTGTGTGTGTGTGTGTGTGTGTGTATGTCAGCTCCTGAGGAGGCGCCTCGCCTTCCTTTCCTCTGGCGGTCTGTCTGCCTGTCCTTGGGCTGTCCTTAGTGCCTGAGCCCCATCTGCTCTGCTCCAATCACCTCTGAAGGCCTTGGGCTGCCTCCGGTGCTGCACTGGTCATATCCCAAGCACTTCTCTCCTCTGGGCCCTTACTAAGTGTCGTTTCTGCTCAGGTTAAACAAGGACCCTCAGTCTGTTCTTCATTAGCCCCAAGACATGACTGGAAAGCCTTCATGGATAGCTTTGGAAAGCGACAGGGTACTGCCAGAATGATAGCTCAATTTGCAGATACAGTATTGCAGAATCCAACACCCCTACTGTCCCTGAAGCAACTTTTCCTGACCAACTATCTGAATACTGGTGATGCCCACCTTGCAGGCGGTGCTGTTCCTGACACACAGGCCCCCGTCTTCTGCACCGACTGCATGCTCACCCCATCAAGGAGAAAGCCGGTCTTTTAATGGTCCACAGGGCCCAGCATGAACGAACACTCTCTGAGATCCTATGCTCTGCCCCCTTCCCTCACTCCACTCAGCCACTCTGGCCTTTTTTCTAGCTCACCAAATATGGTAAACCTGAGGCCTTTGCGCTTAACATTCCCTTGTCTGCCCCTCTCCCTGTATCCACTGCTCCCTCACCTTTAAGACTGTCAACTGTCACATCGACACCATCCTCAGCCATCACATTTGAAAGCCTACCGTCCCCTCTCTAACCTTCCTCACCTGACCCTGCTGTTTCTTTAGCCGTATTACTATTATTTTTTTAGGTTTCCCAATTAGCTACTCTATTTTGCTTAATTCGTTTCCGTGAATGGAATGTAAGCTCCAGCAAGGCAGGCTCGATGCTTACTTCATTCCTTATCCACAGCCCTAAAGCAGTACCTCGCTAAGAGTAGGCCATGTCTGACTGTATAGTTATCGAATAGATGCACAGGTGAAATTATGCGCAGCTTAGACACCTGTCCCTGCTCTCAGTTCCAGGGTCAAGACCAACAAGCCCCGCGGATGACTTGGCATTCTCCTCAGAGGGCAAGGGAGCTGGCACTCTGGACTTGCAGCTGTCCCCCTGCCTCACTTGCTTCCAACGTACATTTAAGGAACTCCAGGCAGGTTCTGGAGGAGGATGAATCTCCGCCCCTTCTGGCCGCGCGGGGACCGAGGCTGCCTGGGGCAGGGGGGCGGGCGCCCGAGGAGGGGCGCGGGCCAGCACAGGCACCGTGCGATGGCAGGGCGAGCCGAGGCAGGCCCGCCCTTCACGCGCGCTCACACCGCGCACCCGGGCCTGCGGGGCCCCGGAGCGTCCCCGGGGTGGCTGCCCTGGCTGGACCCCGCGCCGCCCCAGGCTTGCTCCTGAGCGGATCCCGCGCTCGCCCCTCGCGCCCCGCGCTCCTCACTACCCTCCCGGCCTCCGCCCCGGCCCGCTGCGGCTCCGGCCCTGGCCGGCAGGGGCCGCTCCTCGCGGCGCCCGGGGCCCCGCCGCGCCCGCCGCCGCCCGCTCCCCGCCCCTTCCCCGGCCGGCGTTCCCGTTACGCCGCCGAGCCGGGAGCCGGAGCCCGATCCCGCGGCCGCAGCGGGAGGCGGCGCGGGGCCCGGCGGCGGCGGGGCCTGCGGGGCCTGCGGGCGCGCGCCGGGCCGGCCAGGGCGGCCATGGCGACCAGGAAGGCGGGCTCGCGGCTGGAGACGGAGATCGAGCGCTGCCGCACCGAGTGCCAGTGGGAGCGGATCCCCGAGCTGGTCAAGCAGCTGTCGGCCAAGCTCATCGCCAACGGTACGCGCGGGCGCGGCCGGGCTGCGGGGCCGCCGCGGCCTCCCGGGCTAGGCCCGAGGCTCCGGGCGGGAGCAGGGGCGCGGCCGGGCGGCGAGGCGCAGGCCGCGCGGTGTGCGCGGGCCGGGCCCTTGGGGAACGCGGGGTCCTCCGGTCACGCGGCGTGCGGCTGGGCCGGCGGGCGGGCGGGCGGTGGCGGCGCCCCAGAGTCCAGACGTGCAGGGCAGAGGCTGTGCCGAGTCGCTGCTGTCCCCGACCCCAGAGGCCGGAGGCCAGCCCCGGGCTTCCAAGAAGTTGGAGCCGGTGCGTGTTTGTGTGTGTGTGGCGCCCCCCGGACATGCCTGTTGGCATCTGGGGGTCATCAGAGAGTGTGTGGTGTTCTCCGGCGAATCTGATTGTTGTAAACATATGGTATTCTAGGGCCCCAGGAGGGGTGGCGTTGGCAGGTTGGGGTGTGTGTCTTGAGGTCAGGCAGTTGGATGTCAAATCTGCAGACTCTGGGGAGGGCAGGGTGGAGAGTATAAGGGAAACAAAGTCAGGGAGAAGGTTACTGGGCAGACAGGCGAGGAGGTGCTTGAAGACGGAAGGGAAATGGATGTGATTGGATAAGGGGTTGGTGTGTCCAGGAGCCGGGAATCTGAGTTGGGAACCTGGTGACTGGACTTGGCCAACGACCCCGTTTGCTGAATTGGATCTTCCAACCCATCAAACCAAAATTGCAGCCAAAATCACATTCCAGAGCGAGGCTCCACGTGGCCTTATTTGTTTTGGAAGCGAGTATGGTTAATATTTGCCTGTGTTTTAGTACGCGCCAAAACCACAGGCAGGCACTCGGAGCACAGTGGAGGGCAGAGGACTTTGTCCTCAGTCACCTCTGGCTTCCCAAGGCTGTCTGGGCCAGTGTGGGCCAAACGTCTAAATCACAGAGTGAATGAAGGAAGGGATGACACTGCTCGCTGTGACAGGGTGTGTACCTGTTTTCAACAGAGAAGTCACACACCCTCGCTAAGGTTGGTCCCTGCGGTTTTGTGGAAATGGTGCCTGGAGGTGAAAGTTTCCTTTTTAATTGGGGTTCACTTTGTATCCCTCAAACTCACCATATATAGCTTAGGCTAGCCGCTTCAAGGTGTCTAGCCTCCATCCTTGCCCTGCCTCCGAGTTCAGGACGGTGTGTTTTGGAGCTTCCTCCCAGATCTGCCTGTCCATTGTTTAGCCTGTGCAGTGCCCACCTGTGCCAGGCAGGTGCTGGCCAGGCCCCTGCCCTCATGCACTTCCTAACCCTGGGAAGAGCGCTGAGAGCCAAACTGGTCAGTGGGAAGTGCTTTGAAGAGAAGTGACAAGCTTGTGTGCCTGAAAACATTGGGCAGGAGGAGAGAAGGGACTGACTCAAGCTGCTGTGGAGAGGATCAGTGAGATTTCCCATCTTACCTTCACGGCCCTTCCCGGCTCGACTCTCTTTCCAGAACCTGGTTCCTGTGGCCTCAGCTGTGGCTGTGAGTAGGGTGTGTGGTGCGCAGGGTGGTGGTGATAAGCAGAGCACTGTGGCCCATGGCTCTGTGTGTAAAGTATACATGGAGGATAGGTCATTTGGAAAATTCGTGGAGCATAGTTTTGTCCCAGAACCTCACATGGTGAGCAGCAGCCATGAATGGGCAAAGGTCGCCGAGACTTGAAAAGGTCAGAGACTTCTCAGAAACCCAAAAATAAAGCAGAGAAAGGGGCGAAGCAAATCCAGAAGGGCGTATCCTCTGTAGGTGCAGAGAAATATTTGAGGGTGGGTCATCCCCTGACTGACGAGGCCGTGCTGGGCCTGCTGGTGGGATCTCTTCCTGGCTTTGGGAGGTCCAGGCTCTCCTACAGCCCCTGGAGGTTTGCTAGCACAAGGGACACTGCTTAAGTTAAAGCTTTGCTTCTTGAAGTAAGGAAAGCAAATGAATGTCACGCTTGTCATACTAAGGCAGCTCTTTTTGAAGGCAGCTGCAGGCCAACCAGAGCCTGTGGTCCTTGTAGCCTGGGGTCTGATCCTGCTACTCCCTGCCTCTGTGACCCTGGTCAAATCACTGAACTGCCTGTTGCCTTTCTACTGAGTTTCCTTAACAATTCTAGCCTCTTTTAAAATCTGCCTTACCTAGCATGGTGACATAGACCTTTAGTCTAGAGACAGGCAGTTCTCTGGATTCCAGGGCCCTCGTTAGTTTTAAAAGAAGGTCCTTGCAGGACTTAAGATTAAAAACGGGCTGAGGATGAAGTGGAGTAGGAGGAAACTTGCTTAATACATAGGCAGTTCTGGGTTCAGCAGCATAGACACGTGACACCCCTTGAATCTCAGCGCGGGAGAGGCAGAGGCAGGTAGATCTCTTCTGCCTGTCTCTTATGAACTCATCTCTGTGAGCTCCATGACGGTGAAGGCCACATCGTGAGACAGTGCCTCAAAAAACAGCAAATAAAAGAAGCTCTGGGCCTTATCCTTAGTAGTGTATGGGAACTGGGTATGGTGTGGCATATCTATAATCCCAAGCTCTCAGAAAGTGGGTGACAGTACAAGGTCAGCCTTGGCTGTGTAATCAGTTGGCAGCTTGGACTATAGTAGACCCTGTTAGGAAAAGAAGATTGAAGTTTCTGAAGTCGCCTGCCAATTGCCATAGAGCCTGAGGCTGTCATAGCAGCCATTCCTTATTTACTCATTCATTCCACCAATCCTATAAATATCGAGTACCTACTGTGAGCTACAAGGAGGCTGTTCTAGTGCACAGAGACAAAAATGCACCCTGAAACTCACCTTTTGGTGGGGAAGGGCCTGGGAGGCAGATGATGCTGTCATCGCATCATAAGCAGAGTGTGGAAAAATAAAGGGAAGAGGTTAGGGGGGAAGTTGCAGGGACTGCTAATTTTAATTGGTAAATAGGTGGTACATGGCTTAGGAAGCCCTGCTGAGGAGGCCTCATGGGAGGTTAGACCAGAGGAGCTAAAGGAGTGAGTTCTAGAGAGGGGCTTCACCACATGGTCTGGGTGGAAATAGCACATAGACCTTACGGGTTAGGGTTATGGCGCATGAGACAGGAGCCAGGGAGGGTGAGAGCCTCATTGGCTGCTTACACCCAGCAGGGACAGCTCCTTCTGGCAAGGATGGGCTGGCCACTCCCCACTAGCTGTGGACACTGGGAGTCACTGCTCCATCCTGACCCTAGAGATAAATGGGGCTAGACATTTTATCAAGGGATGGGTACATTGGAAAAGGTCAAATGCCAGTAGGAAGGGAACCCAGCAATTTGCCTTCTTCCTCACTCCCCGCTGAATGCATTTCATTCCTTGTTTTAAAAAGCAGCGTTTTGAGGCCGTTTGGTGTTGCCCAAGCTAACGTTGCCTTAAACTCACTTTGTAACTGAGGGTGGCCTTGAACTCATCTCCTGCCCTCACTTCTAACCCTGCTGAGATTACGGGCATTCCTACGTGTCTGGTTTATGCTGTGTTAGGGATGGAACTCGGGGCCTTACGCATGCTAGGCGAAGATTCTCCCAGTATCCAGACTCTTCCGGGAGCTGCCTGAGTGACTTTGAGCCCCATTGGTCAGCTTCTCAGAGCCTGCCTTTCCATTGGTAAGAGAGGCTTCATCCCTCCTGCTCAATGAGCTACATACATCCCCAGTTAGTTCCTCATTCCACGCATCTTAAGAAGAAGAAGGAAGAAGGAAGAAGGAAGAAGAAGAAGAAGAAGATGAAGAAGAAGAAGAAGAAGAAGAAGAAGAAGAAGAAGAAGAAGAAGAAGAAGAAGAAGAAGAAGAAGAAGTCAAAGCCTGGTTGTAGTAGCTGGCTTTGTGCCAGCCTGCTCTAGAAAGAGGATAATCTCTTAAGTGCAGAGCGCTACTGGAGCCTAGGCCCTTGCTACCTGGAGTGTAGTATGAATTCTCAGCCCACCCCACATGTACAAAGCCACCATCCGCATCGCTGCAAGGACAGTGGGTACAGTAAGTGTGGGGCGAGGACAGCAGGAGCCTAGGAGCAAAGGTGGAAAATCAGTTACTCATCAGCCTCTGGTTGGCCCGCTGGGTACCCCACAGAACATCTCCATCCTTCTGACTTCCCAGAGTGTCATCTTCCAGCCTCTTAAGGTTCACTGTGAGTGACGTGCACTCCACCTGGGCTAATATCCAGACTCCCTGGAACTGACTGAGTGACCTGTCACCTCTCTGAGCCCGCCTTTCCATGGGTAGATAGCAGCTATTCCCGTAAGGTGGCCATGAGGATTGACAGCTGTCATGGTGAGCCGGTGTTCCTTGTCCCCAGTGGCATCATGTGGCCCTGTGTGGGGAAACAGAGACAGAGATTTGGAAAGGGTGTGTCCGAGCAGGTGTTTGACCAGGGCTTCATATTTTACTGTGGCAGGGGCTGGCGTTCATGGGTCCCAGACAGTCACTGTGAGGCAGTGGAGCTGCTCTCTCCAGCCAGTTAATCACCTTGGGCAGCTCTGCTCCTCAGCTCACTTGGAGCGGGGAAGTTCTCTCGTAAGGGATCTCAGTCCATCCAATTTGGTGAGACTTCAAGACCCTCTTGGCGGTGGGTTGATCCCTTTTCTGAGCCAAAGTTTGGCTCTAGAATCTATTTGGCCCATGCTGAGAGGTTCTTGTTTGCCTATGGCTGACCCCCTTGCTGTTTGAAGACATAGATGGCATCATGGCTTCCCTGTCTAGACTCCTAGTTTGCAGGCTCTGAGAAGTCAGTCTCCCTGTCTAGACTCCTAGTAAGCAGGCTCTTGAGAAGTCAATGGAGACTTCTCAAGAGAGGCAGTTACTGGTGGCCTGAGGGTTTCTTGGGAAATACCTGAACCTCTGCTGTAATAGTGGCCTTGCTGTTTAGGAATGACGTCTAATGACATTCCTGGGCTACCCCATAAGCTCTGGGAGTCCGACTGCCCCCAGGCCAGCGAGAGCTCCTATGAAAGCTGTGCTTTCTGGTCACATCCTGCTCTTAAACATGGACCCGCTGAGGCCCATGCTCTGTGGTACAGAATACGGCCTTACTTTTGGATTGCTGGCTTTGGTGTGTGTGGTCCTTGCAGTGAGGGCACAAACACTTAGGCAGGGACCGCCCCGTTCTCCCTGTGGCCTCATGCTTGGAGGGACATTGGGACCCTGGGCTGGGAGAGGATTCTTGATTTTCATCTGCTTGGTCCAGCAAGTCCTGGAGCACATCTTCCAGTCACCTTGGAGCAGTGACCTTTCCCCTCATCTCTGGGCTAGTTTGGATTCCTGGCCCCTGGCTTTTGTTCATGCCATTCAGCTCTGGGATCTTCACTGAAGGTCAGAGCCTATACATCTGTTAGGGTCTGGTCCAACTTCCTTCTGGTTGCACCTTCCTTCACAGAAAAGGTAGCCAGAACAGTCTGGACCATGTGAGACCTCAGACATCATTTCAGATGTCATTTTCCAAAAGGTGCTGTTGGGGAACCTCTCTTGGGGGGGATGGGGCGGGCCTCACTTATGGGAGCAGCTGAATTTTCCCCTAAGGTTTCCTCTGAAGGAAGGGCTCATATGCTTAGGAAAACAAAGACACTGAAATCCAGTCAAGTTGAAGCTACAGAGGAGGAGCCCAGAGAAGGAGCTGTCCTCTGTAAAGCCCCTGGGCAAGCTGGCAGGAGAGGCAAGCAGCGTGGGCTGGAACCCCAGCCCTGGAGTTCAACTGCTGAGTCCCCTGTGTGAGAGGGCCTTGCGAAACTCTGAGCTAGAGGCCTGGCACACCCAAAGTCCTTCTGAAGCCAGGAGCTTTCTAAATGAAGGCTATTTCAGAATACGGTATACATCCTGAACCTTGCACTGAAGTGTATGATGAGTCGTTGCAAAGGGACAGAGACACTGAGAACAGGTGTCAGTTCACCTTGGGTTTGGTTACTCAAATGAATAACAGTAAAAACCAACTTTGGGAGGCCAAAGAGATAGCTAAGGGGGTAGAATGCCTTCTTATGGGCATGTGGGCCGGAGTTCCAACCCCTAGAACCCATGCAAAGAAGCTGGAGAGGGCAGCAAGCAACAGTTACCTCAGTCCTGGGAGCAGGGACAGGGGATCCCAGGTTTTGCTGGCCAGCCAATCTAGCCCAAAGGGGGGGGGGCTCTGTGTAGTGAGAACCTCTATGAAGAGCGATTAAGGAATATATACCAGTCAACCTCTGACCTCCAGATGCTCATGCATGGGTGAGGGCATCCACATGGATAAGCACACCCGCATACATGCACAGACATGTGAGTGCACGCTCACATACATCTATATACATGCACACACATGAGCATGCACACAAACACACACATACAAATAACATTTTAAAAAAAATTTTTTTTAAGGAGTTCTTGATTTTAGAAATTACTGCTACTGTATTGTGACCTGTAGTAGGAGTGTCAAACTCGTAAGGTAGCTGTAAGGACAACCTACAATTCCTAATAGTGCTTGGCTCAGTTCTTGGTCAGAGGAAATGTACCATGGGCTGCCATCTTTTGCTGCTGTTGACAGTGTCACCCTCTCCATTCCCTGTCCAGAGCTTTCTCTTCCCCATACCTCCTCTCCTCTTTCTTCCCGGAGTGGCTGACTTTTAGAGGGCTCAGGGCCATTGTTTCTCCGGCCTCGGATTGTGGATGGTTTGGGTTCACAGCTCACTGGTGGAGTATTGTGTGGACTTGGCCCAACAGTAGACTTAGGAGCCCAGTTCTCCAAGCAGATAGAGCAGGCCTCGGGAAGTAAGGTTGAGGGTCTCTTGCCTAGGAAGCAAGGGGTTCCCTCTACACACATGCACACATTCACACATGTGCGCACACACGGGCACACGCACACACGGGCACACACATGCACACACAGGCACACACACACAGGCACATGCACACACGGGCACACACACACACAGGCACATGCACACACGGGCACACACATGCACACACGGGCACACACACACACACACGGTCACATGCACACACGGGCACACACACACATGGGCACACACACGCACACTCAGGCACACACGGGCACATGCACACACAGGCACGCACATACACAGGCACGTGCACACACATGCACACATGGGCACACACACGGGCACACGCACACACGGGCACACACATGCACACACACGCACACACGGGCACACCCACACGGGCACACGCGCACACACACCACACAGGCGCACGCACACATGCACACACACATGCACCCACGGTCTCACACACACACATGGGCACACACACACGCACACACAGGCACACACGGGCACATGCACACACAGGCAGGCGCACACACAGGCACGCGCACACACACGCACACACGGGCACATACACATGCACACACGCACACATGGGCACGCACACACGGGCACACGCGTACACGGGCACACGCGTACACGGGCACACGCGTACACGGGCACACGCGTACACGGGCACACACACATGCACACACACGCACACATGGGCACGCACACACGGGCACACGCGCACACGGGCACACGCGCACATGCACACGTGTACGCTGGGATTCTTGGGTACCACTTTTCACTTCCTTTCCACCCTTGTTTTGTCCCCAGCCATTTCTTATGCCGAGCACTTTATTGTGTTTAGGCCCTGGTTTGTGATGCCAACTTCATGCCTATGATTGGTTCTGAGGTTTCACCATCCAATAAATGAATGCATGGCAGTGATTGGCTGAGGCATATGCATGTGACAGTCAGTGAAACAGTAGGAGGTATTTACTTGATGAAGGGTCTTCTGGGAAAGACTTCCTCTTGCTGAAGAACCCCTGTATGTGCTTATAAGGGAAGTATCTGGGAAAAATCTGTTCATGCCTTTGAAGCCCAGAGCTGCAGCTGTCTTGAACCCATTATGGTTGCTGGCCCCTGCGAGAGGCTGACCCATGGAGGGTGGTGGCGTAGAGAGACAAGAAGAATGTGGCTGCTGAGGTACCCAAGGCTTCTGCCTGGAGACCTCTTCTCTGGGCTGCCTGATGTGTGAGATAATAGGTTTCTCCATTGAGACTGCATTGAGTCAGGTGTGTGCTCATTACTACTGAAGGCATTTCTACCTCCTCAGCCCTGGGGCTGCCTGGCCAGCTTGGTGTGGGCACTTGGAATAGCCTTTGCTCTCCATTCCTATTGGCCTCACAGGGCAAGATTTCTGTCTGGGTGACCTCATGCTTGGCATTTGGTGGACTTTTGCAGGCAGCTGATGTGTGTGAAAGCTGCTGTTCCCATTGAGAAGCCTAGGAAGAAGGCCTCAAACCACCGCCTCAAACACAGGACGGGCTGTTCAGGCTAAACAGTGTCATGCAAAATATAAAGGACAGCCACAGAAACCTAGTACTGGGGCGGTACCCCTTGCCACCAGAGGGCTTGTCTGTCCCTTCTTATCGGGTGTGGCAGAGGTAAAGGTGCCAGCACCATGCAGAGCCGTCAGAGGCCTGCCTGTCGGTTTGTTCACATGCCTGTCCCCACCCACCAGGGGCCTCGTTTGATCCTCTATAGCTGGTTTCCTGAATTGCAGCTGTTAGAGCAGTATCAGTAGGAAAGAGACTATACAACATTCCTTAGGCCTCTCCTCTGTGTCAGATGCTGGGTGTGAACTTGAACATGAATTCTTGGTAATTGTCCTAGCAGCCAAGTGAGGCCAGGGGTCATAATACTTCTCATTCAGGGGAGGAGTTGACTACGGCCCAGAGCAGCTCGCTGAGATGGAGTCTAGCTCTCCAGTGATGAGTTTCATTATTCTAGCATTCATGTTTTTCTGACCTGGTTGTCTTAAAGACTCACTGGGACAGCTGTCCAGGTTACCAAGCCCCACTCCTGGAGAGCCTATGTATGCAGCAAGTCTGGGGAGGGGTCTGCATTCTTGCAAGCCCCCAGGTGGCACCAAGGGTACTGAGCCTTGTCATGGCTCAGAAGCAGTGGAGAAAAGAACTCTGGACAGGGTAGGTTTTCAGACATGTCCTGGGGAGTCTGCCAGGTGGCGACCTTCTTGGCTAAGGCAGGGGCTTAAACTGCAATTTTTGGCAGAATCTTTGTGACTCGAACTGGCAGCTGTGAGGCCTTGCTTTGAGTCATAGTAATTACTGATCACCTGTGTGCAGACACAGCACCAGGTGGCCGAGGGACATCAGAAAATTAGGATGAGTGGGTCACCGCAAACAACTTTGACAGTTAAAGGACTCAGACTCCGGGCCCTGGCTGAGTTTCTGCTTCAGGTGGTGCTGCTGGGGTCAGGGGGCGGGACCCTGTTTTTGCTTTTCAACGATTTATTTGTTTTAGTATGTGTGTGGGTGTTTTGCTTGCATGTATGTATGTGCACCACATGTGTGCCTGGAGTCTGCAAAGGTGAGAAGGGGGCTTCGGGTCCCCTGGGACCTGAGTTAGGGACCATTGTGAGCAACCACATGGGCGCTGAGGATAGAACTCGGGCTGAGCCAACTTTCCAGCACACGGAAGCATGGCTGTTCACCCCTGTGCCAAAGTGTCTGTGCCCCAGGGAGAATGAGTGTTCTAGTGTTGAGACAGGTGAGACCCCCCCACTAGCTGAGGAAAAGCAGTGACAGCGTCATGTGGCACACAGGGTGTGTCTGGTTTGCTCGAGGCCGAGGGGGAGGCTCCAGGGGGGACAGAGGTGCAGTGGATAGGCCTGGCAGGGTATGGGGCGGGGGCAGGAGCAGATTTTGAACAAGAGGATGGTAGAAGTTGACAAGCTGTCGTAGTTACCTTTCTGTTGATGTGATTGAAAGAACAAAAAAACAAAAAAGCAAAACAGAACAAAAAACCTACAAAAGCTACTTAAGGGAAAAGCATTTTTGGCTCACAGTGAGGGTACAGAATGTCATGGTGGAGAAGGCCATGGTGCAGGAGCAGGAGGCCAGCGGTTCACAGGGGTCTGTGCACTCCGGAAGCAGAGTGAGCGAGAAGGTCTGGGCTAGAAAGCCTCAAGCCTCCCCCCCCCCCAAAGTGACTACTTCCTGTGTTGCGGCTCCACCCCCTAAGGTCTCACAACCTTCCCAAACATTTCTACCAGCTGAGACCAAGTATTTAAACGCATGAGCCTGTGGGGGCGTTTCACATTCACAGGACATCACCCTAGTGGACAGAGACTGGCTTTTTCACTAGAGCCCCACACAGTGGTGCACGGTTAATGAACACCCCACCCTCGGGGCGATCATTTGCTAGACCTGGCAAACAGGACAGCTGGGTGGAGTGTTTTAGCAAGGGGAAGGCGCTCTGGTACAGGAACAGCGGTGGCACTGGCCTGGGTGGCTTCCGAGAAGGCATGCTGTGCCTCGCTTTTTGAGAAGCAAAGAGCAAAAGCAGCCGGCTGGGGACTGAAGAACCTGGTCTGGGAAGGAAGTCGCTTTAGTCAGGGTTCCGTTGCTGTGAAGAGGCACCATGACCAAGGCAACTCTTACCGAAGAAAGCGTTTGGTTGGGGCTTGCTAACAGTTTCAGAGAGTTCACCATGCCAGGAAGCGGGAAGGATGGTGCTGGAGCAGTACCTGACAGCTTTTTACCACAGGCAGCAGGTAGAGAGGGACACAGGACAGTGGCCTCAAAGCCCACCCCAGAGACACACCTCCTCTACCCACTCAAACAAGGCCATACCTTCTAGTCCTTCCAAACAGTCCATCAGTTGGGGGGCAAGCCTATGGGAGCCTATGGGACCAATCTCATTGAAACCATCACAGAAAGGGTTGGGGTCCAGATGTCTGGCTCTTTGGAGGGGCAAAGGGAGCAGGGACTATGACAGTAACAGCAGTGACAGCGATGTGAGCAGGAGCTTCCTGTGGGACAAAATGTGACAAAGGCTCAAAGCTGAGGACAAATGGCATCAATTGGCTCCCAGAGCTAGGGCTTCTCCTCATGGCTGGCAGGCTCCATGGCCCTCCCCATCCAGCCACTCACTCAACACTTTGGTGAACCCAGCACGGGATGTCAGGGAGTTGTATATGTAATGAGGATGCAGATAACTGTCATTTCTAGACTGTCAGGTCCCTTTCGCTGGTTTTGTTCATTGCCATACCCCAAGCACCAGTGCTAGACACACAGCTGGTACACTGTTAATGATTTAATGCACCCCAAGCCTTAATAACTGGGTCAGATACACAATGGAGCATAGTTAATGAACAAGCTACCTTTGAGAAATTTACAGACTCATTAATTCCTCAAACCCTGCATCCCTGCTGAGGACCACCCACTGCCCTGAGGCTGTGGAGTAGATGGGCAGGTCATAGCTGGGTGTGGAATAGGGTTAGGGCCATGGCGGCCCCACTGGAGGGATGTGAAGCCTGTGGAGTAGATGGGCAGGTCAGAGCTGGGTGTGGAATAGGGTTAGGGCCATGGCGGCCCCATTGGAGGGATGTGAAGCCTGTGGAGTAGATGGGCAGGTCAGAGCTGGGTGTGGGATAGGGTTAGGGCCATGGCGGCCCCACTGGAGGGATGTGAAGCCTGGTCCACAAGCAGGACTGTTGGTGTTGGGTAACTTCCCTGGCTGGTTTGCCTGAGGCTCTGAGTATATACTAGAGTATATCCATCAGTATATACTAGCTGATGGATTGCTCTTAGGGATGGCCTAACATCCAGGCTGTTTCCTCCCCCACAGCTCTTGTGGGTATATTAGGAGTCTTTCCCAGGACACAGGCAGCCCTGGGTCCCTTCTACTGCCTTCTTTATCCTTCTGGTCTACATATTTTCAGAGTACTTCCCTGGCCCAGGAGGCCCGATTCCCTAGAAGCGCTCGCTGCCTTTGGTGGCCCTTGTGGATGCAAAGGCTTTCAAGTTCCCTAGTGCCTGGGAGTGGTCAGGTGATAAGGGTATCCTACAGAACATGCCAGGCCCATGACCTGCAGCAAATGCCACTTTTGGTCCCTGGCCCAGGCCAAGCCTGAGAATAGAGTCTGTGAGAAGCTGGGTAGCCTGCTTCATTTCCTGTGGATCCCCTGCCTGCCTCTGCCCATTGTCCTGGCACTGAAGTCTTGCTAGGACTGGAGGATTCATCGGGCCCAGCCCGTTTGTCACGGTGCCTTCCCATCTAAGTGAGTACACTCTGTGGTCCTCACTCGGGACTCAGGGTCTCCCCACAGGCTGTGCTCCTTGACCCGGCCTGTGCTTTGACTCCTCTGGGAGATCCTGTCAACTCTCTCTGGGTGTGTCTGACTTGTGTACATGGTGCTGACTTCCTGAGAAGGCCATTTCCTAGCCTCTGGGCTAGCCTGATAACATCCTCTGCCTGTGGTTGCTTCCTGCCTCAGAGCTCTGGAGACAGGCTAGATTAACTCAACTAGCTTGAAGGTTTTCTTTCTTTTCTTGAGTTGGATTTCTGTAGAGAAAATATGTGTTCATGTACATGTGTGTGAGAGTGTTTGTTAGAAAGCAAGTGTGAGCAATATGGAGTAAGTATATGAGATTGTGACAGTGAATATGTCTGGACATAAGGGTATATAGTTAAGTGTGTGTGTGTATGAGTGTGAGTGTAAACTGAGAATGTATGAACATCTGTGTGAGTGTGAGTGTATAACTGAGTGTGACAGCATGAGTGGATATGTTTGTGAGAATGAATACGAGTGTGTAACTGAGAGTGTGTGCATGCATATGAGTGTATAACTGAGAATGTGCATGTGTGTAGTGTATAACAGTGTGTGCATGTGTGTAGTGTATAACAGAGTGTGTGCATGTGTGTAGTGTATAACTGAGTGTGTGCATGTGTGTAGTGTATAACAGAGTATGTGCATGTGTGTAGTGTATAACAGAGTGTGTGCATGTGTGTAGTGTATAACAGAGTGTGTGCATGTGTGTAGTGTATAACTGAGAATGTGCATGTGTGTAGTGTATAACAGTGTGTGCATGTGTGTAGTGTATAACAGAGTGTGTGCATGTGTGTAGTGTATAACTGAGTGTGTGCATGTGTGTAGTGTATAACAGAGTGTGTGCATGTGTGTAGTGTATAACAGAGTGTGTGCATGTGTGTAGTGTATAACAGAGTGTGTGCATGTGTGTAGTGTGTAACTGAGCGTGTGCATGTGTGTAGCGTATAACAGAGCGTGTGCATGTGTGTAGCGTATAACAGAGTGTGTGCATGTGTGTAGTGTGTAACTGAGTGTGTGCATGTGTGTAGTGTATAACAGAGTGTGTGCATGTGTGTAGTGTATAACAGAGTGTGTGCATGTGTGTAGTGTATAACAGAGTGTGTGCATGTGTGTAGTGTATAACAGAGTGTGTGCATGTGTGTAGTGTATGACAGAGTGTGTGCATGTGTGTAGTGTATAACAGAGTGTGTGCATGTGTATAACAGAGTATGTGCATGTGTGTAGTGTATAACAGAGTGTGTGCATGTGTGTAGTGTATAACAGAGTGTGTGCATGTGTGTAGTGTATAACTGAGTGTGTGCATGTGTGTAGTGTATAACAGAGTGTGTGCATGTGTGTAGTGTATAACAGAGTGTGTGCATGTGTGTAGTGTATAACAGAGTGTGTGCATGTGTGTAGTGTATAACAGAGTGTGTGCATGTGTGTAGCGTATAACAGAGTGTGTGCATGTGTGTAGTGTGTAACTGAGTGTGTGCGTGTGTGTAGTGTATAACAGAGTGTGTGCGTGTGTGTAGTGTATAACAGAGTGTGTGCATGTGTGTAGTGTATAACAGAGTGTGTGCATGTGTGTAGTGTATAACAGAGTGTGTGCATGTGTGTAGTGTATAACAGAGTGTGTGCATGTGTGTAGTGTATGACAGAGTGTGTGCATGTGTATAACAGAGTATGTGCATGTGTGTAGTGTATAACAGAGTGTGTGCATGTGTGTAGTGTATAACAGAGTGTGTGCATGTGTGTAGTGTATAACAGAGTGTGTGCATATGTGTAGTGTATAACAGAATGTTGCATGTGTGTAGTGTATAACAGAGTGTGTGCATGTGTGTAGTGTATAACAGAGTGTGTGCATGTGTGTAGTGTATAACAGAGTGTGTGCATGTGTGTAGTGTATAACAGAGTGTGTGCATGTGTGTAGTGTATAACAGAGTGTGTGCATGTGTATAACAGAGTGTGTGCATGTCTGTAGTGTATAACAGTGTGTGCATGTGTGTAGTGTATGACAAAGTATGTGCATGTGTGTAGTGTATAACAGAGCGTGTGCATGTGTGTAGTGTATAACAGAGTGTGTGCATGTGTGTAGTGTATAACAGAGTGTGTGCATGTGTGTAGTGTATAACAGAGTGTGTGCATGTGTGTAGTGTATAACAGAGTGTGTGCATGTGTGTAGTGTATAACAGAGTGTGTGCGTGTGTGTAGTGTATAACAGAGTGTGTGCATGTGTGTAGTGTATGACAGAGTGTGTGCATGTGTGTAGTGTATAACAGAGTGTGTGCATGTGTGTAGTGTATAACAGAGTGTGTGCATGTGTGTAGTGTGTAACTGAGTGTGTGCGTGTGTGTAGTGTATAACAGAGTGTGTGCATGTGTGTAGTGTATGACAGAGTGTGTGCATGTGTGTAGTGTATAACAGAGTGTGTGCATGTGTGTAGTGTATGACAGAGTGTGTGCATGTGTGTAGTGTATGACAGAGCGTGTGCATGTGTGTAGTGTATAACAGAGTGTGTGCATGTGTGTAGTGTGTAACTGAGTGTGTGCGTGTGTGTAGTGTATAACAGAGTGTGTGCATGTGTGTAGTGTATAACAGAGTGTGTGCATGTGTGTAGTGTATAACAGAGTGTGTGCATGTGTGTAGTGTATGACAGAGTGTGTGCATGTGTGTAGTGTATAACAGAGTGTGTGCATGTGTGTAGTGTATGACAGAGTGTGTGCATGTGTGTAGTGTATAACAGTGTGTGCATGTGTGTAGTGTATAACAGAGTGTGTGCATGTGTGTAGTGTATGACAGAGTGTGTGCATGTGTGTAGTGTATAACAGTGTGTGCATGTGTGTAGTGTATAACAGAGTGTGTGCATGTGTGTAGTGTATAACAGAATGTTGCATGTGTGTAGTGTATAACAGAGTGTGTGCATGTGTGTAGTGTATAACAGAGCGTGTGCATGTGTGTAGTGTATAACAGAGCGTGTGCATGTGTGTAGTGTATAACAGAGCATGTGCATGTGTGTACTGTATAACAGAGCGTGTGCATGTGTGTAGTGTATAACAGAGTGTGTGCATGTGTGTAGTGTATAACAGAGTGTGTGCATGTGTGTAGTGTATAACAGAGTGTGTGCATGTGTGTAGTGTATAACAGAGTGTGTGCATGTGTGTAGTGTATAACAGAGCGTGTGCATGTGTGTAGTGTATAACAGAGCGTGTGCATGTGTGTAGTGTATAACAGTGTGTGCATGTGTGTAGTGTATAACAGTGTGTGTGCATGTGTGTAGTGTATGACAGAGTGTGTGCATGTGTGTAGTGTATGACAGAGTGTGTGCATGTGTGTAGTGTATGACAGTGTGTGTGCATGTGTGTAGTGTATAACAGTGTGTGCATGTGTGTAGTGTATAACAGAGTGTGTGCATGTGTGTAGTGTATAACAGAGTGTGTGCATGTGTGTAGTGTATAACAGAGTGTGTGCATGTGTGTAGTGTATAACAGAGTGTGTGCATGTGTGTAGTGTATGACAGAGTGTGTGCATGTGTGTAGTGTATGACAGAGTGTGTGCATGTGTGTAGTGTATAACAGAGTGTGTGCATGTGTGTAGTGTATAACAGAGTGTGTGCATGTGTGTAGTGTATAACAGAGTGTGTGCATGTGTGTAGTGTATAACAGAGTGTGTGACTGTCATGTTCTCCCTTTCCCCAAGTTGCTTCTGTCTCCAGTCCTGTTTTCTCTCATTCCTGTGCCGTGTGTAGATGTAGGGAGGAGGTTTGGCATGAAGCCTGGACTTTGACTACCAAGATTTCCCCAGAAGATCATTTATGCCAACTTCTGGGCCCCGAAATCTTTGTCTTTTGCCATCTTCACTTTCAGTCAGGAGTTCCAAATGCTCACACTGTGAACTGGGTCACAGTTTAAACAAGGACAGCTGGAGGAGTTGTCCAGTAGAAGCCCTGAGGAAGGAACAGAAAGGTCTGGATTTGGTCAGCAATCATGGCCAATGTATGGGAAAGCTTTGGTGGCCTGTGCACTTGGTTCAGTCCTGTCTAGGGAGGGGAGACGTGTGTATTAATAGATTTCAGAAGTACTTACTGAGCACCTAATGTGTGCCGAGCACTAGCATCAGAGCAAAGACTGATAGGATTGATGAGTACTGAGGGGGTTGGCTAGTTCACCTTGGGGGAAGAGAGTGACATGGTACGTCTTAGATTTTAAGACTGGGAATAGACAACAAATCCCCTTCTGTGGGAGAGGTGTGTGCCCTTCTTGCTCTGCTGCTTGATGCCTCCTGCTCAGATTCCCTCTGCCTGTGCAGGCAGGGCTTGCTGCCATGTGACTGGTCACAGAATGCAAGCATCATTGCATATCTGTGGGCTTGTGCTTCCCCCTTCCAAGGCAGACATATCCGTCTCTCTCATCTCCGTGACCTTGCCTCTACTTAAGCCGGAAGCTCCCGGCCCTACAGCCACATCTGTCAGCTTCCCTCCTGCTGCGGCTCTGGACTTCAGCTCCTTCAAAGGCAACAGCCGATTGATTACCTGTGCTCACCACTGTCCTCATTCCCTCGTCTCAGGCCTGTGCTGCTTTACCATTCTCTGCCTCTCAGAGACTGAGACTCAGCACACACAGGGGCCCGTGCTTTCCTCTCAATGCCCGTGCTTTCCGCGCAGTGTTAGTCTTAGCTGCAGCAGTCTGGTTCAGTGTCCCTGCTCTGTGTCCCGTTTTCCAGCCTTCTTCCAGATCGTCCTTGGCCTCAGCACCTCTAGTTCCACAGCAGCCACCTCTCTCATGTTGATGCCATGTTGCTAAAAGTAATGGCCATGCCTACATGCTTACCTCACTTGACGGTCCAGCCTTTGGTGCCCGCCTGGCCTCTTTCCAGAAGCACTAGACCACACCCTCTGGGCTCCTGCTGAGATGTGTCCTCCCTGGAATGCTTTTCCCACAGGCCTAATTTTGGTTTCTGTAGCAGACATGTCCTCCTGACTTTTCTTCCTAGGCATTTCCCCTTAGTTTCCTCTAGCTTTGATCTGGAAACCGAATGTCACTGCAAGTTGAACTTGGCTTCTTTCCTCTGCTTCAGTGAATGGTGCTGTGGTAACCACTGCCCACCACGAGGTCTGCAGTTTCATATTTAGTCTCCCTCCTTCCTCCCTTCCAGGCTGCTGCTATAAATCACTCCACATCGTGTCCCCTTAGCTTTATGAAGGTGAGGAGATGAAACGTGGGACTCACTGGTTAACCAAGGGTCTCTGTGATCTTTCTGGAGCTCCACAGGTGGGCCTGTGTCCCTCCTCTGCTGGATCTGTAGCTTGTATATGTTGTGTGGTTCCTACCCTCTCCTCCATCTTTAGGGAGAACAGTGACCACACACACAATCAGGGGCAAGGCTTCGAACTGCAAGTCCTTCATGGTCAGCCGTGCAGAGTTCCCTTTGACATGTAAAACGCACACTCGCACCTTCCTGAGGTCAGGGCTTGGGACTTGTTGCGGCCATACCCCGACCCAGGCCAGGAGTAAGCCTGGTTTGTTTTGCCTCTGAATTATATTCACACTTGGTCTGTTTCTCACTTTCTTACCTCACTCTTGTCCAGATTGCTGTCACCTCTCACCTGAACCCTGTAGTAATCTATTTCTATCCTTGTCTCTTTGCTGAGTCCACCCCACACACAGCAGATGGAGGGACTTTCAGAGACTTGAGTCAGAGCACGTCACCCACTACTTACAAACCCTCCAAGACTTCTCACTGAGAATGCCTGCCACTCAGTAGTGTCTGCCAAGCCCAGTGCTATCCCTCTGCTCCGACTGCACAGCTTTCTAGCTGGTCCTAGACCATGCCACTTAAAACCTTTCCTCTCTGGGATGCCCTTCCCATACATAGGTCTTTGCATTCCTCACTCTGCCGTCATTCTCTCAAGAGCCCTTTCCATGGAGAGTCTTTCCCCGGCCTGAGCACTCAGTCTCAGGAAGACACCGGTTCCTAACTGTCACTGAGTGAGTCTCCTACTATATTATTAGTAAACTTGGAAAAGATATCCACAATCCAGATACTGATTTTTGCTTTGTATCTCTATGAGGTTGAAAAAGTGAGAGGCCCTTCTGTAGTGTGAAAAATGAATGTCCATCCCATACTCTCTGTCGCCTCAGCATTTTACCTACACAGCTACTCTTGGGACTTTGTATGGGGCTTCTCAAAGTAGCCTGCCCATATGTATATCTTAAATTTTAGTTATGGGGAGGCATGGATGTGCCACAGTATTTATATGAAGGTAAAAGGACATATGGGGTTGGTTTTCTTTTACCACCTTTCCATTGATTCCAGGAATTGAATTCGGGATGTTTAGCTTGCACAGCAAGTGTTTTACCCACAGAGCCATTCATTCATTCATTCATTCATTCATTCATTCATTCATTCATTCATTCAAACTAACCAGTTCAAAACACAGTGCCTTATAGTAGCCACTCTGGATGCTTGGGGCTCTGGGTTCACCAGGACTCTTGCTTCTGTGGCCTGCGGGGCTCAGCCTGGTACCTGTTGCTTTGACTCTTGGATGAGCTCTCATGCATCGGGTCATGGCTCAGACATCACCACTGTGTTTCTTGTGGCCTTCAGTGGCTTGGTCGGGGTCAGATCTACACAGGCCCAAGCAAGTCCTTCTGGTGACCACAGAGAGCCAGATGTAAGAGGAAGTGTGTCAGCCCTTTCTAAGCGTCTGTGTACATCACAGCTCACACTGCCCTGTTGGTCAGAGACTGGGCATTCATGTATCCAGGTGAACACACACGTGCTTAAATAATTCCATCTGATCAGTTTGTTTAATGGATATCTTGAGCTGCATTGAACAGGCACATCATAATTCAAATAGGACCCTATATATTGTTTTCTATCCTTTACCATTTCAGGTAGGGCTGGGTATAGGAAACCATCTCTTTATTATGTATTTGTGCTCAAGCATGCAAACATCTATGGGAAAATTTCCTAGACCTGGAATTTGGATCAGAAGGTACAGGTACATAAAGTACCTACACAAAGGTACATACAGTACCTACACAAAGATACATGCAGTACCATACACATATGCTAATTGCCCCGGACACGCGTGCGGTTTATTCTCCTCTTGGCACTACTTGAGTGTGTCTTGTCTGTACTCCTAGGAGTCGGGGATTACAGGCACTGTAAGTGCTTTAGCTCTCGCTGGCGAAAAGCCAGATAAGTGGGGATGGAACCAGCGTGACTGCGGAGAAGCACAGAGCCCGGCTGTCTTTGCTGTATGACAAAGGGGTTGCTGAAGAACCCGCTTTTCTCCCGTACAGGTTGTTTTTCCTTTTGGGTCACAGCCACACCAGGGATGGCTTGAATGGACCTAATCGCCATGCGAACTGAGTGGCTGGGAGTTTTGTGTTGGAGTCAAGGGCTCCCCAAAACAGAGAAGAACCCGGAAGGGTTTTGGTATTTTTCGTATCTGATGGCTGCATACCAGGGCTTGTCCTACCAGGGTGCTGCTGTGAGGAAGGCAAAGGCCACAGCCCTCCCTTCTCTGGGGACCCAGAGACGTGCTGTGCTGGTTTAGGACTTGCGGGTTTTCTGTTTAGAGCTGAACTAGAGCCCTGGGCCCACTAAGACGGATGCCTGCCCTCTCTAATGCCAGGGTCCTTGCTAATGGTTTCTGTTTGTCTCAGCCTTTTGCTCTGTTTGGGTTACTGGAGTCCTCCCTCACACCAGCCTGACTCAGGGCCCTCACACCACCTCCTCACCCTGATCCTCCAAGAGTCAGACCAGATAGGGCAGGAGGGGATTCCAAAACCACCTGTCCAGCCCCAAACCCCAGGACTCAAGTGGTGTAGGATGGAGGCTGAACATGTGGAGATGCCAAGGTCCATGTGGTTTGTGCCGGCATGTTGGAGAGATGGTCGACCACCTGGGTTCAGACCCCAGCTCCAGGATGAACCGTGGCCTTGGCCTTGCCGCTTTTTCTCTCCTGCCTGGTTCGCTGTGTGAGATGGTGGCAGTGAAAGACACACCTTAATGCTGCTTTCGAGAATTGCTTGGCACGTGGCTGTGTGCTCTGTAAGAGCTTGGTATGGCCGGGCTGTTAGTGGAACCCAGTGTCCCTTCCCTCTGGGTCTTGCAGACCCCTGGTGCACAGGGAATGTGTCTCACAGCGCTGTGAAACCCTATAGCATCAATGTCACTATTGTAGGACATCATGGATCCTTCAAGAAAAGATAATTCCTAGAAGCTGGTGTTGCCTTGCACCTGCTGCGTGTTATATGCATTGCATATCTTGTGTGAGCCTTACAGTCGCTAGCTGAGGACCCTACAGCTGGGAGAGATTAAGTGACTTGTCAGTCCTATACAGCTAGTAAGCCTGGACTCAGGTCCCAGGCCTTTCCTCTGTCTGGTGCTGCTGGCCTTCTCTGTCATGGAAACCACAGGCCTGGCCACTCTGCCGGCCAGCCACTCCCTGTGCAACTGGGAGACAACACCCGTACTCTCCCCTGGGCCTGGTGCTTACACGCAGGGGCAGGAAGGTGCTCAGATTTAAGGCTTTTGTGGGCAGAGTCCTAAGGGCAGGCCTGAATGCCTGAGTCCCAAGTGGAAGTCCAGGACAGCTCTGTGTCTGCTAGCTGGCTCTCAGTCTCTGTGCTGCCAGTTTCTACACCTTGTGTTGTTTTCGACTAAGCCACAGGGGGCAAACTCCCTCTCCATAGCTCCACTCTTGTGGGAGTGCAAGTCTGCTTGATCTTTTATGCGGAAGTCTTTGATCCACCTGGAATATTCCCATGGCTGGGGGTGCCTTTCCTTTTTCACGCCTCACTGCCCTAGCGTGCAGCCAGATATGTCTGGCAGAAAGAGCTGGTTTGGTGATGTCTGCCTCTTTTCTTGGTGGTAGATTGTGAACGGGACCCACTGGACCCTGACAGGTACAGGCAGTATCCATGAAGCATGGGTCTGACCACTCAGGACCCTCAGCTCTAGGGCTGCGTCTTGTCTCTGAAAGACATTTTGACAAGAGCTCTTGCTGTCTGCAATTCTCTGTTCTCCTGGCTGAGAGAATGAGGACAAAGAAAGCATGATTCTCTTGGCAGATTAAAAATGAGCCCAGAGACTAAAAAAAATCATTCAGGAGTTCTCTTGGTTATCATGCTAAAGTTAGGCCATAGGCGCTTGTTGGCCAGGTGTGGTCAGAGAGTGCCTCTCAGTGGAAATGTGCTTCCTCCTTGACAGATATTAGGACGCTGTAACTAAGGTCATGAGATCAGCGCCTTCAGCAGGAACTAGAGAAGTTAGTGTTGCCTTTACGCAGTAACTGATCACTCCCATGCCCGCTTGCATCCGGGAAGAGCCCTCTGAAGCTCTGCTCTGCCTTTCTCAGAGGCCTCCACCTGCTCTGAGGCAGCACAGACTCATCCAGCCCTGGGGTGTGCAGGAAGGACTGGCTTGGTGGCCATGCTATTGCCGCTTGCAAGCACATACCACTGGGGACCTAGAAAGGGGAGCTGGTCAGTGGGATCTTACTGGACTCTCCTTCCAGGATGCCTGAGCGCTGACCCAGTGTGGAGACACTCTGAGGCTTTGGCTATCTGTCTGTCATGCTGTCTCCTGTTCTGTCCCTGATGCATCAGCCTGGTTCTGAGCTTACCCCACCTGCTCTCTTCCCCAGACACTGTGTTTTCTGTCCTTCCTGTCCTTGGCTCTGGTGCGGAGTGTGCCATCCCTCAGCCTGGTGCCTTTCCTGCTGGGCTCTCCTGTCAAGCCCTGTTCTCACCCTGTCCTGTGGCTCCCATTTTACACACCGTGGTCTGATGCTGTCCAAGGCCCCATAGTGAGAGCAGGTAGCTTGGTCCACATCTGCTCTCTGGGTCTGAGGATTCGCCTCAGGTCTTGCAGCAGGATGGGTGGGGCCGTGGGGAAGTCATGGGAGGGTTCATCAGCCTAGGTGGACATCAGGCTTTCTTAGGATGCTCCTTCTGAGATGTTGATGCAGAGTCAGAGTACCAATCTGAGATTAAATCTAGGGCCCAGAATGTCTTGGCCTGTTTTAACACCCCCTACCCCCGCCACCGGTAGAACTCTTTTATCGTGCCCGAGACCCAGGATTTGATTTCAGTACTGCAAAAGCAAACAAAGTAGACAGGAAAAGGTTGGCATGGGTTGATGATCAATAATCTTATCATTACTATGGTTAATAAATATCCTGACATAGAAGCTGCTTTTAAGGAAAGGTTCCATTTCCCCTATAAACAATATAAAATGTGCATGCCTTTAATCGTAGCATTCTCAAAGCACAGGCAGGCAGATCTTTGTGAGTTTGAATTCAAGACAAGACTAGATTGGTCTAAACAGTGAGTTGCAGGATGAGGGTTTCATAGCAAGACCCTGTCCAAAAAAAAAAAAAAAAAAAAAAAAAAAAAAAAAGGACTGGGCAATGGTGGTGCACGCCTTTAATCCCAGCACTTGGGAGGCAGAGGCAGGATCTTTGTGAGCTGGAGGAGGCTAGCCTGGTCTACAGAACACGTTCCAGGACAGCCGAGGCTATACAACAAAACCCTATCTTGAAAGACCAAAAAAAAGAAGAAGAAAAGAAAACAAAAACAAAATGAAAACTACTGAGCTCTGCCTGGCCTGTTGCACGCCAGCACGCCTGAGATCCCAGCACTCCTGGACTGTTACCTGTTACACACCAGCACTCCTGGCCTGTTGCACGCCAGCACGCCTGATATCCCAGCACTCCTGGACTGTTACCTGTTACACACCAGCACTCCTGGCCTGTTGCACGCCAGCACTCCTGGCCTGTTGCACGCCAGCACTCCTGGCCTGTTGCACGCCAGCACTCCTGGACTGTTGCATGCCAGCACTCCTGGACTGTTGCACGCCAGCACTCCTGGACTGTTGCACGCCAGCACGCCTGAGATCCCAGCACTTGGAAGCTGAGTAGAAGGATCACAGGTTCTAGGCAGCCTACACCACAGGGTTTTAAAAACAGGCTAATAAAAGACTCTGTTCAGTGTACATAATTCAAGCTATAAAGATAAAAATGTAAATATATCCCCAACTTTGTTGCACATTCTTGTTAATAATTATTTTAGGCATCTTTATGGGGTCCTAGACATATATAAAGGTGAGTATTGAGATAGGCTTCTACTCTGGTCACACATTCTACAGTGATCACACAGTCTTGTGACATCCACTAGCCACGAGTAGCTACTGACAACTTGAAATGTAGCCAGCTTCCGTTGGGATGTGCAGTCCTTGTGAAGTGCACACGGGTTCTAGAAAACTGTGAAAACAGCTTTCCCTGCTGCAGGTTCTTTCCTACCCACCTGCTGTTAAAACTGTTGCTGCCTGTACCAGCTGCCCTGTGTCCCTGTGTGCTCTGCAGGCATAATTTCCTTCTTGTCTGGCAGTAGAAGCTGCCGTAGGCCGCCTGGTTTTATGTTCTAAGAAACTTGCTTTCTTTACAAACATCTAAGAAATTCTGTGCTCAAGAACCTAGCTCAGCTGTGTTCTGGCCGTAGCTGGCTCCTCCTAGGACTCTTGTCACTAGGACACAGTCAGAGCAGTACCAAGGCTTGTCGCCCCTGCAGTTTAGGTGGACTGATGCAAAGATGATGTGCACTGGGCCTCAGTTGGGCTGGCCACCCGGATCTTCGTGGGTCGCCTGTGGTGACTGTTTTAATTGTAAATTTATGCAGTATAGGTAAAGCTATTCTCCATTTTATTACCAGACTATTGACCAAAGGCCAGCCTAAAGTCCACTGTAACCACTAGACCCAGCTGAGGTCTCCTAGACCCTGCCAGTAATAGGGTCCTTCGAGACCTTTTCAAGCTGACTGTGTATTTTTAGTATACCTGTGTCTTTCTGTCACAGAGACATGCATACAGTCAGACTGGTGTATGAGTTGTTCTGGGTTCAGAACAGTCTGGATGTGTGGGTTCCAAAGAGCTACACCTGGCTTCTTTTTAATGCAAATTAACCACCAGCATGGCATGGAGGTCGTAACTACTCCACACAATGAATATACTTTTTTTTTTTTTTTAACTTTCTATGCATTGGTGTTTTACCTGTATGTATGTCTGTGAGGACGTTGGGTCCCCTGGAACTGGAGTTGCAGACAGTTGTGAGCGGCCAATGTGGGTGCTGGGAATTGAACCCAGGTCCTCTGGAAGAGCAGTCAACGCTCTTAACCACTGAGCTATCTCTCCAGCCCCAGTGTATATACTTTTATGAGCTAAACTTCCGCAAAGATTCCTCAGAGGCAGGGCTGTGTAGTGGTGGTTTTCACAGAGATGTCGTTCAGGTCAGCTTGACACAAAGCTCTGAGACTCTGACCAGGAAGTTCTTCCCAGGCTCACTGTCCATACTCAGGGCCCTAGGCTTTGGCAGAGCAAGGAATTTCACTGCTCTTCTCTTGGAAATAGATCCCACTGGATTCTGTGTGTTCGTCATAAGATCATATGTTTTACTGTCTCCTTCCTGAACTTGAATCTCCGTGTTAAAATGAGCCATCTTTCTGGAGTTGGTAAATACGTGGCAGAGGGATGACTTGAGCCAACACTGCCACAATGCTCCTTGCTCAGGAGCAGCCCCTCCCTCACATAGACCCACTCTTAGGCTGTAGGATTCCAGAAGAGCCTCTCCAGGAGCCTGGAACCTCGGGGTGTGAGGGTCCTGGGGTCTTTGGGCTTTCCAGCACACGGACCCATTTATGCTCCCATTTATGGTCTCGTTTGGCTTTGCAGATGATATGGCTGAACTTCTCCTGGGGGAGTCGAAGCTGGAGCAACACTTGAAGGAGAAGCCTCTGCGGCAGGGAGCCAGTCCCCGGGGCCCCAGACCCCAGCTCACGGAAGTGCGCAAGCACCTGACCGCTGCCCTGGACCGAGGGAACCTCAAGGTACTGTGGGCCTCTGGGACCAAGAAGGGGTGGTGGGTGGTGCTGCCATGGTCTCCTGGGGACAGTGTGTGGCTGGGGAAAGGGTATTGTGAGCAAGGTATGTTTGGAGCATGTCTGCGTGGTGCTGGGGTCACCTTCTTCAGCAAGTGATCAGTACATCCACTCTCGGCTGCCTGCCTGGCCTGTGGGGCTTCCAGCCTAGTAGGGTTCTCTGATGACACATCCTTCTGAAAGAGGAGATCATTGAAACAAAGTCTCATTGTTAATTATAATTCAACATTAACACATAGCTTCTTACTTAAACCACGTGGTTAATGAATGTCATACACCCTGTCGCCAGAACTGCTGCCAATAGCCAGGTGTTGCCTCATCGTGGGAGAGAGCCAGGAACCTCCCCCACCCTTGGCAACCCCTTCCCTACGTCCTGGTCCAGGCCATCTCAGGCACTGTCCTTCATCTTCCGTTGCTCATCTGTTCCTGCTCACATATTTCTCCTTGCATGTTTCCCGTGAACCTGGCCACCCAGGTTCACAAAGGCTGACTCTTCTTGCCCTGCCCCTCCTCCAGCCCTGGAGCCCAGCCTCTGCCACTCTCTGATACTACTCTCAATCTATTAGTTTCTTTTCCTGGTGGTGTGATAAAATACCCCCACAAAAGTAATTCAGGGGAGAGAGTGTTCAGTCTCGCAGGGGAGAGAATCCAAAGAACGCAGCAGGAGCTCAAGCAGCCAGTCACATCCAGCATCAGAAAGCAGAAAGCGGTGGATGCTTGTGTTCAGCCAGCTTTCTCCTTTGAACACAGTCTAAGATCCCACCGCAACTAATCCCTTACGGGCATGCCCCCGATGCTAAATATAGCCCACACAGGTGTGCCTGGGCAATCCTAGATCCTGTCTCACTGGCTTAGCTGATGGCACCTCCTTCAGCCTGCTCATCTTATGCTGCCTCTATCCTTCTGGGAATACGTTTCCCACTGAGGACAGTGGACTCTAGAAGATGTGATTTCTTTTTACCCGATAAGTGGCCTTCATCTTTTTCTTTGTCCTAGAATCCTCCTGGGCTGCTTCCTGGCATTTGTACTTGTCTATTGTGCACACCTCTCCTACCCTCAGTCCCAGAGAGGACATAGCCTTTTTAAAACATTTTTATTTCCAATGTATGGGTGCTTTGCCTACATGTATGTCTGTGCAACATGTGTGTACTTGATCTCCTCAGAGGCCAGAAAACCCGGAACTGGAGTTCCAGATAGTTGTGAGCCACCATATGGGTCCTGGGAATTGAACACAGGTCCTTTACAGGAACAACAAATGCTCTTAACCACTGAGCAATCTCTCTAACCTTGAGGCCATATTCTTTTGGAATTCCATATTGGAAACTTGTGCTTCCTGTCAGCCTGCTGTGTGACCTTGGGGGTCCTTTCCTTCTCTGGCTCAGTTTTGGTAGGTTTGGAGTGGGCTTTTTGAGACACTCCCTTCGGACCCTCCCAGTTCCTGGCTGCTTCAGGCTGCCATCCTGCATTCTGAGCTCTTGTTCCTCTGTTATCTGGCTGCCTCCTCTGCTCTGTTGCAACAGGCCTTGGACAACGTTGGCACAAGCATTCTCGGTTATGGGCTCTGGAAGCTTCTCAGAGTGTGCGTGCAGTCTCTGGGTATGTCAGCTGTGTGAGCATGGCTCTCGAGGCTAACTCAAGAGCTTTATTGTCACATAGGATGCCCAGGTGACGAAGGACACACTGGTGCAATTGGAGCCATAAAAGCTGGTCTTCACCGGCTGACTTGTGGCCTGTGCTGGACCTCAGCTCACAGGGTACAGTTGTCTGCCTGGCATCTTTTCTTAACCAGGGGGCTCTTGGTGACTTTGGTGGTCGGTGCTGGTCAGCAGGAGAAACAGTGGGTCCCTGGGGCAATGATGACAGCCAGTCAGATCCAGGGTCTTGGAGGTATGAAACTATGAATGAGTATTAAGAGGAGACATCTAGCTCATTTCTTTTCCTAACCCCTTACCTTCCTCTGGCAAAGTTGGCCACTTGTTTCATGTCTCTGTTCTCCTTCCTGTGCAACCCAGCTTGTAATAATGTTGAATTTCATGTTGGAATTCTAGAGTTGGTGTGATCTTGGGAAGTTCCTCAGCGTCTCTGAGGATTGTTCCGGGTTCAGATGTGGAGGTTTTTTTAGAGCTGTGCTGGGCATGCGTCCTTTCCTGATACCCCTCTGCCTCTCCTGGAATTCTCCCCAGTTGGGGTTTGTGCCTTTCCCCGCCTTGAAAAGAATGTTCTAGAGCTGCACAGATTTGCTTGGATGTGTTCTCTGTTCACACTGGCTAAAGTGAAGTTCCTTTCCTTGACCATTAAGTCCGTTGTGTCTCCAGGGACTCAAGACGTGGAAAGAGCAGAGCTACCAAGAGAGATCGGGGCCGGAAGTCAGAGGACAGGAAACCCGCTTCTGATGAGCAGGGCAGCCCTGCTCTGTCTGTGCTGGGCTCTTCTCCCCGCAGCAGGGAAGCTCAGTGGCCTTGGCTGGGCTGTGGTGTTTGCTCACTGTACAATGCTGTGGATGGCCTCAACCAGCAAGGTCCTCCCAGACCATCTATCCAGTGCCTCTGGACTTGTCATTTCCTTCAAGCTGACTCAGATGGCTCTCCAGCTTCCTTCTTGTAATCGGCTTGTCTTGTGGCAAATACATGTTGCACAAATTTGTTTCTCGGTTAACCATTTGTAGGTGTGTAGCTCAGTGGCAGTAAGTGGTACAGCCACAACCCTTTCAATCTTCCGAAACAGAACCTCCATCCTCATTAAGCACGAGTTCCAGAGGTCTGGGGAAGGTAGGTGCCAGAGGATTCCCTAGGAAACCTCTCTGATGGTGGTGTGCTCCTGTGCTGGGGGCTTCTTTATACCCTTTCCTCCCTTCACAAGTCTGCTTTACTCTGTGCCATCAGATACTCTTCTGAGTTCTTACACAGGTGTGTCTCCCTTGGGCCACTCCTGACGCCGTTTGCTGACATCGGCCTCCATCGCTCACCCTCTCCTCTTCTCCAGGGCAGCCTGATGTCTCTGTTCCCGTCTGAGAATTGCCTGGAAGCCACCTAGCTGGCACGGCTGCTCTGCTCTGCTCTATGTGGTCACTTGTGTCCTGTCATCCAACCCACTAAAGCTATAGGCTCTGTGTGTTTCTAGGTATATATAAATTTAGCCTTGGACGGCTAAGGTCAAGAGTAAGTCCTGGGAGAGGACAGGGGGCGTTTCTTTATCTGGGTAGCTGGGTGCTTCCTCTTTCTTTGGCTGGTAGGGTATAGGGGAGGTGAGCAGAAGATGGGACTGGTGGGTAATAGGGGTGAGGTGGGAGGGGGTCCCTTAACTGTCACAGCCCTCAGCCTCAAGAAGGGGACCCTTGTCAGTGACTTCAGCTTCTCAGTCATGATTGGCTTCATGGAAACCGTCTTTTGCCTTTGCGCCCTTCGGAAATCTTGACCTTGTGTGGTTTGGGTTCGGTTTTGGGCTTAGCTCCACCACATTGAGCAGGACCGCCTGCGGGTCAGGCGCTGCCCTTTTGAGACAATGTTGCCATCCTCTCCTTTGCCCTGGAAGCCGGCTTCCTCCTTGGTCCAGCCCATCTTCTGAGAGATGCAGGGGGTTTAATTAGTTTTGCTTTCTCGTAGATTTATTAAAATATGTCACATGCTGGCCTGACTACCATTCAGAGTACACAGCTGAGGGACTTTTAATGTATTCATGAAGTTGTGAAACCATCAGCCTACCTTTCATTACCTCAAAAGAAAGCCCATAATCCTTAGTAGTCACCCCTGTACTCCTCAGGCACACTCACAGTGATGATTCTGTAAATTCAACCCTTCTGGACTTTTCTTACCACTGGGGATCACTATGTCATATGGCCTTTAGTGACTTCTTGTTCATTTGGTATGCTTTGTGGAGTTGTTCATGTTGCAACATGTATTGGTAATTCATTTTTTGTTATTATGACGGTAATAACTTCATGACTATCTCGTGTTTTGATTGACACTTGGGTTGCTTGCACTTTGGGCTATTGTGACTAATAGTGCTGTGTGCAAGCATTCGTATGAAAATGTTCCTGGGAGGCTCTGTGGCGTTTCCTGCAGCAAGTGGCAGAGCCCTAGGGAACACTGCATGTAATATTGTAGGAAATTTTTTTTCTGTCTTTTTCCTTCTAGTCAGAATTCCTACAAGAATCCAATCTGATCATGGCCAAGTTGAATTATGTGGAAGGAGATTACAAAGAAGCCCTGAACATCTATGCCCGGGTGGGCCTCGATGACTTGCCGCTGACAGCCGTACCTCCCTACAGGCTGCGGATGATCGCTGAGGCCTATGCTACCAAAGGTGAGGGCTGTGTGCTTCCCCCTCGGCCCCTGTTTGACCTTTGTGCTCTTGGCTGGTAATTACCTTGGCTCTTCCTAGCAAGGCTGCCAGGGTCAGGCCTGCCGCACATGCTGGGTGACATTAAGCCCATAACACCTTGTTTCTTCAGAGCCTCAATTCCATAACTTTTACATTTGATGACGTTTCTAAACATGATACCATCTCTGCAGTGGATTTTTTTTTGGTAATTAAGTGGCTGCACAGCATATACAGGAATTCGCTTTGTATGGCCATCTGGCCACACGGCCAATCATGGTTTTTATTAGTGTTACATTTGGGCTAGTTAAGGCCAATTGATGAATCCCTCGGCATCCCTGGAACAGTCCTCTGACGGGTCTGCATTCAAGGGACAAAGTGTAACGGCTCTCTCCTGCCGCAAAGTGGCTTGCAGTCTGGTGGGAGAGGATGCAGTCCCGTGAGCGGGAAGATGGAAGGCGGTGTGTGTGCTGTCTGTCTGGTACTTTTGCCAAGCTGCTGATCCCTCCTCTGTCATATCTGTGTCATACGGTTGTGAGGAGGAGGACAAATCATGGACAGACAGCACATGCTTTCATGTCAGTCCAGACAAGAAACCCGCGCGAAAAGGCTGAGTGAGGCAGTAGCAACTTTTCAGAAGAAGGAGAAGGTTCTCTGGACTGACAGGGCTAGGGATGCATCCAGACAGAGGGACACTCAGAACTGGGCTTCCCAAGGCCACGGCATTCGTAAATGGGCAGTGTGAAGCCACCACCGTCCCAGGGACACATTGCACCTGACTGTGGCTGGCATAGGAGCAGGGAGCTACCCTCTTCAGGCTGCTGAGATGGGGGGCTGCAGGTGGTCCAGCCTGTCTGAGTCACCCATCCCACACAGCACTGAACAAGGCCTCAGCCCAAGGTTACTTCTTAAGAGATTGGTGACGGGCTTGATGGCTTCACCCAGTTCCCTGGAGCCTCCAGAACTGCTGGGTTCATCTAATTATCTAAATGTTCCTGTGGGTTGGGAAAAGATGCCACCGCTCTTGACAGGCCACTCAGGCACTTTAATGGGCATGGTCCTTTGAGGCTGTCTCCTGGGTCCTGAGAGCGTCTATCTTTGTTTGCCTATGTCTAAGAAGCAGGGGCCTAGGGCTAAACCACTTCTCTCTCTGGGGCACTCCACCTCCTCACAGGTCTTAGGCTGCTAAAGCTAGCTGTGTTTGCAAGCACACATGGATGTATGCCCCTCCAGCCAGGAACCCACTTGTCAAAGTCTCCATGGGTTATAAGGATTACAAAAAATTATCTATCTATGTATCATCTATCTCTATGTTAAAATATTACCTGACATATAGTATAAGAAGGGTTTCAGTGAGGCTGGAGAGATGCTCAGTGGTTAAGAGCTCTTGCTGTTCTTGCGGAGGTCCTGGGTTTGATTCCCAGCACCCACATGGTTTCTCATAACCATCAATAAGCATGTATGTGGTGCACACACATACATATATACAGAAAAAATACTCATACACAAAGAAGAATAGAGCCAAATGGAAAACATTTAAGAAGTATTAGTGGTGACTGGAGGTGACAGTCACAGATACCTTGCCCACCCAATTCATGGAGATGTCTGAAGATAGGCCAGCTCGCTGGGGAAGCTCTTGAGATGCTAGTTCTGTTTCTTCATGGAGATCCTAGAGATTCTTCAAGGGGGAGCTCTGACTGGGAAATCTGGATCTATTGGTGTGTGGACCACTCTTAAATCAGAATTGCTTTGCTGACTCGAGGCCTCCTACGCTGAGTTTATTTTTGTCAGTTTTTGAGTTAATTATTGCTCTCTTAAAATCAGAAGCATGCAACTCCCTACTTTCCTGTCATCTTTGGAAAAGGAGGAAGAACTGTCTAGTCAGGCTCCAACTAAGTGGCAGGTGTCCCATGGGTAGACATGCCTTCAGCCTGCACCCCCTGTACATACTGTAGGCAGAATTATCTGCACGCTTTCTGTGTTTGTCCTGATGTCACAGGCTTACATGACCAGGGCTTTCCAGGGACAGCAAATGTCATTGAACCCAAGGGTGGAAGTTTGTCCTCCAGCCAGAGACTGTTAGCTTTTGCTTACTGAGAATCAGAAGCCAGGCTCGCTCGGTTCTCAAGAAGCTTCTGTGAGCCACAACTCCAAAGGTATAGATGAGAGGGGACTGAGTAGGATTTGTAGTAGTGGCATCCATGGCCCATGGAATTCTGACTCTTCTTTGCCCTTCATTTGGGCATCTTATTCAGTGTTCCCAGTGCCCCATGAGGCTGACCATTGTTCTTTCCATTTGACAGAGGAAGCCTGACCACAGGAGGTTAGATAACTTGCCCAGGTCCTCAGATAGGAAGAGGTTGAGCCAGGATTTGATCTCAGAGATGAGTGCAGAGCTATGCCTCCCTTGGGTGGTTCTGGATCTCTCTAGCCCAAGGGGAATTTCCTTCCTTCCTTCCTCCCTACCTCACTTCCTCCTTCTCTCCACTCTTCCTCCTCTTTTCCATTCTTTCTTCTTTCTCTCCTTTCCTCCAACCTCCTTCCCTCCTTCCCCTCCACCCTCCTTTCCTTCCTTCCTAGCTTTCTTCCTTCCTTTCTTTTTTGACATTTTTTGAGATTATAATATAATTAAATCATTTCTCTCCTCTAAACCTTCCCATTTACCCCTCCAAATTAATGTCTTTTTTCACTGATTATTGTTATGTACATTGTACATAACACACACACACACATATATACACATATACACATACACACATACACACATACACACATACATACATACATACACCCTGCTCAGCCGATATGATGCTACTTGACTGTATATTCAGGGCTGACCATTTGGTATTGGATAAGTAGTTGGTGTCCTCTTTCTCCCTGGGGAAGACTGTTTCTCCACTCTGAGCTCTCCTCTGTCGCCTGTAGTTCTTTGTGGAGGGTTGAGGCCCTGTGGTCTTCTCCCCATCTGCTTTGTTGTGTCTATTGGAGGCATCCTTGCTCTCTCTTAGGGGCCTCCCAAGGAGAATTCTTGATGAGAAACAGTTCTCCTTAGCTTTGTGACTTCTGTCCTGGGTATAAAAACACGCTGTGCCGGGGCGGGGGAGCTTTGCAGAGCCCTTCATTGGCTCTTCTTCCTGTCCCTGAGTTTGACATCTCTGCTCTTACTCATAGAGTCTTGAAGTCCAAGGGCGGTGGGCAAGGCGTGGCTTCATGTTCAGTGTTCTCATCCCGGGAGGGTACAGTGGTGGGCTGGGAGTGGGTGCACATGGAGCACTCAGCACAACCTCGGGCAGAGCGAGCAGTGAATGTTACTTTGTTTCTGTTCTGGGATGCGCCTCTCCTGACGACCCAAGCAGCATGCAGTCAAGGGCGAGCAAGAGGCTGGCCTGCTTGCCGGAGCGCACTGCCTTCTGATTGTACTTCCTTATGTTGGACACGGACATACCATCTCCCCAGAGACGTAGCAATTAGCAATCTACTGTGTTCTCCACACTCCCCTATACTTGTCATGCATGAGTTTGAGTTTTTCCTGTAAAAATGATATTTTTTATATACTCTGCTTCTGTATATTTGAGTTCTTAAACCCCTTTACCAACAATAGATATATTTCTGCAGTTTTTGACAATTACCCAAGCTTTTATTGTGTGGGTTAAGGTGTTGCTTAGGCTTCTATTTGGACACGGCTCTTGGTTTTAGCTTTTCATCATTATCCCTGTGATAGTCTTTGTATTTGTTCCTCATGGTTTCCATAGGAAGTTCCCAGAAGTAGACATTCTGGGTTAAAAGAGAAGGATTTCTAGATTGTTGCCCAGAATGTCCGGGTTTGTGTTAGGATTTGAATATGAAATGTCCTCCCAGGCTCGGGTGTCAAGGCTTGGGCCCCAGCTGGTAGAGCTATGTTGAGAGATAATGGAAAGTAAGAGACGGGGCCTGGTTAGAAAAATGAAGGTCCTGCAGGGCCTGTGGGAATCCACTCCTTGCCCTCTCCATGTGGTATCACAGCTCATCACAGGCCATGTGGAGGGACCAGGTGCCTGAGCTGAACCCTCTGCATCCGTGGGCTAGGAGAAAGCTGCCCTCCTTTGACTTGTTTTCCTCAGGGGTTTGTTACAGCAACCGAGAGCTGAGCGGCACCACCTGTGTACCTGTCTCCCTTCAGCGTGAGCGCCAGCCTTCTCCATGTGGCCAGCACTGTGACAGACAAATCATGCCTGTACCGCATTGCCTAAGTTGGAAGACAAATTTCTGTTCCACCATCCTTCCAGAATAGTTTATAGCTTAAAAAAGATTGTGAGTGAATTTGTGTGCACACCTGTAGAGATTGAGGGCAATGTACAAGATTCAATGGGTTCTGGGGACTGAACTCAGGCTGTCAGGTTTAGTGGCAAGTGCCCTTACCTGCTGGGCCATCTTGCAGGCCCAATAATATTATTTTTCATAACTAAAAAGTATAAACGACTCATGTCCACCAACTAAAAAGACTAACAAAAACAAGTGATACAGTCTCACTATGGAATATTATTCAGCCATAAAAAAAGAATGATACATGCTTTAACATCTGAGATCCTTGAAAGCATGCTACGTCAAAGGAGCCAGACACTAAAAACTTACTGTAAATCTAACTTATATAAAATCTCTGGAATAAGTAAATCTATAGACACACAATGTATAGCAGTTAACTATGGGTGTTGAGTGGATTGGGCACCGGGAGGTAATTGCTATCTAATGAGTATAAGTTTCTTCTGAGAAGTGATAAAATTTTCTAAAATCAATTGTGGTGATGGTTATACAACTCCAAATATACTAAAAACGGTTACATTATATACTTCTAAAGGTTGGGTTTAATGGCAAATGTGAATCGTATGTCAATAAATTTGTTACTTAAAAGCAAAAACCTAGGGCCAACGAGCTGCCCCAGTGGGTGAAGGTGCTTGCACACGGTCCTGACAGCCGGAGTTTCATTACATTAATGTATTTTTTGTGTGTAACTGAAAATCTTTACAAAGAATAATGCTGTTATGGATAGCTGTGTATAGATTGGTTGGGCATGCATTTTCATTTTGCCACATGCACCTAACTAGAAGCATATTCGAGAGTCCCTGGGTTATGGGGTATCTCAGAGTTTACCATTCTGAGGAACTGAAAACTGTTTTCCAAAGGATTTTCACCTGTACACAGGTGATTTTTTCCCCTTACCCAATGGCTGTCATTTGCAAATAGCTTCTTTTTTGGAGTGAGATTTTGTGCCCTCTTCCCCTCCTCTGTGATGGGATTTTGTCTGGTTTGAACTTGCAGGCCTTATGTGTGCCATCACCATCTCTGTGAATTCATGTGTGTGCCATCCCTGTGTGTATACGTGACTCTGTTTCCTTGGAGTCATCCGCCATCTCCCTGGCTCTTAGAATCTTTCCACCTCTTTTTCTGCTTAGATCCCTAAGCATTGAGGAGAGGAGTATGATAAAGACATCCATCCCCTTTAAGGCCAAAGCCTCTACACTGCCCAGTTCTGAGTCTCTATGTTAACAGCATATACTGCAGGAAGATGCTCCTCTGGACTGTGGGTGTAGCAATGTGTTGTTACCGTGTTCCAGAGCAGAGTAATAGTGGTGGTTCTTCCCGGTGGTGTCCTTTGAAAAGCTGAGTTCTTGGTAAGTCCAATGTCTTTATGATTTTGGTTTTGTATCTGGAAATCATTGCCTAATTAAGGTGAGGAAGATTTATTCCTTTTTTTTTTTCCTACAAAGAACTTTGTGGTGTTAACTCATAAACTTAGGTCTCACAACTCCATTGTTGAGTTAATTTTTATTAATCTTTATAAGGGAAGAATCCAAATTCATTCTTTTGCATGTGGAGTTCCTGTTGATTTAGGGTCATTGTTTAGAAGACCATTCTTTCCCCTTTGAATTGCCTCCCCATCCTTATTGTTGAGCATAGTTGTGATTGCTCATCTCTGGACTCCACTGGCCACTATTTGTCCTCTGTACTGTGCTGTCGTTATCCCTGTACCCTTGTGATGACCATTGGCCTTGGGCAGTCTTCTGGTTCGTCTTAGCTCTTTAGATTCCTTACATACACATAAACTTTGGGGCAGATTGTAAATCAGCACAGTTTTGACTGGGGTAACATTGAATCTATAGATGAATTTGGACAGTGTTGCCATCTCCTAATCCATGAACATGGAATGTCTAGGTTTTTTGAGTATGCATATCTTATATTCCCTTTAACCATTTTATTCTAAGCATTTTATTCTTCTTTATTTACTATAAGTAGGATTGTTTCCCAATTTCGTTTTGAGATTGCTCATTGCCATTGAAATGCAGTTGCTTTTCTTGTGTTTGTTTCATATTCCACAATCCAACTGCACTCTGTCAACTCTGACGGTTTTTTAAAGGCTTTTTCAGTGTTTTCTATATGCTATTATGACATCTGTGGATACAGATAGTTTTACTTCTTCCTTTGTGCCTTTGTTGCACAGTTGTACAGGCTGGTTCTTCCGGTACCTTCTAATTAATGGAGTCAATGGAAGTGACCAGAGCTGACGCCATTGTTGTGGGGGAAACCTTCAGTCTTTATGATTCAGCTTAGATTACCTATTGAATTTTCATTTATGTTTTAAGGTGTTCTTTTCTAGTTCTAGTTTTCGGGATTTTTAAAAAAGTCTTATGTGTGCTAGAGAATCCATGGTGCTCCCTCTCCCTGTTATGAAGGTCACGGAGTTTGTGGGCTTCATTCTTGTGATGTGGTGATTTCCATGTTAGGTCAGTTGTGTATTCCCAGGATGCCTCCCATTTGGTCATGGCGTCTGATCATTTTCTGTGTGGCTGTGTTTGATGTGTTACTCTTGTTGAGGATTTCCATGTCTGCATTCCTACGGACATGGTGCTGTCCGTGTGCTAAGCTTGACCTTGTTGTGGAAACACACGTCAGAAGATGACTTTGTGAAGCCTGCCCTCCACTTGGGCTTCTTGGCGTCACTTCCCTTTTAGACATTCCTGTGTGCCTGGGGTTTTCTTTGTAGACAGCTTTTGATTGCCGAGTCAATCCCTTTAACAGGATTTAAAGCCTTCCCCACACTCTGCATCGTTCTACACATGGCATCTGTTGTCATATTGGTGCTTGTGGTGGCATTCAGTTTGTTTTGACTTTTAGAGACAGTCTTACTCTGTTGCCCGAGCATACCTTGACTTTTCAATCCTCCTGCCTCAGCCTCCCCAGGGTGGAACTAAAGCTATGCACCACCCGGCTGTACGTCACCATATACCCAGCCGAATGGCATCTTTTCAGTGGAGTGCCTAGCCACTCAGTAGTGACAAGCAACCGTGGGTCCGCCTAGCTGGTTCTCACTTTCAGGGTTGACAGCTTTGAGAATACTCTGACTTCATCTTTCAGGGATGACCTGAGTAGTGACTTGCCCCGTGTTATTAAGCCAACACAGATCACATCATAGTCAAAGCAGACAGCTCTTCCTGTACATGCAGTTGATTGACAGCGTCAGTCCACTGGACACATTCTTGCCAGGAAGCTGCCAGCTATTGGCAATTTTAAGCAGGAAGAAAGACTTGCATGAATGTATAAGTAATAATATCTTTCTGGCGCAGGATGAAGACTAGAGAGGAAGGAATTAAAGACGGTAGGGAAAAGGCTTTTGGGAGCTGTGAGCTGACCCTGGGCCCCTCATCCGTGTTCTGCATCTCAGAAGCTCTGACTTGTACTGTTTCCCCGGGCTAGTCAGTGGATTTGTGCCTGGCTTTGGCCACCAGGAGGCACTGCTGGGAGGCATCGGGTAGGGTGAGAGAAAAGTCCAGCTCTAGGCAAATGAAACTCCCCTCTCTGTTTAATTCCTACGCAATGACCCCATCTTCTGGCTCTTTCAATTCCACCCCCTCCCTCTGGCCTTTCCAGCCTTTGTGATGGCGGCAGCTTCCTGCTGATGCTGTATCTGGGGTGGGTAACCATGTTACATCTCTCCTTCGTCTTTTATCTCTTATGCAGACAGTTATAAACATTATTTTCCCTGCCTTTCAAAGAACTAGCATGCTTCCTCTGTCCTCGTTGGTCCAGACAGATAGCAGCAATACAGCCAGAGCCTAGATTCCAAGTACAGAGGGGTGCACCAAGGCAGGGCAGACATGTCAGAACTGGGAAGCCTTGAAAGGCACTGAAAGGCATTTAAGAGACATGACAGGTGGTAGTGACGTGTGTGTGTGTGTGTGTGTGTGTGTGTGTGTGTGTGTAAGGGGCTAGGGAGGCAAGTGAGTATGGGGAGAAGGAAAGAAGGAAGGTAGCTGTTCAGTCCACAGGACAGGCGACAACTGAAGCCCAGCATCTCAGGAAGTGTGAGTCCCTGGACCGCAAGGAGGCTGCAGGGCTGGAGCCCCTGGACCACAAGGAGGCTGCAGGGCTGGAGCCCCTGAACTGCAAAGATGCTGCAGGGCTGGAGTTGAAATGTTGAATTTGCATCACCCGGGAGTTCTGCCCTGGGAACCTGCTAGACCTAAAAGGGTTTCTAGGCTACTAGTTTATGGGTCAGGATTAGAGGGTTCTCTGCATTCACACAGAGGACTGCAGGAAAAGAGGAGAGCAAGGACTGAGCTTGGTGCCCCAGGAAGTTACAGGGCAATCTGTAGGGCTCTGGTCCAGGGAAGGGGGTGTCTCAGTGACATGGGCCTTCCTCCCTGTGTTAGTATTTCCTGTCGTGACGGGGGACGTTCATCTATGATGAAGACAGCACCTAGACAGCGACCTGACTGTCAGAAGGACAGTTCAAACTGAAATCTAAACTAGACCATGGAAAAGTAAGCTTTGACCCAAAAAGTCATCTTTTCCGTGTGCTCAAAGCTTGGGTTCTTAGTGAGTTTTCTGCTAAATGTAGGCACATGTTGTGTTTCCAGATTTGTGGACTGTAGCTCCCAGATGGCCAGTCTGGCCACATAAGCTGCTGTGTCCACCCACCCTCTTCTCCAGGCTGCCTGCCCGCCCACCCACCTGCCCTTACCTTTTCCAGGCCCACTCCCTGACTGGGTTTGTCTTCTTCCAACTTGGCCTTATTCTGCTACCCTGAGCTGTCCAGCCTTCGTGACACTGTTCTTGCGTGTCGACTCCGCCCTGCCTTCCTCTGATCCCACCTCTATTTATAGTTAGTGCAGTCGAGTTTGGCACTCAGCTTCTGTTTAATTATTTCACATCTGCCACTTGCCCCTCTCCAAGTAGATTGTATAATTAACGAATTGATGGAATCAGCAAATACATGGGCACGTGCTCCAGGCCGGGCATTGAGGCTGGTCATGTCTAATCTTCTCTCCTTGTACCAAGCACTGGCAGCAATCCAGTCTGCCACACAGGGTGCCTGCATGAGACTGGTCATTAAAGCTTTGCCCCGGCATGCGGGTGCGGAGCTGGTGGTGAACTCTACTCTCACAGACAGCTGTTGCTTAATCAGAAGTTTTCCGTGTGTTTGCAATCCTGTCTGCTTTAGATGGACATTGATGTGGTCTTGGGCACGCTTTGAAGCCCGTCGTCCTGTCTGGAGCCCTCTCCTGCCCACACTCACCTTCAGGGTTTATAGACTGCCTCTCAGCTTGCTTGGCTAAGGGGCCTGTGCAATGCAGGTGGCTCCTGTACTGTGCGCTAATTAATCACTCAGGACTTAGCTCTTGGGAGTCAGCTCCCTCCTTCTAGGATCATCTAGGGGCCTGGGCTTGTACAGAGCTGGTCTAACATGGACTGTCTTCTTGCCTGGCTCTTGTGCCTTCACTAACTGGATCCTGAGTGCAGGCCTTGCTTGGTTACAACCTCGTCTCCTAGTCTTCTTTGGCTGCTAAATCATGTCTAGTGCTCATTCTGTTCCCCCAGATATTCATATGCTTTGGAAATGAAGAACACACACACACACACACACACACACACACACACACACACACACACACACCCATATTTGGGAAGCTCTGAGCTCTGTTGGGGCGGAAGCAGAGCACAGACTGTTCTGTGGGAAAGGAGGGTGTTGCAGTGAGGCATACAGTGTAGCTGTCCACAGTGTGCTCGGGAGGGTGCAGAGCAGGAAGCTGAGTCCCACTTTGACTGCTGTCCCTGCCCAGTGCCCTGAGCAGTGACCCGCAGAGGTGGCGGCTGCTGGGTAGAGCATACTGCAGCTCCCAAGACAGACAGCCTCAGGTTAATAGGGACTAGTGCACACCAGATCTGGGATGTAGTACTAAGTTCCGTGATTACAGCATGTAAGATGTCCTTCTAGAATGGTCTAAGCACTTTCACTTATTCCCCTTGATCTTTGCTGCCCTAGAGACAGACGTGGATAGAGTTCCCCCTTTAAGAGAGGCCTGGCATGTGTAGATCCGTCAGCCCATGTCCTCACTGCCGTTTCCCTGTGAGATTGCAGGCCCTGACTGACAGAGGCTGGTCCTGGTGACTGTGAGGCGCGCTGAGCAAAGGCTCTTCAAGCCAGTGTAGACCCTGCAGGAGGTAATGGAAAGATAGCCTTCCTTAAACAGTGCAGCCAGTCCTCTGGCATCTTTATTTAAGGGCATTGGGGTCACTCTGGAGCTCTGGACCCCTTAAAAGCCATAGCAAGTCAATAAACTGAAAGCTGTGACTTGGGGCCGTGTCTATCAGGATCAGGACTTTTTATTGCAATCTGTAGTGTGTTGTCAGCTGCCACCAGGGGTCGCAGGAGCCCTGTCAAGGCCCAGACAGGAACCGCAGTCGGGCATGCTTAGTTGCTCCCTTCCAGGGGCGTCCCACACTCCACTCCTAGTATCTGCTTGTCTTAGCACCTCAGGGTCCCTGCCCTGACACAAGGCAGGCTGACAGTGTCTATCAGGCCACTGGCATCTGCAGTCTCAGAGATGAGGATAGTGGTGTTATTAACCTGGGATTCAGAGATGCCAGGAGAAAGCTGAACGTGCCTGGCATCTCTGTTAACCCGAACTTAGCGAGGAAGGTCTGGGGACACACAGCCCTCGTTAGAAGGAAGTGTGCAGCCTGTCTTTGTGCAGCTGGGTCACACCCAGGCTTATCCACCCATCTTGGGTGAGGACCAGACTGCCGTCAGTGCCCTGGGGACAGCTCCAGCAGAGACGGTGTTTAATAGGGACCTTTGAGGAGAGAAAGGAAGTGTGTGCCAGGGTGTAGAGCATTAGCAGGACTTGTGCCCTGTATCTTCCTGAGTAGAAAATCCCAGGTGGTCAGGATGCCCATGTGGAGGCCAAGAGCTTTGTGAAAGTCTTTGAAGAACCGCCTGTTTGCAAGTGACCATGACCTTCTAGGCGAGGCCCCACAGCTGCAGAACAGACAGTCCTCGGGTCTGTTGCAGGCTGTATCCCAAGCAGGATGGACCCTGCTAATACCCTGCGAGACCCTGGGCCTACACTCCATATGCTCATGCTTCCCTGTTTCCCAAGGGGACAGGACCACAGCCACCCCCATTGTTTTTCTTTGAGAAGCCGATTTTCTGTGTTTGAAGCTTTGAGATCACCTTGGGTGGTGAAGAAAAAAAAAATGTTGTTTGTAGAAAAGTCGATGCGTGGTGGGTGTGGATGGCAGAAGTGGGCCATGCAGAGCTCCTGTGTGCCCACTTTGCTATGGTGGGAAGCCCAGGCGGTAGGGAATGGGCTTGTGGGCAGGGTACTGCCTGGCCTTGATGGAGTGGAGAACTACTAGCGAGCTGTCCATCCCCTGTGGTCTCTCCGCCATTCCCACTGTAGAAGTCATGATTCCGTGTGGTAGGAGGCTGCACACTGTGTGGAATGGGCCATGCATCTCAGAGCTTCCTCTTTATATTCAGATGCTGTGAGGAGAGCACGGGTCCTTTCCCTGCCACTGACCTACATTCATATTTAATGCTGTTTGTTAGTCCACTTCTCATTGGTTTTCCTTCCGGAGGCAGCAGGGATTCAGAGGGTCCACGGAAAGGCTGAGGGCAGAACTGGAACTGAAAGTCTGCTGAGGTGTCTGTTCTGAATCCCTTTTGCAACTTGAAAGTTTACACATTTGTTTACTTAGTACCTTTGTGTGTGCTTGTATGTGTGTGCACATATGTGGAAGTCAGAGGGTAACTTCCAGGGATCAAACTCAGGCCAGCAGGCTCAGTCTTAGCTGCCTTTACTTGCTGGCCTTTCTGCCTGCCTTGTTACGTTGTTAAGGAAGTGACAATTCTGAGAGGTCCATCCCAGCTAGGACACCGCATCTAGTTGCTGCTCACTGCCGTTTTGTGCAGTGAGGCAAGAACAGCGGCATGCATTGCCGGGTCACTGTCACCCTTGCTGCAATGGGTGGGCAGGGGTCCATTTTGCACTGCAGAGTCCAGAGCGTGTGACGAGAGTCTTCTCTGGGAGCAGGTGAGTCACAACCAGCGTGACAAGGCATCACACTGGGATCAGGGGTCTGTGGCAGTTGTGCTCATTGCATTAACTCTGAGGGACTGGGATGTGGGTGATGGTGATTTTCTGCTACAGGCTTTCCTGTATTTTTAGATATCCCTGAAAAGAAAATGGAGGAGCCTCGTCACTGACACCAGGAAGATGGCTACTAATGAAGGTGGTGGCTATTTGCAGAGTGTTTTCTGAATGCCAGGCACTGGCATTGTCACCGATACATGTGTCACTCTGCACATAAGTGTGATGAGGAAGGAGGAAGAGTCTCCAAAATGTTAGACAGCGTGCCCCTCACTCACACGGCAATTGTGCAGAGAAGCAAGGGTTCAAAGCCAGCTGTCTGCTCAAAGCCTGCCCGCCTCCCCCACCCCGCCCCTTTACTTCAGTATTTTTTCAGCAGAACTAGAGTTAGGTAGTGGGTATGATTTTTCTTTTCAAACAAAGCTTTAAAATAGCACAACAGAAAAGAGCTGCCCAACATGATCTACTTACTAGTTCATGCCTGGCCAAGAGCGTTAAAGGCGTAGGCTCTCATGAAAAACAGTGCATGAAGGTTTGTGGTAGGACTCTCTAGATATACCAGAAGTGTGTGTGTGGGGGGGAATTCAGCAGTCTCTTAATGGATAAAGAAAATGAAGACTTTGATGCAGTGGAATGTTATTTAGCAATCAAAAGGAGTGGGGTTTTAAAAATAAATAATAGTAATCATACAACGCTGTGTCGAATGCAGTTTGTAAATGGTTAATCTATGTTGGTGCATTTCACCTCAATTTAAAAGGTAATGAAGCTGTAATACTAGATAAAAAAATAACTGTGAAGCTTGAAAATATGTTGATAAATCTAGCCAGACACAAAAGATCAATCCCATATGAATCCATTTTTGTGAGCTGCCTAGAAAAGGCAAACCCTTAGAGGCAGAAAGTGAATGAGTGGCCGCGGGGTCTGAGAGAAGGGGCATGGGAAAGAACTGCTGGCGGGGGCTTCTTTTGGGGGTGATGGAAATGTTCTGGAATTAGCTGGTGATGTCCCACTGAGTTATATGCTGTAATACATTTTATAATATTTGAACAGTATCTCAGTCAAACTGTTGTTTAAACATTGATAAACATCAGAGCAAATGGATATAATTCCTCCACCTGGAGTCTTTCCAGCTGCTGTTACCCTACGGCAATCGTGATACAAATAACACCGGTGTCATTTAGTCACTCACTTATGTTTGAGGACTTACCGTGTGCCAGACACTGTCTCCATCATTCAGCAGTCTTCTTTTTTGCGGTTGTTGTTTGAGACAGGGTTTCTCTGTGTAGCCTGGCTGTGTTGGAACTCTCACCTGTAGACCAGGCTGGCCTCAAACACAGAGCTTCGCCTTTCCCTGCCTCTCATTTGGTAGTCTTATATGTAGAGCCTTGCTTTACATCCCACATGCGTGGCCATTGTAGCTACCGTTGAATGCATAGAGACTCCTGCAGCAGAGACATTACAAAATGGAATGTATTGCCAGAGAACTGCAGCTGTGGATTCCGAATGGCTGGCTGGACCCCAGCTCTGTCTGTTTCGTATCATCGTGGGTGAGGTGCGTTACTTGCCAGCTCAAGGCCCAGCCCCTCTGTCATGGAGCATTCAGGTAACTGGCAAGTGGCACTCAACACCTGTTATTATTGCTGTATGTTAAATACATGTTGATATGTGGTTATTAAATGCAGACTTAAAGAGCACAAATTCAGATCATGGACTGAGTACTTCAGGTTGCATTAGCATCTCAGTTGCTTGCAGAATTATAGAGTGAGAAAAGACCTCACTGAAAGAATGTTTGCTCTAGCAGGTAAACGTCGAATCCAGGACTGGTTTCACGTCTGTGTGTCTCTGTGTGTAGACATGTATTTATCTCCTAAGAAGGATATGCTGAGCCTAGAAGGAAGACAATTCTTGGTGATCCCCAAAAGGGGCCAGCCATGGCTTCCAGTCAGAAACCACTTAAACTTACAGAAGCTGTGGGTTGACAGAGACCTCACAGGAGACCGGTGACAGCTGTCCCCCCCCCCTTCACTCCGGCATGTGGTGTTTTCCATGGTCATGTCCCTCTCCACGCCCTGCACCCTCATCCTCCATAGATTGTGGCACACCTGATACCTGTGGGAACCCTGAGGCTCTAGAGGACAGAACACAAGTTCAGCTGCCCCGGGCGAGCTGCCTTCACTAAGGCTTTGCGTTCCAAGTCATGAGCCCTTTCTAGTTTCCTTTCAGCTTTGGAACCTGAGATCCCGACCATTGTCTTGCGGCCTTTAAAGCCTGCACCATGGTTCTGGGTTATCAGAGATGTGAAATTATACTAAGTTTAGTATGTCCAGTTACAAAGTTCAGTTCCAGACTCCCCGCGGTCCGGTTACAGGGGCCCCAGGATGTGTCTTTTCCTGTGTCTGAGTTCCGGACCTGAGGTTAAGATAAAGGAGGGAACAGTGGCTGGTGCTGTGGCTCACAGTTCCTCTGTTACATTTACAGCTTTAACTGTAACATATTGTTATCCTGATCCTGGCTGTTCAGCCTGTAGCACAAGTTAGTGCCTCAGAAGTTCATACCACAGACAAGGTCTGGGAGGTTTGGTGGTCCTGGGATCGCCCGAGGTGGGGCAGATCTTGGTGGGAGAGAAAAATCAGCACTGGACTTAGGTTCATAAGATTCAGTTTGAAACTCATTTTCATCACCTTGCTGGGAATGGGCACTGGACTCACTGCTGTTAGCTGCTCAGTAAAAGATGTTGCCAGAGGGCTTTGTAGTTACAGGGAACAAGGGTCAAAGCATGGTGGCTTTATCGTTTGTTAACTGTGGACTCCTAAATCCAGTCATATCTACAAGGTCTGTGAGCACCCTCCTGGTAGGGTAGCTGTGGAGATCAGAAACTGTGCATCAGACCTCAGGCGTAGTGGGAGGTGCTGAGAAAATGAACCTTGATTAGTATGGGTCAGTCTCATACCCAGAGAAGACCTCAGGCTCTCAAATATAGCCAGGCATGGAAGAATTCTGTAGTTCCCACCTAAATAGAACAGTACAGAGGCTGGACATGTTGTGGAGGGCTCTCAGCCTGATTCTCAGCTGTCTAGCACCCTGTCCAATAGTGGCCTCCCCCGGTCTTCTGCCCCCTAAGCAGTACCTCAGCTTTCAACACTGGGCCCTGGACGAGCCAGGGAAGGGTGTGACCCCCAGCGCAGCACTTGGGCAGGTCACAACTTCTCAGAGACTCTTTCCTCCTCTGTACCTTTAGGGTTGGGCAGATACTGAGTTACTAAATAGCCAGAGCATGTGGAAGAGCTTGAAGGGTGTACAATCCAAACGATTTTATCATTATCCATTCATGGGAAATTTGTTAGCCTTCACAGGAGGCTCTGGAGAAACTTCATCTGGTAACAGGGAGATGAACCATAGGCTGGATAGGTGTGTAGTCTGCATTTTTGAAACACAGTAATGTGGTCAGTCATATTTATTACTAATGCTTTAAACCTGGCCTTGGATGTCAAATAGCATTTTGTTATGGCTTGGCTGTGGCTTGAGTGTGTCCCCCAAAAGGTTTGTGTACTGGTTCCTAGGATGCTAATGTTACTCGATGATGGAACCTCAAAATATGGGAGCTAGTGGGAAATAATTAGATCGCTGAAGCACCATCCTTGGAAGGTGTTGATGTAGCTCTTAAGGGACAACCATTTGTCTCACTCCACGAGGGCCTTCCATAAGGCCTCGGGAGACTCATTACTGTAGACTCGTGCAGCCCAGACCTTAAATGTTACAGACTCGATATCCAGATCATGATCCCACCCAAAGCACTGTGCCTCCTCTGCAATGACTTGTAGGTTGTGGAGCTGTCTTAAATACCCTTATTAAAGCCATGTGTGACTGTTGCTTGTAGACCCAGATGACTGGCTTTGGCTTTTTGGAGCCTAGTAAAATACAAAGGTAATCAAGTTGTATTGAACAGACTGGGTGTTTCTTAGCTTCAGGGGCCTTGGCATGTCTCGGAATAGCTTGGTCATTGCCATGGGCATTAGTGGTCAGAGACCAGCCTGTAGGAACACAGTGTCTACCAGTGGAGCTAATTTTTCCTTGATCTTTTAACATGTTCCAGGAGATTGGTTTTCCTCGTATTAAACTACTGGTTTCAGATCTTATGTTGTTTGTTTGGTTCTTATTCAGGAAAAGAGCAGAATGAAATTCTCTTTTTTGTTTTCCTTTCTTCTTTTTTTTCCATTTGTTTGTTTGTTTGTTTTGTTTTGTTTTTCTAGACGGGGTTTCTCTGTGTGTAGCCCTGGCTGTTCTGGAACTCTCTGTAGACCAGGCTGGCCTCAAATTCAGAGACCTACCTGCCTCTGCCTCCCAAATGCTGGGATTAAAGGTGTGTGCCACCACAGCCCAACTCAGTGGACTGATTTATGCAGAGTAGATATTGCAAAAGAAAAGATTAGTGAATTTGAAAACAAAGCAATAACTAAACAGGAAATTTTTTTAAAGTGGAAAGAGTATAAAGTGTAGCCCTTTTCCTACTTAGTTTTAACTGTTGATTAAATTAACTGTTGATTTGACACAGCCTACAGTCACTCAAGGGGGGGACAACTGAGGGGTTATTCCGATCAGATTGGCCTGTGGGCGTGTCTATTGGGGTTGTCTCAGGTGTTAATTGACAGGGAAGGGCTCAGCCCCTGTGGGTGGCACATTGTCCGGCAGGTGGTCCTGGGCTGTATAAGAGAGCTAAGCGAGCACAGGGCAAACAAGCAAGCAGCAATCTCTATGCTTTCTCTTCAGGTTCCTGCCTGAGTCCCTGCCCCGACTCCCTCAGGGATGGACTGTGGCATGGAGCTACAGGCCAAATAATGGCTTTGCAAGCCACATACACACTTTATTCTCCTAAGTTACTTTTGGTCAGGGTGCTTTTTTCACAGCAAAGAGATCAAACTATAATATAACTGAATCTTGGGATAATGCTGGGTGATTTGATATGAATGTAATTAAAACCACCTAGGAAAGGAAATGGGGGACATAAAAATTTTGTGTTTATCTTTGTGTGTGTTTGATCTATCTGTAAGTTGTCATATGAGTGGGCGCAGGCATGTGCTCACTACAGGGCACACGTAGAAGTTTGAGACAACCTTGTATGTGGGTTCTTGCCTCCCACCTTGTATGAGGCTCAGTCTGTTTTCCCACTATGAACACCATGAGCTGGACCACAAGCATCTGGGGCTTTTCCTGTCTCTCCATAGGAGTGCTACCGAATTTCTGTTCTGGACATCTGAACTCAGGATCGTGGCAAGTATTTTACCCACTGAACCATTTCCACAGTCAACATAAATGTTTCTGAAGAAATAATAGCTAAACACTTTTCTAGTTTTTACAAAACTGTAAATAATCAGTTCTAGGAGCTCAGTGAAGCTCAAGTACTTCATAATTCAAACTGCGCACTGCTCACACCCAGTGACAAAGCTGCAAAGAGACCCATGATGCACACACGGAAGAGTGAGAGAGACGTGGGATTCTCCTTGGGAAACATGCAGGTGTAATGAGTAGGTTTTTCCGCCCGCCGCCGGTCTTTACCCGCCGCCACGCCAGCCCCAATTAACGCGCCGAGACTCTGTATTAGATATAATGCTGTTGGCTAGTTACTTGTTTCTTATCGGCTAGCTCTGTCTTAAGTATTAACCCATTGCTGTTAATCTATGTTCCATGTGCTCTTACCGGAGAGCTCGCTGGCGTCTCGTCTCCCCAGTCTCTCCATCTTGGCTCCTCCTTACTACTTCCTCTTTCCTCCTTGTCTCCCAGTCCCTCCTATCTTCCTTTCCTATTGGCCAACAGTACTTTATTCATTAACCAGTACGAGAAACATTTATACAGAATGACATCTCCCATCATGCAGGAGGGGGGTTGAGTGGAGCAACATCTTTAGGGACAGGTGGAGGGGGAAGCAAACCACCAACCTTGACTTCCCCTCCTAGGGAAATAGCTCCAAAGATGAAGATCAAATGTGGCATCTCGCAGACAGAATGCAGCTAAGTAGTAGTAGGATAATCTCATCCACTATATTAGAGGAATTACTTTGGGCAGAAGAAGAAAAACACCAGAAGGAAGTGAAAATCAACACAGTGAATGTTTAGCACAGAAGAGCCCAACTATATAGCTGAGAATAGAAAAGTGAGTTTCTTTAAAATGTAACTGACTACTTAATACAAATAACCAGCTCTAAGGGCACAGATGAAATCATGCAGTTATGAAGGTGTTCCCAGCATGGGAAGTCATTTGAAACAGATCATAACAGATAAAAACCAAAAGCAACAGACAAGTTAACAATAATGCTAACCAAATAGAGAGGCAGAAAAAGAGGGGAGAGAAACAGACCACAGGCGCATGGGACAAACACAGATTTCAGTAAATGTCACTCTAGGGAATTGTTTGTTTGTTTGGTTGGTTGTTTTTTTTTTTTTTTTTTTTTTTTTTTTTTACATAGAATCTCACTTTAGCCCAGTGCATGATCCTCAGCCTCCAGAATACTGGGGTCATGGGCATGTGTCACCTTGTTTGACTAAGTGTAAATGCTCCAAACACTAAAGCTAAAAGATCATCAGAACAGGAAATAAGGAAGGTTTGAGTGCTGACTGATTGACGTGTTTTACAAATAGTGACACAGAAGACTGAGAGAAAAAGGGACAAGAAACGTGCCCTGGTTACACTAACCAAATGAGAATTGGAAAGGCAGGGTTAAAGTCAACAAAGATGGTGCTGAAACAAAGAAGAATCTATTAAAGGATGTAATAACAATTCTAGAGTTTACATACCCAGTAGAATTAAAATACATGAAGAACGGCTGATAAAACTTCACAGAGAAATGGGCAGATGCAGTCATGCTGTGACTCAGTACCCTGTTTCAATAGATGGAGAGGAGGATGAATTTTAGAGAGAAGCCCAGGAGCACAGTGTTGACTTGACCCCACCGGCCTTTGTGTGGCATTCTACCTTACAACAGACTACACATTCTCTTTTAGCAAGACTTACCAGATTGGCTGTATTTTTGGGTCAGAAACACGTTGTGACAAAGAAGGATTCAACTATGTTCTCTAATGCCTGTCAGCGTTCCTTAGGACTATCTTCATGCCTCTGATTGCAGGAAAATGTTCACACTTCAGAAAATGTATTCATGCTTACTGTGTACTACACAAAAAGACACAGACTAAAATCAGTAGAGATAAAAGGCATGGAGGAAAGAGTTCAGGGAAGAACGGGCTTCAACTTGGAGTCCTCTCCCTCCAGACTTCTGGCAGCAGCCAGCCTTCAGTTCTCCCAACAGTGAGTATGACGGTACTCACCAGACATTAGTGAGCAGAGACAGACCACTGTAACAGCAGACAGTCTGGAGATGCACCCATTGGTGCCCACACGATTTTCCAGAAAAGTGCGTTTCATCAGGGAAGGAAAAGGTTCGGTTACATAGAATTAGAAAGCTGGAGGTCTGTTTGCTGAAAGGTCTGTTCAGTTTGTACCTTGCAGTGTATGTAAAAGTGATTGCTGTGTAGATCACACTCCTGCGTTCCAATTCTAGAGGAAAATGCAGGCCAAAGCCTTGTTAGCCCAAACTCAGTCCAATTAAAGAAAACATGGATACATTGGATTTCATCAAAGGTTTATTTCTGTTATTTAAAAATTGTCCTCCTTGCACCTGGGCCTCATGGTTCTGGGTGGCTCGTGGTTGATCTCTATCCACCCAGGGCAAGTATCCTCTTAAAAGCTGTTAAAAAGGGGAGGTGGGGGAGAAAAAGAATTCATAGAATGGAAATATTTCCACATCTCAAACCTAACATTTGTATCTAGAATATACAAAAAACATCAATTCAGTAGGAAATTAGCAGGCTAATTAAACATTTTAACAGATACTTGACTGAAGATGTGTAGATAACAAGTAGGCTCATGAACAAGTGGATAGTTGGAGCCAGTGGTCATGGAAATAGGACCTCTTCCTGCCCTCTGGAGGGATGCTGTTTACAAGTCAGTCAGGAGATCTGCAGTGACAGGACCCTCAGCTCTGTGGAGACAGGGCCTTCAGCTCTGTGGAGACAGACAGGATCCTCAGCTCTGAGGAGGAGTAAACTATGGAGACAGTAGATTGGTGATAGTTTAAGCTGAGGGCAGGACTGGGAACTGACTAAATCCAAGCAGAAAGCATCATTTGAGGATGATGAATTTTGTTTGGATTTCTGTTGCTATGAAGAAACACCATGACCATAGCAATTCTTATAAACATTTAATTTGGGGCTGGCTTACTGTTCAGAGGCTTAGTCCATAATCATCACAGCAGGAAACTTGGCATCGTGTGGGCAGACATGATGCTGGAGAAGGAGCTGGGAGTTCTACATCTGGATCCACAGGCAGCAGGGAGAGACTGTGCCACACTGGACGTAGCTTGAGCATATAAAACTTCAAAGCCCTTCCTTCAGCAAAGCCACACCTCCTAATAGTGCCACTCCCTATGGGACAAGCATTCAAACCCATGGGTCTGTGAGGGCCACTCCTATTCAAACCACCACAAATAATGATGATAATGCAAGTCTGTGAATTTATTTAAAATTTTTTGAATACGTAAACCAGGCAAATTTTATCTCATGTATATTATACCTCACTAGTGACCTCAGAATGATATTTAGTGATCAAGACAGATAGTATTGGTAAAAGAACAGACAGGTAAGTCAATAGAACAGATCTAAAATGTGGATCCATTCAACTGAGTAGCAAAAGCAGCTCAATATAGAAAGATATTCTTCAACAAACAATGTCTGAACTACTGAACATGATGCAGAAAAGTAAAGGATAGAAACCTAGTCATGGACTTCAAATATTATGTCAAAATAGATCCTAAGTGTCAAAGTAAAATGCAAAGCTATGAAACTTGTAGAAGATAACACAGATGAAACTAGGTGACTTTGTGTTTACCAATGAGATTTCGTTGCAATATCTAAAGTACAATCCATGAAAGTACAGGTTGATAACATTAGGATTTAATAAAGTTAAATGTGTGAAATAAATAATAATGTTGAATCTGTGGAAGATGCCAGTAACAGTGTGGAAAGAACAATGTTTGGCTCGGAGGGCTGGGGTGTGGCTCAGCTGGTAAAATGCTATCTGTACAAGCATGCTATTCAGAGCCCTAGCCCCATGTAAAAGCCTGGCAGGTGCTTACAATGTCAGCTCCGGAGAGCCTGGATAGCAGGGTCCCTGGGATTTCCAGCCTCAGTCTACCTGAATTGGTGAATTGGCAAGCTTCAGATCCAATAAGAAACCCTGTCTCAAAAAGTGATGTGGAAAGATAGAAAAAGACACCTGATGTCGAACTCTGCTTGCCCCAACACATGCATGCTCACCTACACACAGATAAACATATCTGTGAATATACTCTACAGAAGTCATAGATTTTGAAAAAAATTTACAAAATAAGTATTTATGATAAAGGTCTTTCATTTGAAACATACAGAGAATACTTAAAACTCAACACTGGAAATCCCTAAATTCCCCAATTGAAAAAGAGCAAAAAATTTAACCAGGCAGCACTTCACATAAGACATGCAGGTGGCGAATAAGCACGAGAAAATACTTGACACAAGTTATCAGGGAAATGCAGAGTTGAGATACCACTGTGCCCCTGCCAGACTGGCAACTCCCAGACCAGCAACACAGTGCTGGTCACAAGCAGAGCAGCACAAACTTGTTCAGTCCTGCTGGTGAACAGCAATACCGTACCTTGGGAAACAACAAGACTCTTGGTCTGAGTCAAAAGGCCAGAAGCAGTGTGGGGCAGTTTCTTCCAAGGCTATGTCTTCAGCATGGTCTTGTGTGTGATGTAAAAGTTGCACATCTTAGTATTTACTAAATTGATTTGAAACTTATATCCACAAAAAAAAAAAAAAAAAAAAATCTGCAGGCACTTCTCCAATAAGCCAAAACTAAGCAATCAACAAACTATTCAACAGATGGATAGGTCAGAGGAATATTAGTCAGCAAGAGAAAGAAATGAGCTAGCAAGCCATGAAAAGACATGGAATGGAATCTACTTTAAATATTAGTACCTAATAGGATGTGTATTGACCAAGAGGCTAAAGACCCATTAACTGGTTTGGGACAAATCACTTTCCTCATCACGACGGGTTTCCACTTCTTCAGCTGTACAAGGGAATTGATCTGCCCCTTCCAATTCCAGACTCTCTCGGACTTTTAAATGAGCTGGAATTATACCATGTCATAGGGCCCTTAAGGCAGCAGAGATCCTCTTGTAAAAATTCTGCCACAACATCCCTCCCCATGTCTTCTCCCTCTGCCTTTTGGTGCCTAAAAACTGAGTCTGATTTCTCTAGACCAGCTGAAGGTTGGTAGGCACTGGGGTCAAGAAATATCTGCGCATCCTCATATTGCATTTTTTTTTTTTTTTTAGCCTTTCATGCTTTTCTACATCTGAACTGTGGACTCTACCCCGGTAAAGAGTTGTTTCTATGAGAAAAATGCCCCCAGACAATGTTATAGGTTTTCTTATTGTCCAGAACTGAGAAATGATCTGTGTTGTAATTACTGCTAAACTCTTGGGCCTGAGTGTTAGTCTGAAAGTGAAAAGATTTCCCTCACTCCTAAGTACCACTTGTTCCAAGGTATGTCCCACTGACCCAGAGACCTCCCACAAGCTGCCACCTCTTGAAAGACCCCACATCTTCCCAGTAGCACCACTCGGGGGCCATGCCTCGATACAAAGGCCTTTGGAGACACTTAAGATCTAAGCAAGAGCTGCCAGATTTTTTTATTTTTGAAAATTGTTGATGAGCTTTGGGTATCGTTGAGTGAGAGTCTTTGTGTTAGTCAGGGACCTCCTGGGACAGGGTCAGTAGGAGGTAAGACCTTTAGCTGACTGCTGTAACCCCAGGGGAGCTGCTGGTGTACTTCCCATCCAGACTGAAGGCCTGGGAACCTGAAGACTCAGTGGCATAGGTTTCAGTCTGAGAGCCAACAGGCCCCAGGCCAAGAGGAGCCAGTGCCACTGTTCAGCCAGGAAAGGCCATTCTGTCTTAGCTATTATCCAGTTCTACCCAGGTGACTAGATGAGGCCTGCCCACTTAGGGAAGGCAACATGCTTACTCAGTCTTCCATCCCAAGTGTAACCTCATCCAGAAACATCCCACAGATACACCCAGAATATCTGTCCAAATGTCCTGGCACCCCATTGTTTGGGCAGGCTGACATATCAATGACATGGTATTCTTCAGGACTGAAAGGGCTCAAGGTGAAGGGCCTTCAAGTTCAAAGTGCATCAGGTTAAAGTAGACTACTGTGCGTTGTGAGAAGCCTCTTGTGCAGCTGTAAATGTGCCTTCTGGTGCCTCAGTTTGATGCTCTGCTTGTCTTTAAGAGAGGATAATCAGGGTGTGGTGTCACATGCCTTTAATTGAGAAGCAGAGAGGCAAGTGGATCTTTGTGAGTTCAAGGCCAGCTTGGACTTCTTAGGGAGTTCCAAACCAGCCACATAGTGAGACCCTGTCTCAATAAACGGAGGATAGGCAAGAGGAACTACTTCCTCTTACAGCGCAGACCATTTTCTGGCCCTTAAGAGTGATACCTAAAATTGAGTCCCATGAAAACCAACTCACCCAGCTTCTGTGTGTTTGTTTTGCTCTTAGGACTTTGTTTAGAGAAGCTGCCTGTTTCGTCCTCTACCAGTAATCTCCATGTGGACCGGGAGCAGGATGTCATCACCTGCTATGAGAAAGCTGGGGACATTGCACTCTTGTATCTCCAGGAGATTGAAAGGGTAAGAGCCATGTGGTACCCTCCTTTCAACTTCACACCCAAATCCAAGTGTGCACATTGTAGCCTACCCCTGGGACACTTTTGACTTGTCTGCCTCTGGGTACAAGTTCTGCTTGCATTCCTGAATGTTATAGAGAAAATGGTCATATGTGTGGTACCTATGAAAATAAGTGGGCCAGTGTGTATGTGCAGATATGACAGGATGGGCTGTCCATACTTGTCACACTGAAACTGGCCTATCACTCTTGTTTTCCTGGACTGAGATTCATACATCTTTGCATGATCTTCCTACCAGTAAGTATTCAGCTGGAGTTTGGGCAGCTTTACCTTGATGGCATGTCATAGGCCTGCCAGGGACTTAGCTAGTCTGTTTGGAGCAGAGACTATCTGGGAGGCCCTAGCGCTCAAGTGTTTGGTCGATGGCTGGGGAAGGAAACATGGCAACTGACAGTAATGTCATACAAGCAGAGACTGAGTGAACAGAGGAGGCTAGAGGCTGGATGGGTCAGGGTTGGGGCCAGGGAAGGCTAGGGAAGGGGTCAGCCAGGGATGCAGTCAGGAATGTAGTCAGAGAATGGGTCAAGGATGGGGTCAGGGACTGGAATCAGGGATGTGGTCAGGAATGCAGTCAAGGATGGGGTCAGGGATGGGGTCAGGGATAGGGTCAGGGATAGGGTCAGGGATGGGGTCAGGGATAGGGTCAGGGATGGGGCCAGGGATAGGTGGGCATCTTACCTATTCAGAAGGATCCCTGTCTTTCCAGTCTGTTTTTTACTAAACTCCTTCACTCACAGCTCAGTGTCCGTTTTCCCATCTATAAAAAGCTCATAAATTAGTCCTACCTCAAGAAATCAGTAAGGTCATGTGGATAAAGACACTCTAGATTTGGAACATATTAGATTCTTGGTGTCACTGATTTGTAATGACAACTCCTAACAGTTTCTTCTGTAACGCTTCCCTGGGGTCTAACCAAAGCTGGCTGTGATCTTAACCCTCTTGGGTCCAGATAAGCATCTGTGAGATTGACATGATAACGAACCTTGTAAGACGTGAACATTGATCAGAAGTGTGCTTTCCATGAGTTTATAGGCCTCGTTTTTCCATGATTACAGGACATAGAGGGACTACCTAAGCCTCCCCCAACACGTGTACAGATATAAGTCTTACATAAATCACTTTATAGTATATTGACGGATGTGGGGAGAATCAGAATTGTCTCTCAGCGGGGAAAGCAGAAACTGAGGACTTGATGGCAACTATGGAGAATCATTTGACCCAGACCTAACCAGCCATAGCTGTAAGAAACAGTGTGAAAGCTGGGTATTGGTGGCACCTTTAATCCCAGCATGGGGGGGGTAGAGAGGGGGAGGTGGATCTCTGTGAGTTCAAGGCCAGCCTGGTCTACAGAGGTAGTTCCAGGACAGGCTCCAAAACAATACAGAGTAACCCTGTCTCAAAAAACAGTGTCAGAGAGTTCAGGTTGGTAGGCCTCTCTGGCTGGTATGCTGCTCTGCCAGAAGGTTCTGAGAGGAGTGAATTTTGTTGTGTCATCATAGATTGTCAGGGAACTGATTGTGCAGCCGGTTTTGAAATCTGTGCCCCTCTCCTTCCTGCCTGCCATGGCCGGCACGTGGCTGTGGAAAACTCAGTTCATTGTAGCTGAGCTCTGCTTCTGACCACACATCCTGGCTTGTCCAGAAACCTTTATTTTTCAGCTTACTGTCGAGTTGTCCGCTTTGGAGCTGCTCTTCCCTGACGGGGAGAAAGGGACTCATCTGTCACATGTGTGTGCAGTGATACAGGAAGTGGCCTTATGGTCTCCTGCCTTTTGTTGTGGCTCCCTGCTTACTGCTGAGTTCTTCAGCGGGACATCAAGGAAATCCATAGTCATGGAATTCAGAAGAAACCTCCTTCCTCCCCTTCTCCGCGTCTTTCTGTTTCTGGTTTTAGGGATCATAGGAGTTAGATTTTGAAAAGAAAATTAAGGCCCCAGGACTCCCAGCAAGTTTGGCCAATTAGAACTCAGCTTTTTTCTGACACCCAGTTCATCTCCGGGACACTGTGTGTTGTGTTGACCTGTCCCACCCCACACCCTCACTTGTGGAAAGCACTCCGAGGTATTGGACTTTGAGAACCTCGGCTTCCAGAACCACAGGCGAGCACCATCTCCTGTCTCCATCAGATCCCAGCCTTTCTGCATGGCTGTCTCTGGCCCTGATTTTTCAGGAGTGCTTCTTATGGAAACTTTGGACCTGCAGGGAGAGAGGCTGACGAGCCAAACATCTGTTTTGTTTGACTGCAGTAGGCACTCAAGACATTTTATGTTGGTCAGTGTAGAAACTAGGGAAACTGGGCTTTGTAGAAGTACAGGGATTCACAGACCTTACTTGCTTTTAAAACTTGAACTCAGTTGACCTGATTTTGAACTGTTAAAGAATGATGCTGGGATGAAAACAGGAATTGACTATGAAAGGGGTAAAAGCCTGGCGCGCCTGGGATAAATAGTGCCTTACTTTCACGCTGTCCTACGAAGGAAGTCTGATGCAGTTTTGTCTTGCCAGTGGCTGGACAGTGGCTTCTCCTGCCACCCTGAGGTGAGGAAGCTGCTGTTTGCCAGGATTTATTGGCATTTTTTTTTTTTAAATGAGCATTGGCTTTTAAGTTCATTCAGTAACAAAAAGAGGGTCTAGGGAGAACTCTTGAGGTTGTTGCAGTGTAGTGGCTAATGTTTCTCCTAACCCGAGGCTCTGCTGTTCTCTGAATCTCCCCGTGGAGCTGGTCTTTTTGATCGCCCGTGTGGGAGCGTGCAGAGGGGCAGTGAATGACCCTTTAGGAAGGGGTCTGATCTAACTCCCATGATTCCTAAAACCAGAAACAGAAGGACATTCCTCTTGAGTCTGCTAGCTTAAGCCTGGGGAGGCCACAGGGCGTAGAATGAGTTGGTACTGGAATCCTGGTCAAGACTCGGCTTAGCTGTGGAAGAGTGAGGCATGTCACCTAGCCTCTCTGTGTTCCGGAACCTCATCTATAAATAGCCGCAGTAACTGTCATACAGTATTTCCCAGTGCACTGTTAGCACACAGCAAATATTAGCATACTGTTCACTACAACCTTTCAAAGTTCCAGGTGCTTAGATGAAAATCTGGATTATTATAAGCACATTGTCTTGTATGTGGAGACAAGTTTATGAAGTATCCTTTCGGAGTCATGGGATTGCCCTGTCTGTTATGAAGCCTGCTCTTTCTGATCCTGGGTTCTGGATTGTTCTTCACACCCACATGGACCTTGGCCTGTTCATTTATTTCTTGTGATTCATCTTTCTGTTTTCATAGCAGAACTAGTGGGACTGGAGTTGTCTAATTTCTTTTTGTTTGTTTGTTTGGTTGGTTGGTTGCTTGGTTCTTTGTTTGTTTAATTTTGGTTTTTTGACACAGGGTTTCTCTGTATAGCTTTGGAGCCTATCCTGGCACTCACTCTGTACACCAGGCTGACCTCGAATTCACTGTGATCTTCCTGCTTCTGCCTCCCACGTGCTGGGATTAAAGGTGTGCACCACCACCACCTGGCCTGGAGTTGTCTAATTTCAAAGGCTTTGAGATCCAGCCTCCCCGGGGATGGTGCTATATCAGATGGCATGTTGATGCTGGTCCCAAATGTGGGGGCGGGGTCAAGGGAGACAAGTCAGCAAAATCTGTGTGTTCCATGTTTGTTTAGGGTTGTCCTTGTCAAGTTAGGGTTATAGAGGTATGGACCAATGATGTTCTCCGATAGTTTGTTTTCTGAAAGAGAATAAAATACAGTAAATACTGTGTGTAAAACAATTTGATCAGACTCATCGAATACCAGCAAATATCATTAACAGTGACACAGGGCAGCCTTGATTAGTTTATATTCACATAGTGGCAGCATGCCAACAGTAAATAAAGTTTTCTGCTCTGTAAGGCACTTCTGGTGGGGCAGTGATATGGATAAAGATGATCTCATCCTTGCTGTCATAACCTGAGCCCTGCTTTTGGCATATACCGCCTGGGCAGCTGGTGGGAGCATTCTAGAGCAGGAGCAGGGCCAGGATGGAACTCTACCTTCTGCTGACCATTCCTTTCTTCACACCCAATTTTAGAAAAGAAGCTAAAGCTAAACTGCAGGTCATCTGTAACTCTTGATGGTCATTTGGTGCTAAAGTTCCAAGAAGAAAGATCAGGTGCCCAAGCATTGCAGATCCCAGCCCAGATTCCTTCCCCTCAGTTAGCTGCTCAGAGGCCTCAGGTCACGACTTGAGTTACAATGTCTGCCATGCAAGAGAACTTAAGTGGCCCAGCTGAGTGATAGATCCAGAGCTGGATCAGATTAAGGTCACTGTGTGTCCTGATTCAAGCTAGGTGCCGCTGCTGATAGAGGCAGGGCTTGAGTTAAGGGCCCATTGAAGTGGCTTTCTAATGTGAGACATCAGTAACAGTGTCCTCCTTGCTCTGTCACCATCATTTCAGTGTGGCTCAGAGCATAGGCCAGTGCACGAACACTTCCTTACGGAAATGGCCAGAGATGAACTGGCTGCTCTTGTACCTCTGGTTTTGAGCCTGACATCTGACTGCCTGGACCTGTACTCCACAGCAGTAACCAGAAGGAAACAGGCATTGTGGTAATGCCTTTGCCTTCAAAACAGTAAAGCATTTTCCTTTCTTTTCTTGATTTTTTTGAGATAGGGTTTCCCTGTCTATCCCTGACTTTCCTGGAACTATCTCTCTCTCTCTCTCTCTCTCTCTCTCTCTCTCTCTCTCTCTCTCTCTCTCTCTCTCTCTGTATAACAAGTTGGCCTTGAATTCAGAGAGCCGACTGCCTCTGCCTCCTTAGTGCAGGGATTAAAGGTGTGCGCCACCAGCTCATGGCCAGTAAAGCATTTTCTGCCTGCCATGTTTTCACTTTAGTAGGAAACTTTACATCACTTTCGTGGTTATATAGTATTTTAACTTATTGTTGGTCTAAACTTGGCAGTGTCCTCCAGGCAGCTTTTTCCTTGCTTTACACTGTTCCTAGGGACAAATTCCCAGAGGTGGGGATATTTTACCATTCTTGATACCATTTTACCATATGCTGGGTCATTAGTCAGTGTTCACACTTTTCAAAGTCTGCAGTTGAGGTGATGCTCTACATGATGACGAATTGTTACAAAGTTATTTTCTAGGTAAACATAGTATGTGTGTACTTAGTTTTCACTTTTCAATTATTAATGGGATTGACATGTTCCCCCATATTTGCTTAATAGTTATTACTATTATTGTTGTTATTTTAAAGAACAGTGTCAGGCCAGTGTGATATCTCATGGGAAAAGGCACCTGCTGCCAAGCCAGAAGACCTGAGTTTGATCCCAGGACTCACATGCTAGGAAAGAGTCAACCCCTACAAATTGTCCTTTAACCTACACACTTGCTCTGCAGTGTGCAACCCCTCTACGCACAATAAGTGGGTAAATGCAGTAGTTTTAAATGATGTGTTGCTGATATATGATTCATACATTGCGTAGTCCTAGTCCATCCATTTGAATTGGATAATCCTGTGTGTCTTTTGTATTTATCTATTTGTTTATATACTTGAGATAGGGTATCACCTGAGTTGCTCATCCTGCTGCATCAGCCTCTGGAGTGGCTGGGACTACAGGCACCATGCACTGCCCCCATCCCCCACCCCTGGCCTTGATGCCACCATGCACTCCCCCCCCCCCAGCCCCATCCCTGGCCTTGATGCCACCATGTACTCCCTCCACCCCCCACCCCTGGCCTTGATGACAATGGATTAAACCTCTGAAACTTTCAGCAAGCCCCAATTAAATGCTTTTCTTTATAAGAGTTGCTGTGCTCATACTGTCTCTTCACGGCAGTGGGACACTGACTAAGATGGAAGTTGGTACCAGGGCATGGGTATTGCTATGACAGGTCTGCTCATACTGCCTGTTGGCAGAATGTAGACTGTGAGAGTTTGGACTAGAAAAGCAGTTGAATGCTTTAAGTGGTGCTTAATGGAGAGTTTACTAGGAGTGTGAAGACGGTGGTGCTCAGAGCAATGTAGATTGTGATGGCCTGGCTCAAGCGGTTTCAGAGGAGAAGAGTATTAGTAAGTGGCCTAGAGACTGTGATGTCTTGGAGAAGACTGTAACTGCTTTTTGCCCTTGTCCAAAAAAATCTGTCTGAGGCTAAATTGAAGATTTTAGACTAATGGCCTTGACAGAGGAGATCTCAAAGCAGCCTACTGTTTCCTCTGTCTTATGATTATTAGTGGTTAGTCTTATGCAGATCTATGAAAATTTGAAAAATGTACAGTTTGGTGGGGGGGGGGGTGGGGCTACCAGGAAGTGTAATGAGCCAAGCCCAGTGCTCAAGGAGATGAAAAGGTTAAAGAAAAGCCTGGTGCTACATGGAACTTCAGGGCAAGACCCCATCCAGCCAAGCTTCCAGATTGTAAAAGGGGATTAAAGAAACGCTTAAGCCAGTGGTTCTCAGCCTGTGGGTCACAACCCCTTTAGAGGTGGAATGACCCTTTCACAGGGGCCGTCTAAGACCATTGGAAAACACAGATATTTACATTACAATTCATAACAATAGTAAAATTGCAGTTAGTTTTATGATTGTGGGTCACCACAACATGAGGAGTGGTGTTAAAGGGTTGAAGCGTTAGGAAGGTTGAAGGCCACTGGCTTAAGCAATAAAAGCCAAAACAGAAGGCCGATGACAGTGGAACTCAAAGAGGGAGCAAGCTCTAGCCCCTGACAGCATCAGGGTTTGGGGGAGCCCAGATACACGGTGGCCACATCTGGCAGCGTGCTGTGGGGCCCAGGGCAGCTTGGCTCTACTACTGCCATGACAGGCTAAACACAAGACAGTCAAAGAGTAGGGCTAAGTTTCAGGCAATACCTGGTTCCAGGAAAGACCACAAACTTGAGACCACCCAAGTACCAGCCAGGAATGGACCAATCAGCATCCAAGGGGAAAATACCTGAAGTTCCAACCATTGTAGATAGGGATCACCAGATACCCCTTAACCTAGAACTCACCCATTCCCTTTCACCAAAACATCCCTAGACAAATGTCAGCCAATCAGGGGTCCTGAACCTTAGAACCTTAGAAATCCAACCTCTACTATGATAAACAAACAACAAAACAAAACAAAAAAACAAAACCCTACCCTGCCCACCTGGACTTGGAGCTTTCCAATTGGACTGCTGTGTTGACATAATGGAGGGTCCAGGCTTGAGCTTGAATAAAGGCTCCTTGCTTTTGCAGATGAGTTCGAACTCCATGGTGGTTTTGGGGAGACCCCTACAATCTGGGCAAAACACTTGGCATCAGGTGCTTTAATGAAGAAGCCGCAGAGCACACCCTTAGGGACCTCACCACCTCAAGAGGACCCAGGCTCTCAGCCAGCATGAGGAGCACTTTGGTGTGGGAGGAGCTCTTTGAAGCCAGAGAATGTGCTGGGCCAGTGTGAAGTCAAGATCAGCTCCAGGAGAGATGACGCTCACGAGCCCTCCGCACTACCCTGCCAGCGTATTTTGTGTACAGGCGTTCAGTACATTACATGAGCTAGTCAGTTCTTTCTTACAATTACATTTGAGTTAGAAGGGTTTGCCCAACTGTAGGTTATTGTTAGTATTCAGAGCCATGCATAAGGGAGATTCAGCCAAGTTGTGGTGTCTAGTTAAATGAATTAAATGCTCTTTCAACTTATGATACATTTATCAAGATTAACCTGTTGGAAATTGTGTAGTTTCTCTTAGAAGGATTATATGTCATGACTAAGAGATGTACAGTTTAAGAAGATGGTTTATCATCTTAATGGAATGAGGCATGTTGGCATAAAGAAACTATAATCATTTCAATAGATTCAAAGAAATCATTTTATAAAAGCCAACACCCTCTCATGGTTAATGAGAAAAGACAGACAACCAGTGGTCTAGAAATGGGTGGGAACTTACTCAGCCTGGGGATAGGATGTATTCCCCTAAGATCAGAAACAGGAAATTAATTTTTTAATTACTTCTGAATAATATGTTAGGAGGAATTCTTTCCAGTGTTTAGGCCATCAAAAACAGTAAAGGACATTTAGATTAGAAATTCCCAAAAATAAATAAATAAATAAATAAATAAATAAAATAAAATTAAAAAAAAAAAGAAAGAAATTCCCTGTTAGACAATGCAATTGTATATATATAAAATCCACACACACAAATCTGTTGAAACTAATAAACAAGTTCAGGAGGCTTATAGGATATAAAGATTAGTACACAGAGTCATGTGTTTCTATACACTAACAAAGAATGATTCTAAATTTAAAATTAGATCATGTCCACTAATGCAAAAGATTAAAATCCATAGGAATGTGTGTAACAAAAAACACTTGAACTAAAAGGAGAAAGGTGGAGGTAAATAGAAAGGGACTCCTCAGTATTTGAAAAGCTATCTCATGCTCATGGGTTGAAGTGCTCGATCTGTTAAAATGACAGCTTTCCCGAAACTAATCCACAAAGTCAATTCAGTAATATGATCTACTTTTTTAAAGAAGAAAAACAAAAGTAGCAAGCTGGTTCAAAAATCTGTGAAATTTCAGCCAAAGCAAGTCTTGAAATCGATGAATCAAGTCGAAAGACCCCTACATTCTGACCCTGCCTGTGTCCTCCCCTCTTAAATTACTACAGAGCCACAGGTTTCAGCTTTGCACATAGGAATGAGTGCTGCCAGGTGGTAAAGCAATCTCAGGGTGAGCAAGGGCCTGGTTTCGGTATTCATCACCACGATCAAACCAAACCCACAAGAAATGGGCACCCAACTATCATCCATCAATCTGTCTGTCTGTACCCATCCATCCCAATCAGGCATTTACATAGAAATATAAAAATGGTGACACAACGAAACTGGGAATCTAAATCTAAAAATAACAGTATAATAAAAATAAATGAAGAACGAGTCAAATTAGGCAGCATGAATCTACTAATGTCACCATCCGTACCGTTAGTTACCATATAAAGTTAAAATATAAAGGTAAAAAGCAATTGTCTCCCCTTTTCCCTTGTATGTGTTTTTATACACACACACTAATGCACAGATAGATAAACTATGTATTTAACTTTAGTGAAACTTTTAATGAATTATGTCAAATCATTTTTCTGAGTGCTTGCCTCAACCCCCCACTACTGGGAAATAAAGTTCTGATTGCAGGACTACTTTGGTTACTTCTGTCAAGCTCTAAAAGCTAGCATTTATGAGGTGGCCTCCTTGGTAAAAGGATTCTCTACTTCATACACATATGCACAGAGATGTGTACATTGTTACTCAGCAGATGTTACGTGGTTTATTACTTTATGGTGGAATTGTAAGGCAGTTTTTAATTTCCTTTGGACTGTACTGAATTCTTTTTGCTTTTGAATAATATAGCATTTCAAAAGTAAAGGCCATTGCCAAAAGGACATGGAGGGTAATTTGGAAATTTTCAGCATTGGACTTCCAAGTTATGCAGCTGTTCCATGAGTCTGGAAACCTGGCACAGTAACTGAACTGGGGAGTTGGTCATGCCAGTGAGTTTTGAAGCTCATAGAAACGGATGCTGTTCTCTCAAGATAGGCGTAAGAGGGGATGGGAAAGTGCCCAGGACATGACTCTATGCTTCTCCATGACCCCAGACTTGACACACTCAAGTAGGAGAAGCCTGCAATGGAATGGAGATGCCTGTCGACCACTACAGAGGTGGAAGGGAGCCAGGGACTTTTGATAAGGCGCTGGGATGTAGTGTAGATGCAGCCATCTGGATTTTGCTCTCCAACGGCGGGTTCTCAGTGTGGTGCCTTCTTTGCTTTGTACCTGGAGGAAAGTTTGTAGATTAGAGCCAGCAATTGCCTCACTCCTCTGTGGAGAGTAATTTTAACCCTTTAGGATATTTGGGTTTGCGTCTTTTAAGGAGCCGCTGCTGCCTTCTAGAATCGGTGTGCTTTTCAAGTGTGCCTTGAGTCTGTCTCTCTGAGACATGCTCACACTTTGTTTGCTGATGTGTGTCTACAGTTCACTCTAACCCAGCTCACAAGTCTCTCACCTGATGAGTTGGCAGCCTTTCCTGTTCTGTTTTTTTCAAAACTAAGGATTGAAATCCCTCAACCTGGTTATCTGTGGCACAAGGTATCCATGGCACAAGGCCATGCTTAGGGGGAAAGGGAGTGAGGGTTATGTCTTCGGCTCTTTCTCTGAAGATTAATGAGTGCCACTCAGCCTCCTGGCCTGAGCCCTGCAGCATGCAGTTTGTCTTTTGGTGAACTGCACAGTCGGCATCAGTTATGTTACACCTGCCTGCCTGCCTGCCTGACTGACCAGAAGACAGTTACTTTCTGCTCTTTGCTGAGACCTAATTCTGCTTCCCCCAGCCTCCCTGGTAACATCTCAGCATTTAGCAGAGACTCCGATTGATGATTGTGCTGACACTATGCTCTGAGCTCTCAGAGCCAGCCTGCTGCAGGGCTGCCCAGATGCCCCTGTGGTAGAAGGCATCCTCTGATGCTCATGCTTGCTCTTGGGCACTGCACCTGTCTTAGCCAGAGGATGTTGGTTGTTCAAGTCTTCCAGTGTGCTTGGAGCTAGGGTTTGAAGGAAGTAGGCATTGATCTGTATTTGATTAGTTTTCCAATTCTCTCCCCTTCTAGGTAATACTAAGTAATATTCAGAACAGAAGCCCTAAGCCTGGCCCTGCTCCCCACGATCAAGAACTAGGTTTTTTCCTAGAAACAGGACTTCAGAGAGCTCATGTCCTCTATTTCAAAAATGGGTAAGCTTTCTTTGTTGTTGTCATTTTTAAAATCTACTTCCTAAGAAGGAAACTAGTCTTTTAATGTGCTGTCTCTGGCTCAGTTGTCAGTACAGGCGGTTTTTAATATGCGTTGGAGAACTGAGAAGATAACTCAGCAGGCAAAGTGCTTGCCCCACAAGCATGAGGGTCCAAATCTACACATAGAACCAGGCACAACAGTCTGGGAGTGGAGGCAGGTGGATCCCAGGGGCTAGCTGGCCAAGCCAGTCTAGCCTCAATAGGGAGCTCCAAATTCAGTGATAATCCATGTCTCAAAAAACAAGGTTAGAGTACAACAGAGGAATGTATGTAATACACACACACACACACACACACACACACACACGCATGCACGCACGCACATGTGCGCACACTCTATGTGCTACAATTGGAATGTTTTATTAAAAAACAATGAGCACTGTTCCTTTTTTGTGTCCTCCCCCCTGACTCCCTGTGAAGTTTGAAGGCAGGAGAGGAGGGAGGAGGACAGTTGGGTGAGTATGAATTCCAAGTAGGGAGCTAATGGGTCTGGTGGAGCTGTGTCTTGGATGTCCTTCCTCTATGCAAATGGCACTCTCTCCACTTTGTTAAGGAAACTCCCGCACACAGAATCCCTTTCAATAGTTGAACAGTTCAGAAGAGTGGATTTTCCCCTCCCGAGCTTTATACACATGGTGACTGCCAGGACCTTTTCTCACTGCCTTTGAGAAGGGTGAAGGGTTGCGGAACGTGGGTGGAAGCTCTCTAATGCACTGATGTCTGTTTTCCTTTTGTGCCGTTCTTGTGAGAAACACGTTTCTTCAGTTGTCCTTGTTTTGACATTGTGCTGCAGGATAGATGTGCATGAAGACCAACAGTAGGTATCTGGTTTCTCTGTAGCTCCTAGGCTTTGCATGGGAGGCTCTAGAAGCCCATCCCCTTCCTCTAGGAGCAGTAATCCAGTAGCGCTTTAACTGACAGAGGGGACACAAGTCCCAGCCTCTGACACAGTGAACGTTGGAGCTGCCCTCTCTTCATTTTCAAGACCCTTAAACCTTGAGGTGTAGCTCTCAGAAGCATGTACTTATTTTTGTATTTGTTGAAAATAAATCCATAGATTCCAAATGGTATTAAACTCTTTGAGAAGAAAAGTCCGCTTTGCTCCAACGTTCACTGGTTTGGCTCAGCACGGCCTGCCAAAGACCACAACAAACATCCAAGGTTTGGATAGCTTGGTGGCTTTGGCACAAAGAGGCTCTCAAATCTGATCTCATCTGACACTGACTGAGATCACCTGAGCAATGACGCATGTCCCCTAGTCTGTTTTCTCTGCTTCTGTGAATGGAGGGAGAGGGAGGGCACAGGAATGTTTTTCTAGTCATCTGTCAATTCTCCTTTTCACGGTAAATGGTGGCCCTCCTCACAAAGAATGCCCAGTCCTTGCCTTCTCTATCTTAACCTGTGGTGATGTGTCGATACGGAAATCCAGGCGGAAAAATGGGTTCCTTTGGGGAGATCCCTGATCAAGTCAATACCTTCTACACTGTGGAATCTACAGGAAATGCCTGGCTGGACAGCTCTTTTAGAGTGTTGAAGCCTGTTTTGGGGAGGTAGGTTGGAAGCAGGACTGTCTGGCTCTGGCTGTCAGTCCCCTGGAATGCTGGCTGCCTACTGGGTACAACTAAGAGGTGTTGATGAGAGGCTTGTGTGGCCCCTGACTCGTTTCCAGCACATGCCGTTTACCAGGGAGTGCCCTTTGCCTGGGCCGCGTGGGCCTGCTTACCTTTGAAGTCTTTCTTCTTTTCTTCTTCTTTCCCTATGTTCTCATACTGCTCTGTGCTCTGCAGACCAGATGCTCCAAGGGTTCCTCCTGCCTGCAGGGTTCAAAGCCGGGCTTGGTCACACGTGTGGGAGCTACTAAGTGCGTGGAGGTGGGAGTGGGTGTAGACACATTCCAAGTGCCCCAGGCTGCCCGACATGCTGGTGGGGTTCTCAGGACCTTGGGGCTGAAAACCATGCAGAGTGATTTCCAATGTAGATGAGTTCGGTGTTCAGAAGTAGAAATGGATAAACATCTTAGAAACTTCCTCACATCCACACTTAGCATCTGGGTCTGAGTTACGGGGATGATTCTTACCTTTCATAATCCGCCATCGTTCCAGGAATGACTACCTCACTAGTGTCCTCAAGCATCTTCCTGAGACTTGCGAACGGGAGCAGCTGCTGATGTCTGACGCTGACCAACCTGCCTTGACTTAGTATTCACTGACCCTCACACCGCTGCCCCCTCCTCTCCGCTGCCACCTGTGACCCTCCCTTCCTGCTCCCAGGCCTCCATCTCTCCCAGGAGTCCTTGGGCAATGACTGGCCTTAGAATGAACTCACTGTCTTTCATGTGTTTCTCTGATCTCCCTGGGTGGCAGCCACAAGCCTATTAAGAATGAAACCATTGCTGGGTGGTGGTGGCACTAAAGGCAGAGGCAGAGGATGTCTGAGTTCTAGGCCAGCCTAGTCTACAGAGTGAGTTCTAGGACAGCCAGGACTACACAGTGAAACCGTGTCAAAAAAAAAAAAAAAGAAAAGAAAAAAAGAAAGAAAGAAAAAAAAAGGGATGGAAGTGTTTTACCAACTGTGTGTGGTGCTGCATACATGTAACATGTAACCTAGCTACTCAGAAGACTGCAATAGGAGGATTGCAAGTTCAAGGTTAGCCTGAGCAGCATATTGCTGTCCTGTCAGAACACACAATCTGAGCTGTGACTCGGCAGTGGTAGGTGCAGGAAACCTGCAGGGTTCAACTCCACCAAAAACATGTCTGTCTGTCTGTCTGTCTGTCTGTCTGTCTCAACTATAAGTATGATGAGGTTTAAGCTAAGTCAATTAAAGTAGAAGCTCCGAGAGAGCAGCAGTCCAAGAGCGTTTGGAGTTCTGTTCTTGCAGAAAGCGAACAGACCACTAATCTCTATTAAGCATGGGCTTCAAAATGGTTTCATATTCCCAGATAATCTTGTTGACCTTTGCAGAGTGTTTAACTCAGCTCAGTGTAGCCTACACACAGAAGGCATACAAAGGCATCAAAGCTAGATAGGGTGGGAACAAGAAGAGACTCAGAAGCTTGCTTTTGAACCTGTTCTGTTTGATATGTACCCTGAGGGTGTTTTCAGTTTTAATAGGGCAGTAGAGTGTGTGTGTGTGTGTGTGTGTGTGTATGTGTGTGTGTGTGAGAGGGAGTGTGTGTATGTATATATGTGTGTGTGTGAGAGAGTGTGTGTGTGTATGTGTGTGAGTATGTGTATAAGTGTGTGTGAGTGGAGTGTATGTGTATGTGTGTATATATATATGTGTGTGTGAGTGTGTGTATACATATGTGTGTGCATGTGTTTGTGTGAGAGTGTATGTGTGTGTGTGTGTTGTCTGCTTGTACATTGACTTATTTATTCATCTGTAAGATCTTTGTACATTAAAAAGTAGGGTTCAGATAGCAAATGATCCCTGTGGAATTTCTATTCCATCAGGAAAATGAATAATTACAAATGGACTAAGCCTTTTAAGAAAGTGGGAGGGGGAGGGAAATAGTATTTTTTCTGTTTTCTTCTTGCAGATTTTCCTTTAAAAGAAAAGGTGTCTAAAACTCAGAGTTAACTTGATATTTTGGGCAGTTTCCTAGTAATTCTTGCTATAACTGGAGATGGATTTTCCTGGGAGGTGCTCACATAGCAGTAGTAGTGTTTGCAGACCAATTCTTGAGCTGAGCTATAGAGAGAGTGATGTGAAGAAATGATACCAGGTGTAGATACAGGAGTGTTACTCACTGCCACCAAAGTGTTGTGACAGTCAGCTGTTTGGCTAGCTGTGACCAGCTCCTGCTCTGGGCTATGGGACGAGGTGGTAAGCAGCTAGACATAGCCCTTGCTTTCAGAGAGGAATCCCATCATTGTGTCTTAAAATAGCTACAGTTCTGAGCCCTTTTCAAATGGAATTGCCCTAGATTTGATGGTTTGGGGGGTTTCCTTTCCTTTTCTGAGTGAGCGGGAGAGCCTGAAATGCATCAGTGTCTAGTCACTAATGAACTAGGGCAAAGGCATGATGGCAAGGTCCTCAGAGGCATCTAGTCCAACCAAGCCAGCCTGTTTTGTCTGCCTTTTCCCCTTTCTTCAGCATTTATTTAGTCAGCAGACATTCACTATGAACAATGCCTCTCAGAGGATTGATTGTCTGGTTCTGTTAAATTTTGACCTATCAGAGTGATGCAGAGCACCCTTGCTTCTTGTCTTAGCTTCACCCGTGAGCTTGGCACCACCTACAGTTATCTGAGGGAATCTCATACCTCGGGTCCTATGGGCCTATACCCATGTCTGTGAGGGATTGCCTCGATAGATGTGGGAGAGCCTAGTTCACTCTGGGAATCACCGTCCCTTGACAGGCAGGTCTGGGCTATATGAGGGAGGCAGCTGAGCATGAGCCTGGGAGTGAGCCAGCAAGGAGCATTCCTTTACAGATTCTTGAGTTCCTGCTTAAGTTCCGACTTTCCTCAGTGATGAATTGTGACCCGAAAGTGTAAGACAAACTGTTTCCAACACAACTTGCTTTTGGTGAGAGTTTGTTATCCTAGCAACACAAAGGGAACTAGAAGAGGACCCCTCAGTCTAGATGTGTGCACAAGAGTCAAGAGAGCAGCTCTGGATGTATCCTCCTCTGAGTGTCCTTTCACCAGGCCTCTGCTGTGCAGGGCTGCTTTCTGTCCCTCTTCTGTCTGGCTCAGGGTTAGCGATGAGGCTGACACCTAAGGAAGTGTGCTATCTGCCTGGCCTGGGATTCTCAGAGCTCCAGTGGCATCCGCTGAGTGCAAATGATACGTTCAGTTGGTACCCAAAGCCATTATCTCCTTCAGGTTTCTGCAGCTCCTCCTGGTCCAGATGGAAGCTATTAATCGGGTCATTACTATAGTAAGCAATGTTGTCTGGGAGCATGATTGACATTTTATTTTTATTAGGTTTCCAGGGGGAGACAATTGAAAACTGACCCACGGTTAAGTTCTCACGCAGCAGCAGGAGTTTGTTAGCTCTTTGTCCAGGTTGTTCTCTGCTTGGTTTGTTTGTTTGTTTACCTGTTGTTGCCTGCCTCCATTCCCTAAGGGATACTGCTTGAGAAGGGCCTTTTCACTGTTTGGGGGGGGGGGGCAGATTTGCTCCTTCAACAGTGCCTGGCCTTTAGACTAGGATAGTTATGGCTTGCAGCTTCCTATCTCATTGCTGTTTCTCTTCCTTAAAAATGGTTCATTCAGTGTATATTATTAGCAGCAGAGGCGCTGAGTGATGTGCAGGGGGAGCAGGCTGTGTAAAGAAAGGTGGCCTGGACCAGCTTCCTGGAACTCACTCTTGGGTGTCGACAGCAAGATGTGCTGAGGCCAGCTGGGTGGTCTCCTGAGCAGTTTCCCGTTGTTGGAGGAGGATGGAGGGTGTTGAGCATCAGTTACTCTTCTGTTGCTGTGATAAAGCCCCATGACAAAAGCAGCTGAAGGAAGAGTTTACTTGGGCCTGTGTTCCAGAGGGCTAGATGTCCTTAATCCTGAGGGATCATGGTAGCAGAGAGAAGCTGAGAAATCACATCTCAACCACACACAGGAATCACACAGTGCAATCAGGAAGTTGGATAAGGTTATGAAACTTCAAATCCCACCTCTAGTGACATACTTCCTCAGGCATTGTTACACCTCCTAAAGGTTCTGTAACTCCCCAAATAATGCCACCAGCTGGGAACCAAGTGTTCAAATACCTTGAGTCTGTCAGGGGACATTCTCCTTCAAACTACCACGGTATCAAAGAGTTTCCTTGATTCCAGCAAAATGGAATAAATTTTCTGGAATCTTTTGCTCTCTACCCCAAGCTTGGAGGATGAATGTCTGTGATATCCTGGCATTATTGTAATGCCTCAAGCAGGCCATGATGGCATCTGTTCTTTCTGGACTGTGTGGACTTCCCACAGTGGGGAATGATTGCCTTTAGTGCCTGAGGGCATTTGCTTCCATGGCTTCCCAGACCCTGACTTTTTGAAGCCTTTAAGCATGTAGTTGAAAGCTCGTGGGGGAGAAGTTGAATATAGAGGCACACAAGATTTAGTGTGGCCTTTGTAGGCTTGTCTCAAAAGTAGGCCATCGAGATGACACAAGTGTGGTGGAAAGAGGAATTCATGTCCTGTCTGGGCAAGAAGGAAGCCAGGTATTGTCCTTGGAGCCTGCCACACTGTAGGGAGCTGCCTTGGTAATTAGTGATGTGTGTGGAGTGGGTATCGCTGCTCCGGCTCTTGCCCAGAACAAACCTCATGAGCCTGCTTCCGGCCTTCCCTAGCTCAGGTGCTGAGTTCATTAGTATGAGAAGAGGGGACAGAGGCCCCACTCTTCTCCAGGGATAATTCCTTTTCATTTTCTTTTTCATTGCCGCTTTTCTCTCCATTCTTACTTTGTATAAATATTTTTAGCCAACACTTAAAATGGTAGAAGGAAAGGCTAAGCTAAAACCCAGAAAATGACTGCAGCAAACAGGGATAATTTATGACTTTTCTTAGGCATTACTAGACCTTTCGATTTAAAAAAGGGAAGGGATTGCCCATTATCATACAGATATCAACATTTTTATTGATATGACAATGTCTGCTATAGATCTGCCCACCAAGAAGAAAGCCTGTGTCTCTGTGTTCTAGCAAAATCCTGCATCTAATGAGAAGATTTAAAGACTAATGACTAAAGACTAGTGTTTTCAATTGACATTTGGTATTTCCACCTTCCTCTCTATTTTAGGTTTATATTTTCAGTTGTTACGCACAGTGCTTTTGGTAGTAATTCTCTGAGTTGGCATGAACACACTGTACCTTTCTTCTCCATCTTTTTCCTTCTGCCTCCCTTTGGCATCGTTTGTGTCCTCGCTGTCTCTGAGCTGGATGGTTGATGGGCCCTAGTAGCTGGTTGGTTCCTTTGAATCTTGAAATGACTTTACTGATTGCAGTCTCCAGTCCTACTCCTAGCCCCAGGCAACTGCAGGGGTTCTGTGTAGCTTTCTTTTAGTAGAAATCTTATATAAATGTAATCACAGCCTATGTAGTCTAGTGTGTCTCGGTTCTTTCAGTATGATGGTTTTGAAGTTCACCTATACTGTAGCATGTATCAAGGACATTCCTCTGTGTGGGTGTGTTCGTGCATGTATTTGTGCATGCCTATGTCTACATGTTCATGTGTGCACTTGTGTGCGTGAGTATGTATGTGTACATGTGTGTGCATTCAAGTGGAAGTCAGAGGACAGCTTGAGGATCATTCCTTAGGAGCCTTTCCTCAGGAGGTCTCTCAATGACCTGGAACTTTACCATGTAGGTGAGGCTACCTGTCCTGCAAGAGTCTAGGGGTCTGCCTGTCTCTTTGTCCCATCTTGCCATTGCTTGGTTACAGGTGAATGCCACTGTATCTGGTTTGTTGCATGGCTTGAAGGGACCTGAACTCACACTTGTGAAGCAAGCATTTGACTAACTTGCATCCTTGGATGCAAGTGGTCATTGTATTGTATCATGAGCTACATGTCACTGATCCATTCACCAATTGATGGCCATTCAGACTGTTGCCACTTACAAGCCACTATAGAAAATGCTGCTGTGAACACTCCTGTACAAACCTTGGAGAATGTTTTTGTTCTTTTGCATAGATTCATAGGGAAGGAATTGGTTAAGTTTTGTTTTGTTTTTGTAGGAAATTGATCAATTCTTTTCTAGAGTGGCATGCTGATTTTTAAATTATAACAATAATGGGAAGCTTTGTCTCAGAAATGTTAAGGTATGTCAGTATCTGAGGAGCAATAGCTCACATCCTTTGGCTTCCACATGTGTGCACACCAGCATATATGTGTGCACACCAGCACATACATGTCATACATGTGCACTCACCACCACCAAATGATATTTTATAGTACCCAGTGTACAGGTTTTACATTTTTTGTAAACTTATTTTTACGTGTTTTTTATTCATTTTAAAACTGCTGTGAATAGAACTGTTTCATTAATTTCATTTTCAAATAATACTTTTTATAAAATATTGAGTTTTTTATATATAGATGTTGTATCTTGCAAACTTGATAGTCTCATTACTAGTTCTTTTTAAAATGTGTTTATTTTGTATATGTGTGGGCACATTGTCAGAGGACAACCTGTGGGAGTCAGTTTTCTCCTTCTGCCATGCAGGTCCTGGGGACCAAGCTTGGGTTGTCAGGCTTGCCAGCAAGTGGCTTTCTTTCTGAACCCTTTTAGTAGCTCCCATTGTAGTTCTTTTCAAAAGGTGATTTAGGTTTTTTTACATGTAGGATTATGCCATCTGTAAAGATAAGCACTTTTGCTGGTCTTCCAGAATCTGGATGCCTTTATATCTTGCCGTATCTCGCTGACAAGAATCCTCAGTCTGGTGCAGAGTAGAAATGCTAATAACAGACATCAAATCTTATTCCTGGTCTGGAGAGCAGCTTTTCGTCTTTCTCGTTACATGTGATATTCACCACGGCCTTCTAATAGCTGCCTCTTCCTCTTATACTTTTAACTTGAAGTGCGTCTTTTCTAATATTAATAAAGCCACTCCATTTCCCTTACAGCTACAGTTTAGTTTTCTGTGTTGTGTGTCCTGTGACTTTCAGCCTGTCTGTGTCCTTGAATGAAACCCTCTCACCCTGTCTCCAATATGCAGCATATTTGATGTTGCTTCTTTGTCTTGGCTCACAGAGATTCCCCTGCCTCTGCCTCCTGGGACAGATTGAAGGAGTTCACCATCACCACCCAGGCTCAGTGTGGCTTTTTTAATCCCATAAACTTACATGCTTTTTCAGTGATGTACTTAATCATACCCACCTGATATGATTATTGAAATGATTGGTTTTATACTGACTCTTTTGTGCTTTGTCTCTATGGGGGGGGTGGTCTTTGTGTTTGTTTGGTTTTGTCTCACTATGGTGACCAGGATGACTTCAAACTTGTGATGCTCTTGCCTCAGCCATCTGGGTGGTAGAACTACAGGTGTACACCACATGCCTGGCTCCTTTGTTAGCTTTTTTTTTTTTTCAATGAATCCTCTATGGATTATAATATGCATACTTATCATCATAGTATTACTTTTTTATATTAGTTACATTTTCCCCCCATTGTGTGTGGTCAGAGAACAACTTAAGAGAGTTCTCTTCTACCTGTCATGTGGGGTCCCAGATAACAAACAATTCAGATTGTCAGGCTTGGCAGTGAGTCCCCTTACCTGCTAAGCCATCTCACCAAGCATATCCACATTAATAATGACTTAATTTTCTCCAACATAGTGTCATTTTTCTCCCTTTCAAAAATTATTGTTTCAAATTTTATGTTTATGGGTGTTTAGCCTACATATGTGTCTGTGCACCGTGCACAGGCAGAGCCCCCAGAGGCCAGAAGAGGGTGTCATATCTATCCCCTGAGACTGGAATTACAGAAGATTGTGAGCCACCATGTGGGTGTGTGCTGGGAATCAAACCTGGGTCCTGTGGGAGAGCAGCCACTGCTCTTAACTGCTGAGCTTCTCACTTTATTGACGCCACTGATGTCTGGGTGTTACAAACACAGCCATGAAGAATACCAGCTTTCCGTTATATCATCCTTTTAAAGTAGAAGTTTTAAAAAGAAAAAGAAATGATGTAGTCTTTTATATTTTACCCACATATTGGCATTTAGCTGCTGTTATTAGTTTATTCCTGGAGAGTCATATTACCATCTGGTGACATTTCCTTGTAGTCTGAAGGACTTCCTTAAGATTTCATATTGGGCAGGTCTGTACTTGACATTCTGTCACTTTTTGTTTGTTTCTGAAAATGCTTGTACTCTGTGTTGATTATAGATAGTTTTACTGGACATGGGGTCTTCGTAGGCAGTTTTTTCTTTCAACACTCTGAGTACATCTTCCCAGAGCCTGCTGAGAAGTCACTGTAACATTCCTGCTGTGGCCTGCATAGAGTAATCATTTGGGTGCTTGACCTTAAAGACTTTGCCACGCCTTTCTTTCGGGGACTGTACTGTGTGCTACGCTTCAGTCTCCTCCTCTGCTTAATGAATTTCTGTTCATTTAGCTCAATTGCGTCACCAACAGCGCCTATAAGCCTGCTTACTGTTCTAGTTACTGATTGGGGATTTCTGTGTGTGGCCATTTATTTATTTATTTATTTTATTTATAGGCAAGGTCTCGTGTGGCCCAGGCTGGACTTGAACTCAGTCTTCCTCTTTTGTCTCTTTAGTGTTTCTTATCAGCATATGTATCACATCAGCTGTGTTTTAGATCTTTAAAAACAATTTCCACAAATTCTTTGATCATATTGAGTGCTATGTAGACATTTTCATGTTGGACAGTTTGGAAAGAATTTTATCTTTTTTTTTTCTGAGCATGGGTTATACTTTTCTATTTCTTTAATGTCTCATAACAGATACAGTCAATGTATGAACAAATGTAGCACATAAATTTAAAAACTGCAAAGAGAATACTGGCATCATATGCAGAAAATGGAGGTAATTTAAAAACTTCCCAGTCATTATAATTAGCGGGGTTATTAGTCTACATCTTTTTCATGTAAGATAGAATAAAGCAATTGGGTAGTTTTGGAAACTCTAATCTTACCATCCCATGTGTCCTTGAGAACTAGAATTTTTAGCATACAGATTAAACATAGAAGTGGCCAAAGGAAAATCATAGTCATAAATTTGAGTGATTGAATTGGAAACATCAGTATGAAGTAAAGAGGTATTTGTAAGGTGTGGGTGGAAGGAGCTGGCCAAGGTGACTGACCCATTATCAGTGAGCATCTTTGGCTTCTATATAGTAATCTTGAAATCCTGTATTCCAATAAAGAGAAATTTCACTCCATTCCACAGATACAGTGTGTCCCAATGAGCCTTGTGTATCTTTACATGGTTCCAGACATCTAGGTAACTACTGAAGTCTAGGTCAAGTGACAAGGACTTGGGCCAAAAATGGAGTAATAGAATTTCAGGAAGGATAAAAGTTGCAATAGGCATATATGTTTAAAGTCATAAATTCTCATTCAGTATTTAGGAAACTAAGTCAGTATCTTAGTTGGGATGTGTGTTGTCATGATAAACACCATGAGCGAAGGCGAGGCGTGGATTTATTTGGTTTATACTCATATCAGTGTCCATCATCAAATGAAGTCAGGGCAGGAATTCCAGGCAGGAACCTGGAGACAGGAACTGAAGCCAAAGCTATGGAGGAAGACTGCTCAGTGACTTGCTCTTTGCTGCTTAGACACCTTCTGTTATCACCTTTAGGTGTTAAAAGGCCTTTATAGTAGGGTAGGGTGAGTAGTGATAGTCTTTTTCCTGTTATATGCGTACTTGATGATTACAAAGATACCTACCCTGTAATAAACACCCAGATGATAAATTTGCTTTCTGTGGCTTTCTGTTTGTATATTTTACACAGTAAAAAGCTTAAACAAAATAACTGAGGGGTCAATTAAAAGTAGGACAGAACAGTATCCAGAGAGGCCAAAAATGAGAGCAGGCTTCAAGGCCCATCAGCTTGCTGAGCTGCTGGTCGGGCCTCTCCTTTCTCCTTGGGACTCTCTTTCCCCAGATGGTGGAGGACATGAGTTCCTGCCTCCTCAGCAGGTGAGTGGGAAGCCACTTGGGAAGGTGGGCAGCTCACCTCAGTGGCCGCAGAGGATGGTGACTTTGGTAATGTCATTATTTCAGGATGTCTTCACAGCTGGGTCTGCTACTGTCCCAGCCTGTGGAGACCAAGATGTGCCCAGAGGAGCAAGTCTTATGGGTTTTCTCATGAGGAAAGGCTGGCACTAATGATAGCTCATAGTGGGCCTTTTTCTACAGTGTGCCAGAAAACCTGACCACCATCTGCAGGGCTGATTATGAGCTCTGTCTGGGAAGAGCCAAACAAACAAACGAAGCATTGGGTGGTAGACAACACCCTCAAGAAGCCTGTCCTGGTGACATAAATACAGACCATTGTCTCCTCTCTAGTCAGAGCAGGGTCAGTCCCACCAGCTGACCCTGTCTTCTGAGCAGTGCCCTGAGGCTGAGGCCATGCAGCAGAACTCTCCCTTGTCCTAGCACGAAGGTCCAGCCCAAGCACTGTCCTTTCTGCTCTCCTCTGGGGTGAGCTTGGCTTCGGTTTGTGGAAATTAGCCGTGTTCTCCATTTTCGTCTGGTCTGTCAGCATGGCAGGGCCATCTTTCAACTCTCTGGGCACTGGAACTATACTGGGCCTGGGTTCAATCCCAGATCTTCTGTTTATTGGCTCAGTGGCCATAGACATATTTCCCTATCTCCATGTGTTAAACTATGCATGAGAAGATTTTGATGGAACATATAAGGAAATCAGCTTTGACTTCACAATGTTTATTATTAAACTAAACATCATAGTGCCTGCTTTTGGCTTTCACCCAGTAAATGTTTCCATGTGCAGTGGAAGGCCAGATGGCAGGTGGTGGGAGTTGGCAAATGCAAGGTTGGGGGATGCAAGGATGCTATGTTTTGAGAAGCAGGTCAGAGCTCTGGGATGCTTTTCCTCCCCATCAGGCAGAGACACTTGTTCCTTTTCTCGGGTGAGGAAATCAAGACAGAGCTGATAGAGCCATTCTTCCTTCTCCGTGTTTCTCTGGCACGTGGACCTTTCCTCCTGTCCCACGCCTCCAGGTGTCTCACATCCAGGCTTCTTTCCTGCTCCCCCTTCTCATGACCACCCTCGACTTTGCCTCTTTCTTCCTGTCCAATTTCAAATTATTAGCCTGCCCCAAGTCCAGCAAGTATCTGAGACAACTCCCTAGGCACTGTGCCGCCTCAGGCTACATGGTTCTGCTTCATTCTTCCCCCAAGGAGAGCATTTGGCATTTTACTCAACAATTTAATGTCAGAGTCCTTCCTTTTCTACTGGTTAGTGGTGGGTGCCTGTAGGCTGCTTGTGGGTAGAGTTGAGCTTAGTACCCTTAGGTTTCCACCACTTCCCATCCCGGGGCCCCTTGTTATCCTTTTTGCTCAAACCCTTGGAGCCATTAGGACCATGACTCTTCAATGCTTAAAGGCCTTTTGTTCTTCCAAATGCTATCTTAGATTTCTGTTTTTCGTTCGCCTTAACTGAAACATTGAAACGCAGCCCCTATTTTCCACTCACTGAAGCGAATGAACTGTACACGCTTGTCCTTGCACCTGAACTCTGAGCGTGAGTATGTGGTCTCTTCCCTCTTTCCGTCCCCATGGTTCAAGGCACTGGGAGAGCAGCGAGCAGCGAGCAGCGAAGATGCCTTGCGCTGGGGCTCGGCCATTAGGACGCGTCTGCCTTCTAGCTTGTCTTGTTTCTGCACTAGCACTGTCTTAAAGTAAATACTAAGTTGGCTTGGTGTTCCGTGACACTCTGTAATCGACCGGCCCCACCTTACGGCGCAGACTATAGGGCACAGCCTGTCTTCCCAATTAAATGGGTCTGAGCAGCCCTTGTCCTGGTGGGAGAAAATACAGTGTGCCGGGATTTACCTCTGCTCTTCACGTGTTTGTATTACAGACTTACAGAACTTGGAATTTCATTGCCAAATCCAGTTTTGTAGTTTGTCCTTGTTCTTCATTAGTTCAGAGCAGTTTCCAAATGTCTGTGCTAAGATAGCACAGCAAAGATTCCCTTTCGCAACACCCTTGAGTCCCCTCATGTTCAGGGTTACGATTGTCTGGGCCCCACCTTGTAGCCTTTGTTGGAAACACTGCCCTGTTCCCCCAGAGCACCAGTCTGCTGGGAGATGTCAACATCATCTTCCCGAGAGTGAACACAAGGACAAGAAAGTTTCTTATTTGCTTCCCATGACATCATCTATCTCTTAGTTATGTCTGTGTGTGTGTGCACATGTGTGCATGCCTGCATTCGTGTGTGCCATGGCTTTTTACCTACTTTACCATCTCACTGGCCCCAGCTTTATCTTATACCTTCATAGGGCAAACCTGTGAATTAGTCCTTATGAGCTGTCCATTGCATTGCTGGCTTTCAAAATCTAGCAGAGTGAGTGAGCAGGTCAGCCAGGGATGCTATTGTCTTTTCTTCAAAATTAAATGGTTCCAAAGAAATAAAGATTTCCCTGTGCTATAAATTGACTAGACAGTAGATTCTAGTGTTTCCCCCCTCTCCCCATGGTAGAGTTTGGAGGATGTCTGAGGGTTTTCCTGTGATTCACAACACCACCAAGAGCATCTGGCGGGGAAATGATTGATTGCACCTCACAGGGGCAGTCCTTCATCCCCGGAAGTCAGGCAGGAACTCAAAGCAAGAGCCTGGAGGCAGGAACTGATGTGGAGGACATGGAGGAGGCCTGTCTTCATGGCTTGCTCAGACCGCTTTCTGATAGCATCCAGAACCACCAGCTCAGGGGTCTCACTGCCCACAGTGACCTGGGCCTTCCAACATCAATCATCAGTCAAGAAAATTGCCCCACAGGCCAGTCTGCTGAGGGCGTTTTCCAGCTTTCTTCTTCAGTGGCTCGAGCTGGCACTGACGGAAACATAGCCAGCACAGAGGATAGTAGCCTCAGTGATGGCTGGCATTTACAAAACACTTCCTCCATGTTTAACTGACCTTGTTTTTACAACCAGTCAGTGAGCTGCAGAGGTGGATAAGAGACCTGGGACAGAGTTTCCCCTTTACAGGAGTTCTAAACCCATGATGATGTTTGGTTCCAGAGTCCTCACCACACTGTTTCATCTCGCAGTTTAGGGTTACAGATAAATATAAAGGATTCTAAACAAATACATTTTGAAGAGCAAATTCCCCTGTGATCGATTCATGGGGTTAGTTTGTTAAAAGTGTTATTACACTGTGGAAAGTAAGTCTTCATTGGATTCTATTAGGCTGCTGGAGTTAAACTGAAGATCATCAAGGGGCTGGTGGGATGGCTCGGTGGTTAAGGGCACTTGTTATTCTTGCAGAGGACCTGGGTTCAGTTCTCAGCACCCTCATCCAGAGAATCAGGGGCCCTCTCTGACCTCTGTGGATATTAGGCATGCACACAGTATGCTTTCATACATCCAGGCAAAACAATCATAAAGTACAAATAAATAAATCCTTAAGAAAAAGCGTATACATTGTTGAGATACAATTATGTTCATGAGGAAGGTGGTTTGGATTGCCTCCCTGATGAGCTTCCTGTGGAGGTGGGTTTTGATGAAGGCTGGTTTCCTTTGACTATTCCCAAAGGTTGGGAGGAAGGAGGATTTGAGATAGGACCCATCTTCCTGTGTTTCCTGTTCCTCGGAGATTTGCGGTCAGGATTAGAAAGAAGAGCTTAGAGAAGGACGAGTTACCCTTGCAGCTCACTCTGGCTTAGCTGTTTGCCTTCTTTACGGCTGCGGGCTTTCTTTCGAATACCTTGTTGAATGCCTTTCTTTATGTCTCCAGATCTGACCCATTTAACATGAACTCCTAGAGGCCACCCTCTGTGCCTGGTTTGATGTGTTCCTGATGCCTCATGTTGCCTGGCCAGCTGACCAGTTATACACTTCACATTTGTCAGGAGGAAGCCTTGGTTGGTGTAGTCATCCAAAAAATGTTGTTAAGCCTGCTACAGCTCTCATTAGGTTTAAAACAAGACATCCAGCAGCCTGGCCTGCTCGTTCACATCCCCGTTTGACATGATTGTCACACCCTTGATCACAATGTCTAGGCTGCAGCTGGCTTACTCTGTAGAGCCCTTTGCAAACGAGGCCAAGGTTGTTGGTTTGATCCCTGGCCCCTGACTACAGAAGCCATCTGTCTTCATGAGGGCACGTCACTGGATCTGAGGCACAGAGTGTGTTCAGAGGGAGAAGTTAGGCTCTGCTCTAGGAAACCCAAGTGTCTTTTGATAGCAGGAAGCATGTAGTTCTTTCATTTCCAATCTGGATATCTGGAAATGTGAGACGTTATAAAAATAGATGATACCAAGGTTTACAGACCTGAAGGAGAAGCGAGATAGATTCTCGAGCTGGGAGCCGAGGGCAATTGACCTTCTGAAGATAGGTGGTACATCTTTGTGTTCCTACTGCTGTAAATGTTGGGAGTGTCCACAGTGGAGGATAGGTGTATCTTGTGATGTGAGAATCTGCTTCATCTGTCATCATCCTGTCCCATCCTGTCATCATGCCCCCCTCCCTCAGAGTGCAGGCTCCTGTTCACTCTTTTCTTTCTTGAGGGCTTCCTGGCTTGCTAGCTAGCAGTGCCCTGCCAGCTCTGTGAGGCTGTTAGGACCAGATCTGGGCACATCATAGAGCCTTTGCTCTTAAGGTGTTTGCTTTGTCTGGTGCACTAACATGTGGCAAGTGCTGTCTAGGCACATGTTTGCAGCTGTGCTGGGAACCCCCCAGGAAGCAATAGCTGCCTCTTCAAGAGGGAGCCAGGAAACTTCCAGAGGAAACCTTGGCTTTGATTTTGAAGAATGGCTAAAAGTACCTTGAACTCTGGAGACCAAGAGAACCATACAGACGGACAAGGACAGAAGGGTTTTCCTAAATGGCCCGGAAGTTTCCTCCTCTCCAGACTTTGACATCCCCATTGTCCATACAGCTCTCTGAAACTTGTTGGCTTTAGATCATGCCAGGTTGGTGCTCTGGTGTAGGAGGGAAGCCTGCTCGGCCTCCATGCCACACAGAACATGGCTTAGGGTTTTAGAGGATATGTGGTCCCTATCTAGAAGGGAAAGAGGCAGGTAGAAAGTGCACCATCCACAGACTTGGGCATTTGGCTCTTTGTGGTTAAGTAGATATCTAGCCAGCTGCTGTTTGAAGAACTTGAGATATAGTTGTAAGCCAAACGGAGATCTGGGTCATGGAAACACTTCTCTTCTTATAGTGTGCGAAGCTTGCCTTAGCTCCACAAGGCCAAGATAGCACCTTCTGGTCACCAGTGCATCCTCAGGGGCATGCTGGAGTCTGGTAGAAAGATGCTCAATGATTGGTGAAACAACCTAGTGCTTGAGCCACTCAGTGCCTGTCAGTAAGAAAGAAACTAGAAAGGGCCAGACTGCCTCTTCGCTCAAGAGATCTATTGCTGACTCACACTGTAATTGATTTTTGTTTAGAAATTCTCTACCAGAGACTTTGAAATTGAGTTTACTCTGGAAGGGCTTTTTTTTTTTTAAGCACCCAGCGATTTCACACTGAATGTGAAGGCTCCTGTTTGCATCCCAACTGAGTTTTCATGGCAACTGAATTTATATTACTGCCCTGAGTCAAACTTGGAAGTCAGTAGAATTCTTAGAAATCCTTGATGGGGCTGGGAAGATAACTTAGGGGTTAAGAGCACTAGCTTGTCTTGCAGAGGACCAGGGTTCAGTTCTCAGGACCCATGTGGCAGCTCTCTGTTCCAGGGTACCTGAGGCCTTTTACTGACCTCCGTGGGAACTGCACACAACCCCATAAATAAATAAATAAATAATACATAATGAAAGAATTTTCTTTTTCTTTTCCCAAGAAATGAAGGGGGCTGGGGCTGGAGAGATGGCTCAGAGGTTAAGAGCAGTCACTGCTCTTCCAGGGATCCTGAGTTCAATTCCCAGCAAACACATGGTGGCTCACAACCATCTGTAATGAGATCCAGTGCCCTCTTCTGGCCTGCAGGCATACATGCAAACAGAACACTATACATAATTAATAAAGAAATGAAAGGATAAATAAAAGGAAAGCATTGAATTAAGCCAACATCCTCTGAAAGGTTCTCAAGTCCTCCAGGCTCTCTCAGCCTTGGTTTTCTGGTATGGCTTAATGTTGGAGCTCTTTCCAGAATATGTCTCCCTCTTGTTTGGTAGCTCACAAGAACACAAACAGCAGTTAATATAACTGTTTAGGGATGTAAAACAAAGTTTATGCTGTTGGAAGCTTATGCTAAAAAAAATGTGCCTTTGGAGCTCAGCCTTAGGGAAAGGTACTGCAGAGGGAGATGGCGCCTGGTGAAAACGTTCAAGAGGGAGGATCTTAATATAAGATCAAAGCATCAAGACTACTGCAGGGAAGCTTCTAGATATTGGCATAAGCAAGAACCTTCTACAAAAGACTCACATGGCATAGGAGATAATTTCAGGAAGTTGACAAGTGGGACTGTTTACATTAAAAAGCTTCTTTATAGCAGAGGAAGTGAACACCAGAGTGAAGACAAGCCCACAGAATGGGGGGGAAATTCCTTGACAGTTAAACATTAGACAGGGACTTATATCTAGAATACATAAAGAACTGTAAAAATAAAAAAAAAAAAATTAGCACATCCCCAAATCATTAAGTAGGCAGTTGAACTGAGTAGACAGATCTCAAAACACTGATGGTCAATCAATCAACATTTGAGAAAGAGGTTATTATCATTAGCTATTAAGGAAATACAAATTAAAACTGTTTTAGATTGCATTTCACCCTAGTCAGAATGGCTATCATCAAGAAAACAGAGGACAACAAAGGCTAGTGTGGTTGTGGGGAAGAGGAACCTCTATTAACTGTTGGTAGAAATCAGAATAGAGGTCCCTCAAACCTAAGACCAGAACTGCCATAAGACTCAGCTGTACCATTCTTGGGTATGTGCCCAAAGGACTCTTAAGTCAAAGAGCCACAGAGGTACTTCATGCCCATGTTTACTGCTGGTATAGTCACAATAGCCATGATATGGAACCAGTCTAGATCCCCTTCAGCAGAAAAATAATATAATGAAAATGTGATAAGTACACACACTGGAGTTATAGTCAGCTGTGAAGAATAGTGAGGTGACATTTAAGGAAAATGGATGGAACTAGAGATCATTATGTAAAGTAAAAAAGCTGTACTTAGATAAGCACTAAATTATCTGTCATGTTTAAGTGTATGTTAATGCATGAGTGTGTGTGTGCGTGTGCGCCCGCACTTGTGCATGTGTGCATGTCCATGTGTGTGTGTTGAAAGTAGAAAGTGAGTCACGAAAGGGGAAAAGAAGGGGGGGCACTATTGGAGAGGGGAAGGGATCCAGCCAGAGGAAGACGGAGAGAATTGGAGGATTGAAGATGAGTAAGAACAAGATACAATTATGAAAATGCCATAAAGCAGCCCATTACTTATATGTTCACTTAAATTTTTAATTTAAAAAATAGAAGGAGGACCATCTCCTGGATGGAGATGGTACCTTTCCAGTTGTGTTGACAACCTGCAGGGCCGACGTCGACTCTTAGGAAGTAGAGAGGCCTGGAGGGTGAGACTCTAGAGAATGAAGATAAAAGCAGGCCGAAACGGGAGGAGAGAAGCGGGAGTCAGTGAAGGGCAGAGGAGACTGTTGCCACTGTGAAAAGTGGTGAGCTTGACCAAGCGTAGGCGCGGGGACACTGGCCAGCTCTGCCTACTGGGCTGGGCACAGCACTGGTACCAGGAGCGGAAGTCGTATGGCCTGCCAGTTGACTGAACTCACAGCTGGCCCTGGTGGCTGTAGGCCCTTTCCACCCGGTCTTAGCTGAGTTGTTGGAGCTGCTCCAACCTGAGGGAAACACACCCGGTGCAGAAAGCTTGAGGAAGCAGCATGGAGGAGGCGACCCAAGTTCGGACAGCTTGCCAGAGTGTATGCTACTTGGTACTGGCACAAACATTACCATAATGAATTCTGACATCATTGCATGTCTCAGTCAAGGGTGTTGAAATGGAGCAAATGACCTCATGTCAGGGGTCTGTGGAAACTCTCAAAACCAGGGAAATTCCTTGGTGCTCAGGGTTTCAGCTTAGAGTGGAAACTTTAAGCAACAGTTTGTTCCAGATGTTTAATGTTTGTCCAGCATTTTAGGGACAAACTAATAGTCTAGAGATATGAAAGCCATCGTGTGGATTTTTTTCATTTCCCTCATACTGGGTGATTTTATGACATTTAGGATATAATTCTTGCGGGCTGATTTCCTTTTACTATCATGCTACCATGATTAAACATTTAGCTTTGTTCTGTTCAGTGGCAATTTGGAAGTGACTGGGGAAGTACTATGTGGCTTTAAAATGTTTGTCACTGACTATTCACTGAGAACTGTAGAACTTGGTATCTGGGGTGCTGGGACCTTCCCTGATAGGTAAAACATGCTAGCCATTACTCTGCTGCCCATCCACACTGCCACCTTCATTCCAACAGGCTCAGCCCCACACCTGCTCCATTCTGCAACTGCTCTGGATTCTTTGTTTGTGAACAGAATCCTTCTGAGCTGGGGAGAGCTTGATTCTAAATCCTGAACACGATCCAGAAGCAAGCTGGGAAGAGGGGCAGGCGGCTTGCCCTCACTCCAAAGGCTTCTTGGGGAGTCAGTATCTCTAGCTGGTTTCCCTTCATCAGGCTCAACCTCCTTCCGTCCTGGAGATTTTTGCATCCCTCCAGCAGAGGGCCTCCGTCCTGCATGAGAGAAACCACAGCCAGCCAGAAAAGGGAGTCGGATTTCTCTAGCCATCTTGTATCAGGTAGCCGAGGGCATAACCGTTGGGCATAGGGCTTCTTTACCTGGCCTAGTGGATTTGCTTTCCAGTTTGAACCAGTGTCTGAGGAGCATCTCATTAGCTATCATCACCAGAACACAGAATTTATGCAATTTGTGTATGTGAAGTAATTTGCCTATCAGCAGCATAAAATACAAATCTGAGCTCTTGGGTCCATGTTTGTTCTTTCCTCTCGAGTCATTTCTGCTTTAGAGCTTATATTTCTTCTGCCCGTGATGGAAAGTTCCCAGCTTGCTCTCTTGCCAGGCTTTGAACTTGAGCAAGCCCTTTCACTCCTATGTAAGCTAGATTGTGCTGGATCATTTCTGGCTAGAAAATTCCATGCTTTTATAACTCTATAAATAGTTCATTCTGTAAAGAGGACATGGGAGACGCCCCCAAACGACCAGGTTCTATTTGTAGCCTCCCCACAGTTATAATGTTTTGCTTTTATGTGCTTGTTCAAGGTCTAACTTCCCCAATGGCAAAGCAGTTCTTTATGAGGGTCTATCAGGGTCTCTCCGGTGACATTGCCTCAGGCAGGCCCTTACTTCATCAGTCCAGAGTGCCACCCTTGATGTACACAATGGGCATTTAATCGGTGATCTGGAAATAAAATTAGCTACCGTAGCCATCCCCATCCCTTTTAGCTATAGCTGTTCCCTCCCTCCCACATTACTCTGAAGCACTGAGCCTCAGCCCAGAGCACTGTGCGTTGTTGCCCATGAACACGAATCCCATAAAAATAAGTGAAGGGATGGGCAGAGTAGATTGCATGTCCCAGGGCCGATTCCCCAATTCTTGTTCATGCCTCGGAACATAGGTTTCTCTTTTTATGCCACCACAAAGTGTCTGGCCTGTCATCTCATCTGTGTAGGCGAGGGGGCTGGGGAGTATTTACATACTGGGCCAATCAGCCATCGTCTTAAGTTCTGGGCTGTTCTCGTGAATGAGCACCCTGGGAAGTCACGTGGGCATGAGGTCTGAATCAGCCACCCTCGTGGTGCTTGCATCTTACAGAAGTTGCATGGTTTAAAATGGCACCCGAACAAGAGTTGTCTGTCACAGCCTGCAGAGACTGGCCGCCAGTGTTGCACCTGCTGACCGGTTCTGTGACTCTCTGGGAAGAGGAGACGGGTTCTAATGAGCATGTTATAAATATCACCAGGTTATGTTGTAGATGGTGGCAATGCTCAATGTAAAGGAAATGGCTAAACACCAAAGAGACCAGACCCAGCACTCCGAGAAGAAGATGGGGCCTGGATGTGTTAGCCAGCATGTTCTAAAAACTTATTTGTCCTCAGCGAAAGTGTTGCTAGACATGTCTTGTGGGGCATGTAGGATGATGAATGGAACGCGCTCTGATCTCAACACAGGAAGCCCAGGCACCAGTCAGTACACACTGGCCCTCAGAGAGGTCTTTGGCCCTTTGCTTCTTTTTGACAGTTCAAGGTTGGAGGTTCACATAGTAGACATACTAGGCAGTGATTTTCTGTTCTAAAAGATTTGGAGAGATTAAGTGAGGCCATTCCTCCTTTTTCATGCCCTTTCTTTTTAGCATGAATTTTCAGCAAGAAGCCTTACCCACATTGCATGCAGTGCCTTGCTGATGTCCTCAACTGCCCAGTGTCACCACCCTCCTTTTAGGTGAAAAAACAGACTCCAGGACCCACTCTAGCGGGGGCCACCGTGAGTTTGAAAATAGACTCTTGGGAGACATAGGTTACTCTTTTTCTTTGCTTCAGAACTGATTTTCACGTTTTGTCTATTTGAGGAAATTTGATTTAGTATAAAAGGCACATACACAAAAATCATTAGTGTTATGTCAGTTTCTCAAAGACAGTTATGTGTAGACTAATCATTTGCTTGAATTCTCGCTGCCAGCTTTTACATAGACGAAAATGCATTGGAATGTGTGCATAAAATGCTTGACATTAGTACGTGCCCCATGGAAACCTTGTCAAATTCTGTGTGCACACAGGAACTTGACGAGAGGAGTCGGGAGATTTAGGGAGCTTCTCAGAGCAGTGGAAACGAGAACGACGCAGAACCTGCGAATGGTAAGTGGGACTGACATTGGTCGCATGGGCATCGACATTACACACATCCACTTAAGACTGTGTGTGAGCAGTGATTCACCCACTCTAAGAGGACAGTTTAGTGTTCCAGCATGTCTGATACTCAGTTCTAGAACACTGCAATCACTCAATGAAACCCCAGTCTCACTAGGAATCGGTCCCCATTCTTTCATCCCCCTCATTCTTGACAGCCGCTAATTACATTTCCCTTTCTGTAATTTGCCTATTTTGAACATTTCACATAGTCGTACAGTATAGCCTTGTATGACTGCCCTCCTTCATTTAGCATACGACTCTTTCATAGTGCCTCAGTGTTTTCTTCTCCTTGCCGAATACCATTCTGTGTTCCGAGCCCACGCATTTTATCTCCCCAGTCTCTTCATTGGGTTGTTTGTTAGCACCAGTGTCTCTGTGAGAACACCGTGGACAGGTTTTGAGTGGACGTGTGTCTTCTTTCTTACTCTGCACTATGGAGTAGAACTACTGGGTCATATGAAAACTCTGCATTGAACAGTTTAAGGAGATTCTGTTTCCCAAAATAGCTACCCCATTTTTCATTCCCACCAGCATCTTTCTCCAGAGCCTCGCAGCTAGCCCTTGTTACCTTCTGTGTGTAGCCATCCTAGCAAGTGTGTGATGCCGCCATGGTTTTCACCTGTATTTCCCTGATGGCCTCCTGTTCTCTGTGTTCTCTCTTGAAGTGTATACTTTGCATCCTAAAAAAGGTGGGATGAGGGATGAGGGATGAGGCCCTCCTGGATGCCCATGTGTGGAAGGGGTCAGATGTGTGCTTTTAATTCATATTAACCATTGTAGGACATGCAGATGAGATCCTCAAGTACTAATTGTTCGGATAATGATATGACCATAAAACTTATAAGAGAAGTACAAAAGATAGTCTATCTCATATAAACTCTGTATAGTTTAATCATCAAGTGAAGCCTATTGCTCACTGTACTAATAAATGTCCTGTGTCACAATTACTATAACAACCCTATATAAATCTGCAGTCTGTCTATTATTATCCATGTTTGTCCTTAATTGGACAAGGCTAAGATATTTATATCATGGGAAATACAGAGAGAGCTTCACTTGGGTGTCTCTAAAGTTTTAGGATGTAGAAATATGATTTATGGGACTAGGCAGCTATATAGAAGGCTTTTCTAGAATATGTGGTTGAACTACATAAGTAACTTTATACACACACACACCATCAAGATCTTATCAGGTCTTTAGTATTATATATTGGTTTACTTATATTCAGGCAAAGCATTTTGAATTTTTAGGGTTCTTTAAGGCATAAGAGCATGCACTTATATACATGAAAATTGTTGCCAGATATATTTTCCTGCTATTTTTTTTTATTCTCAGAATTTTATGGGACTTTTCAGTTGATCAATTTGAATTGCCTTAAAAACATACTGAGGAAGGTTAGTGTTTCAAAATGGAGCATTTGTGTTGAGCCTCAAAGATGATAGATAGACTCTTCCATTGTTTTCTTGAGGTGAGCAGGAAGGGGCCTCCTCGAGTCTATGTGGTAGCTGGAACTGCCCTTGGACACTCAGCCATCATCTGGTTGTTCCATGAGGGGAGACATTTCCCACTGTGTCACTCTGAATCAAGGCGTGCCTGTGCTCACAGCTGTTGGGCCTGTCAAGTGCTGCTGACCATTTCTGGTCCATCGAGTGCTGCTGAAGGAGCACATTAGGCTTATCTGAGAAACTGCAGAGTCTTAATTAGGGTATCTATTCCTGTGCAGAGATAGCATGACCATAGCACATCTCATTGTGGTGGCAGCTTACATTTTTAGAGTTTTAGTCCATTATCGTCATGCCAGGGAGCATGGTGGCTGGGAGTATGGGGTTATTCAGGAAGACATGGCGCTGAAGAATTCTACATCTTTATCTAAAGGAAACAGGAAGTCAACTCAGACACTTGGCATATCTTGAACATAGGAGATCTCAAAGCTCGCTCAGACAGTGACGCCCTTCCTCCAACAAAGCCACATCTCCCAATAATGCCATTCCCTATGAGCTTAAGGGGCTGATTACATTAAAACTACCACAGGTGGCTTTGGTTTTAGTCAAGTGCTCTGCCAATGATCTACATCCTGAACTATACTGAGGAATATCAAACAAATACATGTCCTCATCTACAGCTCTGTAATTCCAATGGAGCCAATCTGCAGCAGAGCCTAGGAATCTACTTTATAACTGTATGATTCTTTTTACTTTAGGTAATAATTGCAAATGTATGATGTGTTTATGAGATAGTAAAGTTGTTTTGTGAACTTTATTTGATATGAAAGCATAGCAGAAAAGGGATTTAAAAGTATATTCATATCATTTCACTCCTAGGTACTTTTGCCAAAGAGTTTAAACAAGTTTTCAAATACAAACTTGAACATAAATGTAGCATCATTTCTAACAGCCAAAAACTGGAAACAAGCTGAATGTGTGGACAGAATGGGGTGTGTCTGACTTGTTAGACAATAAAAGGTGTGGATACTATTAAACGAAAACATGGATGCATCTTGAAAATGCTGCACTACATAAAGAAAACCGATCACAGAAGGCCCATATTATATCCAATTTTATGAGAGCTCCTAAATGGGCAAATCCATAAAGACAGACAACACGTTAGTTGTCCTGAGGGTTTGAGACAGGGGAAATGAGAAGCCACAGCTTAAAGGGTATAGGGTTTCATTTTGGGGTGACGAAAATGTCTTGGAACTAGATAGCAGTAAGAATTGCACAACCTTGTGAATGTACTAAGTGCTGTTGGATTGTACCCTTTAAAACAGTTTCATAGTGGATGGGGGGGTTGGGGAAGGTGAGGGAGAGAGGGGGAAGAGAGGAGATGAGAGGAGAGGAGAGGAGAGGAGAGAGAGGTTCTTTATTCATTTATCTCACGGCCATAGCGAGTAGAGGGTGATTCTGACGGCCGACACTTTCAGCAGAAGCCATTAGCTTGTATGACTGCAGTGAGATCAAAGCAAAGCAGTAGTTGAAGGCCCAGGGAAACAGCTCAGGTACTGTGTGGGTCCTGGAAATTGGGTTCTTATGAGATCTTTACAGATGGCTCAGTTGGGGGTGATCTGGGTTCGTTATTTTCAAATTTTTATAGACATTTAAAGGCAGTAGGTTCTACACAGTGATAATCAAGAAAATTTGCCTTTACCCAGTGGTTCTCAGAAGCCACCAAGCTAATGATTTTGTTACATTTAAGTTTCCTTGGAGAGTTTTACGGAGTTTCATATGGATGAAGCCTAGCGAAGCTCTCTTCTGGAACACATTTATTTTAAAGCTCATTCTCCCAGAGCGTCAGCACTCTTTGTATCTTCCCAAGAACACAAAACCCAATGGAAAACCCATTTCCTGAAGTTTTCTTTTGCAGCTCTGGGTGATTATGGATTGAATATCCTGGGGTGCAGGGATTCTGTTTGAAAATGTGTGTGGAGGAGACATATGCACATGTATGCACACACAGAGAGTGGGGAGGGAGGGAGGGAACAGATGTCAATATGCCTTTACCAACAAGACCCTTCTTAGTCTATGCATACCCTGCGTATTACTTGGGGTAATGTTCTAGGCAGTGTAGAGGATGCAGGAAAGCATCTGCACTAGCTAGAAACACTGGGTGTCCCTGGGTTCCCATGGGGAGGTAAGAAATACCCACCAGCTTTGTAGAAGGCTCCTTCTCACTAGAAGCCAGGAGGTCCCAAATGGACTGAAAGCTGGGCTCCCCACTACCTAAGTGCTGCATCCTGTGGTGGGACAGTTTGAGTATTCACAGTGTATATCTGGCCATGCTGAGATCCACCCCGCCATCCCCCACCTCTGCCCCTCAGAGGTAACCTCTTGATATCGAGTCCTGGCTTTTCTCTGGGTTTGAGCTGTAGCAAGCAGCTGCTGCAGGGTGATTCTGTAAACATCTGCAGTTTCATGTGCATTTCACCCCAGAGCTCGTTGAAAAGGCTTAGCAGTGTGTTTAGTTATTCCGGGTCTAAAGCCTGTTTAATGCGTAATGTAGACAAGGCCACATTGGAAGTGCATGAACTTTCTTAAGCGGCTCTTCATGGCTCAGTGGTTAAGTGTAGGCACCGCTCTTGCAGAGGACTGGGATTCGGTTCCCAGCACCCACACATGCCAGGTTGGTTACAACCTCGGCAATTCCAGCCCCATGGGGATACAAAGCTTCTGACTTCACCTGCAAGTGTGTGTCCATACCCCCCAAAGCACTTACTCGTAATTAAAAATAAAATAAATCTTTTTACAAAGTGTTCAAACATCTTAGCATATTATATTTGCTTTTGCCATAAATGGGTGTGGTTTTCATATAGAAGTAAACATTTAATTCTGACCTTTTAAACTCTGAGTCTTGCAGTAGTGTCTCACACATAATGACAGCTGATAGATGATAATGATGGAGTGGATGATAGAAAACATTAATAATCATGTTGTTCTTCTTTGTGTTCCCAGACAATAGCCAGGCAGTTGGCAGAAATCTTGTTACGGGGCATGTGTGAGCAGAGTTACTGGAACCCCCTGGAGGATCCTCCCTGCCAGTCACCTCTAGATGACCCTCTCCGGAAAGGAGCGAACACCAAAACCTACACACTCCCTCGCAGAGCCCGTGTCTACTCAGGAGAGAAGTATGGGACCCCATGTCCTCAGCTGGGGACTCTGGGATGGGAAGGGGGTGTGGCAATGTTGAAGGGCAAGGAGGAGAGCACAGGCCAGGTTTTGCTCATGTGGAATCAGATAAGAATATGAATTGACCAATTCAGCAGAGCTACCACACCACTGTCCACAACTCCAGCAGATGTCCACGTGAGTGGGTCACAAGTCTCCTCTCAGTGCCGGGCCACCTTCCCCAGCTACCTGCTGTCTGTGCCAGTCTGTGGGATTCTCACTCCCAGTTATCACAAGATGCCCAGCATCACACAGCAGCAGCAGCCACTGCTTATAGCCAGAGATAAGAGGCATTTATGTCTTCAGCAATTCCCCCCTCTTTTACAAATCTTGTCCTTAGCCATACCCTGTATAAGACAGCAGACAATTTACCAGCAGTGAAGAGGAGATGTCTCTTTAGAACGTTTTTACTTTTTCAAGATTCTAATTTGGGACTTGGTTTCATTAGAGGAAAATGGGCCAGAGGGCCACTGCCTCCTCAGGCCTGAGTCTTCTCTGGTCAGGAGGATGGAGGATGGAGAGACGGGCTGGGAGAAGTTCTCGTATTTCCACACTGCCCCTCAGAGTCGTTAGGGTTCCTCTCTGCGTGTTGCTAAAGGACAAGGCCTGGTGGTGTTTCTTCTCTCTACAGAGAGAAAACAGACACTAGTTAGTGACTGATGTGGGGACCTCTCCAGTGCTGCCACACTGACAAGGTGCTGAGGGACCACAGGCAGCGCTTTGGAAACCCTGGAGAGCACGCTGTGGGACAGGCCACCTGGCGTCTGGCCTTCCTGTGACACCCGTGGGTTTTCTTTCCCTCATGGTCATCTTACTCAGTTTGCATCTAATGTGCATTTGGACAAGGGGACACGTTCCTGGCTTTTCCCTGGGACTTACTCTACTTTAGTTTTGATCTTCATTTTTCCAGCCTTGCTAAACCAGTTTGCCTGACTTAGAGGCTGTGCTTCCTCTTCAGGCCTTGTCTGCACTCATGAGACACCTGCTCTGGCCCCTTCCTACTCACTGTGAAGTGCCGACTCCCAGGAGGGTCATCCAGAAGCAGATTTGAGATCCAAATTTTAAATGACTTTTATGTCTTCAAAGCAGTCTGGGTTTGTTTCCCACTTTAGACACTTCTGAGTAGCCTAGGTGTCAGGTACACAACATTCTTGGTTCCTAGCCTTCTCCTCCAGTGACACCCGGGTGGAGCTCTGTCCCAGGGCAGCCTTACCTCAGAGACAGAAACTCTCCTATTTCGTTGGCTACTCAGTGCTTCCTAAACAGCTGGCCTTGTCACTCTTCTGACACCACTCAGAATCCAGGTCCTACCTTCGTAAGGAGGGTTCCGGGGTTGTTCCTGTTTTACTGTCCTTAACTCACTTAATGTGGCTCACCGACTCAGAGCGTACATGCACTAGCTTCCAGTACACACACGCTTATGAATGCGTCCCCCACGGTGAGTTGAGACTTCCTACTTGTCCAGAAGTAATGCCCACTTCTTTTTGGTGTCACCCTTTCTCCCAGCCCCTTAAAGTCATGTTCTTCCTTTGGATCCCTTTGCTCATTCCTTTTATAAATAAATTTTAACAGCATTGGGATTTTGATTGGAATTGCCTTAAACTAGTAACTTGTGAAACAATGCAGGTAATACTGGTATCTAAATAGTATTGCGTCTTCTGGTCTGTGAGCACAAGGTGGTTTTTATTTATTTATACGTTTAAAACTACTTCAGCAATGATCCATAGTTTCCAGGGTGTAAGGTTTATGTTTCTTTTGTTAAACATATTCCTAATTGTTTGGTTATGCACATGCACAATTCTTTTTTCCTTTACTTTGGGAGAGGATGTGTGCTGTCCAGTTTTTATTGTAAAGGACACAATCTACAGTCATTTGGGAAGAGGGAGCCTTAATTGAGGAATTGCCTAGATCAGACTGTCTATGGGACATTGTACCATCCCTATGCAAGTGGGCATGGGCTGTGTAGGGCACTTAGCTAAACATGAGCCTGTGAGACAGTAAGCTAGACAACAAGCCAGCAAGCAGCATCCCTCCATGGTTCCTGTCCCCAGGTTCCTGCCTTGTCTTCCGTTAGTGTTGGAATATGACCTAGGAATTCTAAGATGAAATAGATCCTTTTCTCCTTAAGTTGCTTTTGATCATGGTTTTTATCACAGAGAAGCAAACTAGAGCTGGGTGCCCTGCACAGAGCACTAGACAGAGCTGTTCTACTGAGCCATATCCCAAGCCCCAGAACTGTTTCAGTTTTCACAAATTTCAACCCACTTTTAACTTTATTATAGATTTTAATATTATTCTTTTTTCAATTTAAAAAGTTGGCTGTTTTATAATTTCTTACAATGTGTCTTGATAATATTCACACATACCCCAATACTCCCAGATACACCTCTCCCCTCCCCACCCAACTTTGTGTCCCCGTCCCCCCCTCCCACGCCCCTAAACTTGACTGGTTTGTGCTGCCCTTTTGCTCTTGGATGTGTGGCCCTCCACCAGAGTCTGCTCATCATATCAGGGCCCACAGCTGACTAGCCTTTTCCCAGCAGCTGTCAATCACCAGTAGCTCCTTGGGCACGAAGTCCGTGCCCACCTCAGTAATTACTCATTACTCTTAACATAAAGGTGATGAAACAGACGTAGACTTCTTTCATTCATTAGTCATCAACATGGCCTCTTCTCTTTCATTTTATAACTATTCACTGTAAGTGTATGGAAGAGGCATTGATTTTGTGTATTGATACTGCTTATTACAAACATGCAGAGTTTATTAGTCCTCAGTTTTTTAGATTCCTTAGGCTATTCTATAAATGTAGTTTTACCTTTGAAAGCTGGGTACTTTTGCTTTCAGTTTCTTCCTTAGATGTAGGGTTAGACCCTCCGTTACTGCGTGGATGGAAGTGATAAAAACACCCTAGCCCTGATTCTTAAGGCGGAAAAGGCCTTTTGGATTAATTAGTGTTTGTTGGAGGCTTCTGAGATGCGCAATATCAGATTGAAAACAGTTCTCACAACTCCTGCTTGCTGTCTTTATCATGGTGTATTGAATCTGTCACACACCTTTTTTGCATTTGTTTAACTAATTGTGGGAATCTGTCTTTTATTGTAGTGCACTTCATTGACAGATTTTTCAGATGTCACACCAGTGTTGCTGAAACTTCTCTGCCCCACCCTTCTCAACCCCAAATAAACACACTGAAGCTATTATTATTAGTTATAAAACTGTTGGCCGATGGCTAGGGCTTTTTATTGGCTAGCTCTGTCTTATTAACCCATTTCTATAAATCTGTGTATTTGTCCATGGCCTTATCTTACCAGAGAACACCTGGCTCTTCCTATCCTCCTGGTCCCTCCATGGTAGGCTCCCTCTGCCTACCTTTTACAGAATTCTCCTCCTCTCCTAGTCCCACCTTTCTTATTGGCCAAACGGTGTTTTATTCTTCAACCAATAAGAGAAACATATATACAGAAGGACATCCCCCATCAAACCAACCTTGCATTCCTGGGATAAATTCTGTTAGGTCTTAGTGTATAATCTTTTAAAATTTGTTTTGGGTTTCTGTGTGTTTAGAGATTTTTGTTAGGAGCACTTTCCCACCAGCCTGGTCCCAGAGCTGCGTCAGTCCCAAATAACACACAAAGACTCTGTATTAATTTTGAAACTGTTGGCAAGTTATTAGTGTTTCTTACTGGCTAGCTCTGTCTTAAATATTAACCCATTTCTATCAATGTAAGTGTTTCCATATGGTTTTGGCTTACCAGGAATGCTGGCCCTGCATCTCCTTTGCCTGCTACATCTCCACAGAGAAGAGAGCAATTTCCTGTTTGTCCCTGCTTATATTCTGATTCTGCACAGCTACATCACTTCCTGCCTGTCTGTACAGACCTCCAGACCTCTATGGTTAGCTAGTGGCTGTATCTGCTATGCTACATCATTTCCTGCCTGGCCAATCAATGTTTTTTTAGTCATCAACCAGTAAGACAGACATATACAGAAGAGCATTCCCCATCAGATTTTTACATCTGCACTTCTAAAAAGATACTGTTCTAGAGTTTTCTTTAGAGTTTAGAGTTTGGGGCCATGTGAACACTTCTAGTCTCATAAAAAAAAGGGGGGGGGGTTGGGGGTTACTTCTTTCCCTTCTATTTTAAAAAAAGAACTTGGAGGCTTGGTATTAATTGTCTTGAAATATCAGGTAGGACTTGCCACAGAGCATCTGTTCTTAGCTTTTCTTGGGGAAATCCACCTTAAGCTCTTGGTTGTTTCCTCATGAATCTGTCTGCCTTAGTGGTTTGTATCCTTCTGTATGTTTGGCCATCTCATCAGAGTCGTTGAATTTTTCACCGTATACCTTCTTAGTCAGCCATGTTTCCTTTCTCTGCAGAATTTGTTAGAGCCCATCTTTTCTCTTTTTTGGGGGGTGGGTGGGTGATGGGGACAGGCTACCTAAAGCTTATCTCTGTTTATCCTAAAACCAACTTTGTTTTATTTATTTAATCTGTTGTCAATCTGTTCTGTGTTTCGTTAATGTCCACACTAATTGGTTTTAGTGTTCTGAATTTGTATGTGCACACCCCCCTTCTTAGTTGGTATTTTCTTAGAGAGAAAAAATCCACTGGGTTTCTGCTTATAGGTGCTCCCTTGCTACCAAGGTGGGGCTGGTCCAACACAGCAGCAGTGAGGTGGGCCACTACCCTCTCAGCTGCCTCATTGGGGTAAAAAGGGGGGCCCACACAGGACCCTCAAACTTCCTTATGATCAATGACTCTACACTCCCCTTCTGTGTTTAGACTTATAGTTGAGGTTAGAACTTCTTAAACTTTTTCCTTTGTAACCCTTCTCACCCAAGAAATTTTTATGCAACTTTGGGGACGTAAATAGGTAAAATGGTGTGCAAATCATTTACTGACAACAAATCAAGGAATTTATTTTAAAATAGCTGTTTGGGGTACATGTAGTTTTACCTTTCATCACAGGTGAAAGCAAATTTGTGTCCTAATGAGATAGATGCACCTTTTTTTTTTACATAAAGAATGAAATTTTAGTTGAATGTTTGATTCTGTGGGACAAAGAGCTGCTTCTGCAGTTTTCAGAGTTGATCAGTATTTTGATTTTGTAATTGTCAATTCTGAAAATGCCACTTTATATAAATACATAATATAAAATGGTAGAAATGTGTCTGGAGTCCTTTTAGAAGCTATTGGAAACTCTGTCCTAATCCCAAGCCAAAATTCATTGGACAGGTTTTTTTATTGCTGAAGTTGGCAACTCAAACAGTAATTTTAGAAACCAAGTCTTCTAAACATAACATATACTAATTTTGATACTAACATGCTAAGGAATGACAGTAGAGAGATATGAAAAGTCTTTATTCCTAGAATTAAACAATTATGTTTCTATAAGTGCACAGAACTTTGTATGTGTGGGAGAAACACTGCACTTCATAACATATGTTAACATGTTAACAGTGTGCATGTCAAGTGTTCAAAGCAAAGGCTGCAGTCCTGTGTGCCTGAAACTGTCAGTTTGCCTGAGCTTGCTTTTGAATTAACTTTGGTCATTGCATTCAGATACCTTTTACTGTTAACCAGATTTTTCATGACGCCATGAGGTTGCAAACCACAGCTTAAGAAGCTGTCATTTAGTGTCTCAGATCCTTCTAGCTCTAGCAAACCACAACGACAATTCAGACTGTTGGCCAAGATGGGCTGCCCTAAAAGCAGCTTTCAAAAGTTCTCCCTTCCACTATGCCCCAGTGTGAGAAGGAGGCCATGTGCCTTCTCTCCCTGATCATGTGAAGTTTGAAAGGAGAGAAAATGTAGAAAATCCTAGCTAGAGATGGGAAGGGTGGTCTGTTCTGGGTCTTTCTGTGAGGGCGCCTGCTTTGGCTTACTCATTTTTAAAGTAAGCACGTATCCTACATAACTGATGGGATATGAGTGGATGGGAAATGAGCAGTGACTTTTGGCTAGGTGAACACACGTGTAATAGCATCCTGCTCAAGAAGCAGATGTTACCAGAGCCCAGAAGCTATCTTTGTACTTCTCCCAGGGATTGGCCCTGTTCAGAGAAACCCTGTCCTGATGACTAGTTGTTTGTTTGCTTTCTTTTGCACTTCTCTCCTCTCTCTCTCTCTCTCTCTCTCTCTCTCTCTCTCTCTCTCTCTCTCTCTCTCTCTCTCTCACACACACACACACACACACACACACACACACACACGTGCTTGCAAGTGTGTGGGCACCTACAGAGATCAGAGCATGCCTTGGAGGAGGGAAGGGGTCATTCTTTCCTTCCAGCATATGAATTCCAGGGATCAAACTCAAGTCTTCTGATGTGGTGGCAAATGTTTTTACCAACTGAGTCATTTTCCCAGCCCTCTGTCTGTTTTTTGAAGCTGAATTCATCATTCAGGAGACCGAGGTGGGACAATTACTTGAGCCCAAGAGTTAGGGACCAGCCAGCCTGGGCAACAACATGTTAAGACTCCATTTCAAAATAAATAAGTTGTTTCATTATCTTCAACAATAATAAATTGTATATTCATTTATGTCTAAGTTTTGTCTAATGTTGTATTTGAACAATTCACATGCATTTTTACATGTAGCAGTAGTTTATTTTCAGTGCTGTTTTATTCTGTTTTATAAATACCAGTATGCTGGTCTGTTCCCTTACAATTTGAGTTATTTCTCTATTCTCTTTGGGGCTAATAGAAGCTGTGGTGCTCTGAAGGTTCTTGTGCATGTCTCTCAGTATATGTTCATGCTTCAGCTAGGTATATTTTTCCTTTCATCCTTGTGAAAATATGTTTGGTAGCTTGGATAATTACATACATAATAGATAGAAAATTAGCACAAACAAAGCAGGGGATTAAAGGCCACCACTGTGTCTGCAAGGGGCTAGTGAGAAGGGGGTGGATGAGCACCTGTGGATGCAAACTTTGGGTGGCCTCCCTAGTGAACAGAGGAGGAGGAGGCAATCTCTGTTGAGTGTTCTTTGGGTGCGAGCTTCTGATTGGGCCATGGAGAGGCAAGGGACATCACAGGATCATCGTGACTTTTGCTGGCAGAACTCTTTGGTCTCCTCACATTCCCTTTTTGAGTCACTGTGCAGAGGGGCCTGTGCCCTCCCCAGAGATGCAGGAACCCCGTCCCCTCCCAGGGGGTGTAAGATGACAGGCCACATGGGACTTGCCTGATGGCTGCATGGAGGTCTCAGCAGACCTGTGCTGACCTGATGAAGCCTCCTTCCTTTGTCATAAGGGGTTTGCTGAGCCATGTGACTTGACGAAGAGGAGCTGTGGGGAGGTTCAGGTAACCCTCCAGCTGGAGCAGCTGACCCCTGAGCTGGCTGCTCTCGGTTCCTGTCGAAACCCCCTTACTTCTCTAGGGCCTTCAGCTAGATCTTGGAATTGAGTCATCCTCTGGGTAGAGAGCTCAGTGACACTCATGCAGCCTCATAGAGAGGCACAGGTACGCCTCGGGGGCCACTTCCTTTCTGCAGAAACCCCAGGTGACAAGAAAACCAACAGCAGTTGGACATGGCAGATTTGATGTCTTTTTTACTTGTTCCAATGTGTAAATGGCAGAGGAACTAGTTTTTCTAAAAACTTACCTGGAAGCCCTAGAAAACGCATGGTCACCGTCAGTGTCTTCAGGACACTCCTCCCCTGTGTCCTACAAAACTGTAAGATGATCCAAACTAAACACACGGGCAGTTTGCCTAAAGGCCATCTCTGGTGTTGGTGACATGGCTAAGCTGAGCCTACAAACCTCCACCCTCAGCCTCTCCCTGCTGGGTCTTGGGAGCTGGCCTCATGGTCTGATGATGCCCATTACCCAGCCCTTTGTGCAACTCCCTGTGGAGTTGCCCTCCATCTTCTGATTCCCCAGAACTGAGGCCAGGGCACTCCAGGGTCCCCTCCTGATGCACTTGGGCCTCAGAGAAGAAAATATCACAACAGGAAGGCCGACCACACTGGGCTCTATCTTGTGTGAACAAGAAGAGAAGCGGTATTCAGAACTGGGTCTCAGGAAGGCTTTACTGTCCTGAGGAAACATTCCAGTATCGTTTCCAGGCCTGTATCTTGCAGTTTTTCTGCTTCTTCTATCTTTTGCCCCAGCCCTGGAGCTTCTCAATGCCCATCCATCTGCCATACAGGGAGGGCCCAGGAAGTGGAATTAGAAGCAGTTAATTCTCTGCTTGTTAGCAACTCTGGTAAAAATAACTCAACCTAGCATTTAAGCAGACTGGATGGCTCAAATGGAATTTGGAGATTATCCATGGACTGAATTGGCCTGTGTTAAGTCATAATTAGCATGGCTTGGGCTCTCTCTTTTCAATTAGTCTGAACAATGCAGGACTAGCTAGCCATTAGCAAAATGGTTCCGGCTATCGCTTTATTTACTCGGACCCAATTGCATGTAAGCAAGGCCAGGATATCAGGGACTAATCAAAAGTGTTCTGTGTTCTGAAAAACCCACTTTACCACAAGCTGACTCCCACAGAGGTTTCATCTCTGGGCCCATCCCACTGGCCATTCCCAGGCTAGCTTCCCTGGAGCCCTGCATGGTCCTGCACAGGAGTTCGAGATCCCCGCAGGTAGAGTTCTTCAGGGGGATCAGGCTCTGTACTTCCCAAGTCACTCCCAGGGTTCTCTGGTGCAGTAAAACCGATAGCGATGCTTCAGAGGGAACAGGGTTTATAATTATCTGGAAAATGTGGAATTTTGCCTTTTTTTTTTTTTTTTTTTTTTTTTTTTTTTTTTTACTTTTGGAGAGGAAATCTCAATTAAATGATTGTTATGTTGTTCCTAGGAAGGTATAAATTTAGTCCTTATTTAGTCAAGGCAGTGTTCAGTTTTATTTTATTTTTTTTAAAACCAAGTTTATTTTTATTTATTACAAACTCCTTTCCAATTCTCAGGGAAAAGTTGAGTTTGGCCCAGTTGGTGATAACATGCAGAATTCTACTCCAGAGGAAGGGTGTGGGACAGCAGGGAGGATGGCTACACGTCCCTAAAAGTGCTCACAGAACCAAGGAAGAGGATATACAGGGTGAAGACTGGGGTGTGTTTGGGTTTTTATTGTTTCCTAATCCTCAGCAACACTGAGTTTAAAAGCCAGATTTTCTTTTAATCCAAGATTTTAGAGTTCAGCCAACCACCAAGAGATAAATTAGCAAGACTGTTTGTTCTTGCATGCTGCCCCAGAATGAAACATGTGTCCAAGTTAAGCTAGCTCCCTAAATTCTTTCTGTTCTAGAAATGTTGTGCAGTCCCTGGAGCTGCTGTTAGTGTCATCAGAGTGACAAAATGAGATGGGTAGTTGGCAGGGGGCCGGTGACAGGGGCCCTGTCTACTGGGAAATGTGCCCTGCCCTTCGTGTGATGACATGCTAAGCAAACACCTTGTTATTTACACTGCTTTCTGGGCTGATTTTACTCTCTGCCTCTGCAATGGGTACATCTGTTATTTGGGCTTTTAACTAAGGCTTTGACCATTTCCTCTCGCCCGTCTGCTTGCCACTAGAATGTATAGCAGAAATGTATTAATTAATTCCACAGATTGCCATAGAAATAAGCAAGCTAGCTAATGCAAGTGTCCAAATTATCCAGTGTTTTTCATGGATTCTGTATAAAAATGCTTTTAGCATTCTCTGCTTGTAGTAGTGTATCTCTTGTTATTTCGAAACTGCCATATACCAAAGCTGCTTTTCTCTACGCAGCATTTTTTGTCCTCAAGAAAACACTGAGGAGGCGTTGCTGTTACTGCTCATTAGTGAATCTATGGTAAGTAGAATGTGGTTTCCATTGTTCTTTCCCCAGCCCTGAGAATCCCCTCTTGTTGTGGCCATTCTCTCATTAGGACGACTTTTGATCTAGAGAGCAAATTTCCTAGAAGGAATGCCTAAGAGGAAGGAAAAGCAAGTGTTTTGAAAAGAAGGGCCACCTCTGAGTCCCTGGTCAGCTCAACTGAGCTCTCCTGCAACGATAGAGAGGCCTCTTGGCTTATCATCCCTCTGTCAAATCTGATTGGCTATCAGCACATTCATCTATAAGGTAACTGGTGAAGATGGTCCCCACAGGGAAGTATGTCAGGGAGAGCAGCCCCAGCCTGTGCATCTCCTCGGTGTGTTTGGTGTGCCGATGGTGCCATACGGAGATGGATCACTTTTGGGTACAGACCCCCCCCCCCCCCCCCGCTTTCCTGATGGGAGCTGGATGCTCTCTCTCTGCCCTCTGCTCCTGCCGCTGACCCTGCTGAATCTCAGGCTGGGGGAGGGGTGTCCTCCCCACCTAGATCTGCTTTTATCAGGGCTGCCCTGGTCAGGCCACCACATTCCTTTGAAGTTCACTCTTAGTGTTTGGCCAGGATATTGGCTTTCAGTGTGAACTGCATGCTTCTTGTCTGTTGGGCTTCGGCTCTTTATCACACTAGGGATGCCAGCCCTGGCGTCAAGCCTTGGGGATGCCACACTGAACTTGGTAGAGCTACCACAGGCCCGTGGTTTGTGCCTAGCACTTGAGCAGAAACACAGGTTCCTGGAGGCCAGCAGAGCCTCCTGTCTGCTTTTCTATTTTTACAGATAAGGTCTTAAGGCCAGAGGAACCGAAGGGCATGCCCTGGTGTGCTGGTTTGCTGCACCTGTCTGTAAAATGTATGGCTCCCTCTTCAGCACTTTTAGCCCACCAGACAGACCATAGAGGGAAAAGAATCGTAAGGAAAGTAAGAAACATCCCCACCCTCCTCATGGTGGTTAACTGGAGGCAAGAGATATGCTGAGGTCAACTGTGGACAGAGGGCCAGGAGACAGGTGCTGTGTTCTGGGAAAAGGTGGCCAGCAGAGGCTAAGGCTTCAGCGAGCAGGGTAAAACTTGGGGTTCTCTTGTTCTGCAAACTGGCCCATAAGTGTTCACAAGAGCAGACTGCTTGAGTTACCATTGCTTTCTACTGGGCTGCTGTTGACGTCTTTGGGCTTACTTGCTCTCTGGGAAGCAAGTTGCCCCCCGGTTCATCTTTCCTTGACCATCAGCTTGTAACTCAGGACGGTGTCATTTATATTCTCTGCTGTGCCTTGGCAGTGTCGGGGAGGCGCATAGGTGACAATGCTGGCCGTGGGTCAGTGACATGTTTTCAAGTGAACAGGACTCACCCGATTTGTTACTGGGGTATGAAGGCAGCTCGAGTTGGCCTCCCAGCTGGGCTCTTTACAACTTGGCAGTTGGTTTCTTTAGTGCAGACTGGATTGTTTGTGGTTGTCCAAGCTTCTTGGTGGGTTACTCATGAGAGTTGTGAGGTCAGGTGCTTCAGTTTGGGATTTGGAAAACGTGCCACCTGTCTAAGGCAATTGTCCTAGCATGGTATGGACCCTTTGGAGTAGTGTCTTCAGCTCACCTACTCCTTCACGAAAGTGATAGGTACACAGATAGTTGGTGTTGAGACCCTTTGAGGCAGTCAGGTTTGCCTTGATGGTATTCAGTTTCTAAAATCATCTCTTCAGGGGACAATGAAATCCAGTGATGTCATAGCTTCCCAACCAAAACACATGACTCCCCATAAACCACTTCTGCATGAAGTTTCCCTTAAGGAGCTCCTTGTGCCCCCAACCCAATGTCCTTTGGCACTTTGAGTTTTCATTTTTAGGACATAAAATTGTGTGCTCAATTTCAGAACAAAGTAGGAACTGCCATGTTCTTTGGATGTCTGGGAAAATGATATTCTTTATAATTCTGACTTTGACTTAGTAGCATAAGTTTCTTCACCGACTCTCCACCTACAAGAAGTCATTTGAAGGTGTACTGCTTTCCCTGCATAGCAGATACCTTTCCTTCTGGAGGAAGAGATTGTCAGATTGTCAGAAGTGTGTCTGCATAACTTCAGACAAGTCAGAATTCTGGGGACTTGCTGGTAGATCTGCTGAAGGTTCTGGGCTACAGCTCTCAAAAGATAGCAGTGCTTCTAAAAAAAGAGGATTATTAGGATTAACTTGAAAACCTCTCCCACATAGTGTCTGTAGATCTCATTTTGTTTTCTTCCAGGCATTGGTCTCTGTACGGAACATGTATAGCGAATAAATACAGCGGGCCCTCCTTCCGTCAGAATGTCTTTTGTTGGGCTCAAAAGGAGCTGCGTAAAGAAAACTTAGAATGAAATCTTCAAACGCAGGCTTGTTTTCATAAGAGATGACTCACTTGGTAGGAAGCGGCCTGTTTTATATAGTCTCATTTGGCTTTGACATTTAAAAGCCAGGAGTTTTCAAGTGAGTAAGTTCTGATGGGTGGCTGAAACTAAATGCCTTGGACACACACAGAAAGAAGGCATTTTGCCTCATTAGCAAGAGGAAGGTGTGTGCATGACCTTTCCGAGTGTCAGGCAGGAAGATTAAGCATCAGCCTAGGGGACAAGTGACCCTAGCACCTCATGCATGGCTCTTACAGGGAATACGGTACAGGCCTTTCACTGTCCCTCAGACAGATGGAGCAGAGACCTATGTTCATTAGCAGGGCTGGGAGAGGGAGAAGCAAGCAGAAATCCGATGTGAGTGATTTAGAACTCCCTATTAGGGGAAAGAAAATGAGGTAGCTATCAAGAATCTAGTCTGTGTGGTGTTTCTGGAGGAATCTGTGGAGAAATTAAATTTTAGAGGCAGTGAAAATGTGTTGGTGTAGGAGCATTCGCTTCTTGATAGATGGCCTGGGGAAGCTTGGCTGTTCTAGTGGATTTCTGCACTCAGCAGTGGAGATGTGAAATTGGCCAATGTTCTCTTGAGTCCTCTGTGGCAAAGTGAAAATTGCTCGCTTCTTGTCTTGTACATCTGTCGTGTGCTTCCCTTTAGAAGACTAAATTAAATTAGTCTTGGGGGTCTGTTCCCATGGAGGTGTCATCTAGGGATCTGAGTGTCACTCAGTGACCGACCAAGGGGAAGGTTTGATCACCTCCATGGGACCATGGAACTTGATGACACCATTTAGTGTCATGGAACTTGATGACACCATTTAGCTCAGAGCCAGGAATCCTCTCCTGGTCTTCAGCATAGACTAGAAGGCAGATCACAGGAAGACACAGCAGGGGCCTCACTTGAAGGATGCTGTGGCTGTGCAATCCTGCTGTGCGCTGAGGCCAGGCAAGCCCTATGCTTTGCCAGCCTCCTGGGACTTCCTCCAAACACCTGCTGACAGGCTCACATCTGGCCTCCAGTGTTGAGTCAAACCACAGCCCTTGTCTGTGGTGCTCTGGGGATTTTGGATATATGACTTGAGGTGACAGGTCTGTTGCTCACGCCTGCCCTGTGCAGCAGGAGAGCCTAGGTGGCCTCCATGCCGCATGGCAATAGTGGTGTGTAGGCTGGCTCACCATCTCCTTCTCTCTTCTGTGTCATCTTCAGGCCAACCGAGATGCTGTGCTAAGTAGGATTCCTGAGCACAAGAGCGACCGCCTCATCAGCCTGCAAAGCGCGTCTGTGGTCTATGATTTACTGACCATTGCTCTCGGAAGAAGAGGCCAGTATGAGATGCTGTCAGAGGTACAGCTGCCAAGTCTGGCTGCTTTCCAGGTTGGGGTGGGGTAGGGGCACATTTTTCCAGTCAAGATGACTTGGGGAAGGGCCATAAAACCCGGTCCTTTGTCCCCTTCTGCCAGTGGCATATGTCACTGGATCAGTTATTGAACTTTGCTCTCCCAGTTCAATGATGGGAATGCTGACGAGCTTCTTCCTGTTAGAGGCCTGGACGCTGCAGGCTGCCAGTGGAAGGTGGACAGCACTTCCCAGAGTGATGTCTTTGCCCACGTCACTTCTATCATAACCAGAGCCTCTTGCCTCTGACACTGATTTCCTTAGAAAACAGTTTCGTTTAAACGATGGCCTGAGTGACATCTGATGACGTGCAATTCAGAGTACTTACCACGAGGTTGGCTGGTAGAAATCCTTCCATGCCAGAAAGGCACTGTCTTTGTTTAGAGGGTTATGCTTGCTCAGAAGCGGACTGGTAGATTCCAGGTCTTGGGTGAGGGGCCGTGATATTCTCCCCTCTACTAGGAAACACTTAGGACAGGCATGTGATGGAATTAGTTCATCTGAGCAGGGGTTCGGCATTATTAGGCTCCTGCCCAGAATACAAAATTTCATGTTGAGGCTAAAGTCAGGAAACCAACCTATCTTTCTTTCAACAAAACAGAGAAAGAGGGACAGAAACAACCTATTTTGTTAAAATAAACGTGTCTGTGTTATTTATCTTTCTCTTTCTAAATTTATACCCATTGCAACAGCCTCTGGGCATGAGGACAGGGAATGAAACACAGTAACAGACTGGCTGAACTCAGACCAGAGCTCCACTAAGCCTCCAGCCTGTACTCTTCACCACATTAGGCAGGAGCCCGGGGACACATGAGCTTGTGCGGCTTAATCCTGCTTTCATCTTTGGGTTGGTGACTGTACAGGCAGGGGTTATCCGGCCTTCCGAAAGGCCAAATCCCCCACAATGCAGTGAGACAATGAAGTGTGTCCAGGTACCCACACACACATAGCCCTGCTGCGACCCAGTCCAGGCCTAGGCTTGGGCTGGAATATTCTCACAGCCCTCTAGTCCCCTGGGACCCTCAGTTCCCTGGGCCTGGATGTCCCTCTGATACTTTTGGATTTGATTCCATCTCCATGCTTTGCCTGTTCTAGATGTGAATCAATTGATAGAATTACAAAATTTATTTATTTATTTATTTATTTTGGCATATATGTGTTTTATCGCCTCGTCAGTACCAAGGACTGTAAAGGGTTGGGACTGCAGCTTGGAATGAGATCTGCCCCCTATGCACACTAGCAGCGACCAGTCTAGAGGTAAAGGGTGAGCAATAAGAACTTACTGCACATATGGTTGAACAGAAAGACACACATCCTGTGATGAAGGCCTTGGACACATGGCCTCGGCCTTTCCTACCTTTTACAGCTAGTTGGGGCTTTTCCCACAATTGTGGTAATTGCACTGATTCAGATCTTCTAATGAACAGTTTGATGCCATACCAGAAAGATGAAGGCTCCCTGGTACCTCAGGGGGGCGCAGTGCACCCTCTGTCAGCAGCGCCCACCCTCCATTTCATAGTATCAGAGCATGGCCTGCTTGCCCGTTTCCTCGTTTACTGGGGTTTTCTTGAATCTCTTTGGCGTGTTTTTGCTGTTCTCACTAACTCTTCTACTTTTCCAAGATTTTTAGTTAAAACAGGGACAGAACATTTTTTTTGAGGTCCCATATCAAACTTAGTGGTACGAAGTATACAACCCAGTGTTGTTTGGTGCGTCCCTACCACGGTGTGGCTGTGTTAGTCAGCTCTGCGGCACCGGAATAAGATTCCTGCCACAGGCTCCTCCTGCCACAGGATTGCCGCTCGATCCCACAGCCTTGACAGTTCAGAGCCTATGACATGGCCTCTGTGGAGAGCCACTGCTTGGCTTTGTCACCCCACAGCAGCTGGCAATGGCGAGAGAGCCTTCCAGAACAAGCACGATCAGGAGCAGAAAGAAAGGAAGGGGCCAGGATTGCTTCTTTTATTGCATGCCTCCCCATTTGAGAACTCACAGGGTTCATGAGAACTGCATCCTGGCCCGGTCCCTGGAGCCCACACCATGGCTTTCATACGACACCTTCCCAAAGTGCCATCCTGGACACTAAGACTGTCACTGCAATACACCCTTATGATAGCAGCAGCTATCACCTTTAATTCCCAAACATTTTGCCATCCTAAACGGTAGGTCAGGCCTGCAGAAATGGTTAAACATGCTTGCTGTTCTTGCAAAGGACCAGAGTTCAGTTCCCAGGATCTACATCTGGTGGCTCATAGCTGTTTACAGGTTGCATCGTAACTTGTTTCAACATTTCGCTCTGTTTTATGGATGAATAATAACTCATTGCTTTGGAGCTCCGTGCTTGGGGTGGCCTTGCCTTCAGCTGATTGGAACAGTGTTATGAGGGCAGCTGGACTGGCTCTAATGCTCATGAATGGATTTCCACTCTTCTCTCTAGAAAGCCTCAAAGCTCTCCTTCTCCTTTCTCCTTTTCCTTTCCTCCTACATCAAACTTTAGCCTGCTGTTTCTTTCTGTCATAAGCAACAGCTCTGCATGTTCCTTGAAGAATCAAGCAATACATATAAATCAAGAAAATAACCCAGCCATCCTGAGCTAGCTGCCTGACCACCGCATCTTAGAGACCATCTTTAACCCATTTGTATGAAGAACAGCCTGTGACAATGAAGGGTGTTTGAGTGTGTGCACATGGGATAGTGACATTTGTGTTTTATGGCAGATGAGTTCCCAGCTTCTTCTCACACCCGTATGCCGCCCATCCTGTGTCCTTCACCCTGAAACCCAGGCTGCCTCTCAGTAGTCAGAGGATTTGGTTTGAGTTCTGGGCCTGCCACTTCACAGTTGTGTCATCTTAAACAATCATTAACCATGTCTCCATTTCTTTTCGGTAAAATGGGGATAATGCTTATGTATGTCTCAGACAGGTGTAGGGGAGCGTGTGCGTGTGCGTGTGATACATGCACATGAGTATGCCGATGTGCCCTCATGCAGACACCAAAACGAGACATCAGGTATCTTCCTCTATTGCTGTCCGTGCTGTCGCCCTGAGATAGGGTCTTAATGAACGAGAAACCACTCTTTCAGCTACACTGACTGGACATTAAGATCTCAGGGTTCTCCTTTCTCCATTGCACAATGTGGTTACTGGCACACACAGCCATGCCTGGCTTTTTTTACCTGGGTTCTAGGCATCAAAGCAAGTGCTCCTGCCATGGAGCTGTCTGCTCAGATAGTGGCTAATTCATAAAAGCTCATGAATGGACCCCAGCACCCAGAGCTCCTTAAATGGCAGCCGAATGCTTAGATGTGGCTGATTCTTCCAGTGTGCCCGTAGGAGCTGCCAGGCACACGGCAGTGACGGAGTCTACAGGGTACAAGAGAAACTCCTCGCCTGGCTGTAAAGCTCCGGTAGAAACATGGAAGATGGTGTAACCAGAGAGGATAGCAGAGCAAAGCTGTGGATCCTTAGCTGGGAGTGGGCCAGGTCTAGGCGAGGGGCTTGAGTGTGCTGGTTAGGTCCTGAGCCACCCCATCTGAATGGGATCATCAAGGCCCGTGGGAAGTAAAAGCAGTAGCCCTCCTAATGTACATTCTGTCCTGTGGTTTCAGTTTTCTGTGGTCAACCTTGGTCTAAAAATATTAAATAGAAAAGTTTCTAAATTAACATTTCAGAGGCTCGACTGCTTGCCACTTTGAGCAGCACGATGAACTCTTGCCCCATCCTGCTCTGAAAAGAGGAAACAAGTAAGGTCTGCCTGCTTTGGGTTATTTAGTGGCCATCTCATGTATCAGACCGACTGTCGGGCATGGCTGTGTTGTGTTCTGTACTAACTCCCACACTTCAGGGCAACCCTGGAGGGCATAAAGAAGGTGTTGGCCCCTCTCTAGCAGGATCCATCCCATCACCTGCCCTGACAGATCAGTGAGCTGGCCATGTGTGCCTGAAACTGTAACGTCTTCCTTTTGTGCTCAGAGCAGCCCTGCCCCAGGCCTTTGTCCCTGAGCCTTCCCTCTTGCTCCCAACCAGCCGCAAGTCCACAAGAGCAGGCTTTCCCTCCTTTTGGCTTTTCTCCTTGGCCAGTCTGGGCCCGCAGACACCATGAAAATACAAGAGAGTGGCTCTGCTGTGAGTGGACCCCTGTCCTGTCACGGGCACCTTCAGGCAGCAGGTATGTCTCGAAGGCACTGTAGGGACCGGTCTTTAAAAATCTGACAGCAGAGCAGGCACATGGCTGGCACAGTGCTTTTCAGCGTGGAGGGAGGGCTGCCCTCTGAGCTCGAGATTGGCTGTCTTGGCATGTGCCCCCACCCAGGTCCCTTTTCTTCAGGGTCCTGTTTACCCTGCCAGTGGGCATGAGGGGTGGAACAGGAGAAAGAAGCAGAGGTTTGCCGTGGCCTTCCTCTGACCAGTTTAAATATGAGCACAGTGTTTACCGCCGCTCTAGTGCTGAGTTTTCATGGTTTTTTAAGGACTAATTGTGAGCCCTGCTGAAAAGTTTGTGTAGGAAGGAACGCTTCTTTTCCCCCTTCAATTTAAACAGCAGCCCTAGTTGGCATGACAACCCCGCTATTAAAAGTAAAGCCAGGAGCCCTGCTTCCTCTGCTTTTCAGAATGAACCCAAGCTGCTAAGGAGGTTTGTTTCTGGAGTCTGGCAATTAGCAATTCCAATTTGACAGAATATTATGGGGTCTTTTGGAGATGGTGTGTGTTCCCCCTACATAGACATGGCAGCTTTAACGACAGAAGGGATATTTTTAATTTTTCTGTTGAACTCATATCCATTTGTTTATGGTAAACCTGTAGTTCTGTGGGTAGAACTGTGTGGCTAATGACCGTACCAAAAGGACGTTTGTGCCTCCCCAATCTAAATACTTCTGATATCAGGGGACTGTAGAAATGCTGCCCACTTCCAACCCTGCTTCGTGGGCCGCCATCAGCTAGGCCGCCATCAGCTAGGAGGCCTCAGGGCTTGACTGCAGCCTGCCTTACCCAAGGTACCCAAGGAAAGTGGCGATGTGTGAAGGTGCCAGTGCAGAGTGTTCACACACACATAGGGCGCAGTCGGCATCTCGTGGGCCCAGGGAGACTTTGCTAAAAGGCCAGTGCTCTGTAGCCAGTGGCCACTCAGCTTTTCTTGGGTTCTGAGGATACACTCTGCTTGAAGAGCAATGAGTGCATCTTCTCAGACTGTTACCAAGGTTTTAGGGTCACTCCGTGAGAATTAGGGAGCTTTAGGTGGCATGGACCTTGCTTGGGACAGAGCCACTAGGTTAATCTCAACTCTGAACCAGCCTAGTAGAACCATTAATTTCAGTTTTGCACAGCAGCCTGCACCAGAGAATCTTAGCCCTGGTGTAGTCGCTGGGATCTCCATCTCCCCACTGTGGAAGCCTTAGAGAAGCATCTCCCCTCTCCTCAGCGAAAATACCGGTGCTCTTGGGAGCAGTGGAAGCAGCGGGAAACCTTAGTGTGCCCCAGCTGAGAGAAACACCGTTCCAGGTATACACTGTTTCGTGTTTTGTTTTCCCTTTTTCCTTTAAAAAAAATTAGCATGCTGCCTTAATCTTTGAAAGGCACAATTCATAAATATTTAATGGCATTCACACTGTTGTGCAACTGTCATCACTCTTCCAAACTTATCCCTTACCTCAAATAGAACTGTACATAGTTAGCAATAATTCCCCATCCCCCTCCTAAACACACACACACACACACACACACACACACACACACACACACACACACACACACACGCTGGCAACTTCTAATCTTTCTGCCTGTGAATTTGCCTATTTCTGGTACCTAGTATAAACAAGCCATGTAGCACGCGCCCTTTTATGTCTGCCTGAGCTAATGTTTTTAAGAGTCAGCCTTGATATGCCGTGCCTCTGACAGCACGTTATCAGAACTGTGTCCCTTATTTGTCAGAATAATGTTCCACTGTACATATCTGTCACATTCTGTTTATCTGTTCACTTGCGGATGGATGTGTTAGTTGTCTTCATCTTTTGGCTATGGTAAATATGCCGTGAACACTACCACATTCTAACACTTGGCATAAAATACATCCTACAATCCGTACCCTTTATGTCTGGCTTATTCACCTAGCTAGCCTCGTGGTAACAGTGTACCTGTCTGACAGTGGGTTAGCAGAACTCCAGCATTCCCGGGTTCCTCTTCCCAGTTCTCTAGGGGTGGAGCTGCCAGTCAGATGGAAATTCTGTGTTAACTCTTTGAGGAACTGCCAACTGTTTTTCTCAGTGGCCTTCCCATTTCACATCCTATCCCAAATCTCCTGTGCTCCCCAATATTATTACCTTGATTATAGCCCCCTGGGTAGGTACTAAGTGGTATTTCATTGTGAGTTTGACTTGCATTTCCCTAATGCACAGAACATCTTTTTTGTATATATACTTATTGTCGTCTATATGTCTTCTTTGAGTAGATGATTACCCAAGCCTTGTGCCCATCTTTAAATTGTATAATAAATTCTAATCACATAAGGTTTGCAGATATGTCTCCTAGTCTACACATTTTCTATTCACTTTCTCTATTGAGTCCTATAGGTTTTGATTCCTAACTAAGCCCTGTGCATCTTCTTCTGCTGCTCAAGCTTTGGTGTCTTCTAAGAATCCACTGGTTCAGTGCCAAATCCAAAATCATAGCAGTTTACCTGCTCATCTCACCCTAATAGGCTTTTGGGTTTTGCTCCTGTACTTGGAGCTATTGCGCTCCCCTGGGTGGGTTTTGTATATGATGTCTCAGTTTGTTTTCTGTTGCTGTGATGAAATGCCCTGACAAGAACGGCTCAAGTGAGAAAGGGTTTATATATATGGCTTGTGCTTACAGGCTAGAGCCCATCCAGTAGGGAAGCCTCAGCACCAGGCCCCTGGGAGAACTGATCATGTGACATCCACTGTGCAGAGCAGAGTGCAAGGGACTAATGCGTGCAATGCATGCTCGCTAGTGCTCCGCCCCTTCCTCTAGTCTCATGCGCCATGATCTGCCATGACACCAGCAGGGAATGACACCAGCCAGGTGGCCCTTCCCACCTCAGTGTCATCAAGATAATCCGCCCCCAGCCATTCTCAGAGGCCCTCTCAGGTGATTCTGCAGTGTCAAGCGGCCAGTCAAAACTTACCATTGCAGAGGCCTAACCCAACACGTTCCATTGCAGAGATTTTCTTTCCCTCATTGAATAGGCTCACCACTCTTGCCATGTCTGCAGTCTTAACTCTGTCCCACGGGCCTGTATGCGGTTAGCCTTATGCAGATAGGCATCAAAAGAGACAGGGTCTTGGGAGATGGTTTTATGACCTCTGCCTCAGACCTGTCAGAAATCCTATCAACCCTGGAGTCTCCAGAGTTCACCTGCACTCCTTAGAGTGATTTCCCTTTTGTCTGTGGCTCTCCTTAAGAGAGAGCCGATCATTTGGACCCAGCTCTCCTTGTATTTATTCCTTTATTTAAGCTTTTGCCTGCATACCACTGACCTTGTTGGGAACCAGCAGTCTGCTGACCCCGCCCCTGACGATGTCGGCTCATAACTTCTCTCTGTAGTCCTTGCATCCATGTGCTAGGTGAAGCTGCACCACAGTCTAAGGGTTAAAACTTGGGGTCCCGAGCCAAGCTAGAGAGGCTCCTAACAGAGATCAGAGGGGGGAAGGCAACCGAGGAGGAGGTAGAGGAAAGGAACTGAATTTAGTACCTTTTACAAGGCCAGCAAAGAACAACTGTGTTGGCAGCATAGCAGAGGGTGTTGGGTTCAAGTAAGAGCCAAGGCTCCTCCACTCCTGTGCACGCTTGGTCAAGCTGCTTCATGGAGTCGAGAAGGTTGACTGCCAGAGGACCAGAGAACACCTCACTTTCTATTCTCACTGCGGCCAGGGGCAACAATGGCCTGTAACTTAAGCTTCTCCAAAGCGATGAAGCTTGATGATCTTCTGCCTGGAACAGCCTTACTGTTTGAAAGCAGAAAAGAACCAGGGTGGGGTGGGGCAAAGCTATCCTGTATTTTATTCCCAAAACGAAGGGGAGGAAGCTTGAGCGAGCTTTGACATTGTGTATGTTTTCCCACGCATCCAGAGGGGAGGCTTTTGTTTGTTACTTTGAGTCCTGGAAGTGTGACTTTGACAAGCTTTTCCTGGACCCATTCTTCTCTGAAGCAGATTGCTCAAACTCCATTTTAATCTGTACTTTTAATTGTAATTAACCTGCAAATAAGAGCATCATGAGACCTGGGTTCTGACTTCCACGCTGCCACTGTGTGACCCCACGGGTCTTGTTGGCTCTCTGGTCTCCTTCCGCACATTTGTAAAGCACAGGACCAGGGTACCTTGAAGATCTCCACGCATGCTACGATTAGGCATTCTGTGTGTCCCTAACAGTGGTCCCAAATGGCTAAACAGCTTGGATAAGTTTTCATTGCTAAAGAAGCAGCATGTCACTTGTCTGCCTTGGTAATTTTTTAATGTGTTATTACACAACTACAAAGAATTACATTAATGACATTTAATAATCAACTTAATAAATAAATACATACAGTGCAAGAAATAGCAGCCTCCTAGGTGAGGGGCCCTGAAAGGTCTGTGCAGTGAGAGGAAGAGGAAGAGAGCTTGGGTACTGCTCTGTTAGTGGCGATGGGTGTCAGCTTTGGGCATCAAGCCAAGTATACAAGGTATCTGATTATTTATTTCTGCCCTTTCTCCCATGGCTTTTGGATGCTGAGTCTCATTCTTGGATTCCCAGAATAGGGCCTGACTTCTCCCTGCCTGTGGTATTATGCAGCTGTCACTGTCACACAGCCAGTTGGTGTAATTGGGCTTTACATACAAGGAAGGTAATTGCTAAATCCCTTTCTTATGCCAGAAGAGTGGCTCATTCCCGGAACCATTCAAAGATGGCTTCATAGGAAAAGCCAAAGTCAGAGAAAGGCAAAGCCCCTGCTCCGGCAGGAAATGAGTTTGCAAGTGGCATGCTGACTACCACTCACATGACGATACCCTTTAGCCTGTAAGGGATCTACTGTCCCATGCCCATGGCATCTGGCAAGCGTCACCTGGGCTTCAGAGGGTAGCAGTATCTGTCCATCCTGGAAAGCCATCATCCTGCAGCTATGCTCATCCTCTCTTCTAACCGTGGAGGAGATTGACAGGTGTCCACGATACCGTGCATGTCTGACCCACATCCCTCCCCAAGCCTCGCTGCCCTTCCTCTGACACTGGAGGTAAAAGGGGCCAGGGTCTTACTCTCGGTAGCTATTTTCCACTCAGGCTCCTGCCACTCTCCCGTTCCCAGGAACTCTCCTACTTTAGAGCTGCTGCCACATTGTGTCACAAAAGCCACAAAAGCGGCTGCAGCAGCTGTTGCAGGATGGCCGTGCTCACTCTGGCAGACGCCCCTGGGAGCACTGCCTGTGCACTGATTCTGGGACCACTGCCCGTGCCCTGATCCTGGGAGCACTGCCCGTGCACTGATCCTGGGAGCACTGCCCGTGCACTGATCCTGGGAGCACTGCCGTGCACTGATTCTGGGAGCACTGCCCGTGCACTGATTCTGGGAGCACTGCCCGTGCACTGATCCTGGGAGCACTGCCCGTGCACTGATCCTGGGAGCACTGCCCGTGCACTGATCCTGGGAGCACTGCCCGTGCAATGATCCTGGGAGCACTGCCCGTGCCCTGATCCTGGGAGCACTGCCCGTGCCCTGATCCTGGGAGCACTGCCCGTGCCCTGATCCTGGGAGCACTGCCCGTGCCCTGATCTTGGGAACACTGCCCGTGCCCTGATCCTGGGAACACTGCCCGTGCCCTGATTCTGCGCCACTCTCCACCCCCTGCCTGCCATGCCAGGTCTGTGTGCTCCAGCAGCTCCTCGCAGTTTTGTCCCGCCTGGACACCTCTGTGCACGACCCCCGTTGCCTCCTGAGAAGCCTGTTGTCATCAGCCCCTCTTTCTCTAGAAACACTACTGAAGTATGCATGTTCTTTATTTTGTCAGCATATGTCCACTCACCAGCCTCCTCCTTACAGACATTAAAACTGTCCACTTTCACACCACAGCTGTGTGTGGGGTTTCTTAAAAGGCTCACCCAACAGTCAGGGTCAGCACCCACCCCACCGGGAGAAAGATTACAGGTACCAAGGGTCTCCAGTCACAACACAAGTCTCTTGTTATGATGGAGCTTTGGGTGCCCTGAGTTCGTAGAGGCGTATAGCTGAATGTTCCTGAGAACTTAAGGGAGGGCTTGGCTAGATACTCAAACACTGGGCTATGCCTGTGGAATTTTGGAGCTGTCTGGACATTTTCAGAGCTGGTGTGCATGGATAGTGTAGCAAAGATGACAAGAATCCACAGCAAGGCAGGGCTCTCATCTGTGATGCAGGATGCACACAACTCTGCTGGCATCTGGGGGAGGGTAGTTTGTCATTGTCGGCTTGCACTTTCATTCTCTCTGCTTTTTTAAAGTTTCATTCTGTATGTATGTGTATTTTGTCTGCATGTATGTTTGTGTACCATGTGCGTATCTGGTGCCCAATGAGACCAAAAGAGGTAGTCAGAGCCCTTGGAACTGGAGTTACAGATGGCTGTGAGCTACCATGCAGGTGCTAGGAAATGAACCTAGGTCCTCTAGAAGAGCAGCCAGCGTTCTTAACCTCTAAGCTGGTTCTTCAGCTACGATCATTGCTTTATGAGACAGAGTCTCACTATATAATACACGCTGGCATCCTGCCTCAGACCCCTGAGTACCACCATACCTGCAAAAATTCTTAGGGTGTTTGTTTGCTTGCTTGCTTGCTTGCTTGCTTGCTTGCTTGGAGAGAGAGGGAAAGAGGGAGGGAGGGAGGGAGAGAGTGTGTATGTCTGTGTCTGTCTATGTCTGTGTCTGTGTGTCTGTGTGTGTATGTGTGGTACTCAGGGCCCAGGGCCTTGCATGTGTCAAGGAAGGACACTTCAGTGAGTTGTACCCTAGCCCTTTTGAAGTCTATCCTCAGTCTTTATGACTCTGTTTATGATTCCTCCATGTCTTATCATGGGATGTGGTTGCTATAACCCTGAGAGGGAGGGGGATCCAGCTAAAAGTCTGTGAAAGTCATTATAGAGGAAATGCATGGCTTGCCTCAATCCTTGTCAAGCTGAGTGATTTTTTACAGGTAGGCCAGAAATGTACCATCTGTCTGGCTGTCATGGAATCAGTAAAGTTTCTTGAAAGTTCTGCCTATTGTAAAGATCTCAGTATTTAATAGCTTCAGGGATCCATCCTAAGGAGGCTTTGGGAGCAGGCACCTCATTAACAGACAGAATACTGATGGAGCCTGGAATCCTTAGGGATCCTGAGGCTCCCTGTTTGGTACATGATGCTGTATGCAGCAGGTGATACGTAAAGTGAGGTGTGTGACATGACTGTTATTAGAATATCAGGTCATCTGATGCTGCCACGATTATGAGCTCAGACTCTGGAACCAGGCTGCTGGATTCACAGCTCGCTTTATCGTCAGCCATGTGTCACATCTGTGTGCTCAGCCTCGTGGCCCTTCACGGAGGATGGTAATTGTACCTTCCTGTGCTGTTTAAGGATGATTGAAGGAACCAGTGCTTAAAATAGTGACTGGCTACACAGCAAATGCCTTGCCACAGAAGTATGCCAGCCCACACGTTAGCCCAGTTCTATGACACAGGCCTTGTTTACGAGGGCCTCATATGAAATTATTTTATAAAATGCAGAAAGTAGTGACTGTTTACTGTAAATTTGGAGTTGGAATACAATGATAAGAATTATGTAATCTGTGTATGAGGGGTTTCCTGCATTATGCTGGCCTGCCTGTCACCTGGCAGAATGCACTCAGGCAGTACCCTGGTCGGCTCAGGTGCAAAGGACCCCTTTAATAGAAAGACCCCGCCCACTTATGCTCCCTCTCGGTCTTTCCTGCTGTTTCCGGGGACAGACAGGACTTTCCTGTTTTCCTCTTCTGTCCTCTCTCCCTCTGTGCCTCCTTAGCTCTCTTTCCTTTCCTCCCCCCTTCCCTCCCCTTTCTAATAAAACTCACTTAAGCTCTGATGCCGTGTGTGTTTGTGTCCCCACTGGGTCAACCTTTCCCACCATGGACTCCGCCAAGGTTCCCCTCGCGCATTATCGTCACACTTCCTCCCCAAAGTTGAAAGATTCTTTACCCCCTGTAGGTTATGGTTTGCTCCCTCACTTTTGTCTCTTGGATGCCCTGAACAGATTTTTATGAAACATTGAGCTAAAATTCAATTTAAAATATTTTCTCTAGGAAAAAGTAGTCATAGAATACTCTTTGATGTGAAGTTTCTTTTTCCCCTACTAATCTATAATGCTAGCTTGCTCTTTCTTCCTCCCCCGTCCCAGCTTTTTGAACAGGGTCTCATTTTATAGTTCTGGCTGTCCTGGTACTCCCTGTGTAGGCCAGGGTGGCCTCTAAACTCACAGAGATCCACCTGCCTCTGACTCATGAGCACTCTGACTAAAGGTCTACACCACATGGCTGGTGTTGCATAAATTCAGGTCTGTGCAGTCATGGGCTTCTCATGTCTGTCTATTCAGTGGCTGGTTTGCTTGATCTCGGAGCTATATTATTTAATCCTAATTACTACAACTTCACAAAAAGGTCTTAGAAAAACCAAGATGCTTCTACTTTTGATTATTAAAAAAAAAAAAAAAAATCCAGGTGGAGATGGCACACATCTTTAATCCCAGCACTTGGGAGGGAGAGGTAGACAGATCTCTGTTTGAGGCCAACCTGGAACAAGTTCCAGGACAGCTAGGGATACATAGAGAAACAGTCTCAAACAAACAAAAAGACAAGAATAATTGCAACAAAAATTGAGCTGGCCAAATTGTTCAGTGGGTTAAAATGCTCGCCATCAAGCCTGGTGACCTGAGTTTGTTCACATGCGTGTGCGCATACTTTCGTTCGTGAATTTGCTTGTGTAAAGGCATGCTGCATGTTAGGAGGCCAGAGATGAATGTTATCTTCTTCAACAGCTCTCCACGTTATTTGAGACAGACTCACTAAGCCAAGGGGCTCTGCCTCACAGGAACACACTGCCATGCCTGGCTCTTTTACATGGGTGCTGGAGCTCCAAACTCAGGTCCTTGTATTGGCGCAAGCTCTTTACCAACTGAGCCACCTCCCAGCCTCTAAGAATGCTCCGGTGTCTTCTCCGCTCTGCAACCTCCCCATCCTGTGTTTGTATGTTGCCCCCTCCGTGAGCCTTCGTTCTTGCTCCCCGCCCTTTCCTCAGCCCATGAGCTGTGAGAATCCCACCATGTCTGTTCTAGAGCACCACAGAGAAAACCAGCATGAAGTGCTCTAGGTGTCGTGGCACACCCAGGCCAGTCTGTGGTGACCCTGACATGAGCGGTCTGAGGGTTGCCTGGTTACGCAAGCCTTTCCTTTGCCGTGCTTTACTTCTCTTGGCTCTATTATTTCATTTTACCTCAGCAGCCACCTCCCTCCGCCTTGACAGACAGAGCAATGATCTGGGTAGGCGCCTGCCTCATCGCAGAGCGGCCTGACAGTGGGGGCACATTTACTGCAGGAGCCTGATGCTCTTGCATCTTCTGGGGCCTGGTGTGCTCCCTGAGCTTTCTCTGTCTGCCCGGCCCTTCTTGTTGAAGATCTGCTCGAGTTGTCTGCCTCCGTGAGGAAATAAGGACATGATAAAATAACCGCTCTGCATCCTCCAGCCTTGGCTCCGCAGAGCCTCCCTTCACTCCTCACCCGCACCCTTTTTCTCCTCTGTCCCTAAGGCCTGCTGCCCTCCAGTGTGCTGCACAGTGTCCTCGTGGAGCCAAGGGCTTTATTAGCTGCAGCAGCTGCTTGTCCTGTTTGCAGCCTTCCTGAAACTGAGTGGTGACATGCTTCCATGCCCTCTCCCAGAGCCTCCACCCCCATTTCTTTTATCGGTCTTCTTTTCTTCCCCCTCAAAAGAAATGTTGCCCACGGTCCTCCTATGGTGGCCTACGCTTTCTGGCTCTAACTTGGACATGTGTGTGGATTTTGAAGCCCCTAGAACATGCCTTTTCCCAGCCTCTATTGTGGTCTTCTACCTCACCAGCACCAATGACCCTCTTATGTCTCTGAGGTGATGATGTCATGCTTTCTGCTGGGACTTTGCTACCCAAGAGTGCAGTTAGTCACAGCAGGCTGGCCAGTGCTGGAGAAGCCGGGAAGCGTGCCCTTGTCTTCCCCAGCAGTGTAGCAGAATGAAAACCGTTCATTAATGCAGGTATGGTGGCCGGAGATCTCAGGGTACAGAAGAAAAGACAAAGGAATTTGGAAAAGCAGCTGACCTCCCAAAGGTGACATGGCTCCAGCTCTCCCTCCCACAGACCCTTTGTCTAAAGTGCATTCACTGTGCTTGCCATGGCCAAACTGAGGCAGTGTTCCTGAAGCACCATCCCTGTCTCCCAACTCGGTCTCTTTCTCAGCATCGTGGCCCAGTTGAGTGGCCATTCCTGTAAATAGCACTCCTGAAGCCTTTGGACTCTTCCCATGTTTGCCCATGGACACTAGTCAGTGTGCGCCTTGTGGTTGGGATGCTTGTGTGCCAGCCTCCATCCCCTCCCACAGCAAAACTTCCCGTGTGTCTAGCCAGCTGTGAACTGGTGTGGCCTTTGGCATCAAGCTCTGCCGGGTGAGGGGGTGCCTCGCCTGTGAAGGTGGAAAGTTCTAGGCATTCAAGGTCAGGGGAGTTGGCAGACTGAACTGCTATGGATGCAAAGTCACACGGGTCAGCTCGAACAGAGTTCTCACTGCACACGTGGTTTTTTTTTTTTTTTTCTTTCCAACCAGTGCTTGGAAAGAGCCATGAAGTTTGCCTTTGAAGAGTTCCATCTCTGGTACCAGTTTGCTCTGTCCCTGATGGCTGCGGGAAAGGTGAGTCTCTTCATGGGGGCCACTCTCCCTCCAGACCTGTGCCATTGAATTTCGTGAAGGGTACACCTGCCACCTCACGGAGGGCTAAGATAGGATTTCAAACTGTCCTAGAGCCTTTTCATAATGGAGCACCAAATTTAATTATTTAGGGGCCAAGGTGGGTATAGGACAAAGATGGGGAACTCTTAATTTGCCTTTTTTTTTTAAAACCTGTTGTGACTAACGCACATACATGGTTAGATTAAGTTTTGAATTACTTTGAGAGTGTAAACATGTCCCAGAGGTGTGTGCATATGTGTGCACGTGTCCAAGGGTGGGCGGGGAGGGGGAGAAGGCCTGGGATTGGGGTGAATGGCGAATGTCTTTAGGTTCTCCCCAGCAGAGTGTAGTGTCAAGCAGCAAAGGATACTAGCCATAAACATGGATGGCTGCTGCTGCTTGGAGAAGCCTGTAGTGCTTTCATAGCTGAATGACACATGGCGTGTCACTCAGCGCCTCCGTTTCCTTTTCAGTAAAATGGAGCGGTGGTAAGTGCCTAGTTCTAGAGTTATCGGAGTGCAGAAACAGGCCCGACTACTTGGGGTGGCAGCCCTGCAATATGCACACTTGAGAGAGATGCAGCCATTACTAAGTCTGGCATTCTCTGAACTGTGAAGTGTCACTTAGGAGATTATTTGTGCTAAGCGAGCTCCGAAATATGTTTTGGTATGCTTTTAATTGGTGTTTGTTTTTCACAGCAGTGTAAACCTCTGCAGTCTATTTTCTCTCATTGTTTCTGTAGCTGTGGTGGCAGTAGACACGTGCCTAGCAGACACGTACTAGCGGCACATTGCAGCTTGCTCATGATAACAGTTCAGGCCTCTGTCACTCTGAGCCCCAGGCTCTGGTTCTTATTGACCCCTGGTCCTGCTCAGTTGGGAAACCCTTCTGAGAGGGCTGGACTGTTTCGTCCCGTCAGACATTGAGAGTTTTACAGAATCATTCTGTCCCTGTGCAGTCTGCCCGCGCTGTGAAGGTGCTGAAGGAATGCATCCGGCTAAAGCCAGATGATGCCACCATCCCGCTCCTGGCCGCCAAGCTTTGTGTGGGTTCCCTTCACTGGGTAAGTGGAAGCTTCTCCCTTCCTCCACAGGGGTTCTAGCCCGCCCGCGATCAACTTCCTCCATGCCTCCAGTCAAGCCTCATGCACCCTGTGGGAGTCAGTGATTTCCAGGGTTCCTTTGTAACAGAAATGTGCTCAAAAAGTAGCAATGATGAGCTGAACTGGATTCACACTCAGAGACACAGCTGTTGTGTGTGACATGTAGGACTGAGAAGGTCCCAAAGCTTTCTAGTCATCTCTAAAGAGTCACCCTCTACTCAACACATGTAGAACACAACTTCCTTCATGCATCTTCCTTCACATGTTGCTTTCTTCAGGCAGTCAGGTTCAAACTTGAGTGTAGCAATAGTCGAATCTCTCAGGGTCCTAGTACCCCAACAGGAGCAGCATTAGGAAACGGAAAACTGACTAACTCGCTCAGCCTGTGGTATAGAGGGGTGTCTCCTTCAACTTCTTTCTTTCATCTGCGCATCCAGGTAGAATCATTTGCCCCAAAGCAAGACTCCCTGCTAACTCAGGTTTTCTTCTCTTCTAGTCCTCACTTCTTTCCTTTTTCCACGCGTTCTCACCCAACAGGAGAAAAGTGAGCCTTGTAAAGAGTGATCCATTGTTGTTTGATTTCCCTGGAACACAAAGGCACACAAAAACGAGTCAGCAGGCACAGACTCCCAGCCATGCTGTGGCGTGATGGGCTCCTGTGGATCTGATGGGGGGGGGGGGTTGGAGGGGACTGTGAGCAGAAGGAACCATGCCGAGGCCGGAAGGGAGCAACAGAGGGAGAGGGAGTGTGCCTTGACATGGGACACAAGTGGCTGCTGCCCTCCTCCCAACAGGGTTCTGTTTATTCCTGTGATAAACAGGCCCCTAGACACCCAAAATAAATCATTTTTTAGAGATGGCGTAACAAATCTTTTCTGTATGTCTTCTTGTACCTTTTTATTATTAAAATTTCCAAAGGCCTCAGCAATCAAGAGTACAATGAATTCCCATGTATTACATCCAGCTTCAGTACTGTCGTTTGCAACACTTTTAAAGAAGCAAATCTCATTCTTTTTCTAGTGAATTGGGCAAGAGGCCTCATTTAGAGTACAGTTCACAAGTGCATGTTCTCACAGGAGTTTGCTGGTGCAAGGCCCACGTGCCGTGCAGTTCACAAGTGCATGTTCTCACAGGAGTTTGCTGGTGCGAGGCCCACGTGCCATGCAGTTCACAAATGCATGTTCTCACAGGAGTTTGCTGGTGCAAGGCCCATGTGCCATGAAGTTCACAAGTGCATGTTCTCACAGGAGTTTGCTGGCGCGAGGCCCACGTGCCGTGTTCTGTAAAATAGGTCAAGTTTTGAAATTGTTAACAGCTTGTGGTAAAGAGAGTACAAGTCTGAATGCATTCTTTATGTCATGAATAAAGGGGAAAACCCAAACACATTTCAGGAACTTTATTCTTTGCAAATATGTTCCATTTGACTTCTGACTCCTGAGTCCACCCACATTACAGAACCAAGCAGTAAAAAATGGAGATGTAAAAGATAGAAGCCCACCAAATATGACAGCAGCTTTGGAAAAGAGAGCAGACAAGCCAACGGGAAATTTAAAGAAAAGCCCTGTGGACTGTTGAAAAGGCTCCATAAAGAGAATTGCCAGGGTAGAGTTGGAAGGTTTGGGGGTTATTTCCAAAGCAACTCATTGGGAACCCACTGTTAGCAGGAGGTACTGATGGGAACTGATGTTAGACATTTGATGGCTTCTTCTTGTTGTTGTTTAACTTATCTTTCAGTTGGAAGAGGCTGAGAAGTTTGCCAAAACTGTCGTTGATGTGGGAGAGAAAGCATCAGAATTCAAGGCCAAGGGCTACCTGGCTCTGGGGCTCACATACAGTCTGCAAGCCACTGACGGTGAGAGGCCCCACCCTGCAGGGCCCAAGACTGCCGTGTGCCATAGTCTCCTCTGTCTTAGGGGCCCTGGTACCCTGGCCTGCGGGCCCCCGTGCTCCTCCCTTCTCTGCCTAGCCTGGGATGGGGAATGCCAGAGCCCTGAAGCGGGGCAAATGGTGCCTCCAGTGAGCCAGCAGGGGCTGGGAATCTACCCTGAGAGCAAGAAGAGCAAGGCCTGGAGACTAGACAGCAGCTGCACTCCCGTCCCGGCCCCAGCCCTTCATCTGGCCCATTCCCAAGGGAAAGGGTGGACGTTGGGTCTTAGGTGCAGTAGTGTAGAAGAATGTAGGGCCAAAACTTGCAGGGAGCAACCCTGCACTGGCCAGGGACTGTCCAGTTCTTTGTTCACACATTTTAACTCACAAATCTGCACACACTCAATGGCTCCTGATGGTGGGGATTCATATATTCTGAATATACTAAGAAAGGGTTTATTGATGGCTTTTTTGACTTTAAAATAAATCCTAATGTTTCATATGCTTAACTTTTGCAGAAAGTATAAGTTGATACTATTTTCTGATCTTTTTAAACATTTTATAAGATATAACATGAATACAAAAAAAAAACCCTCAAAGACAGATAGCTTAATGACTAGTATAAGGCAAAATGTCCTGAAGTACCACCCAGAGCAGGAGGCAGAATCTTGCCAGCCTCCTGGGTGCTCCCCACCCCCAATACTCTCCCTCCCCGACTGTTCCAGTCAGTCATAGTATGACTACCACTGTGATTCCTACAAATTAACCCCAAGTTTCCTTTTTCTACCCTAAAATGCTGCAGCTTTGGCATATCAGCTGATTTTTCAATACTGGGTTTCTGGCTGCTTTTCCATGTACATATGATATATTGACCATAGTCAGCATATGTCTTCAAATATTGACTTTCAGGGGAAAGCCTAAATGCCATAGACTTACCCACGTACATTCTTGATTCAGAATCTACCCCTAAATAGCCTTTAGAATCAGCGCACCCTGCTGAATGCACCTTCTTACAGCATTTGAGGTTCAATTGGGCCAAGAAGAAGTTCTCTGTACTTAAGATTCCCAGTATCCCCAGACCCAGCTACACCCAGCCCTGTGGACAGTCTCCCACTGCTAATCTCTTGGCAGTCAAGCTGCCCTTGTTCAGTGATTAGATAAGGGCCTCCTGCAGTGGGAACCCTTCTCTGGACTCTTCATTACTCCAGTAAAAAGTCTGCTTTTTGTTACTAGGCAGGCTGAAAGGGAGCCTGTGAGCGTTTGCTCACAGCGAGGAGGCCTCACACCTGTGGACTGATAGACCTATAGCCATGTTGGGTGTGACAGCTCTGTTCTTTTACGTTGATATCAAGGTATTAGAATCCTGGCCATTAGTTAGTAAATTAAACTAGCATCAAGCCAGAGTCTGTGGCCCAGGGTCATAGAAGTTCAATACCAGAAGGATTTCTGAAGACCATTGATCCATTGTACATGACCCCTGACTGCACCTGCCAGAGCTAGTTCTTCTTGTCTACCTTGGGGGAACCAAGGTTCTTCCTGAGTGCAAACGGTCTTTGGGAAAATGCCTCCCCACCCGACTACTAGCATGCTCCTGGTTTTCTTTTGAAATGTGCTTGAAAAGTAGCAAGGATAAGCTAGACTGGATTAACATTCAGAGAGATGCAGCTTGCTGGGTATGTGACAGAACTAAGGTCCCAATGCTCATACTGTCTCCTTGACATTGTTCCACAGTAATGTGCACTGAGCATGGAAAGAGCCTTGGGGATGGGCAGGGCTTCCTGTCCTAACGGTGCCTGTGCAGTAGGCCCTCAGAACTTGGTACAGGAAACATGGCTTCTGTGGTGGGTTTAGTATTACCACTCCGTATCCCAACCTCTCCTGCCACCTACTAACAGAACGCTTTTCTCAGCTTCCTTGCGAGGGATGCAAGAGGTCCTGCAGAGGAAGGCGCTTCTTGCATTTCAGAGGTGAGTGGGAGTTTGTCTTTTCACTCGCTGTACGTAGTGACAACCGAGTGTGATGAGTATGAGAAAGACGGGGTATTTTTAAAGATTATGTAAACAGTGTTTTGCCCCGAGGAGTCTGTTGTCTTGAGCAGCAAACGTGAAACCTCAAAACTAGAAGGTGGGAGGGGAAGGTGGTATTACTGCTTGTTGCCCTGTTCGTCTATACTCTTAATCCATTCGGGTATTTTTTTTATTTATTCCTGATAAAGTGTTTTCATCACGAGAAAGATAGATACTTTGTCTAGCGAGCTGGTTCCTTTATTAAAGGCATTTGTCGTTGTCATTCTGCATGTCAAGCTGTAGGCTATTATATTAAGAGATGTTGAAGCTGGAGGTTTGACAGTCTCTGAAACACCATAACAGTCATCCCAAACTCATTGCCCCACAATGCACCACGGTACCTTGCACTTGAACAATACATTATCGTTGTGAAATCCGTGAGTGTCCCCATGCTTCTGTATATACCTGGGTGGATAGGACAAGCAATAATGCCATCACAGTAAGGGGCTGGGCTCGGGAGTGAAAGGAGTCATCAGGGGCCTAGATTGGAACGAGGGTTGAGCCAGGATCTAGGTAGTTTTACTTGTAACTAATTTTACTCCTTTTGGGTATAACAAATCATCAAAATTAAGTTGGCCCCTGAAAATACAGCTCTGAGCAGAAATCTAGGATCAGACTTGGTCCCGTCATGTTTAAATAACGTCTGAGTTACACTGATTTCTTAAGCTGTGTTGGGTACTTGGCTGTGTCTTTGAAGCCCTCATGAGCCTGCCTGTGCCCCTTTGTTGGATGCTTTCCCCAGTGTTGCTTGGTACAGATCTGCATGTTGTCTGTGTGCCCTCGTCATGAAGTCCTCCCCACCTGGTTCTGCTACTCCATCATGTCCATGCCTCATTTCCTTCTGTGTCCGTCAGGCTTGCCCGTAACTCCTTCACTTTGCCGTCCTATTCTTGATTAATGACGAAACATCCCAGCTGACATCCGCAGAGTCCCCTCTCTGGGCTCAGCATTCGTTGTTAGTGTCCCTCAGCCCAGATCATGAGAGCATTTCCATCTCAAATGATTGCAGGTCTTGCTTTCTCCAGACCTAGTTTGTCAAACCCACACAAGGATGCCTCAGAAAGTGGCCATCACATCACATTCACTTTTCTTAAATCAGCCCGTCTTACTGGTTCTCTAAAAACAGACCGCAGTGGTGGTCTGCCTGGGGCTGCCTGTGTAGCTGAGGGTTATGTAACAGCTGTCCTGTCGGCCTGAATTCCTTTCTCTCCCTTTTCTGCTTAGGTTTGAATTCAAAGAGATTTAACCTTTTTGTTCCTAAGGGACTAAGGAGGAGTAAGCTGTCCTAACTTGACCACATTGCAGAAGGCTAACCTAAATTAGTGTTTATCTAAGATACAGAATGTTTTTCAACTGCATACAATGATTTTGATTCAAGTAGACATTGACTAGTTTAACTAACTGGAGACCTAATAAAAGCTTTAAGGGAAAGATTTTAAGTAAATAAGAAAGATTGTATTACTGCTTAAATGTAAATAGAGACTTTAAAACCACTTGGGTGAAAAGTGTTTTTCTATTGTGTATTTTATATAGTTTCCCCAAAGTTCTGTTTTATACTACTTTTTTTGCTTCTGGTTTTGCTATTTGTTTATTTTGTTTGAACAACAACAAAAAAAGTGATACATTTAAAAGAGGGATAGGATTACAGATATAGCCTGTGGGAATGAAGTCTTAATCATAACTAGAGGAAGAATTTGGAAAGATTTGTTCTCCGGCCACTCAAAGGGTCAGTGTCTGAATATATCAAAGTGGTGTAGCTTTATCCAGATATTGAGATACCTGCTGTTCTTACCCATAACCTAGTCACCTCAGCCAGTTGATTCATGCCAAATAAAAATGTAGTGACAGAAAATTATGTGCAGGGTTATAAGCTATTGCTTCAGAGGACTTTCACATCCTATGGAGAAAAGCAGTCCCAAAGGTGGTGACAGCATGTGTCGTGTCATGAGTGCACTAGTAAACTCTGCTCCCAAGAGAAGTAGTGGCATTACATCATCCATGTTTGCTACTCGGGATGGCATGGGATATGCACCCTCGCTTTATTGTCTCTCTCTCCCCCTAGCTTCGGTGTAAGTGTGGTGGTTTTATGTGTAGGGGATGATAGCTTGGGGCTGAGCAGTTCTAGAATGTAAGACTTTCAGTGCTAAAGCCACTTGGACAAGCTTAAGGTGTGTAACTAGCAAGAGCACTCAGACTTAACTGTGCATATTTCTTCTTAATCCATGAATTCTGTGTCCTTTGTAATCAGAACTAAAGGGGACTTTGAGAAATTAGCCAGATAGGACAACAGGATGACAACCAAGCCTTGGCATCACACATGCCCCCATTCCATTTCTGCTTTTGCCTCCTTTTCTGGGCATCCTTATATAAGATGTTCATAATAGGAACTTCATAAATTGTAGTCATCATGGTTGTGAAAACTGTGCTTTATAAGCTAGAATCAAAATTGATCAGCATTGTGTTTATTCTTAGCTCAGCTCTAGGCACTGTTAGAGCTGGAATTTAGGAGTGTACTGGATATGCTGGGGTCTAACCAAGTAGTGTGAGTCATCCATGTTCCAACAGCAGCCCATTATGCCTGCATCCATTACACCGTGATGATCATTTTGGGTGTGATGGGAAGAGCTCCCTAAGGAAAGGCCCTTGTATTATTTATCTCCAGACTCCCTAGAGCCTAGTAATACTCTTAAGAGTAAGTGCTACATAATGTAAATGGATAGATAAACAGATGAATGGGTGCAAGTGGATAGGGATAGGCTATGTAGGTGCCTTAGTAGAGAGACAAAAGGTAAGTCAACAAGTTTGATGGATGCATAGGTGATCAGAGAGTGGGTGGATGGATTAGTAGATAAATGGGAGGATGGATGGATATGTAGGTGGGTGGATGGATGGATAGATGGATGTGTGGGGGTGGGGGCAGAAGGGGGAATAGGTAGGTAGAGAGTTAGCTAGGTTGGTTGATAATGGGTGGGTAGATAGATGGATAAGTGGAAGGGTGGATAGTTAGATGGGCAGTCTCTTTGTCGTGGAAGAAGAATTGAATTTGTTAAGGTGTAGGTGCTGTACCAATAGAGGCACTGTGAAGCATGCTGTGATGGCATTTTCAGCTGTCTGACTTTCTTTTAGCACTTGACCAGGTACTCCCTACATGAGGCTGGCTTGTGAAGCTGCTTTCAGTTCATGCAGAATTTTCAGGCACTAGGTTTTCACTGAGCAAAGTAACAGTAAGCATATCAAAGGGCCCTTGTCCCAGGAAGCGTAGCCACTTGAACTGTCCCACACAGCTGCAGCAAGGTGTGTGGCATCTACAGGGGTGAGTGCCTCTTACTTTTTCTTGTTTCACCAACTCCCTTTCTTTTGCTAAATAGTCAGTTTAATTCATTAGCAAAATTTTCCAAAGAAGGCACTTAAAACTATGCATGTCTTAAGGTGTACTTCAATAGAAATTGGCAGTTGGATTTTCATTATTAGCCTCAATGGAAATTCTTTAGAAGTCACCATAAGACTCCCTGGACATGGCAAAATTGCTAGCACTTCCAGTTTGTTTCTTTTACAAGCCTGTGGTTAGTGGTTCACAACCATTTGATGAGACCAGGGTGGGGTCTTCACCTCTAACAATCACTGTCCACACTCAGAATCTACCACAGCAGCTGCCACCTTCTCACTTAGTTGACACTAGATAGAAGCAACCGTGATTTACTTACTGTGTGGAAAAATACAAGCTGGCCTGAGAAAAATTATAGTTCTGACAAATTATTTTTGATGGCTGTAAAAACCTGACCTTATTATTTTTGAAAGAAAATGAGATAACATAAATTACATAATAAAATGCTTCTTCATAATCGATTTTTTATACTCATTTTCACTAGATAATTGGGAAAGACAGAAACTGTGACATTTTCACCTCACTTATGAATACCAAAGACAAATCTTTTCATTACAAATGCATAGAGAACCTGTGCTTGTAAAACATACGAGCTAGAATGCAGCGAGAACTGAACTCTCATCTGCCATCTCTTAAACCCAGGGCAGAAAAGCCCAAAAGTTGGGGCTGTAGCAGGACTGCTACTAAGGTTCCCCAGGACTGAGTTCGCTTTGCTCTTAATATTAACAAAAGGAGCCGTGGGGCTCATGCATAAAATTGTCACTGCTCAACATGAGAGCCTGATTTGATTCCCAGCACCCACATGAAAGCCTGGTGTGGTGATATGTGCTCCAATTCCAGTGCTGGGAAGGCAGAGAAACAGAGGTGGACCCCTGCGGCTCACTGGCCAGTCAGCCAGGTCATAACTTTGAGCTCCAGGTTCAGAGAGAGAACAAGCCTCAAAAAAAGGAAAAAGAAAGTATGAAGAACAATAGAACAGATACTTCTGTCCACCAGATGTGCAGTCATAGGCAAGCTTACCTGAACATGCATGTACACACACACACACACACACACACACTAATACAGTTTTAAATAAATTAAAACACTTAAGAAAAGGGCAAATCCCAATTCTGAACACAATACAGCATTCACCCAAACAGTGCCCAAGTTCATGGATTTGTCTTGTTTTCTGGGTTACACAGATTACATGTCTTTTTCTTTCTCCATGGCAGTCTGGCAATTGACAAAAGACCTATGTCTGTAGAAGCCCTTGGCAAGTTGGCCACAGATGACTCCATAATGATCTGGCTTCTGTTTCATCTGCTGGTGATAGTCCCTCCTTTGGTCACAGAACGATGTCAAAGCATGGTGCTTGTTTGCTATCTGGGATCCACTTTGTAATTAATCTGCTCCAGGCTTCCTTATATGGAAGTTATGGATTTTTTTTCTCTTCCTACCAGATTGTTAAAAGCAGAAATAGGTCTTATACACAATCACATTTTGAATTGCTTTTGATGAAATACATTAACTTCCCCATAAAACCGAAAAAGGTTACACTCACAGCCTGTTAGGCAGCCAGAACAGTCTTTGCATCCAGCAGCAAGGGCCAGTGACTGGAGGCAAGCCTAGTGTCTGACCATACAAAACACAACAGTTATAGGAACACAGTTAGTGAGCTGCGTGGGATTAGTGGAATCCTCAGAATGGATGGATTCTTTCCTTTCCCCTTTCTGGTACACAAATGTCCAAACCTCATTTTATAAGCAAAGCTGGTCTTTGATTTTCATATTTTTTTTCTGAAATCCAGAAATTTGGATGAAGTAGCATTAAAGCCATACCAAACTTAACCAAAGTAGCCATCATCTAGCAACGGGTTTATATCAGAAAGGGGTGAATACTTTTTCAGGACCCACAACCTGTTAGTTGGTTTTACCATGACCCAAAATGACACTGTCTTCTGTTCAGCCAAGGAATAGTATCTTTTAAGGAGGCCAGACCTCGGGGCCTGTGGATTCCCTGTCTCTAGGCCCCTGCACAAAGCCTGGGAACCTCTGTGACCATTTTAGGTTCTGGACAAGAACCAAAGATGTATTCCCATGATGTGTCTGTGTATGGTGGTCAGAATGTGTAACATTTGTTTGTGGTGTGGGGAAGGGCTAAAGAAATGATACATAATTCAGCAGAAAATGAAGCTTTGACATCAAAATGCAGTCATGAAGATAGCAACTTGTGATAAGGCAAGCAAAAGTGGCCGTCTGTACTAATAGCCGTGAACCCTTTTCAGGGCCCATAGCCTGTCACCTACAGATCACCAAGCAGCTTTCTACCTGGCTCTGCAGCTCGCCATCTCCAGGCAGGTGAGTGTCTGCAATGTTCCCTAAGCTCCTGTTCCTTCCTTCCTTCCTTCATCTGAGGCTGGCTTGGAGCTGGGCGCTACACTCAGAAAGAGCCCACTGCTCCCAGAAAAGACTGTGGGATTCAAGTCAGTCTGCGCATGTGCTGTGAAGGACGGGAGGCCTAGGCTGCAGTCTTGAGAGTAAATCCACAAATCTAGAGGGTCCAGCCTGGGGTCAGATGGCAATGTGAGTGCAGGACAGAGCACATACCCTGACAAAGAGCCTTTGTCGCTAACGGGAATGGGGTAGTGGAACCCAGTGCTGTGCTTCACGGTGGAGATTTAGTCACTGACTGGAGCCTGATTGTCACAGGGTGTCTATGCTTAACTGGAAAGTGCCAGAAGGTATCAAGAAGAGGCACCAGATCAAAATGCATAAATGATATGCACTACACCATTGTGTATTCCTGCTGGAAGGCCAAGCCTTGATGGCCTTCATCTTCCCAGAGGCAGCTTAAGCTGCCTTTCACATGCTAGTATCCCCATTCCCTCCCAGCTGTTCTAGAAACTGCAGTCATATGCTTGCCAGCCCGCCAGGTGCGAGACACTGGTAGTGACCCCGGCACATTCCTGAGTGCAGACTGGAAGGGTGAATCAGAGGTTGGCTCCCAAGATATGTCATTCCCCTGCAGGCTGGCTGTGGGAAGCACCCTTCCCAGTTGCCACAGAATAGTGTTAGGAAGTAGCTTCCATTGGCAACCTGGAACCAGAGCAAGCCAAGATGCCTGCCCTAGCAATGGTTGTCACCTGGTGGAGTGTGACTCACAGCTGGAGGGGACAGGAGCTGCCAGTAAAGCAGAGATGGCTCAACCCTGACCATCTGGTTACCCTTCGCCTCCTCATGAAGCCATCTTCCTTACATAATATCACCCTCCTCACTTGAGCTTCCTGGAGGGGAGGACCCCTGCCTGCCATTGTCATTGCCTTGCCTTGGCAATTTAACCCCGGTGGCATGTGTTTGACACCTGGTAAGACTTTTTAAATAAAGGAGCCAGCTCTGAACCCTCAATCCGCTCCCCTCTAAAGATACCATTTTGAGCCCCATCCCTGTAACTAAGCACTGTGAGGATGGCTGCCTTTCCTCCCTACTTCAGGCTGAGCAACAGCCACACAGGAGGTTGTTGTCCCACAGAGGGGGGTAACTAGATGGAGTCTTATGGGTACAGCTCACCCACAAGGATTGTAGGCTTGTAGAGTTGAATCACCAGGACTCTAAGTGAGCGTGTCCCTGCTCACTGGGACAGAGGTCGTGACCCTCCTGGAGAGGGGGAAGAGGAATCGGAGCAGCCAGAGTCACCCCCTTTCTATCACTCATGGGAGGATGTACTCAAGTCATCTTACCTCTCTGGACATCAGCTTTCTCCCTGCCAATGAAGCATGAGGTTAGCTCTGACAGCCGTAGCCTAGGGTTCCAAAGAAGAAAGCGTCGAGTGCCAGCACTCAAAGGATAGGTCCATGTAGAACTGAAGTTCAGAGTGGAAACTCGGGAGGCTTGGGAAAAGAAAGTCAGTCTCCTGAGAGCTGAGCTTCCTGGGGATCTGGGAAGAGGCAGGAGAGCTGAGGGACAGAGTTGGAGGTCACACAGGGAGGAGTCCCCTGGGCAGTTGTTAGAATGCCTCTGTCCCCAACCGTTTTGAAATCCAGTGTCTCCTGTCTATATTACCCCTGTGAGATCTAACATGTTCAAATACCCGATGCACACATGTTCAAATACCCGATGCACACGCAACCCTGGACTCCGGGCCCCGTTCACCTTCTTCATTACAGAAGACATTGTGAGGCTGGGCGTGGCTCGGTGGGTAAGTCTGCTCCCTGGCACTCATGTAACAGCCAGGTACAGTAGCACATCTGTAACCACAGCACTGTGGGGCCAACCCAGTGGATCCTGGGAAGGTGGAGAGTGATGGAGAAAACACCCCAGTTCCAACCCTTGACCTCTACGTGTGCATCCACAGGCAGACACACGTGTATATACCACATACACAAGAACACATTGAGCAGCTGTTGCATTCATGATGAAGGTTGTGTCTGGATCTGCTTGAATTTGGATACATCTGCTTTGCAAGTGGCCCTGTAATTTGTTTCTTGCATCCAGTTATTTTGGGTTGTAGTTTGGAAAGGTGTGGGATTTTGTTTGTTTGCATATTTCCTTCATGTCCAGGGGAGATTCAGACATCTGGTCCTTAGGAAATTCTGTTAAAGGTTCCATGGCCTGTGAAGTGTTTTAATTTCAATATGAAAAGGGAGACTGGTTCAGCTAAAGCAGTTTAATCCCATAAGAACCCTTGGTGGCTTGCCTTTGTCTCCATTCACAGTGGGGAACAGAAATGAGAGTGTTTATTCAGAGAGATGGAAAGGATGGAAAGGCCTGTGGGCAGTTAGGTAGAGAGGCGGGGTCTCTCGAGTCCCCTCAGCAGTCCCATTACTGCCGAAGAGGGTGTGCTCCTTGTTTGGCCATTGTCCTGGAGCTGCCGTGAGGATGCCGTGGATGCAGTACGCTGTGAACCTTCGGTGTGACTCTTTAAACATTCTTTTTGGTCTTGTTTTAAACCAGATACCAGAAGCCCTAGGGTATGTCCGTCAAGCTCTGCAACTCCAAGGTGATGATGCCAACTCCCTGCACCTCCTTGCTCTCCTGTTGTCGGCCCAGAAGCATTACCACGACGCTCTCAACATCATCGACATGGCCCTGAGTGAATACCCAGAAAATTTTATGTAAGTAATCCCAGCACTGATCTTCCCTTACTCTGCAGTTACTGAATGAACTTCACTCTCCTCCCTTCCAGTCTGTCAACTGTGAGACCTTCATGATCACTCAGGGAGGGCAGGGAATCTCTGTTGTCTCACACACACACACACACACACACACACACACACACACACTCACACACACACACACACACACACACTCACTCACACACACACACACACACACACTCACACACTGGCGACCCTAAGGTAGCTCAGGTTACCCTCATCTGTTCTCCCCTGCTGTGTTCCCTGAGGCACGCATGGTTGTGCCAAGAAGATAGGTGAATATTTTAATAGCTTTCAAGAAGAATATTGTAAATATTGTGACAAAAAGTGTGGTAAACTCCAGTGACTGTAACATTGGAAGTGTTGCTTTAGAGGCTCTGTCCTGTGTCCCTTGAGAGCTCCTACCAGCTCTGTGACTTGGTTCGGGGTACTTTACCTCAATGAGCCTAGGTTAATCTCTAGGAAATACAATTCCTTGAATAAATATACATAAATACTGTAAGACCCGTCATCGTAAGCAGCCACAGGCTTGAACCTGCCTGTCCATCCTCACATCTGTCCTCTGCGTCACATTTTTATTGAGCCCACGGATGTGGGGTCGGTTGACTCCTGGTTGCTAGGCTTTGTGGAGAAGAGCGTCTTCTGGGCTACCCGGTTACCGTTTTATCCTTGGTGGAGCTTAGTTACCAGTACACAGTGCCGAAATAGTAAACACCCCACTGGCTGGAAGGTTCTAATTGTCCACAGGACTGCAGATCCAGTGACAGGGTGGGGACAGCTTGGGGGTCAGGGAGCTTGGGGGGAAGGGGAGGGATGTGGGAGGTGGTCCTGCCTTCTCTCTGCTTTCAGAAGCGCAGCAGTAGCATATAAATGGGCCAGCTTTGTCCTGATCTCCCTGCCTCATCCCCCACCCCCAACCCCGTGCTTTTAATCAGTGCTTTTCCCTCTCTCCTTGGAAAATTGGTTCACACATTTCCATTACAAACATTTCTTTGTCTTCAAGGAAATGCGCTTCTCTTCTAGAGCTGTCTCCTTATAACCTAGGAAACTTCTGCCTGGAGTTTTCTTCTGTAGGCTCAGCTTCCTGCAGGGTGAACTAAATATCTTTGCTTCTTACACATCTCAGTCTTGTGACACCTGTGTATTTCTGGATTTCATCCCAAGATGTTTACCCCTGTAGACTCTTCAAGTGTTTAGATTACTTTAAAATGTATTTGGGTCTGTCCATCTTCATAAAGTAGTGAAGTACAACTCGATCCATTTGAATTTGATCTCTCTTGTCAGTACTTAAAAATACCTTCTAAGAGTCTTACCTCCAGCACGCATGTGCCCGTGTGTGCCCGTGTGTGTGTGTGTGTGTGTGTGTGTGTGTGTGTGTGTGTGTGCGCGCGCGCACACGTGCGTGCGTGCATGCGCGCACCCACTCCCCTCATTCGGTACTACACTCCAGCATGTGGCTCCTGTTTCAGTAGTTCGCACCAGCACCCTACAGGAGCTTCCTAGACTACCAGCCACACAGTAAGCAATAAAGTGATGGCCAACAAGGTAATGCCTCCGAGTGACAGCAACAGCAGCTGACAGCGTTTTCAAGCAGGGAATAAGGAGCAGCATGGAGATATTTGAGGAATGCAAGCCTGTTATTTTAATGTTAAGCTGTAAGCTGGAAAAAGCAGAGCATACGGCCGCAGGTCTGAGAGCAGCCCATGCCTTGTTTGCTTTTCAAATATTTGTATTTCTTTCTTTGTGATGGGAACTTCTCCACAAGAATACTTACTAAAAGTTGAAACCAGATATGGGTCCTATGGTTCCCTGCTGGCCTGGGTAAAACCTGTTAGCACCGACCTAAACAAGAATGACTCCATCTTGTCCCAACTACAAGGAATTATGTTTGTGTCTGATAAGTCTGTCCCTGGAAGAACATTAGACCCTGAAGCCTAGGGTTGTCTCTAGTTTCTTTCCTCCCTAAGCCACAGACAGTAACAGCCTCATAGTTGATAATATGTTCCGATTTCTTCCCGAGGAATGAAAATCGTTCCAGTAGGGTCAGCCCTGTCTGTCTTGTCCAACAGTTGCCAGAGAAGATAGCTGAAGTCCTCACAGAAGCAGCTGGTCCTCCAGTATCACCCCATCTGCATTACTATAGCAACAACAGCAGCAAAATTTGAAGCTGGGTTACCATTTGTGAAGAAAAGAGATTTATTTATATATCTGTCTAAAGGTCCAAAGGCTTGGTGTTAGACTTTGCTCATCTTGGATGAAGGTTTCCTTGACTGTATCACATGTATTACAAGGTAGATGGTACATGGAGGGAATACATGCACATATGAGAAGTCACAGTGTGATCAGGAATCAAGAGAACAGGAATGGTCCAACCTTACACTTTTACAGCATCTATTCACAAGAAAATTCCCTAGGGTCCTGTAAGAATTACTTCAGTTACTTAGAAGGGCAGAGTCCCCAGTGACATAATTACTTTGTACTAGGCCCTGCCTCTTAAAGGTTCTACCACTTTCCAACATGACCACACTAAGGATCCAGCTTCCAACACCTTAACTCTCGGAGGACACACAAACTATGACCACAGCCTATGGCACATATGGACCCCTGTGCTCCAAGACTGTTGCATTGAGACTTGCTCCCCAAGGTGACACTGGGGGTGGGGGGTACTTTGAATCTTAGGGTAGTATCTCAGCTACCTTTCTATTGCTGTGACAAAACACCATGACCAAGGCAATTTATTAAAAAACAAAAAACGATTATTGGGAGCTTACAGTTTCAGAGGGTGAATCCATGACCACCATGGCAGGCAGGCAGGCAGGCAGGCAGTAGTAGAGCAGTATCTAAATCCACAGTATCTTGATCCACAAGCCTGAGGCAGGGAGAGAGCTAACTGGGAATGGCATGTGCTTTTGAAATCTCAAAGCCTGCCCTCAGGGACACACCTTTCCACTGAGGCCAGACCTCCTAGCCCTTCTTAAAGAGTTCTACCAACTGGGGACCAAACATTTGGATGTATGAGCCTATGGGAACCATTCTCATTCTGATAGAAGTGTCTAGGCTATTGATTATTGTTACTACCACCTGTGGCTTATGGGTAAATATAAGGCACCCCCCTAGACTTGAGTTTAACAGCTTGTCTTATCTCTACTTTCTTTTTCTTCATGACTCATAAGCTGAGTTTGCTCCATTCTGAGTTCCTGCCAAATGTTCTCCCTTTGTTAGAGGCCCAAAGTGATGCAGCACTTACTTGCAAACTGGAACCTCTAGAACTATGAGCCAGAGTCGGCCCTCTCTGTGTATGAGGTGATTGCTGTAGGTCTTTCACTACAGTGTCAGGGTGGACTATACAGCATCCTCATTCTCCATGAAATTATAGCTCAACAGGGACCCAAAAAGTCTAACCCAAGAGGCCCCATCTCAGCCATTTTGTCACTCAAAGCAGAACTGTAAGTGAATAAAGATTCAACAACTATAGGGATTCTGAGGACCAGAATCCTTTTTGATTTGGGGGTGAAAGGTGGGGCGCACGGTCTTATGTAACTCAGTCTAGCTTCACACTTACCTTGTAGCTGAGTGTGGTCTTGAACTCCTGGTCCTCCTGCCTCCACTTTATGAATGTCAGGGTCACGTTTGTGTACCATCATACTCAGTTTATGACGCGTTCAGATTGGGACCCAGGACTCCATGCATGCTAGGCAGACCCTGTACAAACGGAGTCACACGGGTCACATCCTTGGGCTGAAATTCCTACCTAAAGAAATTCAAAGGTTTAAGTTCTGGAGAAGCTGGTGCTGTGGGCTTAACTCTGCATGGAGGGAAAGGGTTCAACTGTAGGAGTTGGACAAACCCTGGCTTTGAACTTTAAACCATTTAGATCTGAGTAAGTCACTAAATTACTCTTGTCTCATCTTTTCATTTGCAAAATGTGGCTAATAAAATACCCATATCAGAGGGTGATTGTTAGCCAATGCATGGTAACTACTTGGTAACTAAAAGTAATTCATATTGTCACACCACCCCAGTGGTTTCAAACGTATTTTAATTATCAAATAATGAATAGAAATTAAGGAATGTTTATTTAATATATTTAATATGATAGTATAAAACATGAATATTGATTACTTATTTAAGGAAAGAGTGTCAATGGTGCCCATAAATTGTCTGTGTATTAATTTGCCCTCACACATATAGTTACAAATGTCTCTTGTGTAATATAATGGATGAGTTTCTTTCCAGTCCTGTTGCTACTCACCTGACAGGTTAATTATTGTCTTAATGTCTGTGTTGTTCTTTTCTTCTATATCTCTACTGTCTGTGTTTTTACTTATAAATAACAACGATTTTTGGTTTTGAATATTTTATGTATTTTAAAATATATCCCAGATACTACTTGCTTTCAGGGTTTTGGTCTTGTTGCATATTTACCCAATTTACTGTAAATAGAGCGGTTGCTTTCTTTGAGGTGCTGTGGTGGAAAATGCTGCTGTAAATATTCCCTACAAGTCTCCTAATACCTACATTGAAGGATTTTTATGGATTCTGTGGGAAATGGATAGGTCGTAGGTCACAGGATATGGTTTTTGTTGTTGTTGTTTGGTTTGATTATTTTCGAAACAGAGAATCTCTATGTAACCTTTACTGGCCTGGAGCTCACTCTGTAGACCAGGCTGGTCTGGAATTCACAGAGATCTGCCTGCCTCTGCCTCCATCAAGTGCTGGGATTAAAGGCAGATGTGCACTACCATACCTGGCAGACATGTCTATTTTTTTTCTTTACCAATAATTCCAAATCATTGGCCAGGTTGCATTCCTTCCAGTCCTAGAGCCCCTGTGACTCCTGCACCAATATTGCCAGATGTGTTTTTTCTGCACGGTGGCCATAGGCTAACATTTGCACTGTGAATTGTGGCGTGCCTCTCCTTACCAATGAGGTTGGACTTTGTTTTCATTTGGGCATTGGTCATTTAGCCTTCCTTCCCCTTTTGTAAAGAGTCTTTGCTTCTTCCTTCCTTCCTTTCTTCCTTTCTTTCTTTCTTTGTTTTTTGAGACAGGTTTCTCTATGCAGCCTTGTCTGTTCTAGAATTAATTCTATAGGCCAGGCTGGCCTTGAACTCTCAGAGATCCATCAGCCTCTGCCTTCCGTTTGCTGGGATTAAAGGTGTGCGCTACCACCGTCGCTGTCTTTTCTTTTCTTTTTTTTTTTTTTTTTTTTTTGACTTAGGTTGTCTTTACAAATTATGAAATTTGTGAGTTTTTTTTTTTTTTAATTTATGGTTCCAAGTTCTTTTTGTTAATAAAAGCTGTGGTTTCTTTATATTTGCTAGTTGTTTTATTTTTAAGATTTATTTGTTTATTTATGTTTATGTGTGTATGCCTGTGTTAGTTTATGTGTACCATGTGTGTTCCGGATCCCAAAGAGCCTAGAAGAAGGCACTGAATTCCCTGGAGCTGGAGTGATAGACAGTTGTAAGCTACCATGTGAATACTAGAAACCCAACCCAGTCTCCTTTTTTTTTTTTTTTTTTTTTTTTTAATTGAAAATGGATGTTTTTTAAACACAATATATTCTGAGCACATTTCCCTCCCTCATCTCCCAGATGCCCTGGTCAATGATGCCATCCAGCAGGCATGCTGCCGGCTTGGAGATGTGGTCACCGCCATCACCATCTCTCATGCACACCAAGAAATTGTTAGCAGAGTTATTTAAAAGCCGTACAGTTTTTTGCCGCTTATGCTGAGTCAGGAAAATTCCCTTTAAAGGAGCCGCGCAAATATCTGCTTGTATCTCACAAATAAGAGTCCAACTGAGAAAAATGCTGATACCAAGAAACCTTGCTTGTCTCTGTTTTGTTTCTAAAACCCTTTTTCTAAGCTTTTGTTAAATTTTAAGTGGAAGTTCTTAGTAGCCACGTGGGTGCCATCTGTAAGGAGTATGGTTTTTCTACCCGCCGTCCGGTCTTGTCCTGCCGCCATGCCGCCAGCCCCAAATAACACACAGAGACTCTGTATTTGATATAATTCTGTTGACCAGGTACTAGTTTCTTATCGGCTAGCTCTGTCTTCAATATTAACCCATTTCTATGTATTTCCAGGTGGTCTTCTTACCGGGAAAAGGGGCAGGCATCTGGTCTCCCCAGTCTCTCCATCTTTACTCTCCTCCCTACTCCTTCCTCTCTCCTCCTTGTCTCCTAGTCCCTCCTATCTTCCTTTCCTATTGGCCAACAGTGCTTTATTCATTAACCAGTATGAGAAACATATATACATAATGTCCCATCACCCCACCCTTTCGAATCTACTCCTTTTCTTTTTCTCGTTAGAAAGAAAACAAGCATCCAAAAATAATAATGATAATAAAATAAAAACAAACCAATGGAGGAAGGGCAAAGAAAAAGTATAAGAAAGACTCGCTCTGGTAGTTTGAATGTAATTTACCTCCATAATCTCATAGGGAGTGACATTATTGGGAGGTGTGGTTTTGTTGGAGTGGGTATGGCCTTCTTAGAGAAAGTCTGTCACTGTGGGGGCGGGCTTTGAGGTTTCCTGTGCTCAGGATACTGCCCAGTGTCTCAGTTGACTTCCTGTTGCCTGCAAGATACAGGAAGCTCCCTCTCCAACACCATATCTGCCTGCACGCCTCCATGTTCCCCTTCATGATGACAGTGGACTGAACCTCAGAAATTGTAAATGAGCCACCCAATTCAATGATTTCCTTTACAACAGAAGCCATGGCCATGGTGTCTCCTCAGCAATAGAAACTATAACTGAGACACTTGCACACACAGAAATCCCATAAAATGCAAAAAGAAAAAAAACCCTTAATATGTAAGAAAAAGACCTGTGAAGTGGAAAAAGCGTCCAGTAAAGCGTTACCAGACAAAAACCTTGAACTTCTGATCCTCCTGCCTCCTCCTCCCAGTGACTGGTTACAGATGTACACCCAGGCTACGTGGTGCTGGGGCTCAAACCTAGAGCCTCATGATGCTAGGCAAGCCTCCATCAGCTGAGTTACAACTTCTTCTGTCTTACTACTTTATTATGTGTGAATTCCTGGCCATTGTATGACTGTAATGAATTGGGCCTCTAAAAATATTTTATGCGGGGCTAGAGAGGTAGCTCAGCATTAGGAGCACTTCCTACTTTCTCATTGGACCTGAGTTTGAATCCCAGCACCCACCTGACTGCTCAAGCTGTCTGCAACTCCAATTCCAGAGGACTGATGCCTTCCTTTGACCTTGGGCAAACTGAGACACACATGCAATACACATACGTATATGAAAGCAAAACACTCATACACCTGAAACTTTAAAAAAATTAGAGGAGAAATTATAGTAATTCTTATGCGATGTTTTACTCTCTTGGCTTTTTGAGAGGCCCACTACCCAGCTCCCAAGTAAATTACACACGGAGGCTTATTCATATGAGTGCCTGGCCTTAGCTTGACTTGTTTTTAGCCAACGTTTTTTTAAATCTACTCCTCTACCTTTTCCCTCTGGGCTTTTATCTTTACCTTGTATATCTTGCTTTCCTTCTTACTCCATAGCTGGCTGGGCTGGGGGGCTGGGTGGAAGGGTGGCTGGGTGGAAGGGTGGCAGGGTGGCTGGGTGGCAGGGTGGCTGGGTGGAAGGGTGGCTGGGTGGCAGGGTGGAAGGGTGGCAGGGTGGCAGGGTGGCTGGGTGGAAGGGTGGCTGGGTGGAAGGGTGGCAGGGTGGCTGGGTGGCAGGGTGGCAGGGTGGCTGGGTGGAAGGGTGGAAGGGTGGCTGGGTGGAAGGGTGGCTGGGTGGCAGGGTGGCTGGGTGGCAGGGTGGCTGGGTGGCTGGGTGGCTGGCCCCCAATAACCTCCTCTCTTGTTCATGTCCCCTATGCATACTGTCTGCCTGCCAGCCCCACCTGTCCTCTCTCCTGCTTTGCTATTGGCCATTCAGCTCTTTATTAGGACCACCAGGTGTTTTAGACAGGCTCACAGCTTCACAGAGTTAAACAAATGCAGCATAAACAGAAATATTCAACCACAAATAATAATGATAATAATAGTAGTGCTGTCTTTATGGAAACCAGTTGTGTTGGGTCGCTCTAACCCCAGCATTTGGGAGGTAGGAGCAGAACATCAGGAGTTAAAGGCCAGCCTAGGAGATAGTGAGACTATCGCAAGCAAAACATATCCTTATGAAGTTTTGCAATTTTCTTCATAATTATTTTGTTCATGTTTTACTAGGGTTAGTCTTAGCTTCCTGAAAAATCTTTTAGTTTTTTTATATACAGTTTATGTATGAAAATGTTTTTAATGAGATTTGTTACCTGCTTATTGCTAGGGTATAGGATAGGAATTGACTTTTGTATACTTTTCTTAGTCTAGGGACCCTTGCAGAGGACAGTGTTTAGAAGAGCTGTGTCCTCTCATCTGGAGAGATGGGTGTTCTTAGTTGAAAACACACCTGAAGGGGGTCAACACACCATAAAGATCCAAACTTGGAAAATTTGAAAAGTCGCTTTCTTGTGCTTTGCCTAATATCTGATGGTTTCCTAAAAGTGCTCTCGATCTGATGACCTCGCTAATAAATTGCACATGACTAAGTGTGAGTATGTGTTCTACTTAAACAGGAAAGAAAAAATCAAATTTCAGAACAATGATAAAACTGCCGGAGAGTTGCATAAGCACATACCTGAATGTCATGTGCTGTGAGTAGCTGGACCTCACAGCCCTGCACAGAGCCTGGTGGCCTTGGGGACAGTCAAACGCGTGTCTGCCTGTTCCTTCCGTCACCCATGTTTCTTTGCACCTGGCATTCTCTGTGATTGCTGGGCCAAGAGCATTGCTTACCCTCCCTTTACAAACCCTGAGGGCAGCTTCTCTGCCTCCCCTCTCTGTCCCCTTTTGCTGTCTCATGCCATCCAGTCAGAGGGCCTTTGGGAAGGAGTCTTGCCTGTATGTGCAGACCCTGTTGTTTTGAAGGTAACATGGCAATCAATGGCTCCCTTGTTGAAGCAGGAATTGAAGGTGTCTGAAATGATGGCCCTGTGATTGCAGATGTGTTTTCAGTACACAGATGTGTTTAGGTGCACTGGCTCCATGATACTAATTCAAACTGAGATCAGGCACTGAAACAGGAGCCAATAATGAGGCAAACTACAGTAACTTGAGGTGATTTATGTCAGTTGTTTGTTCTAAAAATACTTCTAGGTGGCTAAGGTGTGTTCCAGTTTATTGAGCCTTTGAACTGCGAAGCAGAGAAATAATATGTAGCATAAGTAACGTGGCCCATCATAAAGAGGAGGCAGGGACAGCCACATGGTCAGTCAGCTCTGTCCCTAGCCCTGTCCCTCCCAGGGCAAGATAAGAAGCAGCTAAGCCCTGAGAAAAAACAGCTACTTACATTTTCTTTGGCACTAAAAGTCTTTGTTTTACCAAAGCAGTGTGGTCTTGCTTTTCTGGGACAGCTAACCTCAGAGTGTAGGGAGATAGTGCAGCTCTGTCGCTTGCTGACGACTGAGACCAGAGAGAGAGAAAGGCGGTGGGCTTCCAGATGTGCTGGCACATTGTACCGTGTCTCCTGGAGCAGCTGAGGGTGTCAAAATGGTCATGGTTCTTAGAACTTCCTCAGCAGTAAAATAGCTCACATCTGTCGGTGAGACAGCAGGTCGGCCCATCACCAGAGAAGCTGCTACAGTGAAGAGAGCCTCGTCCTCAGACACCTCCCCCTTGGCAGCTGACCAGGGGGCAGAATACATTTGGGTGTGTGACAGACCAAGTACCCAGATTAACCCCTGAACGCCAGAGAAGAGCCTGTGAGCTGCCGTGTATTCGCAGGGAAGTTTGGGCCTGGACACATTTAAAAACATCTAAGTTTGATGCTCATTTGGGTAGGCACGATGCCAGACTGTCCTGGCTATTGATCCTGACTTTCGTTTACCTGTTCTGGAAACCATTTGATTCTTCATCCCTAAAAGAGGACTTACTAAGCCCATTCAGGATCCCACCATGTCCACATCCTAGCGGGACAGTTGCTCCATGCTCTACGGACCCAAGGGAGGACCATGAGATGGTTGCCACTCTGACTGATGGCCCAGACTGGGAGACTGCAGCTGCCTAGTGCACCCTCACTATAGCTATGTGGGCAGCTCTAGGCAGAGGTCTAGCTTATCCCTCGGAATGCTCGGAGGGTCTCCCTGGGAGGGCAGGGACCATGTGTCTCATACCACAGTTAGGGTGCCCACATTTGTGAGCATATGTGAGTCGATGTGCAGAGCTCCCACCTAGCTTGGCAACTAAAGGCATGACCCCAAGAGGCTCATTGGAGGTGAGTATAGTGCATACCAACAGTCCCATCTTCTCAGGAGCCCAAGAGTTTGGAACCAGCCTGGGCAACATAGCAAGCCCTCAATCCTAATCGAATGAATTGATTTCCCCTTTGGACGAGTAAGCACAGGAAGCCTTTCCAGAGTGCAAGGACCATGGGAGCTCTTTCCCGGGCAGTTGTTTTTCTTTTGTTTTCAGACCACTGAAGGCCCATCCTCCATCAGGCGGAGGGCTATGAACAGCAGAACGTTTTCGGGTTAGCTTTGCACTCACATTACCTGGGAATTCGTCTGTGTGTGGATTCTGATTGGGGGTGAGTGGGTAGAAGACAGATTCCGTTTTTCACAAGAATCTTTCCAGTAGCTTCTTCAGCTACATGCCTTGCTCTGTCGTCAGAGTAGCAAAGTATTCAGAGATCTGCTAAGGCCTTTTCTAGCTTTTCATTAAAAACTTGTATCTTCTCTTTCTACTGAGATCATAAATAAGGGATGACACATGTCAACACAGTAGTTAGGTAAGCCAAGATGATCACTTGAGTGTCATTTACTGACTTCGCAATTAGTGAGGCCTCGGGGAGTATTTGAAATGCATTAACGGCCATGTGACCTGGTGTCACCTCATTCCCTCTAGCTGTGATGAAGGGGAATAAGACAGCTGTGTCTTAGCATCACAGGCTGCTCTGGAGGTGATCAGTCACAGTGGCTAAACTCGGGCTAATTGTTTGTTTATGTGTGTTTGTTTGTTTCTCTGGCATTGGTCCATTAAGAAGGTCCAGCCAAGCCAGCTGTGCCTCCAAACAGCACATAGTAGGCCTATAAATGATGAAGACAGTCAACAGAGGTAGAGTTTGTTCGGGCTACATTGGAACCTTCAGAAGGGTTGTCTGGCCGGACTTGACGACACACTTCTCTTGGACAGGGCTGGCTGCACACGGTCTGCTTCTCCTTCTCCTTCAGAACACCTGTTTCCAAATGACTCATCTGGCTTTAAATCCTCATCTCTCTCCTCATCACCACATTGCTTTTCATTCCTCAGATCGCTCAGATCAGTTGGGTCAGCTGCCAAACCGTCTTCTCTATTTAAAATTTCTTTTGAGCACACTTGCCCCACCCACCCTCCACCCCACTCCCTGCTGATCTAGTCTTTCCTTTGCCTAGGCTCATGTCCACGCTTTCCTTCAGGTCCTTGGCAGGAGGCCTGTTCCATCTCTCCAGGTGTGCTGCGGGCTCTGAAAGGAGGGGAAAGATGTCCAGGGTTCTGTGTGTCTGTGCACTGCAGCCATTTCCCAGGGTTCTGTGTGTCTGTGTACACCGCAGCCATTTCCCAGGGTTCTTTGTGTCTGTGTGCACCTCAGCGCATCTCCCAGGCTGCTCTGCGTTACTGCCTCTGCACCCTGCCCACAGTTGATATGCAAAGGAAGGTTCCCGGCATGAGGAGTCTAAGAGCACACAGAGCAGCGCAGATCCCAAGTGTTCAGGTTCCTCCGATCTTATTTCTAATCAGCTGCCATGAGTGCAGCCCTTGAAGCTACTTAGTGCAAGTTTGGGTGATTATTAAGCATGTTTCCTCCTTGAAGCACTTAGTGAGTTAGAGGAAATTAGAGCCTCAGAATTTCCAGTTTTTTAAAACCTCTGGGAATGTGTGTGTGTGTGTGTGTGTATGTGTGTGTGTGTGTGTGTGTGTGTGTGAGAGAGAGAGAGAGAGAGAGAGAGAGAGAGAGAGAGAGAGAGAGAGAGAGAGAATGTAGGCTGTGTGGCTCAGTGCATGTGTCCAGATCTTAGATGCCAGTCCCTGCCTTCTATGTTGTATGAGGCAGGGTCTCTTGTTTTGCACTGCATACTCCAGCCCAGCTGACCAGCAATCTTCTAGGGACTCTCCAGTCTCCGCCTCCCATCCCACTCTAGGAGTACTGGGTTACACATAAGTGCTATCGCTTCTGGCTTTAGGTGGGCTCTGGGGATCCAAACTCAGGTCCTCATGTTTACACAGCAAGTGCTTTACCCCCAAGCCATCTCCCCAGTTCTCACTGAGCAGAAAGTTTTGAGGGCATATTAAGTTTCCGAATTTCGAAACATGCCCTTTTAGTTTTATCTTTCCTGCTAGCCCAAGTCAGGACTTTGGGAATGGGCCCAGGAGAAAGCTAAAGGAGAGTCACATACAGTGCGTGGGGCCGATTCCCAAGGGTCAGAGAGTCATCCTAGGAAGGGTTACTACTAGATGGACAGCTTGCCCTGATATATGCCAGTTAGATTCATTTCCTATGAAGAATAGTGAGACAGCACAATACCACATGGCCTAGCTCCTCATGGGGGAGTTCTGTGTCCTTTCTAAGCCCTTCACTAAGCCAAACATGGTCTTTATTCCAAGAATTATCTTAGACTAGTTTGAAAATTTCAAAAGTAGGGTAAAATATTATTTGATGAATTTTAATGAAAAGTAAATGTTTAAGTAACTGGGTCATTCAAATACCTAGGATTTTATATGTATCAGACTTTGGGGTAAAGGGCAAATCACAAACATACATGCACACATGTGACTGTCCCATAATGAATCTTGTATCTGACATTCTAGGAGCAGAACCCCAGCATCAACTCCTACAGTTCAAGGCCACAGTGTGGTCCCCATTGGGCTGGAAGTTCTCAGAGGGCTAGAGCCTTATGCTACATTGTACTCCCCCAATCCTGCATTTGGGGGTTTGAAATCCTTGGCAGGGGACTAGACAGTGCTGCAGCCACCTCTTCATTAGTGTCATCATAAGATTTGAAATGATCCTCTGCTTCTTGTTCAAAGCTTTGGAGGCAGATAGATTTGGAGTTAAGCGTCTGCGATGTGAGTTTGGGCAGATTAACTCTCCTCCTAATTTACAGGGTTGTTGTGGAATTGGTGATTAAACATTTCAGGCGCCTTGCAGCTGCTGCTGTTGTTATTATCTTACTTGTCTTGGAAGCATACATTTCCTGGCTTATAATTTGTTATCCTGCAGTTGTGAGCTCTTGTGGTTTTGGCAATTGTACTGTCATTGGATGAGGGTTAGTCCTGTTCTTTAAGGCTGAAGAGGGGCTGTTTGGCTTGCACTCTGAAGGATGAGTAGGTGCTTGAGAGACCAAAATGCATGGCTTGAGAAGACATTTCAAACAACAGAGCTCTCTATGCAGAGATCCAGGAATGTAAAAATTAGTGAGGTGAGGGAGGAGTTGGCCATGGCTTGAGTTGGCTTACAAATGATGGGCCATAAACAAACCAGGGTAGCAAGAGCCAGATCACAACAGGTATTGTAGAAGATTCTAAATTTTCATTATTAACAGCGAAGTCTGTGTCAGTTACTTTTCTCCTTGCTGTAGCCAGAGTACCTGACAGGAAGCAGCTTCGGGAAAGATGCAGAAGGCAGATCTCTGTGAGCTCAAGGCCAGCCTGGTCTATAGAGCGAGTTCCACAACAGCCAGAGCTGTTACACAGAGAAAGCCTGTTTTGAACCCCACCTCACCCCACCTCACCCCCCAAAAAGAAGGAAAGATGCAGATAATGGAGAAGCAGAGGGCATGGTGGTAGGAGCAGGAAGTTTTGGTCAGTTTGTGCACCAATCAAAATGCCTCAAGGGATGAACATTCTCCACTTGTTTTCCCTGTTTTATTCAGGTAAGGACCCTGGGTTACAGGATGATGCCCCAAATTTAGGATGGGTCTTCACGCCCCAGTTAAACCAATCTTGAAACGCCCTCAGAGACCTGCAGAGATTTGTCTTGTAGGTGACGGTAGATCCTGTCAAGTTGGCCATTGAAATTAGCCATCAAAGAATTGGATTGGTGTTTTCGTGTATCCTGTTCCTTGTTATTTTTAATAGGTTTTAATGAATCTCTGAACAGTAATGTGTTTTAGATAAGATTATTGGACTTTGAACCAAGTGTAGGAAGTACATGACTTCTGACATTACATCGTGGCTGTCCTTGGTGACTTGACCAGCCTGGTCCCCTCTTCTGCTTACTGCCTCAGGCCGACAGACATGTTGTGCTGTATCCAACACTGGTTTGCCCTACGCTTTTTCGCCACTTGTTCTGCTTTTCTTGCCTTGGGATTTCCACGGTGAGTTGAATTTATAGTATCTTTGGATTCAGCAGCATCAAACTAATGCCAGTCATGGTGTATTCCGTGTCTCTGTGCCAGCGTCACTTGCTTCCCGCCAGATGTGTTCAGCAGCCTGAAGACATTTAAGCAGGTTTCTGGAGAGATGACAAGCACCGGTTGTTTTCAGCGCTCTTTCCTGCCTTACAAAGCAACCCAAGTTCAGGAAGAGGGGGAAGAGGGGGTTCCATCTCTCCCTGCTCTCCTTCTGCATCCACAGCCAGCAAATGTGCACCGCACAGGGCTAGCTGCCTTTGTTCTCGGCCCCCAGGCTCTTCCCTCTGCCAGCTGCTTTCATGCCGGCCCCACTACCTCACTCCCATCCTTCCCATCACATGTGGTAGCAGTTCCGCTATTGTTCTTCCTGTCTAGTTCTCTTAAATCCAACCCACACCTTTTCAGCTCCGAATCCCAAGTCAAGTGTTTGAAAGCTGTTATTTCATGTTAATTAGAAGTTCTTTTCCCAGCCAGGAAACCTTCCCAGAACTTCTCCCTCAAGCCAAGGCTTCAAGATGCCTTTGTCCTTGGGGACAGTGGAAGGAATCATGGCTAATTGCTGCTTAACCAGGAAACATTCTCACCCTCTCCTAGACCATTCTATGTGCCTGGCCGAGCCGTAAGACCTTGGTTTGTTCTTACCCTAGAACCTAGCCAGCTACAGTGTCTGAGAGGCCTGCAGGCTTCACAGTCCTAGGAGAACTCTCTCCTGCCTACAGTTGCTTGGCAGTCATCCTCACTGAGAAGATCCCATGGGCCTCTAAGCGGTCTTCCCAAAGACTGACAGGGGCTAGAAGCTGCTTCCCCCCCCCCCCATAGTATGTTGCATTTGGGTAGAAAATTATCCTAGCGCATTCTCAGCTCATGTAGGCTTCAGCAGGAGTTAGCTTCTAGGTCTTAAAAAAAAAAAAAAAAACTCTTGAAGCCCCCGAATAGCTGCCTGTCTCTACAGGTAGCCCTAGTAGACTTCGCCTCTTCATATGTCATGGGTCAGAGCCAAGCCCCATGCTTGCATCTGGCCTTCCTCTTTGTACCCACTGCTTACATCAGGGACCACAGCCTTCCCATCACCTGGCCCATTGCTATCTCAGCTCAGGTTCTGCACTGCAAACCAAGACTTGAGAAGGAAGTTGCAAAGCTAACACTTCCCTGAGAGCCACCAGCAAGCACCCTCAGGGTCCCTGTGCTCTGTTAGGAGAGCATGGCAGAGGCGTTCAGCTGGTGCTGGAGCAGGCTGGTCCTGTCCCATCTTTCCCCAGCAGGGACCGCTGCTCTAGGTACCACGAAGGTGGATATTACATCACAAGTGACTAAAGAACTCTCTGCTGTGTCTCATTTATGCCACTTAAAATGGATGTCTTGATCTTCCAAGGGTTCCAGAGAAAACCACTGGTGAGCAGATGTGACGGAAGGTCCAATAAACAGGGAGCAGTCACAGTCACGGGCACTGTGGAGAGGAGGTCAGAGGTAGGGAAGTGAGAGCTCATTGCACTCACAAAGAAAATCACCTCCAAAAAGCAACTGGCCAGAGGGCACAGGCTTCAATGTCCCCATCAGTTAGAAGGAAATAAATACTACCTACCCAAAACAGTCTCTGTAAGTGCTACATGCAGGCCTGGCACACAGGAGGCCTTTCGCCTGTCCCCTCTCCTGTCTTTATTAGCAAGCTGCAGCTGATAGAGTGTGTGCCAGGTAAAGAAGATAAAGTAAGAATGTGGTCACAGAAAGACTGGACAAGGCCAGTTTAGCTGAACTGTAGAAAAATCAAAGAGCAGATGAATGCCAGAGGTTAGGATCAGCACACACAGCTGTGGACGACGCAGCAGCTGGTCAGCTCCATAGAAGTAAAAGGCCCATGGCACATGACTGGACACAGGTGAGAGCTTCGAAGGACTGCTGAGGGAATTTTGACTCACTGTTGGTAGCAATAGGAACGAAGGCGATTTCTCTAGCTGGAACTAAAAATAATCATTGGCTGGATCTATAATAAGGTTTCTGAGAGCTGAAGGAGTAGACAAGGAAAATCTGGTCTGCATCCTTCTCAAGGATGGTAGTGATGAGTCCAGGGATTAAGAAAACTGTGGTCTGCAGTCATTGTCTGATGGCTTCAGAGGACAATTTGGAGTAGGCTGAGTCCGAGGGACTTAAAAGAAATTCCTCATCTTAGCACTCTGGTCTAGATAGAGACTGAAGCCATGGGTGGTGTCAAGAATGAGGAAATGCTTTCATGATGGTGAAGAGACTTAAGTCCATAAGTCTAACCACTAGATAACGGGGCTAGGTAGGCCATGCACGGAGGCCTGCACCGTGGTCCTCTTGCCTATGTGACTTCAGGAAGTCTTTTTTAAAACAGGGTATTCCATAGCTCAAATTGGCCTGCAACTCAGTATATAGAAACTACCATTAATCCCACTGCCTCAATTTCTGCATGTTGGGAGTACACATATGGGTTACCACACCCAGATATGTAAGCTTGCAAAGCTTCTGAGAGGGTGGGCATTCTCCTGGAGGGCTCTCTGTAGATATTTATATCAACTGAGTCATATCTCCTGTGTAATCGTATAAATAAACCAAGGTTCACTTTTAATGAATTTCTGAAGTTTCATAAATAAATTGGCTTAGTTCTAAAAAGCATGCTTTTAATAAAATCTCTGCGTTCTGAATAAAATTGGCCACTCCAGTGCTTCTAACCTCACCACGGTTCATCATCCTGTGCTTGCATTTGCCTCCCTGGTGAGAGTTACACAAAGCCACAGGTTGAGCAGCAAGTTAAAGAATCCTGACTCTGCAGCTACTTCCCCTATACTCTGCAGGTACACGGATGGCCTGTTTGTTCAGGGCCTGCACAGGTCTAAGCTACATAGGGTCCTGATGCGGACAGGGGAAGCAGACCCAAGAGCCATGTCCAATTGAGAACCACTCACAAAGGAAAATTAGTTTCTCCAAGGGAGTCTCATTGGGTATACAAACCATATTTTGTAATGAGCAGTTTCCCGCCAGCCTGGTCCCCCAGCCTTGCCAGCCCCAAATAACACACAGAGACATTATATTAGATATAAAGCTGTAGGCCAGTTACTAGTTTCTTATCGGCTAGCTCTGTCTTAAATATTAACCCATTTCTATTAATCTAAGTATTTCCACGGAGAGGCTGGCGTTTTTTCTCCGTCCTCCATCTTGACTCCTCCTGACTCCTTCCAGAATCCTCCTTGCTGCCTAGTCCCACCTATCTTGCTTTCCAATTGGCCAACAGTGCTTTATTCATTAACCAATAAGAGAAACATATTTACAGAATGACATCTCCCATCAACACTTAAGGGCTAGCTCTGGGCCCAACAGTAGATACCAACACAAAATGAACTCAGTAGGATTTTTAGAAGGTTTTTGTCTGGAATTTTATTTATTTATTTATTTATTTTAACCTTACAGGTCTTTTGCTTATATATTATAGATTCCAATTTGTGTTTTTAATGGAATTTCTGTATGTGTGATTGTGTGTGTGTGTCTGCATCTGAATATATGTCTTAAACTTTCCTTTTCTTTCTTTTTTTTTTTTTTTTCTGTTTGTTCTATCCTATTCTGGTTTGTTTTTATTTTATTATTAATTTTTTTAGGTACCTGTTTGTAAGAACGGGAATGAGTTTGGGCGGGTGGGTAGGATCTGGGAGGAACTGGGGTGGGGAAACTGTGATCAGAGTATATTGTATTGGAAAAATCTGTTTTCAGTAACTGTTGAAAGGGTGCAGTTGCCTCCCTGCCCTGGGCTGAGCCCATCTCTCATTGATTTGAGAGTTGGGCGTCTGGCTTGAGCTGTGTTTTCTCCCTTCTCTCCCACTGTAGACTACTGTTTTCCAAAGTGAAGTTGGAGTCGCTCTGCCGGGGCCCAGATGAGGCGTTGCTCACCTGTAAACACATGTTACAGATATGGAAATCCTGCTATAACCTCACCAACCCCAGGTAAGAGGCCACTGGTGCTTGTCTTGTGTTGTGTTTCCATGGGTGTTTGCAAATCAGAGCCCTCTCCTATGGGCATTTACCTGGCATTAACTGTCAGTCCCCTCTACCCTAGGCCTCCACAAATGGTAGATAATAATTCTGGAGTCTTAGTTACCGTTCTATTGCTGTGAAGAGACACCAGGACCACAGCAACTCTTTTGAAAGGAAAACATTTAGTTGGGGCTGGCTTACAGTTCAGAGGTGTGTTGTCGTGGTGGGAAGCATGGCGGTGTGCAGGCAGACAGTGCTGGAAAGGATCTGAGAGCTCTGAATCAGCAGGAGACAGAGTGAGCCACCTGGTCTGGCTTGAGCATAGGAGACCTCAGAGCCCACCCGCACAGTGACACACTTCCTCCAACAAGGCCACACCCACTCCAGCAAGGCCACACCTCCTAATAGCACCACTCCCTTTGGGCCTGGGGTGGGGGGGCATTTTCATTCAACCACTGCAAGGAGCTTCATACTTCTCCATGGCTGAAATCTCTAAGCCATGGGGTTCTTTTGTCCACTTCTCCTCCCCATTCCTACCCCATAATGACCCATGAATGTCCCATAATAATCCATTCACAAATGCTTTCTCTCTCTAACCTGTGACAAGCCTTACCATCTTTCTAAAAATTGATGTATCAGTGACATTGTTGTTCTTTTGCTTTGCTATCACCTATGAAACACAAACACAAGACTCAACGCCCACATGGAGTTTATTGGTAGAGAAGAGAGAAAAAGAGAAACAGGAACAGGAGAGGGAGAGAGAGAGAGAGAGAGAGAAAGAGGGAGAGAGAGAGGTGCGCTTGGTGCGCTTGCTTGCTTTAAAAGGGAAGCTTGCACATGCCTAACTGAGTCCCCTGCACAGCCAGGTACCACCGCATGACATAGCGGTAGCGATGACATGGTCATGAGCATCCCGCCCATCGTCGGTGTGGTCAGCAGACTGCTGGTTTCCAACAGACATACTCCAAATGAGCTTCCTACAATAATATTGAAAGGGTCTGTGTGAATAGCAGGCCGCATCCTGTTAAGACAGGAAGTCTCTGTGTACACAGTTAAAAATAATTTAAAGAAGTTAAAACTATGATTCATACAAATATAGAATAAACACATATTGAAGGTTTTATTAACTTCACTCATTTGTGAAGTACAAGTTAAGATCCATTCAAAGAAGGATTTGAACATGTGTACAGGCAGAAATGCTGAAATGAATTTACAAAGAGATGAAAAAGTAGTAACCTATAAGATGATGGAATATATATAGTGGGTTTTCTTTTCAGTTGTATTCTCCACAGATAAATTTATCATAAGCCTTTTCTACAGGTTGACTCCTGCCCTCAGAGCTGTGTAGTACCTAAGTTAACAGGCAGTCAAAGATGCCACCCTTTGAACCAGCAGATCTGTGGGAAAACAGCCAGACAACCCTAGCAGTCACCAGCAAACACCCCATAACCCATTTGCCCCAAGTCTGGGACACACTGCCAGAGGAATCTAGCAGAGTTATTTGATGATTCAAGTGACTGCCCACAACTCAAACACTTGAGATTTCTTAAGTTCATGGCAAGTTGTACAGATGACTTATAGTAAGCCCTAAAGAGTCAGGAGGCAGATAAGATGTCATTTGGTGGTAACAGGAGTGTAGGAGGCAGATAAGTAGGCTGTGGCCATGGTCTACAGAGAGGAAGGGTGGCTGTGAGTTAGGCTGTGATGATGGGAAATGGGAACTTTAATTTTTTTTTTTCTTTAACAAAAGTTTCTTCAGTTGAACAGGTTGTGATGGCTCACACTGTAATTCTAACTCTGGGAAGCCAAGTCAGGAGGGTCACTGAGAGTCCAAGACCAGATTAGACAGCATGCTGAGTTCTAGACTTGGAGAGTCTCTGCCCCAGAACCCACCCACAGTACACACGGCCTCAGCTGCTTGCCTCCGTGCTGGAGCCCAGAGCCCATCGTTGGCCTGTACTGCCTTTAGAAAGGAGAAAATAAACCATCAGCTTTCTCTTTGCCAATTTCCCTCAGTTCTCCACACCTCTCCCACCTCCCCACATCTCCTCCCACTTAGCAACCAAGAATATTGAATGTGCAGAGAAAAAAAAAAATAGCAGAATTGGAAAGCCTTTAAAAATACCTAACCAAGTGCCTGGGCTGTATCCATACTTTTCTTTCCTTGAAAGATCTTTTAGGGCCAGAGCAAGGTGTTCCTGCCCTGGGGAGGAAATGACCCCTTCCAAAGCCTTGGGTGTGGGGCACAGGCAGAGCAGCCATGTGCTGGAGTGCTCCCTATATGTTTGTTTCATTTTTCTCAGGATATAAATAAATGTTTCTCAGCAGCCCTCACCATTGCACAGATTTGGGCATGCTTGGCCAGCTGGGGTGACAAGTGGCCCTGGTTAGGGAGTGCAGCATGCAGAGAGAAGGCTAGCTCTATAGAGCTGGCTCACTTCAAGGCCCCCAGACACAGCAGCACAGGACCAGCAGCTTCCAGGCTGTCTTTAGGTAACATGGACTTAGCACAAGGCAGAATCGTGATGAGAGATATGTGAGAAGCATCCTTTACTAAAAATAAATAAGCTGGAAACTGAGCACAAAGATCGTTACAGGAAGCAGTTGGTGTCTGTCCAGGGAAAGTGGGTCTATGCCACATGCCTGACTCCACTGCCCTTGCCTCTGCCAGCTTAGCTGTGGTGGCCCCTTGCTCTCCCTGTCTCAGTTCCCCAGACTTCCCCAGGCCCTAGCATATCCTTCCAGAGGCTCAACACAGGACCTGGCACACTAAGAGGCAGTGGAGGGGTGGCCAAATTGAGAATAACCACTGTGCTCTCAGCAACTCCTTCCATCTTTATTTTTGCTTGAGGGGAATCATAATAGAAGCCGGCTGCTGAGCTGAGCCTTGGACAACTGTACCAGTAGGGTTCCACCTGCCGTTGGCGGATGCAGTTCCTACTTTGAGCAAAGTGGGTGGACGTTTTCTCCAGTGTGCATTTGGTGCAGCGCTGCCATTTTAGGAGCCGACTTCTCCTTTCCTGGGTCTGGAATTTTTCCTGCATTTAGGATAGGCTATGTCTCAGGTTTTATCTTCTCTCCCTTAGTAAAGAACAAAGCCCCCTCAATTCTCTGCAGTGACAGCATGAATCTGACCAGAATCTCACCAGAAGGGTCCCAGCATGTCAGCCAGGGATGGTAGTGGTTCCTGTCACTGAGAACTCCCCTGTGCCAGCACCACACTGGGCCATTCATGTACTGCCTTCGGTCTCTGCATTGGCCTGCAAGATAACTTCTGTTTGTTACTTCAGAGGAAATAAAGTTGAAGCTCAAGGAGACTGTACATGCCCAAGCTTTCCAACTTAAATATACAGTAGAACTACCATCAAACCAGAGGCTGTCTGACACCAAAGCTCCACCCAGGACCAAACGCTGCCTCTGTTGATGGCAACCAGTTTCTCTCTTCTTTTTAATCATCAGTCACATCTTTTCCCCTCTGATTACTGCCACCTGAGCCATCTCTGTCATTAGCCATAGGTTGACATCTTCATGACTGGAAGAAGCTTGTTTTCTTCCTATCTCTATTTCAGCTACTTATCATCAAATAGATTTAAAGCTGACACACAGATGCGTGCTTCCCTCCCTTCAGCCCTGCTAGTAATCATCAACATTTTGGTGGGGTTTTTTTTAATTTTCAGAACATGCTCTCATTCTGTCTTCAGAAAGCTGAATCATGTGGGCAAATGCCATGTTGCATCAGACTCATTTTACTCTTGCAAAAAGTGAGGTTCAGAAACACTGAGAGTCTGTGTAATCATCATGATCCAAGCCTAAGAAGCTAGAAAGAGGCAGGGGTCCCCTTACTCAGGGTTCTGTTGCTATGAAGATGCACCATGAGCACAGCAAGTCTTATAAAAGAAAGCATTCCAACTGGGCTTGCTTACAGTTTCAGAGGTTTAGCCCATTGTCATCAAGGCCGGGGTGAGGTGAGGTGCATGGCGGCATGCACAGAGAAGTAGATGTGAGTTCTGCATCCAGATCCACAGGCAGCAGGAAGAGAGAGACTCCTCCACCAGTTGGGCTTTGAAACCCCAAAGCCCACCCCCCAGTAACACCCGTCCTCCACCAAGGCCACACCTCCTAATCCCTCTCAAAGAGTGCCACTCCCTAATGACCAAGAATTCAAGTCCATGCGCCTATGGGGCCATTCTGATTCAGACCAACACAGTCCACTCCCTGGCTCCTATAGGCTTTTAGCCTATATTATAATGTAAACAAATATATGAAGTCCAACTTAAAAGGCCCCATAGTCTATTATACTCTATCTAAACACTGTTTCAAAGTCCAAAGTCTCTTCTGAGACTCAAGGCAATCTCTTAACTGTAATCCCCCCTGGAAAATCCGAATCAAAAAGCAGATCACATACTTCCCACATGTAATGACACAGGATATATATTACCAGTCCAAGAAGGAGGAAAGTGAGCATGGTGAGGAAATACTGAACCAAAACGAGACCGAACCCCCTCCTTACAGCCTCTGCCGTGGGTTTCTACCTGCAGCTCTGCTCTTAGATGCAGTATATGTTGTATGCCACACACTTTTCTAGGAGCTGGAGAGAGGCAAGGCTGTGATAGGAACTCAGGGTTCTGCCTCCTGGTCCACTACCACCACCACCTTTCGTTTAGCCTCTTGTGTTCAGCCTCTCTGCAGCTATGGAAGGCAGGATAGGTTTCTAAGCGAAACTTACAGTTCCAATTTTAACTACTGTTTACCATACTTGGAATTCTCAGTCCTAACAGGGAATAGTAATTCCCTGGAGGTGCACATATATGTGTGTAGACATTTCCAGCTTACATACCATGGACTTGGAGAGCCTTCCGATATCCTCCCCCGAAACTACCTCTTAGCACCACTAACCAGGAGTGGTTTTCCATCTTTCCTGCCATCTACAGTCTCTGGGAGATGTTCCGGGCAGCCCGAGTGCCTCGCTGAGAAGTGAAATGAGTGGTTCATGAGAAGTACCCAAGTAGAGATAATCCCAGAGGGAGAAGGAAAAATGACTTCCAAGTCAGTGAGAGGGATGTTTCTAGAAAAAATAAAAAACAAAAATAACCCTCAATATGGAAGTGAAAACATCTCAATTTTGAATGATGAATAATTACATGTGCCATATTTAAGGGGACAGTAGAAGGCAGACTGAGGGATATACCCAAATGTAGTTGCTCCGCTGATGAGGGGAGATGGTCTTGCATCGTTATCAGTGATTATGGTTGCAATTGGGATTTCTAATATTTGAAGTAGGAAGCCCTTAGCTTCCCACATCTTCCATAGTTACACACCAGGAGGCCTGGGGTAAACTTTCTCGGGGTACTCACCAGATGTAATAACCCAGACAAAAGTTTATAGGGAGCTATGTTTCTGACCCTTGGCATGTGCCTGGAAGTGATAACTCTCCAGGATGCTCCTTCTACACACACTTTCCACCCTTACCCAGTTCTGCGTAGGAAGATAATCTTTCCCTACGTCATCTGGCCAGAGAAGTCACCAAGGTACAATGGCCTTGCTCAAAGTGATGACTCATTAGTGGCAGACACAGGATAAGAGCCCAGATCCCTATCCAGCTCCAGGAGCCCAGCTTTGGGGTCCTTCCACAGCATAGCACATGGCAGCCAAGCTCATGCTCTGAAACTTGGTGAGATGGCATCCTGCAGCACCCCCCCCCCAGTATAGTCCACTGGATGCCTAGGCAGGTCCTTCTTTTGCACTACTAATACCTCATGTGTTCCAGATTCCATTATATGCTGAGACAAAGCCTTCTGAAAACTTCCTAGATGCGGACCCACTGCAGTATTCAGAGCATTAACCCTTAGTGATTGCTTATGTTAGTGACACTACATGGACAGACCCGTATTAGAAACAGTGATTGTCTGCTCAGGCTTTTGCATTGTCTTCTGCTAAGGAAGATTTTTTTTGTGTGTGTCCTAGTGTGGAAATAATTAATAGTGCAGCTTCCAGAAAGCCTGTATGAATGATGTAGTAAGTGCAGGCTGACAGTCTGCGGTGAGTGAAGTTCCCTCGGCTTCCTGTGTGTCTCTAACTACATCTCTAGACGTGGAAATTGCTGCCTGTAAGCTGTGTTAAGGTTCATAACGACTCTTGTTTGCTGCTTTCGAGCAGCAACAGCTGTGCACAGGAAGGAAACTGTGTTCCTTTATCGCAGATTTCAAATGTCTTAACAGAAGAAAAAAAAAAGTCACTCCTAGCACTCCAGACATTATCGTGATAGGAAAAAAAAATGATAATTTCTACCTACTTCATAGATTGTGTCGTAGACTGTATGGGCTAAGGTCCTTTAACTGCTTCATCCTTGTTCAGCCTGCAGTGGCTGCCATGCTGGCGAGTGATGCCAGGCCTGTTTTGTAGGCTGTAGTGAGACATACTCGTTACAGTAGGCCAAGCTAGAGAAATGGGTGTGAGAAAGATGGGCAGTGCTGGAAGCTGGTGGGATACCAAACCCTGCTAGGTCTCCTCTGGCCAGCCTTCGAAACTCCGGAAAGCCATAGGGCCACAACTCTGCCATGTCTGACTCCTTGAAGTGCTCACACCACCTTTTCCTTGTGTACTAAGTGGGAATATTATCCATATAAGGGGTTTCAAGTTGATCTGGGGCACACTCATCTTCATGACTGATCATGGACCAGGAACCCTCACATCCAGCAGCTGCCCTGAGAACTATAGTCTGGAGAAATCGTAATTGTCCTAGAAATTTGAACATTCTTGGTCTGGATGGGGCCTTGGCTCTGTAGAATGTTGGAAATGTTCTGGGTAATTTCTCTCATGCCAGTGCAGAGTTCAAAGCTTAGTAAAGACCTCTTGGAGGGTAGTGCATTAGGAGCTGGATGAATTCATTCCTAAGTCTCATGACACAGGATGCCAGTCACTCTCTCCCAGTCAAGAGGACAAAGGAACTGGCAGGAACTGGTCCTCACCTCTCCTCCCTTCTTCCTTCCCCTCCCCTCCTTTCCTCCCCTTCCCCCCCTCCTCCTCCCCCCTCCCTCCTTCCCGCCTTCCCTCCCCCTGTTTCTTCCTCACTGTCTTCCGTTGTGTAAAGGATGTACATGTAACCAGGTGACATACACATGCCACAGCACAGCCGCGGTGGTCAGAAGGCAATTGTCAGGAGCTGGTTCTCCCCTTCCAGCTTGGCCTGGGGACCAAACTCACTGTGAGGCTTAGGGAGCAAGCGTTTTACCCACAGAGCCATCTCCCTGGCCCGGTCTTCTGTCATTTTTTACAATGATAGAAGGATAAAGGCAGCAAGGGTCTGTGGGTATCACTGAGGCTGTTTGTGATGCGCAGCACTGAAGCCAAGGCTGCAGGGCACCTTCGGATGTGGAAAGCTATGAGGAGCATCGGGACACATGTAGGTATCCCTGTGCTTCAGCTTTCCGTGCCAGTCTGATCGTAGTCTCTCGGGTGACTGACATTTACAGTGTGTTTTGCAGTGACTCTGGACGTGGGAGCAGCCTCTTAGATAGAACCATCGCTGACAGACGACAGCTTAATACAATCACATTGCCAGACTTCAGCGATCCTGAGACAGGTGAGACTCAAAGGCCAGAGTGGGGACCAAAGAGCTGAAGGTGGGACCAGGCGCTGAGCTGGGTATTTGAGATTGTCAGGCCCCAGAGGCAGGGTGTGGGGAGAGTGTGGGAACAGGCCTCAGGCAAACAGCCGGACACCTAACTGTGGTGTACTTCTTCAGTCTCGTTTTCCGGTGTTGGTTTACAGTGAGGAAAATAATATTAGCCCAGATTGACTCTCCAGTCTGGTTCCCCGTGCTCCGGGACCTTCAACTTTGAAACTACAATTAGTTGCTTTCCATGTACACCAGGTTTCCTCTCCGCTCTGTCTGCTGTAGGCTGCTGCCCAGGTTGAAATCAGCCATCTGACTTCCAGTCAAATGCACACATAAACATACAGGCTTCCAGCAGAAGGACCTGTTGTGGGGGTGGCGGCAGCTTCTCGGCTGCTAATTCTACTGTCCCCACGTGGTGGCCCATAGCACTTAACTGCCTCTGAGCAAATGTTTCTACTTGGCTGGTAAAGACCCCTGGGGGTAGTGTGCTCCATGTTCATGTGCCCACAGCTCCCTGGGTGCAGGGAAGTAAGCACACCTCCCTCATTTTCATATCTGCAAACAGGCAGTTCCAGTAGCAATGCTGGGTCACCATGCACAATCTGGGGACTCCACAGACCCACAAAACATAATGAAATCCACTCGGTTTCAAGCCTTAGAGGTAGTTCTGGAACACCATTAGAACCAGCTTTTGCCACTTCTCCCCTACACACCCAACAAGGGACACTGCAAGCCTTAGTCTCTATGTGGCTCTCTTTTTTATGGGCTAACTTCACAGGAGCCTCAGGGTCTCTTTCCTGTCCCTGTGCCACATCCCAGCTCCTGACAACCTCTGGAAATTCCAACCTAGATAGGTGGAAGGGATTTGCTCTGGAGCCTGGTGCTCCAGCTTTTGCTGACTCATTCCTTCCAAGGCTCCCGACTCAACGTCTGCCTAAGAAGTTCCGTCCAAAGACCCTGGCCCTGTTTTAATGAATGTTAGACACGCGAAATGACACAAATTGTGGCTTGATAGAGTTGACCTGGCTAGCAGGTAGTTTACAGGCAGACAGGTATGACCACAGGCTAGCCTGTGGGCACAGACTCCAAGGCAAAGCCCTGCCTTGTAGATATCGTCATCCCAGAGGCCTTTTAAGGCCCTTATGGAAGGGAATGGTCAGACTGCCCACTCTAGGCAGAATGAGCTGAGGCTGGGACAAGGAGAGAGGGATGCCAGGGACCCCGACTGTGGCCACTGCGGAATTGAAGCTGATTCCAAAGAGCTGCTGTATCTGTCAGGGCTATCCTGCCCCCATTTTTATTTCATTTCAAGAGAAAACAGAACTTGTGATTCAAATTGCAAAAGTAACTTGACGTGTGCCATGGGGAAGCTTCTGTTTCCATGGTGCACCTCTGTCACCCACCCTCTTCCCGGCGGCAGCCTCTAGTAGCCATCCATGCCCCTTACAGGAGCAGTGGCTGCTGTGTACGCTCCGCAGTCCTGGTGTTCGTCACCTCCCAGCGCATCCCTAGACACTGCCCTCATTCTGTTTCAGAGCTCTGAAGTATTCCATGACCCCTCTTCTTACATTCTGCGTTCTCACCCAGCCAGCACTATGGCAGGCATTTTCTTCCTTTGCCGAAGTTTTTGGCTCATGTGTTGCTGGCGGGGCCAGCTAATTTTGAACATCCACTGCAGCCTTGCTCGGTCAGTAAAGATGAGCTACAGAAAAGAGAAAACGGGAAGGTCAGCACAGCTTTAGTCTAGCTGGGGTGGCTCTAAGATCACATTGTGTCTGGGAGAACCAAGCTGACAGGGGGCAGTGTGTTTTCAGTCCATGCCATGCCCAACGCCTGTTTTCCTAAATCCCAGGGCATCTGACACCAGCACAGTCACACAACGCTGACATCAGAAAGAGGCCATGGCTAAAGCAGTAGCCACTTCCCGTTGTCTTGATCCTGCCACTCTGGGGCCCAGAGCAGAAGCCCCCATTGCACACAAACTCCCTTGAGAAGTTGTAGATGATCTTGGTCTGCATTTTGTTTTTTTCTAGAATGTACCAGACTAGAGATACTAATATAATGAATTCCAAATGTATAACTAGGTTGTACATTGTGTGTGTATATAAATATATATATGAACGATAAGAACTTTTATAAGTATAAATCACAAGCCCTGATTATACATTCCTGGACATCACACAGAGTGGATTCAGTGCTCTTGATCCCAGAAGTGGTTGGCTGGCAGAAATCTGCTTTTGCAGCTCTGCAGTCATCCATGAGCAGATCTCTGGAAGAGCATAATGGGTATTGGCATACATAAGCTTTGGCCCAGACACGTCCACCCCAGCTAGCAGAGTGGAGTTACGTTTTACTAAGCAGACAGACAGGTACTATGAAAGCCCCAGTTACAGAACATTAAATCCCTTCTGCTGCCCCCTGACTTCGCTTCTCCCACCGACAGGCCCCAACCAGCAAAGGCGGACTCGGTGGAGTGACAGTTTTGAAACTCGAGTTGTTATGGCCTTTGAAATAGGGTGTGGAACTTATCTTTAATCCTTGGTAGATATCACCGGACATCTATCCAAAGCAAAATAGCTTTTAACCAGAAAGTCTGATGCCTTTTGTTTGGGAAGGTTTCTGGTTGCTGCTGTGGTGGTCTTTGTGGTACCCCATAGACCACCACCACCTTATACTACCCCACATACACCCTGCTGTCAGGCCTGAGAGCTGCAATACTAGCTTCCTTTCCAAAGGGCCAGCCATTGCACACAATAAGAGACCACCCGGAAAGCTTAAGCATTCCACTGTCACAAGACTGGGACCAGGACATGCCATTGCATTAAACCCACTGCACCTTGGGAAACTTGAGTTTTCAAGTGGACATTATATAAGTGCTTCTTAGAAAAAAACCAGTCTGTGGAAGGAAGGTCAAGAAGGGAAAAGAGCCATGCAGAAGGTCCTGCATGCTGTAGGTAAAGATGGCTCGTTTTTCAGCAGACTGCTCCGCTGAATCTGTGCCCAGGAAAATCAGAATTATTTTTACTCTGTGATCTTGCAGAGCAATTAAATAACCAGTGGAAAACAGATTTGTTTTATTCAAAAAGCACTTGTATCCTATTCAAGTAGAGGGGCGACTGTATTAAGTGACCTCATTTTCTTTGCAGCTTATGTGAGTATATTAAAAGCTAGTTTATTTTTTCTTTGTGTTGTTAAAGGATTTTTTTTTTTTTTTGCGCTTTCATTTGTTTTCTCTTTCACTTTTTAGTGTCAGACTCCTCCTCTTCCTCTCTCTCAAGAACCGAATCTCCTCTCCACCTGTTTGTGTCTTCTCCTCTTCATTCTCATCCCAAACCTGACATCTTTGTGTGGCCCCCTGCTGCTCATTCATTCAGTGACCCAGGTCCCCACCGGGAACCTTCACTCTGTAAACATGGTTTTTTCCTTTCTTCTTAGCCGCCCTTCATTTGCCTGGTGTGTTGTTTCCTGATAACCTTCCAACTGATAAGCTGGCTCGGAAACCCCAGCAAATGTGTCAGGGAAGGATCTTGCTTATGTGAAAATCCCAAACTGTTGGGGACAGACGGAAAGCTAAGGCTGCAGACAGTGACCACATTCTAACCTCCCCTGCAAAGTGGAGCGCTTGGCATCCCCAACGAAACAAGGGAAGCTCTTCCAGAGTGTTCCTTCTAGTTCCCGGGTCCTTCTGTGCTTTCCTGGAGCAGGCTTGAAAGCAAAGTCATGGCCTGTTCTACAAAGCAAGTTCTGGGCCCGCCAGGACTACTTAGTGAGACCCTGTCTCAAAATAAAAGAAAACCAGATAGACACCTCACCTGAGACATCTCTGCCCCTGTCAAACACATGCACTTACACATATGTGTGCAGACACACACACACACACACACACACACACACACAAGAAAAAAGCAAGCTATAATTTTTTTGCTAATAATTTAATCCTAAAAATGTCTACATTTCAATTTAGAAGTTAATTAATTCCAACTGCATATAACAATGAAAGTCATAATCGAAAGATGACATTTGCCTGCCTGTCAACATGGAATAGAAAGCTTTGAGAGCTCCACTTCCGGAACCTTCCCCTCTGAGGCCAGTGCCTGTGGCCCCAAAGCACATTTGAAACATGGTGTTGGGAAGAAGAAAGGTGAGGGTTTCTGTTATGAAAGTGTGTAGTGACTGAACAGCATCTTTGCCTAATCTCCTTTTAAATAATATAGAAATTTTGAAAGTCTACTTTAGGAAGTTTCGGGACATGTCAGTTAAAAAAAATTCATATTAAAATGAAATGCACTGGTTGGTGAAACCCTTAAAGGGATCTAAATATGGTGCTCACCAGGGGAGCCCGTCCTTACTTTCCTTCAGTCATTTATTTACTGTTCATTTCCCTGCCAGCATGCCGGCAGATCTAATCTGTGCCTGTGATTTATAAGGCTCATCTCTGTTCCAAATACTGTTACATGCTGAACAAAAGCCCATAACAGGGCTGCTGCCAGGAAGAGCCACTTTGTCTGGTGTTGCTTTATTGGCTGGTGCTGTTATGTAAGCCTCCATGCAGGTCAGGGACAAAGGGTCATCCAAAGTCACGTTCACAGCAGCGGTGACCCTTGACTTCACTCATCTGCATACTGCATATTCCCAGCTTTGCTCTCAGGGCAACCCCAATTCTATGAAGTGAAAAATAAAGGTGCTATTTATAAACTGTTTATGTTACCTTTTTATCCACCTCAGAGCAGCATTCTCTCTTAATACAGTGCCTAGGGGCAATTGCCAACTTTGATTTTTCAAAGGGGAAAAATGCTTTTTCTCTGGCATTGACTTTTGTTGAGGTGTTTTTTTTTTTTTTGTCTTGAAGTGCAGTCCTGTGGTTCTAGAATAATGTTATATGTTTCCACTGCCCATTGTTTACACAGCAAACCCACCAATTTCTGCACCCTGCCAATTTTTATCATCCTGGGAGCCCTGCATTTCTTCTGAAGTTCTGGCTCTTCCAGTAGCCCTTCAAATCAAACTAATTAGTGAATTGTTGGAGCACGGAGCACCCACTGGGCCTTCTGCTAAATGAGACATGTCCTGACTGGTGCTCTGTGGTTATTCTGAGTGAAGCCATGAGCCATTGTCCCATCCTCAGGGAGAGCCTGGCTGGTAACCAGCTGTTCCCAGGGATCTTTTCTTCCTTGTAGATGCTACTCGTTAGTTTAAGAAATAAAACCACGGATAAATAGTTTGTTGACCTAATTGTAAAGAACTCCCATCCTCTTTCCTAGCAATGAAAACCAGCCTAGCCCTGCACTTTGATGGACATGGGGTTAGAGTTAATGTGTGGGGAGATCCAAAACCTGCTGATTTCATTGTTTTCCCTTCCTTTTGGAATTTCCTGCTCTGGAAACAAACACATAGCATGAACTGGTCAGTTTCCATGCGCTGGGTGAGCATGTCAGTGTGGAGGGGGATGTCTGATTGGCCTTTCTTTACTTGAAAACAAAGTCATTGTTAGTGGAAAAATAAAACCTGATGCCAGCCAGCCAGACTTACAGTTGGAAGGTTATTAGAGCCTCCTTTGCTTTCTTAGCTTTAATTTTGAGTTTCCAACTGTTTTGTTTCTTGGTTTTAATTTTTGGTTTGCTCTGTTGTCCCAAGGCAACTCTCCAGAAGCACACTTTCATGGTTTTCCCTCCCTCTTTTCAGTTAGTAAGTAGCCTTCCGCTCTGGTAACCCTGCCAGGGTCTCCAGAGTCACGCCTCCCCCCACTGTTGAATGTGCTGTGGTTTTCAAGTGCTGGGGATGCCGGGATTGTGTGAGCATCTCACAGCCACCTGCTTGCCTGCCCTGCCACCCGAGGCACACTCCCTGAGACCCCAGGGCTAAACCTAGGGAGGCTGTGCTTCCTGAGGACTACAGAGGGTGGAGAAGTGCTTCTGCACAGTGTGGTGTGACTCCTCCAGGCTCTCCAGGCTCTCCGCGGGATCTGGAGAGATGGCTCAGCAGTTAAGCAAAGAGCCCTTCCTCCTCTTCCCGAGGACTGAGTATCACATCAGGTGGCTCACAGTGGCCTGGAACACAGCTCCACAGCCCTCTTCTGGCCTCAGTAGTCATGGAAACACATGGCATCCATGCTCACACACACACACACACACACACACACACACACCATCCAGAATAGGAAACAGGTGCATTTTGGTGTTTTCAATACATTAAAGCTCACCATAAAAAGTTTTTTTTTTTTTTTTTTTTTTTTTTTTTTTACCACCAGGCCCCTTTAACACCAAGCTTCTCTGAGAAAGTTTTTTTTTTTAAATCTGATTTTCCAAAAACTAAACTAGATTAAAACCTTCAACAGTTGCTTCACTTGAGACTTGTTACATTTATACAAAAGTCCTAAATAGTTTTCATAAAATACATCAAAATCTGAGGAGAGCCAGAGGAAGATTCCTCCTCTTCTGTAAAAATGTAAAAGTAATACTCTAATTACATGCACCTGTGTGATTTGGCAATGATTGACCCTGAGCTTGAGGCCCATCCACGTGCCTGGAGAGGAGACTCCCAAAGGAAGAGGCTCTCCAGATGGAACGTCTGGACGACACTGGGTGCGGTTGAGAGCCAGGGCTCCCTCCACACCGCCCCTCTCTGAACTCAAGACCCTGCTCTCAGGGACTCTGACATTTGCTATGGGAGAGAAAAGGATGTGAGGAGTTTCATTCCCCTCTCCAAACCTATAATAAAGTCAACAAGGATGGCTGGGGCTCTGGCCTCCAACTTCCCACCTACTGGTTTGGGAGTAAATCCCCTGGAGAGGAGAATAGACAGAAGAAGAGAGCTTAGACCCAAATCAGATAGGAAGAGAGCTGAAGATAGGAATGGCTTTTACTCTCCATCATATCCAAAAGTATCACTATTCCAACAATAGTGATGATTTTACTTCCCCAGACATTTATGAATATCACAATCTGAAAGTGAAAGTCAAATGGAATATTTTACCCTTTATTCCTCATCGATAAAGCAGATTTTTTGAAAAAACATATGTATGAAAACATTAATGATAACCCCCCACTATTTTGAGACATTTACCTGATAGATACAGTGTTTTTCAAGTGTAACCAACCTTTCTTTGGTATTTATATTTAGTCAATATTCATGTAACACAATTTTCCTTAATTAGTTCTGTGGCTGAATGGCATTATAAGGAATTGGCAAGTCAGTATAGAAGTGGGTGTCCAGACAGGGCAACACTAAGCCTGGCAGGTGCCCCCCCCATGGCGCTACAGTCCCGAGTAACCATGCCAGGCTCAGAACAGCCTCCCAGGGAGAGGGCACCTAGTAGCTGTGAGTGGATGTGCTGTGGGGTGGGTGAACCTCCAGGGGAACATGTGCCCACTGTAGTCCTCCAGAAGGTACTGTCTAACCAGAGCCACCCATAAGGAACACCTGACATCCTCCGGCATGCTTATGAATGGCTTCCCTTCATGCTTCTGTGCGACTGCTTGGCCCTCCAGCCTCGGCACAACTGCTTCAGCCATGCATGCCCCCGGGAAGTGACAGGGCCCTGTCCCTGCTTTTCCTCGGGAAAGAGCTTCTCCTTCGGGATAAGATGTTTTGTCTGTGTTAACTGTTAAAGTGGCTGTAAAACTGGTTCATTTGGAGCTGTGGGTGTGGCCATCCTAATCTGTCTTCACTCAGGGTAAAATGGAAGTTCTAAGAACAGTGGTCCCAGTTTGTTGAGGAACCCACTGGGAGGCAGTGTGGACTGTGGGGATCAGTGAGAGGCGGCACGAAGCTGCTGTGGCCCTGGCCTCGCTGTCACACTGATAGACGTGTCACAGAGAGGAGATGGTGATGCTCACAGACAGAGAAGATGTACAGTAACACGGCAGAGCCGTGGCCTCACAAAAGGCAGCCACACCAATCTTAACCCCTGGGGACTGTGGGGAGAGAACCAAGACTCGTATGTAAAGCAAGCGTGCAGGTAATGTGCCTGATTCGGTGGCTGACATAGGAGTGGCCTCTCTCATCTCTACTTCCTCCAAAATTCGGGAGCTGTGGTTAATCTCCTCCTGTGGAGGAGGCCACAGCCACCAGCAGGCTGCAGTGTCGGGCAGATGTGCTCCCAAGCCCTGTCTTAAGAGACAGTCTTTTTCTAATAAAATGAGAATTACTTCAGCAGGCTGACTAGCAGAATACTTAGTCATTCGGATTGCTGTTGAGAACTCGGGGTCTTTAGGGGAAAACAAAAACCAGACACGTGCCCTCTCTCTTTGGTTGTTTCAGGGCACAGCTTCCAGGTGGTGGGCAGAGCAGCTGATTGATATAGAACCCTGAATCTTTAGGAGACAGAAAAGATTCGAGGAAGGCAGGCATGGGCTGCAGGAGGGAGCAGGAGGCAGAATGTGGTGAGTGGGGCGTGGCCACCTCGCTCCTCCACTCTCGAATATTCACCACATGAAATAACCCAGTTACCCCTCCAGGGCCCCGGGAGCAAAGACCGCCCCCAAACCTGCCCAGTGTGTGTCCTGCATGTCGGCTGCTGTCCATTGCTCCCAGCTCTGGGATAAGCGCCGAGTCACTGGGTAGACAAGGTTTCATCTTCTCCGTGCTGAGAAGACATGAGAAGAGGAAGGAACTGCAGGGTTCTTCCAGCTACCACCGCTTGCCCCGCAGAGGGGACAGTCACAGAGGGGAGCCAGAAAAGAAATGTGCGCCCTTCATTCAGTGCCCCGTTTGTGAAAGCGCAGAGTGACCACAGCTGAGTAACCTCCTAATCTTACCTAACAAAATTGTTGCCTCTAGGGTCCCTCCGAATGGTGATCTCTGGTGGCTAAGAAGAGCTCATATGTAGTTGCCACATTGAAATCGTATGAAATCAACACTGGCATCTTTTCCCATAGGTGCCAAGGAGCTTGGCCAAGGCTGCAGCTGAAGAGCGATTGAAGCCAGCTGTTGCCACTACTTAAGGCAGGGTTTCTGGACTCTCCATGTGATAGGAAAGCTTGGGAGGAGTTCAGAGCCTGGGACTTTAGAGAGGTCTTTCCACCCTTGTTCCTGCTCTCCTCCATGCCGAGGTGGACTAGTCAGTTCTTAAGATGGCTCTTAGCCTTTTTATCGGGTGTCCCCGACAGCCTTTTTCAGGGCAGGAGGGAAACAAAATACATGGGCCAGGAAATTCAGTTGCCCAATTTCAGGGCATCTTATCCCTTTGACCATTTGAGTGGTTAGCTCACAAACCTTGGGCCAGCTTTTAGGGTATAGTCTGGCCTGCCTGCCTCCATCAGCTCCAGGTGAGCTGACCCTGCTTGCAGCGGCTTCTCCCAGCCGCCCTGTCCTAAGGGACCGGAAGCTTTATCTCCTCGGAAGGGCATGGCAACTGCAGCTCACAGCTGTGCTGCCTGGGTTACAGCAGTGATAAGCGCTTCTCAGGTTAGTGTGATAAATAAGAGATGCAGAGCGGCCTGGGCACGGTGCCTGGCTCATCTGTGGAACCTGATAATTTGGAAACATCTCTCCGGAGTCTTGGATTTCAAATTGGAAATAAGTCCTTTAGTCTTCCTTCCTTCCTTCCTTCCTTCCTTCCTTCCTTCCTTCCTTCCTTCCTTTGGATTCCTTTTCCAAGACCCTGGCTCCATTTTCCTCTGGGTCAGGCACAATGTACATTTGCTTTGGTAATGAAAGAGAACCCCTTAAAAACAGATGCCCAAGCACCAGAATTCTGACTGTGCCCACATAAGTCACAACCACATATATTGTCCCACTCACCATTTCAGTTCTACCCAACAGCAGCAGTGCTGCTGTTTTGCTGTTCAGTTAGCTGCTCCTCCAAATTCTAACCCCGTGGAAGATGTATCTATTACATCATTGCAAAGAACAGAAGATGCTAACTGTTGTGTACTTTGGCCTCAGAATTCTCTAGTATCTAGAGTTCATCACAGCAAGGCTGTCTGCCCATGTGACACATGTAACAAGGAACTGACTGGGATGAGGAAGAGATAGGTTCCTGATCACCCCTCCAGCCTCTCTGTTCAATGGTCTAACGGCATTAGAGGGGGAGCATCACTAAATGACATCACCCTTTAATTCTGTGCCTGAGGTTTCTGGAAGTGTGACAGACATACTGAAAAAGCCCACTGAAGCAGTGAAGGCTAGAGCCTTTCACCCATTCTCAGGAAGAACGGAGAACACCAGCACGTGTTGTCTGAATGTCGTAGACTCTGTGGCCATACCACTCTGAACACACAGTCTCATCTGAATTCCATAAAGAGATAGGTCTGTCCACATTGCTCTTTTATTTATGCTACAAACACTCACCCAGTACCTAGGATGGGCTGGGCATTGCTGTAATGACTTTGAAAGGCCTAAACCGAAGACACCTTGCTATCTTTTAGAACCACACAGTCAAGTACAGTACATCTACTTTGAAGCCTGTTCTCTGCCCAGTGATGATGACACTCTGTGTGGGAGCTCTGAGGACCCAAGGCATCCATCCCTTACTGCAGGGACAGTAGGGGGCTTGCTGCAGCCTTCCTGCAGGAGGCAACCCTTATGCCTGGATGTAGAGGTTGGGGTTAAAATCAGACAGTGTTTGCATCCTGGTTTTACCACCAGCTGGCTGTATGGCTTTGGATGGTGACATGACACATCATGTCTCAGTTCTGTAACTTACACAGGGCAAAATGCTATTCACACAGCCTAAAATGGAACATGTCCTATAAAACTGACACCACCGCTGCCATCATCACCATCAGCACCACTCTCGTCATCATCCCAGACCTTGATTCAGAGTGAAATTTATTGTCACACTAAACGCTAATTAACTCTGTCACATTAGAGATACTGTAAAGAAAAGTAATTTGGACAGGAGTTCAGTAAGAACTGTGCAGTTCCTTTGTTGAGCAAAATAGCTAATCCCAAAATCAACATTAGCTCCTTCAAAAGCCACAGGTTCTTTAGCAGGGGATCCATAGATTGTGGGACAGAGTCTGCATGGGTTTTCTATGGCCATTGTGCAGTATTACTTTTAAGTGAACACATTAAACATGTTTTCATTCCTAATGTGGCAATATCAGTAGACAAAGCCCAATAAATCTCTTTGGGGAGACTTCATAATTTTCTAACATCTAAAGGGGTTCTGAGGCCAAAATGTCTGAGAACCTTTTCCAGAGACCTCCAAACTGGTGAGAGACACTGTCTCAAAAAACAAGGTGGACAGCTCTAGGGGTGACAACCAATATTGTCCCCTGACTCTGAACACTTACATATGTGCATATGCACCAATACACACACACACACACACACACACACACACACACACACACGGTTACAACAAAATGCAAGCAAAAATATCTGTAGCAGCTGAAGTATTTTTATATTTATATTAAAAATAATAGGTCTAGACATAGTTTGTCTCAAGCAAGGTAGATTTATAGCTAGGCTTCATGGGTTTCCCCATGAAGTATTATCATGCCATCAGTTTCCTTATTCTTGGGCAGCAGCTTTCTCTGAAGAACCCCAAAGGCTCTCCTGGAGCTGCTGTCCTCTCCAGAGCCCTCCAAAGCCTGTGTGCCTGGGTTTTATACCTGGAAGGTAGGATGACTTTCCTTCCATAGACTTTGGATTCGGCCCACCAAATCCCCACCAGAAATCTGAGCGTACTTAGAAGAATCCATCTTTCTACCTTGGTGAAGCAGTTAAACAATATGGATGGCCAGTTGTTACTGCAACACCTCCTTTTTGTTTTTTTTGTTTTTTTTTTTTTGTTTTGTTTTGTTTTGTTTTGTTTGTGTTTTTGGTTTTTTTTTTTTTTTTTTTTTTGAGACAATCTTACTATCTAGCCCAGGCTAGACTTAAACTCACAATTCTATCTCAGCTTCTTGAGTGCTGGGATTAGAGGCATGAAACACTATCCCCAGTTTACCAAGCCTCTTAAAATAAGTAACCCATGAATAATAATAGTAGTAGTAATACTAATACTACTAATAATAATGTAATAGCACATCCCAAAGTCCAACTGAGATATTTCTATGTTCACAATTTTGTATTACCCAATATATAGTGAACATAATTTATTTGCATAGTGAGTGTTTATCTTTACATGTTTTTCACTGTTGTAAATTTCATGAGTTGATAGCTGTTCCCACTAACAATGTTGCAGTGTCTGTCTCCATGCTGAACTTCCTGGTAATATTAAATTAGGAATGTTGTAGGTGAATACACACGCACACACACACACCAGTAGTTACAAAATGAAATAAGAGAACCTTCCTCTCAATTCTGAACCATGTTGGGAAACAGTGGGGAGCAAAGTCCTGGTTAAGGATGTGGGCTCTAGTCATGAGGCCCCCATTCCATTTTTGGTTCATGCACCACACCTATGCCTTTGCCTGGCACATATGCCCAGTGGCCTTTCAAGAAATCAGGTTTTAGAAAGTAGGCGTGTGTTTAAAGCTCAAGCATCCAGGCCATCCTCCTGTGCCAGTGTCAGCCTTGAAGACGGGCAACTGCTGTGGACAAAGCAGGCTTGTACTTTCTCCAGGGTTCAGTCAAGTCTCCATCCCTTGAAGGGCAGGATGCACTAATTAATAGGAAGTTGGATTGTCTTGAGAATGGCCAGCCATCTACTCTAGATACTACGCCAGGAAATAAGCATGGCCTTCCTCTGCTGCCACCCATACCGTCCCTTGTTTTAGGCCCTAACAACAGGGTGCTTTGTAACATCCTCTTGTAGTCCATCACTGATGCTGCTTGTTAACCTGGAGTCCATGTTGTGTGTCGAGCTGCGCTCCCTTCCTGGCCCAGCACTCACATCATGCCAGGCTGACTCCTGGAGAGTGCTTAGCACAGCATGTGCCCTGTGTGTTGACTAAAGGATGGGCTGAAACTAAGGTCCTGGGCCATCGTGGTCGGCCCCCATTTCTTTAAGGACAATAGCTGGCATCCTGGGGAAGGGGTGTGTGTATGTTCTCGTGTTCGTGTTCGGGAAGGGGTTGTTGGTTAGGTATGCGGTTGGTGGCCCGCTCTTTAACTCCTAACACTGTCTTGAAACCTCCGCAGGCTCTGTCCATGCCACATCAGTAGCAGCCTCGAGAGTGGAGCAAGCACTGTCAGAAGTGGCCTCATCTCTGCAGAGCAGTGCTCCCAAGCAGGGCCCATTGCATCCCTGGATGACGCTGGCACAGATCTGGCTCCATGCAGGTACCGCTCCTACTTAACCCTTGGCCCCATGGGCCTCTTCATCTCCCCATCCTTTCCCACGGCCTGCTGCTGATCCTGAGGCTGCTGGCTTCTGCAGGCACCTGTTCTACTGTTTAGCCCAGAACCCCTCAGCCTTCGGGAGAACTCAAACCTTTTGTGACCAATCACCAAACCCATTCTGCATCTGTACAGGGACCGTGAGCTGACCTGCATCCCCTCATCCCTCCACATTGACCCAGAATAGGCATTTGATGGAAAACTGGACTGAGGACCCCTGAGGAATTTGCAGGGTGGGGAGTTGTTGGGGGTTGTTGTACTGTAGAGGGGGCAGTGTTGCGCTGCATGCTGTCTCTGTAGGCGACAGAGTAAATTTCACCTGTGCTGTTTCCCAGCTGGGCAGAATCCAGCTCTGCCTTACCTCTCAGGCTCAGCTTACTCATCTGCATGGGTAGGGTTAGAATAGCACCTATCTCAGGGTTAGGGAACACAATGCTGGGCACACGCCACCGTTCGGTCTCCAGGCAATGCGATAGGCAGCATTGGTGACACAAATGCCTTTATCACAGCCAGGGCAGGGCAATGTGTTTGTGCCTGTCCCTCCAAAGGCATGCCTGGTAACCTGCAGAGGGAGAAACAGTAGCAGCAGCCCTGAGGAGTATGGTCCCTGGGCCCTCGTTTCACGTGGCAGTAGCTGGCTGCACAAGGCTGCCCACAGCTGCAAATCCTAGAGTTAAGTATAGCACGTGAAGTTTGAGCAACCCCATCTTACCTGGCGAGCTCCCAAGAAAGTGATGGCTGTTAGTGTCTGTGCATATTTCTCTTTCCCTTGAGTTTTACCACGACATCGGCATGACCCTGATAGACCCTTCTCAGACTCATCACCACCAGGGAACATGCTCAGAGCCCACAAGTTGTCCGTCTATTCATGCCGTCTTCTCTGAGCCAGTTGTGTGATGTCCTGCCTTGTGTGTCCCCATTAGCAGATAACGAGCGTGAAGGCACAGCTGATCTGGCTTGCCAGCCATAGAAGCAGCCCATCTGCAGTGTCTGTCAGCATCCTTAACTGACCCATAATAACTGCTGTAAATTAACAAATTATATTCTTCTGAGTACAAAAGGAGGCTGATTCATACGTGTGTGTGATCGTTCCGTCTCCTCTGCCCATTTCCCAAAGAGGTCAAGACAGGCTGCCTCTGAGCGTCAGGGCCCAGCAGGAAGGCCATCCCTAGCTTTCTCCAGAACAGCCCAGTCCCTGCACAAGAGTCTGGTACTGTCTTGCTCAGTCACCTGTGTGGACGGTAACCTCAGAGGATAGAGTGAGACAGTGTTGTCTAATTACCAATTAGGAAAGCCTGGCTGGACATATAGGGCTAGCATCGGTCAGAGCTCTTTCCCATTGGACTTGAAGTCTAGTTTTTGAAGAGCACCTAGTCAGGCTTGCATGGGAAGCTGTTTGCCCACTGAACCATCTCACCAGGCCCTTCTTAGAACACTTAAAACTGGATACCTCAAAATGCCAGAAAGTTTGGCCTAGAGGATATTGACATCCCATCACACCCCACATCATCCCCACCAGCACTCAGTTGCCCCGGGCTGTTGCCCCTGTTTGCATGGCCCTCCATGACTCCTGGGAAGCACAATTTACAGCTGTTACTAGAATAGTGAAGAACTCGATGACAAAGACTGCATTCAGAGCAACTTTTCAGTTTTGTTGCTGTGGCCTGGAATAATGGCCTTGTTACTAGTTACTGGGTGTGGCTACTGGGATGGGACTATGGAAAGCAGATGCTAATCTTGCCTCCCAGCCTCTGGGCAGATGCTTATGTGTCTATGCAGTGAGCAGAGTATGTCATGTGGGTGGATAAAGATGAGGAGAGACTCAGCATTTGTGCACTGCCGACTCCTTCCCTGTCTTTATAACCCTTAAGAAATGACAGAAGAGAATGGACGGCTCCTCCTGAACTATGAGGTTCACCCTGCGTGGCTTGTGCCTGACTGCTCTGAGAAGTACAATAAGTCACCTCCCTTTTGACAGTTCATGGAGACCAGGTGGCATCTGTTGTCAGCTCTAACAACCCCAGATCCTTCTTCAGGGTCTAGAGAGCCAATCAGGGCCTGACTTCCGAAGCTGTGCTGTTTCTGTGGCGTTTGCAAGCCTGTTCTTACCTGCTTGGTTTTCCCAGTGAACTGAGAGTAGTAAATCTTGGGACTGGAGACTGTGATGGATGTGGTCCTGCATTTGAGTCTCTCGGGAAAGACAATACCGGGTTCCAGCCATCGGTATCGGGATTTCTGGGCTGTATTTCTGATAGCAAGGAAACGTGAGCATGACTTATGAGCCTCCGGGAACAGACCAGCTGAGGCACAGAATGAGGGATGCTTGATTATAGAGGGCCCTTCTCTTCCTGGGTGGTAGACATCCCCACCCCTAACCACCTCCTTGTTCATCTTGGGAGCCCTGACCCAGGGCTTCACTAGGACCCTGGTAAGGGTGGTGGGCTTCGCTAGGACCCTGGTCAGGGCGGCAGGCTTCACTAGGACCCGTGACCCAGGGTGGCGGGCTACACTAGGACCCTGGTCAGGGTGGCAGGCTTCACTAGGACCCTGGTCATGGTGGTGGGCTTCACTAGGACCCCTGACCCAGGGCGGCGGGCTTCACTAGGACCCCTGATAGCCAGCACAGCCTGGGCTGCGCATGTTTGTTCTTTTGCTGTTTATATTTATGTAAGTAATTTCAGGTAACACACTTGCATGGTGCACACTGAACAGGTGGGAAACATGCAAAGTGGGAAGGTTCCTCTTCCCACCTATGTCTCAGTCACCTGCTGCAGACACTGGTGCTAGTTCTGGAACCTTCCGGAAGTTTACCAGTCTGTCCTTTGCCCCTGTTGTCCTCTCCCCCATCCTCTTCTAGTGTCTAAGAGATCACTGTACATCAGACAGGGCAGCGCTGACTTACACATCTCACAGCTACGCGGTATATAATTCCACGGTAGGAAGCATCATGGTATCAGCAGTACACTGTGGATTAGCGTCTTCATCGTGTCTTGCAATTTGCCATTAGAGACAGCATTTCAGTGAGAATCCTGATATGCGTTGTTCTGTGTCTCTGAGGTTAGCACCAGAGAGTGAATCTGATAGGTCAAATGGTGTACACTCTTAAATTTGGATGAATGTAGTCATGTGACCTCCCACAGAGCTGTTCCAATTTCTATTCCAGTCAACAGCATGTGACTGTTTTGTCTTACCTCCTTGCCAATACCAAGCATTCTCAAAACCCCGAATCTTTGCCAGTGGATGCATGAAAGGTGGTGTTTTCAGGGTCTGCTCGAGGCTTTTGCACACTTTATCTTCTTAACATCAAGCATCTCCTTTTCACTCATAAGCCACTTATTATTGTTGAAATGTGTGTGTGTGTGTGTGTGCCTGTGTGTGTGTGTGTGTGTGCGTGTGCCTGTGTGTGCTTGATTGGGTGTGTGTGTGTGTGGCCCATGTGTGAGTGCACATGGAAGCTAGAGGACAACCTTGGCTATCATTCCACATATAGATAGTATCAACCTGTTGTTTCTCTGTCTGTCTGTCTGTCTGTCTGTCTGTCTGTCTGTCTGTCTGTCTGTGTGATGCAGGCTCCCTCATTGAGTTAAGCTAACCGGTTGGCCAGGGAATTCCAGGAATCTCCCTTTCTCTGCCTCCCAGTACTGGGATGCTACCAGCATGCTACCATGAAACAGTCTGCCTGTTTCATGGGAGCTCTGAGGATTAAACTCGGGTACTCAGTCTTCGTAAGACAAACGCTTTGCAGACTGAGCCACCTCCCCATCCTTCTGTGTTCTTGTTTTTGCCCCCCACCCCCGGGGATTACACTTAATCATCTTTTCTTACAGCGTGTAAACGTCCCATGATACTCAGAAAGCAGCTCCCCAGCTTTTACTTTTTTCGTAAAAGTGTCAAGAATCTTATGGCATTGTTTGTATTCAGTCTCCCACAGAGAAGGGCAGGAAGGAGGCACCCCCTGCCTTGCAGCTGTGAGCATGGCACAGTCTGCCCAGGGCAGAAGCCTGGTGAGCTGGTGTACAGTGGTGACACCTCAGCCCAGACCTCTGGAGCTGAGTGAGCCCTTGTCTCCCACACTCAGCAGGCCTCACTCCGTGGAAAGTCAGACAGCTCCAGGAATTTAGAGCCCAGCCAGACCCCTTCCTAGCCAGGCAGCTTCTGGGTACCCACAGTGAGATGGCAGCTAAAAATGCTTTTGCGGTAGGTGGTTAATTTCTGCTTGTTACTTACTAATAATTATAGCTCTCACTTTGGCACCTCTCACAGCCGAAACCAGCGGCTATTCTTAGATGTGCAAGATCAGATTTTCTGATTTCTGCTGGGAATTTGAAGCTGTGATACTGTCACAATTTCCTGACCCTGACCCCCATCTCTCAGCCACCATGAGATTGCATCAGCAGAATCTGGAGACAACCGTGGCTTGTCCACCATGAGGAGATGAAGTAGGGTGTCTTGGACACAGTACTGGGGACCAGCCCTGGCCCGTCAGCCTCTTCTCCGTCTTTGGGGGTTTGGTTAATAGTCTTTACCTTCTTTATAGCTGGCACTTACCAAGTACAACGTGTGGTTCAGGTACTGTGCCAAGAGCTCTGTGTTGTGACTTGCTCAGTTCCCGTCATGACTGAGGCCGAGCTGCCGGTTCACTCGCCTCAGGTTGCAAGGCTCACATGTCAGGAGGCCTAAATTCAGAACCTGTGCGGCCCACAGCCCTGCCCAGACCTGCGGGTGTTCCGTATAGCTCTGTCAAGTGTCTGGCTGTGTGCCAGGCTCTGCAGCGCAGCGGTCATAGGGACAGACACTCAGTCCCTGCCTTCCTAGGGTCTGCAGGTGCAGAACAACGGTTGCAGAAGCCAGTGGTTTCCATGTGCCAAGTGCCAGGAACGAACTGTTCAACTCCTGTGACCCTGGGAACGGAGCAAGAGGCAGGGAGCAATAGAGCAGGCCTGCACATGGGGCAGGCCAGACGCTTGCTTAGCTCCGGTCAGGAGCAATGGGAAGAGGTGCAGTGCCACCCTGGCCCGCACAGCTTCAGAGTCCTGCATGCAGCATGCAACTTAAGGACAGTGCATTTATGGGACCCAAGGGGAGGCAGCGAGGCCTGTGGCCAGAGTCAGCTCAGGCACATAGGCTGTTCCCAGGAGCCACATTAGATCTGTGAGCTCCAGCCTGGAAGCCCTGAAAAGCTAGAAGGTCCCTCTTCAAGTAAGTGTGGGACAGGCAGAAGGCAGCAAAGAAGCGGAGTTCAGAGTGTGTGTTTGCTACTTATCTCACCACTGAGACGGTAACTGACAAGAAAATGCAGGCCTGTCTGGACTGTGAAGTTGTGTCAAAAACAACCTGGTGATTTAGTGGGACTCTAAAATAAAAAGAGTAAGGTAAGGATCGCTGGTGTAGCTCCGTGATAGAGTATTTACAGGATCGGTCCCCAGCACACTTGTAACTCTGACTCCCCCTCATGCTAGCAGTGGGACACAGGGCAGTTGTTTCTCGTCCTACTGAGCACATGAGGAAGCTGGCACCACTGGACTAGATCACACAGTGACATGCTCTGCATGCTACAAACACATATGAATGTCTGTGTGTGAGAGGGAGGGCTGTGCCTGTGTGTGCTGCATATATGCTTGTGTGTGTTGGTATGTGGAGGCTGGAAGAGGCTGCTAGGTGTCTTCTCTGTAGCTGTCTACTTTGCTTTCTTGACAGGGTCTCGTGAGACCTGAAGCCCACCCTTGTTAGTTAGGCTGGCCAGCCAGCAAGCCCCAGTGGTCGTCTTGTCTCTAACCCACCCGAGAGTGGGGCTGTGGACGTGCACAATCATACCTGGCTTTTTACATGGGCCCTGAGGATCTGAACCCAGGTCCTTGTACAGCAAGCTCACCCTCTCCCCAGGCCAGGAAGAGCTCTTCTGAAGGAGGCTGTGTGGGACACTAAAGACGAATTATCCAGGGACTCTTCAGGGAGGGGCCGAGACAAGATCAGTGCTAGTGGAGTGTTGGGCTGCAAACCATCTGCCAGGGATGCAGATTGGATGACGGGAAGTGTAGGCCGTGAGAGTGCAGCATCCTTGCCAAAAGAATCCCTGTGCATGAGCACAGGGGAGCTGGGGAGGCTCGTGGGATGGGAAAGATCGGGGTGTGCAAAATGGCTGGCATGGATGTTGATGACAATTTAGATAACCCAGTAAAGAACTTCAGCATCCTAAAGACAGGAGCTGTGTGGAGGTACAGAATTTTTCAGACAGTCAGAGTTAGGTGGGGGGGGGGGGGCTCAGACCCAGCACAGGGTGCAGAGTGGGTGGGTGCAGAGAACATAGCTTGTCAGTGTGGTGGCAGGAAGAGGCTCTGCCTTGCAGCCTTCTGGCTCCTCATATTGATGAGTCAAGGTCTCCAAACAAGTGATTCCACAAGAGAAAGTCCCTGAGTCAGAACAGCTGGGCCGTGGCCGAGAAAGGGTGAAGTGTCTTGCCGGTGGGGTGAGGAGCGTGTCTCACTCACCCACTGAACCCCAGGAAAGGAATCGCTCCTGACAGACTGGCACGGCCAGGCAGACTCCGAGACAAATGGAAGCTGTGTGGCTGAGGCCCTGGCATAGACAGTTACTTGGCTCGGTCATCAAGGAGGGCCGGGCCTGGGCTGTGCTCAGCTTGGGGACCGCAGGGCCCATCATTGGGGTCTGTCTGCCCCAGAAATGCACAGGGTGAGGCAATTACAGCAGAGCCCCTTCCTCCAGTCACTGCTGGTCCCTCCGCACAGAGCAAACATTGGTGAAACCAGGGCTGAGGAAGATGGGGCTTCCTGGGCCCCGAGGGCTTGAAAGGGTGACAGGAAACCCGCTTGAAATTTGTATGACAGAGAAAGTTCTAGGGAACACAGCAGACATGTGCTCAGCACATTTTGTACTCCACACCTCTGTGTGCATCCTGCTAACACATCCCTGCCCTCTATGGTACCCTCTCCAGGGAGTCTGGGGTACAAGAAAGTTTGGAGGGATCAGACAGTCTACAGACAACAGTCTGCCTGTTGACTTGTCCCAAGTGACAAGGAATAGCCAGTGTTGTATTCTCATCGAGTGCTGCCTGCCACACACCAGTGGCTTGAAAGATATATCTGCCAGCGCCTAATCCAAGTTCAGTTCTCAGGGACATCTCTAACAGACTGCTCCTTTGAGTTTCATAAAGAAGACCCCTTCTGGATGGACCACGTCCCAGAAAGCCCTTTGGTCATGCTTTTAGTCTCGGAAGAGCAAGCTCAGGAGGGCAGAGCCACTGCTCCGGGGGGCTGTGTGCTTCTGGTCCCCTTGTTCTTGTGTTCATTTCAGCCCTTTCTCCATGAGGAGCAGAGCCGAGGGCAGCTTCTGTCCTAATGCTGATGACCATTAAGTGGGCCCTGGATGACTGTCCTCAGAGACTGGGGCAGACGTCATTGTTGTCAGTTTGGTAGTGACATATGTCTGCCCTTCAAGGACCAAAGCACAGTGACCCGGGCACAAGTGGACACGAAAGACTGCTGGCCTGTAGGGCAGGGGACAGCTGGCTCTGGGCCCTGCCAGAATACCAGCCGCCACAGGGTCTGTGAGGGCAGTGGTCCAGGACAGCATCTGTTCTCTGCTCTTCCCCCACAGCTGAGGTCTACATTGGTATTGGAAAGCCTGCCGAAGCCACAGCCTGCACCCAAGAAGCTGCCAACCTCTTCCCGATGTCGCACAATGTGCTATACACGCGAGGCCAGGTGGCCGAGCTGCGAGGGAACTTCGATGAGGCCCGGCGGTGGTATGAAGAAGCCTTATCCATCAGCCCCACCCATGTGAAGAGCATGCAGCGACTGGTGAGTCTGAGGCCAAGGCCAGGCGTCCCATTTTCTGGATTGGGGCTCTCCTTGGAAGCGGCAGGTAGCCTACAACCCTCATTTCCACTGGTTCTCAAGGCCAGATACGGTTAGCCTGTTGAAATACAACATGACACAAAGCCAGGCAGTTCCTGTGATACCTTGGGAGGTGACAGTAACCAGCCACAACTGTCTCACCTTTGGTCATACTAGATGCAATGGGCAATTGGGTCAGCAATGCAAATCGTCCTGTGGCAAGGACGATCTTAAGTGTTGGCCGCCGCCATTGCTGTCTGGGCCTCTGTACCACTTGCAGCAGTCACCTAAAGGGAATATCCATACCAGAGACTTCAAAGGTCACTTACACTGAGGGAACTGGAGGCTCCAGCTTGTTTCCAGGGAACTGGCCAGTAGGGAGCATCCCGTTACAGGAGAGGAGGGACACCCATGTTGCATAAAGGAGAGATGTTTGGCCAGTGTCCACCCTATATATACCTGTGGCAATTTCAGAAATACATATACCCTTCCTTGAGATGCCCAAGACAGAAGAGGAGCACGTTGCCCTGCTGTCCTCCACCCCTGGGGCATCTTTGAGAGGCCTTAGAGTAGACCGCTTGCCGTCTTGGTGTCATACCAGAAGGTTGTGGCCATCAAGGATATATATGCGGTGCCCTCCCCAACAGAGCATCCGGTCTGCATCTCCTTCCTGTGGAATTCTGACTGAACACGGAAGTCTGGTTGTGTTCTGAGCTGGTGGAAGGTCACAAGGCCTCCTCTGTGCCAGGCTCGGGTTCTGAGCTCACTTGGTTCTAAGCAGAGGGTGTGCCTCATGTCATAACTCACAGGAGAGAGGACAGCCTTGCAGGAAAGGTGAGACGGGTATCTTTCACATCTTTGGCCCTGGGGAGCTCATGGCCATCATCAGACAAACACGTGTGAGATGGGATCACAGGACACAGAATCCAGCCGGGAACAGAGATCAGGTCCTAGGGGTGGTGCCTCACTCTCTTTGACCCCAAGAAGGATCCAGAAGCTCCCTGTGCCTCCATGTCCTTTTGTCAAGAAGTCCTGTTAGACTGGCTGTGTCCAGGACTGAGAGGGTGTGGTTCCGGAACTACTCCATGAATGTGCTCAGAAGGGTCCCAAAGCCTTCATTGTCCTGCCGTTTCTCATCAGTTCTGTAGGGTAGAGGACTAAGCTAGAAGAATTCCTGTATGAGGGGAGCATATGCCTGAGGGTTAGTTCTGACCCTGAAGCTGGAACTTGGGCATTTCTGTGATCTGGGCTGCTGTTTACCCTGGTGGGCTGTGTGAGAACTAAACAAAATGACAAGCCCAGCAGAGTTCCTGTGCCTGGTAGGTGTTCATTAAACAGAAAACCAGCGGCCACCGTTTTCCGTTTCAAAACTGAATCCAGGCTTGTAATGACTGCAGCCACTCACTTTTCCCCAGATTCCTTTTATTGGAGCTCTAACCCGATCCAGCTTTATAAATAATTTCACATATTCACCAGACATTAGTCTGTTTGATTAAAGATATTACCTGGTTTTTAGTTTTTGTCTGGATGTTGAAAGAAATGTTTTAAGCGCTTTTCAGGTCTCCCAGCTTTTGTTAGATTGTTGCAGAAGAATTAAAGACAAAGTGCCCAGTCCTTATTAAAAACAAGTAGCTGCTCCACCCTCGGGGTCTGTGAATTATTCAGAGGAGTGTTTCTAGTTCATCCCCAGGGGAAACACTTGAGACAAAAGATCAATAGGAAAGTCACCCCCAGAGAGGTTTCTGTTTTCCCTAGAGCACTTCAGCCCCCTGCTCCTGACAAGTGGTTTCCCTTCTGAGAGGCCAGCAGGTGGCCAGCACAGGGGATGTGAGACAGGCCTCTGATCCTCCCCAGGACTGGAGACACCCTCCACCTTGGTGGTCTTAGCAATGGGGACTTGTAGTACTCACAGGCCTTTTTCTGTATATCCCACAAGGCTTGTGTACCCTAACATCTTCAGAAACCACCCAGATTGAAGGCAGACTGCGAGCAGCCAGCTTGCATATTTGGGGCAGTACAGCTGTCTCCTGCTAGGCAGCTTTGCACAGTGCCTGTGCTCAGGGTCTCCCAAAGAGCTTGCAGGGCTCCTCCCCGGGCCTGGGTTTGCCCCTTGCTCTGCCACAGCCGAGGGCAGATCTTCCTTCCAGCATGCTGCGTCTTCTAGAGCCTGCAGAGAATCCTTGAAATCCATGGGTTCTTCAGCCCCGAAACATCAAGACCTTGCTCCATGCTTAAAGCAAGGCAGTTTTTCAGTGTGTTAGAGATGGAGAAGTTGGCTCACAGTTTATTGCAAGGCCAGGGCTGGGGTTCTGAACAGGCCTGGGCGAGATTCCCAGTGCTGCTGTTACTCATTGCCTTTGGGGCTTTGAGGCAGATACTCCTCTCTTTGTGCCTCAGTTTCTTCATCTACATAACTAGGGAAAACCTTAGCACCACTTGCTCTTAAAGACAACCACACAAGAGAGCCCAAACCCTTTTGTGGGCTCACAGAGATCTTCAGCATCACAGGAACCAGGCTACTCTGTGAGCCCCTGAGCTCCTTGAAAGCAGAAGTGTGGGGAGGAGGTGAGGCTCCAGGTTTTTGGGGCAACAAGAGGCAGAGACAATGGTGAGCACTGAGTTTCCTGGTACCCGAGAGAGAGTGAGAGCAGCCAGGAGGCCAGGTCACACCACCCCGAGCCACACCAGAGCCCCAAAGACCAGAAGGAACAAGTGGACGAATATGGACTAAAAACCATCATAAAATGAACTGAGAGGGCCCCGGGATAAGGAACCACAGGACGCAGACCATGGTCACAGAGTAATCCCAAGGACAAAAAGTTTGTCCGTGGCAGCCCCAGTGCTCATAAAGAAAAACAGAACAGCTGAAAGGGTGGTTGGACCCAGGAGTTGTCCAGCAGGCAGGATGCCATTTTGTCTAACCCAGGTGGAGACTGGCAGCTGGTAGAGGCCGCAGAGAACTGCGGGCCACAGACAGGAGCCTGGGCTTGCGCTCAGAGTGACACCTCCCTAACTTCTGGGGATGTGAGTGGCAGAAGGCCACATTATGCAGAATGCAAATGTGTTTGCATTGTTCAAAAGCAAAGACAGGGCACGTCTCGTTGATAAAAGGAAGTGGGTAAATGTAAATTAAACCCAAGGGAAATGGATAACTTCCTAACAGTTACAGCCTCCGTCTATGTGTTTTACTTCACATATGGTGTAAAGGAAGAAAAAAACCAAGGCATTATCTGGTAGTCATTAGCCCAGGCCAGGAGACAGGGGCTGGGTGTGGACCGGTATTAAGCAAACAATAAGTTCAAGAGATAAGGAATTGTAAAGCTGTGGAGGGATTCTCAGAGTGATCAAAGTTTTTCTCAGAAAACCTAAAGGAATATTTTCAGTGTTAGATTGCATAAATGTATAAATTTGCATTTCTTTGCTGGCTATGTTAGAAGTCCTTTAGCTCTGGGTATCGGCAGTGCACTAATGAAACAGGGGCCAGTTTTTCCCAAAGCAGTCATTCTGTGTTTTGAGTGGAGGGAGAAGAGAAGCCGGTGCACGGTGGTGGCTGATGGTGGCCTCGGGGACTGCCTGCCTGGGCTGGACTTCGCAGGCCAAGGGCAGGTACAGAGACTTGGTGCACTCAAGGACACAATTACCAGGACAGGAACGAGATCTACAAATGGGGACATCTGGCTGCTCTCTGGCCACGTCAGACTGGGCTTTTGAGGGCAATGTGTAAGATGGAAAGGTAAGAGAGCAACAAGGGCTTTCTGAAGCGAAGGTGGAAGGCAGCCTGGAGGGCTGTGAGGAGGGGAGTCATTAAGACCAGAAGGGAAGGTGTTGCTGGGCAACGAGCAGACACTGTGAGTGTCAACAGGAGGCTTGGGCCTGCCTCACTGAGCTTGACAGGTTGAGAAGAAGGTAGAAAACAGGAGCAGATGTGGTTCCCATCCAAGGTCCGATGGAGTAGACAGCATGGGGGTGGGGAGGGGGAGAGGGAGGGGAGCAGAGCACAGGGAGGCATCAAGGGCCAGCAGGGGTAACGCTGATAGAGGAAATGTGGAGTCGGAGCAGCAAAGCCCTTCTCTCTCATCTCAGATGAGCATCCGGGATGCTAGAGCTCTGAACAAATCAACAGCCACCAAAACAACTGGGGCTGGTGGCTTCCAGGTCCTTTGTCTCTGGAACTCAGTGGCGTTCCCAGACAACAGGAGGACAAGCTTAGCTTCATAAGGTTATAGTTGGGAATTTAAGAAGAAGAAGGCAGGGCTTCCGTTTAGTAGGAGTGAGTCCTGGAAAATGAGGCACCGTAAATGAAGCTGCTGAGTCCGGGGGCCTTGAGGAAGAAGCCAGGTGAGGCATGGGGAGATGAGCTAGTCAGCCTACTCAGTCCACCAGTGAGGTGCCCAGTGCCTCCCAGCTTCAGCTACATCCTCACATACAGTTTCCAGGCAGCAGTGCTCATGTGGATTATGTGAAAAGAAAGAAAACACACACACCACACACACACACACACACACCACACACACACACACACACACACACACACACACACACACACCCCAAGTTCCCCCTGGCCAAGGCAGAAAGAAACAAGTCCATTCCCAGCTTCTGACCAAGACCGGAACTGGAACGGCCTGCTTTCAGGGTGCCTGGTCTAAGACTGCCTGATCTGTTCTACCTCCTGTTCTCATCAACACTGCCCCCACAGCAAACAGGGAGAACCAGCCTACCCCCCCACACACACACCCAGAGGAATGAGCAGTCCTCAGAGGAAGAAGTGATAACAGTCTGAGAAGGGTAAGGGACAGGATGAAGCCCAGCCATCGGCAGCTGCTTGCATGCTCAGTGGAAGAGCACACTGTGGGGTTCTATCGGTGTGCCACAACTAGCTTTTGTCTGGAGCATGGCACACCATGTTTGTCTTCTGGGGATGGACTGTGAGACAAGGAACCCTCTTAGTTGGACTAGATGCCTTCAGGCTAAAGGGCTCATACACAGGCCAGCTCTCTTGGTCTTTGAAGCATAGGCTCTGGACTGGCAGCCAATGCAGAAACTCCAGAGGGAGCCAGGCTGTGGTGGTGGTGCATGCCCTTAATCCCAGAACTTAGGAGGCAGAGGTCGGTGGATCTCTGTGAGTTTGAGACCAGGACAGCTAGGGCTGTTACACAGAGAAACCCTGTCTCAAAAACCAAACAAACAAAAAACAAAGCTCCAGAGGGAGTGTGTTAGTGGCAGAATGTGGCAGGAATTGATAAAGATGCTGGGGATATCCCATGCTGCCCTACGTGAATAGTGGCTCTACAGCACCAAGTTTTCTGGGATGTGTCGTCTGCATTATACCTACACTTTCGGGTCTTTGAACAGCTCTTAAGGTGTTCTATCAAAGGGGAACTGTCCACACACACTGCTCTGAGATAATGGCATCTCTCCTGATGTCAGAGCCCTCTTCAGCTGGCTTCAGGCTTTCAGGCCTAGGTACTGTATGGCAGCACTTCCTCCCTTGGAGCATGGTGACGTTGGGGCTGGGAAAGAGGAAGCCTCGCTTGGTAAGGTAACTAACACAGGCATCGTGCAACTTGGGGTTTTGCTCCCTCCATCTTTGAAGGTGTCTGTCTGTCCCCTGAGCTAGAGAAAGTTGCTGTGTCTTATAGTTTATTAGGCAAGCCTGTCCCTGGTGGACAGAAAGGTGGCTTAGAGAAGCCAGGACTGTAGAGCCTGGCAGCCTGTGCTCTGCATTGGTCTGATTGTCCCATCAGCCTGATGAGGGCCCTGTGACCCTGACACAGGCCAGGGTTAACCTGGGGATGTGTCTGCTCCTTCATTGGCCTCACTAAGACCCAGGCACAGGTGGGCTGCTGGAGAAGACCATGAAGGCCCCCCCTCCCTTCATCCAATGTCAGCTTCCTTCCTATGCTCAGAAAAATGGCTGACACAGCAAAACTGCCCCACAGTCTGCTCAGGGCTCTTTCATCTGTGAATTGTCTTTTGCCTTCTTTCAGAATTAGAAAGCTGCCTTGAAAATTAGGGAGAGCAACTTTTTCTCTGAAAGCCTGCAAGCTGTGTAGATGCCCATGTGTCTACTTACTTCCCTAATAAGTCTTCAGTCGCATTAACCTCTCCACTGGTTTAAGCTCATGGACCAGAGAGGAGAGATTACCACATTCCAGCCACTGGGCCACCTTTGCTATGCATTGCATCTTCATTCTTTGTAATGGTCCACATGGCGCTTCAGCCACTTCAGCCACTTAAGGCCTTTTCAGCAAGTCCTGCTTAGCCCTAAATCTCACTTTTTCTATAGAGTATAATTTGGAAGGTTCTATGTCATATCCTTTATCACAATATTCAGTGAAATGGAGGCTCTTATTTACTGGAGGGGAAAGCAGCTCTCGGTGATCTGCCCTGGTCACACTGTAAGTTAGGGCAAACCAGGACCAAAGGGGAACACACTGTGCTGGTCTCCTTGTGCGGGGATCTGGAGCCTCAGTGACAGTTGGCTCCCAGTTGGAGTAGCTCCCAGGTCCCAGCTCTGTTGCCGTTTGTTTTGTTTTGTTATTTGAGGGTTTTTGTTTAGTTTGATTTGGGTTAATTTTTTTTTCTTTTTTGGACTGGATGTTTTTATTATTGAACCGAGGACCTTGAGTGTACTATGCAAATGTACACTGCAATTGAAGTGTGTAATACTTGTAGATTTCCATTTTCTCATGGTAGATGGGGTGGCTGTGGTACCCACATGTGTTACTGTATAGGATGAGTGATGACCACCACTGCCATCCTTAGATGTGGGGTACAGGTCTGGTAATCTCTCTGAGGCCATGGCTATGAGTAGGACACCTCCCCTTGAGAGAGCACCATGGCCCCTGTTCAGGGCATTGGAGCCAGGGTTGCTCTTTGAATTGGTTCCCATGGTGTGTGTGTGGGGGGGGGGGGGAGGAACGGGATTGAATCTGGTTTGGGAGCAGGTGGCAGCTCTAGAAACAGCTGGTCCAGTACAAGATGCCAGCACATCCAGGGGCATGCTCAGTACAGGGCGGGGCAGCAAGAGTCGGAAGTGATGGAGAGAGCCAGGGACATGGCATTCCTGACATCAGCCGTGTCTTCAAGATTCTTACATTACTTTTTTAAAAACTACTTATTTTTAGTTTCTGGATGCTGGGTAGCTGTGTCCTTCCTGGGAATAGAGTACCTATTCATCACTTGGTTCCTGTCTGGCTACAGCCCTGCTGCCCCTACCCTGACCCTCTAGTCCAAGCATCCCTCAGGGGCAGCTTCTGTTGTTTGGGAGAAAGGCCCACCAACCCAGCCACACTTGTCCCTTTACTGGCCAGGGAGAAGTGCATCGGGTGATCTGGCTCTTCCTAGGGATCATAATCACAGACACCAGATGTGCTGTCTTCCTTTCTTTGTAAGTGAAGAAACTCAGCCCCTCCCTACAGGAGCCCAAGGCCCTGCGGGTTCTCTCTCATCCTCTGCACTAGGCTGCCAGATCTAGACAGGTGCATAGGGCTAGAACCAAAGCTCAGTCGAAAGGTCCCTGCAGAGACCTCCCAGAACAAACTAGAAGCAAAATCTGCTTCTTGCTAAGGACAACATGCGTGCTTCCAGGCCTTTCAGAGCAAGGCAGGTCAAGCGAGTTATAATTGGCTCTCTAATTAGACCTCCCACAAGCTGTTAAATTCTTTACCTGCCGATTTTGCCTTATTCAAAGGTAGCAAACACATTCTGCCTTTGATTGAAGAGCCAGCTACAGTCACCAGCTTCCTGCTGGCAGCAAACCGCGCCCCCCCCCTCCAGTCACCACTACCTCAGTCAGATGCTTGCACACCCAGCAGCAAGCGTAACGGGGCCACAGCTGTCTGCTAAGAAGTAGCTATAGGGAAGTCAGGCTCAGAAGGTCATGTTGCTGGCAACCAGCTGGAAACTGCATAGGAGAGTTAGCCATGTTTCCAAGGTGACACATTCCTGGGGAGACACCTTAGAGCCTGAGGCCCCCTACAGGAGCTGCTCCATGCTAGAGAAATTGCACCCTGGGCCCCTCTGTATTCTCAGTGCTGAAGAGAATTGGGTTTTTGTGTTGTTTCCCTCCACCCTCAAGACAGCAGCAGGACACGGATTTTGGTGTCTGTTGGCTCTAGGAGCATCTAGAGGCAGGCCAGCAGTCTCAACTACACTTGGAAGGGGACTGGTCCCACTTACGCAGGGCCGGGGTCTCTTGCAGCTCCTGCCGCAGTGCATGCTGGCCCAACACGCATAGCCTTTTCCTCTAACTCCAAGCCACTGCAGCAAGCTCGCGTAGGTGGCACAGAGTCACTCTGAGTGGGAGGACTTGAACTGTGGGAAATGGCAAGTGCCACAAGTCTGGGCTTTTCTCTTTCAGAGAGCCATTTTAGCTGGTGTATCGCTTGCACCCGTGGGCCAGAAGGGAAATTGTTATGAAGGAGGGAAGCAGAGAGACATGAGAACAGAGGGCAGAGAATAGAGAAGATCACTCCAGGCCCCGCCTGGCGATTCCTGTGCAGAAGATGCTTTGGCACAGGGCAGATGGCATACCTGCCCTCTGAGTAGAAGTGGGGCTGCAGGAAGCCAGGGGATGAGGTGCAGAACTCCCTGGGCCGGGGCCAGGAAGAGTGGTGTCTGGGAGTACACAGTTTGGAGCAGAAGAAGCAGCATCTAGACTCTAGCTGACACATGCTAGATGTCTGTGTGACCAGGACATGCCATGCTTCCTCTGCGGTACAGAAGCAATCGTGCCAACCTCTTGTCTGCCCTCAGGGATGTAGACATGGCCCTGGCCTAGCACATGTACCTCCTCAGTACCTGCCCTTCTCCCAGACATGACCACAATGATAGTCACGGGGGAAGTAAGAGATTCCCCCAGACCCTGGAGGAGAGAGAGAGGCGTGAGGTCTCCCTGTGGACTCGCATGTTCTTTAGGAAAGAGAGGGCTTGCTTCTAGCCAAACGTCCACTCAGAGAACCCTGGCACAGAGTTGTAGAGCAGCTGATCCTGGATCCATCCGCTGGTGCCCACAGCAGGTCACCTATGACTACCCAGGTTAGAGCACAGAAGAAGCCATTACCTTTCCTGAATCTCTAGGCTGTGCGTGTCCCAGTGAGCAAGATAGCCACGGCGGAGGTGGATGCTTTAGTTTATTCTAACTTGCCAGTCTCCTTCCAAGTCATTTTTCAAGCTTCTGAAAGTTGGGCATGCTCAGTGTTGGCCACAGCCCATTCCATAGCGGGGATCACATACAAATGAGCACCAGCCCCGTCCCTCATCCCTCACCAGCAGGAGAGCAGCGCCTCCCACACCAGCTCTCAGCACTGCCTGGGAGCTCTTGTGGGATGCCTCTGATCTTGATGCTGATTTATTCTGCACTCAAGTGGGGAAGGATAAGAGCTCAGTGTGGGGAAAGCAAGAGCCTGCTGGGTCTGTTCTCTCCGAGAGCTCTGCAGTAGAAGCCTTCTCTACAAAGCCCCACCGTGTCGCCCTCCCCTGCCCCACTATGTCCCCAGCCTGGTCCCTTTCTCTCTTCCTCCACCCTGGGCCTGAGTTGGGAGCACTAGGAAACAAGTTTATTCAAACAAACCATGAAAGTCTGCTTCCAAGCAAACTGTCTATTTCTCCTTTCTTCCGTGAACTGCGGCTTGCCCTGCAGCGGTGTAGCAGCAACACGCAAACGTGTGAGGAGCGGCTGAGTGGGGCCTGGCACTGGCCAGTGAGGCCCATCCCTCTTTCCCATCAGATAAAAGATTTTGACTTGTCTTGTTATTTTGGGGACAGTTTTCCAAGGCGAATCATTTTCAGACCCCCCTTCATCGGAAAATATCTTATCATTTCTGTTTGTTCCTGTTTAAAAATGGAAAAATTACTCCTGCCAGACCCTGGCAGGGATGGGGAAGGTACTAGCCAAAGTGACCACATCCGCCCTGGCAGGTAGTAAATCATTCCTGCATTTGTATCCCAGTGAATCAAATGATCCTATGTGGAACCAGCACCTGAGGCCACCCCCCCCCCGTGGTTCCCTGTCTATTGTAAAGATTGTGGGGAGTGCTGAGACTTTGTGTCATCTGAGCAGCTGGCATTCTCCATTCAGAGTCCATATGGGGCCCAGAGAAGTCTCCACACAACCTTCAGGGATAGGTGTAGAAGCTGACTTCCTGGCTGAAGGGACCGTCGTCATTCCGTCCTCCCACACAACATGCTGCATGGGGCCCAGAAGGGTGATGGACAGGTCTAGGACATGGTACCCATTCCATAGTCATCTATGGAGTGTTTGCAGTATACCAAAAATGTCCTAGGGGCTGGAATGGCTTGTGACTAACAGCATGTGTTATCTGGACATTGTGAGTCCCAGAAGTGAAAAAGTAAGTAAACATGCCTCTGCCTCCAGGACGCCTTAGTCCAACATCTGGTGGCTCCTGCTCTGTACTGTTGACTTCCTTGAGCGTTCCAAGTTTCCTATAAATCCTGGAACCTTCTGGCACTCAGTGAGCTCAGGCCTGCTCATCCACCTGCTTCTGGGGAGGCAGAAAGCCCAGGAGCCCTTGGGATGCACTTAGCCAGCCTTACTTGTAGCAGCTCTGTGTGCAGAAGAGGAGCAGAATTGTCCCCTGCCCCTGTCCCCTGGCCATGTGTGGAGAGCTGAGCCCCAGGCGCTCCTGCAATGCTCAGAACTCACTCAACCCTCTCTCTTTCCCAGTCTCTTCCTTGAGAAGCCTTGCTGGTCACATCAGCCACTACTCCTCAAGCCCTGAAACATCACACATTGACTATGTAGTGATGCTGCCATAATATGTTTTAAGTAAGAGCCTTACCAATCATGTACTCTGTCCTTTGTTTTCTAGACTGAAAAAGTGAGACTCTTAGAGAAACAAGACTTGGTCTGGGTTGGCAGTTGGTAGAAGTGCACACAATAGGTTGGAGAGAGGATGCCCCACCCATTAGGCTGCTCCCAGCCCTGCCTTCTGCCCAGGCATCTCACTGAGTTTGCCGGAGCCAGGCACCTGCTCACGGTGTCCAGTGGAAAATGGTCAGACTGAGTCCAGAGAGCACCACAAAGGCGTGGCTCCCTCCCCCCTCTCAGAACAGTTGGCACTGCGGCTAGGCACCACGGTTTGGCTGTGTTATCCTTCCATAGGCTCATTTGTCTGAGTGCTTGGGTCTCAACTGATGGCACTGTTATGAGTGGAACCCTAAGGGAGAAGACAGGCCTCGCCGTGGGTGTGGGTCACTGGGAAGCAGGGTTTAGGGCAGTAGCTCAGCCCCTCTGCTTCTAGTCCATCAAGATGTAAGCAAGCAGCCTCCACAGCCAAGAGCCCCTGCCCGCCACTGTGCCTTCCCCTACACCATCTAAACCCTCAAACCTCAAGCCAAAAGAGGTCCTTCTTCCCTGAAGCGTCTTGTCTGGGTATGGCCATGTGATGAAGAAGACAGGCTGCACCAAGGATCTGCCAGGCTACTGGGAAGGGATTCCAGGCTTGGGCCACCCGAGTGGGGTCCAGGCTCCCACTCTCAGGCCCTGTGACCCTAGGAAACCCTTAGTACAGTTTCTCTGTTGTCTGGCTACATGTGAATTGTTGTGACTATGACAGGCCTATAACTGTAAGCCTGCCCTCCCCAACCAGAGTCCTGAGCCACCTGTGCATGGCCCCTCTGCTAGAGGAGCTGGGCCTGTTCAAACCACCCGTGGAAACAGTAGTCCCAGACAGCCATGCCTCTACACACTGTCTGGGGCGGCACACCACCCTCCCAAACAGGCAGGAACAGAGGCTCCTGTGGGGGCAGGTAGGCCCCCCTGGGATGTAATTAGCACCACACTTTCCACTGTGTAGGTAACTTGGGCCATGGGGAAGCACTCGACTTCAGGGCTGTTCCTGCCTTGTTTTCTGCCTGGCTTGTTGTTGGTGAAGGTAGATATAGATAAATAAGTCAACCAGGGAGATGTATAAATAAGTCAACATGAGTCTCCTGCCCATTGCCAATGGAAAAGTACCAGTAAGGGCAGCCAGGTAGCATCTACGGAATAGGACGCACTGACTAGGGAATGGCAGTTGCCACAGCATCAGGACCAAAGCTGCAGATCAGGTCCAGCCTATGAGCTCATCCCATTGCAGCAAAATAGTTGGAGGAAGGGAAGCTAGAGGCTCAGTCTGGACCATTACCAGAACTGCCTCCAATTTCAGAGCGAGGCAGAGGCCCATCCCTACATCTTGCTCAGGGCCCAAGGCTTCCTGGTCACTTCCTTCACCCCCATCAGTGGCCCTGGCTCTCTGCTCACGGCTGTCCGGTTGTCCGTTGATGCTGCTTAGGATTGGCTGGCTGGATGCTTCCTCCATTAGGTCAGCACACCAGGCGGAGCGGCCACCAGGCAGAGCTGCGGAGGGTGCTCCTGTGCTGACTGCTGCTTGGATTTGTGAGCATCATGCCTCAGACTGCTGCCAGCAGGCACTCCTCTGGTGCTGGGATTCCCCACAGCCCCCTGCCTGGCTTCTAGGGTCCCTGCCTGCTGCAACACCAGACACCAGGTGCTCAGACACCGGGGCCACCCGGTATCCCCTGTCTCAAGGCCAGGGGGCAGCACTCAGACTGCCAGGGAATGCTTTTCCAAGGTAGCATGGCCCCAGAGAGGAGCTGAGCCTTGCAGTGTCTTTTCCATTATAAAAGCCACATCTCTGTCTTCCTCAACTAGCAAAATCATTGTACATTAATCTCAGGGACAAGGCAAGGTGTCTGGAGCCAGGGCAATGTGTCCAGGCAAAGCTCCTGCTTCTGACATTGTTGTGAAAATGACACCCCGCTCCTCTGATTGGGCTTTGACTGGTTATGAAGTGACCTCACCCTCTTGAGAGCCAGGCACCTGCCTTGGGTTGATGATGTGTCCACAGCAGGAATTAGACACCTTTGGGGGTCTTCTGTGTCACAACCACACATAAGTAATGCAGTCATGGACCCTAAGCTTCAGCCTTCTCATCCATTTAGCAAGTGGGTAAGAGAGTTGTATCTTGTCATCTGGGGTGCCGCCCTGTAGCATCCTTCCCTCCAACAGGCATTGGTTCTGCACACTTGAGGGACAGCCCTGCTCTGCTCAGGACACCAGGCCAGGGCATCTGTGCTCTTCAGGTGACAGCAAGTATGGTCCCTGTGCAAGCCACATGGTACAAGGACACTGTTGCTCAGATACCCACAGCGTTCCATTCACATTTATGGGTGGAAGGAAAGAGCTAGAAGCAGTTATGGTTGTAGCAGAGTGGGCAGAACCCCACCCTGAGGACACAGATACCAGAATGTTCCACAGCTCACTTCTGGGGGCCCAGCATAGGCTAGTTGGCTTTCCACCTTCGTGGGTTCTGTGTCTATAGACTCATCCATCTGTGGATTAAACTGCTAGTGGGGAGGGGAAGACATCTGTTTAAGGTGCATACCGACTGTTCCTTGTCAATGTAAGCATTTCAGTATGGCCGCTAGCAACAGCATTTCCATGGCAGTGGGTGCGGTCTATAATGTAGAAGTGACCTCCCTTCAGAGCCCTGAAGATGGACCAGGGGTGGGAGGGAGGGGTTATTGGATCTCTTTGTTCCTCTTCCCAACCAATGAGACCACATTGAATAGATCTTCTTTTCCTGCTTTTCTCAAAAAAAAAAAAAAAAAAAAGGAGGTGATAAGCAAATAGTTCATATCTGTACCAGGGATTTCAGCCAACTACTTACTGGGGATTAATGCCCCCCCCCACAGACCCAGAAGAAAGCCTGGCTCCCACCATCCTGCCCCACCCATAAAATGAGGATGCTGGCCCCACACACCATGCCCCCAACCTTCTGTGGGAGGCGGCAGGCTTTGGGGTACCTCAGGCCTCGGAAGTGGCTAGCCAGATGGCTGTGGTCCCTCCCCAAACTGTTCCAATGGTCCCTGTTCTCTGAAAGCTACCACAGCCTATAGATACACTAGTGCTAAGCACCCCCATTCAAAGAAATTAGGCCAGAGGAAATTGAAGGCCTGCCTGGGCTGAACAGGCCCTTGGGCTTACAACCAGACTTCTGGCACACCCACTGCCAGTGTCAACTGCCTGAGAGCCCATCACTCGAGCATTTCCAATTGCAGAATACACTCTAGGATATTTCAAAGCATTCTGAAAGAAAGCTGCTCTAAAAGATTCTGCTAGTCACACACCTTTAAAAAAATATTTAAAAAGGGAAATACTCTCCCCACCCCCAGGCTTAATGGTGACTTTCTCTGAACCTGCAGTGTGGCCCCCCTCCTTAGAGGGCCAGCATGATGCAGAATGCTGGTATATGGAGAGATGGTGGAATTTATCATGCCTGGACAGCCCAGGGGAAAGAGGGAGGGAGGGAGGAAGAGGGGGAGGGGGAGGGAGACAGACAAGTTCCCATCAGGTCCTTTAGGACTGCCAGGTAGAAACAGAAGGGAACTTATCCACAAGACTTCAGAGGACCTGGGGTCAGAGCTTGGGATTAGGTATGCAGGCTGCAGGCCGGACAGAGAGGAAGAGGAAGAGACTAGCAGGGGACAGAGGGCTCCTAGTCACAGGAAAATAGGAGGCTGCCTGCTGTGGAGAGAGCAGGGACCCAGAACCCATGTCAGCTGGGGGCTGCTGTTTCTGGAGCCGGTTTGCCCCAGGCTGACAGAGTTAGGGGTTTGCTTGCTTGCTGGAAGGCCTAGTCTCCAGAAGGCGCATTTCTGCAAGTACAGCATTTGACCTGGAAAAGGAGCCCCATGGGAGAGCAACCTCCTGCCCTCAAGCATCACCGGTGGACAGAGGCCTGCAGCCTGTGTGGGGCAGGGGGACCCTTCAGGAGAGGCAGCAGGCCCTTTCCTCCTGGTATCTGCAGCACTGGGCATGAGGAAGAACTTCAAGGGTTTATACTAAGTGCCAAGACCTCTGCCCCCGACCCCTACCCCAAGGCAGAAGCAGTCTCCTTACATACCATACCTCAGGTCTGGCTAGGGGCTGCCTACAAGTTAGAGTATTTGTTATAGTTAGCATGGAGGAAAGCCAGAGAAGGAGGAGGCAGCTGGTGTTCAAACAGGGCTGGGGTGGGGGAGAGTGAAGGGCAGAGGCCAGAGGGATTAGAGGTTACCTTTAATGTCACCCTAGCCCTGTCCATCATCGATAAAGAAAGGCCATATAGCACCAAGCTTGGCCTCACTCAGTAGTTACAGAGCTCTTTCCTCAACCCGTGCTGACCTTTGGCAGAAGTCCCTCCCTGCAGTGCGACAGGGCTCTGGCAGCTGGCAGCTGGCATTTCCCTCCTGTCCTTTGTCCCTGCAGCCTCCCCTCCTCTGCCCTTCAGCCCAGGTCCCCAGAGCAGAACTTGAGCCGCCCTTTGCTCCGTCCTCACGGAAGTGCCAGGAGGCCAAGGGGGAGGGCTGCATGCAAACACGCTGTCTCTGCATCTTAAATGGGCACAAATTCATCAGGAAGGCCTTTGGGTAAATGGGATCCAAACTGTTTAAGTTGACTCAATCTGGAAAACCAGCCCTACTCTATTCTGAAAGATGACAGGGCCACCTGACCTCTGGGATCCTTCTCAGGGAGCCAAGTGGCAGTGTGTAAGTCCCTTCTGCAGTGTGCTCTGGTGGGCATGGGCAGAGGGATGTGGGCAGATGGCTGAGGACACACAGCGTCGAGCCAGCCTTCCTGGCTGGCATGGCTGTCCTGGACGCCATGCACCTGCCTTTCCTCTGCTCAGAGCAAACAAAGGAAGCAGAGGGCAGCCTAATGGAAGCTGGGCCTCACCCACGACTGCTGGGATCAGAGAAACCCAGAGCCGCCCCTCCACCACCTACAGGAGGGTGGGAAGCAGTGTGGGCTGATCTGGCCCCCTGAGCTGCATCACAAAGTGCTCCCGCCCAGAGCAGGCGGCTCCTCTGATGCTCGAGAGGGGGGCAGCTGTGGTGAGACCCGAGGCAGCCCTGGGCTCTGGGGCCAGTGCCACCCCTCTCAAAGTCACCATCCCTGTGGGTTCCGAGAGTGGCACTCAGTCTCTGGTTTGAAAGACATATTCTTTTAAAATAGCCCCAGCTTATTTTCTTCTTTCTGACAAGTGATGTGTGCTGGTCCTCATCATCCAAACTACCATGAATGCAGACTTGACCTATTTCCCTGTCCCATAAAGCCTCTGTGTTTGAGCCCCAACTCTCTCTGGAGCAAAGTCTCACACTGCTTTGGTTGACCACCACAGCTTACCAACTGGTGGGTACCAAAAAAAAAAAAAAAAAACCTTCACCCTTTCTCAGGCCAGCAAGAAGAGCTAGGGCAGGGCACTGGTCTGGGTCAGTACTCACTTAATGGGTAAGTCATATTCTTGAATCCAACATGTTTCAGGAGAAATGATGAGGCTCATTCGGTCCTTGCTCTGTCATCACCCACAGGAAAGCCCAGTGAAGAAGCAGGGTTGGAGGGCAGTTAAGCTCACACTTGAAGTTCCCATCAACTCCTTGCACATTAAACACTCACACACGCTACTGGCCCCAGGTGTTTGTCCTCTTGCGGTTTTTGAGGGGCCACCAAACATCACTGCCTTGAGCCACTTGCCCTAACCCTGCCTCCTGCAGAGTTGCAATGATGGCATTTCTGACCTAGAAGTGGGAACAAAGCTATTAAAAGTCCAGTGAATGACAGAAGGCTATCTAGAGACAGTGTGGGGAGTGAGTCGGAGCAAAAGTCATCCATACCCTGCCTGAAGAACGACCAGTACTCATTCCCCAGCCACTGCCTGGGAAAAGTACAGCCAGCTGGAGACAGGGCACCTGGCCCTGACTACAGCTGAGCACATGAATTCTTAGCAATGGCCTCTTTGAAAAGAGTGCTTTCATAGATGCCCCCCGCACACACACACACTGATGTACCCTCAGGACAAGCAATAGACTGTGGCATGTGTTGAGCTCTTGGCCAGAGTACCATGGAGATATCCAAGATCGCCAATGGAACTTTGGCCTTGAAGGCTTCTGACTCCGTGAACTGCAACCTTCCCAGGGCTGTCTATTCCTTAGGCGTGTAGCAAGGTATTGAGTCTAGGGCAGTAATTACCACAACAAAAAGGCAGACGCTAATTGCCCTCAAACTAGCCAGGTCCATTTTATCACATTTGAAATAACAGGTTTAATTTAATCCTTTATTTCTAATTTGGTGCATCACCAAGATCTTATTTGTATAAAACACCTGATTAGAATAATTACAAGCTTGGGAAGCTGTCTGCATTTGTGTCTGATGAAAGGGACTAGTGAGGAGCTCCTGTTCCCTCACATTCTGCAGGAATGTGGAGACCAATTGTGAGAGCACACACACACATCACAGTTCCAGCCTCGGCTCACAAGGCCCGGGCAGGTGCCATGCCGATGGCACAGATCTGTAATTATATCCACCCTGGTGGTGGTTGGGGATGGTGGGGGCGTGGCCACCCCTGGAAGGGGTTGGTGTCGTTAAACATTTTTCACTGCCCCTTAAGACAGGCCTACACCACATCCACCTGTGTCCCAGGACATCTGGACCATCACCCTTGCTCTCTTTGAAACTGGGGGATTGTGAGTTCTAGGGTCATGGCACCAGCTTCCCTTTTTCTTGCTTGTTGGAGGGCTGAGGGCCAGTGCCCGACCTAGCTGTGGGATCCTAGGCTCCTCAGGGAATAGGGGGCCAGGACTTTGATGGCACTGGAGTTCCCGCAGTAAGGGCCAGCCTGACTGAACCATGGGAAGGCTACAGCCAGCCGGCGGTGGGAGCAGCTAAATGCAAAGCACTGGAGCGAGGCTTCTGGTCCTTGGAGAGAATAGGCAGGCCTGTGGGGCTGGAACAGGTGTTGGTGTTTTGATCAGAACTGCTCTGCAGGGCCAGGGCAGGGAAAGAGGACTTCTTACAGCATGGAAGGGCCTGGGTCACACAGCCCTTGGTCACACAGCCAAGTCCCAGCTACTTCTGGCCAACCTCTGCGTATCAAGATCATACTATGGTGGTTCCTACAGTGTGACTGATTTCCCAGATGGCCTTGGTTCGCTGGGGAAATGGGGAGAGGCCTATCTTTCATTCCTATGACAAGCCCACACTGGCAGCCCCCAGAAGCCTCCAGCTTTAGGAATTAATTCCATAGAACACGTTACTTGGGAAGCTCCACGATTACCTGAGAGTGGCAGCCTGTCTCCATCTTAGGAGTCATGTCCAGCCCTATGAAGGGCCAGAACCTTACCACTAGGGAACCACAGAGACACCACCATCCCACCAGCTACCTAGCACTGAGGGTGCTGATGGATTGCACCCATCAGAGCTTTGCTTGTAGAACATTAGCAGGATACTGTTTCCTGGAGCCCTCACAGCAGGCTGCACCCATGTGCAGTAGCTACCACAGCAAAGTAAAATCCCTAGCCTAGGAACTGGGGGTCGGGCCTACTTTAGCAGAGTGAAACCAGTGGCCATCTGGAGAACAGAACCCTCCAGGTCCCCACACTGGCCCACTTTCTGGCTCACAGGATGCCCCAAGCAATGGAAGGCAATGTGTCCTCCTGGGCCATGAGTAAATGAGCAGGATGTTCCCAAGCCACTGGCTGCAGCTGAAGAATCCTGCTCTTTGAATAGGAGCAATTTCCCAATCCTAGCACATGGAGGAACAGAGCAGTCATTGAGTAGTGAGCAAAGAACCAAGGAAAACACAGTGTGGCTGCCTCATGTCACCTGCACACACAATGTGTGCCATCAGAGGACCCCAAGCCCCCTGCCATAGCCTGGACCTCAACCTTGGATCTCCTGTGAAGCCATGGGGGCAGTGAGGGCCTAGAGAGCAGAACAGGCATCCTGTCCCCACCCGCAGAGAAGGAGGCAGGGATGCCTTTGTCCTTCCAAGGTGGCCTGGCCTTGTCACTTGCCAGAGGCATGCAGTTTGCCTCCTCAGCCGGAAAGCCACCCAGTACCCTTTTCCTGTGTGTTCAGAATCATGACATACTGGGATCGTCTTGAGAGATATGAGCGGTCCCCGTTGTGACCCCTCCACACTGCTGCTTGCTGCCACCTTCCAGACCCTGTCTGCACCCATCCCCGATGGCTACTTGGATGGTTCACTGATAGCACTTTCTAGGAGGAGCAGGCAGGAAGGAGTTCTTTAGCCTTGATGAGCTGTTTCTGGCCCTTGAGGTTGACAAGTGATGACGGGTCATGTTTCTTCTAGAAGAGATCTGGGTGTGAGAGCACCATTCTCGACTGTGGGTGGGTATACTTGCTGTGGTCCCACCACCCACTGCTGTCCCGCCCCACCCCAGGGTCCGGCTTCACACAGAGAAGTTTGAACAGACCCAGGAGCTAGGCAAAGGGATTCTGCCGTGGTCCAATTGCACACCAGAGGCTTGGTTCTCTGGAGGCGCCATTTTTACTCACCAGAAAAGTTGGAGCCACCTGATACAATGACAGCTGGAGCTCACTGCCTTTTAGATAGTTCGAGTACCCCTCTGCCTGGTACATGTTGGGGATGGCCGTAACTCCTGAGCCAGCTGTGCTGTCCCCTAGGAAATCACTTGCATATAGGACAGTGCTGGGCATGTCACAGGCACTGGGCAAGCATTTGCTATCTGTACTGCAGAGCTACTCATCCCTTGAGGAAGGTCAGCCCCAGGGCTGATTATCTTTCCCTGTTCCCACCCAGTTCCCTGACTCTCCAAGAGGGGTGGAGAGGAAACCCATGTACACTGGGACCAGCTTCCTGTGATGGTCCAGCTGCCACAGACCTCTCCATCAGTTCTCCTTGCTCACCCCCTCCTTCCTCTTCCTCTCCCTCCTCCTCCTCACCTACCAAGACTTCCTGAACCCCGTCCTCCCAGAGCTAGGGTTCTCCCTTCTGTAACCGCCAGGGGAGGACCTCCACAAGGTTCTTTGGCTGACATCCCACCGACCACCAGGTGACTTGCAAGACACGTGTCCTGGGGAGGGGTGAGCTGAAGTTGCCTCTGGGCCTAGATACTGCCTGCTACAGATGCTTATTTCAGGGTGCTCTGAGAGAGCACCATCTGTCCCTGTTCTCCAGGTGCCATCACCTGCATATGGCTCAGGCCACAGCTGCCACTGTGCCTGCCACTTTTGCTCCTGAGACTTGGCCCGCTGGTCCTGTCTGGTGATGCAGTGCAATCGTGAGACAAGCTGTGTGGTGAAAAAAACAGGGCTTATTGGGGGAGTTAGGGTGAGATCTGAGTACTGTCAGGTCATGCCATTTCTTGGGCAGGAAAATTATCCATCATAGACATGTGAGCTTCTCCATGTACCCGTGGATATTCAATGTAAGTACAGTTGACTCCCACAGGGACTGACCAAAGGATTGTCACATTTGTCTGTCACAGTTCAAGGCAAGGTGGTCAGGAAATATTTAAAAACAAAGGGTAGAGAGGAAAGCCTGTAATCCTACCTATTAGAATATGACTCATAGTTGTGGAAATTCCAGCAGCATGATGTTGATACAGAGGGTGGCTATGCGGCTCCCTGGAATGCAGTAGATGGCCCCTGTGCCCTGCCCCTGCCTGCTGTATGACAGAGCCAGTGCCCTGCAGAGTGAATGGCAGGCACTGTTAGCCATCTTGTGCCTTGCACAGCAGCAGAAATCTAGGTCTGCCTGCCAAGGCAGAGTAAACTACTTAACTGGACAGATCACAGCACACAGTGAATGAGTGTCAGTCCCGTGGAGGGCTAACCCCGTCCGGGTTTATAGCGATTCATGAATTTAGTTTAAGTACCAGGAATACTAGTGCTGGGCACGACTCTGCCATTCAGGCTGATGGCTTTTGCAGAGGACGTAGGTTCTGTTTCCAACATCCACATAGCGGCTCACAAACAACTGCATGCAACTTTAGTTCCAGGGTTCTATGCCATCTTCTGGCCTCTGTGGGCTCCTGAACACACATGATACACATAAACTCACACAGGAACACACACACACACACACACACACACACACACACACACACACACACATACACATATACACACAAATGATAAATAAATGTGGGAGGGGAGGGGAGCCTTGGTTCAGAGAAGATGACGGTAGTGTAGTCTTCTAAGGAGTCCTAAAGAACGCAGGGGATGCAGCTAACCCTGCTTAATAAAGAAATGCAGGCCTCAACAGGGAGGACCATACGGCACTCAGCACAGAGCAGAGATGGAAGGAATGGGCGCGGGGCGGGGGGGACCTGCTGATCTCTGGAGGACCACTCACAGAAAATGAACAGCAGCAGGCTTGAGAACTCTAAAAGGAGTCGGGGCCTCTACTTGCCACTTTGGAAACATTTACCCTAAAGAGAAACTCTCCAAATGGCTGAAGACCACTGTGACGGATGCTGGAGACCCTGGACTCCCCCACCCTTCATCCCACACCCAGATCAAGCCCTCCTTGTCTGTTTATAAACAGACCATAAACGTCTCTCAGTTCATCTTACTAGAGATTGTCGGAGGTATAAAAGACTGGCAGTCTAGTCAAGAAGAGCTGCACGTGCCTTTAGAAGGCAGAGGCAGGGGGATTGTCACAAATCAGAGGTCAGCATAGTCTACAAAGTGAAATCCCTGAAAGAGAAACGCTTTGTGGAAAGATAGCCACGGCCTTGTGACATTCTAAAGGAGAGGTTGGCCATGACTTTAGTGTCTCTCCACGTGAAGGAAAGGCTAGTTACGTAAGAGCGTGGCCATTAGATAAAAAGGCACTTACTGACCCGCACAACTGAAAACGTGGCCGTGGGCAAATGTTTAGGGATCAACACATGCACCCTGACTCTGTGCATGGCTGAGCAAGGTACTGGATCAAGGCAAGGGGCTGAGGAAAATTAAATATCATAACTAGTGATGTCACAGATGGCAGACACCCTTCCATGGTGTCAGCTAGGACACAGCCGCGGCCACACTGGGTCTCTATAGACCTTTCTAATTGGTTGATTCTTGATGCATTTTCAGATGAACCATATAAAATTGCCTTTTGTTTCGTTTTTTTATTTGGCAGTGTAGTTGTTATTTTGGTTTGGTTTTTGTTTTGGATGGCGGGAGTTGCTTTGTTTGGAGACAGGGTCTCACTGTAGCCCAGGATGGCTTCATACTTCCTACCGTGCGAATGGCTGTTCAAAGGTAATGGATTTCAGCAGTTTCACGTGGTCAATCAATGTCTTTAATTCTTGCCCCTGAGCCCAGGAGTTGGTGAGAACTTGCTGTGTGCCTAGAATAGGAGATAGATTCCTGCCTCCAGGGTCCTTAGTCAGGGGCCCAGGTCAGGTAGGTACCTGGCACTCCTTGAGAGTCTGACTCTGTCCACAGGCCCTGGTCCTTCACCAGCTGGGCCGCTACAGCCTAGCTGAGAAGATCCTCCGGGATGCAGTGCAGGTGAACTCGACAGCCCATGAGGTCTGGAACGGGCTGGGTGAGGTCCTCCAAGCTCAGGGCAACGATGCAGCAGCCACCGAGTGCTTCCTGACGGCCTTGGAGCTGGAGGCCAGCAGCCCTGCTGTACCCTTCACCGTCATCCCCCGAGTGCTCTGAGAGGATCATCCACCTTACCTGCCGCACAGGCCCAGGATGCTCGGTCCAGGCTGCCGGGGGTCATCCTATCATCCAGTGGACGGATCTGCAGTACCAAGGCCCTGGATGGATGTTTGACCAGTGTGGGATAACTATGCCAACCCTGATCATCGCTCTTCCCTCTTGCATTCATTCATTCATTCCTGTTGTTTTTGCCAGATCCATGATCATCTTCTGAATCTACTGATGTCATTCAAAATGGATTATGTGCCATATTCAGTTAGTTGTCACCTGGGTTTTAAGTAAAATGATTATGGATTCAATCAGCGAATGTAAAAGAACATATTCCAGGTTAAAATTCAGTGGCAGGACAGATTATTTTTATCAGCGGTGTAATGAAAGCAGCTGCCCTATCCTCCATCCCCTTCGCCACCTCTCCTGTCCCTCCCTTGGCCCAAAACCAAATGTGAATTTTCTGTTTCCCACCTCAGTACTCGTCCATGCCGGGACACCAGCTGACAACTTCTCAGTTTTATTGTCAACAATTGTACCGTGGTGAATTACTGTTCTACTGTTCTCCTAGAGCAAAGCCCGAGTCTAAGAATATTTATATTTTACCAATATATGGCTGTTACAAGAGAAGGAAATATGAGTTATTTAAGTTTAACTTTTTTATGTGAATTCAGAGTTTATTTATCGATGGAAATATGTACAAAGAAGCTTCAAATGGAATATTTACCGACATTCCTTATACACGACAGACACTTGGCTAAACAGGAAGATGATGTTAATAAAAAAATGATTTTTAAATGGACCCTGGCTTTTGTGTTTCACAAAGCTGGCAGACCAGAGGACAGCGACTGGCTTGACTGTAGGGTATAAGGGTCTCGCGCCTTGGGGCCCACTATGAACAGTCTGCTGGGCACCGGGAGAGTCCTGCACCATCTCCACAGACAGCGGCTGTAGAGAATGGCTCCTCAGTCCATGTCTGAGCTGTGTGAGCTCTTTACACCTTCCAGACCTCTAGCTCCTCCTTTACATCTATCTGTGTGTTGTGGCCCTGGGCTGACCAGCCTGCTCTCTAATCTGCCATGCCTTTCTCAACTAAGGGCATTCATTTGCTCATCCACTCATTCATTCATTCATTTATTCATTCATGGATGAGGAGACATGGAAAGGTCAAGACACTCACCTGGGTAACTACCTGGCCAAAAAAAAAAGGCCATTAAGATGCAAACCTGAGGCTTTATCTTTGCCAAATGTGAAGGTATGCCCTGTGGAGAGAGGCTTTGGGGGCCGGGCCATGTGTGAGATGTTGTAATTTCAGTAATGCTGACTGTGACCTGGACAAGTCTTGAGGGAAAGCAGACAAATGTAGACATGGTAGAGGGTAACAACAAAGCGGGGTGTGGGCGTAGTGACGGCCATGGTGCCATCTCAGAGAAGGCAGGCAACATAAGCTGGGACAGCCAGGTGGACCCATGAGTCAGGGACAGCTGAAGCAAAGGCCAGAGCTCAGACAACACCCTGCCCCCAGAGCCCACACCAGGCTGCAGTGGGTGACTGGAGGAGGCCTGGGCAGTAGAAGGGACCTCCTATGAGGAGCTAGGTACGTGGCCTGCCACCTCTTTGCCCTTCTCTCATGATGGGGCATACTCCAGAGCCACTGCTTTCTAGATCTCAACCAGCATCATTCCTGCCCCTCCCCAACCACCTCTCAAGGCTACGCTGGAGGTTGCCGATCCAGGGCTGACCATCTTGTAATATGGTCAGCGGCACCCTAGGGCGCTGTGTCGGGTGACCGTGACCTCCCATATAGCTATTCCTACCTCTGCCTACGCCTGCCCTGCTTCCCAGCTTTCTTCTGGCTCTTCTGCCCGCTCCAGCAGTGTCCACACACTTGTCTCCAGTCCTTTCTGAGAACACCAGCAGTTGACTGGATGCGTGGAACCTCAGAGACCCCCACACCCAGCACACACACACACACACACACACACACACACACGCACACGCACACGAAGGGGAGCCAGCCCCTCCACACTGCCTCTGCTCTTGCCAATTTTTCCACCCCACTAGTCACTCATTTCCTGCCATTCCCACCCGCACGTCACCATCACCGGAAGGAAGCAGGAAAGGGACATCCTGCAGACGTCTCATGCAGACACTGAAGTTGTGGCCCCCTCTGCAGGGTCTCTGCACCTCCCCAGTGATCCCGGGTCTGTTCTTCTCGGGGCTTACTGCCAAATGGGGACAGTTACCCCTCCCCAACCTGCTTCCGGGTTAAGCTATGCGTCAACACGGGATTGTGAGGTACCGGACAAGGAACAGTGGTGATTCATTCACTTCACAGGGCTGCCATCCAGATCTTCAGCGCTAGGCCTGCAAGCAGGACTTATCCCAGACACAGGCCCTGACGGGGGTTGGAGACAGGAGGTGGCCAGAAGGTGGTGGGCACGTTCTCAGGTCTGCACCCCACCCCTACCAGGAGCCTCTCAGGTAGCCATCTGCAGTCTACAATCCCCACCATTCCCCATTCCCAATCTGCCATTTGACCCCTAACGTTCCCTGAGAATAGTGGGTTTCCTTAGTGAGCCCTAGGCAGTGGGTCACAGAGATCTGACTACTTAACTCACCTCTAATGGAGAAAGGACCTTCATCTCCAGTCTCCAAAATAGAGCAATGGCCTCCCGTCAGGACTGCTGGGCGTATTAGTTGCCACTAGTCCCCACACAGTGGGCTTACCTGCCGGGCCCTGTCAGAGGCTTCCTCCTTTGCACAAGGCCAGAGGTGACTGTCACACGGGATATGTCGCTGCTACACAGATGGATTCACAGGTGTGGAAGGTAGAAGTGCTACTCACGGAGACAGAGGCTACCGTGGCAGACAAGGTGAAGAGGCAGGATGCGTTTGGCACAGAACCTGGCCCGTTCTGTCTACCAGTCCCACACCTCCTAGGCTTTCTTGGTCCCAGAGAGCATGCTTGGGCTCTGGGTCCTGCTGAAGTCTGGAGAGCAACCTGAGGCCCATGCCACAGCTGCCTGAGGCAGAGCCCTGAGAGCCAGGGCCTTGGGCTATGGCATCATCTGATCCCGGCTTTTCACCACAGTCTGGCCCCCAGCTCTGAGGAGGCTTCGGTGAATCACAGGGTCTCTCAGGTCTCAGTTTCCTCATGTGCCACATGGGAAGAACAGATTTCTGCTAGGATTCAGAGTGAATGCCACGCACAGGCATGTGACTGGGCTCACAGAACGCTCTCCTATAGTGACGCCTATTGTACAGTCACCTGCCTGCCCACGAGCTGAGCCTGGCACCCATACCCACACAGCTCCACGGGCCAAGAAGGAAGGAGAGTCCCAGCCGGGTCTCAGTCTCACCCCACTCTGTTGACTCTCAGCTGCACCCTAGAAGAAAGCTGCCTGAGGATGGAGCTCCCCAAGTCTCCAGGCATGAACCCCATCCAAGTGTCAGTGAGGTCTTCCTGGTTCAGCCTCTGTACCTGGAGTGTCCCGTATGACAGACCCGGAGGAGCAGGGTGTCTGGGCTGGGGGCTGGGAAGACATACGGCAAACCAGGGTGTGCATTGATGACTACTAGATACAGCTGCCAGGGATGGGTGGGAGCGCTTTACGTCAGGTAGCCAAGGATGACAAGAAGGTGCCCACATAGACAAGTCTGAGGCTCTCTACTTTTCAAAGGGATCATGAGCAGATGACCAAAATGCTAGATGACTAGGCCCAAGCAGTCTGCGCCAGAAAGGGCCCACCCATCTTCAAATCCGCAGGCAGGGAGGACCCCACCTTGGGAAGAGAGCCAAAGCTTCCCCCAGATGGAAAGGCACAGGCAACCCAGAATCCCTCTCGTGTGTTGATATACCACTAACAACTGCACTGGCGAGGTGACCCAGTGTAGGGCTGATGACCTGAGTCAGGTACCCGGGCCCCACCTGGTAGAAGAAGAGAGTCAGAGCCCCTAAGTTGTCCTCTGGTTTCCACATGTGCACTACAGCCCAGGTGCCTATTTGGACAAATAAGCAGATAAGTAAACAGGGGTGGGTGGATGGATGGATGGATAAATGTGATAAAGGTTAAAAACGTGAGCAGAGCTCAGAACCAGTGAGATTTTTCTCTAGGGTTTTCAAGTTCCCTGGCACTCAGCTTTTAGAGAGATTTTACAGATCTCACCTCGATTTTAAAATCTCCCTTATGTCTGGCTCTCCCATCTACATGGAACAGACTCCAGAGTGCGGATGAAGCTGGCCACGGTTTAAGCAGAGGACCTCCGGAGATCCCTGATATGCAAAGCATGGCACTATGGAAGGTGGTAGAACCTTAGAGGAGGGGCCTAATTGAGGATGCACTGTCATTAATGGTCTGCCCAAGAGAAGTCACTCTGCTCTGATGGGCCTCCTCGGTGGTTCTCTTGTTACAAGATCCCAAGTTTGGCCTCACCCAGCATCCTCCTCTTCCTGGTGGAGATGTGCCCACTTGCTCCATCTGTTGCTCCCAACATTGTGGTTACTGTCGCTATGAGGCCTTCACTGAATCTGAGCCAGTTCAGGCGCCATGAGCATGAACTACCAAAACTGAGTAAAATAAACCTCTTCTGTTACAGAGTTTGCCTCCACTGTCCCCGTATGGTCACCCTGAGCTGAATAAACACACATGCCTGCCTTTATCTCTCTCTCTTTCTACGGGTGAGCTTTCTCCTTTATTATAAAACATATCCCCCCCCCCATATTAGTGTCCTCCTGCTTCTATAATCAAATGCTACACAGCTGAGTCAGCACCTTGAAACGACACACATGTGTTACCTTGCAGCTCGGGAAAAGACTGAAGTAAGTCTATCGGGCAAAAAGTAAGGCAAAGGCGAGGTATATTTCAGCTGAGTGTCACAGGGAGAAGCTAGGCTGTCCAGCTTCTCCAGGCTGCCATCATCCCATGCCTCCTTCCGTCTCAAAGCCAGAAGCAGCACGGCTCCTGCATTTGCAAGGTAATTGGTAACTTGCCTGCTACTCTTTCATGTACAAGAATCGGAGATTATGTTGGACTGCCTGGGTCATCCAGTCTCATCTCCCCATCTCAAGGTCCTTCTTTGCATCATATCTGCAGAGTTCCTTTCTCTGCATGCCCGACTCCCAACACCATGAGCTCATTGGACAAGGGTCTGTAGGGAGGCAGAAGCAATGGCGCGTGCATGCGTGAAGTATATAAAAGGGATTTGCTAGAATGGCTTACACAGTAGGGTAGCCACAGCATGCTCAGGTTGGCTAACAACCCAGCCACTGATCAGTCCGTGAAGCTGGATACTTCAGCAGCATGCATGAGGGTGAAGCACCCACGGTGGGCCATCTTTTAAAGGCCCCCTCTTAACACAGCTCTCATGCAATTAGATTTCTTTCTTTTTATTTATTAACTTATTGGTTTTCCAAGATAGGGTTTCTCTGTGTGGTCTTGGCTGTCCTGGAACTCCTTTATAAACCAGGCCGGCCTTGAACTTACAGAGATCTGCCTTCCACTGCCTCCCAAGTGCTGGAATTAAAGGAGTGTGCCACCACTGCCAGGTACAGGATTAGGTTTCTAACATACATTTGGAGGGTATGTTCAAGCTGCAGCACTCCCAAATTGCACATCCTTAACACCACTGATTTAATGCACATATTCACACAAAGCAATTCACACTAATTTCACACACTTATTCACACAAAGCACACCCTCAAACCCTTTGGGCCAGATGTAACAACTGGGCAGTTTAATAAATGCCTCTCTTCCACAGGCTTCTGAGTAGAAACTTCCAGATGCCAAGTAACCAGCTTTGGAGTGTGTATTTCTGCTCAGGGGTCCTTATGTGTCACATGACCTCTCCAGTTACACACAGGATGGAGTCACATGTGTGCTGCACTGTCCTTCCAAATGACCACTACAGGAATTAAACACAATGCAAGAGGTAACACAGTGCCCTCTCCACATTACAGATGGGAAATCAGTGGCTGGGAGCCATGAAGTAACTCCTGAAACAGCCAGCATTGCATCCAGAATGCACCTGACCCTGTCACCTATCCACAGCCTCCCTGTGGAAATAGGGCAGAAACCACCAGCAATAACCATAAGATAAAATGCCCAACACCGCTGGTCATGAAGGGGATGTAAATCCAAACCACAGTGCAATGGTACCCTCACTCCTACCAGGATGTCTGTTTGAAAATACAGGCAGAGGCTTGGAGCGATGGCTCAGTCACTAAAGGCTGATGTTGCCAAGACTGGTAATCTGAGATCCCTGAGTTTGATTCCAGGGACCCTTGAAGTAGAAGCAGAGAACCAACTCCCACAAGTTGTCTCTGACCTCCACATGTATGTTGTGGCATCATGGGCACATACAAACACATAAATAAAAATGATTTACACATAAAAAAAGATAGACAACAGCAAGAATTGGTGAAAAGGTATGCTGAAATTGGAGTCCTTACCCATTGCTGGTGGGGATGTGAAATAGTACGGCCATTTTGGAAAACAGGTGGTTTGTTAAAACTTCTAACCCAGGGACCAAAATTCCTTTACCATTTACCCCACAGGAAAGGAAATACATGGCCACCCAAGGACGGACTCATAGACCTCTAACACTCTGTGAATAACATCCCCAAATAGAAACACTGCAAATTCCTGCTGCCAGATAACCAGTAGTGCTGTGCCTTTGTGATGAGATGATACTTGGTAATAAAGGGGTGAATGATGAATGGATGCAAAGAAATGGCTGAATCTCAAAGTGATGATGCCAGCCAGATAAGTCGGTTAACTAGAGCACGCTATGTGACCCCACTGATTCAAGACTCCGGGAACTCTGAACTGACCCACCATGGCTGAGAACATATCCAGGGTGGCCGGGGGCAGAGGCAGTTGAGAAAGAAGGGAAAGGAGACTGGGATGATGGGTATGTCGACTATCTTGACCACAATGGTAATTTCATAGCAGTAGGCATACGCCAACACATGTTCCACTGGGCACTGCAAATATGTACAGCTTATTTGGTGCCAGTTACACCTTTAAAATTATATTTTAAGACTCATTTTTAATTTTGTGTGTGTATCTCTGTGTAGGTATATGCACTTGAGGGCAGGTGCCTTCAGAGGCCAGAAGAGGGCGCTAGATCATCTGGAGCTGGAGTTACTGGTGGTTGTGAGGCACCTGGTGTGGATGCTGTGAATCAAACTAGAATTCTCTCAAAAAGCAGCCAGTGCTCTTAACCACGGAGTTATCTCTCCAGCCCCCAAAGTTATATTTTAAAAACAATAAGGACTGACAGAGAGATAGGGGTAAAGATAATTCTCCAACACCCCACCCAACTTGAAATATGGGCTGATCCCTATGTACCTTGTACCCTCAAGAGCCCAGGTCAGGGTGGGGAACCTCTGTGAACCCTGCCTCTGGCCAGAAGCCCTGCACCCACAAACCCCAGGCTGGGCAGCTATAGGCAGGTTACTTGCTGGACTCCTATGAGGTCAAATCTATGTGAGACTCCTCTGAAGGATGCAAACCATTTTGGGGAGGGTGTGGGAATCTCCTATTTTCCTTCTCAAAAAAGAAAACACATGATGCTGCATGCACTTGGGATTTTCAACACAATTGACTAAAAATAGCCTGGGCCACCTCAGCCTGATTCCTTTTTAGGAAGGGTTCCAGCAGCTCCGCCTGTCCTGGCAGCCAGCTCAGGAAGTAGAGGCTACGCTGAATGGTGCTTAGGTCAGGGACCAAGGACCAGGCCATGGAGCCCCTTTGCTGGCTCTGGACATCCCGGTCTCCCAGTTTACCGAAAGCCGGGCTTCTGGGAGCACAAGGTGGCCTGAGCGGCAGCCTCCCCATCCTTGTCTCTCACTGGTCCCAGGCATTGTTGCCCACCAGCCAGGGTTCCCCATTGTTTCTCACTGCCTCAATTTCATCGTCCCTTGTTCTGTTGTCCCCAGAGCTGGCACCATGCCAGTCGGGTGGAGGAGGTGGGCAGACCTTGAAATATGTAAAGGGTAGTATCTGCGGAGGGGTCATGGAAGTTACTGGTGATGTTGGTTAGTCTCCCCTGGGATTACAAGGACATTTCTAACGAAGGACTGGGGGACACTTCCCTACAGCCAAACGCCTGCCTTTCCAGGCAAGCACTGGAGTCCACAGCACATCATTGTCATGCTGTCCAGCCTGGGACACAAGATCTAGACAAGGAGATAAATGGACAGCATGCAAGCCTGCCCCTTTGCCCATGCCTCTGCAGACACGCCCAGGCCCTGCGGAGTACACCAGATGAGGGTAGCAAAGGCCAGGCCTTGCCACGTGGCCTCTGTTTTCCCTAGGGAGAATGGCAGGTTCTGATCCAAGCAGAGGTCCCACCAGTGCAGGGCAAAGACCTCGGTCTGCTATGTCGGTGACCCCTTAGGCACCAGGTCACCCTGGCAGAGACCCGAACAATGGCACCTGTGGGTGAGTTCGGGTAAGTTTTCAGGGCATCTGTGGCTTACCTGGTGCTTTTCCTGAAGGCCCAGTTTTAATCTCTGAGAGTCCATGAGCCAGAAGCAAAAGCTACAGCAACTTCAATTTCCAAATGACTCAGGACCTCTATATTCTCAAAAGCCTGGCCCCAGCCACCTGCCCTTGCTCTCTGACCCCCGACTCAAGAAGCTAGCTGGAGCTCTTTACCCCTCCAGGAGAGCAGGAAAGAGAAAATGGCCTTCTGGTTTGCGATTTTTGGTTTGGAAGAGATGTGGTCACACCCTGAGCCTGTTGTCGTGGGGAAAAAATTATTTCCTCATTGTCACAATCATCTTCTACCCACTTAAGAGTCAGAAACAATAAGGCAAGTGGCAGAGCTTACCTGAGGGCCCGTGACTGAGCTGTGCAAGTAGAGAGGTTCCCAATCTGTTTAACACAACAGCCTGAGCCTTTCTTACTTCAAAAACCCCCGTTCAGGGGCCTGAGAGATGATTCCGTCAATGAAGCTTTTGCTTCATGAGTTCAAGTCCCCAGAACCCATGTAAAAAAGCTGAGTGTGGTGACATGTGTTTGTAACCCCAGCTCTGGGGAGGCCAAACCAGTAGGACTCCTGGGCTCACTGGCCCACCAGACTAGCCTCAGGCTCAGTGAAAGGCTCTGTCTCAAAAACCAAGTGGGTGGCTCCTGAGGATCAATGCCGGCCCAAAGTTGACCCCTAGCCACCCCCTGTATGGCACACGCATGAATACTCATGCACACATACAGACACGTGCACAAAAACATACAGACATATGCACAACAACAGTCTCCAGTGGCTTCTTTGGTACACAAGCAGACAAGTTTTCTCAGAAACCATTAGGAAGGGCCAGTCCAGAGTAGAGCCTCACCCTGCCTACCTGTAGCCTATCCAGCCAACAATCCCCTTGACCAGGCCACAGGCTCTGGGACCAAGGGTTTCCTTGGCATGAGACTATGCACCTTTTAAGATAGGGTGATGGCTACAGTGTACATATGATCCTGAAGGTGGCCAGGCCCAAGTGTCTTATTATGGTAATAATCATCGCAACAACCCTTTCACAATTCACACATTAGAACCCACACCCCCAATGCCACAGGCTTTTACAGAGTGATTAAGTTAAAAGGGATTACTAGAGTGGAATTTGGTGACCCACACCTTTGGGCCCAGAACTCTGGAGACAGAGGCAGGGGGATCTTTGTAAGTTCAAGGCCAGCCTGATCTACAGAGTGAGTTCCAGGACAGCCAGGACTACACAGAGAAACCCCATCCTCAAAAACAAAACAAAAGATGCCTGTCTCCCACACTGCTTCACTGAGGTCTCTGGGAAAGAGAGCACAGCTTTGCTGATGTTCCTGAATTTTGCTAACTTAGGCTGTAGGCTGGTCGGTGCATGTGCGCGCGCGCACGCACGCGCACACACACACACACACACACACACACACACACACACACATGCTTCAGCTCCACACTCCCCCATTGGAGCAGAAAGGCAGGGGCTGAGCTGACTCTCCAGCATGCCAGTGTCCCGCCCCCTCTCAGTCTCTCAGTTACCAGGCTTCCTGCCATGGGCTGTTGTTGCCCTAGCAACCAACACAGTCTCAAAGCCTGAAGCAAAGGCCTAGCTCTTCTACCCTGGAGCCCACGCTGAGTGGGCTCTCTGGTGATAGCTGGTTCCACCGAGGGTGGTAAGGAGCCAGCTGTGGCTTAATTGAGGACAGGAGGCAGGGTTTTGTCCTTCTCTGCCCCAGCTCACCTTCTGAAGAATTCCAGCCCAGTGGCAAAACCCCACAGGGACAGGCAGGGTGGCAGGCTTTCAGCAGCCTCAAGAGCTCAAGAGCTCGGAGAAGGCCTGCAGCTGCGGGGAAGAGCAGGCCAGCAGTGCATGCTGCAGACAGGTGGCCCAGCCTTTTGGTCTCCACCACGCTCAACTAGAGCCAACTTTTCTCAACCTTCCTAATGCTGTGGCTCTAATACAGTTCCTCATGTTGTGGTGACCCCCAACCATAAGATTAATTTTGTTGCTACTTGGTAATTGTAATTTTGCTACTGTTATGAATCATGATGTAAATATCTGTGTTTTCCAATGGTCTTAGGCGACCCCTATGAAAGGGTCATTTGACTCCCAAGGGGGTCATGACCCACAAGTTGAGAAGTACCCATCTAGAGGAAGCTGCCCCGCTACATGGCTACCAGAAGGTGGCCTCCCCCCCCCCCACACACACACACAACCTGTAGGTCCATTTTTCTGACCAGCTTTAGGCCATGCTGCCTTTCAGATCACCTCTATGGGTCCTGCGTCATGAACATCCATCCCCACATGTTCTCTGTGAACACCAGTCTCTCCCCTGGGCTCTCAGCCAGCCAGCCCCGTGTTAATAAGATGCTCAGCCAGCCTGCCATTCAACTAAATGCCATGCCCACTGAACACCTGCCCCGTGCCAAGCACAACACAGAAGATCGCAGCAGGCAGTAGTCGTGTGCCCTGTCCCACCAGGCCCAGAGGTGTGGGGAGTGAGCTGGACTCCCTCGGCTCTCTCTTGCTCACTGTAAGACATGGTCACCAACGCCAGCGTGACGCACACCTGTGCTTCAGTGCCCGCTTCACCGTGGATCTTGTATGTGACCTTGGATCTGCATTTGCCCGCTCTGGGCCCACCCTACTCAACTGTGAGTGAGGAACAAAGGCAATGGAACTGCGTCATTAACTGTCCAATCAAGCCAGATCACGATCAAACTCACCTCCCCACGCCCTCGAAAGGCGTGGCATTTGGTTCATATCGGGCACGAAGCTTTGGATTCCAGTCCCCACACTGTCTCAGATGGGCCCCGGGCCCTCTCGAGTTCCCATTTGGAGCCTCAGTTTCCTCAGCTAGCGTGTCTCCGGCAGGCCAGCTGCGGGACAGGCACGGGGCCCATGGAGCACTCGGGAAAAGACAAGGCATTGGGGTTTCTGTATTATCAGCCAGTCTCTGCTTAGTCACTTGCCTTATAAGAGTGATGACTCCAACATACATATGGGCCTGACAGTGGTCTCTCCCCAACATTGGTTAGCTATGGCACAGATCGGGAGCCAGGGATACCATGCCAGACCTCTGTGGTACCCATCCCAGGAAGGTTATGGTCCCCAAGGAGATGGGTGTTTCTCCAGACCTCAGCAGGCACAAATCAAGCTCTGCACTCTACCGGCCAGCCTTAGGCCACCCCAGTCCACCCCTCCCAACACTTCAGCTCCTGACTGCACCTGCCCTGCCCCCCCCCCACCCTCCCTGCGCTCCTGGGAGAGCTAGAGCCTGGAGGGTTACAGTGTTTGGCTTTCTCCAGCCAGAAGGGATATGCTCCCCTCTCCTTGGCTGCTCTTTGTTTTAATGACTTTTTGGCTCAGGGCCCAGGCTGGATCAAAGCCTCCCCGTAGGGAGGGCTCTAGGACAAGACGGTGGGGTTTCTGGGAGCAGATGATTGTGAAGGTAAGTGAAGCCTGGAGCTGGAGGTCTGGTCATCCCTGAGTTAAAAAAAAATGTCCTTCAGGGTAAATGAGGGTAGCATGTTGCCAGCACTGGCTGACCAATAAGCCAGAGTTCCAGGTCCAGTGCTCCCAGTCCTCGGGGAAGCTAGGAGGCTCTGCTGTGACAGGGAAGAGGATAAGGAGGTTGGGGCAAGCAATGGGATTCTAGAAGCCTGGGACTTCCTTCACCCTCCTTCCTGTCCATGCAGATCCCAGCCTAATTCCCCGAATGAGCCCGGCTGGAGAAGTCTAGTGGGTGCTGCTTGGCTTGATGGGTATTGATTGTTAGGCCTCACAGGAAAAGGAAGCTATTGGGAGGGCAGCTGCATCATAGTTACTGGCCTCACCCAGGAAGATGCTTGGAGGGCAAAAAGTCAGGATCCCAAAAACCACACCCACCAAAGTGGGCTTAGCAGCTGGGCAGGTCAGGCCAGGCTGGCTGCCTGAAGGAGAGGGCAGCCGCTGCCAAGGCTGCTGCCCGTGGTGTTTGGAAGGAGGCAGCCTGGGGGACCATGCGGCCCTGGGGAGCATTGGACTCTGAGGAATCAGAGGTGCACAGGGGAGGCCTGTGGAGGCAGAAGTCTGGAAGCCTGGCATGCACAAGGTTCCTCTACTCTACTAGGCACCCTCAAAACCCAGTCTCTAGGGTTTGTCTACACACTAGCTGGAATAACTGTGTACACATACCCCTGCACACATACACATACCTCAGGTGCACCCTTTCTCACATGCATGTGTTCACACACACGTACTTGCGCACATACAAGTACCCCATGCACAGACCCTGTACATATACCTGCATATGCACTTCTGCATAAACGTATGCTCCTCGCACACAGGTTACTGCATGTGGTCTACATATTCTGCACATGTGCCCTTTCACACACATACCTCTGTGTACACACGTGCCTTTGCATGTAAACACATCCTGCACACTCATGTACAAAATCCTGAATACGCAGACACAGTCCAGCATGTGTACCTTTGCACACACACACCCCTTCACATGTGTACACATACCTCTGCACACATATGCACAGCCCTGCCTATGCACTACGTGCACACACCATTGTATAAGCACACACTCACGCACACACACAGCTGTCCAACGTCTAGATTCTGTGTGAGGTCACATGGATTTTGGCATTTCTGTGGGCCTCTCTGAGTCTCCGTTTCCCCATAGGAGCCAGCCTCTCACCCCCACCTCTGAGTATTGAACCCCAGAGTGCTAGCTAACAACTTTGCCATCGTTCTCAGCACACAGTTAAGGGAGCTGCCTGGTATCAAGGCAAAGGGAGTGTGGCCCACTTGCCTGAGCCAAGTGATACTTCCTGGGCTTCAGAGGTCCTTGTATGTAAGTCACAGATCCAGCATTCATCCACGGGTACTCACGTGAGTAAGCAACGTACACACACATGATGGTGGCAGCAAGCACTGTTTCCTGGGGACCCACTGTGTGTCAGGCACTGCTCCAGGGTACTCACAGTAAGCGCGCCAATCCTAGTGCCTCTCGGCTGTGCAATTGACAGACTTGAACTAAACCACAAATAGAGCACAATTATCCATTTAACAAACCCCGGGCATAGGCAGTCGCGGGATAATTTGAAAGGTTGGCAAGGTCACTCTGACCATCATCTTCAGGGCTAAAGCTGGAGCCTACACGGCTGTAGGCTGACGGCTGCTACACTAGACATCATGTCTGCAACCTAAGAAAACTTTCTTGCCAGACTCATGCTCTTCAAGGAGAAGCAGAACCTTCCTCTGGAGTCATCGTCCCATGTCTTCCACCCCCCCACTTTCCCTTACATTTCATTGCCTGAAATGGTGCCAATGGCTTTCCCTAACTGCAAAGGAGTCTGGCAAACAAAGGATCTGACAAAAGGCCACAGAGTGGTCATGACAGGCACAAACTGACAACAATGGAAATGTGTCCTCCTCTGTGTTGAATAAAATCCAGTTTTGGAGGCTAGAAAGTTGAAAGCAAAGGATATCAAAATGTCTACCTCCTGTGCTCCCGAGCGCCATCCATCCCTCCTGGGGGGGGGGGAGAGTCTGAAGGCAGGGGGCATAGAATTCTGAAGGCAGGGGACATAGAAGGCCTGGAATGTGAACTCTCTGAGGAGGTGGGAGGGGCCAGGAATTCTGGTGCAGCTAGGCCTCTAAAGTAGAAACCACTCTCTGGAAGCAAGAAGGAGCTACTGTCCTGGTCTGTACCCATCTCAGGCACATGAATGCTGGTCACACTGTCACTGTCCCCCAGACCTAGACACCTAGTGCTACAGTTCTCCGATTTGGTGACACTGTGACATACCTAGTGGCTGCATTCCCAATGGTTAGCTTCCATGACCCTCACAAGCCAGGCTTCTGCACATGCTGTGGATGAATGTACTGGTATGGCACAGCCTGTGTTCCCTTACAGGGACAGCAGAGGGGCATGCACCCATTCCTGGGTCCTCACAGGGCCAACAGGAACCCCTCACAGGGCAGATCAGCAGGAATTCCCTTGGGAAGTTCCTTTGTTGAGAATGGCCTAGTCTGAATTTTCATTCCTTTTAGAATGAAAATTCAGATACTTCATCTTTCAGTTACCTAAGCCAGAGTAGAGGCAGCTTGGATGGCCCTGAGCTTGAAGCTGGCTTGTTTGGGTTCAGCATCTCCTGTCTGGAAACAAGTGACAGCCTTTCCTTCTATAGAGAGGTGTCCCTTCTCTGGTGTGGTTGGAAATCCCGCTGGCGTCTGCGGTGCCCAAGCTCCGTGAGTCAGTACGGCCCTTCTGAGATGTACAAGCTTAGAGTCCTTGACTCTGCAGATGCCTGGGGCTCCTTGGGTCCCTGTGTGGAGACCCCCAGCCAGGTAACTGTAGGGGAAACTGGCCTCCCAGGCAGCCCTGCACACATGGAGCATCTGCTCACCTCCAATAGCTTCTGCTTCAAACTTGGCCTTGCAAATAGCCTGATGGTCCTTCCCTGAGCATGAGAGGCAGATCCTCATCACTGCCCATCCGGGAGTGTCCTTCTGAGAGAGGGGTTCCACGGAGGTGCTTTTGGATGTTAAGATGCCATCCTAGGGCTGAGGATGTGCCTCAGTTAGAAGAGTGCTTTACCAGCATGCACACAACACTGGGTTCGGTACCCAGCTCTGCATAAATTGAGTTCACTGGTGAACACTGGTATTCCTAGCACTCAGAAGTCAGAGGCGGGAAGGTCAGACATTCAAGGTCATCTTCAGCTACATAGTGAGTTCAAGACTAGTCTGAGCTACTTAACACTTCTGTCTTAAAATAGTGCTGAAAATAATTTGCCACCAAGCGGGTGGTGGCATGCCCAGCACTTGGAAGGCAGAGGCAGGCAAAGCTCTGTGAGTTTGAGACCAGCCTGGTCTACAGAGAGAGCTCCAAGACAGCCAGGGCTACACACAGAGAAACCCTGTCTCAAACAAAACTAATAATAAAAAATCATTTGCCAACCCTCCAGTGGCTCTGACTTGTGAGAACTTCGTGGCTGGGAGTGAGGGACATGGGAGCAGTGATCCAATGAGAATAACCTCCCTTCAGCGGCATGTTGGCAGGGCTGTCATCCCTGTGTAAGGGACAGGGGGTAGCTTTTAGGCAAATAAAGGTTTCACTGAGAAAGTTGGGGCTCTTCACCCCCCCAGGACCGAGAGTCGGCAGAGGTAGGTTCTCAGCTCATCCTCCTGGCCCAGGGCCAGCTGGGGGCACGGGCAGGGGCTGAGTGTCCTGTGACCGCCCTTCTTCCTTCTCAGGCAGGGTGTGCTCAAGGTATGAAGGGTGTGGAGACTCTGCCCTGGAGAGGGGCTGATGGTCACAAAGATGACTGTAGAGCCAAAGTTCAGACCTAAAGTAATCGTGGCTCCCCACCCCAGCAGTCATTTGGCAATAAATGTCTGGTGGCATTTAGGATTGTCACAGCTGACAGGGTTGTTACTAACCAAACATTATACAATGTAAGGACAGCTCCCCAAAATCTAGACCACTGGCACAATGCTGGAGAGCTAGCCCCTCCTCCTTCCGGTAATGAGACACTGGCAGTGGCAGGGTGGCTAGAGCACAGAAGAGTGTCGTCTCCTTTGCACAGTGCGCCTGGTCAGCCCTCTGTGTGCAAGGGTTGGGCGGTTCTGGAGAGTGGTATCTGGCCTTAGCCTCTGGGGTGGCCACAGCCTGGGAGCCATAGATAGAGAAATCCCAGTAGGTATGGGAGCCCGGCTCATGGGTCCCAGGGCAGCCCAGGTTCTGGGCCCCAACGTAGTCACAGCCTCAGCCCCAGGGGGTCCCAAGAGAGAAGATTGCTGCTCTGAGGGCACCCAGCTGCCCCCTTGACCTCTCTCCTTGAGAAGACAGGCAAGGAGTTCACCCCACAACCCCTTCCCAGGTACTCCCCAGGACTATATGCAAATGCAAGCAGCTAAATGCAGCAGGAGCCTGGGGAAGAGGCCTGTCTCAACCCTGGCACTTCTGTCAAAGTCTGCCCTGCATCTAGCCTGTCAGTCCCCAAGGTTGCAGTCAGCTTTTCTATCAGCTCCTTACTGTGCCCCGTGTTTCAAGTCCAGGACCTTTCCCGTGACCTCTACTGATGGATGGCACCCTGAGCCTCCTCACCCCATAGCATTGACCGAGACTCTCCAGATTACACCCCACCCGCATCCCTGTTCTGGACCTAGAGACTCAGGTCCCAGAGTTCCTGTCATTTCTAATGTGTGCGTGCACATGTGCATGTCTGTGTGTGTGTACGTGTGTGTGCATGTGTGTGCGTGTGTGTGTGTATTTGTGTGTGTGTACATGCATGCATGTGGAGCCCACAGAACAACCTCAGATGTTCCTCAAGAGTGCCATGCGCCTTACTTTCTGAAATAGGGTGTCTCATTGTTCTGGGTTTGCTGAGCACCACAGCTGTTTGTCCAGTGGAATGAATTCAGGACCTTATGCTTGTACAGCAAACACTTTACCAACAGAGTTATTGCTCCAGCCTCATATTGATCCTGATATACAAAAGGAAATAACTTCCGGGAGCTTTTAAAAGCAAACAACAAAAAACAATATACATAAAAAACAAAATAAAATATTCAGGACCGGATGTGATGGGCATGCCTTTAATCCCAGCACTCAGGAGGCAGAGGTAGGTGGATCGTTACAGTTCAAGGCCAGCCTTGTCTACAGAGTGAATTCCAGGACGGCTAGGGCCACATAGTGAGACTCTATTTCAAAACAAACAAAAGCAACATTTTGAACAGTACATGAAGTTTAACAAAGAAATGAAAAGCAACCTTAAAGTGCTTCATGAAGAGAAGCCTTTCCCACATCTGGCTTTCCCTCATCTGGGGTCCCCTCCCTGGCACAGGCTGCACCCCCCATACCCATCTCAGCACCCTGCAGAGATGCACCCTTCCACGTGACTGCTTTTTTACCCATTACCATGATGTCGGCACAAGCATCCCTGCCTCCTCTGATGACAGGGAGCACCCCACTGCATAGACAGTCAGAATCGACTGTTCCCCTCCTCAAGGTTGACATCACCTGTTACCATTTGTTTTCAGGATCAAGCATGCTTCTATGCCACTCTTTGTCAGCTGTGTTCTTCCCATACCCTGAACTCCCTGGAAACTGAATGCACAGCTCTTTGATGTATTTATAAGGCTGCATCAATCCGACTCACACTTTGAGCAACAATAACCATAATCAGAATCTACCTGTATGGAGCCTTTCAGCCCACTTGCGTCTTCAAGCACTCAGGCATGATAAGTTAACAACACAATGACTGATCCTCTCCCCAGCATGGGAGGCAGACGCTGTAACAGCCCATTTTACAGACCAGCAATAACAAGGTCCCTAATTTATGTTGGAGGTAAGAAGCCGCTAGAGGGGCCCAGCATTCTGTTGATTTATTTGCCAGACCCTGAAAAAGACCCTCAGATGCTCTGCAAATACAACAGAGGAGAAGAAAATCTCACTCCTATTGCTTTCATTGTTACTTATTATTTCTGCTGTTGTGGGCATGGACCCCAGCTCTTCACACAGGCCAAACAAGGGCTCCGCCCACCGCTGAGCCCTACCCCAGCCCTTCACTTGCGCTGTTGGTCAGGTTAACTCCAGGGTTACTTTGTACAGGGGCATGAGTTGGGTGTGAGCATGGAGGCGAAGGTTCACACCAAGGTCAGAAGTCAAGCTCAGAAATTGTCCTCTCATTTTTAGAGACAGGATCTGTCACTGGTTAAGGAGCCTACTGATCAGGGAAGGCGGGCTGACTGCAGAACCACAAGGATCCTCTTGTCTCTGCGTCCCAGAGCTGGGGTTTCAAGGGTGCACGGCCACGCCTAGCCTGGAATGGATGCTGGGGATCAAACTCAGGTCCTTGAGCTTATACCATCTCCCAGTCCCTCCTGGAGTTTGACTTTATTTTTAACTTGGGCGTTCATCATCCTAGCGATCTAGAACAGCCCGTTGCTGTGGGCATCTCCACCTGGTGCTTGGGTGCTGCTGGGAACAGGTGCACTGGAAACACCCTTCCATTCTCAGGCATGCTGAGGAAGGAAGTGCCTGGTGCTCCAGGGAGCACTCCTTGGTTGTTCTCCACTCCTGTCTGTTTTCTCAGCCCAGGCAAAATCCTCACGCCGCTCTTCTCATTTGAGGCCCACATGCCAGGAGATCCGTGTAGGTTGTGTCTACCCTGATTACACACCCGGGGCACACTTGACATGCGTGCTGAATGTAGATGTCTTGGGTAATACTGCCTCTGTGGTCTGAGATCCCATGCCCCATGTCCAATTGACAAGCCCCCCCCACTCCCCTCCCCACCCCAGTCAGGTTTCTCTCCGAGCCTCAGTTTGCTAATCTGAAGAATGGGCCATTTCCTGCCTGTGCAGGAGAGTGCCTGCAGACCTGACTCCTCAGATCAAACACAAAGCAAGCCCTGCACACACTTGCCCTGTCCCCATCTGCCAGGCTGCTGCAAGCTAGGTCCCCTGCTTCTCTGAGAGCTCCCAGCTGGGCTGGGCTGGGTAGGGAGCCCAGGGAACAGGGCACAAGGGCCCCTTTGTACCTGTTGCTAGGGCCACGGCCGTATTTGCTCAGCCTGGGTAAACAGGAGGTGCCTGGAGGCCACTCTGTTATGACAACTTAAAGAGCCTTCTCTTTGCTTCCTGAACTGTTGAGCCCGGGCCGAGTTAGGTGATTCCCCCACATGAGCAAGAGGCTTCCCCAGAGCCAGAGGCTTTCCCCAGGGCCGGCAGAGGCAGAACAGAACTAACCCTGAAAGGTCACTCTGTTTATCTTGAGGGTTAGGTGGTGAAACTGAGCCTGGAGTGGGTCCTTGGCCCTAAAAGACACATTAAGGTAAGTCTGACGGCCAGGTTGGGCCTCTGCCCAGAGTGACTTCTGAAGGCAGTCATCTATCTGCCTGTCCCTCACATGTTGACTGTCAGGGTTTGGCTAAGTCCCCAACTGTTCCCCAGAGTTAGGGACTGAATGGTTTGCCCAACCCTCTTCCTCCCCACAGGTCCTGGTGCCAGGCCTTGGAGCTGGAGAACCAGCCCAGCGATGCTACTTTCCAAGTTCTTAGTGTCTTACTCAACACAGGCCATCAGGATAGGTCTGTGTCAAGAAGAAGTCTGGTGGCATTGCTCAAGGCTTGCAATGGGCAGACTGCCCCTCTGAAGACACTTCAGTGGTAGCCACAAGCCTGTCCTATAGGGGACATAGGACGGGACTGATGAGGGAACCCGGGAACCCCCGTGTTAGCCGCAGACCGCTCAGCAGTGTGGGCCAGAGACTATAGCCTTCTTTGGGAAGCATGTCAGAGGTTACCTTTGAGGTACTTGGCGTACCAGAGGCCACTGGTAATCAGCCCAGCCCAGGCTGGCAAGCACCCAGCCGTCCTGTGTGAACTTCGACCAGTGCCCACTCTCTGGCTTCCTCCACGGGCAGGGCACACCCTGCCCTGGACTCTCTGCCTGTCCCATCTTGATGACCCAGGAGCACTGGGTGGGGGCTCCTCTGGCTCTGAAACGGATTGCTGAGCATGCCCAAGGCCCAGGCAGGTACCTCTCCTGGCCACAGTCTCCACTGCCCCCACTTGGGCCTTCTGCTGGGAAACCTGGACTCCACAAACTTACGTTCTGTATACCTCGGCCCAGTCGTATCCTTGCAGGGAATCCTTTGGGGACCTAGCCACATTGTGAATTTCCTCAAAAGGGGAGGGGCTATCCTGGGGAGGCCTTCTGACCCCAGGGCCACTCTGTCTTGGAAAACAGCCCACAGCTCAAGACCAAACCCTGGGATTGTGGAATCCTGGCTCTCTAAGGTACCCAACTGTGGCTCTTTCTGGCAGGGAGGTCAGGGCCACATAGGCCTTCCCTTACCTGGGAGAAGCATATTATAAGGCTGTCCCTCCAATAGAGCCAACCCTGGTGGTCTCCTGCCTGGCCCTGTTCGAATCCCACCCCAACCTCAGCATGCTGTCCCAGCCATATGGTAGGCAGTAGCCGGGAGAAGGACCATGCGGCTACCAGTCCCCTTGGCCATGTGTCCCCCTTGCCGCTCCTCTGAAGATGCCAGTATTCTTTTACCATTGAAGCTGAAGCTCACGAGGTTCCCCCATGAGCTTGGTGGTGTCTGGGGGCCATGCAGAAGCAACAGCAAGATCGATCAAAAGGGAGTCATAGTTCAGCCCAGGGCCAGAGGGGACACCTGACATCCCAGGGCTGGTGGCGCTACTGTCCCCACGGTCGACGTGACAATAGTGGAGACGCTTTGAGAGGTAAAGGGACATACTCAAGGTCGCAGAGCTTGGGAGGGGCAGAGCAAGGTATGGAGGTTCACGCCGCTTCCTTGGCCCTGACTCAAAAGCCAGACTTCATCTGTCTTTCTCCTTTGGAGGGGAAGGGAGCAGGGAGAGCCAGCCAAGACAGAGGCAAGCTCGTATCTGCAAGGTCAGGAGGACACCGTAACCAGCACCTCGGAAGCCAGGTGCTCCGGTTCCTTCTGGTGACTGGAATGGCCCGGCTCATTCTGGCTGGGAAGTCAGGGGCACTGTGACCGCTGAAGGTAAAGCAGAGGGGGAGGGAAGGGCAGCCAGAGCACTGGAGACTAGGGATGCTGGGACGTCTGTGCCTTGACCTGAGGCATGACGTAACAGTAAGGACCCCTCTGTTTGTCCTGTGCTTGCTGTGAGCCAAACACTGTGCCATGAACATCCGTCATGTTGCCTCTTCAATCCCCGTGTTAGCCCAGAAAGGGACCGCTACCCGGAGACACTCAGAGAGGTTCATTGACTTGGCCAGGGTCACAGAGCTGAAAGGGAAACCTGGAATTGGTTTACTCCGAAGCCCATGCTCTGAGCTCTGTCCCTGGGATGGCCCTCCACGCCTTAGTCACCCTTACCAGAGAGAGCAAGTGTGACGAACCTGCTGTGGCTACTGGCAGAGAGCTCTGGAGGGAGAAGCGGGCTGGATGGCCCTAGATGGCAATACTGAATGACCCAGGCCCTGGGGATACCCTCGTGCCAAGGCCAGGATGCTGAGCTGCATCCCTAGTGGGGCTTGGTTGGAGGACTCTGATTGGCTGTGGATGGACTGGTGTTGCCGGTCCTCTTGGGGAGAAGGTCTGTAGAAGGGAGTGGGGGAGGGTCTGCTCCCCTGAATCACACTCCTCTGCAGCCATCCTGATAGTGCGTGGGTGTGTTGTTGTTGTTTCCTTCACGTGAGTTGTGGGGCAGTAGTGAATAGTTTCTAGGACGGCAGTATAGAGAACCATGGCTAAGAAGTCAGCCCCTCAATGCAGAGAGCTGTCCTGGCTGCTTAAGGGAGGGGGGCAGCCTGAGGCGGGTTAGTGCTCCCCAGCATTCTGAGGATTCTGAGGCCTGAGGTGGATTTGCAGCAGCTTCCCGTAGAGAGGGTGAGTCTCAACAGGCTCTGGAGGGGAGACAGAAGGTTTCCCACTCCACACGGCCCCCACTGAGGAGAAGATCCCAGAGAGCATGGGGAAGATCCCAGAGAGCATGGGGAGCCGGCGGAGCCTGAGGAATGCTTGGCTGTGGGGAGGTATTGCAGTTAAATAAGGATCAGGATAAACAAATAGGCCGAATAGATGTTTATTCAGGGAGAAATAACTTACAACCTAGACAGATGAAGACCAGGAAATTCCACCCGATGCTCTCCTGTCCGAGTCTCGACCGCAAGAGAGCTTTTCCTGGCTCTCTCTCCAACCTCCTTCCACAGGTCACTTCCGCCCTTGGCTCCACCCCCAATGGGCGTGGTCAGTGCCACAGAAGGACTATCTCACTACAGGGAGGGGCAGCAAGGGTGCCTCTACCAAAGGTAGGGGAATTACAAACACCAAATGTTCATTGTTCTCTAAACAGTGGGTTACCTAACATTTGCTGTGGAATAATCCTTCAGTGCACTGTGAAAGTGTGTTGCTCTCGTTAATAAAAAGCTGGTTGGCCAATAGCTAGGCAGGATTTTCAGGATAGAGAGGATGCTGGGAAGAAGGGTGGACTCTGAGGAGTCTCGAGCCAGACTGAGAAGCAAGAACATAGATTAATAGAAGTGGGTTAATTTAAGTTACAAGAGCTAGCTAAAAACAAGCCTAAGCTATTGACCCAGCATTTATAATTAAGTCTCTGTGTGGTTATTTGGGAGTTGGCTGGCTGTCCCGACAAAAAACTCCACCTACAAACATTTTTATTTTACTTTGCCATATATCCAACAGCTCTGTGGTCAGATGGGTCTCACTTGGAGCCTCTTGTCCCTTGATGATGCTGAGGGCATCCCTTTGCAGACAACCTCAGTCATCTGTTGATTAAGGCCGGTGTCAGATGGGGCTCATCAGGCCTGCTGGCTGGAACAGTGTGTGAAGAACTTAAGTCTTCCCTGGACACCTCCCCCTAGCATGTACCTTCACCCCTAACATGGTCACAGACCTGCCAAGATTTTAGAGCACAGAGCCCCTGGATCTCTCAAAGAGAAGAGGCTAGCCTCGAGCTATAAGGCTAGAAAGAGCGAAGGAAGGATGATGACGCTGTCCTTGGAAAGAAATCCACTTGCCGTAATCAAGTGTTTCCTCTGTGCCCACCATTTGGCAGGCACCAGGCGCTGAGGACCCAGGTGCTGAGGACCCAGGTGCTGAGGACCCAGGAGGACTTCCTTGCCGTAATGCCTCCCAGTCCAGCCAGCCAGCCTCTCAGTGCACCCATCCCCAATGCTGGCATGTTCCAAGGGAATTCCAGACCCTCCAGTCTTCAGAGTCACACCGAACTCTTTCATCAAGTCGCAGAAGCCCCCACCCCCTGAACACTCTCCAGGCCATTCCCATCTGTCCTTTTTCTAAATCGAAGGGTGACAAGCAGGGGCCTGATGAGTCCGGTCTGGCCCACCACTTGCTTTATAAAGGGTTATTGGAACTCAGCATGGCTACTCATTTACTGTTAAGCATGGCTATGCTTTTGCTACAGGGGCAGTGTGGGGTCACTACAAGCAAGGCTGCATGACCCACTGAAGTTTAAGACACCCACGTCCCCTTCACAAAGTTTGCTGACCCCAGGCCTAGATACATGTGCCTTAACTTTGACCACAGTCACTCGGGTTACTAGACCGAGAAGAGGCTGTGTGGGGCAAGGAGGCACAGAGGCCGGAGAAGGAAAGAGCTGGACCCCTGCTGAGGAAGCCCCAGAGCCCCACAGTCCAGCAAGCCCACACTTCTGCACAGTTCAGACATTAACATACACAAGCACACAGGATTAGAGCCTGAGCCCTAGTTTCCCATGATGTCTTCTGGGATATAGCTGTGAGTGAGTGCATACGTCTGTGTTTGCATGAATTGGGAACACCTGTGGGAACAGGGCCGGATAGTAGCCTGAAGTGCGATTAGAAACCGCAGATCCTTAACTCCGGAGAACAACAGCATTCAAAACCACAGCTGGCCCAAGGCCCACAGGGTTGAGCATCTGTGGCTGTAGGCATGGACTGGCCAACTCTGTGTGTGTATGTGTGTGTGTGTGTGTGTGTGTGTGTGTGTGTGTGTGTGTATGCACAAAGAGGAGAAAGCCACACCTGGCAGCCCCCATAGACTGCCTCCTAGGAAACTTTGACTCTTCCTGACTTTAACTGACTTTAAAGCAGAGGGTTTTTTCTTTTTCTGGATTTTTTTTTTTTCCCTCTAGTCACCATAGTGACTAAAAGTATTCAGAGTGAAGAGGGAAAAGGGAAACATGACAGCTTCAAAACCACATGTTTTTCCCTTGGCTCCATCCTCAGCTTCATGTTTACAGAATGTAACTTGCATGTACTTGCATGCACTCGCACGCACAAGTGTGCATGCATGAGCACACAACAGCCTTGCGGACCTAGACTAGGATGCCGAAAGATGGAATTCCCTTTTCTCCCTAAGGAAACCGTCCAGATTCTGGCCCACTTGGTGCCTAAGCTCTCTTGTCCTGGGTTCTGGATCCATGTCTATGTTGAAGAAACTCCAAGCTGATTCCCTTAATCTGCTGGAACACTTGGTTAGTGGAGAGGTCAATACTATGGTAAGTGGTGGCACTAGATGTCTCCCCAGGGTCCCTGAAGAAAGGGCATGGGGATAGTGACAAGCAGCCCAAGTAGGGCTCTCTGGAAATGGAGTAATGGATACCACACGAGCCAGCATCTGCCAGAAGCTTCCTTAAAGAGGTATATGGGTGAAGAGCTAAGAAAGGAGACAGGGAGGGCCACCATGGCCCCTGACCTTTACTGTGGGGTTTAGGTCGGAGACAGAAACCACAGACCCTCTACTCCTGTGCCCTGCTTTGGGTCCCGTGAGGGGCACCCTGGCCGGTGCTTTGGTTATGGCACTGAGCCACAGTGTCTTCCTCCCATGCCCAGCACAGTCAAGGTGGAAATGCAGCTGCCCCTGCCACACCCTAGGGTGAAGGGTGAGGTCACTTGCCTTCCTTGTGTGCTCTGTGACACTCCCCTGCAGGCCAGTGAACGGGGTAAGCGCTGCTCAGGAGAGCGAGCCTCCAGCGAGAGGTGAGCAAGGGAAGATAGTGCAAGGCGATCCGGAGCAGGCTGAGAGCCGCAGGCTGCTTGCTGTAAGCCCTCTGCTCTCCATTTCCCTCCCAATCCTGACTCTATTGATTCAGTGATCTTCAGATTTCTATCCTCTTCTCTTTTAAAAGACGAGGAAACAAATTAATATTTATGCCCTGGTGAGATGGGGAGATGAACTCTCGGTTTCTCTCCTGTTTTCTTTTATCTCCTCCTCCTCCTTCTCTCTTTTTTTAGACATGGTCTCACTAAGTCTTAGCCTGGGGTCCTTCTGCCTCCATCTTAGGAGACTGGTAGGAGTATGTGCCACCACATCGGTTCCTCTTCTATCTTTTTGTTTGTTTGTTTGTTTGTTTGTTTAGACAGCATTCCTCTGTGTAACAGTCCTAGCTGCCTGGGACTCAATTTGTAAACCAGGCTGGCCTCAACCTCACAAAGATCTACCTTCCTCTGTCTCCTGAGTATTGGGATCAAAGGTGTGTGCCACCACAGCCCGGCTCCTTTTTTATCCTAATAAAGAGAGATGGATGGCTCATTTACTGCCTAAGGCAAAATGTGCAAGATACATGCACAAAGTCAGGGAGCTGAAATGCCTTCAGAGGCTGCCTGGAGCCCTAGATCCACCCACGAGCGCAGGCATCCTGCCTTCCATCCATGCACCCTTCCGTCCTTCCTCCTGCCATCCACCCTCCCACCCACCCATCCATCCCATTTATCTCTTCTAGCATTGGTGGTTGAATCTTGGGCTCCGTGCATGTTAGGCAAGCAGTCTGCCAACTTGACTACACTCCCAACCTCACTCTCCTGGTTCTCTTCCATTTTTCCATTCAGCACCATCCAACTATTCTTCTATCTCGCAGCTTTTGTGTTTTTCATTTTCTGTCCGTTCAACTATTTAGACTGCACTCTTTCTATACATGCATGTGTCCATCCGTGTACCCTTCCTCTCAGCATCTATCCTTTTATCCGTCTCTTTAACTAGCCTCCCTCTCTTGTCATCTTTTGTTTTCCTTTTCTTTTTCTATTTTGAGACAGGATCTCACTAATGCAGCCAAAGCTGGCCTTGATCTCACAGAGATTGGCCTGCCTGGGATTAAACCCATGGTGGGTTCTTTCCTTCTTCCATCCTCATTCCTTCCATACATCTGCGCATCCATCCATACTTCCTGTCTCTTTCCTCCACCTACCCGTTCTTCTCTTTATTCTATCTTATCCTTCTACTGGTTCGCTGGCCCATCCGCTCTGCCCATCAATACATTCCCTGGCTGTATTTTTATAAACACCTACTTGAGCTAGACACTGCTTAGGTTTAAATAGTCGCATCTATATTCGTGTCTAAATTTGCTATCTGAATAAACCATGAGCCTATGCTAGAAATATCTCAGAGGGAAGAGGGGACTCCGAAACTCTGAGGTGCAGCTTGAGAACTATAATACAGTAGATGTGTTCATGAGATATAGGAGGTGTACTGCCAGCCTTTGGGTGGTCAGAATGGGCTTCTCCAGGTATCCTTGGCGGGTCTGAAGGGTGGAGGTGCATCATGCAGGTAACACAGGCATTCCAGGCCGCAGGCATAAAAAGGGAAAGGCACACAGCCCTGAAGGAACTGGGAGGTTCTAGAATGCTCAAGGAGGGCATTGAGTAGAAAGAGGTCAGGTGTGTGGAGGAGAAGAGGCAAGGAAGTTGAGCTGAAATCTAGTCTCAGAGCCAAGCTACCCATGCTGAGAAACCCAGGCTGAGCCCTGAGAATGAAGGTGGCCCTGGAATAAAGACTCACTAGACTGCAGTGGGAGGTGGGGCTTCAGGATTGAAGCCTGGTAAGTAGCCAGGGAGACATGGTGTGGTCTGGCCTAAACATCACGGATCAGATGGAGAGGGTGAGAGGAACTGAGTCTCATTTAAGGGGCAGAAAAGCAGGTTGTGGACAAGTGGTGAGCATGGTGATGCTGAGGGTCCTCGCCATGACCGGTCAAGTGAAGATGCTGGAGCTCCAGGGTGGGAGGAGACTTGGTGTGGGAGGGTAGGTGGTGTCTGGGTCCAGTCATGGGAGTCTGAGTTCTTGAGGCCTCTGGAGAGAGAGAACTGAACTGTCCTCCAGTACCTACTACATCATCTGCCCAGCACTGCTCTTAGACGAAGACTGAGTACTCATTCATTCATTTGCTTTCTTTGATTTCTCCTCCTCCTTCCTCTTCCTCCTCTTCCCTTCCTCCCTTCCCCCCCCCCTCTGGTTTTTTGAGACAGGGTTTCCTTGTGGCTTTGGAGCCTGTCCTGGAACTAGTTCTTGTAGACCAGGCTGGCCTGGAACTCACAGAGATCTACCTGTCTCTGCCTCCCCAGTGCTGGGATTAAAGGTGTGTGCCACCACCGCCTGGCTTTTCTTTTTAAACAAGATCTTTAAATGTACCCCAAGTTGGCTTCAAACTCAGCATGTTGCCCAAGTTGGCCTTGAACTCACTGCCATCCTCCTGCCTCAGCCTCTTCAGTGTTGGGGTTATGTGCCTCCATACCTCGCTTTCATTTACTTTCAAATTTTCCCATGAGTCAAGATGGAGAGACGACTTGCAAAGTGCTTGCCTTGCAAGCATGAGGACCTGAGTTTTATACCCAGAACCCAAGTAAAAATGCCAAGGGTGGTGGCCAGCACTCTTAACCCAGTCTGGGGAGACGGAGACAGGAAAAGTCCTGGGGCTTATAGGCCAGTCAGTCTAGCCTAAAAGGTGAATGAGAGACATACACACACACAGAGATAAACTATAAAAAGAATAAAGTATGTTCCTAAACAATACATATAGCTCAACATAGACCATGGGATATATAACAAACAAGGATCCTGGCTTCCTTGGACCTTCATTCCAGTGAAGGCAATTTCCCTGGACAAGTCAAGCCTCTGCATTATCCCAGAGTCATGAAGCAATCCACCCAAGGACACACAGTGAGGTGGCAGCCAGGTAGCAAAAGCTGGACATGGAAATGCAGCTAAGGTGGGGATTCAGGGAACCTGACGAAACCAGGCCAGCTAAAGGGTGACTAAGCCAATGGCTTTTCTGCTGAAGTTCAGGCAGAAGGGGCCTGAGGGGGACCCAAAAGGGTACCAGGTGTTTGTGGTCAGAATGTTCAGTGCCATTCTGGTGGCTGCTGGGTTTCCCCTCTTTCTGCGAGACTACTCCCCACACACGTCCCCTACTGTGTCCTGCTTGAGCTCTGTTTCTAACATAGCCCTGAGCCCCATCCCAGTTGTCACCAGAGCCCTTGGCAGCTGCCTCTCTCCTGGGCTCTGGCTGTGAGCTCTGAGAGCTGGTCTCTCCAAGTTGCCTCCCTATGTTGCTGTCTTTGTAAAATGGCATTGTCTAGGTTTGTGTTGTTCCTTGGACATTACCTTTTTCTCTTTCAGATAGTGTCTCTCATGGGTCTGGAGCTCAACAAGGAGACAAGGCTGAATGGGCAGTGAGCACTGGGGACCCTCTTGTCTCCCACGAGCCCACGCAGAAGCCAGATATCTATTACTGCACCTTATCTCCTTGAGACAGGGTCTCCTGCTGCTGGAGCTCCAAACTCAGGAAATCCAAAGCAAACATGTAATCAATTGAGTCATCTCTGTGGTCCCCAAGTGTGTTCTTCCTGCAGCTCTTCCCAGCTCAGTTGACAACAACTCCATCCTCTCTCACACTGATAAATCCTAAACAGTTACAATGGACTATGAGGTGCTCATAGTTACTAGTAAGTTCAGGGGGCTCCCCAGACCTGTAGGGGTGGGTTCAGATAGATTCGGCTCAGCTCTGCCTCCTCTGTCTCTCTCTGCCTCACCCCTCTCACTCTGGAGGGCGACTGGCTCTTAGCCATATCCACAGTGTGCTGTCTGAGAGTTTCCAAGACTTGGGATCCTTTGTTTCTCTGGGAGAAGAGACCATCTCTTTTTCTCACAGCAGTAGTCACCTGACACAATTTACAATGTGCTGATTTGTTGTGTTATGTGTATAAACACATCATTCACAATGTATTTTAAAGGCTTTATGGTCTTTTAAACATTTTATTTACTTATGATGTATACAGTGTTCTGTGTTCGTGCATGTCAGCTACTGTGCATTTGCTGGGAATTGAACTGAGGACCTCAGGAGGAGCAGCCAGTACTCCCAACCTCTGAGCCATCTCTGCAGCCCAGGCTTTATGGTCTTACGTGGCAGAGCCACTTGTCTCAGTCATCCACTGTTTCTGTGTGACTAGCAAGGCTCTTGGTTGTTGCAGCACAGGCTCCCAACAACGACAGTCGGTACCCTCATCCTCAGACTCTCCTTGTCTGGTTCCTAGCCCCACAATTTCCCCACCTGCCCAATCCTGCCCTGCATCTTCTCCCAGCTTAGCCTGATCTAAACCCCTGGGATTCATAGGACCAGAGCTTGGCTGAACACGACGCTCTCCATGGTCCTGAACTCTCTCCTGCCCCCTACTTAGTATGGGTTGGTTTCTTTGGGAAGCAAATGTTGAAGGAAGAAGACATATGTGGCTCCAGAGAATCCTCCCTCTCTTCTTCTTGCACATGCTTACAGGAACCCTAACAGGCTTCTTTTGCTGACTAATGTGATAATTAATGATAATTAATAACCTTGTTGTCGAAGCCTTGACTTCTCGGGAAGTCTTTTTAAAAAATGAATTTTTACTTAAATTAAAAACAATCTTATTTTACATACCAATCTCAGTTCCCTCTCCCTTCTGCCCTCCCATGCCCCAGGAAGTCTTTTTGATTCTTCAAATCTGAGGATTGTCTTATTTTTGGTGTTCAGGTAGTGCCCCTATGCATCCTAAGTTCTGATGTGTGGGGTCATCTGTCCAGTCCCAACAGTGAGTTGGAAGCTTCTAGTCTGTCTACTTATTGCTGTATGCCCAGAATACAGGTGAAGGCAATACTTTCTGGCTGATTAAATGAAGGACATGAGTTGGGTGACTGGTCTTGGAGAAGGACTGTTTCTACTCTCTGATTAGACCAAGGGCACTGTACCAGAATCCAGGGTAGGAACTTGGATGAGAAACAAGAGTTAGGCGTGGTCCTTCCTCTAAGGAGTACAAGTCTTGGTGATAGAGTCAGCAGGGGCTGTTGGCCTGAGTCCCGTTTAGAGGGGTTACCACTGAGGCTGGGAAAGATGATGTGATCCTTCTGTGACTGCGTAGCTCTGGCATGAACTTGAACCCATCCTTTGGCTCTTGTCCTTATGCCACCTCCTGCTTGCATCACCATTTCCCTTCTCTAGAGGAAGCTGTGCCTTTGAGCAAGGAAGGCATCGGGATGAACCTAGAGGCAGCTGCCAAACTCTAAGGCTCCAATACACATTAGGGCCTAGGGGCTTAGACTCTGTTCTTTGGGAAATGGCTTTAGGAACCATGGATCTGGTACTGGAGAAAGCCCTGTTCTCTTAATAAGGGGCTTGTGGTATCTGACTTTTATCATCAGAAGCAGGATAGAAATCTCCCTCTCCACAACATCTGCAATTCTGCAAGGACCACAGATGTCTCTACAGTTGAATTCTGTGGGGACACTGTGGCATGAGTGACCCAGCCTGGCCTCAATGTGTCCATAGCCAGAGCTCCAGAGATAGTGCAAGGCTCCTCCTCTCATTAGCCTGAGGAAAATTCCACTTCCCCAAAGCCTGGAGATCATCTTCTGCAGCAAATAGGTAAGGGCAAGGGCTGGGCTAGAGGCAGTGTCCAATTGTGGCATTTTCCCAATACCTAGTATACAGCAATCTTGGGATGAGAAGCATTTCATGTGTTTGAGTCCTGCAAGGCTTTTATGGCCCAAAGTGGGCCATTGTATATGAAGTTACTGAACCAAGACTACCCAGAGGACACAGCTTGGGCTATTGTGCATAGACTGGAATGCTAATCAGCATCTTGCATCTCTAGAGTCTGGGAAGTGCAGGTTAAAGGTGCTGACAGATTCAGTGGCTGCTGAGGACCCACATTTTTATTCTCACATGGTAGAAGGGTCAAACAGCTCTCCCAAGTCTCATAACTAATAGCACCAAGGACTCAACAAATAATATAACCACCTCTCACAGGCCATGCCTCCTAATATCAGCAGTGATTAGATTTCAGCAAATATTCAGTCCACAGCTCCTCATCCCTGCTGTGTCTGGTGGGGAGAGGGAGCTTCCCCAGGGCCCCGTTGTTTCCTGTGTTTGCCTGACTCTGCAGCTGGCCTTTTCTTCATCTATGTCCTTGGATCTACCATGTCCACCAAACTCAAGTCTGGCCTGGGAGAGAGATTCCTGGGGTCAGAAGCGTGGGCAGACCTGAACAAGTCACTGTTCTTGCTTGGCTAAGTGTTCCACCTGTAAAATGAAGCAGGCTACATGTTGTCTGAGGGCTCCCATCCTAGATTCCGTGGGAGCAGATCTGGGCCCCCATCAGAACTGTGCTGGCCTGGAATCCTGGCAGCAGCCGTAGCTGGCCGCCCACGCACAGGCAGGCAGGCAGGAGGCAGGGTGCTGCAGTCTCGTTGCCAAGAGCACAGAGAACTTTCCACTGGGTCCAAATTTTTTCATCACTATGGCAACTGCTGGGGGGTGGAAGCAGCATTCTTCAGAATGCTGGAGAGATTATATGGGAGGAGGGAGAAAAAGAGGTTGAGTGTCGAGCCAGCCTTCAAGTCAAAACCAACACCCAGTGAGCCCCACATTACACACACACACACACATACACATTCAAACATCACATCACACACTTACACACACATCACATCACACATATTCACACACTCACATACATATTACACACACATCACACACTCACTGACAAACACACACTCACACACTGACACACACATTCACAGACACTCACACACACTGACACACAACACACATTCACTCACACACACACACACTGACACACATACACACACATCACACACACATTCACTCACACATCACACACACATACATACACACTGACACACACACATTCACTCACACACTCACATACACACTCACACACTGACACACACATACACATACACTGACATACACATCACACACACATCACACACATTCACTCACACTCACACACTCACACACACATACACACACTGACACACATCACACACATTCACTCTCACACACACACTCAACACACACACTCACACACACACTGACACACACACTCATACACACACACTGACACACACACTCTCACACTCACACACATTCACTCACACACACTGACACACACACTGACACACACATTGACACACACACTCACACACACACTGACACACTGACATACACTGACACACACACACTCACACACACACTCTCACACACACACTCACATACACACACACTGACACACGGACACACACACTCACACACTCTCTCTCACACACACACTACACACACACTCACACACACTGACATACACTCACACTGACACACACACACTGACACACACTCACTAACACACACACATTCACTCACACACACTGACACACACTCACACTGACACACACTCACACACACTGACACACACTCACACACTCTCCCTCCCTCCCCTTCCCCCCAAGCTTTCCCCCTCTTTGGATGTTTCTCTGGTTGCTTTTCCCCTGTCACTGTGTCACCATCCCATTCCCTCCCTGAGCTCTGGCTCTCAGTAGCTGGGCAGATACTGTTATTCTTAGCACACGCTGTGTATCAGCCACCATTACCAGGGCTTTACACGTATGATTCATTCCGCCCTCCCAGCCCACTTCACAGATGAAAACATGCAGGCCTATGGGGTTCGGTGACTTGCTCAACAGGGTATAGTCACATTCCAGTGGCGGCATCATCAGCCCCTGTGGCCCTGGGAAACTGAGAAGCTGCTCACGAGATAGGAGTGACATAAGGGACCGACGGGGAACACCCTCCCCTCCCACCCATTAGGAGTGCCCTGTGGGGAGAGTGTGGCTCATGCCACACAGGGACCTTGGGAAAACCTTCAGGATTCCAGGGAGCACCACTCAAGTCCTCAGGGCACCAGCGAGGCGATGGCAGGAGGCCACAGAGTAGGATGATGTGGGTGCAGCAAAGATAACCACACAGCCCTGCCAGTCACTTGGTGTCACCTAATGATGAGGACTCATTCAGAGGTGTGTATAATGACCAGGACCAAATGAGGCCTGGGAAAGGGTGACTTCACCTCTAGGGACAGAGAACCAGCTTTAAAATTAGACGGCTCCTCTCCAACTGTGTCCACCTCCCCCACCCTCCTCCCTTCATTTCCCGGGCCCAGTGGCCTCCGCTCCCTGCCCTCGGGGTGATTTTCATCTCCAAGTCCCTCTAACACATCACCATGCGCTTCTCCCACATTTCCAGCTCAACTTTCCAAGAGATCTAGTGTGGACCTTGCAATTGCTGGCACTATAATGTACAGAGCTTCCCCCGCCCATATCACCCCACTGGCTGCTTGCTGGGCTTCATCTGGCTGCTGTTATTTCCAACAACAACCCCTTGTCCAATCACCGGAGGCCAGAGAGGTGGAGCATCAGGTTGCAGACCATGGCTCCTAGGACGGCAGGTGCATTTTCTCCTAATCGAGCCCTTTGCAGTCGGGGGCTGTTTTATCTAAGCTGCCACCTCAGTGACCTAGTTGGACCTTCTGCCCTGGTCACGAGCTGGAGACTTCTCTATTCCAGTCAGGCCTCTTGAGTTGGGGTTTCTGTTACTTACAGTAGAAGTCTCACAGCTGGCACCCATTTCATGGGTTTGTTGTGAGACTGGATGAGTGCAAAGCTGTTCCAAACTCAGCTGTGACCTTGCAGAACTAAGGAGGAAGGCCCCAGAACATGCCCAGAGCAGCCCCATCTGCGTTCACAGCCTTCTCCCACTGGCCAGTGGTTTTTGACACTGCCCACACCATTGGGAACTGCTCCCCACCTCCAAAATTTCTATGATGAAACAGATGAGACACAGCAACTCCCCTGACCTCCTCCTTCCATTTTGGTCAAAGGAGGACCTGAAGGTAAAAGTCTCATCCTGGACTAAATCTCCTCCTGAGGAGTCAGGTTTTCCCCACCCCAGATTAGTTTTTGTCCCCTCTTGCTGGAAAATGAAATAAAATAAAACCAACTTGTGGCAGGAAAGTCATGGCATCCAGAATGGGGACCCTGAAAAGGGATCATGCTGCTGCTCAGCCCACGCAATGGTGCTGTCCATGTTTAGGGTGGGCCTTCATACTCAGTTAGTCTAGAAAACACTTTACAAGCATGTCCAGAGGTTCCTGTCACATTAGCAATTAGTGTTAGCTGTCACAACTCCCAGTGGGAAAGACCTGCAGGCCCCGCCATCCTAAACCCACCAAAGGGTCCACCAGGGTTTCAAGTCATATATGTGTCCCTGGGTCCTGGTGTCTCATGATCAGAGGGACTGCAGCTGTGTCCCCAATAGATCAGTCATGCCCCTGCACGTGGGTGGGGCAAATCAGCTCTGCTGGCACAGGGAAGGATGGGAAGATGGCATTGGAAGGCAGGTAGTCCTTGGAAGAAGACAAGTTCTCTGATCGGAGCAGGCTGGGCACTGAGATCATCTGGTCTATCCCTGGTCCTCTAGCCTCCAGGGGTACCAAATCCATTTTTATAGGGTCTTCCTTGACACCAATCAAAACAAACTCCACATAGCTTCCTCCCCAACTGGCTGTTCCCTCAGGGACCACTGAGTGGGCAGCCCGACCACATGAAGCCCCACCCAGGCTCCATCCATACAGCCTTAACCTTACAGCCCTCGCTGGACCCATCACTTACGTCTGCTCTTTTTCTGAAGTAGGCGACAGCCAAAACAGCCAAATCTGACCCACCACCTATTTTTGTCGATAAAGGTTTCCTGGAACCCAGACACACCCATTTGTTTATCGTTTTGGTTTGTGCCACAAAGGCCAAGTAGAATGGTAGACACAGATGCCTGTGGCCCATGGAGCTGAAACTATTGATCGGTGCCCCTTTACAGAAAGTGTGTGACCTTTTTACTGAGCACCAGTGGCTTCCCTCGTGGCACAAGAAGCCCAGCAGTGACAGCTCAAGAGGGGCCCTCTCTTCCCGGAACCCTTCCTCCCGGAACCCTGTGTGCAACTGGGAACAACTCCCGGTGCAGCCTGGTGCTGTCAGGTCTCAGTAGCTGTGACCCAGTGCTGGGTCCCAGAGAATGATAAAATGCCCATACCACCTGCACATGGCCTGTCCGTAAAACTATTGCCAAGACAAGCTCTCCAGCCTGTGCATTTTGAAGGACTTGGATTTATCTTGGCTCAATTTACCTGACTCTCCTGCCTGACACTGTTTTGAGCTAATTCTCTCATTCGGCACCCTTTGTGTGTTTCTGTGTCTTTCATGCCAGGTTGTAATTGACCAAGCTGCAGTTGTTCATTAGTCATATTGATCACCTTTCATGGACTGTTCTACACATACTGTATTCCCGAAGATTCCATTTTACAAGGAAGTGTCTGGTCTGGGGTCCAAGTGGGTGAGAAGCTCCAGTCCAAGCCAGCAAAAAGAGGGAGGCTGGAAGCCCTGAGCAGCCTGTTCAATAGTCACGCAGCCTGAGCTGGAGGGTTTCTCCTGTCTGTGTCAGGAGGGAGCAGGAAGCAGCAGCTGGCAGGTTTGCAATTGGAGTCTGCCCACACAAAGCCACAAATCCCTCTCGATGAATTCCAATGAGTTGGTGCCACAGAGAAGGAAGCAATTCCCTCTTCTGACGAGAGCCACTGGTGCTAGATGACAGACTGCTCCCAAAGCCCCAGAGAAGGAGCAGTATCATGATGGTTGCTGTCATGGCTGGATAAGCCTGGGACCCCCAGTTCCTCTCCTAAACATTAGGTGCCCACAAGGGCGCTCCTTGCTGAGACTTCCCTTGAGGTCTATGCCGGGGAAATACTGAAGAGTCTGTTCGTGGCATTCACCCTCTGACTTCTGCTCCATCCCTTGTTGTCTCTGTCTAGCATCCCCCCCCCCCCGGGATTTGCTCTTTGTGGGTAGAGTGGTGTGGTAGTGTGGTGTTCACAGCCAATGGAGTCCTAGCTTTGTCCCTTATCAGAATATGCCTTGTACCATCTCCATATCGACAAGACACTAACAATTAGAAATGTGGACCCAGCGACAGAATGGTGTGGGGGACGCAAGGACTGTGCTTCATGGGCGCTAGAGTTTCCCATGCCTCCCTCATTCTTTACTGGACACGGGGCATCTATTGACCCTGCCAGCCATCACTTACATCCAAAAGCCTTTTAACAGCCTAGGCCCAAGCTGCTCAGGTCGGGCTCCTGAAGAAGAGCTTCTCTGGCTAGCACATCCCACTACTTCTTGTTGGAGTACTCCTTAGTGTGGGAATGGCTAGACCATTGTCGCCTGAATAAGGCACGGGGCTCCATGAGAACTAGTTTTGCATGAAGGTATATTCAAAGATGTACAGTTCAGCACCAAAACTGATTCTAAGAAGGCATTTTGGACTTTATTTTTGTCTCTTAACTAACAATCCAGTGCACAGCCCATTGCAGACTCCCTGAGGCTCCTTCGGCTCTCACAAGGCTAATGCTCTTCCCTCCAGCAACGCCCCCCCCCACACACACACACTTGTTTTGGTCTCTTCCTTCTCTCTCTGCACGCTGCAGGGGTGAGGCAGGAAGCATGAGCACACACAGATTCACATGCTATGTCCCAAACCATCTCTGTAAACTCCAAGAGAGACGGACTATGAGTTTGGGAGTTTACTTTTTGCTTTATGTAATCAGTCAACACTTGCAAAATAGCACAAGGACCTCCCTTACAGCCTTGGCCCAGATTCATCAATTGCATGTGTTCACATTCTCTCTCTCCCTCCACATGTATATTATATATAATGCATACAACTTTTTTTCTTCTGAAATCATTTGCAAGTAAGTTGAAGATATCTTTCCCTTTAATCCATAAATAATTCTGTGAGAATCTTCTACAAAAAAGAACATTCTCTTATATAACCACAGTGCAGTTATCAAAACCAGGGAATTAAACACTTCAGCAATTACAGTTATCTCCTCCACAACCCATATTAAAATGTCACCAATTGTCTCAGTGATGTACTGTAAAACTTGCACTGTCCAAGGTCCGAGCTGCAGTCTTGAATGCATCTAATTGTCATATTTCTTTAGGAAACATTTCTTTCTGTGTTTTTTTTCTTTTGTCTGAATCCTTATTCCTACTCAACAATACTTAGAACAACACTACCGAATCAATAGTAATTTGGTAAATACTTTGACTCCAATTGAGAACAAAGGGTTTAAAGATTTTGTCGCAGTCCCCCATCTTAAGGAATACACTGTTGTGTGTTCCAACAGTCACTCTCTGGATGAGGGTGTGCAGTGATCACTGGATAAAGGGATAGACAGATAGAGAGATGGTGAATAGGTTGGTAGGTAAAAAGCAGATGGGTAGATACAAGATTGGTAGGTAGAGCAGGTTATATGGACAGACAAATAGAGGAACTTGTGGGTGAGTGATGGATGGTGAATGGTTAAACACAGGGGTCTATGAATGGGCTAAATACTCATACTATTAACATGAAGTACTCAGATCTCTTCCTCCTACCAACTGGGACTATTAGAGAGCCCCTCCCTACTCGGGAGCTTGGCAGCTTTCATTGTACTAAGGGATGGTGGGACTAGTTGGCCCTTTTGATTGCTCTGGTTTGGACCAGCTCTGGCTGAGGAGCTAGAGCATGACAAAGTTGATTTGAGTCTGGGCAATCAGTTTTAAAATGGGTGCTTTGTAAATATGCTGTCCCTGCTGGGACCTTATGAAAAGAAAGGTTCCATAGCCAGCCTTGTCCTCCAATGTGAAGCTCTGCCCTCCACTCCCCATCACACAGAGGCAAGACCTCCCGGCACCTAGGATTTCAGCTCTAGGAAACACCAAAGTTATTCCAGGTTCTCTGCCTCACCCAGAACCCGGGGGAGGACATTTTCTACAGGCCTTTCCCTGTTCAGCACAGCCCCCTTACCCCTCATCTGTCCTCATCCCCATGTCCTTTGTCACACCCTCACCTCCACACGCTGTGAGACTTCCTGCCTCCTCCAAGCCCCACAGGAAAGGTGCTGCGGCTCCGAGGCCTGGCTCCCTCCCAGACTTGTGTGGGTAAAGTTCTAGTGCTTGCCCACGTGGACAGAAATCCAGGAACCAGGCACAGCTCCCACGGAGACCAGGGATACCACAGTGCCATGGCGCTTTGAGATGAGCCTTACTTACCTTTTGGATCTTACAAAGGAAGCCCGAGTGATGCTGAAGAGGACAGCAAACAAGAAAGGAAGAGATGAGGGGAAATGGTTTGTAAAGGTTTTGATGGATGCTGTTTGTATAAAAGTGCTGCTCAGGGCACAGTCAGAACTCAGCTGGACCACAGGTTTTCCAATAGTGTGGTTTAAGTGTGGGTTTCTTTGAAGATTTATGTTATATGTATATTTATGTGTGAGGCAGGGACAGGAAGGCATGTACTCATCAGTGCTGGAGGAAGCCAGAAGAGGGCGTTGTGTCCCTCAGAGCTGGAGTTACAGATGGCTGTGAGCCACCAGACATGGTGCTGGGAACTGAACTCGGGACCGCAGCAAAAGCAGCCTGTTTCTCTTCGGCCCCAGAGATGGACACTTCTCACTGCACGAGGAATCAGAACCACGTCAACTTCTTGACTACACTAAGGTGCTATGCTCACCCCTCTACCACCAACACCACACCAGGTTTTGGTTTTGTATGATATGGGGAGCAGACACAGAATCTATTTGGAACATAGGACATCAGCAAATCCAAAGACACTTGCCTGTGACCAGTCTGAAGCCTCATTAGCTGGGGCTGAGTGAAAACCTACCTGGGTACTAAGCCCATGATTTGGGCAGTTTGGGGGACCTGCTGATACAGGGTATACGACCATTTCCTTTCATCTCCCTGTAGTTCATTTCCCTGTAGTTCAGCTTTGCTAAGTCCACCCACCTTCGGGTCAGAAGGCGTATAAAACTGTACTCATATGCTGTACAGTTTTCTGTCAACTTAACACAAGCTAAAGTCATCTGAGAGGAGGAACCTCAATTAAGAAAACACCTCCATAAGATCAGGCTATAGGCAAGCCTGTAGGGCATTTTCTAAATTAGTGATTGATGGGGGAGGGCCTAACCCATGTTCGTAGGGCATCCCTGGACTGATGGTCATGGGTTCTATAAGAAAGCGGGCTGATGCTGTGGAAATCCGTATGGTGATTTCTCAGAAAATTAGGGGTCAACCTACCTCAAGATCCTGCCTGCAACACCACTTTTGGGCATATACCCAAAGGAAGCACACTCACATCACAAGGACATTTGCTCAGCTATGTTCTAGCAACATCATCCGTAATAGCCAGATCTTAGAAACAACCCAGATGCCCCTCAACTGAAGAATGGATAAAGAAAATATAGTACATCTACACAATGGAGCAGTCAGCAGTAAGAAACAATGACATCCTAAAATCTGCAGGCAAATAAACAGAACTAGAAAAAACATCCTGAGTGAGGAAGCCCAGACCTAGAAAAGCAAATATAGTATGTACTCACTCATAAGTGGATACCAGACATAAAGTAAAAGATACCCTGATGGGAGATGTTCCAGGCTGGCAGAAAACTTACTTACAACAATACCCAGCCTACAATCCACAACCCCAGAGAAATTTGAACCCTCTTCCAGAAATAGATGGAAACAGATGCAGAAATCCACAACTAACCATTGGGCCAAGCTTCTGGAGTACAATTGATGTGAGGGAAGAGAGATAATATGAACAAAGGAGTCAAGACCATAATGGGGGAACCCACAGAATCAGCTGACCTGAGCTAGTGAGAGATCAGACTCAGGTCTGACAAATGGGGAACCAGCATAAAACCTAACTAGACTCCCTTAATATAGGTGACAACGGTGTGGCTGGGACAGTATATGAGGCCACTGGCAGTGGGTCCAAGATCTAACACTAATGCACAAACTGACTTAGTGGAGCCCATTCTATATGGAGATATACATTGCTCAGCCTAGACACAGAGATGTGGAGGTGGAGAGGGGCCTTGGTCCTGCCTCAACTAGATGATGGGACAGACTTAGACTTGCTATGGGAGACCTCACCCTCTCTGAGGAGCAGATTGGGGGTGGAGTGCGAGGAGGTCGGGGGAGGAGAGGAGGAAGGGGAAACTTGGATTGGAGTGTAAAAAATAATAGAAAGAAATCACAAGCACAAAACCCCTCTGATAGGAAGGGAGGGAGGGAGGGAAGAAAGAAGGAAGGAAGGAAGGAAGGAAGGAAGGAAAGAAGGAAGGAAAGAAGGAAGGAAAGAAGGAAGGGAGGGAGGAAGGAAGAAAGAAGCAAGCAGACTGAGCAAGCCAGTAAGCAGCATCCCTCCATGGCCTCTGCATCAGCTCCTGCCTCCAGGTTCCTGCCCTGCCCTGTCTAAGTTCCTGTCCTGACTTCCTTTGATGATGGACCCTGATGTGGAAGTACAAGCCAAATAAACCCTTTCATCCCCAAGCTGCTTTGGTCCTCATATGTGTTTCATCATAACAGTAACCCAAACTAAGCCACTGAGACTGAGGAAAGGAAGGACCTATGAAATGCAGCCTGTGTCGCTTGTTCTAGTACAACCATAACAGAGAGATGTCCCTGGAGGTCACCCAGCATTACAGCTAGGTTAACAGTTTGCTTTGAGATTTAGGACCGGAAGAAATGGATAATGGGCTATTGCCACATCTTTTTGCAGACATTTTGCAAACCCCAGTCTTCATCCAGTGTATGTATATAACACAGTAACATACAACATACATACTTCATTCAGCCCACTCACCCTTTGAACTGTGAGTCAGATAGCTCACCGATGGCTAACAAGGCATATAAACAAGAAATTCACAATCCAGTTCGTAATAAGGGCTTGCACAGGAGGCAGAATGGCTCATTAAGTTTGCCTGCAGAGACCGAAGGAGATCTCTCCAGAGTGCTAACATTTTAGCAGGGTCACAAGGGATGAGAAGAAGGGCAAGTCAGAGGAAGCAGCCATGCTTCCCAGAACAGTATTTATTTGGGTGACTTTGGTCGCAACCCTGAAATAGACAATGGATGGATCGAACATGCTGGATGTCTCTAATTTAGTCATGTAAATTCCAAAGCCATATTCCTGAAAGACACAGATTTTCACTTGAACAAATTGTTGCATGCACCATATTCTTTGGTGAAAAAATAATGACATAATAAAAATGTTATTACATCTTTATTTTTAAAAAGTTTATTTTTGTTGTGTGTATATTAGTGTTTTATCTGCATGCATGTATGTGCACGATATCCATGCTTTGTGACCTCAGAGGCCAGAGAAAGGCCCTGGGACCCCTGGAACTGGAATTAGAGATGGTTGTGAGCCTCCACGCCTGTGCTGGGAACTAAGCCCATGATTTGGGTAATTTGGGGGACCTGCTGATACAGGCCATAGGGCTGTCTCCCTTCATCTCGGTTCCCTGTAGGTAACTGACAGACAACTTGATGCACGAAGCACGCTCATGCCTCTCAGTTTAGAGGGTGATTTTGAAGAAATGTTTCGAGTTTCCAGTTTTGTATCTACCTGATCCCAAGTGAAAACATCAAATTAGGGACATCCAGAAGGGTCCACAGCCCCTTTGTCTTTTGTATTAATGTTAGGATTTCTTCACCCATTTATTTTTGGAAATATAAGGAAATGCACATGTATGCACATATTTTCTGATGCTGTGAGAGCTAGCCGGTAAAGTCCCAGCCATAAAAACATGAGAGTCTGAGTTCAGATCCCCAGCACCACATAAAGATCTGGCTATGGTGGCATGTGCCTGTAATCCCAGAGCTTCGTGGGTGTGGTAGTGCATGGAAGCATGCAGATCACCAGAATTTGCTGGCCACGAAGACTAGCCAATAGGTGAACCCTAGGCTGAAGGAGAGACTCTTCCTCAAAACATAAGTTGGAGACAGATAGAGGAAGACCCTGCATGAACACAATGCATACATACACATGTATGATATATGAGCCGTGTATGATCTGTGAGATTCGAACAAACCCAAGAGGCGAAAGAAAAGCAAATGACAGACCTGGTGATCCTCTCCCAAGGGCAGGCAGTCCATGTCTGAGACCATGCAGGTGACAAATAAACTAGAACTCCTTCCTCTAAATCTGAAAGTCTATATAAAAAGGAGATTCATCTCCCTCTTTGCATTAAGTGTATTCAAAGACTTGAAGTATTTTTTTTTTTTTGCTTTTTTGTTGTTGTTGTTATTTTCTGGTGTGTGTGTGTGTGTGTGTGTGTGTGTGTGTGTGTGTGTGTGTAGTTGGCTTTTGAGACAGGCTTTCTCCATGTAGCCCTGGCTGTCCTAGGACACACTTTATAGACCAGGCTGGCCCCAAACTCACAGAGATCTGCCTGCCTCTGACTTCTGAGTGCGGGAATTAAAGGTGTGTACCACCACAGCCCAATGAGGTATTGATTCTTGATACCAGTACTTGTAAATAAACAAAATAAGCTTTTAACCCCAGCACTTGAGAGGCAGAAGCATGTGCATCTCCATGAGTTCGAGACCAGCCTGGGCTACAAAGTGAGTTCCAGGACAGCCAGGACTATTACATAAAGAAACCCTGTCTTGAAAATCCAAAAACCAACCAACCAAACAAAAAACAACAAAAACAAAAACAAAAAAATTTAATTGTACCAACACACCAATAGATATTCACTGGAAGGAAGGAAGCATGCTCAAAAATTGTTACGGTGGGGTGCGTGGTCAAGGTATGAAGAGAATCTCACAATTCTCAAGGCAGGTGTCTTAACAGCCAAAAAAATAAAAAATAAAACTGGAAACTAAGACAGGGGAAGCAGCTGGGCAGCATAGCTGATGGAAAGCCACCTGGAGTGAATGCTAACTTCTTCCTTACCAGGTCAAGCAGGTTAACCTAACTCTGGGTTTCATCTTTGAATAAAATGTGCATGAGACCACATCTCCTTCATAGAGCCATGGTGAGTAACAACCCAAACACAACCTGGTTCCGAGTAAGCAGTCCCCAAGAATTGGTGACATCAATGCAAAATCCCACAGGCTCTCATCAGATGGAAAAATAGCTATGAATAACCATGCCAGAGTATAACCTAACCTAGGAAGTATGAGTCATAAATATGGCCTATTTGGAACAAGAGTCAATGCAACAAATTAAGGGCTGATGCCAGGCTAGGTATGGCTCTTTGCCTCTCTCTCCTCCGAGGTAGGCACATGACACCCTCTACCCCATCAAGCTCCACCCTGCCTGATGGATGATGACAAAGGAAGCCATGATGCCAACAGATATGGTGGTCCAGCAAGGAGAGGTCCTGGGATAGGGCAGATCCGGCCTTTGCTTGGTTTGCCTGGTCCTCTTTAAGTTGAATCACTGTGCTCCTGCACTAGAGTCCCCCTCCCATCAACTGAAGTAACTGGGGTCTTTACAGAGACTGACAGGTGGGGTACCTACCCTGTGAGTCCCCGGAAGCAAGGACACAGGACATGGCATCCTGTAGTACATCTCCCAGCCTCCCAACCTGAGGATCTATTATTTATGCAGTGATGTGGGCTGAACGTCAATTTATTTTACAGAAGCCCAGAAGGCTGAGTGCCTTGTTCCATCCATCAAAACAATAACTAAGCAATTAGTAAATAATAGAATGGAATTGATTTTCTGAAAGACAAGTAGTTAAAAAGCCCACAGGCTGTGACAACGAGAGTCAGAGCCTCGAGAAGGCCCAGGGGACTGACCAGAGATTGGGACAGGAGAGAGAGGACAGTGTGAGTACAGAAGCAGGGGCCATGGCTGCTCTGTCTGCTTGCTGTTCTGTGGCAATTTGCTGGCTTGTAGCTCAGGCTCAGGTCAGATGTTAAGAACTGCGCCCCAGAGAAGATATTGAAGGACAACAAAACCCCTCCAGTCCATCTCCAGGGCCTGCCTTCGGTCAGCAGTACCCTTATATTCCCAATGTCCAAGCCCAAGTCTGATTAGGACAGAATTCAATATTCAATGAGAAAATGAATATTCATTACCTCAGAAACCAGAAGAAACATTGCAAAGGAGTTAATCATGCAGAGTTTAGAGCCCCACCTTCTGGCCCCATGTTCTGGCTCTGCTGTTTCCTGCATGTGTGGCCTTAGCTGAGCTCTTTGACTTTTCTGTGCCTCTCTTTACTCATCTATAAAAGGCAGAGAGGTACTAAGTTACTTAATGACACTTCTAGAACAGTGCCCGCTGCATGGCAGTGGCCAGCAGTCATGATCTGTAGAGTCTGGGAACCATTGTAGCACAGCTTGTGTGCTCACTACTGCTCCAGTGTGTGCGGAGTGTCACAACATCCTGTTCATGGGTTCACAATATCCTCCAGATCCGACCAACCTCCACAGCTGCACAACCTTCCCTCACCTCCTCTCTGGCCTTCTCCTCCCGGCTCCTAGGCATTGAACGCCAGGCCTGGTGTGGGAGGGGTCAAATTCTTCCCACTCAGGCAGGACACTGAATAGCCCTTCAGAAAGGGCCAAGTTCACTTCAGCTGGCCCTCAGCCCTGTCTGTGCTGGGATGGCCCTACAGAGAGTCCGTCAGATCACTGGAGTGGTACTTGGCCACCACATTGATTATCCAGCTGTCAGAGTTCAGGGCCATAGTTTCCCTTCACAGACAAGCTGCCAATAGGTCTGCAGCCAGCAGGGGGGGTGGGGTGCGGATGGGGCAGTCACAGAACCATGATCTCTCTCCCTGAAGTGCCACTGTGAGAGCCCAGCCCCTGTCTGGGTCTCATGGGAAAAACAGTAGATGTGACAATGAACTGGTCCTGTCCCGGACAGAGAGACACAAGTACAGAGCCCCGACAAGGTAGTGTGGGACAGGCTAGGTCTGGATCAAGGCCCCAGGGACATAGAAGAGTGACCTGTCTGGGGAAGCCAAGGGGAGATTTCTGAGCCTCGCCTTGAGGAACTAGGAAGAAGGGAAGAACATTCTAGAAATGTTCAGTGTCGAGGGTAGGGGCTTGTGAGATTGCTCAGAGGGACAGAAGCCCAAGTGTTCAGGACACACAGGCTGGGGAGAGATGAAGCCAGGGATGAGCTATGGGAAGATGTGACACCTGAGCCATGAGACGGCATACCTGGATGGAGACAGGGAGCTACAGGAGAAAGCCACCAAGTGATATGTGGGTCCACACAGCTGGGCTCCAGGGGCCGGACTGGGAGTCTCGGCTGGTATGTCATCACTCAGCCTTTCTTTGAGCCTCATGTCCCTTACCCTAAAGTGGTGGCAGTCTGTGTCTGTTCTGTGCTCTGATGACAGGGCACCGCAGGCTGTGCCGTTCACAGTAAGCAGAGAGGCGCAGGCTTTCGGTCCTAGAACCGTGAAGTCCAAGAACCCGGGAACCACATCAGGGCAAGAGGCTGCTGCACTGACTTCTCACAGCAGATGGTATCATGCGGTGTGGGTGAGAAAGACAGAGAGGGAGACAGACACAAAGGAAGATATCATGGCTAATGCTTCTTAAGGTCCCACCTCTCAGCTCCATGACAATTAAATTTCCATGTGTGTTTTGGAGCAGGCAGACCTTCAGACCACACCAGCAGGGACTCGGATCAGTGAGTCTTATTATAAGGATTCACTGCATTAGTATATCCAGACCTCTTAGAAGGCAGCTTGGTAGATGCCTACAAGTGACCTTTAGTGCTGGTTTGTAGTAAGATGGCCAGTGAACACAGAACACTTCCAACCTCTCTCTCTTGGTGTCAGCGTTGGGAGGACTGACTCCTTGAGGACCTAATTTGCAACCTTCCAAGCCTTGAGATGGGTCTTCGTGATGGAGTTCCATCCAGTAGGCAGCTGGAATCTACAGCATGTCCCATCCTGCCCGGGGAAAACCTCCCTTGAGACACTCCACACTGGCAAGTACTCCTTTCTGTATGCAGTTGTCCAAGCCCAATTCACTGCACGTGAATTCATCTGGCACCCCGGTGTCAGAGGAATAAATCGTCCACCTTGTATGGAGTTCCAGCTCTGATTTTGATTGTGCGACCTCAACCTTGAACAAGACAATCAAACTTGCTGGGCCTGATGAAGAAAACAGGGATAAACTTCCTTGCAAGGCTAGTAAGAACATCAGAGAAAGTGGCAGGGTGCTTTTAAAAAAAAAAAAAAAAAACATAAGGATGGGTGATTTTCCCTTAAGACAAGGGGCATTCAAAACATGCTCATGGGATGTGCCTCATTTAAATGGTGAATCCCAGAGATCATTTAAAATGTGGATGGCCCAGCATTGCCCTAAATGTGACTGGGTAATTGCCTCTGGGCTTGAAGCATATGTTTTCCCTGAGTGGCCCCATATTGCTGTGTAATTGGCATCTGTGGATTCAACCAACCGTAGGCTGAAAAATATTCAGAGAAAAAAAATTGCATCTGCACTGAATACATACAGATGTTTTTCTCATTACTCTCCAAATCAAACAGGACAGCAGCTATTCATACAACACTCACTGTGTGAGTGAATAACCCAAAGCCTGCCTCTTAAGCATAGGTTTTCAGCCCCATAAGGGTGGTATAGCTAAGTGTAGGACACACACATACACACACAAGGTTTCAGGGTTACACGATGACTAAAAATCACAATGACCAAAAATTAGTTCAAACTCAAATGCATAATGGATCCAATATGTTTCTGGCCCAGACTCCCCTTCACCCTTGCCTCTGCAGGGAATGGGCCCTGTGCACAGCATCACACCTCCCCATGCCTGCCAACGCTGCCTGGAACACCAGCTCAGACCCCAGACCACCACATCTGTGAGCTACAGTGTTTCTGCTGCATATAAACTGTTTTCTGCTCTGTAGACGCATGGTGAGTTAACTAAAGACAACAAAGACATTTAGTATTTCCTTACTGCCATCCCTCAACCTGTAATCATCAAATCCACACCCCTTAGATTGGATGGCATTTAAATACCTGATTTTGAAAATTACTGTTAGAGTTGATGACATGCATGCCATTTTAAAAATAAAGAAATCACTAAATTAATTTTGCCTTGGGACTGGAACAGAATTACAAAGTTTCTGAGGTGGCTCTGGGTATATTTCCACCATGTGTTGGACATATTTATGTGAAGCAGAGTTCTCAGCATCAATGGCTCCAAAATCAAAACATCAGTCAGCTCCAAAAGCACTGATGACACTGTGTCCCTCAGTAGCAAACGCTCAGCTAAGAACCAACTCTTTATATGAAAATAAAGAAGCGCAGGGGTGGAAAGGCGGCTGGACCGGGGAAAGCTGCTCCTGCAGAGGATCTGGGTTCAGTTCCCAGCACTCATGTCTGGTGGCTCACAACTGCCTGTAACTCCAGTTCCAAGAGGCCTGATGTCCTCTTGTGGCCTCCATGGGCATCTGCATGCATGTGGTGCACATACACAGACACACATGTATGATGGATGGATGGATGGATGGATGGATGGGATGGGATGGATAGATAACTGATGAGTAAATAAATGTATGGAGAAAAATAAACACATTCATCTCATTAGCATGTGAATTTACTTTTATCTTTAGCAAATGATAAAATTACATGCATAGGTGTGTGTGTGTGTGTGCACGCACACACACGAGCACACACACCTACTTGTGCGCCATGAATGCATGGTACCGCATACATGATAAGGTCAGAGAACAAGTCCATGCAACCTGTTCTCTCCTTCCAACTTTGCAGTGTTCAAAGGAATATCAGGTTCCGAGACAGAGCTTTTAGCAGCAGAGTCATCTCACTGGCCCATGTACACCTATGTTAATGCCTACATTCCCAGGGTCACATACAGCTTTCTCCAGCAAAAAGGTTATGAATGGAAAGACTTTGAGAAGCACTGATCAAGAAAAGATTAAAAGAATACAAGAGACATGTAAATAGGTTATATGCAAATGTTATATTTTATACAGGAAACTTAGGCATCAATACATTTGAGGCCCTTGAATGGGGTGTGCTGGTTGAATTTGGTCAATTTGATACAAACCTAGACATATCTGGTGTCTTAATTATGGTTTCTATTGCTGTGATGAAACACCATGACCAAAAAACAAGTTGGGGAGGAAAGGGTTTATTCAGATTACAATGATGAGCATTGCTGTTCTTCACCTAAGGAAGTCAGGGCAGGAACTCAAACAGGATCCCAGAAGCAGGAGCTGATGCAGAGGCCATGGAGGGGACCTGCTTACTGGCTTGCTTCCCCTGGCTTGCTAAGCCTGTTTTCTTACAGAACCCAGGACCACCAGCCCAGGGATGGCACCACCCACCAGGAGCTGGACCCTCCCGATCAATCACTAATTGAGAAAATGTCTTACAGCTGGATCTCATGGAGGCATTTACCTCAGCTGAGGCTCCTTCCTCCCTGACGACCCTGGTTGACACGAAACCAGCCAGTGCATCTGAAAAGAGAATGTCAGTTGAGGGGTTACTTCTATCAGGTTGGTCTCTGGGGGGCATTTACTTTTTTTTATTATAACTGATGTGGGAGGGGCCAGACCACTGCAGGCAGTACCACTCCTGGGCAGATGGGCCTGAGTTGTATAAGCAAACAGTCTGAGTAAGCCTTGGGGAACAAGCCCATAAGAAGCATTCCTCCATGGCCTCTGCTTCATTTAGTTCCTGCCACCAGGGTCCTGCCTTGACTTCCCTCGGTAATGGGGTGTGAGCTGAGAGTTAGAAGGTAAACTAAACTCTTCCCCAAGTTGCTTTTTGACCATGGTGTTCTAGCGTAGAAACCCTAAGAGGGGCTGTTCCCATATGTGTCAAGACATGATTGTACAGCACACATTTATTCAAACTTCTGGTCTATGTGATACAGAGATTCTGTCATGGCTGACACAATCAAGCCTCAGGGAGCTGCCAGGGTCCCCTGGAAGATCCTTGTTCTCCGTCAAGACTCAGCTCCCGGGTGAGCTCTGTGAGTCCATTCCTGTCTTATTCCTGGGGTACAGACAGGCTCCCTTGCTCCGTCGGAGCGCTAAACCTGTCACAGTGAACCTTTCTCATCAAGTATCTTGTTCAGTTGAGACTGGTAGCAGGGGGAACCTAGCTTGGCCTCACCTCCAGCCTGGAATGGAGCATGGTGTTTGGCACCTGTCAGGCTCTCGGGAGATGCTGCTAAATGAATGACTCATAGCACCAGCAATTTTGGACAGCAATGGGGATTATCTCACCTCCTACTGAAGAATCCATTTCTCCTTGTTTTTGAGTCATATTTTAAGAGTCTGAACTATTCCCTTCGTTTCAATTGCATTAGCTAATTACTTCAGTGCTTAAGTTCTTTCTTGGACGTTTTCCACCAAAGATACAGTTGCTTTCCATAAATAATTTAGGTGCACAGTGCAGATCCCATTTAGAAGATGGTGAGAGGCAACAAATGCTCGGAAGCGGGCTGGGGAACAGCTGAAAACGAAGGTATCCACCGGGGGGTCTCTCAGCCGGAAAGGTGCCATGATCCTCCTCCTGCACCCAAAGGCGTTGGCAACAACTGTTCCGTGCCAATGTTTTCCTGCGCTGGGACCTTGACATCCCTCCTATTGAGAGATGACACCTGTCTGTGCCTGCTCACCTTTGACCCAAGTGCCTTGTGACTTCTCAGATGAGCAGTGTGATACAATCGTAACTTAGACTGCACGGAATTAAAACACCTAGGCATCAGGTTTCCACTACCAACCTGTGCTCTTTGTTGTCTCAAGTTCAAGGGCAAGGCTGGATCCGCCTCTCACCAGCCTCTATAATCTGATGCTTTTGACTTGACTGATCTCTCTCCTCTCCCTTTCCCCCTCCCTGCTATCAAGTCAACCAGGTTGACAGTTCTCATTGTTCATGGAACCCCTATGCTCTGCTCATCCTCTAAGTCAGCCGTTCTCAACCTGTGGGTTGAGACTCCTTTCGGGCCACATATCAGACACCCTGCATATCAGATATTTACATTACAATTCACAACAGAAGCAAAATTACAGTTACGAAGTAGCAAGGAAATAATCTTGTGGTTGGGGTCAGCACAACATGAGGGACTGTAGTAAAGTGTCACGGCATCAGGAAGGATGAAAGTCATTGCTCTAAACCTCATTTGAGTGGTCCCAGGGTCATGGAAAAGCCCTCTCCTTGTCTTTCTAGCCATTTCCGTATTCTCTCAGTGCTCATTGAAATGGCTGAACTGAAGATTAGAACACTGGGTTATGCTGTACTTGGTAACTCCATTCCTTTCTCAGATGCTCTAGCGCTCTGCCATTTTGGGGTGGTAGATGCTTGCAATATCACCTCTGGGGTTAGATTCAGCTGCATTTATCAGTAAAACGCAGAAGGGTGAAGGGAACTTCAACAAGACAGACACTTCTCTTGTGTACAAATAAACAAGGGGTGTGGGGCTAGAGAGCCCGGAGACCTTGTATCCTCAGAAATGTAAGCTCCTACCCGTGTTGAGTGAACATGTAGAGTTCTGTCAACTCTCACCCCCAAAGTAGACGAGGATGCTCAGGCCATCATATCAGCATTCCAAACCAGTGGCAGAGCTCTTCCAGAAGTTCCAAACAATACTCAGAATACCAGTTTGTGGCCAAGACTTTGTCATGTGGCCCTATCTAGCAGCAAGGGAGTCTGAAAAAGTCTCAAGTTCATTATTAAGGGGGAGGAGAACGATTAATATAGCATGGCCATCTAACACTCTCTGACTCGTTTATCCTTCACAGCTTAATGACAACTATCCCTATGGAGATCTTACATCACGGGTCATTCAGAACCACGGTTTGAGTTCATTATAAAGTACATCAGGTTTTGTGTAATGATATTAATAATAATAATAATATTTACCATTTTTGAGCCCTGCAATGTGTCAGGCTATTGAGAAGTTTACACACTTTATCTGACTTAACTATTATTATCCAGGGTTTGCAAGTAAAGAAACTGGGACCCCAGAACAAGTTAAATATATGCCTGAGGCCACAAAGCTGTTAAGAGGTAGAACCAGATTTTACTCATGAACTTGAGATGGACTCCACACACAGCAAAAGGAAGACATTAACAATAAGAAAGACCTTGGTGGTCCATCAGTTGATTCAGCTGACACTGGGATTAGTGAGGGACTTAGTAGAGAGACCCAGCCTTCTCTCCCTATGGTGAGCCACAACTTCAGAAGCCGGCAGGTGTGCCTGTGGTCCCCAAAGCTTGGAACTCTGCCGAGAGCGCTGAGCTAATGTCTGGCTGAGGCCTCTCAAGTTCTGGAATTGGAAGGGTAAGCCACCAAACCTGACCCAAGAGAACTTTAACAATAGGATTTTAATTTTAGTAGGCACATCACAGTTGTAAGTATTTCAAGGTATGGTTACATGTGGATACATTAGTATAGTATGCAATAGTCAAATCAAGATATTTGACCTATATATCTCCTCTGGAATTGCATTTCTATAGGAATACTTTGCCATGAAATTTTTCAAATACATATGAAAGTATTGGCTCATATTCCTTAAAATAAATGTTTTGAAAGCACCTGGCCTGTGTCCATCAACACCCATCTCCAATAAGAGCCAGCCAGCACTGGCCTTGGCCTATCCAACCCTTTCTGCCCTCCCCACTCTGCTATGGGTTATTTTAAAGCTCCCCCCAAACATCTGATTATATGAATCCCTCAACAATCAGGCTGCTTTTAAACAACATCCCATGACCATCATCACACAGCATAAACATGAAAGTAACTCTTGGCATCACTAAATGTCTGGTCTCTCAAATATTGCTAGTTGTCTTGGGAATGTTTTCCTTTTCGTTGTGGTGGTTGTTCTGTCCAGGTTTGTTTGGTTGTCCGTGTTCTTGGATGCTTCTGTCAATCTCTTGCTTTCCCTATGGCTTTTTTTTCCCATAATGACCTTGAACTCCTGATTCTCCGGGACCCACCTTCTCAGTGCTGAGATTTCACGTGTGTGCCACTCTGGCTAGTCTCCTTTTTTCTGTGGTGCCGCAGATTGCACCCACAGCTTCTTGCATACAAGGCAAGCATTCTTCCAACTGAGCTGTGCCTTCGGGCAGCTTTCTTCCCCAACCCTTTCCTTTCCTCTTCACAGATAAGATGGTATGATTTAAACACATTAACCTATTCACCTATTTTCTTCTTTGCCGTGCCAATAAATCTTACTGCTGGGATCACTTCTGAAGGCTTGCTGTGATTTGGGGTTGGATGTTGTGGCAGGATTCCTAATGCCCTGTGATGTTAGCTGTCATTGATAACCACTGCTTAGGGCTGTTGTACTCTAACTGGCTAACAGACGGGTGGCATATCCAGCTATAGGACCACTCCCTTACAGTTCCCTTTTCTCCATCCCTAACTGTCCTATTGGAGAAGCTTGGCCTGGACTGTAATGCTGCATTCCCCACCCATCTCCCTTTCCTATATCCCTGAGGGAAAGTTCCCCATTAAGAGCCCATTAAGAGATGGCTAGGGAATTAGAGCCTTGAGTCTGGGCCTAGCCCTGCAGATGCCAGCCTCCAAGGTTGCTGGGTTGCTAGGATACGCAGCTCCCAGGGCCTTCTCAAGCTGCATCCTTCTGGAGCAGCTCATGGACAAGGATGGGGATGGGAGGAGATATTGCCCAACAGACAGGCCTGTTAAGGGGTCCAGGCTCCTCCTAGAACTGCATGGAATTGGGGGAATGGCACCCAGAAAGTTCTGCCCAGGATTCAATTCTGCTCGTGTGGTCAAGGCTATCCATGTATTTTTAAAGCCCCTCCCCCCCCAAGCCCTGTCCTCCATTGCTGCCTGCATTTCTTCTGCAACCTGCCTTTCTACTTCAGAAAGAGTATGTGGTGAATACAGGGCTCCTCCCCAGGCTTCCCGTCCCTCTTAGGGCTTACCAAAAGGCAGTGAAACAGCCTTCAGGGCCCCTGCCTGTGCCCCCAGGCCTCCGTGCAGTTGACTGCTACCGTGCCTGGTTCTCTGCTGGTTAGCCTGCTCCTCTGGGCACTCAGGGCTTTTCTTGCCCGCCTCTGCAGACAGGGAGCTCACTGGCTGCCACAAGAAGGCTTGTTTTTGGATAGCTTCCAAGTTCTTGCTATGGGACCCTTGGTGAGCCTGCCTCACTGAATGAGCCCGTGGTTTCTTCTGCCTGACAGCCCTTTGGAGCTGAATCCTTCTCCACTGCCTTCCAAGCATCCACCAGAAGTAACAGGCAAGCAGATGGAAAGATGAAATATGAGTGATCTAAGTCAACAAGTTTGGTTCCCTGGAGGTCACCCTAAGGCCTGAGATGCCCATTCTATTGAGTCCCCAGACGCCTGCTCCCTGGTCCCACAGAGCTAGCACCCCCAGGGACCAACCAAACTATGGGGTTCGGGTTTTCATGTCAGCATGTCAGACAGAGAGTACGGGTAGGGCTTCGAAGATTCCCTTAGGAGTTGAGAGTCTCCACCCTTTCCTAGTGCTGAGGGAGGCCTGAAGGGGGCATGGAGGAGTATGTTTCACAAGATAGTGGGGAAATCTGCAGCGCTCAGGCTTAAGGGACAGAGAGCAGCAATGTGCCAGCAGCATCAAATGCCGCCGCCGTGAACCCGACGAGCATCCTCTGATTTATACAACACCATGAGATGGGGGCAGGGGCCTGAAATTCTCCAGGCGCTCTGGAGACTGTTTCTCAAAATGGTCTGTGCTGACAAGACAGCTGGGGAGGCTCCTGGGAGAACCGCCCACCAGGCTAGGGATCCAAACCAGGAATGGTGGTGGTGGTTGGTGGCCTAGTTCCTTCCTCAGGCACAGGGGTTAAGAGCTATGCAGCCTGCCTGCTGGCTCAGTCCTGTCTTCTCCTGAGGCCTAATGCCTGGAGGCAGCCAATGGTGTATATCTCTAAGCATTCAGGCTGCATGAGGAGCTAATATCTAGACAGGATGAACTCTTGGATGAGGCTCAGCTCCGGGTCTGATCTTTAGAAAATGCTCAGTTAACATTAACCATTATTCCAATGCACACTTCCTAAAACAAGCACAAGACAGACAAAACTGGCTTCAGGCCACCCAGCCCTGGGTAGGACAGTCCCTGTGAGTGCGAGCTAAACTGGAAGGCCTGGACTAGGCAGTTTCTTCAGATGGCAATATCGGAGGGGAGTGGGGGAACACAGAGCTTAGGAAACCGGTGCCTGTGACTCCCTGTCTCTCTCCTAATTAATAGCTGAACCAGACCGCCTGCAGTCCAAAGCTCTGCCCAGTCAGGGCATTCTCGAGTTCCCTGCAAAGTCCCTCAGAGAGTTTAGGAATCCTGAGCTTGCAAACAGGCAAGCCCTGAGGTTGCGATGTCCGCCAATGAAAGCCCACGGTGATGATGTAATGCTTAACTTCTACCGTCATTGGATGCCCGTGGTGCTACCCTAGACACTCTTCTGTCACCACAGAAGGCTTTGCCGCAGAGTCGGAAGTCGAGGGGTGGCTGATTCAGGAGCCAGTGACCCCTCCTTCAAGAGAGCCAGACTTTCTGCCTTCACCGAGGTCACAGCTCCCAGGAGAGCTGAGAGAGGCGGTTCTGAGCACCTGCTGGGGCAGAGCTGCTCCTCATATGCAGGGAGAAAGAAACTAGGAGAGCCCAGGGGAGACAGGTGGTGGCAAAGCCTGACGCCCTAGGAGGGAAGCAAAAATAAAGCTTGCCATTATTACAATACCCATGGCCCGTGGTAGATCTCTGGGATAAGTAATTTCCTAAATGTGGATTTGCCTTGGACCACTGTACTTAAAAAAAAAAAAAAAAAAAGTAAAGCCATTCAAAAGGCCAGGGACAGAAGTAGATTTTCTTTCTCACAAGGGAAGGCCTAGCTCCCTACCCCATCCCACCCCACCCCAGCCTGACCCCCCCCCCCCCGTTTCCACCCTATCTGAGAGTCCTGCTGCTTATCCAGGTTACTGATGGGGAAATTGAGGGCCTGATTCCTGACTGCCTGGTGTCAATGCCAGTGTCCTTCAGCTCACACGGGTAAAGGCTGAAAGTGACATGGGCTGACCTAGGCTTGGGAAGCTGCAGGAGCGGCTTGAGCTGGGGAAACTTGCAAGGGGCGGTGGCTGGGTGGAGGAAGAAGGGCCTGCCTTGCAAAGCCACTTCTGCCTGAAGGCCAGAAGTTCCAAGCGCTAATGGGAGGCAGTCCACCTGGGAGCTCAGGTAGCATTTCCTAAGACAACACACACACACATAGAGCAGCCAACACACCTCAAGTTCTCCTTCATGCAGGGTCTTCTTCCTAGCTTCACAGAACCCTGGGCCCCCAATTTGGGTCTGACTGGGTGGGCTCTCTCAACCCCTATTTGTGTCCCTGCACAGGAGGGGGTCCCACTGAGCCCACAGGTCTGAACTGAGGGCATCTTCATACTGTTTGAAAGACTCGCCCTCTGGCCACACACCAGCCATAGAATCTGGACATGGTCTTATACCTCTTGGATCCTTCCAGCACCTTCCTAAGCAGGTGCCCAGGACCTGTAGCATTCAATAGGCAGCCGGCAGAGGAGGACTCCTTCCCTTTTTAGATACAAGCTTTCAAGAGATGAGCACACCGCTCAGAAGTACAGACTGGGAGCTGTGACTGGACCTTGACACTTTTCTACTAACTCGCTGTGCCCTGCTTGCCTAGGAAAGTCCTTGAAGTCAGAGGGAAGATCATGCTTGAACATTCCAACTTAGGACGGTGGTGTCAGGTTGGGGACTGGCTCTGCCCTTAGATGCCCATGTCCCTCACCACCAAAGAGGGATGGCAGAGATGGGGAGCTTGACATCAGAAAGTGAGGAGGTGCCAGGGGAAGCAGTTCTGGTGTATGATGGGATACCTGGCCTGTGGTTCGTCTGAGCCTGCGAACACACTGCATATGCAAAGAATGATTTCCCTCTAGCCTCATGTTCCCCGTCCCTCAAGAAGTCAGATCAGAACGTTCAGGGCATATTTCAGAGCCAGCACTGGTGACCTCTCCAGAGAAGAGAGCACTTCTGAGCCCTGATTCCATCTTCCTGGGCCATCAAAGGCCCCACTAAACCCTACATAGACTATTAGAAACAGAAAGTTATTAAATTCAGGTGGCCAACACACAGTAGGGACACAGAGAACCAAAGGGAGGTACCCAGAGTCACATCCCCAGGAGGCACTGGCTCAAAGAGGTCAGAAGCAGGTTTCAGATGTTTCCAGAAGTTCTTGCATTTCCTAACACCCCAACCCCACCTCCAGCAACCAATACAAAGGCCTAGGAGCCTCCCTCACTGGCAGGATTCCCCTTGATGCAAGAGCTCACTCAGCCTCATAGAATCCTGGCCCTCCAACTTGCTTCTGACTGGGTGCATTCCTACACAGCCCCTGTTGGTGTTCCTGTACATGAACCAAGGAAACACCATTCAGTGAGAGGATTACTAGAACCTACTGGGGCTGCAGAATTGGTTTTTGATAGCAAATAATAAAAAAGAAAATAAGAAGATAATAAAACACCCTTCCCCAGGTGAACGTATTTGGCAGTGAACTCCGCAGACACCCAACCTGCAATCTAGTAATGAGATCTTCATTGAATCTGTCACCTGACAGCCAGTCCAGCCAACATTTTGGGGTTGCCCTCCATCTACTTTGAACCAGAGATATGGATGCTCATTCCCTGACACTGAACAGTCCCATAGTTCCCATCCTTAGAGGGTTTCTCTTTCCTTTCCCTCTGCCTTCATCCAGCTTTCATCAGTTGTCTGTTGTCAATCACAGTAGTGCTATACAACACACCACAGAGTGCTGTGGCTTAAGGATGCTTTTCCTTTTGTGGGACAGTTTTCATTCTGGCTGGTCCCACTCAGGCATCTGTGGCTAACTGGCAGATCATGTGTGGGCTAGACTGTCAGGTGTCTGGAGCTTTGGTTGCAACATCTGGGTCGACTAGGCTTGCACTCTCTGAAAAGAAAGCCAGCTGCAATTCGAGAGCCTCTTACCACGTGGGCTTGGGGCTACTCACCATCACTTCGGCTGGCATGGCAAGTACCAAGGCCATCCCAGCAAGTACCAAGGCCATCCCAGCAAGTATCAAGGCCATCCCAAGGCATAAAGCTGGAAGGAGCTTCAGAGCTCTGTTACAAAGGGAATGGATTGAGGGAGGTGCCTGGTGGAGCCATCAAATAGTCAAAGTATGGAAAACACTATCTCTGATTGTTGATGTGCTTACTAATCTCTCTCTCTCTCTCTCTCTCTCTCTCTCTCTCTCTCTCTCTCTGTGTGTGTGTGTGTGTGTGTGTGTGTATTGTATTAATAATAGAGGTGCATACTCTGCCACTCAAGTACTCTGAGACTGTATTATCCTATTGGCTAAAACAGGTCACATGGCTAGATCGGATATGGATGAGGAAACACCTCTCACTAAGAAGGAATTGTAAAGTTCTATGGCAAAGATCATGGACATAGGGAGAGGTAAGGAATTGAGTCCATTCATCTCATCAATTTATACATCCCATGTTCACAATCCCTTTTATCCAGGCTCTTTCCACTTGCTAAGCATTCCCATCACAGGTTCAGCTACATCTCTAAAGTAAACAGTGGCACCAAGCTCAGAAGCCACTATTTCATGCTCTGCATCAGGACCAACTGCAGCTCTTCTTGATGCAGACTCCTATGGACAAGTCATCCATTCCCCACACCTCCAGCATGCGTGCCCTACTAAGGAAAGGACAGGGCAGCCACAAAAATCACTAGCACTGAGCTGGGGAAAAGGAGGATGCTCTAACAGCCAGCCTGCAGCGATTCTGAAATCCTGCTGTGAAGATGTTTCTAGCTACTGTGCCTGGGTGTGAAGACTTTTTCCAGTCCCAAGATCTACTGCACAGCCATTCTCCACGTCACCTGCCTCTTGAGGTATCTTCCCTTTTCTGCCATCCTCCCTGCCACTGCTTATATGCTGTAAAATACGTCCTTTGAGCTGCTACCTAGACAAGGTCATTTTATACTTTAAACTTCATGAAGTCATTCAGTTGCTTGTGATAACACAGCTTCCTAAACATTCCTTACGTGATTGAGTCCATTGCATGTCATGTGTCAAAAGACATCAAAAACAGTTCCAACTTTTCAACCCTCTTTCTAATAAGCGTTTGCAAACTGGAGAGCTGATTTTCTGAGTTTATGTGTGTTCATAGCACCTTATTAAAGCTCTTTAGCTTCAAGTTGTCTGATAGTTTCAACGTTCTGCCTTGAAACCTCTTTGCACAAGAACAGGGCTGTTGTGGGATATATTGATTGCTCTCTGGCTCTCAAGATTATCAATAAATTTTACTATGAATCAAAGGGTGGGGGCGCTAGCTACTAGTGAACCAAAATTAACCATAGAGGTTTTGGAGGACCAAGGACATATAGAGAGACACAGGAAATAGTGGTATGGGGCCTAGAAAGATCAAGGAAGGAGAGGAGAGAGAGGAAGTCACTGGTTGTTTTTCCTCCACTTCTCTAGTCATTCAGGTTCTTACTCCATATCTGACTTCTGAGTTTCTATTGATAAAGAATAATTAGGTAAACGCTTCACAGGGGTTCATTGGATATATGTTGTATTTCCCCAGTTACTATGGCCAACAGTTCTACCAAATGACTCACCACTGTGTAACATGGCTGCCATTTTTTTCCTGGTCTCTTGCAACTTATTTTTTCAGCCTAGCTGATTTATTGATCCACTATTGCTGCATGATAAAATAATCACCTCGGTGTTTTAAAATAGCAATCATTTGTTATTTCTCACTTACTTTGGATTAGCCAACTCCTGGCTGATCTTGCCCGCTTTTGCTGGTTTGGTTAATATATGATCTAGGTTAGCTCAGCCATGGCTATGTTCCCCAAGTCCTCATCTCCCTCTAGGCCCAGCAGGCCCCCTTGGGTGTGCCTACCTGAACACACTGACGATAGATAGCACAGAGCACAAACCCAGCAAGCTCTTCTCAAGCCTGCTGAAGCCATGTCTATTCATCCCATTGCTCAAAATGTGTGTCTGAGACCAAAATGCAGGGCTAATGGTAGATAATGTGGAGTATGGCAGTACTTGCCTACAATCCTAGCACTCATGATGCTGAGGCAGGGGATCTCAAGTTCAAGGCCAACTTGAACTACATGGTGAGACCCTGTCTCAAAAACACAAAACAAACAGACAAACAAAACACAGCAAAGAGATAGCAAAGGGCCCCTCCTCCATGGTAACCAAGGAACTAAAGTTACAGGACACAAGTTGTGGACCCAGAAAATGGTAACTAAGGGGCCATCCTTGTGGCCTGTGGCTGTTGACAAAGCAAACATTTACACCTGCTCTCTTCCTGGATAGCCTTATACACTGGGAGGGTTTCCTCATCCCTTAGAAGAGCAATCTGATGCTCAGAGGCTTACTTCCTCAAGATGACAACAGCTAAGCTAAAGAATGTCAGAGACCACGTTTGAACCTAAGCCCTGTTTGAACCCATGTCCAGCACTTATAAAGTACTCCACAGTAGCCTTCCAAATCTGCTGGTTCCATACTCACAGATCCCATCCCATGGATTGAAAATACTTGGCAGGGAAAGTTGTGCCTGTATGAGATACCTAGACTTGTCCCTGTCTTTATTGACTAAACTGGATAAAACAAATACCTTGCATCGGATACATCCGTACACATGTCCAGTGCCAATGCAACATCATTTTATATATGGAACCTGAGCATCTTCAGGTTTTGTAATTTGTGGGGGTCATAGACCCAATCACCCATGAATTCGACGGTACATAAAATGGAAGACAATCATTCCTGTGACGGTCGTTTCCATGGGGTTCTTGAGTTGAAGACGTTAAAAGCACACCCTTGATTGGGGGTGAACTGTGCAGCTCACAGAATGGAAGAGGCAAAGGGAGAAATGGGCTCTGGGGGAACACAGCTGCGAGACCGACTCAGGCAGCTTTGTCTCTCAGCCTCAGAGTCAAGCTCCTAGGGAGTCTGATTGGCTCAGCGTGAAGCATAGTGCCCACCCACTGGGTAGGGCTTGGTAATTGGCAGGCCAACCCAGAGCTGAGGGGAAGGACTCTTAAAAGACGTGTTGAGTGACAGCATCACAGAAAGGAGGGGGTGGGGCTGGTTTGGGGAGGAGTGTTCATTTCCTTCCGGGAAGCTGTGGGGTAGATGCAGAGTCCGACTAGCACTCTACCACTGAGCTAAATCCCCAACCCCGAGTCCGACTACCTTATGTTTTCACATTACCACTTCCTTACACTGGCAAGTAAGGTTCTATATATACCTCTCTGTGCCTCGGTGTCCCCATTGGTAAAGTGTTCCCGTGCCATTACACAACTAGCTCGCTGGGTGCTTGTGTGGGAGAGACAACTCTCACTCTCGTCACAGACGTTGCAATGGACATTGTAGGCGCGATGGCCGTTCTGTTTGCACTCTGTTCGCATCATAGCTTTAAGGGAGCTGAGACAGCAGAGTGATGTTCTCCCTAGAGACACAGCCCAGGTGTCCAAGTGGAGCCCTGCTGGGCTGAGACAGCTGAGCCCCATGCTGGGCTGTGTCCTGGCCTGGAGATGCACAGAGGCTGCCAGGCCGGCCATGCTCCTGTGCCCTGAGTTTAATGGAGGAACTGAGAACTTAGAGAATGCAGGGCTGGTGAGATGCCCTCTCAGGGAGGGCCTTTGGAGAATGGAACAAGTGCTTACTCATGTCTCAGAGTCCTGAGTTTGTTGACATGCCACTTGGGGGCCTTCTGGGTGCCTGCCTTTGACCTCTGGGTCATGGTTTCCTCAGGTAGAGCAGCATGGGGAAGCCCTCCCATCACCGGACACTGCTTCAGCAGATGCGATCCAAGCATCCTCGATACATGCACTTGACAAGCTACCCAAGCTTAGTTTCACCCTCTGTCTAGGAGGCTGCCCAAGGGATTCCACCTGCTTCAGAACTCCACGGCCCTGCCACACAGAGCCCAGCCCCAGAGCGGGCGCCAAGTCTACCCCTGTCTGCTCCAAGGCCTCGTTTCAGACAATGTCCAGGCGACCCTAGGATGCCTCTTTGCTTTTCTGCATGAGTAGACACCAGGGTTCAGGGAAACCAAAGCTTCAGATACTCAATTCTGTTTAATGAACCCTATAGTATGACAACTCACAATGACAGGAAAGGGTGAATGGGGCCAGAGTTCGAGTCTCTGCCCTGGCATTTCTGGTCAGGAGGATCAGGGCAGGAGGATCGTGATGGGGGGGGGGCGGGGTTGAGTGGTCAGAGGATGAGGTGGGCTCATTTCACAGGATACTGTCACTGTACAGCCCTCTCTGTCCCAGAGATGCAGGAAGAACAGGGCAGCTTCTCCCAGCCCTGGCTCCCAGCAGCGCTCCGTAGTCCACCAGCAGGTTGCGCTCCCAGGCTGGCTGTCCACTCATAATCTCATGATCTCCAGGAAGGAAATCGGGTTAGCCTGGCAGGCTCATCTTTTACAAAGCTGGCTTTTTTTTTTTTTTTTTTTTTTTTTGGTTCTGTTGCCTTGGATGACACCAGACTGCAATGAAGGAATAAGGAAGGAATATCCTGATGGAAATAGACTCCAGATCTCACAGTTCCTTGTTTCTTAACCTCCCACGAAAAGGAAAAAAAAAAAAAAATAGGCAGGGCAGTCAAATAGGGTTCAAATCCTAGCTCTAGCACTGAGTGACTCCAAGCCTGTCATTCAGCCTCACCGTGACTCTGTTTCCCCAACTGTGTAAAGGAAACAGTGATACTCCATTAGGGGGGAGGGGCTGTTTTGTTTCCGTTTTGGTTTTTTGAAACGGGGTTTCCTCTGTGTAGCTCTGGCTGTCCTGGAACTCACTCTGTAGACCACACTGACCGTAAACTCACAGAGATCCACCTGCCTCTGCCTCCCAAGTGGTGGGACTAAGGGCATGTGTCACCACCACCTATAATTCCATCAGATGTTGTCTCAAGAGAGTTAGCACGTGGGGTGCTTAGGGAAGTACCTGCACACCTGGAGGGCTGCCAGCTTCCAGCCCTGAGCTGGCTTCTTTGCTGGAGTCTGTAGTATTCCTAGGGAAAAGCACTGTGCCATCCCGGAAGGGGCCAAGGGAGTCTACAATGAGCGCTTCAGAGGACTGTCCCCCAGGCCAGGGGCTGTACCAGGCTCTTCACAGCCCTGTCTCCTTCCCAAGCACTCTGCCCCTGAGCTGTGTTTCTAAAACGCCCAGTTTGTTAGTTTCTGGTTTTGTTTTGCTTCGGTTTTCCCCTAACCTGCCCGGTCCATACACTTCAGCCTCTGCCAAGCCAAACTCTTCAGACTTCAGACAATCCTGTTTCCTCCTTCCCTCACTGCCTCTGTCTAGCCCAGCAACACCTCTCCTCCCAAGTCTCACCCTCCAGGAATGTGACAGGATGTGACCACCTTCACAGGGCTCCCTCAGATGGTATGAGGAAATCACTCCAGGCAGCTGTTGAAGATGACTGGACAGCGTTTCCAGGTTGAGCATCCAAGGTTGAGAGGCTGAGCGAACACAGAGCAACATGAATGAATGAATGGATCTCCAGGCAGGAGCAGAGTCTACTCTGGGACTTCCAGCTGTCACAAAAGGCCACAATTTTATAAAAATTAACATATTTTAAATATGTGTCTATGTGGTTTTGTTATGACATTTTCATACATATATGTGCATTTTGATCTTCATCTATATTGTATTGTGATCATATACGCCCTCGTTGCTCTCTTATGCCCCCCCACTCCTATTGATACCCTTCCTTTCCCAACTCCTCCTATTTTCATCTTTTGCTGTGCTACCCTGTGAGTTTAACTGGAGTTGTGTAGCTGAGCCTCAGTGAGGAATATTTTCAGGAGCATTGGCAGTACACTAGTGGTTACACCACTGAAGAAAATACCCCCCCCCCGTTTCCCCGGCAACCATTAACTGCCAATAGCAGTTCAGAAAGGCATGAGGGCTTAGGAGCCCACCCCCATCCACAGCAGAAGGTTAGTCAGCCCAATCACGCGAAGGGCTTGTACAGCCAATCACGGTTCTTATGTGATGTTTGTGTCAGCCTTGTGAGTGAGAACGTAGGAAAAGAAAATAACTTTTTCTTCAAGAAGAAATTCAGAAAAGCATTGTTTGTGGCATCTTAGTCTAAAAATGTTGGTCTGGAAGGTGAGGCTTCAGGCTCACCTTGTATATGGACGTATGTGCGTAATGAGGTTTCTATCTGGCAGAACACACATTTGACAGTGGTCCCGTGAGATTGTAAGGAAGCTCAAGAATTTCTGGGCTTAGCAGCATCAGTGTCGTAATGTCTCATCACAAGATGTTGCTTGTATCCTTAGAGATGCTGGTAGGGAGAAACTCACACCACATGTAAGAGTCATATGGAAGCATAGAACATCCAATTACAGCCAAGACAAAGTATATAAAATAGTGACGGTAAATCGCTATGTTAATGGTTTATATATTTACTCTACTTTCTTATTATTATTTTAGAATATGCTATTATCAATTTTAAAAAAAAGGCAAAACAAGCCAGGCGTTGGTGGCACACATCTTTAATCCCAGCACTTGGGAAGCACGGGCAGACAGATCTCTGTGAGTTTGAGGCCAGCCTAGTCTACAGAGCAAGTTTCAGGACAGCCAATGCTGCACTAAGAAACTGTGTCAGAGAGAGAGGGAGAGATAGATAGATAGATAGATAGATAGATAGATAGATAGATAGATGAGAGAGAGAGAGGGAGAGAGAGAGAGAGAGAAGAAAACCAACACAAACAAGTTTAGAGCTGATGAGATGCTTCAGTGGGGTAAAGGTGCTGGCCTCTAGACCTGATGACCTGAGTTCCATCCACATGCGAGAAACCGACTCCTGGAGTTGTCCTCTTGTCCTCCATTAGTGCACCATGTCAGGTGCGTGTCCCCTAAAGCCAACAGATGAGTTAATAAGTAACCATGATTTTAAAAAGAAGCAAGTGCGCTATGAGCCAGTGAGCCGCACTATGCTGGCAGCAGCAGGGTTCTCGCTGGTCATGTTTACTGCGTCTCTAGATTGCATCATTCTCTCTTGGGCTTGGTTTAATTTCATGTTTTGTTCATCATGGCCCTAGGAGCAGTGGATTATCACACACACACACACACACACACACACACACACACACACCCTGAGAAGCAGGGAGGGAAGGAGGGGGAGAGGGATGTTGGAACATCACACACACACCGTACAGCCAAGATATATGATCGCTTATCTTATGACATCTAGGAGGTTTGTAAGTATACTCTGTGACATTTATACAGTGACATCAATTATATAACATAAAATTTCTCAGGACATGCCTTGTCACTAAGGCCCATGTGGCCATTAAGTAAAGAAACTGAGAATAACTAGCCCATTGCTATAGTTTGGTTCTACAAAGTTCCTCAAAGGTCCAAAAGCAAATCCTTGGTTGGCAAGCTTTGGCCCTATTGGGAGTTGGAACTTTTAGGAAATGGGACCTGGTAAAAGCATGCTAGGTCACTTGGGACCTAGTCTGGAAGCAGTTTCTGGGGCCTCGGCCCCTTCCTGTCTCTTTTGCAGCTTTCTTGGAGACCTGCCTCAGTGCTGTCCCAAAGCAAACTGTTGTGAACGGAAACCTCTGAAACTATGAACCAAAACAAGGCTTTCTTCTTTTTAAGTTGAACAACTCGGATATTTTGTCACCGTAAGGAATGGTTGATGAGCACAAGAAATGCTGAATAAAAGGACACGTGTTGTTTGGGGCTGGGTAGCACCTCCTTACAGCTTTTCTCTCCGAATGGCACCCTTGTGTGCTTTGAGGGAATTACTCCTCCATGTGTATAGTTGCAAGGAAGAGTGATTGCAGGTGCAGTGCTCCTGGATCAGGCTCCTTGCCTGGAGTCTATGAACTTGGCCCAACCACATGGACCATCTCCTGGGTTCTCAGTCCACGAGGGTGGCCATGGAGGTCGCCACCTTCAGTTCACCGCTGGGCAGTGAAGGGAGAGGGTGGCTTCACACCCCACTCTGCAGTAACCAGTTAAATGTCTTTTAATGGGTCGCTCAAGCTCTCCAGGGCTCCACCCCCACACACACACACACACCCCCGCTCCTCCCGGAAGACAGTCAAGCTTTGAGTAAATGATGCTGGATACAGCGCCACATACTTTAGGGATCCATAGACAGGCCCTTCAGAAACAGGCAGTGTTTATGACTTGGGGTAAATACATACTGGCATAATTTGTTTTTCGAAAGGAAATGAGACCTGGCACAGCAGTCCGCAGCTACTCAGCAGGTGGGTCAGGAGTGTCACCTGAGCCCAAGAATTTGATGCGAGCCTATGTAACACTGTGAGACTCCCCCATCCTGAAAAGATTAAATAAAAACCAGCAATAAAATTATCTTCATAAGACCTAGAGTAGTCAACAGGGAGTATGCATGGGAAGGGCTAAGGAGCCAGTACCTCTCTGTCATTCTACATTGACCTAGGCTGTGGGTCGCATGGGTGTTGATGATTATACCACACTTGTAATTACCGACAACTCCTTGTGTGTGAGTATACACGGACATATGTGTAGAAGCCAGACATAATTCCTCAGTTGTATCCCACTTTGATTTTGTGGGTTTTTTTTTTCCTTTTTTATGAAGCAGATTAGGGGATTAAGAAATATATATATTGAAAAAAATTAGTAATTTATGTGTATGTGTGTGAGCCATTGTATGTGTATAATTGTATGTGTGCATGAGCCCACGGACATCAGAAGAGAGCGTCGAATCCTCTAGAGCCGGAGTTCTAGGCAGTCGTCAACCACCATGTGGGTGCTGAGAACTGAACCTGGCCTCTCTGCAGGAGCAGTAAGTGCTCTTACTGCTGAACCATTTCCCTAGTCCTAATATAGACTGGCACACAGGAATTAAGACAAAGAGAGGCATTCAGAAGAAAGCAAGATACACCCCAAAACACAGTGTCTCAGAACGTTAAGGCGTACCCAAGTGTGGGTAAAGGCTGCTCAAGGGAGAGTCTGCACACCTTGGTTTTTGGAGACAGGGCCTCTTGCTAACCCAGGGCTTGCCAGCCAGTGAGCTCTAAGAATCCTCCTGCCACCACCTCCCCAGTGCTGACATTGCATACTAGAAGTTTTTACATGTGTTGTGGGGATCCCATTCAAGTCCGCATATTGGAATGCCAAACACTTCACTGACCTGCCCCCTCAGCCTGTCACTCATAACCCTTCATATTATGTCTTTTCCATGGGTCTGCTCTGAGAATAATGGATGGGATGGCAGAGGGTTTAAAGAGTCTTGTAAACGGTGACTGCTGTCCACTGTTTTAAAAAAAAAAAATCAATAATGACAACGAAAGGCTTCCGCAGTCAGTCTGACTGGCACACAGTTCCCTTCTGTGGGGCATATTCTGACGCAAGGGACTCAGGGCCATGATCGGGACTCAGGGCCATGATCGGGCCTCTAGGCCAGAGGAGAGCAGTAGACAGAGACAGTACACAGTGGCATCTAATGATGATGGCACCACAAGGCAAAGAAAGGCTTCCTTTTAAATCTAAGAGGAGCCGCTTCAGAGAGCAACCCTCATCTCCAGACCAACCTCAAGCAGCCCCCCTGAGAAGTCTCCAATTGTCAGAACCACAGAAACATCTGACATTTATAACCCTTTAAGAAATGACCGCAAGTTTTGCATCACATGACAAGGAACATGCGTGGAGGAGCCACATACTATGAATTGAGGGTGGCTTTTAAACTCTGTGCCCCAGAAAGAGCTTCAGGGAGATGTGGCCTTGAGTTAGGCTATGGGATCTGGTGTGTGTTCTAACACCCACCTATTGGGGCTCATGAATAATCTCTTCCTGTCTTTTTTCTTTAGAATCATAATCCAGATTGGACACGGTAGAAAAGACCAATCTTATCTAGCCTACCTTGTCTCATCTTATGAAGGAGAGAACTGAGGCCCAAGAAGGCAGTACCTACCTAGCCTTTCTTCTCACCTTCGACCCCTCCCCTTCTCCAGCTGGCAAGGTTGGGGCCCAGGGATATGTGGGGGTCAGCTGGGACCTGAGAATCTGCAGTGTAGGGAATCAAGATCCCACAAGCCATTTCCTCTTCCTCTCCTTCTTCTCCTTCTTTTTGCTGTTTTTTTCAAGACAGGGTTTCTTTGTAGCTTTTAGAGCCTGTCTTGGAACTCGCTCTATAGACCAGACTGCCCTCGAACTCAGAGACCCGCCTGCCTCTGCCTCCCAAGTGCTGGGATTAAAGGCGTGCGCCACCAACACCCCCGACTTTCCTCTGCTTCTTGACTCCATCTTTGACTGGAAAACAAAAAACCTCTGACTGTTTTCCTCATGCCCACAGCTCCATCCGGATGCGCGCAGCCTCGAGTAGTACAGGCTTTCTGATGTCCTTAAAGAATGTGCACACACCTTCCCCAGCTCACATCCCTGCCAGCCTCTCTCCAAAACCCTAAGAACTGGGTGGGGAAAAACACTGGCTTGCTGCTACTGCAGAAGGAGCAAAGATTCGGGCTCAGATAGTGCAGCTCTCCAGCGAGCAGCTCTTTGTCTGCTCCTCACCTCAGCAAATGCGACCTTATTTCCCTCCGCATAAACTGCCTCCTCTTGGAGCCAACAGGAACTCTGCAAGCAGTCCTGTTCCCAAGGCTGGTGATTTGCCAGACATTCGCAGTGTCTAAGCTACGCCAGCCAGCTTCGCTTTGTTCCAGGAGAGGGGACCGGCTTGTCTGGTGGCAATTCAGAGGACCTGAGGCAGCCAGGGTGAGGGGCTGAGCTCTGAGGTGTGCCTGTATCCTCCTGCCTCACTCAGGCTAATGAGAGCTCTGGCTTGCCATGAGGGTGGCATTTCTCTGTCTCTTTCCATTTCGTTCTTTCTCTTGTGTTCCAGAACAAGAAAGAATCACAGTGGGAAGACAGAAGTCTGTGTTGCCAGATTTTTTAGAAGCTTCAAGTTTTTCCAAAGACCATGGAGACCCTCCACCTCTAAGAACCAAAGGGAAAGGCCACTGGAGTTTGTGGACCTGTAATTTGCCCCCAGCCCTGGCATGAAGCCACAACATGATAATCAGATCCATCCTTGTGAAGGACCATACCTGGGCCCCGGTTTCAGTTTAAAGACTGGATAACTTTGTTTCCCTCTCCCAGGGCTCGTTGTTTGTCCCAGCAGATGGATCCACTCCATGCTGTGATCTGCAGAAACAGGACCAGATGCAAAATGTCAGAGTCTGATGCAAGAGACAAATGTGGGGGCCTTCTCCGAAAGTTACTGTCATTTTCAAGATGGTAACAGGGCTAAATGTGAGTCCTTCTGTGTTGGCTGTCCAGGTTTGTATACCTGTGAAGTTTATCTTGGGAGAAGACATTATTCATTCATTCAGCAAACAACGAGCTCAAGCCACACAGCCACCAAATAAACGCCAAGTATATCACAGATCTGGTAAACAGTGGATGCTCAGTAAGTGATGCTGTGTGTGTATGTGTGTGTATGTGTGTGTGCATGTACAGGTGTACATGCCAGTACACATAGACATGGAAGCTAGAGGAGGCACTGCCCTCCTCTGTTCCATCCCTTCATCCTTCTAAACCAGGATGCCACGGCGTCATGTACGATGCACAGTACCATGCTCCGAGTACCCTACGAGGTGCAGAGAGCTGAGGCTAGTAAGCCAGCTCACCACGGTTCATGCTCAGCTCTTGAGAACTTGTCCCCTTAAGCCTCTCTGGTGGGTTCCCAGAATGGATAGAGACTCGAGCCTCTGCCTCAACCCCCAAATCCACCAAGTCCAGCTTAAGCCAACCCTAAAAAGTGACATGAAGGCAAGTCTTCATGTGGAGAGGTGCCTGGTCCCCAGGGCTATAAGTGTTGAGGTTCCCCAGTCAACACTGGGGATCTCACTTGTAGGTGCCCATAAAGATGGCTGCACTCCATCTTGGCACAAGGACAGAGTTCAAAGCTGTCAGCAAGTCACAAGACCTAAAGGTCAAAGGTGTGGCTGCAGAAGAATGTTTCAGCCATCTTAGTTTAAATAACAGACCTGAATCTGAGATATGGCTACTCCTGACCTCGAGGCTAGGGAACAAGAAGTTGGAGCTAAGGTGTGGTTACTGAACCCCTGGAATAAGTGAGGAAGAAGAGTCTGTTCCATACACATGATACTGTGTTCCCCTTTTTGGTTATGGTATTATAAGAGTGTCGAAAAATAAACTCTGGCATTTCAGTATTGACTGATCTGCCCTCCTGCCCTTTATTCTCTCTCTCTCTCTCTCTCTCTCTCTCTCTCTCTCTCTCTCTCTCTCTCTCTCTCTCAGCCTTTTCCTCATCCACACTCCCCCACTCAGGTACGCACTTGGGGCCGATTGGCTGTCTCTGGGTTGCAGCCCGGCAAAGACCGCTCCCGACACTCACTATTATTCTATATGCACACCCATGCAGTGCTGGGGGGGGGGGCAGGGAGGACATTCCCACCAGTTCCTGTGGCCTGCCCAAGGGTAGGCACAACCTTAATCAAGACTTCATTAGAAGAAGGAAAAAGGGAGATATCCAGTCACAGCTTTTTAGCCTCAGGGCACAGCACAAGGAGCCGTTTATTCCCAGCTCTCACCTCCCCTACCCTCCGGACCCCCCACCATGCAGGAGAGGAGCCTCCTGGGAGCTGAGAGAGCCATTAGCCTTTTCCCAGAGGACTCAAGTCTAAATTAGAAGCCTCCTGCCTCTCTTATTTTCTTGCCACCCACATTCATTGATTGTTGACGTTTCCACCTTTTTGTTTATGTTCAGACAGGGTGTTTCTGTGTAGACCAGGCTGGCCTTGAACTCACAAAGAGCCGCCTTAATGATTTTAAAGGCGTGAGCTACTGCCCAGGTGACATTTCCATCTTAATCTCAGAGAAGAAACATCTGGGTTTGGGTCATAAGATTCCCATCCTGGCCTAGGGAAACAGCTTGGCGGAGAAAGGTCTTGCCTTGCAAGCACAAATACCTGAGTTTGACCCTCATGTTAGAAATCTGAGTGTTAGCCGGGCAGTGTTGGCACAAGCCTTTAATCCCAGCACTCGGGAAGCAGAGGCAGGAGGATCTCTGTGAGTTCGAGGCCAGCCTGGTCTACAAAGCTACAGAGAAATCCTGTCTCAGGGGGGAAAAAGAAAGAAATCTGAGTGTTGCTGGGCAGTGGTGGCATAGGCCTTTAATGCCAGCATTTGGGAGGCAGAGGCAGGCAGATCTCTGTGGTGATATCTTGCTGCACAAATAAAGCCTGCCTGAAGATCAGAGGATAGAGCTTGTCACTAGCTAACCATAAAGGTCTGGAGGTTTGTACAGACAGACAAAAAGTGAGATGGCTGGGCACAGAAAGAAACAGGAACTTGCTCTTCTGTCCACTGAGACGCTAAGGAGGTAAGGTTTTGTTATGGCTTGTTCCCTTTTCTCTCTGATCTCTCAGCATTTTCCTCTGTATCTAACTCCAGGTGTTTATTAGTGGCAAGCTCCATTCTCTGATCTTTAGACAGGCTTTATTTTTACAAACAAGACATCACCACACTCCGTGAGTTCAAGGCCGGCAGAGTCTACAAAGTGAGTTTCAGGACAGCCAGGAGGACTGTTACACAGAGAAACTCTGTCTTGAGAAACAAAAAGAAATCTGAGTGTGGTTGCATACACTTAAAATCCCGGTGCTGGGTGGGGGGAGATCAGCAGATCCCTGGTGGAGATCAGCAGATCCCTGGAGGGCCCCGGCTAGCCTATGTGTCCAGCTCCAGGCTGATGAGAAACTGTTTCAAAAACCAAGGTGGAGAGGCAGGCTGGGGAAATGGCTTAATGGTTAAGAGTGTATACTGCTCCTGCAAAACCTGATTCCCAGCACCCACTGGGGAAGGCTCAAAGCCACCTGTAACTGCATCCCCAGGGAATCCAGCACCTCTGGCTTCCCAGGGCATCTGTACTCATGTGCACACATCCACACACAGACATACCCATAACTAAAGATAAAATCTTAAAAAAAAAAAAATGAGCAAGGTAGATAGTGCCTAAGGAACAATGTGTGAGGGTTAGGTTGTCCTCTGACCTCCACATCCAAGGTGCACACCACACACACACACACACACACACACACACACACACGTGCAACCCTACAAGCGTGAACAGCACGCTCAAGCGCACATGCACACCTTGTTTCTTGCCTGTGCAGTGATGCACCTGTGTGGCCTGTGCTTTATCACTTTACTTGCCCCTCTGACCCTCGGTTCCCCTCTGTCACATGGGGACAGTGTCAGCTTTCCCCCACAGAAACCTGGGAGGAGTGGGTGGACACCGGCAGGGGGTCGGGCGGGGGCAACTGTACATCTCTGTGTGTCACAGAGACACCCTACTGTAGCCTGTGGGGCCTTTCTGTGTAGCTGGCCGCTGCTCACAGCAGGGATGGAGGCACGAAGGCTTCCAGGGGCCGTTTCCTGCAGAGAAGTCTGCCACTGATGGCTGCCACCTCCTGCTCCAGGGAGAGAGGAGAGAGGATACATGACATAAAGGCTCACCCTGGAGCTTGCACAAGTCCACCGCTTCCCACATGGTTTTTTGCTTGATTGTTTGAGGTGAGGAAATTGGCAAGGAGATTGCAGCTGTGAATTCAGCACAGCCAGGCTCTGTTCTTGCTAATTAAAGGCCGGGTGGGGCGGGGCAGAGTGGTTAGAGTCTACAGGGAAAGGCCCAGCTCCCAGGGAAGCATAGGAAGAGACACGGTAGCCCCAAAGAGCCTGGAGTAGTTATAAAAATGGAGACAGAAAATTAATATTAATTCGATGTCAAAGAGGATGCAGGCTTACCCTTCAGGTAGGACCCATCCCAGCTGCTGCCTTCCCTGACGTTTACTTTTCTCTCTTTTTGTACATGTACTTATTCAGTGTGGAAGGGGGTTGTGCCATGTCATGGCACACTTGTGGAAGTCAGGGGACAGTTTGCAGGAGTTGGTTCAGTCCTTTCACCATGTGGGACCCAGGGATGGAAGGAACACAGCTTGTCGGGCTTGGCTGAAAGTGTGTTTACTTACTGTGTCATCTTCCAGCTCTACCTAATGTTTGTGGGGCAGGGTGAAGCCCCGGGGTATAGCAAGTTGATGACCTCAGCCAGGCCAGGGAGTCCAGCCCTCCTGGGCTGGTAAAAGAATGGGGGGGGGGCAACAAGTCCAGTACAGTGAGGCTCCTTCTCCAGTCTGGCCTCCACAGCCCCCTTGAGGCTTTTGTGAGTTCTTCCTTCCAGCAGTAGGTAGGGTTGGGGAAGCACAGGCTCAGAGATAGCACCCATCTAAGTAGGACTCTGATGCCTCCTGTCCCTACTACCTGGTGGCTTCCCAGCGGTAGACCCAATGCCACATACCTTGCTGGAGCAAGAGGTAGGCTCAGAGCTATAGAAACCCAGTTTTAAGCTTGTACAACTTAGGAGATTTTGAGGCTCTGTGGGGTTCCTGGCATGTTCACCTCCATGCAATGAGGTCCAGATCAGAACCTCAGTGTCCCCTGACTTGCCGACAGCTTCGACTCTGTCTACAAATGGGAGCAGGGTAGGCTCTCCTACCAAACCTGCCAGCCTGCCCTTCGCTGCTTGCTCCAGAACTAACACTGGCTCTGACAGCAGTCATCAGCTCACTCAGCAAACACACATGAACATAGTGTGTATCACTCATGTCCTTCACCAGACCACATACTTCTTGAGGGCAGGGACCAGATTTTCACAGTCATATGATCCGGAACAGGTTAGTCACACCCTCAAATCCTTGTTTTCCAGTTTCTTCATGGGAATGTTGGGAGAATAAATGGAAGAAATGAAGAGTTAAGCATGATTTCTGGAACCAAAAGGTGTTTAATAAATATTATTATTTTCTTCATCACTAACTGAAAAAAAGGTGTTCTTATTGTTATGTTACTGATTTCTATTATTGTTCATATCTTCAACACCCAACACTGTGCCAGACTCAAAAGAAAAAGGAAATCTAAAGAAATAAAATTGGAGGAATAGTGTCATCATCGGTCACCCTGCCTACAGAACTCCAGCTAAGTTTTTGCATCAGTCAGTTAATGTCACAATGTGCTATGTAACAAGCTACTTCCAAACACAAAGTATTCACAAAGCCAACATCTATTATTACTCAAAGGACTACAAGTCACCAGAAGTGAATCTCTTTCACAAAGGTGTCCACTATGAGGTTCAGCATAAAGGATCATCATAGAAAGTGGCTGATATGGAGATAGCTTTAGGATGAAGGCAAACAGTCTGTCATCACTTTTATGCTCTTACTATTGGTCAAAGCAAGCCACGGTCAAGAAGGCAAGAAATCTCTGCACCTGTAAGGCTGTGGCAGAGCACGGGTATTAATAAATAAACTGGGATCAGTCCACCCCATCTACCAAAACTCAGTCCGTGGTGGCTAGACAGAGGTTACTCCATCTCTGTTCCTCCAGGCTATGTCCCCAAAGAGTATATTTAGTAAGATCTTGGAGAGGGTGTGGATCGTTGGCATAAAATGAAATACAATTTTGAAGCATTTTGCAAGTATAAAACAAAGCTCGGTATAGCCAGGGATATTTGCAAATGTGTCCTCACAGAGCGTTTAGTTTCAAGAAGCAGAAAATTGAGCAAATTCTAGGATCTGGAGGTAAGAAGAAAGAAGCCAAGCCCATGAACTATTTTCCCAGAGTCGTTGGAGCCTCTGCCTCATCCTAACAATGTCCCTTTCTAGCAGCAAGCCCCTCCCCCCCCCAATTTTACTCCCCCAGTTCGGTTGGGGCAATCACTATGGAGATTTGGAAGCTCTCGAGGCTCCAGGCATCTCTGGATCCAAGCTCCATCTTTGGAGCTTGGGCCTCTGCACCCTGTGTGATGCAGGAAGGAAGGGCAGAGGAAACAGAGCTGTGGGCCGGGGGCGTGGAGGGAAATCTGTATTTGCTCCCTTTTCACAGCAAAGGCTGTTTACCTCCAAGCCTGTGTTTTTCACGGAAATGGAGACCAGCAAAGGAAAAACGCCCTTGTGAAACATTTCCATGAATTTATGTTGTTCATCTGGAGCGTCACAGGACTTCAAAGAGGCCTCTGGGGTTTTACATGACCAGGGACACAAGGCTGGCCTGCTAGGGGCTATTTAAGACCCTAACTACCTAGTAACTGGCCTGCTGGGTACCTCATGGAGAACAGCAACCACGTGAGGTAACTGATACCATCCTGGGCTTTCAGTGCCTAGGGCAGGTACACATGCCCACCCCAAACACATTCAGACCTCTCTCATCAGAGAAATAAGTATGGAAACACACAGGCTGTGGGGGGCACAGGACCAGAAGACCCTGGGCAAGTCACTGAAAATCTCTGAGATTCGAGGTTGTGTTCCTACTGTGATAAAAACCTTGGACCTTTCAGGATTGTTGTTGAGACTCAGTGAGGAAATGAGGATCATTTTATTTTCTTTATAAATGATACAGGACCTGGGCATGGGCATCCTTTGGTATGGCTTCTTGGCTGAGATGTTCCATGGGATAAGAATAGTGCTGGGCCAGGTGTTGTACCCACTTTTAATTCTAGCACTGAGGAGGCAGAGCTGAGTAGATCTCTGTGAGTTCAAGGCCAGCCAGATTACTTAATGAGTTCCAGGCCATTTGGGGCGACATAGTGAGACCCTATCTCGAAAGAACAGAAAGCTACTGAATGAAGCAAAAGGCTGATCAGTGAGGTTCATGAACCACTGAGGTGAAGGGACCATAAGAGACCTGGATAGTCAGGGCAAATACACGGGAGAAGATGCCTGAGGGAGAGGGAGAATGGAAATAAATAGCACAGACACATGCATGCCATACAGTCTCCTGTGACTGTAGCAATCTGATCCCAAGACCTCATCAGCTATCCAAACCCCCATGCTCAACTCTCCTATGAAAAATGGTTAGCCCTTGCATATAACATGTATGCACTTTGAACCATCTCTAGATGCCATCATACAATATAAAGACTATATAAACGATTGTTAGAGGGGATTGTTTGGGGAGTAACAACAAGAAAAGAATATGTGTTTGTCCTTGCCCCGCCCTGCCCTGCCCTGCCCCCACCCCCTAGTTCACAGGTGAGGAGTGCTCTTCATGTAGAAACCTCAAAGCAGCAGAGGCCATCCCTTGTGGAACTCCAGCATCTTCTTACTAGTTGCTTACTCTGATTGGGTCTCCTACCTAGGCAGTAAAATGGGTCCAGTCCTGTCATCTCAGAGATAGAGACACAGGACAGGGGGGAGCCGGAATGACAGCTGAGCTTAAGAGATGAGAATGGGGGGCCCAGCCTTCCCTCCCCCCCCCCACATCTTCTCTCCTTTTAATCTAGCAAAAAGCTTTTGCCTCTTTTTTTTTTTTTTTTTTTTTTTTTTCCTGCAGTAGCATAGAGGATTTAGGTATTTTGCATCCCAAATGTTTATTCATGCTTTAGTTTAAACCCATAAAAGGAATTCATGGTGCTCGGTGTGCTACAGAAACCCTCAAATCCTGAATCCTCTCTGCAACCAGGCCAAGGTCTCATCAAAATAATGGATTTGTATGTGAGAGTGTGGGGTGGAAGCAAGGGGAGGGGGAAGAGAGAGAAGCAGGAGGGGTCTTTGCGATATTACACTCTTAGTCTTTTAAATTTTGGATGGTTTCCATGGAAACTGGTAAGTTTTTTTTTTTCTTTGTTCTCTCCAGTTTTCTGGAGACACTGAGGCAGCCCTCAACGCTTACCAAGTAGGTAAGTTTGGATCAGGGTTCCAAGGTCCAGGCTTGGAGGAGGAGTGAACCTTATGTGGAGCTGCCACCTGCTGGGACTCCGTCCCCAAGGGGACAAAGGCTAGAGGCTGGACAGGCCCCTCACTGACCTGAGCCCCTTCTGTCATCCATCTGTCTGGGGACCCTTCTGTGGAGCTGTAAGATGTGTGCCTGCTGGAAGATGCCGTACAGTGTCAGGGTGCTGCAGCGGGCATCGGCATCAGGGTAGGAGTGGGTGGGGAGCAGGCTGCGCCCACCCACAGTCTACCTGCTTTCTGGGAAGGCTTGGGTGGTCCAAGGTCCCACTCCTGGGACTTTCACAGTGCCTTGTTGGACAGCTCCTCCCGGGGACTCACTGCCTTCTGGGATCTTGCTGGCTTTACCTACTATGAATCTTTCACAGCATTAGACTTGTGCAGTGCTCTCTCTCTCTCTCTCTCTCTCTCTGTGTGTGTGTGTGTGTGTGTGTGTGTGTGTGTGTGTGTGTGTGGCTGGCTGGCTGACTGGCTTTCTTCACTTAGCATGATGTTTTCACGGTTGTTTGCATTGTTAAGTAACATTGTTCATCTTCAGGGCTAAGTAATAATCCATTGTAGAGATGAACTTGTTTTATTCATCCTTTCAGTATCTTATAGACATGTGGGTTGCTTCTACCTTGTGGTATCCCTTACTCTGTGGTCAGTGAAGAATGAGCCTTAGCAGGACTCCAAAGCTGTGATGCCACACATGCCTAGGGAGAAAATGTACCATCCGGTACACCAAGTTCTCTAGACCCATTTCATTGTTTCCAGGGGCCAGTTCTAGAGCCAAGACACTGGGGCCTCACTCTGACCCCTGAGCCCTTGTACCCCCTGGGGGTCTCTCAACACATTCATCTTGTAGGGATCTCAGGGTTCAAGCTGGTGTGTTTCTTTTACCTGTAATGGGCAGCATTGAGAAACCATTGCATGCAGACTCTGAAATTCCACTGTAATAAAGCATTCTTACTAGGTAAATCCACAGCAGAGGGCAGATCATGGTGTCCATGGGAGGAGGAGATAGGGAGTGACTAGTGATGAGCGCTGGTTTTCTTCTGAGTGGTGACAGTGTTTGGAACTTGATAGAGGTGGTGGCTGTCCAGCATGTGATACTAAAAGCCACTGAGTCACACATTGTTTCTTCCTCGCTTCCTCCCTCCCTCCCTCCCTATTTCTCAGACAGGGTTTCTCTGTGTAGCTAGCCCTGGCCGTCCTGTAACTTCTCTAACTCACTAGGCCCACCTGCCTCTGCCTCTGAGTGCTGGATTTAAAGCTATGTGGCACCACCAACCAGTCACACATCCTTTAAAAATTTATTTTTCTTTTCGGTGTATGAGTGTCTGCATGTATATATACATACCACATGTGTGCCTGTCACCCATAATGGCTAAAAGAGATCATCAGATCCCCTGGAAGTGGGGTTACAAATAATTGTGAGCTGTCAAGTGAGTGCTGGGAACTGAACGTAGGTCTCTGTAGGAGCAGTACATACGTGTCCTTAACCACGGAGTCTTCTCTCCAGCTCTTTAATTGCACATTCTACTATGCTCTGAACATAAAGCCAAAACAATGGAAGAATATTTTTGGTTCTGATAGTTTCACCTATCACTTCAAAGCAGGATAACCTATGTATTTAGTAGCTTAGAGCAACCACGATTTATTTATCTCATGACTTTGTGGGTGAAGAATTCATGCCTGGTCTAACTGGTCTTCTGAGTTAGTCTAGAACCCAGCTACTTAAACAGATTGTGTAACAGAATGTGAGAGTCATGGGGGAAAAATGGCAACAAAATATGGTTTCCTAGCTCGGTGATGGTGGGGCATGCTTTTGATCCCAGCACTCGGAAGGCAGAGGCAGGTAGATCTCAGTGAGCTCAAAGTCAGCCTGGTTTACAGAGTGAGTTCCAGGACAGCCAGGCTGTTACACAGAGAAACCCGATCTCAAAAGAACAAAACAAAACAAACAAACAAAAACAGGTTTCTAAACATGCAATCACCAAAAATTAATTCAAAGTCAAAAGTTTGATGAGGGATATTGAGGTGGCTCATTGAGTAAATATGTTGTTAAAGGTGTTACAGATCTGAGGTGTTTCTGGCAGAGCTAACCCTTGTTGCATCACATGCCTCCACTACAGCCTTGGCTCTGAACATACATACATACATACATACATACATACATACATACATACATACCACATGTACAGTTCGCATGATGCACGCCATTATGCCATGCAACAGTAAACCAACACTTCTCAAAAATGCCTCAAGTTAGATTCCTGACTATTGCATGTTATGGATTACACAGAAATTTTTGCTCTTATAGAAATATAGTGGCTTAGTAATGAAAAACAAAGGCATGTACTCTTTTCCTAGTATCATTCTTCAGCACATTTCATTCTTGAACATCTTTGGTTTGGATTGTGTGTGGATGATTGATTTTTAAATTTTTAAAAAATCAACGTTTGAGGCATCAACTTGAGTTTCATTAGAACAACTATTAAATGACTCTTGGCTTGGAATTAGGACAGGGTTTCCAATAACTTCTGGAATGATCCTACACACCCTTCTTCTATTTTGTACTATATATTTATGTGAAGTAGGGTTTCTCAGCATTGACAATTCTAAAATCAAATATTGCCCAATCCTGAGAAACATGAAGATGCTTCCAAAGATAGAATTGAAAAAAATCTAACATCTTAAGGCTGAGCCATTGCTTCTTATAACAGATCCAAGGGGCTGTGATGAAGATTCCATCTTTCAGTGGGAGACCACAGGCTCTACTGTCATCTAATACAAGTAGATCTATGCTTAACTCTTAATTTGATTATTTGAACAGTGTCTTAGTGTCCCATTGCCCTGAAGAGACACCACTACCACAGCAACTCTTATAAATGAAAGCCTTTGCCTTTCTGTGATTGGCATATTTCACTTATAATGTTTTCAAGTCTCACCAATGTCAGATCATGTGCCTCTCAGAATGCCTTTTCTTTTACAGGTTAAATAGTAGTCTAGTGTGTGTGTACACACATACACACCTACACCCATCACCCATTCATCACACATGTATTACTTTTTTCTCCCATCCATTAATGGACACTTGGGTCCATAAAAATAAGGGTTTTGAATACTTTGATTAATGTTCCCATGAATACGGATATGCATATATGTACAGGAAACCCTACTTTCAATTCTTTGGTGCATTTACTCAGGAGAGAAATTGCTAGATAATATAGCAATTCTACTTTCAATATCTGACGAAATGGCATACTGTTTCTTACCACTTTGAATGGTCTTTGTTGATTTTTGCTTTGTATCTGGCTTTTGATGTTTAGACCTCGTTCATTCATCCTTAAAAAAAATTGTAGGCTTTCATCTTCATTGACCCATTAAGTTGGGTTGAGTAATTTTGTTTCTACCAAAGACCTGCAGCTCTCCAACAATAGGGATATGTCTTCCAGGATTTTAGAACCCTCTAATTTAGAGCTCTGAACATTAAAAAAAAAATCAAAACTGAGGATAAACCATGAGAATATAATTCTCTCACTGTTATAGTCACTTTCTCTTTTCTTTTTTAAAAGATAATTGTATTTATTTATTTTTATGTGCATTAGGGTTTTGCCTGCATGTATGTCTATGGAAGGATACCAGATCCCCTAGAACTGGAAATAGGAGCTGCCATGCAGGTACTAGGAATTAAACCCAAGTCCTCTGGAAGAGCAGCCCACTGCTCTTAACAGATAAACCATCTCTTATGAAATAAAGCATTTATTTGGGGCTCACATGCATTATTTATGGGTTATTAAAACTTACCTGAATGATAACAGAAGCAAGGTAGCCACGTCAGTAGCTCTTACCTCTACCCAAGCTGAAACAATCCTGCCCTCAATGTGGCCAGAGACTAATTGCCCCAACACAGCTGGAGACCAAAATGCCCCAGTCTTGAGTATATGCTTCTATTTTATATACCTCAGGTGCTGGGATTAAAGGCGTGTGATCCCAAGTGCTGAGATCACCTTTATATGAGCTGTTTCTCTTTTAGACTGGTTTAATTTGGTGTAGCTCAGTGTGGCCTTGAATTAACAGGGATCTATTTGCTTGTCTCTTGAGTCCTGGGATTAAGGGTGTGTGCCACCATGGTCTGGCTCTATGGCTAGCCAGTATGGCTGCTGGGATTAAAGGTGTGCATCACCACTGCCTGGTTTGTGGCTGTCTTTGCATTCTGAACCCTCAGGCAAGCTTTAAAAAAAAATCATAAGCAATATAACACCACACTCCCAGATGCAGAGGGTAGTAGAGTCCAAGCCCATCAAGGAAGGGGGCATGGCATCAAGTAGGCGGGCATGACTCTGGGGCGATAGCTTAGAACTCACCTTTTAGAAGCACCAAGTAATGGGATAGTGTTGATTTTTGAAACCTCAAAGCCCACTTCTAGTGATACACCTCTGGGGTGATATTTTGTTTGTGTTTTAACAAATAAAGCTTACCTGAAAATCAGAGTATGGAACTAGTCACTAGTTAGCCATGGAGGTCAGGCAGTGGTGGCACACACCTTTAATCCCAGCACTTAGAGACAGAAGCAGAGGGATTTCTGTGAGTTCAAGGCCACCCTGGGCTACACCAGATTGAATCAGTCTAAAAGAGAAGCAGAGCTCACACCTTTGATCGCAGCACTCGGGATCATATGCCCTTAATCCCAGTACTAGGGAAGTGGAAACAGGAATAAGACAGTTGGAGGAATGTAAGGCGGGAGGAGACTGGAGCTCAAGGCATTCAATCTGAGTCTGAGGATTCCTAGAGACAAGATTACCAGTTTGGTTTGAGGAATGGGTAGAGGTAAGAGGTCTTTCTTATGTCTGGCTCCTTTACTTCTCTGACTTTTCAGCATATACCCTGATAGCTAATTCTGGGTTTTTATTACCAAGACCAATTAGAACTTGTGCAACACACCGCCTCCAACAAGGCCACACCATCTAATCCTCCCCAAATAGTTCCATCCAATATATGACCTGCTGGGGGCCATTCTCACTCAAGCTACCACACTCACTGTCTTCCCTTTAATCAACTGGGTCTTCCACTTAAAGAAGCAGACGAGGAGGTACATGATGAATTTTCACATGGTTGCAGGCGGTAGGTTGACTGCAAAGATCCAAAAGTGTTTGCAAAGCTGAGTTGAGGTATTTACCTTGTTTGAACAGCTGCTCCCAGACCAAGTTCCCTCCCTTCAAAGCAGAAGAGCTCACTGACTTAGCCAGCTCCTGGCACTCAGCCTCCTTCTTAGCTTTCCACCGGGTGTTTGACCTTGAATTGGAATCAGAAGGTCTCCACTATTGAAGAGTATCAGGTCATTTTTTAAATCTGAAGATCCAAGACTTTGGCAGAGAAAACAGGCAGTGAGATACAAGCAGATGGCTTCACTTCCCATGGTGCCAGAGAAGTTTGGGACTGATCCAGCCACACTAGAGAATCACTCCTGGCTTGGGGCCGTGAGCATCTCTCAAGAATTAGTGAATGTCTGATAGAACCTCAGGAGTTCCCAAAGAGAAGGAACAGGGATGGGGCTGGTCTCTCTCCAGGGGTGAAACATCTGAGTGAATGTTCACAGAGAAAGGAGAAACCTAGCCACCAACCTCTTCCAAGCTTAGGTGCCTATATCACCCTCAAATATTACCAAACCTTCTTGTGCCCCAAATGCTGCAGACACTATGTATGAACCCACCAAGGGTTAACATGGTAGTCCAGGCTCTGCAACCTTCTCCATAAGCTTGGCAAAGTAGGTATCAGGATCCTAAACTCTAGAAGTCCTCACTGTTATAGCCTATGGAAGCAGCATGATCTACAGCAAACCAGCTGTCAAACTGGCTCATTGCTTTTGAGGAGATACATACACATTGTGTGGATGGAATATTTTCAAACACCTTCCACTGGCTAGCTATTGTGCTAGAAAATTCCACCATCTCATTTACTCTCACATTCACCTTGTGAGGCGAATGTATCCCCACTTCTCAGACAGACACATTAGAACACAGAAGTGGCACTTGCCAAAAGTCATGTCCTTGGAGAAGGCAAAAGGATTAGAATGTCCAGGGTGACCCCCATAGAATCCTAGCAGGCCCAATGAGTGGAAATGAAGGGCATGCCAATTCTGATCTAGAATGAGTCATGGCCTTTCCTAGGATGCCAAACTACACCGAACAGCCAGCTCCTAAAACTTCAAGAATTTAAGCAGGCAGAACAATCTACACTCTACAGAGTGAAAGAGAGACTAGAACATAGTAAATACAGAGCCTCATTTACATATCCAGTATAGACAGTCATGGAGACAGAAAGCAGGTTAGGACTTGCTGGGGGCTGGGGTTGGGGCGTGTCTGCCAACAAGTGACAGCTTTTTCAGATGGATGATGAAAATATCCAGATATGAAGGGTTAGGAGTTTATCTCCATAGGAGAACACTGGAAAAAGAAAAATACCCCATAAAGAGGTCATGGTAAGATACTGTTGTGACTACATCAATAACCATGTACACTTTATAAATCATATCTCAAGACATAGTCATATTTGTAATTGTACACACTAAAGATTATTATAGTTAACTATTTATAAAACTGCATGAAGACTCTATGATGGTCATGGTGCTGTCAGCTTGACAATTTCTAAAAGCACATGAAAAATGAGCCTCTGGATGTTCTTGTTGGGGATTGTGTTATGTTAATTAAGGGAAAAGGACACATCCACTCTGGGCGACACCATCCCCTGAGTTGGGATGTTGGACTGCGTAAATGGAGAAAGGGAGCTGTGCACTGGCATGCATTCATAGCTCTGTTCCTGATTGTAAATGTCATGTGATCAAGCTGCTTTAAGTCCCTAACCACACCATGATGGACTGTACCCTTGAATTGTGAACCAAAATACGTCCTTTTTCCCTTACATTGCTTTTGTTGAGGTATTTTATCACAACAGCAAAGAAACAAAGACAGCCTCCAAAATGTAAACTGTATCTCTGGATCTCTAACATCAAGAAAAGATTCTAGATGGGAATGCAGTTTATACGGTGGTGGGCAATTTGATAGCACATAGTTTGAAGATAAGGCCTATGGTAGCCCAGGCTGGATTCAAACTTGCTATGAAGCCAAGGACCTTGAACTCCTGATCGTTTGGTTTCTATCTCTTAGGAGCTGTGATTATGGAGTGTACTATCACATCCAGCTGATACTACAAATTTTATACAATAAATAATATTTATTTTAGACTCAGAATACTTCTAGAAAGAAAGGATAGCCTATTGATAAGTTCCCTGTCATTGGAAACATTCCAAAAAGTTTGAGGATCATCAGATATAGACATTCAGGTTAGCAGGAAATTGGACTTAACAATGTAAGGTAGTACTTCATTTTGTTTTTCAAGTCCTGGCTGTCCTGGAATTAGCTCTGTAGACCAGGCTGGCCTTGAACTCAGAGATCTGCCTGTCTCTCTCTCCCAAGTGCTGGGATTAAAGGTGTGCACCACCATTGCCCGGCATAAGATGGTACTTTTAAATATGAATTATCATTTTATAACTCTGTGTGTGTGTGTGTGTGTGTGTGTGTGTGTGTGTGTGTGTGTGTGTGTGTGTAGGAAGCTAGATGTCTTCCTCAATCACTCTGTAAGCAGGGTCTTTCACAGCACCTGGAGGTCACTTGAGGTCACTGATTCAACTTAGCTGGTTGACCAACAAGCTCTAAGAATTTACCTGTGTCTGTCTCTCCAGGGTTACTGCACTGTTGTATCTGGTTTTATACATGGGTGCCAGCATCCAAACGCAGGTCCTCGTGCTTGCAAAGCAAGTGTTCTTTTGAATAAACCATCTTTCCAAGAGTCCCTTTTATAAAGTTCTTGGTTTATATTAGGAGCTACATTTTTTGGTTTTTGGAGACAAGGTTTCTTTGTGTAGGAGTCCTGGCTGCCCTGGAACTCACTTTGTAGACCAGGCTGGCTTCAAACTCACAGAGATCCTCCTGCCTCTGCTTCCTGGGAGCTGGGATTAAAGGGGTGCACCAGCACACCTGGCTAAGATCTATTTTATTTTTGGTTATGCGTATATGTGTGTATGAGGTATGTGTACCTAAATGCGGTTACTCACAGATGCCAGAGATATCAGACCTCCTGCAGCTCTGTTGGGAACCAAACTCAGACTCTCTTCAAGAGCAGTGTGTGTTCTTAACTGTTGAGCCATTTCTCCTGAAACCCCACTTGTTTATTGTTTTTGAGACAGGGTCCCAACGTAGCACAGGGTGGCCTCAAACTAGCTATTTATCTGGCCTGTAACCCCTGAACTTCCTGCCTCTACCTTCTTTCTGTGTGTTGGGATTACAGTCATGTGCCACCATGCCAGAATATGGGATACTTTTTTCAGGGCCCCTTCATGTCCGTCAAGCACATGCCTCACAATGCCACATATTTCCTTTTAATAATCTATCTTAAGTCTTCATGATCTTAATCTTAAATCTTGGTGATAGTAATCTGCCTGGGGAAGAAAACCTACATTACAAAATGAGTAACTATAAAGAAATATTGTAGTATAGTAAAACTTACAAAGGGAAAGAAAATGAGTTTAAAAACAACCTCTACGTGTCTACAAAGCCAAGACAGAAAGACCGCACTCTAGTAAAAACGCTCAAGAACTCATGGGGGTTGGGGGGCTGGGCTGTGAGATGAATAAACTGGAAGGGGGGCTTGCTGAACAAGTCTGGCAATCGCTTTCCATCCCTGGAACCCATATAAGGATAGAAGAGAAAACCAACTCTACAAGTTGCCCTCTGACCTCTCCTTGTATGCACTGTCACACGTGAATCTACACACACACACATACACACTGTCTCTCATCGTGTGTGTGTGCAGACACAGACACAGTTATAAAAATTTTAAGGATTATCAAAGGAGACAGGTTTTCTCTTTGGTCCTTGTAAAACTGCAAGTAAAATGTTAAGATGTGACATTTGAAATACTATTTGAATGTGTCGATTCAGTCATCCCAAAGGTTGCTGACACATAGAATGAGTAATTCTTATGAGGGAAGCCAGCCTTTTTTTTTTTTAACCCAAGTTCAGAGACTGTCAACAAGATGGGAAGCTGGCCAAGCTAGCCTCAGGACTGTCAGTTTTGGGGTGTGGCTCTGCAGTGTAAGCAGGCGCCTAGAACTCCACTGGGCAGAGTGGAGAGAGTCAAAGAAAAGAAATGAGCTCAAGCAAGCTTTGTTTTTGTCCTTTTCAGGCATCCTGAGTCACTGAATGCCCAAGACAGTTCCGTTCAAACTGGAAATGTGCATGTGCTCAGTTTTTTGTTGTGTTTTCCTCGAGAGCTGCTGACAATCCAAGTGATGCTGTCAGTTGGACCCAGCCTCTTATAGGTCCAGTGGCAGCTTCCTGTTTCTGTCCTGGGAAAATGAAAGTCCCTTAATTTTCTGTCGTTCTAACCCAACATTGCTTCATGGTCCCTAAAGTAAGCTTAGCCTCCTTTCTACCCACCAATGTTGGGGTCCCATTTGTCACTTCAAAGGACACTTCTATGGGACTTCTCATTCTTTAGGCTGCTATTTTGAATAATTTAGACCCCAAGTGATGATGCCAAACCAGACTGGTCAGAATCCCAGAGAACCACATCCAGGTCTGATCATCTTATTTTCAGGCCAAGATGTCCCCTACACGGGGACAAAGGCAAATCTGAGCCCAGCCCTAACATCCCAGACTGGAACTCTACCCTCCTTTAGGTAGTGTCTACACCCCTGTAGTCCCAGCCTGTGTGCACAGGAGGGGTAACCTGGGGAAAGGGCTCAGCTGTCTTCTAACCAAAATAAGGGCTTATCTTGTGATCTCTCCCCTTTCAGGCCTGTGTGTCCACAAAGAATGAGGAAGTCACTAGGGGAGGAGGTCTAGCTAAGATCCTTCAGGGGAGGGGCCTAGTTAAGATCCCTCTGAAGACTGCCTAGGACAGCATTATGGACAGCACTATGGAGCTGTGGATGACCTTGACTTCCTCATGCCTCTATCAACCCAGTGTTGAAAGAGCTGGGATTACAGGTGTAGGTCCTATACCTAGCTAAGATACTTGGTGCTGAGAATTAAACCAATGGATTCATGGGTGCCCCACAAGTGCTCTACCAACTGAGCTAACTTCCACCTGCCACCTAAAAACTTCACTTAAAATGCCTGTTTGTTTTGAGACAGGGTCTCACTATGTAGCCTTGGCTAGCTCAGAACTCTCATAGGCCAGGCTGGCCAGTCCGCCTCTGCCTCACCATGCCCAGCCTAAAAATACATTTCTTAAATTCAAAGGGATATTAATCTGCCAAGAGTTTGCTAGAATATGACTGCTTTGGGACATGTGCCGTCTCTGCTATCCCTAGCCCAGATGCTCACCTGGTACTGGGTCCAGGGGGATCTTGAAGGCAGGAAGGTCTGTCTTGTATGGGGACTAGAAGTTATGGGAGCTAAAAAACCTACACAGTTCGCAGTTAAGAGATGAATGGCTGCATAAGTGTTTATTGAATACAGTGCCAGGTTTATAAATAAAACTTATTTACAATTTCCATAGAGTTGGTCCCCCATCAGAGAGGTGGTTAAATCTCCCAAACAGTTTATCTCAAGATTTACAGAACGTTCAAGTACATCTCTTTTTCAAACAGCCACAGTGAAGGGTGACTTCAGGAACAGAAGGACCACTGCCATCCATCCTTGCTATAGGTGTTTAATGAACATTGTAGTTGGTCTAGGGAAGAACACACATCCCTGCCTTCTTACCCAAAGGTAGCAAAAAGTTTGTCATCTACAGGACAACTTCAAGGGATGTTTTTTTTTTTTTTAAAAAAAAAAAAAAAAAGTAGTTGACTGTCAGCTGGGATTGGTTAAGACACAGCAGTATAAATCTGGTGGTTGCCAAAGAAAAGTATTTAGAACACACAATAAATAATTCTAATGGTTAAGATAACTGAACTAATTAGTCGACTTGCCCAAATTTATTCTTTGTTCAAGAAGTTGTTCCTAGGATGCTGAGGGTGAATGATAGATGCTTAGATGCTATCCCTCTTGTGTGATAGTAACGCTAGGCCTACTGGACAGCCATTCATTACAACATGGTTACAAGTTGGACATGCACTTATAAAGAGAATATAAAACTATGTACAACAGCTCACCTTCAATGTGTTTAAGTTGCTCAAAGACACCAATTAAAGTGTGCAAAAATTTGTCAAAAAAAAAAAATCAGAAAGCCTTCCCTGGCAAATTGCATTAAAGCTCATCAGAACTATCAAGTTGTTTGTCTTACTCAACAGCTCCCCTGAACAGACGGAGAACAGGTAACACAGCTCTTAAGAGGCGTGCCAAAGACTTGGCAGTTTCTTAGGGTAAGTCTCAGGCTAAAGCAGGATGCCAGCTAATTAGTCACTTTATACATATATATATATATGTAAATATATGTATATATTTATAGAGTACTTAAGTGAGGGTGTTTACAGGAAAGTGCTGACTCCAGGGGTACACTGCCTTGACACCCATCTCTTCCCCCTCACAAGCTCAGACTGCTAACACCAAGCCCTGGGCTGCTTGTGCTCCAGGGATCAGAAGGAAAGGCTGAGGAGGTGGAGGAGCTCTTCCTCCCACAGCTCCAAACTTCTGGGCTTCACATTCCCTGCGGGTTAGGGTTTCTGGTTCCCATGCAGGATTCCTGACCACACAAGAATCCTGGTTCAAAGGTAGCCTTTTGGGACAGGCTGAGGCTGCTGAAGTAGTCTACCCAGCTTTCTAGAAAGACTTGGTAAAAGGTAAAAGATAGGAGGTAAGTTTTTAAAAAGTCAAGTCACCTCCAACTTCCTTTGAAACTACCAAGAGCTTAGACCACAAGCCTGAGGCAGGGTCCACAGCTGGGCAATTCAATCTCCTTCCAAGACACAGCCACTGCCACTCACTTCACTCCAGGGACCCTCAGTGCTCTTACCAGAAGGGAACCCCCAAGGTATGTTAGGGATACCCAACGGTTCAGAAATTAAAGCCATTACAGCTCATCAACTAGTCTGCCAACCAGTCCGAGGGCCAGCAGAAGCACACAAGCAAAGCCTTCCTCTCCACAGCTCTGACCCACCCCTCTGGCAGAAAAAAAAAAAAACAAAACAAAAACCAAATGCTAAGGAGCTACAAAACACCAGAGAGGCAGGGAGTAGGAGAGGTTAGAAGAGCCAAGGGTCTACGTATTAGCCCTGAATGCACCCGTTTGGCTGCTAAGGGCTTCTCGGTGCTTGCTACAAGCCTGCCACTATTCCCTACCACCCCCACATTCAGAAGCCAAAGCTCCCTGCTAATCAGACACAACCAGTTGACACCCTGGAAAAATGTATGAGGCCCTTGTTTCAAAAATGAGCTCTGGACTAAATGTAACACACTTCTAAGTTGGGGGGGAGGGGTGATTTCTAAATAGACCAGTACCAGCACGTCTTGAGTTTTGGTTACAGGTTTATAATTAGACACAAAATTCACTCTGAGCTATAGTTTTGCTTTTTGGGTTTTTTGTTGGTTTTCCTTTCAAGCCAGAGGCTTAAGCGTTAGTTCTACTTACAGGGGGGGGGGGGGGGAAGTCAGTTAAAAAAAAAAGTGGAGAGGCTAAAGGTTATCATTCATTAAAAGCTGATTCAAGGTGACAGGCAGTGCCTCTGACTGGATACTGCTACCACATACACAGTCAAGATTGAATTACAGACACACTCATCACGTCTTCTGCAGCTGGCCTCACAGGGTCAGCAGCGCGGCTGAGAACTAAACGCACACTTGGGAGAGGCTGATCCTCTCTAAGTTCTCTGCCTGAAAAGCTCGTCGAGTGACGGGATTTGCGTGTGAGCATGAGTGCGCACACGGAGAGAAAACATACAAGACTTACGTGGCCATAGATGACAAAGCAATCAGCGTCTGCCTGGTGTCACCAGTTGCTGCTAGGGAGCTTGGGAGGGAAATTCAGTTTACACTGGATGATGGGCACGTTTACATGCGTGCTGGCCTCCCCTCCAGCTGCCCTGTCCTTGTCCCCTTTAGATCTCAGCTTTACAAAGCATTTAACACCACTTTTAAGTTAATGGTCTTTTTATTGGAAAAAAAAAAAAATAAAAGACTAGCATTTACAACTTGGAATGGACGTTAAATTATAACTTCCTGAACAGCAATGTCGATGGTTGTGCTCCAGTCCACAGCCACAGCCTACTCTGCTGGCTCCGTCAGGGTTCGCAAGGTTTGAAAACAGAGAGTCCAAAGATGCTCCCTTGGTAAACATTTCTTATTAAAAATTTGTGTGATCTGGTGACATCCTTGATGTTCATTTCACTCTAGTACAATGCACACAACACTAAACCATCATACTGGGGCATGCCACCGGGGTGTCACTGTCACCAAGGGGTTGGAGCACTTGAAGTACTTCTGGGGCTGTGTCTCCAAGTTTAGCCTTTACCCATTTTCTGCACATCATCCCGAGGTAAACCAATTTTAAATGTTTACGGTAAACTGGCTACTGACAATTTTTATCCCAACAAATTGTAGAACCCATCTGAGGTTTTGAATTTGTTTTTTTTTTTTTTTTGTTTTTGTTTTTGTTTTTTTTTTTTTTTCTGTTTTGGTTTTAATACAAAGGCCTGACTGTGCTCAATCGTCAAGCTGCATGCATGAGAAACTGGCCAGCCCAAACAGTGTATTAATCATTAGCAAATGGAACTTTAAGGAGTCCACTAGGTGGTTCCTTAGAAGGTAGTATGAGTATTTATGCAGTGAAACTGATGGGGGCTTGATCTTTAGGGGACAGGACCACCAACCAATACATGCAGATTTTGTGTGGACAGAAGGTACGTTTGACATTCAGTTTTGCTAGATAGAAACAGAATGAATAAATGAACTTTTTTCTTTTTTCTTTTTTTTTTTTTTGTAAGAGGTAAGTAAAAGATTTCAATTTGATTCTTCTAGAGGGAAAAGTAGTTGAAAGTGGGTCTTCATTTTGCAGTCATCATCTGTACGAATTCTGAAAAGACAAATATCATAAAGTTTATCTTCAAAAGAAGCTGTAATGGACACATCTGCTGTGAGCAGGACAACCGGTGGCTGTCCACAGCAATCGCTAATTTGATGTGCACAGACCTGAAGGCTACTGAAAACCAGGCTTGAGAAGTTTAGCTTTACCTTCATAGTTGACTTGTCCATCTCCATCAATATCTGCTTCTCTGATCATTTCATCTACTTCTTCGTCTGTTAGTTTTTCTCCTAAGTTTGTCATGACGTGGCGCAGCTCTGCTGCGCTGATGTAACCATTCCCATCCTGTCAACACAGGAGTTGTTACAAGGTAATGGTGGTAGAAGTTCTGGGAGAGCAAGCAGCTCTCTAACTCAACTTGCAACACTCAGACCCTCTGCCGACTCTCTTCTCATCAGCGTCTCTCCCATCCCCAGTTCCCACCAGGCATCAAACACAGGAAGAATGCACAGGGGGGGGGGGGTTTCAAAAGCAGACACACACCAAACATAGCAAAGACAGCGGTCATTCAGCATCTCTCTCTGCTGGGCCTCATCTCAGCCAAGTCAACACAGTCACTCACAGGAGTCAGGTGGGAGGCGCTGACACTCAGGCTAACTAACCAGCCAACAGTTCCAACTTTCAGCAGTGACAGCACAGAGGGCCATGTCATGCCCGTCTCCAAGGGTGCAAGATTACCTTGTCAAACACTCGGAATGCCTCACGGATTTCTTCTTCACTATCTGTATCTTTCATTTTTCTAGCCATCATGGTCAAGAACTCTGGGAAGTCAATGGTGCCATTCCCTTTCATGGAAAAAAGAAAAGGCTCATTTAAGGTAAGCATCATACTGATACTCCTGATACTGTACCAGATGCCCGGGCAAACGCATTCAGTAGGATTCAAGTGATAACTAAAATGATGAATTATTGTGTTTTGTTAAGTCAACCTTCTGCAGCCAAAATGTTCAAATACCCTATAGAGCAATGTCATATGACCCAAGCTACTAGGCAATGCCCAACACAGCATTTATAGGTGCAAAGGAAGCTGCACCTCTTGATTCAGGATCAAGAAAGTACACTTGACAGTTCAAAGGAAAAGGAAGCATGCAATTGCTTGTTCAGGGAGAACATTCAGGCCTAACTAATACTGTCCTAGAGATGTACAGAGAGGAAAAAAAAGAAATGAGAATAAGGTAACAGTCTACGACCCCCTGGCCAGTCTCCCAAGTCTTCTCCTAGAGGCCCTTCCAGCCCTACTATATAGGTTATCTGGCCATGTTCCTACCCAACTTGGCTTTTTGGTTTTGTTTTGGTCCTGGGGATTGACCCCAGGGCCTCTCATATGCCAAGTACACACTCTTACTCCCAAACTCCCAATTCAGCATCTTCATTTTCCATGAAGGAAAAAGATCAGAAGCTATTTTCAGTTTAGGATCATTACTGTTCAGGAAACTGTCAGAGGAATCCACTCAACAGCCAACATTCCAAAGACTCCTCTAAAGCTAAGAGATAAATATTCCCAAACACAAACCCCCACAAACCCCAGATTAATACCAGCCTGAATTAAATGGAAAAAGAAATTACAAAAAAAAAAAAAAAAACCAAAAACCAAAAACGTGTCCTGGGTTCAATCCCCACATGGCAACACCAAAATCCCTGGCATTTTTTAAGATATTTAAGACAAAAGAAACAACTAAGTGCTATCTATAAGCATCTGAAGATAGCCTATAAGCATTTGAAGATAGCCTTAGGTAAAGGCTTGAAACAACTCTCACTGTGTTTCATACAATCTGACTATCAAATATACTCTCCCTACCAAGCCTGGCTTCCCAGGATTTACATAAAACGGGAAAGGCCCAACCCATGCTCCCATATGCTCAACTAGACAAAATTCAGGACTGTTTTTCATAAAGCAGCACTGAGGAGGATAATCTTCAGCGGTGCCAATGGGCACAGAAAACCAAGTCTATCACAACATTCGATGGTGCCATATTTTTCTAATGGTTCCTCTCACAGCAGCCGTCTGCAAACAACAGCTTAGATCCAACTCTGCCTTCTTAGCTCCTTTGAAATTGTCATCTATAGTCTTAGGACACACATTCCTGAATGCATGTGCCTTTTCAACAAGAGAGAGACTGCCTCCAAACCAGTCCACCAATAAAGGTGGCAGTAAGAGCTCTGCTGTCTGCAGCTGTCCTCTAGAGGATGGACAAGGACTACCATGGGGAGCTGCTGGTTCTTCCAGCCCTGAGCCTCACATAGCCTCCCTTCTCTCACATTCCACAAATGTGCCTTCAGACACCACTCAGTTCCCAGCTAACGTCCAAGGGTGCCCCCTTGACCCACCGCCCTCAGGGACTCTGCTTCCTCTTAGAAACAGCAGCTTCTTTAAAAAGCAGGCTCTCTGGCTACTCCTTTCTACTTCCCCCACAGGACTTGGTGCAGACTCGGGGGGGGGGGGGGGGGGGGCAGCTGATCAAAGACTGTAGCTGTAGGTCCCAGTAAGAAAGAAAGAAAGAAACGAGGGTGATCCGGTCCAGGAAACACTCTAGACAACAGCAGAGTCAACTGAGCAGCAAGCCCACAATCTTGTGTTTTAAAGTCAGGAGGCAGCTGTGAGGCAACCAGAGAAAGGAACCCTGCATATCTGCTTTGCTCTAGGGACCTTAAAAACATTCTGTAACAAGTCTGAACTTGAATTACACAACACTGTTGCTCATTCGGCTCTAAAGCCCTTACCATCAGCATCCACTTCGTTGATCATATCCTGCAGTTCAGCTTCTGTTGGGTTCTGACCCAGTGACCTCATGACAGTCCCAAGTTCCTTTGTTGTGATGGTGCCATCACCATCTTTATCGAATAGGGAGAAAGCTTCCTTGAATTCTGAAAGGAGAAGTTTCCTCTTTAGAATCAATGTTTCCACCCAACACTGTTGTGACACACACTTCCCTGGGGCTTGCCAAAACAAGCTGTCCAAGTATCAGAAACCACCTGGCCTTTATCTCGTGAAATAATGACCAAAGGCCTGTGGGTCTGGCCAACACACAGTAGCCCAGAAAGCAAACACTGTCTTGGTAACTAGTTCAATAAAGCCACAATATCCTTTTTTTTTTTTTTAAAGCTAGCTTAAAAAAAAAAAAAAAAAAAAAAAAAAAGCTAGCTTAAACATAAATGGTTGTCAAGTGTAATCTGAGACTGCCGATTTACCAGTTACAATAAAGTCCCTTCAAAGAAAGTCCTTTCATGTCACACTTTTATAGCCAGGATGAAACCTTGTTTTATAGCAACATAGTTACTAGAAAGGTTCACTAAAGGCAGTCGGCACCTTCTTTTGTCACATTCAAGACATTTTTCAGAATTCCAGATTTCCTAAAAGGAACTTAAAAAAAAAAAAAAAAGATTTCATGTGCAGGAGTGTTTGCCTGGATCTACATATGTACACCAGTTCCCACCTGGTGTCTGCAGAGATAAGAGGATGGTACTGGACCTCTTCCAACTGCAGTTACGGACCATTGTAAATTAGCGCATGGACCCTGGGAACCTAACTTGACTTGACCCCTCTGCAAGAGCAATTAAGTGTTCTTCCCCACTGAGCCATCTCAGAAACCATCTTAAAACATCAATATAGAAGCATTAAAAAGGTAAAGGTGCTGGGCATGGTGGCATGCTGGAGGTAACTGCAGAAGATCTCTGTGAGTTCAAAGTCAGCTTGGTCTATAGCAAGTTTCAGGACAGCAAGATTTACAAGGGAGACTCTTACTTCAACACAAAGACCAAAAAACCTGACCCCCCCCAAAAAGAATAAAGACTAAATTAATGTAACTCATTTCCCAAATATTACTGCACTGAATTTACCCATTCTCATGTGTTTTAGTATTGCAAGCAAAAGCTTTCCTAGTAGATCTGTGGCCTAAAAACTCTGGAGGAGCAGGGTCGGGAGACCTTGTTCTACGCACAGCTGTGTGCACCCCCAGTGTGCCAGCAGGCAGGGTCCACTCCATGCCATCTCTGTCCCCGTTTCTGCTCAAGAACTCTTAGAAAAATCAAGCAGAGAGTAGAGGGGAAGGGATGGCAGAGGAGACACGAAACATGTCAGCCTAGTTACAGGTTCATAGGGCCGGCCCAGTCTTCAACTTACCAGCAATCTGTTCTTCGGTCAGCTGATCAGCCTACATGGAGAAAGAAATGGTCATCATTCAATCTAGACAGGTTTGGTTGATTAATAAGCTAATCTAGCTTTCCTAATTATACTTTAAATTTGTGGGGTTTCTTTTCCAAATCAATATTAAAAAAAAAAAAAAAAAGACCAAATGTTTCAAAATCATTAGCACTGACACTTAGTGAAAGTTACTACAATACAGGAAAAGTGTTTAGGCTCGCTTAACAATAAAGAGTGACAAAGTGACAGCATCTGCTGGCTTCATTTCTTTGGCCTTGCTAGGGCTTGCAGTAAGCAAGCACTGGATTGCCAACCAGTTATGTGGGAGATGGCGCCTCTAGTGGTCAAAATACCCACAGCACCAGCTGCAGCAGCAAACAGCAGCAGGCAGAGAAGGAAGAGCGCCACCTACTGCGCCATAAACACTGCAGTCGCTGGTTCCATCCAAGAGACCCAACCCAAGGCCACTGACAAGGCAGCCAGGACCAGGATCCTGGCCAGGGGCAGGCTTTTAAGTGCACCTTGCGCATAGCTTCTGGCCCTCCAAAATCTCCACACTGGCGTTACATAATGGTATTGGGTTGGATTAACAGGCTTTTATACCCATTTTATGAGAAACAATTAAGTGAAAAATAAAATACAGTAATGGGTTACCCCAGTTTCATGTCTATGAAACAAATGCTTTCCAATCATTTAAATTAGGCATTTATTTGCTAAAAGCCTACCATTTACAATGGCTAATGCCTTTGGTCAAATTATCCTGTGTTTGGAAAGCCAGGAAAAAAAAAAACTGACTATTACAAAACTGCAAAAAACGAAGTACACAGAAAACAATACACTTATGAGGCAATATGACAGCCCTTTCCTCGTGTACAGGAGTAACTATTATCATTTCCTGGTATTAACACTACCCATCTTAAGATGAACAGAAAAGCTGCTTATCGCCAACATTCAGTATTCCCATGCACTAAATGGCCACAAAGGTAGTTTTTACTACCCTTGAACCTGTGCCTCCAATCAGGGGAACTCGGGATCTCGAGGAGAATATTTATTTTTATTTTAATGAAGCCAGTTACAAAATAAACCCCAAGAAAACCCGATGGCACCGAAGTTCATTCTTTTCAGTGGAAACTCACCTTATATATTGATTTGGGTGAGGAAGAACTTTCTGGTTTTTATTTTTTTAAATAGGTCTTCCCTTCTATCCATTACTGGAAGCTACTTTTAAGGCAAATGGAGGCACGATGATTTATGTAATGCCCAGCCATGTCAGTCTGGTACAATAGGAAGCACTCACTGCCACACCTCGTAGGAGAAAACTGTCAGCTCACTAGGGAGATGAGTCCCTTCTACCTCTTCGAAAAATTCTGACTAGAGGCCTATCAAGTGCATCTTCCTTCAGGACAACGACTCCCCCCCACTCCCAAGTCATTCTGGCCTCGGGTCAAATGCGTTCCAGAACCCTGCCAGGAACGATCTAGCAGCCCCGCCAGGGCAGAAAGTGCTGCTGGTGATGTCAGCTCTGCCTGGCGAGGGAGAAGGGGCCATGGCACACGCACCCGGCCAACCGCACAGTCGCATCTGGCAATCCAGAGGCTGTAGAGAAAGCGGAAACGTGGAGATGGGCATCTCCCTGCCGCCTAGGGAGTGGCGTGAACAAGGGGCACACAGGGATAGGGGCCGGACTGGGGTGCAGGCCCAAAGGGGGCCCCAGGACGGAGGGGTGCTTGCTGCCTATCCCCGGCACCTCCCACCGCTCCTGCTCCCCTAGGCACTGAGCCTGCCGCCGCCTCCTCCCTAGCAGAAACTTTGCGTCTCTAATGGAAACCGTGGCGCGCGCCAACTCTCTCCTCCCCCGCCCCGCCGCCCCAATTAGCGCGAGCCGAGCGCCTCCCGCGGGAAGGGGCCTCCCCGTGGACCCGGGCGATCGCGCCCGCCTAGCACCGCACCGGGAGGGGGGCCGAGGTTGCACGGCCCGGCCACGCGCGCGGCCACCCCGCAGGGCCCCGCCCGGGTGCAGGGCGGCCGCTTCCGCCCTCTCCGCCCCCCAGGCTTCGCCTTCCTGCCCCCAACCCCACCCTTCCCCGGCTCCTTCCTTCCCAGCTCACGCCCGCGCCGCGCCCCCCGGGAGGAAGGAGGTGGCCGCGGCCGAGGGAGGGTGCCCAATTGGGTCGGCCAGGGGACTGAAGGTGGCTGAGGACGCACCAGAGCCCACGGCCCAAGCCCTGTGTCCCAACCGGCTCGCCCCGGCCCATTCATTCTCCACGCCTGGGCACTGGCTATCGGGACGCCGCGGCCTGCCCCACCCGGTTCCCCCGCCCCGCCGGCCCCGGCCGAGGAGCTGCGCTGCAGGCTGCCCGGGTGCGGCGCGCTGGATGCAGTGGGTGCGGGGCTGGGGGAGGGGGGATGCGGAAGGCCCCGGTGCAGCTGTGGCGGCGGCTCCAGCCTGCGCACAGCCCACGGTAGAGTCCAGCCCCAGGGGCGTTCAGAACTCAAGAGGAGGATCCCTGGCAGCCAAAGCGGAGATGCAAACTCGAAATGCATCCTTTTTAACCGCAGCCGCTGCGTAACACCCGGCGAAGAGGGGTGGATAATCTCAGCTACGAAGGGGGGGGGGACCCAAGAGTCAACCACAAAATCTGTTTAGAGAGCTTGGGCAGCTGCTACGCCTGCGACTGCCGATCCCGACCTACCATGGTGCGAGCGAAGGAAGGAAGAGCGGAGCAGGCGAGGGTGGCTGCACTAGCGCAGGGGCTCTGACCGCCGAGGTGCCTCCGCGGCTGCTGCTGCTGCTAACGCGCTACCTGCGCTCTGCGCTGAGCCTCGGCCGCCGCCCGACTGCGAGTAACGGCACCGCGAACACGAGACTCCCAGCACCACTGCCGTAGCGCGAGCCTGTGTGCCGCGATATATATATACACGCTGCGCCGTATCCCTCCGCCGCGGCAGTACCGCCTCGCGCAGGGCGGCGCTGCGGCAGCCGGGCCTCACCGCAAGGCCCCGCCCCCCCCAGGCGCGCCCGGCACGGCGGGCCCATTCCGCGGGCAGGGGTCACTGGGGAGCCCAGGACTCCGGCGTGGGTGCTGGCCTGTTACAGTAAGGGTCCTGTGGGGATGGAATCCCTCCGTAGCGAGACCTGGGGCCGGCCTCGGTCTCCCAGCCCTGTGCCAGTCGCCTAGCACCACTCCACCTGTGTGTCCCCCTACTCCTGGTGGCTGTAGGGTCGCTGAGCCACAGTCCTGGGTCCCCACCGGCCCCTTGGTGCCCGAGGATTGGGAGCTGAGGACGGCCGCGGGGAGGAGTGGGGTGGGGGGGATCAACCTCACACTGAGCTGCCCAGGAGAGTGGAGGGTGTGAGGACAAAGGTGCATGGCCTTGGGGAAGAAACGGGTTGGATGTTTTACCTTCTCATTTTGGAGAACTGTCCCCGGCACCTTTGCTAAGTCTGGGTCATATTTACATGCTCAACCAGTCTAGTTTTCGTGTTTTTACATTTCCACTAAAATTTTAAAGATGCGTGAAGATTTGTCCCCTGCTGGATTTGTTCCTTTTTTTTTTTTTTTCCTGAGGCAAATTGTATTCGGCCTGCTTCTAAAATTCGTGCAGTGAGCAGCTTAGGCAAACCTTAAAACCCGTGCTTTGACTTTTTCCTAATTGTCCTGGTCCTGAAAAATTCATAAATTCATATTCACAAAGGAAGGAAAAGATACTCAGAATCCCTTCAATTACAGCTGGAACACGCACAGCCAATTGATTCTAGTGGGGGAGTCGACTATCTTAATTACAATCTTAATTATAATCCTTAAATAATGTTTTAATCTTTAAATTTACTATTCTCCATTCCCTGTAAATTGGGGGTGGGGTGGGGGGAGAGACAAAAACTTTCAGGTCTTAATTTGGAGCCTGGGACTTAAAAAAAAAAAAGGCTGCAGTTTCTTTTCTTGCCAAGACAGAGCACAGAAATTGATCTTTTGTTTACAAGGCCAGGACAAGTTGCAGGTCATTTATTTTTTTCAGAAATTGTGGCAAAATATGTGATTGACATTCTGTGCTGGGAAAGACTTTTGGTTGTACTCCTTCCTTGGCTTTGGCAGTCTCCAGATAGGTGTTTTAAAGTAACAGGAAATGTCCCTGCACAGTGCAAATGCCAGGGCCCTTCTTAGGGTTGCCTCAGACAGGGTGTCAGCAACGGCGGACCTGTGCTTCATAGTGTTCTTTCTGGAAAACTACAGAAAGGGTGGACCTGCTGTGTAAGGAGCAGCAATAGCAGCAAGTCTGAGAAGGTGCTGGCTTCCCTCTGCAAATGGTTTAAAAACCACTCACAGACACACACTACCCCCGTGTTCACAGAGAAGAACAGAGACCAATGCAAAGTGAGTTTAAAGCATATTGAACAATCCCATGGATTACATGGCCAAGCTCATTATCATAAGTGTTTCATTCCTAAGGGAATTTGTATTTTTTTTTCTATCAGGCTTTTCATAAGGAAGTTAGCTAAATGCATTTTAACATATGCAATGATAAGGGAGAAATAATGGCCTAAAAATGAAATATGTTTAATTACTGAGTATCTTTTTGTTTCTGGTGGTCTTCAATCCCTTATCATTATTTTGGTTACATAGTTACACTCTATGGTTTTACAAAAACCAGCCAAATATTTTCCTATGTCATTTAACTGTTTCATTAAATAAAATGTTTTGAAACATTTGCATGACTTTACTTGCTAAGCACCATTCATCTTAAAGTTATTTTAATCATAGAACAATTCTGTGTGCTCATATTTTACAAATGAGTGCTCTTTTGGGATTCTTTAACATATTAGCTTTCAAGTGTAGTGGGTTTGTAATGAGGTCATGCTTTACACAGTTTTACGGCTAGTTTCACACACTGAAATATAAGAAGGTCAAGTGACTTGCCCAGGATCTTCCTGAGAGTCGGTGATTGGGCATAAACTAGAGCGTGAGTCTTTGCTTGGGGCTCTAATATTAGATTGTATATTAGTGAAATCAGTATCTGAAAATTTAAAGATACAATGTTAAATATTTGCCTATTTCAGAGGTCAGGCTCTCTGGCTGACAACTTAGGTCCAGTGAGTATGTGTGTCCCAGGGAATTGCCTTCCTAATTTATGAAAAGGTCAGCAATTAAACAAACAAACAAAAACCCACATTATGGTAATACCATAATGTACCAAGAACCCAGAAGCCTATGGAACATTCTGTGATATTAAGACAATAGTTCTATGTGAAATTATTTAAAGCAAATAATGTTAAGTAGAAAAGAAGCAGAAAGAATGGAACCCCAGGCCAGGAATCTCAAGACTGCCCGGTGCCAAGCCTCAGCTTTTCTCCATGACCCCTTCAATCTAGCTCTCATGCTGCCAAAGTCAGGACCACATGGGAGATGCTTAAACGTTGCCAGGTTTGGCTGCCAGCTTGAGACGCAGTGCTGGCCCCCCTGGACCACAGCTACTGAGTGCTGACACTAAGGAAATACTTCCCAGAAGGTTTTTGCCTCTGCAATGCTGGTGTCTTCTTAACCATAGCTGATTTCTCCGTACCAGGTGAACAGCACTTATCTGGAGACAGGACCTCAAAACTGGAAAACGGATTTGAGTCAAGCAAAGAGTTCACTTCCACTGATTCATTTTTTAAAAATTTAGGTTTATTTATTCTACTTTACATGAACATAGGTGCACCAGACGCTTTCCTGCCGGATTCCATGAAACTGGGGTTACAGAAGGTTGTGAACCACCATGTGGGTGCTGGGAATTGAACCCACGTCCTCTAAGAGAGCAACAAGTGCTCTTAATTGCTGAGCCATCTCCCCAGCCCTTCCATAGATTCCTAATTTAAATACATCACACAAGCAGCCCCAGTAGCATCCCTGAGCAACTCTCAAACTGCGCTTTGGAAGGTTACAAGCCAGGCCTTGACCATCTGCGTTTTTCTCAATATCTTATCTTCCAAGTACTTACAAAAAAAAATCCCATTGAACCCGGAGTACTCAACAGCTTTTCCAGCTCAAAGTTCCAAATGCTTCTACACCTTCCCCAAAGCCAATATGGTCAGGTTCATCACAAACCCATCTCTTAAGTATCAATTTCTATTCTAACTTGTTTTCTGTTGCTTCAATCGATAAACACCATGATCAAAATCAACTTGGGAAAGAAAGGGTTTCTTTTGATTACCTGGTTATACAGTCCATCAGTGAAGGATGCCAAGGCAGGAGCTTGAAGCAGAAACCAATGGAGGAATGCTTCCTCAGGCCAGCTACCTGAGTGCTCTACTAACATTCCTACATGACCCCAGCCCACCTGCTTAGGATGGAACCACCCACAGTAGACTGAAAACCTTTCACATCAACTAGCAATTAAGAAAATGCCTCACAGATCAATCTAATTGGGCCGTCTCTTCCGCTGGAGTTCTCTCTTCCCAGGTACTCTTGTTTGTATCAATGGATTGCTGAAGTAACTGTGACACCACCCTTTTGCTCATGGTCATGGACATGCAACACAACAAGATGGAGCCAGGGATAGGATTCAGAGAAATAAATGGCCTGACTTGGACCTCATCATCTCTATGCTTTAACCAACTGAGCTCTTAAGTCACAAGCAGCCCGTGGTTAGAGAGACTAGGGAACTTAGTATTATGAATCAAGAGAGTAAAATGCCCAATGGGATAAGATAGTTTTGTTCTTCTGTCGTCTATACTGAACTCAGCCTCCTTTTAAAAGAGTTATGTGACATGTTGTATAACGTAGCGTTTTTGTTTTTGCTTTTTGTGAGAGTCTTGCTATGTAGCTCAGGCTGGTCTAGAATTCTCTGTGTAACCCAGGCTGCCCTTGAACTTATTATCCTGCCTCTGCCTCTGGAGTGCTGGCATTAGGGGTATGCTACCAAGACCATTCCTTTAAATCATACTGCTTTGGAAAGAATTAAGCAACCACTTTCCTTATATTTCAAAAGCCAAATGCAAAATTACCTTGAATCAGTATTCAAATCATAGTCAGCAACTTATCATGTCTACCAAATATGCTGGGGGTAGGGGTCTCACCATAGCCCAGATTTATGACAACAGGCTTTCAGCAATTGTTTAGTTGGGTTTAGTAGGGTTGTGTGATGTGGGATAATGGTCTTGTACACTGTAAAGATTTGTCACTTGTATTGGTTTTAATAAAATACTGATTGGTCAGTATCCAGGCAGGAAGTATAGGCAGGGCTGCCAGACTAAGAGAATTCTGGGAAGAGGAAGACAAAGAGCCTGAGTTGCCAGCCAGATGCAGAGAAAGCAAGATGTGAATGCCTTACTGAGAAAAAGTACCAAGTCATGTGGCTAAACATAGATAAGAATTATGGGTTAATTTAAGCTGCAAGAGCTAGATAGTAATAAGCCTGAGCAAAAGGCCCAACAGTTTATAATTAATATAAGCCTCTGGGTATTTATTTGGAACTGAAAGTCTGTAGGACAGGAGGATAGGGCAGGACAGAAACTTTCATCTACAGTTGTATGACCACAATCAGCTGGGATGGCGGGTTTTTTTTTGGGGGGGGGGTATAGTGAGGTAGTCCTTCTGTAGCACTGACCACGCCCATTGGGGGTGGAGCGATGGGCGGAGGTGACCTGAGGAAGGAGGTCGGAGGGGGGCCAGGAAGGCGCTCTCTCTTTCTGGCGTGACTCGGACAGGAGAGGATCGGGTTGAATTTCCTGGTGTTCATCTGTCTAGGTTGTAAGTTATTTCTCCCTGAATAAACATCTATTCGGCCTATTTGTTTATCCTGATCCTTATTTACCGCAATAGGGGGGTGACTCAGTTTGCCTTAAGAGCAGAGTTAGAGATTGGCACAAGCTGGGATGTCCCCAAGGCCCTGAAAGGCATATAGCCGAACTGTAATGCTAACTTAGATACATTTATGTGGATTGCAAAATATATCAAAGAAATAGCCTCGACAATTCCAGCAGAGTTAAGATCCAATTAGTAGGACCTGGGGAGATGGCACAGTGGGTGAGAGGGGCTTGTTGCACAAACATGAGGACCTGAGTTTGAATCCCCAGCAGTCACGTAAAAAGCTAGACATGTTTCGTGTGCCCGTAATCACCACATTGGAAGGCAGAGACAGAGAGACCCTGGGATTTCAATGGTAAGTCAGTCATTAGCCCACCAGGCAGTGTTATTAGCAAGCTTCAAGTTTAGTAAGAGATCCTGTTTTGTAGCAACAGGGCAGAGAGTAACAAAGGAAGACATCTGACATCCTCTGTGTGTTCCTGTGCTTCACACGATGTGTGCCCCCTCCCATGCATACGCACACACACACCACAAAAGGATCAAGTTAAGTAACAGTGTGGTTGGGTTTTCATTCATAGTGAATAAGCTTTGTCCTTTTTCCCAGAGCTGAGCTGTCCATTACAGTAGCCACTAACCATGCATAGCTATTTAAATCAAGTAATTCCAATTAGAAAATACAGTTCTTAAGTTTTGCTAGCAATACTTACTCCCATACAGATGATGGTTATTATATTGGACAATGCAGAATACATCCATCATTAAGGAAACATGTTGGGTGACACCATTCTAGAGATTTTTAAAAAGGAAAAAATGCATCCATGCGTACCTAGATTAGTGACCCTGAAGCCCCCAATGTCTTAAATGTCAATTCACAATTCTTTGTTTAGCCCAATGAACCATTCTCTTCCTAATCCACAGAGTACACAGGTGCCAGGTTGGTTTCAACATGCCATACCCATCGTCAACACCTCAAGTGGCTTCTTTCCATTCAAACCTCCTCAATTACCGTAGCTCCATAAGTTACCAGCTGATACTCTGAGCTCGGTATAGTCTTGGCTCAACAAGTGCCAACAGATTATTGAATTAGTGTGTGGTGCAGTTACTTCTGGAACTAGAGAGGACAGAAGTGGAAATCAAATGCAACAATGCAAAGGAAGGCTCTCGTATCATTGATGACCTGCTACCAAAATCACTCTTCCCTAATTTGGTGGCACCAAGAACACACTGAACTGTCCCTGCTTGGACTCTGATGGTGTCCTCCACTGCCCTAATGGATACCCAAAGGGTTGACCCATCTTTGTCTGCAGCTCTCTTCAGGTGGTTACAAACTGGCTCCCACCTTTGCTTCTAATGATGGAGGAAATACGGCCAAAGGCAAGTTGGACTCTGGAAAAGCTATTTTTCTGCCCAAATCCAAGAGGTTACTGGATTTTATTTATCCTAAGTAGAGACTCTGAGCCATTGTCAAATAAACCAACTGCAGGCATCACAAGAGCATGTCTGACTTAGATGATCAATGCTGAGAAGTCCTCTGCAATGGGTTTTCAATTGTACAACAGAGTGTGCCTGTAATCCCCACATTGGAAGGCAGAGACAGAAAGACCCTGGAATCTCAATGGCAAGTCGTTGTTAGCCCACCAGGCAGTGTAAACAGCAAGCATCAAGTTTAGTGAGAGATGGCTGTCCCCCTTCCTTGTCACATCCTCTTCTACAAGCCAAATGACGTGCAGAAATTCTGCCATGTTTCAATGACAGGCTAAACTAGCATTGTCTAGTTTACAAGGCTGCTTCCTTCCTTTGGGTACAGACCCAGCCATTTCATCTGGGAAACTGGTATAATGACAACACACCTTTGGGCTTGAGGGTTACATGAAAGGGAAAGTGTGTCCAATTAGTTTGCAAACAATAGGCTCCAGAAACAAATATAAGCTGTGCTTGTTTGTGACATTTGAAAGACCAGTAGGTCAGAAGTCAATTCAGAATCAAAATCAAGGAGCTAGAGGGAGTGTAAGGCATCAGCAGTAAAAGAATTAAGGAGGTCTCCCTTTGCTTAGCATTCTCAACAAGCAGGTTCCAGGGGTCAGAAGCCCTGGGCGGCCTAGGTCCCCACCATGCCACCACTCTTAAGGCACGCTGCTGGGTCATCGATGCCTTCCAAATCCCAAGAGATTTCTGACTCAACAGAACCGACTTATGGTCTCATGTTTCTGGAGCCTGGCTCTACCTGGCCACACACAGTTTCAGAGAAGCATCTGTGTTTCACACCAAGTTGGAAACCTAGGAAAAATTCACAACTGAAACATGAAAATGGTCTAGAGACTGCTTCTAATAGAGGCATTTCCAATGTTCAAACTCTAAAGAAAGATGGGATACTGAACAACAGTATTCAGTACCTCGTCTTTACTTTGTGGTTTGTATACACATTGCAAGCAATGTTCTGGATGGCAAGACTTCAGGCTCTGGCCAAGCCGTTCCTGCCCTCTCAATTTTGCTAGGTTAGGGAGTCAGGGTGCTGCTAAAGCCACGGAATGAGCACTTTGATCTGGGAAAATGCACAGCATGCTGAGCAAGTCCAGTCATACCTGTTTGAACCACCTGGGAAAAAGTTTAAGACACCAGCTAGAAGTTGCACAATAGAAAGCAAAAATACAAGCATGAACTTTTGATCTATGCCTCCCCGGTGCTGTGAGTATAGTGAGCCCCACCATGTCTGGGTTTTCAGCCAGGGTTTGAACCAAGAGCTTCATGCATGCTAGGCAAACACTCTATCAACTGAGCTACGCCCCCCCCCCAAGCCCCTATTCTCTTTTCTTTTCCTTTTCGTTCTCCTCTTCTCCCCCACCCCAGTCTCCTTCTGTAGCCCAGGCTGATCCCAAGCTTATTATCCTTCTGCCTCAGTGTTCCAAGCACTGGGAATATGGGTGCATAACAGCATGTCCCGTTTATGAGTATTACCTATTAGCGCTTTACCATACTCCAAAAGCCACTTCAGGATTTTATACAAGCTGTTTAATTTGTGTAGCTACATATTCCTTTGTTACCCAAGTCCAAAAATAAAGCTTCTCTGTATTCTTCTGGGATCGAGAAGAGGAAAGAGAGCCACCCTAAAGCACACAGATGTGAAGAAGTCATAAGGCTCCACGCACAACAGTGTCAGCAACTTAGATGAAGGGCAAAGATTTTAAACAAGCAGTACAGATAAGGCCTAGCTGGGAAAACAGTACTGCAAGGCCAGTCCTTAAGTGAAATAACAAAGTCCAAAGCAAAGTCATCTCAGGAGTGTCCACAATCACTGGGAGGCCCTGAGAAAGATAACATCCCCTGCTTTCCTTATTGTAACTGCTCTTTGTTGATTACAATGTTTCCAGAGGTCGAAAGTCAAAGCAAAGAGCAGGGTCATGTGATCCTAGCTTCTACTTCTCAGGAGTTAGCTTGCTTCTCAGGAAAATGGGGAAGTCAAGCCAGGTAGCCTTTCTCTGATCCCTTCTGGATTCAGAAGTTCATGCTTCTAAATATTTTGCTGGTGGAGTCTGTGAGGAACTTGTTCAGGATCCCCGGGAGTCAGGAGACTCATGGAGAGAGTCACATCCCGCTGGATTTGACTCAATAGTTGTGTCCTTTTCCAAATGTTAGCCACTCAGAGTATAGAGTGCCACTGGATCAAATGACACTTGGATAAAATACTCAGTCCAGAGTAGGACATATCTACACAATAAATGATCCTGATATCTATTCCTCCAAATTACCAAAAGGAGGAAAAGGTAAAAGGACCATCCAAAGCTGTCAGAGGACATTACCTCTTCACCAAAAAAAAAAAAAACAGAGAAGCAATGATAGTGGAGGAAAGACAACTATTTGAGTGACTCAGATTTCTTAAAAAAAGAAAAGTTTCTTCTAAATTTTAGTGTTCTTCATAAGTATAATACATACAAAAGGGAGCTTAGAAATCAACCCTGACATTTTAAGATTTATGACTGTTCCATTAATGATATTTCCTTAATTTAAAAATCAAAAGTGAGCTGGACAGTGGTGGCATACACCTTTGATCCTAGCACTCCGGAAGCAGAGACAGGCCGATCTCTAAGTTTGAGGCCAGCCTGGTCTACAGAGTGAGCTCCAGGACAGTCAGGGCTACACAGAGAAACCCTGTCTCAAAACAAGATACAAAATTGGGGACAATTCAGAAAGAGAAACTGTACCCTGTACCTTCTACACTGTAGATGCTCCATACTTTAGGCTTTTTTTGTTTGATTTGGGGTTTCTTTCTTTCTTTCTTTTTTTTTTTTTTTTTTGGTTTACTCAGATCAATTCCAGATTATTCTACCACTGACCTGGAATGGAATAAAACCATTCCCTCCTTCAGCTAGAATGCAAAAGCTAGTTTACTACGTATAGGAAATATAAGCACAAGTTGAAGGGGCCCCCATCCTCAAGGAGCTCCCAACTCAGTGAGCTAATAATCCACTGATCCCAGGGACAAAACCCAACAACTTTCCTATGTGCTAGAATTGAACATGCTATAAAGAATACTTCATATTTAGATAAACCAGTGACAGCCTTTATAGGAGTTCTAACTTCTTGGCAAATGCAGAACCCTCCCTTTAGAAATACTTTGAAGACTGAATTTGAAAAGAAAGTTAAAAGCGACTTTGAAAAGTTGAAAGTACTGTCAACAGGAACCGTTCTAAATATGACACAATTAGGTTATGGTTCAATTTCTCCATTGCAGAATCAAACAACAGAGCTGGGAGGCAATCTGGAACACATCTAGCCTGATCATCTCATTCCGCAATCTAGACAACAGGGGTTCCAGGAATAGAGGAATTTACCCAAGAATCCCTAATTTGTGTAGAACTCTCAGATCTCTTTTCTCACATAACAATCTGGTTTGATACAAATAAGTCACAGTAGATACTTCCCACCCTAAGTACACCGCAAAAGAAAAGTGATGCATTGTTTCTATGGGCAGATATTTCTGTGGTGAAATGGTCACACGTTAGTACCAAGTTTTTTGCCCACTTGGTTAACATTTTAGGAGAGGCTGCTAAAGACCTCCACAAAGAAATTCACAGCTTTTTTTTTTTTTGGCCTTTGGAAACAAGACGTTCAGTGTGAGAAACAGTAACCAATTGGGAACTACAGCCTTGCATCAAATAAGGTTCACATGAAGGCAATGCAGACACCTGTAGTGATGTCAGAAAGGTCCATTATAGCATAATCTTTGAAGAATGGTAGTTGCATCAAAAATCAGATCATCCAAACCCTCTGTGTCAAAACAGCAGATGTTTGGAGGTTAAATGGAAATTTTAAGAAATCCACAAATCTCATTTTCTCAGCTGGATTCTTACAGCCGTGAGTATAATCCAGTAGCAACTTCTCTCGATTCCTAGGCTGTGAAGTTCCAGTTCCCCTAGTGCATGGCGAAAACTGTCACGCCTTAACTCTCAGCCATTTGAGAAGCAGAGCTCAGAACAAGACCTAGCTGGGTTTCAACTACAGGTACAGCTCACTTTCCAGAACTGGACTAACAGCTGTTGAGTTTGCACTGGGAACTGGCCATCGGATTGCTTTTTATCAAACCCTCACCTCTAGACCCTGGGGGAAGGCCAGCCTTGGGAAGGACGCTGGTCCTTCTAGAAACAGAAGTGCCCTTGGGGTGCTCCTCCGAGGGTGGGGTTGTTGAACCCAGCACTTCTAAACAAAGGGTCAACCCGAGCCAGGATTTTAGGATGTGGGGAGCGTTTCTCCTTCCTTGCTGGCAACTGTTTTTACTAACGCGCCTGACGACAGAAAAAAAATAAATAAATAAAAACAAAGCCACCTGCGAGCAAGGGAACCAGCGAAGCTCGCTCCAGATCTTCCCTTTAAGGGACACTGGACACGCCACAGGAACTTAGTATTACTCTTAGGCGTTTTAGAGGTCCCAAAGCCCATCTAGAGGAGAGCGAGCCCGCCAACCCTCAACTCCTGATGCGCTGGGGCGGCGGGGCAGGGCGGGGCGGGGCGGGGCGGGGCGCGGGCCAGGGCACTATATCTCTCCGCGGAGGAGCACACAGCCCCGGCGACACTCAGCCCAACGCGGTCTGTAGCCGGTTGCTTAGTTGGCGCTGCTGGGGTTTCTTTCCTCGTTGAGTTTGACAAGCGTTCTCTGATAGGCCAGAGGGACCCTGCAGTGGTTGGCCGGAAAGAGTCAAGCTGCCTGATTGGCCGCTCCGCACCTGCAATGCGTCAAGCCACGGCGGGCGTGGAGGGCTCCGCGTGAATGGCCCTGGTTGGCGGGGCAACCCGCGGTTTCCGGAGGGCGGGGCTCCGCCTATGGCAGCCATCTTTACTAGGGGCAACGCGCGCAGGCCCGGTCTCGGAGCGACACCGCACCGCTTTGACCGGTCCAAAGGGGCTTTGCGAGAGAAGTTTTGTCGGGGATTTCTTCTTGATTTTCTTGGCCGTGTGTTGTTGCTGCACAGGTCGCAGGGATGTGAAATGCAGAAGGAAAGCGAAGGGCTCCGGACTGATGCTCAGGGCAGAGTTTGGCTGCCCGGGATGGAGGATGCCCGAGGAGGGTTTTTGACATCGTCCTAATAAAACCGCTGGGTTTGTGTCCTGAGCTGGGCATCCAGGGGCATGATTTGGTCCCGTTCCTACAAGCAGATCGCTGTCTAGGCATCTTGTTCGAGCTGGAGGGTCCTTCTGGAAAGCTCGACGGAATACGTCATGATTTTTGCTCCCGCTGTGCGCGATCCCGCGGGCTCCTAATGCGTTTTGTTTTATTATAACTGTATCCCAAACGGCCGTGCTGGAAACTGTTTCCCCACTCCAGAGACAAGTGTCCTGTAGCGGCAAAACAGTTTGCCCAACACGCATGCTACGAGAATGAGATTTTGATCCTATCAGCTTATTTGCCTTTTATAGGCAAATGTTTATGCGTGTGTGCATCCGGTTTTCATCCCTGGACGATACCCACTCCGCTAAAAAAAAAAAAAAAAAAAAATAATCTAACTATCCAAAGAAGTCGTAGTTCAGGACTTAGCTCCTTTTCTGTGGTGAAAGATTTTTTTTTTTTTTTTTTAAAAATAAGTTTTCTAGTGAAATTAGAAATCTGGAAAGTGGAAGATCACGGTTGTTTTAGTTCAGTGGGTGGTGATATCTCGGTTTTATTTGAGCTGCGTAGGTGCACATTTGGTGGATCCTGGGTATCCAAAGGTGAATTCTGGAACGCCTTGGTGTAGATGTTGCCATGGCTACAGAGAGAGGGGGGTCAGTGAATTGTGAGGCAAATAAAGCTGACAAGGCCTGGCCTCTCTGTTGCCTGAATCCTTGATAATTGGCTGTCCTGGTTTGTGTATCCAAGTTTTCTCCTTTGCTGTGCGCCTCTAAGATTCCTGGATTGATCAACTACATACATGGGTGTGTCAGTTTGTCTTTGACTAACACGATGCACTCACCAAATGCAGATTTTCTGATTAGATGATGCACCTAGAAGCAGTTTCTCTCTCTCTCTCTCTCTCTCTCTCTCTCTCTCTCTCTCTCTCTCTCTCTCCCTCTCTTCTTGCCATACATTCTGATTTCCAAGTTGTTGCTATCCTTTAACCAGTTTTGAACAATTGTTGACTTGCACACCTTTTAAAAATATGTAAACCATCACCTCAACTGAGTGCCTATCAAGATAATGCCAGAGCGCTGAGTTCATGGGCATTGCAAAAGAAAGAAACTTGGAGCTTTGCATAATCTCGGTATAGCAACAACCACTCCTGTCTCTAACGTAGAGTCAGTGTTTGGCAGCTGATGCTAGGAGACTCGCTTGCTTGTGAAGCAGAGCTTGGACTCCTTCAGTGATTTTGTAAAAAATTTATCATGCAATTCTGAGGACTGCATGACCCATGAATGTGGCAGGAGCTTGGGGTTCCTGTACTCTCTGCCCTTTAGTGAGGAAGACTTTCCACCCATCTCATGGAAAGAACAGATGAACAAACCAATCTAAAATAAACCTTAATTTTTTTTTTTTAGCTTTCTTTTTATTTTTATGTGTGAGTGTTTTGTCTGTATGTATTAAGTTGCAGATAGCTTTGAGCTGTGATGTGGGTGCTGGGAATGGAACTGGGTCCTTTGATAGTGGACCAGTTAACCCCAGAGCCATCTCTCCAGGTCCCATGAGTAGCTTCCCTCATTTCTTTGTGGTCTAAGTTCCAGCATGAATTTTGGATGGATACACAATCACATTCTAGAACTTTCCCATTCCTGATTCTAACCTATGCCCTCAGCTTAATTGCCAGCTCAGTCAATAAATCGAATCTGACTGGATCATTGACCTGCTCAAACACCACCTGGGTTTTCACTAAGCCCAAGGTTCTTCAGGAATCCCTTCAGGACTCTCCATAATCTGGCCCTTTTTGGCCCTCATATCCACCCTTTGCATCTCTCAAATTTTAGCTAAATAAATTTTGTGTGTGTGTGTTTTTTTTAATCTTTATGTTTCTCCTCTTCAACCCTTTATTCATGTTGCTCCCTCGGTGTGAACTTTTCCCTCACCTTTTGCTCAGAGTTCTAAAATCCTTAACTTCAAACACGAGGTCAGCTCACATATAAATACTTCCTGCCCTGGGCTCCCCTTAGTGCTTGTATCGCTCCTTCCTGTTACCACATTCTCCTTCTGTTATGGGTCTGATTACTCGTTCAGTAGATATTTGTGATATACCTATCAAGAATGCAGCTCTGGACTGGAGACCAAGGCGACAAAAAGCACAACAAACCTGAACCTTGGTTTTTAGGGGACTCTTCTTAGCTGAAAGAAAGCTAAATGAAGGAGAATTCACTCTGTTGGAAGGATCCATTCTTGTGGCACCTGGGCTGGCTTGGAGGATCAATACCCTATATGGCTGTCCCTAGGGAAGGAATTCTACAGGGAGGGAACACTTGGAATGTAGGCGAAGAGGCTGAAAAGAACAGTGTCAGGGAAGGGGAGGAAGCTTAATTTGTAGTAAAAGCCCATCAGGAAGACAAGACTGCTGCTGGAGTTGTTAGGGTAGATTTTGCACTCGAGTGTGAGAAGGCAGTCCTGCACCCTAGAACCCATTAAAGATTTTGAGAATTGATAGATAAAACCAAAGGTGTTTCAGATAAGGAGATGAATGAAGTAGTAAAGATAGGAAAACAGAGATGCTGTGGAGTGTGTCCTATGTATGGGCTGGGGCTGTTCTTCCTGTTCTTCCTTTCCTTCCTTCCGTCCTTCCCTCCCTCCCTCCCTTCCTTCCCCCTTCCTTCCTTCCTTCTTTTCTCTCTCTTTGTTTCCTTCCTTTCTCTCTCTCTCTCTTTTTTTAAAGACAAAATAGCTCTGGATGTCCTGGAATCCACCATGTAGACCAAGCTGGCCACAAACTCACAGAAATCCACCTGCCTCTGCCTCCCAAGGGCATGCTGGGATTAGAGGCGTGCGCCACCATGCCTAGCGTCTGTGCAGTTTCTTCATTCCCACTATTTCACTTGCTGCCCACTAACCTCAGCCTGCTCCTTTTCACAAATAAGGAAGTTTAGGTTTAAAAGGGTTAGTAACTTGCCTAGGTTCGTCCATGGCAACGGACCTGGAATTTGAGCATATCCTAACGTTGCTAAGTAGTTGGCCTGTGAGTTAACTGTAACTCAAAGATGTTAATGAAAGGAGGAGAGGTAGCTGGATTAGTAAACTTAGTCTTTAAAAGTCTTAAATTTTAGTGTCTCATTTGTTTCTAGAATATTTGTGAATTCTGTTAAGAAATAAAGCGCTTGAGATTTTTCATAAAATAGTTTCCCATGAAATGTAATGTTATTGATGTTTCAGTGTTGGCTTACGATCTTGAGAAATATTTTTTTTTTTATTGAAGAGAAGGAGAAGTGAGTTCTTTTCAGAGCTGGTTACCAGTGAGTTTCTGAGGGTTCTTCCCTCTTGCAGCTGGTCCTAACTCACACCAGTGTTTGCTGACTTTTGTCATGGAAAGGCTTGATGAGGTAGAGCATGGCCCTCCAGGTCCACCTATGTAAGCGGGAGCCATGAATTTGGGTGAAATGTGCATTAGAGGGAACATAGAAAGAACAAAAGCTGTCGTTTGAGAATTTTTTCTGCATAAAATAATATCCCAAGGAGGGCCAGAGAGATGGCTTGTTGGGTAAAAGGCACTTGTACAAGTCTTAACTAACCCGAGTTCCAGACCCCACCGTGGATGGGAGAACTGACCCCCACAAGTTATTCTCTGAGCTCCATACATGTATCACACACAACAACAAAATTAAAGTATACAGCCAGTTGTATTGGCATTTGCTTATAATCCAGTACTTTGAAGCAGAGACAGGAGGCTTGCCACGAGTTTGAGGCCAAGCTGAGCTACACAGCAACACCCTGTCTCCAAAACAACAACAGGGCTGGAGTGATGGTTCAGCATTTGATGTATGATCATGAGGACCAGGGTTAATATCCCAGTTCCCAGCCGGGCACTGGTGGTGCACAATTTTAATCCCAGGACTCAGAGAGACAGACAGGTGGATCTCTGTGAGTTCAAGGCCAGCCCAGTCTACAGAGTGAATTCCAGGACAGCCAGGGCTACACAGAGAAACTCTGTCTCAAAAAAAGGTGTGGGGGGGAATTCCAGTGGGGGGAGGAAGGAAAGCAAATCTGGGTAATTCCAGCTCTGACCCTCTTCTGTCCTCCATTATGTGCACAAGCCTGTACACCCACCCACACATGTCCACACACTAACATACATACACATAGATAATTACATCTTAACAATGGCAAGCAACTAAAAGACTTGAGAAGAGAAATCTACATAATGTTTTAACTACCCTTGTCCTTATGAAGTACTGAAACTGGAACCAAGATCTTTTTTAGATGTTAGATGACTTTAGGCTTTTAGAAGTTAAAGAATATCAAGAATTCTCAGGTTCCTTTTCATTGTATTCCGGTGTGAATCTACTTTATTAGAACTTGTGTACATGCGTCATCTTGATTTCCCCCTCTTTTCCTCAACCCTCACAACCTGCTCCCATATGATGCTCCCTTCCCTAAAAATTTCAACGTGTAATGACTTTATTCTAGGACAGTGATTAAAATCAGGACATGGGTAAGCCACCATTGTCTGGTATTGTCAAATCTGTAATCACTGGGGCTGAAGAAATGGCTTCAGTGAGAAAGAGCACTGGCTGTTCTTCCAGAGGACTAAGGTTCAGTCCCAGCACCCACATAACAGCTTATAAATATCTGCAACTCACTCCAATTCTAGGGGTTCCAACAGACACCCTCTTCTGGCCTCTATGGGTGCCAGATCCATGCATGGAGCACTGACATGTATACCCGTTCACTATAAATAATCATTTAAAAATCTGTATAGTCCTTCTTCAAAATTTGCGTTATATTACTGTTCTCAGCACGAAGTAAAAGCCTCAGCTTATGCGCCTAATTCAGATGTCAGGTCTTCAGTGCTATTTAATTTAGATTCATCCTTCAGTCTTTTATTTCTCATTACTAATTTCTCATGACTAATTTAATGATTTCTGATCAATCCACGATGAGAATTCTTTTGTTTGTTTTTTGGTTTTTGAGACAGGGTTTCTCTGTGATACAGCCCTGGGTGTTCTGGAACTCAGAGAAAGGCTTGGGCACTACCGTCTGATGTTGTATTCATTAACTACAACATTAAGTTCAGTCGAATGTGGTGGCACATGCCTTTAATCCCAGGACTCTGGAGGCAGAGACAGGCAGGGCTGTGTGAGTCTGGGGTCAGCTTGGTCTATAAAGTGAGTTCCAGAAGAGCAGGACTATGTGGAGAGACCCTATATAAAAACAAAACAAAGCATTCCATCAGAATGGCAGAGCAAGGAGTGAAACAATTAATAATTCTAGATTTATCCTCCCTGCCCCCACCACATATTAACTCAATGTCTTCCTTCCCAGATGATAAAAAGATCAAGATTTGTTAAAAAGTCCTTCTCTCCAGCCTCCAAGATCTCTGCTTTTCTCCACTCTATAATCCTTAAAAAAAAAAAAAAAAAAAAAAAAAAGTCCTATGAGCTTCTAAAACCTTGAATTTGTTTTACTAATTCTGTCCACTGCGCTTGACTTTCCCACAATTCTGGCTAGCAGTGCTCTCTGTTACATATTCATCAGATATAATGGTTGATACTCGATTCACATTATCTTCTTCATAATGTACCGAGTGTCATATGTGGAAGCTAAATGTGTCTTAGGACCATCTGCATAGTATCTGATAGCAGCATGACCCCCCCCCCCAGGATGCAGTTGTAATGTGACCTTGTTGTGTAGGTCATGGAAGACAGTGGGAGCCTTTTAACCTGGTCCTCTCTGAGCTTGCACCAAGGCACTGAGCCAACTTCCTATAGCAGGCTTGTGGGAGTGGCTTGATCCAGTCCTCATAAATGACACAGTTCTTTGACTCTCATATATTTCATGTTTAAAATTCATACATATTTATCTTTCTCCTAATTAGAAAGAGTCCCCTGACCTTCCTCCCCCCCCCCCAATAAGGTAATTGTTCTTTCTGTGGCTTCCACAGCCTGTTCTGAGAAGTGCCTGAGCTGAGTTTTCTAGAGAGCTGTGGGCTTCCTCACCTGAAGCCCAGACAGAGGAACTCAAGCGACGCAGGTGTGGCTCTGGTAATTAAAAGGCGGTGTCCAGACTCAAAGGTGGGCTCCTGAGAGGTGAGGTAGGACAGAGCAGTCACTGGGCTGTGACGCCACCATGGCCAGTTGGACTACCACTGTTCGTGTTGGGACTGATGCCGCCTGGGAGGAGAGAGCCAAGGTTCTGGTCCTTTTCTCTACTATTCCTTTTGCCTGTGACTTTGGGCAAGGTAATGAAATTTGGGCCCCCGTTTTCTTGCAGGAAGGTAGACCAAAATAGGTAACCTCAAGTTTCACTGGCTGTGATTGTTTGGTGTGTGTGTGTGTGTGTGTGTGTGTGTGTGTGTGTGTGTGTGTGTGAGAGAGAGAGAGAGGGGGGGGACTTATTATGAACAGGTTACATTGGCTAAGCAATAGGTGAAATGTTTCATGATTTACAAATACAGCCTGACAGATGTCCCCCCCACCCCAGAAATCACCACTATCCACACTTCAGAGACTCTCCAGTATCTGTGTTAAGACAACCAGTATATTTGCACTTTCAGACATCACCGTGACGTCTAGGCCTGCCATCTATGAATCCCGAATGGTTATCGGAACACAGGCTAGTGTATCTGCTAGTGTTAGGGTGTAGGGGTAATACACAAATCAAGAGGACACCTGCTCACCTAGATGACACTTCTTTTCAAAGAAGTTTGTCCAGTATTTTGAAGTTTATTTTCTTCAATAACTCTTTTTATGGAGGGTATGCTAAGATGAAGCCAGGGTTTCAAGTATACTCAGTAAGTGTTCTTAACCATTGAACCGTCTCTCTAGCCCCAAGTCCTTATAATTCTTAATGTAAAAATCCCTGGAAAAGAAGTAAAAAGAACCCCTACCCACAACAGACACATACCTTTAACTTTATTCATTGATCCTAGTAATTATCTATTATTGAAATGTCTATAATTATAGAATTTTCTAAATGGCTATAGGTAGGTAGTTCCCCCTTGGCTTCTGGAACATCTCAAATAACACCACAAATTGCTTTGAAGTGATTGTGTTGAAGTGCTGGGCCCTACAGTTCATCAAAGCTGTCATCGGCCACTCAGATACCATTGTGGACTGTCACAGTCTACTTTGTTCTTTTTATATAGTTGAAAAAATGATGGGACACAGGCAGCCTGCAGTTCTACTCTGGAATTTTCTATCATCCCCTACTGATATACCTGAATGTTCCTCTTTTGGTACCTGGATGATGCAAAACACAGGGCTTTTGTTCATGATGAACATGGATGGAATTGGGCCATAGAAAACATCCATTCTTTTAACAGCTCTTTTAAAACCTGAGAGATGGCAAGGTGGCACAGCCAGTGAAGGGTTTTGCTACGAAGCTGACAACCTGAGTTCAATCCCTGAGGCTCAGAGAGAGAACTGATGCTCACAAGTCATCCCCTAATCACAGGCATGCTACTGGGTACATACCTATATCCTCACCCCACCCCACACACTAAACAGATAAATGCAACTTTAAAAACTGTACTTTTAAAAAAGAGAGAGAGAGTCAAGGATAAACCATTGTGACTCCTCACATGAATATTGTAATTTGTCTCAGTTATATTTTGGTTCCAAACCAGACTTAAATGTAATTATCTTGTTACTTCCCAGCTCAGATTATCTGAGACACTAGAGTGTGTGAAAGACTGTTTTTAATTCTGCTTCCTCCCAGTGCCCAAGATCATATCTAGGGCCTCAGACATGCTAGTCAAGCACTCTGCCACAGAGCTACAAGTCCCCACCCTCCTTGTAAAGGATTGATGTTGATTTGATGGATGCTCTGACATCCCATCCCATTACAAATACGGTAGTTCTATTTAAGGTCACTGATTCTGTGATGTTGGCTAGACCACATTCCGTTCACATTGGCTTTGGATTTGCTCTCAGTACCTTTCATTATTCATGGAGGTTTCAAGGTTTCAATCCCTTCTGAGTTGGAATGGAATTACAGCACAGTAGAAGGTAACGCTTGGGCTGGCTGGTAATGGGAACACTTGCTGTAACTCATTTTCATTGATATGGGTCCTTTTGTCCATATCAGACCTCAGCAGGGATGTCAATCATAGAGAACAGGACTCCCCTCACCCCATCTCTCCCTTTTAAATTATTATTATTATTATTATTATTATTATTATTTTATTATTATTATTATTGCTACCTGGAGATCCTGGTGGAGATGACTTCATTCCTGCTCTCTCCCTGAAGGCTTGCTTTTTCTTATCATCTCATGATTTAATGAGCAGACTCCCTTCTTCTAGAACACCCTCTTGTCTTGGATTGACCCGGTCAAGTCATTAGTTTTTAGGTAGTTGTGTAAAGTTTTAACATTTCATCCCCTCAGAAGACAATGACCTCCATATTTTCCCATTTATTTTGGTTGCATATATGAGCTTTATGAATATTTTAAATGTTTTAAACTTCTAGTCAAAGTTAAAAGTATTTTGTGTGTGTGTGTGTGTGTGTGTGTGTGTGTGTGTGTGTGTGTGTGTGATGGCTCTGCTAGTTTACTTAGCACATACTTGAGGGATTTTTGGAGTTTTATTTCCAATTACTTAGATCATGTTTCAAAATTGCTAAGTCATGTACATTTAGTTTTGTTCTTTTCTCCCATTTATTCTGTGGCTGTGTTTAATAATCCATAGACTGTAGATTTCTGGGACCCAGTGTATCCTGACCTCTTCAATGTCCTTCTATCAAGCACCCATAAGCTTATTAAATGTTAATACTCACTCAATGTCTTCTCCTCTTTTTTTAGTTAATTAATTTATTTTTTCATGTACATCAGGGTTTTGACTGCATGTATGCCTGCCCGAGGATGCCACATCCCCTGGAACTGGAGTTACAGACAGTTGTGAACTGCCATGTGGTAGCTGGGAATTGAACCCCCGATCCTTTGGAAGGGTGGCCAGAGTGGCCAGTGCTCTAAGCTGCTGAGCCATCTCTCCAGACCCTGTCTTTTACTTTTAAGTGCCAAGATGTGGGAATGATACTGTTCCCATTTGAAGTTGCTGTAGGAAAGATACTTCACAAACAGAGTTCTGTGAGGTTCAAGTTGCCGGAAGAGGGACAGAGTTTGAGATAGCCAAAGCTGAGCTTCGGGAAAGGTTGCAGTTGTGCAATTTCCATATCAAAATTTAAAGCTGTGGCTGTCTGATTACAAGACCATCTGTTTCATTTGAAATTTCTGTTTACTTTCTTACTGTATGAAGTACATACATTCAATTCTATATTCCCATGCTGGGATGATGCCCACCACAGTGCCTGGGTTTTGCTGCTGTTGTTTGTTTTTGTTTTTATGTAGGTGCTAGAACTTGAACTCACGGTCTCATGTTTGCACAGCAAGCACTTCACACATTGAGCTATCTCTCCAGACCCCATTTCCAGCATTTCAATAAACACTCATATTAATTTCCATCACATTGGCTCACCAGTTTATGCACCCACCAACACCGTGTAAGGCTTCTTCCCCCCCCCCACACACACCCTCACCAGCATTATTTTTTTTTAGTAAACATGTTTTAGATGTGTTTACTTTGTTTTATGTGTATGAGTGTTTTGCCTGTCTGTGTGTCTATGCTCTACACACATGCACGCCTGGTGACTGTGGAGGCCAGAAGAGCATGTCAGGTCCATCCCCTGAAACCGGGCCACCATGTGGGTGCAGGGAATTGAACCTGGGTCCTCTGGAAGAGCAGCACTCACGAGCCATCTCTCCAGGCTTGTCATTGGTTCTCTTGATGATAGCCATTCTTACTGGAGTAGCATGGACTCTCAGTGAAGTTTTAATTTGCATTTCCCTCATAGCTAAGTACACTGAACACATTTTAAATATTTATTAGCCATTTGTATTTCTTCTTCGAGAAATCTCCATTTAATTCACTAGCACATTTATTGAGTGATTTGGGTTTGTAGATTCTAGATATTAATTCTCCACCAGGTTTTTTTTTTTTTTCCAAGACATGGTTTCTCTGTATTACTTTGGAGCCTGTCCTGGAACTCACTCTGTAGACCAGGCTGGCCTCAAACTCACAGAGATCCACCTGCCTCTGCCCCCCCCCAAGTGCTGAGATTAAAGACGTGTGCCACCACCACCACTTGCCTCCCCACCAGGTTTATAGTTGGTAAATATTTTCTTCCATTCTGTAGGCTGTCCCTTCGTTACACTTCTTGCCTTTATTGTACAGCTTTTTAGTTTCATGTGACCTCATTTGCCAACCCTTATAGTTACTTCCTGTACTCTTGAAGGCCCAAATGGAGAAACGTGTTGCAACATAATCTACAGTTGTAGATCATTATCGCTATTATTTCACTACAGTAGAGGTAATCTGACTGAAGGATCCACTGGGTTGAAATCTTTCCTGAACTCTGCAGAAAAGGTGAATCTTCATTGCCAATTGCCTAGGAGACACACCCCTGCTGTGTCTGAGACTGTCTCCAAAGAACTTTCACAGAGAATGGAGAACGCGCCCTACATGTGAGTGGTTTATCCCACGGATGGGATCCCAAGCTAAATCAAAAGAGAGATTCGGGAGAGAATGGGAGCCCCAGCATTCATGTCTCCTGTTTGACCTCATGTGTAATGTGACCAGTGCATCCGTGCTCCCAGGACCACAGCTAGGGCCACCCTCGCTGCCAGACATTCCCATTATGATGGACTGTGCCATCAACTGCAAGCCGTTCCTTGGTATTTTGTTACAGTAACTACAAAGGTTGCTATTGCAGGCTTAGATATATTGATGCTGTCATCAAATACTTGGCATACATAACTTAAAAGAGAAAACATGTGTCTTGGTCATGATCTCAGGGCTTTCAGTCCCTGGCTCTATTCATTTAGGTCTTGTGGGGTCCAAACATAACGACAGCAAGATTGTGTAGCTTTTTCCTGGTTATCAGGAGAAAGGGGGTCTGGGACAACATACAGCCCCAAGGGCATACTCCTAGTGACCTACTTCCTCAAGCTAAGTCCCATCTTAAGTTTCTAGAACCTTCCGAAATAACACCGCCATCTGGGGACCAAACACTCAACAAGGAATCATGGAGGACATTTCATATTCAAACTGTAACAAATTATGTGCAAGCCCATGAAATACCTGCAGACATGATTTGCTCGGGCCCTGTTCTCAAACAGAGGAACGCTGAAGAAAAACGACCTTGCAAGTCCAAAGTGTCCCCATCCAGGAATCCACACTTAGCCTGTGGCTCTTCACTGCAGAGAAAGCAATTGACCTGCATGGAAAGTTTATTAAACATGCTGTGCCGACTGCCTGGAAATTACTTGTTTCAAAGCCCTTTAGAAATCAGCGGTCCTATGAGCTTAGCTTTTGGACCCGCTACCCACCTGCAATAAAAAAGTAATTACAGCTGTCAGCTACAAATAATCGCTCCAACATCTAAACATAAAGGGGAGTCTTCCCTGGGAGGCATTACTGTTGTGAATGAGTCGGCTCGGCCCATGGCCTCTGCCTTGCTCACTGGCAAATTGGGCCATCTGTCTCAACCAGTGTGGAAGTATGAAAAGGACAAGGGGGTTTTAATGGCTGGAAGCAAGCCAGAGAGCATAGTCTCTGAAGGGGAGAGTCAGCTGCTCTGCTGAGCAAGTTCCGAGTCTCTCCTCTGCTGACCTTTTCTACCCATTCTTGCTCAGTGCTCATTAAACTTTACAAAGGAGTCTACTAGGCAGGCATCCCTGCGCATGCGCGGGGGTGGCAGTACCCGGCCATCAAGGTTATCATTTATAAAGGAAATGGATGGAAAGGACTTGGCAAGGACAGAAAAATCAATTTATAATAGAGGAAAATATTCAGAATATTACATCCTGGTAATAGCTACCCAGTAATAGTGAATCCCCCCCCCAGGCGTTCAGGACTCCTGAAGGACCCTGCTTGTATCTCCAAGAAAACAAAAACAAAAAGCTAGCTGGCTTTGCTAAGCGTCCCAATCTTTGGCCCAGATCTTGGGTCTTCTGTGCCCGTTTCATCTTTATCAAAGTGAGAGGCTTGATGGTTATTGAAGGCTCTCCTTGTCTTAAAATTCTCTTCTGGGTTTCAGATGCAGCTGAGCAATGTGGTCTGGATGAGAATCCTAGAGGCGAGTTTCTAGTGGTATTTTTTTGTTTGTTCGTTTTTTTGAGTGCTGGTAATTGAACCAACAGCCTCACCCATGCTATACCACTGAGCTATATTCCCTGTTCTTTTTTTTTTTTTTTTAATGTATTTGTTTTTATTTTATGTGCACTGGTGTTTTGTCTTCATATATGTCTGTGACAGGTTGGATTCCTGGGAACTGAAGTTACAGACAGCAGTGAGCTGCCATGTGGGTGCTGGGAAATTGCACCCAGGTCCTCTGGAAGAAAGGTCTGCTCTCCCAACTGATGGGCCATCTCTTCAGCCCTCTTTCCTGCTCTTCAGTGATTCCCTTCAGGAATATCATTGAAAGGTGTTTTAAAAGTTTTCTTTCTTATTTTTCTTCAGCTATGTGTAGCTATGTGGTGTATGTGCACATACATACACACCTATGTGCATGTATAAAGGCCAGTAGAGGGTGTTGGATCTACTCTATCACACTCCACAGGCTTGATTTTGTTTTTTTTGAGGCCTAGTCTCTCACTGAACCTGTAGCTAGACTACTGCTCAGCAAGCCCTAGCCAGCTTCCTGTCTCTACTTCCTAGTAGTTAGGAGTATACAAGGCCATACTGGCTTTCCTGGAGTGCTGGAGGTTTAAACTCAGGTCCTCGCGCTTAGCCTGCAAGCATTCTTAATCACAGAACTGTCCCTTCAGCCCCACCTGTGATGCTTTGTAAAGGCTTTTTGTTCACAGGGCCAAGGGCATCATTAAATCCCGGGGGATCTTGAGATATGGCTGGGCCAGTATTTGGGAGGAAGCTGTGTGCCTGGATGTTGGGACATCATTCATCATACTGACACCCAAATTTACTACCTAAAAACCAATACTGTTGGTTCAGGATTTGGTAGTAAGATGAGTTCTTTTTAAAATGGTTATTCCTGGGATTAGTTGCAGGAGTAACGATCGTTAGCAAGTACCAGACATCATTGTTTTCAGAGTATTCACTGAAAGTCTGTTTTCTTTCCACTTTAGATTCACTTTCTTTCATTGTATGAAAGATGTTAATGGAAGGGAGCATGCTAAAAGCGATCCTATAGCTCCTTGGCAACTGATACTTCTGTTTGTTTTCAAGACAGGGTTTCTCTGTGTATCCCTGGCTGTCCTGGAACTCCATCTGTAGACCAGACTGGCCTCAAACTCAAAGATCCTCCTGCCTCTGCCTCCTGAGTGAGTGCCCGGATGAAAAGGTGTGTGCCACCACTGAAGACACTTTTTAAAAAAAGTCTTTTATTTACTGTGTGGGAATGTTTTCCCTGCATGTTTGTGTGTGTACCATGTGACTGCTTTGTGCCTGCAGAGGTAAGTAGAGGGTGCTGGATCCCCTTGAGTTGGGAGCTGCCATGTGGGTGCTGGAGACCAAACCTGTGTCCTCTGCAAGAACAGCAATGCTCTTAACCTCTGGGTCATCTCCCCAGTCAAAAATTCAGTTCATATGTGGGGTGGATTGAAAGAAAATGGTCCCCAAAGGGAGTGGCACTATGAGGAGGTGTGGCCTTGTTGAGGAAGTGTGTCACTGTGCGGGTGGGCTTTGAGGTCTCTTTTGCTCAGTGTGACAACCAGTTGACTTCCTGTTTCCTCTGAGTCAAGATAGAGCGCTTTCAGCTCCAGCACAACACTGGCCTGCAGGCCGCCATGCTCCCCTTAATCATCATAATGGCCCAAACCTCTGAAGCTGCAAGTGAGCCACCCCCAACTAAATGTTTTCTTTATAAGAGTTGCCATAGTCATGGTGTTTCTTCACAGCAATAGTAAATACTACAACAATATAAAATTTTTACTTTAGAGTATTTTTTAAAAATTTACATTCATTTAGTGTGTGTGTGTGTGTGTGTGTGTGTGTGTGTGTGTGTGTGTGTTAGATACAGTTTTATTGCTGTGAAGAGACACCATGACCACGGCAACTCATAAAGGAAAACATTTAACTGGGGCTTGCTTTCAGTTTCTGAGGTTTTGTCTGTTATCACCATGGCAGGGAACATGGTGGCATGCAGGCAGACGTGGTGCTGGAGAAGGAGCCGAGAATTCTGCATCTGGATCTGCAGTCAGCAGGAAGAGAGAGCCACACTGGGAGTGGCTTGAGCATCTGAGAACCTAAAGCCCACCCCACAGTGACACACTTCCTCCAACAAGGCCACACCCACTACAACAAGGCCACACCCACTCGATACCTATTCAGACCACCTCACAGTGTCTGTCTGCCTGTATGCCCGCACACAGGAGAGGGCCTCAGATCATGAGCTGCCATATGGCTGCTGGGAATTGAACTCAGGACCTCTGGAAGAAAAGCCAGTGCTCTTAGTCAATTAGCCATCTCTCCAACCCCTGATAGTTTACATTTTTTAATTATCATAGTAAATGCACTTATTTATGGAACACTGTGTGACATCTCAATATATGTATGTAATGCACACCAGAGTAACTGGCAAATTCAGGACCTCAAATAATTAGTTTTTCTTCATGTTAGGAACATTCAAAATCCTTTTACCAGCTATTTTGGTATACATAATTAATTCTTGTCAACCATAGTTTACAAATCATTATATTGGTGTGAGGGATATGGCAATATTTTTTTTTAACAAATTACCCCTCAAAAGTATGTTTTCTCCCCACTCCCTTTTCTGACAGGGTCTTGCTCTGTGGCTCACGCTGGCTGTGAACTCATAGTTTTTCTGCCTGATCCTTCTCCATTGCTGTCATTACAGGCATGGGACAGACTTGTGCTTGGTTCTAGTTGTATTCTATTTTCATGGTATTTAAAAAAACTGTATTACTACTGTGTTTGTGTGTGTGTGTGTGTGTGTAAGAGAGAGAAAGATGTGAAAGTGAGTCCACACATACAGCATCACATGTGTGAAGTTAAGAGATAACCTGTAGAGCTGTTTCTCTCCTTCTCTCTTCATGTGGGTTATGGGGTTTGAATCAGTTTGTCTTTTCTGGTTGGGCCATCTCTGATGGTTTGAAAGAAAATGACCCCCAAAGGGAGCGGCACTATTAGGAGGTGCGGCTTTGTTGGAGTAAGTATGGTCTTATGGGAGGAAGTGTGTCATTGTGGAGGTGGGCTTTGAGGTCTCATATATGCTCAAGAGACTGTCTGGTGCCTCAGACCACTTCCTGTTGCTTTCGAGATAAGATGTAGGACACTTGGCTACTTCTCCAGCACCATGTCTGCCTGCAGGCCACCGTGTTGCACTATGATGATAATGGACTAAACCTCTGAAATGTAACCATTAAATGTTTTTCCTCTATAAAAGTTGCTGTGGTCATGGTGTCTCGTCACAGCAATAAAAGCCCTCATGAAGCCACCCTCCCTTTGCCTTCTAATGAGCTACTCTCATTTGCTCTTTTGTTTGTTTGGTTGGTTGGTTGGCTTTTTGAGACAGGGTTTCTCTGTGTATGTTGGTTGGCTTTTCCAGACAGTGTTTTTTTGTGTAACCCTGGCTGTCCTGGAACTTGCTCTGTAGACCAGACTGATCTCAGACTTAGAGGTCCATCTGCCTCTTCCCTTCCAAGTAGTGGGACTAAAGATATTTGCCGCCATCACCTGGCCTCTACTCTCATTCTGTGTCAAGTGCTACCCTTTGTTGAAGCTAGTGGGATATGGAAGGATAGAAACCAAGGTTGACAGGTTTCTGTTTTCTTTCATTTTGGAGTGTTCTTACTCTGGTACCTTGGAGAGCTCTTTTTTTTTTTTTTTTTTTTTTTTTTTTTTTAAGGTGTTAAGTCATATGCACTTGGTCATTTTATTTTTTTTTAATTGGTTTTTCTAGACAAGGTTTCCGTGTATCCCTGGATGTCCTAGAACTCATTCTGTAGACAAGGCTGGCCTCCAACTCGATATCCACCTATCTTTGCCTATCAAGTATTGAGATTAAAGGTGTGTGCCTCCACTGGCATAGTGGACATCTTCTTTTTAAACCTTCCTTACCCATTCAATTATTTGGTTTTCTGAAATTAAAATCCCCACCATCTCTGGACTGGTCTTGATCTTAGTCAAGTATTGGTTATAGAGAAAGGTGTAGGTGGAGCTCTCATTGGGACCACTAGTCAGCTCCCAAATAACCACACAGAGACTTACTATTAATTATAAACGCTGGCCAGTAGCTTAGGCTTGTTACTATCTTTTACAACTTAAATCAACCCACATTTCTATCTAAGTTCTACCAAATGGCTCATGGCTTGTTACCTCATTTTCTACATGTCCTGCTTTAAGACTCTGTCCTTCTTCTTGCCAGTGTCTTCCTAGTCTGGTTCTCCCACCCAATCTCTTCCTGCCCAGCTATAGGCCAGTCAGCTCTTTATTAACCAATGGGAATAATACATATTTATAGTGTACAGAGATTGTTCCACATCAGGAAGGGCCAGAGAGTTGCCCCAAGTAAGAGAGCATTGAGTGGAGAACTGGAAGAATGATTTGGCAGCATACAGGTGAAGAGACTTTGGAAGAATGATTTGGCAGCATACAGGTGAAGAGACTTTGTAGACTGCCAGAGTGGAATGATGCTGAAGCCGCCAAGCCTTTTTTACTGCTGGATGGAAACAGCAAGATGACGTCACTGTACAGAATGGACTTCTGGAGGAGACTGGGGGTGAGGGACAAATCAGGATGCTGACTGGTTAGTCCAAGAACATGATGACAACATTGATCAAAATGACAGTCAGTCTGTTTGGAGAAGACAGCAATGGTTTCACTGAGAAGAGAATCGGAGTTATGGATCTTCCCCTTAGAAGAGGGAAGAAGCAGCGTGTGTTCCAAGGATGACGTGTAGTTTGGAGGTTTAGGGGTCCTGCTGGAAAGAGAAATGGACGGATTAGTTATCCTGTGCCCTAAAGAAGGAATGATTGCACTGTGAGGCTGGTGGCAATCAGTAGGGTGGCTTGGAAGAAGCGGCAGTGTGAAGGCAAGTTCCCTACACTAGGATGTGAGGGGGTTGTGCTCTGGGCAGCAGAGTTGGAGGGAAAGATATGAATCCTGGTGTTAGATCATGAGAGCTTTCATTTTGGGGATGAATGAACCTCGGGAATCCACAACAATGGCAGTGAAAAACAATAAGGTATTGTTCCATGTGGTTGACAGAGAGAATGTTTAGGCAGATACTATTCCTAGGACTTAGGATCACTTTGATTAAAATCCATTCATAGGGTTTCTTCATTAATGTATCACAAAGCTTAAACATTAAGCTTGTACAAGAGTCAAGATCAAGGGCTGGGGAGATGGCTCAGTGGGTAAAGTGCTCGCCTTGTATGCATGAGGATCTAAGTCCGGACCCCCATCTAAAAAAGATTGGATATGGTGGCAGGCACCCATAGTTTCAGCTCTTGGGGGGTGGAGGCAGAGACAGGGGGATGCTGGGGATCTGCTGCCAGTCATTGTACCTCAAATTACAAACTCCAGGTTAACTGAGAAACCTGTCTCACAAACTAAGTTGGCAAATGATAGAGGAAAATACCCGAAGTTGGTTTCCACATGTGTGTGTTCAGGTGTATACATACACACACACACACACACACACACACACACACACACACACACGAGTATTTAAATGTATAACTGTCACATTGATTCTACTTTGAATAAACTAAACATGAACAATATACACTGAGTCTGGAAACTTTCACCCGCATTTCCACAGCATCTCCAGGGAAAGCAGAGCACATCATAAGAACTTTGCAGGCTAAGTTCTCTCTCCCAGTCACTTCAAGGTAGCAGCCGGGGTGCTAGTTTCTTTTGACACTATAATCTGCACTCAAGTGACAGTTCTTTGGACACTGTTCCTAGTGGAGATAAGAAATGATAGGTTACTTGCCCAAGCATCTGGGGACTGTTGTTCAGTTGCACAAGAGATTTTTGCGGGGACATTTGGGCTTGATGAATCAACAGTTCTAAGTGGGAACCAAAGAGACACATTGTTTCAGACTCTGAGGCCAGGTCCATCCCTGAATCTTTCTCCCATCACTCTTCCAGGCTGCTGCTATTTTCCTGTGTCTAGTGGTCTTTGGATAGGCCAGGGAGACAGCCTGTGTGGCCTGTGTGATTTGCCATATCATATCCATCCTAGATCTGAGCACGGGTCCTGACTGGGTTAGAGATCAAACCCTTTATTCACTATGATTACAATAGTCTTCCTATGCGGGCTCCTTGGGTGACTGAAAGCAGATACCTTTGGTTACCTGGGTAGCTCTGGGCTAAGGGGCTCATATACTGGAAAACTGTGTTAAGTACTTTTGTACTTTATGATCAATTTAGAGAAGGATTTAGCTTGGCTCACAGTTTCAGAGGGTTTCAGTTGGCTGTGCTGGGAAAAGAGTTTAGTCACAGTGACTGGAGCAAGTGACAGAGATGTATTCTTACGGTGATGGTCCAGGAAGCGGAGTAGACCAGGAACCAGGGCCTTGGTACAGGACAGGTATGGAACAGTAGGGACTACTTCCTCCACCAGCCCTCTATCTCCTAAAAGATCTACCTACATGTTTCCAAAAGAACGAGTTCAACACATGAGCCTGTGGGGTCACTTCAGGCTCAAACCATCACAGGCCATTTTGGAGGCCTAAGGCTATCTGTTTTCCCAGCTGCCCCACATCGCCAGGGATGTATTAGGATAATAATAGCTACTGTCCTTAAAGAGGCTCCCAGACCATGAACAATTAGAATCCATCCTCTCTGCATTTTTTTTATAGTGTTGGTCTCTTGTTATAAAGTATCAAATGACAAGAGGTCATTCCAGGCTGAGGATTTGAACCACAGGTTCTCTTTGATGAAGCTGGTGGTAGACGATCCACAGCCCTGCTCACCTTCCACAGCTATTTGCACGAGGAGCCTGGGATACACAGCATCTGTCATCAGCGGAGATATTCGGACAATATGTGCTCTAGGCTTTAAAAGGATGTGTGTAATAGAAGGTGAAGAAAAAGAAGAAGAAAAAAATTCCCTATTGGATCCCCAAAGCAAGTTACCCAAAGCCTTGGTCTGCTTTCTAGGAGAAACCAGGGCCAGCCCGGCGGGTGAGGGATTCTTAGAGGGTTTTCCAAAGAAAAAGCAGGGATAGGAAAGCAGTCCTGAATATCAGGTCCAAGGGGCCAGGAAAGAAATATATTGATGGGTAAGAATTGAGAGATGGCAGAGATGGAGATGGTGCTGTGGTTTAAGAGTGTATACTACTCACCCAGGCGGTGGTGGCGTTCACCTTTAATCCCAGCACTCGGGAAGCAGAGCCAGATGGATCTCTGTGAGTTTGAGACCAGACTGGTCTACAAGAACTAGTTCCAGGACAGCCTCCAAAACCACAGAGACATCCTGTTTCGAAAAACAAAAACACAAAACAACCAAAAAAGAGTGTGTACTGCTCTTGCAGAGGATCCTGGTTTGGTTTCCAGCACCATTGCCTGGAACTCCGGTTCCGGATGAGGACCGCTGAGGTGAAAGACTCACTAGGAGATCCGGAGCTGAAAAGAAAGGAGGAAGCGAGATGAGGTGAGCCTTAGAGTTCATCTCTCTGCTTCCTGACTGTGGGATGCAAGCCGCAGCTGCTGTGGCTTTCCCACCGTGATGGACTGCACCCGTGAGCAGTGAGCACCTTCCTTGCATTACCAGTGGGCTGGTCTCATATTGGCCTGGCCTGCGCAGCCACAGGGCTCTCCAGGCTCTTAGTCAATGGTGTAAGAGGTCTTTGGCCCAACCTTTCTGCTTCTGTAACAGGTCTTTTCTTCTGGCCTTAATCTGGGTGTAAAACCCCCCCCCCTTTTTTTTTTTTTTTTGAGTACGGAGACTGAACCTATGCATTCAAGGCAAGTGCTCTATCACTGAGCTACTGCCTTGGAACACTTCCTTTTCCTGCAGAACATTTCCAGTGTGAGGAGATAGATACAGGAACACATGTGAAATGGCTGGAGCTGCCTGGAAAAGACCTGTGGGAGTCTCAGTGGCTTAGGTATTTCCTACCCAGGCTAGGTCTGCTAGCTCGGCGGGTGCTACAGCTCACTCAGTCCATTTGCACTTCGTTCCTCCCGCTCTTTGCTGTTCCTTCCAGTTACTCCTGACTACCGTGACTACCGTGATTGGTGCTAAGAGCCCTGTAGACTTCATTAAATAATCAAGAACAGTGACTGCCAGGCCACACAGTCTTGGTGTGGAACCTTATAGTCATTCTGACAGTCCTAAAAAAAATTGCAAGGAGACATAAGGCAGAACTTTCAAAATCCCAGTTGCCTCTGGCCAGGCATCCTACCTAGAGTCTTTCTTTCCAGTTCCATGTGGCGATGGTGCCAGGTGTTCAGTTACTTAAAAGGGTAGGAGGCTAGGTTTTCCCTGGAGTCATTCCGACTATGCAAGTTCCACAAGCCCACTGTCACAGACCCCCAACAGCTGGCATATTAGAGATACTGATTCAGTATTTTGTCATTGTTGCATGATCCAATTCAAAAGCAAGTCTGCCCAGCACAGTTCATCTGAGCGCCCAGGTTCTCACAGAACATCGTAACATGAGTTTAAATGACATTAGCCACCAGCTTAAGAATGAGAGGGTGGAAATTAATTTTACTTTGATTTTAAATATACTTTTTGATTGCTCAAATATATTACAGATTAGCATAATTTAATGTGTATGTTGGCATTTATGAAGCCACTGATTTGGAGCAAAATAAGTTTTATGTATATATGTTTAAAGTATTAAAGATTCAGTAGTGATAATTAGCTGGAAGGTCACGGAGGAAGCCATAATCAGTGTCTTCTGTAGAAGCCCCCGCAGATTATGCAGACATATGCCGCAGGAACAGCAGAAGCTGAGATCAACTGCTTGGCATTCTTGAGAGACATTGAAGACCTGCTCAGATGAATCAGTTAGGTAAACATCTGAGGCTTGTGAACAAGCAACGGATGAGCTTCCATCTTCCATGCTGCCTTTTAACCCACCAAGGAAAGAGCTGGTTCTTCCGGCACAGGCCAATCAAGCTGCTTGATGAAGGTTCTATGATGTCAGCATCACTAATGGGGCTGAGTGTTGCTTTTCTGTTGGAATCACAGTTACTACCATATGACTTTTCACTGCTGAGGTCTTTAATTTTGAAAGTCCTGACTTGAATTCTCTTCCTTCCTTCCTGAATTTGTAAGACAAGGCTTGGAGAGATGGCTTAGAGGTTAAGAGTGGGGTACCTGAATTTAGTTCCCAGTGTCCATATCAGGTGGCTGGCGACCACCTGTAACTCTGCTCCAGGGGCTCTAATATCTCCGGCTTCTGCTGACGCCTGTACTCAAACACTCCCCCACACAGATGTAGACACATACTTGTGTATATATAATTGGCTACAAATTTGGGGATTCTCACAACTGCCTTGGATTCGATAATTTGCTAGCAAGACTTGCAGGACTCAAGAGTAGGCTCTGTAGTTGGCTGTCTAGGTCCTAGGTGTTCTAAGGATTCTAGAGGGGATTCAAAGAATACAAGAGGATCTTTGGAGATTGTGTGGAAATGGCATATACATCATTTTATAAAAGGAACTTCGGAGCACCCAGTGATTTTTGTATCCATGGAAAATCTGGAACCAATCTCTCATGCATATTCATGATTGTACTTACTATTACAGTTTTATAATAAATTAGACATCAGAATCAGCCACATGAGAAGACGTATGGGTTTTGTCAGGGTCCTAAACATGGAGCTTGTGTGCCCTCTTCCTGTGGAATCGAGATGTGCCATTTCTGGCACAGAACTCTGCTTCCTACCCAGGAAGTTCATTCAGTGGCATTCTGGAGTTTTCTTGTTTTATTCATTACCGAGACATGACTGAACTCAGTTTCCAGTCACCTCTCCAGTGCAAGCCCATAGCTCTCTTCCTGGCATGGCCTTCTTCCCCCAGAGGGTGCTTTAGCTTAAACCTAGCCTACCTGTTCTCCCATCACATTGCTTGGGAAATTGCAAGGGTTTAATGTTTTCCTCCCAGGAAGAACCAGGAACAAAAATAAAATAAACTTTGAGTCTTTTACTATCGCCATCCTCCTCCTCTTCTTCTCTGTGTAACACTGGCAGTCTTGGAACTCACTCTGTAGACCAGGCTGGCCCGAAACTCACAGAGACTCACCTGCTTCTGCCTCGTGAGTGCCAGGATTAAAGATCTGTGCCACCACCACCCTGCTTCTTCTTCTTCTCCTCCTCCTCCTTCTTCAAGGTATTCTTTTCTCATCCCCTATACACACTACCTGTTTTTATTTTATGTGTATGAATGTTTGGCCTGCATATATGCAAGTGTACCTACATGCCCAGGAAAACAAGAAGAGGAAGTTGGAGCCCCTGGAACTGGAGTTACAGCTGTCAGCTGTCATGTGGTGCTGGGAACTGAACCCCTGTCCTCTGGAAGAGCATGCAGTACTGTTAACCACTGAGCCATCTCTCTAGCCCCTAAAATCTCTGTTATACACGACCAGGAGTGTTCAGGCCTCCTCCCGGCTATTCCTCCAGGCTCTGACAGCCCCCTCAGGTCACCTCAGCCACACTCTGCACTGAGGACCCTTGAGCACACTTGTCATTTTGCAACCACTATTTGCTCTGTATGGGGCTGTCTCCTCATATACCTATTTAGTAAATGCCTCACATTTTAAGACTCAAGTAAATGGCTCTACCTCTGTAGAGTCCTCCAGAGGGGTGGCCCATGCATACCTCTCCTATGCTTCTTGTAATCTGCTGTCTACTTATAGATGTCATACAAATAGTACAGAATGCCACTGTTTTGGACTAACCTCCTGCAGTCTCCAAAGGACTAGACCAGGCTGGAGTCACGTGTGCTAAAATTCTATACCACCAAACCTAAGCTTCCCTTTCCTCCTGAAGCACTGGTAGGGAGAAATCTCAGATTTCCATCTCCATCCTTGTGATAATGAAGCGTCCTCTGCTTTGATCTTTACGGAAAAACCAATCTGCACTAAGCTGGTATTGGGCATTCACGATGTTCTGTCCTCCTGTTCCACCTTTAAAGAAAGTCACTTTGAAATCATCAATACGCTCCTTGGTCTTCGTTTCTGCTTCCCTCCTCCCTTTTCTGTTTGCAAGTCTCCTCTCGTGGCAGACTGGAATGCTCACTCTGTTTTATAAAGCAAGGTGCTGCCTGGTTCCACAATTGCAAGAAAGTTTTTTTTTTTAAATAGAAACCTGTCACAATTTTGTGTTCGGACATGGGTGATCTCTGCACTTCACTCTAGAGGCCAGGACTACCTGCTGACATGCTTCTGTGTGCTACTGGGAGGTAATCAGGACCTTCACTGAGTAAGTGTACTGAAAGCCTCGCCTTTACTGAAGTTGTGTTTGTCTTTGAGGAAGTGTCACCATAGAGTCCTTGGCTGTCCGTTTTAGTATCTTGTGCACCAGGATAGCAGCTGCCCGTCATTTAGTCATTACAAATGTTCTCTTTGAATACGGGTGGACAAATTACTACTTAAGATCTCTAACCCATTGGGACCACTTCGCATTAGTAGAAGAATTAGCTTTCCTGCAGCTGAATTCTTGAATCATGTTTCAAATACCAAGAAAGACTAATTCCTTTGCTTTGTTCCTGAGTAAGTAGGTAAAAGGAGGAAACCGATTTAATTTAGGTTTTTTGTTTTTTGTTTTTGTTTTTCCCAGGAAGAAAATGCATTTTTTGCTCTTTTTGGTAATGAGGGAAGGTAACAAGAGAAATGCAGATGGGCAGAAAGGGGGGAGGGATAATCAATTCACACTGCTACACTTGACAGTTAAGCACCAATAAGCCAGGGGAACTGCTGGAGAAAGAAACACCAGCCAGATGAAGGAGATTTTAAATGGAGCCTAGACCAGCTCACTTCTCAAAATGTCACTTTCGTAGGACTGTGGAGACAACTCTTAAGTAAAGAGCACTGGCTGCTCTTCCAGAGGACCCAGGGTTCAATTCCCAGTTACTGTCACATCATCTGTAACATTAAACTCAGGGGATCTGATGGCCTCCTTTTCGGGCCTCTGTGGTATCAGACACACGTGGAGACAAAACGCCCATCCACATAAAAATAAATAAAAAGTCCAGCTCTGGCTACCCTGGAACTCACTCTGTAGACCGTGCTGACCTAGAACTCAGTGATGCACCTGCCTCTGCCTCTCAAGTGCTGGGATTAAAGTCGGGCACCGCCACCACCACCACCGCCACCCAGCAAATAAAAAGTTTTAAAATGTCACTTTCCTAGTCAAAGAGAATGTGAGGATTTAACTATCTGCTTATTTGAAAATTACCTTTAATGGTGAATGTTGTTTCATTGATCTATTTAAGATCAAGAAAACCAACATGGAGCTGTGGGGTTAGCCCAGTGTAGAACATATGCTTAACTTGTGTGCAGGCCTGGGTTCAAGTCAGCATCCTAAGCTAAAAGTAGCCATCATTTGGGGAAGGAGTATAAGTTTAAGAGCCATCCACCTGGGATGGGACACATGGCTCAGCAGGTGAGATCACTTGCTCTTCCAGAGGACCCACATTGGGGTCTTCTGTGTATTTCTGTGGGGTTTCTCAAAACCTTTCGTGTTTTAGACAGATTGTAGACTATGTGGATTGTAAATTACACACAAACAGGCTGGTTTAACCAAAGAATGGTCCTTGGGATTGTGTCTGGTCACTAAAACCTTTTCTGTGATGGAAAGAGGACTCCGTGGTTAGAGTGCTCACTGATTATATAGAAGATCTGGATTTAGTTCCTAGTATCTAGATCAGGTTGATGTCCTCTTCTGGCCTCCAAGGGAAACTGCACACATGGGTTACAAAATAAAATCTAAGTAAAACCAAAGAATAACTTTTCAACCTAAGACCCCTCACTGCAACCTAAGACCCCCCCACACACCCTACCTCCACCCTCAGCCCCTCTCATCCTCTGTTCCCCACTCCCATCCTGACCCCTTCCCCTCCCCCACTCCCAACCTCTCCCCCATCCTCCCCCTCCCCCAACCTCTCCCCCATCCTCCCCCTCCCCCATCCCCACCTCCCCCATCTCCATGCCTGTGAAGCAGATCTGGATCTTCATTTATTTCCTTGCTGTTAACTCTGGTTTCCCAAGGGCACACGTCAGTTTACTTCATAGGGACTAACAGAAGATTCCTAAAGATTGAGTGGGTTGATGGACCCGTTTCTCCAGTTTCCCTGAGTTAGTGTGGATTCCTTCTCCAGAGAGATGAAAGGGCATTTGACTTTGACCTACTCTGGGTAGACCAGTCTAGAAGTCTCTCATCCTTCGTGCTAACTGGGAACAGGTCCAGGCTCTGGGATCATGACTCTGAGTGTGGAAATTCACCCATGCATTGTGAATTATCTAAGACCCTTGGGTTCCTGACAGCAAATGAACTTGAATTTGATTACCAAAATGGGAAAAATATGAGGGGGGGGGGAGGAATTTGGCTGTTTTCCTTGGTTGGAAGCACAGAAGTGAATGGGTCCAGGGACAAGAAGCAGCAACTCTTCCAAACTTCTGGGACTCTAGCTCACATCTGGCCTTGCTTTCTTCTCTGCTTGGCTGATGTTTCTCGGCGTCTGAGCTATTACAGTTTGGATGCATAATGAATGACTAGCTTGTGGTTTGTTAAGTTCTGATTCTGAAATCCCTAGGAAAGGCTGGGCATGATAGATACCAAGCCCAGACAGGGGGGTATTAAGCTGAAGGCCAGCTTTGGTTATGGAGTGAGACCCTGTCTCTGAAAGCAAAACATTACAAAAATAATAATAATACAAATAAAGAAAATTACAAGGAATGACCTTTGCTTGGCCTGGCTTGAGTCAGCGCGGGGCTGACACCATCAAATGAAGACTTGGCTGCCTCGGGTCACCTACTTACTATGATATCGCAGGTGACAGGTTGGGGTAATGAGGCCATATTGTACTGACTTGGGCTTCTTGATGGTAAGATTTCCTTCTAAAAGAAAATAGGAATTATGTAGGCATTATTTTACCAACAAACAAGCACTGAGTAGCTCCATAATTTTGTTTCTGTCTCTTAGGTGACTTTCCTGTTCATATCCTGTTCTCTTATTACTTAAACAATTTTTCTTATTAACTAATTGATCAATTAGTTAATCAGTTGTGAGTGTATGTCTGAGCTTGTGTGTGTGGAGGACAGAGAACAATGTGTGGTCCTTGTTTCTCTTCTTTCACCACATAGTTTCCAGGGACTGAATCAGGCTGTCTTGGTGGCAAGCACCCTTAACCACTGAGCCATCTCATTGGCCCCAAAGGCTACTTTTGATGACTTTATATTGTACTCTTGCTACTTCTTCCCCATTCCTCATGGGCACTGTGGTCGTCTCCTTCACTAAATTCCTGCCTGTCCATCTGTCATTCAACCCCTCTGCAATGAACCGAAACATCTATTCACCCCCACACTTCCCCCTACCCCTTCCCCTATGTTTTTCCAGCTTCAGAGATGGTCAGAGGTAGCCAGACAATCACCAGCAATTGAGAAGAGGCTAGAGAATGAGACACATGCCAGGACAGAAGTGTGCCAGGTTAGTGTGAGTTTTCTTTCCCTGCCTCACACCACAGAGATGCTTAAGTGGCCGAACAGCGCACCCTCTGCCTTTAGCCACGCTGCCCACAATGCCAAGTGGTGATTCAAAACCACTTTATGTTGAGAAATCCCTGTCACATGCTCTGGAAATACCCAGAGTTTACTGATGGAAACTGGAGTAATCATAAGTGGTTTATTCTTACACCCTTTGTGGTGGTTTTTGTATGCAGAAAAGAATATTTAGGGGCTGGAGAGATGGCTCAGCAGTTAAGAGCACTGACTGCTTTTCCAGAGGATCTGGGTTCAATTCCCAGCACTCAAATGACAGCTCACAACTGTCTGTAATTCCATTTCCAGGGTACTTGGTATTCTTACACATACATACATGCAGGTAAAACACCAATGCACCAATATTTAAAAAATATTTAAAATTCCCCTTAATTTTTTTTTTTTTTGAGACAGGGTTTCTCTGTAGCCCTGGCTGTCCTGGAACTCAGAGATCTGCCTGCCTCTGCCTCCTGAGTGCTGAGTTTAAAGATGTGTGCCACCACAGGCAGCTCAAAACTTCACTTTTAGTTTAACATGATAGTAAATTTTGGGAAGGTCTAGCAGACACAGCCATGGCGAATTAGTCCACTGCCAATTTGTGTAGCACACATAGCTCCCACCCTTACAAATGTTGAAAAAAAAGAGAAATATTAATATTTTATAGCATTTGAAAAAAGTTTTGAGATAGGGACTCTATGAGCAACTAGATCTGGCTCATTTTTTAAAATTACACACTTATGAAAGTATCACCATAATCAAGAAACGGAACACTTCTATGACTCCCTGGCTATCCTGGAACTCTCTATGTAGATAAAGTTGGCCTCACACTCACAGCAATCCACCTGTTTCTGCCTCCAGAGTGCTGGGATTAAAGGCATAAATTACCATGCCCAGTACATCTGAAAATGTACAAAATTAACTGTCAGTGTAGTTGCAACAGAGACTGGAAATCCTGCTTGGTCTCCAGTGTTTCCATGTGATCCTTTCCCCAAAAAGTGTGCTGACCTTTGGGTTAAGTGATCAACATTCAAGCGGGGCTGGAGGGAAGGCTCAGTGGTTAAGGGTACTTGTCATTCTTTGTTTCACTTTGTGTTTCTGTTTATTTTTTTGTTTTTTTTTTTTTTTTTTTTTTTTTGATATAGGGTTTCTCTGTATTCCTGGCTGTCCTAGAACTCACATTATAGACCAGGCTGGCTTCAAACTCAGAGATCCTCCTGCCTCTGCCTCCTGAGCGCTGGGATTAAAGGTGAGCAGCGCCACCACCTCCTGGAGCATTTGCTTTACTTACAGAGGACCCAGGTTAGGTTCCCAGTACTCATATGTTGGCTGACAACTGTGAGTAAGCACATGGTACACATGCATATGCAGGCAAAACATTCATGCACATGAAACAATGATCACCATTCAATCCATCTGTGGTGATGTATCATTTATGATTTGTTAAAGCTCGCCAGAGGATTCAGAAAGCCAAGGCAGCCACAGACACACTTTTACTCCTAGCAGCCAGCAGCTAGCCCGTGGTGTACACCTTTAACCCTAGGACTCAGGACTAAGAGATAGACAGAGCTCTCTGAGTTCAAGGCCACCCAGATCTACACAAGATTGAATCAGTCTAAAAGAGTAACAGATCACACACCTTTAATCCCAGCACTAGAGGGTCTTATAAAAGATAGAAGCAGTGTCTTCAATCTTCAGCAGGAGGCAGTCGATCTCCAGCCACACTGAGGAGAGGTTACAGTCTGAGGCTTGGTGAGAGCTCGTGGAGACAGGATCAGCCCATTCAGTTTGAGGGAGAGGTAAGAAGATAGAGCATTTATTTATTTATATTATTAGTAATACTTTTTGGTTTTGGTTTTTTCAAGGCATTGTTTCTCAGGGTAACAGCCCAAGCTACCCTGGAACTCGCTTATGTAGAGCAGGATGGCCTCGAACTCACAGAGAGATTTGCTTGCTTCCCAAGATTAAAAGTATGCACCACCACTGCCCAGCCCCAGAATTCTTAGGGTATTTAAAATAGCAACTTAATTCGAATCGCTCAGATTTTGCCAAGGAGCTTATTACATCTCCCCTCTCCTCCCCCTGCCCCACCTCTTGGAGACAGGTTCAATATATAGATCAGGCTGGCCTCAAAATCCAGTTTACAAGTGGCATTCTGAGTTGGAATTCGTTTCCATATCTTTCTTTTTTTTTTTTCTTTTTTTTCTTTTTTGGCTCGGAACTTCCTCTTCCGGTTCCTGCTCTTGCAGCTTTCTCTGAAGACTGGGGCATTAACTACCAGGAAACCGTCCATCCCTGCCTCACCTTTTCCCCTCCTCCCCTCTCGACCGGCAGGTCTCCGCCCCGCCTTGCCCAGGGGTTAAATCCCATCGGAGTGCGGGAAGAACCACATTTCCCAGACTGCATCGCGAGGCAGAGTCCTCCAACCAGAGCTCTCCATACGGCGCCATTTCTGTAGAGGGAGTGGCGGTGCGGCCCTTGAACATGGCGCTGTTCCCGGCCTTTGCCGGCATAAGTGAGGCCTCCGGTGGTGCGGCACCCAGGAAAGGTAAGCACCGAAGAAGAGTCGAAAGAGACAATCGATGACGTTAATGGCAGTTTTTCGGGCCCGGGTCTTGGCCTTTGACTCGGATTTGTTTATCCATTTGTATCCCAGAGTTCTCCGCGGCGCTGCAAAGCCTTCTGGGTCTTGTCTGAAGTGTGGGTCTAAGGGCTTCCAGGCACTAAGGTGGTCAAGTGAGGCGAGGCTGAACAAAGGCTAGGGTGAGGCGTTGAGTTTGGGGCTAACAGTTACCATAGTTTTGGACCTCATTCTCCTAGAAGCTGCATTCATACAACTCCATTGCATAGAGAAACCGTTTGCAAACACTTGTAATTGTGGTTAGTGTAATTCTGGTTTTTCTTTACTAAGCCGCAACCCTTAAGAAAGTACGAGGCTGTCTGTTCATTGTAGCACACTTAGTGGTCAGCACAGGTCCAAGATATAGAAGTGTTCGATAAATGTGTCTGGAACGTGTGGACGGATAATGCAGCACGTCGCATGAATGAAACTAAAAACAAACAGTATAATGTGGAATGCAACAAGTGTCCCAGATGAGCCACAATTAACTACATCGTAAAATGGGACGTTCCAAGGTTTTGTAGGAGTTAACTTTGGAATGGTCTTCAGGAGGGTAGGATAAGAGCATTCAGGGACAGACCTTCAAAGGTCCATGGAAGAGAGGCACTAGACTTGTTTAGATAAATGTAAATAAAACTACCATTCGTAATGAAGTTAACTGGTGGATAAGCACATAAGATACATTTAATACTGAAAGGGTGAGATCCAGTTTGAAGAGCTGGCCTAGGTGGCACACACCTTTAATCTTTAATCTCAGCATTTGGGAGGCAGAGACAGGTGGATCTCTTTGAGTTCTAGGCCTGATTAGTTTATATAGAGAGTTCCAGGCCAGCTTGGGCTACATAGAGAGACCTGCCTATATATATATATTTAAATATATCATATAGCTAAGAGTCTGTGCAGCTTCTCAAGGTGCCTCAAACTTTTACAATTGGTTTTGCTTGTCAGGATCCAGGAGAAGACAGAATTCTTACTGTGTTTTTCTTTTCTAGACAGGGCCTCACTATGTAGCCCTGGCTGGCCTGGAACTCATGGAGATCTGCCTCCCTAGTGTTGGGATTAAAAGCAAGTGCCACCATGTCCAGGCACATTGCACTTCCCACATGCACCCCGTAGTTTTCTTTCATTATAAAAGTGTCTCCTGTTCTCATATTTTCCCAGGTGATTTATTTGTTGAGAGGACTGGTTATTTGTCCTGCAGATGTTTCCCAGCAAATCTTCATGCAACATGCTCCTTTAACCCATTGTTTCCTGTAAACTGATGATTAGTTCTAATTCAGGGGTAATTTTTTGGTTGTTGAAGACAGCATGTTTGGAGTGCTGCATGAATGATAGTAAACCATTTGATTTCAGTGATAATTAAGACTGGTCAGTAAATTTATGTTTCCAACGTTTATCTCTTAGGAAGTTGCCCAGCAATCAAACTTTAGTTTGTTTGTTTTTTTTTTTTTTTTTTAATTTTTTATTTGCCTGCATGTTCATGCCCAGGTGCTCTCTGAGGCCAGATGAGGCATCAGATCCCCTGGGACTGAGATGGTTGTGAGTCTCCATGGAGGTGTTGGAAGTCAAACCTGGGTCCTCTGAAGAGTAGTCAGTGTTCTTAACCACAGAGTCATCTCTCCAGCCCCTCCATCACACTTTTAGCCAATGATTTTGTGGTGGTGGTGATGTTTTTTATTTGCCTGTGATAGGTTCTCACTGTGGGATCCAGACTAGCCTCCAACTTGTAATCTTCTTGCATGAACAAAAGAGATTCAAAGAGCATAGGTCCTTCTGACTCTAGAACTTGGATTATAAATTATTTATTTATTTATTTTTTTATTACAGTGTTGGAGGTCTTGTGATCTAAACATTATCTTTGTGGTTCCTGGGATGCTCCATAGGGTAGGTCAGCTCCTAGGGAAGCGTCTGCTGTTACCATCTTGAATGCTGTCCTCAGCTCTGTTTGCTGCTGCTTTTTGTATAAGGGAGTTTGCACCCCAGCTTTGCCAGTGGGGGCTCTGATCTAAATGAAGGGCTTGGCTTATTAAAAAGAACAAGCGTCTTCATTAATACCCTTGCTAGTTTTTTTGTTTTTTTTTTTTTTTTTTTTTTTTTTTTTTTTTTTTTGTATTATCTGCCCTGGAAATAACCATTTGAAAGGTCACCCTGGAGTGGTGGCCACTCACCTCTGAGTTCTCTTAAACAGACTAGAAGCCAGTGATACTTTGTTAGGACAAGTTGCAGGAATGGATGTTGAACTTGGATATGTTATCCAGTCACAGTTGAAGACCTGTTTTTAAAGTTTAAGCTTATTCATGACGGCGTGCTCTTCTGCTCATGGTGGACCTGAACAGACATGAAGGAGAAGTACAGTGCCATAGTAAACTCACCACAGAGGCACTTCAGGGCTGAGCCCTTGGCGATGGCCCATTACCTTAGTTCATGTCTGATTTTCCTGAAGGTGTAGGTGTTGGGGGTTCCAGGAGTAGATAGGCAGGAGGCATGAGTTCAAAATCTGTGGACTGCGTGACGGAAGCATCTCCCCAGGGCTTTTAGTATTGCCATTTCTAATATTTCTTGTGCATTCAGTAAATTCACAGCCTGTCAGAGGAAAACATCTTTTGCCTTTGAGATGAAGGTCACACTGAGTGCCTCTGGTGAGCTGAATTCATAACCCGAGAGTTTCAGTTCTTTAGAAAGGACTTCTTCTCAATGGTTGCATGTGACAGACCCTCCCCGCCTTGTCCCCAGGAAGCCTGACTGGAGGATGCTCTCTGAAGGCCTTTGGAGAGTTCTGTGCTTTGCATTGTGTTGGGGCTTGTGTTTCTTTACATTTCTTCACCTGCCGTCACTGTTGAGAGTGTTGGTGGTGTGAAGATCTTTGGGATGCTCCGAGAGCATCTCTGTTTGTTTCATCTTTTCCCTTTTCCTTTGTTTATGATGGAATATGATTGCTGTGGAAATATTCTGATCCCAGTGAGCAACAAGGACTATTTTCGCTTAGCTCTTGCCAGGAATGAGGCCCAAGGGAAAGGAACCAGTCTCAGAAGGAACATGGAAACAGGAGGAGAAAGATTGCATGAGCAGTTGGTTAGCATTTACTAGATAGGACCTTACTATCTTCGAGCCTGCTGTATGCCAAGCATTGCCTTAGCTGCTGGAAATAGGCAGTGGGTTAGGCGAAGCACCAGTCTTCAGGGAGCTTGCATGCTGTCTGTCTCTTCATTAACATGTAGTTACCATGCAGGACTAGATTCCAGAATCTATAAAGAACTTGTGGAGCTCAGTAATAAGAGACTCCTATTTAAAAATGGGTAAGGGATTTGAATAGCTATTTCTTCAGAGATGTCCCATGAATGGCCAGTATGTAAGTAAAAAGATGTTGAAATAGGAAAATGGAAATAGAGACACAATGAAATAATATTTCCACCTGCTAGGATGATGATAATTGGAAAAACAGCCACAAGTGTTGTTTAGATGCAGAGAAACGGAATCCTTGTGTGCTGTTGATGGGGCTTGGATGATGCAACTATTTGGTAAAATACATAGTCTGGCAGTTCCTCAGAAGCATTGTAATAGCCACAGAAAATAAATAACTCGTGCTTGCTGGCTGATGAATAGACACATTGAATGAGGGACATCACCAAGGGCCATATATTTGGCAGTAAAAAGAACAATATAATGCTACAGGACCATAGCCTGAATGAATGAACCAGTTACAAAATGCCACATAGTATATGAGCTGTACCAAACAGGCAGGTCCATTGAGAGAAGGTAGACCAGTGATTATATAAGGCTGAGGAGAGAGACAAGGGGCATGGATGGGGAGCAGTGACGTGAAGTCAGGGCTGTTTGTTAAAGGATGGTGAAAATGTACAGTTAGAGGTGGCGGCACCCTCTTAATATATCCCAAACCAACTCTATGTCAGTAACCCTCCAAGTCTCAGCTGAGACTTCCTCTACTGAGTGTGCAGGCCTTTTGCATTCTCTGCATATGAAGGAACAGAACACAACACAGATCTCTCTGGGGACTCTTCCATATGCCATCCCATGTCCTTTTTCCTTCCAGTTCACAGTTAAGACTTAGAAAGTTAGAAAGGACCCTGTAGAGTTGTAAATTAAGAGTGTAGAAACAGTTCATTGTTAAGAAGTTAGAGGGACAGAGAGATGGCTAGGCTAGTGAAGGCATTGTTGTCTCTGCCTCCCATGTGCTGGGGTTACAGACATATTCTGCTGTGGATGACTGACTTTGTAAGTTTTGGGAGTTTCTAAATGGACTCTGAGGACTGGTGAAGTGTCACCGTAGTAGGTGAAGGTGCTTGCTGCCCAGCCTGACTTGGCCTGAGTTTGATCCTGGGACCCATGTGGTGGAGAGAACTGATTTTTTTTTTTTTTAAGACCAATTGCATTGATAGGGTCAGACACATTAGACAGTAGGTAGAATGCATGAGATCTTGTTATCTTTTGGGCCACATTGGGTATGTGGCTTTTGTTCAAGTCCAATATTACAAGAAGTTTCAATCTTAAATATTTTAAATGTGTTAAAGCACTATGCCCTGTGAAATAAAAATGTTATGGATCCCACTCAGTTTCTGTGGACTGCCCAAGATACTGGTTGATAATGGTTGTATTGGATGATAGCCGGTAGGATGGGTGGTTTACCGGTCTAGAAAGCCTGTGGCACTGATGGCATCCATCTTTTCTCTCTCTTGCATGTGCAGAATTAGATTGGCTGAGCAACCCAAGCTTTTGTGTTGGAAGTCTAACGGCTCTGAGCCAGCAGGCTGAAGAGGTCACAGCCCTTGCTTCTGGAGGGTCACCACTGACAAGGTACTTGTTTGACAGGTGGAGTTAGCCTTGTGTACTGCTCATAGCTTCACTGATGCTCCCTAGAAAACTCTGAGATGAAAGGAATGAATATAGAGTTTGTCTTTTTGCTCAGTGACCTGGCGACCTGTGACATCTTCCCTCACCTAACTTCTGTGGACTCTGCGTCCCCCAGACTCTTTGTATATACAGCAGTGGCAAAAGTACATGACACAGTTAATGCCTACAATTAGGCCATGAGGGAGATTGCATCATTGTAACTCTGCAGTAACTTCATCGACCTCATTAGTGACCTTTAGAATATTGTTAATTTGGATATTTCTTTAGTTTCATTTTCAACACTTAGATAAAAATAGCCAATATAAGATAACAGAGGCTAAAATCTCCTAAGCTCATCTGGGAGCTGGGTGACACACATCTTCCCTGGCTGTGAAGGAAGTTTTGTAGACCATTGGACTGAGAAATGAACGTTCACAAATATAGACTAGATGGCCTCATTAACATGGTGAAAACCTCACACTCCACATCCACGGAAGCCTCTGGAAATGGTAGAGGCCATGACCAGGAGGGCATTTGTAACTGGTACAGTTCTGAGGAAGAAGAGCATTGTCACCTTTACAAAGAAGGACCACAACTACAGTTAAACCGTTTCTCCTCCAGGGTGTCCACTGGGATAAAAACCGCCCTCTCGTGATGTTGCCACACAGTTTGCCAGTTTGGTAGATTATGGCTGTGTGCACAGGAAAGCGCTGGTGCAGAGAGTGTCGGGAGAGTGTGCTCACCTGTTCTCACTTTGGGTTCAATCCTAAAGTCTCCAAGGTGACTTTAATCCAGGAGGGTGCCACGTCGTGTATGGGCTAGTGAGCGTGTGTCAGCATCCATGCTTCTCGGTACATTATTTGTCTGTGTGATTTCCCCCTGCTTCTCCTTTGACGGCAGGAGTCCTCTGAAGTCAGAGCTCTCCGACGAGAGTGCCACTAGCAAGACACTCACACAGGTAAGCAGAAGAAAGAAGAAAGAGAAAAGGAAGAAAAGGAAACATCAGCACCGCAAGAAAACTAAGAGGAGACACGAGCAGTCGAGCAGCGGCGAGTCTGAGTCAGACACTGATTCTGGCAAGGACAGGCCTTCCAGAAGCATCAGCGACAGTCAGAAGGCTTCTGAGAAACCCAGGTGAGTGCTGCTTTCAGGTACACTGGTGTTTTTGGTGCAATGGTTCTTTCTTGGTTGTTGCCACAGTTGGACATTTGAATGACTCTGTAATCATCTGATCAAAAGAGAGGCCTGCTGTGGAGGAGAGACGAGCAGGCAGTGGCGGTGACCGAGGGCTCAGGAGAGCTGACTTGCCTAACAGACTCGCTTAGGGGCTGGTCTCCCACCCATGCTTGCTGTAGGAGGGAGGAACGAAGGCTTCTAGCAAAAAGGTTCAGAATGCACTGAGTTTAGGAGGGCAGGAGTCATGGCTGCCTTGCTGACTGCTGTGTTTCTCTCCCTCATCCCTTGACATAGGGCCCGGTACTGGGCGTTTTTGCTGTACGGATGGTTGAGTGTAGTTATCTTTTACTTTTTATGTATGCCTGTGTGAGTACATGTGTGTACGTGTGTGGAGGTCAGAGGTCAGACACTGTCCATTCCTTGTTGCTGGCTGATTTGTTTGTTTAATAGTACTCATCATACTTGGTTTTAAAGATTTCTTTCTTTGAATTTTATGTGTTTTGCCTGCATTTGTGTATTTGCACCGCGTGCATGCATCATACCTGTAGAAGTCAGAAGAGGGCATTAGATCCCTTGGAACTTGAGTTACAGATGTTTGTGAGCTGCCATATGGGTGCTGGGAAACAAACTCTGCAAGAGCAGCCAGTGCTCTTAACCACTGAGCCATCTATCCAGCCCAAGTTTTAAGAGTTTAAACTCTAATGTTTCCAAAACAGGCTGTGTTGTAGATTCTGAATACTTGCATTTCTCTTTCCTAGAGCTAGAGTAAAACGATTTTACTGGCTTTCCTAAGACCATGCAACTACCATGAGAACTTTTTTTATTTTAATATGCATTGGTGTTTTGCCATGGTCGTCAAGATCCCTGGATCTGGAGTTAAAGACAGCTGTGAGCTGCCATGTGGGTGCTGGGAGTTAAACCTGAGTCCTTTGGAAGAACAGCCAGTGCTCTTAACCACTGAGCCAGCTCTCCAATCCACCCCCCCCCCCCATGAGGACTTGAAAAGTTAATTTCAGCCTTTGATTGACCATGTCTGAGAAAGTCTTTACAGCATTGTTGTAGCTGGTTTGTTTGTTTGTTTTGAGACTTGTTCTTGTGTGGCCCAGGCTAGCTGGAACTCTTGCTCCCATCTCTGCCAAGTGTAGATCTCGAAGGTGTGCACACATCGAGCTTCAGACCCTGATAACATTGCTGCTGGTATTGTTTGTGAGTTGTCCATGTTGGGTATCTCCTCTGTCACTGTCCTCTTCATCCTTAGAGATCAGTCTCTCTTAGAACCTGGAGCTCACGAACCAGCTAGACTGTCTGACCAGTGAGCTCCGGGGGCCCTCCCGTCTGTCTCCCAGCTCTGGGGTTAGGAGTGTACACCTGTGCACAGGGTTTTATGTGTGAGTTGGGGACCCGCCAGCCCGGCTGTATGCATTTGCAGCAAGCATTTTACTCACTGGCCTATCTACCCATTTCCCAGATAGATTTTTTTAAAAAAGTCATTTTATTGAATAATTTTAGTAAGATAAAAGTAGTTGTAATCTTTCTCTCTTGTTTTCTTGTCAACTCCTTTAGTCTGGTCCTGGGGAAGCTGAGCTGGAAGAAGGGTTTGTTTCTATACAGTAAGGACCAAGATATTAGTGAGCTGTGAATGGCTTTCCATGATGTCAGGAAAGTGGGTTCACGAGGGTAGCGCACCATGTGGGACTCTACGTCAGGGGATCGAGGGACAGATTCCCCAGAGGTGACAGCCACTAATTAACCTTTGTTTCCCGGGCTTAGCTCTTCAACACAACATTGGGTAGCACCTTGTGCACAGCTGAGACCACACCCCTCATCCAGCTTCCCAATGCGGGCCTAGGGACAGATGATTGCTCATTTCTTCCCCAGAGGTGGCTGCTACCACCCTCTGTGTGTCCCCTGGGGTTGCCTGTCCTTCCTTTGTGGTACGCCTTTCCAACAGGCTTGCTCTCCTTTTTTGCCCCTTAGGGTTTTGTAGAGAAACCCACAGCTGTAATTTCCTTCACTGTGTGTTTTAACCCAAGGCTTGCCATTCAACAGTTATTTAGTGAGGAGCTGTTTTGTGTCATTTCAATACCATTCTCTTATATTTCCTGCCAAGAAGGATCTAAAAGTCTCCAGAATCTTTAACTGTCTCTGGACAGAGCTACAAAAGAAAGCACTCATTTCTTCAGAGGAAAAAAGATGGTAGAGGCCAGAAAAACCTTCCTTTCTGCCCTTCAAGCCCAAGGTGGTGGTTGCATTTGTTTGTGTCTGGGTTGAACTCCTGCCAGTCCACAGATTGGCTCCAAGACACAAGTCAGGGTCCTCTCTTAACTAGGAACTCGCACCATCCTGTGCTTTCTGTAGGAGGCCCAGATGTGCATAGAGCCCTGATGAAGAATGAGACCATGCCAGAGTGACACTGGAGATGCAGCAAGTCAGAGTCATGGCGTGTCTTAGGGTTTCTAGTGCTGTGAAGAGACACCATGACCATGACAACTTTTATAAAGGAAAACAGTTTGGGTTAGCTTACAGTTCAGAGGTCTAGTGCATTGTCATCATGGTGGGACATGTCTGCATGCAGGCAGACATGGTGCTGGAGAAGGAGCTGAGAGTTCCACATCTGGATTTGCAGGCAACAGGAAGTGAGCTGAGACACTGGGCATGACTTGATAATATATGAGACCCCAAAGCCCACTCCACTACGACACACTTCCTCTAAAAGGCCACACTTCCTAATAGTGTCATTCCCTATGGGCCAAGCATTCAAACACACGTGTCTGTGGGGGCCACGCCTATTCAAACCACCATGGGATAATTTCTTTTTTTTTTAACGTACTTATAATGAAATGTTAGGAGACTTTTAAAATAAGTTGGGTGAGGTAAGGGCAGTACACTTTAATGTAAAGGCTTGTCACCTTGGCCATGTGGTTGTGTCTCTTGCCAAGTGCTCTAAGATGTCTTAGAGCAGGAATGTTTTCCTGAACAACCTCGTTTAGGAAATGCGTTGTTGTGGGTCCCCAGCTGATGAAATTGTTTGGGAAGGATTAGAAGCTGTGGCTGTGTTGGAGGACACGTGTCACTGTGCGGGTGGGCTTTGAGTTTCAGAAGCCCACAAGATGCCCACCGTTAGCTCTCCATGGCTCTCTCCGCTTCATGGCGGTTTCTTAAGATGTGAAGTCTCAGCTACTGCCCCAATGTATTGCTCCCTGCCATGGTGGTCATGGACTCTAGCCTTCTGGAACTGTAAGCAAGCCCCCAATAAACTCTGCTATAAGTTGTCCTGGTCATGGTGTCTCTTCAAACAATAGAAAAATAACTAAGGCAATAGTTGTAGGCATTTAAATATTTGCATATGTTTGCTTGTTGCTTCCTGCAGAGGACCACTAAACTAAATCTTCCTCCGTTTGAATTTTTTTAAGACAGCATCTTACTAAGTTGCCCAGGCAGGCCTGTGGCTTAGATCCTGAGTAGCTGGGATTGTATAGGCCTGTGTTGCCAGGACTGGCTGAGATAAAATAGTGAAAAGGGATGCCTGTGCCCTTCAGGGTGCTTACTGAGATGGCTTCTCTTCTTGGTAAAGTGTCATTTTGTGGTTGCAATTTTGGCTTCAATTTCAAACTGTTCCCATGGTGAAAGTCTGCTTCCCTTCATTGCCTGTGTGGTTCTGTGTACCTGGGTGTGATTGATGTCATGAGGGTTTGACAGGGTTAGCTTTTGAGTATGCCATGCTTCCTCAGTTTTAAAGCTCCTCTCTCTCTCTCTCTCTCTTTTTTTTTTGTCTGATAGTCAAGGAAGTAATGCTGTTGCTGCTGGACACCAATCCATTTGGCTGGAAGACATTCAGACTCTGGCAGAAGTCTTCAGGACAGATAAGAAACCAGATCCTGCCAACTGGGAGTATAAATCTCTCTACCGAGGGGACATAGCAAGGTAAGCATTGTTGTAGCCCTGGTTTGGTTGGTCTCTCTCGTTTTTCCTCTATTAGAGGTACCATCTCTCTCCTTTGGCTCTCTCAGCACTGTCTGCCTGTCTTTCTCTTCTGGATTCTGTTAATGTTTTTTCATTGTTGAGTTATAAAGGCACATGCCTCTCCTATATTCTAAAATGAGCGCTTTGGCTGGAAGGTCATTTGGGTTAATTTTATCCCTGGAACATAGCATAGTGCCTGGCTGAGTGGGTGTTCAATAAATGTTTGTTCAGGAATGAATCTAAAAATACCTTGTAATAATTAACTTTGGTAGGGTATCCAGGAACTATTTGGTCTGATTTGTGTGCCATTTGAAAAAGTGGCAAGAGCTATTTTATTTATTCAGCCCCACACATATGCCACTTAACAAATGACATTTGATGGTAATGCTTTTGCCACATTATTTCTAGCAGACACCAGCAGAGAGTCATAAAAGTAGGGGGTGGCATTTGCTTCAGTGATGAATTAGAACTCTTTCTTGTGATCTGTCAAATGTGTTTGAAAAACATGTTCAGGGTGGTGCCCAGCTAATTGTGAGGCTCAGGCATGATTGCTAATCCGAGGGATGTCTAGGCAACTTGGAGAGACTCCTGCCTGGAAACAACAATAATGAACAAAATTTGAGTGTTTACTGACTCCCCGTAGACAGTTAGGACTTGGGATGGAAAGAACGAAGGCGTGACCTCTGCTCCCAATTCTCAGGTCTTGAAAACTGAAGGTATTACCCATGGGATTTAAGCTCTGAGACTTTGGAGATCAGTTTCCGTTTTTTGTTTGTTTGGTGTCTGTTTTGAGCTCCCTCTGTAGCCCAGGCTGGCTTCACACTCACTGTGTAGCACCTGCTGGGTAAATTTCAGCATCCCTTGTGTGACTGTACCTCCTGTGTACTTAAGCACTCATCTTCTGGAGCTGCCCCATATAAACAGTCCCAACCACAGCGTCCTTCATTCCAAAATGTGAGGCTGTATTTACCTCTTCTTCTACACCCTCCCCACCTAGCAATTCATTTGAACTGAATTCATTTGGATTAAATGTACCTATAATGTTATTCATTGAATTTCCTAAGCTTGTGTGTGGCTTTCTACTTCTGGGGCCAAGGAGAGGCAGTGGGTGGCTTGATCAGGATCTTATAGGAAATGCATCTTCATGGGGGGATGTTGCCTTAATTACATTGCACGTTCTACTCAACTCAAGAGGTTTTTTTTTGTTTTTTGTTTTTTTTTCCCCAAAATAGAGTTTCTCTGTGTAACAGCCCTAACTGTCCTGGAATTAGCTGGCCTCAAACTTGCAGAGATCCACCTGTCTCTGCCTCCTAGTTCTGGGATTAAAGGTTGTGTGCCACCACCACCTGGCTCCAACTCAAGATTCATGAACAAGTGATGAATGGGATACATTCTAATATCGAACAGTGTGAAAAAGTTAGATTATTCCTCCTCCATACAGTAGAATAGTTTGAAGGCAGCACAAACTATATTCCTGGGGCTGGTGGATGGCTAAGCAGGTAAAGGTCCTTGCCATCAAGTCTGACAACCTGAGTTAGAGGCCCAGGACCCACGTGGTGGGAGGAGAAAACGGCTTTGCATAAGTTGTCCACAGACCTCTGCACTGTGGCGTGTATTCCCCCCTCCTCCCTGTCCAAATGTAATTAGGGACTGGAGAGATGGCTCAGTGGTTAAGAGCACTGGCTGTTCTGCTCTTCTAGAGGTCCTGAGTTCAATTCCCAGCAGCCACATGGTGGCTCACAACCATCTGTAAGGGAATCCAATGCTTCTTCTGGTGTACAGATGTACATGCAGACAGTAGTCATTCATATAACACATACATAAATGTTATTTAAAAATTATATTCTTTAAGGAGCTGGAGAGATGGCTCAGTGGTTAAGAGTGCTGGCTGCTCTTCCAGAGGACTCAGGTTCAATTCCCAGCATCCATGAAAGAAAAAAGAAAAGAAAAGAAAAGAAAACTCTTTAAGAGTAATTGTGTTTAGACGTGTGTAGAAGCGGTGGGGAAGGTTCAGAGCTATATGATGGCTATCAAAAGGATGTGTACATACAACTGTATCCAGAAGCAGGTATCTGTAAATAGTAGGACTTGATTTTCCTTCACGTTGTCGTTTACTTTGCTATAGCAAATGCCCTTGCTAGTTATTTTTTGTTTCATGTGTGTGGGCATTTTGCCTGCGCCTGCGTGTGTCTGTGTACCGTGTGTGCATTGCCCTTGGAGGCCAGAAGAGGGCATCAGATCCTCTGGGACTGGAGTTACAGATGATTGTGAGCTACCATGTGGGTGTTGGGAATCAAATTCAGGTCCTCTGAAAGAGCAGCTAGTGCTCTCCAGCACTACCTGCTTCCCCTATTAATTTGTCCCATGGAGCTGAAGAGTCCGTCCCTTCAAGGACCTACCATGGCTGTCTGTAGCCATGATCTTCATTATCTCCTAATTGCTCTCCCACTTGAGGGCCTCATCGTGGCTGCCTTTGCCCTGTACTTCTAGCTCTGCTAATAAAGTTGCTCTGCATGCCATTTGTGGTAATTCTTTCTTTCTACAAACCTTTTCTTTTCCTTCCTTCCTCCCTCCCTTCCTCCGTTCCTTCCTTCCCTCCTTCCCTTCCTCCCTTCTTTCCTTCTTTCCTTTCTTTCTTCCCAGACAAAGTTTCTCTGTGTACCAGCTTTGGCTGTCCCGGAACTCATTGTATAGCAGGCTGGCCTCGAACTCACAGAGCTCCACCTGCCTCTGCCTACCCAGTGGTGGGATTATAGGTGAGCACCACCCCCCCCAGCTTCCAAACATTTTCTTTTATACATTGTAACACTGGGTTTTTCAGTGCAATCACATGAATGCTCAAGATTTGCTATCACAGTATTCAGACCCTGGCAGGATTTAGGAGACTGTGTTTGAGAAAATATTTCCCTGAATTGGGATTCGCAGTGCAGGAGGGTGAGGCAAACAGAAGGCAGCTGTTGACGGTGGGGAAAGCCAGGAGGTGGGGGAGCCCGGGCTTGCCTGGCTGCCTTGGAGCACTGCCACACTCTCCCCAACACGAGCACTTACCACTTTCCATTTCCAGCAGCAGGAGCTGAGGGTTGTGCTCATAGCCCTTGGTGCTGTCCATCTTGGAAGTTTCGGTTACCTGGGATATATGCTGTGCCCCGGGTTTGGGCACCTCCTGGAGGCTAGTGATAGGGAATATTTTATGCACGTTTTGGCTCTGTGTCTCCTGGTGTGGGATGTTGGTTTACGGTCTTGCCCTGTTTTTAGTTGGGTCATTTACTGGCAGCTGTACAGTTCTCTTCAGTCTCTGCCTGCATGCTCTGTAAAAGCCCTTTAGAGCCGAGCAACCTGTTTTCCTTTAGTGTAGAAGTATTCAGATACAGTTTCCTTTGACTCACTTAAAAAGAATGACGCTTAGCCTCATGCTGCCCTCTGAAGCAGCAGGGTATATCATTGGGAAAGTGAGGGGACCTATTGGCCTGACACTAACAAGTGCACTGCCTTCCTGTTGTTAGGGCACTCTTATTTTGTTTTTTTTTTTTTTTTTTTTTTTTTTTTTGGAGACAGGGTTTCTCTGTGAAGCAGTCCTGGCTGTCCTGGAACTCACTCTGTAGACCAGGCTGGCTTTGAACTCAGAGATCCTCCTGCCTCTGCCTTTCAAGGGCTTGGATTAAAGGCATGCACCACCAACGCCTGGCAAGGATGCTCATTTGAGAATGGCCTGAAAAGGGATGACATTCTCTGCCTTACTTATCACATAAGGCTGTGGTAAACAAATTTATAATGTCTGTTATCACAGACCCTTAGAAAGCTTCAGAGAAATACATAGTCCTAAGATCTGGAAGGCACAGCCTTAAATCCATAGAGGCGTTAGTTAGCAGGGGATTTAAGAACAGGGGAAGTCAAGCCAGGCAGAGTAAGGCTGATGGCCAATCTATCTCTTGGAGCTGTTCAGTCTGTTGGAGGTGAACGTGTAACTTCACACATTAGGACTTGGGATGTTCGGTTGTACCCAGGGAATGGGACGCCCATCTTATCTCGGCTGCTTGTTTTCTTTCTCTAATCAGGTACAAGAGGAAAGGGAACTCCTGCCTGGGCATCAACCCTAAGAAACAGTGTATATCTTGGGAAGGGGCTCCTGCGGCTAAGAAGCATTCACACAAGCACCTGGAGCGCTATTTTACCAAGAAGAACGTGGGGCTAATGCGCACTGAGGGGATTGCCGTGTGCGCTAGCACTGAGCCTCCCTCCTCCGAGCCAGTCACATTTATCCCAGTGAAGGACTCTGCTGATGCGGCTACTCCTGTTGCAACGTGGCTGAATCCTCTGGGGATTTATGATCAGTCCACTACACAGTGGTTACAAGGACAGGGTCCACCAGAGCAAGAATCAAAGCAGCCAGACTCACAGCAGGACAGGGAGAGCGCTGCTCTCAAAGCCAGGGTGGAGGAGTTCAACAGAAAGGTGCGGGAGAACCCTCGGGACACTCAGCTGTGGATGGCCTTCGTAGCGTTCCAGGTGAGTGTCATTGTCCTGGTTCTCTACTGTGAAACAGCAATGCTGATTTGGAGCTGATCCACTTACTCTGTAGCGTCCATTTGTCTGTCTGTCCACCTCGTCTGCCCATCTGTCGTCTATCCATCAATGCCTCCACCCATCCACCCATCCACCCGTCCATCTGGTGGTACTGGGCATTGAACCCAGCATCTTGCATATGCAAGTATTCTACCACTGACTTCTCCCCAAAGCTCTTTCTTTTTTTTTTTTTTTTTTTTTTTTTTGCTTTATTTTGAGCCAAGATCTAAGTTGCCCAGTCTGGCTTTGAACTTGCCATTCTCCTTCCTCTTTCTCCAAAATAGTTGGGATTATAGGTGTGCACCACTACACTTGATCCTGTCCTGAAGCACTTTTTGAACTGCTCTGAAAAAGCCTGGGCCTGGCTTCTTGTTAGTTGTAGCCTTTGACCTGTGCTTGCTCGAAGTCCAGAGAGGAAGCCCAGCCCTCTGAGATACACATGCAACAGAGTAGGAACAGCGTGTGGTATGGGGATGGATAAAAATGAATAGCATGTTTCTTTTTTGTTAAGTATGGGTGGGGTGTGGGGGTATGGTTGGAGGGGTTGTGGGTGCATGTAGGGGTGAGTGGCTGTAGGGTAGGTGCTGGGATGGAATCCAGGGCCTCACAAGCTAGATAAACACTCTTATCACTGCTTGGGATCTCAGCCTAGGAATGCAGTTTTGAGAGAAGTGGCATTCACTCTGAGGACAAGGCATCCCTAAGTGCAGAGTACACAAGTGAGGGCACAGACTGGAAGGACAGGGCTGCTCAGGGTCCCGCGTGCTCCTGACACAGCACTCACAGTTTCTTAGTCATTTGTGTAGCTTTTGAGTAGTAAATGATGGCTGCTTATTGCTGAGATTGGCTCTGCCCCGTTGAGTGCATTGTGTGCTAGCTATTGACATATAAATCCAGGTTAAGATCCACACACAGATCGCGCAGTGCTTAAGAGCACTTGCTGCATAATCATGAGGACCAGAAATCAGATCCAGGTACCCATGTAGCAAGCAAGCATCTTTGTATAACTGGAACTCATCTCTAAGGGGTGTGTGCGTGTCTGTCTGTCTGTGTTCAGAGGAAAGAGCCTTATTGGAGAGAACCTGATAAGGCAGAGTGATAGAGGAGGACAGTTGATGTCCTTTTCTGGTCAACAAGGATACACGGGCACATGTGCCTACATGCTCAACAGAGGAACACACATGCACAAATAAAGAGTAATAAATGAGTCTTAAAACCCAGAATGACAAGGGTAGACAGTTGTATCCAGAGATACAAAGGTAGAATACACCAGGTGTCACAGGCACCCAGAAACTGTTTACTAAAGGGAATTGTCTTAAGTAAGTGATTTAGCAACAAAATCGTACGAGTAGCTCCATTCAAAAACTGGAAACCCACTGGTAGTCATGCATGCTGAGCACCATTGAACTGAGGAGCACGTGTGTAGTTTGCATTAGTAAGCTGTATTCTTGTTGTTTAGGACGAGGTCATGAGGAGTCCTGGCCTGTATACCCTTGGGGAAGGAGAGCAGGAGAAGCACAGGAAGTCCCTGAAGCTCCTCCTGGAGAAGAAACTGGCCGTGCTGGAGCGGGCCATCGAGAGCAACCCGAGCAGCGTGGACCTGAAGCTCGCCAAGCTGCAGCTGTGCGCCGAGTTCTGGGAGCCCAGTGCGCTGGCCAAGGAGTGGCAGAAGCTCCTCTTCCTGCACCCCAACAACACGGACCTGTGGCAGCGCTACCTCTCCTTTTGCCAGAGTCAGTTTGGCACCTTTTCTGTGTCCAAACTCCACAGTCTGTATGGCAAGTGCTTGAGTACCCTGTCTGCAGTTAAGGACGGCAGCATCTTATCCCACCCTGTGCTGCCGGGCACGGAGGAGGCCATGTTCGGTAAGGAGAGAAACAAAGTGGTTGTGTGGGAGGATTTTTTGTTGTTGCTTTGCTTATTTTAGAAAGGTCTAAATTATCACAGCAGATTTTTTTTTTTTTATGTCAAGCATTACCACTCTGGCTAATTATAACAGGGTGGGTAGCTAGTGTAATAGAGCCCATCTAGCTCACAGGGTGGGTGGGTAGATAGGGTGCTAGAGTCCATCCAGTTCACTCTGTGCCTGCTTAGATAGGGTGCAAAACCTGTTCAGCTCACAGGGTGGGTGGGTAGCATGTTAGAACTAGCAGAGTTAGAAGATGACTGGACGCCTTTTCTACTTATTCACTGAGTGAACTTATTCCAGTCTTAGTTGCTTTGGCTGCCAGTGGCCTTACCTATTGAGACCCCCAGTTATAAGGTGTCTGGCAATGAGGTACATACAAGTGACTGGAGTTAAATGTTAATGTTCTTGGTGTGCCCCTCAGGGATCTGGGCAGTGGTGAGGTACAGCAGGCAGCATCTTAGGTAGTAGGTGGAGAATGCCACTCTTCAGCCTCGGTTCTGGATTTATCCCTTATTGGGACAGTGTGCAGATTCTGATGTGGGACAGTGTGCACATTTCTGAACCTGTCTGAGCTTGTCCCTTATCAGGAACAGTAGGATAACACTTGCTTTACAAAACCATTGTGAATGTGAAGTGAGGTAATGTATGACATAACCAGCATGTGACAAGCATTATTTCACTGGTTACCCTGTTATTAAGAATTCATTAGCATCTAGAGACACAGATGCATTGCTCTAGAAATAAGCATCTCCCACATTGACAGAGAGTCTTTTATTTGGGGTTAGAAGGTACACTTCCATGCATACATGATACCCTAGGTTTAATCCCTAATACCAAGATTAAATAAATGACATGGAATTTTCTTTTGAAAAGTGTCTCATTTGATGTTATTCATGATATGCTTAGTGTTACTTAGTAAATGGAATTTTACCACTAAGACGAGCTGTTTCAAATGTGGAACTATGGTCTGTTCCTCTTGTCTGAACATATGGTAAGGGAATGGTGAATAATGCCATCTAGTGATGGACTGAGTCAACTCTTTGCTTTCTGACAAAAATGGATGCCGTTCATTTCCTACCATTTCTCTTGTAATAGTGAGCTTTGAGTATTGGATAGCTGACATTCAGGCCAACCATGTAGCTTATTTTATATACTATATACATATGGTTTTATTGTTAACATTTGTGTTTTTTATAGTTTTGTACAAGAATAGAAAAACTATACTTTGATTATAGTACTGTTATTAGTCCTTTTGTTTATTTAAAAACATTTAAGCTGGGCATAGTAGCACCCACTGTTAGTCCCAGTACTAGGGAGGCCTCTTGAGCTTGGGGCCAGCATGGTCTATGGAGTGAGTTCCAGGACATCTGTCTCAAAAACCAAAAAATAAGAAGATACAATTTCCACGTTTATTTTTACGTGTATGTGTCTGTGTATATATGCACTGTGTGCAGGCACTGGGGAAGCCGGCATAGGGTGCTCGATCCCCTGGAAGTGCCTTTATTTATTGTGGTTGTGTAAGTCACCTAACATGGGTGCTGGGAACTGAACTCGGGTCCTCTGGAAGAGCAGCAAGCGCTCTTAGTGTTGAGCGGTCCCTCCAGCCTGTTAGTGCATTTAAATCAGGGCACTGAAGGCACAGCAGCCACTTGTAGGTGTTTGTAGGTGTTGAGCCATTACACTCTGTGCTTGTGGCGTCACAAAGGCCCTCCCGCCTGTCCCTTTGCAGCGCTCCTTCTTCAGCATTGCCACTTTCTGCGGCAGGCCGGCCACTCGGAGAAGGCCATCGCTTTGTTCCAGGCCATGGTTGACTTCACCTTCTTCAAGCCTGACAGTGTGAAAGATCTGCCTACCAAAGTACAGGTACGGCGCATTCTGTCTCTCAGAAATACCCCAGAGCCCAAGGAGAACCCCTCGTGACAGCAGTGGGGTGTGCTGGGTAGATAAATGGGGACCCCCTTCCTCCCAGCCCTGTTTGAATGCAGCCTTCTCATGCCCAGATCACAGCAAGGCCCTGGCCTTCGAAAGCAGATGGCTTGTCCCACAGGGACCTCCCTCCACACTTCCCTGCGTGTATTGAGTTCCTGCTGAGCCAGATGTTAGGAGTAAGGGCGAGAGGAGCTGGCAGAGGGCAGACTGCACCAGCAGGGTCAGAACTGGGAAGCTTTTCTACTCAGCTGCAGACCCTTGTCACCAGACCTTGACCAGCCTTTCATAACCCAGTCTTAAAACTCAACGAGTAAGCCTACACTTCAGAGCCGTATACCAAGGCTGGACTGAGTGGCCCACCTTGCAGGCTGTCTGACAAAATAATTCCTTTTCCTGTTTTGCTGTGCGCCATCCTGGACTGACTGTACACATTGGTTGTATGGTGTTTAGGGATCCTGTGCTCCCAGATAGCAACCTGCACTTACTAGGCCTGAAGACTCGGGAGTTTTGCTTGAGGGTGTCCTAACTTTTGTTATTTAAAATTGAACAGGTGGAATTCTTTGAACCCTTCTGGGACAGCGGAGAGCCCCGTGTTGGGGAGAAGGGAGCCCGAGGCTGGCGGGCATGGATGCATCAGCAGGAGCGTGGCGGCTGGGTGCTTGTCAACCCGGGTAAGAACTTCCAGGATGTTAGGGGCATGCCTTCCCTCCTGGGGTTAGATGTCCCCTTCATGATTGTTCTCTGTAGACGCTGCTTAACTGGGGTGGCGTAAGGGCACTGTACAAGCATCAGAATGTCAGGAGGACTTAAGCAGACCACAGCTCCCATTTCCAGCAGGCAGCTGTGTTCCTGTGTGTGCCGTGTGTGTGTGTGTGTGTGTGTGTGTGTGTGTGTGTGTGTGTGTGTGTGTGTATCTCCGTGTACATCTGTGTGTAAGTGTGTGCTTACGTGTGTACATCCCAGGCAGTTTGTTACTTGGTTAGCTTTCTGCAGCCTCCCTCACAGTCATGACATAGAGCACTTCAAGGCTTCGTTTACCATGCCACTGATTTTTAGCCACATTGTCCTTACCCACAGCGACTGAACACATGGATCTGTTCTGATATAGATTATAAGTGGAATCATTGTGTGTGTGTGTGTGTGTGTGTGTGTGTGTGTGTGTGTGTCACAGGTGTGTGTGTATGTAATGGGTTTGTATGTGTGTAATGGGTATGTGTGTAATGGGTATGTGTGTGTGTAGGTGTGTGGTGTTTGCTTAGGCATGCACATGTGTGGAGGTCCTCTGTTGCTTCCCCCTTGTTTTAACAGTTTGTCACTGAATCTAAGGCACCCCACTTTTTCTAGACTTGCTGGCCATCAAACCCTAGGGTCTGTCTCTTCCCCTCTTCCTTGACCCCACTGATAACAGGTACGCACTGTCATACCAAGTGCTGGTGGTCTACACTAAATGAGGCCCAGAATTTCCTTTCACTTTAAGTTTTTATAATTTCCTTTGTATGCACCATACTTTGCATCTCCATTCTTCCCCGGATGGACGCTTGGGCTCTGCATCTTTGGCGGTTCTTAGTGATGCTGCTGTGACATGCGTGTGTCACGACTGAGCCCACTTCCAGTCCTTTAAGGTATACATTCAGAAGTAGAATGGCCCAGCCATGTGGCAGTTTGTAAAATTCTGAGATGTCAGCTGTTCTTACAGCTGCTAGCACCATTTTAAATTAGGTTCCTACTGCCAGGTCCAGTTCCTTCGTACCCTCAGACTCACTTGTTTTCTCTGTAAGCTTCTTTACTTAGCTCAAGTCCCTGGGGTTTATTCATTTTATGTTGAGCATTAATCTGTGCTATAGGTAAGCCGCAGTTTGGGCCTTCTTCCCCTAAGAAATCAAGGCTGTTCTGTTTTTGTCTGTGTTGAGTAGGACTGCCCTGAGCTCAGAGTCTGAGGCCTGGTTTGTGTGCGCACACGCGTGCGTGCGTGCCTGCCTGTGGACCTCGGTTCTCACCATTCTGCAATTGTGGTGGGAGTCTGTTAGTTACAAGATGCAGCCAAGCTCTTTCTGGATGTGGTCACTCCATTTTCCTAAGCCCTAAAAGGATTGAGCTTTACAGGCAGCTGAGGCTTCTTTAATACTCCGTGTTCAGACTTAGGAAACAAAGTGAAACACATTGTTGGATACCCTAAACTTACAGTTTTTACATCAAACTATAGTGAAAAGTCATAATAAATAGTATAAGGCCATTAGCTAAGAATCATGTGGGTTAACCAGTGCAGTCATTAAATTCCATTTGTTCAAAATAATTACCTCTGGGTAGCTATTCTTAAAGTGAATTAAAATTAAATGAATTAAGAATTGAGTGAGTCACATGTAGGTGGTGGGAACATTAGCACAAGTAGTGTTTTTGTCATCTCAGGAAGTTCTTTTGGGCAGTGATAGTCTAGAATTTTATTCCCGGTTTTGTTTTTTTTCCACGAAAGCATCTACTTTTTCCCCCTGAGCCCCTCCCTGCTTTATGCGAGTCCTTGAGCCAGGGAGGCAGCATGGTTGGTCTGTCTGTGTGCGGCATGCCACATGTCCAGTATAGCTGGCCCAGAAGACAGACGGGGCGGTGGTGGCTGATGGCGGGTGTATTTTCTGCTCCAGTGAACTGGGTGTTTCCTTCTTATCTAGATGAGGATGAGGAGGAACCAGAAGAGGATGACCAGGAGATAAAAGATAAGACTCTGCCCAGGTGGCAGATCTGGCTTGCTGTTGAACGTTCTCGAGACCAGAGGCACTGGCGGCCCTGGCGCCCAGATAAGACCAAGAAGCAAACGGAGGAGGACTGTGAGGACCCCGAGAGACAGGCATGTTCCCTTCACTACAGCAGAGTCTCTGTCTGTCTGTCTGTCTGTCTGTCTGTCTGTCTGTCTGTCTGTCTCTCCCTCCATTTGTACATGGCAGTAGCTAGGAGAGGGCATCAGGTGCCCCTCCCCCTATTTTCCACCTATTCCTTTGAGGCAGGGTCTCTCCCTGAACCCAGGGTTCTCAGAATTCGTAGGCTAGGCTGGAAGCCATCAAACCCAAGTGACCATTATGTCTCCGTCCTTCTGGGATCTGGGGTTATAGGTTATAGGTGTGCGCAAGCCTCCTGTCTTGTTAAGTAGATGTTGAGAGACCTGAACTCTGGTCTCATGGTTTTGAACCACTGAGCCATCTTCAGCCCCCAGGACATGTACTTTACTTTAATGGATGGAAAAGAAGCTAGTGCAGATACTTCACTTACATCTTTAAATGATTTGGTTCTTGCTGCTCTGTGTAGTGGCTGGCATCTCTGGAGATTCTAAAATAAAGGAAGATGTGCTATTTTGTTTGTTTTGTTCTGTTTAGAGTGAATAGTCCAAGCTGGTCTGTCCTTCTACCTTTAGGCTCCTTTAGCTGGGATTACAGGGTGTGCCACCACACTCGCCTAAGAAGTGCTCTTTTTTTTTTTTTTTAAATTTTACGTCCACTGGGCAGATCCCCTGGAACTGGAGTCACTGACAGTTGCGAGCTGCCATGTGGGTGCTGGGAATTGAATCCCAAAAGAGCAGCTAGTGCTCTCAACCACTGAGCCATCTCTCCAGCCCCCAGAAGAGCTGTTTTGATGCCTTCAGTTTTACAAGATGCCAGCTCCTTGTTTGGCTTGTGATGTGATGTGTGTGAGGCCCTTGTGACCCCCCCCCCCCCCCGCAGGTGAGGTGCCTTGAGAGGGTGGGCTGCTCTCCTCACTGCTTGTCACGTGTGCCTACAGGCTGTCCTAAGCTAGTGCTCAGGTCATGAGAGCCAGTGGATGCTGAAGAGCCGTCTGATGCCGGAGCATGCAGGCCTCGGTGCTGGCAGCATTGGAGGTGGTGGTGGGAGGAGTAGCCAGACTCTTAGGACACAAGGAATAGGGGTGGGCCAGAGGAGGCAACCTCAGCAGGCCTGTTGTAGGGAGCAGAACGCCTGGGAGTCCCGGGCCCTTTTGCTGCTTGAAGCTACTGAGCCTGTCAAGGGAGGATCATTGTTTTGGTGTTTGAGGATTTCAGAGTTCACAGTCAAGCTGATTTCTAGAGCAGACTGAGCAACTTCCTGAATTTTTGCATCTTCTCTAATCAAAGTCCAAGGCAGAAAAGCTTTCTGATTAGTTGATGGTCAGTTTGTGGAATCCTGGGGAGTTCAGTTTTATTGTTCTTGTACCTGATTTCATCTACTGAGTGGCCAAGAAGCCAGTCAGTGTGAAAGCACCTGAGACAGGGTAGTGCCCTTGACTGGGTTTCACAGTGGCGTGTGGAGTCGCCTGTGAACACTTACAGCTAGCATCAGGCTCTCAGTTGCTCTTTACACAGCCCATTGCTTCTGCTGTCTCCTCCTCACCATGTACCTGTTCATCTGTCTGGAGCAGTTTTCATTTTCTGAAGCAAATTTCTAGAAACTACAAATAATAAGTTTCCCACATCCCCCTCCCCACAAAGTCATAGGTGTCTGTAAGTGTTATCTGTCAGCGTGGAGGCGGAGTTGTTTGCTTCTGAAGTGAATGTGGGTCCAGGTTGTCTGTGAGTCTGGCAGGTTGCTTTGAGAGCTGGTGGCTTTAGCCTGTTGGCCCTTCCCTCTCCCCAGTGCTCCCTGGATGAGTGCAAGTTCTCATGGCGCCTCCAGGCTGCGGCTCGCTGTTCTCCAGCTGCTGGAGTTGCCTGGGGAGCATCTTGATTTTTTTTTTTTGTTTGTTTGTTTTTTGTTTTTGTTTTGCAGAAAAAACCTAGCAGCTGTTCATTTAAAACTTACTTTACTTTGACTAACACTTAACTGGTACCTCCCGTGTGAGGAGCTGTGCAGCCTGTGACAACTCCTGTGTCTCATTGGCTGCATCTTGTGCTTGCAGGTGCTGTTTGATGATATTGGACAGTCTCTGATCAGACTTTCCAGCCCGGGTCTTCAGTTCCAGCTCATCGATGCCTTTCTGCAGTTCTTGGGCGTGCCTTCTGGCTTCCTCCCTCCAGCCTCTTGCCTTTACTTGGCCATGGACGAGAGCAGCATCTTTGACAGTGGACTTTATGACGAAAAGCCCTTGACTTACTTCAACCCGTCTTTTTTGGGCATTAGCTGCGTTGGCTACATGGAGCAGTTGGGCTGTCCTCGCTGGACCAAAGGTCACAGCCGAGAGGGCGAGGAGTTTGTCCGCAACGTGTTCCACCTTGTCCTGCCTCTGTTCTCAGGCAAGCAGAAGTCTCAGCTCTGCCTCACCTGGTTGCGGTATGAGGTTGCCAAGGTAACTGCAGCTGCCTCCTCCCTCATTTCATGTTAGTGTCTCCCCTTGGGATCGCAGGGGCTCCAGATGTCCTCGAGCGCCCTCATCACAGAACTTCCTCCTTCAGTGGCTCCTGCAGTCATCTCAGATGTGAAGGGACTTCAGGCAGGCAGGAGACAGTCCAGGGCTTGGTGGCCAGAGCTTCTACTGTCTGCGATTATCCAGGCACTTAGTGCTAAGAACCAGCGTCAGCCTAAGCAGGGTTAGAGGATCTGGGGCTTAGGACAGGAAAATAAGCTGCTTACCCTGTGCTCTATAGCTGTCGTAGCGGGGTGAGGTCCCAGACTCTGCTCTGCCCTCTGCTGGCCAGTATTAAAAAAACAAACATCCTTTGGTAATTTTGTGCACGAATACAATGTATTTAGATCGTATCTACTGCTTCCCCTCCCAACTCTTGGTGGAATCCCCACCCCCACTTCATGTCTTCTTGTTTTTAATATGTACGTTCTAACTATTTGCAATTTACATATACCAGGTTGTATGAAAATTTGGGGTCACAGTATATTTCCTCACATTCCACCCTCATTGAGCTCTTGCCTATGGGCAAAAGAGAAACGTGGCCCATCTCTTTGGAAGATGAGCGTTTGGAGAGGGTCAGGTCTGCTTGTTGGGAATTCAAGTGAGAATCTGGTGGTGTTCGTGGTGACACCTGTGGCCATGGTAAACCCCGACTGCATTGCCAGCTCAGGCAGCCGGTGTTAGCCAGATTTGACAGAGGAGGTGTGGGAATGTTGCCTTGCCATTGTCCCCTCAGCCTGACAGGATGAAGGAAGTGCCCGGGGACCCAGCATTGTTCTTTTCTTTTCCATATAGGTCATTTGGTGTCTACACACTAAAAAGAAGCGATTAAAGTCTCAAGGAAAGAACTGCAAAAAATTAGCCAAGAATCTACTCAAAGAGCCAGAAAACCGCAATAATTTTTGCCTCTGGAAGCAGTATGCACACCTGGAGTGGTTGCTTGGCAACATAGAGGATGCCAGAAAAGTGTTCGATACAGCACTTAGCATGGCAGGCAGCAGTGAGCTGAAGGACCGAGAGCTCTGTGAACTCAGTCTGCTTTATGCCGAGCTGGAGATGGAACTGTCGCCCGACTCGAGAGGTGCCACTACAGGCCGAGCTGTCCACGTGTTAACTCGACTGACTGAGAGCAGTCCCTACGGTCCCTACACTGGGCAGGTCATGGCCACTCAGGTTCTGAAGGCTCGAAAGGCTTATGAACACGCGCTGCAGGCCTGTCTGGGACAGACCTGTGTTTCTGACCCAGCTGCTGCTGAGTCCTTGGACTGCCTGGCTAGCTTGGTCAGATGCTTCATGCTTTTCCAGTATTTGACTGTAGGGATAGATGCTGCTGTGTGCATATATGGACAGGTGTTTGCCAAGCTGAAGGGCTCTGTTCTCCCAGAAGGCCCTGGGCCAGAGGACAGCGCCAGCTCCCAGAATTTGAGCAGTGTTCTCGAAGCTGTCACCCTTATGCATACAAGTCTGCTGCGATTCCATATGAACACTAGTGTGTACCCTCTGGCTCCCCTCCGAGAGACGCTCGCAGAGGCCCTAAAGCTGTATCCAGGCAATCAGGTTCTCTGGAGGGCATACGTACAGATTCAGAATAAGACCCACAGTGCCAACAAGACCAGGAGGTTCTTGGATGCAGTCACCAGGGCTGCCAAACCCCTGGAGCCTTGGCTGTTTGCAATCGAAGCTGAGAAGATGAGGAAGAGGCTGGTGGAGTCTGTTCAGAGGTAGTTACTGGCAGTCTCATGCGAGGGCCGCACCCTTATGGGATGGCTACTGTGTTCCCAGCCCCTTGCCAGGTCTCAGGCGTGTAGAAGTGGGTATGGCACAGGCCCTACCACACCTACTGCACTGCTCTAGATGTTTCCACTAACAGACTGAAAAGTGTCTTCCTGCACCAGGTTTGGACCTGACCTTTGACCTCTGTTTCTGGTATCTGAGAGATGTAATGAGAGGCTAGCTCTGACTCAAGTACCCGCTCTGCCTCTTGTCACTCGGGTGACTGGGTAATCAATCACTTCATCTCTTGGACAGTGTCCTCTTCTGTCAAATGGGAACCATGGAATCATGGGTTTCCTATAGGTCCAGTGTAGCAAGTGCTTAGCTCAAGAGGGAACACAGTAGCTATCTGTGAGAGTCTGGCAGCATTCGCTGAGCACGGCATCATGCTCCGCGTGCCATCTTTGACATAGCTAAATGATCACGTCTGTCACATACACGAGGATTGGTTTTAGTGATGCCTTGCTTTGCTTAGTTTTTGTTTCTCTGGTTTTGTCTCTCCCAGTGATAGTTTATTCACTGCACCTGAGTCTTGTCTATTTTAAATCGGAAGGCCCTTTCCCTCCGGAGGGAGGACTGCAGGGTGGGTTTGTGTACGATTCCTGGGCAGGCTCAGCATAGTGTGGAAACAGCCCTGGTCAGTGCCTTTGCTGCAGTCACACTGGGAGGGGACGGGGACGGGGACGGGGACTGCGCTTCCCTGAAGAACTGAGGAGATAGCTGCTGCTGACCTTTGTCATTGCTGAAGTCTGTCTTCCTACTGTGATGTTCGGGACAGAATGTGTCTAGAATGACTGGAGTCCTTTCCTTGCAGGATAGGTGGTAAAGATGTTCACGCCACCATCCCGGAGACAGGCCTCACGCACCGGATCAGGGCCTTGTTTGAAAATGCAATTCGGAGTGACAAGGGCAGCCAGTGCCCCCTACTGTGGAGGATGTATTTGAAGTTTTTGGTAAGAAAATATTTTTTGACTCTCAGTTTTTTGTTTTGTCAAAGCCCTGTGTCTAAATTTATAAGTAGAAAAAAGCTGCAGTTGTCTGTAGCTACTGCCTGGGATGGAGAGCCTTATTTATACAACCCTCACTTTGGCATTAGCTAATCTTTATGTGAATCTGATTGAATAGTGTCCTCTTCAAGATATTTGGAAGGATGGAATTCAAGAGTAATTATTGGGCTATTGCTTTCTCTGAATTGACTTTAAAATTGTAGCTTGGAAAATATCCAGGCCCTTTCATTTCAAAGGAGCCGGCATTCTCCCATTCTGTGACAGAATTTCCAGGTCTTTATCAACATGGTGTTAAAGTTCAGGCAAGAATGTGAAGTTTTGAGTGGGACACGCACAGGCCCTGGTTCTGTCTCCAGCACCGCTAGAGAGGAAGATGACCTGGCCTGGCTCTTAGGAGTCACATGGGTGCTTTTCCTGACCTCTGCATCAGCCCTGGACTGCAGGCCTGAGGTACCCAGAGGACGTGTTACCCAGGACGGCTCGGTGCATTCAGAGACATCAGGCATATTCTCAGGGGTGGGGTTGTCAGTTGTCATCGCCAGGGCCTGTGCCTTCCTCTTCATGAAGTCTAGATGTGTTTCCATGGTGTGTGTGTTTATGTGCTCATGTGTGTATATATGTGTTGATTGTGGAGGCCAAATGTTAACCTTGGGCACCATTCCTCAGGTACTATTCACCCCCTCCCTTTTTTAAAAAATGAAATCGGTCTTTCACATGGCTTAGAACTTGCCAAATAGGCTAGTCTGGCCTGAGGCCCAGATCCTCCTGTCTCTGCCTCCCCAGTGTTTCACAAGTCGGTGCCACTCATTTTGTTTGTCTTTTTACATAATGTTCTAGGAATCATTGTGCTCCTGGGACAAGCACTTTACCAGCTAAACTGTGTCCACCAACACATACCATACTTCTTCAGAGCCAGAAGCCCAGGTTTGGGGCTGCATTCCGTGTGGAACAGAGGGCTGAGTGCAGCGATGGTGTTTGTGGTGTGTCCTCATTGACTGCCTGGCAGCCTGGTGTAGCTTGCCTGTCTCCCTCAGTCATTCCGAGCAAAGGAAGAAGCTTTAGAGTGGACAGGGGACACTTGTGCATTTGCAGTTTCCCATCCGAGTGTTGAGATAAACCGGGAAAGGTCAGGTGACAGAGTTTTTACTGAGGCTGCAGTGAGCCAGGTTTGCGTGGGTTGTATACAAAAAACTGCTGTTGACTGGAAAAGAAAGGACTGGCCCTTAAGGAATTTGTATCTTTGATGAGGTTGTGTTAAAAACCAAGGATTAATTAGAGCAGTGACTCTGCCTGATGGTTTCTGAGGCAGCTGGGTGGGCTCTTAAGACTTTGTTAATTAACTACAGCAGAGAGAAAAAAAAAGCTCAATTATAAGGTGTGGTCGGCAAGTGTCAAGCGGATGGGAGGGACACTGTGAAAGCCATCGAGGGTGGCTTGCTTGCTTGTATACTGGGGACTTTGGATTGTATGCAGGCATGCTTACTTTTCCCTGCAGAAGTACCGAGGATGTTAAAACTCAACTGTTGGTTGGCTATAGGAAGAAAAGGAATCAGACAAATAGCAGCTAGGTTTTCCTACTTAGGGTTGCACTTTGGCAGATGGCAGCCTCAGTTTGAGGGGCCATTCCAGTTGTTACTGTGTGTACATCAGCACTTTGAGCCAAGCTGGTGGCTTGTTGAGAAAGTGAGTTTCCTCCAAGACTCTGGTCGTGTTCCCTCACGGTAGTGAAGGACATCTATGTAGATAAGCTGTCAGCTGTTGTGAGCAGTTGTGCACGGTGCAGGGAGTCTCACTGTGTACAAAGGAGCAGTGGCATTTCTGGGTTGCCCCCCCCTCTAGATTTTCTTTATCTCCCACATGGTTCGCTCATCTCTTGTCTGCTTATAGATGTGAGGCCATTAAGAAAGGCTTCATTTTCAGGGCTGCTGGGAGAGGAAGACTGCTCAGCCTTCCTCCTAACATGAAGAACAAATCCTTCCTGAACCTCAGTCTCATCTCAGGAAGTCACACGGGAAGCAATAGAGAGGGGTGAATCTTACGTTTGGGGAAGGCGGTTTCAGTGTTTGTAAATTGCTTTAAAAAACGACATGAGCTAACATAACAGACAGTAGTCAGCTGTGTGTGGATTGGGATAAGAGCCAAGTTTTGCAAAAGCATGGAGGCGTTGTCCTCTTAATTTTCTGAGGGATGTGTCCCCCCATCTGAAGGTGACACACATCAGTTGGGAAGGCCTGGAGATGCTTGCTAAACCCCTAGTTAGCTTCTAGAAATTGAGAGTGACACTTGTTACTATTGCCCTGCTGGTCTGGTGGTAGTTAGCACCTGGGCAGAGAAGAATGTGTGCCTGGCTCAGGATGACTCGCTTTCTGCATCACATGGTGCCTGCGGGTCCTTGTTCCTAGGCCAGAAGATCAAGCCTCTGTGTAAGATCTCCTTCCCTCCAGTTCCCGAAGGAATCAGATACTCAAGAGACAGGGGTAGTGTGCCAAACCAGGTAAAAGAAATTGCTCACTGACAAGCCGACTGAGCAAAGAAATGGGAGACACACATCTCAAACCAGCCTCCCTAGGATGGGGACTCAGGATATTCAGGGGTGAAGAACCATGGGGACATGCTGCATGGGGAAGGCGATGCATTGTCAGCATGTGTGCAGTCAGGCATCAGTTTCCCTGAGATACTGTTCTTAAAATGGGGAAGTGTGGCCTGAGGGTTGGACTGTTTTCAACCTTATCATGTCCAAGGTCACATTAAGGGACACACGAAGAGCTATGGCCTTATCAAAAATGACCTTCGAGCCCCTAAACGGTAACCTAGGCAACCATTAGTATTACGACACACGCATCAGAGCTGCTATCTGTAGTTAGTAGGAGACTAGTAACACATAGTCAGCTGCAGGACTGCAGAAAGGTGATTTAAAGCCAGCTGAAAGCAAGTAGCTAGGAGTGAGAAGTACAAATGGCTGGTGTGGCAAGACAGGCCTGCTGCATTTGGTGGCAGACCATTATTAAAGCTAGCATCCTGACTCCTAGTCTTGGAGACAAAGTTTCTTACTAAACGTTTGATGGCTGCATTTGAGAATGGCTCTCCCGTCCTCAGGATGTTTTTGAGCAGCACAGCATCCATACCTATGATTGAAAGCCCCCTTTTCCGAATGCCTAGCATCTGATTGTGTTCACTCGTCAAGGGCTTGGCTTTGTAGCAGCTCCCTTCATTAGTGGAAATGTTCCTAGTTTGCCTGAGATGTGGTTTCCCAGGGAACTCTGGGAGGGAGGGAGTGACCCTGGCATGTTTCAGCCCTGACAGAAATGTGCAAGGACTCAGTAAACATGAAGAAGGTAGGGTCAGAATGAGGCAGGTAGCTTCCAGGAGAAGCGAAGAGGGGCTTCTGAGGAGGCAGGTTATAAAGGCCGGGCCTTAGAGCATGACACCATGGAGGGAAAGCAGCCACACCTGATAGAGGAAGGCTACTTCTGTGGAGACTTTGGGAGGAAATGGCAGAGGGCAGTTCTTACATGAGGCTAGCCTCCTTGTGCCTGGGCTTCTTGGGTTCCAGGGTTAGCTGGACATGGCTGAGAAAGGGCAGTTTTCTTCTTTCAAAAAGAAAACAAAGGCTTCCATTTAGTCAATACTTAGAGAGGACACTGGAGTGTTGACTTGGGAAGGAAGGGGAGCACTTACATGAACTCTTTGGGGATCCTCCCAGCAGGAGTCTCCTGAGCCACACGTGTGACCATGGGAGTCAGTCTTCCTGTGACCATGGGAGTTAAGTTTGAAGGAAAGATGAAGGGTGACAGAGGCTACAAAAATGCCTCACTGGTTAAGGGTGCTCTCCTGAAAGACCTGGGTTCCATTTCTAGAACACACACAGCAGTGTGGCTCTCATCTGCTTGTAAATCCATCGGAAGATCCAAAGATACACTCACAGACACTACTCCCCCCCCCCCTTCCAGGAGCAGCTAGTTCTAAGGCAAAATGACTTCTAGGCTCTGACAGAATTGTCCCTTTAGTAAGAATGGGCAAACTGGCCTTTGAATTTATTTGTCACTGTTCTACTCTAGGCAGTCTTATCTTAGTCCAGGCCGGGTTAGGGTTTGTTCTCCTGGCCCAGCCTCCCATGTGGATGTGCTTCATGCTCGTCTTGTAAGGCCTTCCAGAGAAACGATGCAACTCACCCAGGGATCCCAGTTACTTGGTCTCTGAGGGTGATTTTCACAGAATGGCAGCTCTTTTTCCATGCATACGAAGACATCGGCCTCACCTCATGGAAGTCTCATCCCAAAGCACTGTCACTAATGCCCAGACATGGAGTGGTAAAAAGGAGACCCAAGCCTTCAGAAACTAACAGTGTCAAACAACCCAACACAGTTGGGTGACCAGACCATTCTCTGGCGTCTGGGAACATCCCACGGGTTGTCAAGATGATGTCAGCCTCGGTGTCTGAGAGGGCCAGTACAGACTGGGCATTGTAGCCTTAGCCTCCCTGTCTCCATTACCCATCTGAAAGGATCTCTCTTCCTGACTCAGGTTTCCTTAGGCAACAAGGAAAGAAGCAAAGGTGTGTTCTACAAGGCACTCCAGAGCTGTCCTTGGGCAAAGGTAAGCTTTAAACACGGTGCTATCTTCAGCTCCCCAGGGACCTTCCTGCCAGCCTCTGCCCAGCAGTGTCAGGGCGTGGCTTTGTGGGGCAGTACTGTATTCCAAAGCCGTTTACTAAAGACACTGTCCCGACATGATGCTCCATGGGGTAGCTGCTTTCCCAACATTCCTCTTCGTCAGATGCCCAACCTACCCAGATGAAGAGGTGTTGGGAAACCAAACTGAGGGTGAACTGTAGTGCCTGCTGACCCTGCTGGCCACAGCAGAGTGAGGGCTGTAATGTATTTATTGCTGTTCACCATTTCCCCTGGACACGTACGCCCGAGCCAGGCAAGTCTCAGCAGGGACAGTGATGGGACTCATGGGACAGACCCTCGATTTTTCTCCATGCTCACTGCCAGTGTTGGGCTTTCTTTGCTGGTAGGTGCTGTACATGGATGCCATGGAGTACTTCCCAGACGATCTGCAAGAGATCCTGGATGTGATGACTGAGAAGGAGCTTCGTGTACGTCTGCCCCTGGAGGAGCTAGAATTACTCCTGGAGGACTAGAGTAAAACCAGGGGTTGTGCTGGTCTGCAGAACAGTGAGGACAAGGGGGCCCAGGAAAGCGGCAGCCGTGCAAGGGCGTTTTCTCCACTGTCTGGGTAGAGTTTGGACTTACTGTTTTACATATTATATATGTGACCAATTATATGTACAGATGAAGTCATGCCAGTGATAAACCTTTTGTGGTTGAGATGTGTGCAGCTTCTTATTCTTTCTGCTCACCCCCCACTGTGAACATTGGCCTGTCCTGGTCTAGGCCTCTGATTCCAGAGTGCCATTGAGACCTCCTCCCCCTTCCCCTGAGCTGATGAGCAGAGACCCATCATTCTGTCTTCCATCCAGCACAGCAGATGGTTATCGAAATGCTTCCTGTCTTGCTCTGGGGACCAGCAGCCTCCACAAGGACCTTTGGGTCAGACTGGCACTGCTCACAGCTGCCTTCCCTCCCCTGGAACCCAGGTGCTCATTACTCAGTACCGTGGAAACCCTGGGGCAGGGCGCCAGGACCCTCTACAGGAAGCTTACTGTGACCTTAGAGCAGTCTGAACCGTGACCACAGCTGTTCCCGGCAGACCTGCCCGAGGCTGGTGAAGAGGGCTTCTTTCTGATCGTGACAGTGATGAGATTGCACTGTGGGGGAGTTCTGTAGCACAGCCTTTCTGCTGTTGGCCTGGCTGGGAGGATGGCATACTATATTCACGGCAGGGATGCCTGCGGGTGTGCAGAGCCTGTTCCGGGCCTTTTGAAAGTCTCCTAGACCCAGGCTGGCCTTGATCTCTTACTTCTCCTGCCTTTGCCTCTATTAATACTAATTATTTCTGTGTATGTCGGGATTTAGATATAGGACCTTCTGCTGTCCTGTGGGTGCTTTTCACTCTTCCAAGTACACATTTCTTACCCTTAGTTTTCAACACTCTAGCCAGGTGGCATCCTCAGAGATGAATTTTGATGTTGTGTAGCTTCTCACGGACACCCCATCTCCACACAAAGTGTACACAGTCTGCATAGGCTACCCATGTGTAGACAGAATTCTTCCTCACCCCCATGATAGCCACATCCTAAACCTGGAACCTTAGAATAACCTATGAAGGGTTAATCAGAGATGGTGTCAGATGCTTACAGTCCAAGCAGAGGGAGAGGAAGATTGACAATGCCAACCTGGCCTACCCAAGCCCTGGTCCAGCCTGTGCTACATATGAAGTTGTCTTAACGAAAGTAGAATTCCAAATGGCTGGGCATTTTAGTGCACACCTTTAATCCTGGCACTCAGGAGGCAGATGGCTCTCAGAGGTTGTGTAGCCTGGTCTGGCTACACAAATCCTGTCTCAAAAACAAGGGGCTGGAGAGATAGCTCAGAGGTTAAGAGCACTGGCTGCTCTCCCAGAGGTCATGAGTTCAAGTTTCAGCAACTACATGGTGGCTCACAACCATCTGTAATGAGATCTGGTGCCCTCTTCTGGCTGGCAGGCACACATGCAGAACAAAGAAAGTGGGAAGGCTGCCCTGCCTCATGTGGGTAGGCCCAGTCTGGTCACGTGATTGGAGAGCGGAAGAGTGGAAAGTGCCAGCAAGCAACCCATGCAGGATCTTCCAGTCTGCTGCAGGGAGCTGTGGGTGTGGCCAGAGCAGCTGTGGAAGTGTTGCTTAAGCTGACTGCTTCTGTCAACTTGACAGATGCTAGAGGCATTGGGAAGATAGAACTTCAGCTGAGGCAATGTCTCTCCCTTGTCAGACTGCACTGCAGGCAGGTCTGTTGGGCATTTTCTTAGTAACGACTTATGTGAGTGGTGCCACCGCTAGGCAGAAAGCAAACTAAGCAAGCCAGGAAGTAGCATTCTTCCAGGATTTCTGCTTCAGTTCCTCTAGGTTCCTGTCCTGACTTCCCATCGCAATAGACTATCAGACGACATAAACTCTTGCTCCGACCCCAGAGTTGGTTTTAGTCATGGCTTCCATTACAGCAATAGAAAGCAAATCAGACAACCCTTTATTGGGAGCAGAGAGCAGCACAATGACCAACCCTACACAGCATCCTTCAAGATAGGTTCTTTACTAACAAAACTCACTGGAAAATGGATTCCTTGGGGCAGCTTCCCATCCTTCCAGGCAGGGGAAATTCATTAACTTCCCTGAAGGCCACTGTGGGTCACTAGAGATAGAGCCCCTCAGGGGTGCCTTCTTGTTTTTTATAAAGAACGTTCTCTTTAGATTTTTTGAAGTCTTCATTTGTAACTTTCATTCTGCGTTCCCGCAAGGCCATCAAGCCAGCTTCTGTACAGATTGCCTTAAAAAAAAAAAAAAAAAAGTATGAGGCAGGCCAGCCTATTATAAACTGAGTTGTAGGACAGCCAGGGTTAGAGAAACCCTCTCTCTCTCAAAAAAAAAAAAAAAAAAAAAAAAAAAAAAAAAAACCCAAAAAAACCAGAACAGTGTATGTTCATCTCGAAACACTTATTTTTATCTTACAGAACTCACAAATTTCTGAAATAAAGTGTAAGACAGACAACACAAGCTGCTCATTTGGGAAGAGGTTATTTTCTAAATGACTTATATATCATAAATGTATAAAATGGGAAGACTTTAAGGGAGTCGAGTGGCCCAGGGGTCTGGGGTTCTGAGCTATGGCTGGGAGCTCAGACTGTGTGGTTTGCCCAGTCATTACTTTCTCGTAGCTTCCCTATCCTTATAGATATTTCTAGGAGATGGAGAAAGTGATATGCCAAAGGCAGGGAATTTACTTACAGCCAGAGCACATATTCCCATCAGATATGTTGGCACACAGTAATTATTCTAATATATTTTCTCAGTAGTTCTTGCCAAAAGTGAAATGAGAACCCTTGTGACACATGCATTAGTACAATCCCAGGCACTGGGGGATGGCTCAGGAGTTATGAGTGCATGCTGCTCTCGCAGAGGACTGAGTTTGGTTCCTGGCACCTACTTTGGGCTCACAACTGTCTGGGCTATACTCTCATGCACATTCCCACACAGACACATGTAATTAAAAATTAAATCTTAAAAAAACAAAAAACAAACTAAAAAGCTGGGCATTGGTGGCACACGGCTTTAATCCCAACACGAGAGGCAGAGGCAGGTGAATCTGTCAGTGTTGAGTCCAGCCTGGTCTACAGAGCTAGTTCCAGGACAGACTCCAAAGCAATACAGAGAAACTCTGTCTCGAAAAACAAAAAGAACCAACAAAATAACAAAGTGAAAATAGTTGTGGAAATGACCAGCAATTATTTACTTTAAATGGTTCAACCAGTAAGTAGGTGTGCATGAGGACAGGAAAAGGTGATGGGCACATGGGTATACATATGCTGGTATTGAACTTTTCCGAATGCTTGAAAAATTCTAAAAGTTCATGTAGTACAATTAAAATTTGCAATGAAAATTAAAAAACAAAAAAAGCCCTAAAACCCTAAACTAAGCCATTTAACCTAGTTCTGCAGAACTGATGCTAATGACCTCAGTGCAGGCATTGGCCCAGAAAAGCACCCTGTGTGTCGCTTCTAGCTAACCAAGGCACACACTGAGGAAGATCCCGCTCCTTGGACGAAGGAGCCTGCCCCACATTCACTGCTCACAGGCCTTGAAATAAAGACTGGGCAGCTGAGGAAAAATGTATCCTATAAAACCAACAGGTAAAATCAAGTAGCCCATCAACACAAGGCAGGAATAAAAGTACAGTGTGGGGGCCCCTCCGCAGCTCTGGGGTGGCCTCTCCCCGCAGACTGCAGTGTGGGGGACCCTCCGCAGCTCTGGGGTGGCCTCTCCCCGCAGACTGCAGTGTGGGGGACCCTCCGCAGCTCTGGGGTGGCCTCTCCCCGCAGACTGCAGTGTGGGGGACCCTCCGCAGCTCTGGGGTGGCCTCTCCCCGCAGACTGCAGTGTGGGGGACCCTCCGCAGCTCTGGGGTGGCCTCTCCCCGCAGACTGCAGTGTGGGGGACCCTCCGCAGCTCTGGGGTGACCTCTCCCCGCAGACTGCAGTGTGGGGGACCCTCCGCAGCTCTGGGGTGACCTCTCCCCGCAGACTGCAGTGTGGGGGGCCCTCCGCAGCTCTGGGGTGACCTCTCCCCGCAGACTGCAGTGTGGGGGACCCTCCGCAGCTCTGGGGTGACCTCTCCCCACAGGCTGCAGTGTGGGGGACCCTCCGCAGCTCTGGGGTGACCTCTCCCCGCAGACTGCAGTGTGGGGGACCCTCCGCAGCTCTGGGGTGACCTCTCCCCAGACTGCAGTGTGGGGGACCCTCCGCAGCTCTGGGGTGGCCTCTCCCCGCAGACTGCAGTGTGAGGGACCCTCCTAGCAGACTCTTCCCTGAGCAGGGCACTCAGGCCTGGTACAGTGGATGGATAAACTTAATGTTAGTGACTGATCCTTGTATGGTCACAGGGGTAGGGTCATTTACTTAACAGATCGATGTATTAAATGCTTTAGAAAAAAGCAAACCTTCTATTTGGATGTAATATTAAATCCACAAAGGCCAAGTGTATGGACGCCACCTCTAGAGTTTGAAGTCTTTCCTAACAGGCCAGATTCCCAGAGACAAGCCCCCAGTTACTCACCTTGATGTCAGCCCCAGAGAGGTCGTCCTTGGCCATGATCAAGTCATCCAAGGTCACGTCGTCAGCCAGGGTCATCCTGCTTGTGTGAATCTGGAAGATACGCTTCTTGGTCTTTTCATCAGGCAGGGGGAACTCAATCTTTCTGTCAATGCGGCCTGCAGGGACAAAGCTTCCGTCACTTCCATCCAGACTCAGACTTGGCTCCGATTTAGAGCCTTAGCCCACCCCCACAGGTGTCAAACAAGAATGCAGGAATGACACCCAAACCCTAAAAAGTGAACATTCACTTCTGTGCTTTGTGAACATCTACATCTGATTCCACTCCCTTAAAGCCCCCGATTTGATAACTTCAGGAATAAACGCAGGGACATCTTGGATGGCATCAGTGACCTACGTTAGAAACATGACAGAAGGCAGCAGCAAATTATGGCTTCCAGTGCTACCTGAATGTAAAAGACGAATCATGGCCTGTGACTCTCAAGTGCTCAAGGCTAGAAATTCTGAGTATGCGGAGGAAAGGATCGCAGTGCAAACCAAGAATGCCAAGGGCCAAGCTGCAGAGCCTCACTCTCTTAGCCAGATCTCAAGGAGACAGACTTGAAGTCATGCTTGTACATGTGGTGAGGTCAACTACAGGCACCTACCACCTTGTTTTCTGAGACCAGTCCAGTGTTTCACTGACCTGGAGCTTGCCAAGGACAGCTTACTAGGCAGGCCGGCCAGCCAGTGCACCCTACTATCTGTCTCTACCTCCGCAGTGCGGGGATCACAGCTGCACACCATCACACCCACCTTTTATATGTGGGTTCCGCAGACCCAATTCAGGCCCTCCTGCTGACAGACAGGCACTTTTCTGACTAGGCCATCTCTCCAATCAATGAGATGTGTTTTTGGTAAATTATGCTGCACAACAGTATTTGACATTCTGTACCATTGTATAACACCTCCCCAAAGCACATTTCAATCAGAAACCCATTAATTTTCCACAAGGAAACAAGCAAATTTGACCTGGTCTGATAAGTGCTGGATCCAAAGTTTCTATTCGGTTTGTGGCCATGATAACTTTTACATCTCCCCTCGAATCAAATCCATCCAACTGGTTCAACAGTTCCAACATTGTCCGCTGAATTTCTCTCTCACCTCCAGAGTTTGAATCATATCTTTGGAAAAAGAAGAAATGACGCAGCTATTCTGTTAGAAGGACAGGTACAGCAAACATGCAGCATGGAACTCAACGTTCTTTTCTTGTCCCGAAGGCCACTCCCTATCACTCTGGCAAAACAGTGTCTCCCAAAGTTTCCATCTAACAATGGCCACTGTGATGGATGAGTGATTAATGCCTTCTAAAAGGGCTGGCGGGTGGGAGCTGGCACAGGCTCCCTTTCTCTGTTCTGCTGGGTGTAGGACTGAGAACAAGCAAGACCCTGGTCAGAAGCAACCCTGATGCCAGTGCCCTGATCTTAAGACGCCATGGCTCCAGAACAGGGAAATCAAGCTTTTGCCTTTTAAAACCACCCAACTGTGAGAGAATATTTTTCAAAGATTACAGATCACGTATCTCTGTGCCTCAAGCTCCATCATTTTTCCTGTCTCCCTGTTTGGTGCCTGCTGGCCTAACGTACTAACTGGAGGGCAGAGACTATCATCATTGCAACGAGTCTCTGGAGTCCGGATGATACTGGTTCCATGCGAGTGCTATGATACAGATGGTGTTCAGACATCACCTGGGTGGGTGTTTAAGGCCCATGGAGGTCAGAAAGCAAGGACTTGCTACACAGGGAGAGCCTACCATCGTTTATCTCACACAACAGTTCAGGACAAGCCTACCTTTTGGTCCCAATGGCATCAATTTCATCAATAAACACAATGGATGGAGCGTGTTCTTCAGCAACTCGGAACAGCTCCCGAACGAGTTTGGGTCCGTCACCTAGGTACTTCTGAATAAGCTCTGAGCCAACCACTCTCAAGAAAGTGGCTGAAGTTTGGTTTGCTACTGCTTTGGCCAATAACGTTTTACCTATTTTGGGTAAAAAGAGCAAGACAAAGGAAACCATGTAACGTCGTTAAGAAGCTCCACCCTAATGGATGGACATATACCAGCCCAGCAGCTGTCTGGTGTTAACTTTGACTGCTTTGAATTCTTCCTGAAGTTATAGCAATGTCAGCAAATACCCTTTCCTCATTAATAAAAACTGTTGTGTGTGTACATGGGGCGTGTACCATGGAGCACATGTAGAGGAGAGGGACGACTTCCCAGAGACCCTTGCTTCCCTTCCACCTTCACATGGGTTCTGACCAGCAAACTCAGGCTGCCAGGCTGGTGAAGCAGGTACCTTTATCACTCAGCCATTTTCTGTGCCTGGTTCTCAGCCTGTAGGTTGAGACAGGTCACACACACCGGATATCCTGCATATCAATGTTTCCATTATAATTTACAACAGTAGCAAAATTACAGATATGAAGTAGGAAAGAAATAATTTTATGGTTGGGGGTTGCCATGACATGAGGAACTGTATTAAAGGGTTGCAGCATTTGGAAGGTTGAGAGCCACTGCTCCAAATAATTACAATAATTATAGAAAGAACTGCTCTGTACTAGCAATACAACTATCTGGTTTTGTTGTTTTTTTCCTGAAACGGAGCCTTTTCCTGGGTCCTTTCTAAGTTACATACAAATGTAATGTAACCAGACACGGTGGTGTGTACAGAATCTGGCATATGGAAGGTAGAGGCGAGAGGATTAGAAGTTGAAGGTCATCCTGAGCTATACAGTGAATTCAAAGCCAGCTTGGCCTTAATGAGGCCCTATGTCAAAACTCATGAATGAGTAAACAATCTTGACCATCCAACCCAGGATTAGAAGACCAAATAAACTCCAATGGAACCACCAGTGATAAAACACTGTCTGGGAATCCTAGTCCTGACCCAGGGTACAAAGCAGCCTCCAGCATAGGCCACAGGGCCCCAGCAAGGCGGTACTGGGTGGGCTTGGAGTGGCCAAAATACTGGATGCAGGACCAGTAGATGGAACCCCCAGATGAGAGCTGGGGAAGCTCACGAGACTTCTCAAGTCTGTGGTATGTCCTTCCTAAGGGGAGGCAGGTCCTCTCATGGATCTCAAATAGTGTTTCTAATGTCACAATGTCACTCGAGTTCCTAGTAGTTTTCTTCCAACACACACACACACTCACACACACACACACACACCCCATAAACAAGTTTTCAACCTTGGTTGACTGTGTAAACTGGATTCACTTTGGGAGTTCTAAGCAATACAGATGCTGGTCCCAGCTCCATAGACCAATCACCAAAGTGCTCAACTCAAGACTTTGAGTTGTTAAGACCGTGGCCCCTTTGAAAATGAGTGAGGAGGGCTGGGTGTCAGGTCAGGATGCAGAGGCAGAACTGGTACCTTCAGGCAGCTGGAAAAGGACCCAGGGCCACGCTTTGTGACAACATGTGGTAATGATGCTCTCCTTGGTCATGGGAAGAACGGAAGGTGAGAAACCTTAGGAGGCAAGACTACTCCTGGGAGACCAAGTGGGTAAGACAGACTGGGCCCTTTAACAGGATGAGATCTTACTGTCCAGGAGCAGCCAAGGAAAGCTGCCGTGTTACAGGGATCACTACACCAAAATCACTGCACAAGCCCTGCCACCCCACCCAGCACTGCAGTGTCCACATCTCATTCATTACATGCTGGGGAATCAGGGCTGCAGCTCCAGCCCCGCACCAGCTCAATGCTCTGCAGCTTCAGGCTTCTGGGGGAAAGTAAATCTCAGTCCTGTGGTAGCTCTCAACACAGGTCAGTTAGAACGCAATACCAGTTCCCTCAACAAATGACCACTCTTGCTCTAAACTGCTAACTATTGGTCTCTATAGCTCAGGGCAGCGACTGGTAATGAATTAAATGTGTATGTATTTTTATCATCATCCAGCAAATGTTTAGTTAGTACTACTACACCAGTAAACAGAGCTGATCCAAACACCTGGGAATAACTTTGAATGCTACCTCCACTACAGGTCTGGTGCTTGGCCATGTTCCAGATGAATGTGTGCATGCCTTTGAGGCTGGGACCAACACGGTTAACCAAGGCTGTGTGTGAGTGGGGGTATGATTTGCCTACTGAACCCCGTGGCTTTTGTGCATGCTAAGCAATGTGTTTCACTTCTTCCTCCCACCCAGCCCCAGAGTTAAGCTAAGAACTGTGGTGTCTTCTATCTCCAGTGCAGCAGAGATAGAATAGTGTGTCTACAGTGTCCCACATGGCATACCTGTTCCTGGTGGACCATAGAGAATGACCCCCTTAGGGGGCTTTATCCCCATCTCTTCATAATACTCAGGATGGGTAAGAGGAAGCTCCACAGATTCCTACAGAGAAGCAGCATTCGGTAAAAATGAAAGTCTAACTGAAGTTATTAGCATTATTTGACATGAAAATATCCTGCTTTCCACAAAAATAAATAGAACCCACACTCTCCTAAAGGAGATACACTGAGCTTCCACGCAGACCAGCGCATGCTCAGGAGGACACACGTCTCACTGGAGTCCTATGGCCTCCCTTTCTAAGCTGTGCTCTTTCCCTTTTCTTTTCCAGAAGTCAGCCTTTAAGACATTCTGGAGCAAAGTAAGACTCAAGAGAGTTAAGACTCACCCTTTTTGATTACACTACATCCAGAACCCAGGAAGACACCTTGACAGCACAGGGTATTACAATGTGCCTAGTCCAGCTGTCTGAGAGAGAGGTCAACAGTGGAGATCTGTGGTATCCCTGACTGACTTCTCTATGGGAAAGCAAGCCGAGATCTGGCCCATAGTCAGTGAATAACTACCTCTCCCCAGCACTTGTGTGAGCCTGTGTAAGGACACAGACACCTCCATACAGCAGCTCGAGTAAGCACAGCTAAAACATCAATCATGTCCTCACATAAAACTCACTCAAGTTTAAGTACACACAGTGTTAAACTGTTGCAGAACTATCACACAGTTAACAGTCACTTCCGGTTCCTAACAGTGAAGAACACATAAAGGACCACAACTGGAATTAATCAATAATGAAAAACAAATTTGCAAAATAACTCCAAAGCATCCTAAACAGGACAGCAACAAGAAACCAAGTCTGGAACCCATAGCTGGTCCCTTCCATACCTTAATTTCCTGGATTTGGTTGTCCAGTCCCCCAATATCCGCATAGGTCTCCTGGGGGGCCTTCTCCACCTTCATCACTGTGACCAGGGGGTCTGTGTCATCCATTAGCACCCCGATCACCGCATGCACCTATAAAGGATCAAGCCTTAACATGACTGTGAGGTCCCTTCACTGTTTACGACACGAAGTACCAATTACAGTATCTCTTTCCCCAGCCCTGTGAGTGCTTTGGTGATTCACTTCTGGGACAAACAGCCAGGTCTAAGGAGGTATTCCCGAGGGTTTCCTTAAAGACCAGCAACTCACCTTGTGGTTGAGCAGGACGGAACAGCCTGGCTCCAGAAGATCCTTGTCCACAAATGAAAGGATGCTGACGTAGTGTTCTGAGCCCACAGATGTGGACACAATGGCGTGATTATCATCAATGATCTCTTCCAAGGTTCCTACAGACATGGGGGTCCCCCTGAGATCATCCACTTTCGATCTTTCCTCCTAAATAATAAGTCAGGTAAGAAAAGCACATTAGCCTTGAAGGCAGATGATGCGTCTATCTGCCAATTAGAAAGCAGTGAATGCTTCCTTTTTCATCCATTCGTTTTCCCTGTGCGCATCTGAGCATGCAGAGACCAGGGGACCTGCCTTGTGTGCACATGGCTGCCCAGAGGGCTTCCGGTGGCTCTCTAGTCTCTGCCTCCTGTCTTGCTGTCAGGGGTTACTGCAGTGAGATATCCAGCCCACCGGCACCTGCTGCACTGACCACCACGCCTTTTGGGGCGTGGTGACAGGTGTGGGTGTGACCTAGGGGAACTAGGTCTGGGGTCCTGGACCCCAGCACTCTCTTCTCTTGCTGGCCAGTCAGAGAGCATCCGGAGGCATCCTCGGGATGGGAACCTGCTGACAGTCATCTGTCTCTGGTGTAAGTGATTTCTCCCTGAGTAAACATCCAACAGTCTATTCGTTTTCCCGGATTCTTATTTAGCCACGATAGGTCACAGGTGTGCTAGTCAGTAAGAGGGCTGCACAGATTCAGCACTCGACCCCCACCTGCTGACAGTTTTAGCTCTACTGCACATTCTCTTAGTAAAGAAGGCAGCTGCAGAAGGTTCTGCACTCACCTCTTGCTTTTCTTCCAACGGTTTCATCTGCTCCTGGTTTCTAATGAACTCTTCCTCCATGAGAAGATAGTCTTTTATCCTCTCTAACTTTAGTAACTTCAGGCGGCACTGAGTGTGAGGTGTCACTGCAATGAAAAGATAAGGCATGCTATACTTGGAACCTAGAAATTTACTATAAAGTTTTACTTTCTACTCATCAGAAAGCCACCAAGAAACTAAGTTCGGAGCTGGCAACACGGCTCAGTGGTTAAAGGGCTTGCTGCCAAGCCTGAAGACCTTAGTTCTATCCCTCAGACCCACACGGTGGAAAGACAGAACTGAGTCCTGTAAGCAGTGCTTTGACCTCCACATGGTCACAACTCATCTGGGTGTGCATGCAAGCACACACGTGCACACACACTGTGATAAAGGAGCTGAGGAGATGGCTCAGCAGTGAGCAGAGAACCTGGGCTCAGTTCTTAGTGCCCACACGGCAGCTCAAAAATGTGCTTGGCACACAGGTGGTGCACACATATACAGGCAGGCAAAACACTCATACACATAAACTAACTCATAAAAAAAGAAAACAAAAAACAAACCAAAAAAACAAACAAACAAAAAAAAAAACCCCAACCTAATAAAAAGGAAACAAGTTCACACAACCCACATTTTAATACAGTAACACTTCAGTTTACAGTTTAAACTGCACTGCCATTATGGGGCACACTTAATCCCAGCACTTGGGAAGCTAAGGCAAGAGGGCCATGAACCCAAGGACAGCACATCTCACAACATACAGGGCCATCAGGACAAAGGCGCTATAGGTAAAGGCACCTGCTGTGCAAGCCCAATGACCGAAGTTCCATCCCCAGAAAAGTGACAGGAGAGAACCAACTCCCCAAAGGTTTCCTCCGACCTTTACATGCACACTGCAACATGTGTGTGTGCACCCTGTAAAATGATAAAACATTTACGAAGCAATAAGTGACTATTTAAAGACAATGAATGAGATTTGTTTTTTTTTGTTTTTTGTTTTTTTTTCTCTTTTAGAAAAGGTTTCTGTATGTAGCCCCGGTGGGTCTGGAACTCAGTGATCTCTGCCTCCTGAGTGCTGGGGTTAAGGCATGCACCACAGTGTGCTGTGGATGGGATCTCTTAGCATGAGACACACTCATGTAATACTGCACTCTGAGATAAAATATAACTTCTACATGAACCCAGGGAAGGCTCGGCAGGGGCTGAGTAGAATGGGCGCTGAGGTTTCAGCCTCCCGGGTACCCTGCCTCCCTTTTACAGGCTATGCTACATGCAGAGTGGTTTCCTGGGCGCGAGGAAGACAGCTGAGGAGCAGGCGCATTACCCAGGGGCAGTTTGCTGGCAGCGTCTGGTCCCTTTGTTTTCTTCTTCTTTTTCCCCACTCTAGTTGGGACAGGAGGTTCGTATTTCTTTTTCTTGTCCTTGAGTTTTCAAGAAGAGTAGGAAAAAGAAGTCACATGGAAATCACAAAAATGCACATTTATTTTTGTATTGACGACATCTAGTTCTAGGGGGTACAAATGTCATCTTTCAGGATATTTAAAATAACTGTCTTTTTAAAATCAATTTAAAAAATTAAAATATAGTACATAATTTCCCCCCTACCTTACACTCATGGCCTCTTTTTGATTACCGTTACCTATATAAATACAACCTGTTGAGTCTGTAAAGGAACTGTCTTTTAGAAACAGATCACACATCCCTGCACTCTAAGATTTAACTGCATCGAGTAAACGTAATCTCTTTAGAGAAATGGCCATGATTCAGACTCTTTCAGGAAGTAGACAGAGGTCGGAACTGAGCTCCATGATTCAGACCCTTTCAGGGAGTAGACAGAGGTCGGAACTGAGCTCCTTGCCAAAAGTCTGAGTACGGTGGGCACTTCCTTCTCACACCTCAGTGAGATGCACACTCGGGCAATTTACCCTAAAACTTCCACAGCGCACACTTTCAAAATCATTAATCAGGCCAGTACGCTTCTCAAAAACAGCCAAGAGGTGATCCCCCTGTTACCCGGCTTTCGGAAATTACTACCACATCACTTTGTAAAGCTTGTGGCTCCACAAAGAACTCACTGAGCCCTAACGGTGGTTTCCACAGCCTGGTCAGATCATGTACATACCTTGTCATCCTTCTTGCCACCCCCAGGACCATGGCCACCACTCTGACTTTGACCCTGTTGAAAAAGAAAAAAGAAAAGACATCGATTTAGAACACAGCCATTGTTGACAAGCCTGAGGACGTGGCCTGTGGAATCTGAATTCTGGTCCCACCACCATAGACCACTTGACTGTGGGAAGTCAGGCTCCTCCACTGAGCTCTGGTGTCCTTAAGTGGATGATTCCAGCGCCTTCCCAGCTATTGCTGGAAATGAATACAGCGAATACACCCTTAGCACTTCTATGGAGTAAGTCCTACGATAGACTACTGGGTCAGGATTGTAACAGTCCCTGCGGCTTCACTGTGTTGGTCCAAATCCAATCTCATTGTATTCTTCACACACCTGCCCCCCCCCCAACTCCCAGGTCTCTTCTAGTCCATGCCTTCTCATTTGGCCCTCAGCCTCCCAAGAGAGCTATAACCCCCTAAAACAATCAGCTGAGCCGTCAGTCCCCCACCCCTTAGCTGCTCTGGACAGTCCTACACCTTTTATAAAGCTCTTAAAATATGTTGAACAGTGTATGAAGCATTCTTGGAATGTTACCTCATTTGATTTTAAAAAGAGATTTATTTTCTTGAAAGTATGTGTGTGGGGTGGGCGTGGGGGAAGCGGAGCCCCAGGATACCAGAAGGGTGTTAGACTTCCTGGAGCTGTTGTTACTTACTACTGGCTGTTGAGAGCTTCCTGACAGGGTGCTGGGGTCCTCTGGAAGTGCACCAATTACTCTTAACCTTGGAGCCATTTGATCCTCCCCCCCCCCATTTACATATAAGGAGACCAAGGTCCAGAGAGGTTTAGTGGCTTTGCTTAGTGTCAAAGCTTGTTACACACAAAGGCAGAATTCACACTCCGGTTTTCTCTTTTGCAAACCCTGCTCTAGAAAAGGAAGGATCTGTGTCCCACCAAATGGCCATTTAAAGCCTTTCAGTCTCCTCACCCAAACGGGGACATTAATAATCATCTTCGGGCCTGTCCTTAAGAAATAAGGACAACTATGAAGAAATGTCCGGCGCACGTTCGGAAAACTTTCCAGGACCTTTGCGGGTTCTGGCCCTCATCCACTCAGACGCACTGGCCTTGCAGCTCAGGCTGACCTCGGGGCTGGCTCAGGTCCTTTGCATTTTCTGATCCCTCTGACCGGCCCCTGCTTCCCTCACTTATGAGCACGGATTACTCCTCCTCCCTTAACTCAATTTAGGCCACCACTCAGGTTTCGCACGCTCGGGGCTCCCTAGCTGACACCCTAACAAAAACACCCACTTTCTTACCACACAGCCACAGAACGATGGCTGGCCCGGCCCTGCCCGCCCCGTCCCCCTCGGCGCCTAGAGCGGACTCCGGCCGGACAAAGCAAACGGGGGCGCCCCGAGCCACCGGCGGCCCGAGTCCGTGGCTCGGCCGGGCTGCCCTGCTCGGCTCTGCCCCTTCAGCCTCTACTCGACCGGCTCACAGCGCGTCCGTCCCCGCGCTCCGCCTTCCGTCCCGCCCGCCCGCCGAGCAGCACGGCCCGCTCCTCCCCGCGTCCCCGCCCCTGCGTCCGCCGAGGAGCCCAGGCCCGGGCCGCGTCGCCTCGTCCTCCTGCCTCCCGCGCCCGCGCCCACCGGCCGAAACCCTTAGTCACTCACTCACCATCTTCCCCTACTCGTTCGCGCAGCCACCGCCGGAAGTGCATCCACCAAAAACGACCCCGTCAGGAGCGGAAGTGACTAAGGAAAAGCTAAGGGAGCCTGCGAGGCCCAATTCCCGCCCAGGCGAAGTTGAGCGCGAAGGGTTCCTCCCAGTTGTTTTGCCCAGGGATTGGTTAAGCACTCGTGCGCTGAACTTAAAAAATAGTTTACTCGACGGAATTCTAAATAGCTGCCGTCTGGATGTTGTTAGGAACTTAAGACGATGGTCTTGGTTGTCAAAAACTAGGGCAATTTTGAAAATTAAAAAAAATTAAATTATGCAAAAATGATAACCGGAAAGAAGTATTTGCACCAAGAATTGGAATGGTACTTGGGACTGAAAAGTTGATGTGGAGGCCGGGCACATGCCTTTAATCCCAGCACTTGGGAGGTAAAGGCAGGAGGATGTCAGTGAGTTGGAGTCCAGCCTGGTCTACAAAGTGAGTTCCAAGACAGCCAGGACCGTTATACACAGAAACCCCGACTCAAAAAATAAAACAAAAACAAACAAACAAAAACTAAGAGGGGGAAGGAAAAACAGAAAGAAAACCGCTGTTCTTACAAGTTCAGTCCCAACACTCATAATGGGGTGGCTCACAGCTTCCTGTAACTCCAATTCCAGGGGATCCCTCACCATCTTCAGGCACCGAGGGCCCCTGCAAGTACGTGGGATGTAAACACACACATGCACACATAAATAAAATAATTAGAAATTTTAAAAAGACAGAGGGGATGCTGAAAATGGACAGAGTCCAAGTGAGACTGAGGAGGGTCACCCAAGCCTCGGGATCCTGGCCAGGTGCTAAACATTATCGTTAACTAGTGTTTTATTATCGTTAGTAACAATGAGTGAAAAGTTCTTCACGTTCTCAGTGTGCATACCCCTTGTGTTCTTTTTGCTAAATGAAGAGAGAGCTGGGGGAGAGGAAATCTGGCTGGCAGCTATTGGACTCCGCCTGGGTGCCCTGGGCTGTTACTCCCTCAGCAGCCAGCATCACTGAGTATTTTGAATACTCCGCAGACACCCTGAGAAAACCACACCACAGCCGGTTGCCTTGGTTGTTTCAGACACTTTGTACTGGGCTTTTTTTTTTTTTTTTTTTGGCTTTTATCTCAGTGAACTCCACATGACCCTGCAATCATTTCTGTCTAGGCCAGAGGGGGCTCATTCCCCCCCCCCATGGTCTAGCTGAGGGACGTTAAAGAGGCTAAGTGTAAACACAAGCCTTCAGCACACGGGGTGTACTCTGATTAGCCTAATCTCCTTCGCTGCCAGCTTCTATGTGCCAAGCCTGCTCATCAAGTTGACTCGTAGACACTCCTCTGCGCTGCCCACCGGATGTTGTAACATTAGGCTTAACCAAAGTCTTCCCTTGCGTGGTCTTTCCTTGACTGTTTTAGTGCTAAAGGCAGGAAGTTAAATGAGGGACTGGAGGCATGAACTGGTAACACAAAGAACAGAGCAGCAGAGAAAAGGAGAGCTGTGGTGATGGCAACAGCTTAGATCGTGTCATCGATAGCTGAGCAATTGGTAGGTGGCAGCCGAATAGTTTGTCAGCAGCCAGAGACCGGAGAGCATGTGATATGAGCAAGAGCTGGCAAGGAGTGCAGAGCTGAGGCTGGAAAAGGCTTGCAGGGACAGTGGAGAGATGCTACAGGAACTGGCTGCTAGAGACTCCCAGACAGCTGTCAGTTGTTCAGGGCCAAGGGTCTCAGATACCCCAGGCTAAAGAGTGGCTGTCCTAAGCACTGAGGGACCCTGACTTCTGGGGTCTACAATGGAGCTATACTACCAAGGGATGCTTCCAGCTGCTGAGGCATCCCAGTACGGAGGCTCACCTGGAAGTTGCCATGCTAGCTGCACCCAAAGGTGTTCCTGATGCCCTAGGACACAAGAGCCATCTGTGACTGGTAGAGCCAAGGGTCCCACTATCCAAGACTGTAGCAGCACCAGAACACTAGAGGGCAGCATCTGCCGCTGCCACCACATATCTGCTGGGCTGCTGTCCACTGCGGAGGACCAAGGGAAGAAAGAGCTGCCAGAAGCCAGCAAGCAAAGTGTTTCTCCTTATCTATGTATGATTTCTATCCAGGTAGAACAAAGGGACCTAAGCCAGATTACCCCACAAATATGTAGGTATGTATGTATGCATGCATGCATGCATCACATACATAATCTTGTTGGTTGCATTTAGAAAACAATGATGTCCACAGGAAAGGAATGTGGAGTCCCCCCCTTGCACCCCCTCACTTTGATGACTAAAGTTGTTATGTGAGTTAACAGCCAGGGGTGACGGCATGCAACTATAATCAAAGCACTTGAATGATAGAGGCCAGAGGATTGTGAGTCGGACGCCAGTCTGAACCCCACTGGGGGGAAAAATGAATAAATAAACTAGAACTTTTAAAACTAGGCAGACAGATCTCTGTGAGTTGGAGGCCAGGCTGGTCTACATAGTAAGTTCCAGGCTAGCTGGGGCTACATAGGCCCTGTCTTAGAGGGATAAAAAGGCTACAAGTGGAAAGGGTTAAGGAGCTCTGGTCTGTATTAAATGTGTACAGCAAGACTGAGCAACACTGGGGCAAAGCACTGCCTAGATTACCCAGGAATGTAACCCTAACCTAACCGAAAGGACAGGAGGGGTCCTAAGAAGCCAGCACACTCAAAGGATAGGCAGGTCACCGACTTGCCTTCTGCAGGACATCCACAGGCAGAAATGGCTCAGTCACACAGCTCTCTGCTTGCCTCTTCCCCGTCTCCACACAGTCATCTCTGCAGTTCCCCATCTTTCCAACTCACAACTTCCAGCCTCCCTAAGCATTAAGGGCTTTGTTAGCTGGATGGTGGTGGTGCACGCCTTGAATCCCAGCACTTGAGAGGCAGAGGCAAGTGGATCTCTGTGAGTTCCAGGTCAAGCCTGGTCTCCACAGAGAGTTCCAGCACAGCCAAGGCTGTACAGAGAAAGCCTTGAAAAACAAGCAAGACTTTGCTGACGCGCTTGATTTTGTTTATTTGTTATGTAGTAAACGTAACCTTTGTGGGGTTTTCTGTTCTATTTTTCCCCCCTATTTCTTGGATCCTCTTAAGAGAGGTGGTGTGGGTACTGATCTAGGCAAGGGGAAGCTGCAAGCTTTAGAAGTTAGGGGAGAGGGTGGGGGAGGGGGGAAGGGGAGAGAGTGGGGGTTATGAATAGTTGCATGTGGTGGTTCCGATGAGAATGTAACCACTCTGTAACTAATGTAACCACTCTGAAACCAAGCCCCTCCCCGTGTCTGGGCACCTCAGTGGTCATGTGTGGCTTTCCCTCTGCCCCCCAGCCAGTGTACTATCTCTTCTGTGAATGTCATAGCTCAGATCTCCTAGTCTCACCATGGTACCCATGCAATAGCTACTTTGCGGACACTCTCCATGCTCCGGGCTTCCCTGGGGGCTGGTGTGGGAATACTGTGATGAGCAGGAAGAAAAAAATATTTTCCCTAATGGGTTTTATAAGATGCAAACAAACAAAATATACAGCATGCCATATGCTAATAAATGCAACAGGGAAAATCAAACAGGATGAAGAGTGTGCAGCCATGGCGGGGGGGGGGGGGCTCTGACTTGAACTAACAGGAAACCACTGCAATGTTTTACTTTTCCTTCATTTGCGTCTCAACCCCAGAGTCTCATACAGGAAATGAAAGCATCCTACCTCACCGTGTATTTCAGAAAGCTAGTCGAAAGGGTCTCAACCATTAACCACATAGAAATAGCTAACAGTGAAGGAAACAGATGCTCATGCATGCCTTTAAACGTCACACACTGTACACATGTACTTTAACATCATATACTGTATGGCCCTTGATTTAACAATTTAAAGTTTGTGTCGCTGTGTGTCTGCAGGTGTGCACATGCCACAGCACGCCCGTGGAGGTCCGAGGACTGCTTTTTGGGACTTGGTTCTTTCTTTCCACCTTGTCGAGGCAGCGTCTCTTGTTTCCTGCCGCAGCATAGCACACTCCAGCCCAGGAAGCCTGCATGCTTACGGAGGGCTCTTCTGCTTAAACCTCCTATCTCGCAATAAGAGGGCTGGGATCGCAGACATGAGACACAGTATTGGAAAGGGGTCTGGGACAATTTTAGTATTCACTTTATATGTTTGGAACTGAAGCATTTTGCTATTTTTATTATAGGCACTCATTTAGATGTATTTTGGATGAAATTGCCTGAGATGTTAATCTGGTATTCTAAGTAAACTCCAGCTTCAGAGCCATGGCTATATACTGTTGTCCATACATGTTCTGTGAGGGAAGAATTCATTTTCCTGGTGTCTGACAGTTGCCTGCAGTTCAGATACGTATCAGCAGAGGGCGCGCTGCAACCAAATACTATCTCAGCTTTGTAATGCTTTTGATTCCAGCTCTTAATCCCAGCTCTTGGGAGGGAGACAGTGGATCTCTGAGTTTGAGGCTAGCCAAGTCTACTAGTTTCAGGTTTAGTTAGTTGGAGGACAGCCAGGACCTCCACAAAGAAAATCCTGTCAAAAAAAGGGAAGGGGAGTTTCTGGAGTCTTCTCTGCTGTCAGGCTGTCAGGCCTCCTAGGAGCAGCTCTTTCTCCCTGTGGCTCCAAGCCCTTTAGTCCAGAGGCCTCTTGAGGTGATGTGAATAGGAATGGCCCCATTGACTCCTGTGTTTGAGTGCTTAGCCTATAGGACGTGACACTATTAGGAGGTGTGGTCTTGTTAGAATAGGTGTGGCCTTTTAGAGATGTGTCTCTGTGAAGGCTAGCTTTGAGGTCTTATATGCTCAAGCTACTCCCAGTGTGGCACACAGTTCACTTCCTAATGCCTGCAGATAGAGATGTAGACCTCTCAGCTCCTTCTCCAGCACCATGTCTGCCTGCACGCTGCCATGCTTCTTGCCACGACGATAATGGACTAAACCTCTGAAACTGTAAGCCAGCCTGAATTAAATGTTTTCCTTTGTAAGTTATTGTGGTCATGGTATCTCTTCACAGCAATAGAAACCCTAACTAGGACACCTGGTATTTGCCCTCTCTCATGCTCAGACCCTGTGTTTGGACTCTGCTTCTGGAATCTGCCCCTTTCCTTCCCCTTCCTCCCCCTTCAGTCCTGGTCCAGGCTCTTCCTGGCTGGGACGACTAATGCTGGACAGGTCAAACTACCCCAATTCTATCTCCTTATTCTCATTGTCTCTGGAATCCCCAACTCAGGCATGTGGTGTGGCCTTTTTTTGCTCTTTGTAGATGGTGTGTCTTGCTCCATGTAGAAAGTTCAACGATCCCCATGGACTCTAATAAGGTAGGAGACCCCTTAGAAGAGACAGTAGACTTCTATTCTCTCCACTCTGCTTGCCAAAACAAACAAACAAACAAACCCCAAACTTTTGTTTTTACACCGGCGGCTACACAGGTCCACTAAAGAAAATTTAAATGTGTAAATGAGGGAATGTAAGCCATTGTACCACCCTGCAATCACCCGTGTTGGTTTGGTGTGTTCCTTTACGTATTCTCCTTTTAGCTGTATACTAAACAATTATTGCAGCCACACTATATAGTAGCACAACCCTCCCTCTGTTTTTCTGTTTTGACACAGACCACCTTATACAGTCCAGGGTAGCCTTACACTCACAATCTAGCTGCCTCAGTGTAGAAGCGCAGGCATACACTAACACACCCATCTCTCTCTCTGGTGTGTTTGGTAGGTCAGGGGCCAACATGTTTTGTGTTTTTCTCAGTTGCTTTCTACCTTGTGTTTTGGAGACAGGGTTCCCTGGCCTTGGAACTAGCCCACTGGCTGAGCTGGACCGGCTGCTTAGGAAGCCACAGGGATCCTCCTGTTCCCGAACCCCCAGCACTGGGATTACAGGTGTCACTGCCATGTCCGGACTTTTCACATGGATGCCAGAGTTCAAACTCAGGTCCTCAAGCTTGTGCGGCAAGCACTTTACCCACTGAGCCATCTCCCCAGCCGACTTCTGCTTCTGACTGAAGTATCAAATGATAAATAGTTCCTCTTTGTTATTGGCTATATTTTGAAAACAATTTCTTGACAGTAGTGTCTCATTGTATGAAAAGTTGTCAAAACCTAAACTGAATCTTTGTGTCACCTTTAGCAAAAGGAAGGTAAATAGAGGGGCATTTGTGTCCTGACAGATAGTCACCATGGCAAGGAACTCTGTCAGAGCCACAAGCCTGCATGGAGGAATTCTATGCATGCAGCCACATTCAAGCAATACTCATACATGGGCAGCCGCCAACACCTGTCAACCCAGGCAGGCACAGGGCTTATTCTGGCATGCGCCTTCCGTTGTGATGCTTGGGTACGCATTCCGTTGCGATGCTTGGGTACCCCCAATGCATCAGCATTCTTTTGAGGCTCTCTCTTGGACTTTTAAAAAGATGGGCATTTAATGAGCGTGTGTTGGAAGCCTCCTCCATGCCAGGCACTGCTGTAGGCACGGGAGAATCAAACAATGTCACCACCTCTCAGGTGACCTCCCATCAGTAAAGAAACACTCCACAAAGTGATGCTCTGCTGGTTGGGGTGGGGCCTAAGGCATCAAGCCTGTGTTTATTTAATATTGTGGAACATTCACAGCCGAGAGGAATCTGTGGGTGCTGGGTGGAGACAGGAGGGTGACTGGGGCTTGCTGGGTACTGGTCTAGCTCCAGGTGCAGTGAGAGACCCTGCCTCAAAGGAATGAGGTGGAGAATGGTAGGATGCCTAATGTTCTCCCCACCTTTGTCCACATACACACAGGTGTGCACACCCTTACACATGTGCTCATATGCCATACATCTCGCACGCACGCACGCACGCACGCACGCACGCATGGAAAGAGGAGGGCACACACAGAATAGGAAGTTCTGGATTCCTTGCCCTATCTGTTGTTCCATGAGTGAGACTCAAAGAGACTCACCCTTAGATATTGGGGTTCCCTTAAGAAAGGGGCTGGTGCCATGTTCCCTGATACAGATTCATATTACAGACCGGTGGGCGCCACAGGACAGTTCATGAGAGGTGCTGGTGGGAACTCACGTTAGGCACTCACAGGGACAGGGAGCCTGCTCCCTGGCTCTCACTGTCCTGACCATCTGTGACAGCTCATGGTGACAGTGGGGGGAGATGGCAGCTGCTGCCTTCCTGCGCACCTGTCACTCGTCATGCACAAATGGAAACCCCCCAAAGCAGCTGCTGGAGATTTCAATGGATCCCAACCAAGAGACTTTGTTGTAACCCTGGCAGGGAGAGGGCTGAGAGGCAGGGGGAGGGACTGGTAGGGGTCATGAAAGGTCACTCACATATCATAACGTCAGAGATGGGCCATGTGGACATCCCCAGTGGACTCTACACACAGAACCTAATGTAATTCTGTGGGAAGCAGGCGCTTTGGCCACTGAAATCAGCCAAGATAATAAGGGGACATTCCCCCCCCCCAAGACTTTGTTCCTAAGGAAATGTCTCCTCTCTGGAGTGTGGTCAGCAGGAGGGCTGGTCTTGTTCTCAAGACAGTCATGGGTGACCCTCCCAGAACAGCACGCAGGTGTTCAAAGGTCCTCTGCCTCTCTCCTGACACCCTCCTGTATCTGCGGCTCCACTCAGACATTGGGGTATCAGAAGCTGCAGGGGCGGGGCAGCTGCAGGGGCGGGGCAGCTGCAGGGGCGGGGCAGCTGCAGGGGCGGGGCAGCTGCAGGGGCGGGGCAGCTGCAGGGGCGGGGCAGCTGCAGGGGCGGGGCAGGTGGGAGGGGAGGTTCCATCTCCTCACACTGGGGTCTAGAGCCAGGGCTCCGGCCTGACTGGGGAGGTATTTTGTAGTAGAATGGACTTCTTAAAGAGTCTCCAAAACATTTGACCATTCTGAATACTGGAGATGGCCGGAAATGCTGGATGGGAAAGGATGTGGCTCAAGGGTGGGTGGGTGTGTGTGTGTGTGTGTGTGTGTGTGTGTGTGTGTGTAGAAAAGCTGAGGCTGGAGTGCAAAGCCATGTCAGGTTAGAGCTCTCCCTGAACTGTACTGAGCTGGTGTCCACTCGCCCACCCCTGCGTCCACTCCCACCCCTGCGTCCACTCGCCCACCCCTGCGTCCACTCCCACCCCTGCGTCCACTCGCCCACCCCTGCGTTCACTCGCCCACCCCTGCGTCCACTCCCACCCCTGCGTCCACTCATCCACCCCTGCGTCCACTCCCACCCCTGCGTCCACTCGCCCACCCCTCAGCGTCCACTCGCCCACCCCTGCGTCCACTCGCCCACCCCTCAGTGTTCATTGAGCGTCTACTTCGGCCAGCCTCTGGGCACAGTGCTGAGTGGCAGAGCTCCTGGGAACACACCCTTGGTCCTAGTTATTCCATGCTTCTGGCCATGCCCCACTACTGGGCTCCTGGGCCTGGAGCCTCTGCCTCTGCTGCATCTGGTGAGCCTCCAGCAGGCTCAGGTGAGGCTCGCTTCTGGGAACTCCTTTCATTCCCTCAGGACAATACTGGCATCCTTCAGTCACTGGTTCAGGTGTCATGTCCTTTCCTAGCATAGGGTCCCCTCAATAAAAACAGTATTGAAAGCAATGGGTGGTGGCACACTCCTTTAGTCCCAGCACGTGGGAGGCAGAGGCAGGCAGATCTCTGTGAGTCCCAGGCTATCCTGGTCAACAGAGAGTTACAGGACAGCTAGAGCTACAGAGTGAGCCCCTATCTCAAAAAACGGATTGAATTATTAAGAATGACTCTGACATGCCTGTGAGTCAGTTGGAAGCACCCGCCTCCTACCTGTCATTCTCAGAGCTTCCCTCTGGAGACCCCGAGTGGGCCCTTCTTGCCTCTCTGATGCCATGAGGAAAGTAATGGGAGAGAGCATAATAAAGGCACCCCAGGGTCTGGGTGGCTGGGCACAAAGCTGTTTTGGGGTAGAGGTGCCTTTTAGTGACAGCCCTTTGGAGAACCTTGGCGTCATCGCCACTTGACGAGACCAGGGGAGGGGCATCCTCAACTACATGAATACTTGTGGATTAACACCTCAGGGGGAATGATGGTGGTGGTGGTGATAATGGTGATGATGGTGGTGGTGGTGATGATGGTCATGGTGGTGATGATATATTGGATGGATGGTGATGATGTCATCTTTATATGATATATGCATTACATATTACATATATCTAAATGTATGTATTGCATATCTATTTTTACTTTATGGGCACATTTGTCTATGTGAGGGTATCAGATTCCCTGGAACTGGAGTTACAGACAGCTGTGAACCGCCATGTGGGTGCTGGGAATTGAAACTGGGTCCTCTGGAAGAGCAGAAGACTTAACCACTGAGCCATTTCTTCAGCTCATGTATTACATATCTAAATATGCAAGAGTTATTTCTCTAGTTGCTTTCCCCATAATTCTTGCTTTTCTGCCAGATTTGGGTAATCCTTGTTTCTTGTACCTGTTTGGGGATTCCCGCCTCCCTGCTTTTATTTGTACTTCTAATTCTCCTGTTAATTATTAATTCCTACTCAGCTTTTAAGACCCCTTCAATGACGTTTGTCACCTGATCACCCTGGAAGGGTGTAGTGAGATATCCATTCTGTCTGCACCTGTCGCATTGACCACACCCACTGGGGTGTGGGCACAGGTGTGGACGTGATGGGGAAGGCTAGGTCTGGGGTCCTGGACCACAGCTCGCTCTTGCGATCAGGAAGATCGGGTTGCGGAGAGCATCCAGGTGGCAGGGTGGCACCCAATCCATGGAGCGGGAACCCACGGTGGTCATCTGTTTCATGTGTAAGTGAATTCTCCCCAAATAAACCTCATTTAACCTATACTGAGTCCCAGTGAATTTTATTTCCCACACATAAGAAGGGCTCAAGTTTTTGACAATTTAATGCATGCATATAATGTGTCTTGGTCATATCTATCCCACATTACCTCCCCCTCTCCTTCCTGGACACTTACCCCAACATGCTGCCCTTCCAACCTCACGATCTATCCTTTTTATGAGTTAACCCACTGAGTTCACTTAGTGCTTTTTTCTCATGTGCGTGAGTGTGGGGGTGCTCACTAGAGCAGGGGCAGTCTGCTCCGTGTGTCTGTCGCAGTGCACATATGGAGGTCAGGGGACAAACCTTCCGGAATTGGTCTCTCCTTCCACAGTGGGCTCTGGGGGTCGTACTCAAGTCCCCAGGCAAGTGCTCTTACTCCTTTAAACATCTCGCTGTGCTGTACATTATAAATTAATTACTAAATTAGCTTACAGTTTAGCTTAGTGGGTTTCCACAAAGCTTTCCAATCATATCCTTAATTTTGGTACCCCTTCCTCCCCCATTTTCTTGCTCCCATCCCCACTTAACCCTTCATTCGCCTCTACTTTTATATCACGATACATTTTACTACCCTCACTCCACCCTCTTTAAGGCCTTTTCTCTTCCTCTCCTCTCATGGGCCATAACTAGATTCTTGACCTGTACAAACTTCCGTCCTCTCACCGGAAGACTTTTCCATTCATGATTTATAGAGACCACTGGGGGCCCCCATTCTCTTTCTGAGGCTGTGACCCTATCTGTGTCCTGAAATCTGTGAAGGAATTGCAAGGGGCTTCCCTGACAGTGGGACAAGGCCCCAAATTGTCTTGAGTTCATCCTGGGACATCTGAGACCTGGGACGGTCTGAGCTGACCTCTGCCCTATCCCAGACTGGGCTTGGCTCTGCCTCAGTGTTGCCATGCCATGCCATCAGAGCCACCCGCCACCACATTCCTGTGTCCCTACAGGCTGCCCCAACCCTCAGAAGACATCAGCTGTATGCTCGGGGATGTCCTCGAAGAGATAAGATTAGGTGTTATGTGTAAACAGGAATGTTCCCTAAATGTCAAAATATGCCACTCCGGTTGTTTTGGCAAAGCCTTCTTGTCAGATTAACCCCTCTGGGGAACCTCAGCAAGCAGCAAGTCCCTGTGGCATTTTAACAGCTGAAACACCAGCTGCCCATCTGATTCCAGCCAGCAGGGATGGAGCCATCTATGCAATGCTGCTGGCAGTATGCATAGTAAAGGCCTGTATTCAGGTGTGTCTCGGTGCCCTGAGGCAGAGCAGTGGTGCTAAGGCCTGGTTCCACCAAAGTCGAGCAAAAGCTACCTTCAGAGGTGTCTTCTCCCAGTGAATAGGAAAATGGCTCATTCAGTACATTGCTGGATATGCAGGGAGGGTGACCCAAATCTCATGCCCCTGAACCCACACAAACCAGCACCACGGTCCACAGAACACACCTGTAATCCTTGCTGGGGAGGACCCGGAGGCTTGCCAGCTCCAAGCCAGTGAGGGACCCTGTCTCCAAAAAACAAGATGGGTAGTGATAGAGGAAGAGACCCCACCATGACCTTTGACCTTCACATCATGTCCGTACACATGTATGCAGACCCTCACATGCACTCATACATGTGTAAATACACATGTTCTCCCCCATCCCCCAAATGAATGAATGTCAGAATGTGACCTTATTTGGAAATGGGACATCACAGACTTTATTCATTCAGCTGCGTGGGTTAATAGGAATTATCATGGGGGCAGAATGACCCTTTATCCCAGCATGATGGGCATCTTTAAAGAGGACTTCCGGTTTCCCAAACTATTGTAAGCCACCCAGAAGGGGATCATCTGTAAGAGCAGCTTCAGGGAACAAAACCAGAGAGGGTAAGTAAGTTGTCCGGGTCACACAGGACGGAAACAGGTCTCCTGGGACTCCCAAGCAGGTTCTGATCACATTACTCTGACTCATCATCTAGAGGTGAGCCGACATTGAACAAGCCAGTCATGTTAGTCAGTGTGGGAGCAGAGCAGGACAGAAGCCGTACTAGCTCTATTATCGCGGTGGAGGTAATTAATTATATGTCATTTCTGCTCTCTCCCCTGCTCTGTATACTTTCCTGGGTTGATGCGGAGATCAGGGAGATAATGAATGCCTTGTTCTTTTTCAAGACCCAGACAACTGCAAATTATATGATCATTAACGGTATCACCAGAGGCAATGAAATAAAGAAAAATACAGCCAATATTTTTCACACCCACTGTGGTGTGTTTATCAGGAGCAGTAACGGTTCAGGATGGGGGCAGGAACCGCAGGAAACCAACCACTGTGATGCCCCTGGAGCTGGGAGAGAGAATGACCCTGAGTTGTCACTCTTCCTGCACCCATCTTATGGCCACGTGATTTTATGGGCCAACCTTCCTCCAGCTGGGTCCATTCTGGACCAGCAGGTCCCCAGCCCTTCAGTGTTATCAGTACAACATGGTTGTTGCCTTTGAGACTTGGATCTATTTGTTATGTAGCAAAAGCAAATATCACAGATGTCTATAGACTCTCATCAATATCCAGGTATGTGAATGATGCCAACATCACCTGGACCCAGGACAGCTGCTCCCTTGAGTATCCAAAGGGACTTGGAGGAATGGTCACATGAGTAGCATCTAATGAGTGTGAGACCCTTGGGGCTCTTTGGGTCTGGGTTTCATATATAAAGTGGGAATAAGAATATGATCCTTTGAAGGTTGCTTTGAGTCTAGTATGGTGGCACACCCTTAATACCAACATTCAGGAGGCCAAGGGAAGATAACGAGGTCTGGGCCAGTCTGACCTTTGCAGTGGGACTCTGTCTCAAAAAAGCAAACAAGTATGTTGCTTTGAATAGTAAAAGAAGGACAGTATCCGGCATACAGGACATCACAGTAGCTGTTGGCTCCTTAGTGAGTGGGACAGTTGGAGGCCCTTCGTTTTGTTGAACACTAACTAGCACGTGGACATGGGCACATCGTGTTCTTAGCATGAAGCCTGAGAGTGAAGGAAGGCTGTTTGTAGGCATTCTTTGTTCAAGTCCTTACAGTGTCCAGGCTTCTTCCCCTCTGCCTGTCCATGAGACCGAAAAAAAGCCAAAGAACAGGTTAGCATTAGGGAGTTCTGCATCAGATTCACTACTGTGCCATCACACTACTGTGTGACCCGAGGGAAGTTATGTAAGTTCTCTGGGCTTCGTTCCTCTCCTATCAAATGCGGGGAACTCTACCTTCCTCCTGGGACAGGGGTGAGGGTAAACGCTGCAGTGTATGGACACACATAGGACAATGGCCCCATCACTAATGGATGGGGGGAGGCCAAGCCATCATCTCTTCATCTCTTTCATTTTAGTGACTCAAACAACCCCACACACCCGTGCTCAACCGCTGGTCCCTTCTGTGGAAGGAAGAAGGAATGGGAGCCATGTCTTGTGGATGCCCACCCTCCTCAGCAGGGGTGATGTCAAGAAGTTTCTGGAACAGCTTCTCACTCCTCCATTCTGTCCTCTTTGTATCTGCCTCACTCCCTTGCTTCTTTTCCCAGTGAGTCCCTTTAGAAAAAGGAAAGGTTAGTTCAGAGATTTTAGCCTATGTGATTAGTTGGCCTGTTGTTTGGGGTCTGGGTGTGGTCAAACAGTGCATTATGGAGGAATCATGCAGTAGAGGAAACTGCTCCCATCATAGTGGCCAGCAAACAACGAGGGGCTGCGGTCCCAGTATTTATTTCCTTTAAGAACATGCTCCCAATGACCTAACTTCCTCCCACTCGCAAACTTTAAAGGTTCCCCTGCCTGCCACTAATACCACCTGTAACTTCCAGTTACAAGACTGGAAGAGGGTTTTGGGCGACACCTATGCAAACCATAGCACGGATATTAGGACTCTTGGCTCAAAATCTTGTACCAAAGTGTAGGAGCCCAGAGGAAAACATAGAAATAAGAGGATGACTCTATGACTACCATGCTCCAGGCTCTGGGCTAAGCGTGTGTGTATGTGTGTGTGTGTATGTGTGTGTGTGCGTGCATGTGTGCGTGCGTGTGTGCGTGTGTGTGCGCTTGTGTGTGCACGGGTCTCTGCTTTGACAGTCTGCATTTTACCTTACACATGAGGAAACTGACATTCCTCCCATGTAGTTGTAAGGGAAGATGGCCACTTTCTTTTTTCTTGTTTTGGTTTTTCGAGACAGGGTTTCCCTGTGGCTTTGGAGCCTATCCTGGAACTTGCTCTGTAGACCAGGCTGGTCTCGAACTCACAGAGATCCACCTGCCTCTGCCTCCCAAGTGTTGGGATTAAAGGTATGCACCCACCCCCCAGCAAGATGACCACTTTTGGTTGTGATGGTAGTGGGTAGGACTAGGCCACTCATGGAAGATTTAACGTTAAATCTTATTTGGGTGGAGAGGATTAGGAGGAAAGACTGGTGGGGACAGAGATGGGGAGACAGAGTGACTAAGACAGGAAAGGTATGCATATGAACCTGGGAAGCTCTCTGACAGCCAAGAAAAACAGAATGCAAGGATGATGCTGAGGGGGTAGGAATCTCTGGTGGGATTCTGTGGTCAAGACCAGTAAAGCTCTTTACATCCCACAAGCTACTGAGACAATCCTTTAGGCCCCAGCAGTCATCAAATCGCTGAAGTGCCTTTTTGTTAATGAAAGTAATACAGTCAGACTACTGGAATTTATGCTGCCCTATCACCACAGGGACCAGTGTGCAGACACAGGATTGAGACTCCATGCTGTGTTTTTTCCAGAGAACCGTGAATCAGAGAAGACACCAGATTAACAGCCTGAAAACTGGCCTTTTATCTCATCTCCTACCAGAAGATTTTATATGGAGAGCAGGCTGGGGGAGGGGGAAGGGCAAAGGTGGCCAATTATTTTGGAGCTCAGGCCTCAGTAAAGTGTGTAGTATGTGAAATGTGCGTTTGCATGAGTGTGGGTGCATGGTCACGTGTGTGCGCGCGTGCGCGCGTGTGTGTAGGTCCAAGATTGCATGTTGAATTCAGAGCTTGTGGATTTGGCTAGTCCAGCTAACCAGCTCGCTCATGGGTCGGGGTGGGCCTTAGAGCTCTGGAATTATAGGCAGGCAGTCATGCTCACCTGGCATTTATGTGGGTTCTAGGGAACCCACATGAGTCCTTTTCTCATGTTTGCACAGGGAGTGCCTTAACACTAAGCCATCTCCCGAGCTCAAGGCCAGGTGCTTCGAGAACTGCTAAGTATCCACTCTTCCTGGGGCTTCTTGCCTGGGAGGGCTAGTGCAGAACCACTAACAGCGTGCATGTTCTAAGCTATTCATAAAGCGTTCATGTGGAGATCTTCCTACAACATGGAGCACGAATGTGCCTTTATAATTCAGAATAGGACCCATCCCCATCCAGCCTACCTTTCCCCCTCCGTGGAGCTGTACTGTTGAGTCTACCTCTTCTTGTTGATGCATAGTTCACACAAAACTGCCCAGTCAGTGTCTCCATGCCCATCTTACAGATCTGATGCACACCTGACCCGGTGTGAGTCTTGGAACTAGGACTTGAACCTGGGTCTCCTGACACTCAGAGAAGTGTGTCAGATGGTGGTCAAGGATGAGGCAAGGTCGTCTCACACTCTGCTTTCCTACCAGCTTTCCCTGGAGGCTCCCATCACCACAATCTGACAGGGGTGCCGGGGTTTTCAGGGATTGTAGCTGGGATTCGGCTGGTCTTGAACTTGTTGCTTTGCCTTCCTTATAGTGCCTATGCTTTAAACTACTGGGGCCTGGCTGCTAAGGTTGTAGTCTGGGGGAATTCTGTTCCCCGAGTCAATGGCTCTGTTGCTACCCCTGAAGGTGTCTAAATGTCTATTGTTCTAGTAAAACTACAGATTCAAGGGCTAGGGTGAAAACCTTCAAGTGCGGAGAGTTAGATAGCGACTGGCTAACTTTCTCTATTTGCTGGCATCCCGGAAGTTACTATCTTCTACACTGCCCCAACTAAACAACAACAACAAACAAGCAAGCAAACAAACAAAAACACATTAAAGGAGTACCATGCTACTTTCTGCCAACCAGTTCCTAACCCCACCTTTCTGAGCCCAGGTTAAATTTATTTAATTAACGCAAATGCAACACATCTTCACACAGTTAACACATGCAGCACATGTAACACATCTTTGCCTGGCTAAACAAATCTTCCACAACAACCTGTTCCTACTTTTCTTAGCTTCCTGCAAGGGCTCCTGCCTACTTTCTTTCCTCCACTGTAGGTGGACTTGAGCTACCGTCATGGCCATGTTCTATGTCCTCCCTGCAATGTATCTTACGCTTTTCCAAAACTAAGGAATGAATGCCTCGTATCCAGTTAGCCATCAAACCGTTCATTCTTCTGAGCAGACATCCCATGTGTAACTCTCTCGCTTCCCTCAAATACACATCCATGCACCAGCACATGTCATACATGTCTATGAGGCTTACACTGTGTTGGGTACTCTACTGGATGCCCACTCTTCCTGGGGCTCCCACTCCAGTGGGGAGCTGCAATGGAGAGACGTAACAGCAAGGCCAGTGGAGGCAGAGCTGACTCGCTCTTCCCCAGCTTCCTGCCCTCATTTCCTCTTCCCAGTGTTGGTGGCAGCAGTAAAAGCTGTCATTTCCGATAGCTTCACTCCACACTGGGCATTTTACCTGCATTAGTTTAGTGTATCATAACAGCAAATCAGGGGACTGGACTGTCATCATCCCCCAATCACAGCTGCAGAAGGGCTATGTCACGAGCCCAGAGTCACACGGCTGGTAAGTCAGGGACTAAAAGAAATGTAAACCCGGGATCCCCGTACTCCAACTACTCCCAACCCTGCGCCTCCTCAGCCCGTGGCAGCTTTGTATATAGGTCACACTTTGAATGCAGCCTCTTAGGGGCTACTACTTATAAAAATCCGTTATGCGGCAGGCCACACCTGGGTACTGATCTCCATGTTAATCGGTTTTTTTCTTCTTCTTTGATTTTTGTTGTTGCTATTGCGCATGTGCCATGGCATGTGTGTGAAGGTCAGAGGACAATTGTGGGTGTTGAGCCTCACCTTTCATCTTGTTTTGAGAGTGGGTCTCTTGTTTGTTATTAGCTAGCTGGCCCGTGAGCTTCTGGGAATTTGTCTCTGCCTCCCATCTCACCATAGGCGAGTCTTATGTCACCTTTTCCAGCTACCCAGAAACAGGCTTGTCATTGTGGGGAACCTGGAGGAAGGTTCCTAACAGGTACCTTGTGGGATGTACCTTTCCGGGAAGGATATGGGACTTTTTTTAAAGATGTGGGCTGCTTTTTTGTTGGCATTGCAAGTGTGCTTAAGGAGGGTCCCTAGAGCGGGGACAGGAATACTTCTTGATCCTCTAGAAAAGATAGCTATTACCTCTGTGGGTGGATGAAGTTCTCTTTTCTAGCCTTCCAGGAGGGATGTTCCTGTCCCCAGGACCTTGGTGAGTCCTGGGAAGGTTTGGTCCTGGGGTACCACCCTTGGGAAAGACAGTGCCACAAACGGCTCCAAGGCTCGGCTGCAGCCTCTCATAGCATCTCAGCCACTGCCCTGCATCAGTAGTAGACAATCTCTGCCAACTCCCAAGGGATGGGAGAAGGTAGGCTGCTGTGTGTAGCTCCACCTGCAGGGAACCAGGCAATCCCAGGCCTCTCAATTGCTTCCTAGGGAGGTGAGGAGCCAGCCTTGGCTCCAGGGACTTCCTGGAAGCATATGGAGAGGCTTTGGTTTGCGTGGCACGTAAATTACTGCCACGGGAACCACCTCATAGGAACTGCCCTGCCCTGTAGAGCTGTGTGCAGAGCAGTGCCAGGGCTGAGCTGTGTGAGGCATCTGACCCAGGGGCTTACTCAGCCTCCTTCTGTTGGCACTATAGTCTCACTTCCAAGGCTGGACAAAACGAAGCTCCGAGACCAGCTTCTGCTTCCAAGCCCTCTCAGCTGGAAGGGGAGTCCAGCCTGCTACCTTTGCCCGAGGCCAGTCCTCTGGCTGGAGGCTTCTCTCTCCATGGCCCAAGCCCACTGCCAGAACACTAGTAGCATGTGGCTGTTGGTGCTTTGACTAGTAGGGTTAGGTGCAACTGAGAAAGCTTGAGACTGTGGTCACAGTTAGCCACTGCCACGGCCTCCTCTGTTTTCTGAAGAGGCTGGGAATCTGGAGACTTCAGTGATCCACCTTCTTACTCTAGCCACAGGTGCAGTGTGGGGAGCCACAGGGTTCTCAGAGGCACCTGCTCAGCTTAGCCGAAACTGACTCTCTTCCTAGATTCTCCACGTGTCCTCTGGCGTCCATATCCTTCTCCTTCTCAGCACTGCTAAGAGTTGGAAGTGGCATGTTGGTGTGTGATCTTATCAATCCATTGTCCATCTCCCCTGTGACATACTAGGAACCCCCAAGGGCGAGGACATCCACACTTGTTTTATTCATCCCTACGTCCTGCCGTGTGGCAGAGAGACATCATAAAGCGTGATGAATGACAGAGGCTGTGTGTTGCCTTTGGACACTCTTCACTCCTGAGTGGAGGGAGAATCAGGCTGATGGCACTGGAATTGGTGACACTGAGTCGATAGGGATGTGGACTCTGATGCTCTGAGCCCGACAGAATTTGCATGCTCGGAGTAGGGGATGCCCTGGAGCTGTGAGACATTTTGACAGTCCAGTGGCAGTTCTAGAATAGGATGAACCCTGACCCTGCTGGTCAGGCCCTTTTGCCTGGTGTGGTTGGTGTAGATGATCCTGGTCATTGTGGCTCAGCTCTGAGAGCCAAAATTGGAAGATGTGGCCATGGGGGTCTAATATCTCTTGGCTCTGCTCCTTCCTCTTCCATCATGACTGGCTGATTTTTGACTTCTTGGTCGACTCCCTCCTCCCTGTTCTCTGCCACTGGACTGTCCATCTCTCACTTCAGCCACTCTGTTCAAATATCCTCCCCTCCGTTCTCATTTCTACCGACAATGTAGACGGCTTCCACTTGCCCCCACCCCCCTCTGGATTTGCCTAGTAACAGCCAGAAATCCAGGCTTGCTTAGAGGTGAAAATAGGCGACCCTTACTTCCACGGTGGGAGGGGACAGTATTTGGAAGCTGAGCACAGAGGAGACAGGCTTCTAGATGGATCATCCTAGTAACCACTGAGTCAGAGGCATCTGGAACCATCACCAGGCTCACATAGGTAAAGGCTGAAGGGGGCTGCCTCCTGGAAGTTCTCTAGAAATGCAGAGGTCTGGGGTCACCCACTGAGACTTTCCTTCAGAGGACTGGACTGGGACCCTGGGCCCGGGAGATGCTGTACAGGATCTCTTGCTGGCCAAGCCTAGTGGCTCAGGCCTGTATTAGGGGGACGCTGAGGGTGGAGGATTCTAAAAGTTCAAGGCTTAACTGGGCTGTACTGCCAGTTCCAGGCCAGCTGAACAATTTAGAAAAACTCGGTCACCAAATGAAAATATAAAACAGTTGGAGGGATATAGGTCAGCGATCTAGTGTTTGCCTTGGGTTCATTCTCTAGTAATGTGGAAATTAAAAAAAAAACAAAACAAAACAAAACCCAAATTTGGTTAGGCCCTGACCACAAACATCGAATAATTGAGGACAAGACTTTCTCCAAAGCAGGAGCTGGGAGTGCTGTATGACTCCAGGCTGAGGGTAACTTTCTAGAAATGTGGAAGTATGATTAAAATGTTCTGTGGAGCTTAACATCAATTTACAGATAACGCTACTTTTCTCCAGAAACATGACTGGACAAATGTGTCACTCTCTTTCCCAACAAGGGAAGGGAGGAGCCCACATAACACTTGATTTGTATTGTGACAGAGTGCCCTGATGAAAATCAACTCTGGGAAGAATGGCTGAATTTAATGCACAGTTCCAGGTTACAGCCGGCTACTGAGGAGAAGTCATAGCAGCGGAGAGCTTGAGACAGCTGGTCATATCACGCCCACAGCCAAGAGTACGGAGAGAATGAACGCATGCATGCTTCGTGCCAGTCAACTTTTGATGGGAGTTGTCATTCTGTATATGTTTCTCATACTGGTTAATGAATAAAGCACTGTTGGCCAATAGGAAAGGAAGATAGGAGGGACTAGGAGACAAGGAGGAAAGAGGAAGTAGTAAGGAGGGTCAGCATGGAGAGACTGGGGAGACCAGACGCCTGCCCCACTCCCCGGTAGGTGAAACCATGTGGAAATACATAGAAATGGGTTAATACTTAAGACAGAGCTAGCCAATAATAAACAAGTCACTGGCCAACAGTATTATATCAAATACATATTCTCAGTGTGTTAATTGGGGCTGGCGTGGCAGCGGGACAAGACCAGTGGCAGGAGGAAAAACCTTACTCCTTACAAACTTTCCATTTAATGGAAACTAGAATGATGACAAAATAGCTCAACCGGTGAGCCGGTGGGGTGGTCCAGGCCCCATTTCTCCAGGCGACAGTGTTAAGCCTGTATTCCTTCTTGGAAGACGGCTACACTGCAAGGATCCCACTCCTTTCTCTCCAAGGAAGCAGGGCTTTCTAAAGGAGAAGTTTATCCCAGCATGTATTATATAGAAGAGGACAAGAAGGCAGAGTCTGAGATACCAAAATTAAGTTGTTGTTGTTGTTGTTTTCTCTTTGGGGGCCCTCAACCCAGCTCCCAAATAAACACATGGAGACTTCTTCTTACTTATGAATGACTGTCCTTAGTTTGACTTGTTTCTAGACAACTTTTATTAAATTATCCCTTCCACCTTTCGCCTCTGGGCTTTTACCTCTCTCTATTATACATACCTTTCTTTCCTTCTTACTTCGTGGCTGGCTGTGTGGCTGGGTGACTGACCCGTGGTGTCTTCCTCTCCTCCTTCTCTGGCTCCTTCACTTCTCTCTCCTTTTCCTATTTATAGTCTCTGCCTGCCAGCCCCACCTATCCTCTCTCATGCCTAGCTATTGGCCATTCAGCTCTTTATTAGCTCCACCAAAGTAACACAGCTTCACAGAGTTCAACAAATGCAACATAAAAGAATGCCACACATCTTTGCATCATTAAACGAATATTCCACAGCATAAACAAATGTAACACATTTTAAACTAATATTCCACAACACCAGAAGGCTTGGGGATTTGTTGCCCAGGCCAGCAGCTGAGGGCCATTGGTGGTTACCAAGCTGAGTGATCTGTTGAGGGAACACACACTCTAGCCCCAACTACGATCTATCCTGAATGCTGTGTGTGAGTGTCTAGGGTCCTTTGGTGGTGGCCTTTGGTGGTTGGGTGTGATATCACATCAGTGTAGTTCAAGCTACACATTTTCCTTAAATGCCCACAGCTTACCTTCTCCAGAGGTAAGGCAAGAAGGGACTCACCTTGATGTCAGAGCTCAGGATCCAGTGGAGGAGACAGGCCATGCACTTAAGAGGGAAGTACACAAGGGCTTTGTCCCCAAGAGCATATTGAGGACTAGGGCTTTGTGGAAAGGGTTTATAGAACTCACAAGAGTTGATGTGCTCACAATTGCAGCTTACTATGGTGGAAGGAAAGATAAAAAAAGCAAAAGGTTTCATATAAGATATGCCAGATGCAAGCTTCCAGGGTCTTGTCCCAGAGGAGTCCCAGCTTGATTCTCTCATTAGTGATGTGCAAAGTTGGCTCGATGATCCTTGGCATCCAGAGTTTTTCTTGCAGGTTGGGTACAGGACCTTGGACACCCATATGACTGATAAGTTATTTAGCTACTGGCTCCTTGGGGACTCTGGCATATGCTGCATGACTTGAGGCCTCCACTCTTAGTTGTATTGGAAGCATAAAGTGTCTGGATGACTCAAGGCTCTTGGTAAATGTAGACTCTCTTAATGGGCAGGACATAGCCAGGGCTTAGAGGTTATCTCCAGGGAGCTGGTGAAAGCCACAACTTTCTTTGGAATGTGTCAGCCCTTCTTATTTCCACACCAGTGTGCACCACAGACCTGGTGTCTGATTGGATGCTGGTGTGCAAGGGGAAGGAAGGAGAGTCCAGAATGATCCTCAAGCTTCTGGGTGGATTGGGATGGATATAGAGAAAGTAATGCTGAGTGGATGCCTGGCTCATGTAATAGTTTACAAATGGCCTGTTTTAGTTCCCCCTAGGTCACAGGCACACAATTAATTGTTTAAAAACAAAAAACAACAGGATCAAAATGGCATCAGTTTCCCAGTATCCTTCTTCTCTGACTTCTGTCCCCAGGGCATCTCGTTTATGGATGGAATGAGTCAATGGCTATTCCAACTTGAGCTGCTCTATGTGAGCTCCCACCCTTAAGCCCTCAGAGAGAGTTCCAGAGAACATACATAGACACTGTCCCCTGAAGGTAGCAGAGGCAATTCCTCATTTGTTATGTGTGGTAGGACTTAAACATGACCAAGGGCAGCAGTGTCCAGTCAGGAGACAGAAGACACTCCACCCACAGTGGTCCAGGCCAAGGAGGACCAAGAACTGCTGAAAAGCATCCTGCCAGGGAAGCAGGCCTCTTCCAGGCTACCTCTTTCAAGGGAGTGACATCAGAAACCAGGGTGCTTTGGTTTTGCTTAATATAGTACCAGAACAGGGCTCTGCATGTAACTCTTATTATACTCCCCCAAAGGAGCAGTGAGGAAGAGAAATCAGGGAGTGGGAACAGAGCGTGTTGAGAGCTGCTCTCCCATCTGTGAAATATTTCAAGGTAAATCATACCCATGTCCAGTACGATTCCAAATAATACATAGAAATTTTCTCATGTACAGGAAGCAGAGCTTCATTCTCCCTTATGGTGTGTGGGCTGGACATAGTGATTTGTTCCAAGGAACACAATATGGAAAGTGAAAAACAGAAACTTCACAGTGGACAAACATAGGAGTGCTGTCTTATCCAAGGGTCAAAGTTAACATCAGCTGGGGCAAAGTGTTGACATAGCACTGAAGCATATTGACTTCTATGGGTTTCTTCTGCCAAACTCATCACTCAACCCAGTCACAAGAGAGCATCGGACCAACCCAGACAAATGTCTTCAGCAGGCTTTCCCTTACTGTGATAGAATGTATGGCCAAAGGGAACTTAGAGAGGAAAGGGTTTATTTCAGCTTATGATTCTCGGGTCATAGGAGGGAAGTCAGGGCAAGAACTCAAGGCAGGAACTTAGAGGCAAGAACTGAGTGAAGCCACAGAAGAGTGCTGCTTACTGGCTTGCTCCTCAAGGCTTACTCAACCTGCTTGCTTGCTTGCTTGCTTGATTCCTTCCTTCCTCCCTCCCTTCCTCCCTTTCTGTTCTTTCTTTCTTTCTTTTTCTTTTCTTTTCTTTCTTTCTTTCTTTCTTTCTTTTTTTTCTTTTTTTGAGACAGGGTTTCTCTGTGTAGCCCTGGCTGTCCTGGAACTCACTCTGTAGACTAGGCCGGCCTCAAACTCACAGAGATCCCCTGCTTCTGCCTCCCGAGAGCTGGGGTTAAAGGTGTGCGCCACCACCACCACCGGGCACAGCCTGCTTTCTTATACAGCCTAGGGCCTCTGGCCCAGGGCTGGCACCATATCAATCACTAATGAAGAAAATGCACTCCAGGCTTTCCCAAAGGCCAGCCTGGTGGGGGCATTTTCTTAACTGAGAGTCCCTTTTTCTAAATGATTGTAGAGTGTACCAAGTTGACATAAAACCAGCCAGCATACTGAAGGACATTTGACATAGCAGCGTCTGAAAAGCTGCCTTCAAACAGATGAGGCCAAGGAAAGCAAAGAAAGATTGAAGGCCCCTGGTTAGGAATAGAAGACAGGAAAGGAAGAGAGAGAGAGAGAGACAGAGAGAGAGAAAGAGAGAGAGAGAGAGAGAGAGAGAGAGAGAGAGAGAGAGAGAGAGAGAACATAAAAGAGGAAGCCAATATTGGTTTGAAGATAAAATTGAACACAAAGAAAGGTCTAGAGAATTACAACACTGCTGCCAACTAACAATTTGAGCTCCCATGGAAAGGCTACCATAAATGCCCTTCCCGGAGAGTGAGATCAACAACTAACTTCTCCATGGAGCCCTCAACTAATGCCTGTTGGAAACAGGAGCAAACACCCATACATAAACACTGAGTCAAAGTAGAACCCAGATGCAGATGGAGAGGACAAGACCAGGTGGCAGAAACACATACAGACAGCTTACCTGAACAAGGAGGAGCTAACGGCCACCAGACTGATAGCTGGGAATCCAGCATGGGACGACTCAGGCCCCCATGAATATGGGTCTCAGCCAGAAGGACTGAGCAGTCTAAGGGACCTCAGACAGTGGAGCCAGGATGTATCCCTGGTGCACAAAAGGACTTTGCGAACACATCCCCCATGGAGAGATAACTGCCTTAATCTAGAGACAGGAGAGAAACCCTAGTCCCTACTTCACATGACCTGTCAGATCTATATGACCCCAACTGGAAGGCATTCCCCTACATATGGAATTGGGGTGGGGGGATGGGAGGGGAGGGTGGTTAAAGTGCATGGGAGAGGGCAGAGAGGGTAAAAAGGGAGGAAAGAAGGGAGGGAGGGAGGGAGGGAGGGAGAGGGAACTGGGATCGACATGTAAAATAATAAATTAAATAAAAAAAAATGCTTTGACTCCAAAACTTAAGTTCAAGGACAAGTTACTGAGGAAAAGGATTTCTATTTTTGTTTTCACAGAAAATGAAAAGATATGGATTCCTTCCAGACTAATGTGGTTTGATCAAGCCAGACCACCTGAAACAGTACCAGGTGATCCTACATTCAAAACAGCTGGACAAAGCAGCCTGACAGACTACAGCCAGGATTTCTGAATCTTCTTCGAATCCCCCATGACAGCGCCCTTTACCAGCAGGAAGTAGTTTGGAAAGAACGACGCCCAAATTCCCAAATATTGTCTATAAATGTTTGTTTTCATTTAAATGGACTTGGTTATATAAAATACAAAAACAAAACAAAAAAAAAAAATCCAAAAAAAAGATTGAGGGCCCATTACAGATCAGGGCAGGAGGAGGAAGTACAGTGGGTAGCCTGGACCAGATCCTGGAGAAGAGAGAGAGAGAGGAGAGGCAGGAGTTGGGGAGGAAGGGAGGTAAGGAGGGAGGGAGGGGAGAGGAGGGGCATGAGTAAAATCCAAAGAAAGCTTGGGGTGTAGTTACTAGCAATGGTTTATTAATGGCTCAACTTTGCCACTGATGGATGGGGAAATAAGGTAGAAGCATGCGGGGAAGCAGGACAAGGGGCTAGGGAACTCTGTGAAATGACACAATATCTCTGCAGCTTTCCTGTGAAATTAAAATTGCTCCAAAATAAGATGCATGTTTTCAGTTTAAAAAACACTTGGTGTTTTTATGTCCTCAGAGGACCTATCCTCCCCAAAGGGATTGTTTGGGGTTCAATAATTTTTTGGTTTGTTGATTGAACCTGGGTAGCTGCTGGCCTTAGGGGCAGGGAGCTGCCATCTTCCTAACCCTGCACGTTTTTTTTATTTTCTAGTTTCTCCTGTAGTTTGTTCGATTATGTTGGTTGATTGTATTAAATGGTTAAGTGTGTAGAACTTTGACATCAGCCAGATCTTCTTGTGAATGCCTCTACCTTCAGTTGTTTTTGTCAAGTATTTTGTCACAGGGAGGAGGGAAACAGAGAAAGAAGGAAGGAGGGGGAAGGAAGGGAGGGGACGAAGGAGGAGAAAGAGAGAGAAGGAGGAAGGGAGGGAGAGGAAGGGAGAGAGAGCGAGCAGGAGGGAGGAGGAAGGGAGGAGAGAGAGAGAGAGAGAGAGAGAGAGAGAGAGAGAGAGAGAGAGAGAGCTAACCTCTGAGATTTTGGTGGCATGGTCAATCTGAACGGACAACCCAAACTGTTGATGGTTAAACCCGTTCAGGTCAGACCCACAGGAAGTGGTAAACATGAGCTCATGAGGCAAGAAGACAAGGTGAGGGGAAACCAAGAGCATGAGGGAAGTGAGAGACTACAGGCCTTAAACTAATGGAGAAACTGGACAGTCAGGGTGGATGTCAAAGAGATACTTCAAAATGTGCAAGCTATCTGCCTGCGTCAACTGTGGCAAACTGTGGCAGGCACAGGCTACTCAGAGGCTGGAATGCAACTAAGTGACTGGACCAGAAACAGCCACCAGGCCTGCCTTCCCATGAACCTGTCACGGAGGAGCGTTGCAAGCGGCTTCCTGCTGGTGAGATGCCCTCCCCTCTGTCCAACCATTACCGTCCCCTGAATTATTTCGAAGATGCTGACAGTGTGTTCTGTGAGGTGGGGCTTTGAAAATGGAACTGATTGAGGACACTCAGCTCAAACAATTTTTGAGATTCTCTGACTGAGAGGCAATTTCAGTTGAGAAGAACAATCGTCTCCACACTCCAACTCGAAGAATGCATTAATGCACACTTGAAACTTCCAACAAGAAGCTGCCTGCCTGCCTGCCTGCCTGCCTGCCAGGAGTTTCAAGCTATAGATAGATGATCAACCCCCTCCCATCCCCTGCCCCAGCGGAGGAACAAGTTAAATAAATGAGATGGGAAGTGTTCAGGTTCAAAGACAAGTGGACAGTTGTGACGTGATGTTTCTGTCCTCAGGAGCTACATACTGGGGAAGGATGTTTGACTACCATGAACAATGACATTCTCATGAGAAGTAATTTAAAAGAATTCTTCTCCTCCGTGAAGCTAATTAGAGATGTTTATTGGAGACAAAAGGCATTAGGCCCTCTTTTCATTGATGGGGTTAAATTAGCAATGGAAGAGAACAGAACTGCTATGATTCTTCAAAGAAAGCAAGAACTGGTAGTTCTCAAAATAATCCAGGAGATCTGTGAAGGTGAGGTGGGACATAGGCATCCATTAAAAATCACCTTTTCGACCATTCAGAATCTCAGAGTCAGAGAGGACCATGTAGTTCAGTTGGCAGAGTGTTGCCTCTTTGCTTAGCATGTAAAGTCTTAGACAACACCCCCTTATCTCATAAAACAGGATATGGTAGTACACACCCATAATCCTAGTGCTCAGGAGATGGAGACAGGAGGGTCTGGAGTTCAAGTTATCCTTGACTACATAATGAGTTCAAGGCCAGCCTGGGTTAACATAAGCTCCTGCTTACCCTCTCCCTATTTAAAAAGAGAGGAGGGGCAACAGTTCTAGAGCTCACAGCAACTGCAGGAGACACACAATAGCCTGGGATTCATCTAGACTTGGTAAGGCTCTCAACCTTACCAAGGCTGCCACCCTTTAATACAGTTCCTCACGTTATGGTGACCCCCAGACATAAAAGCATTTTTTGTTGCTACTTCACAACTCTAATTTTGCCACTATTATGAGCCATATTGTAAATATCTGTGTTTCCCAATGGTCTTAGGTGACCCCTGTGAAAGGGCTGTTTGATCCCCTCAAAGGGGTCTCAATCCGCAGGTTGAGAACTGCTGATTTAGATCCCCCGGGCCCAGGAATCCCATTTGCAAACCCTTCTAGGTGTCCCAAGTGTTCTGATGAGCCCCACAGTGTGTGATAAGCCCCACAGTGTGGGATAAAGGCTAAAGGATGTAATTCTCAGAGACTGGACCCTGTCTTGTTCATCCTTTTGCTTCTATTGCCGAGGGCCACACCTATCAGATGGCAGGTGCTTAGTAAATGTTTGCTAAATGGCTGCATGATCGGCTGCACACAGCTGCTCACAGATCTGGCCCTACGATGCTGGAAAACACTATGAAAGCCCACCAGCCAAACCAGGCATGCCTCACTTGCATCTTCTTTCAGTCTCATTAACGTCCGTTAAATAACTAATTAACAACACATCGAGGCGTCTTGTTTTTGGCGCACTTACTAGGAGAGACAGTGAAGATGGCTGGTCTGGTGGGCACAATGGCACCTGGGGAACAGAAGCTGCAGGGTGACATAGGGTTATAAGGGGACAGTACTATGGCCATGACATAGCTAATGCCTTTAATAGCAGAGTCAAACTTCACCCTTTTGGGGAGACTGAGTACTTATTATAAGCCAAGATTTTCTAGTTCTTTCACAGACTATATTTTTTATATTTATATCCACATGTATGTTTTGGGCTTTTTGAGACAGGTCTTGCTGTGTAGACCAGGCTAGCCTTGACTTGCCACAATCCTCCTGCCTCTAAGTGCTAGGGTTACAGGCATGCACCACCATGCCTGGCTAGCCATCGTAAGATTCAAGGTCTTCAACTCAACTGCACAGGTAACACAATTATTGGTTTTCCCTAGGGTGCCTGAGTTTTTTCCTTGTTGCTGTGATGAGGTACTCTGATAAAAGCAACTTAGGAGATCTGTAGAGGTGACCCGACTCCTGAAGACAGGCTTTTCAGGTGCAGAAATCAACAGTACCACCTGTGTTGGGTACCACAACCATCCCCATGATGGGTGTTCTGGACGGTGAGCTGGTGGAACTGTAGAACGGTAGCCTTCTTCTTCTGAAAGATGTCATTGCAGCAGACAAAGAAGAGGTTGCCTTCAAAGACCTGGATATGCCTGTTCATGCCAAGATGGGAAGGCATGGAGAGGAAAGACCTACTGAAAACAACTGAAAATCTATTTGATTTTCTACATATAGCACAGGAGCACTTTCTTCTATTTTATTTTATTTATTTATTCGTTTGGTTTTTCGAGACAGGGTTTCTCTGTATTGCTTTGGAGCCTGTCCTAGAACTAGCTCTGTAGACCAGGCTGGCCTAGAACTCACAGAAATCTGCCTGCTTCTGCCTCCCTACTGCTGGGAATAAAGGTGTGTGCCACCAATACCCGGCTTGCTATTTTATTCTTAAATATTTGAAAATAGCAGAGAACTTCAAAGAAGCAATTAAGAGCCAACCATGTGTCTGCAACTCAGAATTAATAAAATTAGGATCTTAATGTTTGTTTTTCCCCTATTAAAAATTCCTCTACTAGATTTACAAAAATATTCCTCATAAAGATTTAAAACTGCGTAAAAATACAAAAGTTAAAATGACTTCAAATTCTTCAGCTCATTAAAAACATTATTGTTTAGTGAACATAATTTCAAGTATCTTTAAGTGTCTGAATATGACTATATAAATAGATAGATGAGTGAGTGGGTTCATAGCTGGAGAGACAAAAGCTATCACAAAACAGGATTAATCTATATATGACATTTTAAAACAGTAATTTAATTTAACTTCAGTTTAATAGGAGAAATAACTGACAGGAAATAGAAGTCTCTGAATTTCAAATAGATTTCTTCTCTCTCCCTTTCTCTCTGTTTGGTTTTTTGAGACAAGCTTTCTCTGTTTAACAGCCTTGGCTGTCCTGGAACTCCCTGTGTAGACCAGGCTGGCCTCGAACTCACAGAGATCCACCTGACTCTGCCTCCCGAGGGGACGTTTCTTCTCTTAAGAGACAATATTTCTCAGAAGAGTCTCATGATGCTAAAGAGTAAAAATTCTTCAGGGGGCAACATGTGTGTTGTGGTGTGTGTGTGTGTGTGTGTGTGTGTGTGTGTGTGTGTTGGGGGCACACCTGTAATCCTAGCTGAGGCAGGAGGACTGCTGAAAGTTTGAGACCAGCCAGGGCTACCTAGCATATCCCATTTCAAACAACAACAAAACCCCAACAGACAGACAGACAGACAGACAGACAGAGATAGGTAAATGAGATAGACGGTAGACATATGATAGGGTTTGAAGTTGTTGATTTCCTTCTTAAAAGTCCACCCCCCCTCACCCCAGGGAAATGGCTTATTGGTAAAGTATTTGGCTCTTAAACATGAGGACCTGAGTTCACATCCCAAGCACACATGTAAAAAGCCAGGTCTGGTGGCACCATCTTGTAACCCCACCATGGCAAGATACCAGGTAGAGACAGGCAGATTCTTGGAACTCACTGGCCGGTTGGCCTAGCTTGTTTGGTGAAGGTCCAGGTCAATAAAAAGCTTTGTCTCAAACAAAAGGTGGAAGACAACTGAGGTATTCCTCTGACCTCCCCCTCAACTTTCCCCCTACAGTGATCATCTCACACACAGACACACACACACACACACACACACACACACACACACACACACACACACGTTTTATTAGATGGTTTGCTGCCGTATGTTGACTAACCCCACAGTTAAAAGATGAGCACATTGGCATTTCATATCTCCTCTCATCCTTTTCCTCAAGACTTGAGTTTTCCTAATGTCTTTCATCTTTACACTGTTCTCATCCACAACATTCATATTCTTTCACTTAGCCATACGTTCTCACGGTCATCTTAGTGTGGGAGTCATTACTCCCAGCCACATTTTGTCCCTATGGCATCTGCTGGCTGGATTCCATACCAGCAGAATTGGAAGCTCAGTAACTTCTATTTCCTGTCAGTCATTTCCCCTGTTAAACTGAAGGAAAGTTAAATTTAATACCTGTGCTCCTTGTGGGCTTTCACAGTGACAAACATTTTCTTGCTGTCATGTACAGGTTCTGCCCTGGTTGAGTCTAGTGTTCCTAGGAAGCACTTTTGGTCCTTTGGGGCCTGGCATTTATCACCTTATCACCTCCTGGCATGTGGTGCTGTTGTGAAGCTGGGAACTCATCCCCTTTCTGGGCAATTTTGTTTTTCTACATATAAAATATGCCAAGAATTGGATTCACTTTCCTGCACCTTCATTTTCCCATTTGTGAACTCTGGATGCGAACGGCTGTGCTTGTCAGTATTACATGAGATCATTATTTAAAGACTTGGCACCTTGCCTGGATCAGAACTAATACTTAATAATTGTTAGCTACTGGTGGTGTTATAATGAGGGCGCTGAAGTTCGAGAATACACACAGGGTTCTTCTGAGCTGGGGCTCCAGATACTGAGTGACTAGTGCAAGAAAGGGCCTTAGGTAATTAGGAGCAATAAAAAGATTATTACGGCAATGCAATTAAAGTGACTGGAGAGAGGAAAGGAGTGTACAAAGAGTCTGACTTAAGGATAATAATTAAAGACCTGAAATAAGAGAACTCAAGCAATGGTGTCTTTACGGATAAAATAAATTCCCCCAAATGAGAAAAAAGTGAAAAAATATACTTCAATCTAAATCAAGAAAGGCAGGAAGATAGTGTCTGCTGGGCTTGAAAGGCTAGCAGTGTGGGCTTGTGGGTCTTGATCTCGTCCTCACTGACTCCTTCAGATGATAGCTTGTGGTCCAGGGTCTAGAATATTCTTTATGCTCTTCGTGTTTTTTTTTTTTTTTTTTTTTTTGCGTTAGCCATGGCCATGCCGTTTGTTAAGAGCCTCCATTCTGGTTAAACAATTTCAGTCATTGAGACTAAAGTCATTTTGGGTCCCAGGATTAATTAAAGCTACTTGCCTCTCTGAGTTCTTGCCCTTCCCACCTTATCGACATCCCCAGTAATGGCGGCCATAGAGCTGTCACCTGACGATCTCTAACACACTATTTACCCAGTTTCCCTGCTGCTTCTAGCGATGGTCAGCCTTAGCCCAAAAGAGGGATTTTCTTCTCTCCCTTTCTCTTTTCTGCTCTACAAATACTCTGGCCCGTAAGCAGCCCATGGGCTCTGATGTGATCCCAGAGACCCTCCCCTGCAGGCACGATCCCAGAGACCCTCCCCTGCAGGCACGATCCCAGAGACCCTCCCCTGCAGGCACGATCCCAGAGACCCTCCCCTGCAGGCACGATCCCAGAGACCCTCCCCTGCAGGCATGATTCCAGAGACCCTCCCTGCAGGCACGATCCCAGAGACCCTCCCTGCAGGCACGATCCCAGAGACCCTCCCCTGCAGGCACGATCCCAGAGACCCTCCCCTGCAGTCACGATCCCAGAGACCTTCCCTGCAGGCACGATCCCAGAGACCCTCCCCTGCAGTCACGATCCCAGAGACCCTCCCTGCAGGCACGATCCCAGAGACCCTCCCCTGCAGGCGCGATCCCAGAGACCCTCCCCTGCAAGCATCCCTGCCACCCTGCCCCTCGCTCCCTTGTCTTCCTTCTTGCCAACCTTGCAGAGAATACTTCCAACCTATTTGTTAGGGCTTACTGTTTCCTTGTGAAGTTCATTTCTTCTTTGACTTCCTGTTTTACTGATGTCATGTTCTTTTGTACCAGTTTACCATGGACAACGATCCTAGTAAAAGCTTCCATCCATTTCATCATTGTCTTCCACATTAGTTTCTGCCCTCTTCTTACCCGCTGCGTGCACGTTGTTCCTGCTTTTCTTTCAGAGTGTAATGTTCTTGTCTGGGTGTTCCTCTCCACCTCTCTTAGGTTGAGGGTTTTGTTTTGGGGGGGTTTCTAGCACAGGTAGCTTTTCACCTGTCTTCCCATCACAGTGGAGGCACAGGTAGGACTTATAGCTGTTTCCTCTTTGCCTTTGTCAGAAGAATAAAAGGGGACAAACCCTGGGTTGTTTTGCTTCATCCTGGATCTATTCTTACTCCTGAGGCTCTTGGTTGCATGTGAGACAGATGCTCAAAAGGGCTGCCATGTTGAATGCAAGATCCAAGATGCTTGCAAGAAGGGCCACCTTTCATCTTTTATTGCCCTACCCACGCCTCCCGCCAAAAGGCTTTTCACTTCCTGTGAGCTGTATCCCGACCCCAGCCAGCCCTGACTGTTCATGTGAGGCTCTGGGCCCCTTCCCAAGTACATTTCTGGCACTTTCCCAGCCCCCAGTTATATAATGGGGCTGGGCTTCCTGAAGCTAGCACCCTCAGGACTTGCTTTCAATCCTATGAGCATCTCACTTAGGCCAAGCCTTGATAGTTGTTGAGTCTGTGGAACTCATTCCCAGGAGGCTGTGTGGACTCTGGTGAGAGTCTTGATTATGCATGGAGAGCAGGAGGGGGTGGTGCCCAAGATCACATTGGTGGAGAAAGTCAGGAGGCACTCATGCCCCTGGGGAGTGGGGAGTGGGGACACCTGTGGGGTTTGTGTCTCAGTGGTGATGCTCCCAGCCAAGCTGGCTGCCTGAAGCTCGGTCCTGCGATGCTCACAGTGTCTGCATCAACTTGTCGTATTAAGTCTGCATCTTCTGTGAGGTGGTTCTCTTTGTCACCTCACTGTGTCCCATAAAATCTGGGTTCCCAAAGGTTTATTTTGTGGGGAGAGGGATGGGTGTGTGCATGGAGACTCTTGGGCTTCACTCTAAGCAATTTTGAGCCAGAAGGCCTGGGAAAAGGCATGGACACCCTCATCTGGGAAGTAGCACTTGCTGCATGAGCATGAAGACCTGAGTTTTGGATTTCCAGCCCTGATAGAGGCAGGAGGACCACTGGGACTTACTGGCTGAGAACCTAGCTCCATGTTCAGTGAAAAGACCCTGCCTCAAGTGATGGGAGATGTCATTCTGTAAATAATGTTTCTCTTACTGGTTAATGAATAAAGCCCTGTTGGCCAATAAGAAAGCAAGATAGGCAGGACTAGGAGACAAGGAGGATTTGGGAAGAGGTAGGAGGGAAGGCAACATGTAGGACCAAGAGAGCAGAGGTTCAGACCCTCTCTCCGGTAAGATAAGACCACGTGGAAACATTTAGATTAATAGAAATGGATTAATATTTAAGACAGAGCTAGCCAATAACAAATGCTATTATATCTAATAGAGCATCTCTGTGTGTTATTTGGGGTTGTCACAGCTGAGTGACCAGGCTGGCAGGAAAACCACTCGTAGCCCCAAGTGATAAGGTAGAATGACAGAGGAGTGAACCCACATCCTCCTCTGACCTCTGCACTCATGTGAATAGGAGCATCCTTACCCCAGGGCTTTCTCTCTCTCTCTCTCTCTCTCTCTCTCTCTCTCTCTCTCTCTCTCTGTGTGTGTGTGTGTGTGTGTGTGTGCACGTGCACACACATGCCCACCCCCCACTACTCCCCCCCCCCCCCCGTCCAGTGCAAGCGCATACACATATACATAAATAACTCTTGGAGCCAGGTGTATACATTTACTCTCAGCACTCAGGAGACTGGGGTAGGAGGGTCATGAATTCAAGATCTGCCTGGGCCACTCAGCAAGACTCTATCACAGAACAAAGCAAAACATTCACAAAAACTGTTGGGCTGGGGCCTGGCAGCATAGCGCAGAGGATCAGAACATGCCACCTCCAAGTATGTTACTTTGGCATGAAGGCTATTTTGAACTGAGGCCAACCAAGAAACAATAGATGGAGGAAGAGCTGACAGTTTTCCCCCTTTCTGTCTGAAAGCAGGACACAAATGTTCCTCTGTCAATGTGTCCCCTTCCTCTACCAAGGAGAGGTGGGACAGCTACTATTGGAGATGTCATTGACTTTGCATAAACGAGCATTATTGAAATGACATTATCTCCTATCTCCCCGCATTCCCCATCCCCCAGCAGCCATTCCACAATGAGCATCCTGGTCCCTGTCTTGTCATCCCTCCACAGAGTATCACTCTCTGCTAAACTCTCAGGCTTAGCTGTTTCCTTTAGGGTTTTCTTTTCTCATCCATGAAGGCTCTGTGGCAGTGAAAATGCTAAGTAAGCTCGTATCGAATACCAATGTCATGCCTCCTTTTCTTTTGTCAGTCTGATTTGGCCCCGGTGACTGAATAGAAGCAGACAGAAGCAAAAGCTTTTCTTCTCTCTTTATTTTTTTCCATGCAGTATATTCTAATTAGAGCTTCCCCTCTTCCAGCTCATCTCAGATCCTCTCCACTTTCCTACTCACCCAAATCAATACCCTTTCTTTCTTTCACTAGAATACAGACATCAGCTCTGTAGGGGCTTTACCCGCCCCCCTTGTCTGGTGACTCCAATTTAGATTTCTTTCACACATGAATATATTTTAAGAAGCTTTACTGTATTGGGTTTCTAAATAGTCCCAAAATGACCTTTGGTTTTAGCTGTCCTTCCCTGTATTCTCTTCCTTTCCTGCCTCCTCTCTCCTCTTCCCATTTGGTCCCCACCCCCATCCATCCACAACTATGTACTCTATTTCCCCTTCCAAGGGAGATCTTTCCTTTTCAACTAGTCCCTTACTCTATACTTAACCCCCGTAGTTATGGGGATTGTAGTCTGCTTGTTGAAGACTTAACAGCTAGCATTCACATATGAGTAAATACACACCATATTTGTCTTTTTGGGTCAGAGTTATCTTAGTAAGGGTGATTTTTTTTTCTAGCTCCATCTATTTACCTGTGAATTTCATGATTTCAGTGTTGTTTTTAATAAAACACCTGAGTAATATTCCACTGTGTAAATAAATGTGCCACATTTTCTTTGTCCATTCATCCATTGATGGACATCTAGGCTGTTTTCAGTTTCTGCCTCTTATGAATAGAGCAGAAACTAATATAGATGAGCAGAGAGACTCTTTGGTAGAATATATAGTCCTTTGGTTGTATGCCCAAGAGTGGTACAGCTGGATCTTGAGGCAGGTTTATTTCCAGCTTCCTGTGGAGTTGCCATACTGATTTCTATAGTGGCTGTACAAGTTTGCACTCCCACCAGCAATGAAGGAGAGTTCCCCTTACTCGACATTCCTGCTAGCATGACTGCCATTTGTTTTGTTGATCTTGGCCATTCTGACTGATATAGATGAAATATCAAAGTAGTTTTGACTTGCATTTCTCTGATGGCTAAGGGCGTTGAGCATTTCTTTTCAGTGCTACCCAGTCATTTGTGCTTCCTCATTTGAGAAATCTGTTTAGATCTGTACGCCATTTTTAATTGAGTTATTTTTTTTCTTGAATCCTAGTCTTTAGCTCTTTATATATTTTGGAGATTAGTCCTCTATCAGATACATAGTTGGCAGGAATATTTTTCCATTCTGTAGGTGGCCACTTTGTCTGAATGATGATTTCCTTTGCCTTACAGAAGATTTTCAGTTTCATAAGGTCCCATTTATTAAATTTCTTAGTGCCTGAGCTGATGGTGTTCTGTTCAGAGAGTCTTTTCCTGTGCCAATGAGTTGAAGGCTAGTCTCCCACTTCCTTTTCTATCAGGTTCAGTCTATCTGAACTTATGTTGAGGTCCTGGATCCATTTGGAATAGGGTTTTATGCAGGATGATGAATATGGATCTATTGGAATCTTCTACATGCAGCCATCCAGTTTGAAGAGCATTTTTTGAAGATGGTGTCTTGTGTGTGTGTGTGTGTGTTCGGTCTTCTTTATAAAAAAGTCAGGTGTCCATAGATGTGTGAACTTATGTCTGGCATATTCAATTCAATTTCACCGATCAGTGTGTCTAGTTTTATGCCAACACCATGCTGTGTGTATTACTACAGTTCTATAGTACAGTTTGAGGTCAGGGATAATGGTACCTCTACAAATTCTTTTATTGTTTAGGATTGTTTTAGCTATACTAGGGTTCTTGTGTTTCCATATGGAATTAAATATTGTCCTTTCAATTTTTGTGAAGAATGGTGTTGGAATTTTGATGGGGATTGCACTGAATCTGTAGATTACTTTTGGTAGGATGGCAGAAAAGCTTTTTTTCTCTGCTTATGGTGAAGCTGCTGTCCAGGCACCAGGGGCTTGTTTCTTTCTGTCTGGTAGCATTGATGTTCAGAAGCAATTGCTTGTTGGAATATGGGTTTTTATTTTCCTATCTCTACACAGTTTTGTCTTAAAGTACAATACTGACTGAGAAAGATAATAAGCACAGCTTCTAAAACTCTAGTCTGTGTCCCTTAGATCCTTTCTTCCAAGAGTGAATAAAAGACTATTATTGATCCCCACATGGGTCAGCAGGAGAGAGATAAAACCCAGCTATGACCTTCAAAGAGTTTATGGGGAAGAAAAAAAAAATCAGGCCCTTAAGCTACCAAACAAGAATATTCTAACAAAAGTCTGAGACAATAATGAATAAAGCACAAGGCTGTGTATGAGTAAGCAGGTGACCAGGGTCAGGACCCTCACAGGCGGAAGTGGACCTGTTCAGTCTAACAGAGGAGGTTGGTGAAGAGGTAAGAGAAAGTCCTAGAAGGCTGAAAGGGGGACTCAAGAGCCAGTGATGCCATTAGAATTTTGGGGAAGGCTGGTTCTCATGGCTGTGTTTCATTTCATAGTTTCTTCCCTTCAGGTGGACATTTTCAACAATAATTAGACCCTTAGCCCACCTAGAGACCATGGGATGGTAGTGACCTGTGAGAGGAGTCTGGATTCTAGATCCTCATGGCACTAGCATAGGCCATGTCACAGCTTTGCACCCATGGTGCAATGGGGACCATGTCTGCCTTCTTAACATGTGCTAAAAAGGTAGACATTATTTATTAACTAATTTACATCTCTCTCTCTCTGGCTGTCTCTCTCTCTCTCTCTCTCTCTCTCTCTCTCTCTCTCTCTCTCTCTGTGTTGACACAAGGTCTCATGAAATCTAGGATAGCCTTAAAATATATAGCCAAGGCTGGCCTTGAACTCCTGATCCTCCTGCCTCTAAACAAAACAAAACAAAACAAAACAAAACACTACCAATAAATTCAAAACAATATCCAACACATGGAAAGTGTACATTTATAAGAATTAGGTTTTTTAACACTTTATTCCAGGGGCTCCCCAATTTTGGCTCACTGAAGACTCGCCTTCAGGACTTGCTAACACTGGAATTTGGAGTGCCTTCCTTTAATCTGAGAATTTGCACCTGTAACAAGTTTTGGGTCACTGATGCTGCTGCCTCTGGCCTGAGAAGCACCCCCCACCTCCCCAAGCTTGACTTCAAGCTGGTGGCCTCACCTACTGAGGATAAGAGTCTGAACTGAAGTCACAGCTGTGAGCTTGTCACACCCCAGTCCAGGTGTGCCTGGCTGTGCCAGCTGCAGAGAGCCTTGTTTTGTTTCTCTTTAATTCTTTTACTTTGAGATAATTTTAGAGTTATATGCAAGTTGTAAAAATAGTGCAGAGTGTTCCCATATACTTGTTACCCAACTTCCCCTTATGGGAACGAATGTCTTACATAACCACAGAACACTCATTCACACTAAGGTTTTAAACTCAGGGCAGCACTATTAACTAGACAACACCACTCATTGGACTTCATTCCAATTTCAATGCTCCCTCCATACTCCATGATCCAACCCAAGACCCTAACCTGTGTGTTTCAGGGCCCAATCATGGCTCTTTTCTCCTCTGTATCCTCCACATAGCTCATCAGTCTCCATCATCCCGAGCTTTAAAGAGTCCCAATCAGTTACCCTATAGGATGCTCCCCAGTTTGGGTTCAGCTGATGCACTCTCGAGGTCGGATGGAGGTGATGGGTCACCTTTCAGTGTGTTGTGTCAGATAACATGTTCCACTATGATGTTAGCTTTGTTCTCTTGAGCAACATGGTGTCTTCCAGAATTTACCTTTGTGGTTGTTTTCTCTATAAGTACTGGATTTTTATACTTTTCTGGAGATTGAACCTGTATTGTATCAAATGGTTTGATGAGATCAGCTGATACTGAAATGGAAACCCTCTGAAACAGTTATAAGGACTTGGGGGCGGGGGATGGGAGGTGGAAAACTAAAGTGAAGCATTGAACAGAAGGACAGCCATTTAATCCTTCTCACCCTTCCAATTGCTGCGACCCTTTAGTACAGTTCCTCATGTTGTGGGGACCCCCAGCCATAAAATTATTGTTGTTGCTACTTCATAACTGTACTTTTGCTATTGTTATGAATTGTAATGTAAGCATCTGTGTTGTCTGATGATCTTAGGTGACCCTGGAGAAAGGCTAGTCAACCCCCAAGTGGTCTCGACCCACAGGTTGAGAACTGCTGATTTAAATGATACAGCAAGCAATGGGTGCCAAGTGCTAGAACCATGCAAAATCTTTCCTGGCTGGATGTAATGTGCCTCCTCTCCTGAAACACAAACTAGCAACCCACTGCCCACACAGATCCATAGGATCCTGATGCCTTCCAGGGCCATCTCCTCATTGGATCCTTCCACCAGCTTGCAAAGGGAGCTGGAGTTCTTGGCATTTCCACAGAGATGGCACACAGACTGGTCCCCCCCCTCTCCCACACTGGGGTTCCAGCCCTGGTGTTCTCACACACTGGCCCGACCTCAGGAACAGTACTCTGTCATTTGTGTGCTGTTGTTCCAGATGTGGACACCAAGGGTACGGGCAGAATGGGAGATGACTTTAGAGGTCTTCAGGTGTGGAATTAACATAGGAACACAAGGTGGGGGTCATTTTCTTCCCAACTCCCTTCTGGTCCAATTGACTTTATCATAGAGCATGTGTGCACTACACAGATGCATGTGTGCACTACCACCTCCTGATATGTTTTCTGTTGTCCTTTAAAAAATGTGAAATGACAGATAGTCAGCAGGCAGGGCTAATTAAAATGAATTCCTTCCCATCCTTCATGGAAGCAACTATGGCCTTCCTCAGAGGCAGCATGCCCAGAGGCAAAAACAGCCTTATTCTGAGTATTGCAAAAGCAATACTGTTCATCTAAGAATAGCATCCACAGTGCTGATATGTGACTGTTCCTCCATGTATTTTTTTTGTATTTGTTTCTGCTATTATTTGTATGTGTGAAAATTAAAGGCAATGATACTTTCTTTTTTTAAATGTGAAATGAAATAGTTTTTTTTTTAATTTTATTTTTGTGCATGTGTGTTTCTGTGTGGGTGAGTGTGGCAGAGGACAATTCTTTTCTTCCACCATGTGAGTCTCAGGGATTGAACTCACGTTGTCAAGGTTGGCAGCAAGATTTTACCCACTGAGCCATCTCATTGGTCTTTTGTTTTGGGGCAGGGTCCTGGAACTCTGGATCCTCTCACCTCAGCAGGTACTACCATAGCCACCTAGCCTCCATTTTTTTTAAACAGAAAAAATCCTTCAGGCTTAGAGCCTTTGCTAAGATACAGGTCTGGATAGAACTTAATACCACAGTTTGCACATCACTTTATCATTTTCCCTAGTTTCTGGGTCTCCTATTTATAGCAGCTGCTTACAGGCTTTTCATTTAGTATGACAGTCTCTCTTAAAAACAAAAAGAATTAGAAGCTGAGTCAGTGGGAACGCTGAGGAGCCGGAAGCATGGAGTGTTCTGCCGCAGATCAGGCAAGCAACATGGGATGAAGCTCACAAGAGGCACAGCGGCTGCCAGCTCACATTCCTGTGTCACAGAGAACCCTGGATCTTCCAGGAGAAGCCTGAAAAGCATCATTGCTGGGGAGACCCTGAACTCCTGACACAGGATTCTGGGCCAGTTGCAATGCCTTCTGGGAACAGCACTTTTCCCTTGACCACCAGGCTTCTGGGCGCAGCACAACTCCCTGAGAGCACAGGGTAACAGGCCCGAGGGGAAGCTGAGAAGATGCTTAAGGAGAGCTGGAGGCATGCCGGGTGGGAACAGAGGCGACATGGCAAGAAGAGGTAACTAGAGAAAGCTATGGCTGTTGTCACCTGGGAAAAGTATGTCCACAAGCGTGGTTCCCTGCTATGTGTGTACTTGGCACTCTATCAGGAGCCTTGTGGACTCTGGCTACCATGATTAGTGTCTATAATGTCCCGTTGACCAGTTCATGACTATGAGTAACTGTAAGAGGCTTTATTAAATGAGGGTTTTTCAAGTTTGTTTTACTCCTCCCTTCCTTCCTCCCTCCCTCCCTCCTCCCTCCCTCCCTTCCTCCTTTTCTTCCTTCTAGTCCCCCATATACCTTTCTCCTAACACAGATTCTCCAATGCTCCCATTAGGGAACCCTCAGCCCAGAGAAAAACATCTCACTCTCTGAGACTAAGAGGGGAATTTTAGGAAGCCCAAGTTCAATTTTCTAAAACTCTATCTGACTTCGGTACGATGACTCACTCCCGTAATGGCAGCATCTGAGAGAAGATGATGACTTCAAGGCCAGCTGGGGCCACATATCAAGAACCTGTCTCAACAAATAAAAAACACAGCTGGAAAGTATGCCAATGCTGGACCCCACTTACAGGGATCGCGTGTTATGATAGAACCACCTTGTAAGCATCCGCTTTCGAAGCTGACCCTCTTGGAATTTGAGCCTATGACAATGGGTCTCCTGGCACACTGCCATGGTCTCTAGGGACCGACACAGAGAAGCAATGACCTTCTCTGTGCTTGCTCTTGGACCAGGAATATGGACACCAATAAACTGCTAAGAAGCAGCACACAGCTGCTGGTGACACAGAGCTCGCTTTCTGGTGACAGTGCCTACCAAGATTTGGTAGCAGCTTTGGACAGCCCTGCCTTCAGAGAGTCCTGGGAAAGCAGCTCAAAGCTGGGTGGAACAGGGCCCAAGAGACCCACATTCATCCCCAGGAGACCCGAGTCTCCTCCCAACTGCATCCAGCCAGGCCTGAGCCTCAGATGAGGAGCTGTCCCTTGGGTTACCTACTGCTTCCTTTGTGAAAGTCAAGGGGGTGGGGTGAGAGGATGCCCAGAGGGTTCTCTCAGCTCCCAGGCTCCCTGCTCTGCCCTTGCCTTGACTGGTTTTCAGCTGTCTTCTTCACTGGTCCACCTAATTGCTTCTCGAAGTGCCATGGGTACCCACTCTAGCCTTGTAAAAAATGACTCCTCAAGAGCCTTATGGGTTGTCTCTTGCATTCATGAAGGCCAGCAAACTCCATTCCCAGGAGGGATGCTCTTTGAAGCCTGGGAGCGTCACATCGTTAGCCTTGGTACAGTCCCAGAAGCCTGCCCTGCAATGGTTGAGACAAGAAAACCACGCTTCATTATGTGACCTAGAATGTTACTGCTCCGGCCCAGACTCCAAGAGGAGGCTCATATTTCCAGCTCCCGTTCCACTGTCCAGAATGATTACCCATGGCCTCTTAGTTAACAAAATGAGAATTTATTAAATTTTCAGTTCTAATAAATAGTCAGTGCCCTCTACAATAGGCTCCAAGCCCTGGCAAAATGGCACATTCTGTGTACCATCAGAGAGAACACATTGGACTGTGGGCTTTGGTTACAAAGGAAGTTGCTCCCCTCCCTTGACTCTCTACCATCACCCTGCTGCAGCTTAAAGGCTTGAAGATGAACTGATTTTCTTATCACATAAGATTCCAAAGATACATTAGCCAATCAGGAAGTAAAACAAACAAGAGAAAACAGCAAATGAAAAACTCAAGCCAAGAAGCAGGTGTAAAGAAGCGATTAGATGTCTCTCTCCATCTATGGGACCAACAACAAATATGTTAGGAAGGAAGGAAGCCCAATAAAAAGAAGGCCCAGATGCATTCTGGAATGTTCCTTCCCTTTCCTGGAGGGGCTGGGTGAAGTGATGAATTCAGCCATTCACAGTTCCAGGCTAGAATTAGGCTCTCCAGGGCTTTCCTTCCCAAGTGATGGACCATCAGGGCGAAATCAAAGCTGGAGGAAACCCCATCTTCCTTGAACAATTAAAACTCTTGGGGATGGTGAGGACCTCAGCAATTCCAAATATGAAACTTGGAAGTCAAGAGTAAAATAAGAGGCAGGCAAGGAGGCTCCAGTCCCCAACCTTGAGAGGTTATTATTGCCTGAGGCTAATGTCAGATTTCAAAAGCTGGACTTGAGAAGCGAATTGCAACAGCCAGGGACTCAGCTGAGCTCATTGGGGGTAGGACAGTGTCTTATCCTCCACGTGTCCCTGGGTCTCTTCATCTAGCAGCTACTTCTGGTTCCTACCTGTCTCCACTGGTCTCTGCCAACCTGTTATTCATTACCGCAAAGGCCCCCACACCCCCTGAGAACTCATCATCCCTGGAGGATGCATTGGGCTGGTGGGGCCCACCATTGGCCATCTCGGACAACTGCTTCTGCAGGATGGCTAGTGAGACTTTGTTGGTGTCCTTCATGGAGATCATCTCCCCCGAGAGCCGTCGCCCATCAGTGTCACTTTCCATCACCCCATCCGTCTCTATGGAGATGTTGCACCTGTTCCGGATGTTGCCAGGCATCACCACATTCCTCCTGGACCGCAGGAGTCCTCTTTGGCATCGTGGGAAGCACCCGCTATGCAGTTTCCTCAGGATCCAGTTCACAGTCTGTTTGATGAGGATGGAGATGACGTTAAACAAGGAGTAGATGCAGCAGACGCCCATGAGGATGAAGAAGAAGTTGGCAAAGCGGTAGAGTCCTTGGCTCTCATACTGAGCATTCTGGCTGCTGACCAGGTCCCCAAAGCCAATGGTACTGAAAGCCACGAAACAAAAGTAGAGTGAGTCAAAATAGCTCCAGCCTTCCATGGTGGCATACAGAGCTGAGGCCCCACAAGAGATGGTCACTGATGCCAAGCATAGGATCAGCATGACGTAGTACACAGAGGGCTTCCAGCCGGCCAGGCTATCCACCTCACCCTTTTCAGGGGTCTTCATGTTGTCCTGGGTCACTGCCCCACGCCTCCGCAGCTGCTGCTGGTGACAGGATCTCATGACATAGGCAATGACGGTGATCAGCCGCTCCAGGAAGAGGTTGAAGAAGAGGATGGTGCTTGCACATCCAATGAGTCCGTAGAAGATCAGAAAGATCTTCCCTCCCATTGTGGCTGGGGTTGTCATCCCAAACCCTGACGAAGACAAAAAGCAGAGGAGAAAAGAGTGAGCGAGAGCTTGTCTGAGAGTGGGGTTGGTGTGTGGGCTTGGAGGCTGGTGAAGGACTGGAAGAGACAGTGTTATAAAATCCCTCAGCCCTAGCCTTTCTAGGAAAGCAGGGAGCCCCCATCTCCATTGGACGGCTGTTGCTCAGCACACAGAGCTGGCTTGCTGGAAGCCCATATGGTGCTATTGTGCATGGCAGGAAAAGGCTCCTCTTCCTCTGAGTGCATCCAGACAGCTCAGTGGCGAGGATAAGACTCGGTTTCAGCCTCTTTCCTCCTTTTGCTGGATGTCTCCTGTACACTATGGGACACCAACAGCCATAATCAACAGACTGTGCTTAGGGAAGCAAGGACTCCTTCAAAGTTAAAGGCTTATGAAGACTTGTAAGAATTCACTCGTTCCACAAACACAGAGCTCCTATCTCCCTGGATTTCTGGTTCTGCAAGATGATTGGTATATTGTGTGTAAAGTACTGGGCTTGGAAGTGGTACATGGCTCTGTACCACTTGAGAGGGGCACCGACCTAAGACTTGGGGTTCTGGGAAGATTTCATACAGGGCCCTTGAAACCAAGGAGGCATTGTACAGTCAGATGGTACATGCAAGTAGTACCTTCCTTCTCATTTGTATGTACATGTATGTGGTAAGTGTGTGTGCCCTTGCATGTGTGTGTATGTGTCCTTACATGTGTGTGTGCGCATGTATACTTACATGTATATGTGAGTGTGCATGTGCACTTGCATGTGTGTGTATGTGCATGTGTATTTACATGTGTGTGTGAGTGTGCATGTGCACTTGCATGTGTGTGTATGTGCATGTGTAGTTACATGTGTATGTGCATGTGTGTGTGTGTGTGCATGTGCATTTGGGGACCAGAAGTTGATGTTGGATATCTTCCTCAGCTGCATTCCATTTATTAAATCAGGGTCCCTCACTGAAACGAACTCACAGATTCCTGCCAGTTTGACTTGTCAGCTTGCCCTGGGGATGCCCAGTCTCTGCCTCTGGTGTACTGGGGTCACGGGCAATCACCATGCCCACCCGGAATTTTCATGAATTCTGAGGATCTGAACTCTGATCCTCACATTTCCCCTCCATTTTCAAGTTCAGCTTTCTCATTGTGTTCTGTTACTGGGTTCCCAAGCCTCAGCTATCATCCTTCCCTCCCTCCCTCCCCTCCCCCCCACCCCCCATCCCCCCTGCTCAAACAAACCAGACCCTTTCTTGTTGCTATCCTAGACTCCCTGGGAAATGGTCAGATTGGATCTCAGGATGTGTGGGTTTGGGGTTTATGACTTCATGATATCCCGAGATGATGTCTAGGGACCACCTTTCCCAGGCCCCTGATCTATGCATTCAATTATCCAACTAAAGCCATGGTTCTCAGCACACATGGCTCTCAGTTGTGTCTAGTTGGGAAGCTATAGGCCTCAAACCAAGGTAATGAAGGGAGATGCTGAATTCTGCTTCTAGGAAAATAGGATAGAGAGGAACAGATAGGATACTTGGTAAGGAAGGAGCGAAGGGCAGGGAACAATAGAATGGAGATTTTGAGGGCTAGAACCATTACGGTGGAGGAAAAAAATCAGAATATCACATCTCCTTGCTTTAAAAATCCAAGGGCTCTCAGCCACCTTGCAGTGGAGGATCTGACTTACCTCCATTATGTATAGAAATGTGTTGTTCTCTCTCTGGTTAGGATACTAATTCTCAACCATAAGCTCAGATGACGTGGTTAGAGTTGTAGAGGCTTGAGTTTGATGAGTTAAGTACACTGAATTGAACAAGTAGGCTTCAAACAACATCATGTTCTATTCAGTCCAAAAGAACACTACTGAGTCACCACTGTGTCGGGCAATTAGTTCCCATTATTGGAGGAACTTGGAGCTACTCTGATGGACTCAGTGGATTCCCTGAACCAGAAGAGCTTGTGATTGCTCCCTGGAGAAGACAGAACGCCGATGACTGAGCCCATGCACTGTGTGTTTGGGCCCCTACTATGATAGGAATGATTTTATCACCCCAAATTCCCATGCTGATCTTCACCCACAAAGTGACAGTTTTAGAAGATGAACCTTTGTGAGGTGATTAGCTTATGGGGATGGGACCTTCACAGGTGGCATTTGTGTCCTTGTAAATGATACCTTGGGGGTTGGGGGTGTGATTCAGTTGCTAGAATGCTTGTCTGGTAAGCTGGGTGTGGTAACAGGTGCCCAGCATGTAGGAGGTGGAGACAGGAGGGCCAAAAATTCAAGGTGAACTTAATCTACACAGTGAGTTCAAAGGCTGCCTGGCCTAAGCAATGCAATTACAACAAGACACTCAGAGAATATCACCCTTTCTGCCATGAGAGAATCAGCAAGGATTCTATGAGACTCTTGACCTTGAACTTCCAGAACTTCGAGCAATACATTTCTCTGTTTACAAGCCAGCCCGGGGCATTTGTTACAAACAGCATTCAGAGTGAATTAAGACAGCCATCCAAGATGACCCACACAGCTCCTCATGAGAATTCCTTTCCTGAAGAGCTGTAAACAATGTCTACTCCTTGTTTACAAGGACCCAATGACAAATCAAATTATGATCTGCTTATAAGGTCCCAATGACAAGCCGGAGTACCATTCCACTGAACTTCACCCCAGGGAGCCAGGGAGTTCACTGGGCTTACCTGTAGCACACAGGGTGAGTGAGGGGTTGGTTACATGAGCACGGGTGACTACCACAGTGAAAAGTCTTTGCCCAGCATGGGTGATGATGCCTCCCCATAGCCACATCCTGGGTTAACCCTCTCCAGCCTAGATACTGATGCACCTCCTGAGACTCCAAGTGACTGGGAGGAATCGGTAGCATCTTAGGCATGGTTTAATGACCCTCTCCAACTTCTCTTTCTCTAGGGAAGTCGATTGTCACCAAACTCCATGTGATGAAGGTCTCTTGCAAGCAGGCACAGTTGATCTAGGGAAAATGCTGACCTTTGATCTCAGAGAGCCCACATCAATGCTAGGCCAAATGAACTATTTACAAGAGGAACCACAATGAGTCAAGGGGTAAATACTAGCATAGAGTTCTCTCACCACACAGGCAGCCTGACTCTGGGCAGCATGACCTAGGCATCTTTGGGTATAGTGATGACATTGAGAAGTTTGAGGAATTGACTCCCCCCACCAATGAACAAGGCTTTTAGTGATTTGGTGACGCGTTTCAAGGATTGAGAGTTTCTGGATTCCATCTGTTGACTTGGCTTTATAGGATTTCTTAAGTAAAGAGGGAATCATTATGACTTTTGGTTACCTGCTGGGCTTACTGGATCACAGCAATCTCTTCAGTCAGCCAAAGAAACAGGAAATGGTAAGCCCAGAGGCATCATGGACAGCAGAGCAAGCACCGATGGCTTGGGAAATGGTGCAGGTGGTAAAGCACAGGACCTGAGCTCAGCCCCAGAGCCTATATATTAAAAAACCAGGTAGCTACTCCCTTAACCTAGAGGCAGGAGGAAAGGCTCAGACCCTACTCCAAATGACTTGACAGATTTAGATGACCCCTCCTGGAAGGCACCACCCTACGTGTGGAGTGGGGTGGGGAGGCGATGGGAGGGTGGTCAGGGGGCATGGGAGGGTAGAAGAGAGGGAAAGAGGGAGGGAGGGGAACTGGGATTGATATGTAAATTAAAAAAACCTTTCAAACCCAGCACTCACACATACCCACTCACACACACTCACACACACACACTCACACACACACACACACACACACACACACACACACACACACACAGAGGGAAAGATGTGCTCTTGGACTCTTAGCAGCTGTGATTCTCAGTGCAAGGCATGCACAAGACATTACCATTCTGTCATGGGGAAAGTTCACGAGGTCCCAGGAAGGAATTAATTGAAGTGGGCGGCTTCATTCCCCAGCCTTGGGCCTGGACTGTATAGCAGCATGTGGAAAGTGAGATGAACATAGCCATTCTTCACGCCTGAGTCCTGATTGTGACCTGCTCCTGTCCTTCCAGCCTGCTGGACTTCCCTGCCAGGACAGACTGTCCCCTTGGAGCTGAAATAACCTCTTTCCCTTTGAGTTGCTTTTGTCAGGGGATTTTTTTTTTTAAGTAAGTTTGAAAGTTTTTTTTTTTTTTAATTTACATATCAATCCAAGTTCCCCTCCCTTCCTCCCTCCCTCTTTCCCTCTTTCCCTCTCTTCTACCCTCCCATGCCCCCTGACCACCCTCCCATCCCCTCCCCACCCCACTCCACACGTAGGGTGGTGCCTTCCAGGGTCATCTAAATCTGTCAAATCATTTGGAGTAGGGTCTGAGCCTTCCCTGCCTCTAGGTTAAGGGAGTATTGCTCCTTGGGGAATGCGCTCCCCCAGTCCTTTCGTGCACCAGAAATACATCCTGGTTCCCTGTCAGAGGTCCCTTAGACTGCTCAGGCCTTCTAACTGAGACCCATGTTCAGGGGGTCTGAGTCAGTCCCATGCTGGTTTCCCAGCTGTCAGTCTGGGGGCCTGTTAGCTCTTCCTAGTTCAGGTCAGCTGTCTCTGTGGGTTTCTGTAGCCTGGTCTTGTCCTTCCTCTCTGCGTTTTTAATGGTCCCCCCCTCTCCCTTCTCTCATCTATTCCTTCCCTGACTCAATCTTCAATCTTCCTAGTTGTCAGGGGATTTTTATCATAGCAGCAACAACTACCATATATATTTATATATTTATATATGATTGGTTGCAGGGCTTTGCAAGGCAAGCATTCAACCAAGGAGCTTTATCTCAAGACCCTTTACTATCTCTCAGTCATCATTAACAAAGACGTCCCTGACTGCCAAGGACTCCATTCGTAACCACTGTCCTATTACTGCACCTAATAAAATCTTCCCTAATTCCTAAACATCAAATGAGTCCAATCAGTATCCAGCTTTCTGAAATGTCTCTCTGAACTGTATGAACTGGGTCTCACACAGCACACACGACTCTTCCGTCTCTTCGTCGTTAGTCTCCTTCCACCATCATTTCCTAGGTAAATGTTTCATAGAGAGAATTTTCCAGAAACAAAGGAAGGAAAGCCTCTTGTGTCTTCTGAGAGAACCCCACTTTTGGCCACTCACACATTCTTCAAAGGCACAGAGAAATTGACACAAATTGTCTGGAAGCAAATTGGGAATATGTACCAGTTGTCATATGTCCGTTATGACATCAATTAACTATCAACCCCCAAATATCAGACATGAGGCTAAGGCCCCCGCATGCCCACTATGTTACCATTTTTGCATCTGATGTCCCTCAAAGACCATGTGTCAACACCTGGCTGCTGTCCTCTGGTACTGGGTAGTGGTGAAAACATTAAGACATAGGCTAAGGCGGGAGGGAGTTCCATCACTGGGGAGCCTGGTCCTGGGACCCCTCTGTCTTCCTCACCTCCTTCCCTCAGCTTCCTACTCTCTCCTCTGCCCCCCTTTCCTCTCTCTCTGCTTTTCAGCTGCCATGAGGTGGGAAGTTTACTCTGCAATGTACTATGGCTATGAGCTTCTTGCCTTACCACAGGTCTAAAGGCATCAGGCCAAGAGACCATGAACTGACATTTCTAAAACTATGAGCCAAGATAAATATTTTTTCCAGATTACTAATATTATTGTTATTATAGAAGCACTGTGTGTGTAGGGGGCCTCAGAACAACTTTTGGAAGTTCTTTCCTTTTATACCTAGAGGAATCTGGGGATTGAACTCTGGTCATCAGGCTTGTCTGGCAAGCACCTTTAGCACTGAGCAACTGTGCTTATGTGCTTACCCTAAATCTTTTTTTTTTTTCTTTCAGACCAAGCTGACCTCAAACTCACAGTAAATCATTCCTTTTAAGAGTTCCTTATTTCAAATACTTTGTCACAATAATGGAGATCTGAATCATATGTCCCTCAGCCACTTTGATGTCACATAATAGGGAAATAACTAAATGGCCCAGCCATTTAAATTGGTCCATATATCATGTTTTAAATCCATCAGATTTACCTTTCCTGGACTGCCCTGTCCCTAACTTCGTGCTTCATAGGTTAATACAACCCCTTCACATGTGCTGTGACTGGCTGATAAACACATTTTAGTAGCTATGTAGTTTGCTCAGCTGATTTATTCATCTAATGAATGTTTAAGAAGGGTGCCCCCATGACAGGCTTGACCTAGTCTGAAGATGTCCTTTGCTTCTGCCGTCTCCACTTAATATTTCCTTCCATCACAAAGAATTCTTTGGTATAAAACACAGAGGTCGGTGGGTAAAGAACTTAACTAGCATCTCCTAAAGCAAACACTTAAGGACAGAGATTTAATATCCAAGGTCAAGTGCTCCCAGTCAAGACATGCTTCCTCTGGGAAGTGAGATCTTGGAGATGAAGCCTGATCTTACCATTCCAGTGTGAAAACCCAAGAATCTTCTGTGCTTAGTACCAAAGTGGGATTTCTGAGGCACCCAGCCCTGTGGGTTCTAAGTCTTTTCAGCATGTAAATGGCTGATGTTGAACAACCCAGGCAGTGTCCTGTAAGCCAATCTAATAACACTTTGTAAGATGCTGATCTTGGAGATGAAGCACCAAAAACAATACAAGTAGTTGATAAAATCAGGTCAACAAGTTTTCTGACACCGCTGTCTGGCTTCAGGTAGGATGGAAGCTCTGTAAGGCAGTTAAAATCTTGACTGAACTCACTCAGGATGGTTTCTTCAAGTTCTAGCCACTTGCCTGCAAATTTCAAGATTCCATTGTTTTTTTTTTTTTCCTCCCGCTGAGTGGTATTCCATTATGTAAATGTGCCACGTCTTCTTTATCCATTCTTCAGTTGAGGGGCATCTAGGTTGCTTCCAGGTTCTTGTTATTACAAATAATTCTGCTCCAAACATAGTTGAACAGATGTCTTTGTTGCATGGATGTGGATCATTTGGGTATATGCCTAAGAGTGGGATTGCCAGATCCTGTGGTAGACTGATTCCCATTTTCCTGAGGAACCGCCATACTGATCTCCCAAATGGCTGTACAAGTTTGCACTTCCACCAGCAGTGGAGGAGTGTTCCCCTTTCTCCACATCCTCTCCAGCATAAGCTATCATTGGTGGTGTTTCTAATTTTAGCCATTTGGACAGGAGTAAGATGGTATCTCAGAGTGAGGTAACCCAGTCACAAAAAAAGGAACATGGTATGTACTCACTCATATATGGATTTTAGACATAGAGGGAAAAGTCACCAGCCTATAATTCACACCACCAGAGAAACTAGGATACAAGGAGGAACCTAAGAGATTCATACAAGATCCCTCACAGAAGGGGAAAGGAACAAGATCTCCTGAGCATATTGGGAGTGAGGGGGTGCAGTGAGTGGAGAGGGAGTTAGGAGAAAGAGAAGGGGAGGAGAGGAGAACATGTGGGACTAGGAAGATTGAGTCGGGGGACAAACAGACAAGAGAGAGAGAGAGAGAGAGAGAGAGAGAGAGAGAGAGAGAGAGAGAGAGAGAGAGAGAGAAGAAAAGAAAAGAAAAGAGATACCATAATAGAGGGAGCCATTATACAGAAAACTGACTCTAGAGAAATGTCCAGAGACCTACAAGGATGACCCCAATTAACAATCTGAGCAACAGTGGAAAGGCTACCTTAAATGCCTTTCCCTGATAATGAGATTGATAACTAACTTATATGCCATCATAGAGCCCTCATCTAGTAGCTGATGGAATCAGAAGCAGACACCCACAGCTAAACACTGAGCCGAACTCCTGGAATCAGGTGCAGAGAGGAAGGAGTGATAAGAAAATGGGGTCAAGACCATGCTACAGAAACACACAGAGACAGCTGACCTGAACAAGGGGGAGCTCATGGACCCCCCAGAATGATAGCTGGGAATCCAGCATTGGACCAACTCAGACCCCCTGAAAGTGGGTCTCAGAAGGCCTGGGCAGTCTAAGGGACCTCTGACAGTGGAACCAGGATGTATCCCTGGTGCATACATGAAAGGACTTTGGGAGCACATTCCCCATGGAGGGATACTCCCTTAGTCTAGAGGCAAGAGGGAGGTCTTAGTCCCTACTTCAAAGACTTGACAGATTTTGATGATCCCTCCTGGAAGGCATCACCCTCCCTATGAAGTGGGGGTGGGTGGGATGGGAGGGGGATCTGAGGGGGGGTCTGAGGGCATGGGAGGGAGAGGAAATGTAAAATAAAAATTATATATATATATGTGTATATATATATATATGTATATATATATATATATATATATATATATATATACATATATATATATATCCTTGACTGACAAGTCAGTGGATCTGGGATCAACTTAGATCCCTCTGGGCTGGATGGGCCTGCCAGGGCCTTTTCAGAGAGCTCCATCTATTGCCTTTCATCCTTGCTGGTGGTGGCCTCTGGCTATTGGTGCTGTCACCACTCTTCACCGACACTGCACTCCGCCTTCTTACCATTCCAGTGTGAAAACCCGAGAATCTTCTGGGCTTTTAGTACCAAAGTGTGATTTCTGAGGCACCCAGCCCTGTGGGTTCTAAGTCTTTTCAGCATGTAAATGGCTGATGTTGAACAACCCAGGCAGTGTCCTGTAAGCCAATCTAATAACACTTTGTAAGATGTATGTATTCTGTCTGTCTCTCTCTCTGGAGAACCCTGACTGATCCAGAGAGATAAAGCAGAATTGATTACAGCTCACACAGGGCAGAGCCCCTGAGCCTGCACATTCTCCAAGGAGCTTGTTAAAGAGTGCACTACCCAAGTCTCACATTCCAATCCAGGAACCAGGGGGTGGTAGGGCAGGGTACCTGTATTTCAAATGGCTTGCAGTAATTTTGTGACAAGGGCAATAGACCTCACCTGCTAGGTGGTAGAAGCTAGGGTCACACCTCCGGAGGGAGACAGGGTTGATTTAGGGAAGGCAAAGAGTCAGGAAGAGTCTAAATTAGGGCCCCAACACTTTCACCAAAACTCAATGGGGAATGTTCCAGGAGACTATTGTAGCCCTGACTTCTTTGCTCTATTAATATATGACAGAGAGGCATTTCAAATGTTATATCAAACCATCTTCAGAAATGTTGGGTTAACTATGTGCCTAATGGTAGATATGACAGTAGTTTGTCCTTCCTTCATTGAATTAAAATTCATTAAATTAAAATGATTTCTAACTAACTAGGACACTTTTTACTTCTGGTATTACCTATGAGAAAGGAAATGCATAGAAGGAAGGAGTACTTCCCAGCTGTTTTCTGTTACTGTATCAAAATACCCGAGGCTGGACATTTCATAATGACGTTTCTTTAGCTCACAATTCTGGAGGCAGAACCTTTGAACAGCTTGGAACCGACTTTGTTGAGGGCTCTCCGCCTTCATCATGTCATGGCAGACGTTATTATTGAGAGAGCAAGTACAAGAGGAGGTGATCATGTGGCAAGACAGGAAACAGAAGTGAAGGTGGTGGCCATCTTGCCCTTTTTGGTTTTTTGAGACAGCGTTTCTCAGTGTATTCTTGGCTGTCCTGGAACGCACTATATAGACCAGACTGGCCTCAAACTCAGAGATCTGCCTGTCTCTGTCTCTTGAGTGCTGGGATCAAGGCCATGATCTTGCCCTTTTATTTATTCATTCATTCGTTCGTTCATTCATTCATTCATTTATTTATTTAATAATCTCTCTCACAAGAACTATCCAGGGGGGTCTCATGAGAGGTCAACTAGTTCCTTCTGGAGGGCAGCCATCCTGTTGCTTCCCACTACAAATCCTCCACGTTGCTTCTATACTGGGGGACACTCAGGCCATCTAGACCACTCTACCTGCCGATCTACCTTCTATAGTGTGGACCATCCGCGGGTGCAGGTCCAGCTACGTGTTGTAGAAGGAGGCTTTAGCTTGTGGGAAATGAGAAGAAGGAGGAAGAAAGAGCTACAGATGTGTGACCAAGGACTGAGGTCGATGCGGTTCTAAAGTGAGTTTCCAAGTGGGTGTCTGCTCGTGGGTTTGTGCTCCGTGGTGGTCAGTGTCAATTGGTCACAGCTGGCCTGTCTCATGCTCCCTACTCTGTCACACATTTGGGGCTGAGCCCAGTTGCTTCTTGGATAATAAGGATAATAATAACCGTGGGGTTAAAGAATCACTGTCTGAGACTTTGCTGTCCGTGACACAAAAGCTGGTTGATTTGGCCACAGGGGACTTGAAATCACATAACTGCAGTTGATCATTGCAGTTGTGGCTACACTGTTCGCAGAGACGAGGGGTTGACTTAACGGATTTCCTCCTTTGTTCATGAGTAGTGGCTTCCCTGAGAGGAAGGCCTCTTGACTGTCATTTCAGCTCTTGGGGGCAAAATAGCATCATGAGGGGGAGGATGAGCTATGATGACAGATTACACAGACAGAGCCCTTAGCTGGGGCCAGGCACTGTGGTCACTGGTGGTGACCATGTTTCACATGGGGACCCCTTGCCCCATTACTGTGGAGGCACTGATGGGCTGAGTCCTACAATGTGCTCAGAGCCACTAAGCTCCTTCAGTGGCAATCTGGGTTCTAGTCCCAACCATCCTTATCCTATGTGCATCATGGAACATCACCTCAGCCTGGTTTTTCTCTTTGATAGGATGAGGGTGAGGGACCAAGGCGAATTCTAAGACCTACAGAATTAAAACATTCTGCAATTTGGATGTCGAGGCATGGATCTGGACCATTCTTTGTATTTGCTCAGTGCAGGAAGATGAGCCCTGGGCATCTTCTGGGCTTTCCACCACTCCAGCCAGCCAAATCGCTTGTCTACCTGAAGACCAATTCTGTCTATGACATCTGTCAAGTGAAAAAGGCATTGCAGGCTGATTGAGCACACTCTCCAGGCTCCCAAGTGAGCCAGAGGGAAGCACTGTCTACCTTATCCCTCAGGCACTAATGCCCTACAGTGCTGTGGATGTGGATGTTTCACACTCTTCCTAAAGTTAAAGGTATTTTTGGAATTTGATATTCTTAAGGTTATGACTCCTCTTTCATTTTATTAGCAACAAGCTACCTTTGACAAAGGATTGGGGATTCTTTTTTAATAGAGTAAGTCATTTCCCAGGTAACTTCTGGATTAAAGACTTTAGCGCTAAGTACTTTACAAGGAAGGATTAAATTATTGCTATTCTAACTATAAAAGCCGATAACTTGGATGTGACAAATTGGGATTCTCTAAATCAGTTGCCTTACTATAAATTGCTGTCATTTTTGTACTCAAGTTACAAACACTGGCCTCCTGGGAATTGGAACTCACCAGCTCCCAAAGAGGAATTTAAAATTTCATTTCTTTGAGAGAGACACAAACAACAGGAACGTCTTGTTATGTGTTTTATGCTTTTCAAACCTTTTTCCTCCTAGCAAACATTTGTTAGAGTGACAGTTGGAACCAGCTCTGGTAGCAATAAATGCCGTCATTGTTTCTGACCTCATCCTCATTTAAAACGGGGAGGAGGGGGGGGAGGGACCATGTGATTTATCTCAAGGCAGCCATGATTCTAGGGCTTCCTAACTTTTAAATTTTGAAAGTACTTCTTAAAAGCAAGTAGATATAATTATGTTCTCTCCTGCACTAAATTGCCCTCCCCCAGACTTGGAAGAAATGGTTCAATTAAATAGAATGTTACCACAGTGCAGGGCACATGACTGAGGGAAGCTGCTTCTTCCTCAGCTCCAGGGGGAAGATCTGGCCAAGGCATCTTGTGGAATTATCAATAGAGAAGACAGCTTTGTTCTATGGGCTTCTGGGTGAAGCCTCCAGAGCTGCAGAACCCCATCTTTTCTATCCATCAGCCTCTCAAACACCTTTAGGATACCCTCATGCCCCAAGAAACCTAGCTTGAAAGCCAAAGACCTACAGATCTCTGTAGAATCTACAGAACCAGGAAGCTCTCTGGCCTTCACGGTTCAGCCTCCATCTGCCATCTTGTAACAAGAATAAGGGTGACTTTGGGATGCTGAGTGACACCATCAGGTATGAGGAAGAGAATTTTGCATTTCTGGAACAGACATGCATGCAGGACATCATGAGGTACCCAAGGCCACAGTTCCTGCATGGCCTCTCTTGCTAGCCAGGGCCTTCATTGAAGCTCAGCCTCCAGTAGCATCCCCACCCCCAGTGGATGGGTCTAAGGCTCAACTGTCAGCTACTGCAGCAGTCTAGCCATAGGCTTTGCTGTTGGGTGCACACTGGATTATGCCATCATTGTAGGCTTCAGTGTGGATGGAGACTCTGAGCTCAGCAGGCTTGGCATTGCCCACCAGGAACCGCAGGGGACTGGCTGCTACAGACACAGCCTGGTGGTCCTTGGTTTTCATGAGGAAATGATTCCTAGAGTGTGCACAGAACGGGGGGGGGTGTTAAATTCCTGGAGAGTTTCAGTGAACTTTTAAAATGGTGCAGACATGCAAATAAGTTAGCCTAATCGAGTGCAAGCAGAAGAAATGGAACATTGTCACTGAGGACCAATTTACTGTAGTACAAAAGTGAAAGCCTAAGCTACAAAGCCACAATCAGACCCTAACTACTTCAGGATGTTACACAGAGTGCATCCCAACTGCAGAGAAGCTCACAGAGATGGTGTGAGCAGGGGTTTGGCATTGTGACAGGGTGTCATTATGTGCAAATGTGTTGTACTACATTAATAGACATCCCAGGGTCATAGATTGAACACATCTGGATGGAGTTTTCAATGGACATATGATTTGAGGCCTCTTTAGAGTAGCATCTGTGTGATGTTCTTAATTTTTAAATTATTCAGAATAAAGTATTTTCTTTTTCTAAACTTTTGAGACAGGGTTTTACTGGGTAGCTCTGGCTATCCTGGAACTCACTAGGTAGACCTGGTTGGCCTTGAACTCACAGAAAATTTCACCTCTGCCTCCCCAGTGCTGGGATTAAAGCTTCCACAATGCGGCACTTTGAGTGAAATTGGCCCCCATTAGCTCACAGGGAATGATACTATTGGGAGATATGTCTTTGTTAGAGGAATTGAGGAGGAGGTGGGCTTTGAGGTCTCATATATGCTCAAGCCACACCCAGTATCTCAGTTCATTTCCTGTTGCCTGTGTCTCAGCTCCCTCTCCAGCACCGTGTCTGCCTGCCTGCAGCCATGATGACAATGGACTGAACCTCTGAAACTGTAAGTGAGCCAGCCACCCTAATTAAATGTTCTCCTTTGTAAGAGTTGTCATGGTCATGGTGTCTCCTCACAGCAATAGAAACCCTAATTAAGACACACAGTCTTCCTTATTATCTACAGACATGAGATTTCCTATTTCCATTCTATGAGTAAGTACGCTGTGTTTTCTAGGAATGTGAGGCAGACTCATGTTCACTATGATGGTAGCCTTTGAACCAAAGTTCTTGTAAAAAAAAAAATTCTTCCTTTTCCCCTTGCCTGTCCTCATTTTCTCATTCCCCTTTCTCTCATTTTCTTCCCTCCACTTCTTTGAGGGAGTCTTTCACAGTACACGAGACTCCTCATTCCTTTTAGGGGCACCTTCTGGGCTGGCAGCGCAATGAATCACTGTGCTGTAATAAACCAGTCTTCAAGGGAGTTGTGTTGGGGCTTTCTCTTTGCAATGTTTCATTTTGATAATATTAGTTTCAAAAAGTAGTTATAGCTTTCCTTTGCCCAAAGCCACAAGAGAAACTATTTTAATTAAAATATTATACTTAACTTGTGTGCATGCATATGTGTTCACAGGCACCACAGTGTACATATGTAGGTCAGAGAACTTTCTGGAGTGCTTTCTCTCCTTCTGCCACTCAGACTCCATCAGACTTGGTGTCGAATGCCTTTACCCGCTGAGTCATATCGTCAGCCCACGAGAAACCATTTTAAAAAGTATTATGACATTTGTGGTACAACCGGGATCAGTCTACATAACTTAGCTGCTGGAGGGAATGCTCAAAAGTATGATAACACCGTGGTGTGTTAGTTATTTACCAAGAGAAAAAAGGAAGGGGGGGGTGCTGGGAGAGGGAGAGCCAGCACAAAAAGAGGTATTTGTTAGATTTATTTTAATACAAAGGGAACAAACGATGACTTCAGCCACTTCTGTGAACTTGGGGCCTGTAACATAAATGCCAGGGTTTGAAGTGAGCGACTTCAGAAGAACAAATGTGAACCCTCTGCAGAGGAGCAACGGCACATCACTAAGGAATGGAAGGCATAGCATGCCGTTGTGGGGTGTTTGTGTGTGTATGGGGGGGTACCAGCTGTAGATGCAGACAAGGGACCCAGAAGACAGTGGCTGAGAGCACCTTCCGAGTACACTGTCAGCAGACTGTCACTGTAACTGACACAAAGACATGTTCTTCCCATGACATCATTTCTAATTCTACTGGCAGAATAGTCTCTCCACAGACGTTGACCTAACATGCCCTCTTCCTCATAAAAACCATTCTCTACCCCCACTTTCTCCTAACCACATCTTGACTGTGTCTATAGCTTTGTAGGCTGTATTCTTCATCTCCAAATAACCTATTCAACAAGTATTCACCGGACTGCTTACCTGAGGCCCAACGGCATTGCCAGTGAAGACGCGGGCACTCGCTGTGCTTAACTGACTAGACTTCTGGATTTCGCCTTTTCTTTCTCTGCATTTCCTGCTTCATTCCCTATACTTTCCCTCAGTTTTTGTTTCTTCTTTTGTGAACTGTATATTTTAATCTTTACTCCATTTTCTATGAAAATACTTATCCTTGTTCTTTGTCTAAAAGAACTCTTCTATGTTAAGAAAGTTTAAACTCTTCTTTTAAAAATATATTTTAATAATCCTTTGAGAGTTTCATACATGCATACAATGTATTTTGATCATGTCCACCCCCATTCCTCCCAGGTCCACGCTGCCTCCTCACCCCTTTCAACTTTAATTCTGACTTTTGTATGTATTACAAAGGATTTTCCTATATGTGTTTGCCTTTTATTCTCACATAACTGTTTTGTAGTTAGACAGAAGTTTAATTTCCACACAAATGAATCAATTAGTTCCATTATAGCTTTTGGCTTGGGGGGGGGGAGTCATGGAAAATCCTTCCTTATCCTGGGAATATACTCAGAGTTCTAGTATTTTAAAAAATATAGTATTGGACCGGAGAGATGCCTCAGTATTGAAGAGCATTGGCTGTTCTTGTAGAGGAACCAGGTTCAGTTCCCAGCACCCACATGGCTGCTCATAGCAATCTGTGATTCCAGTTCCAGTGGCTCTGATACCCTCTTCTGGCCTCTGTGGATACAGTGCTCATATGGTATACACAAGTAGAGGCAAGACAGTCATATACAAAAAATAAAAATAAAAAAAATCTCTTAAAATAATAAAAGTGTTAATTTAAAATTTCAGCAGTCAAATGTTTTAAAAATAGTCTGTTTCACTCTGAATCATTTTAATTAAAGCTTCTATTGAAATAGTTGCAGACAGACATGCATTTGTATGAAGTAATATGGGGAAGGCTTTATTTCTCTTTTACTTATCTTCCTCTAATGATAACTTTTTGCAAAATGATAGCGTAATCACACCACTGGGATATTGCCATTATCTCACCCATAGGTGTCACTCAGATGTTCTTTAGTAGAACTTTGTTCTGCACAATTTTGTCACATATAGTAGGTACCTCAGCAGCATTTTTTAAAAAAAATATTCCATTCTTTGGCTACTCTCTTGAGATGTAACTTCTTATTGAAAGCAATTTTTAAAAATTTGTTTCTGGATTCTATATTTTGTCTCAGTTTTTAGGCTGGGGCTGGCACCCCAAACACAAACAGTTATTTTTTAGTGCCAGTGAGACCCTCCCTCTGTCCCTCCCTCCTATCCCTCTTCCCCCCACCCCATCCCACACATCTTCCCTTTCCTTTACCCATTTTTTTTTAAAAAAGTTGTTCTGCCTTATTTTGTGCTCAGTATTTGTGGTAGGCTGTAGAATAATTTGGTTAGATGCCAAAACAGATATTTAGATTTTGATTGGGGCATTATATTTAGAGATTCATTTGTAGAGAAATGACATCCTTACCAAATTGAGTTTTTCCACCAGGAACATAGTGTCTCCCTCTCCATTTATAGAACTTCTTTTGAGAGTTAGTAGAATTTTGTAATGTCTTCACAGATCTTGTCACACTGATTCATTCTGTAGATGCTATGGATGGTGGGTGGACTCTTTCCTGCCTATACATATTTCTTTTGCTTGGCTATTTTATTTTTTTTCTTCTTCTTATTGTGATGAGACGATACATACCAGGAAATTTACCATACCAAGCTTTAAGAGTTCACAGTGCTATGAATCATAACTGCTATCTGTTTCTGGAACCTGTCAATCAACCCAAACACAGCCTTGTACCCATTAATCTCTTGTCTAGTAGCCTCGAATCCATCCTCACGAGTCTACCCAGTCTCAGGACCTGCAGAGTGCAGTTATGTAACTTCTGTCCCTCATGTGTAGCTGCTCTCACTGGGCACTGCTTCCAAAGTTCAGTCTGTTGCAGGACGCCTCATAAGGCCCTCTATGTCGGGCTGAGTGACTTCTGCCCTATGTGTATTTGGCGTTTGTTTCTCCACTCCTTCACCAATGGACACATGGACTCTCTGCTCCATCATGGCTGCTCCACCATGGGCATTTTGCTCCTTTTGTCTTTTCAGAGAGCTTACCCCTGTGGATATGGGTGTGAAACTATCTCCTCGAGCCTTTGCTTCCCACTGTTTTGGGAATATGCTAACAAAGGAATATTTTACACATTTTATAACCAAATGTGGTGACACATAGCAGAAATATGTTCTTAAATTTTAATTACAAAAATATTAACATCTGCTTCAAAAAGGAAGGGTTTCCCCCCCATTTGAGATATAATATAGACTGACCTTTTACTTGTAGCTAATGATGGTATGACCTTGAATTTCTAATCCTCCTACCTCCATATACCGAGTGCTGGGATTACAGGCTCACGTCTCCACACTCAGTTTGTACAGCTCTGGGGAGGCAAGCACTCTACCAACTGAACCACATCCCTAGCCACTCAAGGCCCACATTAAACCTTTTCTGTTCCCCCTTGGCTTTGATTGCCTGTGGCAGCTCTTCACAAACTCTTGTCAATTCCTAGCCCATGAGCACAACACAGGCTGGATGCTGGGACTACCTAGGTTCCATTGTTCATGGGAAATGACTTTTCTCTTTGTCCTCTTGAGTCTTCCAGATGAGGTTTTGGTTTTCTTGTCTGTTCTCTTTTCAGAGAAAGGCAAAAGGAAGGGCTTGGGAGGGGGTGCAGCAGAAAAGCCACTCTCAAGCCCGCAGAAGTGAGCTCTCAGCTTGAGGCTACCCACAGCAGGTGGATTTATCTGAAGTGATGCCTATTTCTGTCTATGTCTAGGTATTTAAGTGACAGGTAATACACTTAGAATATATTTCCCTCCCTCTTTTCCCACAAGAAAGGCCATTTCTCTTTCTAAATGGGATTCTTATATCACTGTGGACTGGAGCCTGGCGGATGCTTCCAGGTCAATTCATCTTTGCATTCTTTGCCACCTCCTTAAAAGTGGGGGAAAGTCCCTCAGCTCTCCCCAAACCCCCAGAGTCTGGATGGCTGTATTTATTAATTTGTCAGTCCTGTCCCTTACTCCAAGGACACCCAGATATTGTAAGGAGGATAGAGAATTTCAACCTGGGCATTTTAGGACATAATTCTAACCTTAAAACAATTTCCCCTCACATGTCTTAGTTTGGCCATCTATAAAACAGGATGACAGTAGCATCCTCATAGGACATTTGTAAAGGTTTAATGATCGAATATAAGTGAAATGCTAGGAGGAGATGAGTTCTAAGAGCCAGGCTTTGTGTGTGTGTGTGTGTGTGTGTGTGTGTGTGTGTGTGTGTGTGTGTGTTCCTGTGATCCTGGGGATTGGATCCAGGGTCTTTTACACACACATGTCAGACGGGAGCTCATCCCTGAGCTAAGCCCCAGCCTGAGTCAGTTCTGTGGATGGCAGGTGCCCTGGACAACTGCCTGGGATGCCACATAGTCCTCACCCTGTAGCCATGGTGACCTTGGAAAGATTTCTTATGTAATCACACCCATGCTGTGTCACATCTAGAAAAGTGGGTGCCAGTTAGCTATAATAGACACATGAGAGTGGACTGAATGTTGGGCTGACTGTCTGTGTTCATGGCCCTGACAGCTGCAGGCTGCAGGGAAGAGAGGAGAGCTGGACCCAGAATCCTGGGCTGTTCAACAGAAAGACCATGGCTGTGCTATGTGGGGACCCTGGAGACCTCCCGCACACACTGAAAGTGGGACCAGTGACTCCCACTGTCCCACAGGAGCAGCTCCATGTTCTGTATCACAAGGCCTTTCCTTTAGGATCTGTTCAGTATTCTCGTCTCCTCAGCAGAATAGCATTTCAGTTAGGGAGAATCCCTGACTGGGATATTTCTCCATCCTCATCTTCCAGCCCACAGCAAGCAGAAGGTCCACATGGAAAGGAAGGAGACAGACAGGCATAGGAGAAAATTATCTTCTCCCTCCTGCAACCTGCTACCCACCCACACTTGCGGCACTCACTGGTTCCAAGAAGCCTTCCCTGGTCTTCTAGCCCCTCCAGAGGCAAGCCCCTTAATCCCTACAGTGTCCCTGGCTGGTACTAAGTCCCTAGAGGGCAAAAGCCTGAAGTCATTGAGTATTGAGTTTTCCCTACCCGAAGTGGGAGGCATGCATTTCTAGTTGCTGGGAGCCAAGAACAACAAACATGAAAACATTCTGGAAACTACTCAAAAGTGGGACTGGACCCATCATTGTTTGATGTCCCGACTCTCTGGCCCAGTGCCTGGCCCACTGCTGGCCATAGTTTCCAGGTCAAGACCTTGCCCAAATCACACATGCTTCCTTTTGGAAGCCTTCACATTTTCTTTCTCCATCAAGAATAGATAATAACACAAATAATCTCTACCCCTCCACCTCTTTCCTAAAAGATAACAGCCTGGGGGAAAGTACCTCAGTCTCCCCACAATCTCCAGGGCCTCACCATGTTAGGGAGAACAGATGGAAGCCTTCCAGCCAAGATTTCATGCCACTGTCACTCTGAGCCATGGACACATCTGCTCTGGCTGTGATCACTTCCCTTCTGATCCAGTCTGTCTCAGGCTGGGCATGGAACCAAAGCTCAGCAATAAGCTTTCCTGGGATAGGTCACCCATGACCACTCCCATCTGGTCCTTGGTAGAAATGAACACCAACAGATTCTCCTTGGCTACAGTGAACTTGATTACCAAGATGAGGTAATTGTAATGGTCTAGAAAAGGTCAGAACACTCTACTATCATCATAGAGCATTCATCCAGTAATTGATGGAAGCAGACACAGAGATCCACAACTAAGAACCAGGCAGATCTCTGGGAATCCAGCTGAAGAGCAGGAGGAGGGAATATATGAGCAAGGGAGGTCAAGACCACGATGGAGAAATCTACAGAGACAGCTGAACCAAGCTCATGGAAATTCATGAACTCTAGACATACAGCTGTGGAGACTCCAGGGGATTGAACTAGGCTCTCCATATGTGGGAGACAGCTGTGAAGCTTGGACTAGCTGAGGGGCCCCCACAGTAGGACCACAATACAAACCTGGTACATGAGCTAGTCTACTCCTTAGGGTGGGATGCCATGCTCAGTGGCAGTGAGACCATAATATAATCCCAGTACACGAGTTAGCTTATTGGAGCCCATTCCCCATGGTGGGAAGCCATGCTCATCCTTAAAGCATGGGAGAGAGGCCTGGCCCTGCCCCAACCTATCATGTCAGACTATATTGACTCCTTATGGGAGCCTTACCCTCAAGGAGGAGTGAACTGGGGGTTTGATGTGGGGGGGAGGTGAGGGCTGATAGGAGGAGGTGAGAGCAGGCAGGAGGAGGGATGGGAGGGAGAACTGTGGTTGGAATGCAAAATGAAATTCAAAAAAATTTAAAAATAGAAAAAAAGAGAAAAGGCTAGAACACAGGGCTGGGGGGATCATTCAATTGGTAAAGTTTCTGCTGCTCAAGCAGGGGAGCCTGACTGTTTTTCCATAGGCCCCACATAACAGATGCAGCAGTGTGCACCTATAATTCTAGCTTGGGGCAGGCAGGAGAGGTGGATCTCTGGATCTTACTAACTAGCTACTATTGCCAAATCAGTGAGCTCCAGGTTCAGTGAGAGACTCTTTTCAGGTAATAAGTTGGAGAACAATAGAGGAAGATATATAACATCAACTTCTGGCCTCCACATTCATGCATACACATGAGCACACATGCACACATGCAGACAGACAGACAGAGAGATAGTAGGTAAGCAAATAGAACCAGCAAATGTATGGTAGCATAAGGTCAGATTTTCTTAATATTTTGGCTAAGTGGCTATCACAATAGACACTAACATGTCAGTGTTAGAGTATATCAAAATGTGCTCATCACACACATTCTTCTAGACTATATTTTAAATGATCCTTGATGATCCAGATGGTATTTCAGATTCTTGCAACACATCAAAAATCATCAAAATGAGCACACATTATTTTGCAATAGCACTGATGGGAGTGTTTGATTGCATGAAGTTTCTCCCTGCCTGAATCCAGTGAGTGTATTTGGCACATCTATTTATACATAGAATAGACTCTGGTTTAGCCATCACATCCAGAATCCAAATAAACACGCTGAATGTAATGGGAGTAGACATAGCAATGGTTTGGAGATCATCGCATCTCATCGCAAAGATGTCCTTGAGATGCAATGATGACCAGAGCTTGGAGGATCCAGCTGGGGAAATGGAAAGGGAATAATGTCTGATATGTGAAGCAGGAGATTGACAGGGTAAAAAGCATGGACCCGCATCCTGCCTTTGCTACCATGTATGGACTGACCTTGAACATGGTACTTGACCTTCCCTGCATCTTCACACCTTCATCTGTAAACTGGGATGATGATAAAAATTTCTACTGCTGAGGATTGCTCATCAGAGTCAAAGAGGTGAAGGACATATCAGCATTTCCTGCTCTTCTTTATTTTGGACCCTCTGCTTGGGTTCTCTAGATAGATAGACCCAATGGGATACAGATACAATAGTTTCCTCAATACTTAGGGGGATGGTCCTAGATTCAGGTAGACAGAACTAATGGGATGCAGATACTATCGTTTCCTTGATTCTTAGGGGGATGGTTCTAGGGTTCCTGCAGGTTTCCAAGTCTAAGGATGCTTGGGTGAAGGGACCAGAGGAAAGAAACCCTGAGTATGTGAAGTCTGAGTGAATGTGTATTGTTGACATGGATACAGCCAAGGCCTTGGACCATGGGAAATTGGCAAAGCCTTCTTTTTCTGGTCCAAGTATATGTGCACAGAGGATTAGTCAGTGTGTACAAAGACTTAACAACTGCAGTTTCCTCTCCCCAGGTGCTTATAACCTGAGGCTGCTCACCTACAGAGACCTCCTAGTGAGACTTGCTAGCCCCTTCCCCTGTGCTCTACACAATGAAAACACTGAGCTTTCCCATTGCTTGTTGGGAGTAGGTGCAGCTCCATGCAAGTGCCCACACCCCACCTGACCACAGCTTTTCTATATATGTGCCTCTGTGTCTGTCCTTTATTCCATTGCTGTCCCTTGTCAGGGTTCTATCCTCAGCAAGTCCCTTATATAAATGGCATAGTATTTATTGGCTTATAACCTATAGTTCTCCAATGCAATTTAACTCTTCTTTAGATTGCTTATAATAATCGTTATATAAATGATATGTAAATATCTGTAATCCTATATTATTCAGGGGACAATGATAAGTAGAAGGATTCTGAATACATCCAATACAACTATTTGGTTTGGAATATTTTTAATTGACTATTGGCCAAGGCTGTGGCTACAGATCCTGGGGATATGGAGGGTCAATTGAACAGACAGGTGGGAAGGACTTTAGTAGAGAAGTAAGTGCAAGGTGGAACTTAAAAGTCCTAGTGGTATGGCATGGCTCAAGTACAAGACTTTGAAAGCAGGGATGTTAATTACAATTCTCCATCAAAGGCAACAAGCCTGGGCATCTAGAGAGGAGGGGAACAAGGGCAAAGATCTTAAATCTCTGTGAGTTCGAGGTTAGCCTGGTCTATAGAGCAACTTCTAGGACAGCTAGAGCTACACAGAAAAATCCTATCTCAAAAAAATAATCTAAAATTATGAAATGAGTACAGAAAACATAGGGATAATACTTCAGGGGATTGGTCTGGTCAATAATTTTTTATAAGGCCCCAAAGCATGGGAATAAGAGCAAAAATGAATAAAGGAGACTACATCAAACCAAAAGACTTCAGTACAACAAATAACAACAAAATCCATCAAGGTGAAGTGGCAACCATCAAAATGGGAGAAAATACTTACAATACACACACACACACACACACACACACACACACACACACACACACACACACCAGATTAATTACTAAAACATATAAGGAACAGAAACAATCCCGAACTAAAATAATACCAACAATTCAATTTAAGAAAGGGTACATGACTTGAATTTCTCAAAAGTGGACATACAAGTGGCTAATAACTATATAGAAAAATCTCAACATTTAAAAGAGAATAACCCCATAGGCTCACATATATTAATGCTTGGTCATCAGGGAGTAGAAGTCTTTGAAAGGATTGGAAGGATTAGGAGGTGTGGACTTGGAGGAAATGTGTCACTGGTGGTGGACTTGGAGGTTTCAAATGATGAAGCCATCCCAGCTTCTCTCTCTCTCTCTCTCTCTCTCTCTCTCTCTCTCTCTCTCTCTCTCTACCTCTCTCTCTGGATCAAGATATAAAACTCTCAGCTGCTTCTCCAGCACCAAGTGTGCTGCCCTGCTCCTGCCATGATGATATGAAAACCTCTGAAACTGTAATCAAGATCCCACCCAATTAAATGCTTTCTTTTAAAGAGGTGTCGTGGTCATGGTATCTCCCCACAGCAATGAACAGTGACTAGGACACTAATCACCAGAGGAAAGCCAAACAAAGCTATGAAATTATTGATGCCCAGATTATGATACATGGGACGAGGTTATAATATGGGTTATATATTTTATTCAGGGAGTCACTCACAGGAGAAACCAATGACCCACAAGTTCCAGCTTCAAGGATCCACACCCAGGCTGCTCTCCGTGACCTGACCAGAACTGAGGGAGTGAGCTGGGGTCCAGGACCCCAGACCTAGCCTTCCCTCATCATGTCCACACTTGTGACTATGCCCAAACAGGCATGGTCCGTGCAACAAGTGTGGGTGGGGTGGATATCTCACTACAGTTCCCCTTTTAGTCGAAAGAACAGAGTTAGGCTTGGTACAAAACTATATCCAAAGACAGAAAATATCAAGTATGCTCTCTAGGAGAAGGAAATGTAAGAACATACACACTTTAGACCTATTAGAGCAACAAGAGCAAATGCAAGAACTACATATCCAATGCTAGGGAAAGGCAAAACAGAGATTACTATAGAGTTGTCCTAAGCTGGAAAGTTTAAGTCTCGTATCTAAAATTTCTATCTAGGAAGAGAGATCAATAATTGTGACAGTCTAATCTTTAATCTCATCAAAGACCTAAGAAAGGAGGATAACAATACTAGGGTAGGCAGGAAGTGCAGGGGAGCAGCTTCCAAAAGGTGCAGCAAAGACAGAAATAGCAGGCTATCTGCACAGTCACCCAAAGTCTCACAGCAGTGTAGGGGAAACCAGCTTTGGCTAAGGCCAAGAGTATCTGACAGACCACTACAGAAGCAGGGATGTATAAAGGTTATCTTACCCTGACTTGGCAAGGTTTAGCAGTCTTAGAGCAACTTGATAAAATATCCTAAATTATATCAATATACAAAATATGTTTAACATATGTAAAAGCATACATATATAGAACGAGATAAAGATATTTGTGCACAAAACATCATAAACAGAAAGAAGACCTTACACAATATGACAAAATACAATATACAAATTATATGAGAGAGGAACACAAACTTAATTTTGCATAAGTTACATTATGAAATACCACCTCAGCCCAGTTAGAATGGCTATTATCAAAAAGACAAAACAGAAAAAATTTGGTGAGGATGTGGGAAAAGTGTAGACCCCCATCCATCGTTGGTGGATGTAAACTGGTTTAGCAATTATAGAAAACAAGGTATGTTCTCAACCTGAAGTCCCACTACTGAGTGTGTAGCCAAAGGAAGCAGGAGTTGTATGTTACAAAGACATATGCCTTTGCATGAACTCACCTAGATGTCCATCGATAGATGAATAAGCAGAATAATGTGTACCATATTCACAACAGAACAACATTGAAACTATAGATTCTTAACCTTCCCAATGCTGTGACCCTTTAATACAGCTCCTCATGTTGTGGTGACCCCTCTAACCATAAAATTATTTTCATTGCTATTGGTATGAATCATAACGTAAATATCTGGTATGCAAGGGTACGCAACTCCAGAGGTGGAGAACCACTGGTTTAAACAATGAAATCTGTCACTGTCAGCAGTGTGGAATTGTAGAGTGCCCTGAATAAGCCAGGCACACAAAGACAAATGCTGCAAAATCTCACTTATTTGTACCAGCTGAAAAGCTGATCTCATAGAAACAAAAACAGAGTAGTGATTTCCAGAGCTGGGAAAGGGGAACGGAGATGGAGAAGATGGGCGGATGATTAGAGGTGCAGGTGGGTGGGAGATGGTTTCCAGTGTTCTAGAGCTCAGTAGAGTAACTATGACTGATGACAAACAGTGACTGTATATTTTGAAATAAGGATTATAGAGGATTTTGGATACTATCAGCATGAAGAAATAAATATAAATGCCTGAGATGTCATATATGCTAATTACTCTAATCTGGTCACATAGCACACACATACACACACACTCTCTCTCTCTCTTAAGTGTCACATTGTGCCTCAATAAGCACACATGACAATAAAAGTAAAAGCAAACCAATGTTAAGAAACCTAGGCTTCATTTTCATCTAGTCATCAAAGGAATGGAAATATTTTTATCTGTCAAAGGGAAGATTTTTCCATTGCCAAATTAGTCACCAATATATATTGACAAATACTGTGTTTCTAGAAAACAATTAGGCAATGTGTATGCACAAAGAGTCTTAAAAATAGTCATTCACTTGATTGCTTGGCATTTGTTCTAGAAAAATGAGAAAGCCAGACAGTGATTTGAAAAATTTAAACCAAGTAAAAGTCGGGGCATGGTAGGACATGTATGCAACTGTAGTGATACATTATTTATAATTTAATAAAGCCACTGAAGATCACAAAAGCAAAGCTAGCCACAGCCATAGAAGCTGGGTAGCGGGGGCACACACCTTTAATCCCAGGACTTAGGAGACGGAGGTAGATACATCTCTGTGAATTCAAGGCCACCCAGGACTACATGAGAGTGAATCAGTCTAAAGGAGAAAAAAGCTGACACCTTTAATTCAGCACCAGAGAGGTTATATAGAACAGGAGCAGGACATTCAGTATTCAGTATTGGGCACATTGAGGTCAGGGTCACCCCAGCCCTGGTAGAGGTGAGAGCTCTCTGGTAGCTTGACTGCTTTGCTTCTCTGATCTTCAGCTTGAACCCCAATATCTGTCTCTAGGTTTTTTTTTATTATTTGTGCTACATGTAACCCCATCACTAGGGAGGCAGAGACAGGAGGGTCCCTGGGGCTTCCTGGGCAGCTAGTCTAGCCAAATTGATGAGCTCCAGATTTAATGAGAGAATCTGTGTCAAAAAATAAGATGGGAAGCAACTGAGGAAGATAGCCAACATCAACCTCTAGCTTCTGCATACATTTGCATACATGTAAATATGTGCCCCCCACCAAATGCAACACTTGTGCACATATATAAACTGACTAAATATACAAAAATATTATAAATAACTTATGAGCAACAAGTTCAACAAGTTATATAAAATTTATTTAAAATAAGCAAACTCAGTAGGGAAATGTCCAGAGATCTACAAGGATGACCCCAACTAAAAATCTAAATAATAGTGGAGAGGCTATCTTCAATGCCCTTCCCCTATAATGAGATTGATGACCAAGCCTCAGACTGTAGCTTCTCCTCAGTGTGGCTGGAGACTGAATGCCTCTCTGAGACCTTGCTTCTGTCTTATACACTTCCCCAATGTTGGGATTAAAGGTGTGAACTATAATTCTCTTTTAAGCTGATTCACTCTTGTGGAGATATGGGTGGCCTTGGACTCACAGAGATCCATCTATCTTTTAATCATGAGTCCTAGGATTAAAGATGTGGACCACCACCTCCTAGCTCCTGGCTGCTGGGATTAAAGGTATGTGCCTGGCTTTTATGGCTTATGGCTGGCTTTGCTTTTCTGAGTCCTCAGGAAGGCTTTAATAAATCATAAATATTATATCACTACAACTTTCCGCCTCATTCTATGATGTCAGCTTCATTCTGACATAATAAGAAAATTGTATACTTATTTCTCAGCTTATACACAGAAGAGCTGTATATGTGCAAGGTACCTGCAGAGACCAAAAGATATTCTTGGATTCCCTGAAACTGAAGGTACAGGTGATTGTGAACCATCATGTGGGTCTTGAAATAAACACAGGTCCCTTGTAAGAATAGCAAGTGCTCTTTAACCACAGATCTCTCCAGTCTCATGCAGCAACTCTAACATGGTTTTAGCAAAGTAAATCCTACAACACGTAGAAATGATAATGCACCACCATTGAGGAGGGTTTATCCATGAACTGCTCAGTTGATTTAATATTTGAAAAATGAGCTTAATTTACTAGAATAACAGACTGGAAAACAAAACTACAGTATCACTCCCTCAGTGCCAAGCAATTATTTGAGAAGTCCCAGCATCTATCTATCCATGGTGACAATGGCCAGAAAACTAGGACTGGATGGGCTCATCACCAAAAAGTAAACATGAAATACTACATCAACAGATACATCCCCCTATGATTAGAACAAGGACAGGCTTTTTGGATCTTTTCTATACGGTATTGTTCTGAAGGTGCTAGAGCTGACAGACAAGTCAAAGACACAGACAGCTGTGAAATGAGAGGGATATTTTTTATTCACCAAGAAACACAATTGTCTATGAAAACACATCCATCAGAATATAGAAAACAATTAAGAGCTTATAAATAAACTCAGATAACAGGCAGGATAATGCAACAGTCACAGAATTTGGCTGTGGACAATGAGAAGGTAGACTAGGGGCAGGACATACAGCTCGATGGTCGATTGCTCGTCTCATATGTCCAAGACCCTGAGTTCCATCCCCAGCACTGCAAAAAGTAAAAGTAAAGTAAGATAATTTGCAATGCTATCAAAATATAAGATACTTGGGATAAATTCTCAAAAGGCATGCAAGACCTATACATTGAAAAATTGTACACCATAACCAAACTGAGAGAAATTCAAGATGATCTGAATGTGTGGAGAGCAGAATCATGTCCCTAGATCAGATTTACTATTTTTGTTATGACTTTTATTCTTTGAAACCAATCTGTAGGTTCAGTGAAATCCTAATTAAAATTCCAGCTACACACACACACACACACACACACACACACACACACACACACACAATTTTTGTAGCAATTGACAGTTCTACAGTCTCGCTGTGCCTGGTTTCAAGACTTACAATGAGCTGCAGAAAGCACACATTTACACTTTGTGGAAAGACATTTAGATTTCCTTTGGTGATGAACAATGATCTGGGAAGTGTAAGCCAAATAAACTGTTCCCTCCCTAACTTTTTGGTCATAGTATTTCATCATGGCAATAGAAACCCTAATTAAGACAAGTTGGTACCAGGAGTGGGGTATTTCTGTTGACAGATCTGATCGTGTTGTTTTGGGGAGGATTTTGGAAGGACTTGGAACTCTGAGCTACAAAAGCCACTGAGTGTTGAGAGCTCTATGAGTTGTTGGATGGGAGCTTAGAAGATGAGAAAGTTGCAATGCAGACAATGAAGACCTGGTGTGTGAGGTTTCAGAGGGAAGCAAGGAGTCCATCAGCAAGCATTTTCACACACTGAGTCATCTTGCAGGGTTCCATGAGAAGACATCATCAGAGGAACGTGCCCTTAGTAGACCTCCATATCTCTCACTATGTTCCTCTCACCTCTACCATCCAGAGAAACATGAACCTTAGGAAATGTGCAACATCCAGAATAGTGGAACACGCCACTCTCAAATATGATGTTTTGGTACAAGGTTTAGTGGGAACTGAAGGTCCTTGAAGAGAAGATATGAGAAAAGTTGCCTGACTCAAGGTGACACACACAAGATGAACACTGGGGATACACCTCAAGACCCATAGTGGATGCGGGGACTCTGTCTAGTAACAGACTGTTTTGTGCCGACACCTCCTTTGAATCACCATGCTTGCTTGCACTTTGGGACTATTAAATAATATAAGGGTTATTTGAACATATATGGCAATAGAGTCCCTCTGATAACCAAGAGGGAAAGACACTAAGTGCATATGTAGGTAACATTATAGAGTAGATACACAACACAGCATTCATGTTCCCAGTGTTCTCTCTCTCTCCCTCCCTCTCTCTCTTTCTCTCTCCACACATACACTAGAACACAGCACATGTGTTTTCAGTGGTATGGGGTGAATGGCGTGAGATGCCATCATGCTACTCAGAATGTTGTGCAACTGAAAATTGATGAATTTTTCTAGACTGTTCCATGTAGTATTTTTGGACTTAATTGTCAGAAACTGAAATCCCAGGGAGTAAAACCATAGATAAAGAGAGAGTATTATAAACTTGTGTGTTTCCCTTTCCTCTCTCTACTAGGAAGGGCAGAAGTTATTCAAGGGAGACAACTTCAGAGTCATGTGAACCCAGAGACAGCACAAGGATGCATGGAATAAGCCTTGCCAACACCCTGTACCCTCTCCCATGTCTCCCAAGTATTTTCTGTCCCACAGTTTGGCACCATGGAAACTTAAAGTCCTTTTCCTTTGCCCTCCCCCACCCAGGATCTGACCATCCCTCTGGGTCACTCTGCAATGCCTCCATACATAAGCATGATGCTTATATTAAGTGTATTTTTCCTGTGACTTTTCCTTTCAATCAGGGTAATTTACAGGGCCAGCTGGAGGAATGAGGGAAAGAGGTACTTCCTCCTCCTCCCAGTCAAGGTAATTCAATTGGGATTGGAAAACATTTTTGATAAATAACATTTAAAAAATTGGACACTCAGCTGGCTGGTGGTGGTGCATGCTTTTAACTCCAGCTCTGGGGAGGCAGAGGCAGGTGGATATCTGTGTTTGAGGCCAGCCTGGTCTACAGAGTGAGTTCCAGGGTAGTCAGGGTTACACAGAGAAACCCTGTCTCAAAAACGGAAAGCAGAAAACAAAAGATTGGGCAGCCATGTTGTGCTTGCAAGGACGTAAATGAATCCCAAGATGACTAAGTTTGGTGAATGGAGCCAGTCCACAAAGCACAAATATGCAGTCTAACCACACATTATTCTAGAAAATGCAAATGATTCATGGTGATCCAGAGCAAGTGGGTGTGATTGTGATGGGGGAAGGACTGATTGGCAAAGCTCATAAGGACACCTGGGAGAGGGTGGTGGCGCCCATTATTTAAATTGCTTAGGAATGAATTCGTGGGTGCACCCAGATGCTTGTATTCACATATGTGTGGCTCATTGTGTGTCAAGTGTATCCTGGTAAAGCTGCATGGGCACCATGGGGGATTACCACCCTCTGATCACACTGCTGAGCCCTGAAGGGTGCCACTTCTGTGCATGTGTTGATGGTAGTGAAAGGGCTCCTGGGACTGTGGTCAATTTTGAGTCACTTCCTGGGGAAGAGGCAGGGACTGGTAGGGAAGGGTTGAGTGGGCTGCTAGCAGAACCTGGCTCTCCTGACTTTACAATGGGGAGCTAAGATGCTCAGAGGCCCCCTGTCTCTGGGGACAGGGTACTGAGTACTAAAGTGATGCCTTGTTCATTGCAGATGAGGAGCTTAAGTAGGTCAGGTTAGAAATGACCTGGCCTATTCTTTCTCTAGAATGAGCAGTGATGGCCATGTGACAAAGCAAGGTCAAGCCCCTCCGGCACACAGTTATATCAGTCAGGGTTCTCTAGAGGAACAGAACTTATAGAATGTATGTTTATGTATATGTACACACACACACGCACACACACACACAGGCACTCACACGCGCACACACACGCGCGCACACGCATGCATACATGCAACCACACACGTGTGCACGCACACATGCACACATACAACACACATGCACACACATGCACACATACAACACACATGCACACACACAAACTTGTACACATGCACACACACATGCATGCACACACGCACACACACCACACAGGCTTGCACACACATAGGAAGGGTTACTAGAATGGTTTACAGGCTGTGTTCCAGCTAGTTCAGCAATGGCTGCCTGCCAACAGAAGGTCCAAAACTCTAGCAGTTGTTCAGTACACAAAAGTGAATGTTTCTGCTGGTCTTCCATATCTGCCAGGACCCTGAAGTAGTAGGCTCTGATGCCAGTGAGAGTGAGGGCAAACAGGCAAAGGGAGAAGTACCCTTCTTCCGGTCCCTTCACACAGGCTGCTGGCAGACGGTGAGGTCCTGATCACAGTGGACATCCCCCACTCAAAGATCCAGATTAGAAGTGGGTCTTCCCACTTCTAATGATTTAACTAAGAAAAGAAATCCCTCACGGTGTGCCCAGACATTTGGGTTTAGTTAATTCCAGATGTCGTCAAGCTGACAACCAAGAATTGCCATCACAATGCTCTTTTTAAATTGCTGTGTTTCACTTCCTCACTCTCCTGTGGGGTATCAGAGCTTGGCCCAAAGTGGCCACAGGATCATAAAGATACCCACCACCCTCAGGAGAAGGGGACTTTGATTTATCTCTCAGATCAGAACCCAAAACCCACAGAAGCCGCTGGTGCTTTGTGCTTGGACCTCACCCCGATGCGATATGATGTTAGCCAAAGGAATCCTATGGGGTCCCCAAGGAAATGACCTCAGGGCTGGTGAGACAGATGGAGACTAACGAATCACACACACACACACACACACACACGTGTGCTCACACTCACACACACGTACCCACATGAACTCTCTCTCTGCACATACACTAGAACACAGAAACCAGGTTTGCATTGGGTTCTCTCTCTCTATCCCTCCTTCCTTCCCTCCATCTCTCTCCACACATACACTACTAGAACACAGCATGTTCCCAGTGGGCTCTCTCTCTCTCTCTCTCCACACATTCAGTCGGATGGGGTGAATGGTTTGAGATTCCATCGTGGTACTCAGGCTGTCCTGCAATTAAAATCTTATGGATTATTTCTAGAACTTTCCATGTTCTAGAACTTGGGGTAAGGGATTGGCTTGTTTACACCTTCTGGAAACTTAAACTCCACAGAAGCCACTGGCATAGTTTCCCCAGCTCTCATCCAAACAACTTGCTTTCAGACCTGCTGTGTGTGTGTGTGTGTGGGGGGGAAACAAAGAGAGAGAGGGAGAGGCAGAGAGAGAGAAGGGGGTAAGAGAGAGAGAGATTCATTAGCCTCAGGTCATGCAGAGGTGCAGCAGGCTCTCCTGGGGGGCCCTGGGGCATTTCCAGGGGGTGATTTTTAAAGTGAAGTGGGTTCAGCTTATTTTCACCAGGACCAGGTGTGCCGCTCTGCCGCAAGGGGTCTGCCATTGACAGAAGAGGACTCTTGCCCTCCACCCTTCCGTCTACGGCAATAACTCACAGCCACGTTCCAAGGACTTGAGGAATTGCTTTTTAGTGTGTTGTGTTCAAGCTCATTGTTCCTTACGGGCCATCGAGGACCCTAGTGCCCTGCCTTATTGTTTCCTGCTTATATTCACAAATGCCCCAAAGTCAGGGCTTGAGCCCACCCTCCCATCTTATGGGGTAACATCGCTGGTCACCTGAGGACGGTTTCTGTGTCCATGAAGTGCTCCCACCTGCAAGGCCCTAACTGCAGGCTGCATACCTGCCAATCCCAAGGGATCTTGGGCATTTCCCCTTCCTCCCAGAGCCCACAGGAAGCTAGTCCTCTCATACTATGTAAATGAGCATCAGAGAATGGGGATCAGATCTCGTCTTGATATCACTTAATGTCCTCAATGGCACCACTCCAGAACGTAATGACATGTGGCTCCTTGTCATGTCTTCATGCCCTGACTCTTTCCTATTTCCAGTCCTCAGCAGGAAACATCCCTGAGCACAGGCAGGGTATGGAGCATGTGCAGACTGTGGTTCAGCTCTTACCCAACAGTCCGGGACTTTTGCCCAGCACGCACATTGTACACAACTGTCAGCCGGGCGTTGGTGGCCCACGCCTTTAATCCCAGCACTCGGGAGGCAGAGGCAGATGGATCTCTGTGAGTTTGAGGCCAGCCTGGTCTACAGAGCAAGTTCCAGGAGAGGCTCCAAAACAATACAGAGAAACTCTGTCTCGAAAAATGAAAAGACAACAACAACAAAACAAACAAACAAATACTCCCCCTACCCCCTGAAAAAAAAACCCCAACTGTCTGTGGCATCTCTGGTCAGTCATTTCTGAGTTCCCACATTAGCTCAGAGGACGAAGTTTAGCTCCCTTCCTCTGGACATCTGTGCTACGGCATTTTTATGTGCAATCTGGTTCCCCTTGGTAAATAAGGAGGAAGGGGATTTGAAAGTCAGACACATTTTGCTGACACATCACTAAATGCTGTAAGTGCATTACTGTGCCAACCATATGAAGTCACACACGCATGCACACACACACACACACACACACACACACAGAATTCGAAAGGTTACAATCAATTCCATTGGAAATTCAAAATTGTCATGTAGGCTTTATATATGCAGAGGAAGACTGGTGAATGGAACTTTCTTTTTTTTTTTTTTTTTTTTTTTTTTTTTTTTTTTTTTTCAAGACAGGGTTTCTTTGGAGCCTGTTCTGGAACTAGCTCTGTATACCAGGCTGGCCTCGAACTCACAGAGATCCACCTGCCTCTGCCTTCTGAGTGTTGGGATTAAAGGCATGTGCCCAACTTATATATGTAGAGGAAGACTGGGTGAATGGAAAAAAAGATTTCTTAATGGTGATTGCTCTTGAGATGTAGTGTTTGCACTGGGGCCTAACACTTGATATGTGTTTAAATTGTTTAGTTACTTTAAAAAAGATTTAAAAATTACACTTATTTACTTATCTATTGGGAGGTGTGTGTGTGTGGAGAAGGAACATTCTACTGAGGGCTGTATGGACATTAGAAGACAACTTACAGGAGTCGTGTTTCTCCTTCTACCATATGAGAGATAGAACTCAGGTCATCAGGCTTGGCAGCAAGTGCCTTTACTGCCTGAGCCATCTCGCTGGTCCTACTTAGTTATTTTTACAGCAAGTACCTCCTGTCACTTTTGTAAACACATAACAGTAATAATAATAATAATAATAGTAATACTAATAAATAATAATAAGCTATCTCCATCCTGGAAAAGGCAGCATGGGATAAAAAGCTGAATAGAAGGTCAAATCAATTGTTTCAAATGGCAAGTTCTTGACTCTGCATTTGATACCCCGCTGTGGTGCAGGGAAGTCACCCCCAGCAGCTCAGGGAGAGATGCTTTCTGTCAGCTATTAATAATCAGCACTGAATGTCGCCCACTCTGTCACTGCCGTTGCTCAGAGGCAGAACCGACTGTTTGCCCTGGGAACTGAGCCACTTGTCAGGCTAACGGTGAAACCTACCTCTAATTATCCGAAGCTACAGGCTTTTGAAATGCACAGTCGTGTGTGTAAGCGGCTCATTACCACTGCGCCAAACCACAGAGCAGGAAAATGAATTCTGACGCTTGCGATTGCGATAAACACACAGCTGGGAGTCAATTATACTGTTCACATTTTTACAACTCATTTATTTCCTACATCCTTCGGAACAACTTCAGAACTGGTGGGCTTTGTTCATTGGTTCCCAATATGTCGTTTAAAAAACGAGAACAGGAATATTGGCCATGAGGCAGAACACTGTTAAAAAGGAAGAAAGAAAAAGCTGCAATGTTCAGAGTGGACCTTGCTATCATATGGGTAAGGAGTCAGGGCCCAAAGGGTAGAAGAAAGAGAATCAGGGGCCATCCAGGCAAGGGGAGGGAGCATGTGGCTGGGGATGTGCTCTTGACATCTGAGCACAAATACACAAAGAAGAAATATGAACTTGAAGATTCCCAAGCCACTCGGGATCTGTAGGGCACTCTTTCTAGACACTGTCCCCACTGCCTGTGATATAGTAGGTGACCCTCTCTTTTCTCTTCCATTATTCAACTTTGACAGAGACGCATACACAAAGGGGCTAGCAAAAGTCACCTGTTGGGACTTAGTGGTGGACTGTCAAGGTCCCAAATCCAAGACCAGCACAGGGCTTGAGAGGTGGCTTGGTAAGTGCTCCCTGTGCCATCGCAAATGCTCCCTGTGCCATCGCAAGGACCAGAGTTTGGTCCCCAGAACCTATGCTATCATTTGCTTGTAACCTCAACTCTGAGAAAGCCTCAGGCAGTGGATCCCTGGGGCTCACTGACCAGCCAGCCAGACCTACTTGATGACTGCTTGATGACTGCCACCCAAAGTTGTCCTCTGGCGTCCCCATATGCATGCACACACATATACACAAGGCTCACTGGGGTGTACATCTAAATCAAATTGTTTGTACACAATAGCCATACCTGCCTGTCCCTGTTTACTGAGCACTGTACGCAGCAGCCATCTACTAGCTTAGGTATACAGCCACAGGGGAATGGACAAGGAAAATACGGTGTAGAGGTTTGGAGGAGTTTTATTCAGTGATAGAGAAAAGCAAACTGTTGTCATCTGCAGAAACATGGCTGGAACGGGAGATTGTCATGGGAAATAAGACAGACTCAGAGAGACAAAATTCACATTTCTTCCTTCATATGGAGAATCCAGAGGATTACAAAAATGATGAAAATAGAAAGGGAAGTATCGAGAAAGAAGAACAGGAGTAGCATGGAGGAGAGGAAGGCAGCGAGACTGGGTAATGAGAGAGGAAAATATGCCAAAGTACATTCTATGCCTGCTTGAGAACATCATGGTAAGCCCATGACCTTTATAGTTAATGTGCCAACAAAAAGAGAGAAAAGTAGGGAGACTATGGATAGAAATGTAAGGAGTTGACCTGTGTCTCCCATTGTCTTGGGCTTCTGCTATGCCATCTCAGAGGGTCCCATCCCAAGAGCGTCTCTCCTTTCATGGCCTTAGGGTCTATCTGGAGAGACCCTTCAAGCCTGCATATGCCCAGATACCCTACTTATCTCAGTAGCCTTCGATCAATGGCCCTGTTGAAGGGACTGGTAGGGTAGCAGGCCTGTGAAATACACCAGGAGCCCCCTGCCTGTTGACCTTATTCTGCAGCAAAGTGGGCTGAAGCAGAGCAGAGGCATGGAATGCACGTGTAAGGGGACTCACTTCCTGCAGGGCCGTCCCTCCCCGGCCTCCATCTGCCTGTCTATATCTTGGCCACTTTGCAGGACCCTTAGACTAACCTCACCCTTGGGTGACAGACATCCATTTGTGGGTAACATCTGAAGGTCTCGCCACCACATAGTTGCCTGGCCTTGACATTTTAGACGAGGAATGTGTGTCTCGGTCATGGCATATGAGGATAAAGCTGGCCTGGGACATGCTCTGGGGACTCCCAGCACCTATGGAGTGGGTTCCTTTACCGAGTGGTGAAAACTGGTGTACATTCTTGCACATTTTGTTCCTATTCCAGTTATCATGGGGGTGGAGAGGTAGTGGGGGAATGCTCCTGACACATTTCTCCTTCTCCCCCCCCACTCGTGTGTGTGTGTGTGTGTGTGTGTGTGTGCGCGCGTGCACGCGCGCACGCGTGCATATGTGCAGATTCACATTAGGTGTCTTCTTCGATTACTCTTGACTTTAACTTTTGAGATAGGTTCTCTCACTGAAGCAGGAACTCACAGATTCTGCAGATTGGCCGGCCAGTGAGCCACCTGTCTCCCCAGACTCCCTATCACGCGAGATTCGGGTACTTCCTACCACAACTACCTTTTTAGAGGGATACTGGGGATCCAGACTCAGGCCTTTGCAGCAAGTACTTTATTGACTGTGACATATCATCTTGATAGCCCCTCTGAAGATTCCTTTAATGCTGTGTAAAGAAGGGAAGGCCCCTGTTCTCAGTCAGGCGTCTGAACTTAGACACAGAGCCAGGGAAGCTGGTCAGCTTGGCCTAAAGCGAAACAGTGTTGAATGCCTTCTCCACCCCCTGACTTTCTCCACATAGAAGCACTTCCCTCCAGAGTGACACCAGGCTATGACAAGCTATATTCTCTGTACCATATATTTATGGGTCCATGGAAATCACCAGCCATATGGGAGGAAGGCACAATGTTCTCAAGATCTGACAGCAGGGTGCAATCATCAAATAGAAAACAATGGATGCCCCACGTCTTTGTGCTGGGAAAATCTGAAAAGCCATTTATGTAGCATCTTTCCTAGGCTCTGCAACCGGTTGAGGCAGGAGTGAGCCTCAGTGGGTAACTCCTTTCCTTTGGCTTCCAGGGAGATGAATACTGACCTCAGCTATGGGAGTGCCCATTGTCCAAGGAGATGCTTTTTCTTTGCCAAGAGGTCACCAGTGAAGAGAGAAGTGTTTGTTTATTTGGCTGGTTGGTTGGTTTTTTGTTCATAAAACCCACTTTATCCCCATCTTTGTTTCCCCCTTGGATGAGTCCCAGTTGTAGGATTAACATAGAGTTGCATGCTTTTCTTAGAAGACCCCAGACAGTATCGTGGAGTCCCCCCCCCCCAAGTGAGCCACTGGGTACATTCCTCTGTCATTTACCAACATGCCACATACGGTTTCTATCGATGACTTTGTGAGGAAGTTTGGGGTCATGGGTGCAGCTTGGCGGTAGACTTCTTGCCTGGGATGCATAAAGCCTTGGGTTTGATCCTCAGACCATGAAACTAAAATAAATACAAGTTGAGGCATCTCAGCAAGACTCACAATGGTAAGGCTTCCAAGCCATCACAGCCATGGTTACAGACCATCTCCCCCCTCCCCCAGCAGTGCCCCTTACCCCGTTCAGGGGGATAGCTCCATCTTGTGTTCTTCTCTGAAGTGTCTACTTTTTATGATTCTTTTTGCAGCGGTGGGGATGGAACCTAGGGCCTTTCACATGATAGGCAGGAGTTCTAATGGCAAGCCACCCCTCAGCCCTTTATGTTTGATTTTAATTTGGTTTTCTACAAAGCCAGGGATTGAATCCAGGGCTTTACATGTGCTGGGCAAGAGCTCCTTATTGCCCCTTACCACATCGTCCCATGACTTCTTTTTAGCCAAGATTGGGCTAGGCAGTTTGGGCTAGCTTTGAACTCCCAACCCCTTGCCTGCATGTCTAGAGTACTAGAATTACAGACAGTTTCTACAGCTCCTCTTTTGTTCCTAGTAGCACTTGCTGATAACATTTAATACATGCCATTCACTTTAACACGTTTGTTGTAGTATGGAGCAAGGAGAAAATGAGCAGCCCGAACGACGCCATCCTGCCTTGAGAGTCAACGCATCTCTCTATGGCTCACTTCCCCATTCCTAAGGTGGGAGACAGAGGACAATAGGCTAGCATGGGCGTCAGCTGAGAGCGGGAGCCAAGCCCACGGCTTGGGGTGGAACCAAATGATGCCAGCTGCTCTCAGGTGTACTCCTTTGGCATATTTCCTTTCAGTCTGCAAGTGTCACACACATCATGTCATCAGCGCTGGCTCTGTAGAGTTTAGTCTTTCTTAAAATTCCCGCTGATGTCCATTTTCAGCTGGGTTCTGACAAGTCTTCTAAGGCTACGTCCCGTATGGAAAGAAGAAAAAAAAAATGGGCTGACGAAAGCTTAGGAGAGTTAAAAATCATGATCTCTAAGACAAGAAAGCGATGCTTGTGTCTACTGCCTGGACAGGAAATTGCAGGTGTTTTTCCACGGGCAATAACGAGCTTTCTCAAAACATGCCATTCTTCCCCGGTCTCCCATTTTATCAAAGGCAGAAGCTTAACCAGACGGCCGGCTGAGGTGAGGAGGTCAGCCTGCAACCACAGGAAAGAAAGCACAGTGCTGTGGCCTCATAGAGTTTTACACTGGCACCTCAGCTTCATTAGTGAGCGCTGCTCATCAGCCAAAACCATCAGCCCAGCTGTGCATACCACTATCCCGCATGGGTCAGTTCCCTCTTTAGTGTGTGCATCCATGCACACGTGTGGGTGCATGTTTGTGTGTGTTGCAGAGGGTTCTCCTCCAAGCAGAACAGCTATCTTCATTGTTGGAGCAGCTGGGACCACTTGCATGAGCCCCCAAGATCAGGCTTGTTAGCCATTGATATTCCTTCATAGAAAGAGGAGGTGGGGAAGGTCACTGAACCCTCCCTCCTAACCTCCCAGTCACTTATATGCTTCTATGTTAACTGTACCTGCCCTTGTGCTGGAAGAAGACAGTGTATACAGACAGTGGTAGGTGGAATGGGGAGGCAGCCAGTCTATGCAGCTATGAGGAAGTGGCTGGTTATCACTGGCCACTTCTCTGGTGGTGTGGGTGCTTTGGGGTCACCCATGCTTCTATAGGTGACCCCTTCCTTGCCTGTGTAAGTGAGCCCCGAAACTTACTGATTTCACAAGTTTGACCTTGTTGGACAGCATTTGGTTTGTCACTGGGGCCCCAGTAGTAGATGCTTGTTTGTGTCTCCCTAGGAAAAGAATTCTCATAACAACTGTGTGTGCACATGCGTGTAGAGCCCAGAGGTTGACTTAGGATGTCATTCTTCATTGGATGGGACCTTGTCAATTAGGCTAGACTGGATGGCCAGTGAGCTCCAGGGATCTGTCTGTCTCCACCCTTTCAGAACCAGAATTACAAGCCCGTGCAACTATGCCCATCTTCTGAAATGTGGATTCTGAGGGTTGAACTTGGATCCTCACACTTTGTGGCAAACACTTTAGCAATGGAGCTGTCCCCTCAGCCTCTCAGAGGTCTTCTTCAATAGCCCTGTCAAAAGCCATGGAAGGGACTGGGAGGCACTTGTCATTTCTGCCTCAGTGCCAGGTCTAAACTCCTGGGACCTATAGCAGACACGAGACTCTGGGAATACATGATGGAAGGAATTCAGTCTCCTGGGGCTGGCAACACACAGAGCTACACCGAGCTAGCTGCACAGCACACTGCCCAAAGCATCCCAGTGGGATTTTTAAGCCCAGCAAAGCCCCCAGAAGAGGGAGTGTGAAGGACGTGTGGAAATCAGGGGAGCCTGCAGAAGAGGAAGGCTTGAGCTGATTCTCAGAAAGAGCTAAGATTGTCCCCGGCAAAACGGAAACAGTTACCCGGTAGTTTGGAGTCCAACCTCAATAAACCTGGTTCAAATCCCAGCTCAATTACTCGCTAGTTCTTTGATTTGAGGCGAGTTCCTCGACAGATCTGTGCTGTTTTGTGGGGTTTAATTCACACACAAATAGTAGTCACTTATTTAAAGTTTACAAATCGATGGTTTTCAGGCTTCTCAGGGTTGTGCAAGCCATTGCCATAAGCGCCGCTGGCGGACACTTTTGTCACCGCTCAAATTAAGCTCATCCCAAGAGAGAATTGGGAAATCCAGGCAGAGTGGCACACACTTGTATGTGGAAGACAGCTGCAAGTTCAAGGCTAGTCTGGGGTACATAATGAGTCCTTGTTAAAAAGAGAAAAACAGACATGAAGCAGGGAGATAAATGTGATGGAAGTAAATGGGGCTGATGAGAGTAGGGACCGGGAAAGAGAAGGGGGTGAGAGGTTTAACCAGAACTAGGACAGGACTCATGGAAACCTACTGCTTTGTGAGCTGATGTTAGAAGGGGGTTTGAATGGAGGCACCCTACTGAGTGTGAGACTAATGCTGATTCTAGAAGTCATGGATGATTTAACAAAAATCCCAGTATCAAGAGTGGGATACCTCTCTAGGAACTGTTTGTCAAGGAGGCCTGTTGTGGAACATTATTTGAAAACGTGTTACATTTGTTTATGCTGTGGAACATTTGTTTTAATGAGGCAAAGGTGAGTTATATTCTTTTATGCTGCATTTGCTTAACTCTCTGAAGCTGTGTTACCATGTCTGTCCAGAACACCTGATGGCCTAATGAAGAGCTGAATGGTCAATAGCGAGGCAGGAGTAAGGATAGGCGGGGCTGGCAGGCAGGGAGACTACGTAGGAGGAGAAATCTGGGAAGAGAGGATCTAGGAACAGGAAAAGAAGAGAGAGGACTCCAGCCACCCAGCTACATAGCCAGCCACAGAGTAAGAAGTAAGGAAATAGAAAAAGGTAAAAGCCCAGAGGCAAAAGGGAGAAGGAATAATTTAAGAAAAGCTGATTAGAAGCAAGCCAAGCAAAGGCCAGACACTTATAAGTAATACTAAGACTCCATGTGACCCCTCCAAAAGAATAAAGAATAAAACAACCAACGACAGAGGCCTCTTAGGCCCTTTAAACAACACAGCTTCCCACCCCTGCTCTTGGCCGCCCAGTGGAACTCCGTGCTAAGAGCCTCCTGCTGCAGACACACCCTGTGCTTCGGATGCTGGACACAGAGACCTTGAACCAGAACTGGGCTGAAAGCTTCCTCCCTGCTGGCTAGCTTTCACAGTGCGGGCAGGTGCTGGGCAGGCTGCTGGGAGGGAAAATGCGATGGGCAGTCTTAGGCAGCTGTGGAACCAGTGTGCTACACAACTGAACTGCGGGCAAAATGTCCCCAGAGGGATGACCGCTCTGGGGATAGCGTTCCTTTCTGATAGGATGCGAGGCCCCCTCCACAGGAACAAATCCTTGCCCGGTACTATGCACCTGGTCAAAACCCATAGCTGGGAAGGTAACCGGCCCTGGAAGGTAACCTAAACCTGCTGGTTTGCTAAACGAACAAGTTGCACTTGTCAAACGTTCTTCTAAATATTTATGTTCATGCCCATAGGTTAGCACAGTGGCTGAGAAGCATAGCTGTGCAATGGATGTGGTTACTGAAGAGGCTTGGCTGATCAAAATGCTAAGAATGAGTGACTGCCGAGCGCTTAGCTCTAACCAGGAGATCTAATTACCCTCTCCCAGGCTCAGGGAACACTGTGCAAGAGGGAGTGGGAAGAACGTAAGTGCCAGAGGATGGAGAGGAGAGCTGTGCAATGTTGTCTTTGGATGTGCCAGGGCCATTGTGCACACGAACTCACTGCACACATGAACTAGCTGTGTTAACCTGCACAAGATTGGACCAGTGACCATGCCAGGTGGGAGAGAGGGCCTCATGACTCCCCCATCCCTCCCTAGGAGCTCCTGGCAGCTAACGGTTGCTAGGGGAGACAGTGATACTTTCTGCAACACCCTAGTCTCTGATGACTTGCCCATATTCCAACCCAAGCTCACACAAGTAGCACACCATGGGTCCATGCACAAGGGTATGAAAATGGGGAGGAGACCAGTTGAGCAGAATAAGGAGCCTGGGGCAGGGTTTGGGAGTGGAAGACAAGGAGCGAACATGGTCAAAATATATTATAAATATAAACTTGTCAAAATAAATTCATTCATAAAAACGAAAAGATAATCCACAAAAAACCCTACCAATATAGGCACATGCACTCGTGCATGCACACATACAGACATGCACACACACACAGACACACACACAGACACACACACACAGAGGCAGCTATGATGGGATGAATATGATCAAACGGCGTCCCATATCTGTATGAAAAGTCATCACAAAACCCACTACTTTATACAATTAATGTATGCTAAAACAGAAAGAAACTTCATTCACCCTGAGGAGACACCCACTGAGAGCTTTAGCATGTGCTTGGCACTTGACATGTTAGGCAAAAGTCAATGTCCTCATGGGTTAAGCCAGAGTCATGCAAAGTGACAGAGGAAGAAACTGAGGTCCAGGAGGGACCAAGCCACTTGTACCAGTTCTTATACTGGGGTTTGGCTCCTGGGATTGGGATTCAGACTCAATTCCCCCACTCCAGATCCTTTCTGAGCGCCCCGTTTTGACCCTTCGAGGGCGGAGTAAGTGCACACTCGCCTGCAAAGAAATCTGTCTCTTATCGGAGAGTCCTCACGTCCTTCTGGAATGTGATTAATCAAACCATGTGCATCTGATCTACCACCACAGACCGAATTCCAATGACACCTCCCCCAAGTCGCCATCATTTCAGGGTGAGGTGATTTTCAAGTGAACATCAGCATCACAAGGCGCAGAATCACAGCATCAGGACCAGGCATGTGATAGGTGCCAGGTACGAACTGACAAAAAGGACTGTGGGTGGCTTCGGCTGTCAGGATCTGATTTCATTTTTCTATGACTGCTTGAAATGAACCTCATGATGAAGCCATCTGCTTTCCCCAATGCTGGCAAGGGACATTCCGTAAAAGTTCTATGGCTTGCTCATTGTTTATTTTCCTTGGGAAAACCTGTCAGAGCCAAGTCTTTCATGTGCGAAGGAAATATACCTAAATATGTAACATGCTCAATTTCTTTAAATAAAGTATGAGACACCCCTGTGTCTGTGCAGGAACCTGTTCTTTCCACCTCGGCCGTGGTAATAGCAGGGTCTGGCTAATGTGTGGCTCTGTGAATCCTGTAGTTCTATATGAGAAAATAAAATGTCAGTTACAGTGACAACTGGGTGTCATCATTACTATTATTAGTGTGTATGTATGTGTGCATGTGTGCAAGTGTATGTGTGTGCATACACACATGTGTGTGCGTGCGTGTGTGTGTGTGTGTGTGTGTGTGTGTGTTTAAGCCTGAGGTCAACATCACGTGTCTACCTGTCTTCCTCAGTCTCTGCCTTAGTTTTTGGGACAGTGTCTCTCCTGAACGTGGCACTTACTGATGTGGTAAGCTGTCTGGTCACTGAGCTCCAGGGATCTGCCTGTCTCCCCCTCCCCAGTGCTGGGATTACAGATGTGAGCCACCATACCTGACAATTATGATAATGCTGGGACTGAAGCAGGTCCTTATGCTTACACAAGAAGCCTTTTTCCGGGCCATCTCCTCAGACCTGTTCATCATCTTATACGGAACAGTACATTCCTATACCCCAGCTAGTCCGCTCATAGGTATTTGTTCTGGAACCATGCTTCCCAAAAGGCCCTGCTTCTGTAGCATCACATTCCATTGCCTGAACTAGAAATGCAAAATCAGTGACCTCACCCCATGACTAAAAGCCACTACACTAGAGAACACTTAAATGTGTGCACCAAGGAGACACTCTCTAAGAATGCACACTGTAGTGAAAATCATGGAAAAACCCAATGTTCTGAATTAAGAAAAATCCAGTAAACTGTGAAACATCCAATGATAATGCATGACGTAGAAGCAGAGATAAATGAGCACAGCATGGTTTGAACATGCTGTAAAGGAAACTTAGAAACACAATGCCAAGGCTACAAGAAACTGGCCACTGACTAAGTTCAGTAAGATGTTTTTGTGAACGTCAAAGCCCCAAATGAAACAATACATTACTTTATTTAGGTTGTACACATACGCAATGGAGGTGTCATTTGGGGGAAGCTGGGGAATAATACCACATGGGCTTCTCTCCCCGAGGGGGTGTGGGACAGACAGGAAAGAAGTACATGAGGGATGGTGATGACAACATCTACATCCTTGAGTCGGTAGTGGGTCTATGGGCATACATTTTGTGAGGAGCACTCATAACATATTTGCGAGTTCTATATCAAATAGCAAGTTTAAAAAGAGGAAAATGGGGATGTTTGGACCAAGTCAGGCAATATACTCTGCAAGTGATAGCATACCCTACGTGATTTTAAAGAGAATAGCTAGCCTAGTCCAGTGTACGGCCTCAAAGGCAGCGTGCTGAAGGGCCCTGAAACACGCAAAGGCTCCCTCGCTTCGCCTCCCCGTGGACCCCATCTCCAGAGCGGTACCTTTCGAGTGCTGCCAGCTCAGGTTCTGCTCCTTGTCTGAGTTATTCATTCACCAGACATTCAAGAGTTTGTGATGTGTGTCATGTTGTGAGCTTGCCCATGGTGACAGGGGACAGGATGAGAGACAGTGAGGAGCCAAGGTGAGCAGCTGGCCTAGGAGGTCAAGCTTGAATGTAGGTGTCTCAGACTCAGCCAGAAAGAAGCATGTAGGTGATTTAATGTTTAACGCTTTTTTTGTAAACCACAAATTGACTTCTCCTTGGGATGAGAAGTAAAATTGCTGTTTGGAAAATTGCAAAATCTTCCCCAGAATGGAAGAATCAATTTCCTTTGAAGAGAGGGTACTTAGCCACCTTGGTAAATACTTCAATATTTGTGCTGAGTCTGTTGTTAAAGATTAGGAGCCTGGATACTGTTTTCCCTGTAGGGACTTGAAGGATTTCTATGTAGAGATGATTTTGAAATGGAGAGCGATTCTACATGGCCATTTTTACCATGGGCTAGTGCTGGATTCCCACAGGTCTCTCTCTGTCAGGCCCTCAGTTTAGGCAGGTACCATCCACAACTCTGTTTTCTCCAATGCATTTTCCTTATTTTCTGAAAAGATCCCTGGTCACAGGCACACCTTTTAATCTTCAGCATCCCTTTAGACACTGGGTAACATTGATAGAACACGACCACGTGTGACGTGTGAAGCAGAGGAAGCCGTGCCCAAGTGGAGTGCAGTAAGAAAATGCTATCTATCTCTTCAGCTCTGTGAGAATCAAATGTCCTCTCCCCAAAAAGGACCTCTGTGGGTGCTGGCCCAGCTCCAAACACACAGAACTCCTTATGCTCCCTGGGAGATGCAGAAGGGCTCTTCCTTTTTCCACAGACATCTCTGGAAGAAACATGTGTAAGACCCTCATAGGTTCATGCTCATGCTCTTTCGGCTGGGGGGGGGAATGAACTTATTTGAGGCTATATTTAGAATGACAGGAAAATAAAGCTATAGCATGGGGAGGGCTCTGACAGTCTATCATCTTCCTTCTTTCTTCAGTATCTTCCATGAATATAGTACATTCCTTACCACTAATGACCCCATGTTGTCAGTTGTTACTGAATGCCACACTGTATTCGGGTTCTCTTTGCTTTCACCCAATGTCATCCCTCTCTCTGCACCAGGATTCCACTCTGGATGCATGTTACATATTACTTTTAACCGGGCAATCTATCATCTATGGGTCCCAGGGAATGGACGTTGGGTGGGGGAGGTTCGTTATTTGGCCTATCACACTAGCATAGAGTGCCTTGTATCCTAGGCACTCGGCAAAGACGGACTGCTCTGATGAAATCATAAAAACGCCTCCAAGCTTCGTGCACATGAACTGAGCTCTCTTATCTAGGTCTTAGCCTGTTCTTTTTGTTAGGGGTCAAATGGACCCAGCCATCTGTCTGCAGGCTGAAGCCCTAACCCCAAGAGGCTCAGAATGTGACTGTATTTGGGCACAGAGTGTTTAATAAAGTCATTAAGTTGCATAAGAAAGTGGCCATGTTAAAGCCGCAGAACGATTCAGCCCTGGTGATGATCCCATTCATTTCCAGTCTCCAGGCTATAGGTTTTCTAGCCAGCAAGCCCCAGGGAGCAACCTGTCTCACCTTCCTGATGCTGGGATTCTAAATGTGTTATAGTTACCTCAGGCTTTTAATTTTTTTTTTTAAACATGGGGGATCAAATTCAGATACTTCTGAGCTATCTCTCCAGGTTTCCACTCTGATTTTTATAATACATATTTTTATTTTACTTGTATGTATGTGTGTGCCTGAGTGAATTTATGTACACCACATGTACAGGAACCTGTGGTGATCAGAAGAGGCATCAGATCTCCCAGAACTGGAGTTTAGATAGCACATGGGTTCTGGGTACCAAACCTACATCCTCTGTGAGAACAAGGATTCTGAATTGCTGAGCCATCATTCCAGCTTCCCCCACCACACCATGGTTTTTACAAGTGACTGGTTTGTGACTTTTCCACATTTATTACAGCTTTGGGCAGTCGGTGAATATCTTGTTCCAAACAAAGCTTGACATTTCACACACGATCCTTTAAGAGATCAGTCGTGCTACAAAGCAATGTCAAATTACAGGTGAAAGCTTTTAAAACATTCATACACATGCCAGGCACAGAGGTGCACACCTGTGTTTCCAGCATTCAGGAAGCTAGGATGACTTGAGTTTGATGCTTGGATGCCAAGCCACTGAGGACTTCGTAGTGAGATCCTGTCTCATGTATATGTGTAAATCCATCCACATAAATTAGTTCTTCTGTCAGCACAGTGGTGTGTGTGATGTGTGCAGATCCATGTGTGTGTGAGTACATGTGTGCACACCCTAATATTCTGAGATTTCACTTCCACTGAAGAGAAAACGCTTAACCCAGAAATAGCTTTATTCAGAAGTACATTAGTCATAACTTCTGTGTGACAGTGGGAAATCAGTTCCAGTTTAAATGTTCCATATGGAGAGGAGCAAATAAAATATGTCGTGGACTGTGCAGAAGCCAATAGCTTGAAAGCTATTTGGATATGGTGCTTACATTAAAAAAGCACCCATATAGAAGTGAATGACAGTGAGTGAGCGAACGGGCTGAATGGGTTAGAAGTAAGTGAATGAGAGCCAGTGAGCAAGCAGGCGGAAAGGCTCCCAATGGCTTGTTAATGAAGCAAAGACTTGGACAGTGGGTCAGTGGACCAACCGCCCCCCCCCCATTCCTTTTGCTTCTCTGAGTTCCTGGCGTTGGTTCTGTAGTGAGCACATATTATAACGTGGGAAAATAAAATACAACTAGTGTAAAACAACCAATGACAAGCAGCAGAAGCAGCGCCGAGGGCCCATTTTGCTGAGGGATCCTGTTTTGCCTCCACAATACATCAAGTGATCAGATAGCATTTAACATGGCTGTGGCATAGTGACATCCGGCCCCTGGCTTTCCTGGTGTGGGTGTAAAGCATCCTTTGGAAGCTCAGTGTTTAAGGGCAGCAACGGGCAGAAGCTGCCACGTGTGGCTTCAACAACTTAGCTCCTTCCCCTTGGATAAAACATTCTCCTTAATTGATTTAACAGAAACGTGTCGGTGAAAGTCAATGTTTCCATAAGCCCACAGCTCTGATAATGAGCCTATACCATCCGTATGCTTCCCAGCATGGTCTGCAAAGAAGTTCTTTGCTCTACAATGAGCCAGGGATCTAGGCATGAACTTGTTTCTTTTCCTTCACCTGCTCTCATTGTCATGTCAAGTCCTCCAAGTCCTGTTGAGAAAGGGCTGCAAAGCTCCCACATTCAGCCCAGTGCCATCACCATCTTCCCCCAACAACTGTAATAGCCTCCAAACCAGAGCTGGTGCGTTGATCGATCTCCATCACTATGACAAAATACCCCAGATAATCAGCATATAAAGTCAGAAGGTTTATTTCAGAGCTTCCAATCTATGACCAGTCGTCTGCATTGCTTTGGGTGTGTGGTGAGACAGGACAATCTGCTGGTAGCAGCTGGAGGAGCAAAGTCCCTTGGCGGATGGCCAGGGATCAAAAGAAACAGAGGTTGGAGTCCCACAGTCCCCTTAGAGGTCATGCCTCTGATGATCCAAGGATCACCCAGCAGCTTCCATGGAATGAAGCTTTGAACACCCAGGCTGTTGGGGGAGAGTCAAGATGCAATCTATAGCATTGCCTCTTCTTCCAAATGCAACCTCTGCTCATGGTAGGACCTCCCGAAGGGACTGGGCAGTTGGCCACTTAGAACAAAACCTACATCTCACAATGAGGGAGGACGGGTGGGCTGTGTGGCTTTTTCCTGTGCTCTCTTCCTCCCATGATGGTTGTGACCTCCAATTCTTTAATTGATTCATCAGTTATTAAAATCAATATTCTTCTTTTAAGTTTTAAATAAGCTTTGAGTTAGCATACACAAGGATGGATGTATTACAACATTTTCATATGTATATGAACATACACACACATGCACACACACACGTATATTGTTGCACCCCCTCCCTACACACACACATGCACACACACACATCTCCATCCTCATTGGCTCCTTTATCCATGAAAGCAGTCTCTCTTCTGTTTTCATGTCACATACATACATACATACATACATACATACATACATACATACATACATTTGTCTCTCTTTTCTCCTGTTACCCTCTCTTCTGCCCTGTTACCCCATTCCTTTAAGCCACCTTAAGCCACCTCCTACCCTTTACGGTCCTCCTTGTATGTTTATCTTAGATTAGTATTATTTGAAAATGAAAATGAAACAATTGCATAGTGTTGGAAGGGTTCAATCAAGCCGACACATTTGGCCATCACGTCACTTCATATTTTTTTGTAGGGATCCGTCTGAAATCTTACTGTCAGTTACTCTGGATTACATTCCATTGCTAGCCACAGTCTCTATGCTTGCATGGGTTTCAAGAGGTTCTTTTTTACTGGCTGACATTTTCTCCCTAGCATCAGTGGATAGGCCATTGTGTCTGATACTTTGGCTTTTCTAACAATACAGACTGCAGTAGTGAACAGGCTGTTGTATCAGATACTATGGCTTCTCTAACAAATACAGATGCAACTGATTAAAGCAACACTTTTTTTTTTTTTTTTTTTTTTTTTTTTTTGGTAATGTTCTGGAGGTTAGAAGCTCCAGACCAATCTTCTTGAGCTAAAGTGAAGGGGTGAGCAGGACTCATTGTTTCTAGAGGTGCTGAAGAAGGACTCTGGTCTTTTTGTGTCTACTGCTGGGGTGGCTTGAATGGGTATGTCTCGTAGGCTCAGATCCTAGGACACATGGTCCCCAGCTGATAGAGCTGTTTGGGTAAGTTTAGGGGGTGTGGCTTTGCTGGAGGTGTGTCACTGGGCACATGCGCTATTTCAATTCACTCTCTTTGTTTCCTGCTTCGGGTTTGAGACTTGAGCTCTCAGCTTCCCAGATGTTGTGTCTTCCTCCTGCTGCCAACACTCCTGCCACGATGGACTCACTCTTGTGGAGCCATAAGCCCAAACACACCTTTCCTTCTATTAGTTGCCTTGGTCATGGTGTGTGTCACACCACTAGTAAAGTGACTAATCCAACTGCTTTCCTTTGCATCCCTTGGCTTGTGGCCCCTGCCTCCACTTTCAAGCTAGCAATGGCCAATCTTCAGACTAGCCTGTCTGCATCTGCCCTGGCGCCCCTCCTCTGACTCTGACTCATGGCTTATGTCCTCGTGATTGTCCCAGGCCCACAGGATAATCCAGGATTCTCTCCCCATTCCAGAGTCCTTAACTTGATCATTTCTGAACATTGTTTTTTTTCCCTTTTCACATGTATACTAGTTTGAATGTAACTGGCTCCCATAATCTCATAGGGAGTGACACTATTAGGAGATGTGGCTTTGTTGGAGTGGATATGGCCTTGATAGAGGAAGTGTGTCACTGTGGGGGTGGGCCTTGAGGTTTCCTATGCTCAGGGTACTGCCAGTGTCTCAGTCAACTTCCTGTTGCCTGCAAGTTGTAAGTCTCTTAGCTGTGATAATAATCAACAGAACCTCCGAGACTGTCAGGCAGCCACCTCAATTAAATGTTTTCCTTATAAGCATTGCTATGGTCACAGTGTCTATTCACAGCCATAGAAACCCTAACTAAGATAACCTGTTTTAGAAACTAGGATGTGGACATAGAAGGGGATGCTACTCAGAATGTGGACACTCAGGAGGCATTCAGTGAGTGGAGTGGCATTGTCACACGAGATTGCTTTCCATCCTCATTTGCCTGTTTATCTAAACAAGCCTTGTTAGGTGGGAAATATGAGCAAAATTTAATCAAAACCTAACTTCAAAAAGCAGTCAGCTAATAAAATAATACATTAGAAAAATTGCAAAACTCTTACAGGGATGTATTTTCAATGAAATTTCATTTTCAAGTAAGTATCCAAATGCTGATGTGCTTTCCATCACTACTATCAAGTGAGGAATTGCTCAATTAGAAAGAAATCTTATAGAAAAAAATTCAGGCCTTATAATCAAAGAAAAAATTTTAAGAAAAATAAATGTCAGTGTATACTTTTGTTGTAGTGTAATTCTAATCAACAACACACAAGCATGGCATGTTGTGTCAGCATGAATTTCTGGAGAGATAGAAGAATAGTCAGGCTCAAAAAGAAAATAAGACAATATAAGATTTGTGTTACTCATTCACCTATTTGAAGAGTGGTTCTTAGATACCACACTGCTTTGACATCAAGATTTTACTGAGTTCATTTAAAAGAAAGGTGCTCGTGCTTAAAAATCCTTTCTACCAGATATTTTCATAATAAAATCCTGGTTGGAAACTTAAAAAATGGGGGGGGGGGTGAGCTTTCTAAAATTCATTAAAGAGTTACAAGAACAAAAAGCCTGACACTTACCCAAAGCTACATTTACTCAGCTCTGACAAAGGTCATTAGCACAGACTCCAGTGACAGAAAATGATCCTTTGGATAGAAGGGACCTCAAAATGGCCACATCAGCTGCAGTGAAAAGAAGAAGAGAGGCTGCCCAGATGCCTCGATCTCACTGCTCACTCATTTCCTTCCCTATTCTGCCCGGCCAGAGCTGCTTGTGTGCAGTTAATCAGGCCCACGAGCCTCACAAGGCTGGCTGGTGGCGAGAAGTGGATTTTTAATGATTCCAAATGCTAAGCCATGAACAAAGTGCACAGGACTAACTAAAAAGCTTGCCAACTCTGGTGGTGGCACCAGAAAACCAAAGCCCTGTTCCCCGGCTCATCTCCAAGCTTTTTTATGGAACTACTTCTATGAGTATAGACAGATTCAGTGATTATTCTGAGTAAATAGAAGTGGCAGAAAGGTCGGAGTGAACTCTTGGCAAGGATCGATTGGCTATCTTCCCCGGGATGACACATGTCCGAATAGCACACACATCCACGTCAACAATAGCAGACAACCCAATTTAAAAATAGACAAAGGATATGATTTAAAAAGTTTCCCCCAAAGAAGACATGCAGGTTTCCTAGAAGCATTTGAGAAGAAACTCAACACCATCAATGACCAGGGAAGCATGCTACAACCACAGTAAGACACCATGTATACCTACAAGGATGGCTATGGATTAAAAAATGAAAACAAGTGCTGCCCAGGAGGGTATGGAGAAATTGGAATTGTTGTGTTGGATGTTGGTTTGTCAACGTGACCCAACCTAGAAATCACCAGGGAGAGTCTCACTGAGGGACTGGACTGTCCAGATCAGGTTGGCCTGTGGGTGTGTCTGTGAGGGTGTGTCTTGGTTAATTAACTGATATGCGAGGACATAGCCTGAAAGTGGATGGCATCATTCCCCTGTTTAGGGCTCTGGACTGCACATTAATAGAGAGAAGGCCGAGTCCTAAGCAAGCATGCATCCATTCTCTGTTCTTGACTGTGGGTTTGACCAGCAGGCTCTAAGCTCTGCCTTGACTTCAGTGGTGGACTATATTCTGGAACTGTAAAATGAATTAAGCGTGCTCTTTCTTCAAGTTGCTTTGCCAGGGTCTTTGGTTGCTGCAGCAGAAATGAATCTAAAACATGTGAAATTTGTTGAAATAATTTATGATGGCTCCTCAAATGGTTACTCACGTATGACCGAGAAGTCATACTGGCAGATACACACCCACGAGTATTGAAAACAAAAACAGGTTAAAAAACAAACAAACAAACAAACGAAATCAAATGTGTGTTGTGGTGGACTGAATGATAAATGCTCCTCCCAAACCCCCGCCCCAGTCCCAGGCATTTGAAGACTTGGTCTCCAGTGGGTGGTACTGTTTGGGCAGTTTAGGAGATGTGGCATTGCAGGAGGATGTATGCAGGTGGGGTGGGCTTTGATGGTTTAAAGCCATTAGCCACTGCTAATTTGTGTCTCTCTGTTTAGTGCTTGTGCTTTGAAAGCCCTCAGCTCTTTGCTCCCCCCCCCCCCACCAACGCCTCTGCTCTACCATTGTGGACTCTTATCTCTCTGGAACAGTAGGCCCAGGCTTCAGGAAACCTTAGGAAGCTGCTGTCTTGGAAGAGCAAGAGTCCTCTGAGTGTTTTATTTTGATCTGAGAAGTAGTTACAAGGATACAATGATGAGAGTAGCAATAGCTGCACAATTTCACCCAGTGGTATATTTCAGATTGATACGCGTGACTCTGTATATGTCGGATCTCAGTAAAGATGTGTTTTGGAAGGAAGGTGTAGAAGAATGTGCTTGGACTCCTTCCAGTTAATGAAAACAAAAATCACACAGAGAAAACAGCAAGCTCTCTGGAGCAAGCTAAACATTGCATCAGAGCAGGGCCCTGCTCTTCAAATGATCTGTGCAATGACAGGTCGAGACTACAACAGTTCTTAATCCCTACCAATGGAAAATCACCTGGAGAGCTTTTAAGGCACGTCGATGCCTGGCACCGCCAACAGAGAGTCTAATTTAATTGTCCTGAGCACAGGAAAACATTGTAGAGCCCCCCACGTGATTTTTATTGGGGTGAACAAACCATGGCCCACGAGCTAAGTCAGTCTGCTACCTATTTTTGTAAATCAAGTGTTTTGGGACCATGGCCATGCACATTCATCTAAGTAAATCCCCAGCTGCTCTCGACTATGATGGCAAAGTGGAGCGGCTGAAGCAGGGACCATATGGTCTGCAAACCTAGAATGTTTACCAGTTGGCCCTTTCCATGAGAAACCACCTGACACCCAGGACTCTGCACCCGGGAAGTGTGTAAAACACACAAAGGACTGTCCAGCACCCCCTGGGCCCTCTGGCTCCAGCTCACTGGGAATGAGGTTCAGTATGAGTCCTTTGCAAGTTCCACAACAGCTTTTGTTGAGGGCTCCCCGTTCTGAACTGGTGCTCTTGATACATGGTTGGTGATGGATTATATCCAAAGGGGCCGACACTGCTGTCTGAGGAATGTCTACAACTCAGACTCCTAGCAACCATCCTTCCTTCCGCAGCTTGGAGGCCCTGAGTCTAGATCAAGCAACCCCCAAGAGCAAACGGATGAGTAGCTCCTCTTTGCAAATGGGGGCATTGCCACTTAGGAGCTGAAATGAGGCCAGTTCTAGCCTCAGTTAAAAATTACATGTGCACGTACACCGAGGCCAGAGTCAACCTAGAGTGTTGTTTCTCTGGAGCCATCCTTCTGACGTTTTTGTGACAGGGTCTCTCTCTCACATGGTGTTCACCAGTTTATTGAGGCTGGCAGTCCAGAGAGCCCCAGAGATCCCCATATCGCTGTCTTTCCAGTACTGGGATTATGAGCACATGCCACTGCAATCACATAGGTGAGTACTGGTGATTGAACTTGGGTCCTCCCACTGGGAGGATGAGACAATTCGCACTGAGATGGTAGAAGCCAAGTGACTTTGATGGATATCAGCTGTAAGCACAAAGGAGACAGTTGGCTCTGCCCCACGGCACATATGGCTGCCACTTAAACAGAATTGTTCTGCACAGGTTCTTGGACAGGCAAAGCCTGCAGAGCCGTGAGGGCCACTTAGCAGAAGAGCAAGCCAGGCTAAGAGGCTGCTCTCCAGTTAGAACCAGAGACACCCAGCTAGCAGAGGGCCTCTCAGGATGGCCGTCAGAATCTGTTCCCAGAGGAAATCAGTACCCTGATCCTCATTCTCAAGGCTGAGAAACAAGGAAATCCAGAGAAAGGAATCTGTATCTCCTGGAGGAGAGGCAGAGAAGCATGGGACCAAAACCCTGCTGTGGACAGTGTGTGTCATTCCTACCTGCAGGTACATTAGAGAGAGGATGACTCATTGGTTCTGAGGATGGGGGCTGGCTGCTGTCACTGAGGCAGAGCCTCACTCAGGTTTTTCAAGAACTACCAGAAGTTATAGCTGTATTGACAATGGTTCCCAAACCTTGGCTGCATTCTAGGATCACCTAGAAAGGGTTTCAAACTTCAGGAGACCAGGCCAGAACGTTTAAATCAGAATTCCCAAGATTCACAAACAGTCGTTGAGATTGTTGACATTCCTCTGGTGATGCTAACATGCAGTGGGGGTCTATGAGCCTCAAGCTACACCCCTGGAAGTCAAGGTTTGTAGGGACAAGTGAATGAAAGCTGTCTGGACAGGCATTTCAAGAGGTATGACCCTTGAATGGCCTAACCATTGAACTCCATGGGCAGGGAGACAAGGTACTAAGAACAATGGACTTACTGCTTTTGTTTTTGATATAGGACATTTTGGATCTACTGTATTTTAGGGAATGCTTTTCAATCTGCAGAGAAGTTGTTCAGCACCCCTCACCCCATCTATCTTATATTACCATGTCACATTTGTTAAAAGTAAAACACAAAGCAAAACATTAGATTTCACCCTCCTTCATATAAATATCACTCTTCTGCTCAGGACCAACCTAAAATGGTAACACTGCATTCAGTCAAAATCTCGCCTACCATTTTTGAATGTTCACATCCAGTGGGTTTTTCCCCCCTTATGGGTATGTACGTTCATCTGAATTTGACCAGCATTGAAGAAGTTTTATTGAAAAAAAAAATCTCTTTAGTGAATACTAGCACAAGATGCTTGAATTCAATTCTATTCTTTTCAGGTAAACTGTTTATATAGTGTCCCATGTAAATAGAGTTCTTGCATTGGGCCAGGCTTGGTAGCAGAGCACTTGATTAGGATTGCAAGGCCCCCCTGGCTTTGATCCCTAGCACCACTCACAAAAATGTTCCTTCCTGCAGAAGTTCTTCTACAACATAATGCTACCAGATCATTGGTTCACTGGCTTTGGCTTTCCCTTTGTAGATGCTACCCACCATGGGTCTAGACCAATGGCTCTCAACCTGTGGGTCCTGACCATCAGAAAATACATATTTCTGGTGGTCTTAGGAACTATGACACCACTCAGGAACAAAATTACAGTCATGAAGTAACAACAAAAATAAATTTATGGTTGGGGGTTCCTAAGACCATCAGAAACGTTTTCTGATTGTCGCAACCCACGGGTTGAGAACCACTGGTCTAGACGATCTGAGGTTTATTTGACATTTCTTCAGCCCATGTTCCTTTGCGTGCCCTTGGAGACATGGATCTGACATCAAGAAGCTGGAGTGTGGCCCAGAGCCTGAGTTAAGGCAGCGTGGCAAGGGAGGGGCCAAACAACAACTATCAGAGTCCACTCATCTGAGGACAGTGCAGTGATATTTTTGCAGCAAAGGCGTTCTCTTTGAGAAGCGGCAGGGAAGCCCACTGGCAGAACAGAAGGAAAGTGGCTTTATTGCTGTGACTCAGCCATCTGAGACAGTAGTGCCATGGTGAGGGAGGGCATTTGCATCCAGAGGCAGAGAGAGCTAACACCCCCAAATGACCTTTCCCAAAGATGTACATGTCAAGCGCTCTTTGAAACATCCAAAAAGGCCGGTTCTCTGTGTCCCTCAACTGTCCTCTCCTGCTGATGGAGTATATGAAATCAGTAGTAAAAGGACACAGCTGGGAAAGAAAAAGTAATTGGGCCGAGTAGCCAGGAGTGGCCTCCTTCATCCTTCCCTGGGTTAAATGACTACATCTATTAAAGCCAGGGAAGAGGGCTCCTGAGCCATGTGGTCATGAAATGTAACGTACACTCAGAGGAGAGAGAATAAATGAACAGACGGCTTGGGCATCTAAGTACTCACCATCCAATGAAGGCATATAACTGCTCCAGAACTTCCCGGGCTTGGTGGGACATCACAGGATGCCCTGTGCATTTTGAGTGGAGCATATGGTGGCTTGAATAATGGCCCCCATAGGCTCACAGATTGAATGCTTGGTCACTAGGGAGTGGCAGGAGACTTGGCCTTGGAGTGGGTTGTGGCCTTGCTGGAGGAAGTGTGTCACTGAGGGTGGGCTGTGAGGTTTCAAGGGCCCAAGCCAGGTTCTCTTCTTCCTGCGGATCTGGATGTAGATCTCAGCCCCTCCAGCAGCTTGTCTGTCTGCCTGCATGCTGCCATGCTTCACTCCATGCTAATGGACTAAACCCAGGAAACTCTAAACAAGCACCAATTAAATGCTTTCTTTTTTCCCTCTCTTTTGTCATTTTAATCGAAGCACTGCTAATCACTGAAGTCTTTTTATATACATATATATATATATATAATTTTTATTTAATTTTATATAACAAAGTCCAATTAAATGAAAACAAACATTTATACACAGTATTTAGGAATTTGGGCGTCGTTCTTTCCAAACTACTTCCTGCTGATAAGGGGCGCTGTCTTGGGGGATTCGAAGAAGATTCAGATATCCTAGCTGTAGTCTGTAGGGCTGTTTTGTCCAGCTGTTTGGAATGTAGGATCAGCTTGTACTCTGTTTCAGGCGGTCTGGCGTGATCAAACCACATTAGTCTGGAAGGAATCCACATCTTTTCATTTCACTGAAGTCTTTTTAAAGCACCAAATTTTTAATATCTAAGTCTACTTGGAGGTGATGGTGGGGGGAGAAACACTATCAGGAACTTCTCTCCAGAACAAACAATGATGTTCATTCCTCCACATGTCCAAATTAAAATCTACTGAAACCAAAACTAAAACCCAAACCCCACACAGAGAAAACAAAGATACTGGAGTTGTTGTTAGTGCTAAATGCTTTCTTTTTATAAGAGTGTGTGGTGGTATTTTCTTTGTGCTCTAACAAATAAAGCTTAGATCAGAGAACGGAGCTAGCCATTAGTTAACCGTAGAGGCCAGGCAGTGGTGGCCCACACCTCTGATCCCAGCACTCAGGAGGTATGCATCTTTTTCTCAGCACTAGGAAGGTGGAGATGGGAATATAAGGTGGGTGGAAACAGCATCTCTCACCCATTCAGTCTGAGGATTCATAGAGACAGGAGCTCAGCCTTTTCCATGTAAGGATTTCATAGCAGTAAGAACTTTGGTGGCTGGCTCCTTTACTTCTCTGATCTTTCAGCTTTTACCCCGTTATCTGACTCCAGGCTTTTATTATTAAGATCAATTAGAAGTTGCTCTACAAAAGTTGCAAAAGAAAGCTGTCTAAGTCAGAGCAACGGGACTGTTCCTCAAGCATCCTTACGATTATGGGGTTCCTGACTTCTGTGGGATTGACTGAGATTATGCTCAGGAAATTGAGCCCTGAGACACATATGCACGGGGCTCCTGGTTTAGTACACGAGGCCCAACAATGTGCATTTTTGACAAAGACCCAAGAGATTCATAGCAGATGGAACCCTGAGACATGAATCTTTAGACACTTGGCCCAGGAGACATTTGTGGGACTTCCTGTAACTCAAGGAGTGGTCTCAGATCAGCAGCAGTAATGTCACCCAGAATGTGGTGTCACAGCTGTCTACCCTCAACTCCTGAATCGGATGCGTTTTAGATGACTTCCTAGGTTATTTGTGCATGCACCTTTGGGTTCACTAGAGACAGAATTCTCAGTAACAACAGTACTGCCCCCACATGGCACCCAGGAAATCAATCTGTCAGGTGGTTGGTTGTGTTATCTTAACGATTAGGCAGTTAGTGGGTGGGAGCCAAGGATTTGAGATTTCCAGGGCATTAAAGAATTACCTTGCATTCTGAATGACTTCCAGAAGTCTGGCTGTGTTTTCCAGCATACAGGAAACCTTTCTGCATTGAGCTGAGCCTGCCTAGTTCTCGTTTTTTTTTTTTTTTTTTTTTTTTTTCAAATAAACACTCCTTTAATGCATGGCTCTATTATATATTGACATTTCCAGGAATGCAGCTGCCAGGATCAGCCAACATTTCTGTTTTCAGGGCTTTCACAGCTGAAGATGTATACAACTTCTATTAAAAAGTATTTGGGGGAAATGCTTGTACTGAACAGTCACAGACCTTTCTTCTCTTTCTGAGCAATGCAAGTTGATAGCCACATGCCTGCCATTGGAGATGATAGAAATAAAGCATAAGAGAGAATGATGTAGCGTCATTGTGATTACTGCAACATTTCATATAGGGGACTCAGGCATCCTTGACTTTTAGTATCAGCTTCCAATGGACTCTGAAGAGCAATTGTGTTTAAAGTATGATCAAGTGTTGTGGACCACGGCTGGAGGAACCACATTCTTTGGTTTTCAGCTGCTTGTGAATCCAGCTCCAGGGAATCCAGAGCCTCTGGCCTCTGCAGGCATTTCACTCATACCTATACATACCCCAACACAGGCAATTGCATAATTAAAACTAGTATCTTCTAAGAAAAGATTTGTGCACCCAGCCAGTAAGTTTCATCAAGGACAACGCTGCGGTGGTGAGCTTAGGACATATCCATGTTCCATTCCCTGTAGGTACAGACTTCTAATGATGTCACTAAAGCCAGATCCTAGAAATCATGCATAAGTTCCATATTGTTTTATTGTATTGCCTCTGCTATACAAGCAACGTAAAATGCTGCCTCTTTCAAATTATATATACACGTGGTTTATTTAATCAGGATAGTGATATTTTATTCATAAAAATTCATCCTGTACGTGATGGTAAATATGGATTGTCAATATGATAGGACATAGACTTACCCAGGAGACAAGCTTCTGGACATACTTGTGAGGGACTATCTGATTAGCCTAGCCTTTGGGCATGGCTATGAGGGATTATCTTTTTAAAGATTTTATTTATTAGCATGGAAGCTTAAAAATATGAAAATTGAGACACTGTCTTCTGTCTCGGCCCTGCAAGCACTGTTCAGTCTACTGTATCCTGAGGAAGAGGATGATTTGGATGCTGAACAGGGACAACTCTCATCTGCTATTAGAGCCATGGGGCCTGGGAATATTGGACCGCCTAAAGCTAAAGAGCCCACGGCCACCCCTAAATCCATTGGTAATGAAAGTGAGAACATCTGGAATCCAGAAGATGTTCCAGAAGGAGCAGAACATGATGATATATGGGATGTTAAAGAAATCCCAGATTATGAGATTGTATTCCAACAAACTGTGGGAACTGAGGACATGTACCCTGGATTAGCAAGCATCCTTCAACAGCATGCTGTCAGGAGCTGGTGGTGAAAATTAAACTGCCCGATACAAAGCCTTCTGAAATTCAAATTGACATTAAAGAAACTCTCCTTAATCTTTGCACTCCTAAAAAGAAGCTAATAGTAAACTTTTCCTAGTCTGTGGAAAGTACATCCTACATCCAGGGAGCTGAAACACTTGAAGTCAGGATGTTGATACAAAGGGATGTTGATTTCAGTCTTCCCTGAAACTGCATGGATAAGGAGAAGAGATGGGGGAAATGCATGGCAGTGATAACAACTTTTTTAGACTTTGAATATTGGTTATGTTCTCTCTTATGTTCTGACATATTTTAGAAGGGTCACTTCTGTTACTCTTAGGAAATATGGTTCTCTCATATTATTATATGGTGCTGTTCCATTTTTACAGTGAGTGCTGAATAAAATATTTACAGGTTAACCAACTAAATTACATGGTCAATTGCACAGCTCAACTATGACCATAAAATAGGTGGTTCAATTAAATCAGCAGTCTGAAGATCTAGTTAATTATACTACGATAGAACCTGCTATGTAGGATTCAGTGTTGTTAACACAGAAAAATTCATTTGGTTGGTTTCTTTCATTGATTTTTTTTTTAATCAATGATTTAGGTTGTCTTCTTTTTTACTTTTATACATTTTTTATTTGAATTAGAAACTATCTTGTTTTACATGTCAATCCCAGTTCCCTCTCCCTCCCCTGCCTCCTACCAGCCCCATATCTCATTTAGGTTGTCTTCTATCTATGCCCTTAATATTATTCTGTAACATACAGGTAAAAATGGATTATAAAAACTATTCTGTGTCATATGAGCTATGTTTATTTGAAAAAGTTATATATATATATATATATACATATATATATATATATATATACAATTTTCCATCATTTTTATCTTACTAATTGGACATCCTTATTTTTATTCATTGTCCAAGTGTTCCTTGCATTTTCCTGTATTACTGAAGTTTATCTCATTATTTATTTTTCATTTTATTTTCCTCTCATATTTTACATCTGAACCACAGTTTCCTCTCTCTCCACTCCTCCATTTCCCTTCAAAAGCAGGGCAGACCTCCCAGGGATATCAGCTGAGCATACATAATACGTTACACCAACTAGGCACAAACCTACATAGCAAGGCTGGATGAGGCAACCCAGCAGGAGGAAAAGGGTCCCAAGAGCAGACCAAAGAGTCAGAGACAGCCCACTCCCACGGTTAGGAGTCCCTCAAGAACACCAAGCTACACAACAATAACATATGCAGAAGACCTAGCTCAGACCCAAACACGGTTGGTGAAGCTACACAACCATAACATATATGCAGAGGGTGTAGGTCAGACCCAAATAGGCTCCCTGATTGTTGGTTCAGTCCCTGTGAGCTCCGATGAGCCCTGCTAAGTTGATTCTATGGGCCACTTTCTTGTGGTGTCCTCTGGCTCCTTCAATCCTTCCTCCCACGAGGGATTATCTTAATTAGGCTAATTGAAGTGAGGAGGACTGACCCTAAATAAAAGCAGCACCCTTCCTAGGCTGGTGTCCATGGTTACATAAGAAGAAGAAAGCCACCTGAGCACCAGAACTCATCTAAAGTGGCATGTGACCCACAGTTTCCAGATGTGACCTGTGACCCACAGCTTCCAGCTCTTGCTACCATGATTTTCCCTCGGTGATGGACAGCACCTCAAACTGTAAGCCCGAATGAAACCTTTCTCTCTTAAGTTGCTTTGTCACAGCAATGATACAATTAATAAGACACTTTATGAAATAAATTTCTACTTATAAATGAGCTTGCTAGATATGACAAGGATTGAGAAGAAATGCTCGGATTAAACCAATGAAACCAGGGGGAGGTACAGGGCCCAAAGCTTCAAGGGTAATGAGCACCCACAGATCAGACATTCATGGACCAACCCCCAACTGGTGCTTGGCTTCCCAGCCCCTGCACTGCCAGCCTAGCCTGTCTTGCTCTCTGGAGAGTTCCTTGTTGCCACAGAAAAACTTCTTCGCTCTACTCTTGCCAAGGCCTGGACAGTTAGGCAGTGATTTGTAAAGTTACACAGCCTCACAGGAAAGCACAAAACCTTTGCTTGACTCTCTCATTATATTTAACTCGGGCTCTTTCTCTTGCACATACAGAAATCACAAAACAAACAGAGCCTTTGTTCTTGGCTCTCTGTGGACACAAATTACTGCTTGTTCTTGTCTAGAGTTGGATTTGAGGGACTTTACGGAAACGGCAAGAAAAACAATAATTCCCTTGACTCTGGGATGAGTGGATTTTGTATGTAACAAGGCAGAGCCTGGTTTGCTAAACAGCCAGTAGCGCCAATACCCTCGGTGACAGCCTAACAGTGATGCAGGGTCAGGGGATGGGTGGTGACTAAGCTGCATACCCAGTGTCCCCACAAACTGTGTAAGCACTCAGGATGCTCCGATTTGGTGGCTTTGATACTTGTCTTATCCTGCATGTGAAGGGGTGCCCTGATGCCCCTCCCGTCCACTGCTCTAGCACCCATAAATTCAGAGAAGGGAAGTCAAATAATGGCAGGGCTGCTGGAGGAAAGGAGCTCTCTCACATCTTCGTGAGAAGGGCGGTGCCATTTATGAAAAAACCCAGAGGCCGACGTGAGAAGGAGCTAGCAGAATTAGAACAGAAGAGAGGACAGTGGCTGAGGAAAATGGAACCACTGAGCACTCTAGGAGTGTGGGTGGAGCCACTTGTCCCCTAACTTGTAAATATCAGCACAGAGCTGAAGGTGTCAGCCCCAAATTCAAGACAGTGACATCTGGCCAAGGAGGGATGCCCCAAACATTTCTATCTTCTTTGCTCACTGGGTATTGGGAAGGGCGGAACATCACCTTGGGCCTAACCTGGCCATCCCATGCGGACATGTGGGCTGGCAGGAAATTACAGGATGTGCCAAACTTGTAAATCGGTTCTAGAATTCAGATGATAACTTCCAAGAATGAACAGAGATCAAGCTATCAAGCAAATCCAGGAGTTCCCAAACATGGTAACCTGTGTTGTGAGACAGGATGTGCCTTGCTGCCATCTGGTTGCTTGCCGTGCCAAGAGAGGACGACATCTTCAGAGAATTTGTGCCTTCAATAAGGTTTCTAGAAACTCAGAGTATAGCCTATAAAACAATACATTGTACACAATGTAAAAATAATGAGTGTTATTGCAGTATAGAAAAAAAGGCCCCCAGAGAAAGCCTGGGAATGATTCATCCCTTGACACCAAAAAGAACATGAGGACTAAGTAGTCAAAAGGCATGCAAAGAAGGCAGCCCGTCTTTTATTGAGCTGTCCTTGAGGAGGAAGATTACATGGCTGAGCCAAGAAGAGGGAAATTGATGTGGAAAGAAAATTGGGCAGATGAGTTGTCAGGGAGGGAAATGATCAGGAGAGGAAGAGCTGGGGCTGATGTGAACTCTAGAGAGCCTGCTCCTGTTGATAAAAACAGGACAGGAGCAGGAAGCTCCTCAGGAAAGCACACACCTTTGCTTGACCGTCTCATCATAGAGGGGCTAAGCTCTCATTATAGAGAGGCTCTGATAGCTTGGTAAGGTCTGCACTTCCTTCAAGCTGAAGATTGGAAGTCAGAGTGAACTCTGACTGGAAGGAGATACCCTTGTAGCCTGTCATGGCCTGAGTGAGGAAACAGGAGCCCTTTTGTTCACAGGGTGGGTCTAGTTTTCATGTATTTCTTATCCCCTAGACATCTCCATGCAAAGGTCCTAGATAAAATAACCCAGGTGACTGTGGAATCTGAACATTAACAGAAATTCATGCTAGTTTCCTAAAGCTGATGCCTAATATCTAAGACTAAACCTTCCCAATTCAATGGGAAAACATCAGACACCGAGATTAAACAACACTGTTCACATGAAAGCAAACACAGACATGCTAATTTGGAAGATTCCTGGGGAGCATCAGTTCCCAGAGGCCATGTCTAGACAAATGGAGGAATTTCACAGGCAGACACAGGAGAGAACTTGCATCCAAGGGATCTCTTCAGTAACCAGGACAATGTTGGAAGAGGAGCCGGTTCTGTGAATGTGGCTGAGTTAGGAGGAGTGGAGATATTGGATCCTGGAGTCTGGTCATCCAGACTTGCCTCCTGTCCCCTCCACTGGGAATTTATGCAGGTGAAGGATTCTTTGTCTTTCTAAGCGTGAGCGCTCAGATCCGGAATTGAAGAAGCTCTACCCCAGTGGCTTCCAACCTGTGGACTGTGACCCCCCCTCGGGGGTTAAACAACCCTTTCACAGGGGTCACATACTAGAGATACTGCATATCAGAGATTTATACTACAATTCACAACAGTAGCAAAATTACAGCTATGAAGTAGCAACAAAATAATGTTATGTTTGGGGGTCAGCACAGCATGAGGAACTGGATTAAAGGGTCGCAGCATTAGGAAAGGCTGAGAACTGCTGCTCTAGTCAATGAAAGAGCTGCGTGCTGGGCCTGGCACACAGGGATTCTCTGTGTGCTGGCTGTGCTTGCAGATGCTTCTGTTCACTGCTATTTCCAGCCTGGTCAGAATTACCGCAGACCTATCTACCCAACGTAGATATTCCTGGACCACGGACGCTCCCTGACAAAGAGTTGGCTTTTCTGTGTGAGAACAAGCATCCTCACTGGCATTGGTAGTTTAAGACAATGTTTCAGAGAGAGAAAGAGGAAGAGAGAGACACAGAGGGAGAGGGGGAGGGGGAGGGAGAGAGAGGCAGAGGGAGAGGGGGAGGGGGAGGGAGAGAGAGGGGGAGGGGGAGGGAGAGAGAGGCAGACGGAGAGAGGGAGGGGAAGGGGAAGGAAAGGGGGAGGGAAAGGGGGAGGGGGAGGGAGAGCTAAAAAGATCGTCATGACAGAGCTGACAAAATCACTCTTTTCCTTTGTGTAAGCCACTGTTCTGCATTCTGAGGCCACCTGTCCAATAAATATTCCCAGGGCTGAATAGGTCTTCAAGGGTCTATTTGTTTGGATAGGCAAATCCTCTTCCCAACAGAAAGGCCAACACTCCACTCAGAAAATGGCTTGTTCAAAGGAAAACTTCATGTTGCATAGTCAACTTCCAATTTAGGTTTCCATCAGGGCCGATTCTGATGTGATGAGATAATTGGCCAAAGGGAAGGGGAGGTTGGAATAGAAATTTCTGGCATGAACTATGGAGTTTCTCGGGTGGGAAAGGCTTTGGACCAGGCTTCCTAGGGGCAGGGTCATTCATTCTTTCTGAATGGATCCAGTCCCTGGTTCTCCATGTAGATTACCTATGCTCTGAGCTCCAGAGTAGGGCTAACTCCAAAGATAAGTGTTTTCCCTGACCCTTAGGTACTTCTTACCACACACAATGCAAGGTGACTTTAATACTGGGCTAGGGAGGGAAGAGAAATTGGAACCTTAGTTTTTAATGGAACTGCAGCTGGAGAAGAATCCATGGCATGGTTAGCCAGGTGTTCATCCTATGAGGGATGGCAATCTTACCACGTATTTATGTCAGAAACAACACTTGGTTTGGTCACTGTTGAGACCATTAGCCTCCCCAAGAGGGGAAAACTATACCTGTTTGCTAAGAGACAATGTTTAGTTCTGTGACTCTCCTTCAGGCAGATGTCCAGAGCCATTCTGAATAAGTATGTAATGAGTATGAATAAGTAGGTTGTGCACCTCTAGTCTACCTAAGCCCTGCATGGTGAGGTTTTCATCCTGTGAGCATCCTGCTTCCACACACAGGGTTCACTTTGCTCTGTGTTAGCCCTGGTCTCATCTAGAGCCAACATCACAGTTGCCCTGCAACAGGGAACCTGATACACCCGAAGCTGACCACTGAACCCAAAGCTTCTAATAACTTATTGTGTAGATATATCCGCCTTCAGTTTCTTGAAACTCAACTAATATTCTTATTGAAATTTTTATACTCATTCTTTTATGGAAAGGAGACCATTAACAAGAATCTGGTTGTCCCAGAGATTTATTTAGGGCATTAACAAAGCCACTTGGGAGGGGTGACTTGATCAGGGGTGGGGACTGGTCCATATCTGACTACCTCTACACTGGCTATTGTCCACAGTAATGTCAGAGGCGATGCAGCACTGAGGACATCCCTCACATACGAGGTCAACTGCAGTGGGAAACTCTGCTTGCTGAGGAAGAACACGAGGAAGCATTGCTAACAGGGCTTAGAGACATCTCTGCAATATGCTAGAACCCTGCACACGGTGAGACATCTCTGCAGTATGCTAGAGCCCTGCACATGGTGAGACATCTCACTGCAGTATGCTAGAACCCTGCACACGGTGAGACATCTCTGCAGTATGCTAGAGCCCTGCACACGGTGAGACATCTCTGCAGTATGCTAGAGCCCTGCACACGGTGAGACATCTCACTGCAGTATGCTAGAACCCTGCACACGGTGAGACATCTCATTGCAGTATGCTAGAGCCCTGCACATGGTGAGACATCTCTGCAGTATGCTAGAGCCCTGCACACGGTGAGACATCTCTGCAGTATGCTAGAGCCCTGCACACGGTGAGACATCTCTGCAGTATGCTAGAACCCTGCACACGGTGAGACATCTCTGCAGTATGCTAGAACCCTGCACACGGTGAGACATCTCTGCAGTATGCTAGAGCCCTGCACATGGTGAGACATCTCTGCAGTATGCTAGAGCCCTGCACACGGTGAGACATCTCTGCAGTATGCTAGAGCCCTGCACACGGTGAGACATCTCTGCAGTATGCTAGAGCCCTGCACACGGTGAGACATCTCTGCAGTATGCTAGAGCCCTGCACATGGTGAGACATCTCTGCAGTATGCTAGAGCCCTACACATGGTGCTTTGACAGAAATGGGTATGTAAGAAGTTGCTTAGGCATTTTATTTAAGGTCAAAGCTAAATACAAAATTTTCTAAAGATTTGGAGTGGATCCTTCAACTTATGAGAAACCCCAGAGAGGCTTTTGTGTCTTCCAGAGAGTCTCTGTGATGTGGCCATCTGGACCTTCAGCCTCAGCAGCAGCCACACCCTTAATGTGTTATGTAAATTGTAGCACTTTAAAATTCTCACTTAACTTCCTCTTGAGCAACGAGAGCCAATAAATCACAGAACATGGACTGGCCAGATGGCCCGGTGGGTAAAAATTCATTTAAGTACTTTCTCTAAAATGTGTATGATTTTCTAGACAAAACTGGGAGCCCCTCTCAAAATCCTTGACAATGCAGCATTTCATCCCCAGGTGCTGGATACATCCCATAGTGCCATGGCTCACACACAGTGTGGGGGGGTGGAGGTGCGTAAGTCCCATCAGTTGATCTGACGTGAGACATTGGTTAAGAAGCAGGAAAAAGAAGCAAGGCAGGCAAGCTGTACTCTCTACTCTCCTGTTCCCTCCTCTCCTGTTCCCTCTGCTTGATAAGACGTAGAATCAGCTGTGTTATTAAGAAAAGGGACCGCACACTTGCTTCACCTGTTGCAGTTCAGCTGAGAAACCGCTGTGATCCCACCCGTCACAGGGAGAGGTTCACTGGAGAAGTCATACTGTTGCTGGTGGTAGGGAGACGCAGTCCAGCTCTGCCAGTACCCTGAGGAGTCCCCACACATACCAACGGTGCCCGTTCCCTGCATTCCTCGATCTCCTGTGGAAGCATTCCACCCCACTAGGAACAGGACTTCTAAATGTCTACCACGTTCTGTGTTAGCACTCATCCAGAAAGATATTGATATTCACGGTCCAATCCCTGTGTGATGCTGGCTTCTCAGGGCATGCTACATTTCAGGCTAGAGTTCAGTCTTCGTCCCGTTTTCGAAAACCAACATGGACTCTGTCCAAGGAGTCCTCAGAGATGCTATTTTTCCCTTCCGCCACGATCTGTCATCTGCTCACTGTACAGGACTTGATACATTCTTAGTTACTGTGCTGCATTTCCTCGGAACTTGTCACTTCTTGCTATTTCCGGTCAGCAGACCTTAACTTCCCTATGGGGAAATCTTCAGCCTGCCACGGAGTTCACGATTTCCTAGTACGTGTGCCTACTGATTTGGATGATCAGAAGGAAACCAACCAGAATGGGACAAAATTTCCATGCATCTTATCAGGAGAAACCCGGCAGCCCAGTTATTAAACTGGAAGCAACTAGAAATACTATCATGTGGGAGGCTTACTGGGCAACCCTTCCTTGAGTTTTTGATCCAACGCCAGCAATGAGACTGCTTTTTTTTTTTTTTTAAATCTCAAACTTAGCCCTTAAATCAAGAGACAAGAAAGAAGCCAAACAGTGATGAACGGCAGGTGCCACCCAACCATGGAAGCAGCAAGCTGCTCAAAGGGAGCATTCACGGTCCCTCATGAACAGTTAAGTTGTGATTTCCCATTTTCCTGAGCGCAATTAGAAATCTGGCTTTTGATCTGGAATTGACTTTTTAGAAAGTTCAGCACGTAGCTGACTTTTCCCAAACCCTGAGGCTCCTGAGAGCTGATGCTCCTCGGTCCACTCTGGTCTAACTTCTGCCATCAGTGGCTTCACTCTTGGAATGTTTACACCATAAGAACAGGCAAGTGCTGGGACTCACTATTCCTTTGAGATAGTTGTTAAATATTTGCCATTTTTTAAATCATCAGTGAGCCAAACAATGCAAACAGACTTTGACCCATAGCCTATTGGTTATAATTACTATTTTAAATAAACAACAAGTAGTGTTAAATAACCACAGAGAAGAATTGTACATTCATTGGGATTTGCAACAAAGCGTACCTGTGGCCACAGGATAGATAGGTGGTGGTCGGAGAGACCCCATCACTCACTGGTGATGAAGGGCAAAGCTCCATGGTGTCTATTGGTCGCTGCAGTCATAGCACAGGGGGTGGCACCATTTCCCCACCTCTCTGAAGGCTGTGACCACTCACACCCTAAGGGTGACCTCAAGACTCTGCAAGACTCTGCAGGAAAGGAGGGTATGTTGACTCAGTTGGGAAACAGGCACATCCCAATGCCTTTCCAACTGTTACAAGGCCATAAACACCCTTCAGTGACCACACACAGCTACCACGGTAGCGGGGTAGCTTCCCTCTTCCTCTTCATACACAGTCTGACTTAGTCCAGGTTTCGATTCCTATTTCTATTACAAAGAGCCTCAGGCAACCAGGGCAGACCTATCTGTCAGAATGGCTTTTGTGTTTAAGCAAATAAGAGCCCAGGATGAACATCCAAAACTATGGGACAAATAGGTGACACATTATATGTGCCTCATTATTAAAACACAGAAAGAGAGGTCAAGTCTAATAACTTCCACGAGTTTGAAGTGGTGGTGAGCCCGAATGATGGAGTTCCCCACACAGCTGTAAAGTAAAGTAAGTGGAACAGATCTGTGATTTCCACAGGTGACAAATTACACAGGCTAGGAGCTGGGCAGAGGCTAGCAACCACAAAGTGGGGGATGGTATTCCCAGAGTAGTTAGTCAAGAGGAGCGATACACACAACAACAACAACAACAACAACAACAACAAAACCTCAGGAATTAACAAACATTGCTCACTAATAACTCTCAATACTAATGATCTCAATCCTCTAGTTTAAAGGCACAGACTTATAGATTGAATTCCAAAACAGGATCCATCTTTTTGCTTCATCAAAGGAACACACCTCACCAACAAGGATAGAAGCACCTTAGGGTTAAAGAATAGAAAAAGATATTCCAAGCAAATGGAAACAAGAAGCAAGCAGGAATAGATTCTCTAATGTCTAAAAAAAAAAAAAAAAAAAAAAAAAAAAAAGAAAGAAAGAAAAAGAAAAATAGACTTCAAATTACAACGAATCAGCAAATAGGGAAGGATTCTACATATTCACTAAAGGAGAAATTCGTCAAGAGGATATGACAATTCTAAACATCTATGTACCAAACACAAGGGGGACATACGTTCATAAAAATATCACTACTACTAAATTATATATTAACCTTAATACTGTGAGAGTGGTGCCTTTAATACTACATTCCTGCCAGTAGACAGGTCATCCAGACAGAAACAAGGCGGAGAAACGCTAGAGTTAAAGAATGACACAAATCAAATGGGCCTAATAGTCATCTACAGAACATTCCACCCCAACACTAAAGAGTATACTGTTTTTCTCAGCAGTCTATGGAATTTCCTCCCACACTGACCACACATTTATACACAAAGCATGTCTCAACAGATGGTCCTGTCTGACCATCATGAATTTTTAAAAAGCTGGACATCAACAACAATAGAAACAGCAAAAAAGCACACAAACTTATGGACACTGAACAGCTCAATACCGAATGAAAATTCAGACAGAAATCAAGAAGGAAATTTAAAAAGTTTTAGAATTGAATGAAAATGAAAACACAACATATCTAAACCCATTGGACACAGTGAAGGATGTGCTAAGAGGCAAGTTCATAGCACTAAGTACCCACATTAAAACCAAACCAAAATAAAATAAAACCCCCAAACCTGGGGAAGTTTCATACAATAACTTAGCAACACATTGGAGAGCTCTAGAAAAACAAGAAGAAATAACACCCCCCCCAAAAAAAAGTAGATGGGAAGAAATAAACTAAGAGCAGAAATCAATGAAAGAAAAAACAAAACACAATACAAAGAAATGATGAGATGAAGAGTTGGTTCTTTAAGAAAATCAACAAGATTGACAAATCTTTAGCCAAGTCAAGCAAGAGACATGGACAGAATATCCAAATTGACAAAATTAGAAATGAAAAGGGAGACATCACAACAGGAACTGAGGAATTTGAGATAGTCACAAGGCAATATTTTAAAAATCTGTAAGCCACCAAACTTGAAAAGCTAAGAGAAATGGATACATTTTTTGATATATACGATGCACCAAAGTTAAATAAAAATGAAATGAAAAATATAAGCAAACCCATAGCCTCTAGTAAAACAGAAGCAGTTATTAAAAGGAAAAAAAACTAAAATAAATAAATAAATAAATAAATAAATAAAAATAAATAAAAAATAAACTCCTCAGGGACAGATGGAATTTGTACAGAATTCTACCAGACTTTCAAACAAGAACTAATGCCAATACTTCTCAAATTACTCCAAAAAAAAAAAAAAATAGAAACTGAAGGAACATTTCATAATTTTTCATGTTAACTCTGTTATCCTGATAATAAAACCACACAAAGACCCAAGGGGGAGGGGAAGAAAGAAAACCACAAACCAATATCCCTTATGAACACAGATGCAAAAATTCACAATAAAATACTTGCAAACTGAAATCAAGAACACATACAAAAGAGCATGTACCACGGTCAAATTGGCTTTATCCCAGAGGTGTCAGGATGCTTTAACATATGTAAATCAATAAATGCAATCCATGACATAAGCAGACTGAAAGGCAAAAAAACAAAAAACAAACAAACAAACAAACAAAAACAACAACAAACCATATGACTACCTCATAGAATAGACCTTTGACATAATAAAGGCAACATACAGCAAGCCCACAGCCAACATCTTTCTAAATGCTGAGAAATTCAAATTCAAAGCATTTCTTCTAAAAACCAGAAACAAGACAAGGGTGACCATTCTCTCCATACTTATTTAATATAATGCTTGAAGTCTTAGCTAGAAAAATAAGACAATGGAGGAATATCAAGGAAATTCACAGGAAAGGAAGGAATTAAAGTATCCTTATTTATAGATGATATGATTTTATACATAAAAGTTCCCAAAGGCAAAACCAGGAAACTTCTACAGCTGATAAACACCTGTAGCCAAGTAGCAGAATTAACACACAAAACTAAAACACAAAAATTGATAGCCTTCCTTTATACAAACATCGTGATAAATAAGTCAAGGAAACAGCACTTCTCACAACAGCCTAAAAACAACAACTTGGGGAAACTCGGTGAAAGCCTAGTGAAGTGGAAAACTTGCATAGTAAACCAACCAAACAAAACCCAAAATAATAACAACAAAATAGAATATATAGGACTGGGAAAAAAAAACCCTGAACATCAAGAAAACAACCCAGTTAGAAATGAGATATAAAACTAAACAGAATATTCAAAAGGTGAAACGCAAGGCTAAGAAACACTGAAAAAAAAAAAATGTTCAGCTTGGCAGTGGTGGCGCTCGCCTTTAATCCCATCACTTGAGAAGCAGAGGCAGGTGGGTGGCTGTGAGTTCAAGGACAGCCTATTCTACAAAGTGAGTTCCAGGACAGGCTCCAAAGCTCCAAAGCTACATAGAGAAACCCTGTCTCAAAACAAAACAAAACAGTTCAATATCCTTAGTCATCAGGGAAATGCAAATTAAAACTACTTTGAGATTTCATCTTATCTCATCAGAATGGCCAAGATCAGTGTAACAAACACACGCTAGGAAGGATGAAGGGAACACATATTCGCCGCTGATGAGCATGCGAACTTGTACAACCACTATGGAAATCAGTGTGGTGCTTCCTCAAAAAGTTTAAACTAGATTTACCACAAGATCCTGCTTAAAACTCTCAGACATATACCCAAAGAATCTACATCTTACTACAGAGACGCTTGCTTGTTCGCATTCATTGCTGCTCTATCCATAATAACCGGAAATTGGAAACAACCTAGTTATCTACTAATGAATGAATAACAAAGATGTGGCACATTTACACAATGGAATATTGTTCAGCTATTAAGAAAAATGAAATTATAAAGTTTGCAGGTTGATGGGTGGAGCTAGAAACAATCCTGTTGTGTGAGGTAACCCAGATCCTAAAGACAAATACTGCATGTTTGCAGATTTTGGCATTTAAGCTTTACATATGTGTATTTCAACCAGAATTTAACAGCAGAGGTTAGGGAGCTTGTAAGGGACCAGGGAGGAGGAGGGGATCATCCGAGAGAGGGGACTTAAGAGTATAGTGTTAAGGAAGACTGAATGGGGAGGGAGATGGGAGAGTAGGGTAAAACAGGGAATATGGGGAGGGGCAACTAACACCAAAGGGCTTTTGAAAAGCCATATGGCGAGCTACAACTGCAGAAGCTTCCTAAAATATATACATATATAAAAGGAATTTAAATGGAGTGACCATATATTGAGGGAGACAATGCCCCACCTAGATGTCCTAAAACCTCCAGTGCCAGGAACAGGTTACATCTTGTTGAGCAGTGGCTAAAGGGGTCCCATACACCCTCCCAAACATCATAGGCTCTTGCCAAGGCTATGGATTACTCTCAGTCACCTGATGGTAAGACACTGTTGTTAAACATGCTACTTATTTAGGTCGTCAAGCAAGGGGAGACCTAGCTGGTGTCCAACTAGATGTTTCGTCCCTGTTGCCCAGCACTCACCATGCTAACAGAGGTACTTTTCACACTTCCTAAGGAGTAATCATCAACGTCACCCAGATATAAACTCTACGACCTACCACAGAGACCTGTCAGCAAGATATGTTAGTGCAATAATGGTGCAGATGTTGAGGGATTAACCAACCAGATGTTTTTGTTTTTAATCTAAGGCCCACTCCTTAAGGTGAAACCTATACACACCAAAGTAGCCGAGAACTTGAGACTAGATACGTTATTCTGCTAAAGGAACATAGCAGTAAAATAACTCCTAAAGAGACTGCTGTATCTATAGATCAATGCCTCGCTCATCCCTCGTCAGAGAGGCTTCTTGCAGAAGATGGGAACTAACACAGAGACACACAACTGGACAATGTTCAGAGACGGAGAGACTTGGGAGCACCCAGCCCTAAACGGAATGTCTTCATCAAAGCCTTCCCCTCCAGGCTCAGTGATCTATGCTGAGGAGAAGGTGGAAAATTCTAAGAACCAGAAGTGGTGGATGGCTAAGGAAATGCATCTTCCAGACACAACATGACTGATAACACGTATGAACTCACTGAGACTATGACAGCCCGTGTAAGACCTGCACAGGTTCAAACCAGACACCGGGGAGGGAAGTGGGCACGAAGTCCTGCCTCTAACTAAGAGTCTATCTGCGATTGATAGATCCTCCTGAGAAAGAGAAAGTCAGTTTTCTTTAATGGAATGTCTTCGAGTGTATCAACCACACTCTAGAGCAGGCCAACCACGCCCAGGAGTAATTTGTCAACATAAAATGGACTTCATGTTTTGCTTTGGGTTATTTTTGTGCTTGCGTGCATGTGTGCTCAGCGTGTGTGTGTGTGTGTGTGTGTGTGTGTGTGTGTGTGTGTGTACGCACTTTCTTTTCTTTTTGCTTTTTGTCTTTTTGATATAAAATATGCTGTGTTTGAATTTTTTACAGAAAGAAATTTAAAGTTACAAAAAGAACAGTCATGTCTAAACATAAAATGAGTAGTGCCTGCATATACATTTATAATCACAATTAAAATATGACTATTATAGTGGCAAGTAATTAGAAATGATTAGACATTCACACCATGGCTGTGGAACTCATGTGACCTCAGGAAGCCAGAACTATAGGAAAAACACTTCTCAACTCATTCTCTGGTATTATGCAGATACCAGGACAAGAAACATACATTACAAGAAAAGAATTGTGCGTCTCTTTGGCTAGGGATGCAAAAATCCCCTATAAAGCATTAGCAGACCAAAAGCCCATCACAGAACAAGGCTTATACGGCCTGAACAAGTGGTATTTATTGTGGGAACCCAAGGTTGCTAGGGTGGCTCAGACTTGTTACTGTGATACACTATATCCATCATTTAAAGGGTTGGATAACAAAGTTCTCTCAACAGAGGCACAAGACAATTCAACACTAACTCCTTTTAGGGTTTAAAGCAGAAAAAGAGTGAAAAGGAAGCTTGGGACCCCCTGGAAGGCTCTAGGTCATTGGTAAGAAACAGAGGCTTTCTTCCCAAGAGCAGGATGAGCTAAGGGGTCCATGCTTGCCATTTCTGCCCAGTGCTGTGCTCAAGACTCTAGTCAGGCATGAAATTAAAGATGTAAAATTTTCAGACTGGAAAGAGATAATTAAAACTGTATCTATCCAAAATTCTTCAAGCTCCACTATAGGAAACCACTAAGGTGTGACCAGAACAAATACACAAGTGCAGCAAGAACACGGGATTCAAGATCAAACTGATGCAAAGACCAATTCTGCTATACCTCTGCACTCAAGTAAGTCTAAGGAAGACCAAGAAAGGGATGTTATTAAGGATAAAACACTTGCAAAGGAACTAACCAAGAGAGCCTGACACACCCTAAAAACCACAAAACACTGTTAAGATCAAAATAAAGAGGGAGGCAGCTCACGGTCACAGACTGGGAACCTTCACATTGCTGAATGGGAGGTAATATTCCCAAGATAGCCCACAGATTTTTCTCCTCGGAAAGGACCACAGTGATGTCATAATTCTCATGGATGTTTAAGGAACCATGAAAAGCTAAGAATGGTCTTGAAAAAGAAGAACGATGTTGGAGGGTTCACCCTCCCTGACTTCATAATGTACGGCAAAGCCCCCATACCCACGGCACTGGCATAAAGACAGATCTACACGTTGACAGAATAGATAGTAATCAGCCCTCACATTGTGGTCAACTGATTTCCGACAGAGGTTCTAAAATAGTTCTGTTGGGGGTGTGTGTTGGGGGTGGGGGCAGTCTTTCCAATGAATGTTACTGAAATACCTGAACTTCCACTCGTGGATGAGTTAGACCATAACTCATCTCACGCCGTAAGCAAGTATTAACTCATAAGGGGCCAGCAACCTGAAGGCAGGAGCTAGAAGAAAACAGACTGAAGATTTCATAACCTGAATTGGACAATGGCTTCTGAACCCACACTAAAAGCATAATGCCACAAAAGGAAAAAAGTTAGGGCTTGCAAAGATGGCTCTGCCATTTAGAGTGCTGACTGCTCTTCCAGAGGACCCAGGTTCGATTCCCAGCACCCACTAATTACTGCAGTTTCAAGGGTATCCAGCTCCCCCTTCTGGACTCCACAGGCACTGCAACCAGGAGGTGCAATGCCATAAGAGCTGGCAAACAAAATGCTTATACACATATAATAAAAATAATAAAGAAGTGAAAAAATTAAAAGAAAAAGTAGATGAATTGGATTTTAGCGCAATTTAAAACTTCTGCGCTTCCAGGGACACTATGGGGTGAGAGAAAAGACAATCAGCCTACAGACCCTGTTTGACGAGGGCATTGCAGCAGGAGTGTGTGCGGCTCTTGTGTTTTTCTCTTGCTGTACTGGATGCGAAATGGGGTATTATTTCCAGACTGCACAGGAAGAGTTACTTTCATGAAGGCTTATTTTCTTGTCTCCACTTTCCATTTGAAAGCAGAAGCAAAGCTTGAGACAGACAGCCCCAGTGATGCTGAGTCAAAGACCAGCGAAGCCTCACAGGTATGGAGGCACAAGAAAGGAACTGGGGGTAAGATGGGGCTACGGACAGAGAGAAGGTTTGCTGGGCCTGGGGGTGCATGCCTGCAGCCCCAGCTCTTGAGAGACTGAGGCAGGGTAACTGCTGTGAGTTCGAGGCTAGCGTGGACTACATAGTAAGTCTCAAGAGTCTGGACTACAGAGTAAGATTCTGTCTCAAAAACTAAGAAAGGAAGGAGAGAAGGGGGAGAGGGAAGGAAGGAGGAAGAGAGAAATGAAGAAGGGTGGAAGGGAAGGACGAGAGGGAGGGGCGGGGGAGAGAGGGAAGTCCCGGATAGATCTGGTATAATCCCAGCTATCCAGGAGACTGAGGTAGGAAAACCTCAAGCTGAAGGCCAGTCTAGGCTAAAGAGTTAGTTCAAGTGCAGCCTGAGCAACTTAGCAAGGCTATGCCTCAAAATAAAGAGAAAAGAAAGGATTGGGACTACAGCTCAGTGAAGGGAAGGAGGAAGGAGGAGGTGGGGAGAAGGAAAGAAAGGGATGGTGCTGGGAAAGGTCGTCAAGAGCAGGATGGAGGGGAAGGTCACGAAAAGATGGATTCCTGGCTATTAGATATGAGGGTACCTGGAGGGCTGTGAATACTTTCTCTGAAGGGTATGAGACACAATGCGGGGGGGTTCTGCCTTGTCCAGAAAAGTCATGCCAGTTTTGTTTACAAACATGAAGAATGGTGATAGAGATGGCTTTTGGGCCCCAGGTAGTTGAGTTGTGTCTTGATCATGTTTAGAACAGCCAAAAGAAGTACATCATCAGCGTTGAGAAGCAGAGCAGGGATGGACAGAATGAAGGAGGACAATAGAGAGGAAAGCAGGTAGGAAACATGCCAAGTTTTCACACACATAGAGAAACATAGAGCTAGTTAGAGATAAGTACAAAAACAGGCTAGGAGGTCACTTAAAAACTACTGGTGTTTACAACTAGAGAAACGGTTTAAAAGTCAACAAACAGGCGCAGAACTTCAACCCCACATTCAGATGTTTAAAATGGCCATCGGCACATAAAGCATGAAGAGAGGAATGAAGTTAACTCTGTCGAAGATGAGCAAATGACGGAGTTACTGACCAAAAAAAAAAATCTGATGACTTTAGATGCCCCAAAACACAGTAAAATGTTGTCTTTGGTGTGGTTATGAGAAGGGGGGGGGGGTCAATGTTCCTTCCAGCTCCACAAATCTGTGACACAGTGGAAAACTGGCTCGAATACATACAGGCTCCAGGACACAAAGAAATGTTCAAAGAAGAAAACAGAGGATTGTACAACATGCACATTCTCGGATCATTATGTGATAATTTTAGCAATAAATCAAAGCATAATTATAGTGCCAACCTCACAGAACCTTTAAAAAGCAATGTTTCTGAATAACATTTGAAATGAGTTAAACAGCTACAGAGAGAATGGGCGAGAATATTTATCTTAGCCATGGAAAGGATGTGAGTTAGGAAAAATACCCTGTCAATCAAATAAGTATTTTTTTCCTACACACAAAAAATAAAACCCCCAAAAACAAGTCAGTAAGAAGGTAGCTGAATGGGATAAACGTTCATCAAATTAATTTACTCTCTCTCTTTCTCTCTCATATACACGTGTATGTGTGCATTCATGAGAAAGAGAGAGAGTACAGCTTCCTGACATCCCATCACAAAGGGAGCCCTTAGCCTTGAAGAATCACCTTAACACAGCATAGCGTACTCCATGAACTCCTCAGGACAGTTTGAAAACTACTTCAGTGGTCAGTAGGTTGGGTCAGTGCCACTGTGTTAGTCACCAGCTACTTGATCTGACGGAAAACCCAAGACACAGAAAAGCTGGGTACCAATGTTCTAAGAGCTAACCGGAAAGGTCAGGAAGTGACTTTGGGATCTGCTGGGGACAGTGGACAGACATTGTCAACCATCATGGTAATCGGGGAGATGTTTAGTTGGCGAGGACTGTGAAACACGATGCTGGGAGGTATCAGTCTTTGTCTACACGGCAGGTCTCACTCAGACCTTGCCTTGTACTAGCAGACACTGATGAATCTCAAAGCCAGACTGTCTCTATCTTATTTTAGGGCATCTAAAAACCATCACAACTGAGGAAAGGGGATGCAGTATCTAATGGGAGGTGGTCAGCTCTTTCTACAAAAAGGCCTCAAGGGAAAAGAGGCACAGGGGACAGTTCTAAGTGCTAGTTTGCCACCTCACCTCCAGATGAGCCACTTCCAACCCAGCGAAGAAGCTCTCTGAGCCTTGGGATACCTTGCTTTTCACAGGAGCCTGGAGTCAGCGTTACCGGGTCTCTGCTTAGCCCTCAGAGGACGGCTAAAGACTCCACATTCATGGAGACGCACGTAAGTCTCAAGGAGACCCATGGGGCACCACATTAAAGGAAAGAAGGAGCAGCATGGTGTGTGATGGTCAGAAGAGCTGACAGAACGCATCTCCCAGTCTCAGGAGGAAGTGTCCCCACAAACAGGAAATATGTCTCCCTCCAAAGTGACCACGAATACTGTGTGACTTGGACTAGAGTAACCTGTAACATCAAGAGGCTGCAGAAGTAGGAAAGGCCTCTCATTATCCTGTCCCAAGGGCAGGAAGCCCAGAACTCTCTCTTTCTCTCTCTCTCTCTCCCTCGTGACCCAAGTTCATCTGGGGACTGCAAACCCTTACAGCTGCCTGACCTACAGGGTGGCATCTGAAAGCTAGACTGGGAACGCCTTGTTGGGGCTCAGTTGCCCCCCAATGCCCTGCACCTCAAGTTATACTCATTTCCACTCATGGTCTGATTTCTGGTCACTGACTATGAGTGTCCTCATCCCCTCAAGGAGAAATGATCAATAAAACAGAAGCAGATGTGGCCAGACGTCAGGACCAAGAACCCCATGGGCTTAATTAGGCTTCCAAAGATGGCCTTCTGGAAGAGCAGGGGAAGGGTGCAATGGGGTTCTGAAGAAGCAGCATTGGAGAGATGCCTGGCAACTCAGAAGGAAACAGGGCTGGAGGGAGGGGTAGGAAGGGGGGGGACGGTGGTGGAGGGAGGGAAGGAGAGGGAGGACCAGAGTGTCGGGAAAGAGGAGCGTCCTGCCGGCAGGTGCTTCTCGTCTTTAGCTGGACTGGGTGCTTCCACATCGGAACCAAGCAGTGTCCTTCCCACAGGCTGAAGCCACATAGCCACCATCGTCTCCCTCATTTCCCTCTGGGCCGTGAAGGGGACAGGATTGATGCTGGTCACCTCATGGGACTGTCCTGTATTTTGGAGACTCCAGATCATTGGTTAAATGAGTAAGCTCAAAGAACCAGGAGAGGTCATGTCTACTTTGGTAACAGAGCAAAAAGAGACAGGAAGAGGGGGCCAGCAAGGACAGGGTGGCAGAAGGCTCGTGGTGTCTGGGAAAACCTGGGATGAGGAGCCCCAGTCACAAGGGAAGAGAGGGGCATTTCCTTGTGATATAATGGGCCAATTTTAAGTTCCCTTAAAGAGACAAGGGAACATTGAATTTAGATTTTCATTGCTTTGGCTATCAGACCAGTCCTCTTGAAAAGAGCTACTTTTACACAGGACTGCGAGAATTATTTGGGGTTACAGCCACATCAGACCCTCTTCTGTGCAGAGAGGGGCGTGGAAAGGAAGAGACAACAGGCTAGAATTTCTATTATTGTAAAGAAGGCAACTGGATGCAACAGGCTCAGGCGAACACTGGAAAGAAAGGACTGGAACAAGGGGTAGTAAGTGTGAGAACTGTGTCCTGGACAGGACTTGGATGCCACAACCCTGAAAATGCCCTGGTAGGAGACGAGTAGCTGCTGAGATCCAGGCTTCTCCTAGACCGGCCGAGCATCCCTGTGAAATCTTAGTCGGTGTGCCACAGAGGAGTGAGCCGCTTGCCCTCTCTTGAGTGGGCCCAGACTTTCACTGGCCGCTCCCAGCTCCTGCTCCCCACGCCCACGGGCTGTTCCTCATCTAGAACACTCTAAGGTGCACCTGCCATTGTTCCCACAGAAAGGCATCTTAAAGTGCAGCAGAAACTCCTGCTGTGCCTGGAAACGGAGAGCAGTTGATCTCGGGATCTGGGTGGGAAAAATGTTCTCGGCACAGGCACGAGGGGAAAACAGCACTTGAAAAGGCCCCAAATATGAAACTGCAGAGATGAAAATGGTTCCTCTTTCTAAATGACTGACAGTGGACCTCTGACGGGCAAAATGCCGAATGGCAAGGGCTTCTGAGCTGGATCGCCTAGCACAAAGCTCTCGAGTACAGCTGTTGTGTCCCTTGTCATACAAGTCCTTTCTGCCGTGCCATTTGCTGGCCAGCTGAACTCATGGTTCCTGGCTAACCTCGGAAGGTCTTTCCTGGCTCATTCCATCTATGGCTTGAGGCTCCTGCTAGAGGGTCCCTTCCCTCTGGCAGAATGTCTACATGACACTTCAAGGTGGTTCATCTGTCACCCGTGCCACTGGCAAGCCCTTCTAGAGGGTGCAGGGCCCCAGCACACACGCCATGCGCTCCTTCACTTCCTTTCCTCCTCCAGCCGCTCAGAGTCCTCCCCTCCCCCACAGGCCTCTTTCCCCAGGATCTCCACATCACACATTACATTCTCCAACCCATTCATTACTCAGCTAAAAGCGAACAGTCTTGGGAGTGTGCTACACAGATCCCCCATTTCCCCGCCTCGTTCTGCAGAGGAATAACGGAATCACTTGGTGTAGCATGCCACACCATTCTCAGAGTTCAGGGGCTCCGATGCCATCTGGGGAGTTCTAACTTCTTATCCCAGCTCCATCTCCTCAGTCAGCAGGCCTTCCTAGGAGTCCTTCCTTTAGCCCAAGCACAGCCAGCCAGAAACTTCTGGATGCAAGCCGCCTATGCTCCAGAATGCACTAGGTGTCCCTTTAGTCCCTAAACTCCAACCATAGGCAGAAACTGGCTAGATCCCAGGTCACATTCCTCCTGGTTCGTCCTTGTCCCCTGCTCCTTTGAGCTACATTTTACACTTCTGCCTCTTTCCACTTTGGAATTCCCAGAGTCTCCCTGTAAGTTTGAAATCGTGGACTTTTCCTATGGGCTGTGGCTTGTGCATAGCCAACACTCAGTGAAATGGTCCATGCTTTCTAGCTCTGTATAAGCCCCCCCCCCCCCACATAGAATTCACGAACTCAGCCCTGTCTCCTAAACCAGATGGGCTGTCTGTAGAAGCGCTTCCTCAATTTAAGCATTATTCAAATTCCCGGGGATTGGCTAAGAAACAGTGGCTAGTTCTGGTCTGGGCAGAGGTCTGGAGTCATGTTCTAAGTTCCCAGGTGTAGCTGGGATCCATTCACACCTGTTGATCAGCCCCAAAGGGCTCTTTTCATGCAAACACCGCGCGCCCAGGTGGAGAATCCCAAGGCGGAGATGCTCGGTCCTGTGAGGGCCCAGGAAGTAGAGTCATCGAGTGACCAGCCGGCTCACTTACCTATGGTGGACACCACGGTGCCCACGAAGTAGAAGGCACCGGTGAAGTCCCAGCGAGGGCGCACGCTGTCCATGCGGATGCCCGCCCTGGTGGCTTCCTCATAATGACGGAGGAAGCCTCGGAGCTCTTCGCGGCTCAGGTGGTGACTGCGGCTGAAGTTGGCCAGGCGCTCTTCCCAGCGCTGCTTGGTCTGTAGCTCGTGCGCCAGCTCCAGCGCTGAGAAGACAGCGGCGCCGCCCAGCAGGTAGAGCAAGATGAGCCCGGCGAGCAGCAGGAAGCGCGCGTTGTCCTCATTCAGGTGGCCCGGGCCACAGCTGCACACGCGGCCGGCCATGGCACTGGAAGACAATCCCGCAAGGGCCACCGCCTGCGGACTCGTGCCCACGCCCCGGGAGGATCCGGCTCTAGCGGCCCTTAGCCCGCTCCTGGCGCCGACTCTCCCATGCCTGCCGCGCGCTCCCCCAGGCGGCGTGGATCCCCAGGCTGCCGCCCTGGCTGTTCCTGCGGCGCCCGCTCCCCAGCCCGGACTCGTGGTTTCGAATCCGCTTTGTCCCCGCCGCCTCCCGGTCCGCCCTGGAGTTCTCCTTAAGGCTGAAGATCAGAGCATGGGGCGCAGTCGGTACGAGGGTGCGAGCGCCCCGGGATTCACCCGGCCTCCTGATCCAGCTCAGATTGGGGAGGGGGCGTGGCGCGCCTTCAAGGCAAACTCCAGAGAACTTGAATTCATCGTGAAGAAAAGGCCGTGGGTTCAGACAGAATCGGCGGGTAAGGTGAGCATCAAGGTCCGGGTTCCTCGGACCAATGCTTTCCAAGCTGTGTCCGCGGTCTTCCGCGCCTCTCCAGATCGATCTGCCGTGCGTATTAGGGTCCTGACAAGCCTCTATCCTCTTGAATCACCCAGGTTGAGGGGCTGGGACGGATTTGGGGCAGGCACGGACTCAGGGACAGTGCGGAGAGGCAGATCTGATCTGCTGCCGGCTCGGATGTCCGCCAGGCACACAGGCTCCCCGGCAGCACGAGGGCGGACCGCTGGGGAGGAGAACAGAGGGGGAGGTTGGAACAGTGAAGGAAGTTAGGAGCATCCTCCCAGGCAGCCTTCCTCGACTTCCCCCTAACCAGAGCACCCTCGGCCTTTAGGCCCTTCACAGGGCGTTCTCTGTCGCCACGTGCCAGCCCTGCCAGCCCATCCCTCGGAGATCCAGCCAAGGACAGCGGCCAGGAGAGTCCCATCTCTTCTACCCGGGCTTGATTGCCTCTGCTCCGTAGTTCTTGCGCAGCCGAGGGCTCGGCGCCGAGTGCTCCTAGCTCCAGTAAGCAAGCCAGCAGCAAGGCTCTCCAGGGAATCGCTGGGGAACCCACCCTAAGACCCCAACTTGCAACCCGCGCGCATGAGCCACCGCTGCGCTCTGGTCTTACCTTCCTCCCCCACAAACGCACCTTTTCTGTGGGATAGGTTCAGGATGGTCCCTGGCTCCCCTTCTCAAGCGGCCCTGCCCTGCCCAGTGGGGCTAGGAGCAGAGGTCGGTGCCCCATGCAGCCCTTTCTGCGGGGTGGCTCGAACGTTGCAACAGGTGGAGCCCTGATGTTGCCAATCGCGGTGACTCCACCCGGTGTCCGCCTCTCCAGCCCAGAGCCAGTCTCCTGCGCTGGTCTCTGCCGGCACTCGCCGGAAGCTCTGAAGGCCAACCTCGGAGCAGTGATGCTCCCACACAAGGGTGAGGATGCCTGGAGTGGTTGCTTAATGGCAAGGTCGAGAGCCTCGATGGACTGCATGGGTCTCTCTCGGGCCAGAAGAGGGCGCTGTGTGCCCTTTAGACACACCTGGTCCCCAGCTGGTTATCTATTAGCACACTGACTACCGCATCGGGAAGCGAATGTGTCTGCCTGGAGGAATGGATTCACAGCCACCCGCGATCTTAAATAGAATTTCTCCGCCTATGGAGAGAGTGGTCCCAGGAGACCCACCCACGATGCTCGCCAGAAACAGAACTAGAAAGGCTTGCAGTTCTGTGGAGTGGATGCAAATGAGTTTGATGAAAGTAACTCTGGCGATTCATCTTGCATTGTGTCTCCTGGAGAGGAGGAACTTTAGCAGGGGACTGTACACACCCAGGGTGAGTATCCCAATTACCTTTGCTAGTTTAAGAACCATTTCAAGAACATTAGAACTGAATGAATTTCACAGTGATACCACACATCGACAACCAGATTTACAAGTGACAGTTTACTAAACTTGATAATAAAAAATACCTATCTGTCCCTCTCTGTTTATCAACCCATTCGGTTAGGATGTGTTTTGAAAGAATGTAGACATTGCCACACTTCACCCCATCTCCACCCAGTGCTGGTCTTATTAAGCGTTCCATTTGCTTTTGTGGTAAAATTTGCACAAATGACATGTAAATGTACCATTAGATGGCTTCTGACAAATACATACATCTCTGGGGGCCAAACAATGGTCTACCTCCCCCATCATCTAAGTGCCATTAACTGATCAAAGCTGCTGCAAATATCTTTCCATAAAATCCTCACCCACATTACTGCAGAGGTAACCATGGGCCTGCCGGGTTTTTTTTTTTTTTTTTTTTTTTGTTTTGTTTTGTTTTGTTTGTTTGTTTTTCCTACCCTGGATTAATTCTCCTTTATAAAACCAGGTTTTGCCGATTTGAGTCTCCGGATTCACAAGAGACATAATCATGTATCTTGTGTGTTTATGAAGCAAATAATGTCACACGTCCTAGTCATCGTTTTGTTTTATTGGCTCTTCCTTGTTTGGCTATGCCATTTTTTCATTCATGCTTTGTGACAGAAACCAGGAATGTGAGAAAATACCATTATCGTAAATAAAACTGTTAGGAAACATGAATTCGATTAAAAAACTGTTATCAACATTCCTATCAATGGTTTGTGGATATGTTCTTACCTTTTGGGCAAACAACTATTGGTGAAGTGCTGAGTCATAGGTAAGGATGTATTTAGTGCCTGACCTCACAATGCAGTGTCCACATCCTTATAGAAACTTGGCAGTACCCGCCATTTTAGTTTGTTTTACGCCCATTGTATATCTGGCATATAAACTTATCTCATTGGGGTTTTGTGTTTTCTGGACACCTAGTATATTGGACATTTGTATCCCTTTGTAAATGGTTGGAGTAGTTTGCCCAATTAGAGAATCGGTCTTGGGGCTGGGAAGATGGGTCAGTAAAGTCTTCATCACACAGGAGTGATGACTAGAGTTCAGAGCTCCAACACACACGCACGCACGCATGCACGCACACACACACAGATGAGCATGGTGGCATATATTTGAAATCTCAGCACCCCTGGGCAGGTGGGGATAGGTGGAGCTAACTAGCCACTCAGTCTTCCCAGCCAAATCAGTGAGCTCCAGGTTGAGTGAGAGCTGTTGCCTCAAAAAATACGATAGAGCAACTCAGACACCCAATGTTGACCTCTGGATCCCACATGGAGGCATGTGCAAACACACACAACACACACAATGCACACACACACAAATTGACCCCTATTATTGAGGCGTAGTCCTTTCCTAGACACGTATTTTACATATCAGTTTTTCATCTCTGGCATACCCATTTGGTTTTGAAAATGTTTTCTGACTAATTTTTAGTTTTGGTAAATTCCATTTCTCCCGTTTGTAATGTTTGATTCCCTTTGTACATTAAGAAATTATTGATGCTTTCAAGGTTATGTGTTTTGTCTCTCCCCTAGTTTGCATAATTGGGTCTGTGTGGTGTAGATCTAGTTTATTTCTTTACAGTGCAAATCAGACTTCAGGTTCACTTTGTTCAAAAGGATATCCGCCTTTTTCTAATGCCATGTATTGAGACAGAAAGCAAAATGCATTTACTTCAGGAATTTTTATTTTGCTCACTATTTATCCAGTTGTTATGCCAATAAAAAAGCATTTAAAGTGATTTATAGGTCTTGAAGTCAAGAAATAAAAGGTTTACAAGTTAGCTTTTTCATAATTTCCTTGCATATAGTAAGTTGTTTCCATTTTAAAAAATCAAAGAACTGTTGTTTTTAAGGCAGACATTTTAAAAAATAGACACAGAAAAGGTCTGTTTTCTTGATTCAGACTGTGACAACCAGTTTTGAGAAGAGGCAGCATTTTGATGATTCATGAATGAGGTCTATCTCTGCACACACACACACACACACACACACACACACACACACAGTTGCTATAGTACAAAGATCTTGCATGTACTTTATGAATTTATCCTAAAGAATTATTTTTGTTCTCTCAATTGTACTGAACATAGAAATCTAACTGATGCATCTTTCATGTTTGCTGTTGTATCCTATAAACTTGCTGTGCTCATTCATTACTTGTAATGGTCCTTTAGGAGTTTCTATGTAAATAACTGTCATTTGAAGCAGAGATTTGCTTTCTTAACTTAAATTTTTTTTGTCTTATTGCAAAATGTCTAAGAAATAATAAGACACAGAAGATCTGGAAGCTGGTTATTCTTCTTGCTAAGATGTAAGAGGGAATCCTTCAGTTTATTACAGATGCTGCAAGCTGTGGGGTTGCCAAAGATTCCTCCCCACTCCCCAAGACAAGGTTTCTTTGTATAGCCATGGCTGCCCTGGAAGACCAGGCTGGACTTGAACTCAGAGACCCTACTGTCTTTGCCTCCTGAGTACTGGGATCAAAGGCCTGCACCACCACTGCCTGGCTGTAGTTGCTTTTCGAGGATGAAGACATTTCCCTTTATTTTTAGTTTTCTGTTTTGTTTTGTTTTTTTTCTTTAATTGTTGCTGAATTTTGTCACAGCTTTTCCTGTGTCTATTATAATAATCTTATAATTTTTCTTTATTCTGCTAACATGCTGTATTTCATCAATTTATTTTTAGTTAAGGATAAAAGGATGAAAATGTAAAAGTATGGCATTTTTTAGATGAATTACTTGGTTTTGCACTGCATTTTTATTTTTCTACTTCTCCTTGAGTTTGCCCAGACCCCAGCAACTTATGGTATTTGCAAGATCAATGATTTTTTTTTTAGGTCCTTACTTTTAAAAAGTATTTTAATATTTATGGGTATATGATGGGAGATGCCATTCTGTAAATGTTTCTCATATTGGTTAATGAATAAATCACTGCTGGCCAATAGGAAAGGAAGATAGGAGGGACTAGGAGATGAGGAGGAAAGAGGAAGGCGTAAGGAGGGGTCAAGATGGAGAGTCTGGAGAAGGCAGAACTGCCAGCCACCTCTTGCTGGTAAGACCACGTAAAAAATACATAGATCAGCAAAAATGGGTTAATAGTTAAGACAGAACTAGCCGATAAGAAACTAGTAACTGGCCAACAGATTATATCAAATACAGAGTCTCAGTGTGTTATTTGGGGCTGGTGCGGCGGGACAAGACCAGGCGGAGGGTGGAAAAACCATACTCCTTACAGATGTATATAATCTGTTTGAGACAAATTGATCCCCCATTCCCTTCCTTCCCTCCAATTTCTCCCCTATCCCTCCACCGTTTCCCCCTCCCAGTGTCATGTGCTCTTACACACACACACACACACACACACACACACACACACACACACACACAGTCCATTCAGTGGTGTCTGTGTGTGCATGGTGTGGGACCATGCAGTAGAGGATGGGTATCTTCAGGGACTCCATCCCTGAAGAAAAGTGGCTTTCCTTCCCTTACAGTACCAACTGTCAACAGCTGCCTGGACGGGGTGGAAGTCTATGAACCCCTTCTTCATCCATGCTGGCTTGGTCTGTGCATGTGGTTCCATGTGCTGTGAGTTCATGTATGCCATGCAGCCACCATGTTTGACAAACGCTTTTCCTAGAGACATCTTTCCCCTCTGGCTCTTATGGTCCTCCTGCCCCCCTCCTGTGATGGACTTTTCACTAACATTTCTTCTACTTTAAAGCTGAATTTTCCCATTAGTTCAATGCTACCCGAACTTATAAACACTTTGGGGGGGTGTTATATTTTCATAATCGTTTGCTAAGATATTTTTCTTCTTTGGCTTTTGAACCATATACAAATATTTTTGCTTAATTTTCATTTTGTAAAAAAAATGACTTATTTATAACCCATTTCACGTGCTGTCAGAGACTTTTTTAATGGTCTAGTCAGATGGCGTGAACACACCAAATGCTCTGGGAGGTCTGAGTCTTCTACAGCTTTAAGAGTGTAGGGCTCTGACTAGGTCAGTCTGGCAAAGGCATCTGCAAATGCTTTTTAGCTCACTTTCTTTGGTTTTATTCTAGTTAATTTTATGGACTGGTGAAATAGGGGTATTTAAAACTACCAGCTACTCTTGTGTTGTTTCAAGCATTTTGAAGTTGTAAGGAAACACAGTTTTCACTATATCCTCTCACATAGTGGTGTTTTTGTTTGTGTGAAATGTCTGCTACATTACCATCTGCTTTGCAGAGGCCTCTATGTGATACCAATCCACTCACAACAGCCGCTTTCTGCCTGACATCCACATGGTATCATTTCCAATCCACTCGCTTTTAACCTGTCTCTCTCTTTACATATTTAGATCCTCACCTCTGTCTTCTCCTTCTCCACTAACCACCTACTCACACTGTCTCTTGTCCCGTGCTGACCTCAGCAGCTTCTGAGGCTGAACCTGGGGGGCAAGACTTCCCATTAACAAAGCTGCCACTTAGGGGATCCAATGCACCTGGGTCCGCTGCCGCAGCTAAAGCTCTTGTCTACCCATTCTCCAGAAGCAAGCAGAGGTCAGTAGTCTAGAAGCAGTGCTATAGAAGAGTGCAGGTTGTGAAGCTCTAAGGGCTCTGGTGTTACAAGCAGTTTTCCCGCCAACTTGGTCCCACAGCCGCATCAGCTCCAAATAACACACAGAGACGCTGTATTAGATATAAAGCTGTTGGTCTGTTACTAGCATTTCTTATTGGCTAGTTCTGTCTTAAATATTAACCCATTTCTATCAATCTAAAGGTTTCCACGTGGTCTTATCTTACCTGAGAGAGTGTCCAGACTTCTCTCAAGTCCCTACATCTTGACTCTTCTACTACATCTCCCAGAATCCTCCTTGTCTCCTAGTCCCACCTATCTTGCTTTCTTATTGGCCAACAGGGCTTTATTCATTAACCAATAAGAGAAAAATATTTACGGAATGACATCTCCCATCACTCCAGAGGCTGCCTGGTCCAGGCTTGGTTATTGTTGTCATGGGCAGAATCCTTACAGCTTTAATGGAGTTCGTGTATCGCTCAATCCACTCATTCTTAAGATCCTCCAGGTCTTATCCGTACTTTAGAGATGCAGGCATTAGGGGACTTGTTTAAGCTCTCACAGCTTGGAGGGACAGAGCTAGACACTGCTAACCAGTCTCCAGTGCCTTGAGGCTGTCACCCCCAGGTGTCATTTCTCAAGCCTTGACCGGGATGACTGTCTATTCAGGGTGGGTGAACCAGCACACCTAGAAAGAAATGCATTTCACATGGGAATCCCCAAAAACATTCAGGTCTATAAACAAAAAACCAACCAAACCAACTACTCAGTCCATGCTATATACAAGTTTTTTGTTTTTTGTTTTTAAATCCATTTCATCCAAAAGTACTACCTCTGGGATTTCATGATTCAGCATGGGTTGTAACCCTCAGTTTGAAAAATTAGTTCTAGAATATCCAGATTATACAGGGCTCATTTATTTATGCAGCTTATTTTCCAGAAATTTGGACTTCTGAATACACTGGTGAGCTCCGGTATACTCGGGAGCAGACATAGAAAGTTTCCTTCAGCACAGTGCTAACCCTCTTCCCGGATGTTCTTGCTTGGAGTCGACACCATTTCCCACTCATCTCTGACAACCTCTCAGGCCCTTTCTCTCCCTACCACAGGTTACATGCACCTGCAGTTTACAGAAAGTACTTGTGGCTCAAGTTGGTCCAGTGGGGCACCCGGGCCTCTGGCTAGATTGGTCTGGGAAGCAATTTTTCTCTGGAGTGGCTAGCTGAAGGACCATGGGAATCTGGGGTAGTTTCAGCTCCCAGGTGGATGGAGAGAGCGCTTGTGAAAATGATGGTCAGAGTCCAGAGGGCAGGCCTGGACAGTCTTCATTGCATTGTGGATCCCCTGTCTCCAGCTCCCTTAGAGTCTTCCCTAATGCTTGCAACTAATTAACCGCCTTTCGGTAACTAAGGGAGGCTCCTGACTAAGGCAGCCTTTCATTAAAATATTGAACAAAGGTTACAGGATGGCAGATGATTATGCAGGCTTCTAAATTATAGCAAAGTCAATTATCTGAACACAATCAGCATTCAGTTGTCACGATAATTTCTAAACCCAAGAACAGGCAGCCATGCAAGACACATACCATGACATCATCCGTGTCCTTGGGCACAGAAAGGGACATGTGCTGGATTGGCCAGGGTAGACCCAGGAGCGGAGATGAAGCACAGCTCTTGTTCACTAGCTAGCAGGGTGACCTTGAGCCTTACGTGTTCCTCTCAAGCACTGAAGAGAATCTCACCTGTGCCGCAGGGTGGAGACCTGTACATACTCACCTATGATTTAACCGACCCACAACAAATGCCTTTAGGGCCACCATTCTCCTCTGCCGTTTTTCACCCTGAGCATGTCCCTACTTGTGAGTCCTGGAAAAGCAGTTTGGCCCAAATGTCTCCCACTTAATAAATAGCAAGAGCTCCTCGAAAACCTTGCTTGAACAGTAGACCTTGCCCCTAGCAACTTGTGTTAGGCTCCAATGGAATCTCTCTCTGTCTAAAGAGAAGAGCTGCTTTCACACCTTAGTTGGGTTCTGTTCTGAGGCAGACTGCTTCGAACTCTGTAAAAGGTAGGAGTGGGATTGTGCTGAGACTTAGAAAGCTTTCACTTCCATTTGCAAGTCACTGAGTTTGCTGGTACCCCGTATCTAATTTCCTGGGCTGCCTCTTGCTCTCTCCAGCATCTGACATCTGGTCTAAATTTTCCTACCTTGTACTTCGGTCTAGAAAGTCAGTAGAAACAGCAGGTGTCAGTCAGGATATAACAGAACAAACTCAACAGTGCAGCTTTCAGCCCTTCATGTACTCTAACCTGAGCTGAGCCTGCTCGCTCGGCAGGAAGCTGGGCTGGCTTAAATTATTCAACCACTCAGGCCTGCATACTAATGTGGCATTTAGTGTTTGGGTTTATGTGCTGTGAGCTGATTCTGCCATGCTAACCATAATTTGTTATTACAGTGGATGAAAGCACACGGTTTTGTATCTATAGTTACATCTCATGTAAACAAAGCCTGTCCCCGGCTGGAGCATGGAACACCACCACAATTGCTGCCTGGCCACAGAACAGGACATGGGGACGATACTGCCAGGGTTCGAATCCAGCTATGTGATTTTGGATGGATAATCTTAGTTTTTATGCCTACAAATGAGAATCAGCAAGCCTCTTGGATAGGGTCATTAGGAAGACTGGATGAGACACAGGCAACAGTTCCTAGAAGTCAGCTCAGTGCACGGCAATGCTCAGCCAGTGGGTACACCTGTGCTCATGGATGACCACTCGCTCCATGCTGGGTCACTACAGCATTTCCCAGGAGCAAATGGCTTGTGTGTGAATCTTATATGAGCAACGCATGTTAGGTGACAGAAATTGTGAGTCACAATAAAGCCTTAAAAGACAAAAAAGGCAGTATGTAATACTCTCTCACCCAAGACTATTACTTGAAACAAGCAAGCTACTACAATTTCCAAACACTTTTTTATAATTGGATCTGACCTATGCATACCACGCTTTTAGCATATAATAATCAATAGAACTCTGGATTCATCCCTGTCCTACAGTTATTATTCCTGTCAGAGAGTTCTTATGTAGACTTGTATCATTCTACAATCCTTATCAATCCATCAATTTAACTGCCGCCCTATAAATATAAAGAGTGCCCATGGACACCTTCATTTTGAGGTGTTCCTCAGTCAAAGGCAAGTGTTCACAAGTTCTTTCTTGAATTCTTAAGGAAGGAAGTATAGCTCTAATTCTTTGATAATGAGATAAAAGTCAAATGTCCTCTCCAAATCTGAACCAGGAAACATCCAGAGAGATGCTTCTGGGATTAGAAACATAACTTCTTGTAGAAGACTGGAGTTCAGTTCCCAGCAGCCACCGGGACCCCACCTCCAAGGGTTCCAGTGTTTCTTCTGACCTCCATACTCACCTGAACATGTGACTTAGATTTCCACAGACACATAAAAATAATAAATACAACACCTAGATCATTGATAAATGGTTTCATAAGAGGACTGTTAACCTAGAAAACCAACTTTTTGTGATTAAAAAAAGACATAACAAATTTACCCAAGATTCTTCTTATAAGCATATCAAGTCATATGCATAAACCATAATCACTTGAAAGTTATAAAACATTAAAATTTCTGTTCAGGGAAACTATCTAACATCTGAAGGAGAACAGGAAACCGGAGCTTGTCCTGTGCGACATGGTGCCGTGAGAAAGCATGGACATCCACGTGACAGGACTGAGTCTCAGGTCCACTGCATCATGGGGGACATCCTGCTTCAACTCCCATGAAGCTTTGCTTCCTCATCTGTAGGAAGGGGGTTGACAAAGGTTACAGTGAGTAATCACAGGGCACAGAGGGAACCTCAGGAAACACGACCTGTTTCTGTCATGTGGAAAAACAGTTCCTTGCTCGTTCCCATGTGGGAGACTCCTCTGATCAGTCTGTGTTGGCAGTTACAGAGACACAGAAGTTGGCCGTTTCACACTGTGCCGGGTCCTCAGCATGTAGAAAAAAAAGTCACCGTAGAGTACTTCTGAGAGACCTCAGATAATGAGAAGGGAGGGGGGAACAAAAGACAGACGGGGTCACTAAGCTCCATACAGGAAGAAGGGCTGCTGTGGCTGGGGAAGCCGAGCCAGAACCTGTGTTTAATGAGGCACAATTTCCCTAGAATTTCCAGTAGCATGGTGTATGGTGCATCTTAGGAGAACTTTGGGTAAATTAGCCACTTCTGTGAAAAAGAAAAAAAGGCCCATATAGGTAAAGGCGCTAAGTTTTGGTAACCCATGTGTTCTCACTTATTCTTGGGGCATTACTTCCTATGTGAGCTAGCAACTGTGTCTAGAAAGCATGTTGGGGCGATTCTACCTGGCTGGGCTGGCTCAGACCTGCTCCTTGCAGAGCCCATGTTTGTGAGAGTGGCACAGGTTTGCAGACATTTGGAGAGCAAACCTCTTGTGTGCAGATGGCCTCTGAGGTTACCACTGTAGTTTCTCCTGGGCCACTCTATAGAATCTCGATTAGGTGGGTCTTCAGGGATCCAGTGGTCTACGTGTGTGACCAGGGGACCAACCTAAGGCAAGTAGGCAAAGTGAGTCAGGAACTTGAGGGTCACCATGATGACTGGCTGCGGGTGTGGCCCCGCATCTTTCTCAGCCTGTGCATGCTGTGCATGTGTGACCACGTGCACTTTCCAGGTGCTGGTGTGGACTCCCTGCAGTAGTGCAATCGTCACTTTAGTCTTGCAGCTGGGAGACCAATGCACAGGATGTTAGGTATCTTGGATTAGGCCTGGCACCACTATGTTGGCTTCTCCTGCCAGCATAGAGGTTTCCCTAACTTCCTTCCATAGCAGGGCTCCAGGAAGATTGAAAATTGTCAGGGCGGAGGAACAAATGATCCTGCTCTTTCCCTGAGCAGGTGAAGGAGGAGCATCTCTGGACACGGCTATAGAGTGCTATTTTAAGGTGTGTGGCTTCTGTTTATGCTGCATTTGTTTAACTCTGTGAAGCCGTGATTCTTTGCCTGCCCGAAACGCCTGATGGTCCTAATGAAGAACTGCACGGCCAATAGTGAGGCAGGAGCAAGAGTAGGCGGGGCAGGCAGAGAGAATAAACAGAAGGAGAAATGGGGACAAGAAGGAGCAAGGACAAATGGAGGAGGATGCTAGGGGCCCGGCACCCAGCTACCCAGCCAGCCAAGGAGAGTGAAAGTAAGACACAGAAGCAAGGAAAGGAAGAGGCAGAGGCAAAAGGTGGACGGGCTAACAAGAAACAAGCTTGGCAACAAAGAGCCAAGCTAAGGCTGGGTGTTCCCACGTAAGACTAAGCCTCCGTGAGTGATTTATTTGTGACCGGGGTGGTGGGTGACCCCCAAAGACTAAAGAGCAAAAACAGTAAAACATCCCACTACAGGACATGGACAGTGGGAACATCCAACACAAAGTCAAGCTGGCAGCATCGCTGAACCTCGGGTTCACCGTCTGGGCTAAGCTGTGTAGCAAGTGAAACACAGGGTTCCCATCACCCACACGGGTTACAATGCACTGCCACCGTGCCTGGTTTTTGCACGCTTGCTGGGGGTTGGTAATTTCATTCCAGTCACATACACATTTTAAACACGATGGAGTTTAATGGAGTTCTTGCTTTCAAGAACTTATAAAAGTGAGTTGAGGAAGTAACACTTCTTAGTGAGAATGTTGACGGTGACCACCAGATACAAAACCAAAGCTGACTTCTGCAAAGAGTTTGGTACGGGGCAAATAGGAAGATTTCAAGGGAGGTGAACATTCACTACAAACAGGAGCATTCAGTGTCTGACACTCAAACTTCACAGCTTTTTGTCTCAGGAAGGCACCCACATGTTCCCATGTGTATCAGGTGCTTTGACATAAGGAATGTTCCAAATCCACGGCCGATCTGGGGAGAAAGCACATCACATCACGTTTATTTGGGTATCTACTGGCATCACAGCATTTGGTGCTCAGACCTCCAACTTGGGAAGAACATTTTTCTCAGTCAGCCCCTGATGACATCGCCTGCAGGCAATGGCTTCTGTAAAGGCTCACATGAGAACTGAAGGGGAGATGGGCATGGGGGACAGGCCAGGAGAAAGCTAGAGGAAGCCATGCAGCAAGTAAGGCATAGCACTCAGCAGATAACAGCAGCTACCTACCCTCCCCTGCCTTCGTGTGCATGTGCACACCCTTCCCTGTGCATGTGGAGTGCAGGGTCAGGGGTCAACTCTGGGCATCTTCACTGTTAGTTTTCACCTCATTTTTCAAGACAAGGTCTCATTGATTTTAGCTCACTACTGGGTGAGGCAGACTAGCCAGCAAACCCAGGAATCCCACTACTCACACCGGAGTTACAGCATTGTGCCATTATGGTCATTTTGTGTGTGTGTGTGTGATCTGAACTTAGGTCCTCAAGTTTGCATAGCAAACACTTCACCCCCTGAACAACTCTCCAGCTCTTTTCTTCTTTTAGGAGGGTGAAGAAAAGGACAGTGATGGCTGGCACAATTCTGCTCTTAGCTGTTCACATTTTACCGAGAGGCCTTGGGTCACATGCGTAGAATGTCTTCGTTATATTGTTATAATAAAGGTAATGATGGGCAAGACAAGAGCTTCTATTATAAATGACTCAAGGCCAATGTCACAGAAGCAACAGGCTGGGGTTTGTACCCTGGCAAGAATGCCTGTAAAGGCTCCAACCATAATGAGGTTATGTTCAGTAAATGGAGCTCCTCCGTTTTAACAAACACACACACACACACACACACCCTGAGGTTGACATTGCCAACACACTAGAATTATGGGTGGGCCACCATGTCACCTGATACTTATGTGGGCTCTGAGGACTCAAACCCCACGCCTCATACTTGAGTGCCCAGTGTGTTAACCATTAATACCCATGCATACTGATGTTTTAGACTAAAACTGACAATTTCAACAAACCACTCAGAGCACAATGCTATGGCGAGAGTCACACCATTGCAAAAGAAACAGGAGACAGGTAGGGTGCAGATGCGCCCCAGGTTCAAAGCAAGTCCCCATCACTGCCATGGTAAGCACTGCAGACTGTGGACTTCTAGGGCCACGGTGCTGATTGTAAACAGATTCATACCATTGTAAGGACTGCCAGGCAGTGACCCGGAGCTGCAAACTTGACTTTGGGAGTCTCTCCCTTCTCAGTAGATGTGATGGCAGCTCAGGGGACAGCCTGTGTGTGCTGAGCAAGCACTCCAGCAGCCACACACTGGAGGATCTGAAGGAGTTCTGAAGACAGCAACAAATTATCATTATATCCTTGTAGCTCTGGCCTTGAGAGCCCGGAACCAAACCCCTTTTTGTTAAGTCACCAGCTTGTTGGAACATGGCAACCCCCGTGCCTGGGGGCCAATGGCCTTGGGCCTGATTTCTCACTCTATCTGTGCCCTTGTTCTCTTCCACTGGAAACATCACCTTCTGTGCCTGTATCCCTTACGTACACATCTTTTCCATATCTTGCTCTGTGGGGTGACAACCGGCCCTGCCTCATTTCCAGGGCGGAGGGCACCTTGGTTCACTCCATGAGTAAGTTGCCGTGATGCTTGGTACGATACAGACTTGCTAACCCGCCAGTAACTTCAAGACCAGCACTGCATTTAGCTCTCTTCCCTCAGAACCAGGCAACCGCGGCCAGGCAGGGGTCTGGGAAGCTCCCTGTCGGTGGATCCCTTGCAGCTCAGCTTTATAAACAAACAGAACGCCAGCATCCTTGGGTGGATCATTTCCTAAGCTGGCTGACAGGTCTGCCACCACCTGGAGAGGCAGTTAGAAAAACAGCCACAGGGAGAAGAGGATAGCCATGCCACTACCGTATGTTTGTATCTATGACTTCCGGAAATCCGCACTGATACTCACTGGCTTGGAGGAAACCTGGTTTAAACAATCCCCCTAAATCCCCTAAAAACCTCTCAAAAGAGATTGCCCTGTAATCTTCTCACACGTGCATGCAGCATAGTTGTTTATTGCTGGCTAAGTGCCAGGGACTTTGCTAGGTGAACCTGATGTGCAAGCCTCATCAAGAGACCTTACAGCCCAAAGTGGGAGACAGTAAAGCAGGTGGCCATATGCAGTTGGCACTGTGTCTGCTGCTGGTTCCTAGCCTGGTTGGTAGAGTAAGATCTTTCTAGGCCCAGCCCAGAAAGTTCATCTTGGAGGGTCTGTGCTGGGGACCAGCAATGTGTATTTGGGTTGAATTCCAAAGCTGACCTCAAGGCAGTCTGCATTTAGGATCAAAGGCTGAAGGAATCATGTTTTTTTTTTTTTTGTTTTGTTTTTTTCTCTCTTCTCTTTCTCAAAATTCTAGAATATAATGCAGGGATACATGGCTGCTTATAGTTAGAGGAGAGAGACCAGGAAGATGAATAAGAAGGCAGGTCTGGGGGTGAGGAATGAGGATGCCTATGCCAAGATTTAACCCAGCTGGAAGGCTGGAGATGACAGCCCGCAGCTTCAGTGCCTTCGTTTTTCTACTTACTCTTCCTCTGGGTGGTTAGGTACCTCTCTGGTAACTCCAAACTTATCTGGAAAGGGAGTCTATGCTCATGTTAAAGGGGGTATGGAAGGGGAGCCCGTCTGCCTGTGTAACCTTGACCAAGCTAACCCAAGTGGATGGATTCCTTATTTAGAAAATGTGGGATGCACTAGAGTAGTCCCTAGGGGGTAATGAAAATATAATTAATTAATTTGTGTCACAAGCTTGCATCAACTCCTGGTATATCAGCGGTAAGTGCTGGCTGCTGTTGGAATCACATGATTTCCAACTCTCAGGGAGGAGAATTATCAGCGTCCTGTGTGCTGGGTAAGCTCTGACAGCATTTACAACAACCAGACAAGTCCACATAAGCCACACGGTGCCTCTGTCTGCCAGATGATTCCCTCTTAAGCCCTTTGTAGAATGGCCCTGGGTTAAGGGCCTAAAGCTGTTACTCACATGTATGCTTCCCACTCTCCACCATGCAGGGAGACTTAAGAACTCACTTGTAACTCTATCCTAGGTCTGAGTTCCCCAGCAGAAGCAGCCTGGGTTGTATGTGTGCGTGTGTGTGGGGGTGGGGGGTGGGTAAAGGATGAGCTAATGAGCTCCAGATTTCCAGTGACAGTCTATTTGAGCCAACCCAGAAAGTAAGGGGTAAATAAGGACAATCCAAGTTGACATACAAGGAAAGTCCTAAAATGAGGTCCTCTGCCTTAGCAAACTTAGCAGAAATGTAATTGTTTATATGGGCAGCATCACTGTTAACTGAACCCCCTCACCCCCCCCTCGTTCTGAGGGACCACTGATCTGGGAGTGTCTACAGCAGAGTAGAACAATGTCTGGTGGGATGAAGAACAACTCTACCTGCTGTTTATTTCAAGGGACTTGGGCCGATTTCATGGTTATTTCAATTCCCTGAGATCTCTCACCACAAACTCTTGGAAGTGGAGCTGGTAGTTAACATCCTGCCTTTTGCTTATGCTATCAAACAAATGAAGAATTCATTAAATGAGGAGACCAAAATTCTAAAGAGCTGGGCATCGTGACACATGCCTTTAATCCCAGAGGCAGGTGGATGCTGGTGAGTTTTAAGCCAGTCTGGTCTAAATAGCCAGTTCCAGGCTACATAGTGATTTAAACAAGCAAACAAACAAACGAACAAAGGGCCACTCTACAACTATGTTTCTAAATGCTCATTAAAACAAATCTTATTTCTCAAGATTTTTTTTTTTTGAAAAATAGGTCTTTAAAAATAAAACATACCAACTTTAAGTAACTATGCACACCCCCCCCTTTTAAAATGTATTTAGAAAGCACAACTGAAACAACCTTCCATCTCCCTCAGATAAGGACTTTATCAGTCTAGACTCCAGAATTTAGCAATAGTTATGACAGGTCTAGACTGAACCTATCCTGCTATTATCTGAACTCAAGGAACTATTTTGTGTTAATCGACAATGGCTCTACCGTCCAGGATAATCAACCATGGCTCTACCATCTAGTATCCATGGTTCTGACACTGCTTAGAGGATTATATGTACTCTGCATGTGTTGCATCTGAACTTGGCAGCTCAGGCCCCAAGGCCTTTTCTACTGAGTTTTTACACCTGTAGCTTATTAGCCTTGTCCCAGCCATGCACATTAATATATACACACATTCCATGCCTACGAGAGATTACATACAACTTAGCAGGCACCAATTTGACCACCTGATGTTAACAACAGCTGTAAAAGGACCAGTCAGCATCATGTACCTCCTGATGTGAGGCATCAAGGCGAACGCAGGATTCTTTGGCGAGTCTCCTTCTTGGCAAGAGTGCTACAGCCTGCATCTATGAGGAAGACATCCAGCCTAGGATGCTTCTCGTGGTTTACAAAGTCACTAGCCTATGCTCTGCAAAGTGTAAATGTCACAAAACACACACAGATGTGGGCCTGTCCCCCACTACTGGGGACTAAAATCAGGATGAATGATCGCAGCATATGACCTGGCCTTTCTGTTGCGCTCGAAGAAGTGTGAATGCATTCTGCACGGGGAAAGCATAGGCTCCATATGAAGTGCTAACCCTCATAATAACACCGTGCTTACGGAAGAAGATGCTTTCATCCTTAGGATCCTTACACTGAAATACTTAGGGGGACAAGGTATTATGTCCTCAGATTTCAAACAGATTAGAAATCCTGTGAGAAAGGATGCAAAGGGAACAAAGTACTGGCTCGCTGAACTCTGGGAGGGGAAGAGAGGGACGCCCGGACTCTCTTCTCCTCCCACTTTTCCGTGCATCTGCAATGATGTCAAAACTTGAAAGAAATACTACATATGGAGAGCCTTGTGCCCTTTTCTAAAACAGAGAGGGGATAGTGGAGCACAGGCGTGATGAAGGGGAGGGGGAGAAGGAAGGGCAAAGCGGAGGGGCGGGAGGGTCAGAGGGTAGTAACACTAAGGGTGCTTGGCAGGCCATAGGGAGAGACATTGGCGTACAAGCTTACTTAAAGTTACATACCTGTATAAATAATACAGTTTATATATAGTACATCACACACATACCTCTACAGTCACACACTCACACATGCGCGTGCACACACACACACTCACTCACACACACACACTCACACAATACACTCACACACACTCTCTCACACACACTCACACACTTTCACATACACACACATACACTCACACACACGCATGCACACACTCTCACATACACACACACTCACACACACTCTCTCACACACACACACTCTCACATACATACACACACACTCTCACATACACACACACGCATGCACACACACACTCTCACACACACACACTCTCACACACACACTCACACAATACACTCACACACACTCTCTCACACACACTCACACACTTTCACATACACACACATACACTCACACACATGCATGCACACACTCTCACATACACACACACTCACACACACTCTCACACACACACTCTCACATACACACACATACACTCACACACACACACACACTCTCACACACACACTCACACAATACACTCACACACACTCTCTCACACACACTCACACACTCTCACACACACACACATACACTCACACACACGCATGCACACACTCTCACATACACACACACTCACACACACTCTCTCACACACACACACTCTCACATACATACACACACACTCTCACATACACACACACGCATGCACACACACACTCTCACACACACACACTCTCACATACACACACATACACTCACACACACTCTCTCACACACACACTCTCTCACACACACACTCTCACACACACACACTCTCACATACACACACATACACTCACACACACACACACGCACACATGCACACACAGTTTAATTGGAGTTACCCGACACAGGGTGATAAAGTTCCCTCCAGGACTCACAGGCTAGCTAACAAAAACCCCAGTGCCAGGCAAGAGGCACCATCCACTGAGCTGCTGTCAGGAGGTCCGGAGGCCTCCAAAACAATACAGGCGATGGCTGTGAGAGAGGGGAGGGAAGGAGGGAGGGAGGGTCAGTTTTCTTTAGGGATGAGTTCCTGACAGGTTTCTTAATCCTAAGTGGTTATCCTTAAACATTAGATACATCAAGACTAACACTAACTAGACTGAGTAGTGTGTGTGTACGTGTGTGTGTGTGTGTGTGTGTGTGTGTGTGTGTGTAAAACTAGTAACTACAGAAGAGATCATGGATTTAGAGGGGCTGGGGCATGGGAAGAGTCGGAGGGATGGGAATGGTGTGAATACAGTGCGTTCATATATGAAATTCTCACAGAAAGCTACTATCACAATACACTGAGTGGTTTTGAAGCCCCTCATGCTTGTCTACTTCTTGAATGCACTATGTGTTTCCTCTTCCCACCAAGTTTGCTTCTCTTTCTTCTTTTCTTTGTTCTTTCCAGTGCTGAGGATCCAGCCCCAGGGTCTTGTATATATACTCTAACTTCGAGCCACATCTCTCGCTTTCGACATTTGTTAGGTCCAAGTGAGACAGGCTTTTCTCTAACCCTCCCACACTGTGCTTTTTAACATTGGATACAAAGAATGTCTGCTTTTTCAAATAAGGGAGTGCATAGCAGAGACGGTGTGGCGAGCTGTTCTGCATTCTCTTCAAACCCAAAGTCATCAACTGCACAAATGGAATTACCGTGTCTCAAGGGGCTGATGATTTTGTTCCCTAAGAGACTGTGGATTCCCTTTTACACACATCCTTGCCAGCCCTTGTTATTCTACACTGCTGGTGGGAATGTAAACTAGCTCAGGTATTATGGACTATACGGAAGTGTCTCAAAAAACTGAAAAACAGATCTACCATGTGACCCAGCTACACGACTCCTGGGTGATTTTCCCAAAGGATTCCAAAACACATCACAGAGACACTTGTACACCATGACACGGCGGCACTATTCACAGCAGCTCAGTTACGGGACCAACCTGGTGTGTAACCTCAGAGGAATGGGTACAGAGAATGTTACATTTCTATAAAACAGTCCAGCCTCAAACAAGAATGAGGTTATGCTGACTGCAGGAAAAGGGAATTATGTCAAGAGAATCAAGTCAGTCTCAGAAAGACAAATATGCTCTTTCATTTGGCTCCTAGGTTTTTACGTACTCACACAAAACCACTTATGTACACATGCAGGGAGAGACGAAGCAGTCTAGGGACTCAAAAGGGACTTAATGGGAGTTGGGAGGGGTGGGAAGGGGGAAGGAACAGGAGAATAAGTTCAACATAAAATACACACTTGGATGAAGACTTAAAAACCTCAATGGCTCAGTAGAAGGGTGCCTGCCCCACACATCCTGGCCCTGGGTTCTAACCCACGCTAGCATGGGAAGGAGGGAATAATTTTACAAACACCATTCCTATTAGTCAAATGGATTTGTCTAAACACACTTTTTAAGAGAATGACCTACACTCGATGAGGGTGAGGACTCACACTCGTCCGTCTCACCCAGAGTTCAAGCACTGTGCTTGTACACACTGGGCCCTCAATATTACGTAATTGTAGAGAACCGCAGACTACCACCGAAAGCAAGGCACCCTAGGACCTGAGTGTTAATTTTCATCACTCTCTCTGATCATTTTCTTTGTTCCAAGATAACATCTGGCTGAGCTTTCACAGTGGGATACTCCTGCATTAAGCTTTTTATGTGAACCTCTGATTAAAAAAAAAAAATGGAGTAAGACATTGTACGTGTTACTATGGTTCAAAAATCACTTTTAAGCACGAAGTGCTTTTGAAATGGTCTTAACAACTCATTTTCCTTTGCCTTAGTAAAACACCTCTGTATGGGCCACAGAGCTTTACAGAACATTGGTTGTATTTGGAAGGTAATATATGAATTACCGGCATTATTCTACACCCTGCTGAAGGAATGGAGAAGATAAAATAATACTGATAAAACACACTGTTCCAATTTCTTTTATATGTATCTTTCAGAGAAAAAGCCTAAGACACAAAAAGTTCAATAAAGCACTGTATAAAGCATTCTGCTTGCTGGTCAAATAAAAGAGACCTAGCTTTCTGTAGTCTAGGACATCGCCTACCACCGGTAAACTTCTGAGTTGTTAGGAGTTGTTTCTACTACAAGAAGGAAAGGGACTTGAGGACATTTTCTGGCTCTGTAATCTCTCCCATTCTTGTATGCCTACTCCTCTGGAGACAAGGACTACTCAATAGGGCATGGCTAGGGAAGGTAAGGAGCAGAGTCAGATCCCAGGAGGCAAGACCCAAAGCAACCATGCCAAGTCATTCTTCTCTAGAACCTGACTTAAAAGAGAATGAATCTGAAGAACAGAGAAAGACAGGAAAGACAGAAATATAGCACAAAGCCAGAGGCAAAAGGGACTTACCCATGAAAGCTATAGACTCAAAGGTCACTGTTCAGTAAGGACAGTGGGTGGGATCACACTAATTCACTGTCCAGTGTGCATGGGACTGCACTAAACCTTGTAATAAGGACAGCTATGATAAACCCAGCCAGCGTTACTGGACTGCTAAGCACTTGATGAACTTCATCTCAGTTAGTCTTCTCAGGAGCCCCGTAGGAGGCGCTGGCATTCCCCATTTTTCCTTCAGACACACAGGCCTAAATATCAACTGCCCAAGGTCATGCAGTAAGCTGGACAGATGGCACACAAGAAGTTATTTTGAATGGTGGAGGCTAAGGTGGCTATGTTCTGTGGAGTCCTGGTAAGATCCATGCAACCTTGCTGCTAGAATGGATGTGTAAGGCATACGGACTCTGAAAGCGCATACGGAAAGCGTGTTCCTAGACAGCTAGAGAGAGGTGATGTCACCTGCAGGCTGCAGGACGGCATGATGACAGCAGCACACAAGTCTTTGTCCCTACATATCAACACAATCTTGAGAAATGGGTCCACCAGATGGGGTGTTTTGGTTCACCAAAAGAGTCCCAAAGGGAGGTTGAGGGCAGGAAGTTTGCCAGATTCAGTTAGCTCCACTGTGGGAAGTCAGGCAGCACCGACTCCATTGAGGAATCGAACACTGTGGACTATTAATGGAGTGATGTCATTAAAAAAGTACTCTCTGTTCAGACTTAGCACGTTTGCACATTCTAACTTGGCCACTCACAGAGATACCTATTTTCTAGAGAATGTCTGTTATGACTTGTAGTAAGCGCTTGACATTTGAAATCAGAAGTGTTTCCTGATTGTACATTTCTACCACCCTGAACCCACAACAGAGATGGACATTCTTGGGGCAATAAAAGCTGCCCAGCAGCCTATGACGACGGTCACCCGGGGATGATGCCTGGCCTGGAGGAGGCTGGCCCACCGTGTAGACCAGTGGTTCTCAACCTTCCTAATACTGCGGCCCTTTTAGTCCCTCATGTTGTGGTGATTCCAACCATAGTTCGTTGCTACTTCACAACTGTAATTCTGCTACTGTTATGAATCGTAGTGCAAACATCTGATATGCAGGATATCTGATATGGGTCAGGACCCACAGGATGAGAGCCACTGCTGTGGACAGTCCCATGGCTTTCCTGTTGGGAAGTATACTTGGTCACGGCCTCTAGGAAAGTCAGAGTCCGGTGCAGCAGGTTTCAGAGTGTGGCCTGGTGACCTCTCTTGGGGTGTGTCTGTGAATCAACTTCATTTCCTAGTGACATAATGCCATCATGTTACCCTCACTTTTACACGAGTGTGTAGAGGTGACATCCCACCAGACTGAGTGACAGCAGCTGAGAGGGTTCAATAATCAGCTTCTAAGCTGCACAATAGAGACGCTTTTGAAAACATGAAGTGACAGCACCTCCCTCACTAATTTTGTCCTTTAGTTTTGGGACTGGCCACAAGACATAATACAGTGGTTTATTATTTCAACAGATTAACACATATTTAAACGTTTTCCAGGTTTGCTTCTGTTATAGCACTGAGTGGGAATGGGTTCTAAGAATGAGCGGCTTGAGAACAACGTGGCCCCAGAGAGGAGACTAAGAGCCCTCTGCAAGTCTGAACGTCTGATGGCTCCCAGGAGCCAGGCTCACATGGACACCAGGGGCACATCCCAGGTGGCTTACAACCAGTATGGTCCCTGTCCCTTCATCTGTGTCTCACCTTTATTCCCGTAGAGCTCTGGGGGAAGGTCATAGGGCACAGGAAAGGAGGCTGTTGGCCCGCAGCTGCTGGAGAAGAATTTCTGCTTCACTCGGAAGGAGTCCAGGCCCTGCAGATACACAGAGGAGGCCATGACTGAATCTAGAAGATCCCAAGAAGTACTTATCTTTACGATACCCACAAGAACATTAAGTGATTTCAGAGCTATTTTCAACACTGGCAAGGCAAGGATGCTCCATAACCCCTTCCCCCAAATTATTTTCTCCTATAAAATTAAGAGAGGCTGCGTGTAAGAATGCCGTTAAAGGCTGTGAGTTTAACGAGGCACACGGAGGAAACAAGATGAACAGTAATGAATGTGAGCCCGTCTCTACCAAGTGCCGCTCACACACAGTTGTCAGGGTTCTCTGGATGAAAACATCCCAGAATACTTTCAATATTGCTATAGTAACAGGCTGCCTGCTCTGGAGTAAGAAGCAGAAGCATATACATATGCTTTTGCATATAATCAAAGTGTGTCAACATAATAAGATAGGAATACAAAAGGGAAAACTCTTCAAGCCCTACCAAAATGGAAGGTTCATTCTGAGAACACTAGAAGAGTTTGTCTCCACCTGATGAAGGGGGCTTCTCCTTCCCAGCTTCTGTGCACACAGCTTCGTCTTTCTCACAGGCCTGTGCAGTGTGGGTGCCTGACACATTAGAGCCGCCTCTCAGGAGACCCCTGGGTCATCCTGCTTTTTTCTTCCACTGTCCCTTACTCCTACTGTCTACCAACCCAAACACATCCATATATGCACGGCAAACAGTGTTAATGTTCTAGAAGGTGCCTAAAGAACAATGGCAGGCTCTCAGGACCCAGCTGCAGGGAGGGGTAGTCACAGACACTGTGTGGGAAGGCGTGGCAGTCACACAGTGGCTTCAGACATTCTTGAGTTCTGGCCTTTGCTCTGGGCATCCACTAAGCCACGTGAATGGCTGATATAAACATTCATCGGGCCAGCCTCTTTAAACATAAAGCTAGAGCTGTATCCACCAGAACATGGGACACATGTCCCAGAACACATGTTAACATACATTAAGCTCTGCTCCAAAGCCTGTCCCTTGACCCTTGCCCTTTTCTTGGAAGTTCCCTTCCTCTATGGGGTCCCAAGATCCTGGATAAGCTAATAATCCTTTGTCCTCAAGGAACTTGGGAACTTTTGGTTATGAGACTGTCTAGGTCCTTTCTTTCTGATGTGAGCCTCACTTGGCGTCCCTGTTGGCAAACATTAGTGGCTCTTCCCTTCTGGGTTAGGCATGGTACCAGGCTCTGGGTATACGTCAATCAACAGACATCATCATTCCTGTCCTTTCGGAATGCACAGTGTGGAGGAGAGGTGCTTAACATATACACTTGTGTAGAAGTCTACAGGACTGCAGAGCTGTAGAGAAGGGTCTTGGAGTACTCTAGGAGGAAGTGACCTGCTCTACATTTAGTGGCGATGGACAGCGGATGCCTCCCTCTAAAGGTGGTACTGTGATCTAACTGGAAGATGAGTAAGGTTTGCAGTAAGGAAAGAATAAGGAAGAGTAAGGAAAGAATAACATTGTGGGCATGGGGACAGCAGCCAGAGGCCCAGAGTGGCTAAGGCCTGCCATGTCCTTGGAACTAAGAAAGATGATCAGTGTTGACATTATCTCAATTTCTTCATTTGTCAAAGGAGGTGGCCATTCTTCATGTTCATGTTTGTGCTAGTTTGGTTTCTATTTCCTATAAAGACCAGGTAACTTTGGTAAGAAAGGGTTTATTTCACCCAATAGCTTACAGCTCATCATGAGGTGAGTCAGGACAGGAATTCAAGGCAGGAACTGAAGTAGAGACCATGAGTGAACACTGCTCACTGACTTGTTTCCGGTGGCTTCTTACCCTGTTTTCTTATACACCCCAGGACCACTTGCCTAAGGGTTGCATCACCCACAGTGGGCTGGGCCCTACCTCATCAATCATTAACTAAGATGATGCCAACTCAGGCTACACTGTGGAGGCTTTTTCTCAATTGAGGTTCCTCTTCCCAGATGACTCTAGCTTGTGTCAGGGAGACAAGCAGCCATCCTGTGCAATGTTTCAACCTTCAGCCTCCAGGACAAGTCCCGCTGCACGGTCGGTCGGTATGCAAGAAATACTGAGCTGCAGGCATGAGATTAAAGTGTCTGTCCTGTCTGCTTTACTGGCTTCTGCATGAACAGCAGCTGTGGTAACACATGGTTAAGTGTGGCTGGATGCAGCCTGGTGGTAGAGAACTTTCCTAACATTCACAGTGCCCTGGGTTCAATCGCCAGCGCCACAAGAAGACAAAACCGTAAGGGTCAGTAGGCAGGTATGAGTATAGTGGTGGCAGAGATGCTGACTGACAGTGAGAGGCAGTGTGTGACACAGGCCTGGCAGAAACGTGTGACACAGGCCTGGCAGAAACGCTCCACAACAAAGGGGAACGACTCACTTCTGAGGTAGGCTAAGGAGAGGCTTTGTAGAAAATAGTGTCTTAGCTGGATTTTGCAGACTTGGTGTAATTCTGACAAACAGCAATGGCAGAAAAGCATACCAGGGGAGAGAGTAATACAGACTAGGGTAGGTTGGAAAAGCTTGGGAGGAGGCACATTTCAGGGTGCTGAGTGTAGGAATGTACGTGTGTGTGTGTGTACGTGTGTGTGTGTGTGTGTGTGTGTGTGTGTGTGTGTGTGTGTACTCCTCTACATGAGCAGAGATGTGGCCATCTATGCTTTGTACCAAGCCAGGTAATGTTATCTTGTTATTAGTGACTCAGGCATGAGTCAACCTGGAGGTGTTGGGGGAGATGGAGATGTCTTGTTGCTGGGAGCCCTCATGTCCATCAACTGGAGATGTTGGAACACTGAAGATGTTTGCTTTGAAGCAAAGAGCTTACCATATATACTTATCTTGTTACTTATACTTGTTTGAGCTGACTGCCCATGACTCACACCTCACAGTAGCTCAGAGGTCCAGTTAGAGTCTGACTTTTTCATCAACCGATACTAAGGAGCTGCCTAGGGTCTGAAGGAGACACCTCATTGGCGAGGCAACTGGAAGAGCTTGGGTAGTAGGCTGGACTGGAGATTGCTCAGCCAGGTGATCAGGAGTTCTCCCAAAAGAAGCAGGAAGTGGACATCGTGAGGGGAGGCAGTATCAGAACTGCATTAGAATAACACAGGGCCCTGGAAGGAGTGCGTCTAACTGTGATACTAAGGGTGTGCTCTGTGACAGTGATGGCTTGCACAGTTGTCCACAGTCCCCCTGTCTTTGGGATTTGTGGTCCTATGCTCTTTCTACCAAGCAAGTACTTGATGATCTCCTATTTGCCACCGAGAACCAGAACAATGGAAGACCTTGTAACTGTAAGAGTCTTTAGCTCCTAGACTCATCATCTTCGACAGCCATGAAGCCATGGGAGAGTCTTTATGGCCTTAACACAGTCTTGATGCCCTACATATTCCCAGCCTGGCTTCCCTCTTATGATGTCTGACCTCAGGCACAAGGGTGTTTGAACCATCCATGTCTGACAAGAACCAATACGCTTTTTTCTTGAATGCCATTTCTGATCCAAATTCTAGGGTATTAAAGAAAAGAAAAAGTACCACTTTTCCCTTCAATCTACATGTCAAATTATTTGAGGCTGTCTTCTAATTATCATTATTTATATATCACAGTGGTATTGCTTGGCATTTTACAAAACAGAGGAAGGCACCCTCCCAGGCACAGATACTTAAGACAGTTACGACAATGCATTTATAAAACACCAGGTGAGAGGGTGGACATGAATCACACGACAAATTGCTGCCTCCCCCCCCCAACTAGGAGAGTGAATGCACTAGTTATTGCCAGGATCATTTAGGCTCAGCCGCTTGATTCAATCAGAAAGAAGTCTGCTTAGCTTGCAGTCGAAGATGTGGTTTATTTTGTTACCAACTTTGGTGTAAAGCTATATGATGTAATGTTTTGTTTTTTGTTTGTTTTTTAGACAGGGTCTCACTGTGTAGTCCTGGCTGACCTGGGATTTTTACGTAGACCCGGTTGGCCTTGAATGCACAGAGACCTAAGGTACTGGGTTTTCCTGGGTGTACCTGGGACAGCAGTTGAGTTTGCCAGAAGGAGCCAGAAGGAGTAAGCCTACTTTAACAGATGGGCCAGTTGGTAAGGAAGGACAGAAAGGTGGTGGCCTGTCTTCCTCGGATGCTTGCAGCTAGGGCTTGGGGAAAGCTCACAGAGTGGGCATACCAACAGGGCTTTGGAGAATGGGGGCTGTCTGTGAGGAGTAGCTTCGGGATGAAGTGAGGTGTTGGTGCAACATTATGGGGGGGGGCATCAAGACTGATCTGGCTGGAAGCCTAGAGGACTAGCCTCTGCTCTCAACTCTGTAGTTTGTGCTGTTCCCATCTCCAGCAGCAGCCTGGGGAACAACCAGGATTGTTTCAAACCCTTCGCAGGTTCAGGCTTTTAATTCTCATGTGACTCTATAAATTTGCTACTAGTTAGTCCCCATAATAGGACAGGCTTATCTGAGTAAATGACTGGATTAGTGTAGTCCAGGTGACAAACTGGGCCTCATTCTGATATTATTGTCAGTCCTCTCTCCATGTGTCATTTTGGCTCCCTAGATCTAGGTCCCTCAGTCTTCCACCTTGGTGCACTGGAGAGTTCTTTTCTTGGTTCTTGGGCATTTCTCCAATGCATTTCCCTAGTGTGTCTCCTCCACATGATTTCAGTGGGAGTAATTGGTGTGGTAGAACTTAAAAGGTTATGAGAAATGCTACATGGAGCCCTTGCCCAGCTGGCCTCCTGGGAAACTGTGGGAGCCCAAGCAATGGCTGGGCAGAAGCAGGTGGGCAGGGCTAGTGTGCGGAGAGGCAATGTATAGGGCGCAGGCACAGCACTTGTAAATTTCATTAGATCTTCCAGCCAACCAGTCTTAGCAGAGTCTATCAGTAAGATCATCATTGGCAATTGGTATGTGCCATCTTTGAGAACAGCAGCAGCAGCAGCAGCAGCAGCAACAACAATAATTTAACCACCACTACCAACAACAATAATTTAACCACCACCAACAGCAGCAATAACAATAATTTAACCAAAACAGAGAAGGGAGAAAGTAGACTTGATGATGGAGGTCAAGGCTTTCTGGTTTTATTCGTTTTGTTTGTTTGTTTTTAATCCTGACTGTGGAAAAAGGGGGAACCCATTGGCTCAGAAGAGGCTGGGATGGTTGGTTTTCTGTTCTGTCAAGGGAAGAAACACGTTATCTTCATCTAGACCAGCGGTTCCCAACTTTTCTAATGCTAGGACCCTTTAATATGGTTCCTCAACCACACAATTATTTTATTGCTACTCCATATCTGTAATTTTGCTACTGTTAGGAATTGTCGTGTAAATATCTGACATTTGACACCTATGAAAGGATCATTTGACCCCCCCCCAACAAGGGGTTATGACCCACAGGTTAAGAACAGCTGTTCTAGATCAATTTTAAAGTTTCTAATGAGGTTGGAAAGATGGTTCAGTAGATAAGAGCATTGACTCCTCTTTCAGAGGACCCGGGTTCAATTCCCTGCACCCAGATGGCAGCTCACAACTCTGTAACTCCAGTTCCAGGGGACCTGACACCCTCACACACATGTACAAGCAAGCAAAACACCAATGCACATGGAATAAAATAAATAAGTTTAAAGTTACCAATGGCATTTTTACTGCACATAAAGCATGCTGGCTCTCCACCCACTGCATTTTTGGGGTCCTAGGAGTGCTGATTCACATGGCCAGTTATTGACTGCTGAATGACAGACCTTGTCAAGCTGTGGGAAAGTGGAGAACCTCTAGATATAGTCTCTGCCTGTTGGATGCTACATGTTCCTGTAGGTAATGCTGGTCTCAAGTCAGCATGCAGGATGCAACGACAGCTCACTGGTGAAGGACAAAAGTAGAACCTTTGGTGCTGATGACTCAGAAACCTGGGCCATGTCTCTGGAGCTCTGCCCAGGAGGTACACAGGAGACTGATGGGGAAGGTGGATCTGGCTGGTGTCCAGCCAGCAGGCAGACTGTCGGACTCTGGATGAGATGAGTGAGGTGTGTGTGTCTCACTAGCACCATGGGGGACACTAAGATGTAACTTCTGACCTCATTTCACAACAGCTGTGGTCTTGTCAGTGAACTCTGTAAAGTTAGTATCAACACAGAAATCCTTAAGGCATTCATGAGATGAGTACACAGGGATTGATACCATATTGCAGTTTGCATTGATAATTGTTATTGCTGAAGTTGTGGACATACATACTTTGGTGTGTGTGTGTGTGTGTGTGTGTGTGTGTGTGTGTGACTTCAATAGGACTGCTCGCTTCAGGTGAGCTCTCCCACAGTTCAAACTGCTGACAACACACTTGGTGGTGACTGAAGTACACACTAGGCTTAGTGCCACTACACTAAGCCTAGTCTCCACAGACACTGCTGCCCATGCTGCTCAGGGAAGAGTGCCAACTCCAGGGACTTGAAAGGTATCAACATCAACTAGTGGCCGTTTTCTCAGAGCCCCCACAAGCTCACAGCCTAGCATGGGAGTGATGGCATCGACGATCCCAAGCATGGGATACGCAAGGGGCCCAGAGTCCCAGGAGCTGTGGGATGCAGAGAGAAGAGCGTCTACAGGGCACTACAGCACTAGAGCTAGTGCTGGAGGCATAACGCTGCCTTCTGATATGGATTAGGCCTGGCTAGAGGGGAAAGCCTACAAAGAGCCATGGGTTCTGCATGGTGGGAACTAGTGCCAGGAGGGCCTGGAGACATGGATCAGAAGTGAAGAGCACTGCTGTTCTTCCAGGGGACCTGTTTGATTTCCAGCAACCACATGAAGACTTACAACCATCTGCAATTCCAGTTCCAGGGTAACTGACACCCTCTCCTGGCCTCCATGAGCACCATGCAAACACGCGGTGCACAGACATGCATTCAGGCAAACACGCATACACGTAAAATAACAAAGTAACTAAATGAATAAAAGTGCCAGCAATGAGAGGGAAGGGGTGTGGCTTGGGCAGTCAGGAGTCATGGCCTGGAGGAAGAAAGGAGGTCTGCTAAGGAGACAGCACCAGCAGGCTTGTGGCCAATGAAACCATCTGGTGGCAGGGTGAAGCGAAGCTCGCAGATGGCCTCTGGGACCCTTAGGGAAGGAAGCAGAGGCTGTACACAGCTGGCATTCCCTGGCCACGGTGGCCACAGGGGTGACCAGAGGTGACATTAACGAGCAGCCCTGGGTAGTTAGGAATGACAAGAACCAGTGATTAAAAGATATGGAGAGGGAGTTGCCATGGGTATCTCTCATTCTTCAAAGCAGGGAAGTGGGGTGACCAGTAACAGTAGTTCATTAGCAATCAGACCGTCTGGCTAGTGTCCTTTAAATGATTAAGCTGATTTTGATGACATTTGCAAATGCCACATATCCTCAAGTACCTTCTGAATAATGTACGTGGTAATCTATAATTTAAAAATTATGTTTTATAAGATTCAGAGGCTCAGACAACTGGCTTGTGACGCAGATTTGTCTTTCCACTGTCCAGGTGGGACACAGTCCACCCCAGCAAGTCCTGCCCGGCAACCCTACATCAGGAGTCCAGTCTGCTAGACCATGCCACATCCTCACCCTGCAGTCCCAGCACACAGAAAACAGCATTTTTCCTTGACTATAATGTCTTATTTCTCTACAAGCGTGTGCCCCAAACTGGGTTGAGCACTTGCTTCTCAAGGACTAAACTGAAGAACCTCCTCACAAAGCCTTTCCCAGGCCCCTAGCAGAGCCCACGCTCCCCAGCGGCCAGGACTCCTATCTGGAAATGTCCCTGAGCACCCACCTTATCATGTGCTGTGTGTACCGTGTGTATCTATGTATCTCAATGCACCCTGGAGATTCCTGAGAACGAGGGCCATAGCCTATTCTCACTCTTCCCCAGGGGCCCCCACAGGGGAAGCCTCAGGAGTTTGTGGACCTGAGCAGCTCCGGGCCACTGACTGTTCAGCTCTGAGCTTGCAATGTGCTTAGAGGAGGGACCTGAGCAGTTCGGCAGCAACCCTCTCTTTTAAAGATGGTGGATAATTCCTGAGCTTGTGTGATAGCTGGCTTCCCTCAAAGTCAACGCCATGGCCAGCATTTCTGCTGTCTTTTCAGAAGCTTCCCATAACAGCGGGTTACACAGGAGCTCTGATTCAGTCCCTTCCTCTATTAAGAAACCAAACACCCATATCCCATAAGCCTACAAGGCCCATGGCAGCTGTTTGGTGAGGCACTCTGGGAATCCATCTCTGGAGATAGGCCCACTACTGGGGGCTGCGCCAGGAGAGCCTGGATGTAGAAGGTACTCCAGAAGTCCAAGAGCAGAAAGTCAAGCAGAGTGGCCTCCACCGAGTAGGAGCCCACTATGGCAGCAACCAGAGAGAGCTACACAGAGTTGGGCTGGCTCCTTCTTACCCCCAAGTCTGAATTACCAGTAATACCTTTGATCCCACGGCTTGCTTCGGCATCTTTTTGCCTGCCTCCTTTTGTGAGATTAACCTTATTTTATAGAATGTAAGGAAAGAACACTAAAGCCCCTGGATTTCAGCTTACTCAGGCTGCATGCCCCCCTCATGGTTTGACCCTCAGCTCATACCTGGGACATGTATCTTACTGACTACACACAGAGTGTCTGACTATGACCATGAACTCCCTGAGAATGCAAGGTCAAAACACTTCTGTGTAGTCCTCGCAATGTCTCCCTGTGACTTTGTGCCCCGCCATTTATGGCTCACTGAAGGATACAGATAACTAATTGGATGAGAGGGTGCTGGGACAGGGCTGTGGCTGGCTAGTCCTTACCCACTCCATAAAGGAAGCCACTGCTAAGTACTGTCCTAGGCTCTAGAGATACGCCAATAAACTGCCAGAGATCTGCGACCTTCTTAGTATTATTTTTCCCCTCAAAAATACCTTTTATTTGATGCGTGTAAGAACAGCAAAAACAGTGAATTAGATTAGTCCACACATGGAAAGGCCATGGGAACAGCACCTTGTTCACATGATTAGAGTAGTCTCAAAGTTCAAGTAACTACGTTTCCTTTCTTTCCCTGTTATTCTCTTCCTCCTGCTTATCCCCCATTCTTCTGCTTTCCAGACATACACAAACAATAAGAACAACAAAAACAGAACATGTATAAACAGCTATAGACCTTCTGTTAATCTTTCCCCGGCCAGGGCTGTAATGCTTCAATAACTGTGCTCATGGTTTGGAAAGCTAAGGTCAATGTCAAGCTCACCTGTAGTCAGTATGTGAGATATACCGTCATCGTGCCTGGGACCTAGCTCCACAAGGGGCGGCATCCATCTTTTATGTTTGCTAGACAGTCGTCATAAATAATGCAGTATGTATTCTTACCTCAAATGTGCTATATGTGCCTTGCCTTGTTCTTAATAAGGTCAATTTGGGGCTTTTAAATGGTTATTCCCATTTTTTCCTCTATGGCCTTCATCTAAAATACAGGAAAAGAGTGTCTGCATTGAGGGGGGCCTGGAGGGCATGGGTGACATTTCCCATGGTCTGGGGTCATCTCAGAGCAGACTTTACAAATGCCAACATTTGATAAAAGTAAAAGATAGAGGTAACAGACAGAAGACAGTGGCCTCAGGGCTGGACCCCACTCTAGCTGTGGGACCTCAGGAGTATCACATTCTTGTCCTTCAACAAGGTCACCATCTACCTTTCCAGGCTGTGACACTGTAATCTAGCTGTACACAGCAAGCAGATGCTTGCTCTGTAAGAAACAGAAGGAGCTGAAACCTCAGGAGAGCAGCTTAGGGTGGGCCAGTTAGTCACACCCTGAAAGCCCCTGGGGTGGAGAAGGACGGGTAAGGGGGGCGGGGAGAGGGGAGAGCTGCTCCCCAGAGCATGGGAGACGGAGGAGAGAGAGTCCTGCTGGGCATGCTACGAGAGTGCTATGCAGTGCCCTGTAAGAGTGAGTCCATCGCTGCCCATGCGCTGCCTGAAGTCTGCGGCCCAGCTAATGGTACCCTTTAGCTAGACCTAGTCCAGCCAGAGCATCTCACGATGGAACTATCCTAAAACTTCAGCAAGCGGTAAAAAAGAGGAGATGGTGGGTGGCATTAGCCATCTCCCTGTGTAGGCAACCCTGACCCCTGACTGTCTCCCATGATCAGGAGTGTACTCTGTGTGTGTGTGTGTGTGTGTGTGTGTGTGTGTGTGTGTGTGTGTGTGTGGTGTCCTGGGGCCTCTGGAACTTAGAGGAATGAATCTCTGGAAGTATGCTTCTATTGTAGTGAAACATGGCATAGGCCACCTGGTCCCCACAGGCACAGCAGACACTTCATCTGGCGTTTGGCTATGGAGTCTGTTAGCTATTTCAAAGCTGCCGAGGGGCTGATGTACTGGACATCTTGAGAGACCGCTTCCAACATGGTGCATTTCTGGGTGCTCACTGTCAAATGTGTCCTCAGCCAAACCCAGAACTCTTTACTGCCCAGCTTTGCTACTGCCGATTCCTTTCCAGGTGTGATGTCTCCCTGTACTAAACCCTCGCCACCTCTCACCTCCCTACCACCCGCCTCCAAAGTCCTGTACTTGGCTGGGCTACTCCTTTGATAACTTGTCATTTCCCACTGTAGAAGCCTTTGCGTCATACATTACAGTAGTTTTTTAAATATGGTTATTAACCTCACCTTTGAATCTCTAGCCTGGTACATCCCAAGTTAAAAGCATGGGTTTTGGATTAAAATCCGGGTCCCACTACCAGGTGACGTTGGGCCTGCACTGTGACTAGTGGGAGAGAACACAGAAGTCCCATTCATAGCACGTGTGACCAAGTGGGTATGTGAGACTTACGAATGCAGACGGGAGGAAAAGGACTCCAAGCTCGTAGGAGCGTATCATCAGCTGGGTGCCATTCTTCTCCAACGCCCCCCAGGCAGCCTTGGACAGATTCGCACTGTGGACACAAAGACACAGAAGAGGCTGTCTCAGTGTGGGTCAGATGTACACAGCTGTGAGAGCACTGGTCAAAAAATACATAGCCGCAATCACACAGACACATACACGCAACACACAAATCCACACAGACACACAATTACAAATAATGAAAATAAATTCTAAAAAGCAAAAACCTTTCAAAGAAAAACTGTTAATAGTACCATATACATTTAGCTACTTTCCGTCTTTCTGGGGGGAGGGACAACTAAAGCTAATTGCTACTTTCGCTGAAGGTAATGCTGAAGAAGAAATGACACTAAATGCTAAATGTATTTGAAAACGCTATAGGGAAACCTTTTCTTTTGTAAGATATATATAATCTCCCCATACAAAAATGAGGTTCCATAAGAACCATAGACTATATAACAAAAACTTCAGTGGCCAGGAAGGGGAAATTTTATGTTGTTGGTCAGAAGGGTCCACAATACCTCCCAAAATATAGGCTATTGCTACTGCCCTTGGTCACCTCCCAGAAATTAAGATTCTGTTGCTGAAGACACTACACACTTAAGTCGCAGGACTCAGAGGGATCCTGTTGGCTCTGACCTGGAAGCCCCCTCTTGAAGGCCAGCACCTACCAGCACTTAAGAGTGTCTGAGGGTGCTCTGCAAGTTGCCAAGCGAAAAGCAGTCAACAGCCCTACCCAGCTCTAAATCCTGAGAACTTCTTACACATTTTCAAAAGGAATAAATGACAGGAGTTGAAGAGACATGAAGAGATGAACGCTTACAGAGATAGAAATGGTTTTTATTTTGACTTGGTCACTGTACATTGTATACAGTATTCTCCATAAATGTGTGCATGTCTAGGAAAATGGCTCTGCTAATTAGTAAGAGTAGACCTACTGCATTGCCTTAAAAAAAAAAATCACCTAGGTTTGCCCAAATTCTATTTCTCTGTAAAGATGAATATTAGGAGCTGGGTGTGATGGTACAAGTGTGCAATCACAGAGCTCTAGGTGGAGGTGGGCAGATTAGGAGTCCAAGGCCAGCCTGGGCTACGTAAGACCCTGCCTCAAAGAACATTACAGACCTACCTGCCTTCTCAAGCAGCTGGACCACATTGGATATAGGGAACCTTTCTACGATGCCAAGGTCACAGAGACGCATGACACAGATAGAAAGCCAGGTATCACTTTAGGAGAACATGTTCTTAGAAAGACAGCTGGCCTTTAGGTTCCTCACCTGTCAGTGACCAATGGCATGGTCCCTGTGCTAAGGCAAATGTCTAATGGTAAAATCAACCAGCAGGCTCAGGGAGAGGCTGTCTTCTCAAAGTTTTTCTCACTTCCTGGTTCTCCACCTTCTGGGTAACTCCCTTGAATGTCAACAACATGATACCCAAGCCAAACATGCCCCCGGGAGGGTTCTCAGTCTTCCCCGTTAACTGTGTTCCCTCAGATCTCCTTGGGTGGAGGGCTTATCCACACGAGGATAAATGGAGATCATGGGGACACTCTCGCAGATGGCTTCCTCCTACCCTGCTTTTGTATTTGCCTTCTAGCAGAATTCCAAGAATCTGCAGCCTTCAAAATTCTACCCTGAACACCGGGAGTCTTGAAAGACACCCGTAGGTTGTCTGGGTGACAAATCAACATTTCTTGAAATGTCATCTTTAATAATTTCTTCTGTTATGAGTAATGCTTTGAATCCCTGGCACCCAGGCAGCCATGGAAGACTGGGATATATTTCCAAACTCTCAGGCTGTCTGCTCTGGGTGTGGGCGGTAGAGAAGCCAACAGTGTCTTCTACAGGGCAAAATGACACCCTGAGGCTCATGCAAAGTTCTTGTGTTCCTGGACCTTCAAAGGCATTCCAGCTGCTCTTTTGCACACAGACCCACTCACTGTCCACCACCTCCATCTGTCAGCTTCCTCCCGCCTCCCTCTGCACCCAGCAGCCTTCTTCAGTGCAAGGTGCATGCATTTCCTTGCTTTCGCTTGAGCATTAAAAAGGGAAGGGTCACTTCGTTCTCTGAGGGACATGATTCTTTCCACCATGGGAGGGTATGCAGAGAAGCAAGCTATCTGAAACCTTGGAGAAGACTCGATCTCATCGCTACCTGTTACCTGACGCTCCAGCCTCCGGGACTGGAATGGGAGAAATACATTCTGCTGATAAAAGCCACACATAGTACTTACACAGCAGCCAGAACTGATCAACACACCAAGTCAACATTGCTAATGTGACCAAGGGTAGTATCTACAAGGAGCATGGATAGTGACAATTGCTGTCACAGCTCCTCAGGTGTGCCTGCTCACCACAGGCTTGGTCTCCTGCACATAATATGATAAATTTGTATCAACTCTTGAAGAATAAATATAAACCATCTACTATAAGAATTTCTAAATGAGTTCCCAGGAGACTGTATGTAAGGTACATATGGAATACACAAGACACATATGGGATAGCATGTTAGGTACCTAGAGAGGAAAGCAAAGCAAACATTGAGAAAAGGACCCCGTAGCCAGAGCAGACGGTTTTACCCCTTTTTCCCTAACAGTGAGTCCCTAAGCACTTCCTATTCTTTGTTTTAGGCTCTTGTCTTGAGAGGGGGTGGGGGTAGGCCAGACTCTGCATATCTACCTGGAGGGCTCCCCTGTCACCCCAAAGAGAAACTCCTAGTTTCCAATGGGAGCCTTTACCAAGAGCACTTATTTGAAAGCTCTTGGTAATTAATCTTTTGGAAATAGCTAATTGAGAGAAGGGACCCAATGAGGATGGCCTCAAGGTCACACCTTGCTCTGTGCATCTTTCAGAGTCCAAACACTGCTGATGGAGGTGGCTATCATGGCCAGAGCTGGCTTGAGCATCATTAGAGCTGCTGAGTGCGTTCATCATTAAGTTGTTGTTAAAGGTGTACGTGTCCTCCAGGGTGGCTGCTGTTACAGGACACATGTTGGCTGATGAATCATTTCCTTGCCTCCTAATTACTCAACAGTCTAGGCAGCAGCTGCACAAAGAGAAGATATGGTCTACAGAATGAAGCCTGGGCCACCACAGCTCTGGAGTGTCTGAGGTAGAGGACCCACACAGGAACTGACAAATGTCCCTTAGTGATAGCAGTAGCAGTGACTGCTGAAGAAGACCGTACTGAGCAGCTGCAGTGAGGGGAGAATGACAGGCTACTGTCCCTGCTGCTGTCACCCCCTGAATGCCCCCAGGAGCATGCCTTCTGCAAACACACACAGGCAGGACATGGTGCCTTTCTTCTGCACTGGCTCTAGGCTTCTCTGTATCTCCCCATTCCCTTGGGCTCTTTTTCTCTCTAGAGACTCCAATAACGTGTCACAAAAGAGGAAAAAATAGTCTCACTGTAAAGGAAAAGAAAGTCTCACACTCTAAATGATTCATGTATTTCAGTACACACAAGAAGCTAGAATTCTGAGATTGTCAAATCCCTCTAAAACATCTTTCCCTGCATAGATTACCACTCAAAGAATACAATAGCACTCTTTTCTTGGGCCACTGAGAACACTGGATAGATATCTAGGACAATTCTGCATTCTAGTAGTTACAATACATCTTTAACTATGATTGCTCTGATTAGAAGTGGTATTCAGCATTTCTAATCACATCTACATTTAATTCTGTGAAATTGTGTTTTAAAATTATGCCTTTCTTCTTTTGGCTATTTTAAATTTAAAGTGTCTTTTACAATGAGGCCTATCTCCTGGGCTGGTGGTATTATTTTGGAGGCAATAGAAACTTGAGGAGGTGAGGCTTGGCTGGAAGAAATTGGCCTTTAGGAGCAGGTCCTCAGGGACACCCTGTCCCTTTCTTCTGTCTCTTTCTATGCTGGGCCCTCCCTGTGCTAAGAAGCCTCTGCCATGCATTCCCACCACGATGTTCTGCCTCACCGTGGCCCTGGAGCCAGCAGAGCCTAGGACCATGGAGAGGACACCTCTGATACTGTGAACCAAAACACAATCCCTCCCATGAGTTGCCTTTCTCAGGTATCTGTTAGAGCGACTGAAGGCCTGGCTAATGCATGTCGCGTGCTTTGGTTTAATCCTGCTCTAACGGATGGTATAAGGTCCATCCCTTTAAATAACAGTTTTACTATCGTGTGTTCCTGGTGATGAGGAGTTCAAAATGGGTCATGCTAGACTACAATCTGGGTATTTTAGGGCTTTAAAATTTCCCCTGCAGGTTCCAGGGAATTATAGACATTTCCCTCAGTGCTTAGTGTTGGGGGATGTTCTTCTGTATACAAATTTCTCTTATTGGTTGATGAATAAAACACTGGTTGGCCAGTAGCCAGGCAGGAAGTATAGGCAGGGCTACAGGACGAGGAGAATTCTGGGAAGAAGGAGGAAGGCAGAGAGAAGTAGCCAGGGTGATGCCATGTAGCTGCTGAGGCAGCAAGAGGTCTGTGTATTACCAGGTAAGCCAAGAGCTCGTGGAGATGCACAGATTACTAGAAATGGGTTAATAATTAAGAGAGAGATAGCCAATAAGAACCCTGAGCCATCGGCCAAACAGCTTATAATTAATAGAAGACTTTGTGTATTTATTTGGGACTAAAGGGCTGTAGGACCTGGTGGGACAGGAACCCCCACCCACAGCTTAGGAGATTATTTTATAAAGACAGGGTTTCACTATGTATTACTGACTGGCCTGGAACTCACAGAGATCCTCCTGCCTCTGCTCTCTGAGCATTGGGATTAAAGGCCTATACCAGCATGCCTGGCTTCCCCCAGTATTTAATGGCTAGTTGCCTCTCTGTTCCTTCATCTTTAAGGCCAATTCCTTTCTGTCCAGTCTCATTTAGTCAGGCCCAAATATCTCATGCATTACGGACTTGTTGGCTTTACTGATTGATACTTTCAGTCAGTTTTCTAATGTAGACAGTTAACACGTTTTCAGTAAGGGCCCCAGTTCAGATCCCTTTACCCTAGAACAGAGCTCCAAATAGCTTGTCCCTGACTCAGGTTTTCATTCCATATTGATCTCCTATGGCTCTCAGAAAGTCTCTTTTCAACTAAAGCCTCAAATAAATGCCACAGCCTGGCATCTAAGACATGCAGACAGGACTCAGTCCATGCTTTTCAATCTTAGTTCCTGCCACTGCCTTCCATGACTCTCCTGTGTCTGACTGTATGCTACCCTCACCCCCACAGATCTGCAAGCATCCTTCTTTAGTCCAGGATATCTCCCACTCTGCCCATTCTTCGGAAGCCCAAGCCCTCTCCTCCCTCGCAAGCCTGTCTCTTTCAGAAGCTGTAGGCTGCTACTCCAGCCCCCAGATCTTTTCCTAACACTGAATCCTGGAGATGTTAGGAAGGCGAGAAGCATCTCCTTTATTCAGGAAAGGCGGCTGGCTGATTCACTCAGCTTAGAAGATGTGTGGTCAGAGAACAAACACTTTTGTTAGAGGACTAAAACACTTTAAGTCATAATTTGGAGAAAAAGTCTGCTGAGAGTAATGTGCAAAATGCAAAGAAAGACGGGATTTGTACACACAGGACCCGAATCACATGTGTTCTGACCACAATTCCTGCTATCCTGTCAATCGTCAGCTTCCCTAACAGTAAATATGGTGCCATCTGTCTCATAACACCAAATGAGGGTCTACCACATAAGGTGTGTAAAGTCTCTAGCACATGGATGGTGCTTGATAAACATTTGCTCTTGCCAACATCAGTGCTGTGCTAAGTTTATGGAGGGTGACTCTGACCCTGTGATTCATTAAGTGACAGAATGCTCTGGAAGGCAGATGTTCCCAGCTTCCTAGTCATACAGTTTTGGTATAGGCAGGTCTAAACATCATTCAACAGAATGCATCACTGATGGTACGACCATAACATGAGTCCCTAGGGTGGAAACAGAACCAAGTTCCAAGGCATACACACATGTAAGTCCTCCGTTGTTACTACAGAAGGTGAGAAAGTGCCAGACACAACAGCACGGTGAAGACTCAATCAAATTTGTACTTGCTGAACAGTCTTATGAGATTAACTACTGAAGAGGATCTGCAGTGGCAACTGTGCTTTGAAGGGACCATCTGATGTAGTAACAAAGGAACTCCAGCAGGAAAGGAAGAATGAAGACCAGCCTTATCTGTTTCCAGATAGACATATGAGCAGACTGCTGCAGGAACACCACACTCAGTGTGGGCTTTTGCAAGTCTATATTCTCACAAATTGCCAAGTGGATTTTCATCAATCTACTTGATCCCCAGGCACAGGCAAACCACGAACTGGCACCTCCCCCCCCCCCCAAGCAAAGCCTCTCATATACATAGTGAACTCCAACTGGAGGCTCTGGTATCCCACAGCACAGTCCATCCTTGTCTACTTAAATGCAATCATCTGTCCTTGATCCCACAGATGCAATTATAAGGACTTCAGAAGCCATCCTATCAGCATCAAGAACTCAAAATTCATAGAATTATGGTCGAAATTCCTCCTGAGGATATAGTTCAGTGAGGGAGTGCTTGCCTAGCAAGTACAGACCCTAAATTTTATACAACTAGATTTAATCCAACAAACCAACCAACCAACCAACCAACCTACCTACCTACCTATCTACCTAAAAACAAAAGGCTAAATTAATAAAACAAAAACAAAAGCCACAATTGGGGCTAGTGAGATGGCTCAGTGGGTCAAGGCACTTGCCAAGGAAGCCTGAGTTTGATCCCCAGGAGCAACATGGTAGAAGGAGAGAACCAACTTCCCTAAATTATCCTTTGGCCGCACACGTGTGTACGTAAGTAAGTAAGAAGTGTAATAAAAAAGACAACTGACCTCCCCAGACAAATGTCATGGCTTCCTTTAAAAAACTGTTTTCAAATTCTAGTCAAAACTGGTATTAAGGCACCAACCGATTCAAAGAATTTTAATAGGCATGGATTCATGACCAATGTGATAACCAAATATTTCTTAGTGTTTTGTCAGTCAGCTGCTGAAATGGCCTGTTGCTTTGGTGGACATCTTGCAGCAGGGTAAGCTATAAATATGAGAAGTTATAAAGAGCATACCATCTGCTCGTTGGTTAAGATGTTGGACGGATGAAACTGCCTAGGCAAAGGTGACTGGGAAACTGTAAAGTAAAGCAGGACACAGAGCGAAGACTGTAAGGTTTCGTTCCTCTACAGAACTATGGGGTTTTGTTAGGACGGGTCCTGGGAAGTGAATTGTTTTAGTCATACTTCCAAAGTTTCTTTCCTTCTAGGAGAATTCTTTGTTCAAAAGAAACATTTCAACAGACAAAAGACTAGTATCTCCAGGAGAAGCAGGACGCGCTTGGGCTCATCTCCCTCTGTCTGTGTGTGACCTTGGGGAGGAGTTTCCAGAACTTACAGGGCTCCAAGGACAGTAGAACAGCACAGATTGAGCCCAACCCTTGGTATAGACAGATGTAAACAGGCAGAGAGCAGCAGGGGCTATCTCTCTGCCGTTGATGGCAGGCTGTTTATTTAGCCAGGGAAGACCAAAAGGACCAATGTGTGGCCAGCGTAGGGTTAATTTACCTCACAGGCCTTTACCTTGGATGACCCTGAGTTTACAAAGCCTGGTTCCTTGACTACATTTCCTTGGGTTCCATTGTGGCACAGTCCGCTGGGAGCCTTCCTTAGACCTTTGGAGTCTTACAAGCACTAAGAATTTCTGCTCCAGAGAGAATACTCGATTGCCACTGATACCTACTGAGACAGCATGAGGACAGTCTTCTTGGTGCTTGTAACTGCTCACAGAGCCCGGCATCTGTAACTGCTCACAGAGCCCGGCATCTGTAACTGCTCACAGAGCCCGGCATCTGTAACTGCTCACAGAGCCCGGCATCTGTAACTGCTCACAGAGCCCGGCATCTGTAACTGCTCACAGAACTGTGGCCACCTCAAGGGCAGTGACTTCTTCCTTCCTGCTCTCTGTCTGTTACCACTCTGACCCTTCTGCCCTAGCCTGGTTGAATGACTTCCTCTTTTCCCACCTTCCATTGTCACACATGGTTCGAGGCTTAGCAGTCTTCCTGCCTCTGGGTGCTATTTTCCTTACTCCATCCACAGGTGGACTCCAGGAAAAAAAAAAAAAAAAAAAAAAAAAGATGTATGATGTGGAGGAAACATAGACAGATAAGAGATCCAGTTCAACCATTTTTTAAGATGAGCAGCCTAAACCCGGCACCTGTTTCTACACCCACAGATGGAGTCACATCACCTAGGCCATTTAGATCTCAGAAAGCTGACAGTGCTACTTACCATGAATGCTGTGACACTTACAGTAGAGCTGAACACTCTCAGTGATACTAACAGCACTGTGGATCATCTGACCATTGGCCTCACAGCCTTCTGTGATGCCTAACCAGAAAGTCTAAAATCTCTTGCCTGTCCCCAAAACTGGCCTCACAACTTTCTATCTGCTTTCCTATTCCTCCCTATAATACACTCCATGCCTACTCATGGTTCTTTCCCTCTTAACATGACCCAGGGCCTTCATGATTTCCTGTACCTAAAGCATCCTGAAGCCTATTGTTAGCCACATTCAGGTTAACAAAAGACTTGGGACAATTAATTTACAAAGAGAAACAATCTATTTTGGCTCCAAGTTTTGGGGTCTTACTCACCGGCTGCTGCCCTTCAGGTTTCCTGTGTCCTATCTCTGTACATTCATTCAACAAATTGTCTTCTGGGTATATTCTGTGCCAGGCTTTGCTGGGGAATGATGCCAAGAACTTCAGAGTTCTCTGAAAACACTTTAGCATGCTCACTCAATGTCCATTTTCTAGCCACATCCTGGCAGCTGACAAAATTTCTTAGGTATCAAAGTTCCTTGGCTTCTAACCATCCAGTCTGTTCATACCAAACTCAGCCACACCGTGCAAAAGCAAATGCCACCTACAGCCTGAGTCATCTGGCTGGTTCTCTTGCCCAACCCTGTTTGTTAAATGTCCTATGATTGTTCAGTCCTTTTCATTTCTTCTGCCATTTGCAAGCACACTTTCCAAACCTACTAGGGACATCATGCTGGGCGTGTGGGCCTTGGGATGACATATTGATAGCTGATCTGTGACTACTGATAGTTTGATCAGACTGTGGGGGGGGGGTTTCAGGGTGTGTGCTTATGCTGTGGCAGCTAGGGGCATCTACAGGGATGCTGATAGCAGCAGGGAGGACGGTTAGTGGAGAAGACGATCACTCCCACAGGGAAAAACTGCATGAAGCTTCAGGAAGCAGTATCTTTTGTTTAGCAGAAAAGATCTGTTAAATGTGCTCCTAATGTCTATGTGTTGTGTGCAAAGATTTGGGAGGTGGGCATTACATGGGGCCTTTAGGTCACTGGATGCAGGCCCTGGAGGGAGATTCTGGGGCTCTGGTTTCTCTTCTTCCCCGCTCTGCTTCCTGCATATGAAGGAATTGGTCTGGCTGCTCTAAGCACTCACTATCCAGCTATTTCACAGCTGGCCCAAAGACTACATTGCGCTGCCACCTGATGCTAACAAAGGCCATGAGCTACAGCCATGGCGGAAACATTTGGGGGTGGTACTGGAGACTGACCCTAGGGCTGCACATACATAAGGCGCTGAACTGTATCCCCAGTCCTCTCTTCGGTTTTCATTTTGATACAGGGTTTCGCTAAGGTTGTCCAGATTGTCCTTGAGCCTGTAAACCTTCCCACTTCAGCCTCTTAAGTAGCTGGGATGACAGGCCTGTCTGGGTGGGCCAGAAATGAAAATCAAGCTAGGCGGGAAGCCAGGGCACACTGGGCAGTGGGCTGGAGAGGGGTCAGTGAGGAATGTGTACCTATCAGCCGGGAGGAGGGAAACAGGGCACTGTGGCTCAGAGAGCAAGGGGCCGCGAAGGGTCTAGGAGCCATGCTTGTCCCAGTGCTTCAGGCAGCAGGTGCCACTCTCAAGGCAGAGGTCAACAGGATGCTACCCACTAGATCTCAAGTTCCCGGGTGCACACCTGCCCTACTTTTCATCCATAACCGAAGCTTAGGCTCAAATGTTTACGATGGATTATCAGGACCTGAGTTTCAGGTCTCCCCACCTTACACACTGGGTTATTTGACACCACACTACTTAAGTTCTCTATGCCTTTTTTTTTTTTTAATCCCAAAGCCCTAGAATGAGGATAAGACTAGTACCCAGCTCCTGAGAGGTTTAGAGTTAGTAAAAGAAGAAGAAAAAGAAGAAAGAGAAGGAGGAGAAGAAGAAGGGGCTTAACAAGCATATAGTAAACTCTATAGCAGGCAGAGCTAATAAATACAGGGGCTTTCTCTGGAGGCCAGTCCTGAGAGGGGGAGTACATACAGCATCTCATCTCAAGCCACAGGTACGCCTCATGACTACGAATGCCAGCACACAAAGGGCTCTCAGGCCCTAGCGGGAGGGCCTCAAACATTTTCCCACCAGGGACCATGTTTCTGGAGGCTGGCTTTCATGGACATGAACAAAGACATCCTGTCTTTGTTCTGCTTGTAGCAGAATATAAGAAAGCGAAGGTGGTCAGTGGCCTCAGATCATCTCTAAGGTACAAAAGAAATGGTTTGCAGACTGCAGGGTGGGGCTGATAACACATTTGTAACAAAGTACACAAGACACACCAAAGAACCCTGGTTATCTTGGGGGGGGGGCACCAGGCAACCAAGTCTACTCAATAACGTCTGTAAGTATTCTTTTGTGTGATCCGATTTGATTTCCTCCGAAAATCACAGACAAAGGAAGGAGGAAAAAAAAAAACCACCACTTCACACTCTGAGGAACAGACAGCAGGGAAGGAGAATTACAGAGTGATACAGCAATGCAGAGGAGGAAAATGTCTTTTATGTTCCTCCAAAAAGCCAACAGCGATTTTGTAGTCAAGCACTTGTCTCGCTGTCTCTGAGTGGCAGCACCAACATTTCTGCTCATCTCTATCAAACGGTGCCTGCCAGTTGCTAGGCAACCATAACAGTGCTCCAGCTAGTGTTAGTAACCACCTCATTTCTTGCCTCCCACAATACATAGCTTCCATAATTGTTCTCATCGGGTTTGCTAGCTACACCTAGGCCCAATCTTCTTAGCCAAGGGTTCTTCCTAAAGCTCGGCTTCTGCTTACTTGATGCTGCAGTAAAAATTTGATGACCGTATTTGTTGTCATGCACTGGTAATTTCTGTAACAACAGAACAGTTATTCAACAAGGGATGATTTCATGGTAGGATCACAACAGATGGAAAGAAAAGTTCTTATTAAAACCATAAAGAAACAAACAGCCAGACAAAGGAGAAAACAGCCAACCTAATGTCAGATTAGCTAATTCCAGCCCTAAGTTTCTGACATACAGGTGTCTGTTTGGTTAGAAGTACTTTGTTTTTTGAGACAGGGTTTCTCTGTGTAGCCCTGGCTGTCCTGGAACTCACTCTGTAGACCAGGCTGGCCTCCATCTCAGAGAGATCAACCTGCCTCTGTCTCCCAAGTGCTGGGATTAAAGGAGTTTGGTAGGAAAGTGCTCATCTTCAAGCTGGATAATTCTCATCAATTATCAAATTAGCCTCAAATTGAGTTGTTTAAAAAAAAAAAAAAGCCTAAAATCTACAGACAAGTCTTTTTTAAAAAAAAAACAAGGATTTGTGTGTGCATGTGTATGTGTGCATGCGTGTGTACTCATGTGTATTCAATGCTTATGCAAAAACCCATGGGACACCAGAAGAGGGTGTTAGATCCCCTGGAACTGGATTCCTGATACTTGTGAACCACCTGAGTAGGCACTGGGAATTGAACTCTGGTCCTCTGCAACAGCAGCAAGCTCTCTTTACCACTGAGCTCTCTCTTCTGCCCCCACAGATGAGTCTTTTAGCCACGTGCTGTATGTTAATGTCTTATATATGCAAATCAGATAAAGGTTTTAGACAATGATTTCATGAATCAACAGAGGCCTAACTGACTAATGTGAAATATGTTACATGGCTTAATGGGCAACATCCTCATATATTTTCTATCATTAGCCTCAGAACATTCCATTAAATCAGATAAAAACCCCACATTATAAACGGGGTTTTCCAACATTTAAATGGCAAGGCTAGTAAATGATAATCCAGGTTGGGACTTGGATCCTTGGATCTTGTTTCTGGTTATTTCTTCAAATAATATGGTCAGCTAACATCACATTCAGAGGGTACTAGGCTTGGCCAGAATCTTGGGGTCGCTGAAGCTACTAAACACCTTGGCCAACTAATGGTAATGGTTTCAAGTTGAAGAATATAGTGGCTAGTGTGTAGGAATAGGAATGCAGGGCAGTCTACTACACCAGCTTTTACTGTGTGCATAATTACCAGTGTGAAAAAGGAAAGTTTGTAAAAAGTTCCTATTCAAATTGTGACACACTGAACAATGACATTTGAGTAAACATAGACATCATGTATGAGAGTGGACCATAATAAAGCCATATAAAGTTTCCAGTACATATAATCATATATTGTAGACAATACCTGACAACAGTAACAAGTGACTGTGTTATTGGTCTATGCATTTACAGCACTATACATTTTACCCATGGAGGAACAGCAGCCTACATCAAGAGGCCAACCAGGTTGAACCTGGGCATGGTGGTACATGCCTTTACTCCTAGCTATTTAAGAGGCCGAGAAGAGAGCACTGCAAATTCAAGTCCAGAAACTTAGTGAGACCCTATCTCAGAAGCATCAGCAGCAGCAGCAGCATCAGCATCAGCATCAGCAGCAGCAGCAGCAGCATCAGCAGCAGGAGAGATGGCTTAGCAGTAAAGCACATTGGCTGCTTCCAGAAAACCCAGGGTGAACCTAGCACCCATGGGGTAGCTCAGAACCCTCTAATATCAGTTCTGGGAAATCTGATGCCCTCACCTGGCCTGCAAAGGTACTACATGCAAGTGGTACACAAACATACATTCAGGCAAATTTCTGTACATATAAAATAATACTTTTTAAAGGGAGGAAGGGAATATGTAGCTTGATTCTAAAACCCTTTGTTTTATAGAAAACAAAATCCTCAAGGCCAGGAAGCCAATGTCCTCACTTATAGTTGGTTGGGAAACAACATGCAGTAAGATGTGGGTTAGTAAGTACCATGTGCAAAGCACACCTCTAAGGTGATAGACTTTTGTAGATTAGAAATTCAGACTTTTGAATTCCTGCTCATATTTTATAAGACTATCATTTTTATCAACTCTACACACCTTAACGAATACTTTGAGTAACTGCCAATAGTGCTCTGTTGAGAAACACCATTTTTACATATGCTCAAACCTTACTCCAGAAAGTTCTGGATAAAGTGTTTTCCAAAAATTAAAGTTGTAGTTTGAATTGTGTGTGTGGTGGGGGTGGGTGGGAGAGAATTATGTGCACATAAGTGCAGGTGCCCACAGAGTCCAGAAGAGGGCGTGTGATTCCCTGGAGCTGGAGTTGCGAGCCACCCAACATGGGTGCTAAGAACCTAACTTGGGTCTTCTGCCAAGAGCAGTACATGCTGTTAGCCACTGACTCATCTCTGCTGCCCGAATAAACCTTCTAAAAGCATGTATGGATCCCAGCCAATTCAAATGATACAATTTACTGATGTATATATAACTCCTTCCCATGGTCCTGTGCTGTGAAACAATGTGTGTACATTATAAATATGTATTACTCTCATTGGTTAATAAAGAGCTGACTGGTCTATAGCTGGGCAGGAAGAGACTGGGTGGGAGAACCAGACTAGGAGGATGCTGGGAGGATAAAGGGCAGAGTCTAAGGAGTCGACACCCAGACTTGGAAGAAGCAACATGTAAGTACATGGATGAGGTAAACAAGCCTTGGGGCAGCACACAGATGAATAGAAATGGGTTAATTTCTCCTTAAGTTATAAGAGCTAGTTAAAAACAAGCCTAAGCTACTGGACGGACATTTATAATTAATATTAAGTCTCTGTGTGGTTACCCGGGAACTGGCTGGCGGGACAGAAAGGTTCATCTACAGGTCTGTGACTAATAAAAGCCTCAGGAACTCTAGATTTCCCTGGCAATCCCATCCCTAACACAGAAAAAGGCTGGCCTCAAGCTATTCTCTGACCCTTTCCTTTTCCCTGACCCTCCCTCCCATTTAAGAAGCAGCACCTACCTGGTCCACACCATCCTATATGCAGTGGTTCAGAATGTGGCTGATGGAGTCACACTGTTTGGCCTTCCAAAGTCCCTCATTTAACCCCTCTGTGCTTACTGACTGCCTGTAAGGACTACAACCTAGCTTAAATTTACAAGCAATTTAAGCCAACTAGCAAGAAAAGCCTTTTCCTCATTCATTTAATCTGGCAGCAAATGCTGAAGGGACTCTAGCCAGCTTGAGCATGGCGAGCATGGCTCTGGCAGACCTTATCCTTCTCCCCCATTCCTCTGCCTTGCCAAAAACCAATTACATTCCCAACGTTAGCCACCAAGGTCTATTTCCTTATTTACCACTCCCACCCCATAAGGCCGACTACCAAAGTCCAGCAATCAAAAGCCCCCTTTGGTTCATCTAATTAACATGTCCAGTTAACATTAAACACCTCATCCTAACACAGGGTTTCCTCCTTTACCTTTATAAACCATCATTTGCCTGTCTGTCTTCCCTCTATCCTTTGTCCCCCTAGGACTAATACCCCTTCCCCTTCTCCATTGTTCCCTTCCCTTCTCCCTTGTCCCCTATCTCCTTTACCACCCTATCCTAGCCCACTCAAACACAGATCTCCCTTTTTCCTCCTCTTAAAATCACACCTGCAAGGTCATTTGCTGCTATTTCTCTGCCTGAGTCAGAAAGCAGCCGCTTTAACTTTTCTTCCCTGCTTAATAAAAGATCTCTCTGTGAAAGCAGGTGTTTGAGTGTGGTTTGTGCCTAATCTGGATTCTGGGAGGAAGCCCCCACTGTTTGGAGGTGGTCTCCTTCAATAGCTGCCACCCCCAAAACAATCACCACAGGATCCTGGGCCAGATGCCATCAGGGAAGTTAATGGACTGCACGTGGATTATGTGATCTTCCTGAACTTCAAATGAAGGTCAGTGCATATAAATTACCATTCTACTTTGTTTTTCTCTGTCCTACTCACCCCCGCTTGACTATGAATACACTTGTTTGCTTTTTTATGTGATTCCCATCACCAGAACCAGGCCAATGGTTGTCCATTACCATATCCCCAGCATTTAGCAAAGGGCTTGGTCAGTAAGTGCTCAATACAGCAACAGATACACTGAATGACTAAGAACAATGTAATGTCCAGAATGAATGGATGATTAGTCCTCTTAATGTAGAAGGAAGACTATTATACATTGCTTCATTGGCGATAGAACATATTAAAAACCTCACCTCCGATTTGAGACAGGGTCTTGCCTTCATGTCCAGGCTGGCCCTGAACTCACAGTGATCCTCCTGCTTCAGGCCCCAGAGGATTGGAATTACAAGTATGTGCCACTGTACCAGAATGTTCCTCAGCACCAGGCAGCAGCCTGCTCTGCTCGCTCCCAGAAAAGTCACAAAACCTTATGCTATCAGTGATGAGCATGAGAGAAACCACACCAAAACCTCATCAAAAATAACAACAACCACAACAACAGAACTTCAAACCTCTGTGGTCTCACTACGCTAAGTATGCAATTAGGTTTATTTCTGTATGTGCTTGGGATGGAACTGCAGTCAAATTTGCCACCCTCCGGCAGCCATCTCCTCACTTCTACAGTGAAGTCAACAATGAACTCCATCAACCTTCCAGCCATACTCCCCGCTCAGGGGTCATCCCTACAGCTTTTCTCCTAATGTACCATGCACCAAGTCTAGGCAGATTCTCCACCATTACCACCTCAATTCTGCCTTCATTAGTTAACCGTGGTAAGGAATCTGTACTGGGCATCTCCTGCATGCCAGGCTCCCTGCCAGCTGCTGGCCTATGCTAAACAAGAGAGACACAGGCTGGTGTCAGGGCCTACAGGGGAAGCCAGTAATCACAATTGTTAATGATGATGTTGATGATGTCCAAGTCCAGGAGACCGAATCCAACCAGGTGAGGAAGCCACGTGTCAGTCAAGCCCTGGATAGCTGCAAGTTCAGGCTCTACTAGGGAAGAACAACATACCTGTGCAGAACAGTCAGAAAAGCATCAGGGGATCAAATAAAATACACGTGGCATGACCGGCTTTGGCCATCTCCTTCATTTAACTGTAAATTCCACAGGGGCAAGAAGCTCGGCCTAGCTTTCCTCTGTCCCCATGGCACTGTGTGGGTATGCGTATTTGCAGAGTGGTTGGTGGAGCTGCCTCAACTCTACAGCTTTCCTTTCTGCCTGGGAGGGGCCCATGCCGTCTCACAAAACTCTGAGATGACCAAAAGAGCAAGCACAGCTGCTTAGAGGATGCCAGTTCTCTCTAGTTCCTTTCCTTCATACACCTGTTTCTTCCATCCTGGTTAGGGCCTGCCATGCTGATAGTGATCACCTGGGTGACCAAGGGGCTGGATCGAGGATCTGGCGATGGATTCTGAGGCTCCACGGTTCTTGCCATCATTGTGAATTTACAGGCTGAGTGGCTAATGCACAGGGTGATTATTATAGTCTGACTAATAGCAGCTGCTCTTTTCCATGCTTACAATGGGATATTTATCCTAAGCACTGTTAGCTAAGTCATGGCTGCTACTCAGACTCCAGCTTCCCTAGGGAGGTGTCATTTGTTCAGCCACTGGTGGCACGTGCTTGTGGGACTTGTCTCTCCACCAAACCGCCAGCACACTTTTGTACCTTGCCTTTGTGTTTCAGGAGAGGCTCAGCCACTCGCGGATTCAAAGAGGTTGAATTGAAGTCTGGGCTTGGTTCTGCTTAGCTCCTTGACTGTGTGTATCCCACCGCTTCAAACTGTCCCATTGACGGAGGTTTAAAGTATAAACTACGCCATCTTCCCCACCCTGGGGGAAGCTTGTTTCTACCAGCTCTTGCCCATAAACAGCACGAGCTCTGTGACTGGCAGACAACCTCTGCTGCCCACGTCCACTCCCTCCTAACCACCCACTCTCCATTCAGCAGCCTGACCTAGCTTTCAACACACTTAGCGATGATGTCACTGCACTTCAGGGCCCCCTGGAGTTATCTGGCTCAGTTCTGCATATCAGCACAGGAAGAGCTCAACCTTCTACACTTTCTCCTGCATGAGAGAGTGGCTTTGAGCTGGCCCCTCTGACCAGTGTGTTCTGCCCTCAATCAGCTTAAACCCTGCCTCCTAGGGCCACCTTCTCTGATCCCTCAAACGTGCTCCAAACATTTCTGCATTTGCTACAGGCCTGATCTGAACCCCCTCACAATAGATCCTGGCCTTGCCTACCATCTTATACCCTAACTGAAAACTCATACTGGAGTAGGTGCTTTGTTTCTTGCCTTCTATGACACACAATAGTGCCTGAGACGGAGAAAACAATTCAGCATCCAATGATCATGAGATCTTGATGCACACTTCATTCACCCTCTCAACAAGCAGGAAGTAAAAGTATAGAAAGAACAGGGCATCACTTAGTGCCTTTTATGAACAGCAGGGACCACGCTTTCTTTGATTATCCATCATAGCCACTCACATAGATCCTACAAGCAGAGCTCACGAGACTTCCTGAATGATGTGGTCTGTATCTTATCTGGAATACGTGTTGGACTGGATGTGGTAGCCCATGTCTTTAATCTCAGCAGTCAGGAGACAGGGGTAAGTGGATCTGTGAGTCTGAGGTCAATCTGGTTCACACAGCTAGATCCAGACCAGCCAGAGGTACACAGCCAGACCTTGTCTAATATATATGTGTGCACAACATGCACACATGCACAAACGCACATGAGCACTGAGCCAGGCCTGATGGCTCATGCCTGTAATCCCAGAACTGAGGAAGATGAAGCAGGATTACCATGGGTTTAAGGTCAGCCTGAGCTGCTCTATGAGGTCTTTTTCAACAAAATAACTACATAAAAGAAAAGAAACACATGTATACTATGTGGCTTGGCCTCGGCATAAACTCAGAGTTATTGAAGGTGAGGATACCTCACAAAGGTAGAAAGCTGCTCAATGATGGCCAATTATTAGGAGGGAGATAGGATGATCTTTAATGAAAATGTTAATGTCTGTGCGCATCCTGCCTGCATGTGTGTCTGCTCACTGTACACAACCACTTCCATCATGCACAACGTCTGACACCACAGGCTGCGGACCTGTTCCATTCCAGGTACCCAGTTCTGACAACTCATGTAACGCTCACAGTAACCCCGAATGTAGCCATCACCTCTTCCTTTTCCCAGGCTAGGAAAGAAACACAGATGAAATAAACGCCCCAAGTTTATACAGCTCCTACATGACAGAAAAGCATCCTGGATGTTTATTTTTAGTCTGTCTTTCTGTTACGCTCTGAGGCTGCAAAAAGCCTTTAGGATGCACCTCTGTCATCATGTTTATCAACTGTCTCTTTGGGTCAGTATTTCTTACCTGGACCAGGCGCAAATGTTAGCCACAAAAAGTTAAAGGTTTTTAGGTTTAGAAGTAGGTTCTTGCGCACCATTTCAGTCTTAAAGCAGTAATTCCGCCCGGTGATAGTGTAATTAGCTGTGACTGACATCAATTAGGCTACTGAATCACAAAGAGATGCCCAGTGCTTGAGTTCTGACTAGGCGCGAGGTACTAATGTTTTAGTCACAGCTATTTTCCAAAGGGCAAAGCAATTTATCTTAAAAAAAAAAAAAAAAAAAAAAAGAAAGAAAGAAAGAAAAAAGAAACAAAAATGTCAGTGGGTAGAGAGTTCCTTTTAGGGGTGATTAAAATATTCTAAAATTAGATTATGGGGATGGTTGTACAATTCTGAAAACATGTTAGACTGTTAAATTGCAGACCTTAATGCACAGATTTTATGGTATGTGAATTATATCATGATAAAGACGTTTTTAAAGTGGCATGTGAGAGATTTGATTGCTCAAGTTTTAATTATCTAAAGAGATGCTAGTAGAAAAAAAAAGGAATCATTTTAATATTTTCTGCTTCTTCTGTATTTATCCTAAATGTCAGTTTGCTTAACCATCATTATTACAGCATACAAGAAGAAATAAATCCAAAGTTTATGCAAATTTTATAAACATGATCTTATAGCCATGAACAATCAGGCAATGATCACACATTCAATAAGACATTAGTCACAGGCCTCCTTTGAGTTATAATAACTTATGATGCTTCACCTTTTAGGCCTCCACTCATCTGCAGAGCAGAAGCTACAAAACTGCCCCCCCCAAGACATATAAGGCCCCTTTACCTTGTAACAAGAAACCAAGCCAGTTTACTGAAGTCTGATGAGGGCCTCATGTATGTCTTAATATGTGGCATGGCGTTGCTTCGGCCAGATGTCTCTGCTGACCACTTGCTAGTGACAGGAGAGACGTAAGCCACCAATTAGAAAAGAATCCAAGACAGACAAAACTCTTATACTAACTGACTACACAAAAAGCAACGTCCTATCTAAACAGACAGCAGGAACGTGGTCTGTGACCTGGTGACTGATGACGCTGTTCAGAGAACAGAAGAACACGCAATCATTCTGCAAAATAAGGATGTCAAACAAGGAAACTCAGTGTGGGCCACAAGGGCATCAAAGCCCCTGGACATGGGGCATCTTATCCTTTCCTTTATCACATATGCACACGTGTACACACGCATGCAAGCACACGTGCACTACACGGTTCCATTGTGCTTTCTGCACGTGTGTACACTTGTCTCTGGCTGGACTGTGAGATCTGGGAAGCAGGAAGCTTACAGTGCCCTTTAGTGCACACTACTGAGTAGTGGCTCCCATGGAAGCTTCCCCAAAGAAGCAAAGGGAGTGGAATGCTAAAACAGCAGGGGATAACTCAGAAATGCTTTAGTTTGGGCTTTGAGTATTACGCCCACATTTCCAATATTTCAAGGTTAGGGTTCCGAGGAGGCATGAGGCCATGATTCTATCTTAGAAGAGGGTTACTCCCCAAGCTAACTGGCAGTTTGCCAGCATAGGGTCGGGGTTAAGAAGGCCACTGTTGTCTTTCCTAGAGTGAACCCAGGAATCTGAAACTGACAGGGACACAGCACGTAAGTTCTCAGTAAGGAACTCTCCGTTTAGAGCGGATATGACGGAAATGCCTCTGGCCAACAGGAATTTCAGCACAAAGCTATGGAGATGGACTCCTTCTCTCGTTTCTGGCTGCCCAGCTGCAAAGCCACTACTGAAGTGAGTTCTAGACCCTGGGGCTTGGTCTAGAACATCTGGGATGGGCAAGTGCTGTAGCTTGAAAAGGACAAGCCTTCCTTTCCCTTCTCATCCATCACCTGTTTCCTGAGCTCTGCCGGCACAACAAACACAGTCTTTATCCTGGAGACAGCGGCACGGACTCTACCCTTGGAGAGTGTGGCATGTGGCCTACATACTACAGTCTGGGTGGTTATTCTTCACGCTTCAGCTAAGTGAACTGAATGCTGCTTATGTAAACCACAGACTACCCGGCAGAATCTCTTACTTATCTGTTTCCTTGCCTGCTAATATTTAAATAGAAACTTCACAGAGTTATAAATTTTACTCTGGTATTAAAAACCTATTCCAAAAATTTTTCAAAACCTTGCTTTAAATTATTTCTATCACTAGCATATGTAGATGAAAGAATATAGCTGCATTATATAAGGTACTTTTTTAAAGAGCAGACTGACACAACATTCTTGGTCCTAACGAAGTAAGAGCAGCATTGAGAAGCAGTTACTTACTGAAAGTAGGAATGTAGCCACTTCTGCCTTTCAGCTGTCTGGATGCTATAGGGTAAAGAACCCCCAGCTTTTAAAAGAAGGAAAAGAAAACAAATAAACATAATGAAATATGAGGCATCTTCACTAAGAAGAAAATCTCTGTAAACAGTGAGGAGGGAAATGATAGACAAGTGCCTCCGCTGCATCATCCCAAGTCAAAGCTCACAGAAAGAAAATGCCCATGCTTACATCAGGCACGCCACCTTCTCTCTCTTTCTGTGTCTGTGCTTGTTTTGGTGCTCACACAGGCCAGGCCACTGAGCTATATTTTTACTCTTTACTTATGGTCTCACGAGATTGCCCAGGCTAGCCTGGGTTTCACTCTGTAGACCAGACTGGCCTTGAATTTGTGACCCTCCTGCCTCAGCCTCCAGAGAAGCTGGAATCAACGATCTACACTACCAGAACTCAAATTAGGTACATCTTTTTTATGAACTTCCTTTCTCTGGGAGAAGAGGCATATAAACAGTTTACTATCTGAAAAGAAAAGGGATCACTTAATCACTCAGTGGGGAGAATATTCATATAGATTTGAAGTACTAGAAAAGACCCCAGAGAGAATCTGGGCCTGTTTTACAACCATAGTGGGTATGAAACACATCACTAGGTTTTGGTCCTGGGCAGGGAATCTGGGAAGGCAGTAACCAAACCCAATCCTGCTGACTTTGCCCTTATACTCTGCCATTTCCAAACAGGCAGGCAGAGGAGATTCTCACAGAACCGGAAGATACGAAAACATGCAACAAACACTTCTGCCTTCTTCTTCTTCTTCTTTTTTTTTTTTTTTTTTTTTTTTGGTAAGAAAAATCCATTTGTAGATTCATCAGGAACTTCCCCACAGTAATCTATGTGCAGAGAGCTTTAGACAACTCCAGGACCCAGTAAGATATGTCCCGTCTCCTACTGCAAATAGCTAAAAACATATTCTGTTGTAGAACCACTTGTAAAACTACTTCATTGAGAATGTCATGCTCTCCCTCATTAAAACTGCACTTGGAATAGATCTAGGCTATTAGAAGTACAGAAAGAAAAACTACCCATATCCTAGAGCCAAGGTGAAGTAATTTTATTTTGTTCTTAAAGAGCAACAAATGGCAAATATACTCTGAACTTTATTGAGATTCTTTTGGCAAGGTCACATCTAATTTCATAAGCAACAAATGGGCAAAATTAGGTTTAATTTAGTGCATTCTGCTACCAGCAAGTCATGAATGCCAATCAGACTTAGATTCTCCCAAAGGCGTACTCTCTGGGGCTTTTGTTAATAACCGGATGGCATTAGAAAGGATGCTTCTGTTTAAAAGTTCAATGCTCAGTAGTGAATAAAGAGAAGAATGAAGGGTTTTTTTTTTTTTTTTTTTTTTTTTAATGAAAATAAGACCAGGAGGAAAAGTTTGTTGGTATGTAAAATAAATGGAAAAAAAAATGTTATTTAAAAGAAAGAAACAAAAGAAGGCTAGGCATTTGGTTAAGTGCCTCAAGTGCATCTGTATGTGGATGTAAATCTGGAAGGGCTATGTAGAACCATGGACATGGGCAGAGGGAAGGATGCTAGCCAAACCGTCAGGGTAGTGAGTGCAGGGGAACTTACTTTAGTTGGACATCTTGTCTTGACAATCAACACGTTGGATTATTAGTAAATAAGTTTTAGTAAAACTGAGGTAAACTGCCCTGCATGGAGTCACTATGATGGCGAAGGAAGTGTGTCTAAACTGCCCTTCTCTGAACCCTGCACAGCCCAACAATACCCGATCCATTAGCTTTATCTGGGCAAGGGGAAACTGTTTCTACATTTCTAACCAACTCTGATGAAAAATAAATAAAACAAAATATGCCCCAAGGCATTTCGGGAATATACAGAGAAACCACAACCGAGTTACCAGGATATCCTTCTAAGCTGGTCCGAACATTTTCCACAGAAGGATAGATCTAAAAATAAGCAAGAAAGAAGAAAACCAATAAAGCTGGCATGAATCATGTTGAAAGAAAGGAATGTTGACTTGTTTTTAAGAAAATAGAAATGTTAATAAAAAATGTTTAACAAAAACTTAGAAATTATATCTTAAATTAAAAGAAAACCCCACCTTACTGTATAGCTAGACTTCCAATAACTAATCTACAGGAAGCATGCATATAACTAATGAAAAATTATACTTTAAATGTTTTCCCCTCTGACATGCCAAATTAATATTAACTTGGATATTAATTAATGATGAACTAGTTAATTTACCATGGACTCACAAATCACTACATAATGAGCACAGCACATACTTCTTCAGCAGCGGCATACTTGGCATTTCCCCCCTTGGACTGACAACTTGAAAGAAGAATGGAGAGAGCAGGCAGGTTCGTGGCTACACCGTAGCTCCTGACCACACCGGAAGCCCTTGGCTGGGTGGCACCAGGACCACAAAACAGTGTTCTCTCCACACCCCACAGGGTGAAGCGCTATTGTAAGGAAGGCTGTGTCTTAATTCTTCTGGACTACAGCGTAGTGAGTCAGGCGGCAAGAGGGCTCACCAGATGAAGAGGAACTGCACTTTTTGCTGGCGTTCTGCCACCCTCTCTCAGTGCCAGCAAGCTCTCTTTAAACTCTGAGCACAGCCACTTCGACTCATCAGGCCCCAGGGAACCAATGCTTGAAAACTGACCCACGATGGGCCAGCACTCGTCTTCAGGTACAGATGGGGCATGTGCCCGCAGAAGCTGCTCCGAAATAAAGGTGAGTGCATTAGTCACAGTAGTAACAATAGTAACTGAAATGCCCTAATGCCTAAAAACATGGACTGTGTCTTTGAAATACCCTTTATTTACTTACAAGGAAAAACATCAGCCATCAACATAATGCTCATGGATACTTTCTTCTTTGGAAATTATAATACTAAAAGCATGTGCTCCCTCCCAACCCATTATGCTGTGGTACTTTGAATGTAATTGGCCTCCATAATCTCATAGGGAGTGATACTATTAGGAGGTGTGGCTTTGTTGGGAGTGGATATGGCCCTGTTGGAGGAACAGTGTGTCCCTGTAGGGGGCAGGCTTTGAGGTTTCCTGTGCTCAGGATACTGTCCAGTGTGTCAGTCAATTTCATGTTGCCTGTAAGATGTAGGACTCTCTGCATACCCCTTATGCTCCCCACCTCTGAAACTGTAAGCAATCCATCCCAATTAAATGTTTTACTTTATAAGAGTTGGCATGTCAAGGTGTCTCCTCACAGCAACAGAAACCCTAAGACATATGTGGACAGAAAGTCTCTTTCCAAATTTCTTTGATTTGCATTAGAAACAAAAGCAGAATAAAACATTTTCAAAGACCCATCTTAGCAGAACTACCAAGATGAACCACCCTGAAATCACAATTGTCTAATATACCTAAACTAAACTGACAGGATTAAACCATTGGACATTCGGGTCCATTCCCTTTGAAAAGAGCTTCCAGCTCTCACCTTAGATCTGTGCTCCAGGGCGGGGACACAGCTGTGCGTGCAGTGGTAGGCATTAGCCTAGCATAAGCAAGGGCCTTGGGTGGGGGATGGTGGGGAAGCACAGACAAAATCCTTGGCCTCCAGTGTGGCTGCCTAATATGAAAGGGATATTTGCAAAGCCCCGTTAGGACTCCTATCTCAATGCATATGTTCTAATCTGCTTGCTTGTCCTGGAACTAAGCTACGACGCAGCATGAGGTAGGAGGAGAAGTGGCTTGAAAACTCCAGATGCTACTCAACCTGCAGGATTTGTGACCACACTAATGCATTCTATTTCTAGGCCGGACACCTAGTTCCAGTCCACAAGTTCCCCTGCTGACAGAACAATCTATTTTACATTCATTGCTTGGCATAATCCTGTCCATTTCATAGCCGGCAAGAGGCAGGCTGAGGAATAAGTCAAGACCAGGCTTGTATACCACAGGTTTGGGATTTGAACCTGGGACTAGATGTCCATCATAAACGAAAAAGAAGAAAGGATTCACATTATGTTATTTTAAATGTTAAAACAGTAAAAGTTTCATTACCTTCCTGAGCCTAAAATGTCCCCAGTTGTCTTTGTGACTTCCTTGAAAGCGTCCAGGGGTTGAACCAACAAGGTAAACACTAAATAAAGTAAAATACAATAAAGTTAACATGCAATTGTGTTGTGACACCCTAAACCCACAAAATACACATAAAAACCTATGTAATGGAAGAGTTCAAGGAGCCAATTAATCCAAGGCCATGCCTCCTTAAGGGTAACTGCTACTCCGAGTTCATTTTTAGTTACTGCAGGACAAAGAACTCAGGCAAAGAACTCAGGAACTCTACGATCACCCCAGTGGGAGGCTTAAGAGCCACCACCACCCCAATGCCCATGAACCATTGAGATGTGGAGTGATCAAATCTGCTCTCACCGCCCCCCACCCTCTCATGCAGCACAGTCAAATAGCACTCACTCCTTCCTGAGGTCCCTGCCTTCCAGACTTGTGTGGCTTGCAGCTCAGGAGTTCCTTTTCAGCACCCACCGCCCCATATTGGTGAGGGGACACGTACTTGGTTTCAGAGAGATCATGCTCTTGGATGGTGTCTATCCACTCCTGGAGAGAGGGAGCGTTGTATGCCATCAAGTAACTGATAAGGTCAGCTTTAAAATGGGTGCTTGACTCTCCAGATGTGTGCTTTCCCTGGTTAAGTCGTGGGTATAAAGGGCTCAACCATATTCTAGAATGGAAAAGAAAAAAAGAAATAACCTTTAACACCTGGGAGCTCTCGTTTTAACAATACCAAATAATGGTTATGTATTCGCCTGAAGCAAGAGGTGAATTCTTGCCACCATCTTTACATGGTGACTGAGTGATTTCTGGCAGGAGGAAACAGATCTGATCACATTGATCCAATGACTCCCCATCACAGGATTATTTCTGAATGCTATCTCTTTATGTAAAACCATGTTCTTACCAGTATAGCTCTTTACCCAAATTAAGAATCAAGAGCTATCTATACCAATAAAAAATATATATGCAAGCTTATATTCAGTAAGAAAACTGTTTTTAATAATATACACATTCTGTAGTGGTTTGAGATATTTTCATGTCCTGTATTTTCTGGTGCCTGGAATGAGTATGTAACACATTTAACATTAGCTTCAAACTGCTAAGCACTCAACAGTGATAAAAAATTAGACAACTTTCATCTCAATTCCTTTCCCCCCAAACTTCGTCTTTGCCCTAACTTCTACAACATTCTACAATATACCTAACCACGGGAAATAACTGTATCTAAACCAACAGACACAATACGATATGATACAGGTAGATCGCAAAAACAGTCCAGCTCTGAGCCTCTAGGACTAGATGATCTTCTAGGAGTTCTGCTGTTGCAAGGAGCCGTAAGAGGCAATGAATGGTTTGGTCAGACCCCAGACTGTATTTGCTGTCACTTTCTTTTCCGTTTGTGGCCATTTCCCCTGTATTTCTACTCGCCAAACCCAAACAGAAATGGCCCAATTCCTGTTTTACACAGCTGTTCCCCAAGGAAGCAGGTGGGCTACCAGCTAACAGGATGGGAAGTAGGGCTGGATGAGAACTCTGGGCTGCATGTCTTAAGTCTGTGCCATCCCAGAAGAGTGACATGTCACTTACTCCCTGCTTACCTCGGGGGGAAACTTAGCATAGAAGGGGCAGGGCTGACTAAGGCTGTAGCCCACATCTGGACCACATCTGCTTCCTGATGTCTTTGCCATTATAGGCAGGTCCTATGACTTCTCTGGGGCTTTCTTTGCCTCTGGGTGTCAAGGGACCAGCTAGGCTAGATAGATGTGTGAGGTAGCCTCCCACCGATGCCTGTGAGCATAAGCACAAGAGGTTCACAGACAGGCATATTCTGGATGAGGACCATGACAGGAAATAGCTTTCTAATCTAGGGTACTGAGAAAGGAGGTGTTCTTAAAACTTTGTGAAACAATATAAGAGCATCACGGGTGGGGGGCAAAGAATTTGGAATTTTCATGCATTTGTTTCAAATGTGCATGCACAGGTGTAGGTGTATGCACCACATGCTTGCAGGGGCTCACAGAAGCCAGAAGAGGATACCGGATCCTTTGGAACTGGAGTTTTGAGAGAGAGCGAGCTATGAGCTGCATGATGGGCGGCTAGGAATCTACTCGGATCTTCAGCAAGGGCAAAAAGTGCTCTCAACTGCTGAGCCAACTCTCGACCCAACGAATGATCTGAACTGTGCGGCCTGAGCAGGTGCAAGCAGCAGCTGAGAAGGGCGGCTGGGACATCTGCACGGCAGGGAAGAAGCCAGGCCAGGGAAGGCGACCCACCAGGGGAGACAGCACGTCAAGAGTGCCTTTAAAGGTTTCGGTGTTCTAAAAGATTCTTAAAATTACACTTGTATGAGCACGTCTGTGCTGGTGCCTGGGAAGGTCAGAGGAGGCGTTGCATCCCCTGGAACTGGAGAATGAATCCAGATGCTTGTGAGACGTCATGTGTGAGCCGGGAACTGAACCGACGGCAAGTGCTCTTAGCCGCTCAGCCATCTCTCTGGTCCCCTTTGGAGGGTATGTTCTTGTGTTGTTGTTGGTTTTCTAATCACAACATGGAACTGCAAAGTATCAGAGAGAACCAAGAGCAGACTAAGCAGAGGGCAACAGGCCCTGTAGCAGCGTGGCTGGCTGGTAGAGAGGCAAGTCGGAGAAACAGTTCATACCTGCTTGCTCTGAGTCTGACCTAAATACACTATACAACCTACTTAATATGCTTTTTAGATTTTCATTTTAAAAGAAAAGAATAAAAGGCCTGGTGGTGGTGGTTCACAGCTTAATTCTAGGACTTGGGAGACAGAGGCAGGTGGCTCTCTGTGAGTTACAGGCCATCCATCATCTATAGAGCGAGTTCCAGGACAGCCAGGGCTATACAGAGAAACCCTGTCTCAGAAAAGAGAGAGAGAGAGAAAAAAAAAAAGAAAGAGAGAGAGAGAGAGAGAGAGAGAAGAAAGGAATCAAAGCACCAGCCACACCCCTACTTCTCATGGCAGTCACTTGAGAAGCCTCAGGAAGCAGTGCTGCCCGTAAGTTCAAGTTCACAACTCCAGACGGAACTGAACTAGAGGCACTGGTGGGACTCCGAGAGCCACCAGGACTGGGGGTCGCTGTCGTGACTCTGTCTAGTCTCAAAATCCCTGTTTCCCTAGGAAGGAGCCTATCTAAATCTCTCTCCCTTTCCTGATGGGACTGTGTGTGTGTCCCCAGCTCCCCAGTGGACAAAGTACTCAGCACATCCAGACAGCCCTGTTAGCCAGCGCTTGGAAGGCGAAACAGGAAGATGGAGAGTTCAAGGCCAGCTGGGCTACATAGCTACACAGAGATTTCACCGACAACGTAAAAGAGGTGTGTGTATGTATGTGTGTATGTGCGTGTGATTGCGCATGTGTGCGTGCGTGCGTGTGTGTTGAGAAGGATGGGATGACAGAGAAGAGCGAGTCTTACGACTAACACTTTTCAGAGCCTGGCAGAGACCCCTTGATCCTGCAGTAGCTACAATAACACTACTCTGAGACCACACTAAGGTCAAAGCAGGCCCAGAGGTTGAGCTGGAAGACTCCTTATTTCAGTTCAACCCATGGGTCACCGGGGCTGAGGTAAGGTTGTCGGAGGTTAGCCCAGGCTAGGCAACATACTGGAGATGTGAGCAGGGGAGGGCAGTAGCAGAGCGGACCGGGATCCTGAAACGAAGCTATACAAATGCCTGCACTGTCTTCCCACAGAGAAGGCTATTTGCCAGCTCTCTCCCGAGAAGGCAGGGAGGTACAGAAATAACTTCAGAGGAATAAAAGGAATTAAAGCCATTCTCTGAGGAGGAAAGAAGTAGTCGAACTTCAGTTGAACATACCTATAAAAATCCCTCTTAAAAACAAACCCTCTGGCTGGACGGTGGTGGCACACACCTTTAGTCCCAGCACTCGGAGGCAGAGGCAGGCAGATCTCTGTGAGTTCCAGACCAGCCTGGTCTACAGAGTGAGTTCCAGGACAGCCTCCGAAGCCACAGAGAGACTCTGTCTTGAAAAACCAAAACCAAACACCAATGGCACAGTGTTTAAAGAACTTGCTTAGATCTTCCGAATCCACGCAACACCAGGCGTGGTAACTCACACCCACAATCCCAGTGTGCCTATAGCAAGATGGGAGTTGGGGACAGCAGCATCCCCGGAAGCTGCAGCCAGCTAGCCCGGTGTACATAGCAGCAAGAGATCCCACCTCAACCAAGGCTGAGGCTGGGGAATGTCATCTGACCTCCACATGTGTGTGCTGGCTGGCACACATGTGCCGTCCTCACACTCACACACAAACCTGCACACAATGATTAAACAGAGCAAAACAAAACAAACCCCGCTTCTCTTCGCTGCCTTCCCATTCCAGTAGATGGCCCTACTCTCGTGTGGCACTAAGTGGAACCCGCAGGCTCAATAAGCAAATAAACAAACAGAGCACATGACGTTGAGAGGAGATGGTCAGAGTACACAGGGGAGGAATAAAGGGGTAGATTTGATTTAAAAAAATGATGTGCATGTGAGAAACTCTCAAACAATAAGAAGATTATAATAAATGTTACAAATCATGGGCATGTGAATATTCCTATACACCAGTGACGGTCATAGATGAGTCTACGCCAAGCTGTTAACACTAGCTACCTCAAGAGGGGGGATGGAGAGCAAGGAGGAGTAGAGTGTTGTGGGGATGGAGGTGTGGCTTTTACAATGCAAAAGAAAATCCCGCGACCACTTCTGGTATGCCCCTTTCCTATGCACATGTGCATTACTTACACAAGTAGAAAAGCGGAAAGAAAAAGAGGAATGCAAATAACATTTGTCTTTGTCCTTTGCCAGGAAAAATAACTGCCATGCACTGCATGGTCCTACCAACCCTTGGGTTTTCTGGTGCCAGTCTTCCCGGATGAGGTTGGAGGTGTGGATGACGACTCGGAGGCCTTCTTCATAGAGCAAGAGCATCATTTTCCTTCAAAGAGAAGGAGGTGGACAAAAGCATGAACAGAATTTTCCAAATACACAGGTTTCTAATGAGAATGCAAGAAACAGCTGGAGGAACTCTTAACCTCTTATATTACCCAAACTCTAAATATTATAAACTCTCCAACAAGGATCAGAATATCTGGGGGTCATGAACTCACATCCCTTCACTGGTACCTTAGTATCCATGGCTATCATTTCCCTATGAGGGACCACAGGGCATCCTACCAGCAAGGTAGGAGCAGAGCCTCCTGCTGTGTAACAGGCTAGCACACTAGCAACAACTGAAGCATATACAGCGCATGTTTAAAGCCCATTTCAGGCCGTGGTTGCATGCACACATGCAGTGTATTGAAAACGTAAAATGTATTTTCTACTAATGGTTGCAGTTTGAAGATTGTGAGATGCCCTGTCCTGATCAGACATGTCCATGCGCTATACATGTCACCACTGTGTACCTGGGCTTGAAGTAAGTCTTCTCTTTCCTCCTCCATGAATGAGCCCTCTTTCCACTGCGGCCTCTTGCACCACTAAGCATATTTCCTTAACTTTATTTGCAGCAAGAGAGGAGGGAATGTATATGTAAGAGCTCTCAAGGTGAAGTCTAAAGACAGTAGTCTGCCCTTGAGAAGCCACATGAGCTTTAGTAAACCATTCAGTATGCCTGGACCTCCTCTTTTCATGCGAATCACCAAGGATAAACCCCAACTTGGGCCTGATGACGACGGAATTAAAGTCCACAGTGTAAAGGTTAAACAGACACGTGGGATTCATTCCCATGAGGTGCCCTGCTTTATTTTCTAACTTAGTGCTGGGTGACTTGTATCTACAGATTGTTTCCAGTCATGAAAGCACTTAAGTCTTCTCTCCAGAACCACATAGTCATTTCTCAAGGCCGTAAGGCTTGTCTTGTCTTATTTTATCACTTCTGCTGAGGCCAGAATGCTACTTATTACTTGCTGGACACATGACAACAACGAGCCTCTGTCTCTCCCTAGATGAACAACCCCATGAGCTGAAGCTGGGCTGGAGGAGGTATGTAAAGGAGAAGGGAAAGGCCAGGCACGGTGACATGTGCCTGTAACCCTAGCAACTTGGGAGGCTGAGGCAGGATTGTGCATGAGATCGGGGCTAGGCAGGTAGGTTTCGGGTTACTGTGCTCTGGTGTGACTAAGGTCCTGCCTCTTGGAAAATAAATGAATAAATAAATAAGGGAAAAGACAGGACCAGAAAAGAGGATGAGATGTCTGATTCTTGCCAGAAAGAGAAAGAAATTCAAGCTGGCAGACAATAAATTAATGCCACGTTCAAGAAGTGACAGCTGCTGAGCTATCTTCTCTGTAGTTATGAAATGCAGTCCCTGAAACCTGGGCAAATTGACACACACAGTTGTCACATTAGCAGCTGATTACAATTAAGGATAAGCTAGCCAGGGATTCAAGATAGAAGCTTTACAAATATTTCCATTAATCAAGGCATCAATTACGAGGAAATCATGTATCAATGTCAGTGAATCCTATCAAACAGAATTAAGAATTGATTTAAGGGGAGACACATTAATCTTTTCATAGACAACATTCTGTGTGTTAATAAGGTCACAATTGAAATATAGGAAGATAAGGAATGAAGAAGTCTCCCTGCAAAAACGGTAGACCCACAGTACTGTCCCTAAAGTGGGGCTGACAAAAGGGCTACTTCCTAAATGTAAGGGTGGCCTATGAAGAAACAAGGAAATGCATGGCAGGCACCTCCACACCAGGCACCGTTTTTGGATGCTCTAGGATGTGGCAAGACACTCCCAAGAAGAAGTAATCCCCACTTTACAACTGCAGACTCTGTGGTTGGAGGAAAGGGGATTATTATCTAGGTCACCAAACAAGCCTGTAGAAGATGGCTGAACTCACACATGCCCATACGCCAGGGCACCGTGTGTAGGGCTCATGGTTAGAGGTGGGGCAGTGAACATTTTATGCTACTAGAAAATGAGTGGGGGCTGAGGGCTTGGTGAGCAAAGGGCCAGCTGGGGAAGATGGTGGGAAGAAATGTGTCCCAGCAGGCGGCGGCTGGCTCCTGCTTAGATGAGGACATTGTCCGTTCAGCTGCTTGGACTATGTTTCTCCACATTAATGCTTAGAGCCATCAGGGGCGACCATGCCCAATTCTGGGGAAAAGCAAAGAGCTTTCCATTCTGAAGAACCAAGGGACACTCTGTGCCTGGACTGCTGTGTACCATGTCCCCTGCACAAGGTACCTGGGCCAATTGCCTGCTCAGTGTACCCTTCTTCAGGCTGCATCATAATCACTGTTGTTAGCTCCAGGCTGGGGAGACAGTGTTTACTTCATCACCACAAAGCTGGGACTTTCTCCTTTTCCACCTTACATCTAATCTAAACTCTCACCAAAAGATGAAAAGCTATGGTAACAAAAATGACTTCCTCCAGACTTGAGACTCAATAGCATTATAGTATTAGATGAATAACTTTTGTTGTTTTTTTAGGTGGTACGGGGATCTCATGTAGACTGGCCTTGAACTCCTGATTTCCCTTCTCAGCCTCCCAAGAACTAGGATTACAGGCATGTGTGTGTTGTCATCCCTGGATTAACAAACAATTCTTAAAATAATAAACAACCCACCCAAATTTTCAGACATGAGTTCAATCCTTTACAAGACACTGCCATTTCAGCAAAATGTAAGCCATGGATGCTCTCTAGCTGGGACCAGTTCTACTCCAGTATTGTCTCTGAATTGAGAACTATTGGACTTAATCTACAGAATGTGCATGTGTAAGCTACTATGAAGAGCAAGGGAGGAAAGAGGCAAAGGAACCAGTAAAGTCAATTGTAGCAGTGAGCAAACAAGAACAAATTAACAACTAAAGTCAAAGGTGAGTTCTCTCCCTATTTACACCCCCAAGGAAAATCCATTTATTCTAGGTCTTAGTTTTCTGGTCTGTGAGGTTAGTAATCTGACATTTTCAAATGAAGGATAGCTTCCGTGTGTTCCCTCTCTGCCCCATTCACAGCGAAGCATCATCACGCCAGCTTTGGAGCAGGCTCTCTGAGCGCTCGAGTCCCTCCCAGGAGTGACAGCATAACTAACCCATGGCAGCACAAGCTCTCACATTGCTTGCTAGTCACCTGTAAGGCTCACTGCAGAGCGCAGACCTCATGGTCAGCACAGGAAGCCAGCACTGGTGGCCTAACAAATCATGCCAGAGCCCTCACGGTGACAGGGCTGGCGGAAGGCATTCTAGAATCAAGGGTGTATTTCTCCCGGGTTTCAGCTAAGGGTGGGAGACAAGGACTTCCTGCCTGCCTTACGGCTAAGCCGCCCCCACTGATGACACTGTGAGCTGAAACTGGCATCCTGTGAGCTCAGTGCTGGAAAATGAGTATTTTATGCATGAGTCAGGTGCTTGAGATCACTCTCAGTCCTCAAACCCTGCCCCCTAGTGGACAGAAGCTACCAATTAGGGGCGGTCTGTAGATGTGACCATATGTACTCAGTGAATTAAAGTCAGAGGATGGGCCTACAGCTTCACGGAGAGGCTTAAGTGCTTCTGCTCTGGCCCCCTTTCACAATGGATTGGCAAAAATACTGTTTTACATACACAGAGAAAAGCAGCCACGATACTGTCATTTCAGGGCATTGCTTCAGCAGGAAGAATGTCACAGCCAGACAGATGACCCACACTCCCGCTAGCAGGTGGCTTCCGACCTGGGGACAGCCAGCCCCACACTCCCACCCTTGGCTCCGTCACAGTCTTTTGACAAACCCTTTCCAGAGAAATGGTTTCGAATATTAAAATAAGGACAGCCACGTTTTGCTTTTTCGCACCTGTAAAGCCGCACTGCTCTGCAAAAGAATTCAGTGACACTCCTGTAAAACTAAGAAGGTGGAGCACACTGTCATTTGGCACAGTGTGTCAGACAGGCAGGAGTGGGCCAGGGTTGCCTGTCTGCCACTTATATCTCAGGAGCTCACTTGAGCTGGGGCAGAACTTGCAAATTGGCAACGTTTGGTAAAATTCGTGATGGGGCTGACTAAAAATAGACTAGTCAATATAACTCGTTCTTGCCAACCTCTGTGTGTCAGGGACCCCGCACGCACTGGTTGTGTACATAGAATCGTCTATGACCCACAAGGACCACGCTTGGAGTTCTGTGCTTCCGAGCAGCCATGCCTGCCTGATGTCCGGAGCAATGGGCAGGGACCCCTGAGTCACAGACTCATGCTTTCCTGCTGACGGGCTGAGTCTTGGGGTCAGGTCTTAAAGCTCCTTGCTCGTATCCTTTGGCCAATTAAAGTCACACCCCCCCCCATTTAGTAAACATTGCTTACGTGTGATGTGTTCCAAATGCAATTTCCAGCTTTGCCTAGGACAGAAAAGAAATAATTTATTTTAAAAGTCTCAATATTTACTCTTCCTAGCTACTGAAAATTAAGAGGAAAGAGACCAAGTCAACTTTTAAAAAACTGTCTTACTGCCCTCTATTGGACAAATACAAAATGGCTTTTTTTAGATAAAGTTTCTCTGTGTAGCCCTGGCTGTACTGGAACTCGCTCTGTAGACCAAGCTGATCTTGAACTCAGAGATCCACCTGCCTGTGCCTCCCCAGTCCTGGGATTGAAGGTGTGCACCTCCGCCACCACCACCCAGCAGAAAACAGCTTTTATTATAGCACCCACTAAGGCTCATTTAAAACTTTTTGTTTATTTTGTTATCCAACATGATTTAATACATACTGTAATTTTAATTACAGTAATTATAAGTGAGAAGCCTAATTTCTTCAGTTTCCAAAAGCCTAATAAAATGAGTGTGAGTCTAAACAGAGTTTTAAATGAGATATTTGGCTTCCACTGAAGAATTAAGATGAACAAAGTTTCAAGAACATATTTAAAATAGCATCGGGTGCGGTGGCATCATCAAACCATCATGATGCTAAACTAAAAGAGAGTGTTTCATACAAAGACAGCAAAAACTGGAAGTAAACGCTGTCAAAGCCACCCTGTACTCCATCCAGACCGGCATCTTCACAAGCAAGTGCATGCATGCTGAGGGCAAAACATTTTACCTAACTCTAGCACTGCAAGACCCTGGTCAGGCAGGGTGTGCCAGAAAGAACAGGTTATGGGGCAAACAAGCAGCAGAGGGACCAGGTTAGGAAGACACTGCCTGGGCTCGAATCCCTCCTCACAATTTGCCTGACTTTGGGAAAGACCTACACTCTCTGCTTCTTGTGCCTTTTTAACATAGGTGATTGTTGTGAGCCTCAGAGTTGCTTGGAGAGGATGAGAAAGTATGTGTAAACCCTTAGGAAAGAGGCCGGTTTGCTGTGAGCCACACAGACGTATGAACATCACAGCGCCCTCTCCCCATCACACGAGGAAGGACAGGACTGGCTGGTAGGGGCAGAATGGACAACCGGAATACGCATGTAGGTATCACACAGTTTGCAGGTCCTCCTGAAGGTCCGTGCAGCTTGGGGGAAACGGGCAGACCAGCATGCATTTGTGTTTTTTGGCCAGAGAAGAAAGCTATGAACTGTACTTCATGTCTTTAAAATTACAAAATCACTTATCGGCTGATTTTTAACTGAGAAAGAACAGTGGTTAAGAGAACCGGCTTCTAAACTTAGCTTGGCTACACGTTACACGCTTTCAGGTACAAACAACGAAGCTGAAGGGAACTTCAATAGGCCCTCTTTAATGCATGCCTTTTTGGGGGCTAATGCATCGCCTCTTTGAAACCCTGTAATGAATGCCATTAGCAGTCCATTTGATACATGGACAAATTAGACTTAAACAAATGGGAAGTGGCGAGGCCAGCATGAGCATCGTGGAATGAACCTTCATGCCATGCCTATCCTCCAACTCACGTGTCAAAGCCGAAGCCCAAGCGTGTCCGTATGTGGTGAGGGGGACTTGGTGGTGGCAAATAAAATCAAACAAAGTCATGGGAAAGTGGGGGATGGCACCCGATGTAGTCAGTGTCCTCACAGGTGCCACAGTGCTACCACACCCCTCACCTGTCTCTGCCATGTGAAGACAGCGTGAGAACTCAGCCACCTACAAGGCAGCAGCAACCTCCGTCAGGAACCGGAGACCTGCGCTAGGATAGGAATTCTTAGCTTCCTAGATGGCTGTCATTAAGCTGACCAGTCTCAAAATAAAAATACTCTCCATCCAGAAATGTCACTACAGTAGCCCAGGCATATTCATATCCACAGGCACAGAGCTGAGGCAGAACTCAGGCAAAAGCGACCCTTCGGCACCACCGTCGCCTCAGTTTCCAGCCCCATGCACTAAATACACACACAACTCATTTCTTGATGAATGTTATTACCAGAAAAAGTCAAGATGAGATGGGGCCATGATTCTCCTGCATCTCCCACTAGAAAGAGACTCTCCAGTAAGGTTCCTTGCAAAGGTTTGCCAGAAGTGTGTCTTTGCGCCCTCTAGCGGCCTTCCTGCCCTCGGGCATCAGGCTCTCCTAAACCTGGTATTTAGGTGGCTGCTGTCTGAAGACTATAATCGTGGGCTTTCAGGGTCCCTGTGTCGGTTTACTTTTAGTTTTCTTCCCACCTCTTCTGTTGGTGGAAATCAAAACAAACAGCAGAATGTTAGGGAACTGCTAAACAAAGGCATAAAGATATCTCTGTGCATAAGATGAACCGCAAACCTTTTTCCTGGGAGAGGATTTTCTTAGTGAGACTGAGGACAGAACCCAGGGCCTTGTGGATACCAGGCAAGCACGCTAGCACAGAGCTACATCCACAGTCCAGAAGAGGATGTGGTTGGAAGCCACAGTGACACAATGTGCAATGGGTCACACCAGAAAAACTGCTGTGAGTGTTTAAAAGTGACCTAATGTTTTCTGCTTAAAACAGAAACACAGATACCAATTTAGAGCTGGAAGGAGCATAATCAAATGTGAGTTGAAATTCTCACATCACGAGTGAGAGAGACCCTAGAAGGAAAACTACAAAGAAAGGGACCCAGATGTCATGTCTCTGAGAACAGAAACCTTGGTGTGTACATGTGTGTGTATGGTACATGGCAGTATGCTGCACACCCATGTGTGTGCTTGACGGCCAGAGGAGGACTTTTGGTGCTGCCTTTTCGGATTCTCTTGAGAAAGTCTCCCATTGAGCCTGAAGCCAGGCAGGCAGCCAACAAGCCCAGAGGTCCTCCTTTCTCCACTACCCAGTGGCCTGGGGTTACAGACACGCATGCAGCCTCCTGACTGCACCCCACACAGTACCGGGGTTACAGGCATGCATGCATACCCCCTGGCTCTTTCCACCTCACACAGTTCTGGGGTTACAGACACGCATGCAGCCTCCTGACTGCACCCCACACAGTACCGGGGTTACAGGCGTGCATGCAGCCTCCTGGCTCTCTCCACCCCACACAGTACTTATAAGAGTTATCCTTCTGTGTGTCTGTTTCTCTTATTAGTTGATGAATAAAACACTGCTTGGCCAGTAGCCAGGCAGGAAGTATAGGCAGAGCTACCAGACCAGGAGAAGCTGGGGAGAGGAGGCAGAGAAAAGCCATGAGAGGGAACAGGGAAACAGGACACGCTAGGTGTTCTCTGGTAAAGCCATGTAGAAATACATAGATTAATAGTCACGAGTTAATAATTCAGAGAGAGCTGGCCAGTAAGAAGCCTGAGTGATTGGCCAAACAGTTTAATAATTAAATATGTCTCTGTGTGTTTATTTGGGGCTACATGACTGTGAGACCAGAAAGAAACTCCAGCTAGACAGTAGCAGGGTTACAGGGTGCATGCAGCCCCCTGGCTTGTAAAGTGGGTGCAGGGATTCCACTTGGGACCTCATGCTTATACAGGAAGTTACTTTTTACCCAGTGAGCCATCTCCACAGTCCAAGAACAGAAACCTTGAGCCCGCTATACTACAGTGAGGACAAGGAGAGAAAGCTGTAGCCGTGGCTCACTACAGTTCCCCAGGGACAGAGGTAACCATGCTGACAGAGGCAGGAAATGGTGATGTTTCCACCGGCTACTTCAGTTACCATTTCCACAGGAAGGAATGCTTTTTGGGAAAAAAATCCCCTACACTCTTTTTCTTCCCATTTTTGCCTGCTTGTTGCTCAAAATAACACACGGAATAAAGAGATCTTTTTAGAGATGGTGTATAGAGTAACTGCTGTAACAAAAGCCCAAGATTTATCAGTCACACCACAGGATGACTACCGAGCATAGGGCAAAATCTGGAACATGGAGAGCAAGTGGACAATGGCTTTTTGTTGTCCCATCTTCCTGTCTGCTCTGGCTCCAGCATATGATCACTGGGTGTCCCTTCACTGGGCTGGGGCCTCGTGCCATGTAGGACACCCTTCAGTTCCTAACACGCTTTTAATCTATGGGTCTCTCTACTTCTGTGGCTCATGTGAAAAAAGGACTTAGGACAGTTAAAGTCCCAGTGGTAGCTAACAGAGGTCAGACATATCACAGCTGCATCCAAAGAGATCCAAAGCCACTGGGCTGCATCCGGGAGACTGATGCTGAAATCCAAGTTACAAGAAGCACAGGACAAACTAAGCACAGGCAAGTGTTAGCTGGCCAGAGCAGAGATGCACACTACACTGAACACAAACACAGAGAAAGAAAGCTCAGCCCGAGCCAGACTCTGGGAAGAGGGAGCCGACCTCAAATACAGGAATCTCTGCACGAGCCAGGCGGACATAAGTTGAACTGTGTGGTTCCAGAGAGCAGGCAATCTGGACCAACGTATAGTAGACACTAGGAGGGAGACTTCAAGTAAAGAAAAAAGTCTTCCTGACTACAGAGTCCGGGCTAGCAGAGTGCGTTACTTCGGGAGTGAGACAAGTTAAGTATCTGCTGGTAAAGCTAAAGCAGGGGTTGCTGCCCAAATGGGGCGGGTGGACTCAGCCAACTGGCAGACTTGAGCATGAGGTCAAGGTAAGGGCAGCTTACCTGGCAGAGGGAAATGTTTGCATAGGGCTTTGCCTGGGTTTGCAAGTGTGCCTTGTCCTCTCTCTTATCGCCGTGCACAAGCAGGATTGGTTTATTCCTGAAAAGAGATCGGAAATGTTTCAAATGCATTGTTCACAAAGCTTCTGCCCTTTGTGGCTAACACCGTGTGACTGTCAGTACCCATTCATTAGTTCCCAAGTCTGGTCAACTGTGACTGAGTTACAGCTCTATGGAATTCCTGAGTATTGCTTTTCCTTGGTTCAAAAGAACGCACAGAGGTTGTGTGCTCTCGTTTCAGATGGAGTCGACTAAAGATATGGACTGGTGAGATGGATAAAGACACGGGCTTGGAGGGCAAAGGTGCGTGCCGACAGGGCTGATGACCTCAGTTTGATGCCGGGAACCCATACGATAGGAGAGAACCGACTTCGACAACTTCCTCTAACCACAAGTGTATCTTGGCATGTACAGACGTACACTTACATGTCCACACACACAAAATAAATGAGAATTAGTATAAAAAAATTGGTTTAAAAAAGGGCAATTTGGCTTCCTTTCCTCCTTGTCTTAAACCATTAATAGTTTTATATTTCACCCTGCACCTGTTTACCAGGCATTTATTACATGCTTTATGTACTGTGCAGGATCCAGGATATAACAGTAGACAGTCCCAAGCCCCTAACAAAGTACAGACTTGCTAACTGCTAGTTAGCACACTGCACATTTTTCAAATTTAAAGACTATACAAATGTCCTTTAGGAACACATTAAAGGCCTTTTCTGATTACCTATTTTGAGACAGGGTCTTGATACACAGCGCAGGCTGGCCTTAACTCGACGTGCTGGCCAGACTAGCCCCAAACTCTGCAATCCTCTGCCACAGCTCCCCCAGTGCTGGGACACAAGCACAAACCACCATGCCTGGCTTTAAAAAGACTTTTAAGAAACACTTCATCTTCTTCAGCTAATCCTTAGAAATCAATGTATCTTTACCAACTCTCCCCAAACAAGAAAAAAATGGAGCTTTCTCCAATAAGCACCCAAGCAAGGTTAACGGATGCAGCTGTGCTTGTTATGCCGCAGAAGGCACGACAGGCAACAATGGGCCGGGACGCAGCACAGGGCACACCCATTCAGAGGGACCGTCTGACGGCCTCGTGTGCACGCTAGCTTTGCTCTGGCAGGACTTGCATATAGACTGGTAACACAGGTAAAGACACAGGCATTTCTAACGCTCCCCTACGTAGGGAGAGATAGCACAGCCAGCAAACCACATGGGGAGAAATGTAAGAAACGCTGGCGTTCTCCGGTCACATGTGATTCAGATATCAGAATGCTAAGCATTAAGGACGGATGCTGGAGCGCTCCTTCACGCCTTCAGATTGGCGCAGTGAGATGCAGACCTTCACCACCTGCAGTGCTCCATGACCCAATTCTGCGTGGGTTTTTGAAGACGCCATTCAGGTCATTCTTGAGCCTTGTAGTATGTTCACGACTCTCCCAAGATGCACCTGCTAACAAGGGGGTAGAGAGAAGGAGGACTGTATCCTTTGACTTTGCTGGGGTGCTGTAACAAAGTGTCACAAAAGTCTGGAGTGCCACAGTTCTGGAAGCAGTAAGCCTGAGAGCTGGTGCTAGCAGCCTGGTGCCAGCAGACTGGCACCGCAGGGGATGGAGGTAGAACCCGGGCCAGGCTCTCTGGCTTCCGGGGGCCTCAAGCATTGCTTGGCTCACAGATGGCATTCTCCTTGTGTCTTCTGTCTTCTTTGTCGCCATGTCCAACTTCTTCCTTTTTAGAAGGGTGTCAGCATGTTGGGTTAGTGCTCCCAGTGAGCACTCCCAGTGAGTGCTCCCAGTGTAACACACGCAGAGGTGCTGAGGTGTAGAAATCCAAACAATCAATTCATCCCAGAAGAGCCACTGAAGGAATTATAGCCCACACCAGGACAATACTGTGGAAAGGTGACATCTGTTTTCAAGGTCCTTGAGAAGTAATGGGGAGAGACCAAACAGCAACAGTGTAACACTCAGGGACACACTGTTAAGAAGAGCTGGAGGCAAGTGCCAAATCATTCCCCACACAGCCAGCCTCGCATTTCTTAGCAAAAACCTGATTTCATGTAGGACGGACGAGGTGGCCTCAGTTAGAAGACCACATATCTAGCCTTGAGGAGGTGGCCTCAGTTAGAAGACCACATATCTAGCCTTGGAGATGGCTAGTGTCATGAGACTGAGCTCTGTTCCACAAAACACAAGAGACTCGGGACCAGTCAGAACTGCTCAGAGTGGCATCGATGGAATGAGTTCTCTCTCCTCCTCCTCCTTTCTGCTAGCTGGAAAACAGACAGGTGGTCTGGACCTTAGGTTGTGCCATCCTGGACCATGAGGTAACTCTGAAGACTGAAGTCAAACCCCAGGATGGTAGGACAGAATGAATGACTGAAATAGTGGGTAGCTAAGTCACAGAAGAAAACTCTGGCACTCTATCTAAACCACAGACAGCTACCATTAGGAGTTCAGGCTGCTAAGTTGTACTTAATTTCATTTTTTTTTTTTCATTTAAGCTGTTATTTTGAGTTTTCTGTTAATATGCAACTACAGCAAATGTTCTTTTAATCAACCAAATACAAGCCCTCGCATGGTAAAGCTGCTGAAGAAATCTCCACATTTTACACTAATGCCATGAGTTTCCAGAATGATGCCTTAAAATGCGCCGAGGCCTTGATGACGTCAGCATTCTTCTTGTTGCACCCTACTTACTGTAGGGGTTTCTGCACAACTCTGTGTTATGAACACAAATGGTCCTGTGTCACATGCATGGCTGCACTGACTTGGTCTGTATGGCCTCACAGGAGGCTGAAGCATTGGCAGAGGCAGCACCTCAGCTTGGGTGAAGGACAGTCATGATCCCCTTTCTTAACTTCAGATACAGTTTTGGAAGAATCATTTGGGTTGGCGCATAAAGGGCATTAGAAAAAAACAGCTCTGATGTGCTGAACCGAGCATGGCGCGGTGGCTGTGTCTGGACACACACACACACATCCAGACACCACACAGAGATGGCTGTTTCCTTCACACTAACACTGCCCATGAAATCCTGTTACTTGACTTGGAGTCTGTCCTCTACTTCTGGAAAGGACAGAGTGGAAAATACTAAGTCTGTGAAAAGAATGTGTGTGACTAAATAGGTAAAAAGTGTTCTCAAGTGTTCTCATTTGTAAGTGTTTGCAATTGTAAACATGAAGATTTGAGTTGGATTTCCAGAATCCGTGTAAAAGATGCTAGGCATGGTGGCGAGGTGGATATAGGTAGATCCCTGGGGCTGGGCCAGCAAAAGAACCTGTCTCAAAAAACAGAATAAAATAAAATATAAAAGAAGAGAGGAGATGGCTGCTAAAGATAAATACTCAAGCCTATACACACACACACACACCAAAAACTAAATGAATAAAATGCTGTCCTCCCAAAACAAATGTTATCTGTTTACAATGATGTCAAGTGAAATATGGAGAGATGGGTGTCTATTCTGAGAAGTGCAAGGCTCGCATTCTACCATGCTATTTGCACTCTGGCATCAGGGACTCACCTGAATTCTGGGGGATACTGCTTTATGAGCCAGTCCACGTCAAAGCAGTAGTTAAACTAGACAGGGGGAGAAAGCAAAGTAAGTAAGCCACAGTTACGCCCGTAAGAACTGTTACTAAACTGACACGATTCCCAAAGCGACCACATGCTACAGTGTTCACAAACCTAGTGAGTTATGCTGCAGTATATAAAAGTGACCCCAGATTTCCTCCTGAAGGACACTCAGTTAAAGGAATCTGCATAAATGGAGCCAAATGCCCAAGATAGGTTCTGAGGATAGCATCTACACATACTTTAGCAACATTTCTATTGTTGATGGTGTGTTACTACATTACTTCCAGTAGTCCCGGCTCACAAAGTTCCCTGAGGTGTCAGAGACAAAGATCCCAGGACATTTAGGAGAGGCCATTTCCTGTCAGCACAACTGATCAGTTAGCCTGGTACACTCTAACTTGTTTGTAATTACTTCCTGCTGACCACAAGTTCCATAGCGCTTTATCTATGGCCAACCCTGGGCACAGGAGCTCAAGTCTAGCTGAGAGAGGATGCACAGACACACCCCATTTGCTTTCTATCTAGACATCAGGACCACATCACACAGGAGGGTGGCGCCTCTGCTTGATTCAGGAACAAGACCCCCCTGCCCTTTTCTTCTGACTAGTCTTGAGCTTCTGGACCGTCCATTATGATGACTTGTCAGCATGGAGGGAACAGCCCAGGGCAGTCAGAGCCTGGCACATGCAGTAGTCACAAATTCCACTCCCTTCTGCTCACTGCAGAGCATCCATTTTTTCTGAAGCAACTCAAACTTGACTTGGTCTTCACCATGCCACCACCCATCCCCAGGGGGCTGCACCAGCATCCCATGAGGCTGGCGGTATCTACCAAACTCTTCCATGTAGGAATATGAAGTGACTTCTCAGCTAGGCCTTGTGGCCTGAGCAAGAATCAGGTGTTTTTCTGTTAGTGGCCCCCATGCTCTATGCTGATGGGGGCCAAGCGGGGGACTGCTGTTCATGGATCCCACAATATGGCCAGGCTCTAGGCAGATGCCAGCTGAGGGGACACTGCATAGGGCCCGTCTCATACCTCTCCTCACCCAAGGAAAGGACAACTTCCCATAAACTCACCTGAGCTGAAGAGACAAGTGTCCCAAACAGAGGGGATAAAATATCTACAAAGACAAAAACAAATGGATTCTCAGATTAAAATCCCTCTATAACAACTACCCTTTTCAGTGGCAGTGACAATCAGGAAAAGCTACCAGGCTAGACTGTAATATTCTGCAAAAGCAATAAAACCATTTCCTTATATAACTTAATATTTATCTCATTCTTGACAAAGTAGAATGTAAAATAAAATCTAAAACTGAAGTCCCGGATGACTGTTTAATTTGCATCATTCATGAGGTCCGTTCTTAGACCTCTTTACCTCCTGCACCATCCAAGTCTGCAATGGTTCTCCTCTGTAGCCACAGACCATCTGCTTCCTCAACAGTACACTCACATCCTTGGGACTCTAGGTCACCTCTGAGGACATCCCACTTGGTTCCCCTCAAGGCTGACTTTGGATAGTTAGAAAGGGCACTGTTCATTAACTACACCATGATCACCACCATCTTGCATCTGTGTAGGACTTCTTAGGAGATAGACAACGTTCTTAGCACTTTGGACGAATGAACTCAATACTCCTGGGGGTTTTTTGAGGTAAGGTGTTACTCTTCCTTTTGGGTAAGTGGCATCTCTGAAGGAGGCTGTGTGTGACCATACAGCTGGAAGGGTCAGAGAGTTAAGGTTTGACCCAGGATGTCTGGTACTGACTGAGTTGCCTCTGAGAAAGAAGTGGGCTAGTTCACTTATTTTACTGGGCGCCTCCTGTCCTCTAGACAGTGGGTGAGATGTGGGTACAAACAGTTGTAAAGAACAAAACGACTAGTAGGAAAGCTCCTCCTCATTCTGAGACCAGCAGAGTTGGGAGATAAGCTGCAATACAGTCTTCCAGCTAGCCCCCATCTACACCTCTTGCTTTTTAAACTTTGTCCATCTTCCAGGGCCCACTGGAAAGCCACTGTCTTCCACGAGATCTAGAGAACCTACAATTAAAGCTAGTGTTGGCAGGATACATCAAACAGCATGGACTTAGATACAAGAAGAACTGGATTTAAGTGAGGGTCTACCACTTAACAGCTCTGTGACCTTGGGTAAGTGATTTAACTTTTCTTAACTTCAGATCAGTCACATGTCTAAGGACACTGGATCATCTTATTAGGCTGCTCTGAGACAATTAAAATGTATGTGGAACCCTCATGATGTCATCTCCCCCTCTTTAAATCTTGGTGCTCACAGCAAGTTGTTACTGTTTTATCACATAGAGCAGTCTTTCCATACTCCACTGTTCCCTACATCAGTCTCTCCCAGAGAAAGCAGAATCACCAGCAACTATCTTACACATCTTCAGGGTACCTACATAAAAGATGCTCAACAATTTGTAGAGCTGGCCTTACTACTACAGAATTAAACCCACCAACATTTGCACATTATACAGGAAAATATAGGGTACAATCATATATTTGATAGGGAAAAACTACATTGAGAATAAACATAATTTATACTGTGAATATGAACCAGGAAAACAAAGCCATCAAAGTGAGAGAATGCGTATTGTGTCTGCTATCCAAATATGTGTGCTGCTCACTTCACATATCTGCTGTTCTGAATCCTCATCCCATGCTGTGTGGTCTCAACCACAGAGGGAATGAGTGGCAAAAAGGAAATCTGGGTCCACTGAGCCCACATGATTCTGTTTCTCCACGGAACACAGAGGACCGTAGGGACCATTCTCTGCCTCATACCCGGAGCATCCACATGCTCACAACAATACTCATTCTTCTTTCTTTGTCCTGGGAACCAAAGCAGGCTTTCAAGGCTCTCAGAGGCCACTAGGCATTGTTTTCCCTGGAGGCTTAGAAAAAGCACAGGTGACAGTTCCTAACCTTCCCCCCCTCCCCCCAATAGTTTGATTGGATGAATCTAAGATAGAGCTGAACAGTGGCATTTCCAAGGTCCGGGTGATTCTGATGCTGCCGGCCCAGGGACCATACAGAGCCACTATGAAGCGTATGACACTTAATAGTGCTACCAGCCAGGTTTAGCCTTCACTTGAACAGTTAAACAATTCTAAGTACTTTGCCAATCGTTACCAGGGGCTGAGCCACAGGGGCCTTGAGAAGGACCCTTGGAATGCCCCCCCCCCCCCCGTCTGCCACACGCACTCAGGGTAAACAACCCTCCCACCAGTAGTTAAGACGGGGCTCTTAAAGGCCATTCTAAGCTGCGCCCTTCTTTACCAAGCTCACCAGTTCCTAAGAGCCCTTGTCCTTACCCCTGATGTGGAGGGCTTTGGAGTTGTACTTTGCCTTAATCCCTGAGACTCTAGTGAGGTAAAATTGGAAGGGGTTCCCTTTATCCAGCATGTCCCAGATGTCCTGGCCTTCCCCTGAGGTCTCGTAGTCCTCATCATCTGCCTTTTGGGGCCTTTGGCTGGCAGGAGGGCTGAGATCTACAACTTTCTGAGCACTAGTCACACTGGGTGAGGAGACATGTTTTTTCTCTTGAGCCACCATGTACTTAGGCTGTTCCTGCTTTGTCTCTGGCTGCTGTTCATCATCACTGCTGGACAGACACCAGCCAAGAGCTTCTGTGGAATCACTTTTCTGCCTTTTGGGGGGTAACAATGAGTCTGTGGTGCCGAACTTCACAGGTGAGAGCTGCCTCTTGTGCGCAGCCTTGCGGGCCTCTGAGCAGGTGTACACCGGCTCCTTCGCTGCTCCCTGCCCAGCCTGGGGGAGAGAGGATGTTGACGGCTTGTCAGGCCTGGGCTTTTCATCCTCACTGTCATCACTACTGGATATTGTCCACCTCCCATAGCTGCTTTCCTGGGACATTATACTCCTGAAAAGGAACGGTAGAGACATTATTTTCTACTCAATAGGCAACTGGCAGCGTAACTTTACTGCTCTCAAATTCCAGGTCAGATGAGAGACTGCAATACACGAAGGATGTCTGTGCTCAGGGTCTGAATCACTTACCTAGCACCAGAATCTCTTGTGTGGGGCTGACAGGCTAAAGGAAGCATCCTAGCCACCTTCTTCCTGCTGTCTTTCTAGCTAGACCTTGGTCTTAGAAGCCCTAGGAAGGGAGTTAAGGTTAAGACCATCTTAGGAAACTTTTAAGAATAATTCTGACCATGCTCATTTTTCATTTTCTTTGGGGGGGGGGGGACTTGACTTGGGGCCTTGTGCTGCTAGGCAAGCTCACCATTAATTAAAAACATTACTACACTTGCTATTGTATGCTGGGGGAGTGGTGTACATGTGACATGATGTGGAGATCAGAGGACAACTTGCAGGAGTCCGTTCTCTCCTACCACATGGGACCCAGGGATTGGACTTAGGCTTGGGGACAAGCACCTTGACCCGCTGAGCCACTTCATGGGCTCAAATATTTGCTTATCAGGGGAGGGGTACAAACGGAGGTCAGCAAACAACTTGAGGGAATTGCTTCTCTCCCTCCCTCTCTCTCTCTCCCTCTCTCTCTCTCTTCCCCACCCCCACGGGTCCCAGAGATTGAGAGATTGAATGCAGTAAGTCAAGCTTGGCAGCAAGCACCTTTACAACAGCTAAGTCTACATTTCCGAAGCCAGGGGCCCACACTGGCTTAGGCAGGCCTCTTCAAGGGACACCGAATGACCGCTTCTGTGTGTACAATTTATAAGCACAGCGTGAGGACCTAGCTCGTTTCAGATAGTTACCTCACTGTTCACGCCACGACTCAAGGGGCTGAAACCTGCAGGCCAGGGCTTGAACCGAAGCCAACCATTTTCAGGTTCTAAGTCACACAGTCCATCTAATTCATACTCTCTTGCTCTCAGAGGAGCAAAATATAGAATATAGGTACTTGTGGTGTTAGCTACAAAAAGCATTCACGCTAAACAGTAAAGGGCCAAGAGGGTTTTCTAGCAGTTCCATCATGCAATGCCAGGTTAGTACAGAATTCTAAAGAAAACTAAAATAAATATTCAGAAAAACGTGCTCCTATAGTCTGAGTATCTGCAAGGTTTGTTTCACACCTGAAGAGGATGTATTATGAGTGGGGGAAACAAAGTCAAAAAGCAGTACTCCAAAGAACCTGCAACCCGCATCAACTAAAAGAACCCAAAAATCAAAACCAAACTCCCCAAATCTCAGAAGAACTGATCTTACATCAGTTTTTCAAATGAATTACACAGAGAGAGGGGGGGAGGGGGAGAGGGAGGGAGGGAGGGAGAGAGAGAGAGAGAGAGAGAGAGAGAGAGAGAGAGAGAGAGAGTTTTAAGGTATTGGTCACTTTTCACAATTCCTCCCTTACCCAACTTCAATTAATTCTAGTTGGTTCACACTTTTCAAGGAGCCCTTACATAGAGAGCATGAGACATCTTCACAGTTACAGTTAACTTCAACTGGCCTGGACAAGTAGAACAGCCAATGTGTGGGGCCTCAGAGTGGGTGGGGTCACTGGCTTCTGCAATAACAGATGACCCCAGGCTCTGTATGTATTTTGAACTTGAATCTGCTTCCTAAAAGATTTGTGTTAATTTCTATGGTGTCCAACTCGCTGTGAGAACTCAGTTTAGGCTATTTTCCTAAACAGCTTCTGATCTATGTGGGTTAAGAAACCAGCTTGTAACAGCTAACCAAGCTGTAACAGGTGTACCCTGCACAGGAGGGCAGTTTAAAACAGACTTTACTTAAGAGCTCAGATGCAGGTTTTTTTTTTTTTTTTTTTTATCTTGCTTATATCTTTTTATTTTAACTCACACCCTTATTCTAGACTTCAGAGCAGAACTACTTAAGTGGACTGACTAAGGAACTGCTTAATCTTATGAGTTAAGATTTCTCAGGCTGGGTGTGGTGGCTCACACTTACAATCTCAAGGCTGAGGCCAAAGGATCTCGAGTTTGTGGCTAGCTTGGAAAATATAGTAAGTTTGAGACAAGCCTGAGCTACATAGCAAGACTGTTTCAAAACTAAGTCAATAAAATTTTTAAAAACTTATGTGAATGCCTGTGTCTATAATGAGTATAGGTAACCCAGGTAGATAGAAGAAACCCTAGCTGGTTGTAAGCTACCTTCACATGGATGATGGGACCGAGTTCAGATGTCTAAGGAGCAGTACATACTCAACTGCTGAGCAATCTCTCTAGATCCCCCCCCCACTTTAATCTGGGTGGGTTGTCAGATACATCTATTTTAGTTGCAGAGACTAGAGATTGCAAGGGATAGGTGGTCACTCGGGGTCATCGCTAGCCAGTTTAGCTAGCTTCCCTGGTGAGTTCCAAGGTAGCAAAACCAACCAGTCAAAAAAAAAAAAAAAAAAAAAAAAAAAACAAGAACCATAAACCAAAACCACCTGTATCCACTGTTCTACAGATGACAGACAGGGAACGGAACCAGCTTAGACACCCATTGGTAGGTGACTGGAGAATGAAGGTGTGACACACATACTCACTGAAATTTTACTCAGCTGTGAAGAAAAATGAAATTACAAAAATTTGAGGAAAATGGACAGATCTGGTCAACATTATATTAAACGAGGTGCCTCAAACTCAGAAAGTCAAAAGCCACGTGTTCTCTCTCATATGAGGTAGGGTTTCTTTGTGTGTATGAGCATAAATGGATGCTGTGAACACCCACCCTTCCTACTCAGGGCTGCGATTATAGGTGTGCCATGAACCCTCAGTCTTCTTTCCCTTTCCAATGCGTGGATAAATTCACAAATGTGTGCCATCCCTGCAGACACCATGCTCATCAATGTCTTCCCCAGGGGGATACAAACACCACGGCCTGTTTCAATAAATCCAAATCCTAGACCTTGAGAACTCTGAGTAAAGCAACTCTAGTGACTTTAAACTCTTTGGACAATTTCTCAGGTTTTTAGTGTTAACTACATCTTCTAGAACCACACTGGGGGGTGGGGGTGGGGTTGACATCCCTGCCAATTACATAGAACAAGTTGGTAAAAATAAAACAAACAAGTGTTTGAAAAAAGACATTTCTCAGAAAACAAAACCCTTCGAGTGGTCCAGGCTTTACATACAGTTGAAGTTTGGAGATTGCTGACATTCAGTTCTTTGCTGGAGGGCTGTTTACCACTGACAGCAATACTAATGAAATTGTACTTTGTCATTCTGTCCATCAGGTTACCAACCTCATTATGAAAACAAGGTCCTTGGCCTGCTGAACAGGGACTGCTGTGATGTAAATGTCACCATCACCCAGGAAATGACTTCTAATTTGGAGGACTGTATCTGGTCAGCCTCACACTTTACTGTTCCCCCACACAGAACCTTTAGAAACCTTTCAAAAGCTCCCAAGGCCCAGCGTGGCAAGGACAGACTCCCAGTGACTTTCAGTGATTTGCCAGGCGGTGCCCAGGATAGCGGAAGTGTAAAGTCACAGCTGCAATAAGTGATGATAAAAAAAAAAGACTGGCAAGACAGGTACTCCCCCCTCTACCCACCCAAGTCCCAGCCCTGATTCCTACAGTGGAGGCAGCTGGGACCTGCCCATCACTGACCACATGGGATAGCCCCTCCCTTCCCATCCCAAGTCAGTCTCTGCTTAAATCAGGGAGAAAGCTGTCCTGTTGAAAAGATGCTTTGCATTTTTGCTTTTGAATGACAGTGGTGGACCCTGGACTTTTCTACAAACACCTGTAACCCTTGTTTCCCCGTCAGCAGAATGCAGCTTGGGGCTCCATGATAGCTACAAGGGCAAAATAAAGTCTGCTTTGTAAAAGACAGTATCTACATAGGAGTGGAGCCAATTAAATATAGAGAGAATAAATAAAAGCTAGGGAGGCAGGTGAGGCAATGCAACTTGGCACACACTGAACCAAGATGAAAAAAAAACTTAGGAAATTCACTCACTACACAGCAACTCAGACTGTTTTCAGAGGTTTTTATTAAGTACTTAAAAAAAAAAAAAATTCCATGAGATTTTAGCTCAGTGGATAAGAGGGGCTGCAATTCCCATCAAGCCCAGAATGACTCCTATACCTGTTAACCCAATATTGTGACAGAGACAAGCACTTCTCAAGAATTCAATGGCCAGCTACCCTGGAAGAAACTGTCATCTTCGGGTTCAGTAAGAGACCCTGATTCACCAGAATAGGTCAGAGAGCAAGAGGGAGGCACAACTGCATACTCATTCATTCATACACACACATACACACACACACACACACACACACACACACACACACACACACACACACACGAGAGAGAGCGAGCGAGCGAGCGAGAGACAGCGAGAGACAGAGAGAGACAGAGCTGATGCACTGTATTTAGAACTTTGCTTCCTCTACCCCCAGCTGAGCAGACCTATAAGGTATTTCCGCTACCCTTACACTGCTCCTCAGACCTTTGAGACCTAGCCAGACACCAAGCTCCTCCATAGAGGTCCTTCCTCTGAGCCAGTAGCAAGCAAAATTAAGTACCGAGAATGAAGAGTTAAGAGCATACAGCTTCTATCCTAGGCAAGTTTAATTTCAGGGAGAAGGGAACAAATTAACACATTAAAAAAAAATCTAAAAGTCAAGATGATTAGATGCTCATTACATTTTACATGGATAACCTTTCTTTGGAATCTCTGGAGCAGCAAGTGAGACCCGAGGAGGAGAAGGAATCAACGGGCTAAAAGACAGGTGAACAGCATGCCAGACAGATGGAACCCAACTTGCAAAGGGCCAGGAGGTGGTAATAGGGTTATAACTGTAATATAGGGTTGGCCCAGAAAGAAAGGGGCGGAGAAGTAAGGTAAAGCCGACAAAAGCCGAATTTTAGTCTAAAAACACTCCGTGTTTTAGAAGGAGGAGTGCCTTGGCCCAATTAACCTTTTAAAATGCATATATCCGGCACAACTCTGGACACGTGGCAATAAAGACGCGTCCGAAGAGCAGGGGTACGGGGTGCTTAAGAAGACTGCGGTGGAGAAATAGGTAAAAATCGTGAAGCTGTCAACTTTCCCGGACGCTCAGCTCTGCCCAGACACAGAGGCAAGGGCGCAGACTCCTTTCACCCTCAAGACCGCCCGCCTTTCACAGTCGTCCCCAGAAGTGGAAACTGAGCGGAGACGCTCAGAGCCGGCCGCGTGGGGAGCCCCTCGCCCTTGCAGAGCGCCCCGCGGGGCGAAGGCTACAGGATCCCTGGCTCCGGGAGGCGGAGGGGGCCGTGCCCAGGGTCCCCGGCCTCGACGCTCTCCTCGCAGTCCACACCGAGCCCTGCAGGCCTTCCCACTACCCCACCGGATCGCAGCGGCCAGCGAGCCGCCATCAGGAGGGCGGGCGCCGCCAGAGACCGCCCCGAGACGGCGCCCGCAGCCGCAGACACCTACCTGAGCCGCCAGCGCTCCGCCGCCGAGACCACGCCCCCGCCGCCGCCGCCGCCGCGCATGCGCGTGGTTCAAACCCGCTGGCGCCGATGTCCTGCGGGCCGGCCGCATCCACCTCCGGAAGCCCGCCCCTGGGTCCTAAAGACCGCCCCGTTCGCGTGAGACCCAGCAAAGGGATGAGAGCCAGCGTCGGGAAACCTAGCTCCTTGCTCTCCCTCCGCAAGACAGAAAGCTAAAATGAATCCCCATAAACTTCAAAGTCTCGAGCGAGTCTCCTTTGAAACTCGTCAACCTCACTGATCTGCCAGAAGGGTGGAGGAGTCTGGCGTAAGCCGGCCTGGGAAACGACGCTCCTGTGCCCAGTCCTCACCTTGTGTAACGATGCCTGCTGTGGGATCCCTGTGCAGTTCCTTGAGTCAGCCTCATTGCTGCCCCCCCCCCCCGCCCGGGGGTTGAAAATTCTGTGCAAACACTCTTAACGGGTCATTTCGTTTAATTGTCCTAGGCAGAGTTAAGTGCTGGGGTTACCAAGAGGGAGGAAATAAATATAGTGGCTGCCCTAAGAACGCCGTGCAGTGACTTGATTTTAAAATGAACCTTGGAGTTCAGTGTGTGTGTGTGTGTGTGTGTGTTGTGTGTGTGTGTGTTTTCTTCGAATTTTCTTGTGTCTCCTACAAAGTCTAGAAAAGACGTGGGTCAAAATAACCAAAGGGAGTTATTGCAAGTTTGGTGGAAAGCCTGAAAGCAATCAGAAGATGTTTAAACAAAATCTGGGGTCAAGGCGTGGCGTTCTAGGAAATAAGAAAACTGAGAAGGGACCCCATTAAGCACTGGGGGGCGGGGCGCGGGTCTTGGTAGCCTCCGTTGTTAAACAGCGCCATCGACCAATGACACTACGACATCAACACCGGAGAGTAGCCAATGGGAGGGGACCTTGGAGTTGCGCGGCGAGGTTGAGTCCCAGCGGTGGTGGGCGTGGCCGCGGCGCGCTGTTGGTGCTCTCCCTGCAGAAGTCGAGCTACCTTGTGTTGCTCTCGGTGTTCTCGGTGTCGTTGGTGGCGATGTTCCCGTCAGTGGCAGGAGCCAGGCCGCGGGCATCCGAAGCCAGCGCCTCGGAACGCAGGAAATGGGTGGAAGTAGGTGTAGGGGCGCTACCTGAGTTCGGACTCAGTTTGACCAGGGCCACTTCTGTCACCTATCTTGGGTCTCCCTCAACCAGGTTCTAATCGGCTCTGAAAACCGAGTCATAGCTGCAGGACTCTGATCACTTCCGTGCCCGCCGCACCTCCAGCAGCATTAACTTCCCGCCCCTTTTGCATCCCCTTCGGAATCCCAGGACTGAGCTTTTGCATAGTTTATTTCAGTGGCCTAGAGGAATTGATTTGTCAGCGTAGAGATGAAGCCTCTTTGGGGATGGGGGCCAGAGAGACGATCTTATCTCAGCGTTTATATTGCCTGAGCAGTTAAACTAGGGTAATGAAAGCGCATTTTAAAAGTTCCACAGCCAGACTGAGTTTTAGATTCTGGTTCCTGGCTAATTGTAGATGTCTAATATTCCTTAGGTATTTAAAGAATGCGACGAAGACAACAAAGGCTACTTGAGCCGAGAGGACTTTAAGGTTGCTATTGTAATGCTGTTTGGATACAAACCCTCCAAGGTTAGAATTTCGCCTCTACCCCCTTCTTTTCCTTCTCTCTCATCTTCTTTCCTCTTTTATCCCTTTTTTTGGATGAGGGTATAGGAACGCATCCTAAGAAAATTGCTCAGGGCTTCTTTCTGATATCTGAAGAGCAAATCGCTCATTTATAAGCTGTTCCTAAGATGTCTCTGGTGCTGAATATCCACAACCCCACAAGTCCCAACTCAGGCATGAATTAGATATTTCTGCCAGTGGACCCGACAGAACATCACAAGTCTCCCACATTTTATAAGAAATATGGGATGGCAGAGGATAGGCTGGGAGGTGGAGTGATGTTTTAATAAGAGGAGTTCTACTAGCTTATATGTGTAGTAGAGTTTCTGGGCGGTTCTTCAATTGTTAAAAATAATACATTCATACAGTTTACAAAATCCCTTCTCTTTCCACTAGACTAGGGTCCGGCTTACCAGGAGATAACCAGTTTCTTCTGTAGTCATAGTTCTCTGTTGAAAATTAGTTGCATACTTGTTTTATTTTAACATGCATTTAACATATCACATTTGCAACAACTCCAAAGCACACACCATTGATGGGAGATGTCATTCTGTATATGTTTCACCCTTTAAAAAATAGTTGTATAGTATTCTCTTTAGCCAGTTTACCTTTTGTTGTTGTTTGAATTAATTGCAGTTCCTGCAAACATTGTTGAAGTGAGTACCCTTTTACTTCTAAACACGCACGCACACACACACACACACACACATCTTTGTGGAATATATATATATATATATATATATATATATATATATATATAATATTGTAGTGCTTGGGAGCATGAGGCATAGAGATCAGGAGTTCAAAGCCAGTGTGTACTACATGACTAGATAGCATTTTAGGACAAAGACAAACAAAAATACCAAAATTCCCAGAAATCTAATTGGTAAGGTAAGTTTCATGATATATACATTTGATTTTTTTCATTACCTTTCTTTTTTCTGAGGCGGGGGAAGAGAGACAGTGGCCCAGTGAGCTTCATTAGGGTTGTTCATGGGAACATTGGCTAAGAGTTTGTGTACAAGGATGTGGGCACCTTACCACCTTACACCACTGAAGAAAATGTCTCTCTTTCCCCCACCAACTGTTAACTCTGTATAAATAAATCGTCAGGGAGGGCGGGGCCCTATGAGCCTCTCCCCCTTCCCTGGCAGAGTGTTGACAGGCCCAGTCTTGCACAGGTGATCACAGTGGTGGTGAATTCGAGAGTGCAGAGACGGTGTCTTGCTCAGAAATCAGCGTGGCATCTCACCACCCCACTCCCTCTGGTTCTTACCTTCTTTCTACACCACCTTTTCCACCGCGGAGGGTGCATTTGAAACACTGTGGCCGTTATATTCCAGAAAGAGCTGCACACCTCCCAATGGTCAGACCACAGCTGACCCCCAATGAACCTCCTATTTCCTTACATAGTTTCCTGCTTACCCCTGTCTTTGTGCCATTCTGCTTGCCTGGTATAAGCAGTCAAGACACAGATCCCTTCTTGTTAAGCTGATGAACAGGAACTAAGTAGAGTTGAGACACTGTCCAAATTCAGAAGAGTAAACTGTAGCCACCAAGGGGAGCCGGCACTCCTCTGCCTAGAATGCTCTCCCTTCCCCCAGAACTGACAGCTCGGCTCTCCTGTTCCCCGGGAGTCAGTGCAGCCACTGACTCTATAATATCCACTTGCTACCCTTCCATGCGCTTGAATGCACTACAACTCCACAGTAAATATATTCTTCCCCCCACCCCACCCCAACACACACATACACGTAAGTATTGCAGACAGCTTGTGGGGATTCGAAGACTAGAGATGCTGAGCTTGTGAACTGCCAGTTAGGAGTTCAGAGTGCTAGCCTGGAAGGGCTCTGAAATTGCAGCTGCCCCGCTTAGCTTAACCTGCAGTCATTGCACACTGGAGTTCCAGGGCAGCTGACCTGGAAAGGCTGAGTGTTTTAAAGCATTGCATTTAACCTGGGTCACTTGGAAAGATAACTTACCTCATTTTGCTTTTTATCCCCCTCGAGTCTATTGTAACTGTAGACGATGTGAAGAATTAAATGACAGGTGCAGGGGTGTGGTCGTGTACATACACTTGATGAAATTTAACAACTTCTACTTTGCGTACTCTGCATTGAGAGTTTATGGGTTTTACCTTTTTAAAAACTTATCTGTGTGAGTGGGTATATATGGGGGAGTGTGTGGAGGTCAGAGGACAACTTATGGGAGTCTGTTCTTTCAACGGTGTGAGTCCCAGGGATAACTCAGGTCACCAGGCCATGATAGAAAGTGTTTTTACCTGCTGAGACTCGTTACTGGCCCTCACGTTTATATTTTAGGCAAATGACATATATAGCTGGTTATAGGTCAGTAACAATCAAGCAGGATCATAGCAAATCACCTATATATCTGTCAGACATTTGTACATTAAGCTTTTATCAGAAAGGAAATGTTCACTATATAGCTTCTTTTAAAAAATTATTTTTATTTCAGGTACATTGGTGTTTTGCTATACATATGTCTATATGAGGGTGTCGGATCCCCTGGAACTGGAGTTATAGTTATGAGCTGTCACGTGGGTGCTTCAAATTGAACTCAGGTCCTCTGGAAGAGCAGCCCATGCTCTTAACCACTGAGCCATCTCTCCAGTCTCCAATGATTACCATCTTGTAATTTAAATTTTATACTAAATTGAGTGCTAGAGTTTAATTTTTAATACCGTGTTCGAACAAATAAAATACTGATTGTAAGTCAGCAAATTAAATGAGACATAAAAAAAATTCCTATCACAGAGAATGTGATTTTGAAGAATTAACTGTGAGTTAACCATCTCACTACACTGACATTTCATAAAGAACTTATATAGTAAGTCATTTATACATTGATGTTTGTAGAATGAAATTTTTTAAGCCTGTTTAATATGAGTACTTGGTAATTGCTGGGGATGTGTAAAGATGTAAACACACTTCTGCTGTGAAGCAATTTTATTTTTGTGTGGAGCTTAGAAAGCAGACATGAAGATAGAGGAGATATTTTATAAATAGGAAGAGGGGCAAGGTGGGGGACAGCTATAATAGGTGTCATTTAGATTAGACAGGCTTGACTAGTGTTCTAGGAAGCATCTAGGAGCCCTTTGTGGCAGTAAGACAAGCTGTGGTCTGGTGCTTGCCCAGATACGCTGCCAGGCAGTAAAAGAGTGGGGGCATCGCCAAGCAGGGGGGGATTCACATGGACATGGGTTCAAAGTAGTCAGCTAAGATTGAGGTGTTGCTTGTTCATTTGATTGTTAGATACTGTATGGGATTTTGTGGTTTTACCTCTTAAGTATAGGAACCGCTTTTGGGTAGAAAGATGGGGGCGGGGGAGGGTAGATTTGAGGCTCAGTTTATAAAGGGTAGCTCAAATCGTAGGCATTCTGGAGGAAGTTTCTGCGGGGTGTGAATCCCACCACACCAAGGAAAGAGCTTTGGGGAAGCCTGCATTTAAAGATAGGCAGAGAGTTCATGACAATGATGGACTGGGAATCATTGGGGAGGGACACAAGGAGGCCAGGGGAATGCGAGGACTCAAGGTTAAGGGAGATTCAAGACTGGCACCAGAAAAATAAAAAAACAAAACAAAACAAACAAACAAACAAAAAAACCAAATGTCAATTACCATTAAGTCTCAGTTTACTTAGTTTTACAAATAAAGCCCCTATCACCAATGGGGGGGGGGATTCTTCTTTGATAATATTTACTTAAAGCAGGCCTCAGAACTTTACATGTAGTGTGTTCTCAGATGTTTTATGTTTAGGCAAAAACAAGCAAAAGTGCAGACTAGACTACACTGTTGGCAGTGGTATCCACTGGGTTTTAAAATGTCTTCTTTGTAGTTTATACTCTTTATGTTTCTGCACTGATCATGTATTACTGTTTTATTATACCACCTTCTTTTCCTGATAGGCTTTTACTGTGTAGCCTGTGCAGGCTCAGTCTCTCTCTTCCTGCCTCAGTCTCACAAGTGCTGGGATTGTAGGTGTGAACACTACACCTGGCTTGGGGTACTTTTGGCATCAGGAAAATAGAAGAATAGAGCTCTTGTAACAACTACTTTTTTTTCTTTTTTAAATAAAGCAGAAATGCTATATTTTAGGTTAGAATTTGCATAAAACAACCAATTTGATTTCATATATTTAAGCTATTTGTCAGTGGAGTGACGTTTGGGGGTGCATTATGGCAGATTAGCATCTGTTGTGGATGTTAATGAATGAGAAAAATGACCATCATGGGTCAAGTGAGGTTATTGTCTAATGGGTTCAGTAAAGCTGGCTTCCCATAAAATATACATCTTACTATACCCCGGGGATTCAGAACTTCAAGTGTGAGACATCTGATAAAATTTCATGTCCTCTCAATCTTTGTCTTTTCTAGATAGAAGCGGATTCTGTGATGTCTTCAGTAAATCCCAACACGTCTGGTAATGTCAAAGTTACTATTTCTAGTAGACATTCACAAAAACTAAAATTAAGAACAATGTAACTAAGACAGATTGTGCATTGTATCTAAACATGTCTTTGCTTCTCAATATTCAAAAGAAAAGCTTTAAAAATTTAAAAGTATTTAGTGTACAGAGTAATGGGTTACATTCTAGGATTTTCATGCACATTTTGCCCTTACTCCTCATCCTCCCCTGCGCCCTCTTGTTGGCTCCCTTCCTCCCCTCACAAACCCCATCTGCTTCTGTGTTACTGTCTTCTTTAACTTTCTCTTTTTTTCCTCCTCTCCTCTGTGCTTGAGATGACTGCATTCCCTCTCATGGATCCATTTCCAGTCTGTAGGACCTGCCTGTAGCCCCCGCCCTCACATTAAAAATCCGAGCTCTGTATTTGAGAGAATTTGTTTGCTCTGAGTTAGTCACATTTCACTTAGCATGCAGTTCTGTTCGTTTCCTGCAAAAGCCATGGTTTCATTTTTCTTTATGGCTGAATAAAATTCCATCGTGTGTTAAATTTTCTTTATGCATTCATCTTGTGGTGGACATCTAGGCTGGTTCCATTTCTTAAGTGTTGTCAATAGTGAGCAGTAAACACGGATGTGCAAGCATCTCTGGGGATGTGCAAGCATCTCTGGGAGCTATGTAGTGCAGTCACATGGTAATTCTAGTTTCCGGTTTGAAGCAATCTATACTTCTTTCTGTGGTGTCTGCCCCAGTTTGCATTCTCTCCAGGAACAAAGGCTTCCTCTTCCCTCGCATCCTTGCTACCACTGTGGTGGCTTTATTTCTTCTTTTTTCTTGACTCATTGTGCTGGGTTTCATAAAGATAATTTCTTTCTAGTGAATTATGTGCTTTGACCATATTTACTGTCTTTCCCTTTCCTTTTCTATAGCTTCACTGTCCATCTCACCTTCATCCCCTTCCTTCTCTTAATATTCTTTTTGCTTTTACGCTGCATGCACACACTTGTTCACTGTGTGTGTGGGAAGGTTATGTATCTATAAAGAATTCTAAGACCTTCAAATAAGAGAAATTAGCCTTTCTGTGTCTGGCTTTTTTCATGTAATGGAATGGTTTCCAGTTGCACCCATTTCCCTGCTGACAACATAATTTTATTCTTCCACGGCAGAATAAAACTATTATAGAAGCTGAGCATCATGTCCTGTACTAAGGGTCATTTGTTTATCATATCCACAGCAAGCATTTTTCATGAGCTTTGCCTACTGTTCTAAATTTGTGTGGCTATGTGTGGTTGTTTATTCCTTGGTTTGACAAACAAGTCAAATGCTCTTAAGACTTTGGGGTGGGGGGAGTGTTGTGTATTTACCAGTAACATATGCTATAAGTATTTTTCTTTCTTTTCTCTCTCTCTTTTTTAATCTTTTCTTGGTGGACATGAAGGACAGTGGCTTAACTCTGTGGTTGTTAATAGTGCTGCAAGAAACATTGCTCTTAGTGTGTTAGTCAGAGTAACAATTTATAGAATGAATGGCTCTCCTCTGTATGTATAGAAAGGGGATTTATAAGAATGATTTACTGACGGTGGTCCAGCTAATCCAACAGTGGTTAACTGTGAATGGAAAGTCTTAAGAATCTAGAAGTTGCTCAGTCCACAAGGATGAATGTCTCAGCTGGTCTTCAGTAGATACCGGAATCCTGAAGAAGTAAGCTCTAATGCCAGCCAAGGAATGAACTTGCTAGCAAGGGAGGGCAGGCAGGCAAAGAACAAAGGCTTCCTTCTTCCGTGTCCTCATAGAGGCTTCCAGCAGAAGGTGTGGCCCAGATGAAAGGTGTGTCTTCCCACCTCAAAGCCAGATTAAAGGTGTGTGTACCCAATTTAAGATCTGGATTAGAAGTAGATCTTTCTACTTCCAGTTTTACAGAAATCCCTCACAGGTGTGCCCTCCATGGCTTATTTTGTTATGTAGTCAAGTTGACAACCAAGAATAGCCATTGCATGCAGGTATTTCTGTGGTGTGTTGATTTAGAGACCTTTAGGTATATACCCAAAAGATGTGTAGTCACTTTGTCTACTCTTATTCAGTGTGGTCATTTAAATCTTAAAGGAGTAATAAAAGAGAAAGAACTGAAAGGGATACAAGGAAGAAACAAGTCAAATTATGTTAATTCATAGACCATAAGAGACCTTAAAGACTCCATCAGAATACTCTTAGAAATGACAATCATTCAGCAACGTGGCAGGATATAAAATCAAAAGACAAGAATCAGTAGCTCCCTCTTTATAAATAGTGAACATGGTCAGAAAGAAATCAGGAATACAGCCCCAGTCATACTAACTTCCAAACCAAAGAACTAATCAAAACCCAGATGAATCTTACCAGGAAAACAAAAGACTTCTACAGCACAAATTCTAAAATACCAAAGAAATTGAAGATGAAGCTAAAAGATAGAAACATCTCACATACTCATGGGTTGGCAGAATCAACATAGTGGAAATGGGTGTACTAGCACAGGCAATCTACAGATTTACTGCAAACCCACGTAAATATCTCTATTGGACTGGAGGTATCGTCAGTAGTTAAGACCAGTAGGTGTTCAGGGTAGAATACTGTCTTCAGAAACAACCACAACCGATGGAGATGGAAAGGTCCAGTATAGAAATACAGTAATAGCCAATTTTAAAAGTCACTCCTTAAACAAAGTGGGAGTGAAGGATCACACACAGTGCTGTGTACACTAAGATATTAGTTACTTAAGGTATGGATATAAGCAAGCAGTAACAGAGAGAACAATTTGGCAGGACTCTTAACTTGCTTCAGAAACAGGCTCACTGGAGAACTGTTTGAGAACTAGGTTAATTGTTAATAGTGCTTAATATTTTAAGCTAAACTATTAGTAATTAAGTGGCAAAATGAGAGTTGGGAAAGGGGGAATGAGAGAATAAAGTATAAATAGAGGGAAAGTGTTAATGTATGGGCTAAAGGTGGGAGAGTGTTAATGTTTGGGTAGAAGTGTAATAAATAGTAGAGGAAATAAGGAATGGGTACAGACTAGGAAAGGGTATTCAGAAAAGCCAAGTGATGGATGAGCCATGGAAGTTATCTTCAGACAAACAGAACACGTATGATGGTTTTAATCTTCTACCCGACACAGTCTGGAGCCTCCTGGGAAGAGACTCTCAATGAGGGGTTGTCTAAGTCAGATTGGCATGTGGCCTGTGTGGGGGGATTGTCGTGATTGCACTGAGGTGAGAAGACCTGGCCCACTGTGGTGGCACCGTTCCCTGAGTTTGGGAATCCGGAACTGTGTAAGTGGATGGTGAGCTGAGCACAGGGGACACGGGCTTTCATTTGTTCTGCGCTTGACTACGGCTGAGGCTGGTTGCTTCACGTTCTTGCCTTGCCTTTTCCCCACACTGATGGACCATGACCTGAATAAACCCCCTTTTCCCCTAGTGTTCTTTCTGTCAGGACAGAAAACTAGAGTAAGTGAAGCAGAAAAGAAGCAATAAAACTAAAATAAAGGATAAGATGCAGTAGGAGATACTGTAACGTCAGTTAGTACACCTTCCAACTTAGATGTGGTTTCTCCTCCTCGTGTGTGTGTGTGTGTGTGTGTGTGTGTGTGTGTGTGTGTGTGTGTGTGTGTGTGTGTGTGTGTGCCTGCCTCTGCTGATGTGGGAGGGCTGTTAATTTTCAGTTATTCAGACAGCTTAAGTCATTGTGTTCTTCCTGCTGTGTGGGACTCATGATCCTTCCAGAATTCCCTAGCCTGAACCCCACACCCCTCATTGTCAGTCACTGACTCATGTACGGTATTTTGCGGGTCATACTTCCCATGTGGAATTCTGTGTGCCTGGGGCTCTGAAGGGTGTGGAAGGCCTAGCTAGCTGGATTTACCTCTGTGACTAGGTGCCTTTTCCTAGCGCTAGATAACTCATGCTTGCTGGAACAACTGTTCAGTACACTTCCTATGTTCTCTGATTCTGGCTGCGGCAATGGTAGAGCTGGTTGTTTGTCTAGTCTCTCCATGGCACAGGTGTAGACTAGCATATTCAGGTTCCTGTACCACTTCAGCCTCCATTTATGGAGTTCTCGTAGTTCCAGCCATATTTTCATTTGTGGTATATCCAGTCCCTGGTTGCATCTCTGCAACCTGCCCAGGCTATCTCCAGCTCACTGCTAATTATAGTGCCTGTATTCAGAAGAGGATAGCACCTCCTGCAAGCTACCTGTGACTCGAACACACACGAGCATCATGGTATAGCTGGGCACCTGTTAATGCCATTCTTGACTACTTCTCTGTGAATCTCACATTGGCTTAGGCTTACTTATTTTTTTCCTCAGCTCTTTTCCTTTTAACAGTACTTCACCAGGTTGTCCAGAGGCATTCTCTCATTCACAGCAGTGGTTGAGTTTAATTGTCAGCTTGACACAACCAAGAACCACCTGGAAAGAGGTCCCAGTGACAGTGGCCGAGATCTGGCTGGCTCCTGTGGGCATGCCTATGAGGAATCTTTCTTAGTTGGGTTAATGGAGATGGGGAAACCCGCCCTGACTATGGACAATGCCGTTGTGCTCTGAACTGTATGAGGAGAGCGAGCTAGCTGAGGCCCAAGCAAGCATGCATTCATTTCTTTGTGTTCTCGACAGCGGCTGAACAAGCGGCCTGCAACTTCCCCACAGTGATGGACAGTGACCTAGAATTGTGAGCCTCAACAACCCTTTTCTCCCCCCAGATTGCTTGTTGTCAGGGTGTTTTATCATAACAGCAAGAAGTTCTTTTCATTTTGATTTAGTTAATTTACAAGCATGATGAATGTATACTAAATTTTAAACCATTCAAAAACATGAAGGCAAAAATGTCACTTATAATTTAATATCCATAAGACAATTTTGTTGTACTTTTCTGTATGTGTGTGTGTGTGTGTGTGTGTGTGTGTGTGTGTTTGTGTGTGTGTTTTGAGGCAGTCACTTCTCTTGTTATTGTGATGAAATACCCAACAAAAGCAACTTAAGGAGGAACGGGTTTGTTTTGGACCGTATTTCCAGGGTACTGTCCTTCATAGCAGAAAGTCAGGTGGAAGGAGTTTGAGATGATTGGTCACATTTCCTCCACAGCCAGGAGGGAGAGATCAATGAATGCTTTTACTAAGCTTCCTCTCTCCTTTATTCAGCCCACACCCAAACCTACGAATATTACCTCCCACATTTAGGCTAGCTTTTCCACCTTAATTAAGCTAATCTACGCCCAAGCCAGTGAATGTTACCTCCTACATTTAGGATGGGCCTCCACCTCAACTAAGTTCATGTCAATGCTCCCTCAGACATGGTGAGTTTCTGTGACTTTAAGTCCCTCTGAATTAACAATCAGATTAACTGTCACAGACCAGGTCTTGTCATGTAGCCAACAGCGACTACATAATTTTGATCTCCTGTCTCAGCCTCCTGCATGCCGGGAACACAGGCATGCCCTGCCCCACCATGTCTGGCTTTGATGCCGTTGTCTTAGCTGAGCAGCTGGAGCACTAAGAGTAACCCTGAAGTAGGAGGAATGGGAATGATGGACTGTTTGAGGCTGGGGGAGGGATGCTACATTTCAGAAGAATTAACCCATGTGTCAGCTCAATGAAGTGTTTGCATATGGAACTCTGGAGAGCTCTGGGGTAAAGAAATGAAATTGGGAATATTAGCATGTGAAGGAGTTTTTAAAATCATGAGTGCGATGGAAATACCTGGACAGAGATAGGTGGACTGAGAACACAGGAACTACACTTAATGGGGTCAGGTGAAGGATGTGGAGAGGGCACAGGAGACTTGGGGATGACAGAAGGAAAAACATGAATGTTGGTTGAAAAGCCAGAGGAAGTAGAGAGTGGCCTGCACTTCCAGCTGCTCACAGACAAGGTGACAGAGTGAGGAGTGGCCACTGGAGGTGGCTACCTGGGAGCATGAGGGACTCTAGCAAGCGGAATTACAGTGTGTCTTCATGTCACCAGCCAGGCTAGAGCAGGCTGGAGAAAACGGGGGAGTGATAAAGTAAGTATGATAGTGTGAGTGGATGAGGTTTTCAGTTAAGTCTCCGTGGCCATGGGTCGGGAGTTGTGTTGATTTTTAAAAGATGGAAGGACATGTTCCTGTGCTTGACAGAATGGTCTGACGAAGAAGGAGAAAGGACTGGGGAGGCAGATAGAGCCGGCTAGCGGGTGGGCAAACACCCTTTTGTCTGAGGGGCTAGGATCCAGATCACGCTGGGTTGATTTCTCAAAACTGCACCTTTCTTTGGGAAGTAATTTAAAAGGTACAAAAGCTACAAAACAAAAGTAGTAAGAAAACAGCTTTATACCCTTTATCCAAATTCCTTTATTGTTAATAGCTTCCCATTTGCCTTATCATCTGCTCCCTTAAACTGTATTTTTCTTCCCCTAGTACTCTGCTTTTTATCTAACTTACCATCTATGTTCTGTTTTTACCATTTGATCTAATAATGTCCTTAATAGCTACCCCCCCCACTACAGAAACTATTTTTTGATGTTAGGACTCTATAATCCGAATGTTTCTGCAACACTTTGATAATATTGATAACTTCAATGAATATAGATTTTTCCTCACTCTTTGTTTTATTTTTAAAAGAACAGTTCACTTTACATATAAAGTCATGGTAAGAGCATGAAAAACTGCACGGTACTGATAAAGAAACCTGGATAAAGTAGAGCGCATTAACCTGACTTGAGAAGAAGGAATAACGCAGGATAAGCACAATCATTCCAGAGATACAGGAGTCTTTCCATCAAGAATGCTAAGCAGTTTTGAACATCTGTACCACTATTCAAAGTTCTGGATACACAAATGGCAAGACAGATGAAACGGAGGAGAAAAACAGTAAGTCTTCAGTGGTGGTCGGCATTTCTGCATTCCTGTGGATGATAGAGCAGGTCCAGTCATTGAAGCTGTAGGAGACCCAGAGCACCATCAACCACCAGCTTGACTCAGCTGTCAGCTGTAGAGTTCTCCCCTCCAGAACTCCTGGGCAAGTTCTTCACTGGTCTTCACAACACATTCATAGAGCAGATTACATCTTACAGTGTATTTGTTCTTCGTGGTTGAATTATAATATAATCAAAAGCAGGGGGTGTCCAGGAACTTCCCAGCTGTTTGGAAACTAAGCAGCACGTTTCTAAATAACTGATAGGTCAAATGAAATCAAAGGGAAAAGATAGAAATTATTTTTTGACTTAAAATGTAACATTCAACATCTTGATGAGATGCATTGAGGAAGTAATGCTAAGTTTCTGGTCTTAAATTGGTGACCTTAGCCTCCACTTTTAACTCCGGAAAGAACAGCTAGTCTGGGTATAGGTTCACGTATTTATACATTCAATGCAGGCGAGGCCCCGAATAAATGGAAGAAAGAAATGACAAAGATTCAAGTGGAAATCAATGAGACTGAGAAGAGAAAGACAAGAAAATTAAGAGATGCTTTATTTATTTTATTAGTGAATCTGTCATGAATGACAGAGGTGGTCCCCATAGTTATTTAAAGGATAATTAGGATAAACAACTTTATGTCAACAGTTTATCAACTTGGACCAAGTCACTAGATTTCTTGAAAGACAACCTACTAGAAAGCCAAGAAGAAAGAGATAATGGGAACAGTCTTGTCTCTATTACGGCCATTGAACTTTTAGTGAAAGCCCTTTCTGTAAAGAAAGGTCCAGGCCGGGATGATTTCAGTGGTGAAGTGTACCAAAGAAAGGATAGTAAGTAGTGGGAGTTACAGCTTGCACTCTTTCTTCTAAACATTTAGTAAATCACAGACCTGTTTCTCTGGGCATTCGGTGTATCTTTCCATCTCTACTTTTATACATTATGAAATTTTACACTTAAAATTTTTGAAAATGTGAAGAAAAACAAATAAATATTTTCTGTATGAACTTGTGGTATCTAATGAGTAGCACCCAATAGTTTGATTCAGTTACTTGGCTTCGTTTGCACTTGCAAGTCTTATTCCTACAAACCTTGTATACATATATTAGTTTCACAGACACCATTCCTTATGGAGAGACTACTACCGAAAACTCACCACCAGCCTTGGCTCTTCATGCAATGACCTTTTCACTGACTAAGCTTACACCCATCTTTACTGTTTGTGATGATAGGGGCTGAACCTAGAGCCTCATGCACCCTAGTCAGGTGCTGACCAGTGAGCTACAGCCCTAGCCTTCCAATACCATTTTTATATTGCAGGAAGCACAGAGCCATATTTTTAATTGTTTATTATATTTTCATATACTGTATCATATGGTAAGATGTCTTTGAAAGAGTTATTTATTTTGTGAGTGTGGGTGTGTTGTTAGACATGTAGGTATACACACCACAGTGCCTGGGATCCGTGGCGATCAGAAGAGGAGTTTGGATCCCATGAAACCAGTGTTACATATGGTTGTGCATCACCACGGGGGTGCTGAGAGCCAAACTCAAGCTCAACAAGTACTCTTAGCTGCAGAGCCACCTTTCCAGGGCTATTGTAAGGTATCTTCATGATACTTAGATGAAAAACGCATTTATTCATATTTTTATTGTAAGCATATGTGTCTGCTTTTCTGTATGTGCACCATATGTGTACAGATACCTGTAAAGGCCAGACGTGGGCATTGGATTTGGAGTAGCAGGCATGTATGAGCTGCCCAGTGGGGGGGATGGGATCCAAACTCAGGTCCTTTGCAAAAATGACAAGTGTTCTTAACCACTGAACACTCTATCACACACACACACACACACACACACACACACACACACACAAGGTTAGATACCCTGTATGAAGTATGGATTTTAGAACAATATTTTCATAAGAACAGGTATTTTACCTAATCCCTAACTTAATATAGTTTCCCTAGGCTTTTAATTTCCCATTGAAATCTTTTTCACACTTTCAAAAATACTATTTCTTTGATGCTCAGTGAGTTGTAATGTCTTGGTGAAACCTTTCCTGCAGGTTTTTTTCTTAGGGTCTCTGTGTTTCTGTTCTTGTCTACAAAGAGTTCTTTCTGTCTTTTAGCGGGAGGCTCTCTGGCTTCTTCAGTGCTGATTGGATTTCCCTGCCCCAAGAGTCTCCTGATAGACAATAGTCCCAACAACCAGTGGTCTGTTCTTCCTGGACAAGGGTCTTCCCCTCTCTCCTTGCTTTTATGTGCTATCTCTCCATCCTGTGACTTTTATGCTATGTTAAGTCTGACTGTGGCTAAAGGCACCTCAACAGTCACTCTTTGCATGGGTCTCTGTCTTACGTGTGTTTTCTGGTTCCCAGTTAAAGCTCCAACTTCATGAAGCACTTTTAGTTGTGGCTGGATTGTACTTGTTTGCTTGTTTGCCCTCCCCTGAGATAGAGTCCCATGCAGCTCAGCTTGTTCTGAAATCCTAAGCTGCATAACATTCTCCACCCCCCCCCCCACTTCCGGGACGTCAGACATTGCCTACCACACCTGGTTTAGCTCAGAGCTGAGATTTGAACTTAGAGCCTCTTGTATGCTTGGCAAGCACTCTAGCTATTGAGTTACTTCTCTAGCCCCACACTGAAGAATTTCTTTCCTTAACTGAAGGGATTAACTGGGAGATTAACTTGACTTTCTATAGTTCTCTGAGGGATACAGAGAGGTGTGGATTCTGACAGGTGGATTTCCTAATTCTCTGCTGTTTAGTTAGTTCTGTGACATAAATGTTGTTTTTCAGGGTAACTCCCTACACTCAGTGTTTTCTTAGGTTTCCCCTTAATAAATGCTCTCTCATATTTACAAAGATATGACTACATGAAAAGCTGTTCCCTTATAAGTTAAATTCATAGAGTTTCATCCCAGTGCAAAACGTGGGGTGTTATTGAAGGATAAATTCTGGCATAAGGTTTTCTTCCTTCATTGCAGATGCATTTCCCGTGTGTATGAATGCTATGTAGTGAAAAAAAAAAAAATGGCTGGTCTGTAGTATGCCATCTATACTTCCCTCTTTGTTTGCTTAGTTCTGATGTCTTAGTGAGGTTTGACTTGTGGCAGAAGATAACTTATGATCATGAACTCCCCATCCTTGGAAACATTCTAGTGGTTGCATACTGCCTTCATTCAGAGTGCTTGTCATTTGCAGTAGTCAGGGAGGTTTATTTGAACAGTTTTAATGTGTAGGCACAAGTATTCCACATTCAGTACCTTGGCATGGTCTCTCCTATGCCTGAGTTCTGTGTATAATGAAGACTACCTTATTCTGGCACATTTTTTCAGATTCATTATGGCCAAAGGCTTGCTTCACCTTGAGCTTTCCAGAACTGAAAGCAGACTTGCGTTCTCTAGCTAACTTTGATAACGTGCTTGGGGACCTTCTCCAGTATATGCTTCCTTACATTTGAAAGCCAAGAATGACTCACGTCCATTTCTCAACCATACCATCAGGGTGCTTCTTTCCATAATTTAATTTTAAAGTGTATTTCAAAAGGTCACTAAGTAAATTAGACATTGGAGAAATTCAGGGGGTAGCCACAGAAGGATTTGTTTGGAAGGCTGAGATCAAACATAGGTGTTTAGTGTCTTGTTCCAAAATTGACTGAAGATATCTGCTTTCGTCGCCAAGCTTCTAGTATTTTCCTTCTCCCCGTCTTGAGATCAATATCAAATTATCTTCCTCGGAGCATCTCTTCGAGATTAAAGGAATAGATTTATAACTAGGGTACCAACTCTCCCCATCCAGCTTCAGTTCTGTTTACTTGACCGGTGTGACTCCAGGCCACAAACATCTAAGAGAAACAGTTAAATAGCTATTCCACAATAAGTAACCATCGAACTCCGCTGCTAACATGAATCCACTCTATTAGAGCTGCCGATCCTAAACCAATTTCACACCATCAACTCCTTTTCTTCCCAGCAGATCACAAGGGTCACATTTACCACATGGCATTTTTTCTTGAAAGAAGTGGATTATGTGGAGATTAAATGTCTTCAAGTATGTTGTCTCTCTCCACAGTGTGTTTTTCACATTTATTTTATTCTTTGCCCGCATGTGTGTGTGTGTGTGTGTGTGTGTGTGTGTGTGTGTGTGTGTGTGCGTGCGTGCCTGTTGGTGGTAGTGAGCCACCATGTGGATGAAGAGAACTGAACCTGTGTCCTCTGCAAGGACAGCAAGAGCTGTCAACCTCTCAACCATCTTCAGGCCCCCTCCATAGTGATTTTGACATTGAAGGGGTTAAGTATTGGTCTTACCTTCCTGGGATGCACCTATTTTGATAATCCATTTCCCAAAGTTTTTTGGGAGTATTTGTGATTGGGAATCCTCTTTCTGCTACCCATAAGTTTGTTTGTTTTTGTTTTTAAAGACAGAATCTCATGTAGCTCAGCCTAGCTTCAAATTTCTACGTAGTCAAGGATAACCCTGATGCTCCTGCCTGCACCTCCCAAGTGTTGGCATTACAGACATTTATCACCATACCTGGCTCCACAGCTGTTCTTCAAGTCAAGGCCATGGCAGGTGTCTATGCAGGGTTCTTTGGCTGTAGAGCTTCCTAGATGAGGTCTGGACACATGCCCTGGCTTCACCTTGACCCGGTTACTCCTAAGTAAGGACAGTGTTCTGAAGACACACCTCACTTCCAGTTTGGGACAGCACCTGGATGTCCAGGTCCTGTCTTCCAAGGGCTTGTAGTCCCCTTAGGAAATGGGTCATGTCTGTTAGAAGTGTCTTGTGAAAAATTCAAAGTTGAATCAAAGCTATAAAAATAGGTATAGGATAGTAAGAAGTAAAGTACATGCTGGGAGAATATGGGGGTGGGATTCCCAAATGAGTAGCATTTCTACTTCTGTCACTCAACAAGAATGTGGGTCTAAGTATCAACCATGTAGGGTAGCCAAGACAATGGGATTGAGAAAAAAGAAGTCAAGCCATCTGTTTAAGAAAGTGATAGATCAATGATGAGATCCATGTCAGGATACAGGCTTCTTGACTCAGGGGGCTTTGCTCATAGCTTCTCTTACATTGGTGAAAGAAACTGGAGCTAGAAGAGACCTAGAAACCCTCACCTGTGCCCTATTTTTAAGATGGACAGACTGATACAGAAAGAGGTAAGAGAACATTCACCTAGCATTTGTACAGGTATTTAGTAAAAGACTTTTGCACATTATTTGCCACATTATTTATTATTTTATAGACATTGTAGTAGATATTTAATCAACTTTATGATCTTATCAAATGCTTTCACCTTTTTATGAGCATGTTTTCCATCCAGCCTGGTCCCACTGCCATGCCAGCTCCAAATAACACACAGAGATGCTGTATTAGATGTAAAGCTGTTGGCCTGTTACTAGCATTTCTTATTCGCTAGCTCTGTCTTAAATATTAACCCATTTCTATTAATCTAAGTGTTTCCATGTGGTCTTATCTTAACAGAGAGAGGGCCTGGACCTCTGCTCTCTTGGTCTTACATGTTGACTCTCCTCCTACCTCTTCCCGAAACCTCCTTGTCTACTAGTCCCACCTATCTTGCTTTCCTATTGGCCAACAGGGCTTTATTCATTAACCAATAAAAGAAACATATTTACAGAATGACATCTTCCATCATTCCACCTTTAACACATTAGAAATATGAAGTTTAGAGTAGTTAAGTCATTTACCTAGAATGCCACAGCTGGCTAGTGAGGAGCACACTAGGGCCATCTGATCTGTGACTTGCTGTCGTGGCCACCTGATAATCCCTTCCCTTGATTTTCAGCAGTGCCATGGGTCATGTTTATGGTCACAACAGGACTGAGGGCTGCTATTCACTCCCCTAAGGAACAGGATAGTTGAAATCAGGAATGCTGTCAATTTACAAATGATAAGCAAGAGGCTCTATATCAGTAGTCACTGGTTTTAGACTTTTCCCTGAACCCTGGCATCCAGAGCAAACAGAAAACAGGTATAGGGGTCAGTGTCCACACAAATAAAACTTTCTAGACAGGCCAGGGACCCTCTTCCATGCCATCTTACGGAGGAGAGGCTACTGAGTGGGTATCTAAGTCCATAGGCAGTGCAGGACACACAGCAGCAGGTTTTGTAGCCAGTCCTTCAGCTTTCTTTAGAGTTGGTCCATGTTTAATGCCAGGACCTGTCAGCACAACTTTATGAAAGTCAGAGACCATGTGCCCCGAATACAGGACACCCAGGTGATCTGCTGCCATGGCAGAGTGACCCTTAGGGTGTCATAAGACTAGCAGCATGTAAATTCTACTGTGCTCTTGCTCACTGTAAGTGAAGTAAGCACTGCAGACAAGAACCCAGTGAGCTTGTTCCACTGAGCCTTCACACGGTTATCCTCATTTTTATCCCAATGCTTTACAGAATGTGGTTGGGGGTGGGGTGGGCACAGGCAGAGACAGGACAAAGTACCTCAGAGTGTTGCTTTTGTTTGAAGACTACATTGGGAATTTTTTGTTCCCTTACATCATGGCCTCTTTAAAAATAACCTTTTACCTTCATACTTATACCAGAAAAGGCTTTCCTGGAAGTTAATTTTAACCTTCAGATTTGAATGATGGGAAAATCAAAGGGATTGATTCATCGTCATGGTAATTATGGGCTGTTTGACTCAGTCATGCTATCCAGTGTAAGTTCAATTGAAAAATAATTTGTAGATGATTAGGTTAATGGTCAGTTGGCTTGTGTGCCTTGTCTATTACTGTCTTGTCTGATTTGTTAGCTGAGTAAATATATTTTTCTAAATTTAAATTTCCATTTTCTAGTCTTTTAGGTCCTGTACTTGGTGTGTATCTTGAGACATCAGGTTCCTATTTGAGAACAAATGTCACGATATAACAGGAGTGGTCTTTCACATTTTATTTAGCTGCACAGTTCTTTCTATAAGCAGGAAGCCACATACAGACTAAAGTTGCTATATCTTGAAATCAGAATCTGAGGACACATATACGTCCTAAGTTTATTTCATTGTTCATTAAGAGAAGGATGAATATCTTCATTGGAGAGACAGGAAAGAATTGGTAGACAGACACTGACCTAGGGGAAGTTATAGGAATGGCGTATTGTCTCCTTTGTGGCTGGATGTTGTGATAGCACTGTAGACAAGAGCACTTGAGAAGACAGGAAGTTTCCTTCCTGGAAGCAACCACTGAAGTTAGGTAGGATTTGGATAAGGGGAGGAGCCAAGGGGGGAATTCAGGAAATGAGTGTAGAGTTGCCAGCGGCTCTCCTCAAGCTCTTGTGGATCCCTCTGCTCTGCGAGGCATAACAGCATGGATTCAGACTTCCCCATACACCCCGCTCCCATAAAAGCCCCAGGTGTCGTCGTGGCTTTGCTGGGGTGTTATCACTGATGCTCTGCAGTTGCCTGTGGAGAAGGCAGGTTGGGCTGTCTGCTCTTCGGCCCCTCTTCACACCTCTCATAGGTAGACTCTTTCCCTCATGGTGTTTACTCTCAGATCTGTTTCTCTCGCGGAAGCGATGCTGTCCCAACCCTCAGCTCTTAGATCTGGGCACCGTACTCTCCTGTCTCAAGCTATTAAGAACGTATCCTTCCCAAAGGGGAGTTTGTTGGTTCCCAGCTACCTCCTGCCTCACAAGGAGCATAGCACGTGACTGGAAATGACCGTTCAGCCTCGTTCACTGACCGCACGCAGCTGAGAGGTGGGAAGGAGGTTAAGGGCAAGTTTGCAGAAAGGACGATGCTTTAGGTTGCTGAAAGAGGCAGGGCTTGGCACTCTTAGCACCAAGCTTTAGACCAGGGGACGTGCATGATGAAAAGATAACGACTCCTGTCCATGTTCCTAGGAATAAGATCCCCGTTCCGTTCGGTGTAACCTGGTTTTAACCCGTCTCTTTCCCAATGATACGGAAGAGCTTGATTTCTTCCAGTAATATAGATTTCATTCTCATCATTCTACTTTTCCACACGTGGTTGGAAGAAAGTTATCAGTCCTCTGAATTTACTTCCCCACCTTGCTCTGACAACTCAGCATGTTGATGTCACCGTTACCTTCTGTCCTTACGGTCTTTTTTATATAAACGTAGTATAGCTCCAGTCATAGCTTCCAAAATTCATAATCTGAATTTTATTCCTCAAACTAGAAAAGGCTTACATTATGCCTTTTTTTCTTTTTTAAAGGCCACTTCATCCTTTTAAGCCCCAGGCTTTAGTCATTTCAGTCCCTGGGAAAATTAATATATGGTACAGTGAGCATGAACTTCGCCTTCTTCCCTAGACCTAGGACCAGCCTCACAGCCAAGTCACCTGCCATTTTTATTGTTTTCTCCCTCACTGTCCCTGGGTTTATTGCAGTTTCTAATTTGAGCTCCCTAGGATAGCCAGACACCAGACTACTTTATTCTCAAGAGGATTTCTCTGCGTGCACTGACCCCAAAGCTTAGAACTGTGAACCGCAAAAAGATGTACATAATGGAACTTTCAAAGAAAAAAATTTGATAGTTTTATTCGATTTTTGAATACATTCACCCCTGTGGTGAAAGCTGATTACCCTCCCAGGAAACAGCCTTTCAAAAAACAGAGGGGGAAAGAAATCACCTTCGTAGTCTTCTTGCTATATGGCATATCTGTATCACACATATTAAGTAGTTCTGGAAGTAAAAATAAATTCACATCGTCATCATAGAATAGGAAAAGCATTCACTTTGCCTAGGATAGATTACAAACGGAAGGACATATTTTCCAGTCATGTAGAAAATGCCTAGAATCAGGAAGGATTTGTAAAAACGATTGGACTTTTATGACAGTCTGGACCTTAAATGTTCTTCAAAGGCCGTGTTCTCACAGCTGGGTCACTAACCTGTGCTGATCCCCTGTGGTGGTGGTGGGGGGCTTTAGGGGGCAGGCCCCAATGCAAAGAAATTAAATGTGCCCTTGAAGGGGATAGCTGGGCACCCTTATTTTTATATCTCTGATACTATCAAAGCGACAGTTTCTCCCATCATGCACTCCCTCCAGCCACGACACTAGGTCGTTGACTGAATTATCTGAAACAAGAGGCAAAAATAAACCTCTGCTTCTTTTCGGCTGTCTGTTGTACATTTGTCAGCATGGCAGGGAGCTGACAGTCACTATAAGCTGTGAGCCTTAGTGTGGCATCTTGTGGGTCCATTCCCAGTGATACTGCCGAACAAGGAAATGTGGGCGCTGTTTTGTTACTCAAAAAGATCTTGCTAACAGAAAAAAAAAGTCTACAAAGCACCAGTAGGTCTGGATACCCTGGCAGGTTGTGTCCACATCTGTAGACCTGTTACGAAACACAAATAAACAGCCAGACCCTGTAATTCTTGGTGTTATTAGTGTTGTGATCCTGATTTGTAACTCCAGTGTGTGTGTGTGTGTGTGTGTGTGTGTGTGTGTGTGTGTGTGTGTGTGTAGGTAACTGTTGAAGTGGAGCAGTGTACATAGAGAACTCAATATTATGTTTGAACTTAGAATTTAGAATTGTCTAGAACATACTCTTTTGCTCCAGGGTGGAGGGCGCAGATAATGCATTGGGTATGAAATCTGACTTGAATGGAGTTATTTAGTCCTTTTGAAGTGGTAATTTTCCATTTGAATATTGCGCCAGCAGGTGGAGCTAGTAGTGGGAATTCTATCCCTAGGCCATTTAAAAGACAGCAAGACAAACCTTGCATCACTCTGTTTGTAGCAAAGCTTTAGAATAGTAAATTATTAAGTATTAGCTTTGGAAAGCGATTGTGGCACTGCAGCAGGAAAGCTGTGCTAAATGAAAACTTAGTCTTCAGAAAACAGGCTAGCGTTTGGATGTGTGTGGCCCTGGGAAACAACCCAAAGGCCTGCTGTGGACCATATGTTTACACGGTTTAATGTGAACCTGTGCCTCTGATCCCCTCCCCCCACTAAGTTTAAAATATGAGGTATATGACCTGTGGGGGGTAATAGTATGAAAAGACATGATTTTTCATAATAGTATTGTTTGTGTTATTAGATTGTTTTTCATTTCAAGTAGTAGTAAACATACAATTTACTTTTTTTATTAAAAACTAAAGAACGTTAGTTTGTTTTTATTTTACTATGTAACTGTGAAATGATGACCTGCATACTTTATAACTCCAAATATGGATGTGTCCTCTGAATATGTAATTAACATTACAACAACATTCACATGTTCCCTTTGAGCATGCAGCTTTACTCTACCCTTATTTCTCTGAGTGAACTGTAGAGATCAGAGCAGACCTTAGGCATGTGTTTTCTCTCTCTCTCTGAATTCTGTTTTCTTTCCTAAAGTATGACTTATTTTACTGGCCGTGTAAATAAAAAATGACTCACTTTTTGCCGTTACTTTTTTGGAGTTAAAGATGATTCAAAACACCCACTTAACACTTCTTTTTTTTTTTGGCTGAGAATTAGAAATGATATCTCAGTGTTCATTCTTATTTATTCAGTTTATTCAGGACATGTTACTTACCTGGCAAGCTTGTAACAAATGCTTCTTGCGACTTGATGCTGAACACTGAAGATGAACTTTTTGGACAGCACATACTTCGTTTTCCTAGCATCTCTTAGCTAGATATGTGGTCAGGCCACATGTTGTGACCTCTGGGCTGCTGGTCACAGCAAAGGGACTCAGCCGAGAAACATCAGAGAACCTTTAAAGTGGAGATGATGCTTTAGTTGCTTCTGGAAGGAAGCATGTGATAAAAATTCACTAGGAGAAGTAAAGCAAGAGGTGCTTCAGGCAGTGTGTTCACATGCACCAGGGCCCTAGGTGAGATGAGCCTGTGGATACAGGAAGCACCAGGATGCTTGCTAGAGGAGCTGGACCACAGGCTGGGGTAGGATGCTGATGAGTCTTAGAGATTGCACAAAGAGCCTGTGAATGTGGGAAGCACCAGGATGCTTGTTAGAAGGGCTGGACCACGGGCTGGGGTGGGATGCTGAAGGGTCTTATAGATTGCACAAAGAGCCTGTAGATACAGGAAGCATCAGGATGCTTGGTAGAGGGGCTGGACCACGGACTGGGGTGGGATGCTGATGGGTCTTACAGATGGCACACCACCCATGAATAAATTATTCAGGAATCTCAACAACTCTAGATGTGATTTAATTTATTAGCTTTTGAAGTTCATGAAACTAAAGTTATGGATATGATTTTTGGGAACATGCATGGCTAGACTTCAATTTCAACCTCAGCTAGCATTTTAAAATATGTTCTCTGGTCACAGGGTGATTAGATGGGAATGGAGCTGCATCAATCTCTGTCCTTAGCAACTACAGGAAGAAAAATACTGCATATACTAAGTCAGTGCAGTCTACCCTCTGTTTCCAAAGTTGCTGCACTTCAGCCAACAACAGTGGAAAGTATTTGGGAAAAAAAATACATCAGAACGAACACGTGTGGACTTTTCTTCATCATGGTTGCCTAAACAATGCAGTCCAATTACATACATAGAGATTATGTTACATTAGCTACTACCAGTGATCTGGAGATGACTTAAAGTTTATAGGACTGTTGTGTAGGGTTATACTGAAAACACTACATCGTTTTGAATAAGGGAATTTTGCATCCTCCAGCTTTGACATCTTCCGGGTGAGCCCTGCAACCCCCATCATCCATGGACACCAATGGGCATGATGACTGTATTTATTGAATACCTGCTGGACATTGTAGCTGGGAGATAATGCTTGCTCCCTAAAGAGTAAGGCCAGCTGCCTCCTGGTCATTTTTCCTCTTAGCTGTTTCCAAAGTGTCGTACAGTTAACACATTTACACCACAGCACTTTGTCCCCTGATCTTGCTTGTCCCCCCCCCGGGCCTTTTCATCCCTTTAACTGACACCTCAGACCACTGAGTACTCAACCCAGAACCTCCGCATTGCATCTGACATCTCACCTGCTACATCTGAGTCCTCGAGTTGTATCATCTCTGTTCTAAAGCTTGGCCTCCCACCCTGTCCCCCCCCCACTGGTAGTCCCCATGGGGCTTTTGCCTCCTCCTTTCCAAAGTCTAAATCAGATCATATCACTCCTCAGCGAAAACCTTTTTACTGGCTTCCTATTGCAACTTCAGTAAAGCCCTTGTTATTTGCTTCAGTCCCCAAGGGCTGAGAGTTCAGGCCCTGTGTCCCCGGTCAACTTTGTTTTGTATTTCTTCCCCCCTCTCTCTCTGAGCGCATGGCCTTTCTTTTCCCACCCATGGCCTTGGCATATGCTGTTCCGCGGTCTGGATTTCTCCCTTCCCATTCTGTAGCCACTTGTATTCTCATGGCCTAGGTCTTAGCTCAGATATCTCCTCCCTAAGAGCCCCTTGCTCCAGCCTGTGCTACAAGGACTCCTTGCACAGCCTCCCACCCCATCATTGCCCTGCCAGTTTTCAGGGATGTGTGCACTTGCAGTCAGACTGCACGATGGCCGCCTCCCAGAGTACACTGTTTCCCCTGGAACTGGAACCATGCTCTCCTTCACCTTCCACCTCCAGCATTTACTCCAGGGGCCGGCACATAGTGGCCTTTAAAACTTGTAAAATAATCATTTAAATGCATAAGCAGCCAGGTGGTGGCGGCGGCGGCAGCGGTGGCTCACCTTTAATCCCAGCACTCGGGAGGCAGAGGCAGGCGAATCTCTGTGAGTTCGAGAGCAGCATGGTCTACAAACCCTGTCTTGAAAAACCAAAAAAACCAAAAACAAAACAAAAAATCATAAAGCTACATAGATTTTTTAAAAAGCTTATAAGTCATTAATGTCAAATAAGAAAAAATTAAAATTAAGAAAATTATTTATTTTAATGTGCATTGGTGTTTATGCCATAGATGTCAGGTTCCCTGAAACTGGCATTACAGACAGTTGTGAGCTGCTATGTGGGTGCTGGGAATTGAACTGGGGTCCTCTTGAAGAGCAGTCAGTGCTCTTAACCCCTGAGCCATCTCTCCAGTCCCAAGAAAATTGTTTTAACACTGTAAACTCTTGAAGCATATGCTTCCATATTATTAGTTATGTTGCCCAAACAGTAGAGTCACACACTTATTATATAGCTTGGGTCTATCTTTAAAGCAAAATGATAACTTTTAAATGGAAATCCCACATTATGCTCTTTGTATATATTTCAGGCTCAGTTCACTGAAATGTCTGCATTCTTGGCTCCGCTCCTTAAACCTGCTACAAAGATCACACTCGAATTCATTTTAATAGACATTGTAAGCACAGTGCCCAACCTCATATCATCACGCTGGGCTCTTTCATTACAAAAGTTGCAGGAAGCTGAGCCTGAGGCTGCCGAACACGTTGTGGGGTGTATTCGGTGCTGGGGATAGTGCCAGCTCTATTGTTTATGTAGTATTCTCTGCACCTTTATCTGTGGCGTACAATTGGCATTGACTTTTGGGAAACAACTTCTCTGACCCTGTCTCCCAGTTGGGGGTGGGGGAAACCTGCTGAAATGACATCTGGCTAGGAAAAAAAGGGCGGGGGATATTAAAGCAGCCTACTGGAACGAAGATTATACACCTTTCGTTAGTAAGAGGTCCTGTGCCTGCCTTTTGGATCCACCAGAGGGAGAGTGTTTAACTTTTTCAAGGTCATGGATCCTCCATCCCTTGAGAAGCCCAGGGAGCCTGCCTGTCTCTGGTTTCTCTGGTTTTCAGGACTGATTGCTAGGGTTGGGCTTGCTTAGCATATGAAGCACCATGAGATGTCTTTCTGACCGTGTTTATGAGTAAGTACCCTTTGTGAGAGATAAAACCCAGATTATTTGTGATATTTGTCACTGCACTGCTGTGTCTGGAATTTTCTTTTCTTTTTTTTTTTAAAGAAAGAATGTAGTCATCTTGGGCAAATTGTTTTCTCCCCCTCCCCCAAACTTGTAGGTATTTCACTTGAGGGGTTCTTAGATGTCGTCAAGAGAAAGAAGGAAGCACAGCTCTATCGGAATGAGATAAGGCACATCTTCACAGCTTTTGACACGCACTGTAAGTATCTTAAAGTGTTCTCATGTATGAATCGCTGCTGAGGAGTTGTGAATGGGGATATATCCCCAGTGGTGCAGTATATATACTTGGGAGATCACGACCACACACAGTGGCTTTGACCACAGATGTTGGTTTCCTACTTCGGGGTGCTAAGTTTCTGGGTTTGTGTGCTTGTCTGTTGTACCTGTGTTGTAGTGGTGATAGCCAAAGGACTGGCTTTACAGGGATATACGCCACAGGTCATGCATGATGTGTGGGAGACATTTCTGCAACTCTCACTTTGACCCACACCTGACTGGGGAATCAGTTTCCACACAAGCTGTGGCTTCCAAGATTCATACGCTGGCTACGGTTGTGATTTCCCCTAGATATCAATATGTTGTCGGTCTATTGCCAGGATGGAAAACGCGTTTGGAAGACTTTGATGTTTTGGCAGGTCACGAAGACTCGAAGCCCAGGGCCTCGGTACAGTCTTGTCTATGCCGTCGTTTCCCTAGGACTTAGAGACCCAGAAAGTGCAAGGCTGGCAGAGGCCTTTCAGCTTAGCTAGGACGGCACCAAAGGGAAATGTATCACTATCGCATTCTGAAATTCTTCCAGGGAGTCGCGTTCACTGGGTGTGTGATGACCTATGCAAGATCAACTACAAATTACTGCTTTTTTTTTCTAATCTTAATAATATGTTAAAATTTGACTTTCCATATCTATTATGTCTGAAGTCATAGTTCACAGGGTTTATAGGAGTAAGTGAATGCTTAATTTTTTGTTTTCATTTATAGATCGTGGATTTTTAACTCTAGAAGATTTCAAAAGGGCATTTAGTCGAGTGGCTCCCAAGCTACCGGAGAGGACAGTGCTGGAGGTGTTCAGGTACAGTGCTAAGGATTGCGGCATCCATCCATTTACCCTTGAATTTGCCATTTGCTCTCAAGTATTTTCAGTTTAACAGAGAACCCTCATTTATGCTGACTTTTCGCTTTTGGACATTTCCCTCTTACAGCCTAGTTTTATGGTCCAGGAGAGAAATCTGTAGTTAGCTGTGGGTCTAGCTGCCTCTTTGACAGGGGCTTATAAGGAGAGGAAAAGGAGAACCGTGTGAGTTTATGTGTCACCATAAAGCTTTATTGGTGTTTGATATAGTCTGCATTTGTCAGCAAGGAGACACATGGTTTTCAAGCCGGAGAGAAGAGCTGGAGGCACAGTGGTGGCCCCTCGTTCATTTGCTTCCCAAGCTGCTGCCATTCAGTGTGGTTTACACCTTAAGTGCATGTCTTCAAAACGAGCAAGTGGCCTGAAGGCAGTTTGTGTTGGGAACCTGCAGATGGTAATGCTCATGGCACTAGCATCAGCATGTGGAGGCGAGTGGCCTTTCTCTGATCCTTAACTTGAGCCCGTCATCCATTGTCACCAGGTATATTGAATAGACTTTAATCACTAGCGACATCCAGAAAAGCCCAGATACTGAGAGATCACAAAAGATATGCATGTGTTTCTCTCCAGTAAATGCAGGCAACCCAGGCCTGCACAAAAGATATGCATGTGTTTCTCTCCAGTAAACGCAGGCAACCCAGGCCTGCATGGTAACGTCATAATTAGGAGGAGCCTCGGTTTCCCATTTCTTGCTCCTTTGGTGGCTTTAACTCCTGGCCGCTTCTTTAGGGTGGATGTTGAAATTACAGCCATCTGATCTGAATATCAGCAGCTGAGAGGAAAGGACAGAAGCCCTGTCTCTGCTTTTGAGGTTCTATGTCAACCCCTCACCACCCCAGTGACCAACACTGAGGTTCAAGGCTGCTTGTATATGCCGGGGAGACAGAGGGGCTTTGGGCAGACTTGTGCCTGCTCAATAGAGGTTCTGATTCTGAAGGAGAAAGAGCGGAGGGGATGGATCTTGGGGGACATCTGGCAGACATTCCCTTTTGGGAGAAAAGAAATTGAATGGAATCTGGCTGGAAGCCAGCCCTGCTCAATAGAAATTATCAAGCAGGTTATTTGAATAAGGATTGGGCGCATTATCATCAACAGTGACATATATGAAATTCATTTGCTGCCTCACTCACAAGCAAGCCATTGAGCAGGCTGTTGAAGGAGAACATGTATCCTGATACATACAAAGTGAATGCGGAGAACGTAGATGATTTTGTCAAAGCAGGCTCTTCAATGTGTATTAGCATCTGTCTGTGTGCTTCGTGATGAGGTGAGCAGTGAAAATCAATATCTGCCTTACAGTAGTAGGTTTTGAGAGGAATTAAAAATTGGCATGTATTTCCAAATATATGGAAATATATATGCATATGCATGCATACATATATATATATATATATATATGTTGCCCAGATTTGCTGACCTTTAAGTGTTTGTTACATGGTTATAATAAATACTACCTTATAGAGAATTCTGAAGAAAAATATGTAGTTTTTTCCTGGTATTAGGCCTTAAATCTAGGGCCTCTTGCATGCTACATAGGCGCCCTGTCACTGAGTTATAACCTCAGCTCACTTAGTAGTTTTTATTGCAGGCAGGACCTCCTTACTGGCCTGAAACTCATTCTGGGTGTGGCTCAGGCAAGGTCTTAAATTTGTGTTATAGTGCCTCAGCCACTTGAGTAGCTAGGATTACATGTCTGTACCATCATACCAGGCTTGGGGAAAAGACTCTACTACAGCCCTTTAAGGCATCTTCCAGTTTTAAATTGTTGCAAGGGTAACAGTATGTATGGGCAAGGGGTATTTGAGGGCCTACCCCTTCCTGGGGAGCTGTTGACAATGAATGGTAGCTGGGGAAAGGGGCAGACATCTGTCTTCAGGAGTGTGGCCAGGGGTAATTAACCCCACACCCATGCACGTGCTTGTTCCTAGACTCGGGTCATTAAAACACATCAGGAGAGTAAGAAGGGGATGTGCTGAGAAGCCGATGGATTCCGGAGGGCATGGCAGGGGGATAAGAGAAGGGGATGGGGAATGGCTATAACCAGAATACCTATATACGTGTGTAAAATTGTCAGAGAATAAATTAAAACTTACTTTTTGTAAACCAAGGCGCAAAACCTTAATACGTTTTCAAAGCCTACCTGTGATATCAGGAAAGGTAGATGCCCATTTCTGAGTCTCAGTCAGGAGTAGCAAAACAATATTAATTAAGCACATTCAAAACTGGCTAAACCTTTTCATTCATTATCGGTGGCTGGAACTAAAAGCTGAAGGTATCAGGGCCACGATCACCTGGTCTCATTTAGAGCTGTATAATTTAATGAGGTCTCTATGACAGCTCTTTAAGCCAAGTCTCAAAACAAATTGAACTTTAAATTGCTCAGTCAGAAAGGATTAAGTGAGGATGTTCCAAAATAATAAAGTAAATTAAATCACATTATTATTAAATGCTATGAATAATTTCTAGTGATAACAGTTATTTGCCACTAATAATAAAATCTATGTATTAAATTACTTAGCTATTTTCTTTTATATTTTTATAGTTACATAATATATTAGTAGAGTAGCACATGTGTATATAGGCTGCATGTATTTCTACTGAGCATTTTGTGCTACCAAATTGTGTACTATTTACTAGTATTGTATGCCCAGAACAATTTGGAGGCCACCATAATATACAGCCCAAAGCAAGGCATTTTTGTTGGTTGAGCCTGGCTTGTTTAAGTCCATTATATTGGGCTGGGGAGATGGCTCGGTAGTGAAGGTCACTCGCTCTTCTTGCAGAGGCTGCACACACATTGGGTGGTTCACAGCCACCTGTACCTTCAGTTCCAGAGGATCTGACACTGTCCTGGCTTCTAAGGGAACCTCAACATACGTGCGCGCACACATCAACGTGAACTCTTTTAAAAATTAGTTTATTAGATTAACACCATACTTTTTACACTAGAAATAGAAGAATATAAATACAATCACTGGACTCAAAGAGGGAAGAAAAATATTTCCTCTCTGTGCAGACTGAAATAGACCAAAGGAATAGAGATGTCTGAGACACAGTTAGCAAAGGCATCTCCATATCAGCGCTACAAGTGCAGGCATAGGAAAGTAAAAATGAGTTGCTGGGGTTCTTCATGATGTCCAATGCTGTGATGTTTCCAAGGTGACAGGCCAGAGAAGCTGGAGAAATTTCAACAGGACCAGAGCTGCTTGTAGTTTGAATGACTTGGGAGGAAAATTAACCTTTTGATCTAATGGCCACAAAGTTCTTCTTGGAGAAATTTCTAGCGATCAAGAGTAGCCATTTTAGAAGTGACTGCCCTTGTTATATACTCTCACTCTGTAAACCAAATCAGACTACAATATAAAACCAAATAAGCAAATAATAGAGGCAAAAACTACTTGGACATTATGCAACAAAGAGTTACTTTACTGGCTGACTTGATAAGAACACTGGCTTGTCCATAATTAGTCCAGGGTGCTATAGGAACAAAGTATTTTTTATAATGTTGGTGAGTTGTTGGCCATTATTTCTAAAATTCATATTCTGACTGTTCTGTAGCTATTGGCTCTTCCTTTACTGTCTATGTTGGGATTTTGCCTGCCTCAGGATGCCAGATGCCCGGGAACTGGAGTTACAATTGTGAGTTGCCATGTGGGTGCTGGGAATTGAACCCAGGTCCTTTGGAAGAGCAGCCAGTGGTCTTAGCTTCTGAACCATCGCTCCAGCCCCCTTTTACTGTCTTGTAAAGATAGTAAAGCTCGCCTCTGAGTCATGTTCCATAGCTTTTACTTCTAAAGATTGCAAGGACCATACTTCCTATTGCCTTTTATATACAGAAATACTTACGTGGAACATTGTACCTGATTGAAATTATGTAGTGGGTCAATGTTAAAATTCTATAGTCAGCTTCTTTGTCTTTGAAATGCTTGTTTATTCTTAAGTTCGAAGTCCTTTTTAAAGTTTTGGGTTTTTTTTTAAATTTTACTTTTTAATTATTTGTGGGCATATGTGAGGGTTTGTGTATATGAGTGCAGTTGTCTACAGAGGCCAGAAGAAAGTGTTAGATTCCCTGGAGCTGGAGTTGCAGGCAGATATGAACTTCCTGACATTGGTGCAGGATACTGAGTTCAGGTCCTTTGCAAGATCAGTGTGTACTCTTAACAGCTGAGTCATCTGCCATGCCTCTTAGTATGTTTCCTGTAATGTCTGTTTTCATTTGTGACCTGGCCATTGTGGCTTTTTATTTTCTGATTGGGTTTGTTTCCCTCTTCTGTTTCTTTGTTGTGCTGTATCTGCTGATATTTCCTGCCCTTTTTGTTACACTGCTGTACTGTTATTTTACAGTATCTCCATGCTGTTTATGCGTATTGTCAAGCTTGTTGTAGAGATGTAATTGCCTTATTGGGGAAACAGTATTTAGAGATTTTATTGTTAGGCAGGATATGATGACACTCACCTGTAATCTCAGCATGGAGGCCAACACAGGAGGTTCAAAAGTTCAATGCTTGCCCCAGCCAGATAATGAGTTCTGGCCCAGCCTGGATAACATGAAACCATGTTTCCAAACAAACAAAAGTATGTAGGAGGAGGCGAGGATGGTGGAAATAGTGTTTTCAATATTTGAAAGCTGGCAACTTTTCTTTGGTCTTAGGGCTGATAGTCGTGATCTATGTATTTGTGTATTAAAGTCACCGAGGCTGCACCCAACACAATGTTGTATCCAGAAGTTCTAGGCTCTTTTTTGATCTCTCTCACACAGTAAAAACGACAGAAGTACAAGAGATGTTACGAGCTGACTAGCATTGTGTGTTACTGTGGAGTTGAAGTCACCTCACAGGCTGCTCCAGACATTCAGTGATCAAAACAAGCATCATGTTTCCTCTTTAACACTAATCGAACCCACTGGAAACTTCACAGTGCTGTCTTTTTTTATGTTCAAAGAAAATCTTTAGTGAGTCTACTGGGCACAGTTAAAACTCTTTAACCTAGCTCTTCAGCATCTGGCCCCCTTCCCCACATCTGGTTCCTTTCCAGGCTTATCTTTCACTTGTCTCGGATTCCTGTTCCCCTGGCATGATTGCGCTGTTGATTGTGTGATGTGCATTCTGTTTCCCTGGCCTGGCATGGACTTGCCCTACTCCTGACCTGCTCAGATTTGAATTTATGGATTTATCTCCCATCGCTTTTGGTCACTGGCACGTTGCCTTATGAATTGTGGTTAATAAATGATTGCTGGTCTTCTTGTCACTAATTTGAAATACCCAATTCCAATGAAAAAAATTTCATTTCTAGTTTTCTTCACGGCTTGTTTCTCACGAACTAGGGAAGAGAATTTTAAACTCAAGGTTGGAGCCTGATGTAGCCTTGCTTTCCACCTTCCCTTCCTGCATGCAATTTTCGTGAATTGATCTGTTAACTGCCTCTCTCCACTTCGTGGTGGGGGTGGGTTTCGTTTATGGTTTAACCTCAGCTGTTGTCAGGGAGTGGACCTTTTTCCTTTGTGTGTATATGCTTTCTTCGCCCTGTCCAGCCCTTCCCCAACTTATTGTCAGTGCTGGTATTTGCTGGTATTTGTTCGTTTCCACCACCTGCCAACTGCTAAAGAGCTCTATCTAGCAAGCCGCCTCCTCTCCACAGCTATTACGTGGAACATGTGTGTTCCAAAGGCTAGTATCCTGGCAAGGATCCTGAGTGCACGGCCAGGTCACTACAGACCAGTGTACAGTGGAAGCACTGAATCCTCAAAGTGCCCTCCAACCATGCATGGGACGCTCGAGTTATAAATGATGTTTTTGATGTAAGAATCCCCTTCATATTACTTGGAGGAAGTTCAGAGTCCATAGACCAACTAACTCTCTTTTGAGGACTACTAAAATTGTTTGATAATAAGAACATCATGACTTATTATATAATACTTGATCAATGTCCGAGTGTTGGTAGGAGGTTGAAGTTTAGGAATGCAATTTTAAAAGGAGGCGCATATATATATATATATATATATATATATATATATATATATATATATAATCAGTTAGAATTGCAAAATATGAAATCCATCTACATAAATAGTTCTATGCCAGTCATTTTTATCCCCAGTTTTTTCAAAGCCCCCATTTTCATAACTCATTTCCTTCTACTTGAAGAACATCATTCTGCCTGTACAAAGTTTAGAACTGGTGACACAGGAAATGTAATAAAGTTTGGACTGGATGAGAAGATGAATAGAGAAGAATGATAGCTTCGTCACACAGGTCTGTTGTTTTGATTTCTTTAGTTACCTAACTAATTTCCTATCCTCGGAGATACATGATTTGATAGGAATGAATACTTAATCACGTTCACATTTAGGATATCTAGATTCTTTATTTTTCTCCTTGTGCTAAAAACCACACAGATACAAATTCTGCTCATCTTTTAAGGCCCAGAGAATAAGGTATTTCCTGCCTTGAAAGCTGCTTGTTTTACCCAACACTCTGCCCATATGTTTTCCATCACCTAAAAAGGAAATTGTCTGGACTTCCTGCTTTCAACTAACCCTCCGTGCACATCTCTGTCTTTGTCCTTTACATAGTTATGTGTATACACGCATTCTTCCCTGCATTAGAACATGTACTTAGCATGATCCGGACCATACTCCATGCGGCTCACTGCTCGATTGTTTAGTACATTTGAAATGAATGGCTTATGCAGAGAATGGGTGTTTTATTGCACTTTATTGTTTGCTTACTTGCTTGCTATACTCTGCAGGTGGGACACTGGTGTCATGAAAGGGTCATGGAGGTCAGTCGAGCCCCTATTGGGGATCAGCAGACTTGAGTTCTAATCTCAGCTCTACCACTGACCTGTCTTCCCACAAATCACCAAGCCTTTTCGGTTGGACTCTCTTTGTTTCCACAGTAAGGGAGGCTGCCAGGCTTCTTCTGACTCAGAAATGCACCGTGGAGTTATTTATCATGGAGAGTAGCGTGGCAGACTTTTATTTTCTCTGTGTACCTCAGATATTCAGAAGCCTCCACAGTATGAATACAGATGTGGTCTGTCAGTGTAACAAAGGCTGTTCTCAAGAGGAAATTACTGGGCTTGACAGCCGTCCAATCCTAGGTTTGGTTTTGAGATGTCACTGTAGCGAGTGTTTTGGCCACTGTCTCTAGCTCCTCGTCTACATATGTGGCTGAATATCACAACTGTCATATAAGAGACTACTTATACATGTCATATAACTGTCATTAATTCCACTGTCATAGAAGCAACTACTGCCATGGTTTCTTCCTGTGACCAAATGTTGCTAACTCATTCGGTCATCCTTGGTGCTATTAATAGCCATACATCATGAATGTATTCATGGCTCTTTCCTTTATAGCGAAAGGAATCAATTTCTTGGTTTGTTTTTACCCTTTGTAGTAGATAGTGAACTTCAGGGTGGGAATTTTAATCATATCGTATGTTGTATTTGTCAAATAAAAAAGTGTTCATTTGCGAAAGGAAGTTCATATTTTATGAGATATTTAAAACAACATCATTTTACTTCTTTTTTTCTTCTTCAAGACAGAGCTTTATTCTGTGGTCCAAACTGGCCTGTCACATGCTGTGTAGGCCAGCCTGGCTTTTAACCCAAGCCATTCTTCTCCCTCTGCCTCAAAATTGTGTTTTAATGTTATGGAAAAATAGGCTCATAATTAAGAAATCTATCAAAATTATTATCCTAAAATCAGATTGAATGTTTATAGGACTAAATTTTTACCTGTGACATAGAAGCCTATGTGTTTGCTTCATTAAGTTCTGACATCTTTACCTTCCTCTTACCCAGCAATTCTTTTCCATTAAACTACATTGAATGAATACGCCCTTATTTTGCTCTAGAGACAAGTATCAGGGCAGGGACTTACTGGCAATGCTAATCTCAGCCCCACTATCGCTTATATTTACTTTAATGTGATCCCTTCGTGATTGATATTCATATTAAACTTTAGAAATCACTGTCTACCTTTCTAGTTAAATTTAGACTAATGAGAGTAAATCATCATTACATTTTAATGTCACTTCCTTCCTTCAATAGCTTCTCATTGCTTGCCATAGAAAACTGTAGACCCTTTAGCTTAACATGCAAGGCTGACAGACAGAAACTGGAATGTTCTTTTTTGGCATGTTCTCCTACATTTCCCAGATTAAATATCATTCCAGGCCACTCATCATATGTTGATCCTATGTCATCTGTGTTCCCACGTTTTTGCTCATGCCAGGTTCATTGCTCTTTTCTCCTCCCATAACCCTATCTACTTATCTAAATAGTATTCCTTGCTGTTCAGGCCCACAAAACATCCCTCATGTTCTCTAGAACCGCTAAGGCACAATGCTGTGCGTTAGCATAATCAGTAGCTGTAATTGCTGTTGCCTGAAGGTTTGCTCTGTTCCAGGCACTGTGTGCAAGCTCATGGGCTGTGCTGTCTCTGCCCACTCTACGAATGAGGAAATGTCTTAGAGAGGTCAACGGATTTGCTCCAGACCACCAGCTGGTTAGTAATGGAACCAAGATTCGGATTCAGGCAGGCTGAATCTACAGCTTATGCTCTCAATCACTTTCTGCTTCTTTTAGCAATATCAGCATTCTGTAGGCAGGGCTATGCCTTTGTATCCCCACAACATGAGAAAGGCAGGCATGTTGCCCAAAAAGTGTTCTTTTTAAACCGGTTGCATAATTATGTAGCTCTTCCCTGTTCCTGTGAATTGGTTTGGTTTGGTTTTGATTGTTGAGATTTCATTTGATTATCTGCAATATAAACAAAAGGCACTGTTTACAAAAATACACACAAAGGAAGCTGAAACAGCATTTTATCAAGCGAAAACCTGCAAGCATTCAAGTTCAGTTTGCTTTGATCGCAATGCGTGTGTTACCCATCTTTGCTGGGGAATTATAGCACAGTACCGAAGTGTCTGCCAAGAATATTGTACAAAAACAAGTCTATAAAACTGGTGAGTGGAGGTATATTTTTGACTGGGGTGAATATACCAACCTAACTCTATTCTCTGTCTTCATAAGGCAGGGTTGGCCTTTGATTCATTAAAAGGGACCTTTTGCTCAGTTGTAGTGAGTTCAACATTATGGCTTCTAATTTCTACCTTGCTTGCACTCTCTGTCATTTTTCTCCTTCTTGGAAACTTGCTGCTAGAGAAAACCAGAAAGAAGTAGTAATTAAATCCTTCGCAGACTTGGTGTGAAGCCCTGCCTTGCATTCGATTTCCTTTGACGTCTACTGATGGCTCCTTGAAGAGCTGAGTACTCCTAGGCCCCAAGACAACCTTCCGTGACGCAGAACAATTGCGTGGTATTCTCGGTACATTTCCTGTCTACCTCATCTTGTTTCCTCATCACTAACTTCTCACCTGGGAAACAGAATTGTACAGCCTCAGAACAGGTGTCTGGTGGCCAGACATGCATCCTTTCGCTCCCCCTCATTTTTCTCTCCCCCTCCCCATATTGTATCTTTCATACCCCCATCTCATTCTTCTCGGCAGATAATATCCCCAGAGTTGTTATTGCTCTCCCTTCCTTATTTTCACTTAGGCCCACCGTTGGTTTTAATCTCTGCTGCAGGTCCTACGCTGTAAAGTGGGCTCTGGTACATCTACCTACCTGTTTTTTTTTTTTTTTTCCCCAGTCTGAGGGCCGAGTTGGAGACCACTTTCTTTTCCCAGACATGGCCTAATGTGCGGTACCTCAGGGCAGGCTACATCATTGCCATCCAGAAGAACTTGAACTCAGCTGCCTTCAATTTCCTGCTACAGCATTGGGCAGTTGTTGACTCTTCCTATTCCACACTCCTCTGCCAAGACACAGTATTCTTGGTGTAACACTCGACGCCAAGTCACCGTGGCTCGTCTCTGATGGTTACAGTCCCTTTCCACTACAGCGCACTGAGGTCGTCCTGACTTCTGCCTTGTAGAGGACATCTCAGACCCTGTCTAGGTTCCATGGCTACCTCCTCCAGTCTTTTCTGTTGTTTTTAAAGAGGGCAGCTACCATGTACTCTTGTCTCTTCTTGCTTCTCTTCAGTTTTCCCCAACTCCCCTCTGTGCTGGTTTTCCACCCATTCTTTTGGGAGACCCATTTCTTGAGCAGCCATTCATTCCCTCCCCTGTTACAACTCCTTTCCCTGCAACAGACCCGCCACCCAGTTCCCTGCCTAAAAAGCTGCTTGCCCCGTCTCTTTCTTTCCAGTTTTCTCTGTCCTTTCACGGTTTATTGTCAGCTTCCCATGGCATTCAGCCCACAGGCCCTGCTTTTGATTCTTCCTCATCTCCAACTTCCTTAACACCATGTAGCTTCATGGGCAGTGACCACGGATCCTTTCATTCAACGCCATCTATGTATTAACTTGAGTCCTTCCTCATCAACTGTAAAATCCGCCCATTATTTAGACTCCTTTCTTGTCCGTTTAAGCCAAACTCTAGTCAGTTCTTAATTATTTTATCTTTTGGTCAAAGGAAGTAAAAGTCACAGGAAACTAATAAATAATCCAGAAATTTTATGTTATATAGCATATTGCTCTTCCAATTATGGCCGAGTGCTTTTGTCTGATAATAATGGGGAATAGACTTAACTCACAGTTAAGTATCAACACCCAATAGACATGTTAATATATAAGGGGGGAATCTCACAGGTCCACCCCTAGATTGTCTATAGGCAGCTAATGACTGCTGAGAGAGGGAGAATTCGTCTCTCCAGAATTGCTTAGGTAATACAGAAAGGTCAGCCCTGAATCATACACACACAAGCAGGCATCAGCCTTCTTTTCTTATTGCTCTCCATTTCATTGTCTGTAGAAAGGCTGTCTCTCGGAACCAGAAGTTCTCTAGTTTGGCTAGTCTGGCTGGCCAGCAATCTCCCAGGATCCATTTTTTCACCCCCAAATGTTGGGGTTATAGGCACAGGCAGCCATGCCCCTAGCTTTTTTACTTGGGTGTTGGGTGTTCAAACTCAGATCCCATGCTTGCACAAGCGAGCACTCTTACCCAGCCCCCACTTGTCCTCTTTATGGGGATTTCAAGTGTAGATTTGTACATAGAGGCTGACTACAGATTTGCAACCTTGGTTTTTCTGTCTGTCCATTGTCTAGTAGAGAAGTCTTAAGTGACAAGATTTTCCATATTGCCTTTGTTACTCATTCTTCAGAATACAAATTTGTCATGACCACAAATGACTAGATGTGCTTTATAGAAGGCAAGTATCCACAAATCTGTTGGTTTGGGGGATAAGTTGGACTTACTTCTTTGGAGATGGTTACTTTGTAGGTTGATTTACGGTGTAGAGATTGTATCTTCACCCTAAGGACTCACCTGGACTTACTTTATATTTGGCACCCATAGCCTGGCTTGTTCCCTTAACTAGGAAGGCAAGATCAATAACAGCATTTATTCACATGTTAAATCACGACTCTTGGACAAGTTCAAAATAATCTTTAAATGTGAATTATGTCCTCAGGCATTTTAACTTGCAGCTAAACTGATGTCTGCTGTACACGCAAGCTGTAGACTAGCGTGGTATGTGGTTCCATCAAATTTTCCCTTTTTTTTTAGTTTCTAATTTTTGTTGCAGCCCTCAGTCTTTGCTTTGGAGTCTGAGTTTACAGTGGAATAAAATCAAATTAGCTCTGTTAGGTAGATTTGGTTTTCTCTAATGACTTCAGCTAACCAAAATATGCCTCCTTATGTGAAAAAGCCCGTGTGAGTAATCATTAATTTGGCTGACAAAAGAGGCATTTTAAATGTTATTTGATGAGTGGAATAAATTACTTTATCAAAAATGAAATGTGAAATAAACGTGCCGTCTGTTCTCAAGGAACAAAACAAATTGAGTGCTCAGCACATGTGGCAGATGTAGTAGATCTCTTTGTCCAGCTGGTGGTGCTAAGTACTCTTATTTAAAACACACACACACACACACACACACACACACACACACACACACACACACACGAAAAGTGGTTAAAACCTGGAACTCTTCTTAACAAATGTTATTTTATTAGGTTTTGAACATTTAGCATAAAATGTGTATGCCCAAATTATGTATTTCCTAGAGTTCAGAAATGGATCACATTTCTCAGATGGCCAGCAGAGTACATTTGTAGTAAATTTCTGTGCGGATATAATTGGCCCATGTGAATGCCCACGTACTGGAAATTACAGGATTGTGTAACATCTAACTCCATCCTGCAGTAGCCGTTTGAGCCCGCTGGTCTGGAGGAGAGGGGTGTGACCAGTAGTGGATGCGGGGGAAGTAGAGTGGTGTTACTAGTCATGTTTATGTGCCAGATTTAGATTTGGCACAAATGCTGGCATGTGCTGTTACTGCTAGGATTTTGTTTTCTTCTATGGATGTATCCCTGTGACAGCAGGAACATCGCTTTGGGGGAGGGGTGTGAGGTGTATTTGTTTAACCCTTTAAGCCACTGCTTAAAGCTCTGATGAGGTCCAAGCAGAGCAATAGCATGTTGCATGGGCTGGCCCCACTTTGAATTTCCTGCCTTGCTGTCTGCCAGTCCCCACCTCCTTTACAGCCTGCCTTCCCCAGAGGTGGTATAAACATTCCTCGAGATCGGGAGCACAAGGGCTGGCTGCATATTTGCTGTTGTCCACTTTAATGGTTCCATGGCTGGATGCAAAGACTCTGTTTGTTTGGAACTACTAGCAAACCCTAAGGAATTAGCAAGGGACAGGAGGCCTTCCTTATGACTAGGGACTCCTCATGCTCCATACCTGAAAAGTGATTTTTTTATATCAAAATGTTCCATAAAACTGTTAGAGAAATTTACCCCCCAGAGACCCATAACATGGTTTCATCTTGGTTCCAGACATTTTTCTGTCCGCACAGGGATGTCTGTATGTCTGTGTAAAGCTATATAAGGTTGGAGAAATAAGTGCACATTTCTTACAAGAGACTGTTGAGGGGCGCTGAGAGTTTGTTCATCTACTCAATTATTTATTCCACAATTTTTTTTTCAGCATTGATGAGCCTTGGGCTTACAAAGATGAACTCCAGGAGAACCTGAACACAACTGAGTCTGTGGGCATAAAAAAGTGGGGTGTGGGGCTGGGGATATAGCTCTGTGGTAGAGGGCTTTGCCTGGCATGTGCGAGGACTTGGGTTCAAATCTCAGTCACCACAAAAACCTTAAAGAAGCTATAAGCTGCTTTCATCATGAGGCGATCTGTAGGTGGTTCTGTTGCCTACTTTGAAATATTTACTATAAGTTTATAAAGATAGGTTAGAGGATTATTTGTCACTTAATTGAACTGATAGTTTTAGTAAATTTGTGTGTTTTGGTTTGGAAAATTGACACAAATCCGAAGCTTGCTGTCAAATGAGAATCTCGAAACACCACCAGCTTGGCACTTTTGCCAGTAGAGACATTAACAACACAAGAGTCAGGCACACTCTCTTTAGGAATAGCGCAGCCAATGTCTTTATTGTGATAGATTCAGATCTTTGAGATTTGGCCATTACAGCACCTTGGAGTTGGATGATGGAGATGCCTAAGAGTCATATACAGCATCTTATTTCACAGCTCAGAACATGGAGGCTGAGTTAACGTTCTTGTCTACCCGAGGTCACGTAGACCTGGATCCTAACTGGGATCCATTGACTTCCAATTCCACTGTTATTTTTACACCCCGACTTCCATACGGTGAGCCATTTTCCATGTAAATAAAAACTGTATATTGTTACACCGCAGTAAACTTCCATACTAAATATGGAGTGCATTTCTGCACAATTACCACAATGCAAACTCGGACTGCTCTTGAGATGGGTAATGAGGGAGCGCCTATATTGGAGAAGCACAACTAGGGAAGGCAGGGCATACAGGGTTCCGCATGTGCCATTCTGAGCCAGAGCCAGGGAGCGGCTGGCTGTCCCCATGAAGCAGACAGGCTTTCATTTGCCGGCTGGCTTGGCTGCTTCTTGTTCTCACTATATGAATGGCATCATAAGCCGCAGGTATATTAGTAATTTCTGAGTGTGTTCCCCACTAAAAATGACCTCACTGTTTTCTGCTGTTTTTCCGTAATTATACAGTAACAGGAAAATAAACCCACTCTGAGTACAGTCCAAAGCAGAAATCTTGTGTTCTTTATGCAAGTTTGATTTATAGACGTGAACTGCAGAGCGGAGTGACTAGGAAACATTCATCTTCCCATTGCTAGTTGCCATGGAAATGGAGTACACAGAGTAGTGTCATTCCAGTCCTGGTGATGTCTGCAGTAGTTTATTCCTTTGTTGTTCTCGTCTCTTAAGCAACTGCCTAGCGTTCTTCCATCATTACAATTAATCATGCATACAAGTTTTTTATCTTTCACCGCACATAGAAAGTACTAAAAAAATGCATGACAGAAATAGGGAGAATTTAAATATTCGTGTGGCTTTAAACATGCATGTGTAATTTCCCCTCTCAGTCCCATTGGAAAAATAGGTCATGTAAAAAAGAAAAGCTTGTATTAACGCACAGACGTTTCAATAAGGCGAGCAACGCAAACCTTTGAGGGAAAAGCCAGGGGAAGCCGAAGGGATGTCACAGCTTGAGGCCCCCAGAGTTCCCACGGAAATAAGTTCACATTTTGAGTAGTGTTCCTCCCCTGCATAAAAAGCTCCTGGAGAATGGGTAAGCAGCTTTTGTTTCTCTGGGCTCTTGAGTTGTCTGAACAGCCTCAGTGTTTTCTAGGTAGACGTGGCAGACCCGAAAGAGCAGGGGTCCTTTTGCTTTAAAGGCTCTCAAAGAATCTATCACAGTGCGAGTGAAGGAATCCTGATTATCCTCCCTTCTGTGCTTTCTCATCTCACGCTTGAGACAGGGTCTCATTGTATAGCCCAGGCTTGCCCAGCGTTCCTACGATCCTCCTGCCTCCACTCACTAAGTGCTGAGAGTACAGTACTGGCACCATGCCCAGACTTTCTTACTCTTCTATAAAAAATAATTTTATTTTAGGTGCATCTCGTACAGTTCGGAGTAGACACCGCGCCTACTCACAAATGCGTGTTGGTTATCCTCTGCCTTTTGCTGGGGCTTTGGACAGTCTGTCGATTAAGAGCATGTTCTGAAGTCACTAGGTCTAAATCCCTGGTCTGTTGCTTATTAGTGGTGAGACCTTTTAAAGGAGCCTTGACTTGCCTTAGTTCCCCATCCACAGACTGAGTAGCTATAAAAGTAAGTAGTGCATTGTTGGGGATAATTCATACAAAGGGCTCAGCTCTTGTCTAGCACAGTATAAGTGCTCAGTTGGCAGGGACTGTTTTCTTGGTGGTGTGGCTACTGTTGCCATGACTACCAACAGCCAAAGCCTGAGGATTAAGATCAGTCAGTCTGCTTCGGCTCCATCCCAAAGATACAGACCTGTCCCCAGGCTCTACCTTCACAAGCCAATGATGGCCAGTGCTTTGCTTTACTTGGGCTGTCTGGACATGTTTCTTTTCAGTACTGGTTAAGATAGTGCTTACTAAACCCAGAAGAGAAGATGTGCAGGGCAATCTTTGGTGCAGAATTCTCACCCATAACCTGGGTGGAAAAAAAAGTTGTTGGATTGTTTGAAATTTGTATGCATGTATATAACATGTTCTGTTTAGGTGCACCTTCTATTACCTCCCCTTGTGGAAAATACAGTCCTCACTCCCTAATAACAAATTCAAGAGACCAGTGAAAAGAAATATACCACTCTGCAGACGGGGATGTCAGTGTAGGAAAAGGCGCAGAAATGGCTGTGGTACAGATTTGGCACAGAATAGGGCTCACACTGAAGATGAACATTGCAATTTGTCCCTTACATAGTCTGATTCTTCCTTCCCCTCCTACCATTATCCCCTCTCAGAGTCATAAGTTCCTCCTCTCTCTCTCTCTCTCTCTCTCTCTCTCTCTCTCTCTCTCTCTCTCTCTCTCCACTGAATCCACTTACTGCTGCCATTGTATGCATGGATACAGGATACAGGGCCATCTGATGGGGAATGGGCAGCCTCTCAGGGTGACATCCTGAAGAAAGCTGACTCTCCCACTCTGCACAGCCATCAATTGCCAGTAACTCCTCAGCTAAGGATGGAACTTCCTGACCACCATCCATCCCTCTTCATGCTGGAATCTTCTTGATCTTGTGCAGGCATGATTTGGATTTTGTTCTCCTTAAAAACAAAACAAAACAAAACAAAAAAAAACCAAATGTCTTTATTTTATGTGTATGGTTTTGTGTGTGTGTAAACCTGTGAACCATATGTATTACAGTGCCTGCAGAAGCCGGAAGAGGGCGTCAGATTCCCACAGAACTAGAATTAATAGGCAGTTGTAACTGCCGTGAGGTGCCGGGAGCCAAACCCAGGTCCTCTGAAAGGATAGCCAGAGTTCTTCACTGCTGGGTTGTGCTTCAGCCTCCTGGATTTGATTCTTGGAAGCTGCTGTGGCTAGACAACACTGGAGGGAGTAGTTTGTCCACGTGGGTCTTGGGGGAGGTTCTAGTGTTGTCCACAGAGCCTGAAATGACTTTGCTGCCTCTGTCCCCACACCCCCACACCACACCACCCCCTCTCTATTATTAGTGGCTGAAGGCTCACCACTTGTCTTTTTTGAGCTGGTGGCAGAGCATTCTTTGTTGAAAGTCGCGCTCCTTGGCAGCCCTCCAGGGCACATGGCAAGTCCTGTTTATTTGATTTAGCTCTTGTTTGGCTAGGCTTGTATTTTGTCTGTTTTGCTTTGTGGAATTCTTTTCTCCCCAAATTTTCATGTTTAAATCCCTTGGACTTCATTTCTATTTATTTTACAAGCTTGCTTCATAGTATTGCTAAGAGGTCGTTTGCTTTGAGCTATAACAAAATAAGGAGTCTTGGGTTAGTTTGTCCCCCCCACCACACACACACACACATCCCAGTTCTTATCTAGATGCAGTTTTGTGAATGATTAAAACAAAATAACCTGTGCTTGTAGTTTGCCCCTTACCACTTTCCAATATTGCACCATATGCTCCTGGTTTTCTTTGCTGAGAAAGATCCATTTTCTCTCTCTCTCTCTCTCTCTCTCTCTCTCTCTCTCTCTCTCTCTCTCTGAAGAGAGGGTCTCACTATGTAGTCCTGGCTATCCTAGATCTCCAAGAGATCTGCCTGCCTCAGACTCCTGAGATCTGGGAATTAAAGGGACGGGACGCCCTGGCAGGCCTGGCCTCTTCCCTGCCATCTGATTGGTAGGCCACGCCAATTCTAAACAGAGGCAGTCAGAACCCTCTTGTTCTCCCTACTTTGTCTTCGTATGCAAGATACCTCACAACTAATCCCCCAAGATAAAAATGAGCCCAGCGTGCATGTCTTCTGGTGGTTTGCAGTGTTTCAAGTAACTCCGGTACTTTACAGACGCCTGCTGTTTTGTGGCCACACAGTCAGTGACTGAAATTTAAACCCTCTGTCGGCATTTCCAAATGCTCCTAAGAGCCTTCATTGCCTGTGTGTTCTTCACTCCAGTAATGTGGCCGACATGTCCTTGGTCTTTTGTGTGTCCCTCGGGCACTATAAAGGGGGGGGGGGAATCTTCTCCCTGTGCTCCTCTGCGCTCAGGCTTTTATTTCCCTTTGTTTTGGAGACTAGTGTTCCTTAACATCTCCTCAGCTGCAGACACTGAGACTGTATGAACGGGCAGACACTGCCCTCCAGAGACTCAGATGAGGAGTGTCCAGGGCAGGTAATCCTGAAAGGTAACTGCAAACCACTGAGGATAAGGATGCTGAATGAAGGCTGGTCACAGTGGGTACCAGCAAGCCAGGTTTCTATACCCCAACCTCATCACCGTCTTCTTCTTGACGAGACTTTTAAAAGTGTGTTTCCACCCTCCATGGTCTCAGCTCCTGCAGGATCAGCTAACAAGCTGGAAATCTTTCTTCAGGAGACATATTTCTCCTCTGGCAGATAGGTTCCTCTTCTCTAAAGAGAAGATCGGGGCCTACTGTTTTTAACAGTCTGTTAGCCAAAGGAAGGGGCACAAATGTCCTGTCCAATATCCCTTCATAATATACTTCTCCCTCCCAGGCAGGCCAATTCCAGGAGATGAAGGCAAGGCTGCCTTCAGAGGAAGTTCTGGTCACTGTGAGACCTGCAGGGTAGAATTACCTGACTTGGAGGTGGATGGGCAAGCGTTCCGAGTGGAGGTCAGCAGGACCGCACTCCTGCGCGTATAACCTGGCAGAATAACCAGGTTGGGGAAATCGGCAGGGGCCAGACCATGAAGGGGCATTCAGAGTGTTGTCGAGACATTTGACCTTTATCTTGAGGACACTGGACAGCCATTTACAAGTTTTACGTGGTAAAATAAAATGATCAGACTAGAGATCAACATGATATGTGTGTTGGTGTGGAGACTGTTTTCAGATGTGGTGGATCTCAGGTGAACCTCTCTCCGGAATTCATCCTTTGTTTTTACTTACATCTGAGTTTGTCCACCTTTACCTGATTAGAATGAGAACTTGTCCCAAGTCTAGCTCCCCTTGCCTAGTTTCCTGTCTTGAAGACCAGAGCTCTTCCTGGTCAAGCTATGGGCTTGCTCTAAAGTGAATGTATTGCCGAGAGCACCCACTGGATGCTCATTTAACCATTCCAAAGAACCCCTTGTGTTGCCTTTCATCTTAGACCCACTAGGACTTTTGGTGGCAGCCTGGATCTGGCCAGAGTTCAATAATCTCTCTTGGCTTTGACATTCAGTATGATTTACACGGTTGGCCACTCCTGCTTAGGCCTGGACCTGGTGGGATTTCCCAGTCCCCTTTCTGCTACAGCTGAAAATATCCCAGTACTTTGCTCTCCGCCTGTACTGCAACAAACTTGAGAAGATGGACTGGAATAAGATGAGCTGAACTAGTTTATAGATTTTAAGCAAGTCATTTCACCTCTCCATGCCTTGGTTTCCTCCTCTATTAAACGTAGATTCTGAGAGACTCGTTTGGAAGAGTGTGAGTGAATTATATACACACACAATTCCTTGCCTGCAGTAGACAATCCCTGTTCATTGTTTTCATTAAGGTGTCTAGACTTTATCCTAGGGTAGCTCTGCGGGAGCATGTAGAAGAAAGTCCAAAGACTGAGTATTCATCTGGAAAGATCTACTTCACCCCAGGCCGAATAATGGAGAGGTGCTGGTAGCATCACGCCTTGGCATGGGGAGGAGGCTTTTTTTTTTTTTTCTGTAAGCAACTATTTGAAAATAAAGTAAATAGGTAAATAAAAAACTGATATGTATGTATCATATATATACATAATAATAATTCCTGTTTGACACTTTATTTGTATCAGGTCATTTTGTCCTCACAACAGAGTATGTGAGGTGATGCTGTGACAACTTCATATGAGGAAACTAAGGTACAGAGAGGCTAAGTGACCTGGCTAAAATCTCATTAGTTGAGAGAGTTTGTCTTTGGCCCAGCAGTCAGACTCTAGAGGGAAATTCATGGGGCACTCCATCAGGCAAGGGAGGGTCTTCACCGCCTTCCCCCAGGTATAACCTTGAGAAGGGATCTTGAATCTCTTTATCAATTGGTTCTATTACAGTCCTCAGATTTAAGGCCCCTTTCCAGTTCAATTTCAATAGAATAAAGATCTTGACAGCATATAAATTTTCCTAGCAAAAACTAGAGCTATATAATCTATGGCCAATATCCCCTTTTCACAGACTAAGGTTATGAATCTATGAGTTGAATTGTACATTCTTTCCATAAAATCTCCCAATTTCTGACAGTTTGGTCATAAAGTCTTTTGATAAAAATATCAAAACCCTCTTATCACAATACTATAAAATGGGACTGTTAATGGCAAAAAAAATCAGTATCAGACTTGTTATGATCTGTTGGAACATCATAAGGGGAAACATTTTAATAATTGAAATAATTGAAGACTTAAATAACTGCAGCCCACATTTCTCAGAGCCCACCTCCTGTTAATCAACCTTTGTTAGCCCTTCAAACAAATCACAGGATTGACTCCCTCCAGTTTCTCTGAAACGGGGCTTTGGTCAAGTCTCAAAAGCTAGGCTCTCCTAAAAGCAGGGAACTGACATAGGCAAGCCTGTTACCTCCCCACCCCCCAATTTTCACTTCCTCTTCTGAAGGACTTCCCGCTTTAAAAAGCTGAGCCTTAATTCACAGTGCCTCTGCCCTTTGCTTGTCTACATTGTAAAGAATAGTATAATTAGTTGTAGTCCTGCTTTGGAGCTATTGTGGGTTCAGTTTCAGACCACATACTCCCATAAAGCAAGAAGCAAGGTGTTTTACCAGCACACGGGAAAACTGCTCCTACTGTACCGCCCTCATCAGTTGGGCATGCAGTGGAACCTCCATTCAAAAGTACTGCATTACGTCATCTGAGTCTTCAGCAAGTCCCGATTGTCCTGCTGACCTCGATGTCAGTGGCCATCAACTAGCAAAGGTAGTGGTAGCAGCCTGAACGTTGGGCGGCTATAGCAATGCCTTAAAGTAGGACAGCATGAATTGTCTCTTCCTTACACAGAAGTAGTCTACCCATACTAGAACTTCTTCAGAATCAAGTCAGTCCTCTCAAACCCTATCGCCTAAGCTTCTGTGATAGTCGAAGCCCTGTGACGTCATCTTAGCAGTGTCCACAGTATCTGTGTCAGCAGATGCCATCTCCAGAAACCACTTTTCCTTCTTTTTTTATTATTTTTTTTCATTTATTTTACATACTGACCACAGTTTCCCCTCCCTCCTCTCCTGCTCCCCCCGACCACCTCCCATTTACTCCCCCTCCCCCCCACACACACTCCATTCACTAGGGGTCAGGCCTCCCTTGGGCATGAACAAAACATGGTTCCTCAGGTTGAGAAAGGACCAAGCTCCTCCCCTTGCACCAAGGCTGGGCCAGGTTATCCAGCATGGGGAACAGGTTCCCCAAAGCCAGCTAAGCATGCTGGGGACAGGTGGTGATCTCATTACTAGGAGCCTCACAATCAGGCCAAGCTACACAACTGTCACACATGTGTAGGTCAGTCCCATGCAGGCTCCCTAAGTCCAGAGTCCGTGAGCTCCCACAAGCTCAGGTCAGCTGTCTCTGTTTCTTTGTTCACATATGAAACTCAAGTTTTACCATAAGGTTGCAAAAAGTTATTCATTCACCTCTTCAGGCTCGGCTTCACGTTCTAGCTGCTTCTGTTCCCACCACAACTACAGTTACTTCTTCCTTCTTCCACTTGTCTTGAACCCCTCCGCATCTTCCATGAGGGTTGAAAGCAACTCCTTCCAAACTCCAATATTGGTATTTGCTCTCTTTCCAGGATTAACATTTTTTTTTTCCTCCAGTGGCTTTTAGGATGGCAACTCTCTTAGAGGGTTTCAGTTCGGTTTGTTCATCAGAGGAGTTGCTACCCAGGACAGCTGTGCTGTCTTTGCTTCTTAAATCACACAACTCGAAAATTAAAGTTATCCCTTGATCCCGGGGCGGGCTGTGTAATGGAGGTTGAATTAGCAGTGTGACAACATTAATCTCATTGTGCCCTATGAGCTTTTGGGCGACCGGGTACATTGTCGAAGGGCAGCAATATTTTGAATTTTTTTTTTCTTTTTTTTTTTTTCATTCTATTCAGATATTTTATTTATTTTTTTTATGCATATAGAGTATTTTTTATTTAATTTTATATAACAAAGTCCAATTAAATGAAAACAAACATTTATACACAATATTTGGGAATTTGGGCGTCGTTCTTTCCAAACTACTTCCTGCTGGTAAGGGGCGCTGTCTTGGGGGATTCGAAGAAGATTCAGATATCCTAGCTGTAGTCTGTAGTGCTGTTTTGTCCAGCTGTTTGGAATGTAGGATCAGCTTGTACTCTGTTTCAGGCGGTCTGGTGTGATCAAACCACATTAGTCTGGAAGGAATCCACATCTTTTCATTTTCTGTGGAAACAAAAATAGAAATACTTTTCCCCAGTAACTTGTTCTTCAACTTAAATTTTGGAGTCAAAGCGTTTTTTTTTTTTTTTTTTTATTTTACATGTCGATCCCAGTTCCCTCTCCCTCCCTCCCTCCCTCCCTCCCCCCAAGCCCTCCCTCCCTCCTTCCCTCCCTTTTGCCCTCTCTACCCTCTCCCATGCACTCTAAACACCCTCCCCTCCCAACCCCCCACCACAATACAATATGTAGGGGAATGCCATCCAGTTGGGGTCATGTAGATCTGACAGGTCCTGTGAAGTAGGGACTAGGGCTTCTCTCCTATCTCTAGAATAAGGCAGTTATCCCTCCATGGGGGATATGTTTGCAAAGTCCTTTTGTGCACCAGGGATACATCCTGGCTCCACTGTCTGAGGTCTCTTAGGCTGCTCAGACCTTCTGGCTGAGACCCATATTCAGGGGGGTCCGAGTCAGACCCCTGTTGGCTTCCCAGCTATCAGTCTAGTGGCCCTTAGCTCCTCCTTGTTCAGGTAAGCTGTCTCTATGTACTTCTACCGCATGGTCTTGTCCTCTCCATCTGCTTCTGGGTTCTAGTTTGACTCAGTGTTTATGTATGGGTGTTTGCTCCTGTTTTCAACAGGCATTAGTTGAGGACTCCATGGAGAAGTTAGTTGTTGATCTCACTCTCCAGGAAGGGCATTTATGATAGCCTTTCCACGGAAGCTGAGATTGTTAGTTGGGAGCAGTCTTGTAGTTCCCACGACCTTTCTTTGTGTTCAACTTTATCTTCAAACCAATATTGGCTCCCTCTTTTATGTTCTCTCTCTCTGTCTCTGTCTCTCTCTCTCTTTCCTATTTTCCATTCCTAACCAGGCTCAATCCTCCTGGTCGCACATGCCTTCCTCTCCTCCCTCTCATTTTCTCCTACCTCTCTCTCCATTAGCTGTCCTCCCCCACTATACCTGAGGTCTGGGGGACTTGTCCCTTCCCAGTTCTGTGAGGGACTTTATATGAATCTCTTAGAATACAACTTGTATCCTGGTTCCTCTGGTGATGTGAATTATAGGCTGGTGATCATTTGATCTAGGTCTAAAATCCATATATGAGTGAGTACATACTGTGTTCCTCTTTTTGTGACTGGGTTACCTCATTCAGGATGGTTTCTTCAAGTGCCATCCACTTGCCTGCGAATTTCAAGATACCATTATTTTTTTCTGCAGAGTAGTATTCCATTGTGTAGATGTGCCACATCTTCATTAACCATTCTTCAATTGAAGGGCATCTAGGTTGCTTCCAGGTTCTTGCTATTACAAATAGTGCTGCTATGAACATAGTTGAACAGATGTCTTTGTTGCATTGATGTGAATCCTTTGGGTATATGCCTAAGAGGGGGATTGCCGGGTCCTGTGGTAAACTAATTCCCATTTTCCTGAGGAACCGCCATACTGATCTCCAAAGTGGCTGTATGAGTTTGCACTCCCACCAGCAGTGGAGGAGTGTTCCACTTTCTCCACATCCTCTCCAACATAAGTCATCACTGGTGTTTCTAATTTTAGCCATTCTGGCAGGGGTAAGATGGTATCTCAAAGTTGTTTTGATTTGCATTTCCCTGATAGCTAAGGATGTGGAGCATTTTCTTAAGTGTCTTTCAGCCTTTTTGATTTCCTCCATTGAGAATTCTTTCTTCAGTTCTGTACCCCATTTTTAATAGGGTTATTTGGTGTTTTGTTGACTAGTTTCTTGAGTTCTTTGTATATTTTGGAGATCAGCCCTTTGTCGGATATAGGATTGGTGAAAATCTTTTCCCAGTCAGTGGGCTGCCGTTTGGTCTTGTCAACTGTGTCCTTTGCCTTACAGAAGCTTCTAAGTTTGAAGAGGTCCCATTTATTAATTGTTTCTTTCAGTGTCTGTGCCCCTGGAGTTATGTTCAAGAAGCGGTCTCCTATACCAATTTGTTCAAGGGTACCTCCTACTTTCTCTTCTAAGAGGTTCAATGTGGCTGGATTGATGTTGAGGTCTTTGATCCATTTGGACTTGAGTTTTGTGCATGGCGACAGACATGGGTCTATCTGCAGTCTTCTACATACCCTCATCCAATTGTGCCAGCACCATTTGTTGAAGATGCTGTCTTTGCCCCGTTGTATAATTTTAGCTGTTTTGTCGAAAATCAGGTGTTCATAGATGCGTGGATTAATATCAGGATTTTCAATTCGATTCCATTGGTCTACCTGCCTATTTTTATGCCAATACCAGGCTGTTTTCAGAACTATAGCTCTGTAGTAGAGCTTAAAGTCAGGAATGGTGATGCCTCCTGATGTTCTTTTATTGTATAGGGTTGTTTTGGCTATCCTGGGTCTTTTGTTTTTCCATATAAAGTTGATTATTATCCTTTCAAGGTCGGTGAAGAATTGTGGTGGGATTTTAATGGGGATTGCATTGAATCTGTAGATTGCTTTTGGTAAGATTGCCATTTTTACTATGTTTATCCTACCTATCCAAGAGCATGGGAGGTCTTTCCATTTTCTGGTATCTTCTTTAATTTCTTTCTTTAGAGTCACAAAGTTCTTATTATATAGATCTTTTACTTGTTTGGTAAGCGTTACACCAAGATACTTTATGTTGCTTGTGGCTATTGTAAAGGGTGATGTTTCTCTGATTTCTTTCTCTGCCTCTTTGTCGTCTGAAAAAAATAGGGCTACTGATTTTTTTGAGTTTATCTTGTATCCTGCTAGTTTGCTGAAGGTGTTTATCAGCTGTAGGAGTTCCCTGGTAAAGTTTATTGGGTCGCTTATGTAAACTATCATATCATCTGCAAATAGAGACAGTTTGACTTCTTCCTTTCCAATTTGGATGCCCTTGATCTCCTTTTGTTGTCTTATAGCATTAGCTAGAACTTCTAGTACGATATTGAAGAGATATGGAGAGAGAGGACAGCCTTGTCTTGTTCCTGATTTTAGAGGAATTGGCTTAAGTTTCTCTCCATTCAGTTTGATGTTGGCAGTTGGTTTGCTGTATATTGCTCTTATTATGTTTAGGTATGTTCCTGGTATCCCTGACCTCTCTAATACCTTTATCATGAAAGGGTGTTGAATTTTATCGAAGGCTTTTTCTGCATCTAGGGAGATAATCATATGGTTTTTCTTTTTCCGTTTGTTTATATGGTGGATCACGTTGATAGATTTTCGTATGTTAAACCATCCCTGCAATCCAGGTATGAAGCCTACTTGATCATGGTGGATGATTTCTCTGATGTATTTTTGAATTCGGTTTGCCATTATTTTATTGAGTATTTTTGCATCGATGTTCATCAGGGATATTGGTCTGTAGTTTTTTCTTAGTTGTGTCTTTGTGAGGTTTGGGTACCAAAGTTATTGTGGCCTCATAAAAAGAGATTGGCAATAAACCTTCTGTTTCTATCTTGTGGAACAGTTTGAGGAGTAGTGGTATTAGTTCTTCCTTGAATGTCTGGTAGAATTCTGCACTGAATCCATCTGGCCCTGGACTTTTTTTTCGTTGGAAGGCTTTCGATGACTGCTTCTATTTCATTTCGGGTTATAGGTCTATTTAAGTTGTTTGTCTGTTCTTGATTTAATTTTGGTAAGTGATAGTTATCCAGAAACTTGTCCATTTCCTTTGAATTTTCAATTTTTGTGGAATACAGATTTTCGAAGTATGACCTGAAAATTGTCTGGATTTCCTCTGTGTCTGTTGTTATGTTCCCCATTTCGTTTCTGATTTTGTTAATTTGCATGTTCTGTCTCTGCTTTTTCGTTAATTTATCAATCTTGTTGATTTTCTCAAAAAACCAACTCTTTGTTGCATTGATTTTTTTGTATTGTTTTCCTGGTTTCTATTTTGTTGATTTCAGCCCTCAAGTTGATTATTTCCTGGCGTCTGCTCCTGCGGGGTGAATTCGCTTCTCTCTGTTCTAAGGTTTTCAGTTGCGCTGTTAATTCATTTATGTGTCTATCCTCTGTTTTCTTCATATGGGCACTTAGTGCAATGAACTTCCCTCGTAGCACTGCTTTTAAGGTGTCCCATAAGTTCGGGTATGTTGTATCCTCATTCTCGTTGAATATTAGAAAGTCTTTAATTTCTTTCTTTATTTCTTTTTTTTTCTTTCTAAGCAGTAGGTCTCAACAGTAGGCTTAGGCTATTTTCTAAAGCATGCTGTAAACAGAGGAGCTGCCATGCAGCCACTGCTGCTCCATGGGAGGGGCACAGGCAGAGGAAAATGAACGCAGTTCTTAAGGACCCAGAACTTGGCAAACAGAAGTGAGCATCTGAAGTGTGAAGTTTCAACCAACTACCCCACACCCACCCTGAGAGCCGGCCTAGGTTTTAAAGCTTTGACCTCTCTGTTAGGAAAGTTCTAGATGCCATCATCTTCCAGCAGAAGGCTGTCGGTCTACACTGAGAATCTGTTATTCAGTGTAGCTCCCTTCATTAGTGAGTTCAGCTGCATGGACTGGATTCTTTGCTTCAAGGGGGTCACATGAGCACCTGCTGTGACACCCGGACTTTCATACAGAGACAGCTGCTAACAAACCCCTGCCTCAACCTTTCTGCTGCTGTCTTATTTCTCTCGGCCTTTACAGAATTGAGGCTGATCGGGCCTTGCTCTGGATTCGATTTTGGGCTTGAGGGAATATTGTGGCTGGTTTGATCTACTGTCCAGGCCTGCTTTCTCCATATCAGTAGCAAGGCTGTCTTGCTTTATTATCACCCATATGTTTACCGAAGTTACACTTTTCATTTCTTTTCAGAGCCTTCCCTTCGTATTCACAACTTGGCTGGGGTTGGCTTTTGACATACCCTTCATCACTAACCCTTAAGCATTTTTAGATTTTGATTTAAAGTGAGGCATAAGAACCATTTCCTATTTCGTAGATGCTATCGTAGGATTATTAATCTGCCTTATTCTATTACTGTCATGTCTCGAGAATAGCAAGGCCAGAGGAGAGGGACAGAGATGGAGGAATGGCTGGCTAGGCAGTGGAGCAATCAGAACACTATTAAGTTGCCACCCTGTACAGGCATAGTGTGTGCTACCCCAAAACAATTTTAATAGCACTATCAAAGATCAAAAGTCCTACATCACCATAACAGATATAAAAGTAATAACAAAGTTTGAAATACTATGACAGTTACCAAACCATGCTGTTGGGAAAATGGCACCAGGAGGCCTGCTGTGTACAAGATCACCACATTCAATTTGCAAAAAAACACAATATAGTGCTGGAGAGATGGCTTAGTAAGTAAAGCACTATTCATGTATGAATGAGGACCAGGATTGAGAACACACCGCCCCCCCCAGAACCCACGTGAATGTCTGGTAACCATGGTGATCACCTTGTAATTCTAGATTTGCAAGTTAATCCCGGAGCAACCTAGCTAACAATACTGCCATATGGACAAGTTGAGGGAAAGACCTTCCACAATGAAAAGAGATGGGAGAGTGATCAAGGATGGTTACCAGCATCAACCTTGACCTTCCACATGCTTGTGGACCGACACATCTGTACAACACACACACACACACACACACACACACACACACACACACACACACACACACGGAAATGAAACCAAAAATGGAAGACATGTGAAGCACTTAAGTAAAGTAAAACTCAGTAATTTGGTTTCATGTGTGTTAGCATTCTAAAGAAGTATTTGTTAAGCACCTACTATGTACACAGCAAACATTTGTTTTACTGCCCAGAATTATGACTAACTGCAGTGTTAAATTCTGAGACTTTCTTGGGGTTTATTTTCATTCAGATTTGTGTGTGTGTGTGTGTGTGTGTGTGTGTGTGTGTTTCTAGACAGGGTTTCTCTTTGTAATGGCCCCGACTGTCCTGAAACTCACTCTGTAGAACAGTTGGCTTCCAACTCAAAGAGATCTCCTTGCCTCTGCTTCTCAAGTGCTGGGATTAAAGGTGTTCACCACACTGCCTGGCCCAGCCTCTTTCTTGCTAATATCCATTTATTGGCTACAGTTTTACCATGAAGTTTTGTGCTCTTTAGTCTTACTTTCTTATACTCCAAACAAGCAAAACAAACCTCTCCACCTCAAAGGGAATTCTTATCATGTTGCAAATTACTATTAAATCATGCACAATACTTCGCTTTTAATTTTTCAATGTCTCAAAGTCCATGCTAGGTAATATTACTTCTTAGGCAAAAAAGGAACCATAGCCATGAAATGTTCAATTCCAATCCAGATGGGTTAGCTGACATGCTAGTTTTAATGAGTTGCAATAATGAATTTGTCATAGAGTCAGAGCCTTCCTCTGGTTATAAATTTCCCAGGCTCAAATGCTGTAGACAATTTATAAGGTCTGCCATTACAATAGACTGTTTCAAATTATCTCAGTTGTATTGAAGGAAAAGTAAACCTGATGAGGGCATATCAGGCAGTCATGATTCGAAATGACGGAAATAGAATTGTTATGCTATTTGTCAAATGATAAACTCAGTAAAGATGCTGGCAAAGTTGCCTGCCATTTTTTAAGGCTTTAATGAGTACCAAGCTTTGTTGCTTGATTTCAATTAATTCTCATTATAGCCTAATGAGTTGTACACTATTCTTGTGATTTCTGTTTCACAGATAAGAAAACTGAGCTTACCATGGCTATTCAGTCTAAAACAGGAAAGGAGGAAGTGATGTTGAAGGCATAGGAGGAATTGGAGGGTGGGTGTCTCAGAGTTTTTGTTTGTTTGTTTGTTTGTTTGTTTGCTGTGAGGAGACGCCATGACCACAGCAAGTCTTATAAAGGGAAACATTGAATTGGGGCTGGATCACAGGTTCAGAGGTTTAGCTCATTATCATAGCAAGGAGCATGTCAGTGTACAAGAGGACAAAGTGCTGGAGAAGGAAGGAGCTGAGAGTTTGACATCTGAATCTGCAGGCAGCAGGAAGAGAAAGTGAGCCAGCTGGGCCTGGCTTGATTGCCTGAAACTTCAAAGCCCACCCACAGTGACACACTTCCTCCAACAAGGCCACGCCTACTCTAACAAGGTTATATATCCCAATTCTTTCAAAGAATGCCACTCCCTGTAAACCTATGGGGGCCATTGTCATTCAAACCACATCCCACTCCCTGGCACTCATAGGCTTGTAGCCATATCACGATGCAAAAAGCATCCAGGGCCAACTTCAGAAGTCCCCATAGTCTGTCTCAGTATCCACATTGCGTGCGTCCCCATGCTTGATACCAAAATGCTCTTCAGATCTCCAACTCCTTCTCAACTTTGTTGACTGCAGCACACTTCTTTCTCATTGGCTGATTCCTCTCCCCATTAGCAGCTTTCCTCAGTAGATATCCCATGAGTCTGACATTTCCAGTATCTTGGAGTCTCCAAGGCAATCCAGGTTCCGACTTCACAGCTTCATGCAATGTCTTCTCTAGACCTCCGTGCAGAGATACTCCTGACACATGCCTGGCCTCAGCAGAGATACTCCTGACACATGCCTGGCCTCAGAAGCTTTCCTTAGTCATGGAGGGAGATTCCATGACCTCTTTTTTTTTTTTTTTTTTTTTTTGTATCCTTGACACTAAAGCCAGAACTGCGTGGCTGAAGCTGCCAAGTTCTGCTACGTTCTGGGACTGGAACACGGCTACCTCATTCAACTACATTTTCAACAGCCTTCTGATTTTGATGGTTTCCTCCACTGCCTAAGCTTGGCTGTCCTGTAACTGGATATGTGGACCAGGCTGGCCTTGAAGTCAGAGATCTGCCTGCTTGTGCCTTCTGAATGCCGGGATTAAAGGCATGTGTCACCATAGCTTATTGCCCAGCTGTGACTCTTCCCATCCTGGTCCAGATCCACTTCACTGTGACATCTCTCCTTCCATGAGGAAGTAGAAGGGAGCCCTCCACCCCCTTTAAGCTGTTTGGGCTGAGAACTGTAACAAGAAGTAACATATCACTAAACCTAGTAGTGTCTGGGGGAAGCCCCACCCCAGCCAAACCACACCTCCGAGGATCCCAAGCTAAGCCGTTTGCCCCATCTGCCCTTGAGTTTACATCTACTGGGTGCACCTAGTGGATGCAGTTTGAGGAGCTGCTTTAACCAAGATTCTAATGCATGTCAAATTTCTGTGGGCAGCTGGGCTGCTCAGAACATCTTTTTTTGTTTTTGTTTTGTTTTTTATTTAAAAGCCTGTATTTTTTTATTTACTATTTTACATGTCGATCCCAGTTCCTTCTCCCTCCCTCCCTCCGTCCCTTCCTCCCTTCCTCCCTCCCTCACTTTTACCCTCTCTGCCCTCTCACATGCACCCCCCCCCACTTCCCCTGTGCTCTGGGGACTTGTCCCTTCCCGCTTCTGTGAGGGACTTTATATGAATCTCTTAGAATACACCTTGTATCCTAGTTCCTCTGGTGATGTGAATTATAGGCTGGTGATCCTTTGATCTAGGTCTAAACTCCATATATGAGTGAGTACATACTATGTTCCTCTTTTTGTGACTGGGTTACCTCATTCACGATGGTTTCTTCAAGTGCCATCCACTTGCCTGCGAATTTCAAGATACCATTATTTTTTTCTGCAGAGTAGTATTCCATTGTGTAGATGTGCCACATCTTCATTATCCATTCTTCAATTGAGGGACATTTAGGTTGCTTCCAGGTTCTTGCTATTACAAATAGTGCTGCTATGAACATAGTTGAACAGATGTCTTTGTTGCATGGATGTGAATCCTTTGGGTATATGCCTAAGAGGGGGATTGCCAGGTCCTGTGGTAAACTAATTCCCATTTTCCTGAAGAACTGCCATACTGATCTCCCAAATGGCTGTGCAAGTTTGCACTCCCACCAGCAGTGGAGGAGTGTTCCCCTTTCTCCACATCCTCTCCAGCATGAGTTGTCATTGGTGTTTCTAATTTTAGCCGTTCTGGCAGGAGTAAGATGGTATCTCAAAGTTGTTTTGATTTGCATTTCCCTGATAGCTAAGGATGTTGAGCACTTTCTTAAGTGACTTTCAGCCTTTTTGATTTCCTCTATTGAGAATTCTTTCTTCAGTTCTGTACGCCATTTTTAAATAGGGTTATTTGGTGTTTTGTTGACTAGTTTCTTGAGTTCTTTGTATATTTTGGAGATCAGCCCTTTGTCGGATATAGGATTGGTGAAAATCTTTTCCCAGTCTGTGGACTGCCGTTTGGTCTTGTCCACTATGTCCTTTGCCTTACAGAAGCTTCTGAGTTTGAAGAGGTCCCATTTATTAATTGTTGCTCTCAGTGTCTGTGCCCCTGGAGTTATGTTCAAGAAGCGGTCTCCTATACCAATTTGTTCAAGGGTACCTCCCACTTTCTCTTCTAAGAGGTTCATGTGGCTGTATTGATGTTGAGGTCTTTGATCCATTTGTGCATGGCGACAGATATGGATCTATCTGCAGTCTTTTACACACCCTCATCCAATTGTGCCAGCACCATTTGTTGAAGCCGTTGTATAATTTTAGCTGTTTTGTTGAAAATCAGGTGTTCATAGGTGTGTGGGTTAATATCAGGATTTTCGATTCGATTCCATTGGAATACCTGTCTATTTTTGTGCCAATACCAGGCTGTTTTCAGAACTATAGCTCTGTAGTAGAGCTTAAAGTCAGGAATGGTGATGCCTCCTGAAGTTCTTTTATTGTATAGGGTTGTTTTGACTATCCTGGGTCTTTTGTTTTTCCATATAAAGTTGATTATTATCCTTTCAATGTCAGTGAAGAATTGTGGTGGAATTTTAATGGGGATTGCATTGAATCTGTAGATTGCTTTTGGCAAAATTGCCATTTTTGCTGTTTATCCTACCTATCTAAGAGCATGGGAGATCTTTCCATTTTCTGGTATCTTCTTTAATTTCTTTCTTTAGAGCCACAAAGTTCTTATAATATAGGTCTTTTACTTGTTTGGCAAGCGTTACACCAAGATACTTTATGTTGCTTGTGGCTATTGTAAAGGGTGATGTTTCTCTGATTTCTTTCTCAGACCCTTTGTAGTCTGAAAAAAGTAGGGCTACTGATTTTTTTGAGTTTATCTTGTATCCTGCTAGTTTGCTGAAGGTGTTTATCAGCTGTAGGAGTTCCCTGGTAGAGTTTATTGGGTCGCTTATGTAAACTGTCATATCATCTTCAGATAGAGACATCTTACTCCAGCAACTGCTACTGTTTGGAGAGCCTGGGGGAGGAGCCCTGAGAATCTTCTTTCAGTGGCTTCTGGAGATTTTGCGTTTTGTTTATTTCCTGAGGTTCATAAGTTTCATTCTGTTCTTGAGTCTTAAGTGACAACCCCCCTCCACAACTGTGAGGACCTGAGTTCAAATCCCTAGAATCCACATAAAAAGAACGTGAAGTATAATTGTTTGTTATGCGGTGGGCGCTCATAACAGGGAGCACTGAGATGGAGACGGAGATGGAGATGGAGGTGGAAGAATTCCCAGAGGCTCACGGTCCAGCTAACCCAGGCAGGAAACACCCCATGTTGTCCTCTGATAGCTTTCCATGTGCTCAGTGACACACATGTGCCCAAATAGTCTCTCTGTCTCTCTCTCACCAAATAAACAAATAATATACATAAAAACAAAAACCATACATCCAAATAATAAAATAAAATGTATTTAATAAAGAAAAAATCAGATTATTTGCATACCGTACTATCAGACAGTCTTGTTCTCTCACCCATAGTTTCTTGGCCATAATCCAAAGCTTACATTGACTTTTATTGGTGGTGGGGTTTTTGTTTTTTGTTTTCCCAATACAGAGTTTCTCTAACTTTGAAGCTTGTCCTGGAACTAACTCTGGTAGACCAGGCTGGCCTCAAACTCACAGAGGTCCACCTGCCTGTACCTCTGGAGTGCTGGGATAAAAGGCATGGGCCACCAATGCCTGGCCACAACTTTGTTTTTAAAACCCTGCACTTTTGAGTACTTGGAGTATGAACACCCAGACTTTCCTCCACCCTCTCTCTGGCCACTTCCTTCCTTCCTATCATTATGTGGGAAGGAGCCCCGTGTTTGTTAAATGGTAAAACAGCCTTTACATGACAGTTTACAGTTTACTTTCATGCTAATCCTTTATCCCAGACACATTTTCTTCCATGGAAAACGATCATTTCTTCCAGGAGTATATAATTTTTTCAAGTGCATGAAGTTTAAAAAATGAAACCACATATCTCACAAAATGATCTTTGGTTTTATAAGAGTGGGCTTTATATATATATATATATATATATATATATATATATATATATATATATACACATTCTGTGGCTGTTCATTATCTTAAAACCTATTAGTTATAACAGGTAAGCCTGAAGAATGAGGAGGTTTAAATTTAACCTAGACAAAATATCTCACTGTAGTTGGATTTTGGAATTGTGCCAGGAAATTTGTATTTGAATGAATCTCGAGTTCATTTTTGAAGGAATAGCTTTCCACTTTAAGTGTGTAAAACAGTTATTCAAATTCCAGTAGACGTGTGTAAGAGCCAGGCTCCGTATAGCATCATTGTGGCATTTTGGTGGCGGCTTTTTATTCCTAATGACTGGCCTGGTGTGCCATGTTTTCTTTTTGCAGCCAAGGGAAGGAGACTCATTTTATAAGAATTCCATTCAGTAATATGTGCACATTATGCTTCACTTATTACTATCTCTCCTGCAACAGGAATGCCAGGGATGTATCAGATAGTTAATATCATTGCTAAAAAGTACAAGGTAATTTGGGCAGGAAAATAATGTAATAGCTTTAGTAATAGACTATAATTACAGTAGTGCCTAGCATAAAAATAGTGAAAGGGTTTATTTTTAGTGTTTGATGGCTCAGATCAGTATGATGAAAATATACAAGCTAAATGACAGCATTCACCTCAAGTGTTCTTGGTGATGCCTGATCTCTCGTGTCCAAGTATTAAAAGTCGCCTAGTATTTTGCCTTTTCCCATTTTTGTTTTAAAAATTTGAAGATGATAAAACAGGAAAAAAAGGCATTTGTTTTAGTCTTAGAAGCCTTGAGATTAAGAGATTTGAAGTGGGGCCAATGTGTACTCACAAATTCAATCAGGAAATGGTTACGGAGTACCTGCGTTTGCCAAGTGCCTTTCTGGGAACTCTGAGACAGAATCCAAACAAACGAGGCCCCTCATCTCCAGGAGTTCCTAGTTTCCCTGTGACAAGACAGGTGACAGCTACGCACAAGAACAGTTTCTGGTAGAGTTGAAGCACTGTAAGGGGCATGCAACAAGAAATGACAGTATGGGGGGATGGGTTTAGATCTGGGAGTTAGAGAAGGCCTCTGTGACGAGCGACAGCTAAACTGAGACTTAAATGACAGAAAACCACCTGCAGTCTAGAAGAAGCCCTATTCAGAGAGAGGAAATACAGTCACAGGGCTCTGAAGTGGGCTGTGCTTGGCAGGACTGAGGGTAAAGAAAGCCAGAGTGCTTAGTAGAGAAAGTCTAAGTGAAATCGGAAAGGTAGACGTGGGCTACGTGATGAGTTATTCATGCCTGCTGCTGTCCATAATCTGTGTTATCATGTTAACTACATCACATATTGTATTGTGCTGTATCATTGTCCAACATCATATTGTATATTTCTATTGTGTTTCATCTTCCTTTGCAAAGACGGCCAACAAAAGAACATTGACAACCTCATCTGTGGAGGGTTTCTGGCATTCCTAGTAGAGCCATGTGGGTAGGTTGCAGTGCCCTCGATTTAATCCCTCGCACCTTCCAGTGCTCTTTCTGAATATCTTTTAAAGAGCTGCAAAGATGTCTCTGTTGTCATAGTACTTGCCAAAAGCAGGAAGGCCTGAGCACCTATGTAAATAGTCAGGTGTGGTGATGTGTACCTGTAGTCTCATCACTGGGAAGGATGATCCTTGGAGCTTGTTGGCCAGCAGGTCTATTTAAATGAGTGAACTCCGGGCTCATTGAGATACTCCATCTCAGGAAATTAGACAGAGAGTGATGGAGGAAACACCTGACGTGGACCTCTGACCTCCACATGCGTGTGCATACATACTCAGCCACACCTACATGTTTATACACACAGACACATACATCGCGAGAGAGACACACAAATCTGTCTAAGTTCAGTGTAATACATACTCTGTGAGTCCATACTAGCCATGAGAAGCCAATGCTGTAGACAAAGGCAACTGCTTGGACTTGTGCTCAGCTTGGGTCCTCAAGGGAATGAACACAGGACAGATTCATGAACAGGAAAGTTGGGATCAGACTGGAGTCTGCTGTCTCCAGCAAGCTGAAACCTCAGGGTGTTATTGTGTATGGGAGGGGGAGTTACCTAGTTTCAGAAGGGGGTCTCTGTAAGTGAGCAGTCTTGTAAACATGTGCTAACAGGAAGTGCAGTTGCGTGGCTTGGCACACACTGATCTCATTCCCACCGGGGCTCCTGAAGAAGGCTTTACTGTCCCTCTGAACCTTCCGTGTGCTGTTAAAGCTTTGCCGCCCCCCGTGGGGCTGAGCATTGGAGGCTGCAGTGCAGCTGCGCCCGTGTCAACGGCACACATTCCCTCAGAGCTTCTTCTGGTCTCTACAGGAAGCAGAAACTGTGATAGGCTTTTGTGTAAAGCAGATTTCCTGGACTCTATCTATAATTTCAATCACCGAGTACCTACCTTTTCTACCAGCTAATTTATCCCTAGATTACAAATCACAACATGATACTAAGGGCCAGGTTCCCTTAAGCTAGGTGTCAGTGATGCATGCTAACACATGCTAACATCTTCATCTGTTTCTCCGAATACAGAATGTGGAGAAATCCTTATGAGTCCTATATATGCATCAGGCCAAAAATTGAATTACTTGAACATTTCTTTGGGAGGAAAGAATAGGAGAAGTTTTTTTTTTTAATGTTAACAATTTAACAAAACCTATGAAAGCCTAAAATTACATATTCCTTTAGCTGAAGCCACACAGGGTTTGGACTGTTAGGATTATTGTGACTCAAGGGGGTTGAATTTTTACACTAGAGAATCAGGAAATAATAGACAGTTTCCTTAGCATGTGTCTTCAGACCATACATATGTAGTCAAAATATACTCTCCTGAAGCGGCCTACTGAATCCATCTTTGCTGTGACTTGTAAGTCACTGGACTCTGTCACCAAGAACAACCATTGACTCTTCCTGTGGAGATAATTAATAGAGACACTCAGGCTGAAGGAGAAACAGCACAGTACTTTAGGATTTATTATGGCAGAGATATGGTCAGCTGCCTTTTCTTGCTGATATTAATTCCACTGTTCTGGCTTTGCTAGTTTCTTTTTGATTCTCTGGTCCTTTGACTTGGTAGATCATTCTCCTTTCTAGAATGGAGCTGAATGAGCTAGTACCCACAATTAGTATCATTCCAGGTATGGCCAATCCCAGCCTTCCAGACGGTTCTGGAGAAAGAGCTGACAAAGCCTGCCTCTGACTGGGCAGAGGATTTTGAGCAGCTCTCAAAGCTTTTCCTCTATGCTGATTATTTCTCAGACCTGCATATGTGGACCTATCGAGCATACGTGTGTATACATGAACGATTTCAGTCACAGAACGGCCCGTGCATAGTCCTCTTATGTTTCGAAACATAACACCCATTTCTTCTGTGGCTGAGGCCCCCTGGGTAACCCTGCCTGATTTCATTTCCATCCCTCTGTCTCAGAGCCAAACTTTTTACAGTCACTCATGTGTGCCTTTATGTTTTATGACAAAACATATGTATCTTAAATAATATTTGGTTATTATGTCACTTAGTTTTAACTTAGTAAGTATACATTGATTTTTCTCCTATATTTTTACGACTCTCCTATATTTTTACGACTCTAATCTGTATCTACATATGCATCTTTGTTTTATTCTTTCTGATTGATAGTGTTGTCCTGGGACTCGAGAGGGCACAATAACCAGCCCCCTCTTTTACCATCCTCCATCAAGTAAGAAATAGACTCCAAGCGCAGGCAAGTAGCAGACGAGACACCCATTTTATTAGAGAGAGCGTTATGTTAGAGGGCTGGGCTTGCAAAAACGACGCCGCTCAAATTGAACTTCCCTCTGCAGTGGCAGGCTGTGTATACCCCGGACGCCCCACAGGAAGGCCTGCCTCGCTGGCACTGTCTGTCCCTCCATCTGCTCTAAGCAATGCTTCTAGGGAAAAGGAAGGGAGACCAATTAAGCAAGTCCCTTGTTTAGGAGGAGCGAGGCTACGTGGTAGGCAGAAATGTCTCCAAAAGACAGCCTCCTACACAGACGCGAATATAAGGCAAGGCAAGTTTTCCCGGTATACCATAATTTATATTCTTTCCCTGGTGACCGTGTCAGTCCACATTCCCACCGGTAGTGCAGCCGGTGCCCTTCTGTCATCCTCACCAGCACTTGTTTCCGAATGCTCTTACCACTCTAGTGTGTGTGAAGGGACATTCTCACTGTAATGCTGTAAGTTATGACTGGCCCCACTCACTGTTACTGCCCAGGGTGTTCCTGACCCTCCTGCATCCCATGTGCTGAGATCGTAAGGATGGACTGCCACAGGATGGACTGCCACAGCCAGCTCAGGTTCTACATTTCTATATTTTATGTTGGTTTCTAGAGGTTTCTCTGAGTATTTTGGGTGGTAATTTTTTTTTTAATTATGAGGGACATAAATCATCAGTTACTGGTGGCCTGATTCATGTTTTGAGGGAGGGAGTATATCTTTTGGTATTTATCTAGGATATGTATTTTTCTAGATGTGTTAGCGAGAACCCATGGAAGAGAGAGCAAGCACAAGACATGTTCAGACTCTAGGATTATGTGAAGTGCGTGTGTAGTGCCACTTGAATGTACCAATAGAATCCGCTTCAGGATTTTCTGCGTGTTGAAGCACTTACCTTATCTTTGAACAATTACTGATCATTAGCCCATTTGAGCAGTGCTTCTGCAAGCTTCCCACCAAGTTCATCTTCTTTTACATTATAGGATTTAAGTTTTGGGACGTAAGTGATGGTTTCTGCCTTAATGTTGTTGCGTGAAAAGACTGATTCACCGAACACTTCAACCAAAAAGCAAACCTATTTGGGCACTGTGCAACACACCTTTTCCCAGTTAACCAGTCCCATGGCAGTACTGAGCTGCGATCTGTCAGAATATGGACTGACCCATACAGGTTTGCGGGGTTGTTTAGATGGTGGGGCCTAACAAAAGCCGTTCAGAACACAGACATTGTAGTGAGATATTCACTCTGACCTTACCTGTTGCACTGACCACGCCCATTGGGGGTGGGGACAGGTGCAGATGTGATTTGGGGAAACTAGGTCTGAGATGTAGTGGACCCTAGAGGCTCTCTTGCTTGCTTGCTGGATGGAGACAGAGAGCATCTGGAGGCATCCTTGAGATGGGAATCTTCTGGCATTCATCTGTCTCTGTTGTAAGTTATTTCTCCCTGAATAAACATCTACTTGGCCTATCTGGTTTTCCTGATCCTTATTTATTCTACAATAAGCCATCACTCTCATGAAGGAGATGATGCTGTTCTTTGTACGTGGATTGGGTCACACAGATATGAATTCATTTTTGAAAGAGCAGGTTGTTTTAAAGCAAGGCCATCTGACAGGCTGACCTCTTCTGCCTGTAGCTATTACCCTTTCTGATTTGTCATGTTATAATGCAACCCTCACTAGATGCCAGAGCTGTTTGACCCTATATCCACTTGAATCCTGAACCAAATAAACCTCTTTAATGAGTTCCCTGGCCTCAAACGTTTTGTTACAGCAGCTCTAAGTGCAGTAAGGCATGCTGCATGGACACTTCATTCTCTCCTCAGATCAGAGCTTGTGGACATTATCATCTCAAAGTCCCACTGCAGTACTGAATTGCATATGATGGTACTTATAGGAGGAGATTGTATCACAGTTTTCCTAATTCTTCTTAAGACTTTAATTTTACACTCAGACTTTCACTAAAAAAAAAAAAAAAAAAAAAAAAAAAAGCTATAATATTTCTTATTTTATGTGTGGGAGATTAAATGATCCACTGGAGATCACATGTATTCTAGTTTGCTTTCTATGGCTGTGATAAAGACCATGACCAAAGGCAACTTGGGATGAGAGGGCTTATTTGGCTCACAGAATCGGATCGCAGTCCATCGTTCCGGAAAGTCAAGGCTAGACAGGAATCTGGAGGCAGGAACTGAACCAGAGCCCACAGAGGAATGCTGCTTGCTGACCTGCTCTCCATGGCTTCCTCAGCTTGTTTTTTTTTTTATACCACCCACGACTGGAGTGGATGGTCCTTTCACATCGACCATTAGTCAAGAAAATGGCTTCTTTACATGCCCTTAGGCAATCTCTTGGAGAAAATTCATTTGAGAACTCTCTTCCAGGATATGTCTAGGTTTGTGTTAAGTTGACAGAAACTAACTACAAACCATACTTTGAAGGGTTAGGACATGCGTCTCAGCTGAAGGATTAGGACAAGTGCCTCAGCCTCCAGCACACAGTGTGCTTCCCATTGTAACAGACTGCAGAATCATAGCTTAATTCTATCTCCTTAAAGTTGCGGTAAATCACTGTAGTTAGATTATGTTTTTACTGGTAGCTTTGAGTGCATTTAGCTTTGGGAATGATTTTGTTCTTAGTACTAAAGGAACTGTTTTTGATACTTTCCTAAATTAGCATCATAGAAATAATGTATACTGCTTTCCTTCTTTACATTCAACTGTATTTACATGCTAGTTGTTCCAACAGGTTGTATAAATAAGTTAAATGTTATGATAAATTATTCCAAAGTGGCACACTAACAGTTTGCATAAATTAAAACTATGGTGCAACACTTTGAATCAGATTGCAACCAAATGTAAATTTGTAAATGTGTGTGGTTAATTTTTTAAATATAATGTTCCATGCATGACTGTTTGTATTTAAGATAGTGAAGTTAACAATAAAATTATCATATTTAACACAGGAACTAAAGTAAGATCGTTAACTCGCATACACCCACATACTCCTACAGCCTCTCTGCTACCTTCCTGTGCAGGAACCACTGCCCTAACCTCAGTATTTACCATTCCTGTGATGGCAACCATATATGCACGACTGTGCATACATACCTCTGTATTTTCCTAGTGTTTAACCTTCCTGGCTTTTAAACCTCATGAAAAAATATCAGACATAAGTAGTCTTGTCAGCTGTCTCCAGTATTTATCTTTGTTTCATATATAATTTAACCATTTTAAATGTATGCAGCACCTCAACATATAAATGTATCAACATTTGTCTCATCTTGTGATGATAGGTGTTTAGTATTTTCTTCCAATTTTGTTTGCTTGTGCAAGAACCAATAATACTATATGAATATATCATCCTGGTACACACCTGCAAACATCACTCATAGATGCATACTCAGGAGGAAAACCGTTGTGCTATAAGTTATATAAATGTTTACTCAGCTAACGCCAAAGTATTACAACGGCAAATGCCATTTCCGGTCATGGACACCCAGTCTGCACTTCCACTGGTAGCTTTTGGGATTCTACAGACCCACACCTTTGCTATCTGGTGGGTGTCCAACCTGAGCAATGGCATTCTCTCTGTATCTCCTCATGCTTACAGAGCTTTCTGTGGAAGAACCTAGCCACAGCTCTTACTCGTTGGCTTTCTGTGGATATGAACATGTTGTTGGTATATATCTGTGCTACAGATTGTTTTTTACTTAACAGATACCTTCTCCTTGTTCCTGGCTTGTCTTTTTGCCATCTTAAATATCCTTTCAGAGATGCTTTTACACTCGGCCCCGCCCTCGCACAAACTCTGTCACCTTCACAGTCGCTGTGGCTTTCACATGCAGTTTTCCCTATGTGCCAGGCCACGTTTTCCTATTTTACATCCAGTCATTACAGCAAGCTAGTTGGTAGAATCCATTATTATTAGACACCACATATAGAAAGGCTGATTGGCTTGCTGAAATTCAAACCATTAGCAAGTAGTAGAGGCGGGATTTGAACCCAAGGTACCTAGGAATTGAACCCATGCTTTTAGTTATAACTCCATATTCAAGACAGGATTTTCACCCTTTTTGGGGGCTTAATTTGTACATGTTTATATTTTAGTTGCAAAATGGAAGCATTTAGAAATTAATGCTTTAAAAATTACTTGTAATTTTACATAAAAGTAAAATTGATTGTGTATATTGATCTTGTATCTAACAGCCTTGCTAGTTTGACTGTGGATTGCTAAAATTATTTTTGAAAAGATAATGTCAGTATAAAAAGTAACTATTTCCTTTTTTAAAATATTTACTTTTATTTTATGTATATGGATATGTTGCTTGCGTGTATGTCTGTACACCACATGCCTGTGGTACCCAGGGAAGCCAGAAGGGGGAGTCACATTCCCTGGAGCTGGAGTTACAGAGTATTGTGAGCTACCATGTGGGTGCTAGGAGTGTAAAACCCTTCTCTTTATTTTATACAGAAAAGAGGACATGATGGGAGATGTTATTCTGTAAATATGTTTCTCATATTGGTTAATGAATAAATCACTGTTGGCCAATAGGAAAGCAAGACAGGTGGGACTAGGAGAAAAGGAGGAGAGAGGAAGCAGTAAGGGGAGTCAGCATGGAGAGACTGGGGAGACGAGACGCCAGCCCCTCTCCGGTAAGAAGACCACGTGAAAATACTTAGATTAACAGAAATGGGTTAACACTTAAGACAGAGCTAGCCGATATTAAAGAGGTAACTGGCCAACAGTGTTATATCAAATACAGGGTCTCTGTGTGTTAACTGGGGCTGGCGCGGCAGCGGGACAAGACCGCAGAGGGCGAAAGAAACTTATTCCTTACAGGAGTGGAACCTGGCTCCTCCAGGACAAGAGCCAGTGTTTATAACTGCTGAGCCATCTCTTCAGCCCGAGTAGAAACTATTTCTGTTCTCCATTCCCAATCCTTATCTTTTACATTTCTTTTTCTTGTCTTATTACACTGTCTAGGCCAGTGTAGTTCTTAGCCTCTGGGTTGTGACGCCTTTTGGGGTCAAATATCAGATATCCTGCATATGAGATCTTTACCTTATGATTCATAACAGTAGCAAAATTACGTTTATGAGGTAGCAACCACAATATGCGAAACCGTATTAGAGAGTTGCAGCATTAGGAAGGTGGAGAACCACTGGTCTAGGCCTATCCATCATAGTAGTGTTTTATTCTGAAATGTGGGCAAGGATTCAAACAGTCTGTCACTTAATTTTATCATAGCTATAGGTATGTCAAAGAAGTTGCTATCTGTAGTCAGAAGATAAACTGTCTTTACTCAGGGGTCAAGTCAGTTTCTACTAAGTGTGACCTGAGTTCCATCCCCAGGACTCATTTGAGAAGACAAACAAGTAGTGGCACAAACACACATGCACAGAGAGTAGAGAGTTTGGGAAACTATGAGGGAAATTAGGGTTTTTTAAACAGTAGTAAATTATGCATCTTAAAAGCAAAGTCTCTGGTTTTATGTGATTACAATTCAAAAGTTAATATCAAAATAATAAAAGTGTAATCAAATAAAGAAGGGAATTCACTAACCACTATATACAAGGCCATTATAACCCTTATGCCAAAACAAACAAGAACAAAAAAAGAAAGAAAATTATGGCTCCATCTAATTGACTGGCATAGACATCCATGTACATGTGCGTGCGCGCGCGCGCGCACACACACACACACACACAAATACCCTGAGTAATCAGTAAGAGAATAAATATTGATAAATATAAAAGACTAACAGTATGACCAATTAGGCTTCTACAAAATACCCAAAAAGTGAATTTGTATTAGTGAATTGAGGTTAACAGAGTAAAGGAATGATATCTCAACAGATATAGAAAAAGCATATAATAAAATTTAATGCCTTCTCTTGGTTAAAATGCTGCTTGCTAGACTAGATGAAACTTTTTACTTTTTAATTTTTGCATCATTTTAGTAAAATGAATGACAACAGAGAGAAAGCAATGGTTTTGCGTGTGTGGCCTAGGCTGGCTTTGAACTTGGTGCTCTTCTGTGCCCGCATTCCAAGTGCTGAGAGTACAGGCCTGCAGCTTCGTCAGGCTCTGCAGTGTTTTTAAGAGAATTAAAAGTACAAAGGTTTTTACTAAAGTCTCACTTTATGGTTTCTTCATCCTTAAGGCATTTGAAGCTATTTGTTTTTTAGCGTAGAAATTCTACTTGAAGTCTGCTTTGGTCTGTTTCTTCTGGCTCTTGCTCGTGGTGACTTGTAGATGTCACATTTAATACTCACCGGCCTTGAAAAGTCACTTGTGGAGATTTCTAAGGACTCAGGGTAAGGGACTCCCTCTCAGAGTGACTTTTTCCACATGAGGAGTGGGAACACTGTCAGAACAGCACCGTGCCGGTCCCTTAGGTCTCACAAGGTCACTTGCCTCCTCTCGGGGACGGGCCATCTTCTTTTAGGGTTCTCCTACTTTTCTCAGCAACAGGAACTTTCATGTAACCCCTTAGGTTTCAGTTTAATGTAGGAAATCTGTCCTATAAAATAGTCCATCAAGGCAAGTCCTGGATCTGAACTGTTGGCCAAACCAAAGATCAGACTCATGCTACAGGCCAGTGCACACACATGCTGCAGGCCAGTACACGCATGCTACAGGCCAGTGCACACATGCTGCAGGCCAGTGCACACATGCTGCAGGCCAGTGCACACATGCTGCAGGCCAGTGCATGCATGCTACAGGCCAGTATATGCATGCTACAGTGCCTGCAGTGTAGAAGTGGACTAGCACAGAAACGCTAATCCCTTGGGCCCCATCTGTTCTGAAAATTTGGTCCCCTCATACCCGCTGTCCTTTTGACTCCCAGGGGCTTTGAAATAGTTTTTGACTGAGTATTTTTGTTTTGTCAGTGAGAAAATTTATCTGAATATCCAAAACCAGAAAGCCACACAATTTCATCCACACTTCTTTCAAAAATTCTAATTTTCAGATGCTGGTTTATTTGAGTAGATTAATATTTTTCAATTTTTATTATATCTAATAATTATATCTAAAAGATGTAGAAACTATATAAAATCAATGATGCATCCCTGAAGTTCAATAATTCTGGCTTTTACTTGAGTTGTAATTTTTATTGCCATTTGAAAGACCTAAAGAAAAGCAAATAGTTCTGGCTACTTAGTGTGCTTATATGCTGCATATTATTTAGAAGATGTAAGCTAAATATTTATTTTCATACAGTAAAAGCATAATATCAGGAAACAGTGATATAATTTAGTGACTGTGTCATTGGACTGCAACATGTGCCATTATGGAATGTTTGTGTCATCAAGTTATTACACATACACAAGGTGGTGTGACTTAGGCAACCCCTTATATAACTGCGGTTATATCCAATGCAAAGTAGTTGATTTTCTGTGACCAAGTAGATTGATGGGTTCCCCACACCACCAACTCTTGTTGATGAACTAGGAGGGTTCCTAGGCCCAGCACATGACAGCCCTCAGGCTTTACTGAAGCCCAAGGGTGCCACCCATGGCCAGTAGAGGGAAGAGCTCATGGGGTAGAGCTGCTTAGTTCCCTTCCATCAAGTTATGACAGCATTCTGGGGATGTTGCTAAGAGCAGTTCACTGAAGACTCAGTGCCTAAGGCTGTTATTGTGGGCCCCCCTGAAGGAATTGTAGGTCTAGCATGTACCAGCATTCTAGCCTCCCAGCAGAAAAGCAAGTCTTCAACACACCCTGTTTGCAGAGACAGTAAAAGGCATTGAGACCCACTGTTATGAGTAAGTGGTGGGAAACCTCCCAAAAAAAAAAAAAAAACAATTCCAGATGCCATTCGAAGCCAGTCTTGTGAGTAGGGTGGTAGTAGGGACTAATAGATGCCCTCGTACACATGGATGAGGGCTAAAACTTTTTTAAATTGAAAATAGATTTTTTTTTCGAACAACATATTCTGAATATGGTTCCCTTTCCCATCTTCTCCCAGAATTTCCCCACCCATCCAAATCCACACCCTTTCTTTTTTTTTCTCTCATTGAAAACAAATAGACAGCTAAAATAAATAATAATTATTATTATTACGAACAAAAGCAAGCAAACCAGAAAGAGGGTTCAAGTTTTCAAAGTATGGACTACATGCCAAGCACTATTCAAGCCCTTTACTTGCTGAGTCTTCAAGACAGCCACATCATAAGTGAACTGAGTCCCAGAGAGACTAAAAAACTCAGCCAAGGTCTGACAACTAACAAAAAAAAAAAAAAAAAAGTAAAACAGGATTAAAATGCAGTCTGGCTTCAGAATCCATTATTTTATCAAATGCTTTATTGGTTTTGTAAAGAATTATTTTCATGTTGTCTCACCTCATGGATAATATGCTTTATACATTTGTACAAAAAGTGATTAGAGGAAATTGACTTCCTTTAGCCTCTTTTAATCTTCGGTGTTGTTCCATGGCTATTAATTTTCAGATTTGGAAAAACCATCCTCATTATCCTATGCAAACCCTGGCTGATGTCGGGGGCTTTCTCAGCCTTTGTGTTTCTGGAGTAGAGAGTCAGCATTTGTTTTCCTACACAAGAGCTGTCTACTCGGTATTTCCTTTTGGTTTTTCCTCTGAAACGTAGCCATCGTATCTGCACAAAGATGGTGTCCCAGCACCATGATTTATCAGGAAATAAAATCTGCTACCTTTATATATTCAGGCGACTGATTCAAAAATGCCAAAAACTGGTATAAACATGTAGCCCGGCTGATAGAGTGCTTGCTCTGCGTGCACCAAGCCCCGAGTTTGATCCCCAGCACCACTGTAAAGTGGGCGCTGTGACTCATCCCCATAATGCCGCCACTCAGGAGATGGAGACAGAAAGATCTGGAGTTCAAGGCCATCCTTGGCCACACAGTGAATCGGAGGCTGTGCTGGTATATGTAAGGCCAGGTCTCAAAAATAGCCCCCCAACATTTGCCTTAAATTGAGTAGTATATCAACAACAGAAGTTGCCTTTTCACCCTCTGAAGGCTGCAGATAAGAGCAAGAGTTTGCAATTCCTTGACCCACAGAAGGCCCACCTTTCATCATAAGACCCAAATGTGTCCTTGCTCGGATGCAGGAGAGAACTCCGGCATCTGCAGTCCCTTCTGGGCACTCAGAAGCCCATTGACTTAATGGCTTCTCAAAGGCCTGCCTTCATTCAATGCTGTCGCTCCAATGGTCGGTTTTCAACATAAGGCTTTTGGAGAGACATAAACATTTAGTCCCCAGCTGGAGCATTTTCTATTTCATTTCCTTCCCTGTAATTCTAATCATTGCATTGGTTGAGTCGTCAGCTCCACTGTATAGGACAGTGACTTGAGGGACTATAATGTTTCCACATTCCCACACCATCTGGGATGTAACTTCTAAGTAGGAACTTGGTCACTCCGTGAGTGTGGGTTTGGGTCTTTTTTCCCTATTGAAATGAAAAGATCCACTATGTAGTGTATCCATTCCCGAGAAAATACTTCATGGCTTCAAGAACAGTTGGAGCGTTAACGCATGTGCTGAAGTATGATACAGATGTTTAATGTCTCGCTGTAATAATATTTTACCGAGCACAGTCACCTGCTTTTTTGATCCCGGCCTGTTTGCTGCCTTTATTCCCTAACACCTGTTCCCAAGGATATATTTACAGTCTGTTGTCTTTTCTAAATGGCTGGTACATATGTTAGAAAGACTGATTTTTTTTTTCCTTGATGTCTTTCAGTAGATTCCGTAAGAATTCCTTGCTATTTTCTTGTTTTCCTTTCTTTGTTTTTCCTCTATGTAAAGCACCTGGGTGCTGATTTTACTTAGCTACCCCACACTATGTGACCGGAAGTAGAAAAGGTTTTAACTTTTAAAAAACAATCCTCGAATGTCAAACTAGTGCAGGATGTCGAATGCCCCCCACCTGCGTAGGCTGAGAGAGCGTGTGTACATATCGTGTATTTGTAATGCACGCATTCTATGCATCTAGCTGAGACACTTGCTGCCTTTCATTTCCTCTAGAATGTTACATATGTAGTCTCCTAAGTACACAGCATGTCACCTTCCCTGCCCAGGGTCTCCACCCTGACTCCCCCACTTCTCTGCTGCTGCCCTGTTGTCTTTTGTGGGGCACACTTGCCGAATCTTAGAGATGCTCATTTCCTTTGTTATCTGCCTCTCCTTCTTGACTATAAAGATGCAAGAGAGGGGCAGACTCGTCTGCCTTCTATTGATGGCCTCCGAGTGCCCGGGTTAGCAAAACAATACTCATTTAGTTATCACTTAATGTATTAAGTTGCAGAAAAGCAGGCTGCTTGTATTAGCAAGGAGATTTGATGCTTATTCATTTGGGTGGATGCGATTTTCCTTGGATTGAGAGTAGGAGGGAGTACACTGGTCTTCACTTTAGCCTCTGGTCACTAACTAAAAAGTCAACTGTGGTCTGCTCAATTTCTAGGCTAACGTTCTCTGATTCCTCAGACTTTCTAAGTGTTGTGCATTTGCCGTAAGTCACCAAAAATGTAACAGATCATGCTGCTGCCAAATTTCAGCAGACCTCGATCTCTTGGTGTGCTTGAATACTTGAAACACAGAAAAATGTGCACAGTGACACTGCATTCTGCCATCCACGTTCATGTAGCATTTGCCACATTAACGCCGCCATCTTGAAGAAATAAAAGAGCACACACACGTTTCTAAGACTTTGTCTCCTTTTTCAACTCCTTTTCCCCTTTGCACAGGAAACTTGTGGTTCTAGCGTCATATTTGTCCATCTTGTAGATGTTTAATATTTCCATGCTGGCATTTATTCACAAACTCCATTGTCTCTTTTGGAGAGTATTCAGATGTGACGTACATGGCTATGTGTTGTATATAATGGAACCTTGGCATTTCTCAGGCAGTACTACATCAGGAGACTCTTCTGGTACGCATGTAGCTCTTACAGTCCATTCCTTGTCACTGCTGTCAACAGCTTCACTGGGTGCTAAGGCCACATTTCTTTAGTCTCCTGGGGAGGCGGATTCAGTCATTCAACACAGTGCCCCTGCTGCCCGCGGTAAGCTTCCTGTGTAGGACTTCAGCTTGGGTGGTGTTTCACAGTCTCCCACCTTGTGGCACTCACAGACAGTGGAGAGTACTTATAAGAGCACATTGCTTTAAGCTGAAGGGACAGACCCTGCCTGCCTGCGTGCATACCTGTTAGTCTGCCTCCCCATGACTCTGGAGTGCAGAGTCCAGCCACACTGTAAGGCAGCGTCAGCTCCAGTCTGGAAGCTGTGTCTGGGAATAGCGGTCTTTGTATTCCCGGGAAGGAGTCTTATACACTATGTACTTCCGTGGGTGTTTTTCCATGGATAACTAAAACTTTTCAAAGTATGTTTAAATATACTTTCAAGTTTTACGTTTATGTGGAATCCAAACTCCTTAGTGATTTAATACTCATAATTTTCGGGGGCTGGGGGAATATAGAAAGCTGTAAGAACAATTCTTCAATAACATGAAGGTTTACATTCTTAGTTGAACTCAAATTTCTGTTACTCTTCTTATATTAAATTTTATTCTACTGTAATTTTAAAAACTATTTTAGGCTTTTAGCACCATTATTATGGAATTAAGTTTATGAGGTATAATTTGCGTATGAAGGGTATCACCATTAGTAGGTGTTAAATACTGTGCAGGTTTGACAGATGGATCCAGTTGTGTAACCAGGGTCATAGTGTAGAGTATTCTGTACCTCTGCCCCCCTGTCTGGCCTTCCCACTTCTGGCATCACTGTTGAGAGTTTTGTCCCTATGCTATAGCTCTTCCCAGGATGTCCTGAGTCACATGACACAGAAGCCATCCTTTGCATCAGGCTTCTGTAGGTGTATGTGGGACTCGTCCATGTGGTCATGTGGGTCAGTTTTTAGTTACTGAGGAGCGTTGGCTGCAGGACGGATGATCTATCACAATTTACACAATAACTGATTGATGGGCATTCAGATCTTTACCAGTTTGGGTCAGTTGTGAATGATGGTGCTATCAATAATTTATTAAGTTTTTTGTATTTCTGTTGAGGTGAGTGAGATATATGTTTTAAATATGCCAGAAACTGGCAAACCGTTTTCTTATTTTAATTGAATATATGTACATACACACGATTGAATGTACTGTATAGCATACCATGTAAGTGTTTTGGAACAGGTGTACATCGCCCAGTTGCTGACTTGAACTGGTCCAGAAACATACCTCGCGTACTTGTCATTTTGTGTACAGTGTCCTGGAGAACTGTTTCTGTGGTGGCTGTCCCACTGCACTCCCGCTAACACAACTCGGCGCTGTCCCATGGTGTCCCAGGAGCGTTGGGTTTCTAAGTTCTAACAGGCAGGTACTGATGGTTCCTGGCACCTTCCGGTGTGTGCTCGGTTAACAGCTAAAGACTTCATTCAACAGTTGGTTTTTGTCCTTGTCCACATCGTGTCAAGTCTTGCTCAGTATTTGAATTTTGTTGTTGTTGTTTTAGTCCTGAATTATAAAAGATTTTTGTGTAAACCTGATAGGACTTCTAATTTATGGTTTGTCTTTTCCCTTTCTTAGTACTTTCTTTTAAAATGCAATTCAACTTACCATTTTTTTAAAAAATGATTAGTACTTTTTTTAAGTCTTATGTTAGAAATCTTTGCCTTCTAACCTTCCTTACATATCAGCTTGGCTAGGCCATGTGGCCCCAAATTTCGATTAAAAACTGGTGTAGACCTTGCTGTGAAGATATTTTAAAGACATTATTAACACTTGAATTAGTAGACTCTGGTGAAGCAGAGTGCCCTCCAAAATGGGGGGAGCTCCTCTAATGGGGTAAATGGGGCTCCTCTAGTGGGGTGATGTGGGGCTCCCCTCAAGGGGATGTGGGCTCCTCTAATTGTTGGATGCTTTAAAGAGAACAGACATCTCCCAAGAAAAAGGAATTCTGTGTGCACACTGTCTCCAGGTTGGAGCCTGTAGCACCAGCTCTTTTATGGATTCTGTTATAATTTATTGATCTGTTGATGCCGTATTCCTGATTATATAAGTAAATCTCGATATCTGATACCTTAGCAGCATTTTAACCCATTACACACTTCTTTATGAACAGTCAGTTTCTACCAAAAAAAAAAAAAAAAAAAAAAAAAAAAGATGGAACTCAAAATTTTCTGTGGTTTTGATGTTGAATTTATATTTATATTCCAGTTGGTGAGATACGTGCTTCCATTTAAAAGTTTTCTGTAGTTGTTCTTACTGTTTTGTTGTTCTTTCTTTGGTTGTTTTTTTGGTTTGGTTTGGTTTGGTTTTGGTTTTTCTAGGCAGGGTTTCTCTGTATTGCTTTGGAGCCTGTCCTGGAACTAGCTTTGTAGACCAGGCTGGCCTGGAAGTCACAGAGATCTGCCTGCCTCTGCCTCCGTGGGATTAAAGGCATGCGCCACCAACACCCGGCCTGTTTTCTTGTTTTGATGCAAGTTATTCTGTATGTTTTATTATACAAGTATATATTAATGTTTATATTGTTATAAGTTCTTTAATTTTTCTGCTAGTTTATATAATGCCTCAGCTGGGTTTTATATGCTAGTTTTATACCAGCAACCTTGCAGAGCATCCTAGTCAGCTATGGCTGCTGTAACGAGCACCTGAGGCTGGGTGGCTTCAACAGGCTGTGTGCGTCTGTGCCCGGTTCTTCCACTACAAGGTTAAGATCTGTAGCCCTAACGGTCTGGTTCTCTTCCTGCCTTCAACATGGCCGCCTTCCTGCTGAAGGCTTAGTGGCTCTTCCTTGGTTTGTGCTTCTCGGGAGAGGAGAGAGGGTCCTGTTCTTTAAAGGACATTCATCCCAGGAGACTTCACCATCAATACCTAATTACTTCCCAAAGGCCTTCCTCCAAATGCTCTCACACTGGGGCTGAGAGCAGCATCCCCAAGACGGAGACATGTAGTACATAATGCTTAATGGGCTTGCCAGTTCTAACTTTGTCTTAGTCATTGTGATAGTTCGTGCTTTTTAGGCATACATTGACGTCCTCTTTGAACAGTAGCTTTTGTCTTTACCAGTCCTCACATCATTGAGCTGCTTTTCTTGGCACACTGGCTAGAGCCTCCTATGCTGGGATGAGTAAATGTGTGACCAGGCAACTTGTTTCTTTCCTGTCTTGGCAGGGGAGGAGAAGGCTGTAGTGTTTCACGTTGATGTGATGCGTTGTGGTCTGTGCTTTCTTTCCTTTTTTCAGGGAGAGGCAGGTAGATAGTCTTCACCAGTTGAAGGGAGCTCCCATGAATACATCCTGAAGTGATGGGATGCCCCTCCTGTTCATGTTGGCATGATGGATGTAGTAGATACCAATGGCAAGACTAGAAAAAGTATTACACCATTAGCTAATGTAAGGCTTAGAAAATTTGTAATTGTTTAATGGTAATAGAATACACAGTGTAACCCTGTTAAACGTATCTGTTCATATGTAATAGGTACTCTGTAGGAATAAATCAAGGAATAGAGGAGTACTTTAAAATGACAGATAGTTTGGAAAATAAACACCTCTGTGTCTCTGTCTCTGTGTGTGTGTGTTTGTGTGTGTGTGTAGTGCAGTGTAGTGTATGTTCATGCGGGTAGAGGCCAGAGGTCAATTCTTACATATCTTCCTCCTTTACTCACCACTTTGTTTTTGCAGCAGGGTCTCTCTCCTCCCTGAACCGGAGCTCTCTGTTTCCTAGATGGGCTGGCAGTGACCCTCAGGACCCCTGCCAGGACCCACAGGACCCATCCCTCTCCCCAACCTTACTCTTCTTTGACATGGATGCTATAGAGCCAGCTGCTCATGCTTGCCCAGCAGAGGCTTTGCCAGTTAAACCATCTCTCCACTCTCTACTCTTCTTTTGACAAAGGTTAATGAAAATGTTGCTCTCGTGTCTGAACAGATTCTGAGGAAACTGTAGAACATTCATGTAATATGAGTTCCTTTTATTCAAAGGTGTTCCGACCTGCACTCATTTCATCAAGGTAACCACTGAACATTTCCCCACACCGTGTGTTAAATGTTACTGAGCTGTGGACTGAGAGAGGCGAGAATAAGACTATTTGCCAGGCCCTGTCTCATTCCTAAGAATGGTGAAAAGGCGCAGATGCCGCATTCTGAGCCACACTGATATTTTCACCAGCCCGCTTATAAGGTGATGGATGTATAGTTAGGTGGACAGATAGATGGGTCATTTGGGGAACTTCAGCGTACAGCACCCTGATAACTCATCACAGATGATTCTTCCTATGGTCTCTTTGACTTGCTTTCATTGGACTTTCTCTCAAGATTACCACATAAAAATTGCTATCATCTTGGAGGGTTTTAATTTTGTTTCTTGTTTTGCTTTTTTGTCTCATATGCTTTGGGTGTTTTTTTGTGTTTGTTTGTTTGTTTGTTTGTTTTAAACCTTACAGATCTTTTGCTTATTCATTATAGTTTCTGATTGTGTGTTTTCATGGGATTTGTGTGTGTGTGTGTGTGTGTGTGTGTGTGTGTGTGTGTGTGTGTCTAATATTTATCTTGCGCTTTTTCCTTAGCTCTTTATTGTCCTATTGTTTATTCTGGTTTGTTTCCTTATGTATTTTTTTCCTAGCTGCCTGTTTATTTTCTAATGAAGGAGAGAAAAAAGGGTGTGGATTTAGGTGGGTGGGAAGGTGGAAGGATCTGGAAGAAGTTGTGGGGAGTGGAAACTAATCAGCATATGTTGTGTGAAAAAAGAATGTTTTCGGTTAAAAAAAAAAAAAAGTCACCATCTGGGGTTGGAAAGATGGTTCAGCAGTTAAGATCACTGATTGCTCTTCCCAAAGACCCAGGTTTGATTCCCAGCACCCACACAATAGCTCACAACTATCTGTAACTCCAGTTCCAAGGGATCTGACACCCGCTTCTGGCCTCCGAGGTCACTTCATGTGATACACAACACACATGAAGACAAAACATCCATACACCTAAAATAAAAATAAAAGTTTAAAAACAAATCACTACCTTGCTAAGCATTCGTGAATTCAGAACATCTCACCATGTACCTCACAGACTCTTCTCCCTTAACAGGAAAACAAAAACAAAAAACAAACAAACAAACAAACAAAAGCAGTAAGGTGGGGTGGCTTTAACCTTTCAGTGGGCAGTTTATAGTACACCACTTCATGAATACTATGTTTTTACTGTTCCTGTGGCACTCGAGAAGTTTTTAAACACCCAGGAAACACATCCATTACAAACAAATTTGGGGAAGAAATGTGCCTGTCTTTGTAACGTAGAAGGAAGGTTCTGGGGGAGAAGAAAGCAGTGTGTTCCTTTAAAAAGAAAGTCTTAATACAAGTTGAGGCTCTTGTGGCTGACTCCATTAGTCCCCCATGCCTGTGTAAAGCTGTAATGGATGTCCTCGGGTTTAACACTGCCACTGACATGGGGTACAGGCAGTCTGAAACTGTTACATTCAAGTATGTGCATGTCTCAACCTTCGTCCTTTGACTCTTGATAAAATGTCAGTTAAGACAAGGAAAAATCCAGACAGGGTTTGTTTCCATGATATGTTAGCTCTAAGACAGACAGTAGGTCATAACTACAAATATGTGTGAAATAATTGAACACTAAGTAAGTAAAAGTAATTGAGTTAAAATTATTTTGGGTGTTGGACCCTGAATTTTGGATAGACTCTGATTTAATGTTAAGATAGGGAAAGATCATAATTCATCTTCTTGCTTACTTGTTCTTTCAACAAAGGCACCTGTTAACTTGCTTACGTTGGCAAGACTAGTGGAGATGTGAAATGAACGAGACAGACTTAAAGACAGGAAGTGACAAAACAGCAGTAATCAAGCAAACTAAGCTAATAACAACATCGCCAATCACTCCAAGCACGATGAAGGAAACTGTAGGGCGATAAGACAGCGGTGATGGGTAGTGACGTTACACAGGGCTCCGGTGGAGACCACGGGAAAGACTGGTGTTGTGTGCTACGGAGACACCATGGGACTGACCATTGAGCAAATGTGAAGAAAGGAGTTACATACTCTAAAGAAGGTACCTCTGTGGCCAAGGAGCTCAAAAGGCTCTGGAATAAAAATATAATAGATAAAATAAAAAAATTTTAAAAATATATTTTGCCTGTTTACAAAGTGGGTAAGCGAAGTGTACACATTCCAACCATGTGTAGCTTGTTGTGGAAGTGGTTAAGTAAGGATCGAACCCAGGTGGTCCAACTGGAGACCTTCCCTCACTACCGTGGTTCTCCGCCCTGCAGCCACACTAGCTTTCGTTGTAATGAAATGGCTATGGAAAGAAATAGACCGGCTCCAAAGCCTGAACTCTCGCCAGCTGAGCTTCCTCTAAGCCAAGGAGTTTGTGAGCGTGGAAGCTGGCCTGTGTGTACCATTTGTTTTCTACTTAAGTAATTCATTTTTTTTTTTTTTTGCATTTTGGTATTTAGTTTTCATTATTTTCCAACTAATTAAAAACCACCTCCAATTGGAATCAATTAGGATGGGTTTGAAAGATGATTTGAAATTCTTTAATGCGCATCAGTTCATCTGTCCCCTTTTGTCTGGCTGCACAGTCCAGCACTCAGGGGAAAGGATTCTGCCTTAGGCAGTTCCAGCTCCTAGATGAAAACACTATAGACTGCTGTGATAAAAACTGAGGTCTCCCTGTTCTAGAAGCTGCTATGCTCTTGAAGGTCAGGGTACTGGAAGTCCAGTCTGGCGAGAGAGCCTACAGCTTGGGTTCTTGCTGTTTAGGAACATGACGAAACAGCTCTCTGGGCCTCATTTACAAGGGACTGTGAGCAGGAACCCCAGCTCCTAACCCCATCACCACCACGTGGGTGTTTAGATTTCAAATATGAATGAAGGGTGCATGAATATTTGAAACAGTAGAGTCCCGTGATAAGAAAGGTTTACATGCAACATTACAAATAAATAAAAATATATTAAATGAATTTATATTGAGCCAAATTTTAATAGTCTCAATCGGAGAAGAAGATACACTACTATTAGCACTGGCAGCTGTGCACATACATAGCTGACATTTCTGATAGAACAACTTTGTCTTACAGAGTTTAGACAGTGAATTTTGCCTGGAGTTTTCTGTAAGTCTGAAACATCTTGTGTTATAATAGGAAAGGAAGCACCAGTTTTTTTCCTGTAACTAGAGAAAACCAGGACCTTAGAAGGTTATTGCAGAGTGATAGGAGCTGTCAGAGTCCTGAAGCTTAAATCCTTCCACTCCTTTCTTCTTGGAAACCTTTTTCTCCACTGATAAAAAATGGAAACAAAAGTCTATGTGCATCTGCTGTGCAAGTTAGCTGACAAATTAATTCACTCTGACAAAAGCCAAGCGTGACCTCAGTGTTCTTCAGAAATATCTGGACGCATATAAAAGACAACAACAGCCTATGTTTGTGAGCCGTTGAGCTATTTGTGTTCCGCCTTGTGGCTGGCTTTTTAGGGACATTAGGGGGTAACTTATCATGGTTTAACAAATTAAATGCCTTGTGACAGTGAAAAAAAAATACACTGTAACTCATTGAAGCATTTGAATTGAATAAAGAATGCTGTTTTTATAGGAGTCTGCCATAGTTGATGTCACTGCATAAATAAGAGGTATTAGGAGGGGAGTGAGCCCTGACCTATGGAAAGAGCTGACATCTGGATCAGCAAGTGATCAAAGGAAATTAATAGGAAGTAGCCTAAGGTCACGGCGAGGGAGGGGTCTCTTTCTAATGTGTTTAGATGTAACTGAATGAAGACACAGAAAAGGGACCAAAGAGAAAGTGGTCATGTGATATGAGTCTGTTCAGCAGAGCTTAACAAAAACAGTAAAGAATAGAAAATCTGGGTTAAATACAATAGCTACTTGTCAAAGGACTGAAAGATGGGAGAGTGTGTTTTGACCAAAACAAGGTCAAAAGAAGCCAGACATTATAGTTTAGGTCAGAAGGAGAAAGAAATAATGTCTAATAGATGATGTCCAGAGATGGATAATGCAAATCTCAATGTTATGCACATTGCTTGGCAACAAGAACAACAACAACAATTACCTTTCAAAAAATGAAAGGGGAAGTACAAAACAGAAAGGAGGAAGAGACACGTGCCTGTAAAGCAATCTGATGCTAGAGAGCCCAAGATGGAAGATGAATTGAGACCGTGGAGAAGTTAAGATAAATGATGACATTTATTATTGCCACCTAGGCAAGTTCCTTTAAAAGTTAGACATTGAATTATAATCATCATTAAAATAACTACCCAAAGTAAAGATATTGCTTGGTATGTAAAATATACTTCATATCCTTGACATAAAGCAGTAGAAACACACTTATATACTCATGTGATTTGATGTTTTTCAATACACACGTATTTCAATACAATATGTGAAAAAAAATGTAGAAATTACAAAAAGGCGGTTTAGGTGGGCATTTGGCAATGATTTTCCTCCCATATTTTGGATAGGAATCGTTGCTTTGCCTTATTTTAAATATTTGGACGGTGGTTAGTACTCAACCTGCTTGTAAAAGTTCAAAAGCACCTTTATATAAATAAAGGCTTCTAAAGGCCAGTAGATGCATTTAAAAATAAGTAAATTAACTCACCCCATGTGCAGCAGTTAAGATAGAATGCATTCCCAATGTATGGACTTAGAGTTGACCTTGTAAAAACTGAAAAGCGGTACGAACCCCGCCACATCCCACCACTACCACAGGGTTCCTCTGATAAAAGGATTGCTGTCTTAAACATTTCCCAGAGCCCTCGTTTTGTATGCTGCGTCTGCAGAGTAGAATTTTTCTTGGGAAATGTCTTCGAATAGTAAAGGCTCGACTCGCACTTGCTTCGGTAAGTAAGCAGCATTCTGCAGTGGGAGAGAAAAGGCACAGACTCAGTGACAAGCAGAAGCCGTTGAGTGACAGTAGTGATAAGTGGGCCCTCTGTGCCCACTTTGGGGGGTGAAACGTTATTACTGGCTGGGGAGATGTCTTGGTGTAAACGCACTGGCTGTGCAAGCGAGAGGAACCGAGTTCAAGTCCCCCGGATCCATATAAAGCCAGAAGTGAGAGCATAGGTGTCTGTGCCTACGGGAGGTGAGAGCTGAAGGCAGGCAGGAGCTCTCGGAGTCTCAGCTGTCTTCAGTCCCTGCTGAAAGCAAGGGACATTCTGTCTGTCGCCCCGCAAACCCCATACGTGCTCTGGATACCTTGTATTATCTTTACCTCAGACATGCTGGTCCTTTCTCCTACAACATTGGTTCTCAACCCTTCCAGAGGAGTCACCTAAGACCATCAGAAAACACAGATATTTACGATATGATTCATAACAGTAGCAAGATTGCAGTTATGAAGTAGCAACAAAAATAATTTTGTGGTTGGGGCTCGCCACAACACGAGGAACTATCTTAGAGGGTCACAGCGTTAGGGAACCACTGCCTTCCAACGTTCGTGATATGGCCTTCTACCATTCATGAGTTGTGGGAACCTTTGAAAGTTAACTTCTTTTCTTGACCACTGGTACCACCTGGTCACTGAGCTGGATCTGATCTGCCATCCCTCTGTCCCAGTTTCTGTCTGTTCCACTATCCTTGGTCCACGACATACTGGCTGCTGTGTAACGAAGGCTCGCAGGCTGGATGGTGTGAGCATTAGTGTTTGTTTTCTCCGAGTTCTTGCGTCTACAAGTCGGAGATGAGGTAAGTAAGGGTCGCTTGTTGGAAGCCAGTCCCCTTGCCTTGTAGATGACTGTCTTCTCTCTGTGTCTTCATGTGACCTTCCCTCTGGATGCCTGAGTCCTTTCCTCTCCTTAGAACTCTAGTTCAGTCCTCAGGGACTCATATGATAGAAGGAGAGAAAGGATTTCCAAAAGTTGTCGTCTGACCTCCACTCTGGCGGGCATCACACACACACACACACACACACACACACACACACACACACACACACACACACACGCACACACTTAGTCCTTTACTTTGCCATCCGCTCAGCCAGAGCACATCCGGTCTGAGTGCTTCATCTTCCCACACGCAGAGCTTCGTGCATAGCCCTCCTTACAGCCTGCTGCAAGGCCCTCTACATCCAGAGCCTGTCTGTGCTCTCTCACACCAGACACATCGTAGCAGTGCAACTTTCCCCAGCCTCTCCAACAGAAAAAAAGAGAGTGCAAATTGTCAGAAATGTGTGCAAATTGTGAGTGCTGGTACATTAATAGTGACATGGGAAATCCGAGGGAGTAGGGGAAAAGGTATAAATTGCAGGATAATATCCGGGGGAGGTCAGTGTGTTAGTAATGCAGGGAATGTGATGGACGTAAAAAAAAAAGGGTCTGAATTACAGGGTAATGGAAAGGGGAGGTTAGTGCATTAGTAACATGAGGAAACTGACCATTTGGGAGGGAAAGGTGCAAACTGTAGGACAATGAAAGTAGGGGTTCCCTGGTCAGAGCCTCCCACACACCAGGAAGACTTGCTTGCCCTACAGACACTGGCTACAACTTCCAGTGTTTTTTATAGTTTTCTCACAGCAGGCCTTTGACTTTTACAACTGTTAATTAAATTTCAAACTACTGTTACAGGGAAAAATTATTGTTCTTCCTTAATGGAACTCTGAGGCAGGAAGATCCCCGGCAAACCTCTCACTGCTGAACTTAGGTGTGTGGGGGTAATGAGCATGAGTCTGCTGGGGAACCTATATTGTACACAGACTCACATTCGTCTCACAGGCTCTGTAAATATGGCTGTTGTTTTCTGGTTCGAGAAAGAATTTTAAATAGTCACGCTATGTTTAAAGCTAATCCTTTTAAGCATAACATACTAGGGGACTAGGCTTTATGAGGCTCTTCTGTGGGACTGGCTTGGGAGTCAGGCACTGACAACACTTGGGAGTCAGGCACTGAGGATATCTTCTCAGAGATGGGTGTGTGTATACGGCCTTGGGACGTGGAGGTGTTGTCTATCTCTCCCAAAGGTGCTGTTGTTTGCCCCTCAAAGATTCATGTGTTGGAAACTGAGTCCGTAGAATAATAATGTTGAGGTGAGCTGAGCATAGGAGCTTACAGAATCTGAACCAACAACCAGGGGGACTGCAAGGGATGGCCTGGGCCTTCTCTACATATATGTGACAGTTGGGTAGCTTGGTCTACTTGTGATACTCCTAACAGTGGGAGCATAGGCTGACCTTAAAGCTTTGGATGGCTTTTGGGATCCTAATCCTCACACTGGATTGCTTTGCCCATCCTTAATACAAGAGGAGGGGCTTAGTCTTACTGAAACTTGATATGCCATGTTTTGTTGATACCCATGGGAGGCCTGCCCCTTTCTGAAGGGAAACAGAGGAGGAGTGGATCCAGTGGTGGAGGTGGGGGAATGGGGGGGGAGGGGCAGGGAAAGGGAATGGGAGAAGAGGAGGGAGGGGAAACTGGTTGGGAGTAAAATAAATAAATATTTTTTTTAAAGGTGGGCTGAGGGCTAGAGAAGTGGTTCAGCATTTAAGAGCATTGGCTGCCCTTCCAGAGGATCCAGGTCCAATTTCTAGCGCGTGATATTCACAAGTGTCTGTAACTCTAGTTCCAAAGAATCCAGTGCCTTCTTCTGAACTATGCAGAGTACCAGGCATGCACAGATACTCTTCAGCAAGCTGGATTTGCCCTTCCAAAATGTGGCAAGGAGGGAATAGATCATCAGAGATAGCTTAATGTTCCTAGCCATATTTACATTTCTTTAGCGTATGACTGGAGCGAGACCTAATGTACATATATTTGTTTCTGTAAAGAAGCAGTCAGGGTCTATCCAGGGTTTTGGTCTCTGAGAGGCTCGTGAAAGGTATGAATGACATTTTCCTCCTGGTTTATAATTGGTCCCTGCGAGGAAAGTCAATTACTTCATGTGAAATGGCTTTCAAAGGCTGGGGGTGAGGAGTATTTAGCCCTGGCTGGCAGGTTTGTCTTTGCCTGAGTACAGAAGAAAACAAACACATGGATGCTTTCATCTGGCTTTCAGAGCACTTAGAATAAGGTAAGATGCAGTGAGGAGCAACAGGAGCCAGGAGCCAGCCCACCCCCACCCCCACCACGGGATACCCAGGCTGGCAGTGCACTCTCTACTGGGGAGAGGTGGGGCTGCCAGGTCCAGTTTGTTCAAGGGAGTGGCTTCCAGAGGGCCCTCTGTGCTTTGACTGCATGGAGTGCTCTGTCGTGCTGTGCACTTGTAGGCACTGTAGCACACTTCCTGTGGGCGGCTTCAAATGTTTCGCATTGGGTAGAAACGGAAGAAGTGTAATCTCTAATAAAGAATAGATTGCTTTCCAGATGTTTGGGAGGTTGACTCTAAAATCTGAAGGCAACATCCAGTAATGCCATAAATGGTACCTAACCTTCTCAGGCTATCACACAAGGCATCTTTAAGCCCCTGTGTGGCTCACTTATCCACCTATGGATTCTGTTAGTGTGAAAGTAAAGAGAGCAAGAGGGTTCTCTTCCTGTCTGCACCAAGATCAGCCTCTTTGGGAGGTGAGGGTGGGGATCCTCCTCCAGAGGTTGCTAGCATCTTTACAGAGCATCACTGGGAAGTCACTGGCCTTTTTTCCCCCTTTTCCCCACCTATCAAGGCTCTCATTCCTCAAGGTAGCTAGTCTCGATGTTAGTAAGCAGGTATTTGGATTTAACTCTTTCATACTAACAAATAAATAATCAATTCCTCAGCCTTGCCAGAGACATGTGCATTACTGAAATACAGTTCTTAATCGCTTTCTTTTTACATCGAGGGAGCACACAATGAGCGAGTGTGAAATCAAAGAAAGTAAACTGGGACCAGGCTCCCCTGACCCCAGCGCTCAGGTGGCAGAGACAAGAGGATCACAAGTTTGAAGCCAGCTTGGGCTAGATAGTGAGACCCCCCATCTCAAAGCAGAGCGGGCCCGGCAAGGGGAGTTCTCTTGGAGCTATGACGCTACCGCTGGCCTGAAGCACTGCCTGCTCCCTCGAGAGTCCTCAAGCAGCTCCGCTGTTCGCTCCTTCTCCCTTTGTGGTGTTTATAACCTGCTCATTCCATGTCAGCTCACTCTAGCAGCAGTGGGGGCTCCTGATGGGAGCCCAGTCTCCAGAGGACTGGGTATTGCCCTGAGTTCTGTATAAGTCAGGGAGGAGCAGAGGTGGATGCTGTCTGTTGAAGGCAGACTGGCCTGAAGGAGGATGCCAAGGAAGACACCAAGTAGAGCAGACATCTAAGGATCATTCAGCAACTCAAGCCCCATAACGTGGTAATAAAAGCTAGTTGAGCTGATTCCCACTTCACCCCTAAGTTCACAGCCTGGGTGGGAAGTTGACCTGGAATAGGTAGGGATACTAAAATGAATGATTACAAATTTCTCTACCTACCAGCCTCACAAAGCAGCCGGTACCACGACTGAGCAAACCAGGAGAGCTGAGGCTGGTGGTTCTTATCTGAGGGAGCCATGGTTCCACAAAGGACTGGGCCTGGGAAGGCTGGGGACGGCTTCTCAAGAAGCATGAACCTGTGAGACCCTGGGAACAAAACCATCCTCTCTGTGCCTACAGGGAATTGCTAGTAAGACTTGAGGAGGAAACCCTGTGTACATCAGAGGGAGACCCGGAGAAGATGAACAGCCGTCCTGCAGGCCTCATAGGCCACCACAAGGGTTCTAATCCCCAAGCTGGGACTTGACCTTAAGACTCTTAAATCAGAGAGAGACAGATTATACTTTGTGGCCCTGACTATTGGAATACATGTGGTGGAGAACTGGGAAATCTCATAGTGGGGTGTACCCTATTTCAATTGTATTTCTGCTTATCCCTAAAACCACTAATGAATTCCCTCTATGACAAAAAAAAAAAAAAAAAAAAAAAAAAAAAAAAAAACAAACTCCATCTCTTTTAAAACTTTTGCCTCCTACCAACCTGGCAAGACTGCATGAATCCTGAGGAACACTTTGCAAAGCCTTCCTTTTCAAATGAAGCAGCCCTTCCCTTTCTCCATGCCTCTGTCCCGCTTCAGACTACTGGATGGCTCATCTGTCATTCTCTAACAGCTGTGTCCAATATGACCTGCATGAACTTGATGTCATTTTGAGCCAGTCTGTTGCTTCCCCGAATATAACATGTGGCCAGTTGAACTTCCCTTGCCTTGAGTGAGGAAAGGAGTTTGTTGGTGCTGTCTGCTGAGCCATCCAGACGTGGGACTCACGTTGGCTGTAATTCACAGGGCTTTGTGAGGCTTAGCCTCGCTGTGTGTCGGCTGGGATCTTAGGCTAACTCTTCTGAGGCTGTCATGGTGCCTGTAGCAGCTCCAGGCCTCCACTCGAAACCGCCCCAACCCAGGCTAAGAGTGTTGCTCTGCTCCAAGGCCAGAAGGGTCTTGTCTAATAGGAGTCACCCCTAAGTCAATACGTGGGACCAGGGGTGCCTGATAACCCGAGCAGTGGTCCTGAGTAATGCACATGGCCTCTTTGCTGAGTGGCAGAGAGAGCACGTCCCTGGAGTTCTGGGTGCCATCTACCTCCAGAGTCACAGAAATCCCTGAGGCAAGAGTAGGACAAATTCTCCAGGGTTCTAAGACTGCTCCAAATGCTGCCGGTAGCAGCAGACTTCAGTTTCAGCCTTGTAGCTCCTTATCTAATGTTATTAAAGACAAATAGGTATCATTTGGCCCAGGCCTGTGTTCCAGCCACTTGGGAGGCTGGGGTAATAAGATCAGAAGTTCAAGGTCGGCCTTGGCTATTGAGTGGGTTCAGGGTCAGCCTGGATAATTTATGACACACTGTCTCAAAGTCAAAAGCAGACTGGGCATATAGCTCAGTAGCGGAGTACTCGTCTAGTCTGAGTAAGGCATTACATTCTCTAGTCTGAGTAAGGCATTACATTCTCTAGTCTGAGTAAGGCATTACATTCTCTAGTCTGAGTAAGGCATTACATTCTCTAGTCTGAGTAAGGCATTACATTCTCTAGTCTGAGTAAGGCATTACATTCGTACCGGGCAGGGAGGACACAGACAGGAAGGGAGTTAATTTGGAGTGAATAGTGGGGCCATTCAGGAGTCTCCAAAATGTGGTCCCCACGGTCAGTCTTGTCCTTGATACTCTTAGTTGTTTTCCTCCTGGCTGTCTGCTGTGTCGTGGGGAGAGCTTTTGAAGCTGGGAGTCCAGGACACTTAAGATTGGCTTGGTGGGAGTTGGGCAGGGCTCGATGACAGAAATTCTCTCCGCACTGTTTGGAGCGAGTTACTAACAATTAAATTCAACTTTGAAGCTAGAGTTTAGCCGAAGAGGGATAATATTAAAGGTGGGTATTGGTTAAGAAAGGCTTGATGGTCTTGCTTTTCTATCTTAAGTCTAAAGAAGTTGAAAAAGCATGAAAATTTATTTTATTTGTTAAATGACACTGGTTCTATTTCCTAGTGTCTGTCTAGCAAGGCTCGGTAGGCATCTTCAGAAATATTTCCAAAGCAGGCACGGTATTTATCATTTAGAAATCTTAACCATGCGTCCTTTCTGTCAACCAGCCATACTCATTATACACTCACAGAAACAACAACTAAGCAGCAGTGTGTTGACCGTCACTCACAGACACCTGTCATGCGCAGGGCCTTTCTGGTGGCTGGGACAGAAGCACAGAAAGCACCTTCCCTTCCTCCGGGAGTGGAAAGTGGTCTGAACAGGGAGAAAAGCAGGGAAGTGGGACCCAGTCACAGGCTGGCCACTGCCTCACACACGCAGGTGAGGTACAGTGGAGGTGACCGCTGGCGCACTGGGTCCTGCACTGAGAGGTTTCACAACCCTGACAGAAATTCAGGGTTAAGCCCGAGGAAAGCCGCACTGGGCCCTGCATTGAGATGTTTCACAACCCTGACAGAAATTCAGGGTTAAGCCCGAGGAAAGCCTACTGACTAATGAAAGTGCGGGGGTTTCCAGAGTTGGCAAGGATGAGAACATTCCCGGCGCCAGAGTTTGCTTGTGGCTTTTGTTTTGTTTGATATTTTTAAACAGGGTCCCATGTGTACCAGGTTGGCCTTGAACTCACCCTGTCTCTGAGGCTGACCTTGAACTCCTGATCTTTCTGTGTCTACCTCCCAAGGGCTAGAATTACTGGTATGAGCCACCATACAGTGCTCTAAGTTTTCTTTTTAATTGCATCCTGGCCTGTTTTCTCTAGGGTTACTTTTAGGGTGTATTGCTTAAATCTAAGATTTCCCTTGTTGCATAGCAGGTCCTGTGGGAAGTTGGCCAGTGTTGAAGAAAAGTATCAGCAGAAGCAAATTGTAGGATAAAGGCATCAGCTGTCTATTTGTCTAGAAGTAAGTGTCAGGACCATCTCTGCTATGGATGCTAGATGCCGTCTCGTCTACAGTTAGCATTTGCAGTGCCCCAGTGTGCTCAGCTCAGGCACCGCTGCCACTCAGCTTGATGTACCCAATGCCCTTGTGTCTTCCTAGCAGGCTTTCCTTTTACATTGACTTATGGCTTTTCTTCCCCCTTAAATCAGACATTTAAGATTAAGCCTACAGTTTCCCATGTGTGCTATCCCTTCCCATTTTGTCATTTCCTGTCTTGGATTCTTCATTTTCCCCTCCAAGGCTCTGAACTTCTTCTGGACAGGGGTCGCTTAATCTCTGGCTCTTTGGACATGTGGAAGGAGGTCCACCGAATGCTCAAAGGATGAATGGAAATACTTCACAGTTCAAAAGAAAGCCACAATGCAGATGAAATTAGATACAAGTGCCCATGGGCATGGTTGATTTTTGCATGTGCGATTGCACAGTGCCTCAGACAGCAACTCTGCTGGCTTTACCCACCCAGCCCACCTTGGTGTGGAGAGGGAAGATTTATAAACCCAAAGAAGTGTTCTCAAGCAGCAGCTGCCACACAAGAGAGGCATGCTGTCTGTGACACCCTAATGCGTTCCCATGACACAGAGGCTCAAAGCCCTAAAAGACGTGTGTGCTCTTTTCCTGTGTAATTAAGTTCTTCCCAGAACCGCTCTCATATTGTAGATTCCATGACTGTATTTCCACAAGTCCACACAACCACAGTTTGATCACGATTACTAGCTTTTCAAAGCCTCCCTTCATTTCCCAGCAGGCAGCTTCCTGTCAGGATTCATTTCCCATTTAGAAAATATCTCTCTGACCCACAGTTTTCTGGACGCAATTCATCCTTCACATATTTGAGCCTTCCCATTGTCATCAATCCTTAGCTCCTCGGATGCCAAAAAAAACCTGTTTATATTCAGAGTGATAAGATCTATCCAAACCACTGAAGGACAGAGAACTAACAAGAATGTTTAAGCGATTTCATTCTGTGATTTTTCTAATTTAAGGGAAAATGCTTTTAGTATCCGTTTCTGTTATTACTGTTTGAGAAATCAAAGTAATAACTATTGCAGTGGAGATGAGATGTGCATTCTATTTTCCCCGCACTCTCTATATAGTTAAAATTAAACTTGGGCCAAGCAGCAGGATAATGGCGAACATTTGTGGAGATCCTCCTGAAAGTCCTCCTTCACAGTGACCTCAGTGAGAGGCAGTGTGATCCTTTGAGGAGTCACTGTGTAAGGAAGCAGGCTGGGAAGGCATTAGCCAAGAGAGAAGATCATGTTGAAACTTGGGGTATTATCTTGGCTTATAAAATGTCATTATAGACAGGAGGCACTGGACTCAGAATCATAGGTCTGTGTAAGGAAAGGATATGACCAGGCAGGTCTCCATCAGGTTGCAAGCTGCAGGATCTAGCAGGGAATGAGGAGACTGGTCAATGGATGAGGTCTTGTTGACAGGGTAAAAGATATAACATGTGGCAGGAAGAGTCAAATCTTAGACTTCCTAAAACAGAAGAGTCAGAAGTCCTATGTAGTTTACTGAATATTGGAAAACAGTGTGATGAGGACGGTCAGGGTCATTTCCAAGAATGGTACCCTAGACTAGCCAGAGAGTCTGCATGCCAAGTTAGTATAAATGGGTGGTTAGAAAGAGAAGGGTAGCAGGCAGAGCCTTTAAATGGCGTCAGTGGGAAGAGGGAGACAGACAAAGAATGGTCATAGAAGGACCAGGAACCATGGAAATATCAAAGATGGTGTTTCAGGATGACAGGGAGAACAGAATTCAAGAAATATGATGTCTGAGTTTTGTGTTGCATGAAAGATAGACAGATTGTTGACCTTTGAGGAATTTTGGAGTAGTTGAGGCCATCGGCAGGTGGGGGACTCTGGAAACAGAGAATGTATTGTAGTACTGTAATGCTAAAGCTCCAGTCACTTCAATAAGCCCCGTTGAAGGAAATTCACTCCTAGATTGACTAGCATTATGTAACAAAATGCCAGTGTATTATTAATACCTGTAGGTTTAAAATGTACTTATTTCTACATTGCAGCCCCGAAACATTATTTTTACAAACCATTTGGAAATAATATTTTGATGTTCTCTGATTTCACTCTTTCAAAATTTCACTTATCCCTCTCTGGGATTTATTTCTAGGTCATTGATTCAGATTCCAAAGCTGGTGTTTTCTGCAAGCTTATTTTATGCCTACTAGAGTTTAAACTCAGACATTTTTCCAGCGGTAGCAAGTGAAATAGCTTCAAAGCCATTTTTCATTTTTCACATCTACCTTACTTTTTCTCGGTTGATTATATCTTTTCAAAAAGCCCCAGATTGATGGTGCCTGAGTAGTAGCCTGTACTAACAACATTGCTTTTTAGAGTTGATTGAGAAATATGCTCTGGCCTCGGTCCTTCTTCTTGGAGACATGGTTTAATCCTAAGAGGAGCCAACCAAGGGAGAAAAAGAAAAGTACATTAGAGCAAGATCCTCAGGACCTTGGTTCTCTCCCCTTCCTTATTGTATGACCTTGTGGGAGGTTGACCTGAGTGTCTGAGCTGAGAAGATTGTGTTTAGGGGTCAACTGGGTCTCTCGCAAATACATCGGAAAGCTCAGACTCCCTGACTCCATCACGTGGTTCTCTTATTTACTAATAAACCCTGTTGCATCACGGGTCCCATGGTGTGAGTTGCAATTGGGGTGTCATTCACGTGCACTTTTCCCTAGAGGGATCGTAGTAACTATGGCCTGAACAGCTTCGCCTCTACATTCAGCTGGTTCGTTCCTCGTTCTTTTGGATATAGAGTGGTATCCTCACACCCAGTTCTGACCCTAGAGGTCAGGCAAATGTCCAGATGGAGTCGTTACTTACAGCCACATTGTACTATTGTCCACCCTGATGTATGTCCATGCTAGGTGAACATGGAAAGCCAAGTTCCACCCCCACCTCCCTTGGTATTTGAGCTTCTAGAACAGGTCGTTCCATATTTATTTTAAATATACCCACAGGCCATGCCTATGTGAGAAGCTCTGGCTACCCTCTAAACAACCCCAAATGCAGTTTCTGTCATCTTATTCTTAGGCTCTAGGCCATTTCTGGCAGAAATTAGATGAACTTGAAGTGTTTATAAATAAATAAATATAACTTTTGAGCAAAGCAATAAATAATAAATGAGGATAAAATGCCCTTCTATTTGAAGATATAACACCTCAGACTTTCAAAGATAAATCCATATTGTCTGCATAAAATTTTATTTAAATAAATGAAGTAAAATATGTAAATGCCCATTTACCCCTAGTTCTGGTAAAACTTAAAATCCGTCGTTGCCTAATAATTGTGGCTAGCACTGATTTGCTATTTTACCTAATTGTTACAATGTTTTTTGGTTTTTTTGTTTTGTTTTTTGTTTCTTTTTTTTTTTTTTTTTGGCTGTCACTTGCTTTTGTTATTGCTACCTTGCTGTCGGCCCTATTTTAAGCTGTTTCTTAGGAAGTCACAAGTCCACTGCTCGTTTTCTCTCCTGCAATTCTAGTATTTTATCCTGAAGGTGGGGGGACAAAGTGGGAGAATAATGTAGACTGAGCGTCAACTCCATGCCGCCTCCCACCCACACTCGGGACATTATATGTTCGTGCTAAGGGGGACGAAATTATGAGAATCACTTGTAATTGAGAAAGTCATGCTCCCCAGAATACAAAGACATCATATTGGCCTGCTTCGCATCTATTGCTGAATAACAAGATGCCCCTGACACTTTGTCTGGTCTCTGGGGGAAAGGACTCTGAGAGTGGCTGAACTGGGCCATCCTGGTGCATATGAAGCTACACTTTAAGACACTGGCCCTTTAAGGGATTAGCAGAAGCTGGGCCACTGCCCTACACAGTAGCTCCTTCAAGTATAGCCAGCCATGTTGCTTGCTGGTTGCTCTTTCTTTACCACAAGACCTCCTCAGTGGAATGCTTGAAGGCGTGGTAGGTGACTCCCTAAAGCCTGTGATCCAGCAGAGGAAGAAGCTGGGAGAAAGCTCTAGACCCCCCCTCCCCCCATTTGAGAGATGGTGGTTAGGCTCCTCCTTGAGTTTGTAGAGGTTGAGGTGCGCCCTCCTTAGTGTTCGCCAAAAGTATCGATTCACTGAGTCGCTGCCTTAGTGTTTTTCCATGAATAGAAGTCGTATGTCTGAGCTTCTTGATTTCATATGTTCCTTCTTGTTTACAAAAAAAATTAAGTGTAAAAAAATTTAAATATATTATTTGCCTTCTTGCTCACAAAAAATTGAAGTGTAAAAAATTTAAAAATGTGTTGTTTTTCTGCCTGCATTCCAGAGTATAAACTTTTTCTACCCAGAAAAAAAAAAAAAAAAAAAAAAAAACCTGCAATTCGGGACTTACCTTCCTGAGAAACTTTAGTGGAGATGAAAGGGAAAACTTGAGGAACGTCCCTTGTTCCAGCTGAGGCTGCAGCCGGAACTGTGTGGCATCCTCATACAATTCCTGGAGCAGCTTCCGGGAAGCAGGACTGTTGAAAGCAGTGGTTCTCTACCTTCCTAATGCTGTCCCCCTTCATACAGTTCCTCGTGCTGTGGTGACCCCCAACCGTAGAATTATTTTGTTGCTGCATCATAACTGTAATGTTGCAACTGTTGGGAATCGTAACGTAAATATCTGGTATGCAGAAAATCTGAAACAGCAGCCCCTGTCTGTGGAAGGGTCCTTCGAGTCCCCCAAAGGGGTCACGATCCACAGGTTGAGAACTGCTGAGCTAGTGAAACTGGAGCTTCCTGCAAAGTGGAACCCAGAACTTTTGGTGTTGCAAAATATGAACTTCTAGGAACACATGAGAAAGACCAGGTCACTAATAGCTATGAGCCTACACGGAAGGGTACACACACACACACACACACACACACACACACACACCTATCTGAAGGCAATTTTTTAGGTGAGTTTTGTAGGCATTGAGTTCTTACATGTTTTTCTCATTTTAAGCTGGTTCACTTTCCTGTACTACATGCAGTGTGTCATCACACAGATCTTGGCATTTGGTATAGTTTTTACCTGTATCAGCCAGTTAAGTCTCTGCTTCGTGGTATGTATGTATGTATGTATGTATGTATGTATTTATGCTTTGTGGGGTGTGTGTGTGTGTATGTGTTTAAATGAAAAACAATAGGCCTGTGTTTTTCAGCTGTAGAAGAATTTCTGGTGTTATCTGATGGTCTTCATTCTCTAGAAGCCATGCTAAAAATTTCTCACATGAAAAATGCTCAGGAAAACCCTTAGGGCTCTACTCTGATGGATATAGGGGTGAGTGTAGTATTGGCTTAGGAAGTAGAAGGTCAATAGATGAGACTGGCAGACCCCACGGCTGGACCACTGGCACCCCAGTCACCTCAGAGAGGTCCTATTACATGCAAAGCTGGTGTTGTCAGGTCAGAGCGACCCAAGTGAGTTTTCATGTGCGAATCCACAGGACTGTGGTAACAGGAAGTGTGGTGGAAAGACGTGGAGGGGATGAGTGAGTCTCTAGACCTCTAGCCAGTGAGTCAATGATGTCTCCGTTCAGGGTGACAGGGACATCAGATTGAGATGTGTGTTTAAGTATGTAGGGGATGAGTGGGACCTCCAGGGAAGGTATTCCTTCTAGAAATGAATGCTGAGGTCAGAAGTTTCCATAAAAGAGGGACTCTCTGGGAGATAACCAGGTCTGTGCCTTCCCAAAAGGCTTATGTTTTGAGACCTATTCCAGTCCTTGGGAGGTCACTGGATCCTGGAATCTCTGGTTTAATGGATGGACTTTCATTGGATAGTGCCTGGATGAAGGAACAGGTCGCCGTGGCTGTGACTTTGAAGTGTAGCTTGTCTGTGTTCTTCCTTTCTCTCCTGAACCTTGGCCGCCATGAGCAGAGCAGTTTGTGTCATCCTGCCTTCCCTCCTGTGATTCTCATAACTGGAACCTAGAAGTCGGACCAGCCAGCCGTAGGCTGGAACTGTGAGCCAGAAACAAGTGTCTTTCTTCCTTTTGAATTTTATTTATGTGTCAAGTATCTGCTACACTAATGAAAAGTTTGACTAGCACAGCCTGTGTCTGATGAGGTCCGTTCACAGCCAGTTGGTAGAGAGAGGGGCTGGATGACATAGTGCCAGAATGCTCTGTTGGGATTCTCTCCTGCTGTTTGTTTGTTTGTTTGTTTGTTTGTTTTCCAAGACCTGGATGAAAAGGAGGCAATGGTCCTGCTAGCAGAAAAAAAGGAAGGAAGGAAGGAAGGAAGGAAGGAGGAAGGGGGAGGGAGGGAGGGAAGGAGGGAGGGAAGGAGGAAGGGAGGAATCTACTATGTAGTCCTGTAGGATCCCTCTCTCTGTGGCTTCATTCAAGCTCTTCCGTGAAGTTGATTCCACTTGCTAATGGTTTGGCAGTCTTGATACATGCTCTTAAAAAGCATTATAGACATCATCTCTTTTGAGATATCATTCATATTTTAACAGATAACTATAAATGTGTGCTTTCTTTTCTAGGGAAAATACCTCTAATAAAACTGTGGCTTGACATTTACATATGTGTTGCCACAGATGGTTGTCATGAAACCACTCTGATTAGTCATTACTATCTAATCTGAATTGCTTTAAATGGGTTCTGCCTGTGTGTTACTCATATCCCGATATTTAACAGTTAGCTTTTATTAAGTTTTTTTTTTTTGTAACGTACTCTTTTGTGCTCATCTGAGAGCATAATTAAGATGTCTGACTTCACTTGTTCCTTACAAATATTGCCCCACTCTCCCGTCTTTAATTAGCTGAAATAATTCCTGTATAAACAAACAACAGTTGCAGACTACACTACTTGCACTCTTTGCTTCTGAGAACGCAAGAGCCTCCCTTGTTTGTTGGGTTCATCTTTTAAGAGGAAACCCTGACACGGCATATTTTGTCCTGTTGCGCGATGCCGTTAGAAAACAAAGACTCGCTTTTGTGTTTTTGTTCTCATTACATCTTTTCTTTAAATTCACTTTAGCATCCAGTGAGGCAGGAGGACAAGTTTTGGAGTCACATTGATTGCAAGTCTCAGCCTGCTTCCTTCGTCCTGGTGTGACTTCAGATAAAGAGTCTAAATACTTTTCTGTTCCCAAGGACCCTCCATGATAAAATGAGGATGACAGGCTGGGGGCCATAGCTCGTGTCTGTAATCTCAACTGCTGGGAAGGCTGAAAGTAGAAGATTGCTTGAGCCCTAGAGCTTGCGATGAGCCTGAGCAATGTAGCTAGACTTCAAGATTTTTTTTTTTAGATGATGGTAAGTAACATTTGCATCATGGGATTGTGGGCATTATGTAAATCATGTGATTAACATAGTACTTGGTAGCATAGTAAGTGCTCAGTAAGTGCTCACGACTTTTGCTAGAAGAAACTTTCTTAACCAATCCATCAGATTAAAGGAAGACTGCCCAGCTATCCATCTTGACCCTCTTTACTACTTCCTATTTCCTCCTTGTCTACTAGTCCCTCCTATCTTCCTTTCCTATTGGCCAACAGTGCTTTATTCATTAACCAGTATGAGAAACATATATACATAATGGCATCTGCCATCAGGTAAATTCTCCATTTTTGTGCTCAAGTTCATCTTTTTCTTGTGCCCTATGGCCTGTAGCTCTCTGTCTCTATGTTCTTCACTCATTTTTCTGCCATAAGTTAACTACCTCCACCTAAACCTCTCAGGCTAGCCTTTGCCTACTGTTCATATCCCATGATCCTGATGCCCAGGCTCTTCACATAAACAACAGCCAAATTTTATTTTTAGATTCCCAAGTCCTAAAACAGGAGCCCTGCTTGTATAGTTGTGTTTCTTCATTGTGAAATGCAAATGCACTTTCATTTCTATCAGATTGTTTTGCATTCGATTTTAAATGCTAAAGGGAAGCCTGAATCCCTTTGCAAGTCTGTCCATTACCACAGCGCTACAGTAACCACAATTGTTCTAATGTGTTTTTCTGGAGCATTTTAGCATGCAGTGACCTTTTGGTAGGAATGCTGTTGCCTCCTTTATACCCAGTCCTTCATTTAGCCAAGTTGTGTTGTTTCCTTGGTTTCAGATTTTATCTCTTTGTGTGAACTGGGAACCGAAGCCTTTCATTTGACTTGTGATCTTGCACTTTCTGGAAGCTTATACATTCAATCTTGAAACAAATAAAGCAGCTGGAAGAAATATTTTCTGAATAAAACCCAAGTGGGGCATTTGAGTGTGAGCCAAGATTTCAGCAGCCATACAGGGAGGTATAAAAGGCTGCCTGTATCATACGGCCGACAAATCACTTCTGGCCAGAGAGGCATGTCCTTCAGGCAAGGCTCAGAGAGTAGAGACTTTCAGAGCACCAGAAAAAGTGTTCACTGTAACCTTCTAGGTCTCTACCCCTACATTCATTTCCATTCCGTAACTACGGGTGGAGGAGCATGATGGCTCAGCAAACTAAGCAACAGATTGACATCTTGAGGCCACTCAAGCCAAAGCTAGGTCTCCCACTAAGCTGTTCTAAGGGCCTAGGCAAGAAGGTAGGGAGTCTTGCATGCTAGGGCCTGTTTTTTCTATCCCCAATTAAGAGTTATGATACATGATACAAATTCAGCTTAAGAATACCCAGGACAACTAGCTAATAATAAATGGAGTCCTGTCCAATGAAGCCCTTTTCACCAATATCCAGGGATAAGACAAGATGGCTTATTATATCTACTTTGTGTGGCTACTTGCATTTACTCATATAAAGCAAAGTTTTGAGTGGAGCTAAATGTTTTAAAACATGTGTCTAGGGTTTATAACCATTTGTTACTTCATTGATACAACACTAGCAGCTTCTAGAATGATGCTGTTTAAACTGAAGGTACCTAAGAGCTGCCTAGAGGGTTTTAAAAGCATTCTTTCTGGGCTGCATCTCTGGGAGCACTACTTTTGTAGGTATTATGGTGGGGACTAAAACCTAAGTCTTAAATGATGATACTGCTGTTGTGCAAAATGCATGGTAGGTAACACAGTCTGAGACTCTCAGAACATACAGAAGGAGAAATCCCAACCATGTCCACCAGGCAGGCAGGCTTAATCTCACCCATCAGCTGGCTGGGATATTTTGCTCTACCGAGATGGAAATGATGAGTAGGCAGAGAGAACACCTTCCAGTGCTGGTTTGGGGTAGCTTCTGTGTCCCTGTGTTTGACAGTAGCAGGCCCCCTCTAGTGTTCCCATGTTGTCCAGACCCGGTGTATTGGCATCCTCAGCTCTAGAGGAACTCTAGAGTAGGCCTGGGACGTTGGGGTCCTTGGTACTTTGACAGCAGTGGGTATAGTTTCCAGGCAAGCTCCTCATCTCTATTATGGAGGGCTAGGATTCAGGATTCTTGAGCCATTGACTACAGCTCGTATTGTAGCTTCTCAGAAGACCTAGGTATTAGGACTCTCAACTCTTGACACACCAAGCACTGTTACAACTGCCTCTCTGGGCTCAGCTGCCTGAGATCCTTGGCCCTAAAGGTTTGACAGCTCTACTGAACCCTTCCAGCAACCAGGGATGGAAGTGTCTCTCCTCTGACTCTTTGTTTTTAAATCCACCCTCAGCTCTCCCTCCTCTGTACGCCTGCTACCCCTGGCTCCTGTTTCTCCCCAGCCACTCTGTTGAACTATTCAGCTGCCTCTTCCATAGCTGTCTAGCAGCCAGCTCCCTAGCCTCTTTTGCAACCCAGCCTATATATAGGTTGCTGGTTGCTATTGTTGCTGCTGCTATCTGCAGTGGCTTTCAGCCAGCTCAGCCTCAGAGCCTGCTTATGTGGCCTGAGACGGGGTATCAGACCAGTCCCAGCACACTTCATAAATATAAACCATAGCCCTGCCTTTTTAGTACCAGCACAGTAGTCCTTCTGTTAAGCCACCAGCAGAAGCGCTGCCCGTTTGTCCTAGGTAGGCATGACTATGGGTCATCTCCAGCCCAATGGGTTATGACCCCCATATGGGGGGGGTCACATGACTGAATGTGCAGATTGTGAAATGTTGGCAATACTGAAATGATTCCGAGTGTGAAATGACCAGAAATTCATTCAGAAACTAAATGTGTAATGAATCTGAGGTGTTCCTGGCAATGATCCTTCATGTCACATTGCACGACTTCATGGCAGCCCTGGTTCTGAAGACACAACATGCATGCTTGGCACTGTGTCTGCTCTCGTACCGAGCCAGCCAACAGATGCCACCTACAACATTTCACCGCAGATCCAAGACCATTGCATGTTGCGAACTACAATGTTCTTACTGTGCATACAAAGCTTTCGGCTCGTATCAAAACATAATGATTTAATTATGGAAAACATAGACTTCTAATATTTTCTAGCTGGTCTTTTCTCAGCGTGTATCAAATTAATGTATCTTTGGATTGTACTGTAAGAATGTTTGATATTAAAATTGCTATTTGAGTTGCTTGAATTTCATTTAAAGAGTCATTAAATGATTATGATTAGGATAGAATTTTCAACAATTTTTTTTTAGTGGCTGTAAAAATACATTTTTCATTTTGTACTGCCTCTGAGTTTCTACGGCCGTCTCAGGGCAGAAGTCTCTGACAGTGGTTGACACTACTGAGTGTTAACTGTGCGCAACTATATACATTATCTCACTCATTCTGCCAAAGAGCTGCGTGAGTAGACACTAGTGATGTGACTGCCTCCGTTCTACATCAGACGCATCCGTAAGTACAGCAACGGGGTCTGGAGTGTCTGTGTGAACTCCAAGTGTGCTTTCTTTCCCTTTGTGCACAGAGGACAGTTCTGGACTCAGCAAAGACATCTGAGCTCATGGGACCCATGTGAGTCCCCTGAGTAGCTCAAGCCTTGGGTGTGTTGCCACCCTAGAAGATCCTGTAGAGCAGGCAGAGTGACGCCAGGGCCGCCGTGGGCAGGACTGAAGTTTAAAGGGCAAGGTAAAGGGGGAATCATAGCAAGCAGGTTGTGAAAGACTTCTTGAATTGGACAACGTGAAAAACATTGGTAGGCTTTAACAGAAGCAGTTTGGATAAAATACTGGAGGCAGAGAGGCCAGATTGAGCTAAAGGAAACTGATGAGGAAGTAAAAAATAACTGGTGTCAACTGTTATATGGAAGGAGAGAAGTAGCTTGAAATCCGGGGAGATATTTAAGAATGAATGTATACACACACAAACATGCACGCACGCACGTACACACATATTGGGACAAAATAGTTAAAGGTGAAGGGACAGGAATGACTGAAGGAACCAGTCCTTAAGGAGACAGGAGAGATGGGATCAAAGCCTGGTAGAATGATAGCCAGCTGGCTCTTAGGTTTGGATCACATAGGTTGATCATGAAGGCTAAGCACGATGGAGAACTAAAGCTAATTACTGCAGAACTGAGGCTGTACCCTTCCCCTCTCCTGAGCTCACTCTATAGAGTGTAATCCCAACACACCAAGCTAGACCACTTCATAGGACTAAAGGCATGGCACTGTAGGTTGAAGATGGGTAGAACCAGGAGCCCATTAACAGACCTAGAGGATGCAGAGAGGGCAGAGTGCCGGGGTCTCAAGGATGTTGATAGAGGTGATGAGTAAGTGACTAGAGTTGAGTAGGGAGTTGCGGTAGTAGCCTGACCCAGGAGTCTCCACATTAAACTGTTCATATGCAGAGAATCCTGGGTCTTGGCAAAAGCCTCGATGTCGCTTACTGAAGGTCTAGTTTAGAAGCAGATTAAAAATGGCGATTGTCATCACTAGGCCATCAAGGGACTCAAAGCATAGAACCGGGCTGAGGCCTCACACAGACATCCTTTTTAGTTTGCATCTAACAAGATAGATCTCTTTTCATGACAGTTGGTTAATAATTTATGTCTGAAGAGTTCTCTGCCAATTATTGCAAAAACATCCTTCCTTAATGACTTGTGTTTGCTTGCTTCTTGTGTAGAGGTGTGTAGCCGGAAGTCGACCTTGGGTGCCATTCCACAGGTGCAGTCCACCTTGCCTTTTTGAGACAGGATCTCTCACTGTTCTGGAACTCACCCTTAGGCCAGGCTGACTAGCTTAATGAGTTCCAGGGATATGCCTGTCTGCCTCCCCATCACTGATGATACAAACCTGTGCCGGCATACCTGTTTTCATATTTTTTAGTTAGTACCTCAGAAATCCAGTACTCTTTTGAGACAGCTCTCATGATGTAGCCCTGGCTGACCAAGAACTTGCTATATAGACCAGGCTGTCCTTGAACTGACAGAGATCCACTGCCTCTGCCTCTTGAGTGCTAGGATTAAGGAGTGAGCCACCCTGCTGTCCTGATGATACCTTTAACTTCCCCACACGATTCCCTTCCTGGGATTGGCAGGGAAACATATGGAAGGTTCATTTCTTCTCCTTCTAGGGGATGGAAGCTTACACAAACAGAAGTATGTCAGTAATAATAACTGCTGTTGGTTAAGACTTACCACATACCAGCCACCATGCTAAGCACTCATTTAGATTATCCCTTTCTAGCCTTGTGTTAACTCCCTGAGATGAGTTCCATTCTTCTCTATTTTATACATGAGAAGTCTGAAGACTTGAGAGGTCAGGTCTCGTGCCCAAGGTCACTCAGCCTATAAGTGATGAAACCAATATTGAAATCTATGCAGCATGCTTCTAGACGACAGATCCTGCCTTCAAACAACGGCATCATGTTAGAGGCCAGTGTGTTTGTGTTAGTTGACGAGGAGTAGCTCCTTTCCCGATCCCTTGCCCAGAGACTTACCTCTAGAACTGGGTTCCCATCTTCCTACTGTCATCACCAGCCCACACCCCCCAAGCAGAGTCCAAGTGACCCTGAGCCTGCTGTTACTCTGTACAACATTGCATTCCCAGAACAGTGTCCTTCACTGCTATGGCGTGGGACGCCTTCCCAAAGCTGAACACTGCAAGGCACACAGGACATTTCATTCTGTCACTGTCCCTTGGACCTTTGCGGGGGTCATTCACACACAGTCCTGTGATGGTGTTTTTCAGGCTCTTGTGGGAAGGAGTTAGACTGATGTGAAAAGCTCAATGCTAGACGTCCAGAAAAGTAACATAGGATTAGTGCTGTGTGTGTGTGTGCGCACACGCGCGCGCGCGCGCGAGAGAGAGAGAGAGACAGAGAGAGAGAGAGAGACAGAGACAGAGGTAGAGAGAGAGAGAGAGAATGCACTTTTGGATGGTAAAAATGAGTTACTGGGTAACTCATTGTGTTGCTTTGGTTCTACATTAGCCTATTTGCTGAAAACTACTCTCGGGAAACGATATTCTTCACTCATTCTGTGCCTGCCCCACTCCGCAGCAGCATGTTAACTGAGGTCCCGTTCCTGGGTGGCCTGCTGCATATGCGGAAGATGCTCGCTCGTGAAAGGAAACAGATGCACAGAGACTTAACACATGCATGGTGGGAATCTCTTTCTGTTCATGGACCAGATGAAAACTGCTTTCTAGCCTTCTCTGCAAGAGTGGAAGACTGTTGCACCTTTTCTTGCAAGATTAAGACAATGAAACAATGGCAGTTAACACTGTGTGTTATATACCCCTGAACAGTATCCCTTTATATCAAGTCCCTAACCCAGAGCCCTGCTCCTCCACTGCCTCCTCCCACTCACCTCCCACCACACCACACCCCTGCACAAGGCAGGATGCTGATTGGAAGCTCACCTGGCAGATTACCTGGCAGCCGCCAAACAAAATCCTGGGAAGGGTATAGCTTACTCCTGAGAAAGACAGAAAGACTGAGGCCACAGGGCTGATAACCAAACACAGGTCCCAAACATAATTTAAATGGAGCCAGGAAGTTGTTCTTTAACCAATTTTTCCCCCTTCTTTTAGGCCTAGGTGTTAACACCCAGGTTGAGCCAAAACTAAGTATTGTGTGCAAAGAGGGAGAGGGGGATTGGATGCAGAGGGCCTGGGGAATAGAGCATGGGTTTTTAATCTAGAAGGCTTGTTTCCCAGGCAGTGTTCTCACAGACACCCACACTCAGTTATAAGGGCCTTGTACCCATTCCTCTCCTAATGGCCTTGTGTCCATTCATGTCCTGGAACTTCTCCCCACGTGGTCCCCTGTAGCCCCAACAGGATCTGTGAGATCAAGGCTGCCTTCACACTCTAGAGCACTGCTCACCTTGCACTGATGACATTTGCACTGATGGCGCTCACCTTGCTCCCCTCTTTGACATTTGCACTGATGGCGCAAAAGCAAGGGCAGGGCATGAATTTCCTTGAGAAGCAGCACAGGGCATAGTAGCGATCGCTGCATTTTTCACCACCTTGCTGGCAGTTTGTTTCACATGAAAAATATGCTGATGAAGCAGCACATATTATTTTATTAAATCCCAATCCTCGCTGCACGTCTTTCCAATATTCTGGGAAATGTCCGTAGGTCACTTCCATTGCATACAAACTCTGATCGTTTTGCACGGTGGGTTGTGCAAGAGCTGAACTGGCCACTGTTTTAATGGAACATTGTTTTTATTCGAGAGAATGACTGACAGACAAACTACTGTTATTCCGAGTGTGGTATTTGGTCGGCATTTTCTCAGAAATGATTGAAGTGAACCTGTCATTTCAACAAAAACAACTGGCGGTGTTTGTTGCCAATGATGGAATTTGAGCCTGCAAGTGAAAATGAGAACTTGGGAACTTTGTGCATACCCTTGAGAGTCTGACAGATTCTCAATAGACTTTTGTGATGAGTTCAGTGCTGCTGTTAATAGATATGCTTTTTATATTGTATAATGGGATGCGTTAACATTTCCAAGAGCTATATGCCGGTGAATTAATATTTTTGATGACCAATGTAGCATGCTTAGGTGAAGGAGAGATTGAGAGCCCCAGACACCCCAGTGCATTTTACTGCAGTAGAAGCATGTAAGCTTAATGGCTACCGATCAAAATTCTATCACTTATTAAGCTACAGTGTACTATAAACCTGTGTGTGTGTGTCTGTGTCTCTGTGTGTGTGTCTGTGTGTGTGTGTGTCTGTGTGTGTGTGAGTGTGTGTCTGACTATGTGTCTGTGTGTGTCTCTGTGTGTGTCTGTGTGTCTGTGTGTGTCTATATGTGTGTGTCTCTGTGTGTGTGTGTGTATATGTATGTCTGTGTGTGTGTGTACAGTGTGGGGTGTGTATGTGTGTCTGTGTGTCTATGTGTGTGTGTGTGTCTGTGTGAGTATGTGTGTGTGTATGTCTGTGTGTGTGGTGTGTGTGTGCGTATGTCTGTGTGTGTGTCTGTGTGTCTCTCTGTGTGTGTGTGGTGTGTGTCTGTGTGTGTGTGTACAGTGTGGTGTGTGTCTGTGTGTCTCTGTGTGTGTCTGTGTGGTTTGTGTGTGTGTCTATGTCTGTGTGTGGTGTGTGTGTCTGTGTGTGTGTGTATATGTATGTCTGTGTGTGTGTGTACAATGTGGGGTGTGTGTGTGTGTCTATGTGTGTGTATGTCTGTGTGTGTGTACAGTGTGGTGTGTGTGTGTATGTCTGTGTATGTGTGTATGTCTATGTGTGTGTGTATGTCTGTGTCTGTGTGTGTGTCTATGTGTGTGGTGTGTGATGTATACATGTATGCACTAGGTGTCAGGTGTTCTGTTCTGTCACTCTCCACCTTATTCCTTTGAGACGGGGTCTCCCAGGGAACATGGAGTGAGTACCAATGATGCTCCTGTCTCCACACCCTCCCTGGAGTGAGTACCAATGATGCTCCTGTCTCCACACCCTCCCTGGAGTGAGTACCAATGATGCTCCTGTCTCCACACCCTCCCTGGAGTGAATACCAATGATGCTCCTGTCTCCACACCCTCCCTGGAGTGAGTGCCAATGATGCTCCTGTCTCCACACCCTCCCTGGAGTGAGTGCCAATGATGCTCCTGTCTCCACACCCTCCCTGGAGTGAGTACCAATGATGCTCCTGTCTCCACACCCTCCCTGGAGTGAGTACCAATGATGCTCCTGTCTCCACACCCTCCCTGGAGTGAGTGCCAATGATGCTCCTGTCTCCACACCCTCCCTGGAGTGAGTACCAATGATGCTCCTATCTCCACACCCTCCCTGGAGTGAGTACCAATGATACTCCTGTCTCCACACCCTCCCTCCGCCCCTGGTGTGAGGTGATGACCATGCTCAGCTGTTTCCTTGGCTGCTGGGGATCTTGAACTCATGTCCTCAGGCTTGCATGGCAAACACTTCTCCCACTTACCCATCTGCTCAGACGTACCGTACAGTGATTCTAGAAGGAATGTCTGTGATCAGCTGACTTGCCTATTGCAATTGTTCCTTGCTTTTTCACCTCCATGACAGTGGGAAGCCAAACTTTCCTTTGTGTCCCAAACCATATCTCCTGGAAGGGAATTCAAAAGGAGCTGTGCAAGCCAAACTATAACCTGTTATGTAATATATTTCAAAGACTCGCAAATGTATAAAATCACGATGGGTTTTTCACTATTGTTGTGTGGTTGAAATAAGTTTTCATAAAAGTATGGTAAAATGTGGTGGATTTACTGTTGTTATTTTAAAATGAATTAATTTTTAACATTTTTCTCAGTTTTAGTGATTGTTTCTAGCATGGTATTAATAGGCATGACCTACATCAACAAGAGCTTATTAGGTTCTCAATTTTTAAGAGTGTAAAGGAATCTCAAAGGCACAATTTGAGAAGCACTGCTCTAGAGAGTTCCCAGCATGCACTGGTGCATAGCATGGGGTATTGATCAGTTGTGGACTTTGCCCGTGCAACCAACGGTTACTTAAAATTAAACAGGGGCAGGAGAGAAGGCTCAGCGGCTCAAAGCACTTGCTACTTCCTCCTCCTGAGGACCTAGGATCAATGCTTCTAGAACTTGTGTCGGACAGCTTACAAACACCTCTAACTCTAGCCCCAGGGGATCTGACACCCTTTTCTGGCCTCCAGGGGCAGCAGCACACTTGTAGCTCATATACCAATAAGACTAAAAACAAGGGGTGAGTTTCCACAGAGTGTGAGAACCACTGAGACAGACATACAGTTGACTGCAGGGTGCCTGGGCCAAGACAGGGGAGGTTTCCAAGCAGAAATGATGGCTCTGCTGATTCTTGAAGACTTAATGAGAGTTTAATCCAGGCAGAGAGTAGAGAATTACTAGTCTGGGTCTATGGAAAACATGTGTGCCTAGTGTCCATGTGAGCCACGTTCTCTGAATACCTCTTCATCGCAGAAGTAAGAGGGAGTATAGCAGGAGCTCGGAGTGATGACAGCATAAGGAAGGGCCAAGTGAGTTCAGGAGTTAGAACCTCCTCCCTGAGGTGGGGTTACTAAGGCAAGCGGGGGCATTTGCTCTCACTTCAGATACACCTCCACAGCTGCAAAGAGTGGAAGGCACATTTGGATCCATTGCAACAAACTGATACAGAGAATAGGACTTAGACTATGCTGTGGCTAAAGGATTGGAGAGATGTGGGGTGATTCCAAAGATACTGATTTAGAGAAATGTAGAGATTCATGTCATTAGATTGAGTGTGGTTAAACAGGGAATTGTGGTCATCAGGGTTGAACCTAGACTCTAGGCTTAGCACCAGCAGTGAGTGATGTTCTGTTCAGTGACAGAAGGAGCCCAGAAGGTGCAGGCTTAGAGAACCAGAGGCAGAATGTCTCTTCCTATGGGCTGCCCAGGAGGACCTGCCCACTCATCATTTGCATGTGTGGTTCTGAAGTTAAGAAAGAACACCTGTGTTGGAGCCAGAGCCTTGCAAGTCCCCAGCATGTAAATCATAACTGAAGCCATCAGCCTTATGAGCTCTTACGGTAAGGATCTGAACAAAAAGAGCTAACTGATGGGGAAGGATGTCATGGCTGCTGCAGCATCTAAGGAATAAACAAAGAAATAATGCAGTGTTCACGCACACCGATTTAAGAAAACCCAGAGACCACGTGGCCATTGAGCGACAGTGTCCAGAAGGAAGGGAGAGAACAGTGATGAAGGGAGCTGTTGAGCCAATTCAGGAGGCAAGTGTTGGATCCTTCATTGTTTCCACATAGCGGAGTAGAGTTGACTCCAACAGTGTAGAGAGTGGGGCAGGGAGAGAGAGAGGGGAAATGGCAAGAGGGAGATGGCAAAAAGAGATGTAAGGAGGTTGGTTTAAGACTACTGTAATTCTATAGGAAGGACCAGTAGATTAGAGAGAGAGAGTGTGTGTGTGTGTGTGTGTGTGAGAGAGAGAGAGAGAGAGAGAGACAGACAGACAGACAGACAGACAGACAGACAGACAGAGAGAGAATGAGATCCTTAGGCTGAATTGTTCCAGAAAAGTCAGGTAAGAGGAAATTCAGGAGAGGTGAGGGGACGGGGTGTCTTCAACTAAGTTTCAGGAAAGGCAGGAGAACAAAGGGGCTTTAGCAGAAGCTGAGGTATCCTATAGTTTAACTAGGAAAGAAAGCATCTGGCTAGCGAGGTAGCTCAGCCAGGGATGGTTTCACCATGCCAGCCTGATGACCTGAGTTTGACTCCTGGAACCCACATCCAGAAGGCTGTCCTCTGACCTGTGGCCCATCAGAGGGACCAAACATGGTGGTATACGGGGAGACACTGGTCTGTATAGAGAACCGTATCTTTAGATACTGGTGATGTAATTACAGCATTATGACCTCTTTACAGAATGATGCGTTTCCATCAGGAACTAAAATCTATCCTCAACAACAGTGATTCTTTTTACTTATTTATTTATTTTTCTTTCAACAAAAATCCTCATTTTTTGGCCAGCGCAAATTATCCTTGTATGTTTCTATTGTTTGCTTTCCTGGTCACCAGCTTAAGTCTTCTGTTATGCCACCGCCATTAAGTTTTCTATGTAGAAAAGTCTATTCATTACGAACACATTTATTGCTTCATTGACTTGCCTGTTTAAAATGCAGAGGGCCACAAATTAAATGTAGTGCTCTTCCATTTTGAGAAAAAAGCCGGATGGCTGGGCGCCGTTTTCTTGAAGAGTTGCCTCACATGACTGACAGCCCACATTCACAGGCCAGCAGGTTCGGGTCTTGGCTTGTTTGGCACCTGTCCGTTGGTGGTCATCATCGGAAGGAATGCCTCCTGAGATTCGACACACCGTGCTCTGCATCAGAGGAAGCAGGGCAGACACAATGGAGTCCATTGCTCTGGGGAAGCAGACAAGTGTCCTCCAAAATCTGTTCCTAGGAGGGTGAATTCAACAGGTGATAGAACAAGTTCTTGTAAACGTCTCAAGTAGCTTTGTTACAAGGTTAATCCACTAGGTAATTCTGGGTTTGAATTTATAGCCTTTAATAAATATTTGTTGTGTCTAAGACTTTGGCATTTGTTTCTGACACGTATTTTAATGTCATATACATCAGCATTCATCTAGACCCCGAACTCTGATGAGTTTGAATATCCCTGTTGTACAAGTGTCGACTACAGTATAGTACAGGGTGTCAGCTATTAAAGGAGAAACCTACAGGTGGTAGATCAGCCTGCAGGTGGTGGACCATGGTTCTAATCTAGCAGTAGGCCCGGCTGTGCCTTTTGAGGCCCTGAAAACTAGCTTGGCACCTCTCACATCTTTCCCCCCTCAAACCAACCTCTTAGCTCTTGTCTTTTCTCTTCCCATTATATATCAAGGAGGACTGTGCTCCATTCCTTTTTTAATATAATTTTTTATTAATTAGTTGAGAATGGCATGCATGCAGTGAATTTTGATGTATTTACCCCCCTACTCATCCCTGTATCTCCGTTCAGTATTCTGTTTCTTAGCATATATGATAGATTCTTCTAGAAGCTTTGAGGCTTCATCCTCAGTGCAACAGATGTCGTCAGGCTCATAACCCTATTGGCTCTGTTCAGTCAAACGACAACCGGGAGAAGCCCCTGCGTTCTTTCTAGTTATCTGTCCCTCATTCCACTTTGGAATAAGCGCTGTTCTCAGGCTCTCTGAAGGCATCCCTGGGATCCCTGTGCTGTGTTAGTTCCTTCTGCATCTAGACCTGAGTGGTAAAACATTGCGCCTGCCTTCTTGCTCCAGTTGGAATTCAGCATGTCCCTGAGAGTTTTTCCCAGCTGGGTTTGTGAGACCAGGCTCAGCAAGCACAATGCTGTTTGAACACTGTCGTCTCCCCATACCCACCCCACACACACACACTCTTGTATACTCTGCTCTATAGATCAGCTGACTTATTTGGCCTCTGTGTTCCCCTGTCATCTCCAACCTCCTGGCCGTCTGTGTTACTTACTGCCTCCCTCAAAACTCCCTGCCTTCATCAAAGCTTCCTGCCATTCTAGATTCTCAGTTCTTAAACTTTCTTAATCCTAGCAGCCTCCCTCAAAACTCCCTGCCTTCATCAAAGCTTCTTGCCATTCTAGATTCTCAGTTCTTAAACTTTCTTAATCCTAGCAGTCTTCACCTTTTCTTTTTATAATCTGTTCTCTTAGATTCTAAACCATTATTAGGAAATGCACCATCTGGGAACTCTTTTATTCACATAATTCTTTCCAACAATAAACTGGAACTTTATTTTGCTGAGTTGTTATAACAACATATGTGTGTGTGTGTGTGATATACATAAATATGTATGTATATACATATATATATATACATATATATTATCACACAGGTGAAATACAGGAAAAAGACCCAGGAATGGCCATTCCCACAGTAGGCTGGACCCTTGACAAAAATTATTAATCAAGAGATTACTACGAGACTTGCCTTCAGAGTAATCTGATGGAGGCATTTTCTCAATTGAGGTTCCCTCTTCTCAGATGACTCTAGTTTGTGACTAGTTGACAAAAACCAAAAATAAAACCAAACAAACAAACAAAACAAACCTAATTATTGCAGATAGCCATCATCATTCCTAGTCCTCAATATTATATTAGAGGTCCTGACTCACTGGAAAGAATTATGTGAATTTATGTGCACAAATGGGCTTTGGGAGTCCATTCCCTATGGAGGGATGCTCTCTCAGCCCAGGTACATGGGGGAGGGCCTAGGTCCTGCCCCAAATGATGTGACAGACTTTGATGATCCCCCATGGGAGGCCTCACCCTCCCTGAGGAGTGGATTGGGGGATGGTGGGGGGAATGGGAGGGCAGGATGGAGAGGAAACTGGGATTGGTATGTGAAATAAGATTGTTTTTAATTTAAATAAAAATTAATTAAAAATTTAAAAAAGACCCTGCCTACCTCAACAATAACCCCTCCCCCTCACTCTGTGCACCCCCCAAAAAGCACTGGGAGACTTAGAGCTGAAAAGATTGCTCGTTGTTTATGAGCCCTTGCTATTCTTGCAGAGGACTCAAGCTCACTTGTAATTCTAGTTCTCGGGAATCTGACACCTTCTTCCAGTCTCCAGAAGCACCCATGCGCACGCGCGGCATAGATCCACAGAGAGACACACATACATATAAATACAGAAAATAAATCTCCAAAGAGAAAGTCTTGGCAATCTTAGTATAGAAAAGTACTTTGTTTGCATAAACATACAAGGCATCTTCATTTCTACTGAAAATTTGTGATATTGGTTGTTGTTACTGTTACTATTACTACTGTTAGTACAAGAGAGAGAGAGAGAAAGTGTGTGTGCAATGTGTGTGAGTGCAGATGTCCCTCAGGAAGAGGCCTGTACAGACGGTAAAAGAGTGGACACAGAGCTGTTTAAGAGGGTAATTCTGGAGTCCCGGGGTTCAGAATGTCACCCAAAAGGTAGGATGAACAGGATGTCGATGACCATAGGCCCTGGTCCTAGACTCTTTGCTCCACAGAGAGGGATACTGTAGCCAAACCACTAGAGTGGCTCCAAGAGTGCAGGCCCTGGCATGGTCCCCATAAACTAATTATAACACATCTCTTCAGCTTCCCACCTTCGCCACACCTCCAGTCCTTTGTCCCTGTAAACCTCTACGGGTCCCCTTTGTCTGCATAGACATGTGCTAGGATAATCATACTCATAGCAATGCCCTCGGCTTCCTGGCCATTGGACGCTCCCATCACTGTAACAGCCTGGCTCCCCATCTTCTTGCTTTTGACTTCTGGTCCCCATTTTCTTACTGCACAATTGCTTGCCGAGAGCCTGCAGTATAAAAAGTGTCAAATGCACCATCCCAGCTGGGTCTGTGTTGCTAGCATTCATTCTGTGTTCTCTCAGGCAGCTTTATCTCCGGAACCACGCTCAAACCTCGGCCACTTTTCTCAGGCTCCTGTCACACCGCCTTCTCCCTTACTCCCAGCAAGCCACCTTGCCTCCTAATTTCTTTAAGGAAATCCAGTCGTGGAAACAGCCAGGGCTTCTCCCTCCAGCGTCGCACGCTGGATGTTACTGCCTGATGCTCAGTACAGTTGAGAGTGAGGGAGGCTTTCAGCACTGACCACTGACCTGCCACTTCCCTCCCGTCACCATGGCAACAGAGCTGTCTCCCACACAGACTCCCAGTCTCAGACAAATCTTCCCTCCCTCCGGAGCTTTGTTCTGCCCCTTCCTGTCTCCTCTGGACCTAACCACGTCAATTATCTTCTCTGTCTAAAGCTAAGCATCTAAGCAGCAGTCACTTCACTACTTAGAGCCAAATCCCTTTCAATCCACTCTGGTCTTATTTCTTCTCTGGGAAACTGCAGAAGCCACTCTGACCTGGCTTGTTGATGGCTTCTTTCTGCTAAAACAATGGGCTCTCCAGGCCTCTGTCATCCTTCCCATTGTTGAGCCAGCCATCTGAACGTGGCTGTTACCCTTGACACCCCTGTCCTTCATGTTCTCCCCACCCGCTCCCAAGTCTCCTTCCTCTCAATGTCGTCTTCCCCGGAGCTCTACCCTAGGCCGCTTCTGTCTTACTCATTAAATTCTCAGTGCCTTGCCTGTGGACGGTGCTCAATCAATATCAAATTAAGTATGCAAATCCAGCTGTCGGTTTCCAATTCGAGCAATGCGCTGCGAAGTCTTTAAAAGTTTAAGCAAGAAGGAGCCAACTTTTTTGAGGGCTACACATTTCCCATTACCCGTGATATATTGCGTATTGCAACTGGAGTCCACTGGGGAGGGGGGTGGGAACCGTAAGAGCTTTATTGGAGAACTAATGTTGCTATATGTTAGCCACAGAACCGATGTAGCCATCTTATGAGAAATACAATAGAGAGATTACTTAGCAGCTGTCTCCCCACACTCTCCTTTCATCTCACTCCCTGGTTCTTGGCAGAGAGTCTGGAAAAGAAAGACACAATAATAATTAAACCGCACAGTTCTCCTAGACAAAATGATGTCTGCTGTTCCGGGAAACAAATCTTAAGAGGCAGTGTGTGTTCCATGGCTGTTGAAAACAGAACACTTTCAGAGGTTTTCCTCCTGGAGGCTTTTCATTAAGTATTACGGTCTTTCCCCCTTCCCTGTCACATAGTAAAGTTCCCCTTAGCTCCGTGTACCACATGGAGAGTGGCAGCGCTAAGCCCTGGCCATGTTGGATTTTAAAGCCCACTTTGAGAAGAAGAATTCAAAAGAGAGCTATTTAAGGCTCTTTGCATTGAGGTGAAGAGATGCCACCTGTGGTGCATTCGGTTATTTAGTCACCCTCCTCCTCCCAACAAGCGATCATGTCACCGTAGAGCAGATGCTGCCGGATGTGTGGAAAGACTCCTTGCCAAAAGAGCAACAGCAATTACCCACTATTTAATTTAATCTTGACCCGCTGGGGTTTCTTTTCCTAACCTTCAGAGTCTGTCCATCAAAAGTCCCCACTTTGCTCAGTCATGGGTTTCAAGGAACATGTTGTTCTGGTCACATCTGTCCCCGCCACAGCCACCTCACCAGCCATCTTCACGAGTGGGCAGAGTCTGGAAGGATCATCACAGTCGAGTCACAGCCCAGGCCGACTGCCTACCCATTTGTAGATTTCCCGTTTTTGACAATAGAAGAACTTAAGAGTGATCTTATAGCCACATTCACTTTTACTAGTCACCAGTAAAACAGACATAGTGAAGAGCGAACACGTGAGAATATTCTGCTTATCTTAACTTTCTGTTGTGACCTGTGCTCCCAAGACAGTCTATGGAGAGCCAGTCCCAATGCCCAGGCTGGTTGAGATTGTCAGCATGACAGGGCAGGGACTTAGCTAGTAGACAGACCTCTGGGCACACTTTGAGGTGCTGTTTACATTGGGTTAGCCTCTGGATGTGTCTGTGAAGCAATGTCCTGATTAGATTAATTGAAGTGGGAAGGTCCGCCCTAATAGTGGGCAGTACCGGTCCCTGGGCTTGGGTCCTGGGTGGAAAGGAGAATGCAGGCTGAATACAAGCATTTGTCTCTGTCTCCTTCCTAACTGGATGAAAGGTGAGCATCTGCCTCAAGCGCCCCCCCCTACTGTGAGCAACATAAGCCCTCCCTCCCATAAGTTGCAATTGTCAGGGTATATTATCACAGCAACAGAAAAGTAACAGAGACAGTACCTAAGCCAGAATGGGGATACAGGACCGTGAGGCATGTAACAGCCACTGCCGACAGCCAAGCATCGTATTGCACACCTGTAATCCCAGCACCGGAGAGGCTGAGGCAGGAGGGTCATGAGTTTGAGGTCAACATGGGCAACATAGGAAGTTCAAGGCTAGCCTGGCCAAACAATGAAAGCCTGCCTGAAAGGAAAAAAAAAGAAAAGTAACGATGAGATTCTCCATTTCCTAAAGTTATTCATGTTTAAAAGTTTAAAAACATTGAACTTGCCAAACAGAACCTAGCTAGAGATGCAGTACTTCCCTGAGACTAAGTTTCAGATCTCCAAGTTATGCCTGACTTTGCCTTGTTTCCTCAATTCGCCTTTCTGTGCACGCTGAACTCTCTCCTCTCCTCACTGCCAACTTCCCCATGTCTCTCTCTCTCTCTCTCTCTCTCTCTCTCTCTCACACACACACACACACACACACACACACACACACACACACACTACAAGCTTCAGTAAAAACCGCTGCTTCGTTTTAGAGAACCTTATTCCCTAACACACTAGTGCTTGAGAGTTTGTATATGAACCCAACGTCATTTCAAAGACTTAAAAAGATCTGAGTCCTTGTCAGTGTTTGTAGGATATATGCAAGGCCAGTTCTTTGTTTAAAACTTCCTAAGAAACAGCATCAAGATGCTGGTGATTTCCAGTATACCCTCGTCACAGACCACTCCCTGTGTTCCAGACCCATTCACCCATAGCACGTCCACTTGGGTGGCTCATAAGTGTACAGGACTCAACTTACCCATACATACTCTGCTTTTTCCAGCAAGTGGTATCACCATCCGCTTTCTGACTCAAGCTAAAAACTCTGCTATCGTCATCCTTGTAACCTCTGTTTCCTTTATTCCCCCTTGCTGTGGCTTAGATCGATCTGGAATGTCCACCCCTCAAATCCACTTATAAAGGCTTAGTCCCCAGCTGAGGACTGTTGGGGGACGAAGAAAACCCTGAGAACTCAAGACTACTGGGAAGTTTTAGGTCATGGGTTGGGGGTGTCTTCAAAAGATGCTGGAGAGCTCTGGCCTCCCTTCCCTTCTGTCCTTCACATCCCATGGATGCAGGAGGTAGCTTTGCTAACATGCTACTCACAGTGACACGCTGTATTACTGCAGACACAGAAGCAGAGGTGCCAGCATGGATCTGAAATTGTGAGCGAAAACATGCATGTCTTCTTTTACAGTTGATTGTCTCCGGTTTTTTATTATAGCAAGAGAAATCTGACTATCAGAGCACCCACATCCCCAAGGCCCCCTCAGCAAATGCTATTGATTATTAGCTATGACATCTAATATCAGTGCCATTCCAAGTACAGTCTGCAGGATGCTGTGTCCTGAACTGTGCCCATGGTACAGAGTAAGTTAGAAGTTGTCGACATTGTGGTATTAGGAACTTTTTGTAGAAATTTGACAAGCGCATGATGACCTGGTCCATAAGAGTGGATTCACTCTTCTACGGGGTGTGGACACTTAAGTGCCTAGAGCTAAAATGGTGAATTTTGGGTGGCAAAAGTTGTGTGATTAAATAAACCCATGTACCCTGGCACCATACCCAGACCTTGATAGTTTATAATCAGTCTGCCAGCTGTACACTAAAAGTAATAAAACAACATAACCTTTCATAGTTAAAATTTATACTTATACTTACAAGTTTTAACTTTAATCAATTTTTTTCTTTTCATTTTGTGGTTTAACATTGGTGATTTCAGCAATAGGTTTTACATTTTTGTTTTCACCTAAGAATTGCCAAAGAGAAAATGAGTTTCACTGGATTTGGGGGACGGGGTTGGGAGGAAAATGCTTCCGTTTCCTATGTGGAAGAGGGGTGATAGAAATAGCCCTGAAAACCAAGAGTTCACGTGGTTTCCTCAGAGGTGTGGTCCCTGACATGCTGGGCTCAGTTTATAGCTATAATGGATGTTGATGTTCTAAAAACAGTGTTTAATAATTTATGGAGACATTTGTGGGGGCCTTGAAACAGTGTAATCGTCAAAAAACAACAACACGGAAAAAAAATCACCGGCGCTGTTTACTTACGGACATTAAGTTTAAAACCACAGAATTTCTCAAAAGAAAGAATATTGGGTTAGGAAACTGATAGCAGCAGATGTTTTATGTTCCATGTGTAAACATGAAGGCTTTGCATGCTTCTTACTATGTATCATTCCAGTCTGCCAAGGCTGAGGTCCATGCACAGGCACAGTAGAGACACTCCCAGCAGAGGAGGTGGCTCTTCTCAGGCCAGATGATGAAGCGGAAGGCTGACTCATGGAGCAGTTAAAGCTGGCAGTGTATTCTTCATTTTAACATGCTAACTCCGCTTATGCCCCTATTCGTACGCCGTTTGGCATGATAGGAAGGTAGAGCTTTCAGTTTTGTTGCAAACATCACGGTGAAGGATGGCATTGTGAGCAGGGCACCTGGGGTTGAAGGCCTTTGTGGGAGGCAGTTCTGGCTGTGCCGAGAAGCATGCTGGAGCGATTACCCAGAGGAGGAGCTCGGACTAGGGTGTAAGTCAGCATGCTGTCTCTTCCGAGGAAACCCCACTAGGATACAGAACATTAGCAGAAATAAACAGTGGGCTTAGTGAGGTACTGAAAATTGGGAGTTAGGTAGAGGCTCATGTGTTCAGTTCTAGATTATTCTCTGGCGTCCTGTGATCCTATGGCAGCAGCTCATAGACAGCTGTTGTTGAATGCTGAGGTCTAATGATAACCTGGGAGCAGAGTGTTGAAGATGTCGCAAGTTCAGAAGGGTCCCCAGTGTCTCTGACTAAGAAGACCACAGCGTAGGGCCTGGGATGCCGCACAATGATAGAGCCTCATGTGTGCAAAGCCATAGGTCAGCCCCCATTGCTTCGAAAATTAAAAAATGAAAGCCCTTGAGAAAATGGTCTGGCCTCAATTTGTTGGCTATACAAACTGGGCAAGCAGGATTGCCTAGTACCTTCGTGTTTCTATTGTTGCGGAGAGACACCATGACCGAAGCAACTCTTATAAAGGAAAACATTTAATTGTGGTGGTTCATTTGCAGTTCAGAAGTTTAGTCCGTTATCATCTTGGTGGGAAGCAAGGCAGCAAGCAGGCAGGCATGGTATTAGAGGAGACTCGTTTATTTCATATTTTTATTAAAACAAAGCATGGAAACAGTTTAGATATGTGCTATCCCTCTCACAAGGAATAGTATTTGCAGTCTTACCTAGATTCAGTAAGTTGTTGAGGAAAAAGTGAGTTGATTTGTCATGTAAAAAACTGTAAATCTTACTGCGTTTGTTCAAAGCCATAGAGGCATTGACTATGAAGACTGGCTTTCCCCTTAAAATGGAAAGTACAATAAAAAGACCATATATTATTGCCTAAGTGGACAAAATAATATGTAGTTTTATATTTATATTTTTCTACATTATGCTTATCCTTAAAGTATTTTATTCCCCTTAACATATTTATTGCAATATAATTCCCTGGTTATTAAACTAATACTATAAAATCACAATTCTCAATGTATTCTCTACTTCATGTTTTTTTTCTTAGTGATTCATCTGTATTAACTTTTTTCAACGTGTCATTAATGGATGGGAATTGTCTACAAGGGATCTTCTTCCACAGTCTAAAGAGCATTGCCTGGTAGGACTCAGGATAAACTGTGACTTTTCCTCAAACACATTCATCTCCCAAGTGTCTCCCACTCTTAGACATGATGTACTGACTTCATTTCATACAGGGAAATAGCCATTGAGCCTGAAACAGCCTCAATCAATATATCTGAATGTACATACACATCATCTCATGCAGTTAGCCCCAAACAAGACTTTGAACACACATTTAGCTCTTGTACCTGGTGTTATAAATTAACCATTGAAGATTTCCCTTTGAAAGCAAAGCACAGTGGCTGGTTATACTCCAAAGGTCACATAGACACCTCAAGTTGAAATGTATTTATTGAGAAACATGCTCTCGTGTAGCCCAAACCAGCCCCAAGCTGAAGATGGCCTTAGATGTATGCTTCCCCTGCTTCCAGCCTCCAGGTTCTGGGACTACAGGTGTATGCTGCAGTTTCCAGTTTAAGAAATGATGGAAAGCAAACCTAGGTGGGGCCTCGTGCATGCTAGGCAACCACTCTATCAACAGAGCTACATCCTCGGGCGCTTGAGTTGAAGTCTTTAAAAACAGCTGTAGCGTTATACACATAGCTCTGAAGTGTCTCAGTTCCTTTTGTATTGCTATACCATGACAATGCAGACCGGGCACTATGGTTTGGAGCTTGTGGTTTGGAGCTTGTAAAGACCAATCTTAGGCAGCCAGATCTGTCCAGGGGACTCACACAGCAGCATAGATGCACACGATCAGCTAGTTCCATGCCTCACTCAGGCTATAGAACAGATCAAACTTCTTTGGCTAGAGAGGTCACAGGGAATCACCCCTGATTTGCCGAATGGAGGTGTAATTACGCCACCTTCTGAGTGTTATGTTTATGCCTGTAGACTAGCACAGCTCTCGGGCCTGACTAGAGAAGCCTTGGGGACCCATAACTAGCCAAAGTACTGGGAATAAGTGATTGAGTGCTCAGACCCCAAAGGGACATCTGTGTCACCCCTTCCTAGGCTCAGGAGAGAGAATTGAAGGACTGGAAACTGAAAAATGGGGAGGAGTGTGGTGGGTCCACCATCTTCAGGATTGGAAATGGCTGGTGCAGTCAGGAATGCATAGCAGCTACGATTGCTTGCACAGGGCCTGAAGAAAAGGAAGGCGTGAGAGGACACAGAAGATGAGAGGGAGGGAGGGAGGGAGGGAGGGAGAGAGGGAGGGAGGGAGAGAGGGAGGGAGGGAGGGAGGGAGGGAGGGAGGGAGGGAGGGAGATACAAGGGTAGAAGCAGAATGGTGAGAATGAGAAGGTAGAAGGTACCTGGGGGTAAATGTTATAACAGTGCACTGTATAAGTGTATAATATTATCAATTAAAAAATAATACTGTGATAATGAGGGCCACACTTCTCCATTTGGGAGACATACCACATTCAAGCCACAGTAGTGGCTTTTGGTAAAAGAAACAAAAAAAATTCTAGTTTCAGTCCTACACATGAAATCAAAGCCATGTGTTCCATACAACTTTAACAGATGGAAGGTGTGCTCCGTAAAGGAGTTCATGTGTCATGTGCTGATGTAATCATATAAGGGCGGTTTGTGCCAAGAGTCCGCAAGGCAACTTCAGGAAACGTGGGCGTGGAGAAAGCAGCTGGGTGGGTTATTAAGTGTCAGCTTTCAGCATCAGACCGCCCTACCATACTCAGTGAGGCTGGGGCACGCTCCCAGAATCACATCTCCTCTGCCACAGCCTTCTCATTAGGGTCCTTCTCCCTGAGGTGCAGTTCCGGGAAAGGGCAGAGGGAGACACAGTTGACCCTTCCGGTCTCTGAGGGTCACACAGTTCAATTAACCCTTGCCCTGCTCCTCTGCTGCTGGCTTCCAGTTTCTCATTTTTCTCCACTATTTTGTATTCCATTGACAACAAACAGCTTCAGCAAGCCAGGCAGTGGTGGCGCACGCCTTTGATCCCAGCACTCGGGAGGCAGAGGCAGGCGGATCTCTGTGAGTTCAAGGCCAGCCTGGTCTACAGGAGCAAGTTCCAGGACAGACTCCAAAGCTACAGAGAAACCCTGTCTTGATAAACAAAAAACAAACAAGCAAACAAACAAAACAAAGCCAGCTTCAGTTTCTTTTGCCCAAAGCTCATCTCTAGCCTTCTAGGGCCCTCTTAGAGGTCCTCAGAACATCGTTCACTTCCCTTTGTTTCTCTGGTCCTAAAAATGATGGGGGCTTCATGAATTAATAGTTACTACTTTCTTGGAAAACTAACAGCGGAGTCCACTCTCTGGCATTTTATTCACCTATTACCTGTCTCCCTTGCCCATTTCTTGCATACAATTCCTTCTCTTAATCTAGCTTTGATTCCCAGCAGACAGAATCAGCGACACCATGGTGGTCCCAGGTGGTGCCTGGGAATGGTGTCCCAAATGCCACGCTCAGCAGCGGCTCGCCAGCCCAAGATGGAATGTTAGTAATCTGTGTCACGCAGTGACATCATGATTAATCACACTGTCCCCTGTGGTTGATTGTGATGAAGTGCCAGGAGCAAGAAGCTCGCTGGACCAGGTGGCCGCTGCAGTTAACTGTTACAGTAGTAATAGTGATGTCCAAGAGAGGGCCATGACATGGCCAGTTCTAACTCTGTCCAGGTTTTGTAGAAAAAAATATATATAAGCTCAAATCTAGAAGTCAGATGTGACAAATGTCAAACGTGTCCACTCTCTATCTTCACTCCTACCATCCCCCTATCTCACATGTAACTGCAGCAACTTCCCAGGCCCAGTTTGCCCAGCTTATAATCCATTTTTACACCACGACCAAAGAACCTTAGAGCCACCGCCTGTGCTCAGAACCTCCAGTGACATCCTACTGCATTGCCAATAAAATTAACCCCTTTGACCTCGTCTCAAGCTGCTTCCCTTGTCTCCATAGCCTTGTTCGGCTAGCCGCCTCTGCCCTGGGGCTCCTTTATAATAGAATTCTCTTTCCTTAGGACTTGCTTCCTCTTCTGTGCACGACTGCTTCTCACCATTCGTGTGTGTGTGTGTGTGTGTGTGTGTGTGTGTGTGTGTGTGTGTGTGTGTATGTATATGTATATGTCCCATATACTTGTCTATCCTCACTGAACTGCACTCCATTAAGACAGGTGTGTCTTTCTCTTAGCTACTGTATTCTAAGTCCCCTGAACCAATTCCTGTCACCTTACCTCATGACTTGTGTCATATTTGGCTTCATCTGACATCGTGATGCAGACCTACGTCATCTGGGAAGAGGGACTCTCAGCTGAAGGACTCCCCAGATCAGGTTGGCCTACAGCCATGTTTGGGGAGGTGGGGGTCGTTTTCTTAGTTGCTAATTGATTGCATTCCACCGTGGGCGGTGACAGCCCTAGCAGATGGGTCTGGACTCTGTGAGGAGGAAGGTAGCTGAGCAAGCATGTTTGTCCATGGCCTCTGCCCAAGCAAGCCCCTCCCTGTCTTGAGTGCCTTCCTTCCCAGATTGATTTTGGTCAGAGTATTTATCACAGCAGCAGAGAAGCAAACTGGAGTAATGTTGAGTGAAGAACCCTGAGAAATATTTTCCCTCTCATTAACCTTCAGTTTCGACTATTAGCACTTTAAGCATACAGACGGTAAAATAACTAGATACCTGGTCAGCCTCATTTAACGTATTTTCACATTTTGCCCTATTTAAGTCACATTGCACTTCCTTTAAAAAAAAAATGAAACAGAAAAAAAAAGTCTACTTCATCCAAATTCAGCATTACTAGTATAGATCATGCATCCCCTCCTAGCGTTTTGTAAGTCTTTTAGTTTTATTTTATTATTTTATGTATATGAGTATTTTGTCTAGAGGATGGATATGCACTATGCACAATCCAGGAGCCTGAGGAGCTCGGAAGAGGGCACCAGATCCCCTTGGGACCGCAGGCACAGATGGTGATGAGCCATCACGTGGGTGCTAGGAATCAAGCCTTTGTCAACTGCAACAGCAGCAAGTGCTCTTAACCTCAGGCAACTCCCTGCCCTTCTGATACTTTTAATAACTCTAGCATCTGCCTGGCCTTCCTGCCGGGGTGACAGGCCTGTACCACCCCTCCTATCTCGTGTGGTACTGGGAACTGAACCCAGGGCTTTGTACATGCCAGGCAGGCTCTCCGCAGCCAACCTAGGTCTTCAGCCCTGCGTTACTTTCAGTCTTAGTACAGACGTGTTACTCTTTCTCCAGCTGGTGACTGGCGATTTATCAATTTTACTGTTCCTTTAGAAGACCCATCACCCTGTTTCATTTATTTTCTCTATTAGTTTTCCATTTTCTATTTCATTGATTTGTCTGTTATTATTTCTTTGTACTTATTTTCATTTGCTTGCTTCACATGTCTTTGTTTTTTTTTTTTTTTTTTTTTTTTTTTTGTCTTCTAATGGCTGTTTTAAGCATTGATTTTAATCTTTTCATTTCTCCCCATTTCTTTCAGAAGCATCCAATTTATGTATTTTTGTCTCTGTCAGTTGGCTTTTCATCACATGACAAAGGTACCTTTGAAAAATTGACTTTTTCAAAGGAGGAAAGCTTTGTTTTTGTCTCACGGCCTTCTGTCCATGGCCGTGGTCATGAAGCATCAGAACGCCAAGGCAGGGAACATGGCAAAGCCAAACACCTTAACCCCAGGATGGCAAGGATGCAGGGTAAGGTCCAAGAGACAGGATACACCATTCCTAGGCATGCTCTTCCCCCAGCCTCTTGTCCAGATGGCTCACCTCCCGATCCATTCAGTTGTAAGCAGAGGGCAATCCAGGGATGACATCAGAGCCTGATGATGCAGTCACTTCCCCAAAGTCTGGCCATAACTGTTGCTGTACTGAGCCCCAAGCTTTCTTCAGCCCCTGAGTGTTTGAGGGACATTTCAGACCCAAGCGCTGCCTGGCCCACATGCCACAGATTTTCATATATTGTCTTTTTGTTGTCATTTAATCTGTGAGACTTTATAATCCTCTGTGTGTTTTCTTCTTTGACCCACGGGTTATTGTAAAAGGCCTTGTTGAGGGCCAAGGGTGTAGTTTACCCAGCATGTCCAAAGACCCGGGTTCAGCCCCTTACCACACCTGCAATATACTTGTAATGTCTTCAACATTTTAAACAGCAAGTCTAAATGCCCACTTCATACACATGTATTTTTCTTCTACATTTGAGAACTATTAGGTTAAAATGTTTGGCTCTGATTTTTATTTCTGAACATTGTTTAGGAACACATCAGACATGGTAAGTAGCACATGCCTATAATCCAAGCTCTTGGAAGGCTTAAGGCAAGAGGATAGTGAAGTCAAGGCCATCCTGGGCTGCAAAAACTCAACACTTCTTGTTACTTTTCACACTGAGATTTTCATATGTTAAATCTTTATATTACCCATGGTCCTGCTTCTAAATCCTCAGCTTTGTCCTGTCAATCTAGAGATTTGAAGCCAGCCATGTGCTTTTCATATGGGTTGCTTTGTGACTCATTCTGGTATCTTCTATGGCGTGTTCTTTCCTGTTCTCTACATTAATCTCTGATATGAATGTCAGAGTTTACTGTGTAATACTGTTATATTACTTAAATTTTTGAGTATGTAAATTAACTTGAAAGGATATGATGTTTGAAATATTTTATTCTTTCCATAAAAATTGTTTGTAGCATCCATACCGCCAGAAAGGCTAGGAAAAAAGGAGGACCCTAAGAGAGACACACAGAGTCCCCTGGAGAAGGGGGAAGGGACAAGATCTCCCAGGCAAATTTGAGCATGGGGGGAGGAGAGAGGGAGTTAGAAGGAAGAGGAGGGGAGAGGAGGACATGAGGGAGCAGGAAGACTGAGTCAGGGAAAGAATTGAGGAGAGCAAGAGAAGAAATACCATAATAGAGGGAGCCATTATAGCTTTTAAGAGAAATCTCACACTAGGTAAATGTCCAGAGATCTACAAGGATGACCCCAACTAACAATCTAAGCAATAGTGGAGAGGCTACCTTAAATGCCATTCCCTGATAATGAGATTGATGACTACCTTATATTCCATCCTAGAGCCTTCATGTAATAGCTGATAGAAGCAGAAGCAGACTCCCATAGCTAAACACTGAGCTGAACTCCTGGAATCCAATTGCAGAGAGGGAGGAGTGATGAGCAAAGAGGTCAAGACCAGGCTGGAGAATCTGCTGACCTGAACAAGGGGGAGCTCATGGACCCCAGTCTGACAGCTGGGAAACCAGCATAGGACCGACCCAGCCCCCTTCAACATGGCTGTTAGTTAGGAGGATGGGCAGTCTATGGGGCCTCTGGTAACAGATCGGTATTTAGCCCTAGTGTACAATGGACTTTGGGAGCCCATTCCACATAGAAAGATACTTTCTCAGCCTTGACACATGGGGGAGGGCCTAGGCCGTGCTCCAAATGATATGACAGACTTTGAAGGTCCCCCATGGAAGTCTGCTCCCTGGGAGCAGGTTGGTGGGGGTAACAGGGGAGATGAGAGGTTGCAGGAACTGGGTTTGGCATGTAAAACAAGCTTGTTTCAAATTTAAATTTAAAAAATTATCAAAAAGGAAAAAGAAAGAAAGAAAGAAAGAAAGAAAGAAAGAAAGAAAGAAAGAAAGAAGGAAAGAAATATTTGTAGTTGCATTAATGCTAGGTTACCAAGCAGATAATAAGTAAAAATATGTTAAAACACTTATAGCTCATCACCACTACAAGTGAAATCTAACTTCAAAATAAAAAATTTAATAGTTGTTACAGAAACACATTTTTTTTTAACTTTTAGAATATGTTTTCTGTTTCTGAATTCTGAAGTTTCTCGAGTTCTTTGTAGACCAGTGTTTCTGGGCAGACACTCGGGCCTGCGCTACACAGCCTACACTTGGTCAGTAATCTTCCCTTCGTGTTGATTTTTCTTATTTGGTTCTCCTGCCAATCACAACGGTAAGAACTCCTAACAGTTTAGCAAATAAAACTCAGGATAAAGAGTATCTGCCATCTCAGACCCTTAGGAGGCCGAAACAGGAAGCTCAAAGGGTCATGTCCTGCCTGGGCTTTAAAACAAGTTCAAAGTCAGTGAAGGCAACCAAAGAGCCCCTATCTCAGAGTACATAGTAAAGAAGGGGCTGCAGATCTGGCTCAGAGGTAGAGTTATTAGCCTAGATTAGATGAGGCCCTGTGATTGGTCCCCAGTAGTGGATGAGGCCCTGTGATCTGTCCGCAGTAATGGGAATAAAGCGTGTTTCGTGCTTTGCTGTTACACCACTGTTTTCTACCTGCATTGAGAGTAGCATTGGCTTCTTATTTTACCAGTTGTGTTTGTCTCTCAGAAATTGAAAGTCTGGGATGTATGTTTTACTCCCTCTCTCCCTCCCTCTCAACCCCCCCCCCCTTCGCTTCCTCTCTCCCTCCCTTTCTCCCTCCCTTCCTCCCTCCCCATGTGGGAATATCTTACTCAGTCACTTCTCTACCTTGCCTCATGAGGCAGAGTCTCATGGAACCTCACAGATTCAGCCAGCCTGGCTAGCCAGCAGGCCCCCAAGATCCACCCGTTGCCATCCCACAGTCTTGGGGTCCTAGGCACCCGTGGCTTTTTAACATGGGGGCTGGGATCTGAACTCGAGTCCTTGGCAATCACTTTACCCACTGGACCATCTCTCCAGCTCAAGACTTCCTTTTAATCCTTTTTACCATGCCACGAATTATTACAAGCACTCCTAAAGCATACTAACCAACATGTGAAGAACGTGTTTCCTCTATGGCTACTTTCCATTTGGACACAGACACTTTTTTTTTTTTTTAAATCTTTTGTTCTAAACTTGGAAAGATTTCCCGTTGGACTGGATGTTGGTACCCACTGCTGGATGTTGGTACCCATTGCTGGATGTTGGTACCCATTGTGTTCTCCTGTGTCAGCTCCTTCTCAAAGCTGCTCATTCTCCTTTTGCCTGTCTTTCCTGAGCTCTGTTTTCCTAATTAAACCAGCAAATCAGTCATAGCTGTAATCTTCAGAAGGTTCCAAGAATACAGTTCATTTCCTCACCCTTGCTCCCGACTCTGATTTATAGCTGTCTGTGTAGTATTAATTAAGACAGATTTCATAATGAAATTCCTCTCATTATGATATCAGTGCTCCTGGTAAACTCGAGTCTTGCTAAGGGCTCTTTTCTTAAACAGGATTCCGCATCTGTGAGGGAAAAATATAATTAAGGCCTCTAATGGAAAGTTTTCAAATGCACACTTGCTACGTAATTTCCAAGCACTGTTTCGAAACATTTTGTGCTTGCTTTTCCCTCCCCCGGGCTATGAGACTGCTTCCCCATGAGGTGATATAGGGATCACCAAGCTCAGGGCCTGATCTTTGTGACTCACTCAGCCCAGAATTTGCATGGCTATGGAAAAAGCTTTGCAATGACTGCTCAATAAAATGATCCTAACTGCAGATTTATCCCCCATCCCCACTTCAGCTCAGAATGGCTAAGAACTTGGAAAGGGGACATGAGGATCCTCTCTTGTTTCAAGAACCACAGGCAGGCATGGACACAACTTCTAAATGGCTGGCTCTACTCTACAACCTAGCTTTTCTTCCAGTGTAAAGTGGGGCCGAAAGGCCTGAATTAGTATCTGGGAAGAACGCTAGGGCCAGGTTTCCTGTCCTAGTTGGGAAAGTAGCTTTGTGCTTCTGAGACCAGCTTCATTTGTAAACTGCAGAGTGGGTGGGGTAGTTCGCTAAGGACCTTGAAGAAGATGACTGTGAGTCATTGACTGGGGGTGGGGTGAGGTGGGGTGGGGCAGGGGGTGGGAATGGACGGACCTGGCGTTTGGAAGCACAACAGACCAGTTAGTTGGGGCCTTTCTCCCAGTATACCGCACCTTGGGGTGCTAGCAGGTGTGAAGGGGTGGACACAGCTCCCTTTGGGGGATTGGAAGGGTGGGCACAGTGAAGAGCTGGAGACAGTCTTACCTCAGGGCATGTGTACTCCAGAGAGTGCGGCCCTGAACACAGGCGCGATATTGTTTTTACTCCTGCCCTTTGATTCAGAATCTTTGCAAGTATCCCCGGTGTTTTTTCTCTCTCCCCTAGAGCCTGCCTCCAGTGAAACCTCCAGTATTTGTTACTACAGACTCCCAGTGAGTCATGTGGTCAGGCCATGCCGTCTATGGAGGAAACTGGCTCAGAAGGATGTGCCAAGACAACATTCCTCCTCTGCCAAATGTTCCTGCTAAAGTTCTGTCAAGAGCATCTTATATTTCCTCCCATCTTTGTAAACTCATATCGTGGAAGGCCTGAGTGCTAGTTGCCTTGTCCATTACCCTCGGGGAGATTTTTTTTTTTTAACCAGATTATGAATGTTCCCTCGGCTGTCACCCATAGACACTGAGCTCACAAAATGAAAGAGGTGTTAGTGTGCATATGTACTGTGGTTACAAGTGCTCCTTAGGGAATATTCTGGAACCAGGGAAAAGGCTGCCCAACCAAAGGTGATGATTGCTCACATTTTGGCTCTTTCTCCCTTTTTTTGTGTCCAAGTTTTCTATTGTTAAAATGAGCTAAAGCTTTGTGCATGGTGCCTTTCAATCACACATCAGCTTCGCTGTATAAATAGCCCTATAGTAAACATGTGTCTCTGTATTTTCTGATTATTTTCACAGACGTTTCTCGATGTTGACACACAGCGTTAGAGAGCTGGGCTTGCTTTGTCGTTGTTAGGGTTCTGACAGTTCTTGCCCAGTGGCCTGCTTTATGGATCCACCCTAGCCCTACAGCCTATGCCTCTATCCGTGCTCTCTCTTGCCAATGACTGGCCCCGATTGAGCTTTCTAGATCTTTGCTAACGTAATGGGAAAATATTACTTCACTTTTATATTCCATTTTACTGATTATGGGTAATATTAAGTTTCCACATGCCTGCCAGCTCTTTCTCTTTCCTTTTCTCTAAGTTGTCTGTTTGTACCTTCTGCCCACTTTATCTCCCTTAGCAGAGTATTTATGCTTCTACTTTTCTGTTTTTGTTAATTCTTCGAGAATTTCATACAGTGTGTCTTGATTGTATTCACGCCCCTCTCTCGCCTCCCAGATCCACACCCCCATCCCACCCCCCACTTCCCATTTTGTTGGTTTGTTTTTGTTTCTTGAGAGACTATCTTACAGGATGTATCATGGTCCTCTGACACTGACAGTCTCTCCACCCCTGAGCCTTAACCTCAGATATCACAGTCAGATGATCTCTACCTTTTGACCAGTTGTGGACATCTTTGGTAGTCTCTGCCTGCCACAAAAAGCAGCTCCTTTGGTGAGGAGTGAGGGCTACACTTACCTGTAGATAGAAGGATACGTATTAAGAAAGGGGTTAAAGGTTTTACTAGTTTAGGAAAGTGGCCGTAATATGTTCTCCTCTAAGTTCCATGGCTCACCAGGCACAGCTAATTTTACAGCGCAAGACAGACATTTCCTTGACTGGGTGGGTTTGAAGTCCAGTTAGGTAGCCATTGGTTACCCCCAGTATGCAAGTGCCTCCATTGCGCCTTTGGGAATACCTTGCCATGCTGGGTCATTATTAAGAGTTCGTAGAAGTTACAGCTCAATAGGGCTATCAGCTGCTTTTCCCCCTTGGGAGGTTGCACGCTCCTCCCAGTACTAGTGCTCGGAAGGAGGCTTCCAGGTCAGATTCAGACCGGTTCCTCTGGGTCGCGCATCCAAAGTCTGTGGTATTGTCAGCAACAGGATCTCACCTTTTTGTCTGGGAGGAAAGCACTAAGAACAACAGTAGTAGCCTAAATAGAAACCCTAAAAAGGGTTTCTTGGGCTCAAACAACTTGAAAGGTTTCCCATGGCACCGGGGTTTTTGTCAGATAGTTTTTGTTTGGGAGGAAAGAGCAGTGTGTGTGTGTGTGTGTGTGTGTGTGTGTGTGTGTGTGTGTGTTGTGTACATACACATATATGTGTAGTACATGTAATTTTAAATAAACATAATATAATGCCCTGTGGCTTTGTTACTTATTCCTCTTTCTTCTTGTTGCCCTCCCACCTCCCTCCCCACGTAAGTCTCTACTTTTTCCCATTTCTCCCTCCATAGCAACTGTGTCGGACTGGTCCCCTCTCCCTGTTTCTGTTTTCATTACAACTAGCTTTCTAGTTTATTGTTTTTTTTTTTTTTTTTTTTTTTTTTTTTTTTTTTACAGTGGCTTCTTGATGTGCAGATGTTTTACCTATTTGGTTTTATTACATTGTTGTCCACTTTATTTTTATGTAAGGGTGAGCATTCTTGCACTATAGTATGTAAGTGAATGTCAGTAGACAACTTGCGGGAATTAATTGTCTCCTTCCACCATGTGAGTCCCAGAAGCAGAACTCAGGTCATCAGGCTTGGCTTGTCAGCCATCTCATCAGGCCCATTTTAACTTACTCGTTCAAATCTGTGGTCTTTTCTTTCACAGTTTATTTTGTCACATTTACACTAGGTGAGTTTTCCTTGCCTTAAGACTAGGTTAAAATCCACTTCCCTTTTCTTGGTTGGTATGAATTTTAGCACCTCCATTTAACACTTCCACGTATTTGAAATTTATTTTGGTACAGAGTGTGGGGTAGAGAGCTAAACACCTTTCTTTCAAATAGTTGTAGCTGGCCAGTTTTCCTTGACTTGCGTACGTGTGTGCGCGCGTGCGTACATGCCATGTCTAGCTTGTGTGCTGTATTGACTTTTTTTTATTGCTTTGTTTTTTTTCTGTGTTGTTGTCTAAGAAGGTCGGCCTCTGCTTTGCATTCAGCTCTTTTACACAGGCTGTCCAGGGTGCTTTGCCCCTTGCTCCTTACTCCAGAAACATATGAATCCCCACCCCATTTCTAAAATCTAATTCTTTACTGTTTTCAAGTTGCTGTTAGCTCAGCTTGCTTACTTGTTTATTTTCCAGATGAATGGTAGAATCGTTTTGTCTGTGTGTGTACGTGTGAAGTTCCAGAACTCCTTCGGGGTTTTGAGGAGAATTACATTCAACGTACAAATTAATTGAGGAGAATGTGGCATCTTTACAGTGTTCAGCCCTCCCATCCAGGGATTTTCAAATACTCCTTTATGTGTCTCGATGGAATTTTGTAGTTTTCTTTCAGCAAATTCAACACGTTTCCTATTAAGGTATTCCCTGATTCTTTTCTTTTGAGTTCTTTTTAAAAATGGGACCTCTCCTTCTTTCCTACAGATCACTGTTTTTAATATCAGTTTGTTCTCAGTGTCTGCCAAGTCCTGGCAAGTATGTGACAGAGAAACGTCTTTCCTTCCTTCCCCAGCTCATAAGCCCTGAGCTTTAAAATGAACCAAGCCTAATATTTTCTTTTTAAAGATAATAAAACTGAGGTCGTGAAAGGTAAAATGATGTTTAAGGACCATCTAACAAGCTAGATGAGTGACTATAGATGATTATTTCCAAATGTCTGTATTTATTTTTTTTTTTTGCATCAAAGACTTGACAAACATAAAATTACCCAAAACGATATCCATTCTCTTCCTTGTCTTAGCTCACCATGTGGTTTTATCGAAGAACTGAAGGCTTGAAGCGCTGCCCGTCTGTCGTCATCTGTTGTGAATGAGTGACGGCGCTGGTGGGCCACCCAGCCCCGGTGGCGTCCACTGGCTCCGCTTTAACACTTTAACACACATCCCTGACTTGCTTTGTCATTCTGTCCGCAGCAGGCACTAGCTCTTTGTCCTGTTCCAAGTTCCATTACTAATGCCCTGACCTCCAGGCACACATTGCACTTCCCAGGGTTACTACAAGGTGGGTGGGGAAGGGCGGAGCAGTGCCGTCCCAGGGAAGGTTAGATCCTGGCCTCACAAGCCAACTGCTGGCCGAGGCGTTCAGGAGTGAGCTGTGTGGACATCAGGTGGGCAGTGGCAGCAGGAAGCACGCTGAGGATTCAGTGTTGGTCATCTCCTGAGCAAAAGCCCTGAGTGGTTCATCAGGATGCTCTACGACAAAGGAACGGTTGAGCGTTCTGCGTGGGCTGTTGTGAACACATCCTGTGTGTCTTTGGTCTGGTTTGTGGAGTTAGTGAAGTTCAATGTGTACAACATACGGTGTTGATGGTTTCTCATTTTACCGTGTTCGGCCGTGTGCGGGAAAGTGCAAGTGCTGACTTACTCCCAATGTCTGGTGGCTGCACAGTTGTACAAAGTGCGGAGTCCTTCCGTCTTGACAATGTTATCCAGGATGGAGTCACTGAGGGCACGTCACAGCCCGCCCTGTACATTCTCTGAGCATGTCTGTGAGGGGTTGTCTACACTGGGTTGACTTTCCCTGAATGTTATGGCCACTGTACCATGTGGTCTCAAAAGAGAAAGGGAACCGAGCAGCAGCAATCGTATCTGCGTCCTGACTGTGAATGCCATCTGACCAGCCACCTCAGGCTCCTGACATCACACCTGTCCCATTATGCTGGATCTTCCCTCAAAACAGGAGCCAAAATATGCCAGTCTTTGAATGGCTTTTGTCGGGGATGGCAACGGCAACATGCATGGGAAGTTACATTGTCTCTGCCATCTACAGACTCTTCTGCGCATCCGTTCATGTAGTCAACACATACTCGTTAAGCAGCACTGTAGACCAGACGAGTCCTGGGCACAGCACAGTGAGCAAGGCTTCTGTGGCCGCTGCCCATTGAGTGTTCCATTTGTAGAAAAGGAAGAACACTCACAATCACAGAGTTGGGCCAGCCCTGGTGGACTGCCCCCATATCAAAGAAGACTAGGTTCCTTTTCTCATACCACAGGATGAGAAAAACACTCTGCAGAGCAGGTTCATAGTGATTGTGGCACTAATAATACGGACATTTCCATTTCCTGTGTTCCTTAGGTTTCGAAGATTTCCTGAAATCCTCCCAGTCTTTCTCACGGTGTAGCTAGCGGGCCATATTCTCTAGAAGGAAAATGTTTGGAGACAGGGAACCCCTGGAGGCAGGCAGGTGACTATCAGAACCTGCCCAATTCAGAGTCTCCCCCAAACCTTTGAGGTTCCCCTCCCCCCCACCCCCTTGTCTAGGAAAGCAAACAAGCTGAATTTTCTCCCACACAGTCTCTGGGTTTTGTTTTCTGATACTCTCGTACTTGATTGCTATGCCTCTGTGCTTGAGCATAATGTAAATACTTAATTTGTTTAATAAATATCCTGAAATGGCCTCTCGGAGTTGTTACTAGAAGGGCACGAACCTTTTAAGTCACTTAGCCAGCACAGATCAACACTTAATGTCCTTAATGATGAGCGTGATCTTCTTTAGTGGCTGAAACGCTCCATAATCAATGGTGTGGCCCTGCCTGGAGGCAGGAGAAACTAGATAATGGGCAGAGAATGTCATGCTGGATCGGGCCGGTAATTTGAATCCCTGAAATCGGTATTAGTGTGGCAATTTATGGGAGAGCAGTTTCTTCCCAAGGCTAGGAAGAGCCCCCCAACATCTCTAATGTCCCTTTGTGATTTGCACATTATTGAAACCCCTGGTGAGCCCATGTCTGTTCTTAGCCTAAAGCCTCAGAGAGTTATCTCCTCCTCATTCTCTAAGGCAAGTATTCTGCCAGCCTCAGCAGGAAGCTCAGTGCTGGGCTGTAGGGGAAGAGGCCTGTCTGGATGGGGTGTGGGGACATCATCTGCAATCTGTGAGACTGCCCTAGGCCACTGTTCCTTTTTTTCCCTCCACCTCCACACTAGCTTTGAGAATTATATTACTGCGGGAATAGAAAAGAAGTCCATACCTGTAATCGCAGCAATTGGGAGGCTAAAGGGGGAGGATCTTGAGTTCAAGACCAGCCTGGGCTACACCAAACCCTGTGTCAAAATAGAAAGAGGGCTAGAGACACAGCTTGGTGTCATGACACTGGTTCAGCTGGAGGAGAGGAAGGGGCTTCTCTAGCTATTAAATCAAGAAGCATTTCTAGGGGCCAGTCTTCGAATGTCCCCTCTTGCACTCTGAGTGGGGGCCCTCAGTTTTGTCCTGGGATGTGATTGGCCTTATCACAGTCCCTCTATGTGTCGTAATTCTCTAAATGCTTGTAATGCCCTCTGACCTCTCACCTCTTCAGGCCGAAATCCTGTTTAAAACCGTGGTCATCCCATTTGGTGTGACGTTTTTAGTAACACGGAGCCTTCATTAATAGAATATTTCTGATAATTTGAGGGAATTATTTCATTATGAAATATGATTCCATTCCATAATGTTTATTATTGTCTGCAGGCCCAGAATTTCTAAATGCTAGGAGCATGCTCTAAATGAAACATAAACAATGTATTGTGATTATGCTGAACTAAAGCCAAATCTCCCATCAGCCCCACCGATGCACATCCTGGAGAAATGGACTGAAGTATAAAGCCTACTTTCCCAAATGGATTATTTAAAACTAAAGATTTTCATATTCCCCTTTCCTTGAGGGGGTCGGGGCAGATAAAACCTGACTTCTCATAGTTTTACAGTAAATTCTCTATAACCAAGCTGTTTGGAGCAAATGACTTGGATTTCTGCAGAGTCTTTGCTGACCCAGGATGAGAGTGTCTTTGAGAAATCTGGCCATGCCATTCCCGGCGGCTTGGTAAAATCCTGGACCCTTCTTTGAAACATGGTATTCGAGTAGCAGCCCGTTGCCAGATGTATAGGGAGGCTGGAAATGCAGCCTCACTGCCATGCTGGAGGGAGGAAAGGAGAATTTTGTGTTGGCAAGAGGACTCTACCATCATGTGAGTTTACCCATCCCAAGCTGTGCAGCCAGTTGCCAAAGCTTCCGCTCTGACAGCCATGTTCCATCCCATCGACTCCAAACAACTTGTGTGACCTTTGCTAAATCCATGTGTCACATTTCAGAATGCCCACCTTCCCTTATTGATTGCTGATTCATAATGATCAGACTTTTTTAATTACCAGGAACTCATATTTTTTTTGGTTCAATATCATTATTTGTTTAAAGTTCTCAATCTTATGGAATATTTGTTTTTCCAGATGAATTTTAGATTTGATTCATTGAATTTCTTTTAAAAAGAACAAGTAAACAAACTTCTACTATTCTTCTATGGCATCTTATTAAAAATATATTCTACTCAAAAACCGTATCCACTACCAGAGAAAATAAGCATTGTTTGACAATTGGGTCTTTTTCTGACTCCAAGGCAGTGTGGTTTTTCAGGGCAAGCCTCCCACCAGACAGCGGCCAGCAGTGTTATTAGTAAGGCATCTACAAATGGCTCAGTGTTTGCAGTTCACATTTCAACTTCAGCTCTATTTGTTGCATTAGCAAAATCAAGCTCATTAAGCTGTATTCTCTGAGCCCATCTCTGTGAGCCCCTGAACCCACTCACACTCGGCACTCTCGTCTGGCACTGTGTAATCTTTCCTGCATTACACTTGAAAGTTCAGCTCCCTCCGAAACCTCCAGTCAAGGATGTGAACTTGTTGCTTTCAGGAAGGCCGCATCTGTGCACTGAGCCATTACGCCATCTGTTAAAGTGGTCAGAGTTCATCTGATTGTCTCCTTTGTGGACAGACTCATACTGTAAGAGCGTGTGTTATTGAAAACATAATTTTCCTCATCATTATGCCTTCTTTCTAGCCAGATCGCAACCTGCTAGAAATCTATTGAACGTGGAGTGAAAAGCTCTCCAGAATAGCCGTTCTTAAGAGATTAAATGATTACCATCTCTGTCCCATTTCTTTTATCTCATAATCAAGTTCAAGATGACACTGGGTATCTCATCTGAAGTGATGATTTGGAACAGAAATGGCTTTGTCCCCTCATGCTTCCCGCTGTTGAGTGGCGTGTCTTTTTTCTTTTCATTTGCATTTTTATTTGTGGATGGCTGGGACCATCCACAGGGTCAAAGACTCTAGCTACGGTTTTTAAGTGACTAACTGAAGTTGGGTTGTTTTTTAAATGTCCTATAGTCAAAGATGCCGATTGTGTGACAGAGCTCTGGTTCAGACCCGTCACGTTTTAGAGCTAACTCGGACTTTATCATCCAGTCATTCAGACTGACGAGTAAGGAGCTAAGGAGTTGGGACTGCTAAGAGATTTCCCAGTGGTCAGAAGCCCTTCTCCAAGGTTACAAAGTCCTGAAACAGCCCAGCTCAGACTGGAGCGCCTATCTGGGCAGTTCCTTGGCATACCCAGAGGCAGCCTGGTACAGCATTAAGGATGGAGAGAGCTAGTGACCCAAGAGTATAAAGAGCCATTTTTTTTTTTTTTTTTTTTTTTTTTTTTTGTTAATGACTAGTTCAAGATGCTGTGTTTTTTCTCCTCCCTATCCTTAGGGCTGCCTGGTCTCCACTGTTTTCTTACATCACAGTTTCTCTTCCAGAGAACTGAACTGAAAGAATAAGATAGCATCAGTGTTTACTAGCAACTCTGCTAAAACACTTGCTACAGAAGAAATAGCAGACTGCCAGACGTGGGAGTTTGGGCCACATATTGATTGCATTTATCCCCAGGCCCACAAGCAATCGATAATTAGACATCTAAACTTACATTCTTTTCTCCTTTTAAAATATATCTAACTTTATGATTCCTTGTTCTTAAAACTTCATAACTGGGAAAAAGTGAGTCACTTTACCAACCAAGCTTGCCTTTTCCACCAACTTTTCCCATTGCTCAGGCTGGAGGATCTACTTTGTCACTCTCTAGGAGGGAAAGCAGCTTATTAAGAACATTACTCAGGGTCTGGGGAAATGGTTCAGCGAGTACTTGGGCAATCGTGAAGTCCCGAGTTCAAGTCCCCAGAACCTATGTGAAAAGCCGGGGATAACCCCAGCTCTGTTGGGGTAGAGATGCAGAGGGAAGAGAATGGGTGGAGCTTGCTGTGTGCCAGCCTAGCTCCAGGTTCATCAAGAAACCCAATCTCGGGACAATAAAGTGGAGAGTAATAGAATAAGATATACCCAATGCCCCCCTCTCCTCTGTGCCCACACACACATGTGTGTGCATACTACACACATATAACACACACAAACACCACAGTCCCCTCCCCCACCCCAGTTGAAGATGTAACCTAGTAAGTAAACTGCTTGCCTGGTATCACAATGCCTGGAGTTCCATGACCATCAGCACCATGTAAAATTCCAGGCATGGTAGCTCAGGACTTAGTCCCAGCACTTGGGAAGCAGATGCAGGAAGAGAAGAGGTTCAAGGTCACCCTTGGCTGCAAACTGAAGTAAAGGCCAGCCTGAACTACATGAGACTCTGGCTCAAAGAAATAAATAAAGCTGTCATAAACAGAAATCACACAATAGCTGCAACCAGCAAGTTGGTTCTTTAAATTATAGAACTAGAGGAAATAGTCAAGTGTCTTGAGATGGCATCTGAGGAGAGAATAGAGTGAAAGAATATTTCCCCTCCAAATTACGGTAGCCCCCTTACCCATGGCTTTACTTTTCTTAGCTCTAATTATTCAGACCCTTAGCCCAGGAATAAGTGGAAACTCAAGAGATAAATACTTCACAGGTTTTAGATGATGCACCACTCTAATAATGTGCCATCTTACTCAGCCCATAGTACAGTCATTTCCTTGTCCAGCGTAGCCACAGTGTGCCCTCTACCTGCCTGTAGTTGCTCACAGTCCTTGTTTGTGAGGCCTGCTTTGCTTCTGCTCACAGCTGTCCCCATCTCTTAGCTCATAGGAGGCAATAACTGTGTGCTGAATAAATGGCATTTGTGAAATAAATTAATAGTGGCCCCAGCGTGTGACAGTAATGGTGGGAGCAATTTCATCATGTTGTAGCGTTATGAATGTACCATTGTGCTACTCATTGCTGTTGTTAATCTCCCTCGCCGTGCCTAATTAAACACTTCCATAGATACTCGCATGTAGCAAAAACAGTATGCAGAGGACTAGATGCTGTTCGTGATTTCAGGCATCCACTGGGGGCCTGAGAAAATACCCACTCCGTGCAAAGGGGAGGCTACCCATATTTATTGTCTCATCTACCTAGGTTTAGAAAGGATTGAAGGCAGGATACAGGGCATATTAGGGTGACTTCTCTTGCAAATGGCAAGGAGTCTTTTTACAAAAGGTCTGAAATACCAAGGTGTTTATTGGCTCAGTCACTAAGAGCCTTCACACAGGACAAGCTTCAGGTATGTTTTGCTAAGACTATAGCTCCCTTGGCTGTTCTGAGCCTTCCCATCCATGTGGACATCTCCATTTTTTAGCCAGTAATTACCACTTGAATGTCTGTGTACAAACTGTCAGATCTGTGTACTAAGGGGTGCCGTGGCTGTGTGGAGGCTTGCACCCATATAGAAGGAAAATGCTATTCACATCCCAGATGTCCAAACTGAGAGAACCTGTCCAGCCTGCAGACAGAATCTCCAGACTTCATTACATTTGGAGCAACTCTTACCCATCACTGGTGACCAGGGAAGGAATGGCAGGTATTAATTGGCATAATTTAATCAGTTCTTGAACCAAGCACTGTGGTAAAGGTGGGTAGGATTACAGTGATAGGACTTAGGCCAGCCCAGTCCTATGTCTAGAACTTGAGGTTGGGATCTGTCCCACTTAGCTGCTATGTGGTAGAGCAGGTACTGGGGATAGGGGGAAGTAACTAATGGCAACACTTCATTATTATCCCTAAGTGTACTTGGTCGGCGCTAATGAGGCCCAGGGCTCCATGGCTTCTGAAATTCTTTATTCTTGGTCTGGTCTGGGCACTCTTTTACTGTCCATAGTTTATTCAGCAGATCCAGCTAACCCTGTTCAGCTCTCACCCATACCTCTCCCTCCCAAATCTTCCTGTGAGGATCTTATACTCAGAGTTGTTGTGTGTTGTCTTTACAATGAAGGGATACTCAAAGGCTTAATATTGCTGTTTGCAGTTGACAGAGGAAACATTATTGAAGGTTGTATATGCGACAGTGATGCGAAGTCTGCTGGTATGGCTTTCTATAACTGTCATTTCAATTGTCCACAACCTCAGACTTCAGCGGTCTTCTTAAAGGCAGTATTTAATTTGTTCTAAAAAGCGTTTTGAAGATAGCTGAAGACGGATCCGTTTCAAGTCCTCAGATCCCTTTCGACTAAATGAGAATCTGAAGTGACATGCTTGGGCTGATGGCAATCTTAATGTGCCATTCAAACAAACTGCATCTCCCAGAGAGAAACCTTCGGCTTTCCGAGCCTGGATTCCCGCTGGAAAGAGCGCTGTAAGGTTTGAGTGTGGGACAGAAGACAAGAGGGCAAACAACGTAAGTGTCTGCTGTCAAGTTCAGTACTACAGCAACAGTGGACCCATCAGTGAACCAAAACAAAGACCGTTGACTGTCCAAGAGACAAAGATCAACAATTTACCCCAGTTTATCCACTGAATCTTGCTGCACAGTTGGTCAAGGGCGGCCTTGTGGGGCCATAGAGCCATCTAGTTCTGTGTTTTATGTTTCTGCGTGCGTTTGGGCACACATGCCAGGTGTCTGAGAAATCCCAAGCAACTAGCTAAAGATGCCTGCAGCCATGCAGGGCATGGCTGACGCAGTGTTCCCAGCAAGTGTGAGCAAAAGTGGGGTGTAGAGTATAAGGTGAACACAGAGGGGCCAGGTGCACAGTGAAGACATTGCCAGTCACATAGACACCCAGGGAAGAGCAGAAATTATCCCATGTCTCTTTAACCTTCCCTGTGCATCTGCGTGGCTTTTCTTAATGTGTGTTTTTAAAAAGGTAAAATTAATAAACACATTACCAACGCAATTGCTGCAGAGCCCTGCGGGACTCTCATCAACAAAGAGGCAAGCTCACCAGTGAAGAGAAGCGCCAGGGTCCACAGGGGAGAAGGCTGCTGCGGGGGAGCTGTCATTACCGCATCTTCAGTTGGCGGGTCCTCTCTTCCCCAGCAGGGGCTCTTTGCCTGGTGGATAATTTTTACTCTTCCTGTTCTGTCAATATGACAGTTTTGTCCCTAACAGAATGGCAGCTTTGACTTCCGTTGACATTATTCCATACAGAACCAGAAAGAAAGAGACGAGACGCGCACTCTCCATTTCCTCTTTTCCAAAACTGCCCTCCATAAAAACTTTTCTCATTTAAATTTTTGCTTCCACGCTGAATTCCTCATTCATGTTTCAAGAAAATCAAATACGGTGTCAGCTTTCAAAAACCATGCTTGATGATGGCAGTGACTCACATAATTACTGACTGTCAGTGTGTTTGCTATGAACACAGAGATGTCTGGCAGCCCTGCTTCCAGCAGAAAGAGCCCCACAATGTGGGTCTTCCCTGGGCTGTTTTCCATCTGAAACCTAGCGTTGGCCAGATGCAGTATCGGGCCATTGTTTGCATCCTTCATTCAGGAAGCCCACGCCTCCGGTGACGCTCAAAGTACTTGTTGAAGAGAGGTCTGTAAGACAATTTGTGTGTGTGTGTGTGTGTGTGTGTGTGTGTGTGTGTGTGTGTATGCGCGCGTGCACATGCGCGCATGTGTCTGTGTGTCTGTCAGTGTTTGTGTGTGTGTATCTGTGTGTGTGTGTCTATGTATATATGTGCGTGTGTCTGTCTGTGTCTCTGTGTGTTAGTGTGCATGTGTGTGTGTGTGTGTGTGTGTGTGTGTGTATCATGTGTGTGAGTGTGGCACATGTATGTGATAGTCCACACATGTATAGGTCAGAGGACAACCTCCCACCTTGCTTGAGCCAGGGTTCCTTTTTGTTGCTGTTCATCATTACATGTACCAGGAGAGCTTCACATGGGTTCTGGAGATTCAGACTCAGGTCTTCCTGCCCCTATGTCAGGTGCTTTACCCTCTGAGGCATCCCCCTGCCCCAGGCAGGGTTTAACGAGAGCATTCCCAGTGGTTGCCTCAAACCATGGCGCCTTTCGCTCAGTAGTTCTGAACCAGGGGTGACTTGGTCTGTCCTCCTGCCACCACCACGCCAGGAACACTTGGCGGTTTGGGGAGACATTTTTCACTGACATCTAATGGATAGAGGCCAGGGATCCTGCTAAGCATCCGCCGTGTGTAGTCATGCCCTGTTGTAACATAGCACTCTCTGGGACACAACTCTTGGCTGAGGTTGAGAAGCCCTGCTGTAGCTCCTGAGGACTTGCACATTGGGAAGTAGGTTGTTTGGGATATTCAGACTAAAGAGGAAAATATGTCATACTAGGAAACGCTTTGGTTTCTTCGCCTTTTTGTGTCTGTGGGCATGCACATGGAAGCCAGAAGTCTTGGTATCAGTCCTCGCCTTTACCTTGTCTGAGACGGGGGCTGTTTGTATTTGCTGCTGACCCACGAGATCCCTGTACTGCTCCTGTCTCTCCCTCCCATGTCTCTGTAAGAGCTCTGTGATTACAGAGGTGTGCTACTGTGTCTGGCTTCATGCGGGTTCTGGGAATTTGAACTCTGGTTTCCAGCAGGTGCCATCTCCTTGGCCCCCCTTAAATAATACTTTAAGGCAGCATTAGCCATCACACCGTCATCTTTACTCTATTTAGCATGTAACCTCTAACTTCCACTCAAATGAAAATAGATATTTATAGGGTTGCAGTTGTAACAAAGATACTAGCTTGCATTCTTGTTCCCAGTTTAAAATGTCATTTTCACAGCCTTTATATCTTTTTTTAATAAAGAACATTGCATTGTTCTAATGTAATACAGCCTAGAAACCTCCCTTTGTTTCTTTGTTTTGTTTCTCTTTTCTCCTTAAGTAATTTTTGGAAAAGCCAGTATTCCAGTCTGAAGTCTGCCTTTGGAAACCTGCCAAGAGCTACTCTGAAATGATTTTACAACAAAAACAACTTTTCAAGGAACAAGTATTTTAAGGGCATTCTAAGAAATTGTTCAGATAGAAATGTTTTCTACAAGAAGCAGCTACTACAATAGAGAAATGCTCACTATTTACATATTTTTTTTATTAAAGTAAGCACTCTGGGGGTTGGGTAGACAGCTTAGTTAACTGCGTGCTAACCTTGTAAGCACAAGGACCTGAGTTCGATCCTCAGAACCGTCATACTTTTTTTTTTTTTAATTTAAAAAAAAAAAAAAAGCTGGGTGTGGTGGCACATATTTATAATCCAGGCACTGGGGAAAGGAGACAAGTAGATCCCTACTGCTTTGTTAGTTCGCTAGCCTAGGCTAGCAGTTTCCAGGTCAGTGAGATACCCTGCCCCGAATAAAAAGGTGGGCAGCACCTGAGGAACAACACCCAAGGCGCATCCTCTGGACTCCACACGCGCCTGCACACACATGTACACTCACATGTATATGAACACACACAAATAACCTTAGTTTCTCCTCAGAAATCAGTAGGCAGTACTGTGGCCTGTGAGAGACCACAGTGGGAAACCCTGGCTCCCTGAGGCTCAGATCTCTTAGCCTCTGATTAGGGAAGTACCTACTCTGGCTACCAAAGTCCACACAGCATTACCAAGAGACAGCTCTGATTAACCAATTGGAGGTACAGGAGAAAAAACACCGATTCTATCTAATGTTCATGAAAGTAACCGTACAGCACCTCTTCCTGTAATGCAGTGGATAGAAGAAAGTTTGTTTTAGAGGCGTGAAAACATTGGTGTTCAGCTGGGTGCTCTATCCAGTCCTGGTAAAGCCTCATTGCACGGGGTCATTGAAGGCCTTCCTGCACTCCTGAGTCCAGAGAGGATTGCCTAGAACCCCATCCCATACCCTGTAGGAACCTAAACACTTCTCAAGACTCCTGCACATTTCCAGAGAGCATCTGTCCCTCACCTCTCTCTTCTGGGACTTAATTCCATTGACGGACAACACTACCACTCCCCACTTGCCTTCCGCCTCCCTACTGCTTCCGCTCAGACGGCTCTCTCCGTGGCCCTCTCGGCCCCTGACTACAGGCACAGGCCCTCAAGCTCCTCATAGCACGCCTATCCATCACAGCCCAGGAAGAGGTTATTATTCTAAGCGCCGTGGATGTTCCCTCCTTGTGAATGGATCAGTTCACTGGAGTGCTTTTGGCCACTTCTTCTCCACCCCCCTGTGTGGTGTGCCCCCTTCCTGAACCTCTCTTTTCTTCTCATTCTTTCCTCCCCAAAGCTCCTCAGATGTTCATGGGGAGTCATACACACAGAGCAGCCAGCTCTGGAGTCCCTACTGCTAAAAGCAATTCCAGGCAGGTCTCTATTATGCATCTTAAAAACAAATCAAGTGGCCTTTAATGTCATTGGACTTGCATTTTTAGAAAGCATTTGTTGCTGTTAATAGCAATTTATGTTCCTCCCATGCATCTCTATAAGCTTGATTCCTTTCAACAGCCCATCCTAAGTCTTGAGCTTAGACATGTGACCAGATCTCTACCAGCTGTCAAACCATCAGAAAACAGTTTCTTTACCAGAAAGAAGATTCGTGCATATCCTGTTAGCATATCTAACCTTTTGATACTATGGCATAACATTGTCATCTATGAAGGTCATCCTTGAGACCCACATAATCAACTCTCTCGCTCTCTCTCTCTCTCTCTTTCTCTCTGTCACACACACACACACACATACACACACAGAGTCTCTATTTCTGTCTTTCTATCCCTCTGTGTATGTGTCCATCTCTCTTTCTTTCTCTCTCATAATATTTTCTTAGGATTTTATGTTGAACCACATTCACAGCTGCCCTTGGCTGCACATGAATGGGCCTTGTGTTGGATACATCTACCCATCATGCCTGACGGTCAAGGGATTCCTTCATCCATCACCACACTCAGCAGCCTCGTTGTCCAAAGCCCATCTCTCCTGTGGTTCTTCCCATGCTTACACCGTGTTTGCCGAATGCAGCTGAGCACACAGACAGTAGTGGGCTTCATGAATCTCTGGGTGGTATTTGGAGGTAGTTTCTTACCCGTGTTTTATTTCACTGGCTGCTTTCCTGGTTGTTGACAGTGGTAAGACAGACTCTTTATTCAATCCCAACACCTCCTGGGAGGTGATACATTGTCCATAATATTGTCACCGGTTCCCCCAGCTCCGTTTCTGCCACAGATTCATTTATGCCGCACACAGTCATTGCCTGCTGTGAGCTAAGAGGTGGAGACAACTGTGGACAAAAGTCCTTGCACTCTCGAAGATTATTCCTAGTAGTGCTGAGAGGCGATAAGATATTTTGGTGCTGAACAGTCGCCGGTGACACTAAAACTGTGTGTTCCGGTTTCAGAACCAGGGCCGAAGGCTTTACTGTAAACAGAAATGATATTCCTTCCTACTTAATGGCAGTCTTCCTCCCTCCACATCTCCAGCCCCTCCTACCCACCCGTCTGTTCCTATCGCACTGGGATTGAGTGTGGGGGGTCCCAGTCTTCCACAGAATACTTGTTTGGTAACAAAAACTGTATGTCATAGCTTTTAAACCTTTAGCCCTTAAACTTCAGGTTCCTCTTTGCTCAAGTTGAAAGGACCAGACTTGTTCATATGTGTGAAACATGAACAAGCATCAGATATTGTACCGTGTCTCATTCTAAACATAAATAGGATATATCATATCCATTTGTTATGGGAATGCAATGCCCTCTCTAAGCCAGAGAGCTGGACTTTCCCCTTTCCCATTCTTGGTGACCTTCCAGTAGAAAGCTGTTGCAAAGACAAGAATAATTAAATGTTAATACAATAACAACAGGCTATTTACAGAAAAAAAAAATGAGCAGAGGGACTCACTTTTCTACAGTCTTCTAGTATCCCATTAAGTGAGTGAAACACACTGAAAATACCACCAGCAACAGTTTATCCTAATAGTACTCTATGTTATTCACCCTGTGAGATTTATAGTTCAGACATACCAATTCAGAATAGAAATGGAGAGAAGACTGTTCATCTAATCAAATACGTAGGCACTATGAAGAATCTTCAATTATCTAATTTTATTGAAGGGGATGGTTTATATCCCGTAGTCAGTGATGTGCAATCCTGTGATTGTCCTAAATCCCTTAGAAGAGATCTGACATTGTGCTCTGCATGCTGGATAACATGAAATCACCATGTATATTTCACCAAGAGATATAACAAGAAAAATAGCCTCCATGGTATGCAGTCATTTTATCCCGACACACTGCAACATGGTTTTTGCCCAGGGGCGGAAAAGTAGAGTTGTTTTTTTTTTTTTTTTTTTTTTTTCCCTCTACTTCAAAAGAAAGAAAAATTATCATCACTCTATCCAGAACCATTACAGACTTCAGAGACTTTGGCATGAAATATTCAGAAAGTTTATTTTAGAATTCAATATTTTAAAAGCCTGCTTTAAAACTATTACAGTGATTAGTGGCTTTCTTGCTTAGGCCAGTCTTTGCTTTTAAAAGCTCTGTATCATGGTTGCTACCATTGTTTTCTGCAGAATGTCATTTGCACCAACCACAGACACTCGGAAAAAGGCATGTCCTGCATTGTTTCAGGATGTCCCTAAGAGGAACTGGGCCCATGTTCATGTGTTATCTTTTCAGACATGCTATTTAATAGACAGCTCTTATCCTGATGACAGAGCTGATGAGTTGCTGCTGGCTGTGTTTGTGCTTTGGGTGCGCCTAATCTTAACCACATAGAATGTCTGCCATGTCTCCGAGGTTCCAAGGACATCCCCCTCAGAAGCTTCCCACACCCTTAGTCAAGAGCTCACATCTCCATCACTCTTCATAGGAATTGGAAAAGCTTAGTGTTGTGTGTTGTGAGGGTTTCACAATGATTCCAAGGATATGAGTGAAGCCAGTAAGGAACCACAGAAGTGTGATTAGCCATGCATGAACTTCTCCTTGGGGAGTGTCATGGTTATATAGGGTGGCGAGAGAGGGTCAGGACTTCTGCTCCCTTGGCCCTACATGTTGAATCTCCTCACTACTACATCTCCCCAAATCCTCTTGTCTCCTAGTCCCGCCTATCTTGCTTTCCTATTGGCCAACAGCATTTATTCATTAACCAATAAGAGAAACATATTTACAGAATGGCATCTCCCATCAGATGAGGATGACCATGACCCTCTGATCCTCCTGCCTCCACCTCCCTGGTGCCGAGATTACATGTGTACACCACTGTTCCCAGTTTTATGCAGTGCTAGGGTTTAACTTAGGGCTCCATGTGTGCTAGTCTAGCGCTCTGTCAACAGCTACAGCCCTGGCCCCTTATTCCTCCCTTTCTTCTGTAGCTTATACTTTTAGGTCCATCCCTCAAATACATTCCATGTGTGTTTCTGTAGGTTTTAGTAAATACCCCTTCTTTCCTCCATACTTTAGTTGTTATCAGTGTAGAGGAGGGAAGCACAGGCACCAACCTTGGTCTTCAGATAGGGTTGGCTCCTCCCTCGTGCTGACATGCATAGAAGGCAAGATTCCAGGATGCTCTTGACGTGGAGGTGCCGACAGGAATAACGTGTGAATAACTTTCCGTGTCATTTTCCAGGGAAGCAGATCAAGACTCAGATGGTCACGTCAGCTTCCGAGACTTTGAGTATGCCATGAACTGTGGACGGGCAGAATGAAGCCGGATGCTTGTGGACTCTACTTTTGGCAATGCTGGGCAGATCAATTAATTGTAATCTAGTTGAAGGTCACACAGACCTCACTCTTTTATGGTGCTGTGTACTTGTGAGTAAACTCTTAATTATAGTTTTAGATGCTGATGTTGAATCTAGAGGTAGGACTTTCCTTCTATGTCGCTAAGAGCCCTGAGTCAGACTGCTGTGGCTGGCCCTGCCGCCCAGTGATCTCTTCCTTGTCCGCTCCTGTCAGCTGTGCATTCTTCATACTGTGGGATGGAGGCTCTGCTCATGTTCTGCCCCTCGCCCACCTGGAATCCCAGCCCTTACCAGCCCTTTCTTCTGCTAGTGGTGTCATCGTCCTTCATTTGCTCAACTTCAGATGAGTATCAAGCTTGCTGTGGCCAAGGAATGAGCAAATGCTAGGAAAACAGAGACTTCTCTTATATAAAGTCCCCGGAGTGCAGTCAGTGGCAGGACATTAGCTGTGCAAAACCCAGGGAGCAGCTCAGACCAGGCAGCCATTCTTTATACACAGAAAACCAGAATGCAACTGGGGTCTTAATGGGCAAAAGGGTATGCTTTTGGCTTCCTCTAAGTTAACCTGGACCTGGGCTTCCTGCTTCAGAGAAGTTAGCCTGAGCTGGCCAGCAGCCCCCTGCAGGGTACATCCTTCTGGTTCTAGGTAGTTTTACTGGGTACCTGAAGCTCCAACCATCCCAAACTATTAGGCATCTCCGCACCAAACCACGCCCCTAGGATCCAGTGACTACTTTCTGGAACAAATTGAGACACTGAACATGCAACATAACGTCTATTAAAAATAATTCTGAAATGCTGATATTGTCATTGTAACTCTTCAGATTTCACAACATGAACATTTGTAAAGGAAATCAGTGTAATCTGTTTTGAAAATGTTAAACATTAAAAGATCAAGCAAAAGTATGAATTTGTGGAGCAAACATTAAGCAAGCTTCATGCTCATCTAAATTATTAGCAGATAGCCTTAAGAAAAATAAAGTGTTTAGCTGTGATAAACCAGAGGAACCAGAGGATATGGGACAACCAAATGCAATTTGACTAAAATGTAATTTGTCCTCCTAGATGGGCCCCTAGGAACACACAGCGGAGATGAGCCAAGCCCGGGCCTCTCTGCTGCCTGTGACGATGTGAGAGACTATGTGAGGGGCATACAGGAGTGCCTGCCGTCACTGTCCCCATGATTTCTCTATAAATCTAGAATCATTCCAAAAACCGAGTTTGTGAAAGATTAAAGACTGATTCAAACATTCATAAGCGAAATGAAGAAGGAATGAAAATCATTTCTCAACGTGAATGAAATGGTATCTCAAAGACAAAAATGGGTTGCTGGTCTCATTGTGACGTGTAGGATTTTGTTCACAATCTTCCAGTTGGACCTCATTTCATCACAGTAGGCAAACTGAGTCATTGACCCTGTTCTCAAAACGTAAAGAGAGACTGTAGATTTCTTAAATAAGAATAAACGCACTAATAGTATTTATTATCAGAGCCATTCTTTCAGTGACAGCCAGAGCTCCAAACTTTTGCATTGTACTTCTATCTGGGTCCTGTTTGTCCTGAGCAAGATGACAAGGGAAAAGGAGGGGTCACCTCCTACCATGGATGTAGGAAGCAAGAGGTGAGCCTGGGAATGGCTATTGAGCAACTCCCATGGCTCTAGATTAGACAAGACATTTTATCTCAATGACAGAAAACTACCCAAAGAGAATTTACTTTGAAAAGGGAAAAAGAAAAGAAAATCACTGAGCTAACTTTATAAGACTTAACAGAGGGAGCTCAGAGGTGCAGCTTGGCCCCAGGACCCACGACACTAGCATCTCCAGATTCCCTCTTCTTCCTGTAGTTACCAACAGCCTTATACCATCCTCAAAAAGAAGTGATCCATGCTTCATCCCGATCCAAGTGCAGAGCATCTAGAGATAGGCTCTGGTTGACTGCACTCGGCTCTGGTTTGTGCAGAGGGGATGGACATGTCCTCTGGGGACTCAAGTGCATGCAGCCAGGACTGGTAATAGAGGAAGATAATGGCCTGGGCAGCCCTTCTGCTTGAGACCTCTTCTAAAGTGCATACCACTGAGTTTGCTGCCTCGGCGCATCCAGCCTCTCCAAAGAAAGAACAAAGAAAGGGTGTCAGAGAAGCTACGAACACACCTTCCTCTCCTTACCCCCTGCTTTTAGGATTCATCCCCCTTCTTGTCTAGGCGGGACTTTCCCCATCCTCTCACTTCCAGAACCCAGTCCCCATGGTACTGCCTGTGCACTGTGTGTGACCTTGCTGGTCTGACCCCAGCTGGGTGACCTAAAGGTAGGCAGGCACCCGGTCAAGCTGACACACTCAATCAGTCTCAGCTCTTGGAGGACATGGGGAATGCGAGTGCAGTCCAGGTGCTCCCCTGCGTGGCTGAGCAAGGGATATAACCTAAGGGTGGGCAGCAGACTTGCTTTCAGTCACATGGCCTGCCTGGAAAATCCAAGCAGCTGGTTTGCAGTGAGCAGAGAGGGGCTTAAAAATAGATGGGGTGGGGTGGGGTGGACTAAGGGAGATACAGCCCTGAGGTGCTTGGTTTCTAGATCCAGCTCATATGCTGGGCTCAGTCATAGCCCTTTGGGTCCTGTGAGGTAACTGCGCCCTTCCAATAAATCTTTCCACTCAAGCCAGCTGGAGTTGCTTTCTGTTATTTGAAACCCAGAGAGCCTTCACTGCTGTGAGCTTCCAGCCAAGGACAGAGTCCTGGGTGACATTAGCATTGACGGGACAGAGGAGAGCACACTCCTAGAGTGAAAACGGAGCAGCAGTTGAGGATGGAACCGGGTAGTACCGCCATTTCCGTCCCAGCCTTTCTCTGAACCCCTCCCCGGCAGCTCTGGGATTCCCTGCTACTGCAGCTTTCAGAGTGCTTGTCCACGAGCTTCTAACGCGTGGATGCACCAGCTCCTCCCAGACCTCAGCTCACGGCCCCTTCTCTGGGGTCTGAGGTGGTGGCACAGCCTTTGGAGCCCTCTTGCAACCTTTCTCGACACAAGTTTGTCACGGTATTCCTGTGCTGTCTTTTCCAGTTTCTTGTCCCAGGCCCAGCCAAAAAGTGGGAGTATTTTCCCAAGTCCCATAACCGGCCAATCGTTCCTGGTCAACACATTCTCCAAGGATGCTTTCATCCACCGCCAAGAGTCCGGTTATCGGCTTGATTGCTACGACTCCATAAACAAGGCTTCATCTTTGATCTTGACCTCTGCTCAACTCCAGGCCTGTGCCTTTCCTCACCACTCAGACATTCCCACCTCGGTGCAGACTCACTGGACTAAAATCAGATGTATTGTTCCCCCCAATTTTCAAAATTGTTCTCCTAGCCTGTGTTTTCTATTTCTGTTGATGACAGCCTCCCTGCCCATCCCCCACCCAAGCTGTCACCCAAGCCAGCTGCCTCAGAGTCAGAGTCTCCCCTTCTTCCCATCTTCCTTGGCTCTGACACTCAGTCACTGGATCCTTTTGAGCATGTCCTTGTAAATCTTTTTTTTTTTTTTTTTGCCATTGCATCCTGGTCTTTCTGCCCATGTCCTCAATCCTGGCCTGGCCAATTATTCCATCCAGTAACATGTCCTTTTGCTTATTTGTGTGAAGTGAGTGTAAGGTATATACAAATAACTGCTGTCGGGGAATTTTAGTCTGGCACGTCATGGAGCTCCCCAAGGCACAGACGAAATGCCCGTCCTCTACTCCAGATCTTCCGGTCGCTGTCTTTTGTGCTGAACGGTGCCTCGCACTGTAGCATGCGCTCTCAAAGCCTTCGGTATTGGGGTATCCATGTATGTTTTCAGTCTTGTTGTCCATGACTCACCCAGCAGCCACAGAGATAGACAAGCACAGTGCCATCACCCAAAACCACAAGAAGTGCAACAAATCTTTACTCAAAGTACAACGGTAATATTCTCAGGGTTAATAGCTGACGAGAAAGGAAGAAAGTGAACATTGGGGGGAACAAGGCTAGAGGCTGTTCTCTGGCTTCTACGGGCCTTCACACGGCTGTTCTCTGGCTTCTACGGGCCTCCACACGTGCATGCATTCCTGTATGCACACACACTCACAGGTGCACTTACACGTACCCCCAAAACAGTAAGACAGAAACAAAAAGCAGCCCAGGGATGATGGCACAGGTCTTTAATACAGCATTTGGGAAGAAAGGAAGCAGAATTTCTTTGTGTTTGAATCTAGCTTGGTCAACATACTAAATTCCAGGCCAGCCTGTGTTACCTAGGGAGATCCTGTCTCGATAAGTTAATTAATTGATTGATTAATTAATCTCATTTTACAAATACTGAAAAGTTAAGTGTGGTGGAACATACTTGTAATTCCAACACTGGGGAGGTGGAGTCAGGAGGATCAGGAGTCCAAGGCTAGGCTAAAACTAAATGGGGTTCCATGAGACCCCGTTCAAAAAAAAAAAAAAAGGAAAAATAAACGCTAACTATTGGTTCACCTACATCCTAATGAACATTATTTCTTCACAGTTGTCTCTTTATAAGGGACTAATTATTTTATTACTAAAATTGTTGAGATAAATAGCAGCCTTCTCTCCCTCCAATGAAGGAGGAAGCAGTCTCAGGAAACAGCTCAGGCCAAGTTATAGGAGGGCATGGAGAGAATTAAGGTGTGTGCTCTGGCTGGTCAGCTTGACAACAGGCAGACTATCCTACTTGGCTGTGACATAAGCCCACGCTCTATAGTCACACTTCGTGAGTCACCCTAATGAGGTGACTCAGAATCCTTCAAGTCAGCTCAAGGGTTTCTCATGGAAGGGGTTCAGAATCGGTTCCCATCTTATGTACCACCAAAGTTGCAATTGGTAACCAACTGAAGTCAGCTGCAGAGACCAGAACAAAAGGTTCTTTAGACCCTAGAGGATTATTCAAAGGAAAGTTCTAGAACTGCTCTGTACAAGAGAGGCATCTTTGTATGGGTGTGCATCCCCACTAAGCAACACTTTTCTGGCATATAAAGTCTAAGTAATACATCTCCATAGTCATTGTACTTGGTATTGTTTGTATACTTCATAGATTTAAGATTTATAAAAAATGAGCTTTGTTACTTTTCTTGAATTCCAACTTTTGAAAATTTGACAATATGGAACTAGACAATGTCTTTAAGTGTGTGTGTGTGTGTGTGTGTGTATTGAAATTCAGAGGCTTGATGAAAGGGATCAGCAGGTAGAATATTTTCTGTGTAAGCATGAAGACCTGTGTTCGGTCCCTAGGACCTGTGTGGAAAGCTGGTGTGGCCATGTGCACCTGTAACCTCTACACAGGGGAGATGGGGTCAAGAACATCCCCAGGGCTCACTGGCCAGCTAGTCTAGCAAAATCAGTGAGCTCTGGGTTCAGTGAGAGACATTGCCTCAAAAAATAAGATGGAGAACAATTGAGAAGGACACCTGATGTCAACCCCTTGCCTCTACACACACACATACACACATATACACACACATGCACTCACACATGCACAAAAATAAATAAGTAAAAATGGTAAATTTTTAAAAAGAAATCCATTGTCATTAAACAGCCCCTAGTGACTTTTCTTTTGTAAAACAAATTCTAATTGGATTGGCCATAAGGATTGCAAAGTAGTCCGTAAACAATCTAACACAGTAAAATATAGTGTCTAATCTGAATTTTCTTATGTTAAATTGATAAAGTAGTTAGAAACTTGAATAAAAGAGAACATTGTTCTAACTTTGGAGAAAAGAACAGATTAATCTATATGAAAACATGAATTAGAATTGAAATGCATTCCCTACTTTATGCTTTACTGATCCTTAAAACTCAAGTGAGAACAAAACAGTTAAGTTTTCTAAAATATATCACTCAAAAAGAACAATTTCAATAATATTAAATTTATGGGGAAAAATTTGACCAAGGGGTTGGAAATATATTAAATGTATTGTCATAGCAACAGTATTTGGAAGGCAGAAGTCGGATCTGGGCATCTTAGTTTGAATAAGAAAAGCAAGCTTGATTTTAAATGACTTTTCTAAGGTCAAATGTCTTAGAGATGGTGCTTGAGTCAATTTCTTTAACAAGCTTTCCCTATTGCTGACTGTATTGGACTCCTCCCTCATTCCATTCCTTCCTCTTAACCTCCTTCCTTCCCTTCTTCCCTCCCTCTCTCCCCCTCTCACAACCTTAAATAGAGTTGCATTCAATGGGCCACTTGAGATTCAGCATGGCCCACTTCTTAGCCAATACCCAGACATATATCCAGCAGAATTTCCCTCAATTGTACCAACAGAAAACAAAATTCCAGGACTCTTTATGCTTTTCATCACATGGAAACCTCTTGGCCATTATCTCTTCGAATGTTTCTTTCACTGCCCTATCTTAAAAGAGTGTCCTGTCAGACTCCCGTTGCACAAGCTCTGTATGAATGGTTTATCTAACACATCTCTTGTTCTCTATTCTCACTTCTTCTTGTCCTTCCCCCTCCCTCCTTTCTCTCTCTATTTTAGTTGATTAACGTCTCATCTCATTCAATGCCAGGAGTGAATGCAAAATGGTACAGCCCTTTTGGAAGACAGACAGTCTCAGAAAGCTAAACACGGACTTATCACATGATCTGGAGACCAAGCTCCTAGATAGTATACCCAACTGATTTGAAACCCATGCCCATACAGAATATTTATAGCAGCTTTGTTCATAATTGTTTAAAAAAAAAAAAACCAGAAGCAACCAAGATGGGTCCTTTAAGAACTGAGTGGGTAGTCTGTAAATAGCTGCACCATCCTCTTCAAAACTGACAAGGCCATCCAAACATCCAAAGCAAGGAACCCTGAGAAACCCCCAGGGTTGCCGAAGAAGTCATTGTAACCAAATATGATAGGCTGAATGGGATTCTGGGACAGGAATGGGGCATGAGATGAAAACACAGGAACACAGGAATGAAGTATGGACTTCAGTTAGTCAGAATGTACCCGTCGTAGTTCATTGACTTCAGCAAGCACCTGTTCCAAAGCGAGATGCAAAGAACAAGACAAGCTCGGTGCCGACACACAGACTTCTTGTACTGCCTGCATAATTTTCCTGTAAATATAAAACAGTTCTAAAATTAATTAAGTTTGTTAACAACTCAGATCTTGATATGTGGTGGGTATCAGATCCCTTACCGTTATTTAAGTTTACAGTAATAATAAAATATATTAAGAAAAATATACAAAGATGGTATATAACAACTCAAAAAATTAAAGGATTTATTAGCAAAACCAAACAAAATTGGCAGGGGCTGATGAGACGGCTCAGTGGGCACAGGCACTTGCCATGCAAAGTGGAAGGAGAGATCTGGTTCCCCAAGAGTTGTCTTCTGACCTCCACTTGAATACAATGGCACACACACACATACATACATCCCTACATCATACACAGAGATAGTAATATTAATAAAAATAGCAGACCACCACTATGACAATTTTATAGGCCTCTGTGTAGAATCTGTTAGGGCCAGCCTTGTGGAGTCAAATCTTCGGTGTAGAGAAATATATCCTCAGGCTGTTGTGTGATGTTGATTGCTCTCTGACAAAGAAGACCTCATGCATTTTGCAGTACCTACTTTGGATTACACTTACAGATCACTCGAAAAAAAAAAAAAAACAAATGTCCCCACCACTCTATTATAATGCTTTCAGTATACATTTCAAGGAAAGAATCCTTAGTGTAGGATCTATGAAAAAGAAAGGCCCTTTATATTTCCTTTGAACGTCAGAATTCCTCACAGTACTGAGAAGGCCATATGAGCAAGACACCCATATGACATAGTTCCTACATAGTCTTGGGGACAGGTCAGAAAAGCCGGTTCACAATGGAGCATACCACTGTTTACCCTGCATGCCTAGTAACACCTCAGCATGTCCCAGAGTTACAACCTCAAAACCCAGCATAGCCATTGGGAGAGAGCTCTAAAACTAATTTGTCTCATCAAGTTAATTTGTCTTTCTTGAAAGGTATGCATGTGTGTGGGTCTGTGTGTCCGTGTGTCCATATACATGTTTTTTTTATCTGTGTGGGAGTACATGCAACTGTGTGTATACACAAGCCACAGATCAGTTGAATGTCTCCTCCTCCTCTATTCATCGTAGTTTTTGAGTCAGGGTTCTAGCTGTACCTGAAGCTCATCTATTCAGCTAGACTGAATTCAACTGGTCAGTGACCCCTGGGGCTTTTCATTTCTTTATTCTGAGCACTGGGATCACAAGCATGGGTCATGTTCAGCTTATACATGGATTCTTATACTGCAAGCACTGAAGAATATCTCCTCAACCCCTCATAAAGGTTCTTATGGCCCAAAGCCTACATCTTCTTTACATTGTGATTTCGTACATCGTATCATTCCCCTTACAAATTCTGGAAATTGTCTTAATCACTGGAAGGTAACTTTTATAATTCCTGTTGTATTTCCTTATGTTCTAACCACACACATAAAAAATAGTTACCTTTTCGTGATAGTTTTTTTCAGGGGTTTAATGGTTTTGCTGACCTCAAAACATCAACTTTGGGCTTCACTATTTGGGCCCCATCATTGTTACTAATTTGTTTTTTGGGTTTTTTTTCTTTCTTTGATTCTGTTTTAATTCTCTCTCTCTCTCTCTCTCTCTCTCTCTCTCTCTCTCTCTCTCTGTATGTGTGTGTATGTGTGTATATATATATGCATACATATATATGTATGCATATATATATATGTACATGCCATCACATATAAGTGGAGATTAAAAAACAATTTTGTGCAGTCGATTCTCTCCTTCCACCTTTCCATGAGCCCAGGAGATCAAATCCAGGTTGCCTTCATCCACTCAGACATCTTGCTTGCCCCTTTTTCCTAGATTCTTGAGATTTTGGATTTCAAGAATATTCCTTTTTTAAAATTGTATGCATTTTGGTGCTTTGCCAACAAGTGTATGTATATGCACCACTTACATGCCTGGTGACCGTGAAGTCCAGAAGATGTCAGATCTCCTGGAATTGAAGTTATAAACAATTGTGAGCTGTCCTGTGGGTGTCGGGAATCAAACACATGTTGTTGGTAAGAGCAGCCAGTGCTCTTCACTGTTGAGTCATCTCTCCAACCCTAGAATCATCTTTTATCCACATACGCAAGGCTATGAGCATCTTCTAGTTGTAGCTTTTAGTTCTCAAATTTTGATCTTATCTCCGTGATCATTTTCTTTAGGATACTTTCTATTGTCTGCCATGGATTCTTCTTGAAAAATCTTAGACTCTTGGCCTCAGTCAGAGGAGCCTCTTCTTTGCTGCAAACAGCTGTTGATGCACAGATTTGTGTCTGGTCAGAATGCTGAAAATAAATGACTATTGAACGTTCGGCCTTAAATGGAATATCCCTTCAAGGTTTAGGGAATAGTCACAGAAGAAGGGCAGGAAAAGAATATAAGGGTCCATCCAATAATGGGGATGGAGGGTCCTGAAATTCTGTTTTATGAACGTGGTGTGAATTCGAGACAGCTGTGGTTGCCTGTATAGGACCTGCATACGATTTGGTCCATTAATGATCAGTCATTAGTAGGGGAAGGGCTCGTGGGAGTCCTGCCCCTTCCAAGGGAGCTATTAGCAAATGACAAATTCTAGGGGAGAGATGTGATTGGTTGTTGTCTTAGGTAGTGTAGCCATGGGTACATTGCCCATTGATTCAGTTGCTAGCTCCTCACCCATGCCTACCCTGGACACACTCAAAGTCATGAAAGTGGGAGGGAGATGGGTAAAGATAGAGAAGCTGGTGGGGATGGGAATAGGATAAAAGAGGGCAGGGTCAAATGTGACCAGAACATAATACATAAAAGTAGGACATTTTCAAGAATAAATTAATAAATAAATTTTCAAAAGTTCCACATTTTCTAGATGTATGTATTGATTAAATAGAAAAGGAAGATGCTAAGTACTATGTTGGGAGAAAGGGGGATCATAAACAATTTAACCCAGCTTTAAAACCTGAAAGCTTCGTAAGTACCAGCATGGTGTGATATGCCTATGTATACAATAGTGGCACAGATGTTATGGGAGTAACCAACTGTATTCTGGTTTTATAAATCAAGCCAAGAACCCATGGTGAGGTATCTTGTAGGCCCCAGGGTTAAATCTACTACTACCATTTTGCTAAATAGACACCGTATCAAACTACCCTCTACATTTCTATTTCCATATTCATAGATGGGTGCATCTCTCAGAACTCATCAGAGAAGTTTTTTTTTGTGTATTCAGTGGTTGTTAACGCAGAAACTCATAACTGGTCAAGGTGCATAGAACAAGTATTAGTAGATTGCTCAGTCGCAAATGGTACATCTGTGTCACAACCCATCCCCCAGAGGCTCAAGGACTATCACAAACAAGGGACAGAAAGATTGTAAGAGCCAGATACAGGAGGCCAAGAGTAAGACAGTGACTTCTAGACTCACAAGCTCACAGCAGCTGTGATTGCCTGCACAAGCCCAGCTTGTAATGCGCTCCAGTTAGCATTTCCCCATGGAGGGACTTACCAGCACCCATTCATTCACAGCTGAGGAGCTATTGACATTGATGGGAGTGGAAGTCAGTTTTCTTTAAAGAGGTGGCCCCTTTTATGTCCACCATGCTCCAGTGGATGACTTCATACCTGTGTATAACTAGGTAGCGTATACTAGACTCAATGGGTTATATCCTTGTTTAAAAAGATGTGAAGTTGGGAAGGGATAGGGGGTGAAGAGTGGATCTGGGGGCAGTTGGGTGGAAGAGTTAGGGTCAATATGATCAAAATATATCATATGCATATATGAAATTCCCAAAGAATTAATAAAATATATTTTAAAAAGAAATATCAGTTCCTTAATGTATAGATGTATACCATGACTGTCATTCAGGTGTCTGATAGAAGCTACAGTGGCTACATATGGAACAGTGTAAAACAGCACATCACCATCATTGCTGCAAGCTTTGTTGAATTTCTAACTATGTCTCCATAGAAGGAACAAGAGAGCTCTTGGGCCCACAAGGGGACTAACTCACTCTTAAGGGCTTCACTCCAGTAATTTAATCACTGCTAAATGGCAAACATTATACATGATAACAGACTAACCCTCTGAAACTGTAAGCAAACCCCCAATTAAATGTTTTATTTGATGATTTGCCTTGGTCATGGTGTCTCTTCACAGCAATAGAAAAGGGATTAAGACACTAGTCAATGGAATAAATATTTTTTAACTTAGGAACTCATAGAATTTTTTAAATGCTTAAAGCCATTATGGCACTCCAAGAATTGGAGTAAAATATACAAAGCTTATAAGACTTACTTGAAGTGTCGGGGGGGGGGGTTGGGGATCAACCTCGAACACTGGCCAGTTCTCTGTTTACAGGATCATCCAGTCCATGTTTTGATGATTTGGATAGTCTTACTGACACGGGTTGTGGTATAAGGGATCTCACAGAAACACACATTTAATCCTCCACCCCGTACTTTCTTCCCATTCCCTTACTTTCTTCCATTCCGGCCCCACCCACAAGAAGAAACTGGAACAACGCTCTTTAAAATGCTGATCACAGGGACGCGAGCAAACACATTTACCTTTGACCTCCAATAATGAAGTTACATCTCTGCCAATCTGTCAGAGCGGCTGCTTTGAAAATCGAAACGTAAGAAAGTATTATTTTACTTTAATTTGAAATTGATTTTTTTTTCAGTCCTTCTACGTTTCTTTCATGATATCATGGGTGTCGTCGTTTAATATCTCTCACTGGAGCCATAACCATATACCAGGCTTGCACACACAAGATTTCTTAAAGCGGCAACAGATTATTAATGTGATGTTAATAAGGAAACAATAATGAGACGTTACACAGAGTTCTTACTCCATACATTATTAATGAAGGCCTATTGTGTTTTGGTGGGCCTGACACTTTATGGTGTGGTTGCGGAATAGATTAGAAAATGCTTTTGCCTTCTCAGCAAAAAGCCTGCAGATCAGGGTGCATGAGGAGAAAATATTTGCAACAGGTAACAAAAACAGCCATGAGGCTCTATGAAGGAAGAGGCGGTAGACATATTTTAATCTCAAGTACCAGGAATAGCAATGTTCTCGATATAGAGAAGAATCAATCATGCTGTTCGCTGCTTTGGAATAAAAAAGTAAGAGGTCCAGGTGTCCTTCAGAGCTGACTCATGGGAGGTGGTGTGGCACATGCATCGAAACTCACTAACACTGATGTTCAAGTCTGTGATCTCTCTCCCCTCTCTCTCTCTCTCTTTCTCTCTCTCTCTCGACAGGGTTTCTCTGTTTTGCTTTGGAGCCTATGCTGGAACTCGCTCTATAGACCAGGCTGGCTTTGAACTCACAGAACTCAGCCTGCCTCTGACTCCCAAGTGCTGGAATTAAAGGTGCGCCACCACCGACCCGCAAGTGCGTGCTTCTCGAATGCACATGTTCTCTTCAGTGCTTCCCAGACTTGCATTCTACTCTACGGCCACAGGAAGGATGACACAAGCCATGTCTCTGGAGAAGGAATAGGGCAGGCTGACCTTGAGTCCACCTACCAAGAGTGGGGACCCCTGGCCTTTCCAGGCTGGGCCTATCTGATCCTGAAGAGCTTAGAGTAGGTCTTGGGTTGGAAATAGGGATCTTTCTGGAGTAGTGGCTTCCTAGGGAGATGTCAGCCATGACAGATGGGACATGGGAATAATGGTGTAGACATGCCTCCCTGGGTCACCAAGGCTCTCAAGTAGAGCTGTCTATAGTTACACATTGGTCTAAACGGCACTTATCCTTCATAAGGTAAGTGCCATCACGGGATGGAGCCTATGAATAGTCAAGCGCATGCCACCTTTCCTAACCATCCTCCAACATGCTTTCTGCATCCCAGTGGCCAGCCTTATGCTACCCTCAGTAACAGAGGGTAGCCTCCTCTGTCCTTAGCCATTGCCCTTTCAAAGTGCTCGAGTGGCACATTTACTCTCTCAGGATGCCAGTCCAAACTGTAGGATAGGCAAGAGGTCCAGGAAGAGGAGCTTGCAACCTAGGGGTGCCCAGCTCCAAACTGGATGTTTTCACCTCGGGGCTGCAGGCGCTCAACACATGGGAAATTTACAAAGTGCAACACCATTTTCTCGTCTCTTTTGATTCAGAAGATGAAAGAAATGATATGAAATTGAATTAGCCAGAAATGAAACAAAGTAGACTTAACCTAAGCCAGGGTTCAACAGAGCCCCGATTCAAATGCCAATGTTATTTCCAGTTTTAGTTTTCAGGAATTTTTGTTTGTTTGTCTCTGCAGAAACAGTCAGGAGGGTGACTAAAAGCTGATTCATTCCAGGGTTTTTCTTTTGGAAATGAACATGCTGGCACGGCTTTAATTGGGTTTTAGTTGTTGTCTGAATTCTCACGGCGATGGCTCTGCACTGTCTTTGGGGAATGCAGAGGGACCTGGCATCTGGTGTTTGAGCATTCTGGGGAGTTACACCATATTTATGTGTAATAACTATACAGTAAATAAGCAGAATGAATAATTAAGTGAATAATGAGTTCCTTGGAAAAGAGGAGCCCTCTGAAGACTTCAAAGGAAACCCTCCCATGTCTTCCCGCCTCCCTATCATGCAGCAGGACTACAGTGTTCTCGCTATATAACCAACAAGGAGGTTTTCCGGGCTGACTTCAAGCATGCTGTTAATCAGATGAGGACTTTTCTCATGCTTATATATTCTCTTCCAATTGCAATAATGCTGGATTTATAGTTCTAGGAACAGTTTTTTCTTAACCCTAGAGATACATACTTGCCTCTTTAAAAATACAATCTGTGAGATATAATTTTCATTGAACGGTGTTTCTCTGAGGAACTAAAAACTTGGACTTCTAGACATTGGCAGTATTTAGTGAATGACAGAAACTCCCACAAATACCTCCACCAGCCAGGACGGAGCACCCTTGCTCCTGGATGCAACTCAGGCCAGGCCTAAAGGGAGTCTTCTCAGAGGGAAAACCCATAAGCACTGCCTGCTCATCCATTTACTCAAATGGTTTTACCTAGCTACACGTTCTTTCAGGGAATATTTACAGAGCACAAACTTGGTATCAGGCACTCATGGCACATTCTGGGTGAAAGTCGTTCCAGACAGTCACTGCCCTCTCTTATCAGGAATCTAACCACGAGCATGAAGCAGATGGTAATGGTGACAGGTTTCTGTGGTGGACAGTATCTTACTCAGCTCAAGCTACTGTCACAAACACCCTGCACTGCCTTACATAGCCAAGATGTATTTCCTACAGTCCTGGAAACCAGAAGACCCAAATCAGAAAGTCAGCAGTCTTCCCTTCCCTCCCCCACAAGCTCTTCTGCTGACTTGAAGGCGGTTATCTGCCTAAAGTATCGGCTGGCATGTGAGCGCCTGCACTATGGTGGTGTCAGAGCGTGCTGCAGAGAGTTTGCGTTCAGAAGGTAGGGCAGGAGAGAAAAGAGCAGACTTGCAAGGTCTGTACCGGCAACTGATCAGCTAGAGTGAGGCTCTGGAAGATAAGAGTTAGAAATGTCTTGGATGTGAGAGTTAGTGATGTATTTAATGTGTGCTGGGCTGTGGATGAGGAAGGAAATGACAAATTGTTTGGTCTTGTGACTTCCATAGCTGAGCAGATGAAGCCAACAACAGCAGCGTTGACTCATTGATTTGAGATTTGATCGCACTGGCATCAGAAGCTGTTTGTTACAGTTAACTGTAACTTTGTTACAGTTAAAATTATATGATCTGGGGGCTGGAGAGATGGATCAGCAGTTAAGACCACTGACTGCTCTTCCAGAGGATTCAGGTTCAATCCCAGTACCTACATAGTGGCTCACAGCTATCTTAACTCCAGTTCCAGGGAATCCAATGCCCTCTTATGGCCTTCATGGGCACTGCACACATGGTACACAGGCTTACATGCAAGTAAACATGTATACAGAGAAAATAAAACTAAATCATTATAAAATATATAAGTTATGATAGAAGTGTTGAAGTTCCATTCTTCCCATTAGTATGTAAGAGTGATGAAGATCAAGACTACAGCTAATAGACTTACTGGGTTCTACTTTTGATTTCCCTACTCAATGGAGTTGTCATTTTGGACAGGTATTTAGTCTTCCTGTACTTCTGCTGCCTTGCATAGAACACTTGAATTATAGCAGTGTCTCATCGACTTGGGAGACTATGAAATTAGCATAACAGTGTAAGGCATGTAATACTTTTTAAGGTATCCCAATAGCTACTACTTCTGTTTATCACTGTGCCTCTGACAACTACTTGAGGGAGGATGATCAAATTAACCGATTCATGATGAATGGATTGAAGAAGTAGGAACAGAAGCAAAAGCAATGGGAAATGTGGAAATGCAATGTGCTCTTTAAGACACCATACAGAGTGAACATGGTAGATGAAAAAGGAAGCCCATCCAAATGAGTATTTCAAGGAAGAGAAAAAGACATGGACCATATAGTCCATGGCAATGAGTCCCTTTAAAGTAAACTTCTGTATGGTTTCTTTCAGGCAGAGCATTTGAAAGTATCCAGAAAGACTTCAATGATTAACCAAGTTACTCATTTCTCAACTTCAATAGAGAAAAATATAGGCTCCCAACCACCCACCATCCCCTCCTCAATCACACAGACAAAGACACTCTCCAACCCCAGCTACTGGGAAGAAAGATGCAATCAAAAACAATAAGTTTGATCCAATTTAAAAAATAAGTTCATTCAATCATTCTGTGTCGTTATCCGCCCTCCACTCACCCCGACCCCCCTGCCAAACATTTATGAAACTTCTGTTGTGTGAGGGGTAAACAATGGATGTTTATAAAACCAACTAAAATACTGTCAGTGTCATCAAGGACTTAAATATGATAAATACTTATGCTAGGTCGACCGTATCAACAGAGGACAGAGAGGCAAAGTCTAGGCCACAGCTTGTACCTTCATTTCCGTTGTCAATGGCAGGCAGAAGCTGCTGGTCCAGCTAAAGATATTTCCATGGCTGCCACTCTGTTTATGAAAACAATGAATGTCTGCCGTTTCCGTTTTGCCCAAAGGATTTTTTTTTTCTGTAATTTATTACAAAATTCCAGGCCATTTCATTAGAGGGAATGCACCATATCATTGTTCTAACAAGTCCCCCAATTTTCATCCCATTTTGAAACTGACAATCTGAAGGCTATTTTTAGCTTGGTCATGTGAGATTGTTTCCCGATGATGAGAAGTTTTTCCTTCGGACTAGTTAACGTGAATTTTATGCTCACTTATGTCACATGCTCCGATTCAATTTATTTTAAAGTGGATTCTTTGGGGAAAACTGTAAAGCTAATTTGAATTGATTCTTCAGAGATTTCATTTTAAATGAAGTGCTATAAAAATTGGCAGACAAAGTGAAAAATTGAAATTGAATTTTCTTCTTTGGCTACACACTGGATTCAGGAATCTTGCTTTTTGACACTGCCAGAGGTTTTGATATGATGTTTTATGCAATTTTTGTAACATTTGTCTTACACTCCCCTGCCTTTGGTTGGGTCGTTCAGCTACAAAATGGTTTCCTGATGTTTCTTTGTAGAAAAAAAGAAAAAAAAAAAAGCACAGTCCTTGCTAAAAGATAATTTTTTCTTTGATACACACTTTTGACCATCCACGATGAAACATGCCAGACATCTTGTCTAGAACAAGCATTGTAGTTCTGAAGAGTATATACTCTGTTCATGGCCCACCATTTTGCACAGTTTTCCTTCTCATATCTGTTGGATGTACGGCTGGAGGAAAATGTGGGGATGAAGCTAAGATGGCTGACCGCTCATTTCCTGTTCCTCACAAAGTGCAGGTTGTTCTTCGGGGGCACCAGACTGCAAGCTAATCAGAAACAGCTGGCTCCAGTAGGCACCGGTGCCTGGATCGGGTCCATCCGATTCCACAGGTGATTTACATCCCATCATTAACAATCTAATGGAAAATACATAGGAACCACATGTCTACAATTTCATTGAGAGACACACATTTCCTTTGATGTGCTTTTCAGAGGGAGTTTTACTCCACACTCAACTTTTCCTCTGGATTCTCTATATAGACAACTGTCTTTGTTCATTTTCTCTCACTGTAACAGAATAGCCCAGACTGGGAGAATCATAAACTATATCAGTTTATTTGACTCTCCGTGATGGAGGCTGGGAGTGTAATCAGGGGAGGCTGCATCTGGTGTAGGCCTTCTTGCTGAATTATAACATGGTTGGGTAGAGAGGGGGAGGGGGAATGAGTATCCTTTGATCAGGAGCCCACTCCTCTGGTAAATAACCTGCCATGATAACAGCATTAGTTTAGTCACAAGGGCAGAGCCCTTGTGACCTAACCATCTTTTAAAAGTCTCTCTACTGTCAAGCAAGTGAAGTTCAATGTGAGTTTTGGAAGGGATATTAGAGCCATAGCCTTCATTCCTGCCGGCCCAGCTGCTAGGCTGAGAGCAGACTCACTCAAGGAGTGTTCTCCACTCAATTTGGCTCTGCTGCCTTTATGTGTGATGGGGGATGTCCTTCTGTAGGCTGTGAATATGTTTCTCTTATTGGTTGGTGAATAAATGCTGATTGGCCAGGAGCCAGGCAGGAAGTACAGGCGGGGTTACCAGGCTAGGAATGCTGGGAAGAGGAACAGAGAGAGGGAGCTGCCAAAGAGACTCTATGTAGCCCCCAAAGGAATGGCATGCCAGAGCATTATGGGTAAGACACAGCCTCATGGTAGTACATAGTTTAATAGAAATGGGTTAATAATTAAGAGAGACCTAGCCTATAGTAAGCCCAAGCCATCAGCCAACAGTTTATAATTAATATAAACCTCTGTGTGTTTGTTTGGGACAAAATGACTGTGGAGCCAGGCAGGACAGAAACTCTGTCCACAGTGTCACACCAAACTCCTGGGGTGGTTCCTTTAAACATAATTCAAAAGAAGCTAAGAATGATTGCTTATGTTTTTAAATCTGATTATAAAGAAGGTAATTATCCAGCAGGGTGGTACCCACTTCAAGAAGCAGAGGCAGGAGCAAGTCATGGTTCAGTCCAGGCCAGTGAGGATACATTAATGAGATCCTTCATATTTCAAAAAGTACCAAAACCAGAAACAAAAGTAAAAACTCAGGACAAACATGATAAAACAAAACAAATACAAAAAGAGATGATAGGGATATACCTGCCATTTACTTTTATTAAAAGACACATACCCAGGGCCAACTTGTCCTCGAGGCACAAAATATTCAGGGTATTTAAGCTCCCAGAAGCTTCAGTGGGCATAATAATGGATACATTAATCCAACTTAGATAGTATTTATATGCCAGCAGTTAGAAATCACAATTTTAAAATGTTTAATGTTAGGAAAGTCCATGAAGGTAAAGTGTCTTGGCCCACAGAATTCATAATACCTCCTGAGTGGATCACTTGGACTGAGGTTGGAGTAGGCCTCTGTGCTCATGGAAGCTGGTGAAGAGCCTCCACAAAGCTGCATCAGGCCCTTTAATGAGACATTGGACCCCATCTCTCTTCTTCCTGACAGCCATGACAGAGCAGCTTCTGCCACATGCTCCCAGCATGATGTAGACCCACCATAGATCCAGAGCCAACAGGCCCAGTGGTACAGACTGGGCTTCAGAAATCATAAGCCAAAAAATCCTTCCCTCTTTACAACTTGAATAGGCCACATACTTTTGTCACAAGGATGGAATGGTGACCAACACAATATTTTAATATTTTAAGCCACCTAATGTGACCCAGGCTACCTATTGTGCACCCAGGGTATACATCTGCCCAGATCAACCACATAGAAGTCCTGGCCTTCTGTGCATTAGATGTACTGTGTCATTGACTGCCTCCCAAACACAAGTACCATGCCAGCTCCATGACTACGTCCTCTAACCCAATGCCCACTCCTCACCTTTTATCAACTGGAACCCAAATATGAGGCATGTGAGCTTCAACACTCAATGACTACAGTGGAGTGGCAAGCTTGAATGATCCTGGGATGCTACAATAAGATTTCCAACAGTGCACTTTTTACTTAAGGGTTTCCAAGGGATCTTAGTGGTCTCTGGAGTTGAGATGATGGAAATCAATCATCAGAAAACAGAACAGATTGACTAACATGATCGAGAGGGCCAGGGTAAGAATTCCAGGTGTAGTTGAAAGGAGCGATATGGCATCCTGGCTCTCCATCTCATGACCCACAAGAAGACAATAGCCTCTGTCTCCCCAAGGTCCTGTTGGGGCCATAGGCTTAACCCAGGACCACATGGGAAGGCACCTGGACCATCATTGGCCATTCTGATCCATCCAGGAAGGTAACCAACACTACAAGGCAGTGAAGACATCCAAAAAGATGGTAAACCCAGAAAGGTTGAATCAGGTCTCAGAGAAAGGAACACTGCTCTCCAACTGGGAGAATTGAGGAAATGTTCCACACAGAGGTAGGATTTGAGCTCGGGCGATTTAGGAAGTAGAGTTTAAGAACAGCTAAAGAAGAAAATCTTCTCATTTCATTCTTGACCATGTTCAGGCTCTCGCAGGCTCATCAGCCCGTGGATGTAAAGATCATGCTGTTTTCTTTCCCAGTGCCGTTGCTCCAGGGTGACAAGAGTTTCTCTGGGTGCGGAACCCTTCATGAGAACGACAGAAGCGGGAAGAGGTGACCCAGAGGACCAAAACCTCCAGCTGGGCAAGAAAGATGCATGGCACTGCTCCCCTACCTGAAAGGCTGGTGAGAGTGAGTGGCAGTTCCTCTAATCAGTCCAGAAAAGCTTGTTACATCAGCGAATGACTCAAATAGGAAGTGACATACTTTAGCAAGCGTGCATTACTCCTTTCCGGTTTTATGTTCCTGGAATTGTTTCTTTCGGGTTGGGGATAGAATGGCTTGTAATTTTAATACGTTTTCATTAATCCTAAAACTATCTAGAGTCGGATTTTAGGGCTGCGTTTTTATGAGCATTCAAAAGGGGTAATGATTTCACAACCAGTCAGAGCCTAAGGCTCAGAGTACAGGACAGAGACTTTCTTTAGGACAATGTCCCTTTGGCCAACCAGGGAGCTGTTGGCTAGGCCTAAGAAGATGGCTGCTGTCTTTGGCCTTGAAACTGATGGAGGTAACGGTGGTAATTATGCTGTTCCTCCTCCTGCTGCTGCTGCTGCTGTTAATAATGAGCATAGCACCTACTGGCCTCACAGGCAGTGCAGCCAAGGCAAAGCCTACCTTGTTCTAAGGAATCAGTACATTCACCTAAAGAATTAAGGTGTGGGCTTACGGGTTGTGATTTAGCAGTGGAACACTTGCCTTTAATGCCTGGTTTTAATACCTAGCACTGCCCCTACACCTGTGTGTGTGTGTGTGTGTGTGTGTGTGTGTGTGTGTGTGTGTGTTGCTTGGTGGCTGGAAGAGCATTTGGGACTTCCTTCTTGACGTGCAAGCTTGCCCTTTGAAGCAAGTGCAGTAAGATGGATCCACATTTGCTCTAAGCAGAGTGTCTGTGCACTCATTTGTTCTTAGGGCACATGGAAAGACATTCAGGCCACCCTGTGTCACCTGTTTTCACAGGAATCAGGGGAGATTACATCCCTCTAGGGACCACAGTGAATCACGAAGGAGCCATCCTGACTTCAGGTGGGTACACGGCTTGCTCATCTCAACTGTGTTGACTTAAACTGGGAGAGAAGATCTTGTTGTACATGACCTATCTCACTTCCAGTCCGTCATCACCGGGTAGGACTTGTGATTTGCAGCGTCTCTTCTGGGAAGAATATGCTTCTCTGCCCCACTGATGCTGGATCTGGTGACATAACCTGGCCATTGAGTTGTGAGCGGAAGAGACTGCGTGGGCTAGAGCAGAGCCTGTCTCGATCTTGCTCATTTCTTTCTGTCTGCCACAGGAATGCCATGTCCCTACAGGCACTCAACTTGAATTGTCACCTGTGAGTGAGTGGTTTCTATGCCACTGAGACCTTAGGCTCATTTGTTACACCTGACTGATACAAATGGTTGCTAATCATCATGTGCAAGTGAAAAATGGCCCAGCTCTAGTACATGTGGATATTGATTAAGCTGGTAAGAAATCAGCAAGAGGAGGATACATGGGGAGGATTAGAAGAGGAAAAAGAGGAGGGAAATGATGTAATTATAAATTAATTTCAAAAATAAAAATCATAAAAACAGAAAGTAATCCTAAATATAAGAAAAATAAGGCCTTTGGTCAGGTCGGATTAACAGTAATGAAACCCCAGTTTGGCATAGGAAATTTGCAAGGGCTGTAAAAGCCTTAGCATCATAGAACATGCATGTGAAATGGGCGTTCTTGGACATTGCCAATGCCAGTCTAAAGTGGAAAGAGTTGCTGGAGATTAAGATGGAAGACTAAGATGGTGATTAAGATGATAAAGCATGAGGCCTGCAGGGCACCTTAGTGGGCCAGGTACAATTGTTTCAACTAATCTCCCTGGCAATCTTGGAGGGAAGATATATTGAATGTATTTTCAAAGCCTTAAAAAAAAAAAAAAAATGTGTCTGTGTTCTTTGACCCATATCTTGAAATCTGTCCTACAAAAAAGATGAAAGATGAGTGTGCTGGCTAGTTTTATGTCAACTTGACACTAGAGTCATTTTGAAAGAGGAAAGTTCAATTGAGAAATGCCCCTATCAGATTGACCTCTGGGCAAAGTTTGTGGTGGATTTTTCTTGGTTGATGGTCGATGTGGGAGGGTCTAGCTCACTGTGGGCAGTGCCACTCCTGGGATGATGGTCTTGGAAGCTATAAGACAGGGGGGGCTGGTGAGATGGTTCAGAGGTTAAGAAGCACTGGCTACTCTTCCTTAGGTCCTGAGTTCAATTCCCAGCAACCACATGGTGATTCACAACCATCCATAATGAGATCTGATGCCCTCTTCTGGCATGCAGGCATACATGCAGGCAGAACACTGTATGCATAATAAATAAATAAAATCTTAAAAAAAAAAAAAAAAGCAAGCAGAGAAAGCCAGTAAGCAGCACCCCTCCATGACCTCTGCTTCAGCTCCTTCAGTGGATCTTCCTACTTCAAATGATTTAAATATGTATTTATTTTTCATTTTATGGATATGGGTATTTTGCCTGCATATATGTGTGTGTGTGTGTGTGTGTGTGTGTGTGTGTGTGTGCCACGTACATGCCTGGTGTCATGGATGCCGTGGAACCGGAGTTACAGACAGCTGTGGGCCACCATGTAGCTGCTGGGAATGAATCTGCATCTTCTAGAGGAACACCCAGTGCTCCTAACCACTGAGACATTTTTCTAGCCCCTCAAAAGAGTTAATTAAGAAAAAAATTCCTCACAGGTGTGTCCAGTCATTTGGGTTTTAGTTAATTCCATGTGTAGGCAAGTTGACAAACATGAACAGCCATGGATTGGGGTGTTGCTGTGACAGGTATGACCATGTGTTTTGTGGAGTATCGTGTCAAGACTTTAGAACTTTGGACTAGAAAAGACATGGAGTGTTCAAATATTGGTGAACCATTGTAGGAAATTGATGGATAATACTGGGAGCAATAGAGATACTGGAGGTCTCGCTTGTGAAGTTTTAGAGAGAAGCAATGACTCTCTAAGACAGTGGTTCTTAACATATGGATGGCAACCCTTTTGGGGGGGTTGAATGACCCTTCCACAGGGTTCACATAAGACCATCGGAAAACACAGATATTTACATTACAATTCATAACAGTAGCAAAATTACAGTTATAAAGTAGCAATGAAAATAAACTTTCTGGTCCCGGGTCACCACAGCATGAGGAACTGTATTAAAGGTTCACAGCATCGGGAAGGCTGAAAGCCTCTGCTATGAGAGTGCTATCTTAAATTAAGAAACTGGCCAGGCAGCGGTGGCCCACACTTTTAATCCCAGCACTCAGGAGGCAGAGGCAGACCATGGAGTTGATGTATGGAGTGTACCGAGTGAGTTCCAGGACAGCCAGGTTTACATAGATAACCCAAAACAGAAAACAAACAACCAAACAGAAAAGACTCCGTGGTTCTGGTCACCTGGAACTGAAGAACCAGTAAAGAAAAAACAGTCTCCTGGGAAATGTTTCCTTGGGGTAGCACACACAAGCTGTGGTCCAGAGGCCGCTGAGGCTGTATCTCCTGCAGGCAGCCAACTCAGCAGTGTGAGAGTCTCCCAGGTGGTCCTGGTTTTGAGGGCGCAAAGAGCAACTGAGCCTTGGCCCTGTGAGAAGCCAGGACAGGCCAGCAGTTAGGAGCAGAGTGGAAAGCCCAGCTGAGGGATCGTGGAGACAGGTGATGGCTCTGCGCGGTGTGGCTGGGAAACAGTCCCTGAGGAGAGCCTAGAAGAGGCTACTGATGAAGGGGCAGCCCGGACCAGGTGCCGTGGAGATCTTCGAATCTGGGAGATGTCAGTACCATGGGATGGCTGCCAAGCACAGCAGCAGTGGGGTACAGCCAACCTGAACCTGTGAGACACGCTGGGTCTGCTGTGGATTACAGAACCTGGAAGGTGGAGTTGCTGTGGAAACCCTTTGGAGCCCAGAGGATCGAGAGTGAGTCCCAAAAGTCTAACATTGAGCTCTACAATGTTGGGTTTGCTTCTTTATTTGATTGATTGTAGCTATGTCCTGGTTCTTCCCTCTGGGAGTAAGAAAGTATTAGAATTATTATTATTTTTTACAGAAAGAAACCCACAGTTGAGAAACAACTTTTACAAAGGCTTTGAAATTTTAGAGAGCCTTTTGGGGGTTTTAGGGAGACTTAATATTTAAGAGAGGATATGGGTATTTTAGAACTGGATGTTTAAAAAAAAAAAAAGAAAGTCTTGAACTTTGAAAGAGAATTTGGTGGTTTTAAGGAGTCAGGACTTTTAAAGACCATAGGACTTTTAATGTTATTTATGTTTTATATTGTGGTGTTCGTATTAACATGATGTCTTGGGGACCCATGAGAAAGAAAAGGCTCTAGTTGAATAATGATGTGTCTGTGTGTCAAGCTGATAAGGGGTCAATTGTGCTGGCTGGTTTTATGTCACAGCTAGGGTGGTTTAGAGAGGGGGAACCTCAATTGAGAAGATGCCCCTACCAGATTAACCTGTGGGCAAGCTTGTGGGAGATTTTCTTCTTTAATGATTGCTGTGGGAGAGTCTAGCTCACTGTGGGCAGTGCTACCCCTGGGCTGATGGTCTTGGGAGCTATAAGACAGCAGGCTGAGCAAGCTATAGAGAGAAAGCCAGTAAGCAGCACTCTCCATGAGCTCCTGTCTCTAGCTCCTGTCGTATTCCTGTCCCGGCTTCCCTGGATGATAGACTATACGCTGTAAGGTAAATAAACCCTCTCCTTCCCAAGTGGCTGCTGGTCATGGTGTTTGTCACATTGGCACAAACAATAAGGTATAAGGTTTTAATATAAAGATGTTTTTGGCAGCATGAATCATAATTATGGAACTCAGAAGCAGTGTAAATGTCCAGGAGGTGTGGATCTTTTTAATAAGTAGAGCCATTTAAAAGTGATAGGTGAATGTACAGTAGACATGAAAAGATGTATTCATATTAAGTGAAAAACAGCGTATGTTACAACTGAACTCTCATTTGTACCCTGCTGGGAGAGGGAAAATCAGTTTTCTTCAATGGAGTGACCCTGGGTACAGCAACTGCTCCAGGGTAGGCCTCATGTTCAGGAGTGATTGGCCAGCACATAATGGACTCCAGTTTTTTGTGTGCTTTTATTTGGTTACAGTTTGGTTTTGTTGCTGTCATTGTTAGTGTTGTTGGTTTAGGGAGGATGCTGTTTCATTTTTTTTTCTTGGTTTGGGGAGTTTTGTTGTTGTATGGGGGTTTTGTCTGTTTTCTGAGGAAGAACTTGCAGTCAGGTGGGTAAGGAAGGTCGGGGATCTGGTAGTTCTTAGGGGAGGGTGAGAATATGATCAAAATACACTTAAATTTAAAGTTGTTTTCAATAATAAAAATTTAAAAATTACATACATGTGTATATATGTACATATGTATATATACATAGACAGAGAGCTCACAATCTATCTCTGTCCAATACTATAGCCACTAGCCACTGGAGAACTCAACATGTGGTTAGACCAAATTGAGATGTGCCAAAATGACAGCCTAACACGGCAAAGACAAAGAAATGCGAAGTAACTCGTTAATAATTTTCATTGATCGCAAGGTAGAAATGAGTGTTCCCTGCTTCTCTATGCTTTCTAAAAACGTGGGTAATTGAATAATTAAAATTTCATCTATGGCACAAATTATTTTGGGTTTTGTGGTGACACAGTGTCTCTGGCAACTACTCAATGGCTTTGTAAGGCAAAGACAACTGCAGACTGTAGTTAAACAAAAAAAAACGTCGCAGGGGTTGGGGGTAGGGTTGCAGAGTCAGGGAGGAACTAACCTGCACATAGTAGGATGCTTACCACTCTTGGTAAGCCATGGTGTCTGCAGACATTGTTAAATGCCCTCCTGAGAGCAAAATGGCTCTGACGGACAACTACTGCTTTTAGCTTGTATAGTTTTACTTCCATTAAAAAAAAAAAACAGAGGGAGGCAGAAATGGAAGGAAGGAGGGAGGGATGTTCTGGAAGAGGGACACCGAGACTGAGGGTAACATGCTCTTTTGCCGTGTCTTTATTTTCCTACATTTTCTGGATAAAGTACATGTTACATATTAGCATATTTTAAAAAAAGAATAATGTAAGGAAAGAAAAGCCAAATGGACAGAGATAAAAATGAGATATCAGAAAGGTAGGTTGGGGGAGAATGCAGCTCCTCCTCCCCAAGGACATGTTCTATACTTGCTGGAAGCCCAAAAGTCACTCCGAGATGGAATGTCAAAAGTAGATGCTGTTGGTGCGTGGCTGATGGGTTTGGAGCCATGCATCTGCTACTCTGTAATAGGCAGGGGCATGCCTGGTATGCAGCCAGTGCTCATCAAAAGCAGGACTTAAAAATATCTCACATCATTCCCTCTCCCCTGTACTCCCCTAAGCTCTGCCTTACGCCCCTCGGTGCTCTCTTTGAGATCCATGGCCCTTTTTTTCATTTGTTTTGCATTTAACAACTCCTTCTACCCACATTGTAAGGTCTGTTGGGACCCACACACCTGGAGTGGTCAGAGGAAAAGAGGGAACTAGGAGCCACAAGCTTTCAAAGCAAAGAAGGTGAAAATTGTCTTCACACAACTTCACACAAAAGCCTACAAAGTATTCTAGCAACTAAAAAGCCGGTGCCAATTTACTGGTATTATTAAATGTTATCACAACAACAATAATACTAATGTAATTATATTTAACACATAACTACATACAATACATAATTATCTACATAATGATATTAAGGATTAATAATCATTTTTGTATGTAGCACTGACCTGTCTTTCATCATGCGCTGATCAGTGTGCTGGGGGCTTTTGAATGGTTTAATCCTTTGGAGACTGAATGGTAGGCAGTATTTGGAGATACTGTAGAAGTCCGGGATCAGGAGTCCACTCTTGAAGCTGTGACAAAATACCTAAGAAAAAACGACCCAAAGGCACAAGGACTTGCTTTGGCTCCCCTCGGTGGGAAGGCTCTATTCCTTTCGGGCTGTGATAAGGCAGATGGTAGGGAGGGAGAGGTAAATTTCTCACCCCATGCTGGTTGGGAAGGAGAGAGATCAGGACAGACTAACTTAGCCTCCCTCAGACTGGAGCGTACTTTCTAAAAGATGGTTCAGCTATGACAGGTCAACCCACTGATCAAGTCAACAGTATCCTGTGATCTAGTCTCTTCGCAAAGGGTACTGTCTGCTGAAGACCAAGTCTGTAACTCAGGAGACTTCCTGGAGCACTTTACCTCCCAACCATGAACACTTGCTTAAAAAAGGGAACTAAGCCTGGAATCCACTGATGTGGGGCTTACACACTTCTCAAAGCTAGTGGTCTACCCTAGAAATAGGATTCAAGTTTCATTTTGAATAAATCAAGGGAAAGATAACACCTAGTATTTGGTACTTTGGAATTAGTCCTTGGGAGGGAAGGAAAGATCTTTTAGTGGGACACCGTCATATAAGCATGTCAAATTTAGATGTAGTTTGAGTGCATTTATGGGAAGGCAGAGAGAGCTGCCCAAAAGCCCAGGCAGGAAGCAACCCTAAGTGCCCTTGGGTTTGATGCCCTGACTCATCTCTTGGTTGTGTCTGAGAGATTGAGGGGATGGTGGCTGGGTTGAGGGATGGCAGTGAAGAAGACTTCTGAGAGAAGATGTGAGCAAAATCTGAGACCATCATCATGGACAGGGTGTGTTGAGGGGAAACTGAGTCACATATGCTCCGTTCCTGGTATGGAGACACAGACTTCCCAGGTAGCAGCCCCTCAGAATGAGTTGGGGGCAGTGTCCTAATATTCTGGGAAAGCTCAGTGTTGTTTGTTTCTCTGTGAGCAGAGAACACAGTTTTCCTCTTTTCTCAATCTCAAGGCAGTGTCCCAGAAGAATGGAGTCTGCAGAGACACATAAGAATGTCCTGGCCTTTGTTCCCTTTGCTAAGATCTTCTTCCTATCTCAACAGGATAGACAGAGTGAGATCCATTTGACTCCCCTGAAAGCCACGGGCTTGGCCACTTTTCTGTTGTTATGATAAGACACCGTAACGAAAATCAACTTGTGGAAGAAACCGTTTATTTTGGCCTCAGTTCCAAGTGGAGACTCCATAATGGCTAGAAATCTCACCGCTAGGCAGTCAGAGAAGGAAGCTGGCTGGTCACTTTTTAAACACACAGAAGCTGAGAGAGTGAACAGGATGTGAAGCAAGGCTAGAGAATCCCCTAGTGATGTACTTCCTCCAGCAAGGCTACATATCCTAGGGTTCCACATTCATCCCCAAACAGCTTCACCTGCTGGGGTCAAGTTTTTAAATACATGAGGAATTGGGGGGGCATTTCTTATTTAAACCACTACAGTCACCGACGTCAGCCTGTTCTTGCTCACTATAGGAGTAATTTGGTTTAGTGTATAACTCAGTGTGTGGGCTTGGGTCCCAGCCTTGGCATCACCAAAAACAAACAAATAAACAAAACAACTGTGTGGAAAGAATAAGGGGAATAATGCACTCTTAACCGTGGCTGTATATTAGGGTTTTGTTGTGGAGTTTTAAAAATGGATCCTTGCCCATGCTCCGCCATGGACCAGTTGAATATGTACTGCATGTTTTAATATTAAAAGAAAAGTCCTCCAGATGTATTTGGGACATTGGAAATGTCAATTGTTGGCTTTACTGCCCCGTGTCTGTTATTCCTTACGGCACAGAAGCAGTTTTTTCTCTAGGTACTCACACCTCCTCATGTCCCAGGCCTTAGGCAGGGACTTTCAGCTCACATCCGTATGATCCGTCCCAGTGAACCCTGGGTGTGTGTCCTGTCGACCTTCCAGGCGTTGCCTAGAACCGCAAAAAGGTCTGCACTGCACGTGTTCCTGTTGGTAATTCCTCCTTTTCACACGCTCCCTCCTTTGCTTCGGTGACACACACCCTTCCCTGACTCTTCTCTCTTCTTCATTGAGTGGTCTGGGCCTGTCTCATGGGGACCCTTCTGCCTTCTCCATGTTCTCCTGTGGACTTCACGGCCACCACCCTCTTCACTGAGGAGGGCTCGCCTGCCTGCACCTCCGTCTCAATCCCTCTTCTCAACTCCAGAGCCAAAATCCAGTTGACGACTGGACAGTTCCACCTTGTTACCTAACAGGTGCATCAAACAAAACCTTCCCCCACATGGAGGCCATTCTTCTATCGCCACAGCCCTCTCTCCCATCTCCCTTGCTTTATTGAATGGCACTCGTCACACATCCCTGCTCAGTCACACAATTTAAAAGGCCAGGGTTATGTCACTTCCATTTTCCTTCTCCCCCCTGTCACCACCCTGTCACACTCATGGCCTTCTACTTCCTCTCCACTGACCACTCCTTGTCAGGGGTCCTCGGTCACCTCCTCCAGGAATGCTGCAATGGCCTCATGCAGTCTTCCTGGCTTAACCGTGCCCTGTTTCAAGCATGCTTTGGCCAAAGGGATCATTTTGATACAACCACATGAACCTTCTCTTCCTCATGGACTTCCAAGCCCAAACTTAGGAAGGCTCCCGGGGTATAATAACTCAGCCCTGCCCCTCTCCAGTTTCAGCACCCACTACAGCCAACCATGCCCCGTGAATCTCTCCACATTGCCCCCCACCAGTCCAGTCTCCATCCCCCTGGCTTCCCACCAACTGTCTGCCGTTCATAGAGTTTATCGTCATCACCAAGACACCCTCCTCTTCAGTGTTGCTCCAGAGCCTAGAAAACAATAAATGCTCGTGGAATGAGTGATTCAACAGTGACGTCAATTTTGGAGTGCAGTAAACCGTTACCACATAAGGAAAAAAAAATGCAAAAGAGAACTACAGCTTACTTCTAGCTCTCAAAAGCATGGACTTAAGGGAAGGCTTTAAATGGGGAGTTGCATAGAGGCTTCTTGGTGATTTTAAACAAGATACTCCTATTTTACCGGCTTTTGGTGTTGTCCTGAAGATCTATTTTAAATGGGGTATTTTGTGGCTAGGATGTAAGGAGTCAGGCATTACGCTGGCCTGCCCCTGTCACCTGGCAGAATGTACTCAGGCAGTACTCTGGTCAGCCCAGGGTTCCATGAGTACTAGTCTGCAGGCAGGTGCAAAGGACCCCTTTAAAAGTCAGACTCCTGCCCACTTATGCTCTCTTTTGCTCTCTCTCTCTCTCTCTCTCTCTCTCTCTCTCTCTCTCTCTCTCGCTCGCTCGCTCGCTTTTGGTTGGCCACCAACTACCCCCTCTTCTTCTCTCCCCCCTCTTCCCCCCCTCCTCTTCTGTTCCCGATGTGTCTATGTCTCTTCCCTTCCCCCTCACTCCCCTTTCTAAATAAACTCCTCATTCAAGCTCTATCTGCCAAGTGTGTTATTCCCTCCCACCCCAGTCACCCTCACGGGCTATGCAACCTGCTATGCTCTCCCACGTGGCTCCTTACCTTGGAACCCCTCTCACTTGGGACCCTCACCCGGGACCACCCTCCACCCCCCTTCTCCAGCTTTTATTCCTATAACTGTAACTAAAGAACAACATAGGAACTATTTGAAAAACTAACGATCTGGATTATCCAAACACCCTGCCCCCATTCTCTAGAGGAGAGTGACTCTGTGGCTGGCTTCAGCGTGATTCCAGAGATTTCCATGTAGGGGCCACTGCTCTGAAAGACAGGAAGCAGATTCCCTTGATGGAGACAATAAAGGGAAAGGCTTCTCCTCACGGTCACTTACAGTTTATCAGTGCAGTGACCTTGGAAGACGCCCGACCCCGCTATCTAGTGACTGTCAGGAGGGTGTCTTAAGGTTATCTCTCTTCCAGGTCTTGGCAGATACCCCAGCACTTGCTTGGCTCCTTTTCAAATATCCATTTAGGTTAACTTGCTTGTTTACTTACCTAGCAGTACATTTCTCTCCTGATACATTGAAGTAATTCATCTTTTTTAAAAAAAAAATAATACTTAAAATGAGATGTTCCTAGATGGGGGAAGGGGCATTAGATTTTTTTTTTTAATGACCTAAATGAGTATTTGATATTTCAGTAAATATTGGGTCAATTTACCTTCAAACAGAAAAGACAATCCCTACCTTTTCCATCATAAGAATGAAGAACTAAATGGGACAAAAAAAATATTCCAAAATTATTAGAGGAAATAATAAGGAAACACCTTCATGAATTTTGGGAGAGAAAAGATTTGCTTTAAGACAGCATTTTAAAAAAAAGCAAACTATTCATAGAGCTTTGTCTGATTATACCTAATTAAAACCCTTTGTTAAATGAACAAGATTAAGAGACAAGCTGTAGCCTGGGAAAGGTATTCACCAAATATCTAACAGGCAGGATTATTATCAAGCAAGTGTGGAATCCCTACAGATCAGGTAGAGAGAAAACACACACGCACGCACGCACGCACGCACACACATACACACAGGAAAAACAGGCAAAGGCTGTGAACCAAAAATTTATAAAAAGCAAATATGAATAAACAAATGTATTCAAATATTTGATTTCGTCCATAATTAGGAAAGTGCAGTTAAAACAGTAAGGTTTTTTTTTTTTTTATTTTAACCAATCATACTGACAAATTTTTTTAAGTAAATATTAAATGTTGGCAAGGTTATGGCAGAACTGCTACTTCATTCCCTGTGTTTGAGGATGGGACTCTACATAGACATGTTTGAGAGCATTGGCAGCATCTTATAGATTTGAAAATGTGCATCCCAATGGCACAGCAGTTTCTTGTGTGAGTATTACCCCGGGCATAGCCTCAAACATGTGCACAGTAGCCAATTGCACAGACGTATATCTGTACCTAGTTCTCCAAATGCCACTAATACTTTGATACGGGATGTCTGTGGAATTAATAGCTGCCTATACTAGTTTTCTGGGACTTTCTGTAACAAGTTACCATGACCCAAGTGGCTTAAAGAACAGAATTCAGTTCCCTCACAATTCATATATATGTATACACGGTAAGGGTGGAAAAATTTAGCCTAATTCTCCCTAGATTCTGCCCCCTAGCAGTGAGTAGGAAAAAGGTCATTCTTGACTGTTTACTACAGGGCAGTTTACAGACAGCACCAGTGAGTGAATAAGAACAGGAAATGAGCCATGACACACTACCCCGAAGCCCTAGCAACAGCAGACTTCCTGGGCTAAGAGCGGCTTGGATAGTTCGAATTGATTGGTCCGCACTGGATGCTATGAGATGATTGGTTTGTGATGCGCAGGCTTTGTTGTAACCCTATAAAAGCCATCTGAACCCTGTACCCAGGGTTCCCAGTCCTCTACCCCACGTGGAGTATGGCTGTGGACCCAGTGCAAATGGAATATAAAAGACCTCATGCTTTTGCATCAAGACCGCTTCTCGTGAGTGATTTGGGGGGGCCGCCTTTCCTGAGTCAGGGTGTGAGGGTCCACGCCCGCCGTGGGTCTTTCAACACAAGAATTATTATTTTATAATTTTCCAAACATTTTATTTTTGTCTGGGGGTGGGGGAGGATGTGCATGCAGAAGTAAGAGGGGAACTTGTGTCCTGTTGAACTAAAAGTACAGGAAGATGTGAGCCACCCAAAGCGAATGTTGGGAACTGAACTGGGTCCTCTGAAAGAGCAGCAGGCATTTTGAACCTCTGAGCCATCTCTCTACCTCCCTAGGGAATTTTTTTTAAAAGATAAAGTTTATAATAAATTCTATGCAGTGAATGTTTGATTGTACACCTGTTGCACACACTGGTGTGCTAGGGATGCCACAAAATTTTCTTACATGAAAAGTGGTTTACATGAAAAACTTTCAGAAGCCTTGGTATATGCCATGTAATATCACTTACCACATATGGGCGTGAAGCACACATATAAACCTACATCAATATTTTATATGTGTATGGAAACATAACTGTTCTAAAAGGGTCAATTAAATCTGATGAGAGCTTACCTCTTTGTAGGCTAGGTCAACAAGACTAACAATGTTTTATTTATTTTTAAAAATATTGGAGAGCTGGGGTTATATCTAAGTGGTATCACGCTTGACTAGAATGTCTGAAGCCCTAGGTTCAATCAATCCTCAGTACTATCTTTAAAATATTGGAAATGAAACCTCATGGAACTTTCTCCAAAACTGACCACATACTTGGACACAAAGCAAGTCTCAACATGTACAAGAAAATTGAAAAAAACACTCTAAATCCTAGCTGACCACTACAGATTAAAATTGGATACAAACAATAACAGAAGAGCTTACAAATTCATGAAAACTGAACAGCTCACTACTGAATAAACAATATGTCAAGACAGAAATTCAGAAAGAACTAAAAAGACTTCCTAAATTAAATGAAAATGAATACACAGAACACCCGAACTTATAGGGCACAAGGAAGGCAGTTCTGAGAGGCAAGTTCATAGCACTAAATATATACATTTAAAAAAAAAAAAAACTGGAGAGAGTTCACACCAGTAGCTTAACAGTACACCTCAAAGCTCTAGAACAAAAAAGGAAATCACACCCAAAAGGAGACGATGGCAAGAAGTAATCAAACTTGGAGCTGAAATCAATAAAATAGAAACAGAATTTAAAAGATACAAAGAATCAAAGAAGCAGATTTTATTCTTTGAGAAAAATCAATATGATTGACAAACCCTTATCCAAATTAACTAAAAGGCAGAGAAAGAATAGCCAAATTAACAAAATTAGAGGCAAAAAGAGGGACATTAAAAACGGACACCATGGAAGTGCAAAGAATTATAAAGACAGTTTTAAAACCTGTATTCCACAAAATTAGAAAATCCAAAAGACACAGTTAATTTTCTTGGTGCATACCATCTACTAAAGTTAAATCAAGACTAGATAAGCAATTTAAGCAGCTGTAACATCTAGAGAAATAGCAGTCATTAAAAATCTCCCAACCAATGTGGCCTTAGGTGTCAGCACAGGCCACTCAGATTAGTATGGCCCTGGCAGCAGCATGGTGCTGGGACATCAACATGGCCTCAAGTAGTGGCCCAGACCACGGGCATCTGTATGGACCTCAGTGGTAACACAGGCCACCGACATCACAGTAGTTAGCCCCACCACTGCACATGCTCTAAGGAGAGCTAGCCCTGATCCTTGTCTGAGGGGGCAGTCCCGGTAAAGGCCCAGACTGACCAACTCAGCTACCACCCAGGTCCACATCAGGACTTTGAGTTGACCCACCCCAACATCACCCCATCTATAACCTTCTGGGGTCTGTGAGGGAACGGTCCTGTGGAACCTTAGCTACAGGATCTCTGTGACTCAGGAAAACTGCACAATCTCTGAGAGGAGTTTCCAGTCCATCCAGTATTAATAGTATATCAGAAGCCAGAGGCCTTGAACAACTCATTGCAATGAACATTTGCAAGCAAAGCTGTGTGACCAAAAGGGCATGATGCAGGACACAGCAACTCCCAAGACCACTACAACGAAGGAGGCGGAAAAGATGGAGGAACAAAATGTCTTGTCTTGTTGTTTTGTTGTTTTTCCCCACTTTGGAAGAGGGAGGCTACAAGGGTGCAGACAGAAGGACTAGGAAATGAGTGGAATTGGGGTTCATGATGGGAAATTTAGAAAATTATGGGTGGAAATGACTCCCAACCCCCCCCCCAAAAAAAAGCCCAGGACCAGATGGTTTCAGCACAGTATTCTACCAGACTTTCAAAAGAAGAGTTAATGCCAATACTCATCAAATTATTCCACACAATAGAAACAAAAGGAACATTGCCCACTTTGTTTTATGAGGCCACAGTTATCCTCATACCCAAATCATAAAGAGACAACAAAGAAAGAGAATTATGGACCAATTTCCCTTATGAACATATATGCAAAGTTCTCAATAAATTTTTTTCAATATAAATCCACGAATACATCAGAAAGATTATCTATCATGATCAAGTAGGATTCTTCCCAGAGATACAGTGATGGTTCAACATATGTAAATCAATAAATGTAATCTACCATATAAACAGACTGGAAGACAAAAGCCACACGATCATCTCATTAGATGCAGAAAAGGCTGTTGATGAAATCCAACACCCATTTATGGTTTTTAAAAAGTCCTAGAGAGAATAGGGATACAAGGAACATGCGTCAACACAATGCAGGAACTTTACAGCAAGCTCATAGCCAACATCAACTTAAATGGAGAGAAACTCAAAGCAATTCAACTAAAACAGGACAAGAACAAGACAGGAACAAGACAAGCTTGTGCACTCTCTCCATGCCTATTCAATATAGACCTTGAAATCTTTGCTAGATCAGTAAGACAATTGCAGGAGATCAAGGAGATAAAATTGGATGGAAGATGTCAAAGAATCTTTGCAGATAATATGGTAAGGATGCATAAGCAACCTGAAAAACTCCATGGAGAAACTCCTGCAATGATAAACACTTCCAGCAAAGTAGCTGGACACAAAACTAAACCTCAAAAATCAGTAGTCTTCCTATATATGAATGACAAACCGGCTGAGAAAGAAATCAAGGAAAACATCTTTCACAACCTCAAATAATATGAATATCTTAGTGTAATTCTAGCCAAGCAAGTGAAAGACTTGAATGATTAAAAACTTGAAGATACTGAAGAAAGAAATAGAAGAGACCAGAAGATGGAAAAATCTCCCACATGCTCATGGATCAGTAGGATTAATATAGTAAAAATGGCCATTCTACCAAAAGCAATCTACATATTCAGGACAATCCCCATCAAAATTCCAACATAATTCTTCACAGATCTCTAAAGGACATATTTCAGCTTCCTATGGGGGGAAAAAAACCAAACCCAGGATAGCAGGAAACAGTCCTGAATGATAGAACTGCTATAAGCATCACCATCCCTGCCTTCACATTGCACTACAGAGCTGTAGTAATAAAAACAGCATGGTATGGGCACAAAAACAGGCATGATGACTGGCGGAATAAAATTGAAGATACAGACATAAATCCACACACCTATAGACACCTCACTTTTTGTAATGCACACGGGAAAACAGACACTCTTCAACAAATGGTTCAGGTCAAGCTGGATGGCTGTCTGTTCAGTTTGCCCATCCTGATTTGTTAGCTTTTGCTTTATCTTATTATATATTATTGTATCTTATTATCATCTCGTAGAAGCCTAAGGAAGAGCTGGGAGGAATAGAGAGAGGGTGAACCATAAGCAGGATATATTATGGAAATATTGTATATTATGGAACATACTATATTATGGGTAAAGATCCATTTTCAGTATTGGAAACAAGTGTAGTGAAATGTGAATGCTTTCTTAATAGTAGTAATGGTCCTTGTATTTTCTATTTGTCTCTAATATTGAAAGAAGTTTGGAAAGATTAAAAGACAGCTACCACATTAAAGGATATTTTAAATTCAAGAACTAGTCATGATCTCATTTCATCTTGACCTTGCCAGAATGATGCTACTTCTGGCTGAGCTTTGGGTTTGTGCAGCTACAGGAACTTAATTCTTTTGGGATCAACCCTATGAACTTTTTTTTTTTTTTTTGAGATGAGATTGCGCTATGTAGCCATGGCTGGCCCTGAACTCAATATAGATCAGGCTGGCCCCACTGCCTCCTACTGCCTAGACCTGTGAACACTTTTGCATTTGCTGTGGAAAGGCAGCCAGTGGCCGTTTCTACTGCTTATGCCATTTCTTCCATGCCAGCACTTGTTTGTTCTGGAGATAAATACATAAAGGGATACAGCCACATCTTGTATTGTCTCACTGAGGATGCATTCACGCATAGGTTAGAAGCCAGGTAGTTTCTTTATGGCGTGAATGGAGGCACGGAGTATCTAGGTGAGAGCCTCCTGGGCTTCCTCCCAAATTTGACTACAGCCTCAGAAAGGAAAGGCCGGTGACAGCCGGAAATGGTGCCTTTCTTAACATTAGTTATTGGAATGATCTCTCTATAAGGAAGAGGTCTTCTCCAAACTAAAGGGAGTGGCTTCCCAATTCCTTGGGATACAAATCTTACGCGAAACTATGACAATTCGATGTCTGCAGAGGGTTCAAGGCTCTTTGAGAATGATTTGTGGTCTGGTTTTGAAATCATTCATCTGGAAAGACAAATCTCACCTCCACCAACTTAAAAAAAATATATATATATATATATCCTTCAGAAGTAACATGTGGCCGGGGACACTGTTGCTCCTCGTTTTTATTGACTTTCTCTCTTGGCACGTATTGAGTCTCACAGCTTTAATTATCACTTATATACAGATGATATTCAAATTTACACTTCATTTCCAGCCCTTTCAGATGATGTCACCCTTTGCCTTGCCCAAATTTGGCTCCTGTCTTGTCTTGGATGAGCCACAATTTTCTCTGATTGAATATGGATGAGATCGAGGCTTTGCATTTTAGTTGTAAATAAACTCCAAAAGCACAGGAGTTCATTTACCCCATTGATACTCTGGGCCGCCAGTGAAGGGCAGGGCTGCTTGGTGACTAAATTATCCCCCACCATCCCACTCAGCCAAGGAATTAATCTCCACAGAACATCCAAAGACATTTGACAGTTGCCATCACTCCCGATTTTGGCCAGAATTCTGTCTATCTCATGGCTGAAATTCTGCCATGGTCCTTGGAAGACTCCCAATAAAGCCCCATGTTTACTGTGCTCTAGGAGTAGGGCCACCCTCTGACCTTGAGCTGTGTGTGTCCACAGTCCCAGGACACAGCCTTCAGACAACTCTGCTAGTTTTGCATGCTCTGAATAAAATGTGGTTTGTCGAACTCTTGGCCGGGCTCCTTGCCTTCACATAACTAGCTTTTCAGATGGCTTGTTATCGCCCTCTGAAGAGGCCCTTTCTCTTCTGTTTCACCAAATGATGGAGAGATGTGTTCTTCATGGCTCCTCCACACATACAGAACATGTGATCTTACACAACAGCGCATGTCTGAAAACCCTGGGGTGACCTCATCCCAGGCATTAATCCATGCCGGCCTGGTCCTTAATGGGCACCGAGCACTCCATAAATACTCACTGGGATAAAGCCTGGGAGAATGAATTTGTAATCCTTTGACCCACTTGTAGGTTCTGCTGCTGTTGTTATTTATATATTTTTATCTACCTCTTAGATTATTATGTAACTGTGTTTGTGTAATTATTATTTCAAGCAGAACATATTGGAAAGCTCCATTAGCATAACTGAGGGGTATAAAATGGAGTGTTTGGAGTTGTCAATTAGCCGATTTGTCTTGTGTTGCTTTTCTTCATTATTTCCGAGCAGCTAACGGTTCATTCAGCACATTTTAATTAAAAACAAACATATGTGGGTCTGCTAAGAACTCCAGTGTCTAGTGGTGTAGTCAGACAGGGATGGCAAGTGTTTCTAGCAGTGGCCATCTGATATCTTCCATCCATCTCGGCCATAATCCCCCAGATCTAATTATGGGGGGACGGCAGCTGCACTCAGTTAGGCTTTTCTCGATTTTTACGGAGATGTAGTTTTTCAGCCCATTATGTCGGAGAAAGGCGGCTTCTTCAGGGTCCTTTCCAAGTCGAAATCCTGGGAGCTTCCTCCCAGTTATTTTCCACTGAGCCCCTCCCATTTGTTCTAGCTTCCAGCCTGGGGATGTTGAGAGGAAGCTTCCAATCCCTACCCCTGCCACTTCTGCTAGTTCAAGCATGCTCCTCATATTATTGTGACTTGAGCACTGAGTAGGTGTTCTTAGAGGTATGGCATTACCTGCTCAGACAGGATCTGCCCTTCAGCCCCACGTACTCAGGTCCATCCAGGTCAGGAGAGGAGCGTGTCTTCTGTCTTACCAAGGACACGGGGGAGAATGAACTATTTTAACCATTAAAATCTGTTCATTCCCATGGAAGGGCCCAGAGGGTAGTAGCTGAGGAGGAGCCTGGAAGCCCAGCACTGGGGGACATGCTCACAGCAGTGATTTAACGGTGTGGCAGGTGGATTCCAGGGCAGGCCCACAGATTGTCCAGCTGTTAGGTCAGAGAAAAAGGGAGAAGCTGAGAAATCGTGTAGGTCCAAGCTCTACACTGACATTCAAGGCCTTGTACAGTCTGGCTCCATGCTTGTCTCCAAATTCTTATCTTGGTAGCTATGTAGACCAGCCCTGTCAGTTGGTTGGATTGATTCATTTAAAAAAAAAAAAAAAAAAGTCCACCTGCTTCTTTCTCAGTTTAAACCATGGTAATTAAAGAAATTTGAGATAAAATGAAAGAAAAATGAAATTTTTTTTCACATAAATACACATGAGTAATTTCAGAGTAATACAAGCTGCTTGCCTTTTTTTCCCCTCCCCCAGAAACCAGTCCCTGAGGGAGTACAGAAGATTCCAGTATGGTTGGGGAGATGGCTTGGTTGGGAAAGTGCTTGCAGCACAAACACAAGGAACCAAGTTTATCCCCAGAAGCTATATAAAAAGCTGAGTACAGGGCATATGCCAGGGCTCATTAGGTAGTCTAGCTGATTGGGTAGGCTCCAAGTACACTAAGCAACCCTGCCTCAAAAATTTAAAGTGGAGAGCAGTTGGGGCAGACACCAACATCCTCTGGCTTTCACTTGCATGCACATACATGTGCAAACTTCACCCCTACACCAACATATAGTACATACACTCAAATGTGTACCAAAGCTTCTTGAGCATAATCTAAAATGCTCAAAGGAGATTTGTGTTTCCTGGAATTCCAGCACTTAGGGGGGGTTGAGGCAGGAGGATTGCCTTCTGGCTGGCCATACTGCAGTCAAGTCTCCAGGTGGCTGGAAGCTGTGTGAGGACAGGAACTCCTGTAGCCTCTGTTCGTGAATGAGTATTATGGAGGATGTTGCCTGGTAAGCAGGATTGCCCAGTCACATACTCAGGTAAAACCAAGTTTCCCATGGAGTTAGCCTTGGACCTTTGGGTTTGCTTGCTAGAAAAACTAACTTTTTAAACACATTATATTGTCTACCTTAATTAATATGGTCAGTTACTATAAAGAAATGGGGAAAGCTATCAGTATGGACCTCCAGCTGGACATACCTACCACCCCGGTAGAGACCAGGATGGCACAACTCAAAAGTATGAATGCTTTCACCACTCTTCAAGATTTTAAGCTGACTCAACTATTTAGTGGCTGTAATCTTGGTCAAGTATTTTCAGGAAGGATATATTTATTTATATAGAGAAAGATATGCATATATGAACTAAATACCTGCAAACCATATAAACATTAAGTAAATACTATACATGTTTTAAATATAAATGATGCATCTATATATCACTTATCAGTCTACCAAAGCAGAATTTTATTTTAAGATGGCTAGTTGGAAAAGGTACTTGTGGTCAAGCCCAAGTTGGATCCCGGGATCCACATGGTAGCAAGAGAGAACTGATTTCCATCAGTTGTCCTCTGACAAGCATGCCATGCACACACACACACACACAAAGAATTGGCTCACACAATTGTTGGGTTTGGTAAGTCTAAAATCTGATTGGCCAGAGGAGGGCTGGTAGGCCGAAGGCCCAGAAAGGAGTTACAGTTGGAAAGAGGCAATGTTTGGGTGGGTGAGTTCTGAAGGAACTGTCTGTCAGAACCTGCCTTGTTCAGGGGCAGATGATCACATCATTCTAGTCAAGCACTTGGCTAACTGCAAGAAGCCCACCTACACTATTTTCATGGGCTTCCCTCAAAAACCTACTAATTAACATATACATTATATACATTTTCTTTTTTTTTTTTTTTTTGGAGGCAGGGTCTTGCTATAGAGCCCTGGTTGGCCAGGTACTAGCTAGATAGCCCATGCTGCCCTTGACTTCAAAGCAATCCTCCTGCCTCAGCCCCCTATGTGCTGGAATTCCAGGAAACACAAATCTTCTTTGAAGAAAACAAAACAAAACAAAACAAAACAAAAAAAAAACAAAAAAAAAAAAAAAAAAAAAAAAAACCAGGGGACTGGGAATGTGACTCAATGAATGAGTGTAAGGCCGGGAATTCAAACCCCTGGTATCCACATAAAAAGCTGGGCATGTTACATGTGCCTGTAATAGTAGCACTGAGTGGGACAGATAAGAAGAGAATGGCTGGCACAGCTCCAGATTCACTGAGAGACCCTGTCCAAAGGTAATACAGTAAAAAGGGAAAGTTCAGGGAACTCAGAGTCCTCCTCAGGTCTCTGTATGTGTATGTAGATGTATACGTGCGTGCACGCACGCGTGCACACACACACACACACACACACACACACACACACACAAAACCTACCTTTGCAGGAGCATCCAAATGTTCAAAAACATCCTCAGAAATAACTGAGGGTTGGGCCAACCATGTTGACATCTGAAAGCACCCACCATAGGAAGTTATAAGTTACTCTGTCCCCTAGCACAGTGTCCCTCACCCTTAGAGTGGAGATAATGTGAGGACATGGAGAGCGAGGCCAGCAGATGAGTCTGTGTAACTGTTCAGGGCAGAGGCACATGGCTGTCATTGTCTACTCTTGGTTTTCATTGTTATTGCTGTCATCATCACAGGCTTTGGCTGTATGTTTTACCCTTGTGATAGTGCTATGGACAAATTCAAGCAGGGCCAGGAAGAATAATGGGTGTCTGCTTGGGAGTACCACTAATCTGGTGAAAGACTTCACACATTAGAATTCTAAGTGCAGCAAATGAAGACCCATGTACTAGTGTTTGCAGACCACACTGGCCAGCACTCCATCAGTTTGTGGCTATTTTGTCCTTGTTATCCCATGAATAAATTTTAATATATTCCATTTTCCTCATAAACTGTTTATTTACTGCTCATATTAATGCAATATGGCAAAACCATTTACATGACTGGAATCTTTTGCAGCCAACTAGTGCATTTCTTTTGCTTTGCTTTCTCTTCATTTCTTGTGATAAAAATCATTTTGCTGTACATGTTTTTGAATTAACTGGCACTTCTCGGGAATATAACATCGGCATAAATCAAGTGGCTGATGTAGAGTTGAATGATTAAGAATCTGGCCAGCTCCTTAGCTGCTTGAGGATCTGCTGTCATCATGAATGCCATGGGAACAATCTGGACCAGAGAGTTTACACATAACTGTCTATTTCAGAGGAAGCAAATGGTTGGTGGTATCTTTCACCTAAGGAAGGCAACAGTACCTAAGACAGAAATTTGGGGGACAGGGCTAAACAAGCCAAAACGTACAAGACTACACCAGCTATCATCTTGTATTTGGTTTCAGAACCCTCTTTGGTGATTGGTAGCAACTGCTTTTGGCATGGCATTGGATTGTGCCAAGAAAAAACAAGTCCAAACAAAGACTTGCAAGATATGGGCCACAATAAGAAGAAAACCCGTACAAGAAATCAGTGGAAGGAATTCAAGAAAAGAGTGAATTAAGTCAGGGGACTGCATGGCCTTTGGTGCCAATGTAAGCAGGGCTCTGCAATTGCCTGTGAAGTGGTACACAGTGGCAAAGAGGGTGTGGGAAACTGCTGCTTCTGTTGCTGTGATAAAAACACTCTAACCAAACGCAACTTAGGGAGGGAAAGTGTTCATTCCAGCTCACAATTCCCTATGACAGTCTGCCACTGAGCAAGGGAACACATCACTGAGGCAGGAACTCAAGGCAGAGGGAACTCAAGGCAGAAGGCTGAAGGCAGGTCTGCTTGCCATCCCGCACTGTGGGGTCACTTCTAATGAAGAAAATTACTTCACAGCCAAACAAGTACAGCAAAACCCTTCGAAGTTTGCTGCTTGCTAATTGGTTCACAGCTGGCTTACCCTCACCTCTTTGTCTTACGTAGCTCAGGACCATCTGCCTAGGGAATGGTACCACCCACAGTGAGTTGAACCCTCCTGCATCACTAAACAATCAAGACCATCCCTTGCAGACTTCACACAAGCCAATCTGACCTAGACAATTCCTCACCGGGTGGGGAAGGGAAAGTGGGAAAAAGTAGTAACAGATGACCAAGTAGAAAACAAAATGGGGAAATGGTGGACTCCAATCCAAGCATACCATCACTGTGGTAATCATGCTCTATAAACACACTTTAATTAAAAGCCAGAGAGTGTCTGGATGAGAGAGCAAGATTCAATTAGATCTTGTTGACAAGAAATTCAATATAACAAGTAGGTTAAAGTAAGGAAATGGAAAAAGATTATCCCAATGTTAACAGAACATTGAAGAGGCTAGATTATACCAAAGAGCACTTACTTCCTAACAAAGAATAGCAGGGGCATTTCCAAATGATGAAAGGCTGTTGTTGAGTCAGACAGACAGACAGGGGGGGGAGGGAGGAACACCCTTGAACTCTGGCCAGGGGTTCAGGGAAGCTAACTGCAGAGCTTCACCTCTCCCCACCTCTACTCCAAATCCAACCCGACAATCTCATCTCCAGCTCTGCAGCAAATCATCCCTCTCTGTCCCTTCCTCTAGTGTATCACTCAGATCTTCCCCTCCAGTCTTCCTTCCCTTCACTCATCGCTTTACTCCAGCCCTCAACTCCAGCAGGCGCTCCCTGGTAACCACCAGGCCACCTCAGCCGGAGAAGCAGGTAGGCTAACTGCAGATCTTTCTATCTCCTTCCTCTCCAAATCTGATCCCCCCCCAGTCTCATCTCAGCCCTGTGGCAGACTACCTGTTGTGACTTCTCCTCACTCTATGCCCTCAGTCCTGAGAACTAAGCCGATCCTGGTGGGGCACCCTGCTTTCCTCCAACCTGTGGACCCTTTCAGCACCACCCCCAGCCCTCCCCATTCCAAAGTGTCAGCTCCCAATATCTAGAGACATATTTTACCAGAACCCCAGTGGTCAGACCAAGCAGGATCCCAGAAGAATTCCCTACCAGGCAGCACACAACCACTACACCCCCTAAGAACCAGAGAGAGCAACAGAAACCAAGGAACAAAGCACCCAGATGACAGAGAAGAATGGACGTCAGCATCCAGAATTGCAATATTCACGAACCCAGAAGCCTAAACACCAGCATAAAAACACAGTAACAGCCAGGATAATATGTCTTCACTGGAGCCTGGCAACCCTACCACAGCAGGCCCTGGGAATTGCACATAACTGAAGCACAAGACAAAGATCTTAAAATAGCCTTTGTGAATATGATAGAAGAGGTCTTTAAAAAGAAAAGCATAGATCCCTTAAAGAAACCTATGAAAACATTAAGTGGAAATAGAGTCAATGAAGAAAACCCAAAGTGAGGCAAGTCTAGAAATGAAAAAAGAATTTAGAACCTGAAGAGGAACTTTAAAGGCAAGCCTTGACCACAGGAAACAAGAGATGGAAGAGAGAATCTCAGGCATTGTAGATATGATGGGGAAGGCATGGATATCCTGATTAAAGAAAATGTTAATTTAAAAAAAATCATAGCACAATACATCCAGGAAATCTGGACCATTATGAAAAGACCAAATCTAAGACTAAAAGGAATAGAGGAATAAGGAGAAACCTAGGTCAAATGCACAAAAATATCTTCAAACAAAATCATAGAAGAAAATTAGCCTAACCTAAAGGAGATGCCTATGAAGGTACAAGAATCATACAGAACACCAAATAGATTGGACCAAAAAAGAAATTCCCCTCAGAACAAAATAATGAAAACACCGAACATACAGAACAAATATAAAATATTAAAAGCTTCCATGGAAAAAGACCAAGTAACATAACAACAGACAGTAGAATAGCACCTGACTTCTCATTGGAGACTCTAAAAGCCTGGATGCTCTACAGAATCAAGTATAGACATCACTTTAGGATAAAAAGATGGGAAAAGATATTCCAAGAAAGTAGACCTAAGAAACAAGCCATTTTAAGATGTGACAAAACAGCCTTCAAGCCAAAATGAAGAGATAAAAAGACACAATATACCCTCCAAAGGAAAAATCAAAGAGCACACTGCAATTCTTAGTCTATGCACCAAACACAAAGGCACCCAAGTCTGTAAAAGAAAGACTACTACAGCTCATCACATATTGACCTTCAGGAAATGATAGTGAGAGACTTAAATATTCAACTGTCATCAATAGACAGGTCATCTAGAAAAAAACTAAACAGAGGGGTGCTGGAGCAGATATTAAAAACTCAATGGACCTAACAGATATCTACAGAACATTTCACCCAAACATAGAACAATACACCCTTCTCTCAAGACCTCATGGGACCTTCTCCAAAACTGACCATAATACTTAGACACAAAGCAAGCCTCAACAGATACAAGAAAACTGAAAATTCATACTGGCCACCACGAATTAAAACTGGCTATCAGAAACAACAGAAAGCTTACAAATTCATGGGAACTGAACAGCTCATTACTGAATAAAATCTGGGTCAAGAAAGAAATTAAATACTTTGTAGGCCTTGTGGTGGTGGTGCACGCTTTTATTCCCCGCATTGAGGAGGCAGAGGCAGGCAGATCTCTGTAAGTTCAAGGCCAGCCTGGTCTACCAAGCAAGTTCCAGGGCAGCCAAGGCTGTTACACAGAGAAACTCTGTCTCAATGCCCCCCTCCAAAAAAAGACTTTCTAGAATTCAATGAAAATGAATGTGCATCATACCCAAACTTATGAAACATAATGGGGAAAAAAATGGAGAGATCACATACTAGCAACTTACCAGCACACCTGAAAGCTCTAGAACTAAAAGAAGAAATCAAATCCAAAAGGAGAAGATGGTAAGAAATAATCTAACTTGGGCTGAAACCAATAAAATAGAAACAGTATGAAAATCACACACATCTTCACATCTCCAGTGATATAAAGCCCCATTTTCCAAGGCTTCCACCACCTCCCATCATGCCTCTCTAGGGACCAAGCCTTTGACTGCAGAGGGACTTTGAGAGACTCAAACAACCCTTAAAAATACTATCTTCTAGGTTTCTGTCAACAGATGAATGGACAACTGAAAGGTGTTAGTATACGCAGTGGCATAGAAAGGAAAGAATTATTTGATGAACCTGGAAGATTTCAGGCTGTTAAACAAGTCAGTCATAGACTAGCCAATGCTGTAGAATTCTTTCATCAGCTTCTTAGACCCACCAAATCCACACACAAGGAGAAGGAAATGATGGCTGTCATTATGGGTGGATTTTTTTTTTTTTTTTTTTTTTTTTTTTTTTTTTTTAGGCATGGTGTTTCAACTGGAGACAATGGAAAACTTATGGAAATGTGTGGTGGCAACAGTATATATTCAGTACCATTCAGAAATATGCTAAAATGTGATTCAGTAGCAGATTCTGTCCTTTTTACCATAAAGGAAAATGGGGGAGGAGGAAGAGAAAGGGGCTTGAAGGGGGAGAGCTCAGTGTGTCTCTGAAGTTAAGCTTATTCCCCCCCCCCACCTTTTTTTTCCCACACCAGGAGGAAATTCATATATTTCAGTTTGGCCCAGTTCCCCAGTTCCCCTCTTAGGAAAAAAAAAAAAAAAACTCGCATGTGCTGGAAACCTCTGGCCAAGCAGGCCTGTGAGTCTCACTCTGGCATGTGAACTAGATTTCTCCACTTCCCTGTTTAATATAGGGGTAGGCACTCCACTCAAGTGCTTCAACAGGAAGGAGAAATTACCAACGCTGCTATTTTCTCTCAACAGCCTTAAGATTTGAGCCTAAGCCACCATTATCCTCTTCCTTCAATTCTCTAAAAATATTCATTGCCCTAGTGAAGAGAACTTTGGCTGGTTCCACGGGTGCAGACAGAACCTAGGGCTCCGATATCTCCCTGTAAGAAGGGACGCTGCCCCCACCACCCCCTGGGAACTTCTTATCCACCATCGTTGCTGCCTGAAATTCAGCTGCCGTGCCTGGACTGACTCTTGGTTACAGGTTTCCTTTTTTTAACGTGGAATAAAGGATCAGTGTGCCTGGTGATGAACAGAAATAATTATCAGTGATAATTATTTCGACTTGGTTCCAATGCAAAGTTGGCGCTTCTGTAGGACCCTCGTGTAGAGCAACAAAACTCTGGCACTGAAGCCGGGCCTGTTGGCACGTCCTTGGCAGCCCAATGCTAGGGTGGGGGAAGGGGCAGAGACAGACAGATCCCTGGAGCTCACCGTCCAGCTTGCCTGGCCTTCTTGGTGAGTTCTAGGCCAGTGAGATACCCTGTCTCAAAAAAAAAAAAAAACTAGGTGGATGGCAACTGTGGAATGACCCCAGAGGTTATCCTCAGACCCCACATACATATGCACTCCCACGAACTCACAGCTACACAGAAAACTCTGACACTGACATAGTTTTCAGTGGGTATAACAGTGATAACCACAGTACAGGATAACAATTGAGTTTTCATGGGTCGACTCATTTAATTCCCTCAGAAACACTCTAAGTCAGCTTTTAATGCTTATTCCCATCTTATAGATTTGGAGACTCCAGTGCATGGAGGCAAGGTAGCTTTTCCAGTTATAGGGTTGTACTTAATCTCTCCTGCTTTTTATTAACAACTACTTTCACCGTGTACTGAGATACAAACTAAAGTGACACTTGCTCTGTGTTGCTCGGTCATTCAAATCATTCTGTGGCAAGCTGCGACAGACCAGCGGATATTTGCTGAGGCAAGGGAGGGATGGTGGTGTGACGAGAGGGTCAAGATTCTCAGGTTTCAGGCACAGCTGTACTCAAGAGACAAAGTGGCTTATATCTCCACTAACATGGTTAGTTGAATGGCATGAGGCCTGTAACTCCAAGTTTAATATCTGTGCAAAAGAGAGAGCTCCCCCACCAAGTCCTATGGAGTCATGCCTGTCTTGGATCCATCACTGTAGTCAAATGGAGAGATGCCACGGACTTACCCAGCCTGTGCTATTTGTCCCTCATCATGCTTGGGGCTAGGAAGGGAGGGCTTCGGCTCTACCTTACCTATGTGAGCTAAGAGTGTGGAAAGGAGAATTGAGGAGCTGTTACCCTGACAGAGGGGAAGCATATCAGACACATATTGCAGACATTCATTGACAGAGTACAGTCAAGAGCAGGCAACTGTAGACACAGGCGCTCTCTGACCTCAGGATCAGAATGTAAAGCATGTCTGAATTGTTGGGTTGGATGTCTATGAACCGGGTCCTCCAACCCCACCCCTCAGAGCTTGCTGATCAAAGCCCTCTTAAAGATTTGAACAGGTTCACATTCACTGCTCCTGGGCCTCTGAAGAAATGCAGCCATTGGTGCTAGTCTTCTGGAAAGCTGCCATAGGGTTATTTCCATTTGATATTCATGTCTTCACTCAATGAAGATTAATGGAACATGAACCATTTGGAGGGACCCTGCAACAAGGGTTCAGTCAAGGTCACAGCCCTAGTGCAGGCTCCGGGGAGAGGGGCTCACTTTCCAAATTCATGTAGGCTTGCATGAGTAGGTACATCACAAGCACCTCCTGCATATAATACTGGATTTTTATATGACGCCATGATAGAATTTCAGATAGCAGCAGTCAACACACATTTGCCAATTTCTCCCATAACAGAGACACTCCACCCTGCAGTACCATTATTAATTTTACTTTATTGTTTATCTGCTTCGTGACTAATCAGTTCATGAGTGATGGAATCCACCAGCTGTGTTTTCAAGAACAGTGACATCAGTGTCCCTCCTCACAAAGATTAGGATTGAAAGCTAATCTTATGCCTGCTAGGCATTTGCATGGGAACGAGAGCCCCCAGCCCCTTATAATTTGCTACCATCTAGAATGGTATTCTTATTTGGTTAAATTATTGTTAGTGAGGTGCTCAAAGACTTTCAAGTATTTCTGCTTTTTAATGTTAGCTTCTTTTTGGTGTTGTTTTTTTCCTATAATTATTCTAAATATAATATAATGACCATGAAAGCAGAGGAGGGTAAAAACAAACATTTTTCTCTTGAATTGATTTCCTATTCACAGCTCCCACATGGTACCTCTCTAGTTATTAGGCTCAGTCGAATGTAGTTTATGAGGTACCTGACAGGATTGCCATCCTGTATCTCACTGTCCGTGTAGGGAGAGTTGGTTCATCTTATTTAAACACAGGACCTAAACCCTGTGTGCCTATGTTCTTCAAAGGGCCCACTCTAGACTTGAGAAGTGAGCTACAGGATATCATTCCATGTGTGAGTCATTTTTATTTAGTAACTTGCTGATCAGGTACTTATTGAGCACCTATTATGTACCAAGACCTTGATTTGTAGAGGGGAACAAGGTAATGAGGCAAGAAATGAATAGCCCGTATTATCTTGTGCTGTGAAGAAACATAAAGCAGAGTGTGACATGAGGTTGAGGTTGAGAGGCCAGCTTAGAATACCACACACTGTGAGGCTTAACCACAGAAGCCTATTGCCTCACAGGTCTGGAGACTGCAGGTCCAAGAGGGAAGTGTCTGGTTTGGTTCCTTCAGAGGCCCATCTCCTTGCAATACAGTTGCCTTTGTGTGTGTGTGTGTGTGTGTGTGTGTGTGTGTGTGTGTGTGTGTGTGTGAATCGTAATGAACTCTAGTGAATAACCTCTCTAAATAGCCTATCTCCAAATACAGTCACATCCTAAGGTATGGGCATTAAGGCCTTACGAGAGGAGCCAGGCAATGGTGGCATACACCTTTAATCCCAGTCTCTGCCTCCTGAGTCTCAGGAGGCAGAGGCAGGGGGACCTCCGTGAGTTCAAAGCCAGCCTAATCTATAGAGTGAGTTCCAGGACAGCCAGAACAACACAGAGAAACCTTGTCTCAACAACCCCCCCCCCAAGAATTACTAGGGGTACAGTTCAGCTTCTAACGAGGGTCAGAGGACCGACCTCTTTGAGGAAAGTGACATTAGCAGGGTCCCAGAAAGGGAAATGGTCTGGCTGGGGGTAAGTCAGCTGGGGAATGTTCCCTGTGGTGGCGGGGGATGGGTGGTGAGTACCAGGGGACAGGGACAAGCAGGGGTAGACAAGGATGCGGCACAGGACCCACCTAGGTATGAACCTCACCAGCACCATGAGGGCTGCACTTCTGAATGTGTCCAGCCTGACAGAGACATGGTCTGACATACATTTTTTATTTTTAAATTCACAACAGTTTTTTTTTTTTTTTTTTTTTTTTTTTCCTGCAGACTTCCAAGAATTCCTTGGCAGAGGCCATAGTGTATAATTCATGCAGGCTCTACAGGTCACTCTGCTGGTTTGGTGGGAAATCCTTTCCTGGGGTGGGGGTGGGGGGTAAAGATCTCAATCAAGTAGCATCTGGAGTGGAGCTGCTAAAACCACCCTACTGTGGTAGTGGCGCTCAGTTTACAATAAGAGGGGTGCATGGTTCCATCTGTACTTAGAGAAGCCCCTCCTTTCCTGGAGGAAGAGCCTTGGCTCTGATGATCTGGCCTCTTATCTGAAAGAGTGAAATTAAATCGACAGCACTTGGGATAACATGAGTCAAGGCAAATCCAGGGTTCTTTCCATCTTTGACAAATGCCATCTTAGGGGTAATGAGAGGACAGATAGCAATCACTCTGGCTATTCTGAGGAAACGCTTCAAAAATAGCAATCAGTCAAGCTTTCATCTTACCTGATTTTGAAATACAAAGTCTGTTTTTACGAAGAAGGAAATGCTGGATAGACAACAACTTTCAAGTAAACATCACTGGGACATCATCAAAAACAGCTCTGAGATCTCCACAAATCTCTTCACAAATCTCACCTCTAGACTCCATCCTCAATTAGCCAAAGAGGGGCTCCACTCTAGAAAGCTTGTGTGTGTGTGTGTGTGTGTGTGTGTGTGTGTGTGTGTGTGTGTGTGTGTGTAAATTGAACTTAGGACATGCTAGGCAAGCTCTTTCAACACTGAGCTTTATTCCCAGCCATATATATATGAAAAACAGGGTCACATATAGCCCAAGCTGGCCTTGAACTTGCTCTGTTACTAAAAATGACCTTGAACTTCTGACCCCCTTGTCTGTACTCCCCAAGGGAACTAACCCAAATGTATATACTAGATAAGCATTCTACCAGCTGAGTGACATCACCAGTCTCCCAGTGATATATTTTTAGATCAAAATTATTTTGTCCTGTTTATAGAGTATTTGTGCTGTGTTCAAATAAAAGCTTTATACCCAGCAGATAGCACTGCAGTGAAAGACTCCTGGACATTTTCTGGGAACTATATGTAAACTGTCAACCTTCACCCTACATTTCCATTCAGTCGTATGGAGAGCTGCCTTCTAAAGTCTGTAAAGTGTCTCATCATACAGAAGGCTATTGTATGGGGAGGGGAGAGAAAAGAGAAAGATCCCAGCTGAAACATCACACAAACCCTCTGCCACCATTAATCTGAAGAAATCTTTCTTCCCTTTAAAAATTATCTAATCAGGGTCAGTAAAATTTTAACAGTGATCACTCACATCTCACAAATAACAAGAGGCCATTTAAATTTTTCTTTTTAAGACACAGATAAGTGTTTTCTTGAATAGGGAAATAGTCAATTGAAAACAAAGTTCAACTCCTATTTTCCATGAAGATCACTTCAACATCATTAGAAGCAACTTTAATAGAGTATTAAAAGCTCTCCTTGCCCACATGGGGAATGTACAAGTGCTCACAATATTTAACCTGCCCGGCTGAATAGCTACAATTAGTTATGTGTGGATAAATTCATAAGGAAAGCAAATAATAAAATGTGGTTTTAGAAATCCACACATCTCAAATGTGCTTAGAATGTTCCTCTAAAAACAGTCCTCCCAAGACTCAGACACCCGAGAAAGGACAGAACACAGACAGCGGTGTAAAGTAGAGGCTCTCTTGGGCAGTCTGAGACTACCCTTGGCGACTGTATCCAAAGGACAGTGGAGTGTTGAAACCGTGTTGTGACATCTGCTTTAATAAGCCAGACTAGAGCTCTTCAGGGACAACCCAGTCACTGGTGGGCTGTGTCCTGTGCGTTCAGAAACCCTCGTTTATAGTCTTCCAATGAAATCCTCTCTGTGAAGGAGTGGCTAGCATTATTAAGTTATTAGATTAGCCAGCTTCTACTGTGTTTTTCCTTTAGGCCAAAGTATTTTTACAGATGAGCTGTCATGCTCTGAAAATGCCTACATAACAAGGTCCAGACTTGGGGTTGAATCCCAAATGAAGGTGCCAATGGCATTTACACACTGTTACCTTTGCAGCCACAGCAAGTCAGCTCTAGAGAGGCACTGTCAAAACCCAGACCCAGAGAGGAAGCCACGCAGAAAAGCTGTGGCCCAGAATAGGGATGTACAACTACAGGGTGGGGAGGCAGTTCCATCTCTACAGGGATGTACTTTTTTTTTAAATTTATTTTATTTTTATTTTATGTGCATTGGTGTCTCATTTGAATGCTTGTCTGTGTTGAGGGTATCAGGTCCCCTGGAACTGGAGTTGCAGACAGTTGTGAGCTGCTATGTGTATACTTCTACAGGGTGGGAAGGCAGCCCCCTTCCTACATGATACTAGCGTGGACTCCAACATTCACCTCACAAAATACCGTATCAGCGATGAACCGTTACCGAGTCCATTCTTGGAATATCAAGGGGGCTCACTTACTTGCATGGCCAGCTGGGACCTGATGTATACTCGAGTAAACAGAAGGTTTCCTAATGAACTACCTTGCTTAGAAGTCTGGAGTACCAAAACCCTTGAACTCAAGAAAACTCCAAGTTTTCTCAGAGAGACAGGAAAAGGGATCCAGTTGTAAACAATAGAGCCAGGGGGGAAAAAAACTCAGATGAACCCCAGGGCAGTGTGCTAAAGAAATCTGGGAAATTACAATTCAGTTGCCAGTTTGGACTCTTGTTTGCAAAGGTACCTGGACTGGTGAATGGAGTGAATCTTGCACTAAATCTATTTACCTGGCTTTGGTAAAGGTCTTCTGTGCCTTTCACTTCCCTATGATAGATAGATTCGACCAGTATGACCCCAGCCCTGTCCTCAGCACAGTAGGCAAATAAAAACCCATGATCTCAGGTCTCTGGCTTGGGATGGAGAAGCAGAGAACACACACACACACACACACACACCACACACACACACACACACACACACACACACACACACACACACACTGGCAGCAGCCAGAACAGTAAGGTGTTGGCATTGTTGGAAGAGGTTTTAATGAAGTAGGTAGAGTTGGCGGCTGATGACCTGAGAAGGAAAGGTAGCTTCTTTTATTTGGTCACTAAAGTGAGTCTGTCAGAAGAGGTTGGAGGGTCATGGGGCTACAACACCAAAAATGCAGACTCTAGATAGATGACTGGAACCTTCTGGTGAGAAGGTTGGCAAGGTCAGTGCTTGGGAAGAGCACATAGGATGACATTGATTTGTAATCTCTGGGGCTAGGGAGATGACTCAAAGGTTCAGAACATATACCGCTCTTCCAGGGGTCCAGAATTTGAGTCCTAACTCCCACACTGGAAAGCTAATAACCACATTTAATTCCAGCTCTAGGTGGACTTGATTCCTCTGGCCTTTGAGGGAAGCTGCTGTCATGTGCACATATCCCCACACAGATACACATGTAGGCACATAACTAACGTTAATCTTAAAAAGAAGTTTTTGACTGTGTACATGTTATCATCACATTACCTGGTAATTATCAGGTGAATTATCTGGAATTGATTGAGACCCTGCCTCAAATGAATAAAACAGAACAGGGACGCAGAAGATACCTGGCATCAGCCTATAGTGCTACACCTGAACATGTGCCCACACATGTACTCACACATACAACCTCCACACACATACATAAGAAAAAATATGTAGACTTTAAAATGGGCCTAAAATATGAGCTCTTACCAATGAAGAGAAGCTCTGTGCAATATCCTGCATCTGGTTTCCCCAGAACTAAACCTGGAAATGGGGATGCTTCTACAAGGACTTGTTTGTTTGTTTGTTTGTTTGTTTTGGTTGTTTGATTGGTTTTGTTTTGTTGTTGTTGTTGTTATTGTTTTTGAGACAGGGTTTCCCTGTGCAGCTTTGGAGCCTGTCCTGGAACTAGCTCTTATAGACCAGACTGGTCTCGAACTCACAGAGATCTGCTTGCCTCTGCCTCCCGAGTGCTGGTATTAAAGGCATGCACCATCACCATCTGGCTGCAAGGAATTCTTAAAGATGTACTGGAGAATGGGAGAGTAAGAGGAAGGAAAAGCTGGATAGAAAAAACAAAATCCCCAAGCAGGAGAGCCATTTCTGGCCAAGCCTGTGGAAAGTATTGTTTGGAGTTCATGTTATATCTCGGGCTGTATCTCAGTATTAGAGAGCATCGGGTTTACATATTTTGGACCACTTAGTTATGGAGCATAAATTCCCAAGGAAAACAAAAATTCCCAGGTGCTCCTGGCTTCGGTGTTCTGCCGCCAGTCACAGGCATTAGCCATTGAGAAGTGAAGCCAAGAAAGGACACCTGAGAACAGAAAAGGGACATTGTGGGGATGCAGAGTTCTGAGTCTGTAACAAGAAAAGCCTGTGTGCATGGGTGAGGAGATGTCAGGCCTGTAGAGTGCCTGCCTTTTAATCGTGAAGAACTGAGCAGGAGCACAAAGACCCATGTCAAAAGAACTGAGTGCAGTGGTTTATGCCCGTGACTCCAGCAGGGGCTCACTGGCCAGCAAGATTAGCCCAGCTGGTGAGCTCCAGACCAGTCAGTGAAGGAGTTTGTTGAGTCATGTTGTTGACTGTCTACCTGAAAATAACTATAATACAATAAGACACACACACACACACACACACACACACACACACACACGAAATTTTTCTGTTTGGGCTGGCAATACTCCCTCCAAGAACCATAGACCACCTAAAAAAACCTCCAAACACTAGGCATGAGAAGCCCTCTTTTGACATCTAAAACATATAGGATATTGCTATTGACCATGCTTGCCCCCTAGACATGGAAGGTAAGTTCCTATTGCTGAAGAAACCATGCACTTAAGACACTAGGACCAAAGGCCCCTTAGGTGGAGCTAACATGAATCCTTCCTCCCTAGGGACTTTTATGGTACCAGAAGGTACCACACAAGTTTCCAAAGGAGGGGAGAACCAACAGTCTAATCATGATAACCCTAAGGGTGTAGCAGCGGCACGTACACCTTGGAGGTAACAATGCTCTCTAATTGGACTTAAGACCCACTCAACAAGAGGGAAACCAAGCCTGGTACTGGAAGCCTAGCCAGCTACATAGCTAGTGAAGTCATGGATCTCAGAGGAGAACCTACAATCATCCCTTTACTAAGCCAGCATAATCCCTAATCACATTCTATATATTTGTCTCAGACCCACAGATAAGTGTAGCCCTTACCCTTCATCAAGGAAATTTCTCCTTGCAACAGATGGAGACTATTACAGGAAACCACAACCAATCAAAACGCAGTTATGGACCCAGTCCCAGTGGATACATTGAAGGCTTACAAGACATCAACCTTAGACAAAGAACTACAAAGAATGAGTAAAAAAACAGTCTTCCCCAGGAAAACGGTCAGCCCTGAAAACATATTCATGCAAGTAACATTATACAGGCTAAGCAGGTTGTATTCAGGTGTGTGTGTGTGTGTGTGTGTGTGTGTGTGTGTGTGTGTGTGAACAATGAATTAAAAAAGAGGACATGAATTTGAAAGAGAGCAAGGAGGAGTATATGGGAGGGTTTAGAAGGAGGAAAAGGAAGGGAGAAATTATGTAATTATACAATCTCAAAAAAATCAAATTATTTTGAAAAAGTAACAGCACCACAGGAATAACGTTTCTGCCCTACACACACACATACACACACACACACACACACACAGAAAGAGAGAGAGAGAGAGAGCCTGCCGGTAGAATAAGAAACAGACATCTCAGACAACAGTCCACAATTCTGAGGATAGACTCTCTGAGTAGCTGCTGAGTTATAGGCACGCACAATCCACTCAAGGCCACCCTGTATAGTGGCGGCGGAGAGCCTGCAGTGAGTAATGACTTTATACCTTGACTGAAGCCTCCCAGTACCAGGAGGACAGCTTCTTGTTAGTGCTAGGTACTTGCTGAGTGCCGTGCAGAGAGTGGATAGGACACTGCTTTACCCCAAAGCAGCTCGAAAGCCTCTTCACCCCACCTGTGCCTGCAACCCTTTTCTGTTTGATTGATAAACCACCCAGAGGGTTTTAAGTAGGGCTTGAGGAGCCCTGGGAAGTTCTAGAAGGCCATGAAACTTCTTTTTGACCTTGAACACCAGCAGAATTCAGAGAGGTGAAAGGAGGCAGTGAGGGCCCAGGGGCAGATGGAAACAAAGGGGCTTTGAAAGGCACAGATGTAAAAAGTGATGCCGACATTTATGACCCAGTCGAAGTCTGGCTTTGGGCAAGTGAAGAGTCACATCCCACACAGCTGGCTGTTGGTCATCCTGGGTCTCAAAATTGGGTCATGGTCTTCAGCATCCCACCCCCCACTCTCCCATGCTGCTCTCGTCTGCGCTTTCTGAGTCTTTGCCCAGTTCCTCGCTCAGACTTGCTCTCCATCACACTGCGTCGTGGCTCGGGACCGTCCTCCTAATGAATGCGTGCCAGGTCCTGGGAGCTGACAAGCTTTCAATACAAAGAAACAAATCATACAAGCAGGGTGAAGAGCAGAACAAAATAAAGATGGTAGGGGGTGTTCTGAGTGAACGGCATCACGGAACGGGCACATTTCAGAGACATTTTGGAAAGGGGAACCTGATGTGTTAATTGGGAGTCTATTTCCATAATAAGACCGCACAGGGGAAGGTAATAAAGGAAACAAAGGGGCCGTGGAAGGGGCTGTGCAGCAGAGAGGAGGGGCCGATTACTCTGTTGTTTTATGTGTGTCTGTGGTCTGTTGGCTCCCTAAGACCGGGACTGCCCCTTTTGTGTTTTGTAAAGCGCCATGAATAAAGAGCTTCGGGTATAAATAACACTGTGGTTTCTGCCCCCAACAGGAAGTACAGCAACCCTACCAGCCCCAGCTGCTGGTGGGGTTTGGCTTTTTAGGGTAGCTTCTATTCAAAGGAACTGTCTCCTGTGGAGAAGGGCCCCACGTGGTGGATTAAAAACAAGAGGAAGTGCCCAGGGATGTGGGGTACAGAGCACCCATTATGAAGAAAGGGGGTCATGGGGGGAGAGGGGTCAAAGGCCTTTCCTCAGCTTCAGGTGGGTCAGGCTGAGGGGACTCAGGTGTCAGACACAGCAGACACAGAGCCTAACTCTGCTCAGCCACTTGCTGGAGCCGTGGCCAGGCCTTACAGCGGGTACCGATGGGCTGAGAAAAGACAGTCTGTCTTCCAGACTGCAGCCAGATTAATTTTCCAAAAGCGCAGCACTGAACATGCCTTTCTGCTGTTTGGAACCTGGCAATGGCCCCCAACTGCCTGGCAAAGTGGTTGCTGCAGGGTTGGTAGAGTTCGGGGCTTTGCTGGGCTTCAAGAGAGTCTGCAATGAACCTTCTTGAACTACACACACCTCCATGTCTGTGGAGGAAAGGTCCTAAAGGTCTCTGCATTGCTGCGCCTCTCAGAATGTTCACACAAGTCACTCGGGACACAGCTCTCCGTGGATACCGATTTCCAGACTGTTAGAGAGCTGCGTGAGTGGAAGGATCTCCACTTTGTGGCCGTGCGGCGTTGAGCACATTTCTTAATTTTTGCTGGATGCAGAGGATTGCTGTAACTGCTATATCCTGACCAATAGTTGGTGGCTGGTAATTTTTAATTTTATATTATGATATCACTGCCATAGTCACTTAAATCTAGGACAGAAAAGAAATTAACTTGAGCTTGTGCTTGCGGAGTACCAGAAGTTGCTTGGGAGTCTAGTGTGGAGGAATGTTCTCTCTCACTCTCTCTCTCTCTCTCACACACACACACACACACACACACACACACACACACACACACACACCCTCTCTGCAGAGGCTTCTGCCCTGAGTAAATGGGCCGTGCATAGGAAGTAAAGGCCTCTGGACCCAGAGAGTACTTGTGGTGTCCAACTGTCTTCCCTAGATTGTCTGGGCCTAACATTGGGCATCTGTCCAGCTGGAGGTGGTGGATGAATCTTCCCAGTTCAGCCAGTGGTGGGGGTGGTGGTTTTGTGGAGAATTTGTGCTCTCATCAGGTCGTTAACAGTGGGACAGGAGAAAGAGGCATAGCTCCACACTGCACCCTTAGCAATCTGAATTCTCTTCAGAGGTCTCTTTCCGGGTGAAGCTGGAATTTATTTAAAAAAAAAAAAAAAAAAGGATTTATTTTAAATTTATGCATACGGCGGTTGTGCCTGGATTTATGTTTGTGCACCACATGACTGCAGTGCAAAAGAAAAGGGCATCAGATCCCCAAGGCTACAGTTACAGGTGATCGTCTGCGACATGGTGGGTGCTGGCAATCAAACCCTGCCCCTCCGCAAAGCAGTCAGTGCTGCTAGCCATTTCTGCAGCCCAGAAGCTGAGGTTCTTAACTTTGCTGCAGGAAGCAACTTCAGAATGTGTTTATTGTTACCAGGGAAACCAAGGTTCCCTTTTGGGTTCTTAGTCTTGATAAAGGCTTTAGAAATGGACTCGGAAGGAATCACGTGGCCAATTTTATTAGCGGTTGGGAGAAAAACAATGGAGAATGCAAGCTGTAGATGTTGGTAGCTGCCAGGAGAAGGGAGATGAAGAAGAGGGAGTGAGAAAGGCATGCCTCTTTGAATCAGGGTCCAAGAAAGAAAGCCTGTTCAGCAAGGGAAGTCAGTCAGCAAGCAGCTGCAAGGCCAAGGGCGGGGCCTTCAGAGAGCAAGGGAGACACACAAAACCCAAAGATAAATGGCATCACGGGTAAGACCATAAAAGAGATCCAAATCATCAGAGCTGCCTGCCAAAAGGGATGGTGGGGTCACACCCTCAGCTCCAATTTCCAAGGAGGAGGGATCGTTTAGGTGAAGCCCAAGCTCTCTTCTGGCAGCCCTGGCCTCCAGTCAGGACAGAACCAAGGACATTTTCTGATTCTGGCCAACCACTAGAATTAGAACCACTCGGCTGAGCATGGTGGTTCACTGAACAGTAGTGTAGGGACTGCCTTACTTAAGAGGTTGGCCCAGCTTACCTCATATAGATGGAGATGGAGGAGGGCTGGATGGGGGGCAGGGGTAGAAATCAGGTGGGGGAGGAAAGGGAAACTGGCTGGTATGTAAAGTAAATTTCAAAAATGGCAAATAAAAATAAAAGAGGTTGGCTTAGAAACAGACAGTAGGACTCCTGGTATACCAGTGATCCATGCACAAGACTTTGCAGCAACCACCTATAGAAATGTGAAAATGTCCACCTTGTAAAGACGATGTTGAGTCTCAGATCCACCTCTGTGTAGCAGTGAGTGAAGCTGGTGCCCTTCCCAGTGTCTCCCCTTACAGTTTGTAAAATAAAGAGGTTCTACGAGATGATTTGTGAGGTGCCTTCTGGGTCTCACACCTAAGTTTAGTAAATTTAATGACCGAACACCAGCTGTGTGGACTTAGTAATAATGAGAGGTCTGGATGCTTGTATCTCTCCCATATTCACATGTTGGAACCGAATCGCCACCTCGATGCCTGGAGAAGAGATAGGAGTCATAAGAGCCGGTGGTTGAGACAATTGCCCTTAAAAGTTCCCAGAAATATGCCTTTTCCTTGCTACCTTGAGAGAACACAGTGGGAAGATGGCATCTATGAGCTAGGAAGAGGCCCCTGGTAGATACTGAACCTCAGATACCCCAAGAAGTGTAGGAGCTTGTGGTCTCAAATGCAGCAGTTGCTTCTGTGAGCAAAAGATTTTAACTAGGACGTGGCGTGATCTGCTTTGTGTGTCATAGGCGAGATGGCAGCAGAAGGGACAAAAAAGGCAAAGAAGAGGCTATGAGAAGAGGGCAGGGGACTAGAGAGATGGCTCAGCAGTTAGGAGTACTTGTTGCTTTTGCAGAGGACCTGAGTCCAGGTCCCAGCAGCTCACAGCACCCTCTTCTGGCCTCTATGGGCATCTGCATCTACATATGCAAACACACACACACACACACACACACACACACACATACACACAGATAAAAATAAAATAAATCTTAAAAAACAAAGAACATGAAGCTGAGCTATTTTATGTCTTCTTAAGGAACAAAAAAAAAAAATGTACAATCTAGTGTCTGAGTTCACTTTCATTAAATGGTGACTAGCCTGGTCATTCATTAGTGGGCCTCTACCATATAAACAGGGTCTTTTAAGAAACCAGAACAAGGTCAGTCACGGCATATGCCTTTAATCCTAATATGCCAAAGGGAGAGGCAGGAGGATCTCTGTAAGCTTGAGGCCAGCCTGGTCTATGTAGGGGATTTCAAATCAAGACTGCATAGTGAGACCCTCTCTCAAATAAATAAATAAATAAAGCCGAGACAGGGTCACAGGGTCACCAAGGTAGTTCAGTGGGTAAAACACTTGGTGTTCAAGCCTGAGTTCAATCCCCAGAAGCCAAGGAAGGAGAGAACTGACTCCACAACATCATCCCTTGACCTGCACAAATCACACAGCATATGCATGCACTGGCAAGCTCGCCTCCACACATAGACATATCCTATGCACAATAAAATTATTCTAAAGGTGACAACTTACCATAAAAGCCATTAACAAATCAAATCAGTATCCTGACTCTACTCCCTAAAATATGAATGGAATGAAGGCAAGCTTCATACTTACTCGGATGTAGCTGAGGGGACTTGGCAGTTGGGACTGGAAGAAGCCATCCTTCCTTCCATGAGGAGGAGCCGTGCTCCAGTGTTTGCCAAATTCCCTCAGTGTATGGTGCTCAGCAACTTGTTATTTTAGGTGGTTTAGACAGGTATTTTCATACACAATCAAGCACGTTCTTCGAACTGAAGCCCTTTATATAACCCACTCATCCCTGTAGGAGACAAGTTCTCAGTGTATCCACCTCATAGACCAATAAGAGAAGACACACTGGTTAGGGATAATATCTCCCTTCCACTTCACTTACCTCTTATGACTTATTTCAGCTCTCAACTCTAAGTCAAGAAAACCCTATCATATTTCCTAACTCAGGCTATCAGGTAAGTGCCAGGAGAGCTAATATCCATGGCGACCATTCCTATGTGCCAGAGCCAAGGTATGTGACTACCCTGAAGTCATAGAAGCAGGAGATTCCATTCACTCTCTTTTTGCTCCACACCCTGTTAAAAGTATTTTATTTATTTATTCATTCATTTATTCATTCCATCATTCATTCATTCCTCAGTCAGTCAGTCATCAGTCAGTTTTGGGGTTATTTGTGGGGGAGTGTGAATGCCTGTGTGGTATGTGCACCTGTGTGTATTGAGTGTTTTCACCCATGTGCTTATGGAGATCAGAGGAGGACCATCAATAGTCTTACTCTAGGATTCTCCATCTCATTCCCTTAAGACAAGGTTTCTCACTGAACCTGGAGCTAGGCTGGCAGATCCTCCTAATTCTTTCTGCCACAACACTGGGGTTACAGCTGCATATGCCTTGCCTGACTTTTTACATGAGTGCTTGAACTTGAACTTGGGTGTTATTTGTATATCAAGGACTCTTACCTACTGAGCCATCTCTCCAGGCCTCAGCCAACATGTTAAGGCTCTGTCTGTGCCTATATTTTGAATATCAGTGGTGGAATTTAGTGTTAAGTAAGTATAATCTTATCCTCCAGTTGCTCACAAGCAGCTGATAGGTTGAACTTTTTTTGGTTCTGTTTTTTTCTGTGTAGCCCTGGATGTCCCGGAACTCACTTTGCAGAGAAGCTGGCCTCAAGCTCACATCCTGCCTCTGCTCATTGTGTTGCATTGAATTCCATCTCTTCCCAGTTGTAAGGAGCAGCATAGGCTCTGAAGCCAAAATGTGCAGAACTTGAATACCAGTTTTGCCATGACAAGGGTCAACCCTTTGCAAGAAAGCTTTGACAAGAAGCCCCAAGTTTCTTATTGAAATTAAAATTCCAAAAGTTGCCGCCTCATGTTGCCATCATGAATAGTAAAATAAAGTTTGTGAAGGGCTTGGATTATACCCTACAGATATGAAGGGTTCCGTTCATTTTATTGGTATTCTTGTCATAAATGACTAGTTGCTAAGCTTAGGGATCTTGTTTTTCTACGCTAATATGAGCAGGGCAACACTGACAGAGATACAAAGAGATTCACAGACAGGTATTATAATTCTGCCAGGTTGATAAGAGCTGAACATAGACAAACTATGAGCAAGGGGATACTCTTGTCTGAAGTCTAGCTATAGAAAATATACTAGTTACCTATGGCCACATAACACAGTTCCACTCATAGGTTGGAACAATTGCAGTTCATGTGAATTAGGGATCAGCATGTGGCTTAGCTACAGCCAGTGCCTCAGGTTGCTCACAGACTACAATTGTAGTATTTTTGATATGGTAGCCAAATAGACTACATCTCCTATTTTGTTTCCTATCTGATTTTCCTATCCCCTTAGTCAGTTTCTCCTAGCTTGCTTGATAAATTATAGGAACATAAAAACGCTTCCTCTAGTCCCACTCAGGGTCCCTAACCACAAGAGATGGTGCCACGTGTCACTAGGAGTCTAACTTTAAAGAAGGGATTCAAGATTTTGCTTATTTGCTAACAAAATGATAACAGGGTCCATCCCCGGTGTTAGGTGGCATTTTGTAGCTTTTTTTTTTTTTTAAATCTTAGAAGTATGTCTTATCTTTATTTTACATAAAAATTTTATATAATAATCTAATTTACCTAAATGTAAAAACATATATGAGGATATTTAATTAGTACTATTAGATAAAACATCAGCATTCTTTACCTACCTCATCAGTTATTAAAACTTGCACTCTTGGAAAGCTGTATTAGTAAGGACTGGAGAGATGGCTCAGTAGTCGAGAAAGCACTCACTGCTCTCAAACGAGAGTTCTGTCCCCAGCACCCACATCAGGGAACCCACAACTTCCTGTAACTCCAGTTCCAGGGGATGGGATGTCCTCTTCTGAGCCACTTGGACACCGCATGCATGTGGCGCATGTACACTCGTGCATGCATACAAACATACACAAACATAGAAAGAATAAGGAACCTTTAAGATTGTAGTAGGGTACAAATGGGAAGGGACACTGGCTTTTGAGAAACAGCAAATACAAAGACTGTCATTGAGTACAAGTGCAGGTCCAGGACATACAAGTGAAGGTTTGTCATCTACCAACTGTACACCCTCACCTGATCACTGCTAGGACCTCACAAGGAACCCCAGGACCAGCTGATGAGAGTGTATCTCAGGCTAGGCTCAGAAGTCAGTTAGCCCATTATGTTGGTGCAAGCTGAAAACGATGACTTCCAGATTGTGACCCCTTCCGGAAGGTATCACTGAAACCACCGAAGATAAATCATTTTAACAGAGCTTCAGAGCTTCAGGCGTGACCTGACAATCCATTTTTTATGGAGATGTAGAGACTCCAGGGCAGTGGTAGATGACTACATTGGTTTGTCCCAGCACCAGAAGGAACCCATTGGAAGATGGAGACAGAGGGGTTATATGGGAAAATACCTACAGGAGTAAGCACAATAGAAGTGGTAAACATTGCATGTTAACCCCTGCCAAAGAGTATACACTGCACAAAAGACACTGTGACTGGTAGGATGACACCTCTAGGATGGACTAGCCTTTCTTCCCAGTGACTCCTGATAAAACCCAGGGAAGCAGTAGCTACAGTAATAGAAATGGAGACAGTGCCTAAATACACAACATGGGCTACTTCTCACCAAAGCCATTGTAGACATTATCCTGCTGAATGCAATGCCCAAACTATTAGCAGCAGAAACTGACTCCAAATCATGGTATAGTACCACTCCTTGAGGAAAACAAAACAAACAAACAGAAGAACCCAGAAACTTGGTCCTTGATTATGTAGAACACCTTTCACTCTGGAAAGGGCTACATTTTTCTCCAACTAAACTGAACCAACTCTACATCTAGATAGGCCTTTTTTGCCCACAGCATCTTGATTCGGTCCCTGAGAACAGGACTCAGTATGTCTAACAGAAATAGGGTCTTCTCACTTTTAGCCCATTTTCTTGAGAAAAGAGTTGTGAGTGTCATGAGATGCTGAGATCCCTTGTTCACATAATATACCAGACTGTTCAGCAGCTTCTAGACTAATACATGTGGCTACAATCTATTACCATCTATGGAGGTTCAGGTGCTACATTAGAAATGATGCCCAATGAGAGTAGGGCATATGGAAAAGTTTGGAGCTGTAGCTAGAGAAACCCTATACTTCTGTAAGAAGAACTTAGTGGGACATTCTAGTATGAGTTTAGAAGACCAGAACAATGAGATAGATGCAGCTAGTATAAGCCTGGCTCATGAGATTTCAGGGGAAACAAGAACTCTATTTGGGAGCTGTGCTAATGGTGAATCATGTTACATTCTGGCAAAGAACCCAACTGCAGTCTACCTGTGACCTGAAAACTTGAGTGAAGCTGAATTCAGACTGTGTGGCATGACTACTACTCACGGCATTTATCCATATTTTCAAGGACACAGCATCCAAATAGAACAGACAGATGTAAAATGTGAGATTTGGTGAGGAAGGGAGCACGAACCGGCTTAAAGGTACAGTCAAGGAGACCTCAGAGAAAGCAGATGTAATTGTTTAAGAAAAACCCTCAGGCTATCAGATAATAGGAAGAAGACCCCTAAGGACCAGACCCCATAGAGGGTATCAGCCTTCAACAATGCAGATTTATTTAAAAAGTAAGAGTGTAATGGGAATGTACTGAAGTGGATTCCCATTTGAAACAACTGCCTAAGGAGACACTTTCCCAGATGGATTTCCAAGGTGCTATAGGCAACTTTAACTGTGATAGAAGGGGGTTAGGCTACAGTTAGTGGGGACTAGAGACTTATACCAAGGTTCTAGACAGCTGCCAAGGCCAGGTAATATATGTCAGGGTTGGATTTTCTACAAAGAAACCCCAAGATACCATTTCATGAAGTTGTGAAGGTGATGCCTAAGTTGTACAGGAAACCCCAGCATGCTAGAGATGTCGGGACTGCTGGATGTCAGCCTAGGAAGGTTGCAGGCACAGAGTATAACTAGCCTAAGACAGGTTGTATGTGATGCAGATGGTACAACTGGAGGGATGGGCTGAGCAAACCCTACAGAACCCAGATGATGCTGCCAAGAGTCCCAGATGCTGAACATGGAGCAGCAGGATTAAGTTTGCTTTGCTGGTTCTCAGACTTGTTTTAGGCTGTTCTTTGCTTACTAGGACCCCATTCCTTCAAAAGCTTATTCTCTGCCATTGTATATCAAAAGAATGGAACTTTTAAAACAGTTTTTTTTTTTTATTTTTATTTTACAGGATCTCATAATTAAGATTGCTTTGTGTCTAAGAGTCTCTGGCTATTATTATTATTATTATTATCATCATCATCATTATCATGATTATTGTTTAGAAAGTATCTCACTATGTAAGCCTGGTTGGCCTGAAAATTTCTATGTAGACCAGGCTGGCCTGAACTCAAACAAATCCACCAGTTTCTGCCTCCAAAGTACAGGGATTAAAGGTAGCCCACTACTCTAGGCCAACAGCATTGCAACTCAAGACTATAGAGACTCTGAAGTTGGACTTATTGCATAGTGCATTTTGAGATAGTCATGAACCTACAAGAGCTGGGGTGGGACATTATGGACTTACTATCAATGTGTTTGTGTGCTGACAGGGTTGGGATTGTGATGTTTAATTTTCATTCTCAGTCTGGTTGTATTTAGACTCACCTAGTAGACACATCTCCGTGTCTGACTGCAAGTGAGGTTCCAGAGAGATTTAACTGAGGAAGACCCATCCTAAATGTGCACTGCACCATCACGTGGACCAGGATCTCAGACTGAATAAAAAGGAAGAAAGATGTGCATGCCTCTCTGCTACCTGACTACAAAGGCAATGTGGCAGCCACTTCATGCTCCCACTCCTATGCCTTCCCCACCATGACCTGTCAAGCCACAAGTCTCAAGAAACCCTTCCTCCTTTAATTTGCTTTTGTCGGGTATTTTGTCATCAAGGAGAATAATACAGGCTACTATCCTTCGGGATGCAGTGTATGCCTTAAGCCACTAGCCCTTAGGTTGTGTGCCCATTGAGCTGGCTACATGGGCCTTAAGAACAGGACAGCCTGGCACACTATTGCTCACAGTGGTTCTCTTGGAGACTGAATGCTTCCCATCCTTACAATTCTCAGGCAGTGCAGTGGGCTTGTGCTAAGGGGTATGGGAAAACCCAACAAAAAGCTACAGTTCAGGTCCCATTTTGCACCCCATGAAAGCAAAGAAAGTAGTTACTACACTGGCAGGGATAACTGACCCTTATGAGGAGGAGGCAGAACTACTTGTAGGCAGACTTTCTCTGTGTCTTGACAGTTGGTATGAAATAACCACACAGAAGCTTCTTATTAATTATAAATGCTCAGCCAATAGCTCAGGCTTGTTACTAGCTGACTCTTACAACTCAAGTGAACTCATTTATATTAGTCTACATTCTGCCATATGGCAGTACCTTCCTTCAACAGGGCAGATTCATCTTGCTTCTTTCTGCATCTGCTCAAGACTCCTAAGACTCCATCCTCCTTCTGCCCAGTATCCTCTCTGTCCCCCAAATCCTGCCTAGCCATTGGCTAGCTTTATATGAACAATGAGAGAAATACATATTTAAAAAGTTTGTTCCACAGCAACTATTGATACATGAAGTGGCAGGAAGGTATACATTTATACTTAGCTAAACCACCCCGGTGACATTAGCTGCCTTCAGAGTGACACGGGCTGAACTGAAAATAAGCAACTACTATGACATGGTTTTAAGGAGCATTGATTTCTCAAGGAATCAGTGTTGGCTCACTTGGTCAATTGAGCTACCTAGCCTAGTGCAAGGGCTCATAGATGGTAATAGATGGTAGACTAGAGAGAAGGCAGATTATCAGCTATTGCTTTGGTAGTGAAAGACTTAAACTAGCAAAGAAATGAAATGAAGCCCAAATAATTGGAATGCTGGGTGGAATTTGCTAACCACCTGCCCTGAGATAGCAGGATACCAAGAATTCACACTGCCCCTCCTTTCTGTGAGGCAGCAAGTGGTAAATAGGGTCCTTAAGAAACAAAGAGATAGCTTCACTTCTGGTTTGCCCAGACAAGATTAATTAGCACACCCCAAGGCCCTAAAGTCTGTTGACCCTAACAGCAAGACCATCCAGCCTTAAAGGGTCACTCAATGGACAGAGGGTCACACCCCCTCCCTAAGCTTGTGGGTTTTGTCTTTAAAAACACCTGTGCCCGGGGAATGGGACTTCTCTCTAGCCTGCGTGCTGAGGGAGCCCATTTGCGCAAACGATTCCTGTTCATTAAAGCCTCTTGCGTGTTGCAGCAACTGGACTGGACATTGAGTTCTTGGGGGTACCGACCAAAACTGGGAGACTCCTCATTCTGAGGGTCTTACGGTAGTAGTAACTAATATGGTAGTAATAGATTAGATGGTAGACTAGAGAGATGTAGAGATCAGTTATTGCTTTCAACTAACTGTAGCATCAATGGCTATGGTTTTTCTCACAAGATCTGTCACCAGTTAGAACCTTGACTAAGTTGCCAGGAGCAGACTTACCATGAGAAGCATGTAATGGATGATGTTGGTAGTCTGTCCCCATACTGCCAGGTACCCCTAACTCACCCATGCACACTTTACTTTTCAGGGCTCAGACTTCCAACTTCCGATAGAGAACTTTCTATTTTATAAGAGTTACTTCATCCTTGCCCAGCCAAGATCTCAAGATATTTATGCTCATAACCTTCTCCAGGTAGGATTCAGACAAAGAGCTGCAGGGATGGTGGAAGGTTGGGGGTGATAAAACTAGCAATGCTTGTCCACCAAGGGATGCCCTTGCTGTGAAAGTTATGCATTGGATCAAGCTGTGGCCGAATCTTCACCTTAATAAATAGCTTGCACACACATCCATGGCAACCCAACAGTTAGTTCCCCAGCAAAAACAAACTAACTTTCATGGACAGACATGGTTTAGTAGAAAATAATTTTTACATCCCCCACAGTGTCTGCCCCAGCATGGGATAACTACAGCAACCCTTTGGTTTCAATTTTCTTTCTTTACTAAAAATTCAGAGTTTCTTATGGTTCCAGTAGTACTTCACAGACAGAGACATCTGTAAATTATCAGTGATACATCACAGTGTAAACTGTTCGTCCAAAGGCATTTAGGACATCTCTGATTTCAAGCTCTCAATCCCCTTGTCAGACCTTGTTTCAGACAGCATGTCCCAGTTGGTGTGGGTTATGTGTGCTTGGACAACAGAGGGAATGAGGTCTAGCCAAGAGGCAGCCTACGGAGGAAATTTGAGAAATGTAAAAAGGCGAGGACCTTGACGTTAAGCAAGACTGGACCTCGTGAGTACCCTGGCTCCATCCCACCCAGCTGTTGGACCTTGGCTACCTTTATGTTAAAATGAGTTAACCTCTATATCACAGGATTTTAAAAAGTGAGATGACATATAGAAAGTGCTTTGCACGGCCCCTGGTTGGTATTAAAACATGGATCCTTCTAGACCGGGAAGAGCAGTGGGTTAGCGAGCCTTCTGGGGACTTAAAAGAACTTCTAGATCAAGCAAGGACAGGGGAGGAAGAGGCCAGAGAAACAATACTGAAGTGTTTCCTCCCCCGGCACGGACCACAATGCTCTGGCCATAATGCTCACGCATTCAAAGGGAGATTGGACCTCACTTAGGCCAGGACTGGGGAAGGGGGGGGGGGGTAACCTGGAATGAGAGAAGGAGCCCTGAGTCCCTGGGCCACCACGTGGCCGCCCAACCCTCCCCCAACCTCAGTCTCCGCCAGGCTGAAGTAGGTGAAGGGTGGAAGCCGGGAGACCGCGCCGCGGAGGCGGACGCCCGCTGCCGGTCTCCTAGCAACTCCAGCCCCGCCCCGCCCGGCCTGGAGCGCCGGCGCCTGGAAGCGGGGACCGGCAGGCCGCGGTTGCCATGGCAGCGCAGCCGCCGCGCCTGATGCTGGCGGCGTCTGCGGGAAGCGCGGGCTCAGAGTCCCGCGTGGGCGGCCCCGGCGGCGTCCCCAGCTCGCCCCGACCGGTTCCGCCACCGAGTAGCCTTGGGGCGTAGCCGGGTCTTGCAAACCCAAGCCCATATTTGCGTCCTGGCCGACGGGGGCGGGTCACAGCTTGAAAGATTTTCCATTCTTGGGGACCGAGTTGGTTGTCCTGGCAAGGGCTAAACTAGGTAGAAATTTGCACGCGCGCTCCCTCACACACGCCAGAAGCCTGAGGTCGTGCTTCTTTTCGACTTTAGTCTAAGGAAGAGATTATACAGAAAACGGAGAGGCTTCCAAATACTGCCTTCTAAGACAAAGTTGAAACAAATGCTGCATTTCTTAAGGGCCTTTTTAAATCGAAAATGCCCGTGTCTGGAAGGGTGTGCTGTATTCTGAATCCGAATTAGCAAACTGCACTGGGCTTCACCTGGAGAATCCGGTTATAGGGTTTTAAATTTAAAACGTTTACACCATCCCTACCTCCTGCTAGGGCAATGGTCTCACTAGGACAGAAGAAGCCACTGGCAAATACAAAGCTCATTCTCTGGCTTGAGAGTATTTTTAACTAAGGCGGAGTCTGTCACGTGTTTGTGATTTTAATCAAATTGACAAGTGCTCTGAACAGGGAAAGCTTGCTATCTAATTCGAAGATAACATTAGGGACATAGTGAAGCAGACTCTTCCGTCTTGTTTGAATCAGAGCTTTTCGCATCTAATGTTCTGCATATATTTTTCTCGATCCACTGCAACTGGAAAATTTAAATCAAACCCTATTTCTTATATTCATTTTTATGGTAAATGTCTCTGGGCTGAGATTATGCATATTCTCGATCAACAAGAAACCGGAGCAGCAATCACCATGAATTGAGCACCTTGCTGATTGAGCAACACTTGAACCTGGAGGCATGAACAGTCAATCTCAGAGTGAAAAATCCTTCACGGTGTATTTCTAAAGCGTATTTACAGCTAACCTTTTCCACTCCCAAGGCTTATTCACGTGCAACTTTGTTATCCTTTGCTTTGTCAGAGTCTCTCTCCTCTCTCTCTCTCTCTCTCTCTCTCTCTCTCTCTCTTTCAATCTCTCTCTCCCCCCCCCCCCCACACACACACAGGGTTTCTCTGTATTGTTTTAGAGCCTATCCTGGAACTAGTTCTTGTAGACCAGGCTGGCCTGGAACTCAGAGAGATCTGCCTGCCTCTGCCTCCCAAGTTCTGGGATTAAATGCATGTGCCACCACCTCCCGGCTTCAGAGTAATCTCTCTTAAGACACTTTCATATACTTTTTAGTTCGCAGTTGGAGAGATGACCATATGAAAGTACATAGGAAGGCAGATGAAATGACTCAGTACCAGTACCCACACACAAGTATTATAGCCAGACATGACTGAACATAATTGCAGCACCGGAGAGGCCGGAAGACCACTGTAGGCTGGAGGGCAGCCTGGTCTACACAGTGAGACAACATCTTAGAAAACAACAAAAATTAGTAAATGTTTTAAAGTAATAATCTATCAGTCTCTGTGTGTGGCTCCATCTGTGTGTGTGTCTGTCTGTCTCTTTCTGTCTGTGTGTGTAAAGGGTGGGGGTTCGTGTAGCCTAGGCTGGCCTTGAAGTCCAGATTTTCCTTCCTACTCCACAGGAATACGCCAAATCTAGCTATGTATCTGTGAAGACATACAGAGCTACTCTCTTAGTCACTTTCTCCTCCCTATATCAAAAACAGAGCTTATCATTTACGTGGTGGAGAGGAGGATAAATTCTGGAAGCAAAATCAAGTATCTGAAAACAAGAATCTCGTGTTTATCCAGTATTAGAGAAAAGAAAAAAAAGAACCTTATAATACTATATGTGATTAATAAATTCTTCATGGAAATGGCCAGTCACTGAATGAATGACTTCGGATTTGCTAGTTTAAATGTGACCATCCCAGAAATAACAGTGAGTTTTATCATTAAATTAGCACTTTCAAATGTTTTTTTATTTGGTAATTCTTGTGGTCTCTATGGCTTTTCATTCATTATGCTACAGTTCTTTTTCACAAAGGTCATTCATTAGTATGAGCCCAGAACAACTCAACTGCAGGATACTGGAAATAGTCCACAAGTGCTTGGTGAATAGAATTGCCAGGATCAGCTCTTTAATGGCCAGGTTGTGTTTTTTTGTTTTTGTTTTCATTCAGATGAAAGCTGTTATGCACATGAGCTTGCCCAATGGTGTGTCAGTCCAGGGGAGCCCACAGGCTTTATGCATGTCCTAATGTATTAATACTACCAGAACTCAGAGGACTTGAATAGATTTCCCACATAATTTCCTGATGTGGAGACAATCTCCTCCCAGCTGTTGCAGTTTGGCTTCCAAGATTGCAAGGGATTTTTGCCTTATCCTTTATGACTCTTGTTTCCTTGGGAACCTAATATTTATCAAACTCTAGATCCATTTTCAGGCTCACCTTTCCTCTTTTTCAAATCACCAGTGACCTTCTGTGCTAAGTATCTTATCATTATTACAGCCTACCTGCCTCTTATCTAATCCCATTTTAAACTGGCTATACATGTTATCTATACTGCTTTCATCTTCTAGCAGCTTATCCTAATATGAACTGTTTAATCTCCCTCCATTTTCCAGATTTCTCTACTTTCATTCTTTGCCTATATTATCCTTTTTCCTTTATGCCTCCCATTTCTTCTTTCTTCATTTCCTGCATAGTGCAACGAAATAAAGCAAAATGCTTATCTTGTCGCCTCAGAAATCGTTGCGTTCCCATAACATGTGCAGGACTCTTGACTGCAGCACAATGCAGATGTTTCTTTGGTTGCTAGAAGACTCTCCTAACCTGGAATACTCCTTCTTGTCAAATACAAGGCCACATCTGGGCACAGACATGACTTCAAGGCTTACTCTCTGGGTGCACTTGTGTTTTCTGAACTCTTTATTTGCTGTGACAAAGATGCCTGGCACAGATGACTTAAAAGAAGGAATGAAGTCCATGGTCAGTGATGCCGTTGCTTTGGGACTCCCGGTGAAGGGGAGCATCGTGGTGTCAGGGCTGGCATAGAACAATACTACGGAAAGAGTCCAAAGAAAGCACGCCCTCGGTGACACACTTCCTCTCCCCAGGTCCTACCTTCTGATCATGCCATCAGATTATCACTACGTCAATGGATTAACTCACTGACTTAGTCAGAACCCTTTCTCCTTTAGTCACCATCCATCAGACCCACCTCTGAACACTAATGCATTGGTGGCCAGGCTTCTTGAGGCTTCACCTCCTAACTATAGCTTTTCCTTAGGCCTCCCGCTACTTGTCTTCAAAACGGCACCCAGCTCATTTGCTTTGGGGACTTGGAAGTATTCAATGACACTGGTCTTGTACAGTACAGTCAATGTGTCAGCAGTGACTGTCAGAAGCTCCATCAATAATATCAAATTAAAATGTTGTTCCCAGTTGGGGGCTGAAGCAGGAGGATCCCCATGAGTTTGAGCCCCACCACCATGGACCCTAGTGAGAACATATCTCAAAACAAAAACCAAACCACTGTCCTCATTATGTCCAACTCACCTGAATTGGTGCTAGACTTTCTACAGAGAAATGGAAGCTAGACCAGGCATAAGACAGACACTTTGGTTAAAAGGGTTTGGGAGTGGGGGGTGTACAAGGAGAAGGGGAAAGTCCAGATAGCAGAGCCGTGCTCAGGGGCTCCGTCCACAGACACCTGGAAAAGGTGGGGAACTCTGGTGACACCCTGAGAACGGGACCGGTCCCTGCCAGGGTTTAGAATCCACTCTAAGGAGTTAAAGCAAAAGAAATGCGTTATAGAGTGATTAGTGGCTCCGTGCTTGTTTGGGTTGAAGAAATGCTCTGGGCTGAGCTTCAGGAATAACTTTCCAAATTACAGTTGCCACAGGAATCCCCACCTTTTGTGCATCCGGAAACTGTTATTCCAGCTGCTAGCTTTAGAAGCCACACGTTGACAGCCACAATCAGAAACCAGACCTTTCGGAAGCTGCTGACATCAGACAGCATCATGGTCAGGGAATATCTACACCAGGGCCAGCTTCAGAACCATGAGACATCTTTATGAAAGCTTACCAGCAAAATGGATGGCCTGTCCCTACTTGACGCCACCAAAGCCGGTGATTACACACTGTGGCCTCTGTTAACCCGGTGGAAGAAATGTTCAATGACTCCCGGAGCAAGCCTGCCAACAGAAATGGCAAAAGTCAAGCTGGAAGCAAGCAAGCATGCCTGCAAAGCTGATTTATATTTAGAACTTTGCTTCAAGGAACTCTGAAAAAGGAGTTTTTAGTGCTCCTCTCTGCAGCAGAGGAACACACAGAGGAACACACAGAGGGGATGGAACGACTCATAGGCACTCTGTCCACTAGGAGACCGGCCTTAGCTGTTAAATGTTTGTATGCACTGCCCCCTAAATTGACTCTTCTGACTAATCATGAAGGAAAGTGACAACTCACAAATGCTTTTTGGGGGGATGGGGACCCACATAGACCTACAACCCATAGACCAGAGGTTCTCAACTGTGGGTGGAGACCCCTTTGTGGGGGGGTCACATATCAGATATTTACATTACAGTTCATCACAGTAGCAAAATTAGAGTTAGGAAGTAGTGACAAAAATAAGTTAATGATTAGGGGGTCATCACAACATGAGGAACTGTATTAAAGAGGGTCACAGCATTAAGGAGGTTGAGAACCACTGCTCTAGACTAAAGGATAGTCAGTCACAATCAGCAATCTCTTTACAGGGGGACAAGGGGCAAAGGGGAAAGGATGAAAAGGAAAGTTGCTAATATATGTAAGAAATACATAAAGAGCAAAGCGAAACACCAGTTGTTACAACATCCTTCATTTTCCTATTTGTCCTGAGTTCCAGCTGGTATTCATGACTTCCTTCCTCTGTTTCCAGTCCATGTAGCCTGTGCTTCCATTTTGCAAGGGGCTGGACTTCTTGTCCTAGTGGCACTGACCTAACCCTTCATTACTGAGGGCTCCAACTTCCAGGGTTGCTGAAGCCTTCTCTAAACTTTGCATTTTGCAGTAGCAAGAAGCAGTTCAGAGAATGGACCGGCCCTTAGCAAACCTAATTGTCATCAATTTTCAACACACATCGCAGTCTCAACTCGAACCCAGTGGAGCCAACTGTTCCCCCTGATAAGAACATGTCTCTCTTGAGCCAGGCAACCCCTAAGTCAACCCAAACCCGAAAGGTGACATCAATTCAGTTTCAGCGTTGTGGTGGTGTGAATGAGAACAACCCCTGTAGGCTCTTAGGTTTGAATCCTTGGTCCCCAGTTGGCAGAATGTTTGGGAAGAGTTGGGAAGTGTGACCTTGATGGAGGAGGTGTGTCACTGGCAGACTTGAGGTTTCCAAGGACTCGGGTGACACACCCTGCCTTCTCCTACTTCCTACTCCCAGATCAGGATGTGAGCTCTCGGTTTCCTGCTGCTATGCCTATGCTCTTCCATCTAACAGTTTGAACCCATAAAGCCCAACTGAACGTTTCCCTTTAGAAGTTGTCTCAGGCTTGTTGTTCTGCCACAGCAACAGAAAATCAATCCAAGCATCGAACTGTTTAAGATGATCAGTTGTGTAACTTTCATGTTTTATGTAAAGAAGGACTCCTCATGTTCTTAACTTTTTTCTTTGAGAATGTAACATTTTTGCTTACCCAGGCCAGTTTTTTTGTTCTAAATAAAAATTAGACTTGATTCAGGCTTATGCTTTCTAAATTGAAACCTTCCCACATTTGCACAAAGTATTGGAACACTTAGGCACACTTAAAGCAACATACTTATAAAATTATGGGGCCATAAATCAGACAAACATATAGTTACAAGATTCAACAAGGCTTATTAGAGTTACAAGAATAATACAATGCCTGGAGATTTTTCTAGTTAAAATAGGCATGACTTAACGCTAGATAGAAATCTATTTTAAAATATTTAAGGGAGTTTTAACTGAGTTAAAAAAAAAAAAAAAAAAAAAACTCTTCCCAAGTGGCTATCAGAATTTATTTGCTTTACAAAGAATATGATGTGTAAATTGAATGAGTTAGGAGTTGCTGAACCTTTTCTATAAACAGCAAGATAATAACTATCTCGGCTTTGTGTGCTCCTTTGCAGCTATTCAGTTTTAACAGCACAAAGCAACCATGGACAATACGTAAACAAGCAAATGTGACTGTGTTCCAATAAAACTTTATTTATACAAGTGGATAGCCAGACTCAGCTCACATGCTAGAATTTGCCAATCTCAAGTCTAAAAGACTGAAGATTTTTAAATTTATGTTTACAATTTACAGCTTTACTATGTCAAATGTTAACTATAAAAAAATAGATGTAAGCACTGATTAACCTTTTCAGTCCACACAAATCACCGTCAGAGGTATCTAAAAACCCAAATTTGGAGATGATGACATGGATCCTAAAGTAGCTACACTACTGGGGGGGAATTTTTAATTTCTGATCATTGTAAAGCAAAATCCATAACTGAAGCTGTGCTCGTAGATCCTTGAAATAGTCAAATGAGACATTATGTCATATAAGTACCAATTTCACCATTGAAGCTCCCAAATGATACATTATGTAAGAATGTACACTGAAGGTCTCTTTAAAAACAGAGTGGAAATGTGCAAAGTCCAGCCACAGAAGTGACAAGACTTTGGAGTAAGTTGTTTACCATGCCCAGCATGTGGATATTTGATATCTTATTGAACATCTGTGTCTTTAATATATAAATTTACTAGTATATTATTTACTGTATAAATATATAAATATTAAAAATATACTTATTTATGATAAGAACCCTAGGTATCTTATCATTTCAATAGGTTCAAGCTCTTTACTGGAAAATTGAATTTGTAAGATTACTTTTTGTTATAGTTTGCAGAGTAATTGTAAGATCAAGAGCAGAAATGAAGACACTGAGGAAGTTGGTAGGCGAAGCAGCATGATCAACAACACACTTTCAAGAAAATGTGTAAAGTGTGTACAATTTAATTAGACCCCAAATGAAAGTTGAAAACAGTAATGATGGACCTTCCCACCCCCCCTTCCTATCTGTAGACCTGCTTGGTGTATATATCCCAAACCTCACACAGTGCACACAGAGGAGGATCCCACGAGTGATTTACAGCTCAGAACGCAGTCCCCGGACTTCTCCAAGTCTCAGAGTGAACAGTTTGGAGGCATGGGTTAGGGAAAAATGATCACATGCTCCTTTGGGCTCTTTCTCATTTGTGCTATAATCCCTCTGCAGGCTTCCAGGGATAGGTTGAGAAGAGGCAGAAAATAAATCAACGTTCACACCCTTTTCTCAGTGTTTGTCCATTGAGGGTTTGCCTGTTTAGCTCACTGCTGTACTTTAGTTAGTCTAATCGGCCCTCTGTAAGAACACTGTGAAGGAAGAGTGTCTGCGGTATATGTTTTCACACTGGCATTGAAATGCATTAATAGAAATTAAATATGGAAATCCCAACATGCTGAGATAAATTTACAACGACAAAAATGTAATTTCCGTTCAGGGCCTTTCAAACCTGAAGGGTTGAGAAGGGCTGGTTAAACACAAATATTTGTATAGTTGTGATAGTATCAGAAAAACAAACTTATTTTTACTCTTCCTGTTCCCTTAATCTTGTTTCAGAGTTTACAACAGAAACCACTGGACTCTGGGCTCTCCTCTATTCAAGGAGCAGCAACATTACACATGCTTGTATAACCAGTACACATGCTTGCTTGTATGATCAGCATGAAGTTACACATATTTATATATGATTAGTATGGAGTTACACATGCTTACTTGTATGACGAGAGTGGAGTTACCCATGCTTATATGACTAGTGTGGAGTCATATGGAATCCTCTCCTTCCTGACTCCATGCAGTATTTTTCAGCTATATAGAATGGATGTATTCATGTGTTTTATTACAAAATTGGCATTATGATTATAATCATATTGGTGACCTGTTTTTTCACTTAATATGGATTCCCCTCCCCTCCCAGAAGATTTAGTGTTCCATTGCAGCATGACATTTAACAGCCATATGATATTTCATCAATCCGATGAACCATCGTTTATTTACCCATCTGATTGTTGGGAATCTGTGTTTCTAATTTTTCAGCATTATAAATGATGTTTTGGTGATTGTGCATACAGCAGCTTTGTGTTTAGTTCTGATCGATGAGTTTCTGAACACGTGAGGGAGTCTGTACAATGTCTTATGGTCATGCTAATACCATTTGCTGGACTCTGTGTTATTGATTGTTCTCATCCCTACTTGTTCAGCTCTCTCTCCCAAACCAAACAGCTGCCATCTTCAGGAGTTCAGCTGTGCCTATGTACACACACTCATCCCAGCTGTTCTTATTGACCACTGATGCTCCTTCAGAGAAAGAGAAGGTGGGATGGCCCACAGGACCCTCACCTGAGTAGCCACCTTCCCTCCCAACCAGTTGTACGCAGTTCTGACCAGCCACGCCTCCCAAACAGTTGTATGCATGTGGCCTCAGATCTCTGTGATGGGCCAGGGTATAAGGACTGAGAAGGACCACTGGAAGGGGCTCACATATGGGTTTATGGGGAAGCTGTCACCCATACTGGAGTGAGGACTTTCTGCATAGCCACTTTGATGTCACCCACCCTCTCCAGTTGGTAGCCACTCACCCAACTCTGCAACTCAGCTCAATATATTTATTGGTTTGGTTTCCCAGAACAAACTTTGACAGAATAGAACTTTGGTTTGTCACTAGGGCCTTGTGAGGAGGTGGTGGATGTTGCCTAGTCTCTTCTTCCCCTGACACACACACAGAGAAAAAAATTCTTGAAACAGTACTTTATAAGCATAATTTTATTTATATCTCACAAGTTAATAAGTTCTATCAATATCAGCCTTAATTAGAGGAAACTAAAGTTTGTGCCTAGACATTAGCTAAAACAGACCTGAGTATATCTGAATTTAAGACACACATTCACACATACACGTGCACACACACACACACACACACACACACACACACACACAGTGCCTGTGCATGCATGATTTGAAGTTAGTTCTCTCTTTCTACTCTTATGTGCTCCAGGACTCAAACTCTGGCTTGTGTGCTTTACCCAATGAGTCATTTCACCTGCCTAAGGCTGCTATTTTTAATCCCTATGTTCAATTGCCATTTCTGTTGCCAAAATATCTTCAAAAATACAAAACAAAGTTTACCATTTAGACTTTTCCCTGCAATACAGGTGTGTGTTGTTTCCCGTACTACCGAGTGCGGCTTGATTACCCATGGAGCTGAACAGATTCCCCACCCCACGGCACCCCCGTTGTTGGCCATTGGTACTTCCTTGGTGGATTCTCTATTCATGTCCCTTGTATAGAATTCATGTCTAAAATGTTTCCTTTGGAGATAGAGTCATATGATCTGAATTCTAATCACAGCCCTGTCCCTAATTAGCTATGTCAGGACAGAAAAAAAAAAATCACTGAGGATTCTGCCTCTTTGGTTCCTTTTGTGGGAAATGAGATGGTTAAATTAAATCATCCCATCTCTAATATTCTGTCACTCCATCCAGTCTGTTTCTCAACCCTGTCACTGTCAAAGGTCACCTATGCATCTGTCTTCATTTAAGATTTTAAGCATTTAAGTGGGGCAATGGTCTCACGCCTTTAATCCCAGTACTTGGGAGGCAGAGGCAAATAGATCTCTGTGAGTTTGAGGCCAGCCTGGTCTACAGAGTAAGTTCCAGGACAGACAAAACTATACAGAGAAACTCTGTGAAAACAAACAAACAAACAAACAAAAACTGCAAAGGAACAAACAATAAAAGGCAACAACTTGGAACTGGAGAGATGGCTCAGGTTAAGAGCACTAGCTGCTCTTCCAGAGGTCCTGAGTTCAATTCCCAGCAACCACATGGTGGCTCACAGCAATCTGTAATGAGATCTGGTACTCTCTTCTGGCCTGCAGGCAGAACACTGTATACACAATAAGAGAGAGAGAGAGAGAGAGAGAGAGAGAGAGAGAGAGAGAGAGAGAGAGAGAGAGGATTTAAGGAGAAGCTTCTGCTTAAAAACATCTCTTAGTCCTCAGGGTTTCTGTGTCCCAAGTCCCACTTTGAGCCTTGGGGGTGTTGTTCCCCTCTCCCCGGATTTCTCACTCCTGCTGGAAGGATTTCATCCCTTCCTGAGTCTTTGCTCCTACTGGGTTCTCTTCTCAAGCTCTTCTTTCTCCCTGTGCCCCAAATGTCGAAGTTCTCCCAAATTACCCATGCCATGCTGTTCTTCCAGTCTGATCAGAGTGAAATCCTGGGATCTAGCAGTCCAGCTCCACCCTGCCTCCAAAGCCAGGCTCAGTCACCCATCCCGGGACACTCACTAGAAATGAGGGCTGATGAAAAGCCGAAACATCTACTAAATGTCGCCATTTGGGGAAGCAGAAGAGATAGAAGGGTCCAGGCACACACACTCCAGTCCATCTTTGGGATGCTGATATGAGCTGTCTTCTGTGCAGTTTTATTATCCCTGGGATCCAGGGTGGCAGCAGCTTTAAGTCACTGGTTTCCCTATGAAGACAGAGAAGTTACAGAGATGGTGTGAGCACCGATCATCCTTACTTTTGTAGACAGAGGCAAAGGAGATAGGAGATGGAGGCTGAGATGCCAGGCTTCTACGCTGCTTCTAGTTAGCTCATGGGCCCAGCAGAGAGGCAGCGCTGTGTCAGCAAAAGCGTCGTCAAAGACTCAGTTTCAACACAGCACTCTGAGCATCCACTGCTTCATCTGAGTCAATTAAGAAGGTGTCTGGGACATCATGGACTCTCGGCAGAACTTTGGTCTAGGGAATAACTAAGTCACACTGTTGAACATTTAGGAGGTGTTTGTGGTAGCTGCTTCTTTCTGCTATTCCTACCACACCTTTGTTGGTGGTGGTTTTCCTAAGCCCCTGTCAGAAATCACTTTCCTGTGGACACAACATCGGTCATATTAAATATTATATTAAAGAATTAGATGTTGAGGTCAAGTGTGGTGACTCACACACATAATCCTAGCACTGAGAAGGTGGAGGCAGGCAGATCATGGAGAGATCAAGGCCAGTCTAGATCACCTAGTGAATTCCAGGATAACCTGGGCTACAAAGTGAGACCCTGTTTTCAAAAGTTCCAAACGACACGAAACAAAATTGAAAACAACAATGAAAACAAGGGCTGAGGGTATAGCTCGGTTAGCGGAGCGCTTTCCTATACTCATGAAGCCCCAGTTTCCAATGCCACTCAAAGCCAGGCATAATGCTGCACACCTCTGATTCCAGAACACTTGCGATCCCAGCACTCAGAAGCTGACTGCTGGAGGTCAGAAGTTCAAAGTTGTCTCTGGTTACGTAGTACTTAGTGTGTTGGGAGCCAGCCTGGGCTACATGTCTCTCTCTCTCTCTCTCTCTCTCTCTCTCTCTCTCTCTCTCTCTCTCTCTCACACACACACACACACACACACACACACACACACACACACACAAGTGGGACACAAGGATGCCTATCCAAGAGAAGCGGTGTTATCCAGAGGAGGTGGAGACCACATCAGACAGGTTTCTCTTTGTTATCGCTTGTGGGTACTCTTAACTGACACCCTGACTCCTGGGCTTCTCCCCATTTCCAGGGAGAGATTTGGTTGGTGGGTTAGTCCTCACAGTCAGGCTTCTTCACCCCCACATGTCCCCCATATTAGCTCTAAGAGCACCTGAACAGTGCAGTATCATAGCATATGCCATCACTGAAATCGGAGCAGAGCAGACAGATTTGGAAAATGGACTTCCTGGGAGGGTGGCTGGAGGCCAGAGCCAAGCGAGGGAAGAAAAGACGGCATGGGAAGAGGGAGGCTTCAGGCATATTGAAAATTGAGATGTCTTGGGGGAAGAAAAATCAATACAGGCTATGAATCTTTTAGTATGGTCTGACGGCAAAAAGCATCACAATGGGGCTGTTAGGTTTTTTTTTTTTTTTAAGGTTTTAAAAATAATTATCCATGCACATTAGCTGGTGTTTCTTTAAAGAAAAACATAGCCTACATAAGTACTGTATTTCAGAAAGATTTTTAAATACTAAAGTTGCCTCGCACAGTAAATCGATGCCTGACCACTCCCTAAAGTGCTGTCTGTGTTTAGCATCGGTTCCCAGAGCCTTCTCATTAAGATCAATTCTGGTCCTCACTATTAGTAAATGCCTAGTCAGATGGACCAAACGTCACTCACCTTCCTTCTACCACCATTGTGTGAGCTTTTGTTACTGGGAAAACAGGTTCCTTTTGCGGGGGTCTTGGTCTCACTAATAAAAGAATTTTAGAACAGACCCAGAAGGAAGGAAGCTCTAGTTTATAGTTGTTGCTGTTGTTATTGTTTTAGAATTTGAGAGAGAAACAACAGTTGGGGTAGCTGAAAATCCTGGCAGCTACCAGGATGATAGGAGAGAGGGAAGAAGTCAACTACACCTTTCAAGTCAGCCACGGAGGCAGTGAGAAAGTTGCCAAGTGTTAGGAAAGTCTGTTGAGAGTGCCCGGCTGAGACTCTGCGTTCAGAGGTCACCTGACTCCAGATCTTCAGTCCCAGGAGAAAGGGCACTGTCCCAGCGCGGGACACTGATGGGAGATGTCACTCTGTAAATATGTTTCTCATGCTGGTTAATGAATAAAGAAAGCACTGTTGGCCAATAGGAAAGCAAGATAGGAGGGGCTAGGAGACAGTAAGGAGGGGTCAACATGGAGAGACTGGGGAGACCAGACGCTGGCCCCAATCCCCGGTAAGATGAGACCACGTGGAAACACTTAGATGAATAGAAATGGGTTAATAATTAAGACAGAGCTAGGCGATAAGAAACAAGTAACTGGCCAGCAGCATTATATCAAATACAGAGTCTCTGAGTGTTAATTGGGGCTGGCGCATGGCGGTGGGACCCGTGGCGGGGGAAAAACTACTCGTTACAGGACACATAATTAGAAGTAGGAAAGAAAGCATGCCCAAGAGGGGAGGTGAGCTAGTGACCTGAGGAAAGGGCCCCCAAAGCATGCAGTCGCATGGTATCTGACCTTTTATAGGCCTGTCATAGTCCCCAACGTTATATTTTTAGGGCTAATCCCCTCCCCACTGCACAGGTGAAGCCCAGATAAGGAAGGACTTCCAATCTTCCTCCGCACGCTGTCTTCTTTCAGACTTAATTCAGCTCTGTTTTACTTTCTCAGGGGGGAGATATCAGCAAGCACTTGCTCCATGGGGTGTCATGATGACAGATCCAAGAATGTGCTATCCTACCAAGTCTAATGAGCCAATGAATTTATTGAGCTTATTTCCAGAGCATGGACATGGTGATGGGTTACTTGAAGGCATGGGGGTGACCCCAAACTAGCCATATCACTCCAGCATGGGTACATAGATGGGGGGTCCCTTCCATTAACTTCCACATACACTCTAGCCCCTCCCAAGACTTTGAGGACTTGAGCACTTAGGGCAGAAGTTTGTACAGCTGGCACTGGGTGCAGGTAAACATGGATGAGACCCCCTATAGGAGTTCCATGTGCCCCTTTCCTTCTATGAGGCAATGTCAGGTCCATTCTTCATGGGGTTACAACTACTCTAATGAAGACAATGATGGTTATTACATCTTAGTGGGCAGTATCTGCAACCCTCTTCATTTCCAGAAACCCGTAGCCCGGGCTGGCCTCAACCTTAAATCCTCCTGTCTCTGCTGCCTGAATGCTGGGACTGAAAGCATGTGCCACCATGCCCAACCCAGCTGGTACTTTTAAGAATGACTTCAGAGCCTGTGTGTTCTTGAACTGTTCTGGGCAAATACATCTTTTCTTACCTGTTGCTTTCTTGTCTTGCAGTCCCTACTATGTCTTTGGTGTTAGGGACCTTCCGAAACTAAATGTTACTATCCGTTCCCTCGAAGCAGGCAGGACAAGACTATCTGCATCTGGAAGCGGAGTTACTGTGGTGACCTTCAGCCACCATATGACACACAGTCATGGCAAGGAAGCAAATAGAACAATGCAGTTGGTAGGTTGCCCTATGGTGATGGCCACGCAGCTAATAACATTTCTTGTGCAAGGAGCAGAGAGGGTCGCCAGATCCCACCTGAGATTCCAGTGACCCCACCCTCCTGCCTCAGATAAACATGGCAGGTGCTAGAATACTTACTGACTTGGCTGTGATATCAGTAGACACCTTCAGACGTTCTTGTGATATGGAAAAATGTGGGGTGCTTTGGACCATGGTGCAACCTTTCTTGGCTCTTGATCTTAGCTGGAGGGAGTCTAGAGTCTCAGAAAACTTGATGGCCACCAAAGCCACCTTGTTTCGGGAATTCAAAGAATGAAGTTCACAGACCAAAAGGGAAGTATTGGGGAGTTTATTATTTGGGAGCTTGAATGGATGATGGGAAGATTCCTACGCAGCTTGGTGAGGTCCCAGGAAATAGGGAGGCTACCATTGAGTTGCTAGTCTGGCACTTTTTATCAGAGCTATGACAGAAACCAGGATGAGACATGGATTGAGGGACAAGCTGGTCCCTCCCCAATTTTAGTCACACCCTTGGTCGGGTGTAGCTTTCAGGCAGGGGTAAGCGGTGACAACAAACTAGGGGCCAGTGCTCTCTTCTGGCTTCTGTGGCCTCCAGCAAGGGCATTTTCAAAACTGCTACTTTGGAGGCCCTGTCTACCCCAGCAGTCTCTAACGCCTCATAATCTGTGTCCCTAAACAAGGAACTGGACAGAAACATGGCGATACTAACCAAATCGAGAGAATTCAGAAAGCATACACTCCCAAAAGAGGAAATGGGCCAAGCAGAGGAAGACTGACACTAAAACTCAACAGGTCGTGCTGCACAAAAGATGGGAACTTTCGTGTCACCTTTCAAGGGTCATTTGCATAGGACAGCTTTTCTTATCCATGCCTGTCTAGTACATCTATTAGTACATACAACTTCATGCACCCCGTGTCTCACTAACATCTTAAGTCTCCACCCACAGGGCTATGCTTTGGCATTGTAATGAGCCATGGGACACCATCAGATATTCTGTGCCAGTACGAGTGGCTCTGAACAGTTCCATTCGGTCTTGGCCAGGGCTGGGGCTGAGGGTTCCTGCCTCCCTCTTTGCTAACAGGGTTCTCCTGTAAGTCAATTTGGCTACACTCTTTGAGTAAAGCCTCCGGGATTGCCCTCTGCCCTCCTCTCCTGCACCAGCTGGAGACTGGAATTCTGAGAGCTGACAGTGCTAGGAATGGACGTTGTCAGGGATGCAGCTGCTTTTAAGTCACTCGTGCCTCCTTGTCTGGTGTCTTCGCCATCTCCACCCCCAGCTTCTAGCCAAACTGCTCAATGAACAACCGAAGGGATGGAAATCATATGTTCAGAGGAAAAGGTGTGTTTCCCAGAAACCCACCCCAGAAAACGTTCTAGGAAAAAAAGATGTATATTTCTACTCTATTTAAATGTCTTTGCTTCTATATACAAGAAGCTTGGATACCAAGGGCTCAGGCTGATGTGCCTGGTAGGAACTCAGAGACCAAATGTTCTTCTTCCTAGAAATGTTTCCTCCTCTGGTCCCTCTTCTAGAACTCAGAATACGCTTTCTCACAAAGCCAGTCGTTGGAGGTTATTATTGCATTTCTAAGAACTATTCAGTTCAGCTGAAGTTTAGTTAAGTGAGCTGTCTTAGCTGCTAGGTAGAGGCATGTAAGCAACAATTATAATGCCTGTTTCAAAGCATCTTGCCTTTGGTTCCTTCAGTCTCAATACACCGTTGCCTGATTAATGGAGGTCAGGTATGTTTGGGGAAAAAATGTTTATAATGGTTGGGTACTTCCCTCACATGATAGCTGGGATTCTTCTAGAATGGGGAGCTGATTTTGTCACACCCCAGGCAGGTGTTTTTGAGAACTCTTTGTCTCCTATATAATACATATCAAATTCTTTAAAGTAACAGGCATTTACCTGTCTTATCCAAGCTGGATGTGGCACCTCTCCTACTCCGGCTTGCCCCGACCATGCACTTCAAATGCAAATTTCCTCAAGTTTTTAAACCAAGACTAGAGGTTAGAGAACACACAGGTTGATTGAATCTCTTCTTACAAAAACCAAGAGGGGTTGGGGAGATGGCTCAGTCAATAAAATGCTTGGTACCCAAGCATGAGGGCCTGAATTCATCCCCAGCATCACTGGAAAAGCCTGACTTGTCCTACATGCCTGTAACCCCAGGACTGGGAAGACACGGACAGAGACAGAGAGAGTCCTGGAGCTTGATGAAACTTGCTGGATGTCTGGTGAAACTGAGTCAGTGCATTTCAGGTTCCGTGAGAGACACTGTCTCAAAAAGTAAGGTGGACAATGACTAAGAAAGAGAGTTGGCTTTGACCCCTGGCCTCCATGTATGCAGACTTTCTCTGTCTCTCTGTCTCTGTCTCTCTCCATCTCTCAAACACACACATCCATAAAACACATCACACACATATACATACATCCAAAATAATAGCAAAATCAGATCAACAGTAGAAAGGGCTGTGCTTTCTCTCTATCCACAATCACTGAATAGTGTGTCAGCAGGTGTATGGTAGATTAAGGTGTGTCACTGTTGTGTTCTGCACATGCCCGGCAGTGTCCTATTACCCCCATCCACCTCCCTCAGTTTGTACCCATAGCGTTCTTAGCTGGCATTTGACAGGGTGACCACCAAGCCCACTGTTTATAGAACTGTTAGTCATGACTCTCATTGGCTCATGTTGTTTGCACATTTCTGGAAATGTAAGCATGTCCACAGGAGGTCCACTGTCCCTTTCCTGTTAGTATTGAAATACACCGGTTTGGCAAGAATTTTTGAAGTACTTTGCCCGTGGTTTCTCAGACCTCGGTTCTCAAAAATAGTCTTTCAGCTTCGTCAGCTATCATTAATATGCTCTCATAATATGTTCCTTCTTTTTGTTGTTTATAATTCAGGACAAACCCCAGGAGCACTGAGACAGTGGGGTCTACCCTCCAGGATATTGGGGATAATGGAGTTGCTGATGTCGTAGCTGGTGTGTGTGTGTGTGTGTGTGTGTGTGTGTGTGTGTGTGTTCATGTATGTGAAGCTACAAGTCAGTATTAGATGACTTCTGTCATTCTCAACCTTGGTTTTTGAGACATGGTCTCTCACTAAACCTGGAGCTCACTGATTAGGCAAACTCTAGTGATCTCCTGTCTCAGCCTCCCCAGGGCTGGGGGGACAGGCACATGCCACTACATCCAGGCTATTTGCATGGGTACTGGGCATCCACCCAGGTCCTCAAGCTTGCACAGCAGTCACTGTAGCAAGCTGAGCTATCTGATCAGTCTGCTGTTGGATGTTTTTGCCCAGGGTACACAGGTCACAGTGACAGGTTTTCAAAGCCTCCATGTGAATCTTGCTATTATCCCATCGACTCCAGTCACCTTCCCGTCTACCCAGCTGCCTTGAGCACATCACCACGATAGCCTTCCTACCCGTACACTGATGTCTATAGTTAACTGCCACCGTTAAAAGCTTATTACGTACCATCTGCTTTCAGGAAGGCTGCATGGGGTTGATTTAGATTTAGTTATGGTTCAAGTGTGTTGCCAAATATGTTGGTGACCTTCAGTGGGTTTTTCTATGCTTTCCATTTCACCTTTCAGAGATTTCCTAATGAAAGGAAGAAAGAAAATAAGAAAGAAAGGAAAGAAAACAGGAAGGAAAAGAGAGAGGGAGGGAAGGAGAGAGGAGAGGGAGAGAGGAAGGGAGAAGGAAGAGAGAAAGGAAGGAAGGAAGAAAAAAAGGAAAGAAAGAGACTATAGCTACCTCCTAGTGTTGGCATGCATTTGTGTTTCGTGTATTATTCCTTCGTCCTTATGAAATGCAATTTGCTTCTGTTCGTCACATGCCAAAATCCTACTCAGCCAGGGAAAACACCTTTGTCAGAAACCTTCCCAGATCTCAATGATCAATTTCCCCTGGGTCCCCAAAACTCCTATTTATATGTTTTAGAACCTAGATTTTTTTTTCAGAGCCTGCACACATGCAGTTGTCACAGCCACGACTAGTCATAATCGTCTTTTGTCCAGCCCTGACATATGTGATGGTAAGGACTTCTGCACATGGTGTAGCTTCCTTTGCCCAACCGCTTCTCAACCCTGGGAAACGTTTTATAACCCCTAAGACTCTCTTGATGTCACCTGAAGCGCCTGACGCTTCGTTCTCTTCCTCCATAGCACTTACCCAACAGGATGATCATTTATGCAAATAATTGGTTTGCCCAAACAGAACGAAGCCACTTGAGTCGAACTGGTTGATCGCTGTGTCCCCAGCATTTACAACAGTGCCTAATACTTAGATGATGCCCAAAAAACACGGGCATAAATGGACACCAGGCCTGGGAAGAGCCCTGGGTTTGCTCATCAATCCTAAGCCCTGGGCTCTGCTGTCCCTCACCTCCCTGGATGCTGTTTATCTACCTACCTAGGATGCCCTCCTACTGCTGATGTCCCCCAAGAGAAGGCTCTAAAGGACCATCTATTTCCTGAAGCTGCTGGGGTGCCACTGGGGATCACAATAGTAAGCACACAGTGTCCCACTCATTTGTCTTCTCTGACCCAACTTCTGTCTGGACTGTCCCGCTGCTTAGAACACCATCAGTGCCCTGGCATATGGGCTCCAAAAATAGCCCCACTGGGAGACAGATGATGTGACCTTGGGTGCTGGCTGTGCCGTGGACAATCTGCTGGTGGGAGGAGACTTCCCTGAAGACTCAGAGATGTGGCTGGAGGCCATATTGTCCTCAGCCTATCTATCTACTCTGAGGTTGGACAATCTTAGTGTCTCTGTCTCCTCTTAAGCTTATATTTTCCAGAAGGTACCTAGACTTCTAGCAGCAGTCAGTACAGATCCTCCAGGGGTCCTGACAGAAGCTCTCCTGTGCATTATCAGACTTTGAACCACAGTCTTCTAACACTTGGTTCACTCTATACTTTTTGACAACAGACCTTTCTACATCCCTAGATTTTATGCTTTTTTTTTAAAAAAGAATGTTTTTTTCTTTTTCTCTTTCCCTCTCCCCACAGCTCAGGCTTTGCACATAACAATTGTTTAATATTTGTTGTCTGGCTTCAGTGGAGAAATGGTTATCAAGGGGGAAATTTTTCCTCACAGACCCAAGGGTCTGGAGGAGACATGGAAAGGGACCAGAGGAGGCCTCCTTTCTTCCTGACAGTTTCTCGAAGTGTTTTTCTCATTCCCTTTATTACTGGGGATGAAAAGGAAGGAAGGAGGAGGTGGGTTTGTGCCTTACAGGGCTTCTGCAAAAATCGATCCTTTCTGTTTACAGATTATTTCCTTTCCATTTTTGTTGAGTTCTTACAGAGAGAAAAGGGAAGTAAAGAGAGTAATAACCTGAGACTCACAGCTGGGGAGAAGTCAATGTGAATTAAGTGAATTTGTTGACCAGATTTTTGGACGAGCTGATGCCAGTCTATTTTCCCTTTTCAAACTTTTCTCGTGTGATCCCACATTTTTTTTTTATTATTAAACAAAACAAGACAAACAAACAAACCAAAACCAAAACAAAACAACCCACTTGTCTGTGAGGGCAGCTATTTTGGAGTTGAGTTGCGTGTTTGCGTGCAGTCACACGGCTCGATTAGATGGAGTTTAGCACCGTTATGCAATAAGTCTTTCACGTCTTCAGAAACATGAAGCCTACTTTTATAGTTCCCGCTCCCTGTGCTGAATGTAAAAGCCCCAGAAGGAGTTTATTAAGAAAATAAGGATTTATGCATCAGGCATGTTCCCTCCCAGGGGTGTGCAGTATGTATCTTTCACAGTTCTGCACATGGCATGGATGGTGGACGCTTCTTTAACTTCTGCCTGGCTTGAGTTTTCTAATTAGAACGCCGATCAACGTTGCCTTCTTGACCCAAAGGGCATCAAAGAAAGTTCAACTGTTTGAATTTCTTTGTCTGTCCCTTATTTCCTGAAGGTTAAAACCAAACTGGTTTCCTTCCACTGGCTGCAGTGGTCTTTCTCAGTGAGGTGTGTGTGTGTGTGTGTGTGTGTGTGTGTGTGTGTACACATACATGTTTGTGGGGTGGGGGGATGCACATGTACATGCACGTGTATGTATGTAGAGGCCAAAGGTCAGCATTAGGTGTCTTCTTCAGTTACTGCTTGCCTTAATTTTTGATACAGGCCTGCCAGTGTGGCCTGAAGTTTCATTGATTGAGCTAGACTGGCTGGCATGGGCCTCAGGGAGCATCATGTCCCTGCTGCCCCAGCACAGGGTTACACGTGCCTGCTGCCACACCCAGCTTTCTACTCGGGTTCTTGGGACTCACACTCTTGTCTTCATGCTTGCACAAAAGCCATCACCGAGATATTTCTCCAACCTCTCACTGAGATGTTTTTGATGGTAGATTCAGAAGCTGAGTCTATTTCTAAAAAAAAAAAAAAAAAAATTAAAAAGTCAACTTTTGACATGTTTCTAAACTACTGTGTTGGGTTTCTTTTAAGCTCCTTGTGAAATCTGAAGGCCTGAGATTAAAGTAATGGAGGCTGGATAAAATGTGTCTCTTGACGTCTGCTAATCTAGCTTTGTTTGTCTGTTGTCATTCCCGGGATCTTTCCTTACCCTAGAACCTGCTCAGGGTGTGTCATGTAGTTTGCTTAAAAGGTGTTAATAGCTGCAATCCACATATTAATGAGAAACAGGTTAAATTGAGCGTGATTGGTAATGATACATCCATTTTGATGGTGATCAATATAAACATATTAGTGTAACATTTCAATTTCCTTCTTTATGCCCTGCCTTGGAATCCCAGTGTCTAGTCTACACTTGTAGCATGCCTCAATTCAGGCCAATCACATTTCAGGAATTGTATCAGTGAGCACCTACATCCATTGGCAGCATCGATACAGAGAGTGTTCATTGCTGTAGAAAAGTCCTGTTAGACAACACATATGTAGCCCAGTCCTGAGGACTGTTATCTAGAAATGTGTCTTTGTGAAGAAGGTGCCACCTGTCATCTTTACTTCCCGAAGAGCCTCAGGGCAGCGTCTTTCTGGGCATTTGAATAACAGAAAAGCCCATCTCTCACTATTTGGCTCTGTTTTTCCTCAGGGCTCAAACTGTCCTGAAGCGCACAGACACTGCCCCTACCATGCCAGGGCCCAGCTGCCCCTGGAGCACATGTATTACCTCCATCGCTCCCTTGGGACATTGTCTACTGGTATAACCATTCAAGTACCAATTCTTTATGTCCCCAAACCTCTTCTTTAAAGGACTTGCTTTGCACCAACCCTTAAAGATCTGCAAGGATGGTGGGCTGAGATACAGTCAACAGTCCAGGGTGAAGTTCTGAAGGTAACATTTGCTCAAGTCTGAGGTGTGAACACTCCCACCATGGCCAGTGTGAAGTCTCCTAACACAGAGGTGGGAAGAGAGCCATCACTCTGTTAGGAGATGGCCCCAACTCATCGCTGGAGCAAAACAGGGAAGTGCATGTGAACTTCATTTTCCCATTTCCAGGAATGGATGGGGAATGTCCTCCAATATCCTCCACAGGCATAGGAGAAAAATCTGGAGGTCTAGGTGTATTCAGTAACAATGTCATGGTAGATATAGACAGATTTAGTAAGAAAGCTCACAGGTTAGCTTAAAGTACATAAATGATAATAAACATATTGTTCTTACATCCTACATCTATATCTGTAATTAAAAAGGCAGAGCTAATCAATATTATCCTGTTTAAATATAGCTCAAAATGAGATCAGCTTTCATTACCACCTCTTTATTCTGGTCAGATGACAAGGGCATCACTGTTCAAAAATAAAAAAAAAAAAAAAAAAGAAAGAAAAAAGAAAAAGAAAAAGTAGAAAGGAAGACAGATCTAATACACAGTCTTGAAAATATATCTGAATTTCTCATTGCGCAAGTGTAGCATTGGCCACCATAAATGTGAACCAGAGTGTGAGATTGTACGTTAAGAGGTTGACTCTGCCATGGGATCTTGGTATATATAACTGTATTCAGAAAAAGGCCGTACCATCCTCACTTACACTGCACACTAGCTACTGACGGACCGGACAAGATGTGTTCTGTGGTTTAATAGTAGAAAGTGTGTTATGGGAGCAACCAACCACTTCTGATTGGATCTGGTACCAGATTGGAAAGAATTCCTGTCTGGTGCCATAAACCTGGTCAAAAGGGAGGTCGTGGGCCCTAGCAGAGAAGCTGCTGCTCTTAGTTTGCTAGAAACAAAACTGCTATGTTTATGCACAGAGATTAGTGTTGCCATGTTTGGTGAGAGAAGCTTCTCTTTCACAGTGGGCAGCTGTCACTGTGGAGACATATCTAAGTGTAGAGAACAAGTTCCTGTGGAGTGCTCAGTCAGAAGTGGGAAGAGCTCGGTCACACCCTCCAAGGCTCAGGGGACTTCAGGGAAGCAGGGGTGAAAGATCTCTACGAGCCAGAGGAAGGGGATGGACTGAGGAAGTGGTGTGGAATGCGGGCTTCCAGGCATGGTGAGGCTAACTCTCACTTGAACTCATGGCAACTGGGATTACCCACCCTCGACCTGCATGAGGGTAGAGGCTGAAGGGGCTCCTGAGACCCGGTTGATGGGGAGAGGACAGCTATTTTGTCCCCAGTGGTACCCCCTGGTAAGATGACTGTGAAAAGACATCTAAGTAAAAGGGGAATTAATGGGGACAGAGAAGGGAATTGGTGTGAGAGAGACGCAGGGAGATGTGGGGTGTGAATAGGACCAAAGTGCATTATACATATTTATGGAAATACCATAACGTATAATTCGTGTGAGTTTAAAAACTATGTGTTGGACTAGGAAACTGTTTTCTGGATCTTGGTAATTCATGTCAACAGTCATCATTATTCTTATGAGTTCCATCTGATACCTGCCCTAGCCCTTAATATTTTTCTCTAACTGGCTCATGATTTTAATCAACTACCTAGTAACACTCACACACTGCCCATTTGCTTGATGTACTAGTTGTATTTCTTTTCTTTTCGTTTTCTTTTTTCAGTTTTTCAAGACAGGGTTTCACTGTGTAGTACCAGCTGTCCTGGAACTTGCTTGGTAGGCCAGGCTGGCCTCGAACTCACAGAGATCCACCTACCTCTGCCTCCCGAGTGCTGGACTAAAGACATGCACCACCACTGCCTAGCTAGCTGTGCTTGCTTTAAGGTGTAATGCTGTACAAACACAAATGTGACATTAACTGGTGTGAGTGTTCCTCCTGCATCTTATATATCATATGGAACAGATGTCTCACCGTAGGGCAAGGTGACCTCTGTGGGAGCCACAGCACTGTGGCTCCGAGAGCTGTCATTATCTCAGTCAGTTTAGTGCTCACTGTGGAAATTTCAGGATTGGTACACCTTGCCTCGATACGTGTCAATCAAGATGAGTGAAACTAATGAATCATCCTGCTAGACTGTTGCGCGGGCCTCTCATTACATATCAACTTGGCTTGAGACTTCTATTCTGAAATGTACTTGCTCCTGGAACGTGCTTACTCTGTCAGGCAGCAGAAAGATCTGATCAAAAATTTAAATGAACGCATTCTGCATATAATATTTTGTCTCTTACTACTAAGTGTGGTAAATAGGTTGAAATCTGCATATAAATCAGTTGTATTTGTCTAGTCTTTCTGGGGTTGCTATGAGCTCTACGTGAAATTTTTAAGGATCGCTGAGCTTAAGAGAGGATATGGAATTATTATTATTATTATTTTTTACAAAAAAATAAGTTCAAGCATTAACGAGTAGGTCTTAATGTGGTTTAAATAATTTCAACCAGATGAACCGTTGTCAACGATTTGCATTTAAAACATAATTAATTGTGTTCGTAGGCTTGCTATTATACCAGGAAATGAAGATACTATACATAGGGAATTTCTCAATTGTCTTTTTTAATCCACTAGAAAGCTGCACATCTATTCCCACCCGAGGAAAGAAAAACATTATGCTGCTAAAGTAATGCCAGTCTTCGCTAGGATTAAGAGTCTGTGGATAGTTTGTGGGATTTATGATTTCTCTTCTCAAATGAAAACCAGATGGACTAAACCAACAGCATCAACAGTTGAGGGGGAGAAATGGCAAGAAAAGTCACATTCAGTAATTAAATTTGTTGCTACACCTTCTCTTATTTAATGAGATAGTCAAGATAGTCAGAAACTTGATTAGCAAGATAATATAACTCCCTGTCCCAGATATAACCCAATAAAAGTTCCCACTCTATTTTGTTATGGAATAATTAGGTAACAATATGGTAATCAGGCTGGTCTTTTTATTAGAAACAGAAAAGTCTTGCCCCTCCCCCCAAAAAACTTCCCTGAAATGTTCATACTGTTCATATTGCTTATTGTAATGTAGACATGCCAACTTTATGTGTATATTTAGCCAGAAATAAGGTTAGTGTATGCCCTTCCCTGTAAGTATATTAGCAATATCTGTGTAATCACTGTTTATACATCTTAGTAATATTTGGTATTTTAGCACAAACACAAGGAATTCATTTACATCTTCTGATCTAGAGTCTAGAAACATTTAAGTTAATCACACAGTGTTTTAGGAGCTTGATATGCAAGAACTTAATGTAGGCCGCTTGTCTAGAGTCCTAGATTCATTGGCTCTCACATCTGACCACATTCCCAAGTGCTGGGGGTAGGCTTTGCACTCAGTTCTTTACAAGTATTCTTGTCTCCAGTGCAAGAGACAGAGGCAGTGAAGAGAGCCAAGTGTCTAGGTTGGCATGGGCCAAGGTAGTGTGGAGTGAGGGGGGAATAGACCCCCATTCCGCATCCCCTGAGTTCTTAGGCAAGTTGCTGGGGATACAAGGGCGAGAAAAGATGCATGTTGAGTTCAAGGAGCTTATGGAGCCCATCCCTTAGGAACTTCAAAATAAAGAATTGGGAAACATTGTGGAAACTGGCCAAAATCTTTTATTACAGATAAGAAAACAGTGACCCAAAGAGCCAACTGCCTTATCTTCTGTGTGTAGGGAAGATAAGAATCTAGATAAAAATGATGAATTGGCCATTTAAAGTGCTGATAGTGTTATTTAATTATGATAGTGTTTTCTTGCTGCGTATATTCTGACTACTACTTAGGTCTGATTCTTTTCTCAAGTGTGGTAAGGGAATGTGTGGATGTCAGTGAGCATCACAACCACGGCCACAATGGGGATGAAGAACATAATTTTAGTTAATTCCATTCAACACATGCAAAGCAAGGGTCTGAGAGCTAGATGTAGGGATGAGTGCTTACAGATAGTGATACACAGGAAGGATGGAGTCCTTGGCCTCAGGGCCGTTAGCAGGTAGTGGAAAAGACTGATAAATACATGAGTACCATGATGGGAGGGCTGTCAGGTACTATAGTCACATAAGAGGGAACCCAGTGAAAGGGCCGTCAGAATTGGAATGCTGGGGAAATGTCCAGAAGGGATGCTGGAGGAGGAAAGTGATCAATATAAAAGGAAGTTCCTAATCCAAGCCCCACCACTCCGTTAGCATCCCGAGCTATGTGTGTGGTTGTAACAGGGTCCCTCCACTTGTTCCCCAAAGTCCATTCTCTCTACCTTCGTCTCTGCTCTTCCCCATCAGTGGAAGGCTTCCTGGTAGAGGGCTGCATTGATACTCAGCCTCCCTATGGCTGCCATTGGCTTCAGCCAGTGGAGAACCCAAGGAAGGGGTGGAGGGAAAGACATGGTGGGCCCATGTCCTTGTAAACAGATTTCAGCTAGCTAGCATTGGTCTAGGTCCCCTCTCTACTGAGCTCTCTCTTCTAGGGTCCTTATAATGGCTTCTTACCTTGGGTGAGCACAGATCATTGTCATTCTCTATAGCTGCCACTTCTTTGTAAGGGTCTCTTAAATTAGGCATTCCTCAGATTATCCCAATTCCTCCTCGTGCCAGGGTTCCCGAGGAGAAAGATACTATGATGAGTGTGGTTGATGAGGATGGAGGGGCAGATGGGCAAATGGGCAAAGAAGCAGGAAGGGGTTGAAAAATCTAGGCTAGAAGAGTCAGATCCAAGAGCATCTGGCAGACACAGAAGAATTTGGGGTTTATTCTCCATGGACTGGAGGGGCATGTCAGGAGGGAAGTGTTCATCAAAGATCACTCTGGCTGGGTGGAGGAGAGACTGTCAGAAATAAGAATAAAAACCATGCCTTAGCTCTGATGTGAGATTGGAAGGTTCCTAGTGAGAAGAGAGAACAAGGAGAGGGTTCCTGAGGTGACCAATGTGGGGTCTGAAAGATGATGAAGAGATTAGCCTTGAGAGATACTAATGAGCAATGAAGAGATCTTAAAGTGCAGACTAGAGCAAGAGTTGTGTTTGGGGGAAGTGGTCCCTTTGTGGGAAATTACCAGTGGAAATGATATTACATGAGAAGAAACCTCCAGGCCTGACAGCACAGCTTTGCTGTTGAAATGCCAAGGGCTAAAGTGGCATTTCTAGAATAAATGTGGTACATGAATACAGAAATGTAAAGGGAACAAGTCATTGCAAAATCCTCCTTTGTATACCATTGGATTAGTCATTGTCATGACCCTAAGTTCATTATTGAGTTGGATCATGGAGTAGACATGAAAAGGTTTTCTCAATAAAACTTTACCACCAGCGTATTCTTGGACATCAAAACAAAACAAAACAAACAAAAAACAAACAAAGCAAAATAAAAACAAATGTGAAGCCTCTGCTTCAACTTTTCTTCCTAGGATTGTTTTCACCCTTGCTCAAGTTACCTTTAAATGATCAAAGCCCTGTCTTCCTACTGCACAATGCAATGATTTCAATGAAGCATTTAGGTCATTTGGAACACAGTATTGTTCTGTGATTCCCATCACTATAAAATATGTCCCATTAAGATTATGTACACTCTAAACAGCAGTTAATGAACCTGGAGATTTGCAGGATAATTCAAACTTTAAGGGTGATATTAACTTAAGTAAAGTTAGAAAAGGAAGAAAATCGGGTTCATTACACCCCAGAGATCACAGTCTTTCCCCTCTCAGTTCATAAAAGCATATGCATTGCTCAGTTACTCTCATACCATCATTAGTGTGGTTGTCGAGCATGTGTGTGTATATAATTAAGTACCCCCCTGTGGCTATTAAAAGACTCTGGGTTTCCACAGGGTGTGTGTGTGTGGAACTTGAGTCATAAGACCATGAAAGAATCTCAGTACATTTAACCTCTGTGGTATACTGGGTGGAAGTGTGTGGCATCTGCTCACAGACCATTCAAAGCAAAAGTGGAACAGATATGGCCTCTGTTCAAATCTAGCCCACTACCTGTTTTGTAAATAAAGTTTTATTGGCACACAGCCATGGCCATTCCTTTGCATAATGTCTGTGGCTGTGCTAGCCCTGAAACAAGAGCTGAGTAGTGACAACAGAGATTGCAAACAGGTCACAATGCCTAAAATATTCATTATCTTGCTCTTTGCAGAAAGTGCTCTGCCACCTCTTGAAACAAAGGCAAACATTTGCTCCATGATGTGCACCGTGCACATAATTATAAATCAAATAAAAACCACATTAAATTCATCAAAGATTGTTTCAAGGCACAATAGCTATATTACACAGACTGTCAAGGTTCTTAAGTCACTTGACCTACTTAGGAATATGGTTCTTTTCCTTTTACACCATCTACACCTGGCATCTTAAGCTCTGGCTATTATTTAATTTCTTCAAGAAGTAAAATAAATAAATAAATACAACAGCCACAAGTTTTATGAACGCTCCTGAAACACAATGTCTCCTGTTCCCCTTCTGGCTTTGCCGCAGCTGTTAACTATCAAATACTATTTCTAGAACCATGCTGACATCAGTCGATGATCATACACAAAGCTGCTTGGCATGATACACACTGTGCAAGTCGAGGCTGTTAAAATGAAACAGCTCTGTTCAAATTAACTCTATTCACATCACAGGGAAAATATCTCTGTGCGCCAAATCAATTCCTCCCTATAGCAGGGGGAGGAAAAAAAGCCGTTTCCCACCCTCTAAAAAAAGGTGATTCAGACACAGAAGGGGGAAAAAGATGATGGAGAAGGGGGGAAAATATCAAAATTAAAATAATAAAACAAAAATCTGCTTGATGGCAGAAGCTTTTCCAAATGGATGAAATTGAACTAAAAACTGAGCCTGTAATTTCACTGACAGGGAAGTCTGCATTCTGGACTCGGTTTTGTTATCAGTGCTAATATGCCTATATTTTTGTTCCGTTGTTCCGATGGCAAGAGCATTAAATGCCCATAAAATATCTCCACCCAGTGGAGCCCTGATGGTGGTTAGTATGCAAGCATGCAGGCTTCTGTGGAAGGGAAAGACTTTTTTTTTTTTTTTTTTAAAGGACGACCTACTGTGAGAGGCCATTTCAGATCCAGGTATAGCTTTAAAGTAGAATGTCTTAAAATCATTACATAGACCATAAAAACAAAAACAAAACCCAAACAAACAAATGAACAGTTCCTTTATGAAATTTAAAATTCTATGGATATAATTTTCTTCAAGCTGGTGAGTATTTTCCCTACATGATTTTTAAGTAGTACTTGTTTAAGATTAACAATTACTCTCTTGAGTCCTTTATAATCAGTGGTTAAGGTTGATATTCAGGGCAACCATATCCTGGATGAGATGGGTTTTTTTTTTGTTTGTTTGTTTGTTTGTTTTTCTGTCTGCACACATCACCCTAAAATTAGTCTGTAAGGTCTCCTTCCCTGAGCCCAAGTCACAGTGGGAGATGGCTGTAGCCAAAAAGGGACTACGAATTGTAGACATTGGCCCAGAGGATCTGGCCATCCCCATTTCCAAAGTCCAGGATGGAAGTGCTGTAGTTGTTTGCCATCTGAGGTGCCAAGTCTGGGGCGAGAGGGTTCAGCCAGCAAGTCCTTTGGTTCCTCTAAGCAGCAATTGGATTTTGCAGTACAAGACTCCATAAGGCTAGGAACTCCGGCCAGGTAGTAACAGCAGGAAATACAAAATGGAAACGTCAGCCTTTATGGGGTAATACCTTTTTGTGTGTGTTCTGTGTGCATGAGTGTGCATGTAGGCTTGAGTGCACATATATGTACGGGCATGTGGAAAACAGGGTCATCCTCAGGTGTCATCATTTAGGCTACCTTCTTTTGGGGACAGGATCTCTCACTGGCCGGGAATTTGCTAAGTTGTTTAGGTTGGCTTGCCAGTGAACCCTAGGGACTCGACAGTTTCCATCTCCCCAGTGCAGAGATGGGAAATGCGTGCCACCATGCCTAGCTTGCTTTCTTCCTTCCTTCCTTCCTTCCTTCCTTCTTTCCTTCCTTCCTTCCTTCCTTCCTTCCTTCCTTCCTTCCTTCCTTTCTTTCCTTATTTATTTATTTATTAACACAAGTTCTGGGGATTGAACTCAAGTCCTTGGGTTTGTAAAACAAACAATGAATTTTCTCCACCACTGCTTTGTGCTTCCTTGAAAGGGTCTTGTTTCTGTTCCTCCATGGACAAAACAGTGCTCACAGTTTCCTTGGGAGGGAAACTACTGCATGTAGCTGTGATCTACACTGAAGCCTGCCTTCAATTACAGGAAAGCTTTCACAGACCTAGGTAAACTGGAGACTATTTAAATAGCAACAGCTCTGCAACCTGGAGCTTATGCTTATTCCAAAGCCTCTTTCCACTTGCATTCTCTTATCTTAAAAGCATTCTCCCTTCCTTCCTTCCTTGCTTGCTTGCTTCCTTATCACTGCAGTCTATAGTAAAGGAAATTCTAAGGTAATCCCCAAGATCCCCACTCCTGGGCCTGCTTGCCCCAAATCCCCCTCGAGTGTGAGCAGAGCCGTCAATGTCCTTGAGTTAGTCTAACACAAGCACCAACTTTGAAAGGAGTTTTTCCTGGGTGGGATAACATCATGAAGCAAGGCATTTAATAGAAAGTGAACTTTAGAAAGAGCTTGGAGAAGTCACATGGAAGGGACCCTAGAGCAGCAGCCTCCAGTAGCTGCAAGCAGCCCCTTGACCATTAAGAGTCAAGGAGAGTCACCAATGTATGAGTTTTAAAGAGGGATCTTGAACCTCAAAGGGGACTTCAGTCAACGCTTAGACTTAGCCTTGTAAGACCCTGATCAGGGGACCCAGCTAACCTGTATCCCATTGTGATGTGTTATATGACAATTAAAAGTGAGTGCACCACACAACAGAACTTTCCAAGAAAATGGAAATACTCTCTATTTACTTTGCTCATATGCTAGCAACTAGCAATGTGCTCAAACTACCAAGCATTTGAAATGAGCCTGGTACAATTGAAGATCTAGATTTTTAATTTTACTGTATTCTATTTTCTTTAAATGGATATGGCTAGTGGCTACTGGACTGGATGGTGCTCCTTTAGGCTCATTTTAATGGAGGTGGTATTCTGGCTCACAAACAGCCCCCATCCACACCGGATCTTGCCTTCCACCTCTCTATTCTGTGGTCTCTCTTGTTCCTGCTGCCATACTGAGTACTCCAGGCTGTCTTGCACAGACAGCTTCCCGGTCATTCTATTGTTTCCACCTCCCACAGATGTGCACCACTGCATCTGGAGATGCCAGGCATATTCTAACGAGCAGATCTGATGACAGGGAGTTCAAGGCCATGCAGAATTTGGAAGTTATTATCAGAGTATGGGGAGGCATCATTTACCAACAACAAAAAGGTTACAGACATCAAAGGAAGCAACAGAAGTCAGGGGATGTATGTGCACATACCAAATTCATGTGAATATATGAAGTCAGAGAAGTTATGAGACGATAAGAGAGGGGAGGGGGGATGGAGAGGGAGGAGGAGGAAAAGGAGGAAGTAAAGGAGGGGCAAGAAACTGATAGGTCATAGCATTACGACCACGACCAGGGATCGTAAGTTTTATCTTTGAAGCTATAAATTTTTAAACTTTCTAATGGAGAGTAAAGCTTGCTTGGCTGTTAAGAGCATGGGCAGCTTTTACAGAGGACCCAGGTTTGATTCTTAGCAACCACGTGGTGATTATCAACATCTGTAACTCCAGTTCCAGGGAATCTGATGCCTTTTTCTAGCCTCTGTGGGCACCAGGAACTTATGTGGTGCACAAATATATGTCAGGCAAAACACCCATGGACATAAATTTAAAAAGTAATTCTCTAATAGTCAATGAGTAATCAAACCAAATATGCTTCATGTAGGATTCAATAATAAAATGACAGTCTATATGTAATAATGTAAATTATAGGTGCTTGTGTAAATGAACACCTCTTTACAGTTGTACCTATCTAAGAGATGATGATAAACTAACAATGACAGACTCAGGTCATAAAGTCCACTTAAAATTTTGTATTACATCTGTCTGTCTGTCTGCCTATCTACTTGTCTGCCTATCTACTTATCTACCTACCTACTCTCTTGCAAGTGTATGTATGTACATATATGTGTTCATAAGAGCATGCACACATGAAATCATATTTGCCACAGCACATGTGTAGAGGCCGGAGGACACCTTGTGGGAGCCCGGTACCCACATTCTACCAAGTGGGTCATGGAGACTGAACACGGGTCATCAGGTTTGGTGACAGGCTCCTTTACTTACTGAGCCCCCAAATTCCCTTTTTACCTGCAGTCACACCAAGTGGTTTAATGGACTCTCTTTCTGTCGATTGTTCTTTATGGGTTTTCTCAGTGATATTCGTGAGAAGTATTTAGAAAAGCTTTCTAACATGCTGATGTCCTTGCTTTGATGCTGTGTCTCTGGGATAAATGTGGAACCATTTTTAATCGAGATCATAAATAGCTGCTGGCAGTTAACAGCTTGCTTTCTTTGCTACAGGCATCACCTTCAAGTCGAGTCACTGGCAACAACCTAATTCTAGGGGTGCGAGCCCGCAGAGTGCACACAGGGTTTCTGTCTCAGATATGGTGTCATTAAAAAGTTGTTCATTTGCTGTTTATTCTGAGTCTAAAAGCATGCAGAAATGCTGATTCGGCATTTCTAGAGCTGGGGACATTAACATAGAGATGACTATGTAGGTGTCTTCACAGGGCACAGAGGTAGTGGGTGAGGCAGCCCTGGGCACACAAATGGCTTGCAAAGACTCAAATACACACTCTGAGATAGATATACACAAAATCAGTGGGAACATGAAAGGCAGGTGTCTTGATTTTGTCTGGAGGGCACTCTGAGAAATGGAGGAGATGTGTAGGCTTAAGATAATAGATAATGATGAATGAAGGGCTAGCAAGGAAGGCAATAACATTCAAAAAACAATCAGGATCCAGACCCTGAAGGACCTGCATTGTTGTTATACTAAGAAATCTGGGGGTCAGGAGAGATGGCTCAGCAATTGCAAATGCTAATTGTTCTTTCAGATGATTGGAACTTGGTTCCCAGCACCCATGTCAGGCAGCTCACAGCTACTTGTAACTCTAGATGATCTGCTGCCCTCTTCTGGCCTCAGAAGGCACTGCACACACGTGTGCATACACGTGCACATTCAAACACATAATAAACTTAGAACTTTTTGCTCTAAGGCAGTGGTTTTGGAAGTTGGGACCCTGGATTATCTCACTCCCTACAAGGTTGTTAGAAATGCAAATTGTTGGTCCTTACTACTAGGCCCAGTGAGTCAGCATCCCGGACAGCAGAGCCTGTGGCACTTGGACTTTCCACTGCTATGACATCAACAAAAACAATGTTTTGGGGGACATGCACAGTTTCAGAGTTTCCATTGTTTTCTAGGCTTGTTGTAAGGCAGGTGGGTAAGAAAGAATTGCTCGTGTCATGGACATGGCCAGAAACAAGATCTGTCTTTGCAGGGCAGGCTCCCAGTGACCTACGTCTCCAATTAGACCCCATACCCTAGTTTCTACCACCGCCTGATAACACCGTCACGTCATGAATCACGTGGGCACTGGGGAACTGAACTCAAGTCCTCTGGAAGAACAGCAAATACCAACCCATTTTTTCAGCCCCAACTTGGGAGCTTCTTGGCAAATTTTCCTCATTAAACATTTCTGTTTTTGATCCTAAGCTTTGGCGACCATTTTAGTAGAGGCCTCCATTAAGCTTGAAAATATTACAAGGGAGTCCTGATCTTGAAAAAGTTCAAAACCATTGAGTTGGTGCCTCTCCTGTGGCTTGGTTATCCTGACTGTTGGGGCTGGTGGGAGCAGAAGACTCAGCTCTGTATCTGACCCTCATCCAGATGTGGAAATTTTAATATCGTTCTGGTTCCCTGATACTTTCTTCTCTTTGTGGGGTCGAGGTTGTGAGCCCAGTCCCGAAGAGACTGTTTGATTCCTATTAGCAGTTTGCATATGATTAGGGTACAGCTGCCGAATAGTGACAATTTTCACATCAGGGTTTTATAGTCTTTCTTAAAAAACCCAGATCTCCCAAAGGTATGATTAGCTGAAAGATTAATTTATTTTACAACCTAATTATAATTTCTTTTACAAAGGAGAGATCTCTTTATTAAAACAGATAACAAACATTAAAAGCAAAGAAGATAGCCCCACAGAGCAAATTACTAAAGAAAATATATACCTAACTGCATTAGCTACATTTCTTACCCATCCTTATGTCTTATCAATCATTGTTTAGCCTCTGTTCCATTCTTAAAGCTCAGTAGATAATTTCCATTTGGAATCTTTCATCTTCCAGCCCAGGCCTCTGGCTGCCTTTTGGCAAGTGCTGGATTTTCTCGGTGTCTAGTTTTCAGATGCTAGGATCAGTTGTGCTTGCCTGGCTGGCAGGATTTGTGGGAGAAAGGGCTCTCCAATGCCGGCGGCTCTTCTGCTCTCCAACTACATGGCTGAGCTCATCAGGTCCTTCCCTGGTTTTGTTTAAAATCAAAATCGCGTCTTGGCCCTCTTTCAGTGGGAGACCTCTTCTGAGGGAACCCAGCCCTGCCTGATTCGCTTCAGCTCCCAGAAGCCTTCCTTGTCCTCAGGCTTTGATTATAACATTTTTCCTTCAAGGTAACAGTGACTAGGAAAAAAAAAAGCTATAGATATATAAAAAGGGTTTCTATCAGTAAAAATGTGGCATGATATTACATTGTATTATGTTGATGTTAGGGTGTTCCAGGAAAACAAAACCAATAGCATATTGCACGCACACACACACACGTGCACGCACACATGCACACACATACACACATTAGTTGTGTGTAAATGAAATATCATGACCTTTTCTACCATAGACAAACCAGAGTCCTTGGGTGTGGTCTTCCTTTCTTCTTGGTATGCTGTAACTTAAAGGACCTTGGTTGTTCATTCCTGTTTTACTGGTAGGGTGACCCAGTTTCTGTCCCTGAAGGATCTGGGCTATTACTAGTATTGCCTGAATGGGGTCACTATAGCTCTGTACTGACTTCAGTCACAGGTTTGACGTGAAGATACCCAAGGGAATCCCTCATATGCTTGCCATGCTCTTCCACACCTCTGTGGTTGAGGAGCCCATTGTCCTCTTGGTGGTCAGGATCCCAGCCAGCATAGTATTTGAACTTCTGATCCTCCTGCCTCTAGTTTCTGAATACTGGGAATTCTATGGAGGCTTGTACCTCTGTCCTTGGTTTATGCCATACTGGGGAAAAAACCCAGGGCTTCATGCACACCACGCGAACATCCTTCCATGTGAACTACACCTCAGTCCTACCCTCTCATCTTCCTCCTGTGCAGAGAAGTCCATTCACAGACCTCTTCCCCAGATTTTTGCAACCACATTCTCTCCAAGTCCCTGACCTTCTAGCCAGCTTCTGGCTAGAACCTGTGAGCCAGCGGGTAACTGCATATCTGGCTGTTTTCCTCCCAAGCAAAGTAAACAACAGCATGCAGCACTCAGAGTGGTGTCTGAGAGATTTCTCTTCAGCATTGCCCTTGAGGGGGGCCCCAGAAGTGGCTGCAGCACTGTAGCTGTCCACTTCTAGATGGTCCTCTTCTAAATGTGCATCATGCAAAACCTTCTAGAACTAGGCCCGTGTTTGCTCTTCCTGCACCTTACCAGAGGGTCTAGAGACTAGGGAAAGAGGGTGGTGGAGGGTGAGTGTAAACCCAAGAAGAGCTATGGGTGAATTTGGACCCCACAGGCAGTCTGCTAGAGGGGTCTCTCTCTCTCTAGCAGAGGTTAATGTCTCTCTATAAGGCCTTGAAGGGCTCATGGGATGATGCACTGCCTTATAATCTCATTTACTAAGTAACTTCTAACTGAAGTGTTAATTTAACCTAAAAAAAAAAAAGAATCTGTCATAGAAATATATAGAATAATGTGTGATTAAATACTTGGGTACTATGGCTTAGTCATGATGACCCATAAAATTAGCCATCACAACGTTCTGTGTTAATAGGGAGAAACCTGTCCTTCCCTCAATCCCTCCTTCCTTTTATCCTTCATTCTTTCTCTCTCCTTTCTACACATATTTCCAGAGATCCCTGTAGATTCCCAACCCTAGAAGGCTATTGATGAAGTTGAGCGGTCTCCTTGGTAACCATCTCTAACTCAGAGAGGAATACAAACTGCTTTCTGAAGCAGACAGTCTTCCTTAAAGGGTTCATCTTTCCCTGTGCAATTTGAAACCTCAAGTTAGGAAACAAAATTTTGCTATCCCTTAACCAAAATAATAGTAACAAAATAACAATAATAATTTAATGAAGCAATCAATGATGTGCTGAAGTGTGGCTGGTGACAGCTTTCATTTAGATGCTGCTGATTTAGAATTTGTCATGGTACGGACAGAAATCAGTTCAGAGATTACTTTGTTAATGGCAAGGTTTGTCATGGGAATACATGGTTTGAAAAATATTCAAAGGAAAGGATTAAGACCACTTTAGAAAATTGACTATTTTCAAGATATTTAGATGGCTGTTATATAATGAATGAAACATGTTAGGTTATATCACACTTAAGAATAGATTTTGGGGAGGACTGGGAGCTTGACTCAGCACCTTAGAGCAATTGTTACTCTTGCAGGGTACCTGGGTTCGGTTCCCAGTATCTACATGGTGGCTTAACACCATCCATAAGTCTAGTTTCATGAGATTGGTTGCCCTTTTCTCACCTCAGGGTACCAGGCATGCACTTGGTACACATACACACATGCAAGCAAAGCACCAATGCCCCTACAATAGAAATAAACACATTTAAGACAGATTTATTAAGGCAGGCCCAAAGACCAGATATGGTGGTATACATCTATAACCCCAGAGCTGGGGGGGGGGGTTGAAGAAAGAGGTTGGAGTCCAAGGTCAGGAGGCTGGAAGTTAAGTCAGCAGTTAAGATCATATATTGTTTTTTTTGCCAAGGATCCAAGTTCATTTCCCGGCACCCACAACTGAGTGGCTCACAGCCACCTGTAACTCCAGTCCCTGCTGGGGTCCATCACCTCTGGTCCCCACAAGTGCTGCATTCATACATACACAATCACAGAGAGACCCACACACATATACATAATTAACAACAGTAAAAATAAATCTTCAGACGCCCAAACGAAACTGTGGTGAGGTATTCACCTTGTCCGCACCTGTGGCATAGACCACGCCCATGGGGGTGGAGATAGGGCTGGACATGACCCGAGGGAACTAAGGCTGAGGAGGGAGCTCGGAGAGCTCTCTTGCTTGCAGCATAGGGACAGGAGCACATTGGAGGCATCCTTGGGACCAGGAACCTGCTGGTGTTCATCTGTCTATGTTGTGAGTTATTTCTCCCTGAATAAACATCTATTCGGCCTGTTTGTTTCTCCAGATCCTTATTAAACATCGATACAAAGCCACAAAGAGTTCCTAATTGTCAAAATAAAGTGGAAAATATCTCATCTGAATTACGATGTTGCAACGTAAACTAAGTTACGGGACCACAATTCAGACCAGTACTCTGAGAGCCTAGAAAGTCCTATCTCTGTGGCATTGAACACTCTACTCAGTATCACACATGGCTATATTGTCTGTCTGGGATAGGCCTGGTTCTCCCGTTTCAGAGCTCAGACACGCATAGTGCCTCCACAGTCGCAAACTTAGCCTATTCACCCACTGATTTCTAGTTTTGTTCCACCCACCGCCCCCCCCCAAATGTGTCTGAACTACTGTCAAGTTATAGTCAAGACCCTGCTTGCTACCCTTTGCTGGAAATCCAGTCTAGCCTTATCTCAGATTCTCTTTCAGTCAACAAGACAAAAAACCGTTGGCCAGGATACAAAACACAAGTGTCAAATGAAGAAGCCATGGGCTAGAGAGATGCTCCATGGGTATAGCATTTGCTTCCTAAGCATGAGGACCTGAGTTCACGTAGACGTAAACACAGTAATTTGTACCTGTCATGCTAAAGTGTACCTATGGTGAGATGGGTGGCGCCCTCTGGAGGATCCCAAGAACCCTGAGGGACCGCTATCCTGGCATAAGCCATGGTGCACAATATAGAAGGTGAGTACTGACGCCAAGGCTGTCCTCTGACCTCCACACAGGAGCCATGACATCCACATGGCTGCATTCACACATGAACACTCCCTTTCCATATGTGTGCATGTCATAGCCATAGACTTGGAGTCAAAAAGAGAAAAAAGAGGGATGTCATCATACACCATAAACAACACTCTGTGGAACCCACTTAACACAGCAGAGAGCTAGCTGATCCATTGAATGAGAGTGTATGTTTTAGTGCCGTAATCTCATTAGAGGAAAGCAGCGACAGTTTGTCATGTCCTCTCATTGGCTGGGAGTGCGTGACGTCAGAGCATCAGCAACCAGACATTGAGTAGATTGGAATGGAGCGTTATAAACAGAGATTTCCCCCCTTACAATACAAATATTTAATAACTTAACACACAAGTCGTTTTATTGCGTTTTGATGCAATGCAGGGGCTACAGTATGAAGTTAAAAATTTATTCTGTATTAAAGCTTAGCATTTTTAAGGAACAGTCTTCATGATTTCAGATTTAGCATGTCTCCTAATTGCTAAATAAGAAAACATGCATTTTGAACAACAGTTGATGATCTGTGTAATGTTCTCACCTTATGGAGTATTATTGTGAACTCTATTAGAAATTCCCAGTGAGAGGGGATGGTGAGATGGCAATTAGCAAAGACTTGTGACCCAAGTTGGTCCCCAGGACTCTCATGAAGGTAGACTTGGAGAACGGACTCTATAGTTTGTCCTCTGACCTTCACATATGGGCAAATGCATGCACACACACACATACACACACACACACACACACACACACACACACACACACACGCCAATAATAAAATATTTCTTAAAAGAAGCCAGCTACATGGCTTCAGACATCATAAATAAAGCCTTATAGAAGCATAACAAAACTCTTGGGTCTTAGACTCATAATATAGTTAGTGATAGTTGTGGTAAAGACTACTGTCCTAGGCCTGAAGTATTTTCTGCCTCATCCCAGCTGAGGGGGACATGTGACCCTCCTCTACCTTCACTACACTCAAAACAGTTTTGCTCTTCTAAATAGAAAAGGGTTTTCTGACTCATAGTATGAATAAACACAGATTACTCAGCTCCAACTAGGAATCATCAGAAATAAATTACAGCATCGTCCATTTGAGTGTTTTGGGGTAAAATTGCCAGAGGCAGCACTAACCTATTTAAATACAGTGCAAGCCACGTAGGCAATTCTCTTTTGCTAGCAAGGCCTTTCTTACTATGTAGGCCATGCTGGCCTGGGCCTTTGTATGACCCTGCCTCAGCTTCCTTAGTGCTGGGATATGACACTAGTGTGTCACCACAGCCAGAGGCACTTAAGTGATTTAAAATTTTCTGTTAGCCACATTTTGTTTTAAAGGTGAGATGAATAATTGCTAATGTATCTTATTTAAACCCACTACACCCCAAAATGAAATTATTTCCACTTACGACCAATCAATAGGCAAAATGAACAATGCTGTTTCTCTTTTGTAAGTCCTCAAAGCCAAGTGTGTTTTATAATTGCACCCGAGACTATTTTACACTCAAAATATGCCTTCATTCATACAAGCTGCATTCCAAGTGCTCAATAGCCTCCTGGAGCTGGTAGCTTCCCTGTCGGACAGTACAACGCTAACAGCAACAGACAGCTAATGACCTTTTACATTCTTAATTTGTTTTCATTTCTAATGAGGAAACTATTACTCAGCTCTAAAAACTGTGTAGACAAGGAAGAGATCCAGTTCTGAAGGTGCTTCATTTGCTTAAGTGTTTACCTACTTAGGTAGAGTCATAACAATAGAGATGTGTTTGGGGGAAGAACCATCACATATAGTTAGACAAATTGGGAACGTATAGTTACACAAATTGGGACGGCTACTCCGTGTCTCAGTGCGACACAACCATATCGAACCCCCACTGTACAAATGGTCTATCGTTTACTAGGACATCATTCTGTAGCTTATGACTGACTCTATTTGTGTTGCACTTTGCTAAACGCAAGGTACAATGGAGGCAGACACTAAAAACTGCCTGCTGGGCTTTGTACAAGAGCATCCGATCCCAGAGCACGGGCACAATCCTGAACCCTTAGCATGAGCACATCACATCTTGTTAGGGTCCTGGAGAAGTACCACAAAAAGACCACCATCCACCTATGCAATTAGCAAGAGTGTTGACTATACCTCATGCATGTGGGGTCGTTCACCTGTACAAAATGGCGACAACCCTGGAGAGGCATAGCTAAGGGGAGTTTCAGGCGCGGTTAGGTCATCTCAAACTTAATTGGCTAAGCAAGCAGAAGTTATGTTAGCACACTTCTAATTGGCTGAGGTCTAATCTTATCATTTTTGGACACATCTGCACAGCTTGGACCTAGGAGGGGGCTGCTTGGGTTTGTCCTTGAGATACTGTGAGGCTGACTTAGGCCCTGTGGTTGTTTTCTCGCTCGACCCTGAACGTAAGTTAGATAAATGGTCCTTTGTTGGAAAAGACAGCTGTGTGTCCATCTCACTGAAACCTAAATTCAGTTGTAAAAGTGGGACAGTTTAACCCTTCAATCAGAAACATGGATGGACACATTTGTGTCTTTCTCAGGGTCAGAATTTATTTAATAACAGTAAATTCTTGAGGTGAAGCAGTTTCCTTAGTAGTAATTTTCTAGGTGATCTGAATTTCCTTCATAGCCAGTCAAGACAAATGCAGGTCCCTTTATTCCAATACTAGCCACTAATAATAAGTCTTAAACCACACACTATGTATTCCACTGTAAATAAATCTATAAATGATATTTGTAGGTTGTAGAAAAAAGTTAAAGAGGCCACAGCAGAGTTCAAAGGGGTCTAACGGCAGTAGAGTGAGGGGCGGGGGGGGGGGGAAGCTGAGAGAAATACATAAGGAATCTCTTAGCGGGCTGAGAATTCAATTCACAGGGGAAGAGAATTTACTGTGCAAGTATGAGGACCGAGTTTGAGTCCTAGCACCAGTGTAAAAACACAAACAAGAGAAAGAAAACAAAACGGGCTTGGTTGCCCTTTGTTATTTCCCCAACATTGAAGGGCAGGGGACAGGGGGCTCCTGGACACTCACAGGCAGGGGCTTCACTTTCAGGGAGACACATTGTCTGAATGGAACAAGGAGGGAGGGAAGAGGGAGGGAGGAGGGAGGGAGGAAGGAAAGGAGGGAGGGGGAAGGGGAATGGAGGGGGAGGGAGGGAGGGCCCCTGCAGCCTCGTGCCATCAGGTGACAGGGTTGAGGCAAGCTGCAGCAGTGAGGCGGGAACTGTGGAGGCTGCAGAGCTGAGGGACAACAGCAACTCCAGTAGATCCTGTCAACAGTGAGGACTAAGCTGAGCTGAGGTCCCTGGCACCGTTGGTCGTTCTACATGTCGGTACTTTGATGCTCACACTGGGTAGTCAGAAGACAGGTCTATAGCGGCCACCACAAAGTCCTCTTCTTTTATACCTCTGCCTCAGTTCTTAGCTTGGCTTTCCTGATGGGAGTTTGATACACCCATGTGCTCCTGTAGACACAACTCACTTTGATACATTTATGAGGTGGTACCCTTACCTTAGACCTTCCTAAGGCTGTGACCCTTTAATGTTGTGTTGACCCCCCCAACCATAAAATTATTCATTGCTATTTCATAACTGTAATTTCAATACTACTATGAATCATAATGTAAATATTTAATATGCAACCAGACCCACAGGTCGAGAACCACTGGCTAAGGAATACCCCATTTATCAGTCTGTGTCTTACGGGTATTGCCAGACACTTGGTGCTGTTCATGCACCCACTATGGTGCAGAGTCATCTTACCCTGAACTCAAAATGGAATCAAATACTGCTTGTGTAATAGAGTTCTTTAGAGTAAGCTATCATGTGGGTACTGGGAATAGAACCTGTGTACTTAGGGTTTTTATTGATGTGAAGGGACACCATGGCCATGGGAACTCTTATGAAGGAAAACATTTAGTGGTGTGCTTACAGTTTCAGAGGTTCGGTCCATTATCATCATGGCGGGAAGCACAGAGGTGTTCAGGCAGGCATGGTGCTGGAGCTAAGAGTCCTACATCTCCACTCAGAGGCGGCAGGAAGTCGACTGAGACAGTGGGTGGTATCATGAGCATAGGAAACCTCAAAGCCCGCCCCCCCCCCACTGTGACACACTTCCTCCAACAAAGTCAAACCTCCTAATAGTGCCAGTCCTTATGAGGGCCAATTGCATTCAAGCTATGTGGTCCACTAGAAAAGCACCCAGCATCTTAACCATTGAAGTGTCTTTTTAGGCCCCTGCCCATTCTTCTGAGTTCTGACTCAAAAAGAGTAACTTTCCACCTTCTCTTTTCTACCTCTTCTTTGGTTGATGACCAGAATCTTAAGCATGCTCACCCGACACTCTGGGCAGTCTCACCATTTTCTTGGAGACCCATCACCCACCCACACGCAGCTATTTGGCAGCTAAAGCTAGACCAGCCTGTTTTCTTGGATGTTAACTCAGTAAGTCTGGTTAGATTTCTTACCCATTTTCCTCCCCCTGGTAGCTGCTGTCTGCCCTGGTTTTTTTTTTTTTTTTTTTTCCTTTTTCTTCTTCTTCTTCTTCTTCTTCTTCTTCTTCTTCTTCTTCTTCTTCTTCTTCTTCTTCTTCTTCTTCTTCTTCTTCTTCCTTCTTTCTTCTTTCTTCTTCTTTTTCTCAAACCCTAGTAGTCCTTGATATTACTTCTGAGTCCGCTTAAGTAAAATCAGGATTCATGAGATGGTTCGGTAGATAATGACAGAAACCCAACCACCTAAATTCAGTCCCTGGAACCCAGACGGTGGAAGGAGACAACTGACTCCAGGAAGCTGTCTTCTGACCTCCACATGCATGCCCTGCCGTGTGTGCACATAAAACACCCCCAAGTAAAGAAACACAAATAAAATTTTTAGTCTTTTATTAATGAGATCAAGAGCCCACAAAGTGGAATTGTGGTTCTCCAGTCACATTATAGCTTCGTTTACAAAAGACAGTTCTTTGTGATAAGAGAAACACATAAAACAGTTCATCTATTTTTACTTAATTTTAATACTTCACTTTTTATATTTGCTTAAACTTTAAATATGGTTATAAATAATTATACCCTTTGAACAATGTAACTTTTAAAGTCACAGAAATACACACACACACACACACACACACACACACACACACACACACACACCATTATAAAGACATCTGTGATCTTCTTGAGAAGCCCACCTGCTATCCATCTCTTAAGCCTCTGTCTGGGTCTGTCTCTCTCCAAATGAGTGTACTTAAATCTAACAAGTACTATTTCTTTTTCTATATAATGAACTCACTGGCTTTGCATTCCTCTGACCCTTTCTAGAATCATTTTCTGTTCTGTTTTCAAGGATCTGACTTTACCTAGGTGCCGGTGCCTAAGTGGGGAACTCTAGCCACTGGTGGCAGTGCTCGGCTACATCTCCACACCACCCTGGATAGAGCCTTCCTTGAGAGTTTTCTTTAGAAATTTTCTGAGCTCACATATGTGTTCAGCAGGAAGAAACATGGTTGTCAGTCAATGATGCCTTCCATGAGTAAGAGAGGGGTAGTAGAGTGTGTGTCATGAAACTATTACCCCCAACATCCTGCTTCAGTGAACCAAGAGAGGTGCAGTTCCTTCATGTTTCCTTCCTCCCCCTCCCCTTCCTTTCCTGCCTTCCTGCTTGCCTTCCTTCTCTCTCTCTCTCTTTCTTTCTTTCTGTCTGTCTTTCTTTCTTTCTTCCTTTCTTCCTTCCTTCCTTCCTTCCTTCCTTCCTTCCTTCCTTCCTTCCTTCCTTCCTATTTTGTTTATTAGAAACATTATCTACCTCTGTCCAATGCCTAGTTGTGAAATGTACAGATATATATGTGTGTGTGTGTATGTGTGTGTGTGTAGAGTACAAAATGTATATGAATTTGATTTTTGGCACTGGGGTGAAGTGCTTTTCCCATGATCTGACATGACCACCAGCCATCATGGAGCAGAGATAACTTCACCAGCCCTTCATGTTCATTGCAACAAAATAAGCAGTCCTCTACAGTGACTGCTAGGTTTATGGTGACATGCAATGAGGCTAGTAACACTCCTAATAGTAAGAGAGCAGAGAGGTTACAGGTTGGGTCTCTGCCATTAACACCTCTTGCCCCATAGCTGCCATGATCATGGGAAAGGCTAGAAGGCTAAATAAATGTAGGAGTCTGTGTCGTAGCTTCCGTGAGACTGGGGTGGGACTCTGTGGTGAGGCAGCTGTTTTGAGATACCTGTGCTCCAGTAAATCACCTCTTACCCATAGCCTTAGTTTGTTGTCCCATCATTGGGAGAAAAAAAAAAAACTCAGAACAGTTTAGGGGAAAAAAAGATTATTCTAGTTCACACTTCCAAGTTATAGTTCATCCTGGTAGGAATTCAAGCTGTGGAGAGCTTAAAGCAGGTTGTCACATCACATCCACAGCCAAGGAGACTGGTGACCACGTGCATGCCAGTGTTCAGTTCCTTTCTCCATTCTTATTCCTTCCAGAATCTTCTGCCTAGGGAATGATGCTACCCATAGTGTGATGGGAGTCATTCCACCTCAGTTAATACAATCAAGATAATCCTTCACTGACATCCTCAGAGGTCCATCTTCCAAGTGGTTCCAGATTCTGTCAAGATGGCAATTAATACTAACTGTCAGGCACATGTTCTTATAAGTAAGCCATATAAATTCATTACTCACATCAGCAAGTAGGGCCTGTCTGTTGTTGATGTCCTCACTGAGGTGAATAGATTTTGTAGTCATGTCTTCCAACAAAAAGTAACAGGAGAGATAGTGTACCACTTGGCCACTTGGTGGGTGGATAGTATGAACACTTGGGGAAGGGAGTGGAGGGTGGGTAGGCTTTCTTGCCTTGAGTATCAATTGAGGCAAGGGCTGGGGTCCCAGAAAATTCACAACCACCAAAGCCACACCCCCAGCCAATGAATGTTTTGGCTTGTGAATTTGAAGAATGAATTTCACAGACGGTGGGAGGGTGAGACTTAGCAGTCTGTTGTATGTTTACAGAGGAGCAAGTAAGACAACAGAAGTTCTGAAGGGGTAAAGAAGACAGTTTTGCCAGGAGACTTGTAGGACATTATGAAGACCAAATAAAGTCCATTAAATCCATATCAAAGGGCAGTATGGTAAGCATCCCTGTAATTCCAGCACTCAAGAGCCTAAGGCAGGAGGATCTCAAGTTTGAGCCCAGATTAGACTACAAATTCTTTTCTGTGTTAAAACAAAATAAAACAAAACAAGGGCTGGAGAGATGGCTCAGTGTTTTGTAGTGTTTGCAGAGGACCCAAGTTTGATTCCAAGTACCCCCAGGTGGCTTACAACCACCTTTAATTCCCCTTCCAGGAGACCTGGCCTCAGTGGGCACATGCGCACACGCGCGTGCGCACGCGCACACACACACACACACACACACACAGAGAGAATCTTTTTTTTTTTTTTAAAGCAATCTTATGCTGGGCATTTGGGCATTGGTGTTGCACACCTTTAATCCCAGCATTTGGGAGGCAGCAGCAGGTGAGTTCTCTGTGAGTTCGAGGCCAGCCTGGTCTACAGAGCTAGTTCCAGGACAAGCTCTGAAGCAATCCAGATAAATAAATAAATAAATAAATAAATAAATAAATAAATAAATGCGGTCTTTGATGCACAATAAGGATGCAGACATCTGGGAGTGGGTTTCCCTGCCTGGGTCAGTGGTAAATTTTTGAGCAGCATCTTCTATTTGCTTATAGTGCCTTTAACTGCAAAGCTTTGTAGGATGGAAGCCATTCTGCAGGAGCCTCTTCCTCATCCTCTCCATCAATGAGCTCTTGATGTCTTATGAACACATTTTACAAGTCTAGTTGTGCTCCACTTGGTCCCCGTGTAGCAGGCATCCGGCTTGCGTGTGCTGTGTCTTGCTTGGGCACTGGTTTTTTAATTACAAAGGACATCCAGAGGAATAGTAGTCCTGCTCTCAAGTCCATTGGCTGCAATATTGACTTTTCAGTGTAATAAGCAAAACAGTATTTATTTTCCTCTCATCTTAGCTATTCATGCAACGTAACTCACTCAGCTCATCTTGCCCAAACTATTCCACCTCACCATTTTTTTTTTTTATTGTTGGGATTCTTTTCTCTTATTTTTAAACAAAGAATCCATTCCACAAGGAAGGCAGAATGCTGTCTGAGCTGCCATTCTTATTTATTTTAGAGGAAACAATGGCTTTTTTGAAGCAATAACTCACCTACCCAGAGGTCATTTTTCCAATAGTCTCAGCCACAGTGAACAGGGATCAAGAAAAAAAGGCCTCCAAGCAGCTGAAATAAACACCCCAGAGCTCATTCACAAACCTCATGTAGTTCATTTCCATCTTTTTACTGTCATTCAACAAATATCTCCCGCTTTACATACCATCTTTGTGAATCTGACAAGCTGCTTTCTTAGCTCCGAGAAGACTAGAAAGAACTTTTTGAAGATCAAGAGGCACCTAGGAATGGATGGCAACAAAGGAGACACTTTCTTTAAAAAAACGAAAGAAAACAGATAGAAGAATTTTAAAAAATATGGCAACTGAGAGTCATTTGTGTCTGACCCACCACTCCCACATCCTGCAGGCTCCTCAACTATCTTAGAAATCATGTTCCTGCCACAGCGTTGAGCTGTTAGCATTATTTCATGGTCAATGTTCTCCGCCTTCTGAGAAGAGGAAGTACTGCAGAATTCAGAAGGTACCCGGAACATGGAGGAGATATGGTGAACTAGAAAGAGGCTAAGAATACAAGAAACCTTTTTGCTCCTTGGTCTTTCCTACTTCGTGTAGGTCCCAACATCTGAGACTAATTTCTTCCCCTATAAAATGGAGGGGGAAAAAATCAAAGAGGTGATGTTCATAACATACCTGCTTGAATAACATGGGATCTGGAATCCCCTGCAGTGTCAAGGGCCATGTCTGAAGTTATAAGTGAGGCCAGAGACTCAAAGGAGGGCCATGAAGAGGAAGGGGGAGTTAAAGGGATGTGCCTGGAGGATGGAAAGGCAGAAGGGGAATTCATGGGACCAGACAGTCAGGGGAAAGTTTAAGTCAGCCGTGAGTGAGACCCCTCTCTCCCTCCACCCTCCACCTTCTGACCATAGGGAGTTCCACACCAGGCTGTAAGGATGCCTGCTTGCTCATTCATTCTGTCAGCTGTCAACAGATGGTGTACCTGCTACTCATTGGGCCTTGTGCTAATCATCGCCTGAGACGCAGTCTTCAAGCAAATGTTCTGTTCCCTGCTTTACAACACAATCTGAGAGAGTATGGAGGCTCCCCAGAGGAACACGTGTCAAACTTGGTGGTTATTAAAGTGGGCCAACGTTAATGACAAGACAGGGTAGGTGGTTAATGACAAGGGTAGGTGGTGAGCTTTTTATCCCAAGCAGAGAATTGCTCAAACCAAGAAGATATATATAGAAAGAGACTCTGGCCATGAGTGAGGGCCATTCAGCTGCTGACACTCAGTACATGACCCAAGTCCCCACGGACACTCAAGGATTGGTTCTAAACCCACATAAAAATGTTCCTCCTACTAAAAGACTACAATATCTGTTTGTCACAAACAATCTCTGTCTCTGATCTAAGACTAGACCAAGTGTTCATTAACATCAGGCTAATCCTGAGATGTCTTTAAATGATACCCTGGATTGGTGGGGGGGCATTTTTGTTAGCATTGGAGAATTCAACTGAGATCATATAGAAAAGACAAACAGAAGGAAGTGTCTTCATTCCTCGAAACTGTCTTTCCTGTTGACAGATTTAAATATTCAACAAACTACCAGAGACAAGGTAGTTTTGCGTGGCCATAAAGGGGTGGGGCTCAAAGTCCAAGTGTTGACTTCCTAGTGGCCAGCCACTGCTCTGTCCAAGCGTAGGGAAAAAGCTCATCTTACATGATCTTATGCTTTATTTTCTCTTTATTGATTTTGGCAAGTATGAGAATTATGATTTTTGGAGACTAGGGATTATCAAATGATCGATCACCTGCTTCATTTTACTGATGGAAAGCTGAAGCTCAATAGGGTTGGATGGTGTTTATGGCTTATGGACTGGACTCGGGCACTTGGGGAAGGCATGGCTGTGGCTTCTTTCTCAGAAAAGATGCTGATGAACAAACATCTGGTATAGCTTATATGATATCTGGAATAGCTTAATGTAGTCACCCAGAGTTTCATCAGCAAGTCAGCGGGGCTTCCAAAAGAGGGGGTATTGATCAGGGAATGCCACACTGTTTTATCTGCAGTGTCCGGATTAGCTCTTTTCATGGCCATCTGCATACCAGGTTCAACCTTTGTCCTCCTTCGCCTTGTGAATGCCAACTCCAAATGTACCAGGTGTGCCCAACTTCTTTCTATACCAATTTATTTTCCCAGCAAGACATGCAGTTGCTCTTCATTTAGTGAAACTCATGTGCGTGCGCATGCTTGTGTGTGTGTGTGTGTGTGTGTGTGTGTGTGTGTGTGTGTGCATGCGCCCAAGGGATTTTGCTATTCAAACAACTCTACACATAGCGTTTTCCCTTTGCATTTTTTTTCCCTCTGCGTGATGAGTACATGATTAGCCTAAGCCTGATGAGCTGAGTTTGATTCCAAAGGACCTTCATGGTGGAATGGGGAGAAGTGTTGCCTGCAAGTTGTCTGCTGCCCTCCACACAAGTGTTTTGGAACACACACATACACACACACACTAAATAAGCAAATGCAATTCTTAGAAATATAAGGGACTGAACAGATGGCTCAGAGGTAAAGAGCAGGTACTGTTCTTGTAGAACACCTGAGTTTGGTACCCACATTGGGTAGCTCATTCATCAGTTCTCCCGTTTGAGGGAATCTGATTCGTTTTCTGGTCTTAATGAACATAGCACACATGTGCATAGCAACAAAGGGACACACACACACACTAAAAAAAAAAATGAAAACTAAAATAGAAACATAAGATGAATGAAAATGCACTGAGTCACACCAGGAAACCCTAGAAAGGATATAGCCTATGTGGGCCTTAGTTTCTCTACAGAAAAAAAAAAAAAAAAAAAAAAAAAAACAGGCTCAGACCAGGAGATCTTTTTACTTTTTTTTTTTTTTTTTTTGAGTCAGGGTCTCAATGTGAAGTCCTGGTTGTACTAGAACTTGCTTTGTAGATCAGGTTGGCCTTGAACTCATAGAGATCTGTCTGTCTCTGTCTCCAGATTGCTGGGATTAAAGGCATGAGCTAAGAGATCAGAAGATCTTTAATGACCCTGCTAGTTCTAGATTGCCATGTCTCTAATCCTTGGCTGAGAATACAAGAATCTTATCTAATTTCAATTCTGAAACACACAGAGCCCGATCTCTCCAAGAGTAGCAAAATACCAGTCTCTACTTGGCTGTTAAATGAGCATCTCTAACCTAGGATGTCTAAAACAGTATTCCTAGCCACCCCACTGACAAAATTAACTGTCACTTAGTTTTTCCATCTTACTGGGATGGCTTCATCATCCACCCATGTGCTTAAGGCAGACATCTAGGGGCTATTAGATTTTCCTCTCCTTCCTCAGTACCAACTAGCTATTAGTACATCTTATTAGTTGTTTCAATAGTCTTACCATCTCATACCCATTCCCCTCATCTACACCCTCATTATCCTCTCTGGGACCACATTTAACAGCTACCTAGTCTGTCAGCTTCCAATCTTGCCCTGCTGCAAAACACCTACCATTTAACAAGGCTGTCTATTCTGCATTGGACAACCAATAGCTGGGCTCATCCCTGGGAGAAGTGAATTCTCCTTCTCCCAGTGGTCAGTAGTTGCCTGTGGTTCTTTATCTAGGGTTGGGACCCTGTGAAATGTTCCCACTTCCGCATTAACATGTCAATTGATGTTGCCATTTTCCTGGTCTTGCTTCTGCACCTATTTCTAGAAGATAATGTTTCCCAGCAGACTGCCTGGTATTCTGGCTCTTACGATCTTTCTACCAACTCTTCTGGGATGTTCCCTGAGCTGAGGATACAAGGAGCTATGATGTAGGTGTATCCATTGGGCTGGGCTTCCCACAATCCACTGGTCTCTGCATTGTGTCTATTTATGGTTTCCTGTGAAGGTCTCCATTTGCTGTAAAGAGAAACTGCTTTGATGAGGGGTGGTAGCTACACTTATGTATTAAGTATGAGGATATGATTTAGAAAGTAGTGAGAAATTACGCTGGTCTAGCAAAGTTGCAGTAGTAGATTCTTTCCTAAAGCCCATGATCTCACTAGCCCCAGGAAGTGGCCAGGTTTCCAGAACCAGGCATGATTTCCCTCCTGTTGAATGAGCAGCAAACTTCTTAAAGTTAAACATGGAAAGGAAAATCAGTTTCCTGAGTCCATAAGGAATTCCGAACCTGGGAGCCAAGGAGCCACAGTTCCCCTGGAACAGTTTGTGTCTGACAGTCTCCTAACTAATGCAAACACGAGAGCCAGGCCTGGTGGTGACGTCCATTCCTTAATTCTTCACGTCACTTTGCTCCATTCTCCTCTCTATCTAGAAAATTCAAATTTCCATTTCAGGTGGCATCCTCACAGGTCATTTCCCCCTCAACACACGTCCTTGAGGCCTAGCAGAGAAAAAAACTGCCCTTTCTTTTCCATTTAGGAGCCACACTAACAACAACAAAACCAAGTTCAGTCCTAATCACCCTAGGACAGTCATGGGAAGGAAGACAAGGCTACATCTCTGACAGGCTTTTACGATCTAGTTTTGTTATTCAGCTCTTAGGGAGATGCTAAACCCTGAGAAGGCGAGGAAGAATGCCTCCCATTCTTCAGCACAAACAGCTTCCTGGAAACAGGAAGCACAAGCCATGCCAGGGTCACTGCAGAGGAACACCAGGAAAGGACGAGCCGAGCTGTGGGGAATAACTTCTGGAATGTGAGGTGAGTGGACTTGGGAGATGAATGGGAGGGGGAGGAGGTGGGCACACCTTCCTCAACACATGAGCCACGGAACAACAGTGCTAAGCCCGCCAGTGAGAACCTTCTTGGTGACACATCCTAATATGATGGCCTGGTGATCATTTTAAAGCGGTGTTAGGACAGCCATCTAAGCAAATTCTAGCACGCTGTACCCCTCTGACCTCCTGCAAATAAACAGTAGATAGTGGTTGGGGAGATGGCTCAGTGGCTAAGCACTTACCACACAAACATGACAACCAGAGTTGGGATTCCCAGAACCTAATTAAATTGTAAATGCCTGCTGGGTGTGGTGCCTGCCTATAACCCCAGCCTCAGAAGGCAGAGGCAGGCTCCATAGAGCCAAGACTAGCCAGGCTGTTAAGCTGTGGGTTTGGTTTAGAGGCCCTGCCTCAATGAATAAGGTAGAAAAGCAATGAATGGTGATTCTTGACATCAATCAACCATGCGCCTCCACACCATACACACACGTGTGTCTCCACACAGGCAAACATGCATACACACATACCCTTTCTTGCATACACACATAAATGAAAATAGAAAAAGAAAAATATGTGTAAAGTGTATTGTGGGGGTTTTCACTCCTAACTTATCAAGAAGTGAGGAACTTCTGTTTTTTAATTTTTCTTGTCAATATTAGGACACTTGCTCTTGGGAATCTCTACTAGGAATTATGATAATAGACTCTAAGGGTTGGTAGATGGCTCAGTCAACAACATGCCTGCCGTGCAAGTGTGAGAACCGGAGTTCAGACCTCCAGTACCCATGAAACACCCATGGGTGTAGTAGTGCAAGGCTGTAGCCAGCACTAAACACAAGAGGATCCTCGTCGTTCATTAGCCAGTTACCGTAGAAGAATCCAAGACCTCCAGGTTCAGGGAGGGACCCTGTCTCAAAAAATAAGGTGGCAAGTGACTGAGGGGGACTGTCAACACCAACCTCTGACCTCCACATGCATGCCAGCCCACACACATGTACACACACCACATGCCCATGTGTACACAAACACAAGCATACATGCTCACCAATAAAAATGAACCCCTGGACACTATCTAGAGTTCTAGCTTACGTCAATGGGATGGGCCAGATGGGTGGTTCTAAAAGCTTTAATACCAACTTAATTCCTATAAAAAGGAAACACATTTCCAGTGCTCTAATACCATGTCCTCCCTCTGCGTAACAGATACTATTCTGAGGTAGATAGAGGACTCAAATCTTCTGCTTTAGACCACAGCGGGCAGGACGCATGAGTGTAAGGAGGAGGCCATTTGCAGGACCGGAAGAGAGAGGAGCTAGGGTTGCCTTCCCTACCTTCCCTATAGCGTTGTGATAGGGTGTCACTTACTCTCAGCTCTAGGAAGATCAGACGATCGGTTTCTCCAGTTTGTCTGCAAACCCCAGCTCTATGCCTTTTCCTACTAGCTGTGCTTTGTCATCAAAACTGGCCCAGCCTGAAAACCATGCTAAGTTGTTTGTCCCCGCATGCATCTGACAACTGGATTCTCATGGTTACTGGGTGAAGGTTTTCTTAGTTCTCAAAAGAATCAGCCAAAGACAAGGGAGGATCTTAGGTGGGGGTGGGGTGGCACCCTCTTCCCAACTCCGCCTGCAGGCTTGGCCACCTTTCTCCCTAAACCAGGGACTCTGGGAACAATGGGATGCAGGAGAATTCAAAATGAATAGCAGACAGCCTTTCTTTGGGACCTCTGCTCCAATTCTCTCAAACCCATCCTGTTTTCCTTTGAGAGCACAGACATTTCTCCTGGGCCTATCTATGTTCTTGGTTGTTAACATGAGTATAATTGAAAGGATTAGTAATATCTTTGCCTCTTTGTTTTGTTTTAAAAAAAAAAGATTCCATTTCTGAGTTTAACTTGCTGGGAGAATATGAAAACTCTGCATTCCAGGTTTTTATCAATGAACGTCCGTGTTTTCTCAATCTTTGAAGGAAGAGCTCTTTGCTCTTTGAAACAAGACACGTTTCACATTGCAGGTTTCTCATTGTGAAGTTCAGTGTCAAGGGAAAAGTCAATGGGTGAATTATAAGTGCTCACCACAATGGGACAGGATTTCCACACGACAGAGAGAGGAGTCTGAATGAAGCTGAGCTGAATCCCGAGCTGTCCCTTCTCTATAAATGACAGTTCCTCTGTAACTATGGAGGTCTTTCTGTTCTATTCAGTGCTGTCATCATTGCTGTTTCTTTCTTTGGCTAAACCTCTCCTGTACTGCGTCTTTAGAACCACAGGGGAGGCCAGAAATACCTAGATAGAGCATGCCCACTTCACCGGCTTCAGGAAGGAATGTGAGATGAAACTTGCCCTTGTCTTGGATTGATTCATTTAGTGTCAGTGGTCAAGGTAAGTTAGTTCAAGCTCATGTTGTGGTCCCAGGCAGCCCTGGGCTGTCTGAGATGTTCCAAAGGAGTGGGGGATGCACGTGGACCAAATGCTATGGCGAAAATAACATTGGCTGGTGGGTGTTAGTGGTATTCAAGATGGAGGTGATGGGACAAGACTCTTGCACCTGCCAAGAGAAGCTGAGTGTGACTGTTCTAAGCTGAGAGAGCATTTCTTTACACCATGGTGAGTGGCTCATGCAAATCTTTATGAGAAGTGGCTCCAAGGCGATGCTCTCTGATCAAGGTTTGGAGTCATGCTGGAGAGAGGTCAGGCCATGGTTATGGTCCTGCTGTGGATACCAACAGTGTGTCCATTGAACTGCTGTCACACTACATGCTACTCAGTTGAGCATCATATTAGTGCCTTTTCTTGTAACCATGCTTACCTGGTGAAGCTACTTAAGGAAGGAAAGGGTTAGATACACTCCACAATGGCAGAGTAAGCACTTCAGCTGGTCCAGCCACTGTCCTTGGCAGTAGGAGGCTGTTGGCTTACATATAGGAGGACCAGGAAGGAAAGAAGGGGTGGTTGCTCTCTGTTGGCTTTCTCCTTTCCCCCTTTTTATTCAGGCTGGGGCAACAGCCCACGAGACTGTGCCATGTTCAGGGTCGGCCTTTTCCCATAAGTTAACCCTCTCTGGAAATACACCCCAAGAGGTACTTACCAATGCAGTAGGGGTTTCTTCACACCTGAACATAGGCTGAGAATTGATGAGTTACTTATCCAGTCAAGTTGATAATAAAAATTAACCATCCAGGCCAAGCATGTGGTCACATGACTACAATCCTAGCACTTGGAGGCAGAGGAAGGAAGATCAGAAGTTCAAGGTTATCCTTGGCCAGCCTGGGGTACATGAAATAGTTTGCTCCTGGGAGGACCTGGATTCTGCATTTTCCCCCAACATCAAGAGAAGTGAGAAGCTGGCCTGTGGCATTTCACTTTTTAGTAGGAAGTCAATTTGCCTCCTGACATTGGGGATTCCCCAAGCACAGGAAGAGGGCACCCCATCCCCCAAAGTAACAGATGGCATTCTCACACTAGAGGAGAGGAACTCATCACAGGCCCCTGTGGGCCATAGGTACCAAGTTTTGCTTTTGGATGCTCTGCTCACAAACCATGAGGTGTTCCCTGGGATTTGGATCCTCTGAAGAGCTGACAACTTTTAACCCAGGGTTCACTTTCCCGAACTCTGGTTTCCTCCACTGAACCCTCTGTAAGGTGGCCATGTTATAGTCACACTCTCTGATGTGACAGTGACAAGGATTCTTCACCACTTTAACATCCACCAGATGCAGAGCTCTTTCTGACCCCCCACAATGTCATAATTTACATGCCCTAAGAGAAGTGAGGAAATAACACATTTAAATCCTGTGGTCTCCATGATTAGAGAAGAGGCACCCTCAGGATTTTACTGTGAACATCACAAAACCTGTACTCGGAGTGGCAAGTGGTCTAATCTATAGTGCTATCTGACAGGACAGCTCTTTCTAGTTGCTTCTCGCCAGAGGGAAAGGCTTGGAGCAGCATGGCTAGAAAAACCATCCATTTTCTATGCAATAAGGAAAGCACTGGGGGCCTAAATAATAAGGTTATCAAATATCTTACACACAAACAGCTACCTTAAAAGGACTGCCACACAAGCAATGGTTTTCTCCTGATGGTAATGTTGGCAATTTTAATGTACAATATGGCCCTTTGCAGACACAGGAAACTCAATGAATTTTCCTTGGTGGTGATAACAGCTGGAACTAACATAAATCGTCTCTTATTTTGGTAACAAAAGGCTTGTCATTTATTATTTTCGTGGAAGCCATAGAGGTATTTTAAAATAGTACACTAGAAATTCGGGTGAAGTGTTAGTCTTACTGGGTATCATCACCAATTTTGATATGCTAAAAATAAGATTATTATCGTCTACTAAAACACTGTCCCTGCATTCCACTCACCCAACTTCCTGTAATGTCAATGGCTCAAATGTCATAAATTAAACTGAGGATTAATGGTTGGTAAAACACCATTAACTGAACTGTAGACCTCATTTAGATTTCCTACCATTTCATCTCAGTGAAAGACGCCAACATCAATTTGAACTACAGGGTCTCTAACACTTTGATAGCAAAACTACATTCATTCAGACTGACTGGGATTAGATACAAGATGGCTTGGGAAGGCTGCACTATCTAGCCTTGTCTATGCCAAATGCTTGACATGCTATGCTCTGATCTCATCCTTCCCAGAAACCTAGGGGTGGGGAGACGCTGGACCTTATCCTGTGGGTGTTACAGATGATGCAGCCGGCTGTAAGATGATGCTAAACAAAGTTTGCAAGACAGCTCTTAGGGGAGGTGGGGGGGGGGACTAGATCTGGTCTAAGGTCTTTCCCTGTCTCTCAACACCTCTCCATCCCTACCCCACCCCTCTCTGTATGCAGGTGTATTCATAGGGAAGCATGTGCCTGTGGGGAGGAGAGGTCAACCTCAGGCTTCCTTGCTCAGCACCGCCCACCTTATTTGAGCTAAAGCCTTTCCTATTCCATGGCCGCAGTGGTGTAGACTGGAGACATTCATTCTGGGTGTGAAGCGTAGAGCCAGGTCTGTCCAGATCCCTACTTCCAAAGGTCCCGTGGATCATCCATGGCTGGTAACCTCAATGGGGTGGATGACTGTCCTAAGCCAATAAGAAATATGGGGGCTCTTTGTGGCATGTAGACAGGGTTTCAACTATCCAGGGAACGCAGAAGCTCCACCCTTCCGTGGGAGGGGGGGGCTGGGTGCATTTGGGGCCAGCCTGCTCTCCAGCTAGAACACGGAGAAGCATGTTGCAAACATCCCACTGCCTTTGGCTTTCCTTCCCTGAGTGTTTTAAGGCTTAATTAATGTGTGTAAAGTGATCTGAAACATGGGAATGAAAAGTGCCAGGGACCCGCAGAGCGCCAACGATTACCTGAGGCCAGACAGCTGTAAAAGGGAGCCGGAGGGGGGCCAGGAGAGGCTGGGAGAGGGCTCTGCTTAGCAGCCAGCTGGCTGGCCCCATGCCAGCTTGGACTGTTTTTGGCAGGGTTCGGCCCCATGCCTTCCTCTCAAGGCTGACAAGGCCCTACACTCAGGAGAAATAATTCTCTTGGGAACCTGAAATGGAACTGGAGGACCAGCGTGAAGGCAAAGGATGGCCATTTTCATGAGTCGACCCTACAATGCTGGGGATAAGGCGACACTCGTCCACCTCTCTTGTCACAGCAAGACAATTGCCACTTCCTACATCTTGGGACCATGAAGGGATGCACATAGAAACATCCAAGAGATGAATGAGTCACAGCTTTCCTCTTGACAGGAGTCACAGTGGCAGTCCCATCACCCGTGGGAGGCAATGAATCTCTTTAAAATACTGGGTGGAAATAATGAATGAGGTCCAGGGCCCACGCTGTTGCCCCATCTCCTCAGTGTGTTAGTAAAAGGGCGAGGCTATCAGTTTCATGGAGGATGTTAAGGCTTGTGACTCCACAGGGTGATGTCAAGTGGCACCTAGTTGCAACCCACCCAGAGCATGCAGAGAAGCAAGGGGCAAGGCTTTCTTCCATTCTGACCCGATTCCTACCGTTGCCTACAAAGATTGAGAGTAACCAGCACAATCTCCCTGGACATGCCTGTGGACATAAATGGTGGCTATCTATACAGAGTAGCCCAAACTGTTATGGTGATGGAATTGGCGAAAAGGGTTGTTTGGGTAATCCAGAGTTTATGCTGGGTCTTCATCGTGTTTCAGTGTCCTGCTTGGGCTCACTGTTGGGTTGTTGTCCACCTCCAGAACCCACAATTGAGGGTGTGTGCTGCTGGGAGCAACCTACAGTTCAGTGGTCAAGGTAGAAGGAGACTTGCTTTCCTGACTCGTGAGAGAATTCCAGAGGGCTATGATGGCCTCCAAGTGGGAGTCCTTTCAAACCCATAAAATGCCTACTAAGTGGATTGAGACATTCCCAAATGGCAGGCCCATTTTTAACTTCTCTGCCTGAGCACTTTAAATGGCCAAGAGACACTGTTATGACCGGCCACTACTACAGTAATTCAGGCTGTTCTCTACAGTCCTTTCCCCTGACGGGCTCCTACTGTCTGTTTGTGGAGGGTGCAAGATTACCTGTTTCTAATGGGTCACCAGAATATCCTCTGAAGCCACCAACAGTAAATTCCTTCTAAACAGTAAACTCCACATCTAAACTAGCATAATGGCAATCTCCAGGAAGTCACTCCACCTTCTGTCATCTAAATAATGACAGATCTAACTCACCCTTCACTGGGTCCAAGAATAATCTCTACAGAGCTCAGCATCCTGTGTGTTCTAGAACCATGCCCTTAGAGCCGCTGGCTCTGCAGCTTGCTTAGGCTGCTTCCACAATTGCAAAACCAGATTTTTTTTGTTTTTGGTTTTAAGACAGAGCCTCACTGTAGATGTGTGCTGTCCTTGAACTCACAGAGATAGATCTACCTGCCTCAGCCAACCAGTGCTGGGATTAAAGGTGTATGTCACCACACCCATCTGGCATAGCTACATTCTTAGAATAAATCTCTACCAACATTTCTTCCCCTCTCCTTCCCCTTCCTCTTCTCCTCTCATCCTATATGTTACAGAATAATCTTTTTGTACACTGTGAAGATATGTCTTTGCCAAGGGATCTTCTGATTAGTTAAATAAAAGAGCTGATTGGCCAGTAGTTAGGCAGGGAGATGTTAGGCAGGACAGCCTAACTCAGAGGACCTTGGGGAGAAGAAGGGCAGAGTAACAGTCACCAGCCAGACCGAGAGGAAGCAGGAGATGAACATGCTGTGCTGAAAAAAAAAAAAAAAAAAAAAAAAAAACCTACCACCATGCAGTTAGGAGTAGCTTAAAAAAAAAAAAAAAAAAAAAAAAAAAGGGTTAATTTAAGATGTGAGAGCTAGTAACGAGCCTAAGCTATTGGTAGAGCATTTATAATTAACAAGAAGTCTCCATGTGGTTATTTGGGAGCTGGCAGGTAGGACAGAGCTGACTGGAGGTCCCGACAGAAAACCCAGCCTGCAAATACCTTCTTATTTCTTAACTTTATCCATTCATTTAATTTTTTTTCCGGAACAGGGTCTGTCTATGTAGCCTAGGATGACCTTGAATTTCTGATCTTTAGGATCACATATTTGTGCTACCATACCCATTTTATGTGATACTGGGGATCTAATTTAGGGTCTCCTGCATGCTAGGCAAGCAAACTACCTAAGGTGCATCCCCAGTCCCTCATTCACTCATTAAAAGAAAAAGAAAATTGAATACTTACTGTATATCAGACACTTTTTTGTTTGGTTTGGTTTCAGGACAGGGTCTCTGTAGCCCAGGCTGGCCTCAAACCCTCAGCAAGCAATTCTGCTGCCTTGACCTTCCATGTTCTGGGATTAAAGGTGTTAGCCGCCATAGCCAGCTCAGACACTTTCATGTTCTTGACAATTCTCAGTGGTGGGGAAGAAAAGAAAAAGCAAATATTCCTGGCACTTCTACTGCTGTGTTTGGAAGAGAGGGTGGATCAAACTTGTTAGAAAGTGGTCAGGACAAAGCGGGTGGGGGTCTGAACAGAGTAGGATCCAGAGAAGCAAGAGACACTGGGTAAGGGATTGGTCTCCTGCAAACCACAATCACCTTCAACACTCAGGATTTACAATTCCTCATGCACCAGTGTCTCAGTTACACGGGCCTCACTTTTCTGACCGTCACGGCTTAGCCATGCTCGAATGTTCCCTCCAGTGGACGTTTCCTCTCTCCACTCTTCTAGGCATCATGATGAGGTCTCTCAGGGATTAGTCCCAGCCGAAAGCCAACCACATCCTCAGGAAGTGTCAGTGTTTACTGGGCCCAGGGCCTGAGGTCACCCGATAAAAGATTGAATGAGGTGCAGCCCATCAAACGATACCATCAGGCAAGAGACAGGAGGTGACATCCTCTGGCCTGTGCCTTTCTGTCATTTTCCACTTTCCCTTCTGTCTCCTTTCTTGGCTGTCCCCAGGATTCTGTGACACCTGGATGGGCAAAGGCAGCTTCAGCAGCTCAGAGAAGAATGTGTTTGAGAACAGCCCAGAAAACAGCTTTCCCCAAGACAGGGACAGTGGGCACAACTGTAGGGCATTTTTTTTTTTTTTTTTTTAACAGCCAATTGATGTGGGAAGGCCCACAATGCCCATTGTGGACAACAGCATCCCTGAGCATATAGATCTGGTGATAACAAAACAAAAAGTAACTGAGCAAGCCAGAGGAAAAGCAAGCCAGTAAGTACTGTTCCTCTGTGGTCTCAGCTTCAGTTCCTGCCTCCAGGTTCCTGCCTGACTTCTCTGTGATGGATTAGGACCTGGGAATTGTAAAATGAAATGAAAAACTCTTTCTTCTGAAAGCTGCTTTTAAAGGCCAGCGTTTTATCACAGCAGCAGAGAGGGGCAAACTAGGACAAGATTATTCCCATTCCCACTGCCTGGCTTGAAGAGTGAGCCAGTCACTATGGAGTGAATGAGTGAATCTGAGAATGAATGAATGACAGTTTCTTATCACTGATGCCTCTCCTGCTATCACGTTTTGCTTAGTGACAGGGCTGCTTTGCCTCCCTGCCAGTGCTAAGGTGACTTGGATCCAAGCGTTCACACCATTTTAAGGCCACACGGATGGTATAGTATAGAGTCATTAGAGTGTTTCCACAAAGAGATCAAATAAACCCGTCAAGTGAATTTTACGCACATCCTTTCAAACCCTTCACCAGGGCGGTATACGTGCCTTCCCATGCCTCTGCCATCGCTAGCCCCTTCCTCAGCAAATGTAGCCACGTTTTTTGATGTTTCTGTCTGTTAGGCTTGACGTCACCCAGCCCTTCACCTGGTTAGCAACTGGTTGGGACACTTCATGAGAAGTGACAGAGGAGGAGGAACTGGAAGACTACACAGATCTGCCTGCGGACTTCCCAATAAGAGCAGAACTGAGAAGTGACTCCCCAAAGGCCGGTTAGATTCCAGGGGCCATGGGGTCTGTCTGCACAGGGACATCCCCCTTTGCTGTAACGATTCACCTGATATCTAGGACACTTGAGTTTTTGTGTGTGTGTGTGGGGGGGGGGTCCACAAAGCTTCCCAGAGTGCATACTAGAAGGTGGTCAATTTCCACTGGAGAAATATGCCCCGTGTGTAAAGTGGAGTCAGTTCTGTCCCCAACAGAGAAAAACAGGACACTTGGGTGACCGTGGACTGGAGCTGGAAGGCCCAGGAGGGAAATCTGAACAGCGCAGGGCCTGCAGGCAAAATGTCTCAGCAGAGACCAGCATATTCTCAAGCAGCTTCGAGTGGTCATACTATAGACTGGGGGCTTCCCCCCACAGGTAAGCAAGGAGGATGGCAGAAACCTGCCTGCATTCCACAGAACTTGAGGAGACGTTGAGGGGACAGATGGTATAGGCCCTGCTGGAAGTATGGGAGACCTGAGGTTGGCATTCCAGCTGCACCGTTTAGCAGCTGGGTGGCTTTGGACCAGTCCTTTGCTGGCCCTCCACTGTCTTCGTTGAAGGCTAGGAATTATGTGTTTCCTATTGGAGGTATGGGGAAGGCATCAGTACTTTGAAGGTACCATCTTACACTAGGCATGAGGAAGAGGTGCCTGTGCTATTTAGTTGATAGTGTTTAAAAATCTTCCGTTACATTTAGGTAGCCATCACTGGAAAGGGGAAAGCGCTTTCCAAAGTGATGCTTTCTGCTCTGAAAATAGAAGTCAGAGGCGCCGGTTTTATTTTTCTTCTTGGTGCAAACTACTACGGCACCATTGCTATTAGCAGTCTGGGCAGAATCATGACCTTCTAACTGGCTGGTATGGAAGACTGAAGGAATACGTTCAGTTGCCAAACCTTTCAAAGAGGGTTCCCCAACCACAGCACCTTGTCATGAATTAGGAGCCAATGGGATTGTCTTCAAGGAGCACCAGCAAGATTTAACTTACCGTCCAGGTGGGCCACAGTAATGCAGAACCGAAGGGTCGCCAGAGAGCCGGAAGGGTGGGGTGGGGGTGGGGCTGGGAACAGAACTGCAAGGGAAAGGCTTCCTCCTGGTGAGAAAGACCTAGAATCAGTCAGTCCCCCTGATGGCACAAGAGCTGATCTGTGAATCAATCTAGGATCATAATTTACTTTTGGTTTATGGGATTTGTGAATTTTCGCATTTGTTTTAATTTGTAATTAAGTTTTCTCTACGAGGCACACCATATGCCACCATTAATTCTCTCTTGTTGATTTCTTAGGAGATACATGAGTGCATATTTTGATGTAATTTTGGAGGTCTTTTGAAAATCAGATGACTACGTGGTGAACCATATGGGGCTTTGTTATTTAAAACACAAATTATAAAGCTAGAGAAAGCAAAATGGAAAAAAAAAAAAGCACTGCTAACAGGAAAAAATTGGGGAAAACTGGTTTCAAGCGCACTTACTGTCCACTCTCCCCCCCCCCTCTCCCCCGGTATTCTGAAATCTCCGAGGATCCCGCGATGTCTCTCTCTCTCTCTCTCTCTCTCTTACCTTCTGTGAGCGCACACTATATACCACAGGTGCACGGAGCCAACCTCCCCGGCCACGCTTGTGCTTTCCTCCCGGGCTGCACATTCTAGCATCTGCCTTCTGGGAGTTCGGCTGAAGCTAGCGTCTTTCTTTGCACACCCAGGCTTTGGCACTGAGCTCCGCTTTCTCCGCACCCAAGGCGGCTCGGCTTTCCCGCTCGTGCTTTCCCGGGGCTCCCCCTCCCCGGCCGCCCCACACTACGTGCAGGCTGCAGAGCGGGCCGCGGCCCGGACGGCGAGCGCTAGGACCCAGCAGGACTCCGGGCCCGGGTGGGAGCCGAGCCGCCGACCCCGGGCGGGCGCCGGGCGCTGGAGCCGGGTGTTCCGGCCGCGATCGGTGCAGCTCGGCTGGGAGACGGCGCGACCCGGCGGCGGGGCCCCCCGCGAGTCCAGCGCCGCCACAGCCCCCCAATGCGGCCGCGAGAAGCAGCGGGGGGGCCGGCGATCGAAGGTAAGGAAAATGCGGCTCGCTGGCTGCCTAGCGAGCCTCTGCCCGGGTTAGCATTGTCACCCTGAGCCTCGCTGCCCAGCCTGCCCGCATTTGGGGGCACCCCTGGCTTTTTATCTTAAGGTGTCCGCCCCCATCTGTGCACCTAGTTTCGGATTGATTTACAGCGTGCAGCCCAGAATGGGAAAGATGCAGGGATGGCGAGTTGCTTATTTTCATTAGTTTTTGTCTCAAAAGTAAGTTCATTAAAAAAAAAAAAAAGATAGAAAGAAAAAGAAAGAAAAGTTTTTTCCCTCTGGAATTTGTAGATAGCTGGTTACATATTTTTATTTTTAAAAAAATCGCAGACAATGGATATTTATAAAAATTACCGAATAATTGATGTAATTCTGTTTATGACTTCTGAGGGAGGCGGCTTTGGAGGGGTCCCCGGGCATGACTTGTATTTTCAAGGAACTAACGTGTTAAATGTGGAGTTTGGCTGGGGCAGAGTTACAGCTTCACTGTCGTAACTGTTTTGCTATCAATTATAAACAGAGTGTCGGATCTATGGGCAGTTTAAACCTCTTTTTTCAAATACCGGAGCTGCATATCCCGGTGTGAGTATCCGTTGAAGGAAGCAGGAATGTTTCTGGTTTTGGAGAAAAACGTTGCTTTGAGGAGAAAGAGCCAGATTCCCTAGCCCGGGAGACTATTTTTCATGCTTTGTTTATAGTCTGGGAATGACATTTGGGGAAGGGGAACGCGGTCTTTCTTGGGAGCTTTTAATCGTGGGGGTTATTAATTTATTTAATTTATTAGTTTCAATTGGTTGGGCTCCGGGAGCCTTCCGTCACCAGGTTGTGCTAGCGTCGGGACACATGATTGCAAAGACGAAACTGCTAGCTCGGAAAGGACTGGACCGGGCTGGTGGAAGCTCCCCCGTGGCGCTGTCGTATGCTGGGTGCTACTGGCTCATTGAAGAAAAAGGGAATGGCTTTCCGAGCTGAGGAAGACATCAGTATTTCCCTTTTGTTCCCTGTTTTTCCATTGATCGCCAGCTCTGCCTTAGCCAGGGGGGAGCAGAGCCCTGAAGACAGCAGGGATGTCTCCAGCCCGCTCTAACTCTCACACTGATTGGTCAGTTAGATGGAGACTTAGGAAAACAGTCACCCGAAACCTTCTTTTAAGACCTTGCCATCATTTTTGATCTGCCTTCTTGTGCATGGGTTTCTGCGCGGTTGCTTTTTAAGCTGGGTGCATCTGGCTCGCTCTGGGTGTCTATATGTTTAATTTTTGTTGTTGTTTCTATCCAGATAAAGTAGGCCATTTTGGTGACAAATTTCTTTGCAGATGTCAGCTTCTAGCTTGCACGGATAGATGCGGGACTTCACGATACAGTCTCAATGATTTTTGTTCGTAAGTTGTAGAATGCAAAGTTGCTCAACTTGGTTTTAATTTTTCCTATTTTTTTTCCATCTGAGCATTTAAATAGCAACGCCAGCAGATGGATGCTTAACTGTATCATTACTTTGATAATTTTAAGTGCTTTGCGAATTAGCATGTTTCTCGAGCTAAATCTGTCTTTAGACAGTGAAAGAGAAAGCAGACAATGAGGACCAAACAATCATGATCAGCTTGCACATTATTGCAAGAAATCCTGGCGTCTGCTTTGAGCAGAACACCTTCACACCCACGAAAAGGGGTGTTCTTTACCACAGAAGACTGAATTAGGGAGCATGATGAAACGGACCCCCGTGGACATCTTCATTTGAGCCTTGAAGTGGCTCATTGAAGAAGCCAGGTTCCAGAAGTTGTTAACTGTATAAACACTTTTCTGATTGGCTTAAAAATTTAGACACAGGAAGTAGATGGTGTCTGGTAACCCAGGAATGGAGACATGGTTGTCATAGAAACCGAGAAGTGTCACCCCACCCCACCCCCACTACACATGCATTCACTACCATGACCACACTTAAAAACAACAGCAACAACCCCTGCATATCATCACAGACGCTTGGAGAACACGCTGGCTTCTGTGAGCCTTCCCACAACATCTGTTGAAACCTGAGACCATGCCTGTCAAACCAAGGTCATTTTACAACATCAACCAAACTGTGCTCTCCTGGATTTCATAACTCTATTTTTATTGAAAGTAGTTCAGGGGAAAGCCTGAAAGCCAGGATGTGCATGCATGCTTACTTAGCATTTTGCAACCTCTGAGTTGTGCAAGGGGAAGGCTGAAAAGAATACATTTGAGCCACTGATTTTGGAATTGTGTGTCTACTATCCACTGTCAGAACAAGTCTTTTCAGAGACCAGAGTGCTGCCGATGGAGGAAGGGTCATCTGGGGAAGGAATGATGAAATGTTTTCCTGCTCGAAAGCGGGTTCTAGGCTGAGCTGGGGCATTTGGTCGTGAAGGTCTGTGGTATTTTGGACAGGTTGTCTCTTGGGCTGCCTGAACAGAAACATGCCCACTGCCTGGTGCTCCAGGGAGCAGAGCAGGGAGAGCAAGCACTCCTAAGTGGAATGGGGACTGTTTCCAGACTTCAGATACGACTGCCTGTTTGAATTAGAAACATTTCCTCTCTTGTGAATGGAGAATGGGGCTTTCATTTTTGAGGCAGTTTTAGGGGTCCTCCCCCTCCCAAAGCCACCAGCAACCTAAGTCAAGCTGTATCTCTTACTCATGAGGAATACCAAGGAGGTAAGTTTAACCCCTCCCCCATGCCCCTGTTCCTTTTATTTGCTAAGTGGAAAATAGCCAAGCATGCTTCCCCTAAAATTTGACTCTGAGGCTTTTCGGTAAAACTTGTCAATATAAAAAAATCAACACATTTGCTAGACTTTGACCCATCATATCAATGTCAATCTTTAAATGGCAAAGTTTCTTTTTAAAGATTTATTTTTATTATCATTAATTTTGTGTGGGTGTCTTTGTTGTCTGCGTGTGACAGGGGACACATGAGTGACTGTGCCAGCAAAACTAGAGGGATCTTATGGAGCTGGAGTTACAGATTGTTGTAAGCCACCTGCCGTGGGTGTTGAGGACGGAACTCAGGTTCTCGGGGAGGTACCTCTTAACTTCTGTGCCGTCTCTCCAGACCCCTGAATTTTAAGTTCTTTATATTTGTTTAGAAGTTAACTTCCCTCCGTACATTTAGTACTGCACTGGTTTTTCTTAAAACAGTTTTAAAACTTACTTAAATTGCAGTTTGATCCTTCTAAAAGAACATCAAATCTCCCTTGTTTTCCCTCAACTGATTGCCTCAAGGAGGGGGGAGAAACAGAAGAATTCCTAAATATGTTTTAATGTCAATTTAATATCCTGCGTAGATGGTGTAGCAAACAGCTTAGGGCCATGCAGTGTCTATCATTTGAATTCGGGTGTATTTTACAGTCCCACATTATCAAATATTTAGGGTTAGCAAGTTTAGTTTAATGGCATGACTGGTCTCTCTCAGCAAGATTTCCTGTTGAAAACTTTCTTATCTGCAAGTACTGCAAACAGCCATTGCAGGAAACCTGTCAGTTGCTTGTTTTTACAAACTGAAGGAAATGAATGAGACTTGTTGGTTTCTAGAATTTACCTCCATTCTTCACAGCCTGCCCCGAATTTTGCTCAGAACAGTTCAAAGAAGGTGACTTTGGAACTGTACAAAGAATTTGCTTCAGATTGTTGGCGCATCTGTGAATTCCCCCTTTTGACTTTAGAATTGGAACAATTAATCCTTACACTGTCATGTAAAGCTTATTTCACCAATACAAATTAACAAGATGTTCAATAAAGTCCTAATTCATTTTCAGTTGTCAGAAAGTTGTTCACATAATCACTGGAGCTGGCACTTTGTGATGCCTGTGCCAAATTTTTAACAGTGGCTCCAGAATACCAACCAAATGCCAGTCTTAATTTTGGATTACTGCATAAAGGTAGAGAGAGAGAGAGAGAGAGAGAGGGAAGGAGGGAGGGAGAGAGGGAGGGAGAAAGAGAAACTCTCTCTTGCTTATGCGGGGAAACTGGTTCATGAGAAACACATGCCAGGTGTGTGCCAACCCCACTGGTAGCAGACAGTGGGCTTATGAAAGACACTTGAGAGGAAAACACATTATAGCTTTGAAAACATTAACTATTTGAAAGGATTATCTATTGCATTTTTTGACATTGGACATACATGTGTTCAATTGCTTTAATTCATGGATATTCCAAAAGCTGGAAAGGTGAGGGGAAGAGCTTTACAGGCTGTAAGTACATTGACACCCCCCACCCCCACCAAGAGAACCACTTATTGGATCGGGCCACACACATTTTTGTAGAGCATTTCTGTTTTATACATAGCACCAAGTAGAATCTTATGCAAGCCCCTGATATCTGAATGGAATGAAAGCAGACCCAGCTACTTTAGAGGAACCAGGAGACCACACTCTAGGCAGTACCTGGGGCTGGTCCTAGAACCCAGAACCCAGCCAACATTGTTGCAAACCCACTGCTTTTAAAATGCCCCAGATACTCTCCTAAGGAGGCTCGAGGGAAGTGCCTTTGGGGTCCTGCGTCAGCTCTGCCGAAGAGAACTTTTGCCTTGACAATTTTACAGTACCGTTGTTAGAGTGAAGAAGGGAAAAGGTACCCATTAATTGTATCTTACAACACACCCCAAGAAACCACTAGGAACCCAGAAAAAGGTCTGACCAGTCGCTGTATGGAAAGTTCTGGGCTTGATAACAAGAGAGATGAAAGGGTCCACAAAGGAAGGCCTCCTTTATAAGTTATAGGAACGTCATGTGGACGTGTCCAAGATGGTCCACGGCCAACCCGCTGGAATGCTTGGGTTCAGTCTCTGTCAGTGTTGTTCTATCAGGGGTAGAGATGGCTCATATAGTGTCACTTGTGGAGGGAAGGTTTGCCAAGCTGTGTACATCGGCTTGGCAGACTCAGGAGTGTTGAGTAAAATGATAACACACAGATGAGATTTGAATATCATCAAATAGATGCAGTTATCTCTTCTCCTATGAGAATGTTCTAGGACAGCAGTATGGAGAGTGTGCTTAGCTCCCCTTGTGTTCCAGATGCAACTGGTGTTGAGGACTTTTAGGTGTGCTGGACAGGGTCATCTCCTTCAGTTCTGTGTTGGGTTTTTAAAATGTCTTTATTATTAATATTATTCATTATTATTGTGTGTGATGCGTGTAATTGCAGCTGAGCATGTGTAGGTCAGAGGTCAACTTTTGAGCATGGAGCGTGCCTTCTAGGGATTGATTCCTGTTTTATATTTAGCACCCAGTAGGATCTCATGTAAGCATTTGTACCCACTGAGCCATCTTGGCAGCCCCTCCTTTGATTTTTCACAAGGGGTTACAGAGAAATCAGCAGAGATCTGGGCAAGCTGTCAGTAGTGGGATTGTGCTTCTGAGGGACACGGCCAATCTCTCCCCATTGATCCCTGGAGGCTGCACAGCTGGGGAGTCTGGAGGAAGAAAGGACACACCACTCCTACTATACACTCTCCCATTACTTGCATTGTGCTTTCGGTGTCCCTACTGTCTGCTTGGGACTGGAGATCATGATTAAAATAATCAGTGTTTGAGGAAGCCACAGAGCTTCCAACCATTTTTTTAAAGAAAGCATTTCCTCTAAAAGATGAAACCAGGAGAGAGCACAAAATTGTCGGCCGCAGTGGTGGATGGAAATGATTGTGGGTAACTTTCAGTTATTGAATTGCGCTGAATAAAGCTTTTCATGGGTAGGCTGTTTAAGGCCTCCTGCCTCCTCCCACCTGCGTTTCAAGGAAGGTACATGTAGAGCCCTGGAAAACCAGCCAAACCTTCTAAGGCCATTCACCGTGACAGAGCCATTCTGCTTTGGAGCTAGCTGAGTACCACTTCTCATTACTCTGGGGACTTTTGTTGGTTTTCAGTAGTTTGTTTTGTTGTTTTGATTTTGCAACAGGGTCTTATCTGTCCCAAGATGTCCTGGATGTCCTTGAACTCCTGACCTACCTGCCTGGTTACAGGTGGGCACCCTCATGCTTGCTTTGTTTGGTGAGGGGATTGAACCCAGGGCTTGTACGTGCTATGCAAGCACTATCAAATGAACTACATACTTAGCCCAAGGGCTTGCTTTTGTAGTGGAAGGATGCCCACTATTTGCTTTCCCAAGTATGGCCCAGTGTGTGCCCATTACAAATGCAAACATCTGGAGTGGTCAAGTACTGCTTCTTGGGAAGGGGACTTTAGCATGTCATACAAGGTCAATTTTGGAAACCCAAAAAGATCTCTGTGCTTTGAAATGTTCTGATTCAGCAAACTTAATAGTTGTGTAGGCTTTAAAATGAAATCATCTACTCACTACTGATGAGTTAATATCTCTGAATCAAGACCATTGCATTGCTTCTTGGGAGTATTAGCATGTAGAATGATCTCTTGAGAAACAATAATTTGGCAAGATGAACCATTTTGGGTGACAGAAAAATCACATAGTCCTGAGGAGGGGCTTGTCTCATTAGCTCCTACTTGCCGCCTTACTGTATTTGAGTCTCATGATAACCTAGTGTTGATGTCAATGACTGATAGCAATGACGATGCTACACATGAAGAAACCGAGGTGACTATGTTCCCTAAGAGTCACCTAATTCTCACCTCAGTTCCTGGACCCACAACCATAGCCTTTTCCAACCGCTGACCACATATAAGTATTCCGACGGTTTCTTGTCTGGGAGTGGTGGCATCCTCTTCCATAGTTGAAATGGAATCTTCTCCCTAGAAAAATGGGAGTGGAGGATGGGGATGGTTCTTGGTGATTTCTGGGAAGAAGAAGCTACCTGTTGCCTTTTGTGTTCACATATAAGACCGGAAGTGGTGGGAGGGACCTCTTAGGTTCTTTATTGGTGAGTTTAACTTCCTTCATCCTCATCTTTAGATTGTCTTCAGCCATCCCCTGACATGAGCACACTCACTTACGGTTGTGTCCACAGAATATGCTTTTCCTGAACTCCGAAGATAGTCTACCCAGTCTAACTGCTGGTGGCATGTCTAACCCTTAAACAGATTTCCTGACCGTGTGTTCAGCGTTGGAAATGGGAGCATATATCTGCTTCACAGGTGCCGGCCTGTGAATTTCACCTATGTGAAATCGCTTCAGGCGATTGGTTGAGGAAGGTGCTAAAGACATATTTGTAAACGTAGGGAACTGGATCATCCATGAATTCGGAGAACACTAATTAGACACTTACTGCAAACCACAGACTGTGCCCAAATCCTGCTCTAGAACTCATACCAACCTTTTAAGAGGAACTATCTTAAAATGTGGCTCTCCTAAAGTTTGGATTCGGATACCATCTTTGCAAGGACTGTTGTATATTTCATCTGAGAGCTCATCCCAGGAAGGGACAGGAAGGCAGCCAACACTCTTCTAGAGATCCGTGCACACTGAAACTGTGTGGGGACTGGAACTCTTGGCCCCTGGCTCAGGACCACTCTCAGGAGACTCAGATCCTAGCACCCCTGGTCCTCACCGGAGCTGGCAGAGCAAGCGTCACCCACAGAAGGTACTTGGGTCTGGACATGTTTTGAAGGTGGAGCTGTCATGCACAGGGATGGCAGGCACAGGGAGCAAGGCCAGGCAGGGTCTTCTTAGTGGCTTTCTACGTCACTCTCATCAGCTCCTTTCCCCTCCCAGAACTGTAGTTGTGCATGTGGGCGAGGGTGCGTGAGTGTGTGTGTGCATGTGTGTGCCCACACGTACACAAGTGCACATATGCATGTATATGCTCATGCTTGTGGAGACCAGGCATCGGCATCAGATGTCTACCTCTGTTGCTTTCCACCTTATTTTTTGAGACATGGTCTCTCACCAAACCCAGAGCTCTTGTTTTTGGCTAGACTGGCTAGCCAGCAAGTCACAGTGATCCTCCTGTCTCTGCTTCCCCATTCTCAAATTAATTTGCACCCAGCTATTTATGTGGGTGAATCAAACTTAGGTCTTCATGTTTTGCACAGCATTACTAACTGAGCCACCTCCCTAGCCCTGTTAGGTGCCTTTTTTAGTTACCTCGTGAACTCGTGAGTGACTGAATGTCCCTCGAAAGCGGGATTTTAGTGTGAAGAATGGGACTAAGGGGTGGTGGCATACAGTTCCGAGCCTATACATTTGGGTAGAAATCTCCAGGAAAGAGATGTGTCTGTTTTCTGTCCCATGCCCTTCCTTTCCATTTTCTGTCTTTCACAGCCATGCTTCCCATTTTCAGGTTAGGAAACCTGGAGTCCTACCGCATCTGAATTACCTCCTAGGCTTCTGGTGCTGTCTTTCAACTCCGCTTGTCTTGAGTCCTGGTACTCTATGAATCCCCCAGGTGACCTCAGGGAGACTCTGGCTGGCTGGCTTCTTCCCTTCCTTTGCTCTTGAAGCCTTCTACCCCTAAAACACTCTGCATTTGGTGTTTTGGTGCTAGATTTCCTCTTCTAACTTATTTTCGCCTTCTCAGTATGTGTGTTGGGGGAGTTACTTAACCTTAGACTCCAGTCTTGTCTGCTGTTTCCTTAAGTAACATGGGGACCTTAAAAGGATCATTGGAGAAGTGAAATCCTAGAGTCCTTGAAAAGGACTTGTCACACACAGCTTGGCATGTAGTCACAACTCAAATTACTGAGCCATTTTTGTTGTTTTGTTAATATTATTGCTGTCTCCATTGTCTACTGAGACCCTGCCTCGTCTCCCTGATGCCCACAGTGGCAGTTTGAATGTAATTGGCCTCCATAATCTCATAGGGAGTGGCACTATAGGAGGTGTGGCTTTGTTGGAGTGGGTGTGGCCTTGTTAGAGGAAATGTGTCACTGTGGGGTGGGATTTGAGGTTTTCTATGCTCAGGGTACCGCCCAATGAGTCAGTCGACTTCCTGTTGCCTCGAGTCAAGATGTAGGGATCTCAGCTCCATGCTCCCTGCACGCCACCATGCTCCCTGCCATGATGGTGATAGACTGGACCTCTGAAACTATAAGCGAGCCCCCTCATTTAATGTTTTCATTTTTAAGAGTTGCTGTGGTCATGGTGTCTCTTCACAGCAATTGTTAACCCTAAGACACTCACCCACCTTATCAAATCTGTCTACTGCCAGACTTTTAATTTCTTCTATAATCAGTCCTTACTGATTACTGCTTAGGGAAAGGCCTGGGGTCCTGTCAACTCGTCAACACACTTTCCCTGGCCTGTCTGGTTCCACTGTCATTGTGCTCTCCTGACTTGGCTACAACCTTTTTCATTTTCTATGTTGTAGACTGTTGTTTTACTTCACTTAAAACCTCCAGTGTGCAGAGAAAAACAACTCCCAGCACATACCGAGTACCAAGAGGAGCATCTGTTTTACAGCTCCGTTGGATGTGATAGTTCTTAATCTCCCTTAGAGACCAATGCCCACTCCATAATGCACTCTCTCTTAGCCCCCTGCACCCATGTTTTTGCCTGTGATAGCATGTGTGAGGATTAATGTGAAACTCACTTTTATTATTATTATTATTAAAGGCAGAGTCAACTCAGGGTCCTGAGGCTGAGTGACCTTGGCTCTCAGCCTTGAGTCTTCCCAGAACTTTCCTGTGTGGTGTGGGGAATGCAGGTTCATTTTTCATGTAACATACATATATTCATGCCAACTATAGTACATAGTAGACTATGTATCTAAATATTGCATCTGCATGCCTCATAAATACATATAAACATTGTGTGTTTTCTTACAACTGTGCCCACAGTTACGCCAGTTCTTAGGCAACCTGTATCCTACCCCTATAGCTGCATTTCTTTCTATGTTTTGGTTTGTGGACCAGTATGTTATTTGAATTGAATTACTAAACTTTTAATTGAATTATACATGTAAAGAAGGGCATAGATCTCTAGCTTGATGTTTGGTTTGTTTTAAGTGAACGTAACCACATAACAACATCTAGACCAACAAAGTGAACATTATCTGCATCTAAGAAGTTCCCTGTGCCCTAAGCCATCTCCCTTGCTAGATGAACACTTCCCTAATTTTGAACATCATAGGCTAGTTCTGCCTGTGTGTGAATTTTATATAAATAAAAATCACCAGGTCAATGAGATGGCTCAGCAGGTGCCTTAGTTACGGTTTTATTGCTGTAAAGAGATGCCATGTCCATAGCAACTCTTATAAAGGGAAACATTTACTTGGGGCTGGCTTACAGTTCAGAATTTTAGTCTGTTATTGTCATGGTGGGAAAACATGTCAGTGTACAGGCAGACATGTGCTGGAGAACTGGGAATTCTACATCCAGACTGGCAGGGAGCAGGAAGAGAGAGTGCCACTGGGCCTGGCTTGAGCTTCTGAAACCCCAACGCCCACCCCCAGAGACACACTTCCTCCAACAAGGCCATGCCTCCTAATAGTACCACTCCCTGTGAGCCTATGGGAGCCATTTTCATCCAAATCAGCACAGCAGGTGAAGGAACTTGCCACTAAACCCAACAAGCCGAGTTCAATTTCCAAGACCCACATGAGAGATCAGACACCTGCAAATTGTTTAGGATCTACAAGCACACGCACACAAACACCAACTAAATTAAGTAAAATGTAACACGACTTTTAAAACCATGTGGTGTACTATCTTTTGTGTTTGTTTTTCCTACTTATCATTCTGTTTCTGAGAATTCACATGGGTCTGATTGTTGCGCATAGTGATAATGTGCTCTTTTATTGCTGTATCTGTATGTTTATGGTTTTAGAATTAGTGCTGGCATGAACTTTCACACATTATTTTAGTGAGCATGTGCTACATTTATGCCTAAGAGCTACGTGCTGTGCCCAAGATTCAGTACTCAGAAATCATTTTTTATTAATTCTATCATACATTGCAAATTCTTTTGAGATTTTTTTTTTATAGGCAGCGGTATTATATGCAAATGACACCTGTGTTCCTTGCCAATCTTTGTAGCTGTGGTTTCTTTCCCCTGCAACACTGGCTAGATGCCCTCACAGTGTACTGAAGGAGAGAAGTCTCTGTAAGCCCCAATGACCTGTTGGTGGCCTCACCCAAAATATATTCACTGCCATAATCAGGAGAGCAGTGCTGTCGGGGTATATTGGAGACGCCTTTGTCCAGTGCAAAAATTATTTGTATTTTCTCATTTTTTTATTTACTTCCTAAATTTTCATTAGATGTCAAATCATTTTTCTGCATTCATTGAGCTATTTATATTTTTCCCTTTAATATGATGAATTTTATTAGTTGATTGTAAAATATTAAATTAACCTTTTCTGGAATGAGATCACTGTCTTAAAATTTCTACGTGCATTGATAATATTGATTTGATGGTATTTCTTAATGTATTATGTCTGCATTCAGGAGTGTAGTTCAGTTCTATAGTTCTCTTTATGTTTTCAATGTTATTTTTATTTTATGATTTTATGTTTATGAGTGTTTTTCCTGCATGTGCCTACCTAGTGCTTTCAGAGGCCAAAAGAAGGTGTTGGAATCCCTGGAATCAGCATTATAGATAGTTGTGAGCTGCCATGTGGATGCTGGGAAACTAACCTGGGTCCTATGGAAGAGCAACCAATGCTTTTAACTACTGAGTCATCTCTCCAGGCCCTAGCTCTCTTTTCTTACCAAGTCATGGGGTCATTGTTGTTGTCTGGTCCTCTTTTCTGTTGTTGGGCTCATTTTCACAAGATTAACAGGCTGTGTTTATTTCTCAGACTATCTCTAGAGGATCCATTTACTAAGAGTAACCTGACTCCATTTCCTTTAGAGTGTTTTGCCTTAATCTTTCTTCTTGATTCCATTTTAGCAATTCTGAGACCTTTTAGTTAGCTACAGAATCATTTGTTTCAACATGACCCACTCATGCCTATGCATGTGGGAGTGTGTGTGTGTGTGTGTGTGTGTGTGTGTGTGTGTGTGTGTGTGTGGTGTTCATCACTGTTCTGCTTTTGGGAGAAAACACGTGACTGTCTTTCTGAGTCTGGCTTCCTTCTCTCCACACCATGGTCCCTTTAGTTCCATCGTTTTCCCTGCAAAGAACGTGATTTCGTTCTTGCTGCTGCGTGAAGCTCCTTGTGTTCTTGGACCACATTTCCATCTTAGCCTGGGCATTTTAGGATGTAATGATTGTGTATAATGTCTGGTGGTGTTTTAAACCTTTATGATTATCACAATTTACATTCATTCCCCAAATATCACTTGTATGCTAGCTTGCTTTTTAGTAATCAATATCACCAGAGATTTGTTACTAAAAAAACTCTTAGCACTGTTCATCTTCTTCATGGTGTCTCTATTTGGTTTTTGCCTGTGTCTTTATTCTTTTTAACCTTGGAGTCTGTTTATTATTTTTGTAACTTCCAAAGTTTACAGTTTACTTCATTACCTTTTGAAGTTCTTAAAAAAAAATAATATATATATACATACACATACATACACACACACACACATACACAATCTATCAATTAGATTCTAAGAACTAAATTAGCTTTTGGAAGTTTTAATATGTTTAGTTCTAAATAGCTTCTAAAGTTATTATTACATTTCTTTGTTTAATAAGCTACTAAAATGTTTTTTTCTAAGCTTATGGGAGTCCCTTCCTTCTTGGAACTCATGGCAGTCCTCCTGCCTCAGTTTACCTATGGCTGGAATTATGGGCTTAAATCACTATGCCCAGCAGGTATTTGTTAGTGGTGTGTGTGTGACTGTGAATGGTATGTGTGTTGTGTGTGTGTATGCTTGTGTATGTGGTGTGTGTGTGTGTGTATGTGTATGTGTGTATGGTGTGTGTTTGGGGGCTGGGAATTGACTCTTAGATGCTACTAGGCTTGCATGTAGAGGTCAGAGGACAGATGTCAAGAATTGGTTCTGTTCTCCACTGTGAGATCTGGGGACCAAACTTAAGTCATCAGATTTGAGTGTCCAGTGCTTCTACTGGACACTGGTAGGTATTTTTTAAGTTGTATTTTTAAAGAGAAGATTTATTTTCTTTATTTTTAATTATGTGTGTGCTTGCATGTGGGAATGTGTGTGTGTAGTATACACAAAAGCCAGAGGCATCTGATTCCTTGGAGCTGGAGTTACGGATGGTTGTAGATCACCTGACATGGGTGCTGGGAACCGAACTTGGATCCTCTGAAGAGCAGCAAGTGCTCTGAATTGCGGAACCATCTCTCCACTCTCTTGAGTCATCTTCTTGTCATTGATTTAAACAGTTGGATTTTGGTTGAAGATGTTGTGTCCTGTTATTTTCTGGCCTCTGCTGCTGCTGAGAAATCACTGCTAAGTCTAATTTCCATTTGTGTTGAACACTCTTCAAGAATACTAATTTTAAATATATTCTCTTTATTTAAGGATGTGCATTTTTGTCATAAAGAATCTTGGTGTGAAGGTTTTATTGTTTTTATTTTATTATTAGAGACAGGGTTGCATGAGACAGATTGGTCCTGAACTTGCTGTTTAGCTAAAGCTGGCCTTGAACTCCTGCTCCTTGGGCTTCCATTTTGACAGTGCCGGGATCATAGGTGCACACGTACCTCTGAGACCAGCTGCAAATTTTTTTTTTAACATGTATTTTTACTTGGGATTTCCAGAATGGTAATTTGGTTCTGAAAGGTTCTCAGAATATTGTCCTTATGATGTATTCTTTCTAAGTTGAACCTGTCACAATTCTCTACTCCTCTGTGTTTTCATTCCTCCTTTATGCTAAGTGTAGAATAGTTCTCCAGTCTTCTTCATTCCCTTTAATCTTGGTGTTCATTATTTTGTTTATTTTCTTTGCTTACCAAGGTTGCCATTTAGTTTATTAATTTTGAAGCCTTTTTCTTTTTTTTTCTAATATGAGAGTGTAATCTATCAATTAGATTCTAAGTACAATCTTTAATTTATTCTGTGTCTTATCTAATCTTGCCTACGGATATTGAGCGTCATTTAATTGAACACTTACTTTCTATTTTGTGTCTGATCATTGTAACGTTTGAAGCCTGTGGCTTGAGCTCTGCCCTGCATTGTCTGTGCCGATTGTTCGTGGTGCTATGTTTCCTGGGACATGTGGTTTTGTCTTTTGTCTTGTTTTATTTTGTTTTCCTGTGACTTTATTTTGGAGACTACCCATGGGAATTCTTTGAGGAGTTGAAGGTGAGGTTCTCTAGCCATAATATTTTCCTCTGCCTGGTTTTGGGATCTCCCTAGTTTGTAAAATCTTAGTCTTTAGGATCCAAACAAGCCACGCATTCATCTTGAGGCCTGCTTTGTGGTTACACAGCTTTAACATAAACCTTTTCTCTCCTACTTTGCACTAGTTTTTACAACAGGCACTTTACCTACTTCCTTTTAAGTCCTCCTTAGCTCAGTGCCCCCCCCCTACTGTGTTCTTTGGTGAGTGCTGGATTTGTTAATGACACCAGGTTCATCTCTTGTGCCCTGATACATTATGAAAACAGTTCAGATTCTTCCAGTTCGTTAAATGCCTTCAGGGTAAAACAAAACAAAACAAACAAACAAACAAAAACAAGAATACACATGTTCTCTTATGAGTGTGACAAATATGGGACAGGTTATTTGTGAGGAAGTACTCTGAAGATACATTTGGGTTATTTCGACAGGGAGACTGGCTGGGTGCTTATTTGCCGGAAGAGAGCCCCTGCATCTTCCCTTTGTGTCCCTGCTTTAGTAGTATTAACTTTCCTCTGAGCAGGGGCTGTCTTTGGTCTACTAACAACCATGTACAGAGAACAAGGAAGAACAGGGCTGGAGATGTGGAGATGGAGTTTAAATGGTAGAGTGCTTGCTTAGACTGCATAAAGCCCTGGGTATGATCCCTAGCACCTCATAAAACCGAGTGTAGTGACGATGCTGCCTGTAATCCCATCAGCTGGGAGGTGGGGGGCTGGGGGGAGGCGGGACGCAAGAGGGTCAGAGGTTTTAAAGTCTCCAGGCTACATTAGGAGTTCAAAGTGGGCTACATAAGACCCTGTGGGGTGGGGGAGAGAGAGAGAGAGAGAGAGAGAGAGAGATAATGCACAACAAGTATCTTAAAAACGTCACTTCCTTGCACACATATTCAGGGGTATTTTAAGCTCAAACATATTTATTCTGGAAAAATTTGCTGCTTCAGCAAATGGAAAACAGTGCAATGAATCAGAGAAAGAGGAGTTCATTTCTTACAGATCTGAAAAGGGGGACCTGGTTAGTACCTGCCCTTCTTTCATTGATGATTTAAAAGCACTTTGCTTTGAAAAGTACTTCTGCTTTCAACCCTAGGTCACCATACCTGTTTGGATCCCATCAGCAGAAAGGGACTAGAACACAGTGACCCCTAAATGACAAGCTTTCATTGGCCAGGCCTACATTTCAGGACCGCCCACTTCCTCCCATTCTATTAGGCATATTTAAGAAGATGGCCACATTCAACCGCCAAGTGGATTTCTGGGAAATGTAGTCTATTTGTTACCCAGGAAGAGGAGGAACAGGTTATATGTATATCCCATTTCTTCCGTAAATTTCAGCCCCACCTGATTTCTCAGTTCTTCGAACCTGTATTCTACTTGTAATTAGCACCGTTAAATGTATAATATAATTGTCCTAAGTTAGTTAGTGTTTGCATAGTTTAAAGCACAAACTGTGTAATATATTCCCACAGGAATGACTTCTGTGCCCCAGCTTCCTGTAGCCCAGGCTATCCTTGAACTCACTGTGAAGCTGAGGATGACCGTGAACTACTGACTCTCTGCAGGAGAGTCCAGTGCAAGGCTTACAGGTGTACACCACCATGCCTGGTCTGGATCGTACCGGGGCTTGGACCTGGGCATCCATACATTCTAGGTAACCCCCTACCAACTGAGCTATGCTCCAGCATGTGCTATACTGTTGAAAATGTCTCCCACCCCTAAGTGTTGAACCTATGGGTACTCGTGAAAAGCAAAACTTCTCCATGATAGGGAGCGGTCTTGTTCGTAGGTGATGCCTGCTAGCATATGTAAGGCTATGGAGTTAGGGCCCACAACTTACTTATCATCTTATTACTTTAAGTTTTCTTGAGGCTTAAAATGGGTCAGAATAAGAACCTGGGGAGGGGGGAGAAGCTAAATCCTTGAAGTCTGGAGAGAGCTCTACAGATCACGGGGACACAAATCTGTCTGCTTCCTCTGGATTGCCGTAAGAGCTTGTGGCTCAGCCGCCAGTCTTTGTTGCCAGCCTCAGAATGTTGACACCATTGAGGACATGGGGAGAGATGAGCAACACTGATACGGCCCTGCCATGGCGAGAACGAGATGAGGGAGTGTAGGTAGAGCAGGGTGCTTTAAGTGTGGAAAGACCTTGCAGTTGACTTTGATTGATGGCGTGTTGGTCAGACCCTGGGTTACTTGGAGGACATAAAAGAGAAAAGTAGGCAGCAGAGATGGTGAGCAGATAAAAGCAGTGGCTGTGCCAGGCCTGAACACACGCACGACGCTGGATGTGGTCCTGTGCTTCTGTAATCTCAGCACTCCTATTGGGAGATGGGAGGCAGAGAACAAAAATCTGCCGCAAACTCACAGGCTGGAAAGCCTGGATGATGTGGCTCAGAAGAGAGGCCGTGCCTCAACAAGGTGGTAGGAGACACACACACACATACACAGGCAAGCACGCAGGCACGCATGCGCCCTGGCACACACACATGCACACATGCATGCACGCACACACGGATGAATGCTCAGACGCATGTATGCACGCTGGCATGCACGAACCACACATGGATGCGCACATATACACAGACTTAAGTAGAAAAGAGCCAGGTACTGTTTCAATCTTTTAGGAACCCTGTGCTCCCATCTCCCCTTTGACTTTAGGCTTTGCTTAAGGGGGCAAAGCTACATCCACCAGAGTTCAGCAAATCCAAAGCAAAGGGCCTTAACTCTTGAGTATTCCCCAGGGATGTTTGATGAACTTGACCCGAGGCTGCTGGCCTCAGGGTTCCCCTGTCCTTGAGTTAACTCATTACTTTATTGTTAGACTCAGTGTTTCCAATGCTTCGTTTTTTTACTTTCTGTTGCTTAGTAAATGACAATGACATATGGACCGTAGTTAAATTGTTGGAATCAGAGTCTGTTTTCTTTCCAATGAATGGTTCTCTTTGTCCACTGCCATGCACTATGGATGGGAAAGTCCCCCGACATCGGTGTAACTCTGATCTATTATCCACCTGTTAGGATGTAAACACCATGCATGTGGCAAATCACTTTCTATGCCAATAAAGCCCGTGTTTTGGAAAAATGTTGTACTGTTTGTATCCAAAACATTGTTTGGAATCAAGTCATCTGAAATACCAAAATTAAGAATAGGAAGCGATATCCTGAATGGCATCATTAAAATTCCAGGAAAAGACAAAATACAAAGATGTGGTGAGGCTATAATTAGGCAGCCACATCACTGTGTCTATTGTGTCTGACTGAGAATACCACTTCTCCTTAGACTCCGTTCCAGTCTAGCCCAGAAGAATTCACTATAAATGACCCAAGAGGCAGAGCTAGCCGTCTCAAAGGCCAGTACATCAGGTCCTTCACTGCTGTGTTTTTCCTTTATGAAATAGGGGATAGAACTGTGTACAGAAAAACAAAATATAGCATGTATAATAAAAGAGAGGAAGAGAAGGGGGCACAGAGCTTGTCATATAGGGATCATCATCATCATTACACACACACACCACACACACACCACACACACACACACACCACACACACACACACTCTCTCTCTCACACACACACCACACACACCACACACACACACACTCTCTCTCTCACACACACACCACACACACCACACACACACACACCACACACACACACACCACACACACACACCACACACACCACACACACACCACACACACACACACTCACACACACACCACACACACACCACACACACACACCACACACACACCACACACACACACACCACACACACACACACAGACCACACACACCACACACACACACCACACACACACACACACACACCACACACACACACACACCACACACACACCACACACACACCACACACACACACCACACACACACCACGCACACACCACACACACACACACACACTCTCTCTCACACACACACCACACACACACACACCACACACACACACCACACACACACACCACACACACCACACACACACACACTCACACACACACCACACACACACCACACACACACACACCACACACACACCACACACACACACACCACAAACACCACACACACCACACACACCACACACACACACCACACACACACTCACACACACACACCACACACACACCACACACACACACACCACAAACACCACACACACCACACACACCACACACACACTCTCACACACACACCACACACACACTGTCACACACACACCACACACACACCACACACACACACCACACACACACACACCACACACCACACACACACCACACACACACCACACACACACCACACACACCACACACACACCACACACACACACATACCACCCACACACCACACACACACACACTCACACACACCACACACACCACACACACACACACTCTCACACACACACACTCTCTCACACACACACACCACACACACACACACTCACACACACATCACACACACGACACACACACCACACACCACACACACACCACACAACACACACACCACACACCACACACACACCGCACAACACACACTCACACACACACCACACACACACACCACACACACCACACACACACACCACACACACCACACACACACACACCACACACACACACTCACACACACTCACACAGTTCTCTTATTTACCAAATCTTAGGCATTAATGAAATACAGGATTCAGGACCTGGCCGACTGGTATCATAGTGGGTCCCATCTGCTGATGCAGCGAAACTCTTGGGAGTGTTCTTCTCTGCATGTTTGCTCACTTCTCTCTACTCACGTTTCTCATATGGCCACTGTGGTCTGTTTTTAGCAGAGTGCTTCCTCCATTACTATTAGTAGCCGAGCATTCTGATTAGTTCTTGGTGCTTCTGGCCTGTGCCCACAGGTGCAGCGAAATCCCCTCCTGTTTTTGTTTTCAGAGGTAGCCTCATTTGCATGATAAAGTTTGGTCACTAAGTTTGTTCTTGTCTACTTATCCCCTGAGAAAAGTTGGCTAAAGTTAAAAAGGAAAACAAAATCATCCAAAACTCACTTCGGCGTACCGGAGATCCATCAAGGCAGCGAGGAACTGGGAACCAAGGTCAAAGGTGAAGAGAGCTTTTGTGCCCGTTTCCCATGATTGCCATGGCTTTGTTAATCAATATCCATAATTCACATATCCAGAGGGTTAAAAGGTAGCATGAACAATTGGCCAGAGAACTGAAAAGTATAAATAGGAACCACAGTGACCTTTTAGAATACTTACTGCGGTTAAATCCCAAGGGAGTGTGCTTTTAGGAGTGACATAAATGGCCTTAGAGTAGGTCGGTGAAGCTTATGGCTGTATGATTGAATTCATTAAAGCCATTAAATGGATACTGGCAGATGGCGACTTTACTGGTGTGCAAATGGCATCTTGTACCCTCAGGAAGCTGTTTCAAAGACTAAATGGATAGATTCGAATGAAGGAGTAGCCAGTGAGAGAATTGGTGAATTGGAAGGTAGAGCGGAAGAAAATAAACCATGAGCCTGGAGTGTAGCTCTGTGAGTCCCTGGAGTCAAGCCCAGGGCCGAAACAATGATGAGGACAACGGAACAGATGGAGGCAGGAGCAGAGAAAACAAACACAGAGATGTACCTGTATGTTCAGAGGAGAAAGAAAAGGAGACAGAAGGTTTAACTGGGGGAAAATCTGAAAGATTTGATTGTTGCTATTTTTTGTTTTGAGAGAAGGTCTCACTTTGTAGCTCTGACTGGCTTAGAATTCTCTATGTATAACAAGCCAGATTGAATTCACAGAGTCCCACATGCTGAGATCAAACGCACATGCTACCATGCCTAGCTCAAAGTTTTCATAGCGCTTGTTTATTTATTGTGGGCATGCATGTGTGTTGGTGCACATGCTATTACCTGTGTGTGGAGGTTGGAGGAAAACTTGTGAGAGTTGGTTCTATTCTTGATTGTCTGGGGCCTTTGGGATTGAACTAAGTTCTCAGGCTTGGCAATGTGCAGCTTTCCCTGCTGAGCCATCTCATGGGTCCAGAGAATGGTTGGGAAGACCTACAGTACTGAGCAATGTGAACACACACACACACACACATACACACACAGTCTCTCTCTCTCTTCCTCCCTCCCTCTCTCTCTCTTTCTCTCTCTCACTTCCAACATGGTAACATTTCTGAAAACAAAACCAAAAGCAGAGACCCATGAGAATCGGGGTTGGGCAACCATCTGCCTGAATGGAGCAGCAATAAGACTAACGGCTGACTCTCTTAATGGAAACAATAGAAACCAGAAGGAAATGGAACTGCTTTCTTTAATTGCTGAAAGAAAACAACTGCTTATCATGTTTTGTATCTAAGTTTCTTCAAGAATGGAAAAAAAAAATCAATGGTGTTAAAGGGTGATTGTGCACTGACCGGTACTAAAGATCTACACACTAGAAGGTATCTGTTGGATAGAAGGAATATTGCTCCACATGAATGCTCAGAGATGCTGGACGGAATGAAGAGCAACAGAAACAACAATTAGTTAAATGTAAGTTGATGTTGACTATGTAAATAATGATAATTGAGCCCCGTGGAGCTTAGAATAGACAGAGAATAAGATAAATGATCAAGGAGGAAGGAAGTGAAATTGTTCTGAGCTCCTTATAGAGGAAGTGATGAACTAATTTGTATTAATCATTGATGAGGATGCATATCTTACACTCCAGATGATCGTTAAAAAATGGTGAACAAAATGTGTAAGCAACGAGATGAGGGAGATAAAACAGAATAATGAATAACTAGGCAATTCAAAAGGAGGCTGATGGTGTGAATAGAGTAGGTGATTACAAATTTTGAAAAGGATATGTTTCAAAACAAGCGTGCCAGAGATTACACTAATTATAAGTAGACTAAATTGCCAACTGAAAGTCAGAAGATTATCAAGCTGGACTTAAATTGGTACTCTGTATTTGATGACCTATGGAGATGTAGAGGGCCAGGTGTAAAGGATGTAGTAACATGTATCACATAAAATAAGCCAAAAGAAAGGCTATAAAGCTGTCTGGTATGAAGTGGGTTTCCAGTTAAGGCACCTGTAGAGAAGAAGATATTCCATAATAAAAGATCCTGATCCACTTCTTAAATGCACACACACATCGAGCTGTAAGACCTACAGGGATAATTAGAGGTATCCATAGAGTTAGAAATTTGAACATATCTCTCTTGTTGACTGATGTAATCGACAATAAAAAACAGGAAGACTAGACACAGCTTGAACAAAGCTAATTAGCACATACCATCTAATTATAGCATTTTGCAGTGAATAAACGTACACATTTGTTTCAAGTGCACATAGAATATTTACCAGCGTTTTTCATGTGCTGAGTCATAAAGAAGTTTTTACATTTCAGAGGGCTGAAGTCATAAAGTACGTTTTCTGACTATTGCCACTGCTATTGGTCTAGGACAGTTAATGGGGAGAAGCATCCCTGTATGTTTAGAGATGTCAGAAAGGCTGTAGCGATGGCTCAGAGGTTAAGAGCACATGCTGCTCTTGAAGAAGGCCGGGCTTCAGTTCCCAGCACCCACATCAGGTAACCAACAAAGTCCCGTGACTCTAATTCCAGTGATCTTGGTGCCCTCTTCTGGCCTCTGCAGGCACCTTCACACATGTGGCATGCATAAACTCATACAGGCGCACACACATGAACGTAAGTGTTTCTGTGAAAAGAAACCTAAGTGATCATGGATCAAAGAAGACAGGCCAGAGACTGGAAGCTTGTGACAGTGGAAAAACTATGACAAATCAAAATCTGTGAAATGTAGCTTAAAAAAAAAAAAAAAAAACTATATAGCCTCAACTGCATACACTAGAAAGGGAGCGAGAGACAAAAACATCAGCATTCTGGACATTTAATTTCAACAAGTATTTGTTTATTTGTTTGTTTTTTTGTTTTAAAGCAGCACCAGCTGGTTTGGCAGGGGCAGGGGCAGGGGCAGGGGGATTTTAAGTTAGAGGCTTCCTTGGGCTTACAGAGTTCAAGCTCAGCCAGGACAGCTTTGTGAGACCTTGTCTCTAAATTGACAAGTAAGATGGCAGCTGGGGAGACATCTCAGTGATGTGACACTTGCCTAGTTTTTTTTATAACCACTGATTAAAAAGTGCCATAGAAGACCCTTCCTTGAGTTTCTTTTTTAAACAGGTGGAAGGAAAGAAGTAAAGGCAAGAGGCGTAGTGAGATAAAGCAGACACCAGAACCAAAGAATCAATAAAAACGAGGGAGCCCTGAGGATACCAATCAAGAAATAGGCACCAGAAACGGATGTGCGACCAGATTGAAGAGATGGGAATGGAGTAACATGAATAACCCATAGTAATATATTTGAAATTTTAGAAGTAATTGACAATTTTTTTTAAATGCTACTTATCCAGATTCGTATAAGAAAAAATAACAGTCTGAGTGGTTCCATATCTACTCATATGAATATGTAATTAAAAACTTTCCCATAAGGAAAACTTCAGAGCCAGATGGTTTTACTGTTGAATTCACCAAATATTTAAGGAAGAAATAACACATATTTTTCCACCAACTCTTCCAGAGAATAGAAAAGGCAGGAATACTCCCAACTTGTTTCAAGAAGCCAACAGAATTTTGATTCTAAAACCTGACAAAAACATTATAAGAAAGGGACATTCCAGGCCAACTTTACTTATGTATCTCAATTTAAAACTCTGAATTGGAGGGTCCTAGAGAATGGCTTGGCCATTACGAGCACTTACTTGTCTTGCAGAGGACTGGGTCCCAGCACCTACAGTAGACAGGTCACAACCACCTGGAAATCCAGTTCTGGGGGCTCTGGTGACTCTTATAGCCTTTACAGGCATTTGTACTCCTATTATGTACATAAACTCACAAAGACATCACATGCACAGTGAAATATTGATTTTAGCCAGGCAGTGGTGGCACACACCTTCAATTCCCGTACTCAGAAGGAGGCAGGCAGATCTCTGTGAGTTTGAGGCCAGTGTGGTCTACAGCGAGAGGTCCAGGAAAGTCAGCTCTACATGGAGATACCCTGTCTCAAAAATAAATAAATAAGTAAGTAAATAAATATCCCAAGTAGAATACTAGCCATATAAATGCAGCAAGAGAGGGCTACACAAAGATCAAGTTGACTGTCTTTTGGAAGTACAACCTAAGGGTAATTATTTGACTCATCAAGTAGCTAAAAACATTAATAGGATGAAGAAAACAGCAGTATGATCATCTCAGCAGATACAGAAAACACAGGTGACATAGTGCAACATTTATTTCTGTTCATTTAAAAGGAAAACTCTTAGCAACTAGTAATAAGCTTTTTACTCTTAGAAGAAAATCTATAGAGCTGTCTTATGTTATTTATAGAGAGGTGATAGATACACTCTCAGACAGATACACTCCCTCACATCTAATTGTAATTCAGTGGAAATCCTAGCTAGTGTTGTGAGACAAGGGACAGGCTTTTGGATAAATGAATGAATAAAACTGGAATGAATATAAACTGAAAATAAAAAGCACAAAACAATCTTTAGTTAAATTGGTGGGGCCAAGAGTGTGTTAGCATGCTTCTAGTTTCATAGTAAACATGAAAAAGTGAGTGGGAGTTTGGCTTTTCACTAATTAATAGAAAATGAGTTAACATTGGAGTAAGAATGCTCGGATCCCAAGGAATAAGTCTAAGACACAAAGACCTGTCTTTTAAAGACTCTTAGCTATTATTGAAATTAATTAGAGACCTAAAGAAATGACAGGACATAGTTTCAAAAGATGTCAGTTGATCTTAGACTGATGTAGAGTCTGTAATCCCATCAAAATTTCAAGAGTTTGGTGTCTGTGAAAATATATGATAATCCTGAAACTTATATGGAAACACAAACTCCAAGAATAGACCAGACATTTTTGAAGTAGAATAAGAAAGTTTTATTTTCACAGAAATTCAAATCTACCATTATGCTGTTGTAATTGAAGGAAAGATGGAATTGGCCCAAAGCTAGATACTAGACCAGTGGGAATAAACAATCACAGGTCCAACTTGGGCACATATAGGACACAGTGTTATGACAAACATGGCCCCACAGGAAAGAAAGGTAAGATGGTACTTTACCTATTTTTATTTATGTGCGTATGTGAGACATGTGCGTCTCGTGTATACAGGTGACCTCAGAGACCAGAAGAGGGCACAGATCTTTTGGAACTGGAGTTATAGTGGTTGTGGGCTGCCACGTGGGTGCTGGGAATTGGTCCTCTGTAAGAACAATAAGTACTCAACCCCTAAGCCATCTCTCCAGCCCAGGGAAGTCTTTTAAAGAAATAATCCTGTGATGATTGGTTATCAGTATAGGAAAATAATAAATTTTGACTATACATAGACCCATTCCAGCTAAATGTTATACAAGTTTGATGAATAAAGGACTATTCAATAAACTTCCAGAAGGTAATCCAGGATAGGGTACTCATAATTTTGGTTGGAAAAGAGTTTACAAGATCCAATAAAGTCAAATAAAAGGAACAATTAGATAAAATTGAATTGATAGGAATAAAGAATTTAGTTCATCAAAACACAGGAAGGTTAAAGGCAAATTAGAGATAGCAGCAGCATGTTTAAAAGAAAGACTAAATGCCCAATAAGACACTGAGGAGGTGGGGGCTGGAGAGATGGCTTGGTGGTTAAGAGCACTTGCTGCTCTTATAGAGGACCTGGGTTGGGTTCTTAGCATCTACATGGCAACTCACAACCACCTATAATTCTGGTTCCAGGAGGATCTGATGCCCTCTCTTGGTCTCTGTGGGCACTGCACTCACATGGTACTTACACATGAATGCAAAATACAAAATAAATCGTTTTGGAAAATGAGCAAATGAATTATACAAAGGCTTTACATAAAGAAGGCTAGAAAAGTTCAATAGACACAAGAAATCTGGTTATGTTTATAAATCATCAGGGAAATATAATTAAGAAATCACATGCAGCTGGGTAGTGGTGGCACACACCTTTGATCACAGTCCTGGGGAGGCAGAGGCAGGTTTGAGGCCAGCATGGTCTACAGAGGTAATTGTAGGGCAGACAGTCAAGGCTACATAAAGAAACCCTGTATCAAAAAACAAAACAAAACAACCAAACAAAAACAAGCAAGCAAGCAAGCAAACAAACAAAACCAAAACGAAAAGAAAAAAGAAATCAGATGCAATGTGTCTCCGTGTCCACCGTGATGACTTCAGACATTGACTTGCTGACTTGCTGAAGATGTCAGGAAGCAAGGATCCCCTTACACTAGTGAGGAGAATGATTAGTGGTAACACCACTTTAGAAAATCACTTGCTATGAGTGAGCAGCTCTGTCCTGGTACAGAATCACTGGGAAACGATGAATGGAATCTGCCTCAAAGTATAGACAGACGTGTTCATAATAGCCTAGAGAGAAAATTACCCAGTGTCCATCTAGGTCTAGTAAAATGTGAACCTGCGTGTACACAAATTTGTGTGTGCACATATTTTTTTGTGATATTGTTATATAAATGAAAATAAAATTATAATAAAATCATTTACCTGTGCAACCCACATGGGCTTTGCTGGTCTCAGACCTCTCCCACAAATATGTTACATATATAAATCTCAGAAACCAGACAGATGGGAGCTGCAGCTTAGGGGCAGCATGCTTGTTTAGGTTCTGAAGACAGGGTCAACTGTAAAAGGTAAAGGAAAGCTTTGGAGGACAGGGCACTAATTGGAAAGGGAATGGCCAGGGCCTGGGGTGCAGGCATTCTGTCTTTTGTCTTGCATGATCACATGGGTGTTGGTTTCACAAGAAGTCATTAAGTTTTTCTTTGTGTAATAAATAGTTCACAGGGGGAACAGTTTAAAAATAAAAATAGCCCAACTTTAAGACCATTTTTGAGAGTCTTATTCAATCTAAAATTGACCATTGATTTTCTGTTTTGACAGTTTATACCTTTCCCCCAATCTTTTGAATTTACATTCTGTTGATAACAATGAGATAGTTTTTCCTGATTATAAATCCTGTCTCTCCTAACAAACATTGTACCTTTTGTGTTGTGTATGTATCAAGTCCTTCTTTGGTGCTTCCTTCCTCCCTCCCTCTCCTTTTCTTCCTGCTCTCTACTTTCCCTCTCTCCCCCCTCCTCCTTCCCCCCTCTCCGTTTCTTCCTGATTTCCCCCTGCTTTCACATGGACTCCGAGTCCATTTTGCTCTTGTCCAGCTATGTCAATTCATGCATGACTGCCACTTTCTCCGGATCTGATTTGGCCCGGTTCTCTCTCGTCCTGTTTTAGCACAGCTTTTGTGTGGGGATTTGTTTTTTCACTTGTCTCTTATGTTTTTCCTGTTTCCTGGACCCCGTTTCCTTTTCTGTTTTCTTTTGGCTTGCTGCTTTTGGTGCCGTGCATCCGCTGTTAGTTTCCTAAGTGCTGTGGTTTGGAAACTGCCCTACAGAGGTTCATGTGCTAGAAGTTTGGTTCCTAATAGGAACAACACTGAGGTGGGCGAAACTTAACAGTCCTACGGGGACATGAGTAGATTATATGGTACTTCCAACCATTGACATCAGTGCTCAGGGAGTCTAACAAGCGAGCACTGTTATAAAGCAAGACCATTCATATTGACGTCTTCCGCACCTGAGCTGTTCTTTTCTGCTTCTCTGTTGTGTTGCACTGTAACCACCCAGCATTGACTAGAAGCCCAGCCACCAAAATCATGAGTCAAATGCACATCTCTATAAAGTACGCAGCCTCAAGTTGTTTTGCTATTGTGAAGCATGAAGCTGACCAAGATCTTAATCATAGGAGCTAAAGTTTCCAGGAACTTAATCTCTGATTCCATCTTTAATTTCTGTATTATTTACTTCTCTGTTACGTGATAAAGGACCATGGCCAAAGGCAACTTAACAGTGAGAGAGTTTATTTTGGCTGATGGTTTCAGGGGACAGAGTCCGTCATGATGAGGGGGAAAGCATGGCATGTCAGCAGCAGCAGGAAGCTGCCTGATCACATTTTCACCCCCACACAGGAAACGGAGAGTGACAGCAGGAAGTAGGGTAAGGCTACAAACCTTCAATGCTTGACCCCCTCCCCCGCCCCAGGGACATCCTTCTTTTGACAAAGCTCCATTTCCTAGAGGTTCCATGACCCTTCCCATAGGGCCATGGACTGAGGAGCACATATTCACATACACGAGTCTGTTGGGGACATTTCTCATCCTAACCACCAGTCTCTTTTCATATATAATAATGGGTCAGACATCATTTTTGGACCTGCTGAGTTTGAAGTGGCCCATGTGTTGGATGGAAATGATGTGTATCAGGCAGTTGGAAATAGAGACAAGAGAGCATGATTGGAAATAATGATCTAGACACCTCTCGCAGAAAGACAACGTTTGGAAGTGTAAGAGCTGTGAATGTTCAGAGAATGGAGAACTTGCGGTGTGACACTAGATGGGCATGGTAGTGTCTTTCCTCTCATTGCCCAAACGCCCAGAAGATTTTGTTTTCTTTCTCCTGTCCCAAGGCAAGAATGGGATGCTTGCTTTCTTGCCTGAGAGAGCTCTTGTGTTTTCTTGTGACCTGGGGCCGAATGTCTGCTTCCAGACACCTAGAAGTCAATCTACGCTCTCAGATTTTGTTAGGAAACTGTATGATAGCTGAAGATGTGAGAAAGACAGATGTTGAGAGTCGGAGATACAAAATGACGGGAGGTTTTGGGATGTGTTCTGTTGGTTTGTTTTTGTTGACTTGACACAAGTAACTTACAGTTATCTGGAAAGAGGAACCTCAGTTGAGAAAATGCCTCTTTTAGATTGCCCATAGGTAAGTCTGTGGGGCACTTGCTGGATTACTAATTGATAAGAGAAGGGCCCAGCCCTGTGGAGAGTATATGAAGTCCTGAATGGATGTGTGGTTGACTTGAGCATAGCCATATCAAGGACCCCAATGCCTCAGACCAGTGGGAATGGCAGGGCCTTCTCCTGGTCTGAGAGTGATGTTGACAGTGTGAACAGACAGTATCAATCACAGCTTCCTCCTCCTGGGTGATGGCAGCCCGAGACTGCCCCCCTACAGAGACCTCCTACCCACAATAGCTAACCTGCCTTCAGCTTCAGCTGTCTATCTTAAACTCACCCGTCCTCATTCTGCTGTATATAAAGAACAAGGCTGCTAGTCTATCTCCATCAAAGTACATGGCTCACCTAATCCCAGCTTTTCTGTGTGTCTGTCATTTCTTCATCCCCTGTCACCCCAGTCAGTTCAGTCCCAAAGCCATGCAGGATGGTGCCACCTCTGGGAAGGTGGTCTGGCACAGTGTAAGAAAACAAACCGAGCAAGCCATGGGAGACAAGCCAGTAAGCAGCATCCCCTCGTGGTCCTTGCTTCAGTCCCTGCCTCCGGTTCCTGTCCTGAGTTCCCGCCTTGACTTCTTTCGGTGATGGGCTATTATCTGGACATATAAGATGAAAGATACTCTTTCCCTTCCCAGGTTGTTTTCATCATGGTCTTTTTCTACAGCGACAGAAAAGGAACTAATGCAGAGGCATGGTTGAGCTTCTTTGTGTCTGAGATGGGAAGATGGGAATTTAGAGAAACCTAAATGGAATGGCTGATGCCGGTGTGGCTGTTCCATATTATGCTAGCGGGCATATGTCCCTACTCCGTGGTGGGGAACCTGGAGGGACTTAGCTTCAAGTACCACAGCCACAACCAAGGACTCCAGTGGCCCTGTTTGGAACAAGTGTAGGAAAGGCTGTGAAACAATTTCTTGTTCTTTGAGAACCGTGTAAGCCCCAACATGTTCTTGGGTCCCTAAACAATACAAAATTTTCATTAAGCGAGACCTGGCAACCGAGGTTGAATTTGATTTAGAAGGAATAAAGTTGTGTCCCTTGCTCTCAACTTTGACAGGTTCTGGAGCAAGTGAGATACTTGAGATAGTAGTACAAATAAGTTCTCTGCAAGACCCACAGGGAATACATACTTAGGGGAGAGCTGCCTTGATTTTAGAGAGTGACCCAGATGTTGGAATAGAATCAAACAGTTGGGGTTTAGGAAATGGACAGCCACCTAGAAATCACCTGTTTCCTTCTCTGGCCTAAAACAAGGTTGCCATTTCTTTTTGAGGGTTTAAGAAAGTAGAATCCATATTTGGGACTACTGTGGGCTCCTTAGCTTTTAAGCTGGTTTTTGAGCTTACTTAGTTTGAGATTCCTGCACTTTGGTTTCTGTTGGGCACAGAAGAGATTTGCGTTAGAGATACTTCACATGTAGCCCTGTGAAGGTTTACAACATACTAGGTACTGGACAAAGTCATTTCTCTTTGGCCTCTCTGTTAGATACTCATTTTGCTCACCTATGATTCGGGGGAGGATGTTGTGGTTGAAGAAGAGATTCTGAGCCTAAAAGAAGTCCTGGGCAATTTGTTTCTGGGAAAAAACAAATCTTAGGAGTAAAGTTCCCCCTCTTAATTGATTTTTCTAGATCCCTCTGGAAAACTACTTGTTTGGCGTGTGAAAAGATGGATGTCTGAGACACATGGTTTCAAATTCTGGCTTTGTTTTCATGTTCCTTTACTCCTTGGATCTTTAATTTTTCTCCTTCAAAATAGGGATGGCGTATCTCAGGTTAGGAAAAAAAAGAAAATATATTTCTGTATGCTTATTGAGTTAAATAATATTGGGTGTGTACTCTGCATCGATGAAAACTATAGTCATTTGATTGAAGGAATAAGGAAACAGTGAAGAGCTAAATAGGTAAATATTCAAGGATGGTCCATCTTAACCATGATAATATACAAGGCCCTTCCAAGGATGCAGTAGCCATTCAGTGTTAATGACAGTGAAAGATGATAGTAAGACCACACTGGCTAAAACCAAAGAATGGTCCTCTGACTCTAAGGGCCCAGCTGGAGAACATGGGATATGAAAAGAGGCAGGTTGGTGGAGCCAAGGGCTCTGTATGGGACAGCCTGTGCTTGAGATACCCTTTGCACATGGCAAGAAGGCAGCGGTGTTTCCTCCCAGGGCTTGGATGGAGAGTGATGGAATCTGAAAAGTCCTCACTCTTAAGTGGTGTCTATGGCTATAATAATTGGGTGAGGTCATCCAGAGAGAGGGGGCAGGGGAAGCAGAAGGGCCTCCAATGCCTAGAGCATTGACATTTAGGAGACTGAACCAAGGACACACTGGTAGAAACAAAGAAGGCGTTCTCGTTGAGGTCCAAAGAGATATGAGCATGGAGTATAATGATGAGAAGCATCGCATGGACCAGCCGGTGTGTGCAGTAGATGCTCAGGGAGTATTAATTAGCTCTCCTTTAATGGAACTAGCATTCCTCGTAGGGCTTCTGAACTTTTCATCCCTGTGTAAATTCAGTGTACCAACACTCCTCCCCATTATGTCTTTCAAGACTGGAGTATAGAGCCCTTGAAGAGCGGGATGGGTCCCCCTTACAGAAGGGCCACCATCACCCCATTGCAAGTCTACCCTGGAAAGATTTCTCTGTTTCCTTTGTAAGTAGAAGTGATTTAATCTGCCTGAGTAACCTGCTATCAGGTTCTTGTAGCATCCTGACATCTAACTGAGTAATGAATGCTTTAGGCTTTTAGGAGCCATTTCAGGTTTTTATTAATCACGGTTGTGATTGCACATATGAATTATGAAGGAGTTATTTTGGTAGTTGGATTTCCCCCCTCCTTTTTTTTCATTTGTTCTTCATGAGCTGATAGCCCAAAGAGGAAACTGGAGAGGAGACATTTTAAGATAATTCTGAGTGGGGGTTCACCTCCTAATTCCACAAGCGTAGATGTTTAAACTTAGTTGTGAATGCTTTTATTTTCCTCCCTATAACCTAACTAGAAACTTTCCATGCTCTCCACTTCGGATATGAATTAATAGGGACCTCTTAAAGGTGGGTGACACAAATTCCGAAGGAATTTGTGAATGTTGGCTCCCCCCCCATTGCTGGTCTTTCCTAGGATGACCTCCTGGATAAATGTGTTGATCTTTTGGAGTTGAAGTATCTCAACACCTAGAAAGAGATAGAAACTTAGCCCACAAACATCTCTGAAAAGAAAATGTTGTGGACTTTCAGAATTGTATGGTGGTTGGAGATGAGTGTCCAGAACAGAATGTGAAACGTGATGCACACTGTCTGGTCCTTAGGAGTCCATCCACAAGCATGAAAACCAAACATGATGTTTTGTTGGCAGCTCCTCCCCAGCAGCCATCCCCAGACTGCTCAGTCTGTCACAGGTTCTGTGACTGAGATGCTGGAGGCCCTGCTTTGCCTTTTTCCTGGGGCTGGAGATAGATCGAGACTCCCCCTGCCTCACAGACAGTTTTACTCCATGCCTTTTATTCTGACAAGAGACTTCCCATTTCAGCCACTGCCCCCAGCACCCTGGGTCAAGATGGGTGTGACCCTTTATGAGTCTGCTGCACTTGGGAAAGGTTTCCAATACTCTAAATGAAAGACTAGGTTCTTAACATGGGCATAGGGATGGAGGCTGCAGATCCTCTAGGATCTAGTGCCTTGACTGTGGAGTGGAAATACCTGTTATTGATCTCCCAGTCAGCTTTAGTCTTCATAAGTGGCTGGGGGCTGTGCAGGGAGGTAAGGTTGGCCAGGAGGAGGTCCATTTACCAAATCAAGAGCTGAAGGCTCCAGGCCCAGCTGATAGCTGAGCTGACTTGTAAGTGATGAGGGGTATGCAGGCTCAGTACCCAGCAGCTGGTCTGCTCATCTAATTCTGCAGTCTTTCCCCACCACAGACTTCTAATCTGATGCTATCTTCATTTTAATTTACTGGCAACCTGCTTTTCTTCCTCTTGTAACAGCTTCCCCGACAAAGGTGATACAATGGCTGGAGTTTAACACTCCGATCCCCTCCTCGTGTGAGTGTGATATAATTATATATACATTTGGGCTCAAAGGTCCAAGTCTAACAAATTCCCTTTGCAGGAGTACCATTTGAGGGCCCATTCTCTCATTAATTTTATTTGACATTTATGTCAACATTACATTCCTAGGCTAAAAAGAGAAATCACATGCATACTCAGGGGTGTGCTTTAAAGTGGAGTATTTAGTTTGGCAGCTAGTTCAGTCTGCTGTAGCAAAATGTTCTAAATTAGTCAATAGAAAGTGGTCTAAATGCACTCAAGTTAGATTGTTCTACAAAAGTGCTAAATGCTGGAGCGTGTGGCTGTTTTGATATTTCCAAGACCCTTTCCCCCTTCCACGACACCCCCGCAGCCCCAATCTGGGCTCCTAAAGTTGACTAAAATGGATGTCTGGGAAATTAGCTTGGGGGAGCCCTCAGAGGCATGAGAAACGGACTGAAAGTAAGCCTTCCGGTATCTGGAGTTGAATTGGCCTCAGTGAGATTTGGTGTGGAGATCAAAGCCTTGGTTATTCTCTTTCCCCGACTTCAGTGTCTGGTTAGGTTAGGGGGAACAGGTCCTGGTCCCGGGTCTATAGAAGGAAGAATTCTCCACACACTGCACATGAGGGATGGGACAGTTTTGCACACCTCCCCCCCCCCCCTCCAGCAACATCTAAAACTATTTTGTCTCTCTGACCATTTGATCCTATGTTCGCAACATTGCCTAGGACTTCCAAAAGGAGACAGAGGAAGCCGGAGCCGGGTGCTATTCTCCACATCAGATTTAAGTCAGTGGGAGCCAGGAGAGAAGCTGTTTCTGTGCCCAGTCTCAGCCAAGAGCAGCCTGTCCTGTCCATGCCGAAGCGCCATACCTTGTGGTCTCTGTCTCTGGAGCGCTCGGTGTTCTTTGGCTCCACCATGAGTTGCAGGCTAGGCTTTTGCCCCGCAGAGAATTCACCAGTGCTGGTGAGGACCTGCCTTTGACTAACGTCTGGGGTGGATCCCTTGTCACGTTCTCTACCGCGTCCTTATTTCAGAATTTTTATATCTGCTCCCTAAGACTCCCTCCCCCTCCAGCTCCCCACCTCTAGCTTAGGCCGGACAAGCCTTCCAGTTCCCTCTTTATGCTTTTCTCCTTGGGCAGCTGAAATGTCACGTGGCTGGTCACCCAATTGACCTGTGAGCCCATCCAGATGGCAAGGTCCCTGAGCATCCTTGCTGGAGCGATTTTTAACGACATTGCCTTCTGGAGTCAGTATCTCTTGGGACCCCTCCGTGGGCTGCTGGAGGGCGAAGGTTTTATCTGAGATGACAAGAGGGGGAAGGGCAATATGTTTCATGAAGAAGAAACCGAGTCTGGCTTAGCCTTATTCTAAGGTGGCTCCAACCACACATGTCAGCACCTCCCTTTGGCCTTCGAGGCCCTCGTCTAGGCTACCCAAGCTCCTCGGGACTGTATGTTTCATCTGGTGTGGCCGCCCAAGCTTCTGGCTAGCTATGCTGCTTTGTCTTGTTGTGTATAGACACTACTTGCTGGTGTTTCTGTCCTGGATAACCTTCCTGCACTGAAAAGGCAATGCTGAGTTTTCTGTAGACTTTGGAGCTGGGGTGGACCAAGGAGGGTGAGGATCAGGCCTCCTGACATGGGCTGATGGGAGAAGCTTCCTGTGGAGATGAATGAAGAGAAGGAGAGAGATAGGAAGTCTCCCTGTTGAGAGCTAAAGGCAGGTGTGGGCCAGCCCAGTTGAACAGAAGTGCTCTCAGAGACAGTGGAGTCCAATCCTGGGGCTGTGACTTGGGTTGGTGGAGTTGGGATTGGCAACAGCCTCTCTCCAGCTCCTAGTTTATGTGTTCCATACATACTTTCTGGTGAGGCACCTAGAGCTCTTGGCCTCTCTCATCCACCAGATGCATTCCTATCAGGCATTTATCATCTCTGGAGCAGCCCCCAAACTTCACGGGCTTTGCTGGCCATGCTGCCCATCTGTCTGTGTGGAGTCGTACCTCTCCTGAGAACTCTGCCCAGTGAATGGCCATGCCCTTGAAAACACACAGGCAGACGGGGGTGGGGAGGTGAAGGGGTGGGGGGGCTCCCAGTTCTTTCTTTGTGTGCATTGCATGTCTGTGTGTGATATGTGCATGTATGTATACAGGTGTGCATGCCAGAGGAGACTGGAAGTGGGCATGAGTGTCCTGCTTTGCCACCCTGCCTTCCAGGGCCTCTTACTGGACCTGGAGCTAGCCCGGGGCCAGCAAACTCCGGTGATCCTCCAGTGTCTGTCCCCAGTCAGGGCTGAAGTTAAAGGGGCATGTACCCACGCCCAGCTTTTTATTTGGGGGCTTGGGACTCAAACCTGGGTCCTCATGCTTGCCCATAGGGCACTATTACCCACTGAGTCATTTCTCTAGCTCCCGGGATCACTAATTCTTGTCTTAGTCCTCACACCCGTGGCATCTGGCATGTGGCCCAGCTTGAGAATGGGAACCCGACCAACATCTACATGCACACTTGCTTTTCTAGGATGATTTAGAAATTGCTAGTGGACTAGCATCAGGGACCGAGGGTCCAGTCCCTGTTTTACCAGACTACTGGGATAGCCACAAGCACAGCGGGCTTCCTGAACAAGCTTTATTGGCATCTGGTCTCTTGCAATATGTTTTTAATATACCATGCATGCTATATCTGAGTAAATCAGTAAGTATGTTTTGAAATTAAATATTTGCTAAGGGCCGGGCTCTTCTCATGTTAAATTATTGATAACAAACTTCACAGACACCGTATGAGACTTGATATATGATTTTTGAGTGACCTGCCATTTATTAGACTTTATCTACCCATGAACTCCATTTCCAATTCTGCCCCTATCTACTCTGGGATTGCTCACCAGGAGCCTATGCCTAGGTTTCTCCTTATTTCTCTGAATATCTTGGGCTCAGCACCTTTCTCAAGGCGCCTGATCTAATCGGGGCCCGATCCCTTATCACTGCTCATTTCCTTTGGCAGGACTGTCAGACTGCAGGTGCATCTTAGGGACACTCAGAAGCACATGGAACCCCTCTTCCCCCATTCTGCATGGCAGGAACTGGGGAGAGGCGACTCCTCCAACCAGAGCCCCTTGCTTAGGTTCCGTTAGCGGAGACGGGAGCACCCCAGATGCAGAGGAGGGAGTGCTCTGTGCCTGTCTTCCTTCCCACTCCTGGCATTATTGGGCATCTTACCACTTGACCTCTATGCAGTGACCCTCCAGCAATTAGAACCCATTTGCATGGTCTCTGAGCTGAGCCTGGGGATCTTTGCAGCTCCCCCTTCCTCCCTGGCTTCTCTGTGGATAGGTCCCTGCTTCTGGCCTCTACAAGGGCCGGCTGGGGAGAAGACTCTGACTTGTCATTATTATAAAAATAAAATGCGTCACACCCCCCGTGTTCCCAACCTCTGTCCTTTCATGTTTAAGCGGCACTCCAAATCTTTATAAACGTGTCAGCGTTTCTATTTTTATTTCCTAAGTAATTCAGAGAAGGAGCAGGAGACACCGATGAAAGGAAAGGATGGGGAGAGGTGGGGTGGAGGGCGCATTTGTGTTTCAGCCGAGAAGGCAATTGAGAGATTGGGAGTGCCTAGAACTGGAGCATGACCTGATGCCCTCCAGTGGTTGGGGGACTCCGAGCTCTTCGTTTTGCTTTGTGGGGTTTTCAAAGTTGTGTGTGTGCACAAACAGTAGGCTGTATGCATGTATGTACACGATACATGTGATAGAGACTTACCCTGCAGCTGAGGCTAACATGGAACCCACTGTGTAGCCAAGGCTAGCCCAGAACATGCAGATAGCCTCCTGTCTGCCTCTCACAGGCTGGGATGGCAGCTGACACCATGTCAGCTCCTTGGCCGGCTTGAAGCTGGTCAGAATTTATGAATATACCTAAACGTGTCACCAACTGTGACAAGCTTGTGTTTCTGTCCTAATGGACAACGTCACATCACTTCATTTCCCCACCCATGGCGTTTGAACAGACATAGGTTGGTGACATCTCAACAGGTAAGAGTGCTTGCTGCCAAGCTTGATGACCTGAGTTTGATCTCGGAGCCCACGAAGTAGATAGAGAGAAATGACTTTTGTAAGTTGTGCCCTGACCTCCACACATTCACTGTGACATGTGCGCCCCATCCCATGCAAAATAAATAAGTGTCAACATTTTTAAATAGAACTTTCATATATATTTAATTTTAAATTCTATTCTGCATCTACTAGAACTAATTTAATCTTTGTCTTGGTAACTCATAAAAATCATCTTTACAAACATCCAGAATGGTATACCTCAGTGAGTTCAGAAGCTCAACAATATCAAGGGTGTGGTCCCGTATTTAAATGAGCTTTTGTCTTCTATTGTTACAGAAAGGACTAAAGTAGCAGACATAGACAGCCAGGATCAGGACCCTAGTTCTAATCGTCTAGTTGTTAGTTGTGTGTGTTAGTTGCATCCCATCCAAGCTCTCTGATGTAAGGAGTACTGTTTTCCACCTGCCGCCCGGTCTTGTCCCGCTGCCGCGCCAGCCCCAATTAACACACTGAGACTCTGTATTAGATATAATTCTGTTGGCCAGGTACTAGTTTCTTATTGGCTAGCTCTGTCTTAAGTATTAACCCATTTCTGCTGATCTATGTATTTCTCTTACCAGGGAGCCGGCCGGCATACTGCTTTTTCCCGACTCTCCATCTTGGCTCTCCTTTCTACTTCCTCTTTCCTCCTTGTCTCCTAGCCCTGCCTATCTTGCTTTCCTATTGGTCAACAGTGCTTTATCCATTAATCAGTATGAGAAACATATATACATAATGGCATCTCCCATCATCTCCTCTTTTCTGTCTAAATAAAAAGAAGGGTTTTAAGCTTAACTTAGCAAAATATATAACACAACAGTTATCAAGTAAGAATTATAGTTAACAATATTAAGTCCATTAACATTTAGCAAGATTTGAAGAAAATATTCCATCATCTATCCTATCTTTGTGTGTCTAAAGTCTAAGTAACTTATCTTTAATATTAAGGAAAACTATAACCATAACTCTTTGTCTTTAAGTCCCTCAAAGACCACAGAAGGATAATATATAAACTCTAGAAATGACTGAGACATCTCACTGCCTGGCCACCCGAAGTTCTTTTGTAATCTTCCATCTTTAGCCCATAGGCCATAGTGTGTCTGGCAGACTTTTTAGCAAAGCAGGAAACTTTAAACTGTCTTCTTATATTGGCAGTCTGTCAGTCACTTTTCTCTGTGTCCTGCAGACTGTCTGGCAGACTCTTCCATGAAGCAAGAACTCTGTAGCTATGTCCATCTTGAATCAGCAGTCACTTTTCTGTGGGTCCTGCATGTCCAGTTTATACATCACAAAGTCAAACAGTCCAGACAAGAGCAGTATCTTGTCCAAATGGCCAGTCTTGCCATATTGGAAGCAAACTCCATAATGAGTTTCTTCAATGTCCATCTTCCTTTCTGGTGCAGGTGGTATTGCCAAGAGCAATTATGTCTCACTGTCACGAAAGCCCTAAACCATTTTAAATGCCATATTCTGTAGGTCTTTGAAAGGTTTGAAGAATGCCTCTCTATCTCAAATACATCTCTGTGTATCTTGAAAACCTAGCTAACTTAACTCTAAGCTTTGACTATCATAGGTAATTATCTATAATCTGTACTACATTATACAATACATTTCTGAATGAACTATATAAACACAATACCTAAACAAAAGGAGAAATATACACATCACAAAATTTACCTTAAATAGTATCAATAAATGAAAATCCATTCCAAAACAAAGTATTCATATCTATATCATAATCCCCTTTTTACCTTTAAAAAGAATATTGGTCGTGATCATTAACCATTTATAACCAAGCCCATTTAAATGAAAACAAACATTTATAAACAATATTTGGGAATTTGGGTGTCATTCTTTCCAAACTACTTCCTGCTGGTAAAAGGCGCTGTCATGGGGGAATCCTAAGAAGATGCAGAAATCCTGGTTGTAGTCTGCGAGGCTGCTTTGTCCAAGCTGTTTTGAATGTTCAGGTCCTTCTAGTTTGGATTTCTGGGTTGTTGAAATCATATTTTGAGACTTATAGAAGTAGTTGTTTGACTTTGCTGAGAGAATGGATTAAGAGTTTGCTGGGACATCCACACTTCGAATGTGGTTCCTTTGCGTTAATGAACTGAAGGGGAGGTCACAAGACCTGGGCCCTTAGAGGCCAGATGACCTCAGATAACTCAGGACCTTCATCTTCCCAACATTGTTCCTCCGTGGTTAAAGCCGGACATGTTGGCTTTGCTCTTAGAGTTGCAGGTGCTTTGGCCCCAGCTGCCCTCCACACCATGGGCTTGGAGCCATAGGGAGAGTGTTCCAAACAGGGGTGGGCAAAATCACAGCACCTTCCAAGTTACCCGCCGACTCAGTGCTTCGCCCCTGCACTGTGGCCAGGTGAGGAAACCTTGGCTGGGCTTGACCTTTGTCTGGCTTTTGTTTTTTTAAGAAAGGGTTTCATGTAGCCTTGGCTGGCCTCAGCTCACTGCTGTGTAACTGCAGCTACCCTTAAATGCAATGCTCTACCACCTGAGCCCCAGCCTCAGCCCCTTGACTCTGTTCTTGCTGAAGTCAGTTTGGTTTCTTGAGGACGCTGGGGCACAGATCTCCGAGTGCTAAGGGGACAGTCAGGGTGATGGGCAGTGGGCAGAAGCAGGTGTTCATGGGCTCCTTGTTGGAACTGAACCGTCCTCAGTTACTGCCAATTATGGGCAATAGTACCTTGGGGTAGGCAAAGATTTAAGCCATCTGCATTGATGCCTCTGAGTCCCATTGAGACAGGAGCAACTTTTCCTTTTCCCTTTTATAGTTTTTAAAATTTAAGTGAGTGACAATCGTGTTTTACATGTCAGTCCTAGTTCCCTCTCCCTCCCCTCCTCCCCGACCCCCACCCACTATCCCATCCCCTTTCTGTGCCCCAGGGAGGGTGAGGCCTTCCCTGGGGATCTTCAAAGTCTGTCACATTATTTGGGGTATGGCCTAGGCCCTCCCCTGTGTGTCTAGGCTGAGAGAGTATCCCTCTATGTGAAATGGCTCCCAATGTCCATTCCTATACTAGGGATAAATACTGATCCACTACAAGAGGCCCCATAGACTGTCCAGTCCTCCTGACTAACACCCACATTCAGGAGGTCTGGGTCAGTCCTATGCTGGTTTCCCAGCTATCAGCCTGGGGTCTATGAGCTCCCCCTTGTTCAGGTCAGCTGTGGATTTCTCCAGCCTGGTCTTGACCCCTTTGCTCATCACTATGCAGGAGCAACTTTTAAATTTAACTGCAACTCTCATATGGCTGGACCAAGTCCTGGTTCAACAGGTATGTGCTGAATTAATTTGTCAGCACTAAGGTTTTCAGGTGACATCAGGGTCCCTCTGAAGTTGAGTGTCTGGGTTAACACTTTATTTACCTCTTGTACTCAGCTTACAGACATAGCCCACAGAGGAAGCCCGGCTTCCCAGGGCTGTGAGATCACAGATGGCTCCTACTGGCTGAGTAGGTGCTGACACCACAGAGGAAAGAGACTTGTCACAGCTACTCTGCACATAAGGCCACCCCAACTTCCAAGGCCTACACCCTCTCCTGATTTGAGCACAGCCCCCCTCCCCCCTTGCCCTACTTCATGCCCCGCCCTCTTGTCCCTCTTCCATCAGTTAAGCAATTCAGATTATAGTGGGGGTGGGGCGGGTGGCAAAACAAGAGACGTCTTTCAGATAGTGTGCAGCTCAATTTGTAGGTTGTCTAGGAAACAGCCAGGTCTGCTTGTTGATTCGGTTTGTCCCCTGGTGTTCATGTCTTAGAAGCTTGCTCTTCAACACAAGTGTCCTGAAGTGGTAGAATCCTAGGGAAATGAAAGGCCTTTAGGTCATGGCTCTGGGAGACCCACGTGACTAGGACCCACATTAGATGTGGTGTGACGCTGTTTTCCCTTCCAAGCTACCGAACTCATGAGCCGAACAACCTCTTTACGTTTTAGCTTATTCAGTCTCAGGTGTTTTGTTATAGATAGCCACATAAAACAGACTTAAGAAGCCCATGATTCTACTGTGTGTAAATGCATATATTAGGTTTTTTTTTCTATTGCATGCAATTGAGCAATGAATAACAAAGTATTTATTCATTATTTTTAATTGGATTTTTTCGATTGGTGCCAGATATTGTGCTAGTTGTCAGGGTCGCAGCACTTAAGGGGGATGAAGGGCCCTTGTCAGTAAGGAGTTTCTGTGTAATTAGTAAATGAAGAAGACCAGGCGTGGATTGTGACGGATGCAAATGCTAGTGGCCAGCTCTGAAGACTCAACATTTACAGCCTTACACATCCAGGAGCTCCCTGTGCAGGTAGTGGAAATAGGAACTTCTTCTGCTTTGAGAACACAGCAAGTTCAAAGGCCATACCTGGGGGTATGGGGAGAGATGTGGCTCGCTTATGGAAATGAGTGGTACAGTAAATGGGTAAGTGTGAAAATGCGATGAGGCTCCAGGAGTGATCAGGTGGGCTGGTGTTGGGAGAGTTGGGGTTTGTTCTGGCTCCCATGGAAGCCATTGGCTGGTTCTAGGCATGGGAATGGTGTGTGTGGTGGGGCTTCTTGCTTCAGAGCATCCCTTGCCTGGGCTGGCTTGTGCAGAATGGGTCAGGTGGAGGCCGGGAAACAAGGTCCTTAGACTAGTGTTAGGTGAACGGTGAATAGCTGAAGTGGGGCGGTAAGGAGAGCTTTCTGGTAGGTTGGAATGGGAAACGGGGCCTGGAGTGCTGACATTTAGGAAGCCAGTGTTTCCTGAGATGGGAGAAATGAAGACAGGAAGAAGCAGGAGGCAGATTTAGGGGATGGCACATCCCAGGTTCTCTTTGCAGTCAACCATATTGGTGGCTCCAAACATCTTATAGACCAGCAATCAGGGACCACTTTAATCATCGTGTCCTGCTAGCCCAGAATGATTCCATGTCCTGACAAGTGATTGCTTTCTGCCTGTACAGACATCTTCTTTTGGGTACCACTTTGTGTCCAGGTTTGTGTGGAATGGCACCTCGGGAGTAAGCACCGTCTCTTGCAGTAGCTACTGAAAATTCAATAGCTACCATTTGTCTGTAGTCAGTGCCCCCAGTTCAGCAAAGAGCAAGACTCTGTAGAGGGGACGGTGCACCTTTGTAATATAACTTTAGAATTTGGAGATGGATGTGGGCGGATCATGAGTTCAAGGCTAGCTTGGATTACATGAAATCCTGTCTCAACAGAACAAAACACAAAGCAGAGAAAGGCAGCCGAGGTTTTCTTTCCTTGGAACATTGGTGAGGTGGCATTTCTGTAACAGGAAAGGAAGAGGTTCAGTTAGGAGAAAGGCATTAAAGATAAAAGAAGGCCCTGAGAGATGACTCCCCAGTCAGAAGCCATGCCACCCTGGCAGAGGCCCTGAGTTTGGTTTCCAGCACCCAATCAGACAGTTTAGCATTGCCTGTAAGTGCAGCCGAGGGGGTCTGATGTCCCCTTCTTGGTGCCTCAGGCTCTTGCACACACAAGTACACATACTGTTTCCCATATACGTAAAACGATAGAACACATCTTTGATGGTGAAAGATGCACTGATTTTAGGGAACAGATACCTGGCCTTTGGCTGCCACATTACCTACTGTGCTCATACTGAGTCACTGTTGATTGACAGTCGCTTTTGCACACCTGCCTTCTCTTTACACCCCACCCCACCCACCTCATTTCCTAGTGGAGGGAACTTGGCACACGTTTGTGGAAAATGAAAGTGAGGAGGAAGAGGAGAGTAGAGCTGTCAGGTTCATTCAAAAGTCCTGGGGACGGCAAAGGTGGCTGTTGTCACAGACATGAATGGCTCCCAAATAATGTCATTTCCCCAAACTAGCACACCCAGTAGAATTTTCATGTCATAGTTTCAATGTTGCAAGATTAGAACTGTATCCGCCCCCCCCATCCCTCCTCCCCTGGTGCTGCCAGTGACATGCCCATGTCCAGAACCAGCCATTTTTTAATTTTATGTATCTGTCTGTCTGTCTATCTATCTAGCTATCTTGTTTTTTTGAGACAGGGTTCTTCTGTAGCTTTGGAGCCTCTCCTGGAACTTGCTCTGTAGACAGATTGATCTCGAACTCACAGGGATCCGTCTACCTCTGCCTCCTGAGTGCTGGGATTAAAGGCGTGCGCCACCCCCACTCGCCCAAGCCAGCCATTTTTGACAAAGCAAAAGTACCTAAGGCGGTGTCTGGTGTCGGGTAAGGCTAAAAGCTAAGCATTTGTTGCCTTTTTTATTTTTTTTTAACATTTAAGTTATTTCTTCCCCGTAGGAAAGTAAAGAAATCGTGCTAAAATAATAATTAAATGCTGACAGGGCTACGTTTCTCCCCAGCATGAGCTGGCAGCAGTTTCCTACCACAACATTAGGTCATTTGAAGAAAAAAAAAATCTGATTAAATACTTTTGTAGGCTTTTCTGATTAAGCTACTCTTAAATGAACGAGGGACAGAAATAAAAGGGTGTAATTTGACAGCCATAATTTACTTTGGGGGGGGGGAGGTAAAATGGTAGCATGTGTCCTCGTGAGGTTTGCCTGGGACTTCCTGTTGCTCTTTGCTCGTGTGGTTTGTTTACTGGTCATGAACTTCTGGACTCGGAGCAGCCATCAGCCGGAGTGTGTGGGTGTGGGTGTGGATGTTCCTGTGCTGGGCAGGCTGGGGGCTGTGTTTAAAGGCCAGCCCTCCCTCCCCCGCTCCCTCCCTCCCACCCTCCTTTTCCTTTCCCCTTTCTCTGAGCAGAGGTTTTCATATTTCTGGTGTTGAATGACCCTGACTGAAGCAGGGTTAGGAAAGGAAGTGTCCTTGCACAGAGCTCCTCCTCTGCACCCCTCAGCAGTCATTTTCTGCATCTGGCGGCTCCCTGCGTCTCTTTGTATTAACTCGCTGTGGCATGAGGCCTGCAGGCCAGATTTGACGTGAAGATGGAGCTGTTATGTGGCATATGGTAAATGAAGGCGGTGTTGCTAATTGTGCTTTCTTTGCTCTTTCTCCTTGAATTCTGCGGCTTGACCGTGGGTTTCTGGAGTCTGAACCCCGTGTTCTACTTTTTTGGCCCTCTGATGGTCTTGACTTCAGTAGATATTGGAATGAGAGGTGTCATTGTCTCTAAAGTGATAGAATCACAGTTCCCACTTCAGGACTCATGCAACCCAAATCCTTCATCACAAAGGTCGGAACATTGGTTTTTGGAGGATGGTTTGGAAGGGGCTTGCAGAATGGAGCTCAAAGCTCAACTCGCCTAAGTATCAGGTGAGCCCAAATTCGTCCTTTAATGTCATACCTTGCACAGGTGTGTAGTAATTCATTTCCTAGTGCAGCCAAGACAAAGCACTCAGACTGATTGATGAACCCTTCTGGAGGCCAGAAGTCTAAAGCTAAGGTGCTGACAGGGTTACACACCAGTGACTCCAGGGTTCTGGGGAGAGTGTTCCCTGCCTCTTGACTTCTGGTTTTGTCAGAAGTCCTACTTTCCTGGAGCCCAGCTAGGACAACTTAATGAAGGGAAGGCTTGTTTTGCCTCAGTTTCTGGGGGTTTATTCCATGGCCTCACATCCCCGTGTACTTGGGCAGAGCATCATGGCGGAGAGAGTGAGTGGCAGAGGATGTTGTTCTCTTATTGGTTGATGGGAAGCAGAGAGCAAGGCAGGAGCCCAGGTCAAATATAAGCTTCAATGCTGTCCTGAACTGTGACCTACTTCCTTCAGCTGTGTCCCATCTAAAATTTTCACATCTGCCCCATGTGGACCAGCTATTGAAGCATAGCATCCTGTGGGATAACATCATACTCAAACCATTACACCTCGGCGTCTTGCGGCTAATCACTTTGTCCCCCTCAGTCCTTCCCTTAATCACCACATGCCCTTCTCCATGTGCGACTTCTCAGAAAGATGCTAAGCATGCCACACTGAGGGCACACCTTACTCCTTATGATCTCACTTCAAGCACATCTGTAAGAGCCTGTTTCTCAAAGTCCACATTCTGAAGCTCTCTTGTAAGGCTCTGACAGATGCTCCAGGGGAGAGAGAATTCACTGTGTAACAGCTGAGATGGGGTGAGTCTTTCCATAGGGGGATTTTGGAGACATTAAACAGCAATGAATCATTATCACCTTCAATCGTTCTTTGAGAGTCTGTTCTTTCTTTATGCTTTTCCTGTCTAGTGGGGAACCTGAGTCCTTCCATTCATTATTAATGACTGTGATAGGTAGCTTTCCGTCTTAGCACTGAGGGAAAGTATGTGAGTCAGTCTAGGATTAGTCATTAAAAGAGAGAAAGCTAGATATAACTCAGACCAGATTTACATTGTGAACATTTATTGGTAGGGATTCCCTAGGTGCCTCGAGAAGCAATAAAGCTCTTCAATTTAGAGAGTCCATTCTCTTCATTCTTATATTTATTCTACAGTTGTTTGGAACTTATAATAATTCTGATTATAGAATAAGGTATTCTATGTTACTTATTCTATAATAACTTATCCAGCAATTAATCAAATCTTACCTTTCTATTAAACTTTTTTTCCCCCTTTCACCCTCTGGTCCTGCTAAGTCCCCACTGTGCTTAGGATCCACCAGGCTACCCATCTTACCATTATTGTCTCCGACAGTTCCGTTTTCTAACCCTTCTGTCATCCTTTTTGCATCACTGGCTCTTACTGTCCTCAGAAATGATGTCCCCTTCGGCCTCATGTAGACATCTGCTTACCCCAGCTCCAGGCTAGCACCTAGTACCCTTCCTTCATGGCTTTCCAACAACCCACACAAGAAACCGGCACCTCTGTAGTAGCCTGCTATAGAATGCCCCACCTGTCCCTTGTTCAAGTATCTAGGCGCTATCTTTAAATGCTCCCATCCAAGCAGTGGAGCTGCCTTGTACCCAGGGTTCTGCCATGGCCATTTTGTGTGGGATCTTGCCCATCTCACTGTGGTTCTAAGAGTCAGATGGGATTGAATATCACAATCACTCAAAACTCACCTATAAGAAGTGCTATTAGTATGTTTATTACTTCATGTCCCTCCATTTGCCTACCTGTAAAATGGACTTATTCATCATAGGTGATGAATTAGGTCCCATAGGGCAGCATCACTCATTGCTAGCCTTCTCACCACAGCATCATCCTCACCATCCATACCTTTGTAGATGGAACCAGAAGGCCCTAGGGGACTGGGTTTATGCTTGGAGTCTCCTTCGCAGGTGCTGAAGAGATGGCTCAGCCTTTAAAGGCTCAGTTCATCAACAAAACCCTGTCTCCTCCGCAGGGGGTCCTGATAGTCCTGCTTAGAGTAGGACACACTGGAGATTTCCATGTTTCCATTCTTGTGTTTCCTCTGTGTGTGTGTCTGTCTGTGTCGGTATCTGTGTGTGTGTATCTGTCTGTCTCTCTCTGTGTGTGTATGTGTCTGTATCTGTATGTGTGTGTGTGCGTCTGTTTGTCTGTGTTTCTGTCTCTGTGTTGGTGTCTGTGTATGTTTCTGTCTGTGTCTTTGTGTGTCTGTGTGTGTGTGTGTGTGTGTGTGTGTGTCTCTGCCTGTGACTGACTGTGTTTATGTGTGTCTGTCTGTCTTTTTCTGTGTCTGTGTCTATGTCTGTCTCTCCTCCCTTTTCTTTTTTCCTAAGACCTTAAAAATCCCCACTGATTATCCTATTCTGGAATTCCCTAAATGACTAGCAACAAGCTGTCTGACAGCGATGTTGATTTTGACTCTCCACCTAAATGAGTGTGATAGGCAAATCACTGTGGCAATGCAAATGTCATCACTCAAAAGTGGTCCAACCTCATTTTACTTTGATGCCTCCTCATCAGAATGGGACATAGACCTGTTTTCAAATGGAGCATCCTCTCTTAGGTTCACTGAGCCTCATTTTGACAGCAATGACCCCTTGAAGGGCCAGATGAGTGCATGTTTTATGGGGTAGAAACTTTCAGTGCTAGTTTTCTGTCCCACTGTCCTGTGGAGGGGGGCTGAGTGAGGGAGAGCAGAGGGATGAGAGAGACAGAGCTGCCTTCCAGGTGACAACTTGGAAGTCTAGTTTCAGCACATGACCTTCAGTAGTGAAAGGGGAGTAGAAGGCAATGCCTGATTGTGCAGTCCTATAATTGCAACTACTCAGAATGCTGAGGCAGGACAATCACAATTTCAGGACCTGCCTGGGTTACAGAGTGAGTTCAGGACTAGTTTGGGTGACTTAATAAGACCTTGCTCAAAAGCAATTGTATTGTTGAGACAAGGGTCTCGCAAGGCTTTCAACCCTAGCTGTCCTGGAACTCACTTATGTAGACCACACTAGCCTCAGACAGAGACCTTGCCTTCACCTCTGCTTCCCAAACACTGGGATTCAAGGCATGACCCACTATGCTGGGCTGAAGTCAGTTTTTAATTTAATCAGTTTTCAGAACTGGAACCATAGCTCAGACATTAAAATGCTTGCAAACCCGAGTTCTTTCTCTAGATCTCATGAAAAAAAAAAAAAAAAAAAAAAAAAAGCTGGAGTCATGGTCTGTGTGCTTATACTCCCAAGTATTCTCGATGTGAGAGAAGGCATATCCCTGGTGCTTGCTGGCCAAACAACCTTGCCTATTTGGTCAGTCCAGACTAGTGAAGGGATCCAGTCTTAAAAAAAAACAAAAAGAGCGAACATATACATCACCTGAGGAGTGACACCAGGTTATTCTCTGACCTTCACGCAGAAGTGAGTGCTCACACTGCATCTTTATGTGCATTCGTACTGAGCTCAGCTCAGGGGTAGAGCTCTTGCCCAGCATGTGTGAGACCCTACATTCAATCCCCAGGACCTCAAGGAAAGAAAAGGAGGTGGAAACTCTGGAGCCATGAACAGGCATAGATAGAAAACCATGAGAAAGCTCTTCTTAGACATGGGAGCACGCTTGTTCTTGCTGCACATAAGAGAACTAACAGACGTCTCTACCCATCACATTGATGAACTTCTTACTTGCTGGAACTCTGTTGACTGAGGCAAGAAACAGAATCAGGGTCTCACGGATGAGTGCGGTGGCCACAGTCTCCCTGCAGACCAAACTGACAAGGGTTAGCCGAAATAGAAACACATCTGTGTTTGGCCAAGCAATTCCATCATCAGGGTTTACCAGCAGATGTGTTTGTTCACGCTTGGACTTTTCACATGTATTTGTTTGCTTGTGTGTGTGTGTGTGTGTGTGTGTGTGTGTATGTGTGTGTGTGTAGGTGCACTTGCACGTTCTGGGAGTCAGGTCTTTCTTCCCTCCTTGTGGTGCCTGGAATCGAACTCAGGCCATCAGGCTTGGCAACAGACTCATTTTCCTGTTGAGTCATTTCACTGTCCGCCAACCCAAGAACATCTTTTTAAACAAATAAGAAATGCTGTCTGTAAAAAGAAACAACAGCAAAAACAAAAACAGGAGAGTGGGGCTGTGAAGGCCGATCTCTGTGAGTTCCAGGCCAGACTAGTCTATACAAGTTTCAGGGGAGCCATGGCTGCACAGTGAGGCGTTGTCTCAATAAACAAGCAAAACCACAGCTCCAAAAAGGGCTATGGAAGCAGAGGCAGTGGGTGGAAGGTGGACCTCGGGGCTTGCTGGCCAGCCAGCCTTGTCTCCCTGATGAGCTACAGGCCAGTGAAACACCTGTCTCAGAAAACAAGGTGTGTGGAATATTCATTTAGCGAGGCAAAGATGTGTTATATTTGTTTCTGCTGCGTTTGTTTAACTATGTAAAGATGTGTTGCATTTGTTTCACCTTGCCTGCCTAAGGCACCTGATTGGTCCAATAAAGAGCTGAGCCGCCAATACCGAGGCAGAAGAGGGGTAGGCAGGGCCGGCAGGCAGAGAGAATAAGTAAGAGGAGGAATCTAGGCTGAGGATGAGAGAGGAGAGGACGAGAGAGAAGAGAGAGCCAGTGAGAAAGAGAGGGAGACGCCTGAGGCCAGACAGACAGCCAACAGACAGACAGACACAGAGCAATCGGTGAAAGTAGGACATACAGAATGAAAGAATGGTGAAAAGCCCTGGGGCAAAATGTAGATGATGAGAAACGAGCCTAAGCTAAAGCTGAGCGTTCATAACTAATATTAAGTCTCCGTGTCATGATTTTAGAGCTGGTTGGTGGCCCAAAAGAAAGCCTGCCACTGTGATGTCCTAAGGAACTACATGTGGGGTTGTCCTCTGCCTCAACATGCCTCCACACTTGCACACATGTGCAGGAGCGCGTGCGCGCGCACACACACACACACACTCACACACACACACATACACACACACACACAACTAAATGAATAAAATGGAAGGACAAAGGTTGCTTAAAGAGTACTGCCCTATCTCTTCCACTTTCTAGACCACATGACTTCTGTTGGGTCTCTTTTTGTTTGTTCAAGTTTTTTCTTCTCCATTTGGGCAGGGGAAACATGACAAGCTGACTCCTTACGACTGCAGAGATCGATTTTGTTGTGGTCCTAATGAACCTACTGGTCTTGCCTGCCCTATCTTGGCCTGCCAGTCTGGATTTTCGAGATCTGGGTAGCCCCCTTGAGAAGTTTGAGCATGGAGTCTAAGGGAAATGTTCGTGTCCTGATTCCCAGGGAGTGCAGAGATAACTGGAAAGGTGCTCTGGGCCTGCTGCCCACGGGATGAACTCCTGGTAATTGGGTGGCTGTACAGGGGCCAGGGTACCCGACTTGGATGTTGAACAGTGAGCCGTGACTCATGCCCTGCCTTTCTACCCTATTATAAGCAGAAGCATAGTGTTTGCTCATTTGCCTCCAGAGTTTTGCTTTCTAAATTTGTTTTACTTTTGTTTGTACTTTCCTATTATTTAAGCAAAGGGCTGTTTTAATTATGTTTGTCTTTTAACTCAACCCACAAGCACCACTTGATAATTCTTTTTTCTACATTGACCCTTTTGGGGAATCTGTGTGACCTTTTTTTTTTTTTTTTTTTTTTTTTTTTTTTTTTTTGCCATGAAGATTAAATGCAGCATCCCACCTCGGCCAGACTAGTGTGGCTTCCTAGAGAATGTCACGTGTGTGTGTGGGGGGGCTCTGTATAGATGCCAAATGGGCTGTTTGAAAGCACTCTTCATTCGGATTCAGCATAGCCTTGCATTAGGAGAATTTACCCAGTTCCTATGGAAGTGCCTTCAGATCTTGGAAGAGAGCTTGCCGTGTAGTGTGGATATGAGCAGTTTGGAGCGAAAGGCCGAGTTAAACCGAGGGTCATGTGTGTGTTTCTGTGGTGAGCTCACATCCTTTGTTTGAACAGGGCTCATCTTGTTTATTATTCATACCCGTACACACGACGGTGTCACACGTGAATGGCGGGCTTGTGTTTGCTGATAGGGCCTTGAGTTTAATATTTCCATAGACGTTTTCATGTGTACGGCTTCATTCACACATATAAATGCTTAGATCCTTCACAAAATAAACAAGCACACATTCCTGAAAAGCTTTTTATCTCTTTGAGGTGCTGGGGATCAGAGCCAGGGCCTTGCACGTGTCGGCCAGTGCTGTAGATCTGAGCCACAGCTCCACTATGGTGGATTTTCAGGTGGATTTTACAGTGACTGGCCCATGGCTGGCCTCATGGATGTACTATAGAAGCAACAGTTGAGTTGTTATTTGATAGAAAACAGGTAAGTCTCGAGGCAAGAGGTTTCCCTCTATTTTCCTTCGAATGGTTGGCCCCAATTCAGTAATGAATTTTGCAGGGATGACCACACTGTAGTAATGACCATGGAGAACAGTCCTCCATTTTCTTAGGTGCCTGCTACTGGGCCCCCGATGTCTCTGGATACCCGACTCTTTGGGGAGGTGTTGCACAACTTTTACCATGGAAACGAGTAACCCTGAAGAACTAACTCTGCAGGGAGATCTTTACTGTCGACTGGGCATCATGGGGGGTTCTTAAAGGAGGGCACCTCTAGATGACCCAGAGACACCATCACAGGAATGGACACAGTGAGATGGCCTGGAGAACTGAGTGGGGGCAATTGCTGTTACAACACCCCTTCATCTCCCCAGCTGTGGGAAGTGACTCCAGCATTACGGAGCCCTGCTTGAGGCACAGCGGTGGAAGGGATGCTTTGTGGAGCCCGTGAGGTGAGGTGTAGCGCGATTGTGGTAATGGCGGGAAGGGTGGAACCGGCGTAAGGAAGGACAGATATTGGTAAGAGGGACTGATGTTTGTAGTCCAAGTCCCAGAAGGAAGAACAGGTGTTTACAGGACAAGTGTTGGTAAAAAAACGTGGGTATTGGTAGGAAGTACAGATGCTGTAGTGTGAATATTGGTAGTAAGGATACATGTTAATAAGGACAGATGTTGATAGAAAGGACATGCTGGCAGGAAGGACAGGTTGTTGGTAGGAAGGACAAGGGTTGGCAGGAAGGACACATTTGGCAGGAAAGGCAGGGGTTGGCATGACAGGTTGCGTGGGGAAGTTAGAGGCGTGTGGGCACACCTGAACCTTTCTGTGAGCTAAATGTGCAGAGGACCAAAAAGAAAAGCTGAACTCGCTGGGTGTCGGTGCCGCATGCCCTTAAACCCAACACTCAGGAGGCAGGGGCAGGCGGATCTCTGTGAGTTTGAGGCCAGCCTGGTCTTCAGAGCTGGTTATAGGACGGGCTTCAAAGCAACACAGAGAAACCCTGTCTCGGGGGGGGGGTGTGGAGGGGGAAGAAAGAAAAAAAAATTGAACCTATACTTCTGCCCCCCTTGTCACAGGGGGGACATCCTGTGTATGGCATGTTCCCCCACCTGACCATTATATCATTTGCCAATAAAATAAAAATCAGCCCCTCTGCTTTGTGCTGTAGAAAAGAAAAAATCATGTCTACAGTTCTTGGTAAGTAAATGGAGTCTTCAGGCTTAAACCTCTGCCCTGGGCAAGGAACCAAAGGATGTCATTGTGCATAACTTCAAAGACAGATGTGATGTTTAAGGTCTCTGCTCTCTGAAGGAATTCTTTTAAGGCCCTCCAGCAACGTGTGTGTGTGTGTGTGTGTGTGTGTGTGTGTGTGTGTGTGTGTGTGTGTTATGACTTGTATGGTAATGAGATGAACTGCTTTCTCCCCATCTCATGTTTTGGAGTGACAAGTCACACAGGTATAGTATATTGCAGCTGTTGATTAAAGACCCACACACACAAACCCTTTCGTACGTTTCCCAAGTTTGGCACAGCAGATGCCCTCTGCCTGTAGAGGCTTTTCGGTAAAATGTCTAGAAAATAGAGAAATGCCAGAGAGTTGCCCAAATGTTTGCTGTTGACTCGGAATGCCTCCTGGCGACATCCTGGTCTTGAACGTTCTGATTCTGTAAATGAAGACCTATGTTGTCAAACGTAGGAGGACAAGACCGAGGAGTAGACAGATTCCATTTACCCCAGACATGGGCAAGGAACACAGATGCTTTGACCTCCCAAGACTGCTTTCTTCCTGAGTGTGACTGCACTCTGAGGAGCTCCAGAAATGCCTGTGGGCCATTACTGAATGTGGAATCCAGGGTTGTGATGCTTGTTTATTGTTCTTTGTCCTTCACCTGAATCCTTGGCCTAGAGGACAGAGACAGTCTCCGGTCCTTCCTTGGGATGCCAGTGTGCATCTTTGGCTCTTAGGAGTCCTCTTGCTTCGCTTCACACCAGGAGCTTTAACCAGCCTGCCAGTGAAAAAATTGTAACCACATGAAGACTGGGAACCTGGCAGAATGAATTGCCCATCCTTGCATTCCAGGCCTATACCCTCAGGCAGGCTGGAGATAGCTAACTGCAAATGTATTTGTAACACTCTGGTTCCACCCAGATCAAAAAGCATTGAGCCTACCTGGCTGCAGCCTCTGAGATAAACACTGGCCCCTGGAAGACTCGACCATGCCCTGACTCCAAAAAAGAAATACCAGTTCTGTTATGGGTGTTTGAGCCATCGCAGGACACTTTGAAGTCTCTTTGCCTGTAATGGGTCCGCTTCCATCCTTCCCTCTGCCCCTGTCTTGTGTTAATGTGAGCTTTGTGGATACTCCCACAGTGGTGCTTTCCACAGGAAATGGTAGTGAAGACACTTCCAAGCTCATAGATGTTGGGGGACCAAGGACGGTTTAAGTTGGATATTTTGATGCCAATGGGCTGGTATTGCTTAAGGTGAAGGGGTGGGGGGTGGGGTTAAACTTCAGACTGAATTCAGTCATGAGGGTTTTTATGTGGCCTTGATTAGCTTCCTTCAGAGTTTTAGCTTTCGAAAGTAAATTCCTCCTCTGTGTGTGTGTGTGTGTGTCTGTGTGTATGTCTGTGTTTGTGTGTATGTGTGAGTGTATGTGTATGTATGCGTGTGTCTCTGTGTGTGTGCATGCATTTCTGTGTGTGTGAACACGTGTGTGTTAAAAAAAAAAAAAAAGAGGAACTTTAAAGGCTTTAAAGGCTGGGACTGTGCTTCCTCTGACAGAGTATACACTCAGCTCGCATGAAGCCCTGGGCTAGATTCTCAGCACTGTCTAGACCTGATGTGGTGGCCAAGCTTGTTATATCAGTGTTCTCAGTGACAGAAAATTTGAGGACCACCTGGGCTACATAGAACTCCATCTCAAAAACAAAACAAGGCCTAGGGAGATGGCTGAGCAGTTAAGAGGATATACTGTTCCAGGGTATCTCACACATTGTTCTGGCCTCTGCAGGCATCATACACTCACTCATGTGGTACGCGAACATACATACAGGCAATCACTCATACACCTTTAGGGCTGAAGAGATGGCTTAGCCTTTAAAGGCTAGGCTCACAACCAACAATATAAAATAAAGAAACTTTAAAGCTACCAATGGTACACACACACACACACACACACACACACACACGTATATGTGTGTATTTATATTTATATATGTGTGTATATACATGTATACACACATATATATGTATGTATGTTTTGGCTTTTCAAGACAGGGTTTCTCTGTATAGCCATGGCTGTCCTGGAACTTGCTCTGTAGAACAAGCTGGCCTCAAACTCATAGAGATTCATCTGTTTCTGCCTCTCTGGAGTGCTGGGATTAAAGTATTCACCACAATGGCTCATCAGGAATTTTTGTTGTTGTTGTTTTGTTTTGTTTTTTCAAGACAGAGTCACACTATGTAGCTCTGGCGGTTCCAGAACTCACTATGTACACCAGGCTGGCCTTGAACTATTATCACTCTAATTTTATGAAACAAAGGACCAATAATACAAACTTTAAAACAAATCAGGTTAAGAATATAATTGCAGACTAAAGAAGTCTTTTGGGCTAGAGAGAGAGAGAGATAGATAGATAGATAGATAGATAGATAGATAGATAGATAGATAGATGATAGATAGAATGAACAAGCGAGCCAGCAAGTGAGCCAGTGAGCTGGGGGGGGGGGCTGAAGATTATGTTGGTACATTGCTTGCCTAACATGTATGAAGTCCTAGGTTTAATCACATATGCCACAGCACAAAGCTGTGATGGTAGTAGAATTTGATTTAGAGGCAGGACATCTGACACCTCCCTGGGCCCTATAGTGAGTTCCAGGCTAGTGCCATGAAGAAAAACACTTTCTAAACAAAACAAAACTACAAAGAAAAATATGTAAATAATCTGTGCATGATGACTGCTTCCTGTAATCTCCACATTCAGGAGGCTGAGGCAGGAGGATCACTGTTGAATTCAAGGCAGCCCTAGGCTCAGACTGAGGCCCTGTCTTAGGAAGAGCCAAACTAATCAAACAACAACCCCTCTTCTGCCTTTTCTCATTTTGTCACTATCAGTATTGGGCTATGATGAAACATTTTAAAATGATAGTGTTAGGTTATGCAGCTTACATAATACACATACATACACACACACACACACACACACACACACACACACACATATATATATATACACACACACACATATATGCATATAAATTTAAAAGAAAATTATAATTATTATGGTACTTACATTTACATTAGACTTTTAATTACAGAATACTTTTACATACATTATCCCGTGTGATCAGTTAGCACATACCTTTGAAACATAAATTAGTCTTAATAGCCTAAGCTAAATAGAATTAAGAACAGAAGGGAAGTAAGTCTAGTGTTTAAATAAACTGTCTTAGAGTCAAATATGAATAATTTAAAAAATTATCTAATGTTTTGGTTTTCCTTGTCTTGATTACCCTACTATATTAGCAAAAGTCAATAAATATACTATAAGGGTATGCATGCATACATACATACATACATATATATATCATAATTGAGTACTTGCATGTACTTACCATGCTTTTTCTGAATACAAAATCAGAACATATATTTTGCCATATGTAAATATATGTATATTAAGTATACAGGAATAGTAAAGAAAATATTTAAAATATGGTAGGAGGAAATTCTAGAGCTATGGAGGACAGAGACAAAGGATAGAGGATGTGTGCACCACAGAAGCATCTACTAGGAAAGGTAATATTTACCCTCAATGAATAGGAATGCTTCTTGTTCTAAACTTGTAATTTTTAAATCATATTTATTTGTTTGTGTGTGTATTGGTTAGTTTTCATCAACTTGACGTAAACCTGGACATATCTGGGAAGACAGGACCTCAGTTGAGGAATTGCCTCTATTAGATTGGACTGGGGAACATTTTCTTAATTGTTCATTGATACAGGAGGGCCCAGACCACAATGGGCAGTCCCATCCCTAGGTAAGTGGGCCTGAGCTATAAAAGAAAGGAAGTTGAGCAAGCCAGAGGAAGCATCCCAGTAAGATGTGCGTCCATGGTCTCTGCTTCAGTTCATGTCTTCAGGCTCTTTCCTTGAGTGTATGTCACGACTTCCTTCATGATCAATTCTTATTAGGCTGTGTAAGATGAACTAACTCATTTTGTTCTGTAAATCAGAGGACAACTTGTGGTAGTTGGTTCTCTTTTTCCATCATGTGAATGCTGGGGATTGAACTCAGGCCTGCAGACTTGGTGGCAGTTGCCTTTACCTCCTGAGCTATCTTGCTGGCCCATCTAAACTTACATCTTAAAAACACACATGGACTCCTAGCACTTGGGAGGTAGAGGCTCGAGGATCAGTAGTTCAAGGCCATCCTCGCCTCCATGAGACCCTGTCACACGGAAACCCTAAGGAGCCAACTAACAAAAGCCCATCATACATGTATGTTTGAGTTCGGCTCAAGTGTTCTCTCATGACTCTTTGTATATTTGTATGTTTCATTTAGAATGTTCTTTTTGAACAAGATAAAAATCTTTCCTTTCTTCTAACTCCCCATTCCTCCTCTTTCTTCATTAGAAATAAAGACTAGCTCTAGCTCTTGAAGTTTCCCCAAAGAGACCGTGCTTCAGTATTCTAGTTGGCAACTGTTTCTCTGAAGAAGAAAATAAAATCTATGGAGGATCAGTAGCTTAGCTCTAAATCTTCAGAACCTTCGAACAAGATAGAATTTCGATCAAGTGTTAAGTCACTAATTAGTCAACCCAGGCAGTGATCATTGTACGAATATTTACTGTGTGTCTCTTCCATGTATTGGTTGAGGCTAGGCAGTGGGGCTGTGGTAGTGTTGAGAGCAACAGTTCTTATCCTTGTGGAGCTCACTGGCTTTTAGGGAGACAGGTACTCTATGTAGTAACAGATAATCACAAATGCTGATGAGTTCTGGATACAATACAAATGGATGCTATTATCAATGATCCCTAGAGAAGCAATCTTGCAAACTCAAGGAAAACATCCATTTGACCAACAATTGGGAATTGATATATGTATCTATGTGTATATGGATATGATTTGGTATTATATATATATACATATATATGTATATATACATACATATATATGTATGGGGCAAATATTATACAATAAGTATTGCTTTTATAACATAGACCATATTTTAAGAGAGAAAATCTCTGGGAAAGATGGTTAATTTTCTCGTGACCTCTTCATATTGAATACTTCCTCTACAAAAGCATCATTGACAGTTGGGCATGATGGTGCACTCTCATAATCCCAGTGCTTGGGAGTAGAGCAAGGAAGGAGGAGCAGGAGTTCAAAGCCAGCTTTGACTCCATGGTGAATCGCAGGATAGCTTAGGCTGCATGAGACCCTGCCTCAGGCAACAAAAGTTATACAGAACACACCATCTGCAAGAGTATTCACAGGAAGCAAAAAGCCCTTCAAGGATAAGAGAAAAGACAATGCTGATTAGACTGATCTAATATTCTTTCAGCCCGAAGACTCTTCTGTCTATGTTATGGGACAAAGGAATTTAGCCAGACATCCCAGATTGTCCATAAACATACAGTCAGAATTCCAGTTTTTAGGGCTTCCGTTGCCATGCATTTTGTTCTCTTCCATGAAAGCTACAGTACTATAACATAGAGAATCTACCTTCTGGATGGGGTCCCGAGCTTACACATACCTGGATGCATGAACCTGGTGGAATGAAGCGTAGTGAAAAGCAAGGAATTAGTAGAAAATAGAATATATCCCATGCAGAGGCTAAGCCACAGGTAACAGAGAGATTAGTTTGGGAGTGGGGGAAGTTCAGTAAAGGTTTCTGGGGTGGCTTTTGACCTAGACCTTAAAGCATAGGCAAGCACGGTCTTAAGACTGGTGGTGCCACACAGCCACCGTCACAAGCTATGGGAATACCCACAGGGACTCTTTCATAGCAGAACCAACCACTGTTTGTTTCCTGGGGGTATGCGTCTTGTTAGGGAGCAATAATAATGTATCAAGTTCTATCAAGTCATATTTTATCATCTTAATGGCTCCAAAGAAGCCGCCTTTAGCTCCCACAGTGCATTTTAATGTGTCACAAAAACATGGAAACTTACCGAAGCCGTAATGGCTGAGACGTGGGCGGGGCATGTCATGGCCAGAGCTTGTAAGTTTTCTCCTGAATGTGTCAACATCCTCTGTATCTGGAGGAGCCAGGGTGCAATTTGGTTTCATTCAGCTGCCCTGGGAGATGTGTGGGTAGGATGGATTTTCTTCCTCTGTCTGGTTGCATTTGCCTTCTTCCCTGGTCTGGTGGCCATTGGACTGGCTAATGACGATAGGTTCTGGATTGCGTGAGAAGAGGAAGCGTCTGTCTGCAGGTGTATGTGTGCAGTTTGCTGAAGAGGCTGGTGCATTATGTATGCTGAGAAGAATGTTTTTCTCCAAGAGAAATTGAAGAACAAGGGAATATGGCTTCTGGCACCCAGGCCCTGGCAGATAGGCCTGCTTTATTTGAGAGACCTGGAGAGGGACAGCGGTGACACTGAGCTGTTAACCCTCTATTTTCTGAGTCTTGCCAGGTGGATCTGGAGGCAGTTTCCACAAATGAACACAGTCAATGTCAAGATGGTCTTTTGAGGAAGAGCTTGGTTGGTGAGAAGCAGCCATCTTACTTTATGTCTTCATACTAGGCAGTCCTGGCCTGAAGTCATGTGTTATTTCTCCGGAGCCCCCAAAGCATGGCTCAGGACCTGAGCATCTTTGCTAATTATTAACTAATATTGCTCTCAGGTGTTTGCCAGACGAACTCTTGCTAAAGGATAACAGGCCGGGGACCATGGTTTACATCCATGGGGGAACTTTTTCCTACCATGTGCAAGACCCTGGGTTCCATCCCCAGCACCAGGGGAAGGAAGTGTGATGTAAGCAGTACTAGGCACTGGGGTGGTCTTGAATTCAGAACTCCTTGTTATGTTGAGAAGTTCTGTCTTTATTTTGCTTGTGGTGTATTTTGTTGTTGTTGTAGTGCTGAAGATTAACCCAGGGTTAAACATCCCAATCAAGTGCTTTACCCTATGCTACACTCTGGGACACTTCCAGCCCCACCCTGCCCCCAACTTAGTTCCCATTTTATTTCTTTCCTTCCTGTCATTAGTTTTCCTTTGGTCATGCTGGGGATTGAAGTTAGGGCTGTGTGTGTGTGTGTGTGTGTGTGTGTGTGTGTGTGTGTGTGTGTGTGTATGTTCTACTATTGAGCTGTATTCCCAGAATGTTTTAAAATAATTTATTACTTTATGTGTCTGGGTATTTTGCCTGCATGTGTGTCCATGTACCACAGAGATCAGGAGAGGGCATCAGATCTCCTAGAACTGGAGTTGTAGACAGTTGTAAGCCTCTATGTGGGTGCTGGGAATTGAACCCAGGTCCTCTGGGAGAGCAGCCAGTGCTCTCAGCCACTGAGCCCTCTCTCCAACCCCTCTCCTTGATTTGTTGAGACAGGATTTTGGTAAGTATTCCTGGCTGGCCTGCAATTTGCTGTGTAGAGCAGGCTGGCCTCAAACTCACAGCCATCCTTCTGCCTCAGCCTCTTGAATACTGGGACTGCAGGTGTGCACCACCATGCCTGGCTTCCCGAGATAGTTCTTTTAGTGTTGTTTGTCTCCATTGCTTTTGAATGTTCTGACCTTAGAATGATAGGAAATGTATCATCCTGTAGAACAAACTTCAGTGAGTCCTAGTATTTCTGATAAGTTCGTCTTTGCTTGGGATTTGGATATGTTCTGTTTTTCCCTGATTCCCACATTTGGAAGTGAGCACATTACAGTACATTTTGATTCCGTTTTAATCCATCAAAATCAAGTTAGTTGTGAGTGATGGAAGAGCTTAGTTTGTGGAGTCCGAGCCGCCTGGAGACATCAGCCACATGCCAAAAGCTTGCTCGTTGCCCAGCAACCTTGCTGGAGGAATAGATTTTGTGCCACTGGCTCCCTTTTTAGTCGAGACGGAATCTATTAACAATACTGTTCTAGCCCAGAGAACCAGAGCACAAGTTTAACGGAAAAGAATAGTTGGAGGCTTTGTTTGTTTGTTTTGCATCGTATTGTTTTCGAGAACCCTGCACCCTGTTTCTGGCTTCTAACCCCTACTACTGGTTTTGTTGACTTCTACATAAAGACCAGGAGCATATGAGTATCACTTAACACTGCTGGAGCAGAAATGATCTGTCTTGCACATCCTTGGTGTCCGAGAAAGCCCATTGTTTCATTTCCCTTCATTCCCATGCAGGGAATGGAAGCCGACCTTGAGCGTCCACACTGGCTGTGGGACACATCAGAGTGACCCCACTTGCCCTCAAACTTTCATTCCCCAGCAGATCTACTTGCCGGCCCATGCTTTTCTGAGGGAAACTTGTCTGCGATTTCTTCCAGGGTACCCGCTTTAAGCTCTCGATTGAAAAGCGCCCGTGTATGCCTTCCTCTTATCCTTCAATCAAAGCATGTCTTTTCCCCGTTTGTAGTTAAATACGTCAGTGACTGGATTGATGGTTTCCATCTACCAGGGGAGTTCATGTCGCTGTCAGCCCCATTGTTTTGTTTTGGTTTTTTTCTTCTCTGCTCTTAATGTAATAGCTTTGGGGTTGTAGTGAGGCAAGATTCGATGCCTAAGATCTGAGCCAGGTGGCTGGAGTTATTTGCTGCCTCGGAAATGCAATTTAAATAATGGACTGTATCAGCTGAGTGTGTCTCCGTGCCCCTTTGTAAAACAAAGGACCGCCTCAGAGCATTAACCCATGGGTGGCAGGAAAGCTCAGAATCCTCCCCTCCCCCCCCCAAAGTCTCAGGAGGAGAGGGGGAGGGTTGTGCCTTCCAGAGTGAGTTGATACTGGCCACTTGCCTCAAGAGAAGTGTGGCTTGTGATGTAGTAGAAAAATCAGCTAGTTGGCAATGCAGTGACTTGGAAAACAATGTCAAAATACGTCTGCTTATGGTCCTGATTCTTCTGAATTTTGTTAATAACTCATGACTTTGGGGTTATATTTTACCACCAAACCAAGATTATTACTTATGCAGAGGATCTTAGAGTTGTAGTTTAAATGCCCAGTTTTACAAATAAATAAAAAAAAAAATTGTTCAAGGATACATGACTATCTCATGAGGGGGGCAGAATGGGAACCTCATTTTCTGAACCACTTGTTATAGGAAGCCCACTAGAGATGATCACTCAGACACAGTCTATAGGCAGCCGAAAGTCTTTATTCCAGCTGGCTGGGACTACACTAGGGTATTTGGGACCCAAATGTAGTGCATGTGTTTTGAGTAAGGCTTTTTTTTTTTTTTTTTTTTTTTTTTTTTTTAAGGAAAAGAGCACCAGGTGGTATCTCACATCTACAGAGGGAGGTTTTGTGTAAGCAAACAGTTAAACAGAAGCTAAGGCAAGCAGTTAGCTGGAGAGAGGTTTTCACAAAGAGGCATTTTAACAGAGACTAAGATAAATTAACTGGGGCGTCTCAAGCCGCCTTGGATTCCTAGGATAGAGTTTGGTAATTTTCCATGGGATTCTCCATCAAGGAGATCAAACTCTAGTTAATCCTAAAATGGCCTCTGCAAGAATACAGGATGGAGGGACCTCTGCAGTGTCTTTCCCTATCACACATAGTCCCACCAAAACTAGGGGCTTGCCATGTACCAAGAAAAGGGAACCCTCGAAATAGGTTCCATTGCTGTCCGACAAACATGTCACACACACACACACACACACACACACACACACACACACACACACACACACACACACACCCCTACCCCTGATGTGGGTACCAGGAGCAAGTGAGGTCTGTTTCTGTGAAGTGCCATTGTTAATAAAGGTGGGGGGACTCCACAGCCTGGCAACAAAGCTGGAGAAATATGATGAGCTACAAGGGAAGCAGGGGCGTACTAGGGATCGTTAGATGACAAAGTTCCAGCTGCTGAAGGATGGGCTTTAACTCTAGAATGGGCTGCACTCTTACTGCTAATGGAAAAGTTGCTGATAAACCAGAAAGTCTGACCCATTGTTAGCAGTGGAGCTGTATTGTAGCAGAGAGCTACCTGGTGAAGTCCTGGGCTTTGTCTGAGTCTGGTCAAACCAAAGTCTACACGGGGGTGTACAAAGGTGTGGAAAGGGTTGTGGTCTGAACTCCTATAACAAAAGGCAGGATTGGAAAAGTGCATTCAGTGACATGGGCACCTTCAGAAATGGAGGTGCAAGGGCCCTGGGAACGCTGTCTGCCTCCATGCTGAGAGGCACAGAGCGTGGACAGAGCGATAGAAACGTAACTAGAAAATCAATGTGACCTCAAGGTGATGCCAGGGAGGGGATACCCCTCAGATTCTTCTTAGCTTCTGCCACATTCCTTTCCCCTGGTGGAGACCCTCTTGGAATGAAGGTCTTGTGAACGACTTTGAGACAAAGGAGGTCATAGCATCTCTTTATGACTGTCTCCTACACAGAAGATGGAGGGGATATTTTTAGGTTTTTAGGACTGGCTCTGGGAGAGGAGGATTCTAACTTCTGAGTTGTTTTGGTTTTGTTTTACCTTGAGGAAAAGGAATATAGTTTTTCCCTTGTCCTGGGGGAAGAAGGGGACTTGAGGGTCGAGAAAATGTTAGAAAGAAACCGTGGTCTGAGACCCTTGCTGTTACTTAAGTTCAGATTACTCAGCCTGCCCAAGAACCATACTTGAGGTCTTGTCCCTCTTGGAGCCCAGACACTGACTGTACCACTTCGCCTGGTCATGTGTTCCGTGCACTCACTGAGTTCCTTCATGTTGCAAATACTTACAGACATTTCCTTCTTGTTATCAAAGCTCTTTACATAACATTTCCCCCTAAGACCCTGTCTGATTCACTTACATGGAGAAATATTCTGTACCGGCCTCCATGCATGGCAGCATATTTTGGACACGTTAGCCTCCCCAAATTTGATTTTCAAAGTCAGAAGCCTCTTTCGTTCCTTCTAACTGGTTGCTTTAGATCCCCAGGCATCTCTGTCTGCAAGATTATTTCTCACTGTGCACTGTGAAAGTCTAGCATGAGGATTTGCTTGAGTTTTAGCTCTGAATTAAAGCAGATATTCTAAAAGACAGTGGTAAAAATTGATTTGCTTGGTTGGGGCAGCATCTGTTGCCAGGTCATGATCTAACTACATACTTCACCTTCGCTTCCCTGTTTGGTGTCTCTCTGAATGCATTTGCTCAGAAGCACCCTAGATCTTAAAAGCATCACACACAAACACACACACACACACACACACACACACACACACACACACACAAACACGCGTGCGCACACACACATGCGCATGTACGCACATGCGTGCACACTCCCGGGTTTGGGTTTGTGAGGGGATGGAGCTGGAAAAAGAATTCAAAGCATCCTGCTGTTCTTTGCATTTTCTTTCTTCTGCTGATGCATTGTGATATTTGGGCATCAGATTTCATAGAAAAGTGCAAACAGCCCAGGGCCCTGTTTTTGTAATTTCATATTAAACTCATTTCCTTGGAAATCTGGCTAGAGGGACTTTTCCAACTACCTCTCTTCCATTTTGGCAAGCTCTCTCTCTCTCTCTCTCTCTCTCTCTCTCTCTCTCTCTCTCTCTCTCTTTCTCTCCCTCCCTCCCTCCCTCCCTCCCTCCCTCCCTCCCTTCCTTCCTCCCTTCTCTCATTTGGTCAAGTTGCTTGTATTTTTGTTTTATTATAAGAATAGGACCTGCAGTGAACTAGCAATGACAGACTCCCCCAGTCACTGGGGTCTCATGCCACAGTTCTGGGACATATAGAATGTTTTTCTCGGTAAATACACTCACCTTCAGGGCCCGGGTATTGCTGTTGTTCCCACTTGACAGATAGGGAAACTAAGGCTGATGATAAGCAAACCCCCAAACTGTGTTCCTATGACTTTAATGGTCCCCCGCTGTGGACCTGAGCTGCTGTACCCCTTCATTTTTTCATGATAGGAGTCCCCATTGTCTTTTAAATTGTGACCAAGTCCTCAGCATAATGAGGGAGTGAGTGATTTATATATTATTTCCATTAGACCAATATTATCTTTGTGTATTCATAAATGCCAGTGAGAAATCATAGACATTCTTAAATGAATTCAATTAAACTATACACTGTAAATCCTTCTGAACTCAGTGTAACATATTAAGGGACCTGTGGTGTCAGGGCATGTGCACACACATATGCATACATGCATATAAACATATACACACAGAGACAGACACACAGTCACAGATACATGTGTCCAGACACACAGAAACATACAGACATGCATACATAGTCACACATATACACTCACTGAGAAATGTATGTATGCACATACACACACACACACACATACATATAAGTAAACACATATACACAGCTGATTTAAATTTTATCCTAATATTTTTAATTAAAAATTTTCCTGAATTTCCATGTGACAGACTGTTCTTTCATCCTAATGCATTTGGAAGCACTGTTGGGGGGAGTGGGGTGTAGTGTTGGGGTAGAACACTTGCCTCCCATGCACTAAAGTCTTGGGTTTGTATCTATAGCATAGAAGCAAAAATGCTATCTATGAAAGTGTAATTTGGAAAAGATTTCAACTAAAAGTCAAGTGAAAAGTTTGGTACATTCTATTATACAACTAGAAAAACATTTTTTTAAAAAAAGGAGAAATCAACATTCTCTGGCCTGTAATGATGGCAGCCTCCTACGTTACCATCTCCATTTGAGTTATTTTATTTATTTATTGGTGGAGTGTCTTATTTCGTTTATTTTGAGACAGGGTCTCACTCTTTAGCAAAGCTACCCTGGAATTCAGTATGTAGTACAGACTAGACTTATACTTATGGCAATTGTCCTGCCTCGGGCTTCCAAGATTTTAAGTATAAGCCACTACAGCCAGCCTCTGCTTGAAAACAGATCCCTGCAAGACAAGAATCCTGATTCCTCTTGGGCTTTGGCCAGACCATGACTGGATTTACCGCACACCTATATGCTTCTCTATCTTACTGGGTTCATGGAACTCCTTGATCGGGGAAACTGAGCCTGGATGTCACTGTAGCCTTTTAGTGGCCACACTAACAACTCACACCCTTCATAAATGAATTGTATTAGAGTCTTGGAGCAAGAGCATGACTCAGAGCTGTTTTTCTGGGTTAACTCCAGCCAAGTAAATGACCCCGTCTCTGGGAGACAGCGAGAAAGTGGATAAACTGCAATAACTCATTTGTATCACTAGGGTTCCACTTGGAAAACGATACCTCCTGTTGTCTAATTTAATTAGTAATTGCATTTTCCGTTCCAATCGAAAACCTCGGAAGAAAGGATGCTAATAAACTGTGGTCTAAGGTATTTTATTGTTATCTAATTATATTTACTATTGTGACAGTTTTAGATTAAGACACCTTTCATAAAGGAACTTCACAGACCTATCTAAATAGATTTTTTTTTCTCTTGTTCCTTAGGTGTCTTTGAGTCTGGTATTAAACAGGAGCTCAAACTGATGCCTGTGGCTTTTGGGTTTGTTGTTTGCTGTTAAACGTATGTCTGAAGGCTGTATAACAGTCTATTCTGGATGCAGAGACTTACATCATCACCATTGTTGTCTGAGATGTCACCCATACCCCAGCAAAGGCAGTGGAGGGATCAATGGAACATTGTTAAACCAAGAGTTGGAAGATAATGCAGTCTGCTTTGGTTCTGTTGCCTACGTGCTTCATGGCTATGGACCATAGCCATCAATTTATCTATCCATCTCTGCATCCATCCATCTGTCCACCCACCATCATTCCATCCACTCATCCAACATTTTAGAGTCCACCATGTGTCCTGTGCTAGGCTGGATGCTGGCTCTACAAAGATAATCCAGGGCATCATTGTCCCTCTTTCTTAAGGACATCATTTGGTGTACAGAGTCAGACACATGAACAAACACCTTTATAGAAATACTTTCCTGTACTTTCAGAGGAGTGTGTCCTGGACAGAGTGGCCCCCAGAGAAGGAACACTCTGTGACACCTTAGAAAAACTTTGTGGGAAAATCAACTTTGTATTGTGTATGCGATAAGGAGAACCAAAGATATCAACAAGGGATTTTATCACAGTAAAAAGTTTGGTTTTATGCTTGTTTGTGATTTCCTGGTGATGGGAGCCACTGGGGAATTTTAAACTGAGAAAAGGGCAGCCATTTTTGCATTTGATGTAAGGAAAATTCTGCTTAATCCTTCTGCTCATGTACAAGACAAACACACATAATACTCCTTTTCTTCCTGGATTTGTTTGGGTTGCACTGTCTCTTTAAAATTCCCTTGCAGCTAGGCATGGCTTATATTTCCAGCTTCTCAGGGAGCTGAAGCAGAAAGTAGTTTAAGACCAGCTGGAGTTATGGAGCAAGACCCCACTAAAAAGTCAGTAAATGAGCCTGGTGTTGGTGACACTGGCCTTTAATCCCAGCACTCAGGAGGCAGAGGCAGGCAGATCTCTGTGAGTTCCAGGCCAGCCTGATCTACTGAGCTAGTTCCAGGACAGGCTCCAAAGCTACAGAGAAACCCTGTCTCAAAACCGCCCCCACCCAAAAAAAAAATAGTCAATAAATGAATGGTCAAGGTCAATTGGAATAATGTATGTATTCACTGCTCACTTTGTTCCTCGTGTACTGAGTGTGTGTGTGTGTGTGTGTGTGTGTGTGTGTGTGTGCGCGCGCGTGTGTGTCTTTCCTGTTTTGTTTTTTGAGACAGTCTCTCACAAAGCCTGGAGCTTGCCAGTGGGATCCTTTTGAACCTGCCTCCCCAGCACATACTGCCATACCTGCCATTTCACTTGGGTGCTGGGTATTCAAATGTGGGTATTCACACTTGGACGGCAGGTACTTTACCGACTGAGCCCCACTTCTAAGCCCCCCACTACTCACCGCTTTCTTAGTACTTTAATCTTCACAACCCAATGAAAAGCCATCATTGCTAGTTTCATTTAGCTATTTGACTAATTGTAGGGACTTCCTGACCCTGACAAGAGGAGACAATCTAAGGCTGTGTGATCTTGGGGCCCCACACCCACACTGTGAAAATGATGGCTGGTGTTTGTGTCTGTTTGACACTTCTTACCTGAAGTGCATTGACTGGTGGCTGCTCTGCGTCTCTGATGACCTCAGCAAAGACTGTCAGTTATCAGGGAGACACAGGGGCAGCCACAAACAAGTGTGTTGTTCTTTACAGCTCTTTAACCTTAGACTTGAATGATGTGGTCCTTTACATAAACACCCAGAATTGTGGAGTAGGATATGTGACTTAAGTTCTTTTTTACTAATAGGCTGAAATAGATAGTGAATGATTCTAAGGGCATGAACATTAATCTTCTACTGGAAACGGTCATGATTCCAATTCCATTTTGGGGCTGGAGAGCGGTCCTTTTTGAAGACCCATATTATGGATAGGTAAGAGTAAAACACACAAGAAATAGTAGAACAGGGATAGATCTGGAATGGAGTTGGCTGGCTAAGAGGAGTTGCTAAACAGCAGAACGGAGGTACTTGGCAAAGTCAGCAAGTTGTGTTTGTCACAGCCTGGAAACTTCTAGGAGTTTTGAGCAAGGATGAGTTAACAGCACGTCTTTAGCCAAAGTTTTATTGCTATATTTTCCCTCTCCCTGCATAATGGAAAAGACTGCATTATCCACTGAGAGGGAACAATCTGGAGGCTCAAGAATTAAAATAAAATGTTCTTCCATGTCTTGGGCTCTACTCAGCCTGCCAAGAAGTAGTCCTGGGTTACGCATTTTGTGGCTTGGGAGGAGTACACTGATCAGCTTCAGCTGGCCATAAAAAAGAAATACTACCATGTTCTTATAGGGACTGCTTCTGGAAAGATTTTTATAAGAGTGCATTTCCAACCGCAGTGTCACTCAGCTATTAAAAAGCAAAAAACAAAATGGGGAAGCAAAGAAAAGGTATGCCGGGCTTGACGAGTTAGTCCTGCCGTGCCAGAGAGAAGGGACGGAGCCCTCCAGGGCGAGGGCATCTGAGATAAGTGCCGTTCTCCAGCCTGGGCTGGAGTGTGGTTCCTCTCCTCTAGTCAGGTGGTACTTGAGTGGGAAGGAAGTGAGACAGAATTTATTAAATAGGAGAACATTGCCAACAGTGCATCCTGTCTCAAAACCGCTATTTTAGATGAGCAAATTTTGGGATATGGATGAAAATAAACCCCTGAGAGTCTGCTGTGTTCTGTGTAGGGAGAGTGGAGTAAATGTTGAGGCAATAGAGCCATGGGTGGGCGGGTCCTGTAGGCAACACCTTGTGGGTGCGTGGTTCTCCAACTTGGATGTGCATGGAGGTCACCTGGAGAGCCTACACAGGTGTGATGTTTCTCCTTGTAACACAGTGTAGGGTCTGGCCAAAAATCAGGAATTAACAAAACAAAAAACCTCTTAAAGAAGGCGGGCAGTGGTGGCACACGCCTTTAGTTCCAGCACTCGGGAGGCAGAGGCACGTGGATCTCTGTGAGTTCGAGGCCACCTGGTCTATAAAGCTACACAGAGAAACCCTGTCTTGAAAAAAACAAAGCTTCCAAGGGAATTTTAATATATAGTAAACTTAGAGAAACACTTACTTAGATGATGATAATGATGGCTTTCTCTTCATGTGTTCTTGGCAGCCAGGAAAGTTTGAGCATTGTGTGTAGTGCAGTGAGTCATATGGTGCTTTCTTGGTTTTGCAATGCATATAAACGTGTTTTTGTGTACCGTAGTCATTAAGTATGCACTAGTTTGTGTCTAAGAACAACAACAACAACAAAACAATGCATGCACCTGTTCTGGTTTGAATCTGGGGTGTCCCTTAGACACTTGTATGTGGAGGTACAGCCCCAACTGTTAGTGCTATTGAGATGTGATTGGATTATGAATGCAATATCCAAATGGTTAATCCATTTAGGAGTTGGTAGCAGAAAGGTCTATTAGGATGTGGGGCCAAGTTGGAGGATGAAGATCACTGACTGGTGTCATGTCTTTGAGGGTTGTATCTTGACTCCAGAATCAATCAATCTCCCCCTTGCCACATCTCTATATCTATCTGTCATCTATCTATGTATCTGCCTATCTATCCATCCATCCATAATCCATCTCTCTGTCATCTACCTATGTATGTGTCTCTCCGATGCCATGAAGAGCACAGCTTTTCTCTCCCGTGCCTTTTCTGCCATGCTTCCCTGCCTTACCACAGGCCCAGTAACAATGGAGCCATGTGGCCATGGGCTCAAACCTCTGAAGCCCTAAATCAAAATAATTATCTCCTGATTTTCTTTGGTGTTTGTCACAGTGATGGAAAGTTGACGTAACATTGTAATAAAATATATTGCTAAAGAATGCTAGTGGTCTGGGCTTGGGAGGTGGCTCAACAGGGAAAGCACTTGCTGTACAAATATGAAGATCCAAATTAGAGCTATGTGTAAAGCTAGGCATGCTAATCACAGTGCTTCGAAGCAGAGATAGGCAGAAGGAGTTGGGGTGGGGAGGGGTGCGAGTTGCTGGCCAGGCAGCCTAGCATAGCTTCAGTGAGGAACTCTGCCTTCAGTCAGTGTTCATTGCTGGGAAGAGACACTATGACCATGGCAACTCTTAGAAGAGAAAGCATTTAATTGGGGCTGGCTTACAGTTTCAGAGGTTTAGTCCATTATCACCATGACAGGGAACATGGTGTCATGCCGGCAGATGTGGTGCTGGAGAAGGAGCTGAGAGTTCTGCATCTGGATGGGCAGGCAGCAGGAAGAGAGAGCCACTGGACTTGAGCTTCTGAAACCTCGAAGCCTGCCCCCAGTGACACACTTCCCCCAACAAGGCCACACCTCCTCCACCAAGGCCACGCCTCCCAGTCCTTTTCAAGTAGTGCCACTCTCTGTTGGCTAACCATTCAAATATATGAGCCTGTGGGGAGTGTTCTCATTCAAGCCACCACAGACAAGGTGAGGAGGGGACCTGAGTGATGGCTTAGTGGTTAGTAGCACTTATTTTGCGGATATATGCTTATAAAAACTAAAAAGCCAGTTCTGAGAAATGGCTTGGTAGATGACGTGCCTGTTGTGCAACCATGAGAACCAGAGCTCAGAGCTGCAGAACCCATGCTAGGTGGGCTTGATGGCCCACCTCTAATTCCAGTGCAGAGAAGGTGGACATGGGATCTTCAGAGCAGGCTAGCAGGCTAACCTGTGCTCCTGAACTCTGCGTCCCATTGAGAGACCCTATCTCAATGGATTTGGGAGGCAGACTAAGGAGACACACACACACACACACACACACACTCACACACACATGCAAACTACACACTTATATAAGAAAAACAAAAACCACTCAAATTATAAAAAGAAAGTTGTGAATAAAGAACAGACTATTAGAATCAAATCCCCTCGTTTCCCGGGAAGTTTCCTCTTTCAGGATCCCCAGGTGATGATATGATGTAGTGAAGAAGAAACAACCTTTTAGTTAAGTCCTTTCCTAACAGTAAGCTTTACTCTTAAATATTTTGACTTAGCTGTTTTTTTTTTCTCTCCTCTCAATCTATAAAATAGGAGAAATTCTAACCCATTCCCAATGCAGTCAAGTACATTCAGCCATTCACAAGGAGCATCTTCATGAGCCCATATGTCAGTCTGGGATGATTGCAAGTGGACATCTCCACCTCAGTGCAAACTTCCAGCAAGTGGTTAAAGCAGAACGGCAAGGGAGGCCCATGGACAGGAAGACCAGGCATCAAGGCGAAGTCATGATGGGAGGGGGCCTAAGACCAGAAGGCAGATGTGGGCAGCTTCTCTGACTAGACGATGCGGGCATGTCTCCTGGAGATGCTGGTGAGATTCTGCCTCAACAGCAGCCTGAGGGAGTCTGTATTTGCTACAAAGTGCCTCTCCACAGGCGTGTGCCGCCTTGGAACCCTTGTTGTGTTTTCCTGACCACTTTGTAACATTTTCAAGCTGTATTTACTGTGTGTAAAGCTGTCCGTGTAGTTCTTCATCCTTCTCAGTTACCGGTGAGTTTGGTGAGCGAGGAGGGCTTAAAAACAAAGTCAGTGATGTGTTTACCATAAACACATGAGGATGGATCTTGTGACTGTGTAGTGTATGTTGTACCTTGTCAGTAGGAATGCTCTCGTATTTGGGTGGCTAGGCTGGTATTTTCTGTCTTAAAAAATGAAATTAGGGGCGATGAAGTCTCTTGGAACTCATAAACACATTGTGGTTTAAAATAGCCAAGTGTAACTAGGCTTCCTCCTGAAGTTTCCATGGTTTTCTCTTAGACCATTGAAACTGAGGTGCTTTTCACCAGCTGTGCTCAGGTGGGGCCTCTCTAAACCAGTGGTTCCAGAATATGCTGGAATCCGAACCAGCTGGAGGGCCTGCCAGCAAACAGCTTGGCTTCAACTACCCGAAGTTCTAATTCAAGAAGTGGGGATAGGGTCCTGTTTTGGTTGCTTTCTCATTGCTGTGGTCTGGGGGGGGGGGGGCAAAAAAACCTGGAAAAGCAACTTGCATCTTAAGGACTGGGCAGTTTATTTTGGCTCATGCTTTGAGTGTCTAGTCCAGTGGTCCTCATCCTGTGGGTTGGGACCCCTTTGGGGTAGCCTAAGACCATCAGAAAACACAGATATTTATATTAATGATTTATAACAGCAGCAAAATTACAGTTATGAAGTAGCAATGAAAATAATTTATGGTTGGATCTCACTTCAACCTGAGCAACTGTATTAAAGGGTCGAAGTGTTAGGAAGATTGAGAACCACTGGGCTTGTCCATCATAGCAGGAGGTTGTGTGGGAGGAGCTTGAGGCATCTGCAGTCAGGAGGCAGAGAGTTGAGGCGTGCTGGTAGCTTGCCTTCTCCAGGATCCCAGCCCACAGAATGGTGTCCCAAACACCATACTTAGGGTCCATCTTCTCACCTCAGTTAATGCAGCCTAGACCCTCCCTCACATCCATGCCCAGAGGGTTGTCTCCTAAGTGACTGTACATCTTGTCAGGTTGACAATCAGGCCCCCAAACTCAATGTCTCTGAAGTACTCAGGTGCTGCTGATGCTGAAGTCCCTGCTGAGAATTGGGTGCTAGTCTTTGCTAACTGCTGTCCAGGACAGTCATGTGTGTTAGCATGCCTGGCTACCCTGCATCAAAGCCTTACACATGAGAACTGGTCTTTTCATGAAATTGCCCATGTAGTGTTTGCACAGTAAGGTTTGCAATACCCTTGCAACATGCTAAGTGCTCTGGTGATAGACAGAATTGAGATTTAGCAAGGTCTGGGGCAAGGGAAGAGATTAGAAACCAGTGTCTGTTCCTCTTTTCTGACAAGCTGAGGCCATATGGACCAAACTTGAACTTATTCCCATGCATTCAACTTTGTATCATTCAAAATTATATTTGTTTTCATTATCACCTCAATGCTAGAGAACATGAGGTATGTATGTATTTGATGTATGTATTTGAAACACTTGCATATGAAGCATCATAAAGGTACCGACTGCTTATTATAGGAAAGGGAGGAAAAAAACAGCCAGGCTCTTTGTTGGTGTGCTCACAAATTTTCTACTGTCTCAAACAGTGGCAGATAGATGTGACTGGAAACCTGTGTGTGTGTGTGTGTGTGTGTGTGTGTGTGTGTGTGTGTGTGTGTGTGTGTGTTCACAGGGTGACTGTACACAGAGTGACTGCTGTTCTCTCCCCCTGACCCCTCTATACCTAGGGCTGTATCTGGAAGCATTGTAAAATCCAGTGGCAAAGAAACAACAGTTTAAGACATGGTATTAGACGTTACCATACAGTTAAACCAACACAGATTACCTATGAATAGGAAACAATGTGTATTTTTAGGACATGACATGTAACTTAGAGGAATTGGGGATTTTATCTCAGGATTTTTATCCCCCCCCACACCTTTTTTTTCATCAGCAGTATAGAAAGGTGTGTAAAATATTTTAAGGTGCATGCCTAACTCTTAAGATAGCAGTTTTTTTTTTTTTTTTTTTTTTTTTTTTTTTAAGATTTGTTCTGGAGATTAAATTCTGGATGTTAGGCATGCAAGGCAAGCGCTCTGTCTCCTGGCAATGAACTGGGCAGTAGGTAGATTACCACCTCTCGTTTGTAGCTTTTTCCTCATTAAATACCACTGATAGGCTCTAATTGATATAGAATATGCTGCACACATTTGGCGTGTCCGTTGGTAATTTTGAACATATGCACACACACCTGTGATTCCTCATAACCATTAAGGTGGAGAAGCGCCCATCACCCGTGATAAATACAAGGTTGCAAAGGGTTGCTGACGTTACACTGGACACCTGCACCAGGCCTGGCTGAGCATATCACTGTAGGGTTTAATTACAGCACCCAAGCCTTGGTATGTTCCCGGATTCTCTGTAGCCAGTCAGCTGAGCTGTTCTCAATTGACTTGTTTTCTGCTTCTGGGAGCTGCTTCAATGCATGAATGATGTTTTGTTCAAAGAAACTCTACTAAGTTTAATCGGTCAAAAGAACTTTCCTCCTTAGCTCGTACAGGAGCTTCCTCGTCCCTCTTTGCCATCCCTACTTTCATTCCCCTGTGTCTGCAGCCTTCCTCTGTCACACAGATCACTCTGTAGAGTCTAGAATTTCATGTAAATGGAATCATGCACTATACTCTTTTCTGTCTGTAGTGTGAATGTCCTCTTTCACTCGCCGTAATTATTTTAAGATTCACCCAGGTTGTAGCATGAGTTAATACTCCCAGCTTCTACTGCTGATCCTTATTCCATTATGGAGACATAAGGCAATCCATCCATTTACCGGTTGCTGGACATTGAGTTGTTTTCAGCTGCTGGCTATCACAAATAAAGCTCTGGGAACGTGTGTGTACAAATTTCTACATAGACATATGCTTCGTTTCCCTTGGATAAACACATGAAAATTGGAATGGCTGGGCTATCCAGTAGGCGTATGTTTAATTTTTTTAGAAACTGCCAGAATGTTTTATAAAGGTTTTTTTTTTCATTTTCCATTTCTAACTGTAGCAGATAAAAGTTTCCCTAGTTTCACAGCCTCACCCAAATGCATTGTGATCAACCATGTGTGTACATATGTGTGCAGATGCACATGCTTCCGTATTGGTATGTGGAGGACAGAGGTTGACACTGGCTGTCACTCATCACTTTATTTACTTATTTATTTATTTTTGAGGCAAGGTCTCCCACTGAATCTGGGGATCACATTGTTCCTATTGCAAAGTAAACTCTACCATATTTGTACATATATGGGAAAACTGTAGTATATATAGAATTTGGTTGGAGCTATCCACTGAGGTCTCAAAACATACTACCCGTAGATAAATTTGACTACTGTATTGCACTTTCAAATATTTGGGCATTTTACAAATATTCTGCTCTTGCTTTGTGATTCAGTTTTATTGTAGTCACGGGTGCCTTATAGGACTTAAACCCTTTGTATGATAACTGCATTTCATTGTTATTTAGATGTTTGAGCCCCTGCACTCGTGTTTTTATAAGCCAGTGAACAATGACAAATTATTTCCCCCACGGCACTGTAACCACGTGTTCCCAGGCAGTGTGCGTGTGTATGTATGTGTGTCATATATGTGTGGCTGAACTAATTAACACACACCACCATTTTATTGGTTACATAATAAAATAAATTAGCACGTATCCAAGTACTCAGTTACACAGCTCAAAGGGTTATGAAATATTAGACATTAGCTCAGACGCCCACTCCCTTTTTCACAAGAGACGATGAGAATTCATAATTCAAACATAAACTTTGGTCTACAAAAAAAAAAAAAAAAAAGGACAAGACTTTCAGAAACTTTAATAACTGCCTAGCTCTAAAAGAGCTTTGCTGTCTTTGAAACATATTGGCTAAATTAAAGAGCATATTTTATGTGTTCTGCACAAGACAAAACATTTTCCTGAAATATTTACAAGCTCCCCCCCATTCTTTACACAGACCCCCCTGCCCCTCTTCCCCTCTGTTAAATTGCAGCTCCAAGTGCAAACACTGAATTAACTATAAGACTTTTTTTGAGGGGGGAATTATCAAAGGCGAATTTTGCAACTTTAGATTTTTCAAAATGGAGATTTCTTCTAAGGGTACAAAGAGTAGACAGACATTAAATGATGGTAAGACTTGGTAAGAATGAGAATTCTTGGTTAGGCAGATCTGATCTGTACTGGTTGGAGCGTGGACGATGTAAACAACTGGAAAGTTGCTGTGGAAGCCCTACAGGGCTCAAAGAGACAGGAAGGACTAGCCACAAGATCTAGCTTCTTAGTGCCTGACATTTGGGTTCCGCGGGACACTAGAATTATACTGGTATTGTGCCAAGTGTTTGGGGATTCTGCCTTTCTAAATTCCCTGTATATTGATAAGATTTTGGCATAAGAAAAGGTTTAAAGACATAACTGACTCCTGAGTGATGTTAGAATTGGTTTGTTGGTAAAGGGTAAACACATTTGAGATGCTGAGCAGCCAGAGTCCTTTGCTAACTGTCCCCCTCGCTTGATGGTAAGTCAGTCACAGAGACTGCATTCTGGCCCCTCATGGCCTGGTAAAGGCTGCTTTGCAGCACTCTGGAGGCTTCATCAAGCCGGCAGGTTGATTAGTTATGTCTTGCCAAGTTAGGTCCTGTCTCAAGCTTTACTCCAGACAACAGCCCTGGAACCCTCAGTTTTACTGAATACAGTTGTTTCCATGGTCATTGCTTGCTGTGACACGTTCTGCACTTTTTCCCCCCTCATGAATGGCATTGCGTCTTTGTATCCCACTTGACCTTTAAACCCTGCCCCTGTGCTCCCTTGGGGCCTGCGACTCCAAGGCCAGCAACTTGGAAGTTGAGTTCTTTGTGCAGCTTGCTTTTCACAGACTTAGCCTGTCACCTGCGATCTGGTTGGATGGTGGCATGCTGTGATCAGGTCAGAGGATATGGGTGCCTTATTCCCTGCGAAGGAGGCTTCAGATTTCTCTACACACACCCTCATCCTAGTTCCGTCTCTGTTGCTCTGATAGAATAAAGTGACATAGGGGTGAAAGCGTTTATTTTAGCTCACAGTTCCGAGTTACACATCGCTATCGGAAGTCACAGTGGCGGCCGGCCACATGGTACTCATGGTCAATCAGAGAGAAATGAAAGTCTTCATGCTTATTACTCAGCTTTCTCTGCTCCTGTCCGATAACTTCAGGGCCCCAGACCAAGGAATTGTGTCCGCCCGACTTTCAGCTAGCGCCTTCTCACATTGTGTCAGAAGATGAGGGCAGTCCCCCACTGGCATACTCAAAGATTGACATGACCGTGACAGCCACTCTGAGAACCTCTTCCCACATGATTGTAAACTTGTTAACTTGACAGCTAAGATTGTCCATCACGCTCCTTTATAGCATTAAGAGTGCACTGGTTGGACCCTGTAGGTGTCTGATGCTCTTGTACGGGACTTCCGCAGAAACAGGGCGGTTCACTCTGTTTGAACACACCCAGAAGCGTTAGGAGAATTGAAAAGCTGAGTGCAGAAGTGAGGTAAAGAAATGTCCTTCAGTGTCCTCCACTTGAACCTCTCGGGGCTCTGAGTGTGAAATTGGGAGAAATGGAAAATGAAATTAAACCTCTAGCTAGACACCTCAAATCTTTGGAAACACAGGCTTGGCACGAAGGAAGCGCGAGTTTCAGCCCTCTCACACAATGTTTTCAGTTCAACGCATCCGTGCCCAGGTCACTCACTTTTTATGGGCGACTCTTGCCATAACAGTGGCTTTCTCCGGGGCAGTTGTCTGCAAAGTAGGGTCTGTTTTCATTTGGTTTCTGTTGCTATGGTAAAACACCAAATCCAAAAGCAGCTTGGGGAGGAAAGGCTTTATTTAGCTTACCGCTTACTGCCCATCATCCAGGGAAGCCAAGACAGGAACTCAGGGCAGGAACTCGACACACAGACCACAGAGAACCATTGCTTACTGGCTTGCTCCCAAGGCTCATATTTACCTGCCTTTCTCACATAGCCAAGGCCCACCTCCCTGCGGGTGCTACTACCCTCAGTCCTATGGTCCTTGTTGTGTCTTAGCAATCAATAAAATGTCCCATAGACATGCCGACAGGCCAAACTGAGGGAGGCAGTCACTCAACTGGGGTTTCCCCTTTCCAGGTGTGTCAAGTTGACAACTGAGGTGAGCCACAGAACAGGGCCCTGGTGCATAGAGTCCTGGCACCCAGCTCCATGGCCCTTCAGAAATGCCATTAATATGTTCCTAAGGCCACTGCAGAAAGGAATTCAGGTCTTCTCATTGTAAATTGCATGTAATCCCTACAGGAGGTCCGGAGGGCAGAACAAGGATGCTCGTGATGTCTTGAGGTGGGATGGCTGCAGGGGTGCCAATCCACCATATGTGACAACTTTGAGGAGAGCATTGCCTGGCTGTCCCCATGCCCTGGGGAGCCAGTGTCTGTCCTTGAGACTGAATCCTTTTGCACTTAGTGATAATTGTTTTATGGCCAGGGGTGGTCTCTTTTGTTCACTCTTGCATATTTAAATACTCAGTCTTTTATTGATGAGTGCACTTTTGACAATAGATCATTTTGGTTCACAGTACTCAAAACCACTATACCTTTCCTGATTTTCCTGTCTGAAATCTCAGCCTATTATTGTGGGCTTGTCTATTTTTCCTTGCAGTCCTAATACTTTCCTTCATGTGTTTCGAAGATATTGTTAGTATCTAGGTGTCTGTGATTATGTTATTGTTTTTGGTTTTGGTGCTGGGGATGAGAGCCTGTGCCGCAAGAGCTCTCTGTCACCGAGCTGTATCCCCAGCTTCTGGCTTCAGAGGCAGGATCTTGTATAGTTTACGCTGGCCTTTCCATTCTCCTGCTCTTGCCTCCAGAGATCTGAGCTGCTATGTTCCTGTAATTATGTGACATTCTGGTATCGTGGGATTATCCCCATCATTACAGCAATGCTCTTCAGTTTGAAACCCAGTTTGATATTAATGACATCATTCCAGGTTTCTTTCCTTTTCCTTCTCTCTGTCCTTCCCTTCCTCCCTCCCTCTTTCCCTTCATCTCTCCCTCTCCCTCCCTTCCTGGTTGCTTGCTTGTTTTCTCCTTTTTTTCCCCTTTTTTTATTTAAAAAAAAAATTATGTTATGTGCATGGTTGTCTTACCTTCATGGATGTCTGGTGCCTCATACATGCCTGGTGCCGGAGGAGGCCAGAACAGGGTGTCTGGCTCCCTAGAACTGGAGTAATAGAGAACCGTGAGCTACCATGTGGATGCTGGGAATTGAACCTGGGTCCTCTGGAAGAGCAACCAGTGCTCTTAACCACTGAGCCCTCTCTCCAGCCCCTCCCTCCCATTCTTGACAGTTGTGTTGCTGTTTTCTTTCCTAATGAAACATTATGAATTGGATAGGATGGAATCACAAAGTAGTTTTAATTTTCATTTCCCTAATGGCTAAGGTTGTTGAATACATTTTCAAATGTTTATTGGCTAAATGTTTCTTCTTTTGAGAACTTTTTAGTTAATTAGCCCACTTATTGATTGGATGATTTGTTTTTGCTGTTAATTTTTCAAAGATATTTATGTTATGTGTTTGGATGCTTTGCCTGCATGTATGTCTGTGTACTGTTTGTGTGCCTGGTATCTTTGGAAGCTGGAAGGTGTTGGAATCCCTAGAACTGGAGCTATTTGAACAATTTTATATTGTTTGTGTGTGGGGCGGTTATGGATCTAGTTTCATTTTTTAGGGAGACAGCACCATTACTGATACAGGTTTTTGTTTTGTTGTTGTTATTGTTGTTTTTTGTTTGTTTTGTTTTGTTTTTTTCCCCAAGGAATGTTTTTGCCCCCTTTATCAAAAATTAGGTATCTATATCTGTGTGGGTTTGTTTCTGGGCTCTCTAGTCTGTTCCAGTGATACAATGTTTCTTTTTGTGCCAGCACCATTCTGTTTTTGTTACTATGTCTCTGTAGTATAGTTTGATGACAGGTGGTATGCTGCCTCTGGCATTGCTCAGTCTGCTCAGGATTGCTCAGGCTATTTGAAGTCTTGTACACTATATGAAAGTTAGGACTTCTCTTTGTAGTTCTGTGAATACTCTAGCTGGGATTTTGATGGATTGCATTAAATCTGTAAGTAGCTTTTGATAATATATCCACTGTTACCGTATTGAACCCGCCAATTATGAGCATGGAAAATCTTCCCCTTTTTGTTTCTTTCTTCTGTGTCTTAAAAGTTTCATTGTAGAGATCTTTCACTTCCTTGATTAGGTTTAGTCCTATGGATTTTATTTTCCTTAAAGCTGTTGTAAATGGGATTTTCTTGATTTCTTTCTGTACAAATCCATTACTTGTTAGAGAAATGCTTCTGATTCTTGTATGGCATATGTATGTTGATTCTGTATCCTGTTTTACTTAAAGTGCTTTCAGATCTAAGAGTTTTCTGGTGGATACTGTGAGTGCTGTATTTAATAAGAACACACACACACACACACACACACACAGAGAGAGAGAGAGAGAGAGAGAGAGAGAGAGAGAGAGAGAGAGAGAGAGAGATCTTTGCTTTGTTCCTGATTTTGGAAGACATTGTTGCTGTTTTCCCCCATTTACTATTACATTATATTGGCTGTAGGTTTGCTGTCTATCACTTTTATTATGTTGAAATGTGTTCTTCTACCTCTAGCTTCTTTGGGGACTTTTATCAGAAGAGAATGTTTATCTTTGTCTAAGGCCTTTTCTACATCTGTTGAGGTAATCATATATTTTAATTATATTTATTTGTTGTTACATGTATTGATTTGTATATATTGAGCTGATCTTGTATCCCTGTGATAAAAAAACAACTTGGTCATGATGTACAGTCTTAATGTTTCTTGAGTATGATTTACAAGGATTCTACTGAGAAATTTTTGTACCTGTGTTCATGATGGGGAAATGGCCTATAGTTTTCTGAGTGTGTGTCCTTATCTGGTGTCAGGGAAATGCTGGGTTCATAGAGTGACTTTGGGCCTGCATCTTCCTTTACTGTTGTAGAATAGTTTGAAGTGTATAAGTAGATGTTAGCTGTTCATTTAAGTTTTGATTGAATTTAGCAGTGAATCTTATCTGGTTCTGGACTTTTTGTGGGAAACATTTTTATATAAAACTGTTGTAGTCATGTTGTTTGATAAGGATCTCTTGAAGTTGTTCATATCTTTTGTATTTCAACTGGAAACCATTGCATTATCTCCTTGATGTCTAATTTTATTAATTTGCTTCCCCCCCCCCTTTTTTCTTTGGGATAGTTTGACTATGGGTTTGTTAATCTTCCTTGTCTTTTCCAAATCCCAAGTTGACCTTGGACTCACTATATAGTCAAGGATGGCCCTGAGCTCCTCATCTTCTTGCCTCCAACTTCTAAGTGCTGAGATTACAGTACCACCATGCCAGTAGAACCAACCGGCTCAGTTGTTTGATTCTATGCATTTATTTTCATTTAGTCTTCATTTCTAACATTTTTGGCCTGATGCTTATTATTTCTTGCTGCCTACTATTTTGGGATTTGGCTTGTTCTTGCTTTTATGAAACCTTAAGTTATCTCATTGTACTATTTCTTTGAGAACTCACTGATTTTTGTTTAACTATAAGCAGTTATAGTTATGAACTCACCTCCTAGAACTCCTATCTCTATCTCCCAAAGGGCCTTGTAAGTTGTGCTTTTATTTTCATTGGAGCCTAGGAAGTAAAAAAATGTCTTCCCTGCTTTCTTCAGCGACCCCAGTGGCCACTCACGTGTCTGTTGTTCAGTCACCAAGTATTGTGTAGTTTCTCTTCTTATCGATTCCAAGTACTAGTCTGCTATAACCTGATGAGACTGAAGAAACGGTTTTGACTCTTTTATATTTTCTCAGACTTGTGTTGTTTTTCTCAAATCTAAAATGTGGTTTATTTAAGAGAAGGTGCCATGGGATGTTGAGAAGAATGTGTGTTCTATTTATTTTGGATATTATTTCTGTCTCTATCTATCAGGTCCTTTTGGTTGATGGTATAATTTAACTCTGAAGTTGCTTTGTTGGCGTTTTTATTTTGGATGGCCTAAAGATGAAAATAGAATACCGAAGTCACTCACAAATACTGTGATAGGATCTGGGGCCTCTTTCTTTCTTCATTCCTTTCTTTCTTCCTTCCTTCTTCTTTTTTAAATTATTATTTTTTGACACAGGATTTCTCTGTGTAGCTTTGTAGATCAGGCTGGCCTTGAACTCAGAGATCCGTCTGCCTCTGCCTCTCCAGTGCTGGGACTAAGGGGAACCTGCAGTCAGGGACTGAAGCCGCAGCTGTGGAGGAGCGCTGCTTATGTCCTTGTGCTTGCTCTGCCTGTTGTCCGGTAGCTCCCAGTACCACCAGTTCAAAGGCATCACTGCCCACAGTGATTCCCATTGGTCTTAATCAAGAGTATGCTGCCACAGTCTTGCTTACAGGCAAGTCTTGTAGGGGTAGTTTCTAAATTGTGGTGCTGTCATCCCAAAAGACTCTAGACTATGTCTGGTTAACAAAAAATAAAAACAAATAAAAATAATAGTAATAATAAAACAACAAACAAATAAAAACCAGCTTATGGGTACCGAGCTCCCCCAAGCACTTTACTAATACATAGAGCCTGGCACTTTGGAGTGTGCCAGCGCCTGGCCCTGCCCCTCGACTCCACCTCCCAGGGCCTCCCTTAGCCCAGGGCTGGAACAGATTGAACCCACCTTCTTTGTGGTTTCTCCCATTCTCATGTCCTCGGGGTGTCTCAGTGTCAAACACTAGGTCTCTCGGGTTGCTGACTGATACCTGTCTGCCCTCCAAGCCATACAGGGTGACAGCATGGGATCCTTCTCTACTGCCGAGGTTTTCCATCACGGAAATCATTGAGTAAAGCTCACAACTGGCTTGGAGGCTTTGGAGGGCTGTGAGCCTGACCCTTAGGGGGATTCCTTGTCTCCTTCCCTAAGGCCAGCTGGCTTACCTTCAAGAGGAGTGTTCCCTTCCCTTCTGCCTGCTCAGGCTCCCTGCAGTGGAGCTGTATGTGGCTCAGCTCCCTGACCCACCAGAAGCCACCTTTTAAGTACCCCACCCCTCTGCATATGGCTTTGGATTCTTCTCTCTCCCCGTGGGACGGCATCTACTTTTCTCTACCGACTCTCTTCTTCACATTACCTGGACGTGGCTTCTAGTTATGCCACCAAGTCCAGAAATCTCTCCTTAGGCCTCAGTGCTGGTCTGCTCCCCCTTGCTTCACCACTAGGCCATATCCCCAGCTCTCTTGGAGCATGGGATATCTGTAAATGTAGGGTGCATGCCTATGGTGTGCACACATACATGCACCCGTGCATAAGCATGGATGCCATCTGCCATCTGTCACTCTCTGCCTTGTGCTTTAAGACCTGGTCTCTAGAAGAATGTGGAGCTAGGCTGGCAACCAGCAAGCCTCAGCCATCCTCTCTGTCACCACAGTGCTGGGATTGCAGGCATTCATGCTACATGCCTGGCCTCTTGTCCATGTGCTGGGGATTCAAAGTCAGGTTCCCATGCCTACACAAGAAGCAATCCTACCCCCTCAGCCATCTTTCCAGACACCCGCTAGCCACTTGTTTTAGATTTTTTATTTTGAGACAGGGTCTTGCTAAGCCACCTGGGCTGGCTTTGAACTTGTGATTCTTCTGCTTTCACCTCCCCTAGGAGCTGTAGTAGTGGTTGAAATCTATCTCCCCTGGGCTGAATCCTTTTGTATTTATGTTACATTGTTGCAAGCGGCAGAGGCCTCCCTCCAAATGAACTTACATTTTCTTGGCAGGAGGGAAAACATCATGAGGACACTTGGGGGTTCTTTTATTAATTAATTAATTTTTTTACTTGGGGTTTCTAACTTATTATGTTCCCACTCTCTGTATTCCCATAAAAATAGTCTGATTGTCCTGGGTCTAGCCCTTCCAGCAATCAACCTTGCTAGGACAGCAGTCATTTAACTTTAACATGGTGGCCAGATAGAAGGTGTCCAAGAGATTGGGGGGTGTTGATAAAATAACAAGGTAGGACCTGGTAAGAGGAAGGGTCACATCGGAACTTTGTTGGGTGACACTGACAGGCTTTCAGGCATGCAGGTGAGAAAATTCCTTTGGGCATGAGCCTGTGGAGGGGGAGGGCAAAGGAATTAATGGGGAGGGGAACCCCAGAGGAGGATCTCTGCATCAGATTGTCCCCAAAGCAGTGGGCACTTAGTGTGTTAGAGCCATCTCTGCTTTAATGTCCTCCCAAAGATGCCGGATGTAGTTTTATGGGCATGCACACTAGTTAGGCTCAAAATTGGCTGGGAACCTATGTGGTTTGGATGATTTAAAAACTAAATGAATATGAAAGTAAGTTGAGTTTGATATCAATCAAGTTTCCTTTTTAATTTAACTTTATCTGCATTGGTGTGAGGGGATCTGAACCCCTGGAACTGGAGTCATGGGCAGTTGTGAGGGTGCTTGGAATTGAACCTGGGTCCTCTTAAAGAGCAGTCAGTGCTCTTAACCACTGAGCCATCTCTCTAACTGATAACCATCAAGTTTTAGGCTCCAAGTTTTCAGCCTTCAGTGGGACATCTCCCACTCCTGTAGGATGTTGGCAGCCTCCCTCCTCATTGCCAGCTGAAAGGAGATTGGAGTTTTTAAAGATGAGTGGAGCTTCTACTGGGCCTCTTTAAGTTCTAGAGGTGTAGGTGAGCTCACCAAGTCCTGTAAACTCCTTGGTATATTTACCTCAGTATTGCCTAATGTATCCCATACCTCAGTTGTGAAAATGTGACTATTAAATGGCTGGCTGGCTGGCTGGCTGGGAAGATGGATAAAGGGATGTGTTTCTCCTCTCTGGAAGTCTTGCATTTGTCTTCAGTCTGCATAAGCAATGTATCTCCCTGTGGTACTTCCCATCTCCCTCCCCGAACCACTCTTTAGTTTTACCTATCTCATACAGCAATGGTTGTAGCCCAACCAAGGTGGTTAGCTTCTGGAAGGCTTGGCATGTGACATCTTTCTTTGACCATTCTACCCGTTGCCCGAATGGTGTGGAACACTAGCCCATTGGTTTTCGGAGACATGCTGGATGGAAGAACATGGACCTTGAGTAGAACAGAAAGGGCAGAGTCAAGAATTACTGTGATTAAGAGCCTTGCCAGTGACCAAGAATACAACTGAATGTCACCAATCCAGAGACAGCATCAGAGAGATCGAGTGAGGAATAGAGAAGCCTAGCTCCCTGGACGGACCGGTCAGGGTGTGGACCTGTAGCTGATGTTAAGGTGTAAAGACTGGTCAGAAAATCTTTCCCGAAGGAAGCCTGGCACAGTGCCCAGCAGAGCTTTGCATGTGCTGGGAAGTCCCTAAATGTTATATTGAGTCCTAAGGGATATTTTAATCACAGAAGTCAGAACTTATATCCCAGAGAAGTGACTGCACAGAGAACACTGTCTGTTTATCTATGAAATTTCATTGGTTTCTCTACTTGTAGATCTTCAAAGAATGGAGGCTTCCCTCTCCATCTAGTCTGTGTGCGGATATAAAAGATTAAAGCAAACGAGAGTACAGGGAGAAGAGAAACTTAAGCCAGATTCCATTTTTCCTAAATCTCAAAGTCCCCGCAGCATTTATCTGCACAAATAGCCATCTCAGAACGTACAGTGTCTATCGGAAAATCAAATGCCCTTCTGAGGTTTCTTAGGAAATAATGCTGCATGTCCTGCTTTCCCACGATGCATCACTCGTGGGCATAACAGACCACTCCTCAACAGCTTGAGTATTTAATTGCTATTGAAAAACAAAACAGAACAAAACAAAATACTGGGTAGCATTTTGAAAACCTACTGCCATCTCAAATTGTGTGACTGTTGAGTAAAGCTCTGGTGGAGATGAGAAATACACCTGCACTGGGTCCCAGAGGCAACCATGCTGTTACAGTTGTGACCCTTTGAGTACTCCTGTGGTCCCCAGGACTGAAGGAATGGTTCTGGTTCAGGCTGCACCTTAGTGCCTCAGCATCCATCATTTGGCAGTCTAAAAGCCGGGCCTTTGGCTCCTCGCTTCATGTGTTACTTTAACAATCATGTACTGTTTGGCTTCCGCCTAAGGAGTCGGAAGTGTATTCAAAACACTCCTGAAAGGAAGTCTTCCCTTTGTAGACGCCGGTGTGTGTCTTAATTGACAGTGATGGCTTTATTCTTAGTGGCTTGCACACCCTTTGCCCTCACAGGAAGTGGGCTGTAGATCTAGACCTGGGCTACTGGAAGAAGTCAGAGCACATTCGGCAGTGGGAATCTCAGCCTTCTCTGAGCTGTCGACATTAACAGATGGTGATCAGTCTTCACGCCTGGACCTCTCCTCTTCTTGTGAGGACCATGCAACAGATAGGAACCTGGGAGGTGCTGTATGAAGAGGAGCGTGTGGAATGGTGGGTGCACAGATGGAGGGACTCTAAAATTCCTAGAAAGCGCAAGCTGAATGTGTGACGAACTAAAATTAAGTGTAGTTGTGCGAGCCAACTCGAGTAGCAGAGAGAGCGTTGTCCTGACAACTGGCACCAGCTAAGCGCCTATGGATGCCAGTGACCTTGACCTATCTTTTGGGCTTCCGTTTTCATATCCAGAAAGTCTGATAACTATAGATAGATGATGTCTGTTTCTAAAGTGTAGGTCTAGGGCTCTGAGATGAAACAAGAAGGCATGTTCCATGGCAATTTTATTGCATTTAATTGAGGTAACATTGCTGTTGTCTTGGCATGTGATTTACACCACGACTCACCCAGGGAGCGAGTGAGGACAGCCTTTGGTTTACTGTTGCGGACTCTCAGGTCTTCTGTGTGATTGATGCAGAGGCCAAGGGTAAGCCCATTTACAGTGGCTGGTTGCCTTTGAGACCTATGGCAAGAGAATCCATTGGGAGCAGGGGGTCCATTGTGCCAGTGGGCTCTAGCCCTGGAAGTGGGGGCTGAGTGCTCGGTGCTTGGTGGCCCAAGCTCTCTTCTCTCCTCCCTCCTTATGTACCTTTTATTCTGTTCCCATCATCTCCCTCAACCTCCTTACTACGTCTTGTTGGTACTGTCTTCTCTCCAAAGATGTGTGTCATTCCCTGGTTAGCTTATGTCTCTAGCTCTCTGCCTTTGTCTGTGTGTGTCAGAGACAGACAGATAGACAGATGATAGGTAGGTAGGTAGATAGATAGATAGACAGAGGGATAGATTGTATTATAATGGGGAAGAGGAAGACTGGGATGTAACTTAGCTGTAGCATGTAAAATCAGTATCCAATCAAATGTGTTTTCTTTCATTCCGATTGACCTGCCTTTCGTCTGTTCGGTCACAGAACCCAGAGAAACTATTACAAACCCAGGCAGCCACTTAGCAGTCCCTCACTGTAGCTCCCTCACTTCCGTGAGGACAGGTGGATAGGGCTGTCTCTTCTCCATGGTAGGCAATTGGCAGAGAAGAGGAGGGAGCCAATCAGGAAGGGACGCACAGCTGTCCCTTTGAGGTCTACACTAACGATTCCAGGACAGCAAACCTTCTCCCGGTTTGGGCTAAGTTAGCTGTAGTGCTGTCAGCTGAACTCGTCGATCTTGCCCTCAGCAGTCCTGCTTGTGTGTGCCATGCAGGTGGTCATGGCCAAACAGAGTGCTGTGTGTCTTGTGTAAGCTTGGGACTCGGGCTGCCCTCCAGTTAGGCTCCAGGGCAAGCTGTACTTGGAGTGGCTAAAAGTTATAATATGAAATATAAACTAAACAGGACTTTTTTTCTTTTTCTTTTCTTTTTTCTTTTTTTAAGCCAGGCTGGTCTTAAACTTATTATGCAGCTAAGGATGACTTTCTGATTCTCTTTCCTCCATCTCCTGAGTGTTGGGATTAAACATGCGTTCCACCATGCCTGGGCTTATGCAATTCTGGAGGTTAAACCCAGGGTGCCACGCATGCTGGGCAAACACTCCATCCAATGTACCCTTTATAGCCCGCCAAGAACAACCCCGTGATGATAGGTGGTGCATGCCCAGTCAGGTGGAATGGGGACAGGCAGGGGATGATAGACTTGGTAGCTCATTCCCATGAGCCGGGATAGTGCCCTATGGCTTGTGCTCCTGGTTCCAGTGGGAGTCAAGGGGTTGCTTTCCGAGTCCTGTGTTGCTCTTGTGAATGACTAGAGATGCATGCACCCAGATGCACAGCCAGTAAAGTAGGGACTAAACCCAAGGTGCTCAACCCAACACGCTGCCCTCCTGGCTTGATGTGGCCGCTTTCTGTGTATACGGTCCCGGGAAAGCTCCAAACTTCTCTGCTCTGTGAATGCCATGGGACTTAACTCGGGACCCCGTCTTTAGTCTTGTAGCCAAAGCCACTCTCCACTCAGATACAGGGTGTCCAAAGAGAGGTGCAGTGCAGTGCAGTGCAGGGAGTGTGCACTGGGTCCACCCTTCAACCAGTCGGCAGTGGGACCCTGTGCCGGACCCCCACACCATGAGGAAATCCGCTCCCTGCATCCTGCTCATCTCTTTGGGTAGGAGTGGGAAACCCTCTCGTGGGAGTCCTGTCTGTCAATCTGAATCTGCCTCTCATCTGTGTCGGTCCTCAGCGGGGGAGGAGGAGGAATCTCTTCAGGCGGATGCTGAATGAGGAGCTGGGGAATGCCTCTTTTCACGAAGCCCAGGCTTGCACAACAGTATAAAAATATCTCCTGCAATCTGCAACACTGGATTCTTTTGAAATCTTGAAGAAGTCATTTAAAAACAAAACAAAAAAAATACCACTCATACTGAGTGTATGCGAGCAATTCCTCAGATTCTTTGAGGGTGCTGGTTAGCTCTTTAAAGTATTAATTATAATTCATATACTTTCTTCATTCAACATATATTTATGTGTCAGGGAAGAACCAGGCATGAATATAGCAGTGAATGAGACACAGAATGCTTGGCCTCTTGGTGGTGAACTGGGAGTGAGGGGGGTAGGATGCAGAACAGGATAGTATAGACTCTTTGGGTGCCATGGAGAAACAGAGGAAGAGCTGGGGTATGGGAGATGTAAAGGAGGTGCTGTACTGTTAACGGAGGGGCAGATGTGGCTTCCCACTAAACGCCAGAGAGAACGCTAGTAGGTGAGTGTTCAGAGGAATGGTTCTTCAGGCAGAGGAGATAACTATGATGTGCCTCTGTCTAGAAAACGCAAGGAGGCCTGAGAAGGTGGCCTAGAGCGATCAAGAGAACTAGACAGGGGAGAGGCAGAGAATGGCAAATGTGGGTACGGATGCTGGAGGGTGTTAAAGCTGGTGGGATGTTTTCAAGGATGTGCTTTCCCACGATGCAGCCTATCTACAGTGATAGTTTTGATCTTTGCCGTGGGCAGAGCCTGTCACATGGAAGGAGAGAGAAGCCTGGAGTCATAGGAGCCCTAATACTGTGACGCTCTAGATTTCACTTCTCAGAGTGTGGTCCATGGACCAACAGCATTGGCACCCCCTACCACTTGTTAGAGCTGCGTGGTCTCTGCGCTCCTGAACCCTGCTGAAGCAGAACTTGCCTCTCCCAGGCCTGTGGGTGACCCATGGGCTCACGACTGTCTGAGAGCTGCTGGTCTGGAGTCATGTGGGGCTTGGGCAGGAAAAGCATTAGGGACTGCCCAAAGCTTGCACACTAATCGTCCAGGCTGGCTTCAGTTGCCTTGTTATTTTCCCTGTGAGTAGGGTAGGGTGATAGTCACAATCTCTGCCTAGTCCAGTCCTTCTGCTTTCTTATGGGAGTGACCACCTTGCCTGTCCATCTGAGCAGACTGTCCCTGGGGTTGTGTAGACCTGGAGGGCGCAACCAGAAGTGGATATTCTGGGCTCTGGGAGGAGATTCCCTTCCCTCTAGCAGAGTATTTCAGATACATCAAGTCTGACCCTCAAGGGTCCTGCCTGCTCTGTGCACACATCCCATAATAGCCTACCTGCTATAGATGGGTATATGCTTTGGGCATCATCCTGAATAAGTGGATGACTTTTTATGGACCCTGTAGTAGGAAGGCTGGTTGCCTTTGAGGACATGTGGAAATGTTGGCTGTTATAATAAACCTGGGTATTCTGTGGAACTGACTGGTCCATGCCAGGATCAGGCATCATCTACTTCCCTTACCTTCCCTAGATGAAGTGCACAGCTCGGTAGCCTGGGTACAGAGCCTGTAGTCTAACAGTTCTAATCCTGACTCAACTGTCATTGACACCTGAGGGATTTGAGTCTACAGATCACTACACTGCTTACTGATAAAATGGGATTATAATATGTTTCTTATTTCGCAGGTAGGTTGCTGCAGCTTCATTATCTAAATGCTTTTAAAAGCTATTCTTGAATGTGTGATCCCAGGCTCCCGTCACTAGATGCTAGCGTAGCTTTATGTGTGGGTGTATGGATGTATGCACACGAACATTTATGTGAATGAATGTGTGTGTGTGTGTGTGAGAGAGAGACAGAGAGAGAGAGAGAGAGAGAGAGAGAGAGAGAGAGAGAGAGAGAGAGAGAGAGAGAGCATTTGGGGGCAGAAGACAACCTTAGGTGTGTATTATACTACTCATGGATTACTGGGAGCAGAGACACCAACAAAGAAAGCACTGGCCTTTGCAAGCAATTTCTGAATTAGCCACAGACATCACATTATTTGTGTATGTCAGCAGCATGACCTAAATAAAGTTAGAGTTGATCTCTTTTAGATTTTCCCCTTACAGTAAAGTTAAGACAAGGTGATGTGTGGTTTATAATCCAATAGAAAGACCTTTTCGGCAAAGCCCTCACTCTACTCTTGAGTGATTACTGAGCCTTGGTTTCTAGATGTGGTCAAGTTCTCAGCTTTCTCAAGTGTTTGCTGGCTTGCTAAGGACTGTCACAGAAGGCAGTCCTCATTTGTCCCTGCTGGTTTTTCCATTGGTGGGGCAATTGGATAGTTCTTCCTCTTGCCCAGCGGCTTCTTACCTTACCGCTCTGGAATTCCACAGGAGCTGGCTGTGGTCTGTGCTTTGAGGGTGGTCTTTGGGGTTACTTCACTGGCTGCTGTGTCAGCTACTGCCCAGGCCGCTCGAGGTGAGGCAGATGGGTTCGGGGACAGTGCTTGGTTAGGTGACCTAGACCCCAGCAAACATACCACCACAGCAAGCATAGCCTTGGCCATGCTTTGTTGGACTGCAGAGAAGAGACATGACTGTCACAACCCAGCGGGGCCAAAACTCCATAGGGAGCTAAGTCATGCATCACACATCTTCCGAACACCTTATGCTGTGTTTCACTGCCTAAGACGAGATCTTTCCAGATCTCAGAGACTGCTGTTCTGGTGAGGAATTGTGTGATTCACTATGGATTCATTTGTCTGCTTCAGGAGCTTTTGGAGAACTTGGGTGCTGGATCCAAGAGAGGGGCTCTGGGTCAGTAATTGGACTAATCAGAGTCAGAGAAGTCACATGGGCCCCCTGGCTACAGATGCTACTAGAAAGAGCATGCTTTGTTTGGTAGGAGTGGTAGGGTTCTCATGCGTCCTCTGAGGTAAATGCCACACCAACAAGAGAGTCCCTGTGAAGCCACAGATCCCAGATTTCTTCCAGACCTGAGGTTCTGGTTAGTTTCAGATGTGGGATGGGGTCAAGGGGAACAGCACAGTAACCCTGTTGATAGACAGGACCAAAGTAGACATGCCAACCTTCTCACAGGGAGCCATGGTCCTGGAATTGTTCTCTTTTGTACTTCAGGATGGCACCTGTTTCTGTGGACTGAGCTGATGGAGGTCTTTGTTCACTGAGAACCGTGGCCAGATTAGACCCAAAACCAATGCTATGTCATATTCTTCCTTCTCCTCGTCGTCAATATGGTGGTCAGGTTGCTCGCCTCTGTTACAAGTCTATACCCACTTCCTTTCCCAAAGCATAGGAAGCGAAGTTCTTAGTGTTTGGGCTCCTTTTAGGTGACATTGCCAGCCTGTACTGGTGTTGGTCTGGGTCTCTGACATGTGGCTTGGTGAGCGAGCCAGAGTAATACCATGGAGTTTCATCTTATGTGGGTCAGTGTCCTCTGCAAGCAAGTAAACAGATTAGCCATGCACACATCCACACTGTTTTAAAAATAATTATTTTTGGGCTGGAGAGATGGCTCAGAGGTTAAGAACACTGTCTGCTCTTCCTGAGGTTCTGAGTTCAATTCTCAGCAGCCACATGGTGGCTCTCAACCATCTTCAATGAAACGTGGTGCCCTCTTCTGGCATGTATGCAGTATCCATAGTAAATAAATCTTTTTTAAAAATTAGTTATTTTATATATTTGAGTGACCTATCTTCATGCACACCGGAAGTGAGCTACCATGTGTTTGCTGGGAATTGAACTCGAGACCTCTGGAAGAGCAGCCAGTACTCTTAACCGCTGAGCCTTCTTTCCAGCCCTGACTGCACTCTGTTGTGTGTTCTCCGTCGGAATGACCCAGTTCGAGGCCTGGCCCAGGAACAGAATGAGCAAGGCTGATGAGCTCTGTCAGGCAAACCTTCCTAGCTCTGTTACAGGGGTCCCTCCCATCCCTCTCAGGATGCAGACAAGTGCCAGAGCCAGGGGGAAGAGTCCCTGCCCTGAGCCTGGCTCTGTTCATTTCCTTTGTGGCTGTTGAGATAAACAGAAAGCAAGCGAGCAGCGAATCTGATGGGCATGATAGGAGAGATGATTGATTTCACAGTGTTGCTGGTCTTTTGGAGGCAGCCATTGTGAGTGGTCCTGCAGCTATGTTCGCCAAACTTGAAGATTTTTTTTTTTTTTTTAGAAAATCTCGTGGCCAGAGCCATTATCCCTCCCTCCTCTGTGATGAAGAGAACTGCTGAGTTACCTGTCCAGTGGCCTAGCAAGCCTTTCCATTGAACTAGCCATGCTGCGATGGGAGACCAGCCCCTGCCTTCCTCCTGTAATTGTCTTACACATGGGGAAGCGGCTCAGTCTCTAAGACGTGTGGTTGCTATGATGACCCCTGTTGATAAGGAGAACTAGAAGCAGTCGCTTTTCTAGATTACCTTTCAAATACTCAAATCCATGCCCCAGCAGCATATGGCAAGAACTCCCCCCACCTCCCTGCACCCCACCCCGCCACTCAGATATCTTCCAATGTGCTTCAGCGAATTCCAAAACCACGTCAGGTTTGCATTCTGAAAATGCCAACTGTATACTAACTGAATATGAGAGATGAAGAAAGCGTTCATAAATAATTTTGTTTATTTGTTTTTGAAGAAATGATGTTCTGTGTTCAGATAGAAACTGGTTGTATAGATTCCTTCCTTCCCTCTCCTTTTTATGGTTCATTAACATTTCGATAATATTGAGACGGTAGTGTTAACAAGGGGTTCTTAGCTAATTTTCGGTGAGGCAGACCCACAGTAGCACACGGTCAGTCATGAAAGGAAGAGGATGTTGGCCTTCCTCGATGGACAGGACCATGGCTAAGCTGTTGGGTAATGTGTTCCTAGAGGGAACACGCCACACCCTCTCAGCCTACTCAAATTTGGGTCTAGAAATATAACTTCTTCCCTTTTTTTTTGGTTTTCAAGACAGAGTTTCTCTGTGTACCTCTGACTGTCCTGGATGGAACTCACTCTGTAGACCAGGCTGGCCTTGAGGTCAGAGATCCGCTGCCTCCTGAGTGCTGGGATTAAAGGCGGCTGCCATCTCCCAGCTACAACTCCACTTTCTTGTGACTGGATACAGTTTATGCTTTTGTTTTTTGCTGGATTTGTTAATTGCTTTTCTTTACCTTTGACAAAGTACCTCATGAAAATAACTTATGGGAAGAAAGTTTTATTGTGGCTCATGGTTTGATAGTACAGTCCAGTTATACTGGGGAAGGCATTATGGCAGGCACAGTTCTAACTCGTGACATTGTATCCATAGTCAGCACACAGAGATGGATGCTAGTGATCAACTTTCTTTCTCTTTATTCAGTGTGAGACCCCAGTTTTAGGCAGTCTGGGACCCCAGCCCATGGAGTGGTGCCACTCTTACTTAGTGTAGGCCATCCCTTTTCCGCTAAACCTTTCTGGAAATATCCTCAGAGTCATACGCCCAGATGTGTGTTTCCATGGTGATTCTAAATCCAGTCAAATTGACAGTAAAGACCCACCATCATGCTGGGTAGATTTTTGAGCCTTTTAGAAGGAATGAAAGGAGGCTTTCATTGGATGAGTTTTCCTAAGGTTCAGAGGAAGTGAGCCTGAATATGTATGTCTATTCAGAATGACTTCGGCCAGAGACATAGGCACAGTAAATGTAACCTTGACTGCAACCTGGACCCGGTGACAGTTTCTTTAGGTCACTGGCAGCTCTGAGGGCTTCTCAGACCTTGGGATGCTCTTTTGTGCCTTGCTGCTCTCCTTGAGCCCCCTCTCCATAGGTCATGTCTTCACATTCATTATTGATACACTGTCTTCAAATCTTAAGTCATTGCCTGGTATAACATGTAGCAGTCTTGTGTACTGTGGAAAACAAAGACCTGCTAAGGCATCAGAGGCTCTGGTTTCAGAGAGTTCTTAGCAGGATGTGTCTTTCCAATTGATGGAATACATTTTGACAATGCACTGAATTGCAGGAGGGCAATTGAGATAATGCTAAGTGTTGCTGCCTTTTAAAATGTGGTCTTTCTAACACAGAAAAGGCATAGCATCCTGTAACTGCTCTGCAACTTAGTCAGACCCCAACATGTTGCTGTGCTCACCTCTAATATTTTGTAGGATTTCATGTGTGTGAGTGTTGTACCTGCATATATGTCTGTGGACCCATGTGCATGCCTAGTGCCCAAAGAGGCTAGATCTCCTGGAACTGGAGTTATAGAAAGCTGTGAGCTGCCATGTGGGTGCTAGGAACCAAGCCCAGGGTCCTCTGCAAGAGCAGCAGTACTTAACCCTGGTGTCATCTTCCCATTCTCTGTCTCGAATATTGTTAAAACATAAAACATGGGAAGGTATCATCAACAATCCTTGCAGTCTTCTGCCCCCCAGTCTCATTGCCCCCTGTGTCCCAGGGGGCCATACTCCTGAATTTGGTGCTTCTTGTCTCTGTGAACTTTCACTTGTTTGCTTGTTTGTTTTGAGACAGAATCTCATATAGACCAGGCTGGCCTTGAACTCAGTATGTAGTCGAAGATGAGCTTGAACCTCTGATCCGCCTTTCTCCACCTCTCCAGTGCTGGGATTATAGGTGTGCACCACCATCTGTAGTTTTTGCAACGCTGAGGATGAAGCCTAGGCATTTTACATGCTACGCAAACCTTCTACCCACTGAGCTCCAACCCCAGCCCTCATCTTATCATTGAAATACATACTTAATTGCTAGTTGGTCACTGTGTGAGGCCCCTGCTTTTTCTTTTCATTAGCAGAACCCTGTGAGCTTTAAGTGGCCAACTACTGGTAATGGCAAAGTGACTTCACTTCCTGTCTGATGAATGGACATGGGAGGTGTGGGTACAGGCTCAAGATAAAGGAGCATGTTGTTCATGTTCTCTTTCCTTCTTGCTTTTGATGAGACCAAGGACCAGCCCCTGACTTATTATATGCAAGTCAAAACAGGAGGGAACTACGAGAACCAGGTTGCTCTGCCTAAACTACCTATGACCATGCAGATTTGGAAGATAGGCTGGGGGTAGCAAAGAAGAAACTCCTTGGTACCTTCATTGTTCTAGTGCCCTACCTCCCTGAGATTGCCCATCCTGTGGGGCTCGTGCGTCAGAAGCTGTCATGCATACATTTCGATTAAACATCCCCCAGCCACCTATGGGAAACATTTATTTAGGGAGGTGCTTGCTGCACAGGCATGAAGGCCGGAGTTTGGTCTCCAGCACCCATGTAAAATGAAAGATGTGCACTTAAGATTCCCACCACTGGAGAGAGGAGACAGGAGGATCCCTAGAGCCTGGCAGCCATCCAGGCTGACCAAATCAGTGAGCCCCAGATCCCAGTGAGAGGCCCTTTCTCAAAAAGTCAAGACGGACAATGCCGCAAGGCTACCTGAGGCTGACTTCCGTGCGTACACATACACGTGTGCCTCTGTGTGCACGTGGCACGTGTATCTGCATACACACAGAATCCCATCCACAAAAGCTTCAAAGGCATAAATAAATGAAGGAGTAAATGAACAGGTCCTCAAATGGTCTAACTAACACTGTTGGTTTGTATTGTGAGCTTGCTGCTGGTGGTGGCTCATTGCCTGGCCGTCTCCATCAGTTGTCTTCATGGGTGAAAAGAAATGGCCAAAGAAAGCCAGGTGACCTCCCTAGTGGCAGCCAGAACTGCAGCTGTCACTCTCCTGTGCCGCCACCAAACGAGGAGAAAGGAGAGACGTGAGTGACATTAGAGTCTGTGTGTTTCAGTGTGACTAAATTTTACTTTTTGCGACAGTTTTCACAATCCCCCAAATAAAAATTAGATCTAATATATCCCTCAAAAGCAGGTCTCAGATGGGTTTGTTTGTCTATGCACCAATTCACTAGAAATCCACTTTCAATTTGTGTGGTTTTGCTTTCTTGGTTGTATCTAAGGAAAAAAATGGAGTTAGCCCAAAAATTAAGCAAAAACTGAAATTTAAAAACAACCTGGTGTGCCCACAAACAAATGCCAAAGGGATGAGAGGAGAAAAAAGACAAAGACATTGGCAGGTAGAGACCATCCAAAAATCTTTAAAATGTAGCCCAATTTTGCCCAGCGGTGGCGGCGCATGCCTTTAAGCCCAGCATTTGGGAGGTAGAGGAAGGGCGGTCTTCAAGTTTGAGGCCAGTCTGGTCTACAGAAAGAGTTCCAGGGCAGTCTGGGCTACACGGAGAAACCCTGTCTAAAAAAACAAAATGAAAAAAGTGTAGACCAGTTTCATATTAAGAGGCTGGCAGTAAGCTAACGGCCTAGACTTGATAGCAGCCACAAGCCCCCGCTCTGAGACACTTGTCAGGGCCAGATTCTTCTTTTTTCTCCTTCTCCTTCCTCCTCCTCTTCCTCTTCCTCTCCTTCTCCTTCTTTTTCCAGACAGAATTCTAATCAGCTCCTTTAGTTTCTCAGCCCATGGCATATTAGATGTGAATCAGAAGAGGAGGGAACTGTGGGAGCCAGGCCGCTCTGCACAAGTGCATCTGAGGTCCTGGTAGCCAGCAAGGAATGACAGAAACCCCAGGGAAAGGAGAATGTAAAAGGGTGAACTTAGGAGTCGCCTTGTGGGGTCTTGTCCCTCAGAGGGACTCATCCACACCCCTTGCTATTTTATAGATTCTGGAAACACACTACTGTCTCTATCAATGTGGAGAGGTTCATGATGCAGCCAAGTCCTGAGAGATGTTTGTAACAGCCTGACTCCTGATGGTTTTCAGCAGTCTGTATTGTCATGGTTGATCCAATGACTTAGATTGGGGTATCCTTGTGAGGGTACCAGGTCTCCCCACCAGCATCTTGCATTTCTTGCCAGAATGTTGCCCATAACCATGACTCTGCCACTTCATGGACTGGATAACCCTGAAACAACTTTGTGATCTTCTAGGAAGAATGCTTACAACACAAAGATGGCAGGACCAAATGCAAGTTGATAGTTGATGCCCAGGGCAATGTAGGAAGAGGAAGTGACCAACTCAAGTCATGAGGAAACGGGCTTTTCATGATCTGGTGGCCATGAGTATAAAAAAGAAGCAACCAAGTTAGAAGTCACCCACAGGACAGTGGGTAATGTACCTGAAGAGTATATGAAGAAGAGAAAATACCCAGAATATATAGAGAGCTATCCAAAGTCAGCAACCACAACTAATTATCTAATTTAAAACTGGGACTAGTGGCTGGGAGAGACTTCTACCAGCAAGCCTGATGAACTAAGTTCATTCCCCCAGGTCCACAACTCCCACAAGTTGTCCACTGAGCTGCACACACGAGTCATGGTATGCACACACACAACCCATAGATATAAAAATATGGACCTAGTGCATGCACAGACATTTCTTCTAAGATATGTAAGTAGCCAATAAACACGTGAAAGGGCACAAATAGGGAAATGGGAATCAAAGCTGTTAATGCTACCTCACCCCCATTAGGATGGCTACTATTAATGGAACAAAACAACAGAACTCTAGAGAACAGATAGCGTCAAATATTGATGTTGGAACGGACAAGTTAGAGTCCTTATGCATTGTTGATGGGAATAGAAAATGGTACAGCTGCCATGGAAAACAAGATAGTGGTTGTTCAAAAAATTAAAAACAGATTTACTGTAATCAATTTTATCTCTGGTATATAATCCAAAGAACTGAAAGCAGGCTCTCAGTAAGTTATCTACATACCCATAGCAGCATGGTTCATACGAGTGAAAATGTGGGAACAACCTAAATGTCTACCGACAGATGACTTAGTAAACAAAATGTGGTATGTCCATATGAGGAAATATTAGTCTATCGTGGTTTAATAAGGATCAGGAGAAACACATAGGCCGAATAGATGTTTATTCAGGGAGAAATAACTGACAACACAGACAGATGAACACCGGCAGGTTCCTGGTCCCAAGGATGCCTCTGGATGCTCTGGAGCTGCAAGCAAGAGAGTGCTCAGGGCTCCTCCTCCAACCTAGTTCCCCCAGGTAACTTCTGCCCCTGTCTCTACCCCCAATGGGCATGGTCAGTGCCACAGGTGCAGACAAAGTGAGTATCTCACTACATTAGTCAGTCTTTAAAAGGAAGTTTCTGACATAGTCTACAACAGTGGTTCACAACCTGTGAGTCACAACCCCTTGTGGGGGCGGGGGACGTCCAAGGATGCTTTCACAGGGGTCACATATCTGATATTTATATTATAGTTGTTAACAGCAGCAAAATTACAGTTTTGAAGTAGCAACAAAAATAATTTTTTGGTCGAGTGTCCCCACAACACGAGGAACTGTATGAGAGGTTTGCAGCATTAGGAAGGTTGAGAGCCACTGGTCTACACTCTAAGCCTAGAGTGACATCCCTTTGGGGAGCTTGACTGACTGACTCATCGCTGTTGCTTGGTGTCCACCTTTCCTTCACCTTCACAGTTCCAGGGGTCCCCGAGACTCTCTTGAGGATTGGTGTTGGTCCTGAGACTAGAACTTGTGGGAAAGAAGGGGGTTACAATTGAGAGCAGACAGAAACTGAGTTGCTTGGTTGGGGATGCTGAACTCAGCCAATGGCTGAGCCCTATTCCTCAACTCTTAGTGATCAGCATAGGTGAGTAAGGGCAAGGAAAAGTTGAACCTCAGCCACCAACCCCAGGTGACCCCACGCCATTTAATGTGACACTTGGTGTCTCTCCCCCTATAAATAGTGACCATTTTGACCCTTTCACGACCAACTGCCTGGTTGCTCCGCCTGGAGGCTGAGTGGCCACGAGAGAGCATTAGAGTAGGGAAGACCTGACTAGCTCATGGAACTCTGCTCATGGTCACCTACTGTATTCTAGGTGAAGATGGGTGATGAGGCTGGAGGAATGGGGACAGCAGCCCATGGAGGTCAGAGGACAGTTCTCAGCCGCCGAGCCGTGGCGTCTACCTTGTTTTTAAGCATGACTCCTCTTGCTGTACTCCGGGCCAGCTGGGCTGTGAGCTCCTGGGTGATTTTTCTGTGTCAGTCTCCCATCTCTCTGCAGGAGTGCCAGGCTTACAGATGTGCACTGTAACATCTGTCTTCCTATGAGTCCTGGGGATCACACTCAGGTTTCCAGACTTGAGTAGAAAGTGATTTTACCCCCTGAACCATCTCCCCACACCCTTCCCCCCCCCAAATATCATCTTGAGATTGCTTTTCAGAAGCGACATATTCCCTTAACTGGTAAGGTGTGTGGATCTATTTTTCTGTTTTGCTTTTATCTTAGGGTTGAGTTGATCATTATTTTCATAGCAAACAGCCAAGAATGATTCAATTTGGGAAAGTAATGGGAAAATTTGCTCATCTTTTATGGGATCATTTTACCATAATCCCTGCCGATAAAATAGTGGTTTCTTTCAAATGCGCCAGTGCAGGGGCAGGGGGCTGCACTCTTAAAGCCTCCAATTGATTGTTTAGTGAGGGAATGGTATTCAAGTGAGGCACATCAGCATGCAAATCTGAAATGTGGCCATTTCCATCTAGATTGAATATTATTAACTAGCCCAAGGGATAGGATGTAATTAAGATTTTTCAACAGCTTATTTTTGTCTACAGTGATGAGAATAACCCCAATATTTAAAGCAACTGGCCCATTTGAATAATAGGAAGGTGGCTCAATGCCCAATTTGGCTTTCAGGTATAATGAAAGTGTTTGGCTTTTTTTCCACGGGTCTGAGCATTGATAAGGAACCTTCAGCAAACGAGAGAATGCTCAGATTACAGGACCATTGCAGCCTGTTGTTTCGGGTGACAGGGTTCCAGCTCCTCAGTCACTCTGGTACCTTCATGTGTGAATTTGGGAACAAAGACCCACTGGAACGAATGAAGTCATTGTTGAGAGCTCTGCTTTTGCCTAATTGGAATGATGGGACTTAGAGCCCGTTTGTACAAATGTATTCAAAAAGTAGTATAACTCTTAGTTTGGATCTTCTTCAGAAAGTTTGCAAGGTCTCCGGGCTAAGGATGTAGCTCATGGGTAGATGCTTGCTTAGTGTGGACAAGGCCTTGGGGGTCAGTCCCTGATGCCGTTTGGAAAAGATAGAAAGTTTTCAGAGTCTGCTCCTACCTATCACAGAGCTGATCAGACAGGCACATCTGGTAATATCTTCATTCTAGCAATCCCTTTGGTCACCATTTTTAGGTGAAACAAGATGCTCGCCCCATGTCATTATAAAGGAAAGAGAAAGTTCTTTCATCCCAGAAGTGAGTGAAAAGATCCACTGTGGAGCGGCACCACCTTCCGCAGACACCCGGCAGGCTGGCTTGGTACCATGGCTCGTTTCAGCCATCCGTATTTCCAGGTGTGCCGTATGTGTTTAGTACATCATTTGATAATACTAAAAAAATATATTAAAGCAGTGTGAGACGACAGGAGAAAGAAGATGAATGTTAGCATTCCCCTGGGGTTCATGGGTGAAGGAATTAACACAGCGTGGCACTCTACCCTAGCTGTGTTTGTTTCCATGGCAACAGCTACGTACATGTTTCAGACTATCTACAGTGACACAGTTGCAGAAATAGTAGCTTGCAGGTTTCTGATATCGCATCAGCGGACAGGCGGCACGCACTATATTAAGTAAGTGTAAAAGAATTTAAAATACAGGGGTGGATTGAGACATGGAGAGCTCAGCTGAGCAGTGTGTGTGTGTGTGTGGGGGGGGGGTTTACGGCTTTTCCCTTTTGCGCGACAGCAAAGTTGAAAGTTGCAAGATTCCAGTCTAACAATTGCCCTTGCTTGGGTAAATACCATCAAAGGAAACAAATGTGAGTTACAAAGGTAAGAGAATGGCTAGGGTGGGTGATGTAGAAGGCTGTGAACGGTGAAGCTAATATTCTGGAGGGAGGATTAATGATAGGACAAGAATGAAAGGCTTGTTTGAAAATAACCGAGTCTTGAGGCAGAGCCGATGTACAGCAGAATTTTTAGCAGCTGCTGAGTTTACAGCAACTGAGGTCTTTGAATGTCTGAGTGTGGAATTTGCTTTTACATAAAAATGGTCAGGTGGGGAGCAGGAAGGCTAATTAGGGGTGCAGTTAAAGGAGAGTTGGGGCTCCATTATCTTTTCAGAGTGCTTATATAAAATAACCCTGTTCCCTCCTGGATGATCCTGGGTTGTCTTTGACATTCCCTGTTACTTCTTAGTCCCTTTGGCTGGCTTCTGTGTTTACATTGTAGCCTGAGATGACTTCAGTCTTGGCTAGAGAGAGCAGCCAGGCCCAGATGAGAGACTTTGAGAGCTTGCGACTTTGCAACCAAATTGTACAGTAATTTAGGAGGAGTGTTGGAATGGCCATTTATTTACATCGCCGGAAACCTACTTTTGAACAGCAGCCCAGGTGTTAGGTTAATGGATTTCAATGTGCACGTTATGGTTACAGGAGCTTTCAAGTATGTTATGGCTAATTTATACTGAGTTTTTAATGTCAAAATATTTTCCTCTGTGCTCGTTATTCTGCTTAAACTTACATTTACTTCATACTGTAGTCGTATTAATCTTGCATCAGTGGAGAGAAAACAAAACAGGACAGTCATGTGAGATAATGTATTCGTTTGAAGGTTAGTGTTCTGACCTGAGGTGGGTGGGCTTTTTAAAAAATAATGTATTGATGCTTTGAGTCTGTATAAGACTATTTGTTTTTATATATGTATTCAGAGGAAATGATCTACAGCTCCTACTGCCTATTATCCCTCAAATAATTATTTGAATAGATGCTAAGAGACCACCCCTGGGGGGCTCTGAGCTTCTGAACACCTGGGCATGTGGAGAGCTGGGACAGGTTTTGAATTACAAACTAGGGATTTGAACCCTGGAATGAGCTGCATCCCACTGATTGATAGGCCTCACCATTTTAGGCTCCTGAATGGAAGGAGTAGCAAAGCTGTGTGCACAGGCTCAGCAACCCCTAGTGGGCAGGGAAGTTTGTGTCTTTCTTGGGGACACTTTTCCATGGTGGCCCACACCACAGGCAGCAGGTTGGTTCTTGTATCTTCTCATGGGGGGGGGAGGGGCTTTCCATGCCAGCCTGGCTTTGGAGCTGATTAGAGACTGATTCTCAGGACATGGGTCCTGAACCATCTCCTTGTGATACATGCAAGACACCACTCGTCAAAGGGACTGAATGCCATTCGTCTGATAGTTGATGTGAGAGTCTGCCGTTGGGTATGAGGGGGTCCTAGGAATCTGGGGTTCATTGGCTGGGACTCAAGAGGTTGCAAATGAACAGCTCAACTTTTGTTTGGGAGGGACAGAGCAGAAGCAGCATGGTTACTTTTTTTTTTTTTTTCCATAGAAACAAACAAAAAACCCTTGTCACTTTGTTCTCTTTCATAATAATGAGACACAAACCAGGGTAGTGATATATGCCTGTATTCAGGAGGCAAGAGAATCACAAGTTCAAGGCCGTCCTGAGACACATAGAAAGCATTTTTTGAATGCTGTACTTTTCTCTTCCTGGGGACCAGGCACCCAGCAAGAAGGAACTTAAGGGAGAAGAGATTTATTTTGGTTCATTGTTTGAGCAGGTACAGCCCATCATGGTGGGGAAGACATGAAGGCAGGCGGTTCCATGGTAGTGGAAATCCGCAACGGGCACCCCTCATCTGCTCACATCTTCCTGAATGAGGAAGCAGAGAGCAGGCTAGAAGTGGCAATTGGCTACTGACCCCAAGCCTCCCCTTCATTTCCCAGTGACCCACTTCCTCCAGCTAGGCTCCACCCCTCCAGCTAGACCCGCCTCCTCCAACTAGATCCTGCCTCCTCCAGCTAGGCTCCACCCCTCCAGCTAGACCCGCCTCCTCCAACTAGATCCTGCCTCCTCCAGCTAGGCTCCACCCCTCCAGCTAGACCCGCCTCCTCCAACTAGATCCTGCCTCCTCCAGCTAGGCTCCACCCCTCCAGCTAGACCCGCCTCCTCCAACTAGATCCTGCCTCCTCCAGCTAGGCTCCACCCCTCCAGCTAGACCTGTCTCCTCCAGCTAGATCCCGCCTCCTCCAGCTAGGCTCCACCTTCTAAGGATACCACAACCTTTCAGAAGAGCACCACCAGCTAGGGACCCAAATGTTCAAACACATGCCCCTGTACGGGACACTGTACATTCACCCCCAACCGCGTTAGGTTTTCAGTTGTAGCCTGTTAAAGGTCCCACCTTAACCTACTTTGGCAGGTTTTACAGGGGCTAGATCAGTATTTCAAACTTTTGTGTTGGTTTTTAACCAAGTTCTTAAAACTTACAGCCATACTTCATGAGAGCAGTCCAAATGCTTGTATTCTTTGATCAAAGAGAACATACAGAACACTGAGGCCCTGTCAGTCACAACACCAAGCATCGGGACCCATTTGTTCAAGTTCAGATAATTACAAATTCCCTACTGCTTGGGACCAGCTAAACATAGTAACAAGTAGCTGGTGGTTTTTCCTGTTTTCATAAAGTCCTAAGACTATAGAGATAAAAGGCCTTCATCGGGCAAAATTCCTCATATGAGAGCAGAGAACATTTTTGTTTTCTTTTTTGGGGGGTGGGAGTGGGGATTAGTGATCCACTATGTTGCAGGGGTTGACCTTGAATTCCCGATTTTCCTGCCTCTAAGTGCTGGGGTTATAGGTAGGTGTCATCATGCCTTAATCTGAGGGAAGACTATTCAGCCAAGGTGTTAAGGGACTTTTCCCCAGGGGCAGGGTTCGTCAGGCCCCAGCTGTCAAGTCTTGTCTGTAGAGCCTTTGAAGATGTGGCCTTGGGTTCCATCATGCACTGGGAGTGATTCCTGCATCTAGATTGGCTCTCTTTGCAAACACTATCATTCAGCAATAACACGAGTCAACTCTTTGTGGAAGGCTGGTATCACTGGATTAAAATTAAAAACAGAAGTGAGCCGAAGGGGGCAGTTTACCGTCCTTAGCTGTCCCCTCCACGAGGACATAGCAGCTGCAGAGTTTAGTCATGTTCAGACCCTTAAAAAGAGTGGAAAAAAGAAAGCTCATACTTCCCAGGGCCTGGGCACTGCTGTGCCAGCCAGCTGGGCACAGTGCCGTGGCAAACAGAGGTCTTGGGTTTCAGAAATCCGAGACCCCGACCTTGCAAACAGGGAGGGACACGAGGTTGACATTGGGGTTGTCTGTGGCATTTGGTTTGTTTCTGGGTTCATGTCTGTCCATAGTTACATCTGTAACTATGTACAGCTGCTGTGAGAAGCCCATAAGACTCAAAGAGTCAGGCCTCCAGGTGAAAAAGTATGGGCTGTCTCAGGAAGTTTGTGTGTGTATGTGTGTGTGTGTGTGTGTGTGTGCACGTGTGCGCGCGCGCGCAGGCATGTGTCAGCAGCTTCTAAGGAAGGCTTGCAGTGTAAACGTGGGCTTCCTCTTGTCCAGAGTTAGCCTGCTCAGGGAATAGAGCACAATTCAGGTTTCTGAGTTGGAAGCCTGATTAATCTCTCTGTCAGTTACATATGGAAATAAATTAGTAAATGGTCCATCTGGGACTAAACTACTGCAGAGGCGATAAATTATCACCATCGTATATGTCGGTGTTGCTGAAGGCTGAGCTGTGCTCTCAGGAGCTGCGGAAAGATAACCAGATACCTGGCTGTGGTCAGAGGGATAACATTGGTTTAAAAAAAAAAAAATCTTAGGGAAGAATTTACCTTGAACTGTTTCTAGGGAGAAAGGCTTGGTTGATGCCAAGTCTGCGCTTTAGAACTGCTCTATCTGCAAACATTTAAAGAGTCTTGAGGGCATATGGAAGATTTGAGTTTTCTATTTTCAAAGGCTACTGTAATACTGCGTCGTTAATTAATACCCAAGGTCTCAATAAAGAGTAGAGTCCCGTGTGAGATTGTGAGCTATGCTACAACAGTAACTCTACTTCTGTTTCTTATCTCAACGTCAACAAAGGCGGGGCAGGTCATCATTTCTCTTTTTAAAAAAAGAGTTGTTTGTTGGGCATATATGTACAGGCTGTGGTAGAGGTCACAGGACCACTTCCTGGGAGCCCGTTCTCTCTTTCCACCTTGTGTGGAGGGAGGACCTTCTCTCTGCAGCTAGCTGCTGACTGCTGACTCACTCTCTTGGCTCCCGTCTCCCTGCAGGAGTGCTGGGGATATGTAAGCCACCACAGCTGGCTTTTTTATGTGGGTTCTCAAGACTGAACTTGTCAGGTCTGGGTCACAAGTGATTTATCTGCTAACCCTTCTGCCTCAGTCTCCCAGAATTATAAGAGTAAGCCACCATATCCTTCCTAATGTTCTTTTATATAAAAGTTTAAAGTGAAGCTTAGGGGGGTCTGACCTTGTTCATAAATAACAGCTTTGGCTAGAAGGAAGAGTTGTAACGGGCAAGATAATATTGCTAATTCTGATTTTTTAAATTTCAACCGAAAGCCTTGGTGTGGCATCAAGATCCCACTGTTACTAACCAGCACCAGGAAATGGAGACATGACACATTCTGCTTATGTCTGTGTCCTAGAAGTGAGAAGAGTTACTGACATGAAAGTCCCAATCCTCCACCTGGGGAGGTCAAGTATAAGTTCTGCTTTTGGGAGGATGTATGTACACCAGGTATCCCGAGGTACCTTATAATGTTAAAACCAAGGAAGCGTCAGGTCTTTGAGATGTGATAATATATTTTTCCCTTTTGCAAAAAACACCCAAGGCTGCAGTGATGCGAGTGCACGTGCGTGTGTGCGTGCGTGCGTGTGTGTGTGTGTGTGTGTGTGTGTGTGTGTGTGTGTGTGTTTTCTCCTGGGTAGACCATGAGTTGTGAGTCCTTGAAGCAACTGAGAGACTCCTTTGTGGAAAATGCAGACAGCAAATGTCAAAAGTAAAATCTAAAAAATAAACTGGGTACGAACATCTTTAAGTGTCATGTCAAAGGATATGGATTTCTATGCCCAGGGTATAGACTGAGTAGCCCTTACATGGGAATTAGAAGCGATGGTCCCCTTGATCTCACCTCTCAGTGATTAGAATTGACCTTGATCCACTCAGATCATCAAGTTTCTCATTTACCAGCCAAACCTGGTTCCTCTGTATCTCAAATAAGGTGCAAGTTAGAGCATGGCCTGTTTTTGCCTGACCCAATCTACTCGTTGTTTTTTAAAATTTAATTGATTTATTTCTTTGAGACAGGGTCTCATGTGTTCCAGGCCAGCCTACAACTTGATATGTAGCCAAGAATGGCCTTAAACTTCTCTTCTTTTGTTGACTTCCTGGGTGCTAGGATTGCAGGCATGGGCCACCACATCTGGTTTTACACAGTGCAGGAGACCACACCAGAGCTCCATGGGTACTGACTGGCCAAGCAGTCTACCAACTGCAATAACAACCCAGCACCCTGATTCTAATAGTTCCAAAAGCATTTATTTGATGTGTATGCATGCCTATGTAAGTGTGTGTGTGTGCAGGTGCATGCGTGTATTGCAAGTCAGAGAACATCTTTCTGGAGTTGGTTCTTGCCCTTTCACCTCCATTTATTTGTTTGTTTTGAGTCAGGGTTTCACTATGTAGCCCTGTCCTGGAACCTGAGCTGTAAACCAGGCTGCCCTTGAACTCACAGAGATGCTCCTGCCTCTGCCTCCCTAGTGCTGGGAGTAAAGGCATGCCACCACTAGCTGGCTGCCTTAGACAGCCTTTCTCTTGTTTCTGCTGCTATATAGCACAGTGCAGGCTCACCAGCCTAAGAGCTGCTGGGCAGGTCTGCTGTCTGCCTCCCATGTCTCAGTTGGAGTGCTGGGAGCACAGCAGGGCTCTCATCTTTTTTCATAGATCCCAGCTCTTTACATAGGGATGAACCCAGGGTCCCAGACATTAGCGCACTGAACCATCTCCCATTCTCATCTTAAGGTTCACTATTATTGTCATTTTCTTATTGATCAACCTCTAACTTCATCCTAACCCCAACTAGACAGCAAATGTCTTCCCCAAAGCCCTCTAACCAACAGAAAAGACACTCTGGGTGTATCATGCTTGCATCTTCCCAAGTGGATAATGCATTTCAAAGAACTCCTTCCCCTTTCTTCTTCCTCCCTCTCCAGTCCCTCCTCAGTGTTCTGTCTTTAATTATGTTTTAAGCATGAAGTAGAGTAGGGCAAAGTTTTATTTTGTGACTGGATCAATGCCTTTGTGTGAGTGGATGAGCGATGATCTAAGATCGGGGCACTTGAAGGCTCCCGGAAGCACTGTTTTGTACCCCTCTCCTCCCCTGTTCTGTCTGTAGAACCTGGATGAGAGCTAAGATTTCCATCTTTGCGTCAAGGACCTCAGATGCTACTACTCCAAGGACCCGTTTTAGAGCCACTGTTGTAATGACCATTTCCTAACATGCTCGAACCAACCCTCACAGGACAACATCATTCTTTTCCTAGAGAATCTATTGATTTGTCATTCTTCAAGACCTTCAATGCCAAAAACTGTCTTCCAGTGAAAATCATTATGCAATCTATCTCATGAACCAACTTTTCTATTGTCCAGTGTTATTAACTGTGACCCACTAACCTGTGAGTTAAGTGAGGTATTTCTTAGCATTAGAAACAGAGGGACTGCATTTTACCACGAAGGAGGCATTGACTTTGTAGGGTCGCAGTAGGTCAAGCCTGGCCTTGAACACTCGGTGGCGTCTGACAGACAGACAAGTGTTTCAGAGGTAGCTATAAGAAAGGAAAATGATCTCAGGAACGTTCAGGTGGCTTTGTAGTGAATCAAATAATCTCACAATGTCTATGGTATCTGTTTTTCAAATTCTGGGCTTTCTTGTCCCCTAGAAGCAGTTTCAAAACCACTCCATCCTGGAGGCCTGACTCCTTCACTGTCTGAGACCTGAGAGGCACTAATGGCAACTGGCTTTTCACTGAAGTGTGTCCGTTTCCAGGGTCAGGCCAGAGAGGATGTGCACCTTGGCTGTGAGGACTCGTCACTTCTGTATGCTAACCCTGTCTCCCTTCTGCTTCACTCCAGCAGCCTCTAGAAGTGTCGTCTACTGATTATGAAGGCACCTCTGTCCTTTCTGGAGCGATGCTGACCTCCATTTCCTGGACCCACTCTGACTCAGGTAAATCACACTCTGGTGGCCTTTCCCCGGCCACCAGACCTTAATAGACATTGAATCCATGAAATACCGAAGCTATATTTAAATGCAAATACCGAGTTGATTGGTTCTCCCCCCCATGGTAACCCTTCCCCCAATCTTTTTAATGACCCATTCATGCAGCTGACCAGACTGACAATGTGGTCAACCCAATTTAGTCATTAAGATGATTGAACAATCTTGATTCACATCTTTATTTACAATTCAGCTGTGCGTCTTAGGCCCCCAAAGCCACCTGAACGTTGCTCTTCATATGGAGACACACTAGTACCTAACTAGTGCATCTAACGTACCTTCTTTCCCAGAGTGCCTTGCACAGTTGTTGCGTCGTTCTGATGTTGTGCCCATTGGTTGTGTCCAGAAGAGACTGTTGAGTGTCTGTTCTGTGCACCTGGGATAAACAGGGGTGAAGAAACACAAGGCTGCTTTCTGTCTGCAGAGCTCTTGCACATGCCAGGTTCACAACTCCGGTCATGAGAGAATGGCAGGCAGGTGGTGGGACTCAGTTTGGGCTGGGGTCTAGGTGTTAAGTATAGGGCTTTGGGGAATCCACAGGCTTCCAGATTTGAGGTTGGAATAGTTATTGGGGTGGGGGCTGGGCACTAAGTATAGGGCTCTGCTTTGGGGAATCCACAGGCTTCCAGATTTGAGGTTGAAATAGTTATTGAGGAGTTGTGAACCTAAAGGGCCTCAGGTGGCTTCATCTGAGGGTCTCTTGGCTGGGCCGAGCTAGGAGAGTGACATGGCACTTCAGCAGGAAGACAGGACTGAGCCCTCAGTGAGTCCAGCTGATGCAGGGCAGGCTGCTTCATCCCTGGCCCACTGCCCCAACAAATTCAGACTTCTCCTCAAGGCCTGGGCTGCTACCTGGGGAACCCCTGTCCTGTGACACAGGGGACTTGCCTGGTATCATCTCTCCCAGGACTGTGGCCACAGTTGTACAGCTTTGGGCATGGTGATCCCTCTGCTTCTGTGCCTGTATGTATTATTATTTACTCATCCCTGCATCCTCCAAGTGCTTGGGGTACCTCTGCCTTGATGAGGCCCTGGATGAAACAGATGCTATTTGAGGGCAGCGCCTAACCTTCAAAGATAAGAAGTAAAATTGAAGGGTAGGAAACCCAAGTGAAGAACATGAATTTATAAGTCTATGTGGGGACTGGCTCTAGATGCTTCCAAAAACTTGAATCCGGGGACAATCTCAAGGTCAAACTGGGAAGCACAGCTAAGAATGGGAAGCCAGACGCCCTGAGTGCTTTGTGGGTTGTGCAGCGGGTATGGACACATTCAGTTATTTGGTAGTGCTGCTTATTTTTAAGATTGAGCTGTCATGGATTCACCATCCTGATAAATTCTTAAAGGTACCACTGAGAGCTGCCAACCAAGGTACCTGTTATACAGAAATACCCTGACCAACCCAGACCTGCTGAGGTACACAAGTACCCAAGCCCCGAGTGATGGAGGCGCTCCAGCCTCCTGGCATCACAGCCATTATCCGCAGCCAGAGGGACAGAGAAACGGTTAAAAGCGACAGATTTGGTATTCTCTTTCTACCACATTGAACCAATGGAAGTGACCCTCCTCTTCCCAGCTGAAAACTTCATACAATTCAGCTCCAAACCAAAGGCTATTGGCGTAGATGAGACTAGATAAGAGAGGTTCGTACACTTTTCAAGACTCTGGAGGAAATAAAAGCAGGCTAAATGTTGTGCCTTATAAGAATGTTCTCAAAGATTGGGGATGTGGCTCTGTTAACAGAGTGTGTGCCTAACATGCACTAAGCCCAGAGCTCTATCCCATACACTTGGTAAAGCCAAGTGTGGTAGCCCATACCAGTAACCTCAGCATCTGGGTGTGGAGGCAAGAGGTCAGAAGTTTAAGACCATCCTCCCCTACATAGCTAGTTTGAGACCAGCTGGTGTTGCAGGGTACCCTGTATGAAATTGACATGTTAGTGTCTGTAAGTAGAATTTTGTTGGGGGTGGGGCAGCATAGTTCACAGATCGTTCATCTCTGCATGGTGAAGGCAGCTTTTGCACCACAGTGAAAAAATAGGGCACAGAGCAGAGACCATAAAATATTTACTGTTTGACCTTTTGCAGAAGCGTGCCGCCTCCTGGCCTAAACAATGGTGTGACATGAGCATTTGCAAAATTTGACTCCATTAAGAAATCTGGTCATATAATGAGTAGATTCAAGAAGGAAAAGGAGGGTGAGAGGGAATTTCTAGATAAAGACACTGAGTCAGTCACACTGTAGTTGGGTTTTCCAAGTATCTCTGTAGCTGTCAGTTAACTCTAAATTCAGCGTTGAAGCTACTTCATTTCTGGAACCTACCTGCACTGTTAGTCTGATTTTCAAATCAGGCACCAGGCTCCCTGGATTAACCTAAATGTTGGACTAGGCAGCACCAAATTAAAGCCAACCTTGCATTTTGGAACTCTTTTTGTTCTTTTTCTTTGGCATTAGATGTGAGCTATTTTATCTTAAAGCAAATAAATATTTGGTTTTAAATCAAGTAGATGTTGCAGGCTTACCATGAATAAGCTAGTTTGTCTTGCCAATTTTTTCCCCCCAAGCTGATAGGATTGCATGATACTAGAGTAGAAACTATGATTAAAGTTGGAGATGTGAGCTCCTATCTTACTGACTGGCTGAGCTGGGGAAGGCTGCAGCTTCGTAAGACTTAAGAGTGCATCCTGTGGGGCTGGTGAGGCAGCTTAGTAGGTAAAGGCACTTGCTGCCAAATGATGTAAGCCCCATAACCTAAATTCAACCCCCCAGAACCCAAGGAAAGATGGAAGGAAATGACTGACACTGCAAAGTTGTTCTGTGACCATCACACGCTGCTGTGGGCGCGCGCGCACACACACACACACACACACACGCGCGCGCGCGCACACACATGCACACATGCACACACACGCACACACGCACACATGTACCACCATTACCACCACCACCAATAACAATAATAAATATTTAACTATGTTGGTGCTGGACAAATACATGGTTAAGAGCACTTATTGCAGCCAGGTGGTGGTAGGCACGCCTTTAAACCTAGTACTTGGGAGGCAGAGGTAGGAGGATCTCTGTGAGTTAGAGGCCAACCTGGTCTACAAAGCGAGCTCCAGAACATCCAGAGCTATAACATAGAGAAACCATGTCTCAGAGAGAGAGAGAGAGAGAGAGAGAGATATTAACTGCCTGTTCTGTTACCCCCACATCCTATTCTGGCTTCCCGGCTTCTGGCTTCTGCACACACATGCATAGACACACACTCATGCATGTTCACACACATACACAAATAAAAAAAAAAAAAGACAAATACAATGGAAAAGTATGTAAAGGGCTGGAGGTATGTAAAAAAGTATGTAAAGTCTTAGGTTCAATCCAAAGTGTATATAAACCGGGACTTCTCCCTAGCTACATGGCAAGTTCAAATCTAGCTTGGGCTTCTTGATACCCTGTCTGATTAAAAAAAAAAAGGCCTAACCACAGTCAACACAGACCAAATAGCCTATAGTATGCTGTTGAACAAAGTGCCATTTACTTAGAGGACTGTATGGTCCTCTCCCTGGGTCCTTCGCAGTCTGTGTTCAGAACCAAATGCATGGACTCAGAAGGGTCAATGGCTGGAAAACAAGCCACATGTCTTGTATTGCTTGCTTCAAGAAACCCAGCCCTGGGAAGTCACACATGTATTTTGTAGATGCATAAAGAAAAAGAAAGAAAAATTAGGTAGACATTTCTAATCTTGTCTCATGAACAATATAGGAATAACTTTAAAATATTCTACTTTAAGCATGCATTTAATTTGTACTCTGGGAACCAAATAGTGTTGCCAAGATAGAGCATTCTAATAATGATTTATGTAAATTTATTTGTACAAAGTAATGGTGTAGTTGCCTATAGCAAATTGCTTAGAATATGAAATGACATTTATGTTTTTTTTTCTCTCTCTCTCTCTGAATGAATACAATGTTGAAAATGAGAGAGCCCAAAAAGGAAAGGAAACTCAAGTTCAAAATGGAGTCTGATGCCTCAAGAAGCAGAAATGGCCAGCCAGGTGTAAGAGCTGTATCTGAGTTGTTCTCTGTGATATAATTGTCATTTTTATAGACAAGAGAGTGTTGGAAGGCCAGAGCCCTATGTTTGGGCATGGTAAATTATACAGACACCAAAACTTTTAGAACAGCGACAAATCCCTTGCCCTGGTTGGTGCCCCAGGTGGCTAGCTTACAGCATGTGGCATGCAAAACAAGTGCAATTAAAATTGGGCAATTAATCTTAGCCACTAGGGGGGAAAGTCATGCTTTAGTCATGAATGGAGCCCAAATATTATGAAACAAAGATCAAGCAACAGAACTCTCGCAAGATCGGATTCTCAGACCTCAGTGGGTGTGCCTGCTACCTACCCTGTTTGTACCACTGGTGATGGCTCCAGGTGTTCCCTGAGACCATTTGGTTAGTGAGAGCCATAACCCACCAAACAGGGTCTGGATGCTTGGAGCTGGTGAATATCCACTACAGTTTCCACACCCTGCACTGTTTAGAAGAATAAATCGAGCATTATTATCCCTGAAGATACTTATTTTGCTCAGAGAGTACTTTTCCTATCTCACTTGCTGGTCCTAATCATTTGGAGGAGGTGGATATTTATACTATAAACTTGAGGTCTAGGGGAGTGGCAGAACAAGATGTCTGTGGACTTTCAGTCAAAGCTCTGCCTTTTGGCTTACCCCACGGCATTTTGGAATTATGCTCATGCTCGGGAGAGGACAAGAAGAACAGAATGACCGTGCAGTGTGGTCTTCAGTTGGTCTGGGCCCTGGGCTGATGACTGATAAGATGTAAAGGACAAGCAGGATCATCAGCCTGAATGGAAAGCACCCTGACTTCCAGGAAGGAGGACAATCTCTGTGAGTTCCAAGCCAACCTGGTCTACAGAGAAAGTTCCAGGATGGTCAGGGCTACACAGAGAAACCCTGTCTCCAAAGACAAACACACAAACCAAAAGATGTGGTCTGATTCCGGTTCTGCACAATGTTGCTAACAAATGCAGCTCTTGTTTATTTGTTTATTTTTTTCAAGAACTGCTTGACTCTTGTCTCCAGAGTGCTGGGATTAAAGGCACGTGCCACCACCGCCAGGCAGAAATGTAGATATTAAAGAGGTGGCTGGGGGTAGGAGCACTGGCTGCTCTTCTAGAGGTCCTGAGTTCAAGTCCCAGCAACCACATAGTGGCTCACAACCATTTATAAAAGGATCTGATGCCCTCTTCTGGCCTCTACTTATACATGCAGAGAACACTCATACATAAACTATAGGTAGGTAGGTAGGTAGGTAGGTAGGTAGGTTGGTTGTAGGTAGGTAGGTAGGTAGGTTGGTTGGTTGGTTTTGGTGAATGGTCCTACAAACCCAGCCTGAAGTTGTGAATCCAGACAGGAAGGTTCTCCATGAGGTTAATTGATGTGGGGAGAGCCATGCTGAACATGGAAGGTACCATTTCAAGAGCAGGGATCCCAGCGGGAAAGGAGCAGAGCATCAGCTTTCCTATCTCAGCTTCCTGACCGTAGATGCAATGAAATTGCTCCTGGCGGTGCCCTGCCACTGAGCCAGATAAACCCTTCCTTTGTCAGGCATTTTGTCATAGCAGCAGACAAGTAACTAATATATTCTGTGACTCATCCCTTCTGCTTCCTGGCCAAATGACCCTGGATACGATTTCTGAAATTTGTTTACTTTATGGAAATGGTAGAGAGATTAAATAACTCTTTAAAGAACTCAGCACACTGCTCAGAAGATACTAAATTCTTACTTAGTCCATGGTGGCTCTTAAAATTCTTCTAGTCAGGGTAATCCGAGAGTGTATGGGCCACACTGATAACTGTGAGGTTAAACGTATATTTAATTTAAATGTGACTTTATCTGAAAGATTTGTTTACATGTATCAAGAAATAGCTAATCAAAGACGAGAATTCTTCCACTTTTCATTGTTCTTAGTGTTTAAAACCCTTTCTCTGTACGCTGTTTACGAGGACGGAGAGACCAGATAGCCGGTTCTCAAGCCGTAAGGGAGGCCGGTTGTTTTCTTTAATATTGTCATTTGAAAAATGGACTGATGGCTGTGTTCACATGATAAGTGGGTCCGGAGCAGCCACTTCAATGCACATGGCCTTCGTCGTCCAAGAGTTTGGAAATGAAGCTGACCCACATCCTTCTTTGTTGCTACAGAGTTCTGATTCTGGCAAAGAGCCTGAGAGTTGTTTCCCTTCAGTAGTCCTGGCTAGCTGGGATTAAGACAAATGGGTGGGAACCCTGACTTTTGGCTCTGCTACTTCTGCGTGCAAAAGAAGCCATTGTCTCTGTGTGCTGAACGGTTCTCTGCCAGTGTAGTGGGGCCCTGTTTAGATAGGATTAATTTCCATTAGAACTTTATATGCTGCACTCTTATCAAAGATGGAAATGAAAATGAATCCTCTCTAACATGTGTTGATTTCTTTTTTAAATGGCTTTTTAACACACCCAGAAAACACATTTCACAAAAGATTCTCTGGAGAAAAAAAAAAAAAAAAAGTAAGGGAATTCAAAGTGTGGGACTCCTTTTTAATTTTGGAGACATGGTTTCATTAGCCCTGGCTGGCCTGGAACTTCACGTATAAACCAGGCTGGCCTCAAACTAGTGGAGAGCCACCTTTCTCTGCCTCCAGAGTACTGGGACTAAAAGTTGTGTACCACCACAGCCACAAGGATTCTTTTGTTTGTTTGTTTTTGTTTTTCTAGACAGGGTTTCTCTGTGTATCCCTGACTGTCCTGAACAGGCTGGCCTCGAACTCACAGAGATCCACCTGCCTCTGCCTTCTGAGTGCTGGCACTAAAGGCGTGCACCACCTGTCTTCCACAAGGATACTTACATGAGAGGAGAGATAAGTAATAAATATCAAGAGTCCGAAAGCTTGTATAGCCCAGTGGTAGAGCAGTTGAAGAGCATGTGCAAGACCCCAGGTGTGATGCCCCACCCCCAATAAAAAAAGAAGCAGAGAAAAGACACATCCAAGATCAGACAATTCATCTTGTCCCAGACACTAGGAACCTCCTATCTGGAAAGCAGAGGGAATCCTAAGGTGCCCTGCTTGAGCTGACAGTCTAACAGATAATAGACATTAGCATACACACACAGAGGGCTCAAGAGATAGCCCAGAGGTTAAGTGCACTCCAAACGACCCAGGTTTGGGTCCTGGTACCACCTACAGGGCAGTTCACAACTGTCTATAACTCCATTTCCAGAGGATCTGATGCCATCTTCTGGGCCTCTTGGATACTGGATACACAGACATACTTGCAGGCGAAGCACTCATACACATACAGAATAAAGTTAAAAAGTAGATCTTGAAAAATACATGTGCATAGAGGTGTTCAAGTGTGAGCTGCCTCCTGTCCTAAGGCCCATGATTGTAGAGATCAGTGTCCTTCCTTGGCATAACGAAAAGGTAGCAATAGGCATCGGTCCCCTTGACTGTACCCATGTCTCCATGATGGCATCTTGCCTGTTCAAGAAGGTTATAGTTATAGTAAAGCTGAGAAATCCTGTTACCTCATTTTTACTGTACTCTCCTGACTGTCTCACAGGCATATAGACTGTTGTGTTGCACCTGTCTTCATCAGGACAGATTAAAGTTTTCTACTTCTGGCCCCTTTTTTTGCCTGAGAAACATAATAGGACCTCGGGTATATAGGTAAATTAAGAAGGCACACAAATCAAACATTTACTGTTCATAAATTGTACAATTTATTTTAAAATAATTCCTTGGTTATAAGTGGGATTTATCGCCTATTAAAGACAAAAGCAGTTTGCATAGTAATTAGGAGAATATGCTTATTTATTTTCATATAACAAATTAAATCTTAGCCAAAAAGAAAAAGAAATTTATGAAAATTCTGCCCTAATCCCAAGGTAAATTCACTTAATATTCCCTCCCTCCCACCCCCAAACACAAGCCAGAAACTCAAGCATCAATTTTGAAAGTCAGACATTCTAACACAATCCTTCCAGAGGTAAATTGGTTTGATGCTTAACTTGAAAAGCAGTGATGGTAGGAAAATATTAAGTCCTTGTTTTCTAGTTAAGCCATTATGTTTCCTCAGTCATAGCATACAATAGTTTCATATCTGAGCCAGTGCAGTGTCTGTTGCCATTGTGTGGTGTGGTAACCTGTGAGATGTTGTGTGTTAGGACCAAAGCTGCACTAACGTCCTACGATGCAACAGGGTCCAGCTGTGCCAGGCATACTCTCGATACACCTTTATTCACCTTTTACAGTCACCACATTATCCCCCTCCCCCCTGTCCCCACACACACTCATTTATACAACCTCATAGGGGTCACAGTCTACAGTTTAAGTCACCTTGTCTTACAGGGTTCGGCGTGGCAGTGTTCTGCATAGGTCTGTAGTGTGGGAATGAGAAGCTATACAGTTACCTAGGCTAGGTGTGTGGCAGGCTTGTGCACTAATACCGTGTGTGTGTGTGTGTGTGTGTGTGTGTGTGTGTGTGTGTGTACCCGTGCGCGCGTGCAGAAATGCCCTGGAGTGAATGTGACCCTGATGTCAAACAACATCCCGCCGCTTTCTCAATCTCGCTGTTATGTGAAACGTAGATCTGAGGACCCTTGGGTCTTCTGCTCCTACTTCTCGATGCCGCTTTTGTCTGCTCCTCTGGCCTCCTTTTTGTCTCGTATTGCTGTTTACTGGAGGCCCAAAGCCCAGGGTTTATCCTTATTAAAAAGAAGATTAGCAAGTATTAGAGACATACCAGCAATTAAGACTTTTCTCCCTGGCTTCAGGAGAGTGGGGAGCGTTTGAAAAGATGAGTGGGCATCTGTTCCTAGCACTCTGGGTTAAGACGATGCAATCACATGTTCATCTCCTGGGGGACATCTGGACATGCCAACCCCTGCAGAGGCAGAGAGGAGCTGTCCCTCTCATTGTTATTGAACCTGTTGATCTGCATAGTGCCTGCTACCCTCCCGTGTCCCGCTGATTATCACTCTTGTAAATGCATATGAAGGCCCCCAGTGGCTAATGGAATGTTAATCTGGGCTTGAGTCACTGGGCTGCATCTCAGGACTATGCTCAATGCTTGGAGTGCCACTGATGATGATGGTGTCAACATAGATGCAAGAGCATCAGGAACTGGGGCTAAAACTCAACTGGTAGAGTGCTTGCCTGGTGTGCAGGGCACCCTGGGTTCAGTCACCAGCACTACATAAACCAAGTGTGGTGATGTATGGCTGTAATCCCAGCACTGGAGAAGTGGAAGCAGGAAGGTCATCCGTGACTGCACAGGAAGACATAGACTAGCCTGAGCTGCCTGAGATCCTGTCTCAAAAAAATACAGCCCGGGTTTAGAGGGACCAAGCTTCAAGTCAGAGTGGGATGTCTTCCTGGGAGTCTGAAGAGCGATTTTGAAGTTGACTCCTGTTGGAAGAGAGTGGGCCTTCAAACTGGCCCGCTTAATATGACAAATAGACCACGGGAGAGGAGAGAGGCTTTTTGCAAAGGCCTGGTCTCCCCAGAGCCTAGGTCCAATGGCCTCTGAACGGTTGGACTTTTGACAGTCAGACCCTAGTACAAAATGTGTTTGCTTGTGAGATCAGCACACTGATAGCAACCAGGGTAAACCCGTTTATCAGCTTGGCTGTATTTGTGCTGGAAGCTCAAGGAATTGAACTGCTTTTGACAGCACCCCGCCTCCCCTCCCTCGGTGTCACTATCTTCTGGTGACATGTAATTTTCCAGGTGAACAAAGAGATGCAGGGAATTGGTCCAAATAGCCACTGAAGGGCTGAATTACTCCCCAGCGATTCGTTGGATCTGATGAATGGAACCTGCTGTCTCCTTACCTGTTTCTGGTAAACTAGGCGAGAATGACACAGGACTCAGTTCTGTTGGAGGAGTAGGGGATGCTGGAGGGTCCCACCCGAGCCTGTTTCTGGTAAATAAGGAAATGCCCTGCTGACTCTCCTTCAGAGTGGTGAATGGTTGGGCTGTGTCATTGGTAGCAAGGTGCTTGTTAAAGACGACTGAAGACTTTGTTATCTTTTTGAAGCTTGCTCTCTTGTAGCCCAGGCAGGACTCCATACTCACTATAGTGAGTAAGGATGACCTTCTGATGACTTCTCAAGTGCTGGGATTCCATGCACCACCACACCCATTTTATGGGGTGTTGGAGATTGAATCCAGGTCTTCATGCATGATCAAAAAGTGTTTTACCCCTGCCTCAGGCTTATTATTGTATCACTAAATAACATTATTTCCCAATATGGATGTAATGGAAATATTATTACTGTTTATATTAGCTTGCTGAAATATGTGAAAGTTCGTGTATGTGCATGTGGAACTATGATGTCTATTTGAACACATGTGCATGCATCTGCTAAATAAGTGTTATATTTTCAATTCTGGGGCACTTTATACCATGCTCAGTCTCCTCTGGATTGGGATATAGCCAAATTATGAACATCATAACTACCTTGTCTTCCATATCACCCTATCTCTGTGTCATTTTAGTTCTACCTGGGATGTAGACTATGTGTTTAACGGAACAAAAATGCCAGAAAACTGCCATTTATTTTATTAAACAGCTTGAGCAGAGATGCTTGGTCTGATTGCTGAAAATTGTTAGCTTATCACTGAACTGCCCTGATGGTTCTTATTATTCAATTTGCATTGCTTACAATAATAATTATTGCTATATAAAAGAGCATGGTGCTTTTATTTGTACAGTTCTTTCATTAATAATTTAACTGGCTATTATAACCCAGTGTAATCTTGACATATGTCAAGATGCTTAGAGTTCGGCCCTGAGCATCTTCAAATATCTGAAAGCAGGTGTGAGTTGCAGGACTTGAGTCTGGATACGGGTAGGAAGGTCACTGCCCTTGACATCCCTTCCTTTTCTATTTGTTTCTGAACATTTTGGTGGTTCAGCAATGGTGACTCTGACCTGGTCATTTTAACACCCTGAGAGAACAGATCACAGTATAGATATTTTGCTGAATGATATGGCTGACTTGTATTGATTTACAAACACATAATAATGATGGCTAAAACAATAAATGTGACCCAGGCCTGTTCTAGAGAAATGTGGGGATTTTATCAGTCACCGCTTAGCTGCTCCCACCCCATATTATCAGAACTTTATAAAGTATAGATGTTTTATTATGCTATGCTGTATAAAACTGTAATTTATGACATTTTTTGGTCTAGGCAAGCCTTTCTATAGGCTTTGTCTTAGACTCATGTTTTATATACTAAATAAATCAGTAGTTTGAACTGTGCCTCTTGAGGTATATGATCACAACACAGGTTTGGGGTTGACACAACCTGACTCTGGTGGCGTCAGCCCACCATGAAGGCCAAAGATTCCACTTTCAAACTGGGTTAAATGGGGGAAATTAAGCAAATGGAAGATTGCCATGTGGCCAGCCCAGCCTGACATCCGGGAGGATGACTACATCTGTTGGTGTCATGGAGGGTCAGGTGTGATGGTGCACACAGCACCGGTAGGTGGGGGGGGGGGTGGTAGGCAGGAGGAGCCTGAAGTTAAAGCCAACTTTGGCTACGTAGTTAGAAAAGAAAAAGGGAATAAGAGAGGGAGGGAAGGGAGGAGAAGAAAAATTGGTCCTATGGAGGAAACGTTCCCTATCAGAATTGGAGCTTATGAGAGTTATGCTGTTCTCTACCTCGAGTGGCCCATGCTGCCTGAGCAGGTTCTGATAGCTGGCCTTTCACTGGGCTGTGCATTCACTCAGCTCTGTAGCGGAAGTTTCATAGAGCAGGTGTTGGGAGTTTCTAGAGCTCCATTTCATGAGCTACCTTTTGAAACAAGTTGCACTATTCCTAATTAAAATTCCACACACACCCTTAATGAACAGCTGATTCCCTGGCACTGTGAACTCTAGGGGTACATAATCTATATTAATGCCATTGAGCTCATAACAAGGAACTGCCCATTTAGAAGAAGGTCACCTCCTGATGGCCAAGTTGTGCATATGTCCAGCTCAAGCTGGCCATGAGGTGACACATGATGCCTCAAACTCAGCAGTGTAAACTCACAAAGTTTTCGACATTGAACACTGTCCTTGTGTGCCGCGAGTAGTCAAGACCCATACTCTTAGGGTTATTGGTCTTGTTCCTAGAGCAAGAGATCCCAGTCAGATTATATTGTCAACTGGACACAACGAAGAGTCACAGAGGAAGAGGGAGTCTTAATTAGAGTTTGACCATCTGAGATTGACTTGTGGCTAGGTGTGTGCATGGGGGGTTTGCCTTGATTATTGATTGTTGACTGGTATGGGAGGCCCCAGCCCACTGTGAGCAGCACCACCACTGGGTAGGTGGTCCTGGGTTGTATAAAAAAGCTGGATGAGCAGGAACCAGAGTGAGCAAGCCAGGAACCATTCTTCCATGGTTCCTGCCTTGCTTCCAGGTTATTGCCTTGAGTTCCTGCCTGACACTTCTCAAAGATGGACTATGACCTGGAAGTGTAAGAAATAATCAACCCTTTCCTCTTCAACTTGCTGGGTTCAAGGTTAGCCTGGTCTATAGAACAAGTTCCACAACAGCCAGGGCTACACTCAGGAACCCTGCCTCAAACAAGAAGAAGAAAGAACGGGAGAGAGAGAGGGAGGGGAGGAGAGGGGAAGAGAGGAGAGAGGAGAGGAGAGGAGAGAACAAGACATGGTTTTTGAACTCATGCACTAAGCTTTAGTAGATGCTGTCTGTCTTGGCATTCTTGGGGCAGACATCCCTAACTAAGTTTTCTGGCACTCTTTTATAGATGAGAGCACTAAACCCAGAGAGCTAAAATCATCTGCCCACAGTCTCAAAGCACAGATGGTAGAATGGGGACCTTGTGCAGGTGGTGGGACAGTCAGAACCCAGGCCTAGCAGCATTTAAGGTCCTTCCCACAATGCAGCAGGGGAATGGGTCATAGCTGTAGGATGATGCTGTTCTCCAGACCTTGTTTTGTGTTGAGTTCTAGTGTGTGCCTTGTTTGGTGGTGAAATCCAAGTAGGACTTCCTGCTTCTGCCAAATGAATGAGGAGTTGCAGAACATCTGGCTGAGCTGGTGTGTAAATACATGCTTGTGAAATGCATTTTACACAGTTGAGATAAACCCACACCTCCTCTGTGTCATGATGATCAATTTGGTTCCTGTAGGAGGTAGATGACCTCAGAAGTGCCTCAGACCAGGAGTAGGCCTTGCCTACATGGCTGAAGGTGTAGCTTTGAACTGGATGGGTCCTGCGTGGAGGCCAGCAGCCACCATCTCACTGGCAGTTACCGTGACTATCCGTTGGGTCTGCACTTTACAGTTTATATAGGGCACCTTCATGTGCACACCAGCCTCATTCAAAACAGTCCTGCACGTTCAGCAAGGCAGGTGCTACTGTAGTTCGTCTGCCATTTGTCCCCTCCAAAGCCTGTGCTGAAACTAAATTGTGCCTATGAAAACGATGGACCCATGGGAAGCAATTAGGTTGAGAGGGATGAATGCCTTTCTCTAAGGGTTCTCAGTCTCAGGAGACTGGGTTAGTTATCAAATGTGTGTGTGTGTGTGTGTGTGTGTGTGTGTGTGTGTGTGTGTGTGTGTGTGTTTGGAGGTTTACTTTGGGTTTGGGTCCTTGCTTTTTGCTTTGTTTGATTCAGGGTCTTTTTGTTGTTCACTGTTGTGTATACTGGGCTAGCTGGCCTGAAAACTTCCTAGGAGTTCTCTGTCTCTGCCTTCCATCTTGCCATCACATGAAGCCAGGCTTATGAATGCATCCTACCATGCCCAGCTTTTCCATGGGTTCTGAGGATGCAAACTCAAGTCCTGACGCTTATGCAGCCAGTGTGTTGCCCGCTAAGCCCTCCTCACAGCTTTTGCATTGTGACTCTCCTCCTTTGCACATGCCTGCGTTTTCACTTTCTGCTACCATCTTATCCCCAGCTGCCGCCACTGCACCCTTGGAATTCCCAGCCTCCAGAACCGCGAATGGGAATGAAACTCTATTGCTTATAAAGCATACAGCCTCGGTACCATCCCCACCTTTTAGAAGGAGACTGGGAGACGTTGGACAGATTTGCCTGAGGCCACAGTGCCACAAGTAGAGAACATTGTAGCCCTTGAGACAGACAATGCATGCACTCTGTCTGTCTGTCTGTCTGTTTCTGTCTCTCTCCTCCCTCTGTAGTGCTTCTCTGTAAACTCCCGCCTCACTCACAGGCAGGGATCACACTGTAGGTTCTTTATTTGAAGCAGACCATTCTTTACTGTAAGGAACCTTCTTTCCCACTTAAAAAAGTCAAGATGCCCCAGAAAGGGTAGAAGAGGAATGGGAGCCCTTGCCCTTGCCCTTGCCCTCATTCACATGAGCCACTTGGCTGGGAGTCCATAAATGGGAGGGAAATGACCTTGAACCCCAGCAATTGGGAGCAAGGCTTTCTTTATCTGCTGGCTGCAGGCAGCAACTTTGCAGTCTGGATGACCCACAGCCTGGCTCTCTGGACCTGAGACTTCTTGTTTCTTGGCATTCCGGTGCCTTGGGGACTGTTGCCTGAACCTGGGCAGAGAAGAGCTGCAGATTTGTCCATCAGGGATACACCCTCCAAGGTGTATCCTTGGAGATGGGAAGAGGACGGGTTAGCCAGTGGTCTTTGCTAAGTGGACTCTGAACCCCAAAGCTTTTCTTACCTGAAAATTAAAAATGAAAAATATCTTTTATTCGTCTGAAAGTTTTGAGACTAGTTCTGGGGAGGAGCCGTGGAATGGGCATCCTTACTCACTACTTGCCTTGGGGTATAGCAGAGTGTCTTGGAAGTGTACTTCTACCAAAATTGATGTTGCACAGACACAGCAAGCTCATTCGCCGGCAGAAATAAATCCTATGGATGTTTCTTTCCCAACCAAAGTAGTAAGAATTGATGAACAATGTTATCTTAATTTTTGTTTGTGATAGTGATAGCAAATGGATGTAGTCTTAGTCTCCATCTGCAGGGAAAGCTCAGAGCCCAGTGCTTTGTCCTGGTCCACTGGGTAGCACTTAAAAGGACAAGATGAAAAGGGTACAAAGATGTAACAGCAGTAAATAAGAAGAAAACTGATTTGCTGAGTGTCATCTGCATTCTAAAAGTCTTATTTATCGCCTTAGTCAGTATTCCATTGCTATAAGAAAAATCTAAGATGTGCTGGGATTTACCACCTCCGAGGAACATTTGCCTGGTGTGTATGAGGCCCTAGCCTAGATACAGTAACCCCCAGTGCCTGCCAAAAAGGAAATACATGAATACGTTAACAAGTGTCTGAGAGAATCAATTTAGAAAGAGGAAGGTTTTATTTTGGCCTGCAGTTTTGGAGGCTTTAATGCATGCTTCACTTGCCTTGTTGCTCTCTGTCTGTGGTGAGATGGCCTATGACTGTGGGAATGCATGGAGAGGAAGGAAGGAGCGAGGCAGGGAAGGGTGGGGTCCCAGTGCCTTCCTTCCAGGGCGTTTCTCCTACGGCCTCACTTCCTTCTACTCAGTCCAGCTCTTAAAGGCTCTACCAACTATCATTGATGCCACAGTCTGGCCGTTAGGACACGGTCTTCAGGGGGCATTTTATATGCCAACTGTTGCATGTGTCAAGTCATCTGTACTTAATTTTACAGATGCAGGGAGGTTAGAGCATAGCGGAGCCTTCTCATAGTCTTAGCGTGGGGCAGAAAACTCAAAGCAAGTATCTGCATGTAGCTCAAAACATTCTTTAGTAAGTAAAAAAGCAGTTTTGGGAAAGTGGATGTGATGGCTTATGTTAATTGTCATTTTGACAGACTCTTGAATGACTTGGGAGATGGGTCCCTGTGTGTGCCTGTGGGAGATCTAGATTGCATCAATTGATGTGTTAATGTCCATCTTAATTGTGGGCAGGGTATGCAGATTATGAATGCCAAGGAGAGAGAGAGAGCACACCAATATTTACTGCTTCTTGACTGTGGCTGTCATACGACCACTGTGACTTCTTAGCAGTGATGAAGAGTATCCCAAAACTGTCACCTAAAACAAACTCTTTGTCCCTGAAATTACTTTGGTCAGAGTATTTTATCACAGCAACTGAAAAAGGAAGTGAAACCATAGAATCCATATTTCTATAAAAAAAATTAGGGATGCACACATACATATCCACACATATATGTGACTTGGATTTAAAGCTTTGTTATTAGTCTTTGTTTTTCGAGACAGGGTTTCTCTGTGTAGTTTTGGAGCCTGTCTTGGCACTTGCTCTGTAGACCAGGCTGGTCTTGAACTCACCGAGATCTGCCTGCCTCTGTGTGTGCCCAAGAAGACCGGAACAGGTTATTCCATCCCTGAAGCTAGAGTTACAGGAGGTTGTGGGTGCTGAACACTGAACTCAAGCTCTTGGAAGAGCAACAAGTGTTCTTAAGTGCTGAGAAATCTCACCAGGCTTCTCCTCATATGCTTCATGGTTATTATGAATGGTAAGGGTCACGATAGAAAAAGTGGGCTGAGACTGTAGCTTTGTCTTTAGAATGCTTTCTTTGTGTACACAAGGTCTTGGTTTTAATCCCTAGCACCAAATAAAGCCAGGCATGGTAGTAGAACCCTGTAATCCCAGCACTCCAGAGGTTTCCACCTTTCTGTGGGCGATACTGATGTAAATATGAGAATACGTGGTTCCTTGTATCCCCCACGTATTTTTTTTTTTTTTTTTTTTTTTTTTTTTTTTTTGAAATGTTGACCTTTGGTCCAGAAGCTCTAAAGATAGAACAGGAGTTCCCCGGTGCCCTTCCTCCAGCTTCCAGCAATGCTAACATCTTACATGACTGTGGTCAGACCCAGAGTCTGACCTTGCTATACTGCTGTGACCAGACTGGAGGCCTATTCTGAGTTTGCCAGAGTTTTTGCATGCCCATCTGTCATGGTGTTGGGGGTGGCTGGTTCATTGTCAACGCGAGTATCTCTTCTCTTTTAAGTTTCGTTGCAGTGTCTGATTTATTCAACAGATTTAATTGAACACCTCCTATTGAGCAGTTCTGTGTTGTGTACTGGAGTGCAAAGATTAAAGATGATGACGTAGGCAGAAGATGCTGAGGGTGCTGAGCCATCAGTGGAGGACACTTTCCATAAAAGATGTGTGGGAGGCAGCCTAGAGGTTTCAGACCTGTTCTGCAAATACCAAAGGCAAAATGGAAATAAGTCCTGCAGGTGGGAAAGGAGGTCCAGAGGCCCAGGGGTGCCCAGAGGCCCAGGGGTGTCCAGAGGCCCAGGGGTGCCCAGAGGCCCAGGGGTGTCCAGAGGCCCAGGGGTGCCCGCAGGCCCAGGGGTGCCCGCAGGCCCAGGGGTGCTCAGAGGCTCTGGGGTGTCTGCAGGCTCAGGGGTGCCCAGAGGCCCAGGGGTGCCCAGAGGCCCAGGGGTGTCCGCAGGCCCAGGGGTGCCCACAGGCTCAGGGGTGCCCAGAGGCTCTGGGGTGTCTGCAGGCCCAGGGGTGCCCGCAGGCCCAGGGGTGCCCACAGGCTCAGGGGTGCCAGTTGTGTGCTCCAGTTTGATGCCCTTTGGAGGATCCCTTAGTGGCCAGCAGGGTCGGAGCTTGCAGGGTGATTGGTTCAGTAGGCTATGCATTTGTTCCATGTTCTGACCTCCTAAACAGGAAAAACAATGTGCAGATCTGCTCCAACGTGACTCTGAGGGGCTTGCTGAGCATCTCTCTCCTCCCTGTCCAGAAGCAAGAAGAGGGAAGCTGGGAGGCAGAGGCAGGTGGATCTCAGTGAGTTTGAGTCCATCCTGATCTATGTAGAGAGTACAGAGGCAGACAGCTAGAGAGACCATGTCTCAAAACAAACAAATAAACAAACACATAAACAAATAAATAAATTCTGTATATGTTTCTCATACTGGTTAATGAATAAAGAACTGTTGGCCAATAGGAAAGGAAGATAGGAGGGACTAGGAGACAAGGAGGAAATAGGAAGTAAAGAGGAGGAGCCAAGATGGAGAGTCTGGAGAGAGCAGTACGCGGCAGCCAGCTCCCGGTAAGAAGACCACATGGAAATACATAGATTAACATAAATGGGTTAATACTTAAGACAGAGCTAGCTGATAAGAAAGTAGTAACTGGCCAACAGTATAATATCTAATACAGAGTCTCTGTGTGTTATTTGGGGCTGGCGCGGTGGTGGGACAAGACTGGCAGCGGGAGGAAAACCCCGTACTTCTTACGGTTGCCTGCTATGGTAGTGCACGCTTACAATCCCAGCACTTGGGAGACAGAGGCAAGAGGATCAGGGGTTCAAGGTCATCCTCAGCTATGTAGTGAATTTGAATGGGTATGTGAGACTGTTTAAAACACGCACACTCACACACGCACGCACGCATGCACAGAGGCACCCATGTATGTACACATGCATGCCTGTGCTCTGACAGAGAAACAACTGGGCGGGGGTGGGGGTGGGGGCGGAAGCACCAGGTCATTGGCCAGCAGCTGCCAGGCACAATATGTACAGTCTTCCCTCCTGCTACAGAGTCAGCAGTCATGAGCCATTGTCATCCCATGCAGACGGGTGCCATTCAGCTCCCTTGAGCTGGAAGGAGCTCCTTGCTAACCTAGCGTGGGGTTCCTGAGGCATGCTATGGGCCTGCCTTGCTTTAGGTGAGCCAAGGTTCCTTCTAATTCCCATATGTTGTTGTAGTACCTGGCAAATTATTGGTTGGGATTGCAGATTTATTTATTTTTAATTTTAAGTAATATTCCTTTATATTTTATGTGTGTGTGTCTGTGGATGTCAAAAGAGGGCATTGGATCCTCTGCAACTGGTGATACAGATGGTTGTGGGTGCTGGGAACTGAACCTAGGTTCTCTGCAAGAGTAGCAGATGCTCTGTTGAACAACTGGGCCATCTGTCTCTTGGGTGCAGTGGGCTCTAATGGCTCTTATCATGAGTGCTTGTCAGGGGGCTGCCAGGAGTGTGGCTTCCCAATCTTCACTTCTTTGAAGTAGCCATGATGTCATAATGCTGTCATGTTCATTCATTACAAAGTCCTTCACACCCTATGGGGGAGCCCTCTGAGCTTTTGAGATTTGAGACCAAAGGGCTGAGGGAACCTTCAAAGCGGGAATGTTCTAGCTTCCCTGGCCTTCTAGGGCAGCAGGCTCTTTGGAGAGCTAGCAAACACATTTATTGTTTCCTTTTGTTCTTTTCCCACTCTGCAAATATCAGAATGGAGCCAGCCCTAGAGTGGCTAATCTGTACTTACGGGCTTTATCTTTTCTGGGGCCAGGTCAGCCAAAAACCTGTTGCTGTCATCCTTGCTGGAATCCGAGGAGTGTAGATTGCTGTGTCTGATTCCATGGAAGTAGCCAGGCTGCTACCACTCCTGGAGCTAAGCGCCTGACAGAGTCTGGACTTGGTGGTCTCTGCCTTTGCAACCTAGAGTTTCCATAAGCGTGACAGCCAACTCCTAGCTAACTGCCTCTCCTTGACAAGGAATGGGGCCATATTCTTGAGGTGTGCATGTGCATTGTGAAAAAACAAAAATATAACCCAACAACAACAAAAACCCAAACTTGATTTAAGAAAGGAATTGAGGTGTTAGGAGTCCATGGCTTACTCCTGTGACATTTTGGGGAAGGAAAATGTGTTCATGCCACAAAGAATAAAAATGTCATTTAACAGAATGTCTAAAACTCATAGGAGGGACCACTTCGTGGTTGTCTACAAAAGCATACCAGTTTTTCCTAACTTAAGGAGAAGGCGAGTTAAGCTGAGCGTGCAAAGCCCAGAGAGCCTCAGGTAAGGTAGAGGGAAACATTCAGATAACAGGCTCCACGGATAATGATGGATCTTTCCTGAAGGGAAAAGTGCTGGAGGGCTTGGGCTGCAGAAGCACAGGAACCACCATCTACCCTCTCATCTGATATTTGACCAGGATAGGATGCCTTCCCTCCCCAAACCTCTTCATCACTCTGGCATCAAGAGTGATGTTCAGACATGACAGATATCCTGATTTATTGCCTCGGGCTCTACAAGGCCACTCGTGTCCAATTTCTGTTTCTCCTACATTTCCCCAGCGATGAACACAATGGGAAGAAAGTCTCCCCAGAGAAAATTCTTCTTGGTAGGGTTCCTGTGTATAAGCCCTGTTTCCATTTCTGCACACAAAGCAAAAGAAATACAATCTCTTCTAGTTTCCTCCATTGCTAGGCTAGGTACTATTGCTCTTCACTGTCTACTCAGCAAATGCATTGAGGTTTAGGGTATGCCATTGCTTGCCCAAGGTCTAATAGTAACAGCAGAGGATGAAGTGATTGTTCAGCTGTTAAGATCCAGGTTCAGTTCCCACTGTCCACTTGGCAACACACAACTATTTGTAATTCCACTTCCAAAGGATCCAATGCCCTCTTCTGGCCTCCAGAGGATTACATGTGTGAGATGTATTTACATACACACTTGCACACTTAAACAAACAACCAAAACAAAGAACCAAAACCGAACAAGCCTGTAGTGGAGCCAGGACTTGAAGCTAAGCATTTAGCTCCAGATTCTTTGCTTGGAGGCCCAGTTCCATGTTGGGTTTACTTGAGTAAACAGGCCCAAGTGTCAAACAAAGGAGTCTGTACAAACCTCAATGGTGTGGGCCAGGGCTAAACTAGAACCCCATTTGCAAACTGATTGGTTTGCCTTGGTGGTTTTGACATCCCATCTACCACACACACCTTAACAGGTGAAGTGTGAAGCACTCTAGAAATGATGGTCCTATTGGCATGTTCTGAGTGACACTGCTTTAGTCAGAGAGAATTCTGTATTGACCAGTAATGGGGCAGGGGCTTACACAGCTAAGCAATTTTTAAAGAGACAGCATTGCCATTTGGTAAGGACTCAAGTTCATTTAAAAGTCATGCTGTTTCTTACAAGTAGGTGCAAAGTGTTTAGAGGTCTGGTGGTTGTATTTTAAATAGGACTTTCTTGGAAAGTTCTTGTTGCTGGTTTCTATTTGCAAGTTTTTGGCATGCTGAGTATGTGGGCTAGTCCCTTCCTGAGTATTTCAGTGTCTTCCTGGAGCCTCTTTGCCTTCTGGACCTTGGGCCACAGGCTTTTGAATGAAGGCACCTCATTAGTTTAGAAGCCCCACTGTCTCAGGGGGAGGGAGGAGGAAAGCTGGCTGCCTGGAGCTGAGCTCCTGTCTGAACAGGCGTCCCCAGAAGACTTGAAAGTTCTGGTTCCTGACCAGATGGCCTCTGGCCTGGACACCCAACTGAGGCTGCTTTAGTGAGATCCCTGAGGGCAGACTCAGGCTGCTGGTTCCAGCTTTCCTCCACCCCCAGGACTGACTGGTGAGGAAATTTTTCTGCTGAGGCGCCACTCAGGGCAAGGTAGATAAATCATCTTTCCTTGGGAGGCCCAGCTGGAGATAGCCCTTGCTTCAGGACCAGAGTAGGTGGCTCAACCGGTAAAGCCACTTGCCATGAAGCTTCACAACTTGAGTTCAACACATGGTAGACAGAGAGAACAGACTCCTGCTAGCAAGTTATGCTCTGACTCTACCTGCAAGCACATGAATGAGTGAATGAATGAATGAGTGTAATAATTTTTTTTGTTTGTTTTGTTTTTCCAAGACAACTTTTCTCTGTGTAGCTTTGGAGTCTGTCCTGGAACTCGCTCTGTAGACCTGGCTGGCCTCAAACCCATGGAGATCCACCTACCTCTCCGACTCCTAAGTGCTGGGATTAAAATCATGTGCCATCATTACCTGGCCAGATGTAATTATTTTTAAAAGCCCGGATTAGGAAGAAGCAAGATGGGTTCTAGGGTGGATGATTGCAGTGGTCTCCTTATTCTCTCTCCCTTCTTGTCTTTCAGGGCACACCTCATAGCACACCTTGACATTCTGGGGTGTAGGGTTCCCAGTTTTCCCCAAGTCTGGTGTAGGGAACGAACCCGTTATGTCATTTGCACAGTAGTATAAACACAGAATGCCGGACTTTAGACTGGAAAGTAGGAGGTGAGGATTGAGCAGGCTTGAGCTTCAGGTAGGGGCTTTTTTCTCTGATGGTTCTGGGTTTAGAACTCAAGACTTTGGGCACAGAGTTACAGTCCCTGGCAGGAACTTTTAAGCTGTTCTCCTCTTTGCAACATCACTGTTTGATGCTCTGGAGCACGTGGCGGACTTGGAGCTGAGACATTTGGACAGGGCGGGAGAGAGAATGGCCGTGCATTAGTCATTGACCTCCACCATGTGCAGAGCAAGGCCTACACATTTAAGTATATGATTTTCATCTTTTTTGTAGATTAAATTTTTAGTGTGTGTGCGCGCGTATGAGTGCGTGTGCATATAAAGAGCACACATGTCACATTGCACATGTGGAAGTCAGAGCATAATTTAAGGAATTGCTCTTGCCTGTCCCAATAGCTTCCAGCTATCAAACTCAGGTTGTCTGGCTTGCACAGCAAGCTCCTTCAGCCGCTGAGCCGTCTTGCTGGCCCATGCCTTTTAAAAGCCCTTTCCACCCAAGCCATAAATACATACACACAGCCTTTAAACTTTTTTCAAACTGGTAGTGAGTTAATACAGTCAAAGATAAAAACAAAACAAACAAAAACCTGAGCCTAAAGTGTTAAGCCAGACGGGTACGGTGATGGAGATGTAACCAGTGGGATTGTCACCCTTGAGCCACTCTAATTCTGCAGAATGAACACAGAGACCTGGCAGCATCCGTTCATCCTGACCGGTCCTCAGGCTGACATCTCAAGGTGACACGTTACTGACAGGTAGCATGAAAAACTGAAAACATATCAATCCAGGGCCAGCCCAGGGGAAAACCTGTCCAGTTTTATCATGGTCTGTAGACTCCATCTCGAGGATTTTGACTAAGGAATGGTATTCCCCGGCCAGCCATCCTATTTAGGCCTAGGGTCCACCGAAGAAAATGACATTTCCTGACTGTGGCAGAATGTTCCAAGCATCATGTTATAAGACTGTGTTATTCTTGCCTGATGGTAACTGGTCACCATCAGAGGCCAACCAGTGCAGGACTCACTGTAGCAAACTGGGTGGCTTGCCCCACACATCTACAGATTTCCGTTCATCCTTGCCATGGCTATTAAAGGAGCAACTGGGGAATTGACCCGGTACCAGTCATTTACACCGTATGGATCTAAGAATCTTTCTTTAGCTATTGTGTGATTCGGAATTCAGCCCACACTGACACCACATTCTTCTGCCAGCCTTTGTGGGTTAGTTTGAGGTCTCTAACTGCAGAATTGTGCATTCTTCACTTTGAAAGAGACCTGAATATTTCCCCAGTGTGCCTCACTGATCACAGGCAGGCAACCTGAGCCTGTCTGCCATTTCTTTAAAGCCACACTGTGAGGGTGCAGCTTGCTGGTTGTGCAATGAATGTCCCATCGATACCTAGGAGGCAAAGGTCAGCCCTTGCGAACATGCCTGGTGTGACCCACATCCCAGATGAGTGTAACCAGTGAGCCTTGGACATCATCTCTATCTAAGTCCCAAGAGCATAGGTATAAGAAGCTGGAGTGGAGAGCGTAGTTTACTGATCTGGAAGAGACTTTGGAAGAATGCGGTCTCTCCCTGTCCTTGATGACAATACCGAGCCAGAGTGTTTCCAGGGATCACACAAGGGCCTCGTGTTTTAAGGCAGATTCAGCATAGGTGACAGCAAGTCCATCCTGGAACTTCTGTAGTGTGGGGACAAGGTGTGTGACCTGTGTGACTTAATGGCAGAGGTGCCCTTGTGTTCTCCTGCCAGCCACAGCTTCTGACCCCCTCCACTCATTCTGGTCTGTTAATCCAACCTTTAGACCACCCAGGTGGACCATCTGGCTTTTCCTATGAGCTCTGTGAGGTTCCTGTGAAGAACACCTCCTTTTTTTTTTTTAAATCATTTATTTATTTTTATCTTATGTTCATTGGTGTTTTGTCTGCATGTGTGTTTGTATGAGGGTGTCAGATCTTGGTGTTACAGACAGTTGTGAACTGCCATGTGGGTGCTAGGAATTGAACCCGGGTCCTCAAGATGAGCAGCTAGTGCTCTTAGTCACTGAGCTATCTCTCCAGCCCCAGAACTCTTCTTACTTGGCCAGGAGGGGCAAATCCGTGAGCAGTGCTGCGCAGACCCACCTCACCACCAACCCTAACCTATCACATCCCCCATCCCCACCCCTATTCCCCACCCCCGGTGAACTGGCTGACTTGAGTGCATGTAAACTATGGCTCTGGCAGGCTCCCCAGCAGAATGCCCTAGAAGTTGGCCTCTTGTTCAAGTGTTACCTTGGCTTTTTCCTCTCAAATTAATCCTGTATTGTTCATACCATAAGAAACCTTGAGGTGTGGACTTGGAAACTTCTGTGTTGATCTTCTGAATTCTCTGTCTCTTTTGGATCTTCTGGTGACATGATCAATCATCAAATTTCACTGTAAACGTTTTATGGGTGACTGTGGACAAGGGCTTTGAGATTTGTATTCCTTGTGCTGTTAGAGACCTGAAGTTTGTTTTAAATGAAAGAAAGAATTTGGACCTCCGTGTTATGTGTGTATATAGGAATAGGATATAAAGTTAAGAATAGCTAATATTGATTATTTTGAAGAGCTATGTGGATTTGTAAAACTGTAGGGTTCAAAGGTTAGGAGCTGCCCTGATGACATTGCCATTGGAAACAGGTATGGACAAGACCTGGTTAGAAAAACTGGGTCTATACGGGCAGTGGTGGTGCACACCTTTAATCCCAGCACTAGGGAGGCAGAGGCAAGCAGATCTCTGAGTTCAAGCCCAGCCTGGTCTACAAAGTGACAGCTAGGGCTACACAGAGAAACCCTGTCTCAACAAAAAAAAAAAAAAAAAAAAAAAAAGAAAAAAAGAAAGGAAGAAAGGAAGGAAAACTGGCTCTGATCCATAAGGTAACAGAGCAGGTGCACTGACAGTGGGGGACATTGAACTTGGTCTCTTGAAGAACAGGGCAGGTCCTTATGGCCTAGCTCCTTGTGTGTTTCGCCATTTTGATTACTGAGAAATGGAAGCAGAAGGTAACCCTAACAAAGTCATTTGGGGACGGAGATGGGTTTTGAGTTCAGGCTTTCATCAGCAAAGGATGTGAGTAATTTTGCATCCTTCTCCCCCACCCCCCCATGACAAGGCCTTGGAGACAAGCTAGTGGTTTCCCAGGGTGCTAACTCTCAGCCTTTTGAGAAGAGAGGAGAGAGGAGCTGGGGAAGGAGAGGAGGAGATGCAAGCTCATGACATCACATCATGAGTAATTTAGAGTGTGGTGTGGTGGGTTGCACGGAGTGTGCATATGGAAGATGCCTCTGCTGGTCGCCAGTGAGCTCCTTGACCAGCAGGGAAAAAAAAAAAAAATCAATGAACGGGTCCATTTGGAATTTAACTTGCTGGTAGGATGTTAAGGATAATTCATCTCAAAGAAGCCAATGTAAAACATGTGTTTTTGAAGCTAACATACTTAATGTATGCGTGTATGTTTAAAAAAAAAGCGTGGAGAATCCACTATGGACGTTGACTTTGAAGTACAGATATTTATAAACCAGTCAAACAAAGCAGACTTGGTGCCAGAGAGACACAGATTTGATGTGGGCTGCTGTTTGTAGAGAAAGAGCTGGCTTTCCATGCGGAAGCTAGCAGCTCCTTGGGACGTGGGGTGTGCTTCCTAGCGTGGTGCCTTTGGAAGGTGGGAGTTGGTGATTCTCCCTGAGGCTAAGGCAGGATAACCGGTATTGAGCAACAGAGAACGGAGGGAGGCTGGCGGAGGCGGTTTATATGCCTGGGATTGTTCCATAGCAGAGCAAACTTGAAGGCCAGGTCTCAGTTCATCACTAAGACACCCACTGAAAGATTCTACCGTCTTCCCCATAACTCACAAACTCATAGAGCTCCCGGCTCTCCGCTGTGGTGTAGCACTCCTACGGGATATCAATGAGGGCGACATTTCAAAAACTGCCAGACATCAGGTTTCCAAGGCCTTCCCTATTTTCTCAGTTTCATTTCTGTTGCTGTGATAAAATACCCAGGCACAGAGCAGCTTAGGGAAAAAGGGGTTCATTTTAGCTCACAATTCCAGACTTAGAGCCCATCGCTTCCATAATGGGGCTGCGGCTGGAGCCTAACAAGGCCGTTTGTGTCACATCTATAGGCAAGGGCAGAGAAAAACATAAATGCTCCCATGCTTGTACTCACCTCACTTTCTGTATTCTGTCTTTAAAAAGAGTTCTTAAAAGGATTTAATTAAATAATACAATATAAGTAAAAAAATACAATCAAATTTGAAGAAAATAGGAAGTAAATGAGTAAGCTTAATTTTATTATTATTTAATTATTTATTTACACTTTCTCTATTCTTATACAGCACCCCAAACCTAGGAGTTAATGCCATCTACTTCCATCGTGTCATTCCCACATCCTTCAGTGAATCAAGACAGTCCCTCACAGTTACGCCCACGACCTGGATCTAGGCAATTCCCTCATTGAGATCCTCTCCCTGGGTAACTTTAGATCGTGTCAAGTTGACAGTGCATACTGACCAGCACAGCTATGAATACTCCTCTTCTAGGATTCCTTACAGGGAAATAAATGATTGATAACTGTGGGGATGTGGTTATTTACTGGAGTGTGTTGACAGCGGAGAAATGGGGTCATTAGCTGTAGCTCGTGGCACTGTACAGCCGGTACTCACTGTACAGTTGTTTATCCAGAACCTACTATGTGGTAGGTAAACAATAGGTGGGAAGCATGTAGTAGTACCGTTAAGATCGATATAATCTGAGCCCTCTCGGAGCTCAGGGCTCTGTCATAGAAACAGATTGTAGGCAATGGGAAGTACAGTGAGGCAGGCCCAGCATGCTTGTGGTCTGGATCATGTTAAATCATGGGAAACCCAGGAAGTTTGAATCCCTATCAGGGATTCAGTGACCCTGAGTAATAGAACATGACTGTCCCCTTGTCTGTTTTCTGTGTGTGTGGCTTTTAAGTACTCCATGATGACCACTATGATGTCGTAATAGAAAAGCAAATTTCTGGGCCAGAGAGATGGACCAATGGGTAAAGGTGCTTGCCTGCAAGCCTGCTGACCTGAGTTTGATCCTTGAGACACGCGTGGTAAAAGGACAGACCTAATTCCAGCCAAATTGTTCTCTGATCCCCACATGCGGGAACACACCCACCCACCCACATCCACACACTAAATAAATAACTGCGGGGGAGGGGGGATTAGGAGAGTGGCATTCTAGGAAGAAAAGACAACCATGAGCCCAAGTTCTAGATCCCATTCCTCCTCAACCCTGCTGGGAGCCCTTGAATGGGTGTGAGGGAAAGAGGGCAGGGAGATGCCTGAATCTCCTCTGGGTGGGACCAAGGGCTTGGGAGCTGCCAGCTCAGGGTTCCAGGGCCTCTGGCCTTCCGGTGGTCTCTGGGGAAATCTCCCACAGGGCCTTTGAGACAGACTGTAGCCTGGCTATGGTGCTGACTTCTCAATCCCTGAACACTGTTAGTCTGTAGAGTTTGGTCTTCTGGGAATCTGTTGATGTACTCCGATGGGGGGAAAAGTTTCTATTTTGGGTATATGATTATTAAATTAGGGGAACGCCTTTTGGCCAGCAAATAAACCTCAGCAAGACTGGTTTCCCTTGAGCAACCCAGCCAGATTTCACTGCAACCCAATAAAGCAAATGACAACAGCTCCATCCCTGGGGTTCTGTATAGGTGCCTCGCTCTATATTCGAGTGATTTGCAGACATCTTGCAGGCCGAGGCTCATGACACCCATACATGTTCACCATTCCCAGGGTTCTCTTCTGGCCCTGCACTCAGAAGTCAGGAAACCAGAGCTGGTCACCTGTGGTGGTTCACACTGGGATGCAAACTCCACTCGGATGCAGTTTTTCAACTTACCCCTTGTGTTGCCTCCTGCTCCAAGAAGCAAGCCTGCTTGTGCCTGTAAAACCTGACGTCTGAAGCCAGGAGTCTGAGGGATTGAGGAGGCCATCAAGTGGGGGATGCTGAAAACCTGGGGAATGCAGAGCCGAAGGTGAACACACAGTTTCTGGGAACCCCGTGCGGAGAGAGCTAGTATAGCTGCTTGCTGGGGTTGTCTGTCAGTGATCATGTGGATGTTTACCCAGCAGGGAAAAAAATCAAGGAACAGCTCCATTTGGAATTTAACTTGCTGGGCTCTCTTTCCTTCAAAAATACAAAACCTGGGACCTAGCGTGGAGCTCAGTTGCTAAGTGCTTCCTTGCCTAGAATGTGTGATGCTCTGAGTTCTAGCCTCAGTACCGCACAAAACGGGACACAGTGGGGCAGCACTCAGGAGGCAGAAGCAGGCAGATCTCTGTGAGTTCATGGCCAGCCTGGCCTACAGACACAATGCCAGGCCAGTCAGGGCCATATTGTGAGTCAAGTGCTCTACACTGAGTTACATTCCCACCATTCTTTGTAAACCTCAGCTCTTATCTTAGAATTATTTTTATTTTTTATTGTTTGTTTTTCCAGACAGAGATTCTGTGTAGCTTTAGAGCCTCTCTTGGAACTCTTTCTGTAGACCAGACTGACCTCGAACTAACAGATGTCCACCTGCCTCTACCTCCTGAAATGCTGGATTAAAGTGGGCACCACCTCTGCTTGGCTATTTTTTTTTTTTAATTCTTATTTTTTTTTTTTTTTTTTATTTTGGTTTTTCGAGACTGGGTTTCTCTGTATTGTTTTGGAATGAGCTCTGTAGACCAGGCTGGCCTTGAACTCACAGAGATCCACCTGCCTCTGCTTCCTGAGTGCTGGGATTAAAGGCATGCGCTACCAATGTCCAGCTTTTTTTTTTAAATTTATAAGTTTTAGAGAGAGAAAGAGCGCGCATACACATGCCACGGGACATTTATGAGTCCTCAGGATTGCAGGGCAAGCACCTACACTGCTGAGCCATCTCACCTGCATCTGTACCATGTGCAGTGAGTTCTTTTGGGGCTCTTCAAACAGGGGTTTAATCTTCCTGAGGTTTCCCTGGGTAGATCATATTCTGTTCCCACTTTACAGGTAGCAGCACTAAGCCACAGAGGTCACAAGACTTTCCCAAACCCTGAGAGTCCAGCAAGGGCTAGACTACTCAGCTGCTGTGACCACACATCTTTTCAGTCCCATGCCTTCTATTTGGTTTGGCTTTGAGTGACAGGCAGTGTCTCAGGTAACTTAAATTGGCCTTCCTCAGACTTCCTGTGTAGCGAAGGGTGGCTAACCTTCTGCTCTTCTAGCCTCCACCTCCCGAATGCTAGAATTACAGGTATGTGTTGCTGTACTTATTTTATGGGATGCTAGGAAACAAACCCAGGGATTTATGCATGCTAGGCAAGCATTCTACCAGAGAAGCCCCATCCATATCGCCAGCCTTGTCTTCTAAATAGATGAGGTGTTGGTCAAAAGGTTAAAAGTTGAAGCTGTTTGATTTGGTGGGGAGAGTTCAACAACACCCATAATCTACATGCGGATACCTAGTCCCTAAGGAGTTGATGATATAGCCCAGGGATAGATCACTTATTTAGGATGTTCAAGTTCCTGGGTTGAACTCTCAACACATAAAAGGAAACAAACTCAGAAATGGAGCCTTCTTGAGGCTTCATTACTAGTCAGACAGACCAACCAATGGCCCCACCCCCAGCCCGCCTGCCCCCTATCCAGTCCTGTATTGGTAAAGATTTCTGGTACTTACAGGCAGCTTCTGTGCCTCTTCAGCCATCTCAAAAGACTTGTTGGCTTCCAGTGGCCACTGTGGCAGGTGGCGGCGGGGCAGGAGACTTCCTGTGGTCTTCATCTCCAAGTCCCAACTTCCTGGGACTTGTGCAGAGAGAAGACCCATTGTTTCCTTTCTCAAACATTGGCTGAGCAGAGGGGGCAGTGGTAGTTGATCAAACGTCTAAGCGTAAATCTACAGAGAGAAGCCCAACTGCTTGGAAATGACAGTATAAAGGACTGGAAGGTAGCTGAGCGCCACTGGAAAAGCCAGCTAGCCTCAGGTCACTGTGTACCATTGTCCAATGCCCAGAGCAGGTTTAATGATCTCACTGTACTAGACAGGTCTTGGAAAAGGACTTAGTCTTGAGGAATTCCCCATCCCCCATCTCCTGCGATCCAAACCCTCAATTCACTTCTACCCCAGCTCTGGTTTCAAGGCGACCCTTTATTTAATTCCTTAGAGATGTTAACTCTGGTGCTGGCTGGCAGCCAGATGGGTTTTCCCACCTCCACACTTTGCATATCTATACACACTCCTGTACCTGACTGCTTTAAATAGGAGGATGTTCCAGTGTTGTTAGTGGGTGGGGTGTCTGGGAAGGAGGAGAGGCTAGCTCCCTGAATGTGATTTCCAGAACTTGCAGTTGTCAGAATGGTGAATTCCCAGGCAAGGTGGCCACTGGGCTCCCTTCTCTATTAACCACTATTCCAAGAAGGTAAGTCACAAACTACTTTTCAGTGTTATCATTTGAAACAAAACTGACTGATGGGAGGGGAGGGGAGGCAGAGACAGGGCTCTGTACCTGGGGGAGGGGGAGGGGTGCATCACTCATAGTGTCTGGGGCTGTGCTCTGAGTTGCCTGGTAACTTTATGCAGGTATATAGAGTGTGAGGGGCTAAACAGTCCAACAAGCTAGGGAAGTTTGATCATCCCTGAAAAAAGCCGGGTCTGGCTACTGGAATGAGCACCTGGGGAGGGACAGGGCCAGGGGAAAAGGAAAGCCACAGCCAGGCTGACGTTAAAGGTGTAAGGATTCAGGCATTATGCTGGCCTGCCCCTGTCACCTGGCAGAATGCTCTCAGGCAGTGCCCTGGTCAGCCCGCAGGGGCAAAGGATCCATTTGGAAGAAAGACCCGGCCCATTTATGCTCTTTGTTCTCCCTCTTTCCCGCTGTTCCCCTGGACAGACAGGACTTTTCCCGACTCCCTCTTCCGTCCTCTCTCTGTCTCTGTGTCTCTTTACCTCTTTTCTCTTTCCTCCCCCTCCCCTCTTTCCCTTTCTAATAAAACTTCTCATTAAGCTCTATCTGCAGGGCATGTTTGTCCCACAGCCTAGGTCACCCTCGCCTGCCATGGAATCTGCCAAGGTTGCCCTCATGCATTATCATAACAAAAAGTTTACCCTTTTTGCATGTCCGCTGTACTAGTCCTCTCTCCTGATTGCTTTTTGTGAGAGCATCCTTCAGCACCCCCTGTGACCCGAACCTGCGCACGAACACACTCTCCCTGTACTTAGTGTCTCTCTTGCTGTAACCCATAATAATTCTGGAAGAGAGAGCCTACTGCCCACCCCGAAAGATGACCTATGAAATAGCGAAACTGAAATAGTGACTGTCCATGTCCTTGGCGGGTTTGAGAGTTCCCTTTACCCACAATCCCTCTGTGTGCTGCCTGAAAAGCACCATTCATTAAGAGAAGGCGGGTCCTTCCATTCTTGATTTAGGGATGGCCAGCTAAGCTGATCGCACCTGAGAGCCTCCTGCTGGGTCAAGTCTTAGCTCTAATTCACTGGAGGCCCAGGTCTCTCATCATAAGCTGTACTTACTTCAAAAATCTCCTGGCATACATAGCTCGAGAAGACAGCCCAGGAGATCTAAGCGTCCACAAGGTAGGGGTATCTGAGTGATTCAAATTTTGTATAGTCCAAGATCAGTTCAGATTGGAGAGACCTGTGTAAATGGGGTTGTGGGGCACTCCCTTAATCCCAGCACTGGGGAGGCAGAGGCAGGCAGATCTTTGTGAGTTCAAGGCCACCTTGGTCTACAGATGAGTTCCAGGAAGCCACGGCTACACAGAGAAACCCTATCTTGGAAAACAAAGCAAAAATTAAAAAGTCAGGAGTGTAAAATGTAAATACAGAAGGTGTAGGGCAGTGGAGTAGGGCTTCCTAGAGTGTTGTAAGCCTTGGGTTCAACCCATAGCACCAAACAGCCCAAAACAACAACAAACAAACAAACACAAACCATAACAAAGTAGAGGGGTGAGCACTTATTTCAGATGATGGAAAAGAACAAAAAATGTGTATGTATGCACACACACACACACACACACACACACAGCCTGACAATTGAAATATTCAGAAAAATAACACGCTGTTATGTTTTCCTGCATTTTCTGAATTGTGAGCTCGTCAATCATTCGTAGATCCTGATTTTGGAATATTGTTTTCTGCATGGAAAGCTAGCAGGCCCATTTGTTCATTGCCTTGACATGGTTAGTTGGAATATTCCATTGTTTGTTGTTAGAACAATAGCTTACAAAAACATTAAGCTTCATAACAGATTATTTATAATGTCAAGTTTTGGCAAAATTTCTTTTCTTTTTTTTTTTTTACAGCACTTGTAGGATTTAGTTTTTTTTTTTTTTTTTTTTTTTTTTTTTTTTTTGAGTAACTTGTTTTAACTTTGTATGACCTAAAACAGATATGTATAGTTCAGTGTCTGCCATGTAGAAACTGCTCAATAAACAACCATTATTGCTATCCTTATTTCTTCTTGATCACTAGTCTTAGACTGTATGCTTCAGGATGCCAATTTGAGATATTGTGTCCTCTCTTATCCCTCTTACCTCACCTCAGTGAGGGGTCATGCTCTCCTTTGGTTAAATGCACAACTGTCTTCTATTGTTAGCTTTGGATTCCCTACAACTAATTTCCCATCTATCAGCAGGGCTCACTTTACTAGTTATAAAAAGTTTGCAATTTGGATCTTTCCTCTTAAATCATTTTAATCTTATAAAGTCTTGACACTAAACCTGTCAAGATGTCTTCTTTGTTGTTGTTCTGTTAAAAAGTTTTGCTGTACTAGAAATTTCTATGGGAAGGAAATGAGAGTCCATCGATCACTAACTCAATATGGGTTTTTAAAGGTACTTCTTGTCACAAGCAACAGAAAAACCACCTCAGGCTTCAAACCACAGAGATCTGTGGGCTTCTGTACAGAGTCTTCTATCTTAGTTATCTCAGAGCCTTTGTAGTTGATGGTGGGGCTGGGCCCGCCTACCCACAAGGCTTGTAGATTTCATTTTCTTCTATCATTAGTCAGTATTTTTGTTTTGGGGTGGTGTGTGTGTGTGTGTGTGTGTGTGTCTGTTGTGTGTGTGTGTGTGGTGTGTGTGTGCGCGTGCGTGTTGAGACAGAGTCTCACTCTATATAGTCCCTCAGACTCAATGTAGTTCTCCTACTTCAGCCTCCCAAACACTAGGATTACACAAGTCATGCATGGGTCCCTGGAAGATGACCTTACTCCCTTTCCAAGGACACTGCCCTCAGTGACCTAAGGCCCTCTCATGAAGCCCTGTCGCTAATTTCCCATCAGTTCACACCATACCGCACTGGGGACTGAGTTTCTAAGGTGTACCCACATTTATTTTTATTTATTTATTTGAAACAGGGCTCCTCTGTGTAGCTTGCTGAGACTAAAGGCCACTATTTTTACCTTATGTATTTTGCCTGTGTGTACCATGTGGCTACAATGCCCATCAAGGCTAGAAGAAGCACTGGATCCCCTGGAACTGAAGTTGAAGACGGTTGTGAGCTGCCCTGCGGGTGCTGGGATTCAAACCCTGGTCCTCTGGGAGAGCAGCCAGTGTTCTTCTCTGCTGAGCCGGTGCTTGGGTCCAGGGTCTTCACTTTTTATCGTGCCCCTCCCTTCCTCCCTCCCTATAAGTTACTTGACTTCTCTTTAGCCTCACTGTCTGTCCTCTGCCCACAAGGATGGCAGTACCTTCCTGGTGAAAGATGGGCAGTAAAAGATGAAATAAATAATGCAGGCGGAGCTACTGGCACGGTGCCTGGCCTTCAGGGAAACGGGAAAGCGAGCTGTGCTCTGGTTCCTTGGATGGCGTCCTCAAGGGCTTGCTCTCCATTGTTTTGACTGCTGTTGGTCCCAAGCACCAAATGTCTCCAAACAAAACTGACAATTGTTTGTGGGTGCCCCCGGGGGAAACTAGGAGCAGGGTGGCATTTAGACAGTCTATGGACATGCCAGGTTTCTCACTAATAGTGAGAAAGGTGGACGGTGTCTGTCAGACCCGCTGCCGGGAGGGAAGGAATGTGAGGCTCGCTTTCAAACTAGTGTTTTGTCCATACCCTTTCGTATGGAAACATGGGAAAGAAAGTCAGGAAAGTTGTGGAATGGCTGACCCTCAGCAGGACTCTGTTCAGACCTTTCCATCTAGCTAGTCGGAACTGGATTTTTGTATTGTGATGTTAGATTTTCAAAAACCTTCCACCATGGGCCAAGGAGATAGATCCTCTGATAAAGATGCCTGCTGCCAATTTTCATGACCTGAGTTTGATCCCTGGGTCCCATGTGGAAAAAGAAGAGAACCAACTACTACACATTGTCCTCTGATCTCCACACATGTCCTCCTATTCATTCACATATATGTCCTCATATGCATACACACACAAACCAACATTAATACGTGTAATGAAAGAAAACCAATTATAAGAATGCAAAACTTAGAAACAACAACAAAAATATAATATAGCACACATGTTGGGACAGAACCTATGGTCAGTTTCAATATGAATTTATAACTGCTGCATGGCTGCATGAAGCTCGGTGTGTCAGTGCATGCCTTTAATCCCAGCACTGGGGAGACAGAGGCAGGTGGATCTCTGTGAGTTTGAGGCCACTATGAGGTCTACATAGTGAATTTCAGGATAGCCAGGGCTATGTAGTGAGACCCTGTCTCAAAAAACACAAACCAAACAAAACCAAAACAAAAAAAATTGACCAAAAACTAATGAAAAGAGACCCCTCTCCCCAAAGCAACTTCTGGGACTCTGATGGGAGGCCTTAAAGCTAATAATTCTTGCTAGGTCCAGAAATGTGAATAAAAAACTATGATAAACAGGATGAAACCCACAGATTGCTATCGGTAGGTGCCAATGGCCTTTGCCATCAATACTGTAAGACAGCCCTTTCTCTGTATGAAACAAATTTTTTTTCTGTTTTACATCTCAGGCGGCAGAAACAGTGGGAAAGTGTCCATTCGGTTTAGACAAGAAACTGAAAATATGGAAGGTTTTCCTTCAATGGAGACAGGGAACTGTGAAGCCCAGGGTAAAGTGGACTCCTGTCCGCCTGGGCTACCCGCTCGTCCCTGCAGTGAGCCAGGACTCTTGAGCATCTAACTTCCCTGCTTTCACTTTTGGTTAGTTAGAGCCTCAGGCTGCCAGTACTTGCATATGAGTCTTTCCTGTGGCTCCTTTTTAAAATGTTCAAAGCACTTTAAAAAAAAAAAAAATACGTCATATTCAGTGATCTGACCAAGAGCTAATGTTAACTACTCGTTCAGGGACTTTAATAAATCTGTCAAACAGACTTGAAACTCTTAAAAACTCTTACAATGTCTTGAAAAATGAAAGTGGGGTAAACCAAAAGAAAAAGGGGGGGGGACCACTTAGCCGAAGTCATCATGCTTTTAGTCGCAAGAGTGGCAGCAAACAGTTCGGCTTGTAAAAGCAGAGAGCGACAATTCTTCATTTAATGTTAAACAGGAAACCGAAAGAAATCTGTAGCCCTGTGGTGAGTTCGCAAGGAACCTGCTATTTATCAGTGGGGGAAAAGCCAGCAGACATTTTCTCTATTTGCTTAAGATGATAATGTCTTCAAGAAAATCTTAACCCAAACGTGACCGCTGGAAGCAGGGTCTTTATCGTCAGGCTCCGAGGCAGCCAGTTTGCTCCAGAACCAAAGGAAATTTAGAAGCATAGTGCAAAACTCTCCATGAGTGGAGTAGTCACTTAGGTTCCCCTTTGTGTGGGGCTGTCACTTATCCAACATGTGCGTATGAATATTCTTTGTGAAGACCTGGGCTTCATTTTAAGGTCAGCCTTCAATTTCTAGAGAATATAATTTGCTGTTATTTTTAGGGCTTCATGATTGCTCGTAATAACTAATAAAAAAAAAGAGCAGAGAAATAAATGTGTAACAGCTGTGTCTGCTTAAATTGATTAAAGGCAGTAGGGAAAAAAAAAGTAAACAGAAGACTAATGTGACCATAGGCAACAGGGACAAGTATCCCTGTCATTGTGAGAAGTCTTACGGACATAACTTGCCGCACGTTGGAAGGCCAGCCGGGTCTGTGTTTAAAGTTTACTTTACTGTTTGTCTTGAGTGGGATCAGTGTTGTAGTGAATAATTTATAGCCAGCATGAATGAGCTCATTAGTCACCTTTTCAGACTTTAAATGAGTTTTGTGGTTGTCATTACTCGAGCCTTCTGTTCAGCCGCCGAGCAAAATGACAGCTTGGCAGTTGGCTGCCTTGTCGTTGGGGGCCTCCCGTTCCCGTTCCCCTTCAGGTCTGTGCTGGCTTTTGTGTTTCATGGAAACCTTGTTTTCTTGCTCTGTGCTGGGCCAGGGACTCTCACATTTCAGGGCGGTAGGCTCAAAGAGAAGTTTTGGGGGAAATTAAAAAAAAAAAAATGTTTTGGTGTTTGGTGGTGTCTGCCAGAGAGTGTGAAATGGATGAAAGGAATTCTCTCTCTCTCTCTCTCTCTCTCTCTCTCTCTCTCTCTCTCTCTCCCTCTCTCTCTCCCTCCCTCCCTCTCTCTCTCTCTCTCTCCCTCCCTCTCCCTCTCCCTCTCCCTCTCTCTCTCCCTCTCTCTCTCTCTCTCTCTCTCTCTCTCTCTCTCTGTGTTTCTTCAGTGACTACTGTGTAGTATTCCCTTTGTGTCTGCTGGGAGAGTTGTTCTTCAAACGCAGAGTGAACAGTGGAGTGTTTTGTAGCAGCTAGTCAAGCTGGGCTCTCACCTGCCAGATACATTTCAGGTGGGGGTTATGGTTGGAGTTTGGGGAAGAGGGGGTTGTATTGTTCCAATTCTGAATATGAAAGTGGTCTGGAAAAGCTACTTACTGTATTGGATAAGCTGTATTGTTCCTCCAAAATTGTTGACCAGAAGACCTTTCCAGCTGCGGAAATGAATCAATCATACAATGCTTGAAAGCATGAAAGACCTGAGTTTGGATCTCTATCACTGGTATAAAAAGTTGGGTATGGCAGCAAGTCTGTAATACCAGTGTTGGGGAAGCAGAGGCAGGCAGATCCCTAGAGGTCATTGCCCTGTCAGCCTGGCTGAATTGGTGAGCCCCAGGGATCAGTAAAGACCCCAGAGGATTGGCAGTGGCCACAGCTCCCTCCCCAGCACATGCTGATAGGAGAAAGTGAACCTTGCAGGCTGCATCATTCCTGTGCCATTGCAGATGTGCCTTGGAGGCTGCTGTGTGTGTGCAACCCTAGCCTGGTTATGCAGTGGTGGGTGGTGTTTTGAGTCTGCTATCACAGGGCCATCCATTTCCATCTGAAGTTGGCCTAGGCAGCTTCCATGAGCTCCGATGGTCCCTCATTCCCAGACTTGCCTTCCACCCTGACTCCAGAACACTGATATGCACTCCTTGGTCCCTGGGTGACCCCTGCCACCCAAGTGCCTAGACCTTTGTTCTGAACACTTTGTGGGGTGTTGGTGAATGCACCCCCAGACACAGAACAGTCTGTGTGATTACTTCTTTTCCAGCCTCCGCCTGTTGAGATGAGTTGCACACATCTGTCGTGCCTCACAGTTTATGGGCACCTGTTGCTTGCACTGTGTCACAAGATTAAAGGCACAGGGAAGGTTGTGGGTGGCTCAGTGGTAGAACACTTGTCTAGCATCCATCAGGCTCTGAGTGCAAATTCCAGCACCTCAAGCAGAAAAAAAGTCTTAGGGGCATTAAATAGCAAAGAAGATAAATCACTCAGGATAACGTGACTTTTATCCCCAGGACCCTTCCTTCATCCCCTTTAAAGCCAGATATGGTGGCACCTGCTTGCAATCCCAGGGCCTGGGAGGTAGAGACAGACGGATCCCTGGGGATTGGAGGCTAGCCGGTCTAGCTTATTTGGTGGGCTAGTGAGAGACCCTATCTCAAAAAATGATACACATACCACATACACACATGAACACACACACACACACACACACACACACACACACACACACACACACGCTATTTTGAGAGGCAGCAGAGAATTTAAAACACCAGGTGTTAGTGGGCCTCACCATGCAGCAGAGACAGCAAGTTTGGATGTTGTAACAATCTGAGGAAGTCACTAGTTTCTGGAAGGAACTTTGTACTGTGGGGAAATAGGTTTGCTAATATTTTAGGCTGTGTGTCGTCATTTCTCAGAAATATTCCCTGCTTCAGTGTTTTTACTTTCCTTTTGAGAGAATGTGACAGGGAGAAGAATTGCTTTCTCTCGTATCCTTTTTTAAAATTAAGATGGGAGAAGGCACGCCATGTCTTGGTGGTGGCCAGGCTTGGGAGCCAGCCACTCCAGCCATGTGCTCACCAGAGAGGACAGTAGAGGCGTCCGTGAACACCGGAGGAGGGAGGGTCGACGAGGCTGCTTGTCTTGGTGGAGTTGGCAGCTGAGAGCTAGAGGCAGGGATATGGTGGAGTGTGCTTTTTGCAAAGGAAGTGATTGGAGTTTCTGAATACACTGTACTACTTTCCGTCTGTCAAAGTAATTACAGTCTGATATTTGGTATCTGGTTTATTTACCTTAAAAAAAGCATTTATTTATTTATTTATTTGGTGTGTGTGTGTGTGTGTGTGTTCCCTGCATTTGGGGGCGAGAAACACATCTCTTGTAACAACAACAACAAAAATTATAGGAGAATCCTGCAAGTATACATGTTGCTCTCCTTAATAAATGTACAAGTGTTTGGAACTCTTATATTTTCCCAGAGAAAGTTTGCTACTCAAAAGGCTTAACCCAAGCCTTGGAGGGTAGACAGACTTCATATCTCAGAATATAATATAAGGGTTATAACAGGCTCTTAGTGCTAGCTTTTAAAAATGGAATCATTTCATCACTTCCCTCATTGAAAAGGTCACAAAGTTCTTTAATTTTGTGAAAAGCTTGCCAACATATTTACACCCCTCAACTCTTACATTATGAACTGTTGGGTAAATTGTTTTACATAGTCTATGAGACTGTGAAACTCATTAAGGACAGGGAAAGTCTTTAAAAACTGTTTAAAACTACCAGGAAAATGAAAATATAAGAGAACAAAGGGGCCACAGGGCCAGGCTGGCTTATAGTTTAATAATATGTCTCCAGCCTCTTATTTCCACAATTTCTAAGTTGTCACAATTTTCTTTTTCGTTTTTGGTTTTTCAAGACAGGGTTTCTCTGTGTAGCTATGGCTATCCTGGAACCTGCTCTGTATAGACCATGCTAGTCCCGAACTCAGAGATCCACCTGCCTCTGGGATTAAAGGCTCATGCCACAGCTGCCAGGCAATTTTCATGATTTTAAACACTGTCCTTGAAAACACTTTGGGATGCCTTGTGGGGAGCCTTTGGGTTATTTCTGTTGGTGCCTGTGCTTGAGACCTGGCATAAACTTGCACGTACATCCCTGGATATAGCAGGGCTGACTCCTGCTTTCCTGGAATTTATTGCCTCAGGGTCAGGATGTCTGGTAGATAGGAGAAATCCCTATCAGTTGGCAATCTAGTATCAGTGGCAGGGTTCAGAAAACACATTTTAATTTTTTTTTTTTTTTTAAGGTGGGCCTGTCCTGTGCTTACATGAGGCCAACTTCCCATCAACACCTGCACCCCTGTGGGTCCATCTGACAGATGGGCTATTACAGTTGCTAACTTTAATGTCTGTTTCTTTGACTTCAGTGAAATTGAGTTCTTCATGGGGATAGTACCATTTTTTTCTTTTTTATGATTTGGCCTTTTTGATTAAGATGAGTTTAGTTATGAGAGAGTTGCAAATTAAATATATTGAGCCAGGTATGGTGGGTGGCACATACTTTATAATCCCAGCGTTTGGGAGGCTGAGACAGAAGGACCATGAGACAGAAGGCCAGTCTATATGCTAGACCCGGTATTAAAACAAAACAAAACAAAAATGTGTGTCTGCAGATGGTACTTATATATTTGCATATATAAATATCACCCCCCCCCTTTGTTAGAGAAACTCATGTAGCCTTCACCTCCCTATGTTGTCCAGAATGACCTTTAACCCCAGATCTGTCTGCCTTCACTTCTAGAGTGCTGGGATTATAGGCATGCCTCATCACACCCAGTGTCCTCTTTTTATATATAGCAAATATTTACTTTGTTTTGTCTTTTACAATCCATGATATAGCATACAAATTATAAATTGTTATGCAAATATGTCACTGTGCAAACTAAACCTTTCTCTTGATTTATTTACTTAACCAAAGTCCTATACACCTGGGTTCTATTATACATTCCTTACAATATTAATTCATTTCGTCGTCGTCATGGCTCAATGGAAGGTTGCTACAGATTAGATTCTGGGCATTCCCCAAAGGCCAGCATATTACAGTTTTGTCCCCAGGGTGGGGGTCCTATCGGGAAGTGCACCCTTTAAGATGTGGGACCTAGTTGGAGGTCTGGGTCATTAGCAGCATGCCTCCAGGAGGACTGTGGGGTCTTGTGACTGTCCACTTTCTCTTTAGCTTCCGTCATGAGGTGGTAACTTTGTCTTAGCACATATCCTCACCATGATGCGTACCTCACCATGGGCCCAAAATAACAACATGGCCACTGATGGATAGGAGCCTCCAAAACTATGAGCCAAAAACGCTTGTTTTTTTCTTTATAAGTTACTCATGTCAGGCATTCTGGTTAATGTAATTCGTTATTATAATTCCATTTCCCCTTTAAAATTTATTATTATTAATTATTTGTATATATGATACTGTGTGTGTTTGGGTGTGTGTGTGGTGTAGGTTGTGTGAGTGTGTGTGGTGTAGGTTGTGTATGTGAGTGTATGTATATGGTGTAGGTTTTGTGTGTGTGTGTGTGGTGTAGGGTGTGTGTGTGGGGGGGTAAGTGCGTGTGTGTGATGGTCAGAGGACAACACCTAGTTCTCTCCTACCATTGTGTGTTCTGGGTCTCTAACTTGGGTTGTCAGGCTTACATGGCAGACCCTTTCGCCAGATGTCATCTTGTCAACCCCTACCCACCCCCTTCCCTTCTTTTTTAAGATAAGGAATCTAGATAGAGGGAGAGAAGTTCTGTCCGTGGCCTGGGGTTATCTAGCTGCTAAGTCCTAGCATGTGTCTGTTTGGCTGCGCTATTCTGGTCTTGACATTAAGTTTGGTATGTTTGTATATTTGTGGTTGCTCTCCAGTGAGCTGTAGAGATGGCTCCGTAGTTAGGAGCACTCGCTGCTCTTGCAGAGGATCCAGTTATGGGTCTCAGCATCCACAAGGCCCTTCTTCTGAACTCCAAAGGTACCAAGCACACAGGTGATATGAAGACATACATGCAGGCATAACATCCATGTACGTAAAATAAAATAATAAAAAAATAAAAGTAATAAAAAAAAAAACCCTACTATAAGATAATGTCTCCTCCTGTCCTTTATGGCTGGTGCCACATTTATTTTTCCTGGGATCTCTTTCAGGTCCTCTTCAGTCAGCATAGGGCACGGAGTTGATAGTATGGAAAGCAAATCCTTGTTGCTTGAGTAAATTGACTGACCCTGGTTTCTAGACCATCAGCTTACCATTTTGTTTGTGGTTACGAGGAGCTGAGAGCTTGCATACTTCCCTTTTCCCTTTAGCAGGCCACTTCATCGGCTCAGGGTTAGCTGGGAGCCTGAGCTAATGAAAGTCACTTCTCCACCCATCACCTGAACTTTCCCTTATCCCTCGCCCCTCCTTTCTCCTTCAACCTGGCCTACTCTAAGCTGAAGAAGTGCTGAAGCCTTTCCCAGGCTCCACCCTGGAGGCTCTGCCTGAAAAACACGTGGGGGAATGCACAGAAAATGACAAATGATGACCAAGTCTTTCACTTCACCCAGGAACTTCCAGGCCTTCCAGCTGAGGGCCTCTCTTCTCTACACAAGAGAAAAAGTGAGCTTTATTTTATTAATTTTTGTTTTGCAATCATAAACCGCATACTCGTGTGTTATGACCAAGGCATGACTAAGGTATTGTCTTTGCTTATGCCCTCCTCCTCACACTCTTAGGACAAACCTTCCTGGTCTTTTGGTGACTTTTACACATTTTGTTCTGTTTTTATTTCCTCAAGTCTGATAGATTCTTCTGGAATTCAGTGAGTCTCATAATATGGTTCTAAAAGTATGGTTCCTTGGCCCGAAGTGCTTTTTAGGTATGCAAAATCTCAGGTCTAAAAAAAAAAAAAAAAAAAATCTCAGGTCTAGCCTAGATCTCTGAAACCAGAAATTATAGGTGTGGGGAAACAGTTGGCAGCATTTAAATAAGTCCTCTAGATAATTCTGATGCACACTTGAATACCAGGAGCACAGCTCTGATAGAAGGCATAGAACACTCCAATCTAGAAAACAGAAAATACAAGTATAAAAAAAAAGCATCAGACCCCAAATAACTTGTTCTCAGAGGAAACCACTAACTTAGTATTTCCCCCTAATTAAAAAAAAAAAAAAAAAAAAAAACCAAACAAACAAAAAGAAAGAAAAAAGATTTTGCCAGGCTGCGGTGTTGGCACACGCCTTTATTCCCAGCACTCACGAGGCAGAGGCAGGCAGATCTTTTGCGTTTGAGGTCAGCCTGGTCTTCAGAGTGAATTCCCGGACAGGCTCCAAAGCTACAGGGAAACCCTGTCTCAAAAAACAAAACCAACAAAGATGTATTCACTTCATGTGCTTGTGGGTGTGTTGAGCATATGCATGGAGGTGGAGGCCAGTAGAGGGTATTGGTTCCCCCTGAACTAGGGTCATAGGCAGCTGTATGGTGCCTGATGAGGTAACTGCACCCAAGGCTTCTGCAAGAGCAGCAAGTGCTCCTCCTAACTGCTGAGCCATCTCTCTATCCCTCTTCCTGAATTTGTAAAGTTTATTTTCACAAAGTTCTCTTCATTCCCTTTGTTTGCTTTTGGGGCTGAGGATGGAGTCTATGGCTGTGTGTGCTAACGTGCAGGGCTGTGTGTATGTTAACGTGTGCTGCAACACTGAGCTACACTTTTCAGCTCCTGCACTGCCTTTTATGTGCATGTTCCCAGTGATTTCTGGGCTGTTCTGCCAGCTTTTGGTTTTCTGTTTTCTTCTCCCCCCTCCAAGAATTCATGCTGTATCCAATATCCCATGCATCTTTTAAGAGCATTTCTCTGAGAATGAATCCTCTGGGTTGTAAAATCCTTAGGCTTTTCCCTTGCTCTGAGGACAGGCCTCCACACCTATTTCCTAATATATAAACCCTGTAGGAACAAGACTTTGGCCCCCTGGCACCTAGCCCGGTGCTTGGTAAATATTTGTTCGACAAACAAGTGCATTTTGAATACAATCAAGTCATACTCCATAAATCTGCTTGCACCTTTTATGACTCCTGCCTGGAGTAGAGGTTGTCAGCTTGTCTATGCAATCATTCCATGGGGGCTCTTTTTCAGTTTTTGTAGACAGGGTAGCTCTGGCTGGCCTGGAACTCACTCTGCAGACATGGTTGGCCTCGAACTCAGAGATTTGCCTGCCTTTGCCTCCAAAATGCTGAGATTAAAGGTGTGCACCCACCACCACCTCCAGGCTTTCATGGAGGCTTTCTTGATGTATATGCTGGGACCCTATCTGTCTAAGGATCCTTTGATTTTTAAGGAGTGGCTTTCCAGGTAGTTCTTAAGGACTTCTCCAGGCAAACAACTCAGGTCTAAGACACTCCGTTTCCATCTTGGTAGATCAAACTCCCGCCATATTTATTAGAGCTTCTCTTACAAAGGTACCTGCCCTCCTCTCCCCAAGCCTGTTGTATTAGATAATCTACCACATGCTTTGTCTCCCTGTGTGTGATCTTAAACAAGGATGGAGGAGGTCGGAATAGCTATACTGAAGAGAAACAAGAAATACCTTGTGGACAGGAGAGATGGCTCGGCAGTTAAGAGCACTGGCCTGGTGTTCAGTTCCCAGCACCCACATGGCAGCTCACAACTATCTGTAACTCAAGTTCCAGGGGATCTGACACCGTCACATCAATGCATATAAAATACATTATAAAAAATTGCCCCCCCCCATTCCATGTAGCCAGCTGCGCCGCCTGCTCTGGCCTTCCTCTTACATGTGCTTTTTACTAGAGTCAGTTGCATGTACCCTGGACCAGAGGGCCATCTTTCCAGGCTGCCTCAGGTCTTTGCAACCTATAGCAAGGTGTCCTTTGTACCTGCTTAGTTGTCACTGTTTTGAGGGAGACTGTCAGCTGTTCTATTAAGAACTATGAAGGAGGAACTGAGGTCCACACTGACTGGGACTGGCTGTTCTAGAACACAGGTCTTCTGGTTCAGCTGCTCATGTTCAGGTGAGGTACAGAATGGTCTTATCAAGTCCCCATTCAGAAAATAAATGTTTTCCATAGAGAGTTCTAGGTCAATGATAGTGCTCTGATGTCAGGTAGCTATATGAAACAATAGTATAAATTATTTGGCCTGCCTGAGATTTCTTGGCACCCAAGAAAACACAAGAGGAAAATTGAGCATGAGGTTATTCCTAAAGGAACCTGACCCCTGCACACTAATGTCAAGGATCCATGTCCTAGAGCCAGGGGCCTGTGGAATCTTAGATGGAACAGGGCACAGTAAGCTCTCTCTGGCTTATAACAACGGTTTGGCTGGGTCCATTTTCCATGAGCAGCAGGCAGACCTGTGACCCTTGCACACCCCTTTTGAACAGCGCCACCTGACGTCTCTTAGCACATCTGTAATGGAAAAGGGAAATTAAGAAATCAAGTTAAGGGGCTGGAGAGATGGCTCAGTGGTTAAGGGCACTGGCTGCTCTTCCAGAGGACCTGTTTAATTCCCAGCAGCTATAGAGTGACTTACAACCCTCTGTAATGGGATCTGATGCCCTCTTCTGGCATGTAGACATACATGCAGACAGAGCTCTATCTATCATCTGTCTGTCTGTCTGTCTGTCTATCTGTCTGTCTGTCTGTCTGTCTGTCTGTCTGTCTACCTACCTACCTACCTACCTACCTACCTACCTACCTATCCATCTATAATTTGCTGGGTGGTGGTGTATGCCTTTAATCCCAGTATTTGGGAGGTAGAGGTAGGCAGATCTCTGTGAGTTCAAAGCCAGCCTGGTCTACAGAGTGAGTTCCAGGACAACCAGGGCTACACAGAGAAACTGTCTCAAAAAAAGACCCCCCCCCAAATACTTTATCTGATAATTTTTTGTGCCTTTTGTCTTGTTCCTGAATTAGAGGTTGTAGGAAGCCATCTAAGGATATTAGAACTTAGAAGTGGCTTCCCAGGTGGGTCTTATGATCTTCTGCAGACAAGTAACTCAGGTTTGTGAATATATGATACGGAAAAGGCCTCAGAGGGAAAGGAAAGGAAGGCAAGGCAGGCTCATTAGAGGCTGTGCTCCACCCTCCATGGATGGCTTCTTAGAGCCTAAACTAGTTTGTGTAAAGTTTTGTTTATCTGACACAACCAGCTCACATACCAGGAGCCTAACAGTTGGTATCTGAGTTTCAAGAAAGATATGGTTTGGACATAATCACCTTGCGCTCATCACATCCTGCCTTTTGGATGTAGGAAGAAGGGATAGGTAGAAAGTAATGTGCTATGCCCACTTAATGTAGGTATACCTAGCAGGAGTGTGTAAGGGGTCGGGAGGGATAGCAGCTGATGAGCCTGAAGAGTACAACTTCCCTATGGTCAGTTCTAACCTGATTCCCCTGGTGGAGATTAAACATTGTCTAGTGATGTGGGACCTGCTGTCAGTCACAGGTGACTGACCTTTTCTTGTCCTGCCTGTGGTTACCAGTGCTGGCCCTTAGGATCACTGGTGTTGGACTCCAGAGATGATCTAATATGTCTGCCACAGGGTACCTTCTGCTTAGTCACATTATGTGCTCAATAACACGGAGGTGGGGCTGGATGACCTCAGGCTACCTTGGGCTTGCTTCTCTGAGTCTTGTAATTGCTGGCAAGTAGTCTCAGTGAGTCTGAATTGCTGAAGGTGGCTGCTACCCAATCCTGAAGTTTAGTTAAGTGGGGGATTGACTCTCAAATTGTTTGGGTTTTCACGTTGTTATTATTATTATTACTGTTTCAAACAAAAACTTCCCAGAAGCATGTGGTATTTCTCTCACCTTCCTTCCTGCCTCTGGTCTGGCTAGGTTAAAAGTTACTGCCCAGCTGGAGCGTTTTCAACCCAAGTCACACAGAATGCCTCATAGCTGTCCACTGTTCAGGTGGGCGTGGGAGGATGGCTTTGGGCTTCTCTTTGTAGAACCTGCTCGCCTAGCTACCTGGGAGTGGTGTGAAATCCTATTTTTATTTATGTCACCAGCAGGGTGTCCTGTTGGACTCTGCTTCCATCCTCTCCAAAGGCAGCCGGCTGTTGTGCCTCTAGCCAGGGGTGGCCTGGAGACTAGAAGTGGCTGTGCCATTTCTGGGGCGGGGGGTGTTTGCAAATTATCATTTTAATTTGTGACCATCAAAATGTGAAGGAGAGGAGACTTGTTTTCCTCCCAGATGTAGGAGCCGGGTGGTGCCCTTAGCTTAGCCCATGGGGAGAACCCATTGGTGTTGCATTTGGGGTGCCCCTCTCCCTCCGTGGTGGCGGCCATCCTCCCTCCCTCTACAGCCAGGGCAACCTAAGCTGGAGGCTGGGGATCAGTTTTTCGTCCCCGGCAGGAGGTTCGTGTTGGAGGACGACTGGACCCGCCTCGGGAGTGCTGCAGTAGTAGTTGGGAGAGAAGTGGAATCATCTCTCCTCACCCTCAGAAGCCTCGCTCGCGTCGTAATTCTTTTTATTTTTACTTTCGAGCCTTGTAAGGCAGGCGGCCGGGGTAAAAGCGCTGCGGCGACACGTTGCCAGCTGCGCAGCACCGCTCATGTGGCCCGAAGCAGGGGAGGGGGCCGGCCACGCGCCACCTGCCCGAGTCCCCTGGGTTCCCGGGTGCTGCCGAGGAGCCCAGGGGCCCAGCCTGGCCGAAGGGCCTCCCTGAGGGCCCGCGCCGCAGCCCGGGGTCGCCCGGCCCACGTTTTCCGTCTCTCCCGCTCCCTCCGCCCCTCCCTCCCCGCGCTCCCCCTCCTCCTGCCTGGTCATGTGTCGCCTTTTTTTGTTTGCAGTGGAAACAATTTCTCGCCGCTCGGCGCGCCCCGGCCCCGACGCGCCGCAGCGGAGGCGAGCGGGAGGCGGGACGGGGCGTGGAGAGCGGCGCGGCCGGCGGGAGGACGCGGCGCCCGCGGACGCTCGCTCGGGGCCCATGCCGCGCCGCCCCCCGCACCCCTGCCGTCCGCATCCGCGGCCGCCCCCCGCCGCCCGCCCAGGGTTCGAGCGTCCGCTGCGGGGCCCCGAGCGATGCCCGCTGGGCGCCCGCGAAACTTTGTCGGCTGCACCGAAGGCAGCGGCGGCCCCGCGCCGCGCTTGGCCAGGTGAGTCCGCGCCCGTGCCCTCCCTTGCCACCCAGCCTGGGGTGCTCGCCGGAGAGCCGTCGTGGTGGCCCACAGCGATCAGGACTGGGCTCACAGTGTGGGGTGCGGGCCAAGCTGGTCCCGGAGTCGGGGGACCCCCAGTCCTGAGCCTGGAAGTTGCCCGACTAGGAGTTTCCTGCCCCGACGAGCTGGCTGCTTCTCGTGCCTCGGTTTCCTTACAGGACCGGGAGAGCGACAGAGTTGGTATTGTCTGAGGAGCAGGCATCCCTAGCAATCCGGGTCGGTCTGAGGGTGCGGATCTACTGGAGACCCCAAGACCGCGAACAGGCGCCTAACAAAGATCCCCTCCCAACCGAGCTCGCTCAGCACCGGCCGCGAGCATCCCGAGACCCGCGGGGCCCTAATCCTCTGCACCCCAATTCTTTGCAAGTCTTTCTGGGGCCCCCGTGAGTTGGGGAGGGCTGTGGGCACTTATTGATTTGTTTTTAGGCTCGCCACGCTGCGGCCAATAAAAGGTTTATGACATCTGACCGGCAGTGAAGGTATGCGAGCTCCCAATTGCCCTGTGTACGCGGAGAAGAGCAGTTTTCTCGTTGCCTGGCAACGCCGATGACTGACGCGGGCCACAGCCAATCGCTGCTCCCGTTGGTCCCCTTGAAATGTTTTTGACAAGTACAGTAAAAGGGAGTGGAGCGCGTGCGTGTGTGCGCGCGCAAGGAGGGGGAGGTTCCCAGTCCCCCAAACTCGAGACTGCCCAGCTTCGGTTGAGGAAGATTTCTCAACTTTTTAAAAAGTTCATCACTAACATCTCTTCAGACCTGGGCCATAATAGCATTGTCAGTTATTTGGAGACGTTCTGGTTCTGCTATTAGACAGAAAACGTAAGCTTCCCTGATCCATTTTTGCGTTGAAAGAAAGGAAGATAAAACACAGGAAGTCATAAAAAAAATAGGGAGGGTGTGAGAGACATAACCAATAACTTGAAATTTTAAGGCGGTCACTGGTGGATAAACTATTCAAAGCAACGTTTATTAGCAGATTTAAAACGTTTGCTTGACTGCAGGCTCACAATGTCCTCCACCTCTAAGGGAAGAAAAAGAAGGGAAAAGAGATTTGGAAAATTTTGAAGTTAGTGCATAATAATGGAAAACTCCTCAGCTGTGGTTTCTGGGAATTGTTTGTTTGGTTGTAACATAAGAGTGCAGTGGTCAGGAGCTGTCCATACTGTTACAAAGAGCGGAGTTTATAGGGAATACAGTTAATGGAGAGTTTGGGGAAACAAATAACCCAGGGGTTGGGGACCCTTCAGACCACCTCTTCTTGGCAGTGGCATTTGTAGGACCACGTTGCTGGCAGTGTTTGTTGAAAACAAAAGAAAACATGGAGAATAGCATGTTAGTTCCTTTGGGAAGCTGCTGACAAATAAGCAAATTAAAAAGAAAGAGAGCAGTATGTTGTCATAGCAACAGTGCAATTAAATTACTTTACTGTCAGCCATGATATAATTTTCCTGTTTGGAAGCTCAGGAGACATAAAACTTTCATTTGGGGCTAAAGTTGACTTCACTGGCTGGGTAGTTCTCCGTTGTGTGGCTATGGTGGCAGGTAGAGCCTTTCCTGGGGGATCTTAGGAAACTGAGACAAGATGGCCCTGATTTCCTCATTCGGAAGTTAAAAGCAGTATCAGGCTGGATTCGGCAGCATCTCCAATCCCGGAGATACAAGTTAGCATTTTTTTCTATAACATAGATTAGCTCTCTTATTTCCACAGAGAGAGATTTCCTTGGGTAAATGATGCTCCTGGACTGCCTGCCTGGGTGGGCTGTGAGGTCCTGTGGAGATTTTTGTCCTCTAGGGGGATGTGCCCCTTGCGCCTCTGTCCCCCTGGTGGGAAAGTGCAGCAGCATGCTGGCACCCTGCCTGGTTGTTTGGAGCTCTGCATCATGCTTTCTAGAATGGAATTCTAGAACTTTCTGCGCTGAAACAGTGCTCATTTTAAATGCTGTGCTAATGGATATTTAGAGGCTTGGAATGACCATTTGTTTGCCTTTAGTGTACTAATTCTTGTAGGTGCATTGCTTTAGCTCCTCATTGAGCTAAAAAAAAAAGATGTTCTTAGACTAAGTATGAATTTCAGCTCTGCACACATTGAGCAAAAGACCCATTGTCCTATTTATCTTGTGTTGTGCACCAGAGGGTTGTGTCTGTGGGGTTATTCTATTTGTCAGACTCTGTTTTACTCTCTGTTCTAGGTCACTGATAAGAGTAGGGTTTGCTGATGGTTGGGGGAGAGCATCTGTTACAGTTTCTGTTGAATTTGCCTTCCTGTTTTGAAGTTTCTAGTTGTCCTCTCAACTTTTTTTTTCTTCACGGACTCTAGTTCTAGTTAATGGCATAGTTTTCATTCCCATTTGTTTTTTTGTAGTGCCTGAGGTTACATGCTTTTTCTCTCTAGGTGTGATGCCCTTAAATTGAATGTACTACCTCAAGTTGTAGTCTCAAGAGTTCCTTGTTGTTCTTCTCCTTTACACTTGTCAAATGTAATTAAAGTTCCTTTTGCGGGGGGGGGGGGGGCAAAAATAAAACCAAACAAGGAAATCACTGGCTTCTTGTTACAGTTTTATCTTCAAGTCCCTTATGTGGATCTTTTTATGGGATTGGAAATAACTCTCCTTGCTTTCCCTCCCATCTCTGTTATTTTTCCTTACATTGAAAAAGACTTCATTTATCACACGTGCACACACACATATACGTGGACGCATATGCATATATGTGCACACATCCATGTCTGTATGTGTATATGGGGGTGTGTGATTGCCGCCGCACACTCGTGGAACTCAGGGGACAAATTGCATGAACGATTCTGCATCATGTAGGTGTGGGAGGTTAAATTCAAGCCATCAGGCTCAGCACCAAATGCTGTTACCTGCTTAGACATCTTGTCAGCACTTTCTTCTTTTTTCCCAGACTGGATCTCATGTAGCCCCAGCTTGGTCTTGAACTCACAGTGTGTCTGCCATAGCCTCCAGAATGCTGGAATGACAGGTGTGCTGGGATTACAGTTGAGTGAGCACCTTCAGACCTGACATTTCTTTTCTTTTCTTTTTTTTTTTTTGAGAAGGATAAGCAATGATTCTGGTAATACAAAGCCACAGTAATTGTCCATTACGCTTATTTTGTTGTGCTGTGGGTATGTGTGCATTATAATAGAGGATCAGAGACAGCAAGTACTAATGAGTTCTCTGGTCACAGGGAGCTACTATAGACCCAGGGAGTAGCCACCCATGATGTCGTTTGCGCATCAAAAGTTCCATGTATGTTTTCAGTTTTGTTTAAGGCCCCTATGATCACCGTGCTGCTGACAAACTGGGCTCTTTTTTCTTTATTGTGTAACTGCGGTGGGTTTGTGTGTCTCCCTTGTAGGAGTCCTGGGATGCCATCACCTTGTAACTGAGACCCAGATGGGGGAGAGGGAGTTAGGCGGGACCTGAGCCCATTTCTGTTCTGAGTTTCTCCAGCTCATCACTTCTCTTTGCTGTCCTCCCTAGGAGCCTTCACGTAAATGGGTCCAGTCATGCCTGCCACTAAGAAGCCCGAGAGCTCAGGAATCAGCGTGTCCAGTGGACTGAGTCACTGTTACCGGGGCAGTGGTTTCTCCAAGGCCCTCCAGGAAGATGATGACCTCGACTTCCCTCTGCCTGACATAAGATTAGAAGAGGGGACCATGGAAGATGAAGAGCTGACCAACCTGAACTGGCTGCATGAGAGCAAGAACTTGTTGAAGAGCTTTGGGGAGTCGGTCCTCAGGAGTGTCAGTCCTGTCCAGGACTTGGACGATGACACTCCGCCATCCCCTGCCCACTCGGACATGCCCTATGATGCCAGACAGAACCCCAACTGCAAGCCCCCTTACTCTTTTAGCTGCCTCATATTTATGGCCATCGAGGACTCTCCAACCAAGCGCCTGCCAGTGAAGGACATCTACAACTGGATCTTGGAACATTTCCCGTATTTTGCGAATGCCCCTACTGGGTGGAAAAACTCAGTGAGACACAATTTGTCACTGAATAAGTGTTTCAAGAAAGTGGACAAAGAGAGGAGTCAGGTATGTTGCTTGTGTGATCTGGAACTGAGTTTATGAATTTAGTTTTGCTGCTTTAACCTCCAAGTTTTCACCATTAAAAAAATGAATGTGTAGTCACCATGCTGACGTGGTTATGCGTGGATAATTGAACAGGTTAGCCGTGAGAAACTTCTCTTTCTTAAATGTATTGGCTAATGCGTTTTTTGTTTTCTTCTTGGGGGGTCACTGTCTTGAGATGTACCCCGGTAGGAGTTCACATAACCTCACTACTGAGCTTTGCCAATCCACTGTTTTCGTGTCTTCCTTCCACGTGGTTGGGTCAGTTTGGCTTTAAAGCTCAAAGGCGTGTGTGTCACGATAGGGTGTATTAGTGGGGGGCGGGGTTTACGTATAAGGAAAACGGCCATCGTGGACTGGAGAAAAAGGACTCTGTCAGTATTGGAAAAGGCAACATCTCAGGCTTCTGGAATAAATGGGAGATGATACATTTTGGGACGATACTGGAATATACTTACTCTGAGACCAACCAGACTGGAGGTGTGGGTGACTTCTGTGAAATCCAGTGGATATTTAAGTTTTTGGCAGCATGGAAATCTGCTAGTAAAAAGTACTGGCTTGGGTTAAGGTTCCCATTAGAGACTCGTTTTAAAACGTTTGAATTTTTTTTTTTTTTTTTAATTTTTAATTTGTGTGTGCGCGCACACAAGTGTGTGTGTGTGCATATGTACACAATTGTAGGTGTTTTCAGAGGCTACAGGTGTCTAAAATACTTAGAGCTTGTTGTATATAGTCGGAGTTACCTAGTGCGGGTCCTGGGAACTGAACTTGGTCTGCTGCGGTGGGCAGACCTCGGACACTCTTAACAGCTGAGCCATTGGTCATAACGCTGATGATGTCAGGAGTGTGCTCATGTATATGTCCACGGGGCTTCCTTCTTTTCGGGATCCTTAGCTTTCTGTATATCTGTGATGATCACGGTGCCGCTCACGTAGTGAAATCTGTTATCCTTGCGAACTAAGTCTCTCCTTTTTTCTCAGGTTAAGTGTTTGGAGAGCATTCCCAGGACTGGTCTGTGCTTTAAGAGAATTTTAAAGATGTAAAAACTGCTCTCCTTCCAAGAGCCAGGCCGTGGCATTAAACACTTTGTATAGGTCACTTCTTGAGAGGGAAAGCCTGAGCAAGCAATTCTAGGCTTAGAATGTGGACAAGAAAGTGCTCACTAGGCCCCGAGAGCCGAGTGCCACCCACCGATGAGACAGTGAACGGGGCCTTTAGCACCATGTCATCCCTTCTGCAAGTTACAGCATGCATGTGTCTCCATGTTTGACATAACACCGCTGCACACGAAAGTAATTTAGCAAGTGCGCAGTCTGAAATGTTAAACAGGACCAGCTCCAAGTGTGCACTGAGACTCGCAAAGATTATGTATTCATCATCTTGCCCTGCTCCCAAGCAGTGGGTGGTGTATGCAGGGCTTACCAAGAGGGTCTGTGAACCCAGCCAGCCCCCAGCCTCACACAGGATTCTGGGAGTCTCATTTTTCCAGGGGTGTTGGCTGTCAATCTGGGCAAACACTGATACCTGTTACAAGGGAGTGTCTTGAAAGATTTGAGATTGATAATCTCGGGAATTGTTGAGTTCTGGCTTCCTAGCTCAGGTGCTGACCTGTATTGACATGTTTCTGATCATGCCAGTCAGTTTTGTGGCTGAAATTTTGTTCCCTGAGTTTTGATGCCGTTCAAACAACAAAGCTGTGAGTTATCCCCCCCCCCCTTTTCTTCTCTTTCCTTGGGTGAGCCGGAGGCCTCTGGTGACTGTCAGGCATCCTGAGTGCTGCCAGGGCCCTAGCCCTGGCCTGTTTACTGGGGGGTTTTCTCCTGGATTTGCTGAGTAAAAGGGAAGGCATTCCTGCTGATACATTGCCCAGTGAGAGTCCCTAGGGCTCTGTAGATACACTTGTTTTCTTCCCAGGGAGTTTTACTTTGGCAGTAGGTTCAACCTCAACACAAATGTCTAAACACACCCAAATGTCGTTGAGAAATAGGTTGCATGAAGGTAGGGATGGAAGCCAGGCACGTTTGATGCATGGAGTTAGCCACGGCACGTTCTTTTTCGTTCGTTCTAAGTTTTTGATATGTTTTTGAAACTGGAGAACACAATTTTAAGCTTGGCATAGCTGTGGGAATGTGGAATCCTGTGTGATCCTTGTCCCTGAGGGCTTGGAACGCAGACCCTGCTGGACAACTGTTGGCTAGGCCACTGGAGCAGGAAGGAACAGGCGAGATTGCATCAGTCACCCAAGGCACTTCAAACTGTTACCATTTCCCAGGCTCCTCCCTGCAGGTTTGGTTCTGAGGGGCTGGGAAAGTTGGTAGTTGAGAGGCTTCAAGGTGCCTGGGTATTACAGGAAAGGTTCCTGAGCCAGCCAGGTGGTCTTTTGTTGGTCGGTCTGTTTGTTTTGAGGCAGGGTTTCAAGTAGCTTAGGCTGGCCTTGAACTTGATACTTAGCTATGGGTGATCTTGAACTGATCTTCTTGCCTGTCCACCTCCCAAGTGCTGGGATTACAGGAATGTTTTTTTTTTTCTGTTTGTATGTTTTTAATCTCCTAAGTGCTGAGATTTCATCAAGAACCTTGTCTCACGATTAAGTCATGAGAAAATACAGCTTTGCTTCTGTTTAGCCTCTCAAAGTGCTTCAAAAGGCAGGTTAAATTTGTTGTTGTTGTTTAGTCATGGACGTTTTTAGCTGGCAGAAGTGGAGAGAATAATAAGAGTTTGTGCTTCTGTCACCCATGATCCATGTCTAGAGTTAGCGCCTAATGAGCATTGTCTGGTTTTATTCATTTTTGTTGCTGTTTCTACTGCTGAAGTACTTTGAAGGAAATTGACATTGTGAGTCATTTTATTTCAACATACTCTCGTGTGTAGGAGACTAATCTGTAGTTTGTCATATAGCCACAGTGCTAGTATGTCTGTCCAGTCCTCATTCCCCCATCCCAGCCTCCCAGCTACCCTCCCAAGTTAGAAAGTTGTAATGTCACCTAAGCCGGGTATTCAAATATCCAAGATGGTTCAGGGTTTGGATTAGGACCCCAGTGCGGCTTATGCATGCCTACTCTGTTTGTGATGTTTTGTTCAGTTTTTTGTTTGTTTTTGAATATATTACACCCTGTCCCTTCATTTCTCACTGGTTCAGTCCCTTTTTGTTCTTTGTTCTGTTTTGTTGAGACAGGGTTTCTCTGTGTAGCCTTGGCTGTCCTGGAATCCAGGGATCCACCTGCCTCTGTCTCCTGAGTGCTGGCATTAAATGCATGTAATGCTACCTGTGCTTCCCTTCTGTTTCAAAGACACCCATCTCTTGGTCGTCAGCGTGTCTTGCATACTGCCTGCCTCCATAGTGTCCTTGAATTTGCTGCATCCCCTAGGAGGGAAGTGAGTTCTGAGATTGTCTGCTGTCTTCTGTGGGAGCCGGGTGTGTAGAGGAGGGTCCGTGTTCCTGGAGCCTGCTTAACTTGCTCGGAGGCTGTTGCTCCCAGGGGTCAGCTGTTCCCTAGTCTGTGACCTGCCATCCTGCCGGAGCTGTCTTTCATCCTACCAGGCTATCAGTGGGTGTTTGCTCAGATCAATCAAGGTCATGTTTTTTTTTTAAGTCTGGGATCATGGTTTTTTTTTTTTTTTTTTTTTTTTTTCTTCTTCTTTTCTTCCTTCTAGATACAAGTCTCAGGACTTGTATTTAGCATGTGCTGACTTCTCTGGGGACTTGAAAACGAGAAGTAAAAACACAGTTAATTTTTATAGACTGGATTAGAATGAAGCAGGTATGTGTGTTTCTATTTCCGTGCTTTTTATTTATTTCCCTTCTTGCTGTTTCAACAGAAAATACTGTTGTCGCCAGAAGGTTTATAAAGGAAGCAGAGTACACAGCGTGCTTATTATATACGAGGCTGGCTGCTTTAAACAGTTTTGGCCCGCAGAGGTGGCTGCATGGCATAGATGAACCCGGACTGGGTAGGGAGCAGGACTCGGATTCTGGTGTTGGTGGTTGGCAGGACCTGGACGTCTTGGTCCCTCGGTTTTCGTGTGTGTAGAAAGTGGCTCAGCGTTGTTTAGCCTTGGGGTCTTGGATGTCTGAGGCACTGTTGACCCACTACCTGAATTCATTGGCAATGTATCAAGTGCTAGTGAATACTGTGTTTGTCTAGGGAGAGGTTCTTGAGATTATGTTTGCTTGAGTCGCCCTCCCCATTCCTTTTCTCTCTTTCATTAGGTTGTGTATCGTGAATTCTAATTGGTTTTAATAATAAAAACCTGGAGTCAGATATGGGGTTCATGTAGAAAGATCAGAGAAGCAGCGCAGCCAGCCACTAGTTCTTACCTCTACTGAATCCTCAGACCAAAAGGGCGATCTTGTCTCTAGGAATCCTCAGGCTGAAATGCTCTGAGCTCCTTTGTCCTCCTCTATCTCCATCTCCCCAGTGCCGGGGTTAAAGGTTTGTGACTCCCAAATACTGGGGTTAAAGGTGTGAGCCACTACCGCCCGGCTCTGTTTCTGGTTTAGATCGAATCAATCTCCTATAGCCCAGGGCGGCCTTGAACTCACATCCACCCACCTGCCTCTGCCTCCCAAGTGCTGGGATTAAATGTGTGCGTCACCACTGCCTGGTGTCTATGGCTTCCACACTCTGATCTTCAGGCAAGCTGTGTTTCTTAAAGCACAAACAAACAAGATAGCGCCACAAGATTGGACATTCATCATCGTCACAGTGGCATGGCCATGTTGTTATGCCCAGAGGGAACAGTCATGCCATAGCATAGGAGACAGGTAGAGTCCTGATTAATGCTGGGGATGCAGCATAAAGAACTATAGAGTGCAAACAGGAGAGATACAGTAAGTGTAGAGATTATTTTTTTGTACTCTCAATGGAGTAAATTCTCATTCCCAGTAGACGCAGAAGTTCATCTTTGCTGCTGGCTCTCAGGCTATGTTCCAGCTCTCTTGCCTTCCAAAACCCCTGCACTGGGGTCGGGCCCAAGTAGCCCTTCTGCCTATGTAGGAAGCATGCATACATGTTCTCCTAGTCCTTCCCTCCACGATTATTCTGTCCTCCCAGCACCTCCTGGTGGATACAATTCTTTTGTTTTGCTTTGGATTTTTCAGACAGGCTTTCTCTGTGTAGACCAGGCTGGCCTTGAATGGGAATCTGCCTGCCCCTGCTTCCTGAGTGCTAGGATTAAAGGCGTGCGCCACCATGAGCTAACACTTACTACTGTTTCCCTTATACACAGTGGCCTCCTTTTCCCTCCTCCTTTTGGAACCCAGAGCATCTCTGTTTCCTGTGACATTGGCCAGTGTATCTGTTTAACTGGTGGTCCCTTTAGGAGGAAGACAGACAGCCCAGCCCTGCCTTGCCCTGCCTTGCCATGCCTTGCATCTTCTTTCCTCGCAGTGATCTTTGGAAGACAGCACAGTCTGGCCCTGATGCATTAGCCTTAATGTCCCCTGGAATATGCAGAAATGTGATGAGGTGTGAGAGATGCTGCTGGGGCCAGCCATGGCTCATCAGTGCCTGTGAGGGGCTGCTATTTCCTGCTGGCTAGCCATCTGCTGGAGATCTTGGCATGTGAATGTACCATTCTTGCTCAGGACTCCTTAGTTCCCTGGTCCATGAGTTCTCTATCGAGTTCAGATGAGATGTGCCATGTGTAAAATAGGAGATAGGTTGAATTTATTTCAGAGTAAAGTGGGGTACCCTCCCAGGGGTTGAAAGTGGACAGTGACCAAAGGTACCATCATGTAGGAGAGAGAGTGGACAATGACTGTAGAGATCATTGGGCTGAATAAATGGGTGATGGCACACTTTGGAAGATAATGGAATGTACTTGTGACTTTTATGAAATCTGCTGTATTATGGGGCTGAGGTAGACTACACTATTTTGTAGTTTCTGATGCTGATGGTGTTCCTGGAGGGCGTTTCCTCCCAGGTAATTGATAGGACTGTTTGAGTTAAGTGTGTGTGTGTATGTGTGTGTGTGTGTGTGTGTGTGTGTGTCTGTCTGTCTGTGAGAGAGAGAGAGAGAGAGAGAGAGAGAGAGAGAGAGAAAGAGAGAGAGAGAGTCTTTTTTACTTACTGTCTAACTGTGACTGGCCTGGAGAATATGTGTCAACACATCTGACTATACTGTTTTTAATTATGTCTGTGTGAGTGTGTATTTGTGTGCAGGTGTTAGCAGAGACCAGTGGCATCTGATTCCAGAGCTGGGGTTACAAGGCAGTTGTGAGTTACCCGATAAGGACGCTGGTAACCGAACTCTTGGCAAGAGCAGTATTTGTCCTCTGGAGCCATCTCCCCACTCCCATTTGGATTGATTAACTCTTAAGGGACCACACTGTGTCTTTGTTCTTTGCCTTAATGCCTCTGCTAGATACTAGTCTAAGGGTCTTTCAGGCAGTTCACAATGTCACATCAAGTGAGGTCTCTTTGTTCTGATATAAACTCACACCTTTAATCCCAGCACTCTGGAAGCAGAGGCAGAGGCAGAGGCAGGTCGATTTCAGAGAGTTCGAGGCTAGCCTGGTCTACAGAGTGAGTTTCAGGACGTCCAGGACTGTTTCACAGAGAAACCCTGTTTTGAAAAACAAACAAATGAACAAAAATCAAGTAACAGAGTAGAATTTAAAAAAAAAGACAAAATAGAGAAAAGCCGGGCATTGGTGGCTCATGCCTTTAATCCCAACACTCAGGTGGCAGAGGCAGGCAGATCTCTGTGAGTTCAAGACCAGCCAGCCTGATCTACAAGAGCTAGTTCCAGGACAGGCTCCAAAGCCACAGAGAAACCCTGTCTCCAAAAACAAAAAAAGGAAATGTAGCATCTGTGAAATGTAGCCACACTGGGGGAATGGAATGGCCTTCCTTTAATGGCCCCGACCAGAACCTTCATATCTCTACCCTCCTTCCTGCCCTGTGTTTTTTGTTTTTAATGGCTGGCTTGGGACTCCTTATATAGAGCAGGTTGGCGGTGAACCCTGAGAACTCTGCCTCCCTGTTGCCAGGATTAAAGCCGTGTGCCGCACACCGCCCTCCTGTGGTATTTTAAATCTTGAGAAGCTGCAGTTAGTGCTACTGCCCTTCACCGGGGATTTTCGGGTTTTGAGGGCACTTTGGGATTCTCTTTCGACACTGTGAGGCTTTTTTCCCTGTCTTTAAAATCTGCATCAGTAGGGTCACAGGAGTTGGGGTCCAAAGTTCTTGGTGAAGGAGGAGGGGTGATCCAGCAGTGACCTTTAAGTTTCTAATAGACTGTTAGATAGTTGTCTTCTTGGTCTTCTTGATGAATTTGATTCAGGATGGTTGTCACGGGAGGCGAGGCTTCAGAGGAAGAGCCAAGGAAAGCCTAGAGGCAGGGAAGGCGTGGTCAGTATCTGAAAGAAAGACGAAGAGAGGGTGAAGAGACTCAGAAGCAGGCAGGCCACGTGGTAGGCTGTGGACAACTGTGTGAGGGAAGGCTTCTAGTAAGGGTAAGTATATTATTCCATTAATGGGCTAATTATTCCCCCCATAGCCTTAGCATATCTTCAGGTGGGTCAGGTTTATTGGGGGTGGGGCTGGAGTAGGGGAGTCCCGGCCAGGTGACTGACAGGTCTAGCCAGATTAGGTGTGTTGGTTTGTTTTCTTTTGTCGACTTGACACAAGCTAGTTATCGGAGAAGAGGGTGTGACAACCAAGAAAATGTCCCCATTAAGATTGTCCTGTTAGCAAGTCTTTGGGAACATTTTCTTGATTGCTAACTGATGTGAGGGGTCCAGCCTACTGTGGTCAGTGCCATCCCTGGGCGAGTGGTCCTGGGGTGTACAAGAAGGCAAACTGAGCAAGCTAGCAGGACCAGGTAGTGAGCAGCATCCCTCAGTGTGCTGAGTATTAGTTCCTGCCTTGGTTTCCCCCATGAGGAACTATAACCTATAAGTCAAATCGTGCCCCCTCCCCTCCCCAAGTTGCTTTGATCTTAGTGTTTAGCAGTGCAATAAAAAGCAAACTAGAACTGGAGGAAATAATATTATATAATGTTCTAATCTTTGGAGCAGATCAGAATGTCATGTCTCCACCCGGGGCCGTAGTCGTTCATTCTGTCAGCCCGGAGGTGTAGAAGGGACAGTTTCAATGTTTTTCTTTCTGGTGTTACCAGGACAACAGGAAGTGAGGTCCAAGCAGAACATGAGGGAGGGATCCATCTTCATTTGCTTCCAAGGCTGATAACCCTATTCTAGCTAAAGATCACAGGATCTTTTCTTATTTTCTTTCTGTTAAAACTATATTATTATTTTATGTGCATAGCGTTTTGTCTGCACCCATGTCCGTGCATCACATGCATGCCTGGTGTCCTGAAGGTCAGAAGAAGTTGCTGGATACCTTGGAACCGAGTTGCAGACAGTGATTGAGTCACCATGTGGGTGCTGGAATCAAACCTGAGTCTTCCAGAAGAGCAGCTAGTGCCCTTAACTGCTGAAGACAGTGCTCCACCCTTGATGGAATCTTCAGGCTGGCATCCTCTGTGTACTCCCATTGGCCATGTTTCCTGGCTAATCTATTCCCTGTTCCTTCTTCATCCTCTGCGTTGCATGAGACACATAACTACCCTTTGTCCCTCTCGAGTAGATTAGTTGTTTGCCTGCTCTTCGTTCGCTTGTTCGCTCGCTCGTTCGTTCGTTCGTTCATTCATTCATTCATTCATTCATTCATTCATTCATTCATTCTTCAGTAAACTTTAGTGGCCCCAGCTTTCCTTTTCTGAAGTTCATAACTAAGTCTGTAGAGATATAAAGTCCACTGTGTTTTTTATTACAGGGGAATTGTGCCTTTTGTGGGTTGTTAGCCTCTTGAGTAAAATATTTAACCACTGGGGGATGTAGCTAAGGGGTAGAGCACTCCACCAGCATGCATGGAGTCCTAGGTTTAATCCCCAGGGGGTAGGTATTTAAAAACAAAGAAAGGAAAGCATCAGTTCAGAAGGAAACTCAACAACAATTATCAGAGTTTGAGGGCAGGCCAGTTGTGTATTGAGATCGCTCCTGGGAGATGGGTAGGAGGAAAAGAAAGCGACAGCCATGCCTTGTGAGTCAGGGTCCAAGAAAGTAGGCAGGCTCAGCAGTGAGATTACTAAGCAGCTTCATGGGGTAGAGAGAGAAAGGGTGACGTCTCCAGACTTTCAGGGCAAGAATGTTTAGGATTTTGACCCATTTCTGAAGAAGAGACAGGGAAAAGGACAAGTTGGGCTCTTTGAGTTACAACTGTGGAGAGCAGTCAGGCTTGGCCAGGGAGGTGTGGACTCCACTGTCCTGGGGAAGGGGCTTCTAGCGCACATGTATATTATCTCATCAAAGGAATAAGTATTCTTCCCATCTCCTCGGGTTATATTCAGGTGATGGACAGGCCTGTTGGATTACCTCCTAAAGGAGTTTACATAGTGTGTAATATTTGGGACGGCTATCTTTCAGTCCAGGGCCAGAGGCGACATTCTATTCTTTTGACCTGGAGGATGAAGCTGTCCCTTAGTGGGCCTCAACAAAGCCCTCAGAGCTCCATCTTTTCGCATGGTATTTTGAATTCTAAGGAGGGGCAAAGCTGATACTCCCCTTTCTGTGGTGTCAGGGAACAGGGAAGTGGGGTCCAAAGCTCTTTGGAAGTGTCTGTACTCTACAGCCTCCAAGCCTGCTGCCTGTCCAGCTACCTACAGTGGTGAGCGCTGCTTACGGCATCCCTGGCCCTATGACCTCTACCTACAGAATAGGACATTTTACCTAGTGGAGCTTCTCCAGGGAACACCCTTGGCTTACTGTTTCTGCGCTCTGTCCTCCCCTTAATTATCTGGGCCCTGCTTCTCCCATCATTGCTTTGCTGGCCCTGAGTGGGTCATGTGTACATGTTTTGAAGACCCCACGGTGTCTTCCGTAAGGGTCTGGCAAGGCTCCTGGGAAACGTGTTTCTTCTGGACCGAGGGTCCAATCAGTGTATCTTTAAGCAGCCCAGGCTCCCAGCTGTGCAGAACCAAGGCTTTCCCAGTGCTAAGGCTTCTTCTCAGCACACTGCCAGCAGGTCGCTTTCCGGAACCTTCTCTGTCAAGCAGAAATGCCTTGGGGTTTCCCTTTGAAATCATTTTAGCTGCAGGATAGTTCTCTGCAGTAAATAATAGGAGGGTTGCATACCTGAAAGGCCCAGGGTTAGCTTGTTTCTAAAGAAGTGATGAGTGCTTAGATCAATCCATGTTCTTAAATTTTGTGTGTTGCCGGGGATGCAGCCTAAGGGCCTTGCCCCTGCTGCTCTTGCCCTGCTGCCCTGCCATGCCCACCCATTCCCCACTCAGTCATGTGAGTCCTGCTCATCTAAATGCCGTTAAGTGCTGGCAAGATGGTGGACAGTTGTAACAGCCTTCTTGGAAGGCTTTTGTCGCTTGAGACAGAAAAATTTGAAATCCTTGAAAGGTTGGCCAGGCGCAGTTGGTGCACACCCATAATCCCAGCACCTGGGAGGTGCGGGCTGGAAGAGCAGTATGCGGAGAGCAGCCTGTGGTGTGTGTTGAGCTCAAACACAGCTCAGGCTACAGGAGACTCTGTCTTAAGACAAAACGAAGCCCCAAAACCAAAAGTACAGAGTGTGTCCTGCTACTGTAATGCTTAATTCGATACCACTGTGTTTATGGACAGCTTGGCTTCACCAGTTTTAATGTATTTGTGTTTGTTTGTTGTTTGTTTTGTTTCCTCTGTGCATAATACGTATTTTGATCACCCAGTCCTTTATCTTTCCTCCCACACTGGCCTCTTTCAGACCGTCAGTATTTAGTTGTGCCTTCATGATAACAGGCCATTAGTATCCTGCACTTAGTAACGTGATGTTGAAGGTCCGAGGAAAAAGAGAGGTTCGATTCTTGAAGTTGTTAACATTCCAAGGAGATGGGAGTGTAGAATGAAAATGTACAAGCCACCAGTAGTCCCAGAATCGTGCTAGACCAGTGCTTGATTGGTACCATGCTAAGACAGCCAGAGAGGATTTCCTCTGTAGGGTGAGGCCTTAGGAGGTGAGGAAACATGATGATGGGCAAGTTAATAGTCCAGGAGGAAAGAAACACTTCGGGCTAAGGCATGGCTGTTGTAGAGAAGGCAAATGCTACTGACTTATACAAGCTAGCCAAGATTCCCTCTGTCACAGGGACAAGTCTCCTGCTGTTATTTTTAGTGTGTTGCCGGTTTCTGTTCAAGTCTTTCATGGTCCAAGCTGACACCAGCTAGCACAGAGATGGATGGAAAGACAAAGGGGGTCCTGTGGAATTAACAGTTTTCAGGAACTTTTTCCATACCGTTACTTTCTTATCTCATTGGCTATGCTTTGTTCACATGATCTCTTTTAGCTCCAAGGAAGGCTGGGAAATGTAGTTTTATTGTGGACCCCTCCCCCCCCCCCCAAACACATATAAAATGTTGATTCTGTTACTAAGCCATATGGGATCTTCTGTCACAAAGGTCTGGGTGCTGAGACTCATGTTGCTGGACAGAGATGTGTTGGGACAGTGTCAGCATAAAAGCATAGAGAATGACTAGAAGGTTCTGTAATTAACAGTGGTGACCTGGTAGAAGGCTGGGGGGTTCAGGGACGGCTTAAAGATGCCAACCCAGTCATTCTTTAAGATGGTCCCATTAACTAGAGTTTTATTTACTTCAAGATATTCTGGTTAAATTGCATTATCTTCAAAAGCAGTAGCTTGATGGAGGTGAAGATGGTTCGGGTGCCAACGTGGCTAAGGAGGGAAGCAAGGAAGTGTATCGTCGAAGATGGAATCGTGCCTAAAGTTGTTCTTTTAATAATAACTGGATGGTTTGTGCCATGAGATTACAGGCAGTTCCAAGAACAGAGTGAAGCCTTTGATTTTGAGCTCGCTCACTCTCCGCCTGGGCTTGTTTGAGTACCTGTGCCTTGAACTCAGCAGGAGGCAGTAAATACAGACAGAGCTCCTGGCTGCTCTTGCATCTCTCCCCCTTAGAGCTAGCTCCTGGGGGTGGGGGGTGGGGTCTCCTGGACCCTAGTGGCTCTAGTCTAGTGTTCCCCTCCATTTAGTAGAGCTCTTTGAAATGTCTCTTGGAAGGCTGTGGCTGTCCTCCTCTGGGGACAAGACCTATAAGGGATTTAACTAATGTCATTAGCTAGAAGACACCAGGTAGCAGAACCTTTGTATATGCTGCTTTTAGAAGGAAAGGTCAAATCTTGTGAGCAATGACTTTGGGCTGCCTGGCACAGAGCCCAGACATAGAGCGCCCCCCCCCCCCAAGTCCTGCTGGTGTTAAGTCCTGAGATGCTGAGTGCATCAGCTGTAGATGATGTCATAGAAGGCGGTTGATAGTGTTTGCAGCTAAGCTTCGAAGACCTTAAAGAACACTTAGTTTGCAAAGTGAAAAATTAGGCTTTGTGTTTGCAAGGGAGAGTAGCCTCCATTCGTTTAGCAATGGTTCACCTGCTTGCAGCTGTCAGACACCTCCTAGACAGTCCACAGAAGGGGGTCGGAGATGAGGAGGCGCGTGTTAAACAGCACTTCCCATCTCGTGGGCCAGGCAGGTTATGTTTCAGGCAGTGATTCATTCGGGAAGGAAAGTCAAAGAGGGTAACAGTTGAATGGCTTAGGAAGGAGTGAGTGTGGCAGGCTTTTCAGAGGAACTGACTGAGCATGCCTTGGATGGCAAGTGGGCTAAAACCCTGCAAAGGCTCTGAGAGGCCAACAGCTGGGAATGTCCAGAGAGCAGCAAGAAGGCTTCAGGAAGCATATTAGAAACAGGAGAATCGGACATTTAAAGGGACTGAGCCTTTAGAGGCTTCTGAGTGGTGACAGTCATTCCTGCTTGTTTCGAGATCAGACACATTTGGGTAGGGAGGTAGGGGAGGAATTTGGCTTGAGATAGGGTTTTGTTGTTAGAAACAGAGTCTTACCATGTAGCCCTAGCTAGTCTCCAACTCACAGAAATCTACCTGCCTCAGCTTCCTGAGTGCTGGGATTAAAGGCTATCCTACCATGCCCAGCCCAGTGTCAGTGTTTCTCTCTCTCTCTCTCTCTCTCTCTCTCTCTCTCTCTCTCTCCCTCTCTCTCGACCCCGCCCCTTCCCCCCTCTCTCATGAGATAGTTCATAAATATCTAAGTAGAGTCATCAAGTTGAAGGTTGGATATGTGAACTTGGAGCTCAGTGAGAAGTTGGAGTACGGGCGTAAGTTAGGGACTCAGTGCATAGGCAATGGAAATGAGAATTCTTGGATTACCTTTCAACTGGAGAGAGGTCAGACCCCTGTCTCAGCTCTTTGCTTTCTGCAATAAGGATGCAACTTCTAAATGCATTTGGAATAGTCCTGTATCTCTGATATGATGAGAAAATGCACTCCAGTATACATCCATTTAGACCCCATTTAGCAAAGTCCCCTACCCCAAGACTTCTGTGAGCTCCCTGCCATCTGGTCTCTGGCCAGAGAAGGATTTTTCTTGTATACGTGTCTCCATAGCAACGAGTTTGCAGTTGATATGGAAAGTAAGCAGTTGCCTTAGCAACGGAGTTACTGATGTGGTGGCTCTCTTGTTTTCCTGGAGTGGAGGGTGAGCTGACCAAACTAGTTCAAAGCATTATGAAGGACTACACAGTCTGGCCCCACTGGTGTAAAATACTAGAGTAGCTTTAAGGGAGTTTGCAGTCCTCTCCTCTTCTGGAGGAAGGGCACTGTTGTGGTAATAAATCAGACAAAAGTAGTTGCTGAAATCAGACAAAAGTCATTGCTGTCAGTTGAAATAGATTATAGGTTTTCCTAGAGGAGTGGTTTTGTTTGCTTTGACAAAATGCTATAGCCAGAGCATATTTGGTTGCGAGTAAAAGAAGGACACCTCGGTTGGTTTAAGTAAAAGAATGTCTGTCCCATGGGTATAATAATCAGTCCAACAGGCCAGAACCCAAGAGCAGCATAGCACATCTCGGGCCTTCTGTGGCTGGAACTGCTCCTGTGTGACCACATGAACACTCTGCACCGCCTTCCTCTGGGGAGCTGGTCTGGCTTCTTTGCTGTGGCTCTCATTGTCTCCTAACTCCCCACCCGTGCGTTGCTGCACTGGAATGTCTGTGTCCAAGTCTGTGATAAGTAGTTCAGTCCCAATATTCGTGAGCAGGCGCCCACCCTCATCTTTGTATGGTGTGCTTGTCATCGTCTCAGATACTAAACAAGACTTGTTTTTCTCCTCCTGGGTCAGGTGTTCAGTCCTGAGCAGAGCAGGGGCAGGTACGTGATTCAGGATCGCTGTTGGGAAGGCTGCCTTTCTGGGGCTCTGTAGAGTGAGGCTTGGTGTGGTGACACCCATCTGTAATGTCATCCTTGAACTCTGGAGGCTAAGGCAGAGGGTGTCAGGTTCAGGGCTAGCCTGGGCTACAAAGTAAGACCGTATTTCCAAAACAAACAAACAAACAAACAAACAGCAAAGCACTCACTTTTGAGGTGTCCATGCTCAGGGCTTTGGCAGGTAGGTGTGGATATTAGCACACCAGGGAACTTGAGGATCTGTCCCAAGACACTGCTTCTTTACCATGCAGTGATGGTTGGATTTAGAGAGTCCCAGTGATAGACTGTCTAGATCAGGTCATAGGTGAGTGTGTGTGTGTGCATGTATGTGTGTGTGTGTGTGTGTGTGTGTGTGTGTGTGTGTGTGTGTTGCCTTGGTTACACTTGCCCACCAAGGGTGGCACCATTCCCTGGGCTTGGAGTCTGGGCTTAGATAAAAAGGAGAAAGCTGCCTGAGTACTCACTCAGCATTCTCTCCATGCTCTTGACTGTGGGTGTGACCAGGTACTTCAAGTTCCTGCCACTGGATACCCTGTAATGACGGACTGTGACCTGGAACTGTGAGATGAAGTGACCCCCCCCACCCCCAAATCCTTTTCCTCTAATTGTTTAATCACAGCAACTGGGAAGGAAACTGGGTCACATGCCCACGAGGCTTTCACTTTTCTCTCCCTCATTCCTGTAGACCTGCAGTGGCTGTCCCCCAGCAACCACAGCTTTCTTTGGTGTCCCCTTCTTCCTGCCAGCTGCCCTCAAATGTCCTATAGTCACGGGGTTGAGTGACTCCGAGAAATTAGGAACTCGGGGCCCCTGACCCAGGCAGGAATGAGTGCCAGCTGTCTAATACACATTGTCCTAGTCTTCCAGACCAGGAGATTGAGCAATCGTCTTGACCTCTGTGTACCAACCCATGTCATCATACTATTTTCAAAATGGGGAGAAATGTGATTGATTATTCTCTGCCAGTGACTAGTGATACAGAAATGTCACAAAGCTCTGTCGTCGAGACTGGGTGAAAATTAAAACAGACTGGGAACGCATTGGGTGGTTGCCAAAGGGTTGGCTAGTGGCCAGAGTTGCACGGATCGGAGCTTTGGAGGAGCAAATGCCCATCCTGGATAGTGTGTCACTGGAGGGACCTGAGGAGAAGGAAGGACTGCATTATGGGATGGTGACAGAAGGGTGCCCCTTAGGCCATCAGCATTGGCTTGGCCATAGAAGTGGCAATGACACTGAGTGTGAAATTGGGAACAGAAGTTTCCACAGGGGTCTGTTGGGGGCTCTTTGGAGTGGTGAGAGCCCTTTGTGTTTAGGTTCTCACAGCTTCCTAGCACCTGTAAATTAGCTAGCACCAGCTTTTTACACAGGGGAATCCGAGGTTCAGAGAGCATCAGTGACTCGCCAGGCTCTGGGCTGCCTTCTGAGACTTTATCTTCAGTTTTGAGGCAGATGGCTCCCGTGGGAAAGGAGCCAAGGTGTTCTGCAACCTCTTGAATGATGCACTGAGGAGCTGGGTCTCCATCCTGAAGGCAGTTGGGCTCAGTGGAGAGCCCATAGTTGTTCCTGAGTGCAGGGTAAGAGCATGGTGATTACCCTGGTGCCTTAGCTACAGCTTCTACATCAACAATTTCTGTTGCCCAGAAATTCATGGGGAAAAGACCACAGCTGCTACTGAACGCTGTCCCATAGAGTTAACCCGTATGGACCAGATTTCTTGCCTTTTTTCCTTTATTTCTTTTTTTGTAATCTATTTCTCTTCCGTTGAAAATGGATTTTTCTCCTGCACAACACATCCCGATCAGTCCCCTCTTCTCCCTCAGTTCCTCTCCACCTTCTCTCCCATCTGGATCCACCCTTCTTCTGTCTCTCATGAGAAAACAAACAGACCTGCAAGGGATAATATCAAATATAATACGGTAAGAGAAAACAAAAGCGAACACATCAGAATGGGGCAAAGCAAACGAACAGAAGGAAAAGATCCCAAGAGAAGTCACGCACATCAGAGACCCACTCACTCACACACTCAGGGAGCCCGTAAAAACACCAAGCTGGAAGCCACGATACATACACAAAGACCCAGTACGGTAAGAAGAGAGAAGAGAAAAATATAAATGAATAAAATGAAAATCTAAACTAAGATAATCTTCAAAAAGACAAGGAACCTCCAGAGTTGCCATTGAGTTTGTTTTCTGTTGGCCATCTGCTAATGACACATCACCTCCCCTTAAGAGTGGTTTGTTCCCCAGTGAGACTCCTGGAGGAAATCAAATTTTCATTGGCTAGCAGCCACCGGTTGGAGATGGCTCCTGGGTTAAGGATGGGGCATGTGTTCACTTCTCCTTTCGGCTCTAGGGTCCTGTCTGGTGCAGAGCGATGCAGGCCCGGCGTATGCTGCCTCAGTCTCGGAGAGTTCACAGGTGTGTCAGTGCTGTTAATTGAGAGGGCCTTGTCTCCTAGGTGTCCTCCATCCCTTCTAGCTCTTTACACTTTTCTTCACCCCCTCCACAGGATCTCTGAGCTCAGAGGGAAGAGATTTGATGGAAACAACACATTCTGGGCTGAGTGTATGGACCAGATTTCTTTTCAAACCAGGAAAAAGCCTTCAGGAGCTGGTTTCTTATTTTAACTATTTTATCCTTATTTTTCTTTAATAATGCTCATTTTGATTGATCGTGGATTTGTACTGTTGGTTTGAATCCGTTAACCTCTTGACTGCTCTGTGATCTGTGGAGCAATGGAATGAGCCGCCATCAGCACCGCTGTCTGTCTGGGCTTGGTAGCTTGTAGGTTCTGGGGTTGATTGGTTTTCTTTGACTTTATAGGTGAGTATAGTGGCAATTACCCTCTTGTTCTTTGGGATTGAGCCATGCTTACTGGGTTCTTAGACTATGGAGGTTTTTGCATTGACTACTGTGGAGGACACAAAGTATGTAATCCGGTTCTTGTGGGATGCTTTGGGGGGTCACCGTGGATGCTTCTGTCTTCAGTCCCACACCTGATCACTTATTAAAGTCCTTTGCTTCTGTCTCCTGAGTGACTCTCCACCCTTCCCAAGTGCACTATCCCTCATCTCTAGCTCTTTGAATCACCTACCGAATTCTCCTGCCTCCCCCTGTACATATCTCAGCACGCCCAGCACAGTTCAGCACAGCCCTGTTACCTGGAATGATGTAGCTTGTACCAATACTGGGTTAATCCAGGAAGGCAGATGTTGTATGGGAATTGGGCATTTTCTGTGTGCGCACGCTTGAGTGGAGGCCAGAGGTTGACTTCAGGTGTCTTTGTCAATTGCTGTCCTCCTGTGTTTTGAGACATGGCCTTCCACTGAACCTGGAGTTTCCTTGAGAACCCCAGGGACCCTTTCGTCTCTGCTGGGATTACAGGCCCATGCTACCACGTCCCGTTTTTTAACATGAGCGCTGCGGAACTGAACTTGGGTCCTCATGCTTGCGTAGTAAGCACGTTAGTGACGGAACCACTCCCTGGCCCTAGAGATCTGTTTTTATGAGCTCCTCGGATGATTATGCTGACGTTTGTAGAACAAGGAGAAACTTCCGGGGTTCTGAGTGTATTCTTTCTACTTTAAATTAGGTGTGATTTTAATGACATATAGTGAGCTGTAAAGGATTAATATAAATATCATATGCATCATCACATGTAACCTATGTGGTTTTAACTGACTCTCCCACCCCTCCTCAGCCCCATGGTTGACTATTTTACAGCAAATCCAAGACACCCCGTCACTGTATCAGCATGCATCTCTATTATCAGAGGACTTAAAGTCACACGTTGCCACATAGCAACCATGACACCTAACTCCATTCCTGTTTATCATACAAAATCTTAGTGCGAGAGCGTACCTGATTGTTTAACAACACAATTTTCAATTGCTTTGTTCAGATTAAAATTTTTTTAAAAAAAGTTCTTCCATGACCTTGGATGGAGTCACCTCTTGATGTCTCCTTGTTCATTGATTGCCCTTGCTTGCCCCCAGCACTTGAAGGAAGCTTGGCTCCCCTCGCCTCTCCCAAGTCTATTATCTCCTCCAGGCCTTCTGCTCTGATCAGGAGCCCCCAGAGGCTCTGCCAAATCTTGCTCAGACCTAGTTTATTTAAGGGTTATTTTCTTTTTATTTGTGTATACGTGTGGTGTGATTGTGTGTAAGTGTGTGCGTGCGTGCGTGCGTGTGTGTGTGTGTGTTTGTGTGTGTGTGTGTTCTGGAAGCTAGAAGAGGGTGTTGGATTCCTCGGAACTGGAGTTACAGGCTTTTGTGAACCACCGCCGTGGGTGCTGGGAACTGAACTCAGGTCCTCTGCAAGAGCAGCAAGCTCTCTTAACTGCTGAGCCAGCTCTCCAGCCCCTCTCTCCCATACTAAATTTATTCCACTCCCACACAGTCTGCCCATTATTTTGCAAACCTTGCAGTGACTTATCTGTCCTTTCCTTCTACTTCTTTCCCCACCTGAGGGTAGGAGCTGCATCTGTTTTGGGTCCCTCTTGGGTATGAGACCAAGTATGAAACCTGGCAAATGGTAGGTGCTCCATGGAGGTGGCTATTTTGTTTGTTTGTTTTTAAGTTTTACCTAAATAATCTGTTTTGATTTGATTATTTGATTTGGTCTCTGGCTTATCTTTAAGGACTTGCTCCATCTGTAGAGATACATTGGAGAAATTTCCTTCCCTGAAATGAGATTCATAATAACAGTACTGGTATCACTCCTAAGTGGTACCCTAAAGTCGTTTTGTTTTGTTTTGTTATTCGGGGCAAGATTTCTCTGTATCGCCTTGGAGCCTGTCAGTAGACCAGACTGGCCTCAAACTCACAGAGTCCACCTGTTTCTGCCTCCCAGGTGCTGGGATTAAAGGTGTGCGTGACTCTGTGTGTGCACTGGCCTTCTGTCAGGAGATCCGGGTTCTGGAGCTGACTCGGTTGGATGAGCTCAGTGATCTCGGGCGAGTCCTTGGGACCAGCCACCTCTCCTGTTGCCTGTGTGGTACAATCAGCAGGTGGGACCCCTAGCTTAGATAAGGGCAGTGGCATCAAGAAACTTCCTCTTTTCCTACTGGAGTTCTAAAGCCAGCTGTCACCATGTAGGTCCCCATAGTATACACACTCATCTGGCCAGATATAGTCCGGTATGGCTTTTGTCCTTTCTGAACGCGCCCCCCCCCCCATCTTACTCTTTTTAATTACATCTCCCTTATGGAAGGTCTAAGACACGCTAGGTGATGTTGGGCCCCGAAAGTTCCAGGCTGGACCTCTGTACTGCCAGTTCTCCTTTTGGATCTTGGTAGCTGTCCGTCTTTCCCTTCTGCCTCTGTGAGGACAGGCTTGTGCTGTCCACGGGTGTGGCGTTGAGTTTTCTGAAGGCCATGCTGGCTGACCTTCTCCCGCCTGTGTGAAGTCTTTGGCTGCTATGCTTTGTGCTGTTCATTTGCCCTGCTGTGGAGGGCTTGGCTGCCTTTTCCTCATGGGTCCACAGGCACTGGTGATGAGCAGGGAGAGCTGGAGGTGCCCTTGACCTGGTGCAAGGTGCATGCTAGTCTGGGCATGGAGCTCTGTCTGGGACCCTTGCTTATCTGCCCCATTCCAACTGTCCTTTCATCATTATTGGAAAATGACTTTCCAGTGTGCTAACCTGCTTCCTCCCTTAATTCCTGCCCTCACTCCCCCCGTCAGGGCAAGATAGTAGGGGGAATGTCTTGCCCTTTTGATTGGTTTGCAGATTTTCAAAGGAGTTATCCTATTCTAAACACCCAGAAAATGACCCCGCCCGAGTCCAGGTCCACTGAATTTCTGGGAAGGCACCCCTTCTGAAACTGTGTACTCACTACATCCTGGGTTGCTTTTGGGGTGCCAGGGTCACCTGCTTCCTCTGACCTCCATGCCTCCGCTGTGCTGTCCAAGGTCAGGGCACTGAACCTGTAGGATGTTCTTTGCTTTCTGGATACAGGCTTGCGTTAGCACTCCAGAGTGCGCTCATTGTCCAGCATCCCCACAGAGGTGAATTTAATAAAGGTGCTTCATGTGGAGTCGGGGAGCATCTTCTTCCACAGACTGTCCTTTGGGGTAGGGTGGGGTGGGTCGTGAAGTCACGAGATCCAGCTTGCACAACCGTGAAAGCCGGAGTCAGATGGACTCTTGGTACGGAATGGAGGGCCTGGCCGGAATTCTCTGGAGTTTTGAATGCATTGAGTACTTTGTTCTTGATGATACAATGTTTGCATGACCTCAGTTTACTGAGCATCTGAAGGCGCTTTTGTTGAGTTTGGTAATGGCTTGTTATTTCTGAGAGGCACTTGTGCTCTGGACCTCAGGCTGCTTTTGGAGGATGGGGCTCACTCCTGTCTTTGAGAGGCAAGGCCCAGGCAGGGCTGGTCCTGGGAAGCTGGGGCAGGTTCATTCATTGTGGCCTTGTTAAGGTCTCAGAGCCGGGACAAAGGCTAACTGAGGTACCCATTGACATCATAGCTGACACTGGCTGCCATCTTCTTCCAGCGTCCCTTCATCCCTGCCTGTTACAGGGCCCTCCTGGCTGGCATACCCCACCCTAATCTCCAGCGCAGAGGCTGGACTAGGCTTTCCCTCCCCCCCCCCCCCAGCTTCTCTGTCCCTGTATAACGTAGTCTCTTGGCCAGGCTGCTCCTCTTGGTCAGCAGCCCCTGTCTTGCTCTCTCTACCTTTTTCTGCTCTCACGACCTGGCTCAGACTGGCCATGTTCACTTGACTCTTCCAGAAGCCTCTGGCTGTTCTCTCCCTCATATCTACATAAACTTTCTCCTCCACCGGACCTAGGAGCAGTCATGTCCTCCTTTTTATTTCTTTGTTTCATCCATGACTCCTTTCTCTTAAGTTTTTGTTTGGTTGGTTGGTTGGCTTTTTTTTGTTTTTAACTCAGTGGTGGAGATGTGACCAAAGAGTCTGAGCATAAGTAAATACAGTTTCCACCGTACCAGTCCGCTGGAATACGGTAGGCTGAATCCATCCTTCACCTTAGGGGCTGGAGAGCGAACTTCCTGGAAGCAGTGGCTACTTCTGCTCACCCATTCGGAAGCTTTCTGGAATAGTAAGTACAGGGACTGTTGAGAAGTTGGACTTCAGAAAGCTGGGTTGGCCTGTGAGAGGGTCTGCTTGCTCCTCTGGGAGCTCCCATGTTCAGGTGTTGCCCGCCTCCTGAAGAAGCGCTGAAGGCCCAGGACTCTCGGTTTCTGAAGATTTGGTCAAAGCAGCTGATTCAATTACTCCGGCGTGTCTTTGGACCGTTTTTATTTTCTTTAATACCTGGTATTTTATTTTGCTAGGCTTTCCCCCCTAGAATAAAGGCACATTCAATAATAAGAATTCTCTACCACCTAATACAAAATGATACTGCTTGTCAGTTTGAAGAAAAAGCAAATTGTCTGCTTGGTGTTTTGGGATTTCCTCTTTTTTTCCCCCCTCCCTCAAAAAGGGAGAGGGAAAGCAGCTTAGAGAAAATCCCTGAACATCGTCTCCTGATTGAAAAATATATTAGTGGTTTCTCAGCTCTATCATTTTCTTAGAGTAGCAGTTTTCCTCATTTAAGAGAATGCATTTCTAGCTTTCTCATTTTTGAGAAAGCAATACCAGAACAGATTTTTTTTTTTTTTTTTTTTAGGGTTTACAAATTGGAAAAAAAAATCTTATTTTATAAAATTGTATTATGGTGGGGGGTTGCTGGAGAGATGACTCAGTGGTTAAGAGACTGCCTGCTCTTCCAGAGGAACTGGGTTCAATTCCCAGCAGCACCCACATGGCAGCTCACAACTGTCTGTAACAATCAGTTCCAGGGGATCTGACACCTTCACACAGACACACATACAGGCAAAACACCAATGTGCATACAATCAATAAATAGGTAAATATTAATTTTTTTTTTTTTTTTTGGTAAATTGTGTCATTGGAAAGAGCGTTGCCTGAACGAGTGCCCCAGCCAGCGTGGTTTCTGTGAGGCTCCCATGGTGGATTTGCTAAGGTGACTCACTGAAGCTTTCAGCCCACACCTGTGTGGCGGAGCTGGTTACATCATCAGCAAGCTCCCTCTAAACCTGTACCCCACCCCACGCCCCATACCCGCTATCTGCTTTGATTCTTGTTTCTCCTTGGAAGGCACTGACGGGGCCTGGCTCCATGCTGCAGGGTTCGCCATGTTCCAGTGTACGGCTCTCACTTGCCTTCTTGGCTTGACGTCACTTTGTTGTGTCTCTCCAGGCCAGTTCTTGCCTATGGGCCCCACGGAGAGCCCATCTCTAATTAATCTGTTTCCAATCTTAAGTTCCCTGTGACTTTGGCACTGATGACTGGCTGATAAGTTTGTGACATGCTGTGTCGTGCTCTGCCACTCAACAGACTAAGATATCACAGATGGTTTTGCGGAAGGCGGACATTGGAGCGAGGGGCACAGGTCTCAGTCGGCGGCTCCTTGGGTGACCGTGCATCCTTGAGCTAGATCATTGCTTTGCATTTCCATCGTGATGTGGGAATAATGGTTCTCTCTCATGGTTGTTTAAAGAGTGGGATAATAATACAATCCCTGCACTACAGTAGACATAGTAAGTACCACATTTATGGCCAAGTGTGCGTGCGTGCCTGCGTGTGTGTTTGTGTGTGTTGGTGCTGTGGGTCTAATATCGTGTCCTTCCAAAACTCATATGGAGATTCCCTAAGCTCTAATGTACGTTTGAGGTGGGGCTCTCAGAGGTGAGGTCAAACGAGGCTACAAGAATGGTTGCTTTTGGACTGGATCAGTGGCTTTGTAAGTGTTAAGAAAGCTAAGGCTGGTTTCCTTACAAAAACAGGGAGAGGATTCCCTCTGGCCTGTATGATCTTGTGCACATGCACAGATGGAGGCCATGTGAGGACAGTAAGATGGCAGGCAGCTGTCTTGGTGCCAGGGAGAGCGTTCTTATCAGCAAGTAGATCTGCCAGCTGGACTTCAGCTTCCAGAAGGGTGAGAAATCTTTGTTGTGTGTTCCGCCCAGTCACTGTGGCATTTTGTTATGGCAGACAATACAATGGGGCTCACCTTTGCCCTAATTAGAGGCCACTTTGTTGAGATGATTATTCCTCAGGTCTGCTGCATTCCACCAAGGAGCGGGTGGCTGGATGCCTCGGGGATGCCTCAGTTTTTCTCCAGTGAACACTCATTAAAAACAACTAAAAGATAAGTCTGGGGTTGGTTATCCCCCCAGACACGGCATTTGGAGATCGGAGTGTTTGGCTCACTTACTCTCCATGTTTCCTGTTGCTTTGGGGCAGCCAGGTGTTTGCATGTGAGCCTGTATCCATGGGCTTGCGGAGTGGAGGAGAAAGGACGGCAGGATCCAATTTTCAGTGTTCGGTGTTTGAGCTCCTTTGAAAAAGACCAGCCATGAGGTGTCTAAATTAAGTTCCAGGTGGTAGGCTTAGACCCAGAACCCTGTATATAGACATTGGCCATTATTCCCTAGTAGTTTATAATGCTTATAACTTTATATTCTACTTCCTTGTCTGTCTATCTGCCTGCCCCCCTCTTTCTCTCAGTGTGTGTGTGTGTGTGTGTGTGTGTGTGTGTGTGTAAGTGTGTGTAAAAGTCAGACGCCAACCTGGATGTTGGTCCTCACCTTCCACCTTGTCTGAGAGGTTCCTGCTGTCTGTCTGCTGGGCTGTGTTAGCTAGTGTAGCTGGCTCTTAGGTATCCAGGGGTTCTCCAGTCACTGCCTGGTTACAGATGCTCACACTACACTGCACATTCGGCTTTTACATAGGTTATGGGGATTTGAACTCAGCTCCCCATCCGTGCACTGTAAGTGCTTTTACAAAGCCCTCGGGTCACCTCCTCAGATCTCTACCTCCTTTTAGTGAGGGTTCCCACACGGCCTAAAATAACATTGCAAACAGGCCGTTGAAAATAGACAAACCCAGCAGAGACCAGGGAAAGCAATGCTCCGAATTACTAGCGCTGGTTTATTCTTTGAGATTGAGCGTCTTGCCAGCCAAGGCAAAGTACACAGTCGTCTTCCCAGGCAAAATGCACAGAATTCACTGGCATTGTTCCTTCACGGAACGTGAAACCTTTACAGCTCTCGGGGTGCCTTCACTGTTCAGGAGGTGGTCGACACGGCAGTTCAGTCTGGCCTTCTCTGTCGCTGTGGACCCTGACCCTGGCACCTTGTCTCAGAAGTTCCCTCCTGCCTGCGCAGGACTCTGTCCACTATGGGACTCTGGGCTGTGTTTCTCTTTGTCTGTGTGCTCCCATATTGCTTCACACTGTCATTTACAACTAGATGAAGCCACCCTGCACTCTTTCTGCATGACGTAGGGGCGTGGCTAATTCCTGAAGGGCGGTTTGCTTGTTTGTTTGTGATTTTTTTTTTTTTTTAATCAAGATTAGAAAATGGTTTTCTAAGAGGTCATATTCTGTTTGGATGATTGGAAATCTTTAGCTTTTTTTTTTTTTTGCGTCTTCATTGCCACCATCTTGTGTGTAATGAAAGATGCCCGACCATCTCATGATACCAGTGGGCAGGACTGGTTGTCTGGTTTCACTTTGAAGGTTTGAGTTCTAACCCTGATTCTGGCTTGACCCCTTGATAACCTGTGTCTTTTTTTTGTAAAGTAGACAGGTCAAGGAGCATGGATCAGCAGAGTTCATCTCTGGTCCTGCATCCCATGCCCTGATGGGCTTTCCATATCAGTCATAAGGCCCTCGGAGTCTCATCCCTGGAAAGCCACCAGTGGGCCTTTAGGATTGGTTTTAGAGAGAACAAGCACTTGCCATACAAAGCCTTTTAGCTTTGATGACTATCGCGATTTTCCTCTTATTGTCACTATAGTAGGCTGAGGAGGGTTCACTTACCTCCACATTCAGATCCATCTGGTGGCTCAGAATGTGTGACCTTATTTCATAATGAGGTCTTTGCCGAAATGATCAGTTAAAATAAATTAGACTGGGCCCAAAGTCCATGACTGGTGTTTTTACAAGGAAAAGAGAGAGAACCCAGGGCATGAAGGCACCTGAGTTAGATCCCTACACACCACGTGGTGTGTCTCTCACAGTTTCTCTTCTGACCTCTGTGTGTTCTGTGGTGTGCCTCCTACCCCCAACAAATGCGTGTAATGGACACAGAGTGGAAGGTGATGATACCACAGAAGATACAGCCACACCCACAGGGCACCAAGTCTTACAGAGGGCCACCAGGAACTGGGAATTGTCCTGAAAGATGGCCCCTAGAGCCTGAAGGAGCATGCCCCTGATGGCTCCCTGATTTCAGATTTCTTTAAGCCACCGAGTTAACACTAATCAGTTACCAAAGTCTACAGAATTTGTACACTCAGCCTCTATTTTTATTTAAAACACACAGTCGCCTCTACTCCCTGGAGGCTCATAGGTCACTCCACACATCGTCTAGAAAAGCCCAACATGTCTGATGATGTCGTCACTGCCACGCATCGTGGAAAGAACACAGCATCTCTCACTGTTGTAAAAATGCAGACATTGATTAAAAAAAAAAGCCTGCTTTCCCAATTAATAGATGAAAGCGTATGAATCACTTTATGTTTTTGTGAGACATATGTTCAGCTCTGACTCCCTGAGGTCTTATTGAAATCACCAGGAACCTGGCCTCTGCAGTGTAATTTCACAGATGGTGCGGACTCCAGCCAAAAACGAGGAAGAAGGGGGAAAGACTGAGCCCGAAGCGCTGAGCTGGCTTGAGTGTTACAGCAGGAGGGTGTCGAGGGGACATTTGGGTGGGCACCTTCAGAACACTTCCCCCACGTCTCCTATGCTAGATCCAGCAGGCAAGTTCCTTTGCCATGGCAGACTCCCTTTAGGGACAGTACTGTAGAAGGATTTTATTCAAGGTGACCTCTAAGATTTTGCTCATGTTTTCTCTGCAGCAAATACCTCTTTGGGGCATTTTTCATGTTACTCAATGACCTCCCCTTCCCATGAAGTGGGCGACCATTGTCCCACTTTATACACGTAAGAGACTGATGAGGTAATGTGTCACATGGAATCCGAACCCAACTCCTTCGAAGCCTCAGTATGTGTCTAGTCCCAACTCCAGAGAGCAGTTGTATCAGGACGTTGGCTTAATATAAAAATGCAGATGGACATAGATGCCTCTTAGAGAAATAAATGGTGGGAGAGGGATGGGAAGAGCTTGAGATAGACTGGGGTAGATGGGAGGTGCCCTACTGGGGAATGGCACATTGACATCTTGACATCCAGGCCTACAAAGTTAGGGTGTTTTCTGGAAGAGCTTCTTGAAGACTAGAGCATAAACAGGAGTGGAAGGTGGCAGGGTGGTGGTTGGGCCATTCGGAGGTCCAGCTATGGCCGTCGATTGGATTCCATCAGGGGTGATGTAGGTTGATTATATTAGCAGCAGTGGGGAGGGGCAGGTGGTTTCAACCGCGTTTGTAGAGGTTGATGTCCCAGGTACTGTTGGTGGGGTGGGAACGATGGGGTGGGCAGACAGGGAAGGGGAAGAATGTAGGACCTAGTCTTTCGGTGCCGGTCACAGTGAGGACATACCATGGGAAGGAGCAGGAGGAGAGTGTTTGTTTAGGGGGTTCCGGAGAAAGGTGAGGGTTGTGGCCTGGTTGTGGTAGACCAGAAGGCTAAAGATAGCAGGTGTGTGGACGCTGAGCCGCACCAGGGAACACTTTGGGAGTAACTGAAGGTCATGTGAAGGACTGGATCGAGCTGGTTTGACTTTGATTTAAGCACACATTTGCAGATTGCAGGTGCCAGGATGCTTGGACTCGGTTGCACATGTCACACGGTTGGGGTGCTGGGCAGGGGTACAGTGAGCTGGGGGAAACTGTTTATGTACTGGGTGTTGTTGGGAATGCTTCATGAAGCTAAAAGCAAATGTGTGTTACCCATGTGGCTGCGGGCCCGCAAGGGGCATGGCCCCTTCATCAGTTACCTCAGGACCAAATGGCGAGACTACTGAGTACTGTTACACAGCAGTGTGTCCCAGTGGCAGTTCTGATACCTTTGTATTGAGTCTCTCAGAAAATGGATGTTCTCCTGTGGCAGCCATGTTTGACTCCAGCATCAGGCACAGCAGGGGACAGATGTGCGGAATGCTGGGAAATCCAGTCACCACAGCTGTCTGAGGTTTGTCAAATATTCTCAGGAAGGCTGACTGCTTTTCAGCTCCACAGTGAGTTTGGAGTTGAGACTGTTGGTCGGCCTTCTGTCACTGGAACAAAACACCCAAGGAAAGCTTTGTCTTGGGTCACAGTTTTGGATGTGGTAGGCCGCGATTGACTGAAGCCATTGCTCAGGGTCTGTGGTGAGTTAGCACATCTCAGCAGGAGTGCGGTGTGAGTGTGTTGTGAGCAAGACTTCACTTGATGGCTGTCAATGAGAATCTCATTCCCACCCCCATCCTTGGGCCTGCTTCCAGTCACCTAACCTTGTAGTAGGCACCACCTGTTAAAGATACTCCTATTTCTCTATAACATTGTCCTTAGAGCAGTTTTCAACACACAGGCCTGGGGTGGGAGGTGCATTTAAGATCTAAAAGTAAGCCTTGAACGAAGTGCTTTGGTATTCTTGGGAAAGTAGGACTTAACAAGAGGGATAGGCTATAGAGAGGAGCCTTAGTATGTGAGGAGCGTGGAAAAAGTACCACTCAGCACTGGAAGTAAGCTTGAGGTCTGGGTGCTGGTTGCCCTCTCTGCAGAACCGAGTGTGCAAATGGTTTGTGCCTCTCTCATGCCTTAGAGCAGCCATTCTTCATGGGAGGTGATCTTGTATCTCTGGGACACGTGGGCTATACCAGTGGCCACATCCTCTTGAGGCAAGCTCTTCCCAGATGGGCTTAGTGCCTTTAAATATCCAGGTAGGAAGGTCACCTGGGGGGGATGTGTAAGACCCTCCCAGCAGGCATTTTGAGAGTAGTCTAGAACTGGTCATTTGTCTCAGAATGTAGGCATGGTCCCAGTGATGTGAGAAAAGCCAAGGCCTCGCTTCTGCGCTGCGCTTACCAGTTTTATCTTCATTTTCTTCCATTTCCTAAAGGCAGAAATCCTCAGTGGGCCCCCTCTCACAGTGATGGGCATGAGAATGACACCTTTATTTCAAGGAGAAATGACTTGAGTGTGAAACATTGCACTGCAATGATGGGAAGTCTGATGTCTGATCACTCAACAGCAGACAGAGCTGTATGCTTTAAGTGCCTCTCCCAGGATTCCTCCCATGCTGCCAGGGTTGTCCCCAGACATGTCTGGCCCTCAGAGGAGTCCTGTGGGTACACGAGAGGGAGTCTGTAATTGCAGAAGTTGAGGTACTTCCCAGCTAAAGTGGCAGACATGTGGGCACCCTGCTTGTCTCAGCTCCCACCCACAATATACGCCACACTTGTAGTATCCTGGCGACTCGTGGCAGTCCGCATAGTGGGTGGATGGTGTCCCAAGGGAGCCGAGACTGTCCCTCCCTCCATTTGTGTGGGGGGCAGTTTTCTGCTTTGACCTGGAACTCTTTCTTATTGTTGAGGAAAGAGTAATCTTGGTGCCGAACAAAAGAACACACAGACAAAGCGAAAGTGATTCAGCAGGGTGATTTCTTTTTGCAAAAGGGATGTGCTAGCACCCAAACGGGTCTAACAAACAACGCTCACCAAAATGGCTTCCGTGTTTTACCCCAGTGGAAGTGGTGACTGCATCTGATCTTGGTGGGAGCTCAGCTTCATGGTCCATCGTGATTGGCTAACTAGCACAAAGGAAGTGAGTTGGTTTCAAGAGAGACAGGGCCCTTCCAATAACCATTCCTCACGTCGTTGTCCAGTTGGTTAGTTTGAGCACAGTTAATATGAGTACTGCAGGTTGGATGACTTAAACAATAGGATTTTTGAGTTACAGATTGTTCTGTTCGTGTACAGTATAAAAAGGCCAGAGGGCAAACTCTGGTTCCCTTTCATTGGGAGCCTACCATCTTGTATTGAAACAGGGTCTTTCTTGGGCCTGGGGTTTGCCAGATGGGTTGGGCTGTGGGCAGCAAGCCCCATATCTATCTGTCTGGACCTCCCTAGGGATGGAGTTGCATGCGTGTGTCTCCACAACTGGGTCCTGGGAACTGAGCAACGTCCTCATTATTGTGTGGTGAATACTTCTACCAACTCAACTAACCCCCCCTTTTATTACGACAAAACCAGATACACACAAAAGTTGGAAGAATGACTCTTCACCCCTAGGAGTTAAGCATGGACCTTAGGAGCAGACACTGCTCTAATTAACCACAGCACTCCTATATGCTCAAGGACGTTTAAAGCACCTGCACATCTGTGCCATATTCAAGTTTCTCTAGTATCTTCCAAAGTCTTCAGTGACTTTCTGTTGGTGTGTGTGTGTGTGTGTGTGTGCGTGCGTGTATGCGTGCATGTGTGTGTGTGTGTGTGTCCAAATGCAAGTGCAGCTGTTTTCTTATGAACTTGAACTTGAAATGAGGTCTGGATAATCCCAGGTTCCATTGGTTTCATTTAAGCAGTTGACAGGCAATGCCAGCTGCTACCTAACCCACCAGATCCCTCTAGGCTGTCCCCAGTTAAAGAAGCAGAGCTTGCCCCAGGTGGGTTCCACTGGGTGATATGCTTTGCCCTTTTTACTGTGCATACCATGGGGACCTGATTGGGGACTATGCAGGCACCCATTGGTGTCTACTGCCCAAATCATTTCAAGAGGAGTTGCAAGATGGCCCCTGCGGTGACTTCTCTTACTAGCTGATAGATAGTTCTTAACAAAGAACTGTAATGATCAGTTTTTACAGTAAAGGGTTAGTACAATAATTGCTCCTAATGGGAAATACATCCCTCTCTGTGACTATGACTGTGGACCCATGGGGTTTTCTTCAGTCACTGTTTTATAATCAATTGCAACCATTATTTTGATGCTCAAATTATCCCAAATTTGGCCCATGAGACCCTTTCAAGCTGCATTTTATGCCCTTTGAACATGTCCCTTTTAGTCTTTACCTACTTACGTGTTTCCTGAGCTTATCTTACATTTTCTACTTCAAGACCCAAAATCATTCAGTGGTGCAGATACATGGAACAGATAAGTCTTATTATTAATCTCTTATTATTCTCTTTTTGTTTAAAGTGTGTGTGTGTGTGCGCGTGTGTGTATGTGTGTATATGTGTATGTGTGTGTATATATGTGTGTATATATGTATATATGTGTATATACTGTTTAAAGTGTGTGTGTATGTGTATATGTGTATATGTGTGTGTGTTTCATGGGTCTCAAGCTGGCCTTCAATTTCTAATTCTGGGGATTACTGGTGTGTGCCACCAAGCCAATTCTCTAGCTCCTAAAGTTAAAAAAAAATTAAAATAAAATAAAAATCTTTTAAAATCAAGTCCATTGGGACATAATTTACTTATATATATAATTAAATTTCACTCAGGGGAGATGTTTTGACTTGGGCTGGAGAGATGGCTCAGAGGGTAAAGAAGTCTGATAGAGTTCAATTCTGGTACTCACATTCATGGTAGAAGGAAAAATTGACTCCTGAAAACTGCCCTGCACACTCCATAGTGTACACACACACACACACACACACACACACACACACACACACACACACGAGAGTAGTAAGACTGTTATGTGTACCCACATATCTGCACCACTGAGCCCTCTCACCCAGCATTTTTGTTTTGTTTTGATTTTGCAAATGGTCAATGTCCCTGTGTGGACTTATAGTTCAGTTCTGCATTTTGGGGGACTCTGATGTGCATGTATTGTGATATCCGTCTCTGTCCACCTCTTGGTAGATCCTAGACTGTTTCCAGTTTTTAGATATTATAAGTAAAGCTTCTTGGAACATTCTGGACCATGTCTCTCTGTAGACCTAGGACTTTATTCACTTGAGAAGGCCTTAGGAATCTGTTAGGTGGCCCATGTAATAATGTATGTGTAACTGTTTGTGAAATTGTCACACTTGTCTTACAAGCTGGCGTGAAGGTTTGTGTACTCATTCAGTGCTTCACGTCCTGATGAGCGCTCACATTGTCTGTGTGTACTCATGGTGTCTTATTACTACCATTTGTGTTGTCATGTGTCTTGGGCTTTCTCTATGGTTTGAATAGGCAAACATTTGTGTGTCAAAATCAAAGCATACATGTGAAGAAATACCAACTTTGGGTTTCCTTCGGTTCTGCTATGGAACATGGGATTTGAAAGATTGGAGGCTCTGTTACACACCTGTTGCGTGCTAGCCTCTGTTACTGATCATGAGCAAAAATGAAACAGGGGTACAAGAGAGATGGCTCAGTGGATAAGAGGTATAGTCAAAAGGATCTTAGTTCAAGTACCCAGTACCCATCTTAAAAAGCCAGGCGTGGTCATGTAAGCCTACAACTCCAGTGCTGTGAGGGAGGAGACAGAAGAATGGGCGTGGCCTGCTGGCTACCAGCATAGTTCCTGTCTTAGGAGAAAAGTCAGCAAGTGCTAGAATCCTTCTCTCACCCCCATGAGAGCCTGGGCTCACACACCTGCATATACATGCTCATGCTCATGCAAATCCCCGCCACACACACACACACACACACACACACACACACACACACACACCTGCATATCCATGCTCATGCAAATCCCCACCACACACACACAGACAGACACACACACCTGCATATACATGCTCATGCTCATGCAAATCCCCGCCACATACACACAGACACACACACAGACACACACACACACACCTGCATATACATGCTCATGCAAATCCCGCCACATACACACAGACACACACAGAGACAGACACACACACCTGCATATACATGCTCATGCTCATGCAAATCCCCACCACACACACACACACACAAACACCTGCATATACATGTTCATGCTCATGCAAATCCCCGCCACACACATACACAGACAGACACACACACACACACACACACACCTGCATATACATGTTCATGCTCATGCAAATCCCCGTCACACACACACACACAGACAGACACACACACACAGACACACACATACACACACACACCTGCAAATACATGCTCATGCTCATGCAAATCCCCGCCACACATACACAGACAGACACACATGCACAGACAGACAGACAGACACACACACACACACACACACACCTGCGGGAAGAAAAGGGAAACACCTTTTGTAAGGCTTACAGATGAGTTAAGGGAACACTGGTCAGTGTTCACTGTCCACACATGGTGTGTGCCTCCAGGAAGGCTAAGGCTGTCTAAGGCTGTCCTGTATAATTCTCACCCTGCTTTACCAGGAAAAAGGGCATTCCACAGACAAGCTCCTTCTCTTCATGCTGGTTGCAAAATACTTGGGTGTAAAATGTTGTAACTTGAGGGCTTGTACCAACAGGCTCAACCCTGAGAAGTTAACAGCACCCACTGCGGGAAGCTAGGGTTCCCAGGAAGCCCTCTATGAGCCTGCACTTAATCATTTGGCTTCGGGTTAAGACTCAGAGCCTTGGTCCTCCCAAAGCCCTGACTGAAACATGCCTTCAGTGTCTTAAAAAGTAAGCTGGATGTGGTGGTGCCTGCCTCTATAATCCCAGCACTGGGGAGGCTGAGGCAGGAGGATTGTTGGGTGTATATCACTGGGGTGATAGAGTATGCCCGTCAGTGGTAGAGGACTAGCTTGGCATGTGCCTCTAGATACCATTCTTTGCACTGCAAAAGAGAAAGTAGCTTATTTGCTTCTTAGACTTAGTCAGACAGACAGATAGACACACCCTGAAGCAGCTCATTGTACACTACACTTGGAGGTTTTAGTCTTGTTCTGAGTTCCCACCAGTTCCCTGACCTACAGCAGAGCATCTGTGATCTTCAGGATGAGGTGACTGAGTGTTACAAAGTGTGATTGAACAGTTCTTAGGAAGCATGATTGAACCGTGTTCTTAGAATAGATGAACTCAGACCCTTTGACTGCAGTTAACTCTGGACAGTGCCTCAGGTAAGAGTTTTTGTCAGCGGCTGCCATTGTGTCCCACACGTCTGAGCTCTGCTGCACTTGGCCGTGTGTTCTGCGTTGTTGTGCACTTAGCCGTGTGTTCTGGGTGCAGTTTTTATATGCATTTGGAACGACTCAGAACCATAGCAGCAATGGATGATGCCCTAAGAAAGGAATCCTGCAGGGTATTTTTAGCAACAGCATACTTCTTTAATTCTGTAATCGAGTTCCATGCACCACAGCTTACTTCTCTTTATAAGAAGACGGTTCTGCTCTCCCAAGGTATGCCGCATAGTAAATTATTACAGAAGTATGGATGACCTATTTTTCCGCCTGTCCATGACTTAAAGAAATCGCATAGGAATGACTAGGTACCCATTGTGACATGTAGATTCTCAGAGAAAAACTCGAGGGTAATCAATTCTGTTTTTAGCTTGTCAGTCACAGTCCTGGCAGGAGATTGATGGCTCCCTAAAGTGAAGTAACTGATGAGAATTTGATAAAGACTAGTTCACAGCTGTGGACAAGCATATCGGAATGCAGCTTGGGATGGCGTACTCATCCTGGAGGGAAGTGGATGGAGGCAAGGGCATGTTCTTGCCCTGTGGGTCTGAAGGGGTTAAAAAAAGGAAAGGAAGACAGAAAGTAGCTGAGCTTCCCAGTGCTTGGAAGGGACCATGACCTTGAGAAGCAGCTGCAGCCAACCGGCTGTGCCCAATAGGACCAAGTATGGGATGATGTCTTGCCTCCTGCCTCCTGTCTCCCCCCTTCTAGTGGCTCACTGATGTTTTCCTTTAGAGGGACCAGAGAGGAAGACAGTGAGAAAGGGAGCCTGTAGATGGATTATCTTAATGTCAACTTGGTGTAGGAAGGGAGCAGGTGGCTCTGCTGGGCCCTTTGAATAAGTCCAGCACAGATGCATCATGGGGTAGGATGCTCCCCCATGCCTTGAGTACCTGGTAGATACATTTAGTCACAGTTGCATGGGATGAGTGTGGTACCCAGCAGTCAAGTGGGCCATGGTAGGGGCTTATTAATATCTAAAGGTCTTTCTTCCACTCCTGTTGATTTAGCTCAGCCGGTGGATGCTTGCCTAGTGTGTATGAAGGCCCAGGGTTAATACCTAGCACTCTATAAACCAGGTATGGTGGTACACACCTATATTCCAGAGGCAGGAGACAAGAGGGTTAGGTGTCAAGTCATCATCATCCACATAGCAAGTTTGAAATCAATCTTGGGTGTATGACCCCCACCCCAAGAAAAAGCTTCAGAACCCCAAACTCTTATCAGATAAGTTCTGATAGTCTTTCTTTTTAAGTAGTTGATAATTACTTTTCCGTGCTTGGAAGAGGGTACAAAGATCAAAAGTGTCTTTCCCGAAGAAGGACATCCCTTCCTCCCTTCCTCCCTTCCTCCCTTCCTCCCTTCCTCCCTTCCTCCCTTCCTCCCTTCCTCCCTTCCTTCCTTGCGGGGCTGGCTTTGTGGAGAAAGGACAGGACAGCTTTTGTGAATCATGGGCACCTTCATTCTAAGAAGAACTTCCTGTACTAGGTGACCCTGGCCCTGGGTGGGACCCTGTGATGGCTAATATTGATTGTCAACTTGACAGGACCTAGAACCACCTAGGAGATACACCTGTAGGCAGGCCTGTGAGAGACTATCTGGAGTGGATGAATTAAGATGAGAAGATTTATCTGAATTGTTGATACAGCATCCCATGTACTGGTCTCTGGGCTCCGTAAGGAGGAGAAAGGGAGTTGTTGAGCAGCAGCCTTCACTCTCTGCTCCCTGATTGTGGTTGCTGCCCCAGGTTCATGACCCTGCTGCTATGGCTTTCCCACCACAGGGGACTGTACCCTCCAAGCCGATCTAAGCCCCTCCTTCTTTCAGGGAGCATTTGGTTCTAATAAAGTAAACAATACAGACACTGTCAAACACCATAGCTAACTGATCAAAGCAAGCTTTTATTGAAATGGTAAGAAAACCACATTCTGTCCTGGAGCATGAAGGATGTCCACACGCTGAAGGATGTTCTTAGGGCTGCCACAGAAGGAAGAGCCCGCTGAAGTAGACATGCTGGTCTCTTGGTGATGTGGAGGGTAGGTTAAGTTGCACAGTCAGAACACTCCAAGGGCGTTTCTGCCCTTTGTCTCATGCAAGGTTGAAAACTGCAACTGTGCATTCATTTGTAAGTATAAGCACTTACCAAAAGCATCTTTCCTGTCCTTACTGTTGTGTGTGCATACTCCCCTAGGCCGTGGAGCCCTTTCCTGAGAGCTGAGTGGTGTGTGTGTGTGTGTGTGTGTGTGTGTGTGTGTGTGTGTGTACACGTGCGTGAGCACTCATGCGCAGTGTGTGGGTGTGTAGGGGGGGGTCTTTGGTGTAGTGTATGGGGATTTGGGTGTTGTGTGTGCATGTGGAGTAAGTGGGGTGTCTGTGTGTAGTGTGTAATGAATCTGGGGGTTTGGTGTAGGGTGTGTGTGTATGTGTGTGTGTCCAGGATGTGGTGTGTGTGTGTGTGTACTATGTGACATGTAGTGTATGTAGGTGTGTGTGTGGTGTGTAGTGTATATGGGGTTTTATTTGGTGTGGTGTGTGTGTGTGTGTGTGTGTATGTGTGCGTGCATGCATGTACCTGTATGGATACACAAGCCCTGATGTTAGAGGACAATGTCAGGCGTCCTGCCCTGTCACTCTGTCTCATTCCTTTAAGACAGGTTCTTCACTAAACCTCAAGCTGGACTAATGACCCGCAAGCCCAGTGATTCTCCTGTCTCTTCCCCGACCCCGCCCACCCCCTACCCCAGGACTGGGGTTACAGGCACTTGCATACTCGGGTCACACCTAGCTTTTTAAGGTGGGTGCTGAGGATGTGAATTTACAAGCTGTCTATTTGCTGAACCACCAGCCCAACCTGATGTGTGCAGAGGCCAGGGATAGCAGTTGGGGCTTCCTGTTGTTGAGATAGGGGCTCACTGAGTGTGGAGGTGAGCGATCCTGCTGGACTAGCCAACAACCCAGGGATCCTCCCTGTCCCTTGCCTGCTCAACAGGAGGATTGTGCTTTGTATGTGGGTGCTAAGGATCAAACACATAGGCCTTCAGGATTTCACACCAAGCTCTCTAGAGCCAGAGCTGCCTCCCCAGCCAATCAGTTCCAGTTTAGGATTTTTTGAAGCAGGATCTTAGGTAGCCCAGGCTAGCCTCAAATTTGATATGTGACTCTTGGTCTTCTAGCTTCTACCTCTCTAGTTTGGCATTAGCCTAGTATGTGCCACTACCCTTAGTAAGTCTAGCAAAGTTTGAAAGAACCATAGTGGGCTCTGGCTTCCTCTACTCCATTTCTCTGGGTGTTTGTTTGGTTGTTTTTTGTTTGTTTGTTTTTGTTTTTTGCAGCACACATCTTCCTGCCAAGAGAATACAGAAAGCTTGCAACAGGGCAGAAGTTGTTCTAGCCTTCAGAGAAGTGGTTTATCTTGGGATAGCCCTTTATGCAAATGTGAGAGCCCTGGAAGCCATATAGGCATAATTGGAAATATTTGGTAAATCTGGAATTTCTCAAATTGCTGTCCTGAGGGTTGCAGCTTTGAACCCTGCCACTACCTCTGCTGATCATGAACTGGGCCAGGTTTCCCTCTTTACAGGTCTTGGACTTTGTAGCTGTAAATGCTTTAAAAACCTCAGGGGCCTGGAGAGATGGCTTGGAGGTAAAGAACACTGGCTGCTCTTCCAGAGGTCCTGAGTTCAATTCCCAGCACCCACATGGTGGCTCACAAGCATGTGTAATGAAATCTGGTGCCCTCTTCTGGCCTGCAGGCATACATGCAGGAGGAAGGATGCATGCAAAATAAATAAATAAATAAATAAATAAATAAATAAATAAATAAATAAATCGTTTAAAATAAAAACCTTCTCAGATTGCTTCATGGAGTCTTTTAGGTTCACCTGAGGTACGGGATCACTGTTCATTCGGACTTTGTCCTATAAAAGGAGAGGTGGCGTTTCTGCAGATAGATGGTCCCAGGTTCACTTTCTATCCCGACACTCCCCACCTTGTAGGCTGGCTGGGAGAATTAAGTGAAATAACCAATGTCGGATGCTCAAGAGCGCACTGGGCACACCGCCCGGCTGCTGTGACGTCCCTTTGCCACCCTCATCGACAGTGGAGTTGTGAGCAGGGCTGAGATGTACTGACTTGGCAATGTACTGAGTGCATTCAGTACTCCTTGCATAGCATTCTCATAGATAATCTGAACCGTGGGCCGAGTTTTGGAAACCTTTCTCACCAGCCTCCCATTAGTCATTGGGGGCAACCGGAGTGATCAGCAGCTGTCTGTCAACGGGATGAGCCTGCAGGACCTCCAGTTGCTATGAGTTCCCCAGTGAGCTCAGAGAGATTGACAAACCGGTGTGTTGTCCAACTGGTCTGGCCATGTTAGGATCTCACAGATTGTGCACCTGGAGTCTAAGTGAATCTCCATGTGAATGGTAAGGTTTCCACACCAAAAACTCAAGGGGGAGTGAAGGTTATACTGCCGAGTATCTTGGATCTAGAATCACTTGGAAGTCATGCCTCCTGGCACACTTGTGGAAGGATATTTATTGTATGTTAGCCTCAGGACAAGTTTGTGAGGGATTTTGTTGTTGTTGTTGTTTGTTTGTTTTGTTGATCGTTTTTTAGAGACAGGGTTTCTTTGTGTAGCTCTGGCTATCCCAGAACTCTCTCTGTAGACCAGGCTGGCCTCAAACTCAGATATCTGCCTGCCTCTGCCTCCTGAGGGGGCTGGGATTAAAGTCAAGAGCCACCACCACCCAGCTGGGATTATCTTGACTAGACTAATGAAGTAGGAAAACTCACCCTAAAAGAGTCAGGCTGAGAGAGAGGCACCGTTGGTTCCCAGGGCTTGGGACTAAATTTCATGAAAAGAAGAAAACAAACTACACACAAATGCTCATCCCCCTGCACTTCCTGACTGTGGACATAGTGGGGCTTGCGAATGTTTGCCTTTTAAATTCTCCGGAAGAGGCCTCTAGGAGATAAAGCGTGCCCTGGACAGAGGAGGTTTTGGAGGTAGGTGACCAGCATGTGATGTCTTTTAAGCTCAGCCTCTACACTTGGTCGGTGCATGGTGAGCTGTTTTAGGGCCAAGCGAACTGGTGTTTTGGGTAAGGGAGCGGATCAACTGTAGGATTCATCTATTCTCTTCCACTTCATGTTTTGGCCATAGCTAAGGCTCATGTTCTCCCCTAGAAGTTTGGGGCTAGCTGCCTGCCTTTCTGATCCCTACTTTGGCAGCTTGGCAGCTAACTCCTTAACTTGGCTTCATCCATTTTAACCAAGACTTAGAAGAACTGGAAGAATCTCTTCACATTTGCCTGTAGCTTGGCTCTCCAGCTTTCCTCTACTCGGGCCGGGGTGGTTTCAGAGCTGTGTTTATAGCATGATGCCACACATGTGAGGTCATATGCACACACTGTTGAAGGTTGTCCTTCACTGTTGGAATGCCTGGGCTGGAACTTAAAGTCACTGGAAAGGCAATTTCCCCTTAAAAGTGGCATTAGTAGTTTAGCAGGATGCTGTGGCCCAAAAAGCTGGATCCAGAGCTCAGGAATTCCCAGGAAGGTCTTGGTGAAGGTGAAGGAGGGTGTGCCTCCTGTGGTTACCAGTGGGCCATGACCCTTCCTGAAGACAAGCACACAACCCAATGACTTTGATTCAGAGCTTAGGTGCTGTGGTTTTTTTTTTTTTTTTTTGTTTTGTTTTGTTTTGTTTTTTTGTTTCTTTTGTAAAGCAAAAGGCACTACGTGTACTGCTCACCTTTGCCTTGCACGCCTGTCACTAGCACTTAGAACATGCCCGGGTGCTTCCAGCAACTTGTAGTTTTGGAAATAAGGTGATCAAGTTATATGTGCCAACTAGATAAGATCACACTGGAACATTTAAAAATAAATGAGTAACTATGGGTAACCAAAAGATAAAGTGGCCCTGGGAGGGTTGGTTGTAATCTATCCAGGGGTGTCTGTGTTATTCAGGGGTGTCTGTGTATGTCAGACTCCAGCCGCTGTAATTGCTCTCATAAAATATTATTGCAGTTTCTGAGTCACCTGAATGCTGGTGGAGGTGTGGGACAGAATGCAGAGTCAGCCAGAGCCCAGCTCCTCACCACTCCCCTCATCCAGCTCTTTATAACATCCTTTCCTGGGTCTTTAGGTTCTAAAATAACCAGGATTTTTATGAGTAGATGGGGTGAGCGCTGAATTTTACTCTTCATAGCGCTTAGCTTTAAGTCAGTTTACCTTCTCAACAACAACAAGCGTAGCATGACAAAGCCAGTCAGATACACTGACTTAATTTTTTGTAGAGTTTATTATTTTATGTGTATGTGATCTGTGGATGTGTGTGTCACAGTGCGTGTGAAGAGAGCAGAGAACAACTTTGTAAGAGTGAGTTCTCCACCTTTTTTTTTTTTTTTTTTTTTTCAAGACAAGGTTTCTCTATGTAGCCTTGGCTGTCCTGAAACTCACTTTGTAGACCAGACTGGTCTTGAACTTAGGATGATTCGCCTGCCTCTCTGCCTCCGAGTGCTGGGATTAAAGGTGTGCATCACCGCTGCCCGGTGGGTTCTCTCTTCGTCTTCAGGAAGCAAGCCCTTAGTCGCTGAGCCATCTAACAGCCCTCAAACATCGGTCTTTATCTCACTATTTGTCCTCTTTGTAATTGCTTACAAGTTTGAGGCCAGCTTGGGCTGTATAGCAAGAAGGATTGTTAAGTTTAGTACAAAAGAGAACACCTGTACATAGAACAGAACAGCCCATAGTACATACATTCTTATCACATTTCTTTATTTATTGTGAGTTTGTGTGAAGGTCAGAGGACATCAAGAGGGACTTAGTTCTCTCCTCCTACCATGGAGACCAGGGGTTGAACTCAGTTTATCAACTGTGTCAATCAGTGCCTTTACCCATGCAGCCATCTTTCCAGTCTTTATTTTACTGTGTGTGTGTGTGTGTGTGTGTGTGTGTGTGTGTGTGTGTGTGTGTGTGTGTGTAGATGTGATCTCATAGGTCTGATGTTACCCTATGGCAATGTCATTCATTGACAAATGGCAGGATGGGATGGATTCTTGCTAGAGTTTAATTTGATTTTAGTCAAATCTTGATATTATTTTGGTTTTACTTAAGTGTTAATGCAAGGAGATTATTGATTCTTCCTGCATAGATTCACACACATACACACACACACACACACACACACCTTCACTGTAAACGGAAAGTTTGCAATCATCATACTGCGCTTGTCAAAGAATTCCTACTCACTTCTCACCACATAGCCAGGTACCTGCAGTGAACAAGTCTCGGTTAGGGGTGTGAGGGAGCCTCTGAATGAGGTAGGAGCTAGACAGTGGAGTCAGCACAGAGCTCATGCATCTGCATATGGCACAGGGTGACACATTAGAGGTGACTTCCATCTAAAGTCATAGCATGTCTATTGGCAGGGGTGGCAGCATCTTTCTCCTGCTACTTAGAGGACTCATGTCTGCAAATTTGGAATATCCTGCCCTGGGGCTGTCTGAGACCAGATACCCTGCTTGCCTTGCTGAGGGGCTGGTCTCCCTGCTCCCTACAGCAATATCCTGGCTCTCAGGACAGTGTGTTGAGTGAGAGAAGTGAGCATTTCTCTTTCCTATCCCCTCCATTTTTGGTAAAAACAAACCTCTTCAAATTATTAGAGAGAAAGATAGCCTTCCCTCCCTCCCCCTCCTATCTCTCTATGTAATTATGGCTGCCCTAGAATTGTTATGTAGACCAGGCTTGTCTTGAACTCAGGGAGTTTTACCTGCTTCTGTGATTAAAGATGTGATCCACTCCGCCCAGCTGGAATGTTTCCTTTTTAACCTACTGCTTCTAGAATATCTGCCTGTTGGTTACAGGGAGGCGCACTGACTTCTAGAGAAGAAAATTCTCTGCGGCCATTGTTTCGCCTCCCTCCTGCTTCCGTCTTTCATGTCCTTGGCTAATTTCCGAGTTGATTTTCCCAGTGGTTTTGAAATGTGAAACTTTTCCCCAGTGTATTTACACCGCAGCCAACAGAACTGTAGACAGACCAACCGCAAGTGCTCTTGGGAGTGTGTCCTGCGCCGAGTGTTTCTTCTTGGTTCGCCTCCCTGTCTCTTGAGGCCCACATCTGGACATTATGGTCCTTTGTTAGAGTGACCTTTCTCTGTCCCATCCCCACTCCTTTCCACGGTGTTGTGTAACTTCTGCTGTTCCCAGAGACGTGAAAAGAACTTGCTGCTTTGTGTGGGCTGGGTGTGGGGCCAGGTGCACCGCGTATGCCTTCGTCACAGTCAGGGTTAGGGAGACTGTGTCTGAGATGCGGGTGGAGAAATGTAATCCAAGAGGACAAGTGGTGTCCCCCAACCTCCACAAAGGAACACAGCATCTTAGCAGAACGGGCAGGAACTGCACAGGTGTATTCCCTTACTGTTGGGACCCTCCTTTCTGGAATGTTCTTCAGAAAAGCTCTGGCTTCACTCTTGGCCCCCACTTATGAACACATAGGCATGAGTTGGTTGCCCCTTAATCTCCTGGAAGATTGTAGCAACCTTGGAGGTACACGCTGCAGAGAGAGAGAGCAGGGGCCATCAGTGCCTTGGTGGCAGGGGCTGTGGGTAGCCAGCATTCCACTGGAGGTGTGAGCTGAGTGTGTGTACGCGTGCTCTCTGCAGTTTTAAGGTTTTCCTCCCTCAGGCCCCATCTTTTCCCTGCTCGATGGTCCTGTAGCCTCCTTTAGCCAGCATAGGTTATCCTTTATAGTTTATTACCTGCCTTCCTCTAGAGGTCCTGCACCAGGGGAATGGATTCCTCCTCAGGGTCTCCACACCTTGCCCAGCATCTCTTGCCCTATTGTCCTGTACAAATGATGCAAAGTAGCCTGCTTCCAAGGGAGCCGAAGAAACACACTTTGCTCAGGCTGTGGAAGAGTGTGTGATGGGGATACGGTCCCCTAAGTCCACATGCAGTGCAAGCTGCAGTTATTATGGGCCCCGGGCTCTGAGGGGGACACTTCCACCCACTAAACCCCTGCCTGTTCCCCAGCTGCCTGCCAGTGGGGACTTGAGGAGTTGAGTGTGAACTGGACTGTATATGAGGAAGAACCAGGAGTTGGAGAGAGGCAGAGAACCAGGCTGAGTGTATAGGAAGCTGTGTTGTAAGCCTAGTAGTCCCCAGAGATTAGTCAGCTACCAGGGTAAAATGAGCTGGACTGGTCCAAAAGGCCTTCAGCCTCTCTGAACCTGGGCAAAGTTTGTGCATGTTGTAAGGTGTGATAACATGATAAAAGCCATCAGTCAAGGCCCCTCTAGAAAGCCATTACTTGGTGACAAATGAGTGAACTTTGTGGTTTGCAACTTGTGTGTAAGAACACCTCCCTAGACGGAGCGCTGGGGCCCAGAACCACCCACCCCTATCCTACCCCTGGGTCTGCAGCCCTTCCCACCTCTGTCCTCTGCTGTATTCTCATTCAGACTTCTCCTTACCCTGACCAGGAGGGGCTGCATGGCTACTCTTGGGATAAGAGACCTCTGATAGGAAGCCCAGAACTCCTGCCTGGTCCCCAGGCCCCAAGGTCTTCACTGTGACTGGCTGGTTCTTTTCCTTTGTTCTACTTCGATCCATTCATTTCCCCTCCCATCTCCATGCACCTTATACCCAATGCTTCTGTTAGGCCAATGGACAAACAGAACATGTGTGATGGCATTTCATTTCACATGTATATGTGAATGTGTGGGTGCATGTTTGCATACGTATGGGCACATGTGTGTCAAGTATATGCATGCAGGGGCCCAGCATTGACTTTGGAAATCATTCATGAGTGTTTTTGCATTTTATTCATTGAGGTAAGGTCTCATTAAACCCAATGCTCTCTGGTATGGTGACTTGGCTACTGTCCCTAGCCAAATTACTCTTGCCTCTGCCTTCCGAGACTGGAGTTACAGACAAGCCCTCGTGCCCACCCCACATTTGTGGAGATTTAGGAAATCCAAATTCCCCTTATGTTTGTACAGTGAGTGATTAACCATTTAGCCAGCAGAGAGAGAGAGAGAGAGAGAGAGAGAGAGAGAGAGAGAGAGAGAGAGAGAATATGAGATTTATATTATTTCACAATTGGAACAATTACCTGCTCTTGGGCAGTAACTGTTTTGAAGCACAGGGTTGACAAGATGGCCATTTAGCTTTTCATTGCCTTCATAGTAACAGGAACTGGTAATTGTTGTGCTGTTGCTATGTGCCAAGCCCAGTATTGTCTCGTTCATCCTTAACCACAGTCCCAAGAAGCAGATGCTGTCATACCAGTCCCGTTTATAGACCAGGAAATTGAAGCTCAGAGCAGTTAAGTATCTTGCCCAGGGTCACACAGCTGAGAAGTTGAAATAAAACTTGGACTCCAGTCTTTAGGACTCTAGTTTCCGTGACAACCAAGCTCAAAGTCTACCCTTTGAAACACTGCTGAGTGATATGCTTCTCACTAACTTTACAGATCCATGGACCAGAAAAATCATTGCCATTGGTGGCCCTATGTGTAACAACACAAACACAGAACCCAGGATGATAAGGCCCTGTGGGGACATAGTTTGATGGGGAAGAAGTAGAAAGTGCTCTACACAGGTACACAGTGCAGCAAGGCACAGCCCCAGTAATGATCATTACTGATGAGCATGACTTTCAGTGTGTGCCTGTACATCTCCCCTGTGTCTCCTCCCTACTGGTGCCCCGTTTTCCTGTCCCGGGAGCATCTGACTTAGATCCCCTTTGATGCCCTCCCACCCAATCCAGAAGGACCAGCCTAAATCTCTTAACCCCAGAAGCCCTCTTACCTGGGCCCTTCCGTTCCCAGAGCCATAAGGCTTTTTAGTTGACCCTGAATACAAGTGTGGGTGTCTAGGGCAGTGGGCAGTCAGCTGAGCCCTGAGGCTTTGCACACAAAGCCTCCTTGAAGCACACTTGATGGTTACATCTCTGCTTGCTTTTGTTTTGTCATGGTTACCAGGGTGGAGCTGTGGCGTTGTCAACAACAGAGACCTTGGACTTCAAAGATGGAGAGATTCCCTCTGGCCCTTTAAGAAAGTTTACTAAACCCTGTTGTGGAGGAGCCCCTTGACAATACAAACCTCAAAAGCCAGACCACTCAGACCTGCCTCCTGCACTCATGGCCAGTGAGGATACAGCAGAGGGTTGATAGACAGCCCGAGTGCTGTTCAGTAGGGCTTCTCCCCACTCCTCCCCGCCCCTTTGCCTTCTGGTTTTTGTTTTTTTCATACAGTGCCTTTTGTAGTTTACACTGGTCTCAAGCTCTGTACCAAAGGGAGACCTCGATCCCTTGGTGTTCTGCGTCTCCCCCCCCCCCCCAGTGCTGGGATCCCAGGTGTCCAGCAGCACACCTGGTTTTGTTTAGTAGGGGGAGGGATGGGGGTGGGTGGGGATCGAATGCAGTGCTTGGGGAATTCATGAACCAACCGAGCTACATTCCTATCCCCAGTAAATTCTTACCAATGCCATGGCCGGTACATTTAATAGACAGGGACAAAGGTTTTGCTTTCAACAGTGTGTTTGGTTTTCCCGCCTCGAGTCTTCTACTTGGTTAGTTAGACCAGACGGCTGCTTTCCTGTGCCTGGCACTTTGAATCCATCTCATGTCCATCTAGTTCTCTAAAATAAATCCTGAAGCTGCTTCCCCCCCCCCCCTCCGCTTCCCCTGCTCCTGCTCATCTTCCTCCCCTCCCCCTGCCCCCTCCCCTGAGCCTCCCGCTCGCCCTCCTCTGCCCTTACGTGACTCAGTTGCCTGTGGGCATCACACCTGGATACTGGATCTGATCTATACTTCCCTGTGCGAGCCCCCATGCCACCTCCAGTCCACAGGCCCCTCACACAGCAGTCACCTTCGTCACTCTTATTTACCTTCCCCATCCAGGCTGCTCACTTTTCCACCATGTATATTTTCCTCTCTGCAATGAATATAAGCCTCATGAAGGCAGCCACCTTTTTTTTTTTGTGTTGTTTGTAGTCCTAAAATTCCCTGCCACTGTTGTCTTAGACCAATGTTTGCAGAACACTATTAGCCAGACCCCAGCTAGACCTTGCGACCAGAACACACATACGCATTGTACATATGAACACACAAACGTCTCACAGCATGTTACTAGAGATATTCCTGCTCTTTTCTGTTAGATTCTATTCTGTTCCTTTCAAACAATCCTAGCTGTGATCCAGTACATTGGTTTCATGATCTTGGCTTACAGTTTAAAAAAAAAAACTTTAAAACATGCCCCCCCCCCCCCGGCTGAGAGATGGCCCAGCTGGTCAGAGAATGAAGAAGCGGGGTCACACCTCAGCGTGCATATAAGTGACAGCCGTGCGCCTATGCCCACCAGTTAGCCTGGCTCTGTGAGAATGAGGAAGGCATGCTGCTGGGCCTTGCCGACCAACCGCCAGCCTTGACACTCTGTCTTAGGGTAAGGAGCAAAGTGATGGAGATGGAGCAGGGCCCTGGCATCCTTGTTCCTTTCTGACCCCTTTTCACAGTGAATTACCTTTACCCTCCCTCCTTCCCTCCCTCCCTCCCTCCCGCTCTCTCCCTCCTTCCTTCCCTCCCTCCCTCTCTCTCTCTCCCTCCCTCCCTCCTTCCCTCCCTCCCTCCCTCTCTCTCTCTTCCTCCCTCCCTCCCTCCCTCTCTCTCTCTCTCCCTCCCTCCCTCCTTCCCTCCCTCCCTCTCTCTCTCTCTCCCTCCCTCCCTCCTTCCCTCCCTCCCTCCCTCTCTCTCTCCCTCCCTCCCTCCCCCCTCTCTCTCTCATATTATGCCTTTCCTCAGCAGTTCTCTGCTGTCTAGCAAAGGAATTTGAACCTGAAAAGATGGATCTCAGGCTGATGCTAAGTGCATTTTGCAGAGCCATGGATGTGTGGTAATAATGAGTCTGCAGAGAAGGTTCCCTTCACCCATACTTGTCCACAAGTTTGGGGGATAACAGACTTGTTCCTGGCAAATTTCATTTTGTGTCCCGCCCCAAACATTCTTCTCTTGTATATTATCATCATCATCGTCATCATCAATGGAGTTGTCAGTGTCTCCTCAGGTACTTTTTAATTAAAAAGATATAAAAACAATCTCATTTTTCATTAATTTTTCCCACTCTGTTGTGGGTATGGTTGTGTGTGTGTGTGTGTGTGTGTCTGTCTGTCTGTCTGTCTGTGTGTACTCAGTCACATAACACATGTACAAACATGTGTGTATATAATGAAGATGTACCACTAAGTGACATGTTTTATTGTTTTGAATTCTTTAACATTTTATGGTGCATGAGCCTCACAGCTTTTTCCATTAGAAAGGTCTGCATTCTTGTCTTCAGACAACAGGCAGAGATTTCCATAAATGCTCTGACTCCGACTTATTACACAACTATAATCAAATCACACCCCCTTCTGTATGAGGCATTCAGTATAATTTTTCCTGGCCTTTAAAACTTGAGCACACTCTCTTCCCTGTACCTTTCCATTCCAGAAGTTTTTAACCAAACCACATGAGTCGCCACGTGAAACCAAAGAGAGAAGGCTTGGAAATGAGGTGTGCTGGCCTCTCCCACTGCCCCGGACCCCAAGGTCTATACTTGATGCTTTACCTCAAAACCATCAGAGGCCTTGACAGGGCCCCCATGGGGGCATTCCCATGAAGCATTGCACTGAGTTCTTCTTTAGAATGGCTGCATTTTAATGTATCTTACTATCTTTCAGTCAGCGCCTGTTTGGTCGGAAAAACATCGATGTAATTCCCTAAAATGTAAAGTACTAGCAATTTCAGACCTCAGTGGAGTCCACAGGAGGAACTTAGGATTTCTTAGGAGCCAAGGCCTGAGATTGCTAAATTTGGAAATGTCAGTTTGGTGATCATGATCCTTTTCTCAAAAGGAAGGTTCTAGAAGCTGGGTGGGTTGTCAGTGGTGTTTGCTTCCTAAATAAAGAAGTTAGAGTGGCCAGAGCTTGGTGTATGTGGTGCCTAGGAGGTGACAGGGGGTTAGAATACTAAGAATCTTACCAACTTACTCTTCAGCCAAGACCACAACACATGTGAAGCCCTTCAGTTTTCAAGAACCCCTACCGTGACACTGTTGAACTAAAAAAACCCATGAGACTTAATGAAATGGAACATGTCTAGTCAGGCATGTCTCTTTGTTAAGATCTCTTTTGTACCTTAACCTGTCACTTACTTTTCTGGTACCTGCAGACATGGCCACTGTTTTAGGGTTTTATATCATACCATCCCTGAGTTTGCCTGTCTCTCACCAGTGAGGGAGCAAAGACTCTGACTGGCACCGGGACTTGTCCATGGCCACACAGGAATGGTTATGTGGCTGCAGACTGCCCAGACTGGTTTTTTGAACTTTCCTCTCAGGAGCTGGATCACTTACTGGGGGATTGTTCTTCACAAATCTGGGATTCATTCCATCTAATCTTTAAATAGTATCACAGCATCGTAAGCAGGATACTTGAGTTGGGATTGGGAGAACCACATTCCTGGCTTATACTTGCTTACCCCAGAAGGCTGATTGCATTGTTGTGGGTGTTTTCAGGTGAAAGATTAAATTGCCCTGCCTTGAAATCCATCAAGTAAACAAAGGCCCTTAGGCCCCTGCTGCTGGGACCATCTCCTTGCAGAAGTGTTTCTATTGCATGTTGGTTATGGCTTTCCCGGTAGCTGTGCTGGTTCCCTGGCCCGGGGGTGCCTTTGATAGAGAGGATCAGGCTACTGAAGAGCTACCTTGCTTTGGTGGCTTCTTTTACTCAGTGGAATTTGATAACTCCCCACACCTGCCCACTCCTCGCCTCATGGCTTGCTTTAAGCTACACCAGGCAGCTTTTTCCGTAGCAAGAGATGGAGGATTCAGGGCCTGCTCTACTTGGAAAGGCTGGGCCAAACTCTTCCAACTATGCCAGACTTAAAATAGTGCAAGGCCATGGCTTTGTAGGACCCTCTCATCCCCAGTACACGGCAGACAGTTCATTCTAGTTGGCACTGCTGGTCCTGAGCCTTGGGAATTATTTTAACACATGCTGTGAATGCATAAGTCTTGTAAGACGGCTATTTGGTGAAGTGATAACACAAGAGTTAAAAGAAAGTATTCTTCAAAGAGTTTTGGAACAGCTCAGCTTTCTTTAGTGGTCCTTTGGAGGGATTTTCTTGTACTTTTCTCCCTGTGTTAGTTAAAAGGTTTTCTTGTTTGCTTTTCTAAACTTTGGAAGACACCACCAGGCTTCCTGGAGAAGAGTTGTGGAGGACAATGAGGGAAACTGCTAGGGAAGTGTGTGTTGGGTGGATGTAGGACTGGGTAATTTAGCTTCTTTTCTTTCCCAAGCAGTAAATATTTACAAATGACCTTATCAAATGGTTTGGCTATGCTGGCCCACTTGAAAGCAGGGAAGTGAAAGCTGCTGTTGGGTGGGTAGGGGGTACCATTTAAGGCCCACCCCACCCATTTTAAAGCAATCTGCTCATCTTTGACCAGTTGCCCCCAGACAAGTGGAAAAGTGGCCTTCAGGGGATGCTCCAGTCTCCCCTTCCTATCCCCACCCCAGGGGACAGTTTTAGCCAATTTACACTTTTTAAAGTGTGACTTCTTCTGAAGATCCCTAGAGACTGGATCAGATAGCTGTGAACTGAAGACCCATCTCCCCACAAATAAAAATAAAAAAATACATTGGATTCTGGCTTAGGTTTGCTATTGCTGCCTGAAGTCTTTTGTTTCTTGGAGGAAGGCAATTATAAATTCCATTCCAAGCATAAATGTTCTTTTGTGAGCAAGTTTAGGGGGAAACAAAATCAGTGAGTGGGTTACTTTACCTTTCTGTAAGATCACACCAGTGTAACTCGGTTTAAAACAGCTGGGGCTTTTAGAGCAGAGATGGAGAGTTGAGGTTGTCTCGGTGCTGTTAGCATGAATGCCAGCCAAATTGTAGACTTTTGGAAAAGAATGTGTATTTTCTTCCAAATTCATACTGGAAATAAGGATTCTTGTGTTTGGGTAGTCCAGATATGAGCATTGTGTTATTGTGTCAGCATGATCTGGTGGCAACACTTTCATCTGATGTGTCTGACTCAGTGCAAAGACAGCGACAAGCATTTTATGGTGTCCTGTTGCCAGGACAACATTCAAGTCTGGGAATAACAGGCTTTTGAGACTAACTATAGCGTAGCTATATATTTGCCTACTATCAAATACTCGGTACTGTATTAATGTAATACTGTAATAATATAATATAATTACTAATACTGTATTGATATGTTTTCATTTTAATTTTTCTTTGCAGAGTATTGGGAAAGGGTCATTGTGGTGCATAGACCCAGAGTATAGACAAAATCTAATTCAGGCTTTGAAAAAGACACCTTACCACCCACCTCCCACCCCTCAGGCTTATCAAAGGTAAGTAAATTGGATTCTCCGATTTTTTTTTTTTTTAAGTCTTCTGGAATTATGTTATTCTTTAAGAATCAAGCTCTAAAACTGATTTAGTAGGCTGTATGATATTTTCATAACCGCAGATAAATGAGTAAAAAAAATTAAGCGTGATTAGGAGGCATCCATTGATGTATTTCCTGGGAACCTTACCATTTCTGCTCCTCCAGCGGAGTGTGTCTCCAGAGTCTTCCCGGTAGGTAGGGTAATGCCTTCCTAGGTGGAAACATTTACAAAGGAAAGTTGACAGCTTCCATATCTCTGTGTGTCATATTTTGTTGGGATAAGAGCGGCAAGGCAAACAGGTGATTCCATGTTCCCATAGCTGACTATACAGATGTTGAGAGAAGGCTCTCTGGCTTGTTGTCATCCCGTTTCCATGCAGACAGGCTCCTGAGTGATGGGTTTGTTGTGGTTACTAAGTGTTTGCCTTGAGACCAGTGGCCACTTTTCCTCCTCACATGTCTGTTTGTCAGGAGATTGAGGTCACGAGTGTGTTTTTACAAACATATAATGTGGGGTGGGGGGGTGGGGAGGGAGTTAAGTAGATTGTCACTATTTGAAAAGCATGCTAGTGTGTGAAGAAAGGGCTGTATAGAACAAAGACTTTCGGATTTCAAAGTGTGGAGTCTCAGCTATTCATGATACTTGGGTTTGTCGTCAACCCTACCCAGAAAGTTTTTGAAAGTTACTTTGTTTCTTTGTGTGTTTGGGTGCTCTGTTTGCATTTATGTCTGTGTAACACTTGCATGCTTGGTGTCTGGAGGCTAGAAGAGGGCATCACATCCTCTGGGACTAGCATTACACATGGTTTGAGCTGCTATGTCAGTGCCGGGAGTTGAACCTGGGTCCTTTAGAAAAACAGCCAGCGCTTTTAATCAGCCATCCATCTTTCCAGTTCCCTACCAAGAAATTCTAAAAGACGTGTAGCAATGTTACTTTTGTAACTATCCAGTTAAAAGGAATTGCCCCTGGAGCAGACATTTATGTTAATTGGGAATGGCCTGATGTCCGAAGCCTGGAGAATTTTACAGTCCACTTACAGATTTTGCTGTTCTGATGTTTGTTCTGCAGGAGGGCGCACAAAGTGAGCCTCTGACGTGGCATTAATGAAGTTCTTGTGCATTCCATCACAGGCCCTAGACAATCCGTCTCCAGCAAGAGACGGGGGAAGCAGCTGGGCTCTATGAGAAGACTGCTGTATGTCTGCCTTTGCTAGGCGATTAGCGTGATGGTAGCCATGGCAACTGGAGTGTCTCCATAGTAACGCGTAGCCGAGACAGGTGCACTTGCATCACAAGGCTGTTTGTTGCCTGGCAAAAGGACAGGCCATTAGTACTTAGATATACGCTGTTGCCTTAGAAACAAATAACCCTCCATAGCAACTACAGTTGGTTCACAAGGGTATTTTTTAGGGGCTTGGGGAGGGTGGGGGGTGGTGGTGGGAGGGGACCAAGGTTGTAGCGGCTTTTGTCTATGTTCATAAAAATCAGTGGAAGCATACTTTATTTGAAATGACAACTTGAGGTCATATAGCTGTAGGAGGAAAAAATGGGATTTTCCAGTGCAGCCTAGCCTACATTGTAGAAATGTCCAGAAGGACAAAGCCATATGCTTGGCTTTCTGCTTGTGATTGCAACCGCTCCTGAAATGGAAACTGGGATCAGAGTAAAGAATTGCTCCTCTATGGGGTTTTGGGGAGCCTGGTACTAATTATTGAACTATTTTCCATATCCGCAGTTTCTGACCCCCACTCCCCTTGTTTCCCTCATTTCTACACTAGAAGTATGTCACACCCGTTTGCTTCTAGCAAGTTAATAATGTAAGTGTTATTCACCGGGTTGCGTCAGTGGCTCATATAGGCCACACAGTTGCCAAATGTGACCCCAAGAGAAAGCTGCAATTATTTAATAATCTAAAGGATTATAACAGAGCCCGGGGGGGGGGGGTTGCAAGTGGAACATACTCCGGCCAGAGGTGCTGTGAGCTGGGCATAGCCTAATGGCTTCCCTTGAGTTTTAACATGGGCATAAAAATGCAGACGAACCAGAGTTTTTACAGTAAAAATAACTTCCCTTTCCCCCAGTTCACTGAAGGTGGAGGGCACAGTGGCTTCCTGTTAGTTACTCATGCAAGCGCTTAGATTTCAAGTCCATCGAGGTCACTGGATGGGGAGCGAGGTGACAGGTGAGATTCCCGCCTGTCTCTTCCATGGTTTGACTCCAGAAAGCCCCTAGCTGTCTGCATGCCCTTGAAAGAGTTTGCTCAGGGAGTCTACAGTATGTGAAATCACACTGAGGCTACACCATGCCCGATAGTTGGCAAGGACTTCCTATGTACCAGGCCACTGGTTGACGCGACTCTGGGAAGATGGAAGGTGGAACAGCCAGTCATAAGCAGATACCAAAATGCTGAGTTACCCTGATCTGGCCAGGTCTGCCGTGACTCAAGGGATCATTGTCAGCCCCGTGTGGAGTCACTGTGAAGGGCGCCTGGGAAGTGCTTGGCTCTCCCCCCCTCCCCCCAGAGCTGGTGCTTGGCATGCTGGGAAGATGGTGATTATACCAGAAGGGCAGCTATTGCTCTCACTCGCAGGTGTTCTTGGCAGCAGCAATGGACTTCGATGCAGGTGGCTGGAAGCTCTGTGAGGAAATCAAGGCGTCTGAAAACACTGCCCCAAACCTTGTTCACATCCAAGAGGAATGCTAAACAATGCATTATGTCAACCTGCACCTGTTTCCCAAGATTTTGTTAGAATGCTCCTCAATACCCTCTTTCTTTTTATACCAAGTCATGTGTTTTACCTGAAATGCAGGGAGCTAGGGGTTGTTGGCCTTTGTATTAATTTACGTAGGCCATCCTGACAAAGTACCACAGCTGAGTGAGTCAAACAGCATAAACATATTGCTTCACAGTCCTAGTTGCCAGGAGTCTGAGGTGTTAGCAGGGCTTGCTTCTTCTGGAGCTGTTGGAGAAGATCTGCCTAGCCTCTCCCCTGGTTCTGATGGCTTCCTGATTAGCTGTGGTATCCGCTGGCTTGTTGGAGCACCACCCCTGTCTTTCTTTGTCTTATACTTCACATGACTTTCTCTAAATTTGTCTTTCTTAAGAGGACACTAAGCGTTTTTGAGTAAGAGCCCACCTTAATCCAGCGTGACTTTAGCTTCCCCAATGACACAAATTTGAAATACAGTCACATTCTGAGATAGTGGGACCTAGGACTTCTACAAATTAGAATTTTAGGAAGGTGTGGTTCAACCCTTAGCATTCTGAAGGAGTAGAAAGTATGGGTGTGTTGAAAATGCAATACATTAGGGGAGTTTCACGACACTGGTACCATCGTAAAATTGCTTCTGTGAACCAACTGGAACAATTGGAACAACAGAGTAAGTGATGTTAATTATATCATAAACAAATTATAAAACAAGTGTCTGGGAGCCTGGATTGATAGAAATAAATGAGCTGTATTTCCCTTCAAGAAGAATCCCATGTCATTGATGGGGATAGTTCTTCCTAAGGACTTCTTTCAAAGAGTGGATTATAGAGAGGGCTCCCAAAGGATATTTATAGTGAGCAAACTTGACAAATGCTACCTGTCAATCAAAGCTCCTCATCTAGGGTTAGAGAGAAGGCTCAACAGTTAAGAGCACTAGCTGATACTCCAGAGGACACAGGTTCAATTCCCAACATCCACATGGCCGCTCCAAGGCCTCTCTGGCCTCTGTGGGCACTGAACACAAACATGGCACAGGCATACATGCAGGCATAATATTGAAAATAAATAATTTTTAAGCTCCTCTTCTGTGGTGGGAGATAGCAGGCACACCTATTATGATGTCATGTTGTGTAGCCAGTCTCCTACCTCTTCGACAGTATTTCAGGTAAATAACTAAAGGAACAAAAGATGACTTTGGCTCACAATTTCTGTTCATAGTCCCCTGGCTGTGTTACTTTAGTAAAGTGGTAGCCTGAACAAACATCGTGGCAGGTTGTTAGTGGAGGCTGCTTACCTCACGACAGTAGGGCAGCAGAGTGGGAGGGAGGAGGAACGAAGGAATGGGCCTGGAGTTCTAAAATCCCCTTCAAAATCATGGCTGACCCCCCCACCCCCTTACCTAATTTCCTTCTGGTATCCCAGCCCACAAGCTAGTGCCTAACCCTTCAGCATGTGGGTCTTTGGGGGATGGAAGGGTTGTGTACATTCCAAGCCAAATGGTGGTCTTCCTGCTGAAACCCATAAGCTCCTTAAACCACAGGGATAACTCAACTGTGGGCTTTGTCCTCTACCTGGATCATCTCCAGAACATGGGATTGGTGCTCCTCACAGCCGCTGAGGTCATCAGATGCAAGGAATGCCTGCGAAACTCGTGCAGACTAGAGCAGGCTGGGGAGACATGGTGACTACATAGGAAACATGACCCTGGAACAGGGACATCAGACAGAAAAAAGGGAATACCAGTCCCCTGTGCAGAAAGTAACGTGTTGGTTTCTTATGTGTCATAGTAACGTAGGATGTTAACATACGTGAAACTGGATGGGGGCACGTGGGAACTCCTCAAGCTGTTGTAAAAAAACAAAACACCATCCCGCCAAACACAGACGAGTTGAGTTTATTCATTATCTTAATGTACACCCAAATCATTCTTGCTGTAAGAAGGTAAACAGTCCTCGCCTGACCATACGTTTGTCTGAGGACTTCGCTGTCATTGTCACGGTACCATTGAAGAGCTGACCATCAGGGCTTCTTACTGCCTGTCCGTGTAGGATCTGCTGAGCCACAAGAGGGGTGTCCTGGTCATTTAGTGTTTGTTCTAGGCCCTTCCTCAGTTTGAAGTGCTGTTCAGATGGGCTTTGTACAGTCCCCGTGGCTGAGTTCAGGGACCGAGGCCAAATCAGCTTGCATAATGACTGCACACCTTTGCCAAGGTCAGGCGCAAGCATGGGCTTCAGAGGAGGGAGGCCTGTTAGTTTTGGATGTTTTGCCTTTTATTCTGGAAAGCACAGGGGCTGATTTGGTATTTAGCATGTATGATTGCCCTTCCCAGATGGGGCCTTTCTCATGAGAGGATAGACATGATTTTCATAGATGCTGTCCGAGTGCCTTCTGATGCTTTATTCTGATCTGGGTTTTCACCAACTTGAATCCCATTGTATAGGTGTGCATGCAGGTTGGGTGACAAGTGTCTTTCTCGGCCTGCTGAACCATCTGGCCAGCTTCCCTCAACTTTGAAATGAAATTTCCTTTTTGTTGTTTGTTTGTTTGTTTTTGCTTTTCTCCATGTCAGATGGTTAAATTAAATAGTAGTTCCCCAATGGATGAAGTACACTTTTCTCATTTGAAGACCTTAACTGGTGGCATTGAAATATTCCAGTACTAGTTTGATGTTCCACAAACTGTTGACAGCAAAGTATTGTAGCAAGTTGTCAGTGTGGACCTGCTGTAGTGTTCATTAGTAGCGGCCTTAGTCCAAGCCAGGGTGCAGGGAAACACTGTGACCCTTCTTCAGCACCAATGAGGGACAGGTCATGGGATGCACCAGGCAGGGTGGCTTACCAAGTTTCCTGCTCCAGCAGCTTTTATAGAATGGAAGTGATCATTTGTGAGCCAGGCTTAGTGAGCTGGTAGCTAGCGTTTCTGGTGAATCCACAGAAATCTCTGTGTCTCAGCAATCTGGGGTCACTGTGACAGATTGGTGGTCATGTGTGGGTTCTAAGAGAATTGGGGTGCTCTTTGTTTCCCATCATGCCTCCCATGACCTTTTAAGAAATCATTACCCTGAGAATAAGGGCACCCTATTTTATAATTTGTTTTAATGTACCGTTCAGAAAACACTTCAAGAGATTTTTATACTCACTTAAAAAAAAAAAAAAAAGAAAGAAAGAAAAAAGTATTAAAGAAGACTGGTGGCGCAGGCCTTTAATCCCAGCCCCAGGGAGGCAGAGGCGGGTCTTTGTGCACTGGAGGCCAGCCTGGTCTACAGAGTGAGTTTCAGGACAACCAAGGTTACGCAGAGAAACCCTGTCTAAATCTGGTGTGTGTAAAACACCAGACATACTTTGTGTGCTCTCTCTCCCAAGCTCTGTCTTTATATGTGTAACAATTTTAAATTGAATTTGGAGCCACAAGAAGGACATTAGTGGCCTCTTCCAAGCATTTGGCCTTTCTGATATTAAGGTCCTTAGTGAAGATGATTGTTTAAATGTTAACTCAGCAGAGTTTTAGTGGCTCCTTCTTGGTACTGTGTTCTTTAGCCAGAGTAATCCTGCTAAGTGTGTGGTCATTGTATATCCACCTCAAAGGTCATCCACCTGTTTGTTTTGGTGGAGCCCTCAGAGGGCCCACCAGGTGAACAGCCTTGGCTGCTGGGTAAGACTTCAGACTAGTCATGGTCCCTTGGGAAAAGCCTGGGGATGGGGAAGGAAGCTTTTGAGGTTCTTGGGAAACTTATCCTTTTAGACAATTAAGAGATCAGTAAATCCTTCAAATGTTAAGCTTGTTAACATTACAGTGTTAATTCCTCTGCTCAAAATGCTGACTTTGCACACAGCAAAAGTAGCTTATTCATTGCTTGGATAGGATGATACCACACACACACACACACACACACACACACACACCCACCCACCCACCATCTTTCCTTCTAATTTTGTAAAATATTGTGTGGTAAAGGACTACAGAGCCACAGTGAAACCAGTCTTAACTTGCATTAAGGGAATTTAGTTGTTAGACTATCATGTCATTTGTGTTTCAGTTTAGTCAAGCATAAAGGACACGAGAAGGCTTAGGTTCGTGGTAGGAGCGTTACATTTTTATTTCATGGCAAGCACCACATCCGATGGAAATCATAAGTGGATTTTCAAATGCCCTTTGTTGTCAATACACATATTTTTTAAAACTTATTTTAAAGGGTGAGGTATGACATATTTGGAAAGCTATGTATAAACTGGTTCCTTTTTCTTAGAGTCATTTTTAAAGGAATATTAAAAAATTGAAAATCAATGCAAAGCCTCATTGTGCTAAATTGGTGAGGCGAGTATACTAAGTTATCGTAGATATGGGATCGGACTGCTGAATTCTCTGTACGAAGTACTTCTAGATGTAAGTCTCATCTTGTCAGAAAAATTGGAGAGGGTGGGTAATGGAGAACATTTCAAATGTAAGAATACTCTCTTATTTGGAAGAGTTATGCTGCCCAGTCTGAGCTTTAAAATCCATTAGTTGACTATAATTTTATTTTCATATCAAATCTCATTATCTGTTGACTCCCATTATGTTTTGTGAGCTGGTCGCATAGAATATCTTTGAGCTCAGCATTTTGCTTTGGGTATGCTGTGCAGAGTACATTTAATTCTCATTCAGCGCTGTATCGTTTTATTTACTTGGAAAACAGCCCATGTTATTGTGGAGCAGTTATAGCCTAGGTGGACCTCATGAATACGGCGCCCATTCGTTGCCTCCCATTCTGTTCTCTCTGTTCATACCTGAAGTTGAATGTGTAAGCAGTGTGGCCGAGGATGTCTATTTTACTCAAGAACTGGATAAAACTCCTTGTCCCTGAGAGCCAAGATGGCTGGAGTGACTTTGTCATCTCCGAAGTCTTGGGCACCTGCAGTGCCTACTTCACATTTAGCAGATGTGTTAGGAGTCTGCTGGGTTTCTGCTGCTCTAACTCCTGAGCCAGAGAAAACAAAGATGCAGTGTGCTTTTGATGCCTCCCGAGAAGAAAGTTGAGGTGTGGATGGAGCCCGGAGGGAGGCTGGAGTCTTTTCATATTTGCTTAGAGTCTATTTGCTTCTCCAGACAGCCCAGCTGAGGGCCTGGCAGCTTTCACATCTGAGCACCTGAGGCTTGAAGTAGGGAGAGATGACTGTGGACAGGGCTGACTTCGTGGTGCAGTTGTCAAGCCTTTCACTTCCAAGGGGAGGGAAGGACGAAGCAAGTCTAGGAAGAAAAACTGCCCAGAAACTGATGATGTAGAGTACGAAGAAAGACGACGTCCTCTTTGTTGTTGCTATAGTGTAAAAGGAGAAATCATTCCGTCACAAATACAAAACAAACAACCGAAAACCCCCAAGCCGCTGCCACACCCAAGCCTGCTCTTTCTCCACCTTCTGCTTGCATCAGCTGGTAGGGATGTTAGAGATTGAAAAGGGGGAAGAGGGCCAGTGAGATGGTTCAGCCAGCGAGGCCCTTGCTGTGCAAACCTGAGTCAAATTCAGTCACCAGAGCCCGCATAAAGATGGAAGAGGACCGATTTTGAAAGTTGTCCCTCTACCATCCCACGTGTGGCACACACAACCACACACACACACAGTGGTAAAAAGTAAATGTGTAATGTGGAGTGGGGGGTGGTGACTTTCTGCTCAAGTATGAGGGACCTGAATCAGGTCCCCGATGACTTGTGTAAGAAGAAACGTGTAACATCACGTGTCAGCAATCCTAGCACTAGGGAGGAAGAGACTAGAGGCTCCCTGGAACCCACAGGCCACACCAAGTCATGTGAGCTCCAGACTCAATGAGAGACCTTGTCTCAAAAAACAGAGGGGAGAGTGACTGAGAAAAATGCGTGATGTCAATTTTAGTACCCCCAACCATTCATATCACACACACACACACACACACACACACACACGCACGCACGCACGCACGCACGCACGTGTGTGCTGTGACAGTGGAATCCATGGTGTGTAAGGGATCTGAGGAACTGAGAAGGATTTGTCTTCTGTGTGTAGCAGTGGATTGGGTCAGTCAGGGTGGTAGTGAGGTGTAGTCAATGATCTTAATAAATGAAGTCCGTGCTGACCACTTATTCCCACCACCATCATCCACGACCTCTCTAGGCGGCTTCTGTCCTTTGGGGGTTTCCCACCCCCAAACATCAAGTCCTGCTTGTGCTGTTTAATCAAAGGACTGCCTCTGGCTGGGAGACCTTTTGTGACAGCCAGAAATCATTCAGAAAAGGTGATCATAGCATCCACCTGTACCGTCAGTGAAGAGGGATTTGGATCCAGAAGGTACAAGTTATAGACAGAACTATCTGGGCTCAAATTAAGAAGAGTGATCTCTTAACAGACATATCAAAAGTTGGGTGGAGGCTTGGGTTGAAGCGCAGATGGGTGAACGGAAGGGATGAGTGACCCTGGAGGAGGCTGGTCAGAGCTGGACAGCTGACTGGGCCATTCTCAAGGGCCTCGCCATCGCCGGAGAGCTCACGTCTAGACTGAGATCTTAGATCTGTTGAGCTGCCAGCGAGGTGCATTGGCGTAGCGTGTGCTTACTTGGCACGATGTTTACAGCTCTCCAAAGCCTACAGTGTGAAGGGCAAACCAGACACCAGGGTCAGCAGGGCTGCCCTTGCCCCTCAGAAGCGAGGGGTTATGTTTTCTCCTGGGTGTAAGTCCAGCTTCCTAGCCCACGAAGAACCTGATTTAGTGACTTACTCTTTGTCCTGTGTCATCCGGTCTTTTCGCTCTGCCCTTGCGGTTACTCCCTTGTTTAGTGACACTTGCTTCTGTGTGAATAAGATTATCTTTTCTGTGTTTTGTGAAGCAGGAGATCATTTCCAAAAGCTGTCCATCAAAGCATCCAGACCTCTCCCCCCCCCCATTGTTTATCCAGTGAATGAATGAGAATGCCACCCGCCCTTCATAGAAATCTTCTTGTCCTGTCAGATCCAGTGGTTTTTGTCCAGTCTCTGATCATATTCTTTAGCCTCCCCTCCCACCCCCAAACATCAAGTCCTGCTTGTGCTGTTTATCAAAGCATCACCGAGACTCTGCGAAGCATCAAGAATTCCAAAGTCCTCGCCAACTGGAGGTGATTCTCAGGTCGTCTGGAGAAAACATCCATAAGCCACCAGACATGTCTTCTAATCTTATCTGTTTTTTTTTATTATTTATTATTTTTTGAGAACATGTTGCTAATCACAGCAGGCCAGGTTGAGACATGTTGTGTGTTTGCTTTTACATGGAAAGTTCTGGCGGAGGTCTGTTCGCCAGCTGCTTACCACACCCTGTGCCTCCCAGGAACCTAGTGGCCCTCTCCCTGGTGGCAGTGCTCACGAGGAGTAAAGGTGAAGAGGAAGACACGGGTCTCCGTGTTGTGCAGCTTTCAACCCCCCCCCATCGCTCTGTCTTTGCTCCTCCCTGCCCTCCTCCCCTCCCTGCCCTCCTCCTCCCCATTGCCCTCTTCCCTCTGCAATTGTGAGGACTTGGGTTTGACTATGGGGAAAGTAACATTTCCTGTCCCCTTTCCTTTTTTCCCCTTTCCGAGCTAAAACTGTTCCTTCCCCCCATCTACCTGTTCTCTACAACCTTTGGAGAAACCGAGGCACATAGTCAGGCTTCGCCTCTCTCCCTTTGCAGCGGAGCCCGAGAGAGACTGTGCTGGTCTGGCCTCAGTGAGTCTGTTCCACCCACTCCCCAGGCCCAGCCTCATCTCCCCCCACCTGCCCCTGCTGTGCAGGGGACCTCAATTGGTCTGCACAAGGTTACAGCAGCTGGGCCATCCTCAGGTGGAAGATGCCAGTTGGGAAGGAACACAGGGGCCGGGAAAGGAAGATGATCTCAAGGTGTCAGGCTGTCAAGGGGTGAGTGACAGTGGCTTCCGCCAGTGCTGTCCCTTTGTAGGCCAGCTGCCAGGAGCAGGGCTCCATCTTGGGCCTGCAGCCAGTCAACATGGTGCCCCGGGCTGCTTTGTCAGCATGTGATGGCTGGGACATAAGAACCACAAGCCTGCCCCGCAGCAGATTGGTGTAGCAGGCCCCCAGGCTTCCCTCTCAGTCTCTGTCTGCATGCCTGGTCCAGATGCGCTCTCAGTAAATCTCAGAAGTGACCATGGGCTAATTACCCCAACTTTCCGAACCTCCCTCTTGTCATTCCTGTTGTGGTGTAAAGACTACATGTCTCACATGAGGACTTTGGGGGTTACTTTTAAGTAAATGTGCCCGACACTTGGCTCGTGTGCTTAGTCCTACAAGAGCCACGTAAAGATTTCTCTTCCCGCCATAATCACATGATCTTCTTTTTGCCACCACTCTACACTGGTGGCTTTTGTGTCACCAAGTGTCTTTAATACTTTACAATCTGCGCTCTCTCTCTCTGCTGGATGTAAGAGCCATGGAAACCAGGGCCCTTCGTAAGTTGCTCTCTGTCTTCTCCTTGGGTTATTCAGCACAGGTTTATGTAGAGGTTCCCTTACAATGGCCAGCACACATTGTGACAATAGCTCGACGTATTCCCAGCAGTAGCATTTAGAGGGAAATGTGGAGCTGAGCTCTGTATTTCTTTCTTCTGAGGTACTTGGGTGGTCTTGGCAAGGTGGGTGTTTCTGCTGTACCCTTGTGGGTCCAGCAAGCCTGGCTCCCTGGATGCTGCTGTCCCTCCGAAGCCTCGGAGACCTGTCATCCTGCCTCTGTGTGGGAAGGTTCTTATTTCCATGCTGGTGACCCCAACCTAGCAGACACTGTCAGGGGATAGGACTTTGCAGCTGCCTGGGAGGGATTCCTGTGTCAGGTGCCTCAGGCCTGGGATGGACCAGTTTTGAGGCTTCCTGTGTCTTTGCTGGAAAACCTCCCTCTGAAGCCTGCTGTGCTGCTGACAGATTCTTGTAAGGGAAGGGCCAGAGCTCCAGCTGCTAGGCCCTCCTTTTAGGGGGAAAAGCTTCCAAACTAGGCTGGCCAAGCCAAGCCTTCACTTGAACTCTCTCTCCAGTAGACCCCCAATCCTGCTTATATCCCTTGGCAGTAACTCATTAGCTTTCCTCCCTCTGTTCTTTCCTTTCCTCTTTGATGAGAACAAAGCTGGCTCCTCCCTGCTCTCAGTCTTGCTTTTCCTTCCCAGGGAATTGCCCTGTGCATATTCATCCCCTAGCAAGAAGGTCCGCGGAATGGTGTCTTTCCTACCCGCCAACAGAGGGAGCACCTTTCCCCCAGCATTTCAGCCTCTGTGTGAGAACATCCCTGTCCCTGATGCTGCAGACCCTGGATTCTGCTGCAGGTGTGTGTGTGTGTGTGTGTGTGTGTGTGTGTGTACGTACACGTGTGTGTTGGGAGTCATCATCTTCAGTACCGAAGGCCTCTCACCCAGCAGCAGCGCCCAGCTCTTTGAAGGAGAGAACAGTTGCACATACCACACGTTAATGCCAATGGAATTTTATTCTTACTAAGGCCCTTTGAAGTCCCTCCTCTGACACCGCCCCTCTTGCCCTCAGCTCTTAGATGTGGTGTGTTCTGTCATTGGGGTTGGTGAAGTCAAAGTTGCAGGAAAACCATCTGAATTTCTCTAATACAACTCTTTGATGTTGAGTAAAACAAAAATCTATTTCTACGCAGTGCCTTAGACTTCTGAGAGGTGAACTCTGGAAGTCGGCTCTTTTAGTATGGTAAGAATCTCAAATCGATTTCCTCCTGTCTTCTAAACCTAAACCGTTCTGTATTTAGGAGGAGAGGCCCACAGAGAAGCACTGACTGAGATCCTACTATGTGCCAGGTCCCTTCTAATTCAGCCTAGAACCGAGTGAGCTAGACGTTACTGCTCGCTCCCATTGAGAGGTCTGAGGAAGGCGAGCCATGTACCACAGATGGTTGAGAAGGGACCACGACAGCTTGATTGCACCTTTTCTTTTCCCACTGGGATTTGCCACCTCATGGTCACTGTCTTTTATGGAAACATTGTCCATTGTCTAAGAGTTGATGTAATCCTTGGCAAGGAGGAACTGCATAAGAGATGGTTAATATTGTTAACTCGATGGGGTGTAGGGGTCCCCAAGTGGCTCGGGGAAACAGGGTTCAGTAGATGTTGGGATTTTACTATTGATTGTATGTGAATTTTTTCCTGGGCAAAAAAATTGGGGGGAACGATAGATCTCTTTTTATGAAATTGATACTTTACAAAGCGATGGCATGCTATTGATTAGTATATTCTAAGGGTTACCAATTCAGTGGGGGAAAATACCTAAAATAGTGTCTCCTATGTAAGTGGTTACTCAGTGGTGGCAGTGAAATCGGTTTAGTGATTGGAACTCTTTCTCTTTCCGAGAAATAATGGAGTTGATAGAAGATGCTAGAGTGATTGCACGTGGGAGGGGGGGAGGAGAACCCTGTTCTGTGCAACTTAAGTTTCAGTTACGTCTGTGCACTTGTGTGAAGTTAGTCAGAACGAAACATCTATTTCTTACTACAGAGGACAGCCAAAACTTTGTGGAGAACACTAGTCTAACTCACTTCCTCTTTACAAGTAAAAACACTAGAGTCTCCTATGGGGGCTAGGATCACATGCAGAGGTTAGTGACAGCATCCAAGACTTTTATCTTCCTTTTCACGCGTCAGCACACTGCTAAATACACTTTAACACCTTGTTTTAAAAATATGTAAGAAATCAGTATTGGTGCAAACAGCTCAGATGCCCATCCATAGGTGGTTACACAGCCTTAAAAAGTAATGGGGCTCCAACATGCTGCAGCCTGCATGGACGGTGCGGACATTATGCTAAGCTTGCCTCCATGGACCGTGTGGACATTATGCTAAGCATTGAGGTAAGGCAGTTACAGAAAGCTCCCGCGTAATTTTCTGTTTGGAGTGACGAAAGACCTCTGGAAACAGATAGGGGAAGGATTGATTATACAATAGGAGTGTCCCAAACACCACTGAGCTGAACTTTTAAAAAAAAAAAAAAAATGGTTTTGGTTCAGATGTCGGTTTCACATGTCATGCGTTTTAGCAACCCTCCCCAGAGTAGGCGCAGAAAGAGAGTAAAAAGGGGGCGCACAACTTCTATTGTGGGGAGCACATTTTATTTTGCGTTTTAGCATCCGTTCTTTCCTTTGGTTCCACACCTTAGAAGCATAGATTGGGACAGGAGGATCTTGAGACAGACAAGAGGCTCTTTTCTCCCAGGAGCCCCTGCAGCACAGTGGCCAGTGGCGGTCTTAAGGCTGGAACCCTTTGATCACGCTCCCACAGCTTGGCGATCTAATTGATGGTCTCTCCTCGTGGGCTGACTTGCAGCCGTTTGTGCCCTGGTTTTCGTCTTGGTTTCGCCCCATCCTTCAGCTGCTGTTCTGCCCTAACCTGGAGACAAATGGCCTTAATCACTGCTTGCTCTTCCTTTACAAGACCTGCAGGCTCTCCACAAATAGCAGTTTCAGTGACAGGCTCCTAGGCCTGAGTCAGTTAAAGTGATTCACAGGAGATCTGTCTCTGCTTTTGCCTCACTTTTCGTTTGAGAATCAGAATCACTGGGGTGGCAGGCCCGTGGAAGTTGGATGTCTGTCTTTCCTGGAGCAGAGTAAGATCTCTGAAACGCCAATGTAAAGCAGTTTCCACGTGGACATACAACAGATTGGAGTCACCTACTGCCTTTGATGACTTTGGATATTTTTTTTCAGGTGTGTGTGGCGGGCGGTTGGAGACAGTGTTTCTTTGTGTAGCCCTGTTTGTCCTGGAACTCTTTGTAGATGAGGGTGGCCTCAGACTCAGAGTGCTGAGATATAAGGCGTGGGCCACCACTTCCAGCCACCTAGGATATGTCTTACTGCAAGTCCTTCTTTGCTTTTAACCCCTCTACTGGTAATGTGCTTCCAGCTGCCCCGTCAGAGCATTTGTGGCCCCCAGATCTTCATCCTTAACCAAAGACATGGGGAGAGCTTGCCTCTGGCTCTGCCAATAGAAGCATTTACTGAGAGCCAAGGAGCTTCAGACACAATTTATCTGATACATTGAAAAGGGAGCAGAGAGTCTGGTAGGATGATTCTGGATTGGGTCAACTTGTCACGACAGTGACTTTGGAACTCTTAGCCTGCCCATAGGGGTATTGATCATCCCTGGTCCTTTCTCTCTTAGTACTCTGGCATTTGGAGCTAGAGAATTCTTTAACTTGTTATGCCTTGTAGGACACTTAGAAGCTTGTGGTCTCCACCCATGAAATGCCAATTGTACCCTTCAAGATACAATGATCAAAAGGGCTGTGGGCAGTGGCTCATGTGCCCAGGAAGACAAAATCATCCTGTTTGAGAACTATTGGCAGACCTCACAGGCCTCCTGCCTTCTAAGTTTTATGTATTGAGCACTTCATAAGTTGTTCTATTTAGGAAAAAAGAAACAAGGAAGGGTCCTAGGGTTTTATTCCCCATTTTAATTTGTTTAATTCCCACGGTATTCATACAGAACTCAACTCTTTAGAGGGCATATAAAGTATGAGTTGTTGGGGGAAATCAACCTCCCAATGATGTGAGAATAATTCCTTTACCCGCTGTTGGGTCTGCTGTGTGTATGACCGCATTCAATTTTGTCCAAGTGATGTGGTTTCTAGTTTGATCTCTTTGCTGCAGGATTATATCATGGGGAGGGTTTGAGTCCCCTTTCCTGTCTTGATGGCATGGTAAGAGCCTGTGCGGTTATCAGCTGAGCAGTATCTGCCGAGCTAGATGAAGGCTGTATGTAGTAGGAGCCCCGGTGGTACCTGCCTTCTCTTCCTGCCTGATCCAGCCTCATGACTACTTGATGTGGGGAAGCTATTTATTTCCATGCCCCCCCTTGTCTTTCTCTTCTGTGTCTGATAGAGGATGAAGACTGCCCTTCCTCTTATTAAGTGGCTGGCGACAGTATGGCCAGACTCACTCATGGTGCTTACACATTGGGATATGGTGTCAGTCTCTTGATGTTTTAGAATCCCTTGTGTGGCTACTTCTTCTGCAGTCTTAGCGAAATCCCATGTGCCACCCTGCAGAATCCAAACTCCTCTTCCCTCCTCCTAGGCTGAGCTAGCAGTGTGTCTCTTTGTACATCTGGAGCTCCGGTGAGCTGTTCTTTGTGCCGGTCCCTGGGATGTGTGCATGGCTAAACCAGGTTTCCTATTGATCATCAAGGTGCTTACCGCGTTAGGAAGGTAGACATATAAATCTCAATCAGCTGGATTGGGTTTCGCTTTCCAGTCTGTCTGGAGTCTCTCCAAGTCTACGGGGTAGTGGTGACGTAGAAGGCAAGAAGGCATTAATTAATAGTTGTTTTGGGAGAACACTGCTGGAGATCTGAAACCTAGGTGTTTTATGTTGATGCTGGGTAAACTCAGATCACTTCACTTTCACAGAACTCAGTAAATACCTTGCTTTGTAAATCCATCCCCCCCCCCCCCCCCCCCCGCCCTGTGGCTGGGCTGGGCCATCTCGGCAGTAACTTCGGACTCTGGGAGACTATAAAATGCACTACTGACGCTGAGCAAGCAAACTCATGGTTTGTCAGGCTTGTGAGGGACTTACACGTTAAAAGTGCTGTCATTGATTACTTAGACAGTGCTGAGAAATAGGCAGCCTAGCAAGTCTTCGAGTGGTAGACCCATTGTCCGCTAGACCAGTTGGGAGAAGTGAACCAAACGTTGCCCTTGAAACCTTCCTAGAGGTATTTTCTGTGGCAGTTCCGTCAGGTCCACCATCTGTAGAAAACTGCATCAGCCCTTTGGGTGAAAGTTATACATCCCATCTCCTTCACAGAGCATAGGTAAGTTTGCAGTGTAGCGTAAACTGTGACACCATACCTTTTGATTTCATAAGCTATATTACAGCGTTCCAGGCCTAGTAATCCCAAAGATGGCAGTAGCCAAGCTAGGGATTCCTAGACAGGGAGTAAGATCTCTAGTCTTTAAGCATGTTGTGTATGAAATGAAAGACAAGTATTCATAACACCCTCTTTTTTTTTTTTTAAGCCCCTGTGAAAACTGAGCATTCCTGTTAGCATTCATGTTGATGTTTCTGTTGTTTTGTATGTAGTTTTCTCTGCACAACTACATCCTGAAAGCTCACTGCATGCCAGATTCAACACCTGAACAATTCTTGGTGTGTGTAGGCTTTATTGTGGTCCTGTATATACATAGGCCATTTCTCTTACAGGGGTGTCATTTTAGAGATAGTGATTGCACTCAGCCATTGGAAAGACCTCCAAGGCTCTGGTCAAACAGCCCCCACACATGTATCTATGTGTGTGCTGGACACATAGATGGATGTGGAAGAGGTGTCAGAAGTTGGAAATACTCAATGAATAGGTATTGAGTTAGATCCAATGCAAGTTGTTAAGTGTTTCATGATTCTTCATTCTAACTACTTCATGCCATTTACTGTGGGTTAGCGGATGAGCTAGAGTGTGTTTTGACTGACAATACTAAGTGGTTACTGGTGATATGCACAGACAGAGATTTTTGCTGTTTTACAGCTCTGACTATTTTTTTTTTAAAGCAGTGTTTACTATTTCTGGCCATTATGTACACTAATATAAAATTTTAATTAGAGTCTTTCTTTTCAATTAATTATTATAGCCTTGTTTGTTTGCTCTCTTGACAGAGCTTACATTATGGGAACAAGTGAGATCAATTTTCTATCACAGAATTCATTACTTTTGACTATAGTCCAGTGCGCTGCTGAGTGTGTCTCTACACACTGTTGGTGACTTCCCCAGCAGCTGGAAGATTGCGCTGTGTGACAAGGATGGGCATTCAAGGGGTCTTAGTGGGAGGGTAGCTTGGGTCTGAGAAGAATTCTGATAACTGTCCTTCGTAGGTGATTATTATATGAGTAAATTCAAAATTCTGTGTGATTCCAGACATTCTTTTGTTCATTTTGTACTATCCAGACAGTTGAAATTAGGTGTGAGTTAATAAAGATTTTACCTTCGGAAAGGTGTTTCCTTTGGCCACCTATTAAAGAAAGAATCTGTTTTAGAAGGTAAAGGGCTGACATTGTACTTGTCTCTAGAGTCCACATAGTGCCTGTACCTGGGTACCTGGTAATGGTTGAATACATATGCTTTGAATGTGAAGGCATGGCCCAAATAGCAAGTGTTGCTTTGTATTATTGGTTTAAAAAAAAAAAAAAAATGGTTGGTCTTGTGTCTGTGCCTATAAATTTTCTGTGAGTAATGACTTAGATAGGGCTGACTTCCAGTGCCATCTATTACATGGCAGATGGGCGTGGTTGTTGAAAGGTGCAGATAATTGCCTAGCACAGTTCTCAAAGCACTCAGTGCAGAGTGTGAACTTAGAGTCACCCACACATACCTGGAACAGAATGACTTGCCACTGTCACCAGCTGTATGATGTCGGGGCTACATAGTGTCACCTATCTTGCTCTGTTATTGATCTGTCATACCAGGAATGCTTGCCACTCAGTGAAGTGACAGCTAATATGACCTAGACCAGTGGGTCTCAACCTGTGGGTCATGACCCCTTTAGGGGGGATCACATATCAGATATTTTGTATATCAGATATTTACATTATGATTCATAATGGCAGCAGTGCTACAGTTATGAAGTAGAAACGAAATAATCTTGTGGTTGGAAATCACCACAACTTGAGAAACTGTATTAAAGGGTCACAGTATTGAGAAGGTTGAGAACCACTGCCCTAGCCCAAGATAGTTCCAGAAGTAGGTTCATTTACAAGTGTTTTTATGTTCTAGTTTAGCCACACGCAGTAACACATGTACACAGACACTCTTTGAGATGTTTCCCACCAAGTGTATGTGTGTGCCGAGTTTGCTTGGTGTGATCGCCTGCACAGTGGCTATTGATAAATATCTCAGTATCATATGCAGTGTTTTCTCTGCATGAAATCGAAATGTCCCGCCACCTTCCTGAAAGTGTGAATAATTTCTGGCCATTGAACTAAGTTGCCTGTGTGATTAATGACTTTGAAGTCAACTCTTTATTCTTAAATGGTTCATAGGCCCCAGCCCCACCTGGTCCCCATGGTGATGATTTACTTCCACATCTTGTCTCTACGTGATGTCTAAAGGAGCTTCTGAGGCTGCACCTGAGGAACGGTCAAGGGCAGTATGAGAAACTGAACTGCAAAACCCCTTCTGGGACGTTCCAAGGCCCTCTAAACCAGGCCCAAGGTCTCATAAAAGTCTTCCTTGTCTGTCCCATCTGGAAGAGACTTCTGGCCCCCTGCCCTTTCTTCCCTTTGCCACTCTTGACGTTTCTCCTTGGCTTTCGTCACCCCACGCCTCTTGCGTATTTCTTTTGCGTGAATTCCTTGACTGCACAGGCTTTATCTTGTTCAGGGCTGTGCTCTCAAGTGAGTGCACCCTTTACTGCTGTAACTAGGGTTTAGAATGGTACCTGGCCCACTGTACCACAAAATGTAGCTGATTGTGAATGAAGGAGTGAGGGAATTACTACACTCCCAGTGAGCACTCCAACTGATGGCCATTTCAAAGCATCTGTGAACTCCAAACAGTTGCAGGCAGAGGCCACATTCCTGCTTCTGTGACTCCTGACTACCTGGCACTTCCTTCCCTTCTTGGTCCCCTTCTGAGTCTTACTGGGATTTTCTTCATTTAGAACACTTCAGAACGCCTGAACATGTTTCCTGGCTCTTAAACTTGTGGCCACCTCCCCTCACTAGAGTTAAAGCTGCATGAGGACAGAAACCATGTCTCTCTTCTACCCATTCCACCTCCCCTTCAGGCTCGGCACCTATCAGAGAAGAGGCATGTACAGCTAATCGCTAGACGAATGAAGCCCGTTAATGCTATGGGTAGGCCCAATAGAGTATGTTGGAAGCGTCTTACCCTGGAATTAAGTGTTTCTTTGGCACTGTGAGATCTTAGTACTCAAGCTGTGAGATTTAAAGGCAAAATGCTTCCTGCTAATTATTAACAGTTGCCCCGTAAGAACAAAGTCATTATGGGGCCTTGAACCCTGGCACCATGCCCCCTCCCAGCAGCAAACAATTTGACAGAGTGGGAAGAAAAGCAAAAGCCACTACAGGCCTGGTGCCCGCCAGACCTTAGATTACCCAAAGAGGATTGCAGTGTCTGGGCCAAAAGAGTAGGGAGTGGGTAAAAGGATTTGGAATGAGATTATAGCACCTAAAAGGTCCTTGCTTTTGTTCAAGACATAATTTAGTGGTTTTTGTCAAGACTTCGAGACAATCCAGTTGAGGGCCTGGAGTGTAGATCAATGTCCTGGGGCTCTCGAGACACTTAAAACTAAGTCCATCTGTACTTGTTGTTTCTTGTGGGGGAATATAAAGGAAGAAGAAAGACCGGAATTGGGAGAGGGGAGCTCACGAATGGCTCTGAACAAGTGAACTTGGACATGAGTTCTATTGGGAGAGCACAAAGGCTTCTTTTTAAAGAACATCTCATTTAGTCGGTGTGTCTTCAAGCCAGAGTCTAGAAAGAAAGTGGGTAGTGTGACGAGAATACAGTTACTCTTTGTAACCTTGAGCAGAACCCATTCCCCTTGACCCTGACTCCTCCATGTCAGGCCATTCACAAAAGCTCTGCAAGGACAGTCTCTCTCTCTCTCTCTCTCTCTCTCTCTCTCTCTCTCTCTCTCTCTCTCTCTCTCTCTTGTGTGTCTGTGTGCTTTTTTAAAAAAAAAATAGTTTTATGTGTATGAGTATCTGCCTGTGTGCATATATGTGAACCATGTGTGTGCCTGGTACCTGCAGAGGCCAGAAGATGGCATCAGATTCCCTGCAACTGGAATTGTGAATGGTTGCGAGCTACCATGTGGGTACTGGGACTGAATCCTGAGTCCTCTACAAGAGCAGCAAGTGTTTTTAACCAGTGAGCAATCTTTTCAGCCCTTAGGTGTTTTTGTTTGTGTGTTTTTTAAAGATGTTTTTGTCACATATACGAATGCATGTGGGTGTGGGTATGGTTAAGTGCCCATGAGTGCAGGTGCCCACAGAGGCCCAGGGTCCTGACCCCCTGGAACTGGAGTTATAGGTAGTTGTGAGCAGCCTGATGTGGGAACTAACTCTGGTCCACTGACAGAGCTTCACCACTGAACACTCTCTCTAGCATCCTGTGTTGGGTTTTATACCTTCCATAACTATTCCCAGCTCTCTTTAAGGTTAGTATGTCCTGGAGGTATATTTTGTTTACTGTTAACCCAGTTGCCTCTTAACTCAGATCTCAGTTAACATCTCCTTCCTTATGTTAGTAGCTGCTCTGCACTCATTCTCTGGTTTTTATTAATGCTAGAGCAAGGAGGAACCCCAAGAGGGATGTGTCTTACTGCTGACAGTTGTTTGATCACATTCTTAGGTGATGGTTGTGTGTTACTTAACTCTGAAGCTGTATGAAACCCCACTCAGAACACAGGCTTGGAGGATGGAGAGATGGTGCTTTAGTTACAATGCTTGCCGTGTAATCACACAGGCTGCAGTTTGGCTCTCAGCACTCATGAAACAAGCCAAACATACCACAAATGCCTATAATTTCAGCTCCAATGGATCCAACGTGCTTTTCTGATTTCCGTGTGGACAACCACGTGGACCCACTTACAGCATGTGTGTAGATACATAAAAGTAAATAAATCTTTAAAAAAAGGGATACCAGGTTTGTCCCATTTGTTACACTGTGTTACTGAGATGCCAGTCCCCAACAGACAGAACTAAGGAAGGAAAGGCGTTTCAGAAGTTTCAGATCATCACAGTGGGCAAGGATAGAGTAGTCCATGGCAGCAGGAGGGTGTAGCAGGGTCTCTTCACATGATGGATGGCCAGCATGCTCGATCGCTAACAATTCCTGTCATAGGAACCAGGAATGGGCATCTCCTATTAGTGGTTTAAACTTCTGTCAGCTGGGGTAATTGCCTAAATGCTCCCCAGCTTCAGCTGGGACATTTTAGGTTCAAGCCATAATAAGGAGGGGACCCAGCTTGCGGGTAATCCTGAAGAAAGCTTTTGCGAGATTCCTCATCCCACGATGTCTTGAGATAACGGAACACCTCATTACAAACTTTACTATCAAATCTTCTGTTTGAGCTTCCGTGACTGACAGTCCGTTTGAAGCTGTGGATTTGTTTTCTGCTAGCAGAGAGGACATGCTAAAGGATCGAGTGAGGGCTGGTGGAGGGGAACTTCACTATAGAGGTCACTTTGCAGTGATAAGGACATAAAAATGTGCCTGCCCTTGGGATGCTTTAGAAGTAATTAGCGTGTGTGTGTGTTATATTTTTAAAAATATATTTCTGTTTTGAGGCTCTGTCTTGCCCCTTTCTTTTAAAAACTAGGCCTGAGAAGATGACTCAAGGTACTTTGCTATACAAGTGTTAGGACCTGAATTTGCGTCCCCAGCACCCATATAAAAAGTCAGGTGTGACTCTGTGTACCTACCCTAGTATTGTTTGAGGGGTGGAGGCAGGAGGATTTCTGGGACTTTTTGGCTACCCGCCCAACCCCTGGCTTCCATGAGAGAACAGATTCATCCAGCAACCCCTTCTGCTCACACACTGCACATACGCCACTCAGTCGCAGCAGTGACAAAGGAAGTAACCCATACAAAAAAGATGTGACACCTGCCCTCCTCTTATCCATTGCCTGAAAATGGTTTTTATTTGAAGATGGGCCTGCTTGAGTTTGAGTTAATTAAAGCTTTAATTGTGTTTGATTTTGGAGCAGACCTAATGTTGACTTATCTGAATAATGAAATGCAGATTGCCATCTTCCCAGGGGTGCCTTTCCCGGAAGGTGGGTTACCTTAAAACCCGCTGGCCCAGCTTCAAGATGTATTTGTGGGTATTTTTGATGATCTGTTTGGATATGGGAAAAGTGTGAGCTGTCATCCAAATGTGACTGAGAACTGCTGTCAGTGGATGACTTGAGCACTTGTGTGTTGGACATAAGATGCCATCTCATAACACAAGCTCTATCCACCACTTGACCTTTGGAGCAGTGTTAATGTAGCAGCCAGAGGCTGTCCATCTTAGAGCTGACCTTGAAGAGTTGGTCCTGGGGCTGGTGTCTGCAAACATCGTAACAAGGAGAGGGTTCCTCCACCTTTCCAAAACACTAAAGAGTGACTGTCTGTGTCCACACTGCAGTATATACATTGTGGTTGATGGAAAACGTCCAGAATTTTGGTGCCCATATGAGTTGTTTCCAGTGAAACCTGTGGGCTCTCTATAGACAATGCCTTCATATGTTGTCAGGATTTGTTGCTGGGAGGAGAGAGCCCACCCTGTGTGGTCCCATGTAGAAAGGACTCCCGGTAGCTGGCATTGCAGTTCGTGGTGGACTTGACCCTGTGAGCTTCTACATTGACTTTTCTCTGTGACACTCTGCTGTGAGCCCTGTGAGTCTTCCTAGTGACTTACTGGACCTGGAGGTAGTTTTGGAAAGCCCTTAAATTTTCGCCGCCACTATATTTCAGGCCTGTTTTGCCTCTTGAATTGTCTCTCGAGACACAGACCTGTTGATTTCATACCTAAAGAATCTCTGGAATACTGGCTTCCTGTGACATTGTCTGTCCTGATCATCTCCACCTTGCCTCTGGATTTGCTGCAGTAGCCTGTTTTCAGTTGGTTCATTTTTTTCTTCAGTCCATCTTAATATCATTTTGTCTAAAACTCAGCCACCATAGAGCACTGCTAGTGAAGTAAAACCCAGATGCATCAGGTCAACAACCCTATGTTCAGTTTCATCTTGCAGCTGCATGACAATCTGACAAGTTTGAATCTCAGATCTACTCACTATCTGGCACAATCTCTTAGCTCTCTGTATAAATGTCCTTGGCTCAGTAGTGTTCAATATTCTTAGAGTATGTAGCACATACAAGGTTCTTCATGTCTCAGTGTCAGCTTAGGTTATGTTTTGTAGATACCCACCTTTGGTGCTGTCCTCTGGGCTGTCAGCTGCTCTCTGGCATTGTGACTGGGTATGACTCCTTAATAATGAATGAATGAGTGAATGAATGAATGAATGAATGAATGAATGAGAAACAGAAGGTTAGTTCAGTGGGGTTCACTCATACAACAAACTTAATGGTTTAGTGATGATGCTCTAAAACACCCTATAAGAGATGCATGGGTCAACTAATGTCAGACAGAATAGAGGGATCACTGATTTATTTTGGAGAGGAGGTTGACCAGATAGCTGTATCAGAGTTTCCTAGTTCAGGCTTGTTGCCATCTCAGACACACAGAGAAGGTGCTAGGGAACTGCTGGAATTTATTGTGCTGCTAAGAAACAGTCATAGGAGTGAAGTCTGCCCTTGGGACCCTTAGATTCTACCCCTGCTGCAGCACGCCTTTCTCCCCAGTGACATTTCAAGCTACTTAATGCAGAGCGGGCACTTTCAAGAGAACAATCATGGTGTAATGGCTTGTGAGCAATCCTCCAGGGTGTCTAGATCTCCTCTGGTTCCTGGATATGGAAGGAACTCACAGAGAGGAAAACACAGGTCTGTTCTAGAACTAACTCAGACTGCTGAGACAGCAGATGGAACTGTGGGGAGAATTACCAAGTCTTGCATTCCTTAGCTGATAGGGAGGCTTGACCTAGAATGGCTGCTGCTGAAAGAAAGAGATGATGCCATTTGCCACATGCAGACAGCCTTATCCAAGGAGTGTTGTTAGTAATACCTACAGGCTTTTACTGTTTAATTTTTAAGCAATAGGTAGGTGCCTACTAAAGCATAGAGCTACATCTTGAGAATTACAGCCTTGGCATCATGCTTTGTTGAGTATACTTTTATGAGCTAGAACAGTATATTAGTTACCTTCTGCTGTATAACAAACACCACAAATTAAGTAATTTACCCCTTGTTTGGTGTGCTCGTAGGCTGGCCTACACTCAACCAGAATGTGTTTTGCTGGTCCCTGTGATTTTTGGCTGGGCTCACTTGTATATTTAGGGTTCTTTGGGGGGGGGGTAACTGGAACCTCTCCAAAGGGTCTAAAATCTTTTTGGTAAACTACCTTGAGCTTACTTACACAGTAGCACAGGAATTCCCACTAAGGAGTAAACAATCCTGAATATTTATCCATTTTCTGTGTTCTATTTGCTCCTATGCTGTTAGCTATAGTAAATCTTGAGGCCAACCTAGACTCAATGTTGGCACATGCGCAGGAGGGTATAGAGGCAGGAGGCTGGGTGAGGTACCCCACTGCTGTGGTGAATCACAAGGAGCTCATCTGGAGTCTTGCCAGAGACCAAATGGGCGGGGCGAGTGCAGCCTCCTTTCACTGTTGTTCGGCCTCCTGAAGCTCCCCACCACTGTTTATCCGGGCCTCTTTAGCTCCGCCCCCCTTCTGCCTCACAGGTTGATAGGAACTCTTAGTCCCTGAGGGGCCATCGGAGGAATGTCCCCGGGTCAGCACAAATCTGGTGCTGGTGGTAGAAGAGGAGCTCTTGAGTTGCTGACAAGTGCAGTCCACACAGTGTTGTGACAAAAACGACACTTCCGATCCCCCCCCCCCCCCGCGATTTTCTGAGCATGTCTAAACCTGGGCGCTGTGTCTTCTCCCTGTTCTCAAACGCCAACAGTTCTGGGTCTGCCAGTTGTTTGGGCTCCTAACAGTGTGTGGAAGGCAGTGTCCTGTCAAGTCGTAGACAGTGGACCGGTGGCACAGAACCAGGGGAAGGATGAGGTACAGAGTACCCAGGACCCTGGTTCTTCAGCTGGATGTGCTATGTTAGCTTTGACCTTTGGCAGGTAGAGAGGTTGAGTGGATGGACTAGGTAACATCTGATTTGCAGAAGTTTTATATCCTGTTCATTGGTGGGGGGTATGCTAATGTTAAATAGATTTGGCAGTTAACTGTGCTGCCTCATTAAAAATATTGACTTGGGTCCTACCCAGAGACCAGAATCAAGGGACTAGCTTTGAACTTAGGTGATCGCTAATTGGAGGTACTACAGTGAGTGGATGGGGGAAGGGGTGAAAGAGCAGATAGATGGTCTATGAGACTTGGGGAAAGGCCGGGCCTTGGGCAAGGCATCCTAGTTTGACAAAGCCAGGCGATGGGATTGGGATGATATCAAGTCCATTGAGGGAAATAACTAAAGGAGATGGCTAGGCTCACCCAAGTAGAGAGGAAGAATCAAATTGGACAAGAAAGAAATTCTTTTAGTCTGAGATGATGGCTGTTTCAGGTGGAGCACATTTCCCTGCCATGGTACTTGGAAGTCCCTCATCATGGTGGGGTGGCACAGGCTCTAGGTTAGCTGGCAGCATCACCAAGTGTGAGATGATTGCAGACTGTCAGTCTGTGACTTTGTGTGTCTGTGTGGGTATTCGAGGCCTGGCATAGAACCAGGGAGGCCCACAGCATCCTCTTCACCTTGGGTCTTTCTTCCCAGAAGCACGGGAACCAGGAACCGAGCTTGTCCTGGCCACTGTGTGTCCCCAACTTTGTGTATTTCCCAGCACTTGCTAAGCACTTAAGAATTAGCACTTAATTTGAATGAACAAATTAAGAAAATTTGGGCAGGGATCTGAGGATGTAACTGGGTTGTAGAGTACTTACCCAGTGTAGGAGAGAACGTAGATCCACTCCCCAGTGAAAAAAAGATTTAGAAATCTGGGTAAGGATTTATGTTTAAGCATCTTCTCTTGGCAGTTTTTATGGAGTTAGCCTGGGCATTTTAATGAGCCACGGAGCAGCAACTCTTATTTTGTTGGAGCTCAAGACTGTGTTTTTGTTTTGTTTTGTTTTGTGTTTTGAAAGGAACAAGCTGATAAACTCATACCCACTACCCACATATTATTAAAAACAAGTACCCATGGCCTGCCTCCAATCCCTAAGGTACTGAGTTTTCTACCCTAATGTTGTCAGGTACTATATTTCTAATCCTCCAGAAATGAAATAGATTCACCAAATGATCAGTGCATTAGTGTATACTGTGTTAGCAGACTCTGTATCTGAAAGGAACAACTCAGGAGAAATACTCATTTCTGACTATTTTGGCATATCCAATCCTAGGGCTCAGGATGTGGAGTTTGGAGGGTCCTGAGTTCAAGGCCAGCATGGGAAACATGATAGAAGTGAGACAGATGTTAGAGTCATGGCTTCAGAAGTTCCCATCCATGGCAGTCTGTTCTGCTGTTTCTGGGCTGTGGTCAGGTGGACCATCACACAAAGGGTGTGGTCTGGCATATTTGCTCATCTCATAGCCAAGAACCGGAGAGGAAAGGGCAGAGAGAAGCAGGGGTAAGATAAGTTTCCTCTTTTGGGGCACACCTCCAGTGATCTACTTCCTCCTGCTGGCCCCACCTCCTGAATTTTCCATCACCTGTCAGAAAGAATGCTATCAGCTAGAGACCAGTTACTCAACGCATGGGCCTGTGGGAAACATGTTTTCAAACCTGAACTCATGCTCAAGTGGAATGGTCAAATGGAAGAACACAAGGAACTGTAAAGCTACCCTTATTTCCATGTTGTTTAACATCAGAGGGAAAAAAAAGTCTATCAATACTTTCTTACTTTTGAGTTGTGGTCTTATAACATAAAATAGAATGTACTTGCGTTTATCCTGTTTTGTTTTGTTGAGATCAGGCATCAGATCTCAGCCCCTGTTGGTCTGGAGCTCTCTGCAAAGCAGACACTAAAAAGCCTTTATCCTCCAACCTCTACCTTTCAAGTGTGGGGGTCACAGGTAGACACTATCTGTGTGGCAACCATGACCATCGGTCACACGTACGGTTCTGTCATGTTAAGTGTGTTTACAGTATTGTTCACTTAATCCCCAGAACTTTCCCACTTTGCAAAACTGATGCCACCACTCTGTTTTCTGTCTCTGTGACTTGACCCCAGTAGGCACGTCATTGGATCAGACAGCGCCTACTCTTCCATGCCCAGCTTCTTTCTCTTGGTGTCCTCAAGATCTGTCCATGCTGTAGCAGCCAGCTATCAGAGTTTCCTTCCCTTTCATGGCTGATGCTTCCTTGTATGTGTGCTCCATTTATTTGGTGAGGGATGCGTCCTTAGGCTTCTCCCGGCTACAGAGAACAGTGCCACTAGGGACGTGAGTTGTGTTAGTCTATTGCTGCAGAGAAACTCCACGACCAAGGTAACTTACAGTTGAAAGCATTGAATTGAGTAATTGCTTACAGTTTCAGAGAGTTACCGTGGTCATCATGGTGGGGAGCTTGGCAACACACATGTATACGTAGTGCTAGAGAAGTAGCTGATTTGGAGGCAGAGAGAGAAAGAGAGAGATAGAGATTCCCCGATGTAAGGAGTAAGGTTTTTCTGCCCACCGCTGGTCTTGTCCCGCCGCCGTGCCAGCCCCAATTAACACACTGAGACTCTGTATTTGATATAATGCTGTTGGCCAGTTACTTGTTTGTTATCGGCTAGCTCTGTCTTAAGTATTAACCCATTTCTATTAATCTCCACGCGGTCTTATCTTACCGGAGAGAGAGGCCGCCGGTGTTCTACTCTCTCTGTCTTCCATCTTGACTCCTCCTTACTACTCTTCCAGTCCTCCTCGTCTCCTAGTCCCGCCTATCTTGCTTTCCTATTGGCCAACAGTGATTTATTCATTAACCAGTTGAGAAACATATTTACAGAATTTCATCTCCCATCACCCCACATGAGCTTTTGAAACCCCAAGCCTACCCCTGGCAACACACCTCCTAATTCTTCCCAAACAATCCCACTAACTGGTGATCAAGTATTCAAATGTAGGGCTTACAGGGGGTGGGGGCATTCTCATTCAAACCAACACAAGTGTTGGAGCATCTTTTGTTTTTGAGGCAGGGTCTCTCTAAGTTATCCAGGCTGGCCTTTGACTCTCAGCCTTCCTGCCTCAGTCTGGTGGAATATTGGGAGTACAGCCTGTGCCCCCACACCGAGCTTGGACTACTTCTTGACATGTTACTGTATCTACGCAGATTTGTTTATGCATTTGATTATATTGTAGGTGGTACTTTTGTAGTGTGATTATTTCGCTCATGTGCATCTTCTTTCACCCACCAATATTAATATGCAAGATGAAGATGCTCCCTTTCTTTTTCTTTTTCTTATTTTTTTTTTTTTTTTTTTTTTTTTTTTTTTTTGTGCCATGTTTGACATTCCCTTGTGTAGTTTTAGGTTGCTCTCCATTTCTTGATAATATAATTTTGCCTCAGTAAACATGTCGAGACTTAGACTTTGTCAGGTTCCCCTGATTTAAAAAAAAAAAAAAAAAATCATTACAGTTGGATCTTGGGCTGGATTTTCTATGCGCAGAGCCTGAGTGGGATTCGCATGTGAGGGATTTGCTGAGGGAGTCCTGGGGGATGGGGAGGAGAGGGGAACACACGGATGAGGAGAGACCAAGCAAAGAACGTTTTAGGTCGAGCCTTGGCCTGACTGGAGCATCATTACACCAACACATTCCCCTTGGAACCAGGTCAAGCTTTTACATTGTCAGCCATTTATCTTGAAACTCCCGGGCGTCTTGGAATCTTCATCTGAGAGCAGTTTGGTAGAAAGCTGGTGGTTGTGAGCAGTTAGCCCACAGGGCAGCTGAGGGGCAGATCGTGAGCCCTGGTACAGAGCATCCTGGCGGATGGGGCTACAGGTGCTAGTGACTTATATGATCCTGACTTTAAGCTGTGTGCTCCACTAATTACACTAATGAAATGTTAACAGTCTTGTGGCCCAGAAGCTGGCATACTGTCCCCATTGTACAGGTGAACTAGAAAAGCTATCTTCTCTCTGTGCCATAGGAGTTGTGAAGCAGCCTTTGGTGGATTCTAAAACCTGGGTTCATTATTGCCAAGCTCTGGAACAGAAACACTAATTCCTAAAGCTGAATTGGTGGTCATAGGTGTGTGTGTGCCTGCCTATCCCCTTTAGCATAAACCAGACCTAGTCAGTCTCAGATATGTTAATCTAGTTTGTAGGAACCTTTGCAACTTGCTGTTTTCCTGTAATCTTTGCTGGGATTGAGAGCCCTCCTTGTCTTTTCCAGTCAGCAGGATTCTTTCACTTGATTGACCGTCTGTTCCACATGGGTGTGAATTGCCTGGATATTCCCACAGTGTAAACTCTGCACCTATAGCCTGACTGCTTTACACCAAGGCATCTTGCTGTTTTCACTTAGGGTTAAACTACATACCCACAGGAAGCCATGTACAGACCCATCCCCAACCCTCTGGCTCATGTGTGACTCCTTCCTCCCCAGCCTTGAACCAGTTAATGAAACTTTTTAATTCCTTTTTTATTACTTAAAGCATAGTTTGTACCATGAAACCTACACACATGTACTTGCAAACACAACATATATACACATGCCACACACACACTTTTTTTTTTACAAATTTTAATTATGCCCCCAGTGTCACCTATGTGATTGCAGAAGCAGTGTCCTGGAGTTGGGTTTCCCTGCTTCTGTCCTGTGTAGGGCTATGCTGAGTCCCAGGACAGATGGAACGTGCTGGAACGCACGGGGACTACAAAGCAGTCCCTACCCGCCCACGTGGGGGAGACCTAGTGGAGTGGGAACAGACTGTGGGGGTGACAGGGTTTGTCTGTAAAAGAAGCTTTTACATATCATAGAGAAAAGAATAGTAAGCAGAGTTTGTATATTCACCAGGGGACATTGCATACACACACACACAGGGACCAGTTACAGCCAGGGAACAGGTATCCAGAAACCACTGAGGTTCCCGTGGCCCCTCTCGGGCCGTTCAGACACCTGCTCCTGTGTCTGTATCCTCGTCCCTCTGCAAGCCCCAGCTTCCTTCCCACTTCGTCAGTCAACAGGTTCATGCACACATCCTTTGATCGGATTCTGATCGGATCCTGATCACCCCTGACCCCCCCCCCCCCACTGGCTTCTCCTTGTGCTCCTTCCTCAGGTTTGTGGGGATGACTGGTCTTCAGCATTACCTGGTGGGCGGACTCATTCACACACCCACTGGAATCCTCTCCATATTCCGCTCGGCCCTGAAAACAGTACGCATGTTTTGATTTTAACAACCAGAATTATTTCCACTTAAAGATGGGTGTAGATATATGTAGATAATCTGAGGGGACCCCCCCCCCCAGATTCTTCCATTTATAGCAGCAGAGAGGAGAGAGACTGTGGAAGCCAAAGCAGAGTGTTTTGTGTGTGTGTTTTGTGTGTGTGTGTGTGTGTGTGTGTGTGTGTGTGTGTGTAGGGAAGGTTGAATTAGCTGGAAGGAGATGGGTTCCAAGTCATGATTGTGAAATTTAATAGTAATAAAATTAGCATTCCACAGGGACTATTTTCTGGGAATTCTGGTAGTGCAGTCACTGAATAATACATTCTCAGAGCAGCCCGGACTCGAGGCATCATAGTGGCAAATGGGTTATTTGCTTTGTTTCAGTTGTTATGTTTAAAGTTCATCTAAAATCAATTTCTGTCTCAGAAAACTGGCACATTTCCCCCCTCACTATAGGCTCTCTGCAGTCTTTTTCGGTAAAGTGAAACTTAGTAAATATTTAGCACAAAATTAACACATACATAAATAAACAAGTTTGTTGTGTCCTGGTAAAGTTTTATTTCTGGACACTGAGAACTTAATCTTGTGTGAGCTGCAGATTACACAAGAAATGGTCTCTTAATTCACAGTCTGAATCACTGTAAACCATCCTTACCTCCTAAGCTGTATACAAGGTTTGACATTTGCCAGCTTTGAACATGAATAGAATCCCCACCCCAATTTGGAGAGAACACTATATAGTTTACATGGGAAAAGGAGCTGGACTGACTCTCGTGTGTGTGTGTGTGTGTGTGTGTGTGTGTGTGTGTGTGTGTGCGCGCGCGCGCGCGCGCGTGCGTGTGTGTGTTCTCCTCAGTTCCCCTCATGGGGATGAAGCAGGCTCTCTAGACCAAGAATGCAGAGGAGAGGAGACTCTGCTCACAAAGTTGCTGAGCTTTGCCTTTGTAAGAATCACGGAGATGGTGGTACTGGCTCCGGTTTTCTTTGTGAATACAGTCAGGCCCTGTGTCTTTGGTTTCTCAGCCTCACATTTGGCCATTGACAGAACCAAAAATATTTGGGGGAGGGATCTATCCTGAACATGTACAGGCCTTTTCTCTTGTCATTACTTCCTAAACCATACAGTGCACTATAGTGATTGTTTACACAGTGTTTGCATTGTATTTGATGACCCAGATGTGGCCGGCGCATCTGGGATTGTACTAGGCCCTCTTGTTTGAGGGATGCCTGTGGATTTTAGTGAGATCTTGGAACTGGAACCCAGTGACACCTAGGGTGACTGTGTGTTGTTGTATTCCAAAGGCTTAGGTCTTTCAGGCTCTTTTTCTCACCTTTATTCTTACTTAGAAAAACAGACAAAACATACTTCTATGGAAACACAGGTGTCGGGCTGGAGAGGTGGGTAAAATATTGAGAGCATTGGCTGTTCTTGCAGGGGACTGTAGTTTGGTTCCCATTACTCATATTCAGGTTGTTCACAAACACCTATAATAGTTCCAAGGAATCGATGCCCTCTTCTAGATCACTCAGGCAACTACACGCATGCGCAAATACTAACACACACACACACACACACACACACACACACACACACACATTCCAAAAGAATACAGATGCATGATTTTCCTAGTATATTTGTGGGAGTCAGAAAAGTCACAGAAGCATCTGGGTTTTCTAAACTATTCTATTGCAACCTATGATCGTGATCCAAAGGCAAATCCACATTGTAGATCTATTTAATATGAATCAGTCTTCCCAGTATTCTCCATCCCAAATCCTTAACAAACATAAAAATTTAAATATTTGTCCCTTTTGGAATTAGTCTACATCTAGCAGTGGCCCTTCCTGGGAGGAAGCTTGCTTGACTGTTGCCAGGCAACAGCTCATCCTGGTGTTGGCTGCCAGCAAGCTGTTGGCAGTAAGTGTACATTTTTTTTTCTCTTGTTAACAAAAAAATTAGTGTTAAAGATGCAGTAGTGTATCGAGTGCACTCTGTTGTTCGGAGGTCTGTACTGTAGGTGATGACTTTCCCGCCCTCACATGACCTTGACATACTGTGGAAACTAATGGTGTGTTTAGCCAGCCTACTCACTCATGTTGTCAGCTGATAGTAATGAAGTCTGTAGGGCATGCACTGCTTTAAGGGTGTTGGTTTCCACAAGATCTCTTCTGAGAAGCTGAGGTTTTTTTTTATTAGGCTCTGGTTGTGATGTATATCTTAGTCACTGTTCTATTGCTGCAAAGAGATAACATGACCAAGGCAACTGAGGTCCTACAGTTTCAGGGTTAGTCCATGACCATGGTGCAGAAAGCATGGTAGTAGACAGACAGGCATGATGCTCTAGTTGTAACTGAGAGCTTACATCTTATCCACAAGCAGAATGAGGTGGGAGGGGCATGGACTTTTGAAATAGTAAAGCCCCCTGTACCCCAGTGACACACCTCCCCCAACAAGGCCACACCTCCCAATCCTCCCAAAACAGTTCCATCAGTTGGAGACTAAACTTTCAAATATACGAGCCTGTGGAGTCAGTCTTATCCAAACCACCACACCGTATATGCTAACTAGCAGTTCATGTCTCAAGTGTGAGGCTCGAGTTCATAAATAGGGTTCACCACGGGGGCACCTAGAAGCTCAGTGGCCTTGAGTGAGTAAACGTGAGACATGCCACCAAGGGACAAGTCCTACTGCGGGCAGGCAGGGCACTTGTTCCTTCCCTCTTTGGCTCAGCCAGACACAGCACAAGTTTTCCTAGGACAAAACACCATAGAACAAAATTCTTATTTCAGAAGCTGATGTGATCTGAGTCATCTTGCACACACATAGAATTACGAAGAAGCAAAACACACAGTTTACTTGGTAGTTTCTCTTCTAAGAGACGGTACTCTCTCCCAGACTTGTCCCTCGATGGTGGTAAGCTTTTTTTGTTTTGTTTTGTTTTCTCCCAGTTACATGCATCGAGGACACTGTGAGGGGTCACATAGAACAGTGTATATATTGTCTAGGTGGCCTTCTTCTGGCAGTTTGGGGGGTACCAGTGCTCATGCCTTGCAGAAGGCCAGAGGAAGGAAGCAGGTCGACAGCTCCAGCTTCTGATTTTTGTCTGTTTTAGCTTCAGTCGGGACCCACTTCATAGACGTGTTTCAGTTGCTCAGGACAAACATACAAGGCATCAGATGAGTGGCCAGAATGACGAATGGGGTTTTTGTTGTTGTTTCTTGGGATTCTATGAACAGCTTTTGGTTGCTTTTAATCGGGTTGGGGGGGAGGGGACTGTGGGGGGTTCGAGACAGGGTTCCTGTGTGTAGCTTTGGAACGTGTCCTGGAACTCCCTGTGTGGACCAGGCTGGTCTCGAACTCACAGAGATCCACCTGCCTCTGACTCCGGAATGCTAGGATTGATTAAAGGCATGTGCCAGCACTACGAGGCTTTTAGTAGGATTTGAAGGACCCTGGTACCCCTATTTACAAGTCTTTCTATGAGATCACTTTCTTCAGCACCTCCCTAGCCCTCCCGGAAGCAGTCAGAAATCTCAACTCTTGGGAATTGTCCCCAGGATGACAGCTGTGCTCACAGTCAACTTTCTCAGTCCCGGCTCAAACACTAGAAACTGACCTGGTGGTAGCTAAGGCTACAAACCGAAACTCTGCCCCTTGCATAGTTTTTGTTGGTGTGTTTTATGTTGTCTCTTGTGTTTTGCTGTGAGGTACACAACTACTTCAGTATCATGTAAGCACATGGCGGACTGACTGTTTATCTCTGCCTCTCTTGCAAGGTTGAACCAGCTCAGACTAAAAGGGGATTCACTTTCAGGTTCTGCTCAAGTTTCCATGCATCAGCGTCAGAGCTATTTTTAGTGGCATGATCACCAGGAAGAGCTGAAAACAGCTGCATTCAACAGCAGCCTGGGAGAGGGAGAGGGGGGAGAGAGAGAGAGAGAGCGCTCAGTTGGCTTGAGCCTGTTAATGGTGGTGGAGACAAAGGGTGTGGAAATCTGTTCTTCAGAGTTAGGTAGGCATCCCCTGTTTAGAGCCCTTGAACCTTTGCAGCAGTGATGGTGGTGTTAATTTAGTGCTTGGCTGCCCTGGCCCTGAGTCCAGCCAGATGCCAAGACACAAGCAGATTGCAAGGCCATCCTTCAGAGTGCCCATTCTGAGAAGACGGCAGCCTGTTCTCACTCAGAAACAGCTACCAAACTTTCCGTGTTCGATTCATTTCCCCAGTTTTCTTTGTCTTTCTGTAGATGACAAAAGTCAGTAGATATCAGGAACCAGGAGTGTGTGCGTGTATATCTTGAGTCCCTTACTCTAGCTATTCCTGTGTGACATTTTTAAGTGACTTCCCTATTTTGAATAAAGGGCACTTAGCAGTAAAAGGAAGGTTTTGATACGAGGCCCGTATACCTCATAGAAATTAGCTTTCTTTCTTTTTATGTATTTATCATTTTTTGTTTGTTTGTTTGTTTTGAGACAAAGTTTCTCTCTATAACCCTGACTTTCCTGGAGCTTACTCTGTAGATCAGGCTGGCCTCAAACTCACAGCTCCATCTGCCTGCCTCTGCCTCCCAAGTGCTGAGATTAAAGGTGTGTGTCACCACACCGGGCCTCCCCGCCTACCCTCCCACCCCACTCCCTTTCTTCCTTCCTTTCTGAGGCATGTGCTCTGCACCTGCACCTGCCAGCCACTTCAAATGCCTGGAAGCATGTACAGACAGACTCTACTTTGTATACGGAGTGTGGAGAAAAGGAGGCGGCCTGGAGGGGCAGCATTTTCTAGAGTGACAGAGGTTGTATCAAGGATGGAGAAGGAAGCTGTCCTGGGTAAGGAGTAGCTGCCTAGAGCAGAGGCAGTGGTGAGCGGCATTTGCTTGCACTTCGGAGATCCCCATGCTGCTTGGTGTCACGGAAGTAAAAGAGGGCTCACTGAGGGCTGACCGAGGAGGAAAGAGGAGCAGGTGTGGAGCTAAGCAACTTGGAAGTGACACCGGTCACAGAGAGCAGGAGGCCTGTGCTTTCTGTCAGTGCTAGGCTGGACTATATACAAAGTGAAGCCATCGCTGAGTGAGTGCATCTGCACATATGCATGCATAAAGTGCAACAGTTGCATGCAATCAAATGTGTCCTACACTTAAGTGTCTTCCCCGGAAAAGCTAAGACCAGTTGGAGCCGTCCTCAAACTGTGGGGCATGTGGGGCATCATTGTCCGTGATGAAAGGAGAGGTGGAGAGAAGCAGGGAGAGAGGGAGGGACAGCGGGTGACCCGTACCCTTCAGGTTAGGGGATACTGCGGGAAGCAGGCATCCCACAGGAGGTTAGCAGACTAGAGGTAGAGCCTACTCACCCTGCACCACAAAGCAGTCTGTGAATGGAGGCCACGGGAACCCAAGGTTGTCCTGGGTATGTTGAAGGCTTTAATTATGTGGACTTTGTTGGATGCTGTAGGAATGAGGCAGTTCTTTGGGAAAATAACTTTAATGTTCCATGCACAGTAGAGTAGCTGTGATTGACAACAATTAATTATGTGCTTCCATATAGTAGGGAGGATTTTGACTGTTCCCAACACAAAGACATGATAATGTTGAGGTGATAGATATGCCAATTACCCGGATATAATCCTTGTATTTTGTGTATACACACACACACACACACACACAAAAGCACATGTCTCACAGTTGTTATATATCAGTTGAAAGAAATTCAGTCAAAACCGAGGAATCAGAACAGAACACTCAGTGAAACCACACACCCCCACTCACACCCAGGAGGAAATGTCTGGAAAAGTGTTCATTGTAGTACTCAACCCATGACCTTTTAAATCCCTTAAGGTAAACCAAGAGGTGGCTCAATCATCCGCGCCCCCCAGTGGGGATTGGAGGATCGAACTTAAGTCTCAGCGATAGTATAGGCAGTCGTTTTTCCACTGGGATTGTACTAAGTTGCCTAGGGTGGCCTTGAGGTAATTTGTAACCCAGACAGGCTTCAAAGTTACTTACCATCCTCCTGCCTCAGCCTCTGCTGTAGCTAGAATTAAAAACCCGTGCCCCCAAGGCTCAGCTGACTTGACTTCTTTGAATCTGTTAGTTTTGAATTCTCTACTGCCATGGGAAGGCAGCATTGTCCTCTTGCTTGTACCTCAGGATGGGGACGGTGATTCTCTGTGTTCCCTGGGGGAGTCACATGTTATTAGAGTTGAGATACACCAGTGACTTGGCGTCCTCAGACCTGTTTCCGTTTGTTTTCCTGAGGTAGACATGTGGTGTGGGGCTGAGAGAGACACCTGGCATCTGGGGAAGAGTCACAATTAAATGGCCTGTGAGAATGATCTGTGAGAATGACCTTCGAGGAGACATCCAGAGAGAGACCGCTTGGAGCGGGAGGGCAGCTATGGACGGGAGGTATCCAGACAAAGGCAGGTGCCAGTCACAAGTGTTACCCTGGCCGACATCAGAGACCACTTTTTGGGAATGTAACAGAAATAGCTTTCAAGCCAGCAGGTAAGTAGGTCCGCTAAACCATAGAGAGCGGCCTCGGCCTGGACCTCAGGGCACACACATGTAGACAGGTCTCCTGTTGTGTTTCCACCTCCCTTTCATCTTTGGTGGGGTCAGAGGGGGTGACTTTCAAGAGAAGGAATTGGAAAACTAAGGTGGGCCATTTTCTCATCTGACTGGTTTCCAGCATCATGAGGAATACTAGGAATATGACCATGTTTCAAACGTGGATGAGTAGGTAGAGCTCTGATCTCCCCAGAACTCCCAAGAAAGGTGATGGTGGCTTCTGAATGACAGAGACGCTTCTTCCATTGAAAGTGGAATTACTTCAGGCAGGCGGTGGTGGCGCACACCCTGAATCCCAGCACTCAGGAGGCAGAGGCAGGCGCATCTCTGTGATTTTGAGGCCAGCCTGGCCTACAGAGCGAGTTCCAGGACAGGCTCTAAAATTGCACAGAGCAAACCTGTCTTGGAAGCCAAACCCCCTGAAAAAAGAAAGAGGAATTATTTCAAGGGAAACATGAGGGGTGGCACTAATAGTCACATCTAACATGTGCTTGTCACTGCTTCAAACCTGCGCTATTGTCAAAGGAAGATTGTGTACCTGTGGCCAGCTCCTGCTTCTTAGTTCCAGGACTGGCCCAAGGACTTAGAAACCCCCTGTGGTCCTCTTGGGGTGTAACTGGTATCTAAAGCCTTGGGCTCTGTTGTCACACACACACACACACACACACACACACACACACATGCGCACGCGCACACACGCACCACCAATACACACAAGGCTGAAGGCTGCCCTTGGATTATTTTCATGCAGCAGGTATCTCCTCGTAAAGGAGTGGATTTTCAACTACAGCTTTGCTACTGTCACTTGAATCTGAGGATTCTAACCCCATCTTCATTGTCTGGAAAACCCAGCTGGTTCCCCTGGGAACCATTGCCAATCCCTCTGTGAGACTACAGTAGAGGGAGGGAAGGGCTGGGCTTCCTCCGTCCTTCGACCCCAGCCTTGGCCATGCATTGGTCCTCTCCGGGGTCATAATGGCCTGAGTGGGAGCCATGGCAACTATCCCCTTCAGCTCTCTCCATCACAGAGACTTGCAGCATCCCCACCCTCTTCTGTGTTTGTGGTTATTGGGGTTTGGCCACTGTGTCCATATAAGCACCTCTGTTAAAGGCCAGGTCCCCAGCATGGTGCTGTTAGGTGGGGTGGTGATGTTGGAAGTTTGTTTCCATGAGTAGATTGTTATAAAAGCTGTAGGTTCGTCCCACCAAGTGTTCTCTGCTCTGGCTTGAGATGTAATACACGACTGCCATTGCTGTTTATACCAGGCGACAGTATAGCTAACGGTTAGCATGTCCCATTTGGACTTTTAGCTTCACAACAATGAGCTAACTGACTGTCCTTTATAAAGTTAGCTGCCTCAGTCATCCCATGGTCATAATCAATTTTAAACTGACTGCTACAGTGCTTTATCCGTATAATATAGACAGTATGTTGAGGGACTTCTACTTGGGGTTATGTGTGATAAACCAGAGTTTACCAAGCACATATTGGGGACCGGGCCTGTGCTGACTGCCCACTGAGGGAGTTGACAATTTTGCAGTTTCTGTCTTGGGTGGGATTGGGGGTTTGCAGCCAGAGAACTGGCTGGGCCATTGGTATTTAAAACCTTGTGTCAACAGCAATACTGTTGGGGCTTAGTAGAGAGGGTTCTTAGTGGCTTATGCCAAACAAAAGGAACACCAGAAGTTATTAACGGCCTCGTCATCAAGGGATCCAGAAGTGACAGTCTCTCCAAGCATTATGCAGAGGTGTCTGTCATCCTCGAGTCCTCGATTTCATCTGTTTGTGGGACATGCTTGTCTTTGCATGGCAGGACAGTTGCTATTGCTTTGCCTGATTTCAGGGTAAGGGAATGTTTAGTTAGCGAATGAGTGAGCTAGTGAGAAAAGTAAGAGGATATGTGTGTTTCGTTTTGGGAGCCTAGGAATAGAGGAACAAAGCTACTGGCCTTCTTAGGGAGTAGTTACCTACTTATTTCCCACAATCCACTTAGCAAGAAAAAGGTTTACTTTGGCCCCTGCATTTACAGATTCCAGTTCAAGACTGGTGGGCCTCTTGCTTTCAGGCCCGAGGAAAAGCGAGGAGCAAGTGGCAGAGCTAAAAGTTGTCACCTTTGGGCCAGGAAGTAGAAAGGAGGAAATGGAGGAGACTGGGGTTCCGTCATTCCACTGGAGGCACACGCTCACACGGTTCTCACCTTTGAAGGCTCCCCAACCTTCCAAATAAACTCAGGGGATCAAGCCTCCAAAACCTGAGTCTTTGGGGGCCCCCCCACTCAAGATCTAAATTGTATCCACCCATCTGTCAGTCTGTCCATCTGTGTCCATCTGTGTGTATCTCATGTTATCTCTCATCCATCTCCACCTATCACTGTTTATCTGTAATCTATCATGTGTCGTCTACTGAAGCGTGGCCAAGTGCACGTGAAATTGTTTGCCATCGCGACAATTTGCAAGCGTGCAGCTCAGTGTAGCTGCTCACTGTTGTGTGCAGCCATCAACCATCTTCTGCCCCTAGAATTGCTTTCCTCCTATAGAACTGAAACAATAGCCAGGCACAGCCATTCCCTGGGGCGCTTCCACCCCGCCTCTCATCAAGCCACTGCCTTTCTATTTTCTGTCTATTGATGACTCCAGGCTCCTCAGAATCATACAGAATTTGTCTTTTTTTTTTTTTTTTTTTTTTTTGTCACTGGTTCATTGCATTTAACGGAATGTCCTCAGGGTTTATCTATGTTATAGAATCGCCTTCCCTTTTCAGGCTGAAGAATATTCCTTTATGCATGTCACTGCATTTCACTTATCCATTCATCCATCAATGAGCTTGTCCCCCTGCCCCACACACCCCTTCCTTTGTGAAGAAGGCCACTGTGGACACGATGTCCAAATACCTGGAGTCCTTGTTTTTATTGACAGTGGTGTGGTGGGGGTTGTATATTCAGAAGTAGAACAACTGAATCATAAGGTTTTCTGTGTATGTATGTGTGTGTGTGTGTACACGTTATTTGTGTATGTGATGTATGTATGTATGATGATATATGAGTACAGGTGTGAGTGCCCATGCGTGTACATGGAGGTCCAGAGGAGGATGCTGGCTGTTTTCCTCTGTGGCTTTCTATCTCGTTTCCTTGAGATAGTGCCTCTCATTGTATCTTGGGCTCACTTTCCAGTTTCTCTCCTAGGCTTGTGGCCAGTGGTCCTTCCATCCCCGCCTTCCCCACCCCCAGGTTGCAGGCTCATCTGCCCATTCCTGGTTTTTTCCTGGAGTGGAGAACTCAGGTTCTCAAGCGTAATGAGCAGGCGCTTTACCCACTGAGCCATCTCCCTAGCCTTTACTTTTTTTGATGACCCCATGCTGTTTCCATTGTCCTGTGCAGTTTTAAGAGTGAGACGCACGGACTAGCCATCTGGTGGCATTGATCATAAGCCACCTTTAACTACCTTTGTGGACATTGCTTTTTCTCTGCTTCCCCTTTCTGTGTTGACATGGGTAGGCCTGGCCACAAGTGCACGGTGGACTCGTATCTCAGACTCTCTTGTCTCTTTTGGAAAACGTGGAGTTGATCCCCGAGGCCTGTGGACAGATGCCTTCTGGGGAAATCCCAGGCTGCTCCAGAGCTTAAGCTGGAACCAAACTGGCCCCAGACTTGGAGTTCTAGGAACAGCTGCTCCGCTTTCCTCTGTAGCCATTTCAGTTGTGATTAGTGGGTTCATTTACATCTAAAAGGAGTAGTTTTCTTATCAGCACCATTGAGTTGGGAACCAGTGTACTCCATTTATGTAGAGTGGCCCATTTAAACGGGGCCCATTAAGCAGTAAAAGTAAATGTGGGTGTTTTACAAATGCAAATACATCATGCAAATAATGTGCTTTCTGCTGAATGATGCCATGGTTTTCATATGTAAAATTAGAAACGTGTAGCACGAAGATAATGATAAACACCTTTGCAACAGCTCAGTAAGATGTATACTGAGCTGGAGCTTCTGAAACCCAGCCTTGGGTGTAGGCAGGATTTCTTCAGGATGCCCAAACAAGCCTTCTCTCTGTATTATCCAAAATATACATGTATTTATCTGGTTATTTATATATTCCTAGGTAATCAAGAACTCACAGAAAAAGAGGAGTTCAAAATCACCCCGCTCATTACTTACCATCAGTGATGAGGTTTATAATTTTCATTCTGGTTTTTCCAAAGAATGTTTATATGATGGTAGGGATAGAAGACAGAATAGGCATGCTCCTTTGTAAAAGGTTTAATTATAGCTCTATTAGAGATTTCTCCTTAATTCCTAAAGTTTAAATCATCGTGTTAGGGAGATGGCAAGCAGCATCCCTGCTCTTTCTCTTAGAATTATGACAATTGTCTTCTGTATACACTGAGGTCTTCAAATGAAAAATTACATAGCAACTCATTATATAAAACATACACAAACCTGACATGCCCGCTGACTCGGGGCAGGAGCTCCAGTGACACGCATGTCCCCAGTGCTACCTCTGCCAACCCTCAGGTTGGTGTGAGTGTGCATGCTTGGCTCGGCAAGGATAAGGAGGAGTTATGCAGGGCAAATGGGTGTGAAGGAGGGCCTGGGTGGGGAGGACTCCTGACTGTTCGGGAGAACCTTTCCAGGACAAAAAAGAATCAGCGAGACTACAGAGGCAGAGAAAGCACAGGAGACTTTAGGGAAGGTTGACAGGAATGGGCAGAGGGGAGTGTGACCCCCAAACATTTTGTAAGCAGTCACCAGGTGCGATTTTACTTTCTTCTCTTTTGTTATATGGGGGATGCAGAATTCAGGTTCTCAGGGTTACAGTTACTAAGTAAAGATCCAGGAAAAGCAAAGCACAGGTGGGCTGTGTTTGGTTCTGCGTGCTGTGTCGGAGGTATCACTTGGAAAGCAGTGATAGGTATACACTGTGGGAGCCTCCAAATTCATATATTAATGTCCTAACCTTCCTCAGAATGTGTCCTTGTTTGAAAATAAAGTCCTTGAAATTAGCTGCAACGAGGTCCTGTAAGAGTAGGGTGGACCACTAACCCAGTATGATTGGCACCCTTACACTTAGGAGTGTGTTTGTGGAGGGGGGGCATGCTATGTAAACATGAAGGCAGAAGTCGGGGTGACATTTCCAGAAGCCAAGGAGCACCCAGGGTTTCTAGCAAAAAGGACTGGAAAGAAAGGGGCTGAGGGTATTCTGAGGCCAATGGTGGTAAGGATTTTAAAGAGATGATGCCCCAAACAGTGGAGAACTTCCATAGCCAGAGGCAGAGTGCTCTTAACTGAGAGGGTGGGAGGTGAGGGATGGGGAAGCGGGGTAGCCAGTGGGCAGTTTCCACTTTTACTGCTCTCACGGAACGTCCTAAGTTAGGCAATTCCTAAACAACAGAAATTTATTTCTGGAGCCTGAGAAGCCCAAGAGCAAGGTTTTGGCAGATTTCTCACCTGGCTCCTTGGAGCACAGTTTCTCTGTGTGCCCCAACTAGTGTATTTCAGTGTGGTGAAGTCTGATGAGGTTCTCATAGTTACAGAACTAAAGGAGATCACAAAGCAAGAATTGTTTTCAAGACACTGTGAATATCGGGTAAGCACATTCCTGCAAACCCTGCTAAGGTCTCAGGTGCTACCCTCCAAGACCCCGAGCCTTTGGGTGGCTGGAAGCAAGTGTTCTATTAGTGCTTTCTGTGAGGATTTATCAAATAAAAGGGGGTTGGCAGTGGATGGCTACTCAGGGACTAAAGAACCAAGGTAGTTTGGCTACAGACCTGTAACATCCCAGCTCCCACCATTGCCAAAGCTCTAGTCCGTCCGTCTGTCTAGTAAGACTGTAACACAGCGTGTCTTCCTTCCTTCCTTCTTTCCTTCCTTCCTTCCTCCTTCTTTCCTTCTTTCCTTCCTTCCTTCTTCCTTCCCTCCCTCCCTCCCTCCTTCCTTCCTTCCTCCTTTCCTTCCTTCTTCCTTCCCTCCCTCCCTCCCTCCTTCCTTCCTTCCTCCTTTCCTTCCTTCTTCCTTCCCTCCCTCCCTCCTTCCTTCCGTCCTTCCCTCCCTCCTTCCCTTCCTTCCTCATCCCCATCCCCCCCCCAAAAACTTTAATTGACAGTCGTCAGCAGGCCTGCCACTACTGATAAAAATAAAATGAGAGTACATTTGCCCCCGAGCTACTATCACCTGTTGTCAGTTGCTCGCAGGCATTGGAGGCCCCAGCGTATGGGGCATGGGTAGTCAGGGGCGCACAGGGCCATCTGTAGGCTGCTCTGTGGGAGTCTCCACAGACCTTCTTGCTTAGGTTACAGAGCCCTTCCACTTCTTTCTGAGATCAGTGTTTTGTCCTCGGAGAATCTTACCACACTGTGGCTTATGCTTTCTGGGGTCCCAGATGGCGGTTGTCTGATCACTTCAGTGATGCTTCCTGACGGTTGTCAACCTGCGCACACTCGCCAGCCCTGCAGGTCTCCACCTGTCCTGTTTTAAGTTTCTTTGGAGGAGGAGGTGTCTCTGAAGCTGTGTCTTTAGCCACCCTTGTTTTAAAACCCTTGGTTGCATCTGGACTAAGGAACAAGTTGCATTTGGAAACAATCGAAACATCCTTTGGGAAGAGAAGTACCCTCTTCTGTCACAGGAATGCAGAAAAGAGCCAAATTCAGAGAGCCCAGGGTGCTTGAGGAAGTGCGGGCACCAAGCCACAACTGCCTCCCGTGTCAGTGCGTGACCTCATGTGGCCCTGAGTGTGCCAGGAAACTTCCGACTGCAGGTTTCTGGGAATCAGGACGACAACGGGGACTTTTGCGGGTCACAGAGCACCTACCTGTCTTTGACACCTTACCCGGTTCCATTCTTAGGCAGATGGTTGAGGCTCGGGGATGTTCGGAGAGACCTGTGGCTGCATTCTGTGCCCTCTGCGCTGTTCACGCCTCATATAGGATCTGCGGTTTGTTTTAAATACGCAGACACTCCCATTTCATTTACCTTTTTTAGGTTAGGTTTCAGCAACTTTACTTTTCATAAAACCTTTTTTTTATTGTTTGATAATTTCACACATGCCCATAAAGTGTTTTGATTAAGCTTCCTCCCCCATTCCCTCCCCTCCATCTCCTCTCCTGTCCCCCACTGTCACCTTCCACTGTCCCTCCCAACCTCTTGTGTCCCCCCCCACCCCACCCCAGTCTGCTCACTTAGTGCTGCCTACATGTGCAGGGGTGTAGGAGGGTGTAGGACTGACTGCTGGAGCCTCTCTGCTGAGGCCACATCTCTCAAGGAATCCATTCCCTCTACCCCAGCAGCCATCAATGGCCAGTCACCCTTCGGTTAGGAATGGGACCTCCTGAGCCTCTCCCTAACCCGTTGGTGGGACTTTGGCTGGCTTGCACTTGGGCACACAGACACAACTGCTGTGAGTCCATGTGTGTAACAGGACCGTCGTGTTCAGCAATAGTTTTGCTGCATGCAGGTGTCCACCACCTGTGGCCCTTACGAGCTTTCCACCCATTCTTCTGGATGACTCCGTGGGCTCCCGTTTGGTAATGAGAGGCCATAACGGTGTAGGTGTCCTGAGGCTTGCAGAGATTTGCGTACTTTCCAAGTGATGCTTCTCCTTCAGTTGGGGTAATTTGTTACCCCCAACCTCTGTGTCTGATCTCTGTCTAGGTCCTCCTAATAGCTACATTACACACTTCAGACACTTGACATCTTTCCCTCGGGGGTCATGTTAGGGTCTCTGTTGTTTCCTGGTGATTTGTCCTCAGTTAGTTTAAAGGGATGGAATCCTGACATGGTTTGTCCTCTCTGTCTCTCTCCCTCCCTCCCTCTCTCTCCCTCTCTCTCTTTCCCTCCCTCCCTCTCTTGCCCAATTTTAAGTGTGCTACACTATAGTGTTAAGGGCAATGGTGTCATTGTAGCCCAATCCCCAGACCTTTTCACCTTGCAAGACCAAAACTCTGCCCATTAAATAAGCACTGTCCACACCCTCTTCCCGGCCCCGACATCCACCTCGCTGCTTCCATCTCTGAGTGGCCACTCTGGGGACCTCGTGGAAGCATGAGAACAGTGTTATAGGACAGTGTTGGTCCTCTGCTGGCTCCATTCATTTAGCATCCCTTCACATTCCCTCCCTGTTGAAGCATCCTGTTCTTTGCAGTCTATTGGTTCATGCTTGGCACCTTAGAGAAACATACTTTTCTCCGTCTGGTTGCCATTGGGTACATAAAAAGTCCAGACTGGTGAAAATTGCCCGAGCTTTGGGTTTATAATACGCCCCAGGTTCACAATGATTGAAGCTCGTGTGTATAGGGCAGACATCTGACAGACTATCCCGATTCCAAGAAGTACCTCAGAGCCCTACCACGTGTTGGCACCCAGCATCCTCCTGGGAGTACAGAAAAGAGCGTGAGGCCCGGGAGTGACTGAATACCGTGGGTCTCTGGGGAAATGTGGCGTGCTGTTGCAGACATGCTGCGCCTCTCCTGAGTTTTGTTGGTTCAGCACTGGGCTCAATAGTCAGCAGAACAATGTTCAGAAATGCTAGTTCAGAGACAGACTTTCTGGCAGGCAAGTCCCTCTTAACCTGTTGGCCTGCGTCCTTTGTCCCCGCATTGATATGGCCTATAGTGCCGAAGGTCACTGTGAGCACGTTATTCAAATGAGACATTTGCAGCGCGGGCGTTGTATTGTTTCTGCTAATAGGAGCCCACTGTCTTCCACATATGGTTAGTCAGATTGCCTTTTCTAGCCTGGGACTTTGCCTAGGAGAGATTCCTAACAAAAGACCTTCCTTGGGAAAGGATGCCTAAGAGTCCTGTGTGGGAAGGGGAGAGCAAGCTGGAAATGAGCAAGGAAGCGAGGCAGGTCTGCTCTGTGGCGACACTAGCTAACACTTGACTTCCTGGGATCTCTGTTTTGCCTGCCACACGGACTCAGGGAACAGTAGGCTCAGTGGTTGACCGCCTGGCATTCCAGTGATCAGCAGTGGGAGCCACGGCGAGATGATAAGCATGGTCCTTCCTGGACATTTTGGGTGGAAGTGACGTTGACCAGCCACTTGTGTTTATAGGACAAGGTTCAGAGCCTGTTTTTTTTTTTTTTTTTTTTTTTTTTTAACCACGTGTATACCACTCCTTCTCTCCTCCCTTGATTTGCAAAAGGCGGTGGGTGGGAGGCACAGCTCCTCACAGACATGACACCATTATTTCTCTGAATGCTTGTAGTTAATATGCATTTTTAAAGTAATTTCATTTGGATGTGTTTTTAACTGACTTTGAGCTCTAAAGGCCAATCAGCCGGGGATGTCTCCAGCTGCACAAATAAAGATCAAGTTTGTGCTCTGCCAGCCTGCAGCTGGAGCCGGGCCATTAGCTTTCCTACAGGTGTCTCTTGCCTCTCTAGATGGCATCAGAGGAAAGTGTGACAGCTAAGTTCTTAGAGGTCATGGATTGGTGCTTTCCTAGGTTTTTGGTGTTCTTTTCCGAAGTCTTTGGTAGCACCAAACACAGTTCTCAATGGGCACCTGACAAATCCTCAAATCGGTAACAGCCAGATGATGTCATTTTTGAGGGAACGCCTAAAAGGAGCATGTGGAGTATGGCACTGGGGAATGCCCAGCTCACATAACTAACCATTGTAACACACACACACACACACACACACACACACACACACACACACACACACCTGCTCTTTGAATGCACCAGGTACTGACAGCAAAGGGCCCCTGCAGGCAGTATGCTGGGCCAAACATCCCTCCACCTCCTGAGGACAGACCAGAGGGACAGGGACCACAGAATACTGATCGGTGACTTACAGTGTTAAAAGGGTGCTGTAGAAATCCTCCGGTAGATCTCTATCATGCAGAGAATTTTCCTTATCTAAAAGCACTGGGTTTATCTGACCTCAGCTGCCCATATTTGCTCCATCCTGGCTGTCTACTCCGTTTTCAGCCAAATCAAGGTCAGGATAAAAAGGAGCTTTGGGTGGCAGTGAGCTGGATATTCAGGCTTCTGTGGTAATACTCAATTATTGAATTCTCCAGAAGCAGTGAGCTCGTCTATATAATGAAGTCCTCAGTTTTTAAATATCTTTATGAAGCAGCCAGTTCAGTATTGGCAGTAGCCCTTGCTTGCTGTTTCTTGCTTTATTATAAAGATAAGATGGTCGGTTCTGGGAACTCACCGGCATTGTTAAAGGCCAGCTTAAACATTTTAATGCACCTTGTTCTTCCTGACTGAGCCTTAAAGGGCCCCCAGATACCGTAAGAAGGAAACCACACAGGAAGAGAAACCGGCTTGCCATCATTGTCCCATAGCCCTGAGCCCCCAGGAGGGTCTGCTACTGTCCCATGTGTCTCCTTGTCACTCAGAAGCCCCACCTGCCAGGGCGGAGACTCTGGGCTGTAGGGAATGCATTGTTTCTGACCGTTTTTAGTATAGTGGGTCTAAACCAGAACGAAACAGAAAGGTCTATGAGCATTCACGCTTCCACTGCATGCACTCCTCAGGTGTGCAGGTTCTGCTCAGAACTGCGCAGTGGACCAGGTCCATCGCTAGAGCGAATGACACCGTTTTCCTGCTTCCCCAATGCATAGGAAAGTTGTAGTTGACACGGTAGATGTACAGTAGTCCATTCTGCTTGCACTATTACTATTTGTAGATGTACACACCCCAATTTAAAACTGCTTTGTTGCTGAAGAGGCTAAGGATCATGGGAACTGAAGACAGTGGTGCTGATGCAGTTACTCCATTCGGTGTGCAGACCTATAATTCACTTAAGGGGGGAGGACCCAATCTGGAGCATAGCCAGGCCCGCGAAAGGGAAGCCCAGTAAAACAAGGGGTGCCCGTGTTCGCAAGCACAATTGACATTATCGTGCCGTCTAATAGCATTTTATGTGGTAGCTCTTTTCTCTTTCCTAATGCCTCCTCTATCATGTACTGTGTCCCTGTAGCTATGACGATATTTGTACCTGTGGTAATGAAACTCTGGCAGGCAGAATGCCACTGGCATCTCCCTTCCTTGTTAACAGTATCGCTATCCTTCACAGCCAGACTCCAGCTGACTGCTGAAGCATTCTTGTATTAATTCAGGGGTGTGTGTGTGTGTGGGTGGGGGTGGTGTGGTGTGGTGTGTGTATGTGTGTGCATGTGTGTGTGCATACATGATGGAGTTAATACATTTCTCTGGCCTATTTTAATTTGTTAAATGTTGAATATGATTGATGCTGCATTAACCAACATCATTTGCCATATACTATTTGGGGGAGAGTAATTTAAATCGCCTCTTGGGCTGGTTGTGCTAACATTGTGAGCTGATGGCTTTCTAACATTAATCTTAAGCTAGTCCTTGATTGAGGATAACCCAGTTTCCACTCGAAGGGTTTTTTACTAAGATTGGGTGGCTATAAAGTTTTTCACCGACTGTCTTAAGACAGTGAAAACACTCATCTAGAAATGCAGTGAGTGCCGTGGTGATATATTGATCTTGCTCCTGTTCTTGCCTCTACTGTTACTAGACTGTGGGTGGCAACACGTCTGCAGAGTGTTTTATGGGGTATGGAGTGCAACATTTTAAGCCAAGAAATTGAAAACAAGATGCAGAACAACAGAAGGGAGGGCAGGAGCGGATGAAGGTCACATCTGTGTGGAAAGGGTTTGTTTGGTAGGAGAGCTAGCAGGAAAGGCCAGCATGGGTACATTGCCGACAAGTTCTGACTATAACCCGGAAGTGTCAACAGCCCTGGTCAGTCTCAAGACACGGACAAGACTTGTTTGCCACGTGCATCCATGAGTTCATGAAGAGGTTAGCAAGCATTCAGTGCTTACTGATATGGCCAAATCAAATCATCAACCACATGCATTTGCTGGTGGCCTGCAGGTGATCTCAATGGCCAAGTGTGACCTTGGCCAAGATGGTTTTGCTGTGGGGAAAGAAAGCCTGTTTTGTAACCTAATTATTTTTAAAACATGCCCGGGGGAATGTTTCAAGGCCACCATGTGTGAAAGTTTGGAGACGGGGCTGTCAGGGAAAAGGTTGCTGGGGAGCGAGGTAGATCCCTGCTCTCCGACCTCACCCACATCTGTGTTCTCTTTTAGCACATCAGGTCCACCCATCTGGCCAGGCAGTACCTTCTTCAAGAGAAACGGAGCCCTTCTGCAAGGTAGGTGTCTGGGAGCACTGCCTCCTCTTCCCTCATCTCCTTCCCTCCTCTTTTGTGCGTGGTGCTAGCCAGGGCTACTCCCTTCTGGTTAGCCGTGGCGGCTCTCTGGAGAGGTGTGTGACTGCTGTGACCTGGGCCTGAATGCCCACCTATTTCTTCCTGCTCAGGTGTCTTGGCTGTTGTGCGTTGTGCATTGGAAACCAGGCCTCCGTCCCAGGACTCCAGGACTGTTTCTTTGATGGAGTTGGAACTGTGACAGGAGAGCACACTGGGCTGATAAAAGCAGACTCCTTTGCCTGTTTCTGATACCTGGGGTGATCAAGGCTGGTTTGGGTGTTTTGACACTTGCGTCGTCATGGAGATGCATTTGTTTCCTGCTGTCTCCTAGCAGTTTCTGTGTACCTGGAAGGTTGGCTGCGGTTTGTTCTGATGCTCTGGGGACAGTTGATTATCCTGTTGGGGGACTGTGTTCCAGCCCATCCTCAAATGTGGTGCTAGTTCCTGTCAAGGAATTCAAACTGTCTTTCACCCCTGCTTTGCTGCTGGAGAATGGGTGGTTGAAAACTGACGTATGCCCGATTCTTTTAGAAGTTACTTTTGGGTTCTGACTGTTTGGGTGTCTGCTCTGTGGGTAAATGGCCCTCAGATTTCATCCCCTGCCCCCAATCCTTGTTGAATATCCAGGAGTTGGGGCTGAGAGGGAAGCACAAACCCTGAAGGCAAGTGGACAGCAGTGCACCAAGAGCTTCAGAACTGTGTTGTTGTGGGACAGGGATTTGATGCCTTTTGGCGGGCTGTTCAGCCTGTCTTGTGAAGGGAGCCATGTATATGGAGGGGTCACATATTCCTGTGGTTAAGAAGAGGCCTTCCCATCCAGTTTCTGGAGTGGTCCTAACAATGGTGAGAGATACAGTTCTCTTTTTCATCATTTCATGTTTTTTAATAACAAGTGAAATGGGGACCTGGAGAGTCGGGGGTTTTCTTGGTACAGATAAAGCTGAGTAAACCCTACTTTCATAGCCCTCATAGGTGCCCTAAATGTCTAAGAAAAGAGAAGGAATTAGCACATGGTTGCTAAGATTGGGAACAGTGTTTGGGTCACCCTTTGGGTTTTTCTCAAGTGAAGCACAGTATCCCCCATGTCTCTATTTTTCATTAAGAGCTGTCGTAATGGCATGAGTATTGTTCACCTTTGGAGTACTTTTAGAGTTGGGATTTTGTTTGCTTAGAGCTTTTTCTTACAGGATTCAGTCTGTTTTGTTCCATATTGGCTGAGATTACTCTGTGGGGAATCAGGTTTTTTTGGTTTATACCTATGACACGAAACCATGGAAAGAGTCAGTAATGCCTGAAGTGGTTTCTGTTTCATGGTGGATGTGTCTTTCTTTTTTCTCTGCATGATTTAAAAACTCCCTGATTCCATTATACACTAGGAATTAAACTAATACACGTTTCAGATGTACATGAGGTCTACATTCAGTTGTGTGTAATAAATATGTGTGTGTATTCTATAATGTGTATTTTTTTCTGTAACGTTTTCGTCATTTTGCCCTACTCATCTAGAGTTCTTGAGACACCTCTATCCGAAAAGATTTCTTTCATACTTTAAAGGCATCTCCCCAAATTATCTTTTGGGGGCTTCTGGGGCTTCCAGAAGTTTCTAATGCCTACAGTCAGCTGCACACCTAAAGATATGGGGATGCAAAGAAGGGAGGCGTCCCTCTATGCCTGTAGAAGTCAGGGTCATGCCTGACCTATGGACTTGTTTTCTCAGACGTATAAGTACCTTCTTCGGCCCTCTAACAAGTAGGAGGCTTTCTTCTTTCAATATCAGACCAGGAAGGAATCCAGGCTCGAAGATTATGTGCAGCCAGGGTGGTGGGTGAGGGGACAGGATGCAGGAACAGAAAGATGGGCAGTTGGGCCATGTGGAGCTGTGGATGCTTGCCGTTTGGCAGGAAGTTTGGAGAAGAGGGACATCACTTCCTTGGGGAACTGACATTTCAGCAAGGCCTCAAAACAGAAAGAGGAGTGTGTTCGTGTGTGCATGTGTGTGTGTGTGATTCATGATGTGGCATTGCCAGAGAAGGAAACCACAAGAACACACGGCATCCCAAAGGACAACATAATGGGGACATGTGGCACGTGATGGCAGGTGCTTGTTGACCATATCCAAATAAACCACTGTAGGCAGGAATAGAATAGGCCTTCACCTACCTCACTATGTGCTTACCAACACAAGTCACTGTGAATTGTCAATGGTTTGTCCTTGTGAACATGTGGCAACGACAGTTGCACATTGTCATTACTGTCCAGTGTCGTAAGAAGTCAAGGCCCCCGTACCCCTCGTCCAGGAATAATCGGTATTGAACAGACTCTTCCTTCCTTCCTTCCTTCCTTCCTTCCTTCCTTCCTTCCTTCCTTCCTCCCTCCCTCCCTCCCTCCCTCCCTCCCTCCCTCCCTTCCTTCCTTCCAAACTTGCTATGCAGTAAGGGCTAACCTTCCATTTCTGGTCCTTCTGGGATTACAGCTGTACACCACCATGCCTTGCTCTTCAAGGACAGCACCCTCCACCGTCCCCAGGCATATAGTTTTCACGCCATCATAAAGTTGAAAAAAAAAACTATGACAAAAGCCGGGGACTCCCTGTTCTACGGGGAAATACTTGGAAGTGAAAACCTAAGGTGACGTTGAGACCTAAGTGACATCATAGTTTCAGGAGGGGGGGGGGGTTGCCTCTGGTTGCTTAACACTTGTTTGGCTTGTGAGCTGCTGAGCACTATATTGGTATTTTCTAGCATAAAACTAGCAGGGAGAATTAGCTAGACGTGCCCGAGGTCTTCCTTGGACCTCAAGTGTGGCACCGTCTTTTGGTTCAGATCTCCCAGGCAGGCCGGGCTGTTCAGTCCCCTCTCGGTTTGAGGATAATGGGGGAAGATTTGGTTTGGATTATACCAGGCAGGACCACTTCACATAATTGGTCATTTCATCAATTCACAGTGTTTATTCTGAATGCCATTTAGGCTGTGAGAAACGATTTCAGTGTTCTAGCAGTTTCAACAGACTGGAGAGCCCTTCAGTTTTTGTACAATGGAAACCAAGCAGAGCCTCACAAGGGGACAAGCCTGTTGTCTAACAAGACCTGGGGGCACATCTAAACACAAGTGGGTCTTACGCGGAGGCTTGCAGGAGTGGCCAGCTGGCAGGTGCCTCCAACAGACCCCGCGTCTTTGAGTTTCTGTGTTAGAGTCTGTGTGTTTGAATGCCTTATTTTCTTAGTAAAAGGAGTAAGGTTTTGTTTTTTTTTTTTTTAAAGGATTTCTCTTTTTTTCCACTCCACCCCCAACCATTGCAAACTTAGATTTAGTTTATTTCATTTAAAAGTCACCATGGCTCGAATTCTTTTCATGAGTCTGTGTTTCATAACGGAAGATATTTCTCCCCCTGGTCTGCCCCTTCATCTGACCTCTGATGGTTTCAGCCTAAGGAGGACGTAAGACATGCGTGCCCCCCAGGCCCATTTAGCTTCTTGGCTTCTGCCACAGCTTGGTACAAGCGGGGCCTGCCCTGCCCTGTTGCCATTCCTGTCCCTTTGTCCTTCTTAGGCCTCACAGCCCCTGAACTAGCCAGAGTTCTGTTCATTAAGGAGCTGCTGACTTTACAGTTGTCCCCAGCCCATCACTCTGGCTTGCTTTAATCTCCGCTCTTCCTCTGAAAAGGGCCACACACACACTACAGTCCCTGTGAGCTTTTCTTTTTACTCTTGTGTCCAGCTGGAGCTGTCCAGGGGAGATCCAGGGCCCAGCTCAGCCTCTCAGCCTAGCTAGGGAAGGCCTGGTCTGCTGTAAGAAGCCAGCTGCTGTCAGCACCCATAAGAACTCCCATCTCAAACTTCCCTAATCAGCGGTCCATACCCTGCCTCCTCTGGTTTCCCGTCACCTTCCTTCTTCACTCTAGCCTTGGGTCACTATTATTTTTACTACTACCAAATATTACCAAAATAATATGATTATTACCAAATCTGTGTCTGTCCCTGGCATGCAGTGAATGAATCAAAGTAAATTCTATCACACACAACAGGTTCTTCCCTCCTTGGCTGCGGACAGCCCACAGGATAAGCTAATGCAATGGAAAGAATTCCTTAGAGGATTTTCTGCGCATAGTGCAGGAGTAAGCTGCCACAAGGCCAACAGCAAATGGGAAAAGAAGCTGCTTCTCTTGCATTAGATGCATTGTTGTTTCGGGGCGTGCACAAGTGCACGTGCCATTGGAAAACCATGCGTGAGGATGGCTGCGCCGGGGAATGGAATCTGTGAATGTTTTGCCTTGGCTTTGTGAAACTCTTCCCACCCCCACAGCCTTCATCTGCTGCCGTAGCTCAGCTGTGTGTTTTACCACTAGATAGATGAGGGCATTCCCATTTGATTTGATTTCATGACACAAAAGGTTCAAGGGTGAAAACTCAGGTTCTGAGTCAGATTTCCAGACTCTCTGATCCTCAGGAAACTCCATGACTTTAGCCCAGACAACCAGGCTCCATTTTTCTTCACTGTAGATTCAGGAATGTCCATCCCTCTGGGACCGTTTCCTCCCTATGTACCGGCTCTGACCCATCCTAACGACCGTCCTATAAACAACAGACTAAAATGAACCTTGGAAGAAGTGTTCCCTTTAGCCAGACGGTCCTCTGTGGATCCAAGACGGGCAGAGTGTGCGTGTAGGCTGCCTAAACAATGATTTGTCGAACAGGACAGTTTCAAAGCTCTCACAGCTTAGCAGGAAGCAGTGCGGTATAGATTCAGACAACCTGGGAAGAAATCTTGTTTTGGCTTCCTAAGCAAGTGGCTTAACCCTTATTTTAGTCCGATTTCTGTTGTTATAGCAAAATAGCATGGGTAGGATAAATTATAAAGAAAAGAGGTTGCTCACAACATCAAAGTCTGAAATATAACGGTTCTTGTGATTCCTCCTCTGACAAGGGACTCACAGTGATAGGGACCCAAAGAGGAAGGGTCACATGCTGAGACAGGAAAGTGGAAAACGACATTTTAGATTTTAGGTGTATTGCTGTTTTGCCTGCTTGGGAGTGTGCATACCACATGTGTGCAGAGCCCACAGAGGCCAGAAGAAGGCGTCCCCTGGAACTAGAGTTATAGACGGTTGTGAGCCACCATGTTGGTGATAGTATCACTCTCAGGTCATCTTCATGGGCCACCAGTGCTCCTGACCACCAAGCCACCTCGCCACTCCTGAGGGACTTGTCAAGTTCACTTGTGCAGGCAACTCTCTCCTTCTCCTGTGAACTCTGTCCTCAAGACCAGTGTCATTGCCCTTAATGCTGTAACCACCTGCCTGTTGCCTCTGTCTCCGAAGGGTTCACCCTCACGTACTCAAGGAGAAACATTCTGAAACTCTTCTCTGGAACATCCTTCTCCATTTCCATCTTGAGTGCCAGCCTCTCCAGCATCTCCTTTCTGAGCCCAGCAGAACCTGGGGACCACTTGGTCCAGGGCACTGAGTTCTGTCATTCAAGGGCCCACATCTCAGGTTCTGTTTGGGTTTCTGAGACACACCCCTCCTCATCCCCCTCCTCCCCCCTCCCCCAATCTCTTTCCCAGCCCTGGGCTTTCTGCTGTCTTTCATCTCTTCCACAAGCTGACTCTTTTGTCCACTATGCAAAGGAGGACATTCACCTCTTGCATAAATCTGCTTCTTGCCCCCAGGCACACCCATTAAACACACACACACACACACACACACACACACACACACGCACGCACACACACGCACACACCCCTCAGCACTAACAGAAAGGGACGGCCCCTCTCTATGTTTGCCCTCAAGTGCTCGCTGCCTTCTGTCCTCCTTGGCCCAGGATAGACTTTGGATTTGATGGAGGAGCCCTTTGTTCCTTGGCATTGTTTGTCTTTTTTGTTCTGTTGTAAGTAAAGATTTTTATGGAACTGCAGTAACAGTCGGCTGGCTGTTCTGTTTAAAGAGGTGACGTGAAAAGGACTCTTGTTGGCTCCTAGTTTTCTCATGTGTGCTTTGGAACATGCTTTTACACTCATTAAAAAAATAAAACAAAAGGAAGTACCGTTTTCAAAGAGGCTGTTAGTTCATTCTGATCTTTGCTGGTCCATTTATTTATTTATTCATTCGTTCATTCATTCATTCATTCTGGAACGAACGGTCTTATGTAGCTGAGGTCTGCCTCCAGCATGCTGTACAGCAGAGGATAACCTTGAACTTCTAATCCTCCTTTACCTCCCGAGTGCTGGGTTGCAGGCATGCGTTAGCATGTCCAGTTGCTGTGGTGATGAGGATGGAAGGTTTTGTGCACTCTAGGCGAGAGCTGAACTGCACCCCACATCTGTGGTTCCAGCTGTGCCAACTTCCCCAGTGTCCGTAGACTGCCGTGGAAGTGAAGATTCCTGAAGTAACCTGAAGTTACATATTCTGCATTTTCCTGCTTGACCCTAACTTTAGCTTTTCTCTGGACCCCTGTCTCTAATAATCGTCTGCATGAAAAATCTCATATCGCTCTCTGAAAAAGCAGCCCTGTGTGCAGACAGGTAACAACAGAAGTTGTTACCTGAGAGGCTGAGGACATGAAATTGCTGCTGCTGCTGGTGGGTGCGTGCGTGCACGCGCATGCGCACATACATTCTATGTCTCTGTCTCTGGTGTGCCTATGGCCCAAGTGTGGTTGTCAGAAGACAGCTGCCATTCTTGTTCCTCGCTGTCTGCCTCTTTTGAGGCAGAGTCTCTGATTTTCACACAGATGCTCCAGGCTAGATGGCTTGGGAGACTTCAGGGATCCTCCTGCCTCTGCTTTTCCCACTAGCAGCCTGCAGTTACAAATATTTGGACTATGAGGATGGCTTTTGTTGGAGTCCCTGGGTGTAAGGAGTATGGTTTTTCCACCCACCGCCCGGTCTTGTCCCGCTGCCGTGCCAGCCCCAATTAACACACAGAGACTCTGTATTTGATATAATTCTGTTGGCCAGGTACTAGTTTCTTATCGGCTAGCTCTGTCTTAAGTGTTAACCCATTTCTATGTATTTCCATGTGGTCTTCTTACCGGGGAAAGGGGCCAGAGTCTCGTCTCCCCAGTCTCTCCATCTTGACTCCTTACTTACTACTTCCTCTTTCCTCCTCATCTCCTAGTCCCGCCTATCTTGCTTTCATATTGGCCAACAGTGCTTTATTCATTAACCAGTATGAGAAACATATATACAAAATGGCATCTCCTATCACCGGGGCTTGAATTCAGATGCTCACCTGTGCACAAGAATGACTTTACCTACTGAGCCAACTCCACAACACACCCATTATGGTGTTTTAAGAGTACACAAAACCCCAGCATTAGCCTCTGAAAGGTTAATCCAGTGAGCAGCGCCCACTACTGAACATTTTACTAGATGTGATTTCTTGTTTGTTTGGTTTTTGTTTTTGTTTTTCACACAGGGTTTCTCTGTGTAGCTTTGCAGACCAGGCTGGCCTCGAATTCAGAGATCTGCCTGCCTCTGCCTCCCGAGTGAGTGCTAGGATTAAAGGCATGGACACCATCCTCCAGCTTAGATGTGAATTTTTATTGATGTGTTTACCTTTACACTAAATTCGTCAATAGCAATATTTCTTTATAGGTTGCATAGTATTTAGAAATGCTTTTCTACTCCATTAAATTATATCTCTAACAAGATTATGGAAAGTAAAGATGAAACACTTTTGGATCCTATTGCCATGCAGAACATGTGTCTATCAAAGAGCCCGGGCTTTAAGTACAATAGAAAAAGAAAGCCATCCCCCTTGAAGCTCTGTGGAACTGCTCGGGCGGAGGTCTAGAAATATTTTGGTAAAATTAACAAAAGACTTAATAATAATAAAGCTTTTAGAATGTGTTCTAGGGAGGCTGTCCACGTGGTTCTTTTAGAACTGCGCTTAATATCACCGAAGCCAAGTTTGTATTCTTTCTGCTCACTGTGGCTTCCTTCCCAAGCCTTTGACAAGGACTAGGGCCTCGGAGTTTTCCCATCTGTGCCGTTGTGCATACGGTTGGGGTGTGTTCATGCGCACATGTCTATGTCCCAGGCGCTTAGGTGTAACAGCATGATCATTACCTCAGTGGCCCCTGCAACCTCTGAAAGAAATCCTGACAACCTCTCCTAGTGTTTGCATTCGCCCAGCTCTCTTCCTTTAGTTTTGTTAAAGGGCAGTATGCAAAATGAAGAAGCAATGGTTTTGCAAGATTGCCACAGCTAAGAAGATTGATGTTGATGTGTTTAGTTAGCATCCCTGGTGCTTAGGAGGTGGTCCAAGTGTAGGTGCCCATGCCCCTGACCTCACTCCAGAGGATGCACTGAGACTAGGAGAGCAGAAGTGGAAACTTGGACTTAGCCAACACCAACCTGTGCCGACCCCCAGCCACGTGTGTGCCCTCAAGCAACTCACCTGGCTGGTGCAAGCCTCCTCTTTCTGCCTTGTCCCATAAACAAAGAGTCCCAACTTGATGAAATCGGTGAGAATTCATTATGTTCATGATAACATCTGTGCAGAGTCCTGCAATTTCATAAGGTGGCCAGTACCATCACCCTCAAGCAGCAACAGAGACTCTCCCTCTGTTCAACTGTAGCTCTGCCTTCACAGATGTTTAAGGCTGCTTTCAGCGTCTGGTAAAGTGAGGCTGGTTAAGGCTCAGGCTCTCCTTCTATCTGAGAATGCCTTGTGCCATTCTTGCCACGTTTGAAAGACTGACCCTGTGGGAATGTTACAGAAGGAGAGGCCCAGCGGGCTGGGCTGGAGTTACCAGAATAAAACCAGATCCCAACATTCACAAAGATCAGTTTCAGTAAACAGGGACGTGGAACAATGGGCAGCAATAGCCAGCCACTGTGTGTGGCTGTAAGGATCTTATACCATCCTTGAATGGGTCCCGGTGGACCTGGCTCCTCCCCAACAGTTACTGAAGTGTCCATCAGTTAGCCTTTCTTAGCCTGTGGGTTGTTTGTTTTTGTTTTAGGGGGCTTGGGACTCCTTATGTAGCCAAGGCAGGGCTGACACTTCTGACCTCCCTCTTCAGCCTCTCACACCCTGGGATTCCTGCTGTGCCATCATGCCTGTGAGTCTTTATGGGATGTGCCCAGGTAATCTGAGTCTGCTAATGGGACAGCAATTACAGACACAAATTAGAAGTACAAGCCTCTGCTGTGGTGACATTTGCCACGGGAGATTATAACCCAACGTCTTGATCATTCTAAGCAAGATTGTGTCAAGGTCTTAATAGAGACGAGACATGTGAGACCTGTGCAAAGTGAGTCACGTGCAAAGACCAGTTCTGTGTTGTTCTCACACCCGGCAGTGTCAGCTGACTCACGGGTGTAATGCCCGCCAGTAGTCAGACCGGGGCTGTTCCTCATCTTACGGGACCGCTGTGTGCTTCTACTCCTACATCAGTTCCCTCTGGGCACTCTCCAGGCTTGATGATAGGTTGAAGGTGGCCACGTGGCCAAGTCCAGGCTGGGGTTCTACACTGTGCTTCTTTTTGGACTTGGAAGCTCTATAAAGTATGCTGATATCACCAGCAAACTATCGTGACATCTTCTACACTCCAGTTTCAAACTCACCGGGGTGAAAGAAACAGTTTGAACGCGATGAACCTTGGACAAGGGTCCACTCTACCTGCTCTTCCTGCTTAGATGAGCTAAGCTTCTGTTTACCCTAGGCCAGCGGAAATTGAACTTTTCTTGTGTTCAACCAAACGTCTTGACCAATTAGGTACCTCTAAAGCAGTAGTATCAGTCAAACTAGTACACTGATAAGTTCTGTGTGTCCTGCAGCTTTCATCTCCCCTTGTCATGGTGCAGGGGGCTGGGGGTACTTGGTGTTTGGAGTATTGTCACCTAGAGTATAAGAGGAGTTTTCCAGGATGGCAACGTAAGCCCACAATGACAGGACCTTTGTCATCAATGATCTCTAGCATCCACATACCCGGTGAGAGCCACTGAGCACATGTTTGCACACACATCTGCTTAAGGAGAAGCGGGTCGTGTCCACCTGCTCTCACAGACAGAGAAAAGCAAGCAGAAATGAAGTAGTTGGCCAAGGCAAGTTGTGTATGTGTGTAAATGAAATTGTAGCTGCAGGTGTATCTATGCTTCATTGTATGGTGTGTGTGTGTGTGTGTGTGCAGGTTTTGTATATTTGCCAAGCTCAAGTCTGTGACATAGAAGCTATTTTCAGCAATTCCCGTTCTCTTTCAAATTCATTAATTCACATGTCCGACAAATGCCATTTGTAGTTAGATTGGGGGGGGGCTTTTTGTAAAAGAAAACTAACTATATCCACCCTCGCCCTGGCTAGAGCCCCCAGCACACAAGCTCGTGAGATGGAACACATTTTCTCTTTTAGCCTCTTTTCTTCCCCTTATTGCCATCTGAATTCATTGAGAACAGTTTTGAGTCTCATTAGAGGAATCTTAATTTAAAAATTAGGTTGGGAACTAGCAAGTGAGATTGAAGGGGCAATGTCTTTGGTTCTAAACTGGATTTTCATCACTCGGTTACTCTTCGAATTGTACTGATTTCAAGTGTGATTTTTTTTTTTTCCTTACCTAAATAGATTGGGAAGCCCAACGGCTTTCTAGACTAATGGTTCATCTGCAGCTCAATCTGCTTCTCGTCCACCTGACCCCAGGGGCACCCCCCCCCCCTTCGCCCGCATCCTTTTGGTCCAACCGCTCCTTCCCTCTTCAAGTCTCTGTGAGCTCTGCAGTTCAGGTGGCCCAGGCAGCCCTGTGGCCACACCGTGCAGCAGTTGAGTTGTCATTGTGCTCACCCTGCCCTGTGTGAATTGACACCCTCTATTAGTTTTTACCGTTCACTCCTCTCCGTTCCCAGGACCAAACCAGTCACCATCCCGTGTTCCATTCCTGGAGCACGCTAACCTCAGCTTCCTTCCTATGAGGAGTAACACCAGCTATCTAAAAAGGCTGGCAGTGTTCCCGTGCTACCTCACGTTTTTTCCTTTGCTTTCCAAGACACGCACGCACGCACGCTCGCTCACTCGCTCGTATTGGTGATGTGGTGGTCCTAGAATGTGATGGTGGCTCCATTACTTTGTGACATTGGCTAAATACATGATGTTGCCATTTCAGCGATAAAAGGATTCATTTCTTGTTTAGGAACATGAAGTGCCATTGTACTTGAAATGTGCACCCTTGAACTTGTCCTGCACCTCGTACCCTGCTCCCTGGGAGGGTGGATTTAAGAGATGTGGCGACAGGAACCCCTGCCAAGTCTGGCCTGGTCTTTCCTTTCTTCTTCAAAACCCACAAAGGCCTCTTGTCCTTTCATGTCTCTCTCCAGCCGGACTGTAATCTATTTGAGGCCAGAGGGTTTCTTATCTCTGTCCCTAGCACCTCCCAGGGAACATTGCTTAGAGAAGAAATCAACAAGTATTCATGAAAGGTGTCTGTGTGTGTGTAATTCACTGTAGGAACTGATTGTGTGTCCCACCTCCATCCATGTTGAAGCCCCACCCCCAGAGGGATTGCATTTGGGTCCAGAGCCTTTAAAGAGGTGATAATGGTTCAGTGAGAGCAAAGGCAGAGACTCGACCCAATAGGATTGTTGTCTTTATAAAAAGAGAGAGAACAGGAATGTCGCTGTGCTACAGAAGCCACCACAGGAAGACGCTGACCACCTGCAAGCCAGGGAGAGGCCTCCAGAGAAACCAAAGCTGCCAGCCCTTGAACTTGGACTTGAGCATCCAGATCTGTGTGCAGCTGAGTTCCTGTTGTTTGCACCAACACACCTGTAGCATTTGTTGTGGCAGCAAAGACAAATTAATACAGCTACCAGCCGCCCACCTACCTTGTTCTGTGAGATTGGAAGGCTAAGAATAAAATTCAGTGCTAACGGGGAGTTGGGAGAAGATCTCTAGCTTCCTATTAATGTTAATCCTCAGTGATGGACAACTGAATTCTAGCCCTCATCTCTTTTTACCAGCAAGCAGGGAGCATGTCCCAGACCACCCCTGCACCCCTGTGTGTGTGTGCGCGCACACGCTCTCTCTCTCTCTCTCTCTCTCTCTCTCTCTCTCTCTCTCTCTCTCTCTCTCTCCGTGGGAGGGCGAATGAATGTTGTCGTTTTCTAAGATTCTGGGCCCCTCAGAAATTATCTTAGCCTGACCAACACTCTATGACCTTGATGATTCTCTATCCTCATAAATAATAGCAATTATCACAGAGGGGACAAACTGAAAGAGTCTTGGTAGATCTGCATGCTGGCCTTAGACCCTCTGCTGACTAGCTATGTTTACTTGCATATGTAACCCGACCTTTGTGTGCCCATGGCTGTGTTTCTTAAAATATCTGTATTGCTGTAATGGGCAGTTACTTTTTCCTTTCTCGGAAACTGAGCCAGACTTGCAAGTGGAAAGCCCTTCCTCCCCCACCCAACCATCCATCTATATGCTTCTAGGTAATGTCTCACTTAAACTGCCCCTCCCACCCCACTGGCTCCAGGGACCACTCTAGGTGGGCTTGTGATTCCTGACCCTTGTTTTTGGTTTTTGTTTGGTTGATTGGGGGCAGGGGTGTTTGGTTTTGGGGTGTGTGTGTGTGTGTGTGTGTGTGTGTGTGTGTGTGTGTGTGTGTGTGTGTTCTCCTATTGACATTTGCCCCGTGTACCATCTAGGGCCCTAACAGCATAGCTTCTTTACGGGGAAGGCGTTCTTAAGATTGAACCCAGGGCCTTGTGCATACTTAGAACACACTGTACTGCATAGACAGATTCCCTCCCCATGTTTATGTGTGTGTACTCATAAGTGAGTTTGTGCAGGAGCACATCTGCATACATGCTTATAAAGGACAGGAGTATGTTGCTCGGACACCATCTCCCTTGTTTTGAGACAAGGTCTGTCATTGGCCTGGAAGTCATCAAGTAAGCTAGTATGGGTGGCTGCCCAGGTAACTCCAGGGGTCTGCCTCCTGAGACCTGGCATTGTAAGCACATTATGTCCACCTAACTTTCTTTACAGGGACCCTGAAGGTGGAACTCAGGCCTTTGTACTTGCAAGTCCAGTTGCAAGACTGGTCCATCATCCCAGACCTCACAATACAATTTAGAAATGTACTCACAGTACAAAGGTTCTGGTGAGCAATTTGAACTCCGACCATTATTTGGAAAACCCAGTAATGTAATAGGCTCTATATCTATAGCAGACTTCAGGGACCTTTGAGAAGACATGCATACCCTTAGTTCTGTGTCACTTTTTATGCAGTGACCAAATAGAAATTCTTGTCACTGCATTGTGCTTTTTTTTTTTTTTTTTTGTGAGATGTCCCCCAACACACACACACTTCCAGGCGTTTGGATATTTGGTCCCCAGTTGGTGGGCATTGTTTGGGGAGACTCAGACCCAAAGGCCTTGATGGAGGAGGTGTATCTCATTGGAGACGCACTATTTTGAGTTCATTCTCTGCTTCACGCTTGTAGTTTAAGATAGGAGCCAACAGCTTCTGCTCCAGCCATCATGCCTGCCTGCTTCCTTACTTACGATAGTGGTAATGGACTCTAATTAGAACTATAAACCCTACCAAACCCTTCTTTCTATAATAGTGGTCATGGTATTTTATTACAACAACAGACAAGTAACTAGTACATCATCATTGATGGGAGTTGTTATACCATTCACAGGAGGGGAAGGAAGAGAAGTCTTTGATTTTGTTTTTGGTTTAAATGTCCATACCTGTGTGGCAGCCTGTTGAGGAGAGAGCTCCTTGTGTTTGGGTTGATGAGCACTGTTCTCCTCAAGGTTTGAATGACCCTTGTTTGCTGAAATTGAACAGGGCACACACAGCCTGTGGGTGGATGCTCATGAGTACTCCTTGCCTTGTGAGACCACCAATTCTCATCTGATTGTTTTGGCTTGGTGTTGACCACAGCCAGCCAGGAATGGTGTGGAAAGACAAGCCACAGTTTGGTTATCCCTGGAGTGCAAGGTAATGTCCAGAGAGACAGAAGGCGGGTCCCCTGGGTGCTGACTGTCTTCTCTTTATTCATCTGGGTTCCAGGTGAATACTTGGCAGTGTCCCTGAGCCGGATCCCTGCATGGACCTTGCTGAGTTTATGTTTCAGGGTCTATGCAGACCTTGCTCTGTGTTCATCACACCGAGGGAAATGTTGAGAAATGAGTAAGCAACATCCATTTCATTACACTGATTTGATTTCAGATCTCTATTACATACATGGAATGAACCTCAGAATTCTTCCATGATTAAAAAATAGGACTCACATAGATTCAATGTTAATTTAGAGCTGGGAGAAACATAAAATCACAAGAATTTCTTTGGCAATTCAAGCATGTTTTATGTAGGCCCTCTGAACTTGCTTGTATTGATATCATTAGAGTGATATTTAGACTCCATCTTGAACAGGCCTGCTAACAAAGATTACAAAAATGTCAATCTCTCCCCAGGGTTTTTTTTTTTTTTTTTTTTAAATTCATAACCAGAGAGTTCATTCACAAATGTAGGTTAAGATGAACTTATATGAGTATAAATTAACTTTGGCAGGAAAAAGAAAAGAAAAGCTTACAGCAAAAACTTTGAAAATGTCTTTGCCAAAGCACATTGATCGATCATGCAAAATTTAAATGTTTATATACACAAAAACAGTTTCCCATCCCATTTTGATGGGTAATTGTTGGCAAAGTAATTGGTTTAGAAGTTATTACTCAAAACACACCGGGCATTCTGCTACTGAAGAAAACACTGTGCTTGTAAGCTTGCAGGATTTTCAAAAATGAGCAGGCCTGATTTGCTGGGATTTCTAATTTGCAGCAGCATACAGGATAACCAGTTGTCGTCTTCTGCCAAAGGCAGGGCTAATCATGCTCGCACCCCTGGAGGTTGTCAGGGAAAGAGCATCCTTCCTCTGCAGACTTTCTCAAAGAGATGCAGGTATTCAGCAAAGCCTGTCAGATCAGTGGACCATTTGTTATCTGGAATTAAACCAAGAACTTCCATACCTCAGCCTGTATAAACACTAAGTGGTTAATGCTACCTCTTAGGTTTCCAAATCCCTCAAGAGTGTGCCACAATTTAAAAACAACAACAACAACAAAAAAAAAAACTATCATTCTTAAAAGTTTAAAAATGAAACAATATGACTAACACCCTACCCCACCCCCAAAAAATTGGGATATTCTAAAACCTGGAGCTTTTTGAGTAGCTGCCTGCATGTCCCCACATAGAGGATTCCACACCCCAGCTCCTGTGGTGATTGGATCCGGTACACTGAAAACATTGTTCACAATTACCTTTAGGCTACATGTATAAGACACACAAGTGAGTTTCCTGTTCAGACCTGTATTTCATACCCAAGACAGCTCATTATATGGCTGGGGGGGGGGGCAAGCTCTTATTCCAGAATTTCCAGGTAAGTGAAACTCAACCTGTATGTGGAAATGTGTTTAGTGTTGGGTGTCCCTGGCAGATTCTCAAATGGTCTTATTCAGAAATGTGTCTCCCTTGTTTTCCCGGAAGAATGAATAGCACTCTTCTCCATTGCAATTAGGTGCTGAGTTCTGCCCCGATGTTTGTCTCCTTAGCCAGCTCTCACTGTGTGTTCAGGGTTTCGGATCTAAACAGCAGTGTTGGCTTCCCTGGACCAAGCTTATTTAGACAGCATTTCTGATGCATAGGGTATGTTGGTTCTGATGATGGTATGCCACACATTCCGCTGGATTCAGGTTTGTATGTGATGCATTTGTTCAGGTGTTAACTAATCATGGTCGCTGAGCAAGGAGAGTCCTCAAGCTCCTGGCCATCCATACCCTCAGTGGACGAGCAAGAACATTGGACTGTGTATCAGGCCTTGTCTGCCAAGAGAATTTCTCTCCAAGCCAGTCCAGCCCTCCTTTTCTTCCTTCCTTTCTTATTGGAGCCACTTTCACTTCTTTGTCTTAGTTTGGGCATCTATTGCTGTGAAGAGGCACTGTGACAGGACAGATTTAATGGGGTGGCTTACAGTTCAGAGGCTTAGTGCATTATCATAGCGGGACATGGCAGCCTGCAGGCAGACCTGGTGCTAGAGGAAGAACAGAGAGTTCTACCTCTTGATCTTGATTGGTAGATAACAGGAAGTGAACTGTATCATTGGGTGTAGCTTGAGCATAGGAGACATCAAAGCCACAGTGACACACTTCCTCCAGCAAAGCCACTCCCTATTAGGCTATGGCCACCACTTACATGCAAACCACCACACTTCTCTTCTGGAATATGTAGAAATGTTGACAGGGAGGGGAGAAGTCCCAGCTCTGTATTGTAAAAGAGAACAGTTATGTCAGAGGGACTGGCTTGCTATATTTTTGTTCGCAGCTCTGGTGTTGTTTTGGTTTGGGTTTTGTCACCTTGGATATTGAACGTAGAGTCTTTTATTTTGAAATAGTGCCTTACCCCTTAGCCCAGACTAGCCTCAGACCTGCCTCAGCCTCCTGGATATTTGGGGTTACAGGTATGCAGCACACACCGGACTGGATCTCTAATTTGACATGCCGTGTTCCATGCCAGCTGCCTTGTGCACTTTACGTTTGTTGTTTCTGTGGATTGCACCAGAAGTCCAAGGGGAGAGAGCAGGCTTCAATATCTGGGTTCATGCAAGTGCACACTCTGTGTTTGAAAAGTTGACATGTCTCCATCATTAAGGAGCTTGTGACTGATATCGCTTGTGACTGATATAGCTTGTGACCATCTTTACATTGTTTATGGCTTTCCTTATTAGTAGCAGCAGAACGTTCTGCACATGGTCAAAACCCTAGTACATGATGAGGCAAGACCAGAGCTTTCTGTACCCAGATAAGCTAGCCATGAATCTGGCTGGCTACTGTCTAACTAAATCAGGTGTCTTATTTAGTACTAGGAAGGGGAGAGAGCCCTGTGCATATTTCAACAGGATACATCAGACATTCTGATCACCATAAGCATAGCGTGTTTGTCCTCCCAGTCCAGAGTGCCCAGTGGCCATAGCACAAGTTCACATGTTCATGGCATGTGACAAGCATTTTGATTATGTTTGGATACTTTGTACAGTTGAAAATGTGCATGTATATTGGTGTGTGTGTGTGGGGGGGTGATTTGTAATCACACTCTTCAGGCCATTTGGAATACCCAGAACTGTCTGTCAACAGCTTTTACAGGTTGAGCAACCATAATCAGAAAAAAAAAAAAAAAACTGAATCTAAAATTCAAACTGCTCCAAAACCTGAAACTTATAGAACTTCACTAGTGACAGTTCTACATGCTGAGTGTTTCTTACAGGAAGTATTTTCTGCAGGTCATATGTGTACAATGCAAATGACACATTAGTGAATTTGGTGTTTGTGGATCCCATCTCTACAGTAGGTATCTCTCTATGTATGTGCACAAATCCTCAAATCTGAGAAGCCTGCAGTCATAACCCCTTTTGGCCCCCACCCTTTTAACTCCTGTCGATTTTCAAACAATGGAAATTATGATTTAGGGACATTGTCTGTTGCATCAGGCTGCAGGCTTCCAGTCTCTGATCACTCTTGTATCTGAGATCTGAAGAGCAGCTTAATGAACTGCCAAAAGGAACACCATTTCAGAAGTTCAGTGTGGGTTTGCTGGACTGGGTTGCAAGTAGATGCAGAATTGACAATCGCTCCTGACTTTGAATTTATGAGGCTTTTGTTATGTTTACTTTAAAGCATACGTAGCATGCAATTCCCACAGGATTCCAGATGTTCCATGACAACTGGAGCTGGAAGGAAAATTTTTTGTAGGAGTTCTGACCCCAAAGCCGAAAAGTTTCTCAGAGCCTTTTCCTCGACTTTGGCATTCCTCGCCATCTGCTTGAGAGCATTGCTGCAAAGGGCCTCATGGTGATGACTGGATTCAACTAATTTGTCTAAAATATCTCACCGTTCTCCCAAAAGTCTCTGAAGTAGCTTACAGAGTACTCCTTGTAACTAGAGTTTTTTTCCACAAAGGAAGTGTAGGAACCACAAGGGAGGGAGAGAAGAAACAGGGAACTAAGACGGCATCAGGGATTGCACGGATAGCTAAGATTGATATATAAGTTCCATATATTGTGTCAAAAGACATGATGGTGCATTAGTTATGTCATTCTCTGCTGTAGCAAATACCTGGCACAGAAATTCCAGGAAGGGAGGGTGTATTTTGGCTCACTGTTTGAGGTGAGGAAGGGCAGCTGGGCACATGACATCCCTGTCAGCCTGCTTTTTTTTTTTTAAGTCAAGGACCCAACCCATGGAGTGGCACCACCTACATTTAAGACGGGTCTTCCTATTTTAATTAACCTGCCATAGAAACCCCCTTACAGACAGTAGTAGGTGTGTTTCCATGGAGATTCTAAACCCCATCAAGTTGAAAATCAAGATTTCGCATCGAGGGTGGTCAGCCACACATTTGGCTGCAGCCTCCTTATAGCGAGGACAAAGAGAGAAATGTGCCCATTTACACAGTTTAATGTTGAGACAATTGACCCGATACCAAGAGGAGACACAGAGGAACCTAAGACCGAGAGGCATTTGTCCTTTTGTTGCAGAGAGAGTGGGGCAGTGACCAGAGGACAAATCTGTCTCATCAGATAAGCCCAAAAGATTTGTGTGCCGTTTAATCAAAATTCCCATACCATCTCTAAGCAGAGCCACCACCATGACCGCAGAAACTTGGTAGCCACTTCATTAATAGCCCAGACATTATCCATCTGCATCTGCTCAGAGGGTCATGGACTCTGGAGTTGATGCATCTGTACACAGGGGACCAGACCGCTGCTTCAGGCAGTGAGGACCACACACCCCTCCCCCCGACTAAACCAGGTGGTGGCCACCGCAGGAAGTACTCATCTGGGGAGTGCACAGTTTACCCCAGTGTTTGAGAGGATGGGAGAGTGGGGTTCCCATTGAAGAGGGGGTTCATTCCCATCAAGGATGTTTCCTCTCTTCACCCCTTTCTTAGTATAGGTTTTAGAACATGAGATTGTATAGATGGAAAAGGCATCTCGTGCATGAGGCATCTTAGGTGACCTATGTTGAGTTGATCTTTAAATTACTACTTGGTTATGTTTATCTTCGTTGATGATGAAAGTTGCTTGCATGGAAAAGGTAGGATTTAGTCAAGTGTTTCCAAGGCTTTCAGGGCCCTGGCTCTATCCCAGTAGCCGCTGTTGGTTACCCTTGCCCTGAGTGCCAGGCCCTGCTCCTGGCAGTATCATGTCCACCACCACCATCATCATCATCCCCGCAAGATATCCAGAAGAAGCCACGAACTTAGCACTGCGTCGTGAGCCAAGCTTTCTCTTCTCTTCCCTTCTCTTGAACCTCCCAAAGGATGGAATGAGAAGAACACAAAGTGGGGATTGTTCTCTGTTCTGGAGGCAGAGTTCCTGTCATACTCTCATGTCCTTTGTCAACCACAGCAAGACTATGGAAACACCATGTTGCTGCCTCTCCGTGCAGTGGCCTACAGGGAATCTATGATGACCATTAACTCGTGGTGTGTGTGTGTGTGTGTGTGTGTGTGTGTGTGTGTGTGTGTGTGTGTGTGTGCGTGCGCGCACGCGCGCGCACATGTGTTGTATTCATATTTAGAGATGTTACCATTTTTAATGGTACATGGGGAAACAATCTTGATTTCATTCTTCATGGTGGCACCTTCACTTTTCTGAATGAGGAAGGCGAGCATGGATGCTATTCTGTACCCCTGGGTACCCTTGGAGGCAATTTCCACAGGTGTGTTCCCAGGAGAGGGCTGGCAAACTCCCCCACCCCACACCTTGTAATGCTGATGCTAACCTGGGAATAGCTTACCTGCCAGGGAAACCCAGCAAGGACTGAGAGAGGTGCTCTAATCTAGTGTCTTCCGGGAGCATCAGGTTATGCACAGATTCGTAGGTAGGTAGCTTGTTTCTCGGAAGGAGAATTCTAGTACTTTCTTGCAGTAGTGAGCTTCAGCTGAAAACTTCTGAAGGTAGTTTCTTCTGCTGTCTGTTTGAGACTCTTCTTAATGGTTCAAATACAGTTTCCTTTACTTCTGTCTCCTGCAAAAAATAAAACAAGTAAACATCGAAAGCATCCATTCCCCACATCTTCATTTATCACACTGACAATGTCCCCCTGGATTCTGCATCCTGGGCACTCGGGTCTCTTCCCCCAGCAGTGGATGGGTCTGGTTGGTAACAGTAACTGATAGAGACCACCTCTACCTGCCTTCCTTTCAGGAATTGAAGAACAGGCACTATTGATGGGTGGCTACCAAGGGGTTCATTTTCTAGCTATTTGCTTCTCAAAAATAAACTTATTTTTGCCAGGATCAAACCTTTGCCGTCAGAGCCACTTGATTCTAGGTTTTGTTTTTTGTTGTTGTGATGGAGGTGTGGTTTTTTTGGTTGTTGCTTTGTTCTGTTCTCCTCCTGAGCTAAGTTTCTACTCAGGCAGAAATAGCCTGTTCTTCAGAAGGGCCAGTGTGAAAATGAACAGTGCGTGGAGTAGAAACAGCTTTATCTGGGATCTGACTCTTTGAAGGGTAGATTCACAGGGGTCCCACCTGTTCAGGCTCTTGTTGGCAGGATATCAACCCCTGGTCCTCTGGCCAGATTTTCTCTGAATAATGAATCAGCTAGCACCAAGCAGGTCATAAATAGAAATCAATGAAGATAAACTCTACCGAGAAGAGCTATGCACGAGACTTGATGGAGCATTGGTGAGGCCTGGGGCGGGGGGCCGGGGCGGGGGGGGGGGGGAGGTTGCCAAACACACAACACAAATGCTTCTGTCCTCACAGATCAGGGAATGGGAAAAGAAACCTGTGGCTTAGGAAGCAATTGCAAGGACCATGGCTGGAGTGGCTGGCTCCCGTGGTTGGAATATAGTGGCCAGCCAGCTGTTCCATTCTGCTCCTAATGGCTGGTACAGCACTTGCTTGCTGCTCACTGCTCCTGGGAGCCAGGCACCAAACATCTTCATCAATCATATGTTTGCAGCTGTGTTCCCAAAATAGATCTACAGATCTACACGCAGCCTGTTTGTCCCAGCCTCCTAGAAAGCGACAAGACCATGAGGCCATTGAAGAAGTCTGTGGTCCCTGCCCACTTCCCTCATTTTTTGGACTGCCCGTCAGGGCCACCTGCCTGTTTAGGTCTAACTCAGCCCTTTGATCTCTGGTGACACCATCTTACTGGCTGATTGATTTTCATTTGGGGGAGATTGAAGGGCATTATGTGAGAGCCCTTTTTATGCCAATTGTTCCATGAGAAGCGCTCTGTTTTCCTATTGAAAATGACAGCGGGTGTCCTTAAAAAGGCAGTGCTGTGTGTAGGGAAGGCAGGCTGTTCCCCTCGCTGATGGCAGGGCTGCAGGAAGTACTTTTGTCAGGACTTCTCAGATGAGTGCCTTGGGTGGGTCAGACCCACCCTCCCATCTCACCATGTGGGACACTGGAGAGCGTTTCTCCCCTCCCCCTTAGGTGTCTTGGGACATTTGGCTTTTTACAGGACAGGGTTTCTCTATGTAGTCCCAGCTGTCCTGGAACCTGCTGGTCTCAGACTCACTGAGATCTGTCTGCCTCTGCCTCCCCAGTGCTGGGATTAAAGGTGTGTGCCACCACTGCACGACCATCTTTTGTTTTTTTTTGTTTGTTTGTTTTTTTTTTTTTTTAATGAACCACTTGAGATTGCTATAGAGGGAGGAATTGCTCAGCATAGTGTCACTTCTGTCTTCGATTTCCTCAGAGGCCCTTTTCTTAAAGATAAGAATGATAAAAATGGTGGGTATGCCTGGAGTATGTTTTGAAAATCAAAGATGGCTGACCTCTGATCTCAAGGGGCTCCTGCAGGTGTTGTTTAATGGTTTAGTTTGAATCCTGTTTGTAGCCTTCTACTTCTGACCTTGAGGAGTATACAGAGGCAAGGGTTATGCGTGTGGGGAGGGAGCTCCATGGCCCACGCAAGGAAGGGAGTGTTGACGGAACCCTTTCTCAAAACCACTCTCAGGAGGGGCAAGGGTCTGTGTGTGTGTGTGTGTGTGTGTGTGTGTGTGTGTGTAGATGACCCTTTGGTAAAATGCTACAAACATGGAGATCTGAGTTTGGAGTAACCCACATTTAAAAAAAAAAAAAAAAAAAGTTCAGAACAACAGCGTGTGCCTGCAGTCTGAGCACAGGGAGGGGCCGCAGAGGAAGCTCATTGGCCAGCCAGTGAGGTTGAGTCAGAAAGCTCCAGGTTCAGTGACAGAGCCTATCAAAAACAAAACAAAGCCAAAAAATCCGAGCGTAATGGAGGAAGGTTCCTGACATTGAACTTAGGCCTGTACACATATAGACCCTCACCCCACACATGTGTAAGCACCCCAAGACTCTAGAGAGCCTCTGAGAGAATAGACTTTTGTCTATTTATAGCCTTTTATACTTAAATCTTTCACCATCCCTAGATCTAGTGCTGTGTCTGATGTGGATGGAGTGAGTGGGTGAACACAGAGCCCTCGGTTTTCCTGTGTCCAGCTTGAATCTGCACAGGCAGAAACTCAAACACTAGTAGAATCACCACGTTTGTAGAAATTCAAGCAAAACTTAGCACATATCATCATGGATTTGTTTGTGGCTGCTGATGAAAGTGTCAGTGTGTGAATTTCTTCAGAAATGTTTAACAGTACACAGTGTCCTTAGCTGTCTGAGCTGTCAGGAAGCTCTGATAGGGAGTCCCTTGCTTGTCTGGATTGCTACGAGAGTGTCCCTGGCCTCCAGGAACTTGGCCTCTAAGAATCTGAACTGACCTGGATGAGCCGGTGTGGGAAATCCACGTGTGTGTGTGTGGGGGGGGGGGTAACAAAGCTCCTTCATCGATTCCCATGTGTCAATAAAGCACTTCGCTCTCTTGCCATCTCTGCTAAGTGCCTCTAAGTGCTCATTAGTGGGAGCTGGTCTGCAGAGGGCTGTGTTGGGGTTGTGGAAGCCAGAGTGTGATCAGCAAAGGTGGCCTTGGGGACTCTGGCTCTGAAAAGGTGAGAGGGACAAGACTCTGGACACTGGAGAGGCTGTGTACTCAGAAGGGGAAGTTTATTGTTCTTTAGGTTGTTGTTTGGTTTGTGTTTGTTTGTTTGTTTGGTTTGGTTTGTTCAGTGTTACATAACCCAGCTTGGCCTCACACTGGCCTTGAACTCCTGCCCCCTCCCCCAGTACTGGGATTACAGGTGTGTGCCATCACTGCAGAATTGAGAAGGGGTCCTGCACCCTGGATAGGGTGCACAGGCTGATGGTTTCTAGGGCAGACTGGGACACTGGTGGGTGAAGTGGGCAGATTGATTTTGAAATTTTGAATTCAGGAAATTTCATAGGGACCAGATTCCTGGCTTCTCAACAGCCAGGAGGCATGTGTTCGCGACCAGCTGCAGCCAGACAAGAGTGGCCACTGCCTGCATCATTGCCCAGGTGCCCGGCTCTCCTCAGCCTGCCCATGCCGCCACATGCCCACTTCACTCAGACATCTGGGTTAGAATGCTAAGCGTCTGAGTTCTCCGGGTTTGTGTGGTCGAGCAGTGCTGTAGAGACTGGGAGAGACTGAATAATGAAATGATACACCATGGCACAGACTCGGTCCCTGGCACCTCAGCTCACTTTTATGAATCCATCCCTTCAGATCCTGGGAAAGTGTCACTATTAGGACTCTGCTTCCCAGCTGGGGAAAGTTATTTGAGGGCTAGTGCGTGGCCGCGTCACGCACGCAGCTGGCTCCAGGACCTGTGTTCCTGACCGACACTATAGTATTGATACTAATAAATACTAAGATACTGATGCACAGAATACTGAGATGGCAGTGCCCAACGCTCTGATGGGACTGTGACCTTGGGTCCTTGCAGCCGGCATGGGACCAAGCGCTGTGTACAAACTCAGATGCAGGACTTGGCCAGGATGAGCATTTGCTGGGGAATGCAGCTGGAGCCTACACGAGGACAGGCAGAATCTGGAAACTGGCCAGGTTTGAGGATGAGTTTAGGGGTTCCACACCAGTGGCTGGCAAGAGAGTGCAGAAAGGTTTGGCGTGGGGGAGGGGGGCTGATGGCAAATATTTATTATTTATTAATATTTGGAAGCCTGACAGGCATGTCTGCACATTCCAATGCTGTGAACCGTAGTTGAATTTTGATTCTCTTCTATTCATTGGCAAGTTGACTTGGTGCTCTAGCCTAAAGGAATTCACTCCCACTAGCCAGACTTTTTGGATATGACCCTGAGAGTAAAATAAGACACACACACACACACACACACACACACACACACACACACACACACACACACACACACAGCGTTTTTCCCACCCTGTACTTTAAACAGATTTCTTTATCTTGGCGTGTGCTAGGAAGAGTCCTTTATTTCCCCTCTGTGGGGGCAACATCTGGCAAAAGAGAGACTGTGCCTAACAAATGATTTGAACTTGAACCAAATGCCTACCTTGAAGCACTGCAAACACACACTGACCCTGGGCAGCCTTCCCTGGAGAAGTCCTCAGGGTCACTGGTTTAAAACTTTAACTGCCTAGAGGGAATTGTTAGATCCCTGCTGCAGGCCCTTTCTGCCAGCCCTTGAACCTTCTGTGCAAACGGGCTAAGGATGCTGCCAAGTGCTCACTCCCCTTGGGCTGTGTTCTCCCAGACCAGGCCAGTTTACGTTCTGCCCTTGATGAACACTGAAAACAAGGGGCCAGCCACTCAGAGTCAGACTGGTGGCTTCAGGCAGCCCCTGCCGAGTCCCCAAGACCATCATATAGGCCAGATGCTGAGTGCCCTTGGCAAGCCCTTGTAAGTCCTCTGCCTTCCTTTGCAGGCTCCTCCTCAAGTAAAGCTGGTCAACCTGTGCCTGCTGGCACAGTGCTGTTTCCCCTGACCCTGATTAAAACCCCACGCAGATGCCAAATTTCAATTCGTATTATATCTATGGTTAGGTAGTTAGGCTTTGGGGGGGGGGGCAGGGTCTCCTGTAGCCTTAGACTCGATAGGTTATAGGGGAAGGCCTCGAACTGATCACCCTGCCTCTGTGCTAAGGTTGTAGGTATGTGCCAGCATGCCGGGCTTGGACGTGTGTGTGTGTGTGTGTGTGTGTGTGTGCGCGCGCGCGCGCTTGGTTTTAAGTACAGTGGTATTTCTGCTTATTTTCCACTCCGGAGGTTCATAAAAACCTGGGGCCTTCTCCTCCTGGCTCCCTGGGAATCTCCACACACCTTATGGTAGCATGATTTCCTTCCAGAAGTTGGCATAACAAAGATCATCGTAGGCTCTGTGCTCCAGGATTTCACTTTGGGTTAACTGAATTATTATGTGAGTTAGTTACTTAACCTCTTCATCTCTGAGTGGGCATTAAAAATCATTCAAATTTAATTTAATTTTGGATTTGTCATATGCATTCCTTTCTTTTCCCTTCCCATGATGCGTAGCTTCTCTTAGTGTGTGTAAGTGCTTCAAGGTCATGGGCCCTTTGTAAGGATCACTTTTCATTTCCTACAGCATGTAGGAGAGTAGTAGGCCGATTGTTGTTTGGACATGGAAATGATACCATAGATGCCAAGAAGCATGTTATGTTATATGGTACAAAAGAAATAAGCTAGTAATGAAGAAATACTTAATAAAGGAGATGGTCGTTTACTGTGATATTCATGTGGAAAGAAAATGTGGTATCTTAAGTACTTGATTAACTCGGAGCACTCTCTATATACTCTTTAATACCACCCTTGAACCACGCAAGTCAGTATTGCCTTAACCCAATTCAAGTACATCCCTCAGTCTTCAGTGCAGACTGTAGAGTTTGAGTTGCTCTTGACCAGTTACAACAATGTCATGTTTGTACACATTTAACTGAGAGCTCCCATTCCAAGTATGCAAGGTGCTTTGGGGGGTGAGTTTCAATATCCAGTCTCTGTGTCTTCGTAGACTGTGAAAATCTTGGCTTTCCAGGACTGAGAAGTCGGGGAGCTGATGATGGATAGATCAGGCAGCTCAGAGACGTACTACTGTAAAAGGAAGGGGTTTTGTGACTTAAGACAGGACCAGTAAGACCGTCAGTAGTTACAGAGCTGCTGTAGGAGGCATTAGGGAGATGGAGGCCACATGGTGACTTCAAGTTGCTGATGCTCACAAGCAGGAGTCTTGTTTGCTTTACCTTTTGATTAAAGATTTAAACACAAACCTATAACTTTCTATCTTGGTCCCCCCACGTGCCGCCCCCCCCCCCAGGTCTTTTCTAGGTCAGCAGCATTTTCCCAGCCAGTGAGCTGGCATACGTGTTCCAATAAGCTTTGGTTTTTCCCTCTGACTGCGCCATTCTCCATGGCCTGGAGGGGATATTTGATGTCTTGAGTCCAGGTTCTCCTCAGTGAAGGGAGACATCAAAGGGTGCTCTCCTTTATAGGCAGCAGTTTTTGTGTGCTCTCTCCAGAGCGTTCTGTCACTAATTATTGCACAGTAAACTGGAGTCTAAATGGGTTCTTGCATATTTATGTCCCACTTTTAAAAACAGAGCCCCAAACTTGTCGTGTTCTGTTGGATTAATCCAAGGACCCACGAATGTGCCTCTTCCTGGAAGGACCACATGGCAAACGTTGCGGCTTTCCACTCCGTACAAAGGCTTCATTCTGCTGCAGATTGATAGATTGATGTTGTTCAGCCACAGATCAAATGAGTACTAACGGTCATGACTCGGTCCAAAAACAATCTTTATTTATGGACATTGATATTTGAATTTCATATAATATTCATGCGTCAGGAGATATTTTTCTCTTTGACTTTTTTTTTTTTCCAGTAATGAAAATATGTTCAGACCATCAGAAATTCTGGCTGGGGAAGAACATGCAGGTTTGGCCTGTGGGCTGTCATAGGATGGTATCCAAATTTCTGTTGGAACCCTACACGCTGCTGTGTCTCTTCCAACATTGTCCCATTGCTGGCTTGTGTCTGTTTCTCCTGAATGAACAGGGAGCCTTTTCTCAGTAGCCAGAGTCCCCCATGTTTAGTAGGTGCTTGCTGAATGCCTTCCAAATGAGCAGTGTAGCAATTATCCTCCTTGAAGCATGACTGTGTCTACACGAAAAATGTTGGAAGTGATCATCTCTTTCCTAGAATGTTGCGCCTGTTTGAGTAGATTCCTCATGGAAGATGTACCTCTGTGAATACGTGACACTACCTTCCAGCGCTTCAAAGACCGCAGTAGGTGCTTGCAAAAAGATACTCTTTCCTGACAGCTTTTGCCCTCAGAGGTCCACCTGAGCTGTCTGCCATAAGAACTGTGTCACACGAAAGGGAAAAGATGGTGGCAGTCCTTTACTGCTGTGGGTGGTCCATGAATGCACCGTGTGATTCCAGCACTTCCTAAAATGTCCCTCTCCGCTGTTGGCAAGCTTTATCTATCGAGTAGAGCATATCCGTGGAGTCCACATCCTCAGCAGACACATTTCAACGTGGCCCTGAAATTCTTAATTTACCCCTTGTTTGTATTTTTAAGGCGAGAGCTTTCTTTATAATTTCAATTATGGAATGCTGTTTGCTATTCAGACGGGTTGGTGTTTGTATTGGCTCCATGGTTTCCCATGAGAGGCTTGAGGTCCGGGGGGGGGGGGGGGGGGGGGGGGAGATAGCCATGCATAGAGTTGGATATGTAGGAGACACAATGCCAGGACGCACAAAGAAGAAATTACAACCATTTACTTGTGTATTATTTTCTCAATTTGAAGCACTTGGATTCCAGAGCTCTCAAATCAAGAGGTTGAATTCCTGGCATTTTAAAGTATTCCACTCGAATAAGCTGCTTAAACCATTCAAATGGCTTTTTAAAAAATTGTATGCACTCCCCCCACAAAAAAAAAATTGCCTGTTTCTTAGATCATTTGCTTTTGAGATTTACTTAATTGAAGTTTTGCCTTTTCTTTTAACTTCAAATCAAAATCTTTCTGTAGTGAAAGATGTTTTCATTGTGTTCTCAGGGGCTCTGTAGACTCCATGTTGACTCTGTTTCCTGAGAGGTGAAGGGGATTTTGCACAGACCGCCTGTAGTCCTTCCATCTATCCATCGTGTGTGTTTGTGTGTGTGTGTGTGTGTGTGTGTGTTATGTACATATAAGCTTATCGTACCTTCCAGAAGAAATCGTTCAGCTCTGACATTCTCCCGTTGGGGTCTCTTCTCTGTAAATACAGCACCACCTACATTTCTAGGGTCTCGGGCCCACTTTGACAAAATCTAGCCATGGGAGAAGGGAAGGGAAAGGTATTCCCAGAATCACAGACAGCTCTGCCACACACCAGCTGCCTAGATGCAAGAATGTGAGGAGTAGACGGAACTGGCAATCATGTTTGCCTTTTTGAAAGGATCCACGAAGAAACGGTGAGCAGGTTGTGAAGTCAGAGTCCTGGTGCCATTTCCCACGGCAGTAGCAGAGCATCAAATATGTAATTTGGTCTTGGGTCTGGCTGGGTGCCCCAAACAAAGAACTAAGAGAGAGGTAAAGGTTACATCCTGGTGGGGGTAAGGCGTTAGTTTTGTAGCGAGTAGCTCAGGATGGTCTTTTTGAAGAACTGATGCAGAGTCTAAACTGTGCTATCACTTACAGGAGAAGCTCTGTGGTCAGAGGGCAAGTGCAAAGTCCTGTGGCTGGTTGAAATAACAGCAAAGCGCTGGGTGCCCTGCCATACACCATTAGTCCCAGCACCCAGGAGGCAGAGGCAGGTGGGTCTCTGAGTTCGAGGACAGTCAGCGCTACATAGGGAAACCCCGTCTCAAAACAAACAAGAAAAATAACAGCGGAGTCAGAGCAATGAGAACCAGAGATATGGGGCTTTGTTCTTACTGTGATGGGTTACTGCTAGGAGGGATTAAAATGACTGGAAATAATTGGTCAGCTTCTTATGAAAATGTCTTAAGAGGGTAGAAGGGAGACAGGATGAATGTTGCTGACATAATCTAAATAAGAATGAAGATGGCTTAGCCCATGCTGTGATGGTAGAGGGTGAGGCTGGGTGGATGAATAGATGAGGGAAGAATGGATGATAGGTAGGTGGAGGGAAGGTGTATGTATGTATGTATGTATGTATGTATGTATGTATGTATAGATGAGTGAGTGGGCGGATGAGTAGGAGAAGGGGGGATGGATAGGTAGATGGATGGATGAATGGATGGCAGTTTCTTAGACGAGTGTTTATTAAGAGGAAAGGAAGGAGGAGATGAAGTCTCTCCTTCACCTTTGTCCCCACATTAGAACAGTAATTGTTTATTGTTCATTTGATTTGATTTTCTCAGTGAGATCTGAACTTTTCCAGCTGTGCCCCAGGAAAGCTGGTATAGGGGCTGAGGCTTGTCTCTCAGGAATGGGAGCTTGTGAAGCCCATTGTCTTGGGCTCTGAGTACTCAACCCCAGCTCTTAGACCTTTGAGCGAGCTGCTAGGGGCCAGGCTCCCAGGCTTGGCTGAAGCCCTGCCCCCAAGAAAGTGGATCTTTTGATCTCCAACCCTGGGCTGCAAATGTCAACAGATTCCTCAGCCTGGCCTTTCCCACTGAGGCTAAAGTAACAAGAAAGGCCACTGATATTTTAGGGTTGACAGAAACAATGATTTCAGGGATAATGTTTTATTGAGCTGGAGTTCCCAAACCCACACATCTTTGTGGTTCACCCATGTAAGCTGCACAACCTGGGTGTTTTAGCGGCATCATGGAGCAGCTGGGCAGGTGTCATCACAATCATTTTGAGAGCATTTTCATCACACTATGTGTGTATGGGAGTGGGGCTGCATGTTCTTTGCCATCCTTTCTCCTCAACAAATGACTTCATGAATGAAATTTTGCAAGTCATGGACCTGATGTACCACGAGCCCTGATTCCACGTAGTCAGGGAGAATAACTACCTGTAGGAGTCCCAGGTGCTGGCACAGGAGGCAGGATGTCCTGTTCAGAGAGTGGCACGTGGGGTACCTCCTCTGCTGTGTATATTCAGGAGTCCGTCTGTCCAGTTGTTTCCAAAGCCATGTACAAAAAGCTCCACTTAGTTAAGTCAGAGAAATGTGCTTTGAAGCAGTGTGCCTCTGTCAGCTGTGAAGATCCTTTCCTCCCCATGGAACCTTATTTCCAAACGCTGGTCCTGGTGGATAGACCTTCTTTGTTTTGTTTCACAAATTGTTTACCACCCAGAGGCTGAGGATCTACTTTAAAAGGGGGGTTCTGGCCAAACCAAGCCCTTAACCACCACCCCCTAACAAAAGTCAAGGAATTTTTAAAATGAGAACTGTGTATCAAAATAGTTCTTATTTTCAAATAAAACATTTGCTCTGGGGAATTTTCTGCCCAGAAAATACTTTGTTGTTTGAAGTTGAAGGGTGAGAATGGCAGGCTAGGTCGATAGGTGAGCGCAGTATGGAGAGGAGGGGCGGGCACAGTGGCGCCCACCAGGGTGGAATGCGCTTGCAATCATTATGATTAGGACTATCCCTCATACTCAGCCCCCTTTGTCTTTGTTCCCGCTTTGGCATTCCCTCATCACATGAGTTAAGGAGTAGAAAAGCTCCTTAACCACAAACTCTAGACTGCTCACCGATGGAGTCTGTTCAGCATCATGGACCACTGTCGTGCCTTCTCACCATTAGACAGTGGTCTTCACTGCTTTCCGTATCCTTCCCCCACAATGAAAAGTCCGAGAGCAGGGGACTTTCACCCCCTGACCATTGCTGTCTGCAGCGCGCGATTGTTCTTGGTTGATGGGCATTGAAGGCAAGATGTATGTGTACAAGGTATTCGGGCAGTGCAGACCCCAACGCTCTCACAGCTCATGATCCACATGGGAGTGGGTGGGGCTAATGTGCCTGACCTTGCGTTCCTATGTTTTCCCTTCGCAATAGTCTAAGCAAAAGAGTTAAGTGTACATGTGATGGCAAGGTTAAGTGGCTTTTTTCTTTCTTTAGAGTCTTAATTGAAATAAACTTTTTATTCGTATCTTACCTTGAAGGGCAAATTTCTTGTTGTATGTCCATTTCAGCTTATATATTAGCACACACCTAGAATCTCCATGAAGTCAGACAACAGACCTTTTTTTCTTTTCTTTTTTAAAGTACTAGCTTAGCCTTTCACTCCCTTCACAAATTACAAGGTTTTCAGGCGGTTCTCAGGTGAACTCTGCGCATTTGTGGCCACAAGCGGATTCCCCGTGTCTCTTAGCTTACTGCAGAGACACTAGAAGGGCTTGTGGATGACATTTGGAGGCATGAGTTAGACAGGAGGGAACATCTGAAGATTCCTGGGTTATTTGGGGAACTTGCCAAGGGTTCTGTTTGTATTGTGTCACAAGACAGAAAAGGCCATTGCCGATATCCTTTAGTTATGTCTAAGAGAATACTTTGTTGCTTGAAGAAGCTCGATTTTGCAAGGGATAGAGCGCTGAACCCACAGGCTCTGGGTTCAACCCCCGCACCACAAGGAAATAAATAATGATTGGGGAGTGGGGAGGGGCTTGTCTTCTCCGGATGATTTTGCCCGTTTTATGTAAAAGGGGTTCTAGATAGCAAACATTAAGACTGTTAAGATTAATGACTATTAACTGGTTGACTGTGGGTGAGGTTTTGGGGTGTGTTAATTCATTTTAACTTTTTCCTTCAAGCAGCTCGATTGTCACAAGTGTTGAGGGGTTCTCCTGTGTAACCCGAACTGAATATATCCATACTGTTTTCATTCTCCTGTCTAACGAGTTCAGGGGAGTCCTTATGGGAACAGATGCATCCTGGGGGAAGGCTCGTATGTTCCCCCAGGCTGATGCAATGCAAACACTGCTGTGCTGTAGCTGCATTCCTCAGAGATGCCATGTGCCCTTCACAGCATTCACCACCCCCATAGGTCACAGAGAATGGCCAATAGGCTTGCTGGGGAAACCTGTTTGAAGCACATTGATAGTCATTGACACTGTTTGCCAGGCTTGCAGTGTTTACCCAGGAGAAGGAAAATGAATCTTCTCCAGAAATAAAGGGGCATCGATGAATTTGTCACATGCCCAGTGGCTGTTGGTACAGTGTGCACAACGTGCTCTTGGGAGATGATACAACAAAGGTGATGGATAGACGGAACGGACTTAGTCAAAGCCTCAGTTTAAAGCTGCCACCCTCCTCCCAGCTCTCCTCAAAAGGGAGGGGCGTTTAAAAGCCCTGGCTGGTCTTTGTGAGGTTCACATTGGGTCCCTTCCAAACAAACGGTTAGCTCCTTATAAAATAAAACTTATGCCAGGTGGCAGTGGCGCCTTTAACTCCAGCACTCGGGAGGTAGAGGCAGGCGGATCTCTGTGAGTTTGAGGCCAGCATGGTCTACAGAGTGAGTTCCAGGACAGCCTCCAAAACTACAGAGAAACCCTATCTGGGGGAGGGGGGGTAAATAAATAAATAAATAAATAAGCAAATAAGCTCACCTTGTAAAACCGGACTTAGCCAAAAGACACAGACTGTTAGAAAAGAGTAACCCTTTCTTGACTGACTTGCTTTTGGTCGTGAGATGTGGAAATTTTAATTCAGTGTTCTGGATATACCTGTATATACCCCCTTGGCAGGCTCTTTGAAGATAGGCATGTCCACCTTCCTGGAGGGAATAGTTGTCTCTGATCCTTTCCAAGTCGGCTCTTACCAGATTCTGGGCCTGCCTAAGCTGTTCCATTTTTCTGTCGTCCATCAGGCTCAAAGAAACACTTACATAAACTATAAATTGTACCTTAATAAAACTGATAGTCCCCCCCCAACAAGGGACCCTGATTAATGGACTCTGTCACTATCAAGTGAAGTGATTTTTAAAAATAGCTGTTTGACTAGAGCGTTTTGGTTTGGAGTGTGTGTCGCTGGGTTGTTATTTTTACACGTAGCAGTGATAGGAAAATGTGGGGCTCTTATCATAACACATGCAATATTTAGATTGGATCCCCGTCCTCCTGCCTGACACTGATTTCCTGCCTTTTGCCTTTGCCTTTTTCTGATGCTTAAGCATCAAGATTGGGGCATTTTCCGAGAGTAATTGTTGATTAAGTGCTGTACATCCTGCCATGATTATGAGATTACTGTATTCAGCTTTTAATCTTGCGAGCATCAAATATTTTACTTTAATGACATCTTCATTATTATTATTATTATTATCATCCACAGCTCTTCCTATTTGAGTAATGCAATCAGGCAAAATAAAGGTATTGCTGCAGATTTGGCTTCTTTTTTTTTTTCCCCCTCTTCCCCTTCACTCTTTGTCTTGAAATGGAAAGTGCCCTCTACAGGCTGTCTCCAAATGCTGTCCACTGCGTTTTTGGTTGCAAGTAGTTGAAGAAGCAACAGAGTGCCTTTTTGACGGTGATATCCAGGGCCAGGCATATGGCTGGAAGTTAACAGGGCTGTCAAGAATGCTTGTGATGGTAGCACCTGTACTTTCTAACTGCCCCCTCTGTTTTCTGTAGGGCAGCGCACAGAGGGTACTCCATGGTCAGCCCTTAGCTTTGAAGCTAACTCTCCTCATGGACTGTCTGCCAGTAGAAATTGGAATAATATGGGCTATGGGTCAGTCAGATCCATGGGCCCGTGTCATGGAGTGATAGTGTCCAGGGACACTCCCAATAAGGGAGGGAAGGGCTTGTCCAAGAGAAACAGGCTCATGTCCAAAAGCTGATGGGGGCGGGGTGTTGTATGTTCTTATGTAGAAGAGACTCCAGTTTCTCATCCTGCCTTCAGTAACAGCTTCGGTCACTTCTCCAGGCTTCCAGGTGTCATGCCCCAAAGCATAGACATGGGCTTTGGGAGATAATCCCAAGCAACAACAGTCAACTGTAAGTTGTTGAGTTGGATGAAAGAATGGATGTCTTGAGGCAGGGTCTCCAGATACAGCGAACTCTCTGGTTCTCTCCTGAGGTACAGACTTCTCCTCTTTGTATATGAGCAGATAAGCATGCGATCGTATGATGCCACACAGCCAGAGAGCAGAAGCTGGAACACTGGTCCTCTCAGAACCCCAAGGCCTGGACCACAATGTCATCTCCAAGATTTGTGCTTGAGAACCGTACATTTGAGTGAAAATGACAGCAATAGTAATACCTCAATGTTTTAAACGTTTACAATTTTGTATTGGGCTACATTCATAGCTGCTTTGGACTGAGGGTGGTGGTGACTCAAGGGCCACAGGTTTGTCCCCAAGCCATCGGCCATGAAGGAGCAGTGCAGTTGTATCTCTTTGGGGAATTCAGCCACCCTCACCCCCACACACACTTGTCACTCAGGACACCAATGTGAGTGATATGGATGGTGATGCTAATTGGATAATTGGGGCTTGTCGGAGTTGTTAATGAGGCAAATCGTGGAGCCATGGAGATCGGGGCAGTTCTTCCAAGAGTGCTGCAGTGGTACTAACTGAGGCACGGAAGAGAGGGAATCAGACGCTCTGCACACATGCTGCGGGCATGGAAAGAGCTCCGGCCAGGAGGTAGGAATCCCAGGAGCCAGGCGAGGCCTTACCCGGCCACCTGTGGCACTCCAGGCACATCGTGCTGATCTACCCCATTCTGGTCACCTCCGTGCTTCTTTTAGTTCTTCTGAAAGACAAAACACAAAGTACAGGAATCAGTGCAGTAGTCCACCTCGGGACGGGTGTGTCCACTGAGCCTGTGGGCACATATCACATGTGTTGTCCACATCCTATTTTATCATGAAGATTAGTGCCTGCATTGTTCATCCTTTTAGTCAACTCTGGAGTGTTCTATAATCTGGCTAGAGCATCTGTATTGAAGCAACTCTAGTGGGCCATGAACATGCTTATGCACAAGTTATCTCTGGGCATGTCTCCTCATCAGACTTGTTTATCTCAAAGTTGAGCAAGTTTGGGAGGCAATTATATTTCTTTTTCTGATATTTTCTATTCATGCCCTGTGCATTGTTCACCTATTAGCTAATTGCCCTTTTTCACCCCACAGCACATGCCAGATGCTTGGTCTTTTGATACTTAATGGAAATACCCATGCTTCATGGAGTGGGGATTTGACCAGCTTTTGCTGATTGGGCAAAAGAGAATGTGTCTTTGGAGTCTAGACATGGGCTTCTAGATGTAAGTCTGGGGTTAAGTCCTCTGGAATTAGGAGCTCAGGCTCCTCACTCTAAGTGGGAGTGATAGTGGTGTGTCATAAAGGAGCTTACGTTTAAGATAGCTATCCCATAACAGGTTCTCAGTCAGTCCTCAGTGTCATTATTGCTATTAACATTGCTGTAAGCATGAATCTGATGAGAGATGTCAGGGGTATGAGCTAAGCCGTTGAGCTGTTCTGCATCCTTGCAGCAAAAGCTGGTCTGCACTTGTGTGGATGTCTGTGCCCTGACACCCTCTGCAGCAAGTCCCTCTCTGCACCCCAGCCCCCCAAATAGCGGCACGGAGACTTTTTCATTCACTACGAAACCATGGCCTTTAGCTTAGGCTTGTCTCAACCAGCTCTTATATCTTAAATTAACCTATTATGTTCATCTGTATTCTGCCACATGGCATTGCCTCTGTTGTCCCTCCTCCTGTTTCCTCCCCTCGTCTCCTGGTGTCTTTCACACCTAGATTCCGCCTCTTCCTCCCTCTGCCCGGAAGTTCTACCTATACCTCCTGCCTATACCTCCTGCCTCCCTATTGGCTGTTCAGCTCTTTATCTCACCAATCACAGCAGTACACCTTCACACAGTGTTCAGATGTCCCACAACCACCCTCCTGGGTTTTCTTTCAGGCCTTGTCTCGTCTCTGTGGCTAGACATAGTTCAGAAGTCCCATCCAGTTCCTGGCTGTAGAAAAGCAGAGACTGGAAAGTACTCCGTTTGAATTCTAAGAGAGGGAGATACAAAAACAAAACGCCTCTCCCCTCTTCCCCATCCATCCCAGGACATCGTGGGGACAGAATATAGGTCTTTCTCTCTGGGTCCCTTGATCCCTGCTTTTGAGTTTAACAAAGGAAGATGGATGAACTCAAGACTCTCAAAGAAGAGATGGGAACCTCCTAATTGATTCTTACAAAGCGGCTGGTTATTTACAGCTAGGAAAATTGCCTGCTTGCAGATACCAATTCGGTTCTGTGGCTCCGCTGGCTCCACAGGGGACATTTGCTGCTCCTTGCTGAAAACAGTCTTAGGGAGAAGGCGCTCAGAGGGAATCATGTCTAACTTGTTAACTCCATCCCATTCATAGATTCCTGCCCCCACCCCACAGCTGATCATTCATCCTCTTTCAGTGTGTAATTGTTCATTTTAAATTTTCGTGTTTGCTATAGCTGGGTGTGTGTTAATTACAGGCAGACTGCAATTATGTTGTCTATTTGTCACTTGTGTGGCGGCAAGGGTAGTAAGCAACCATTCTTCCAATAGCAAGAGTCTTGACTTATAATCTCCAAAGCCATGTAGAAATCCATATGTTTCATACACACTACTGATGAGGTGAGTCAATGCATTGACATTGTCGTCATTTTCAGGTTTTAGCCAAGAAATGCCACTGCACTGAGAGAAATACTCAGTATTTGGGTGTATGCATTGAATTTACAACTAGATGATTAAGTGTCCAATAAATATGAGGTATTTATAATAGAGCTGAGTGAAATAAAATAAAATATCTGGCAGTTCATGTAGCTAAAAGGACAATCCAGGTGACCTTCAATGCCATGGTCTTCTTAGTGATGTGAATTCATGCCCCTTGGGTTGTTAAACACTCATCCATTGTACATAGTATAACAAGGAAGACTGATGGGAAGAACCTAGAAATTGCTGACGATTAAAGTTATTAGATCACAGTCAAACCCCAATGATATTGGCAGCTGAGGCACACTTGGAATGCATAATAACAATGGTAAGATTATCAGATTAATCCCAGATGTCTGGGATATGTGTGCAAATTAAATTAGAGGCACATCAGTATGATCCAGGCAAGAAGCAGGGCAAGGGTCGGAAGACATGTTTTTGAAGACCTAAGGCCTCTAGAGGAGTGTCCATGGTCCTAAGGTTGTCAGTGGTTCACTGGATAATGCTTGGGGTTAGGTTCTGGTGCCTAAGTACAGAAAATTACCCAGTTATTCCTGCTCATCTGTTTAAAATATGCATATATGCACAGCCTTCCATTGAATTCTTTTACACTTCCATCAAATATATGGCTACTACAGAGCCTTGATTACTCCAACAATATGAGTCTTGAAATTGGATAAACTGATTCAGAACTTTTAAAATTCATTTATCAAAATTAGCTTGGTTTCTTTGCCTTCCGATATAAATGCATCCATTTCAAGGTGGTCTCATCTGTGCATAGAGAAATACTTTGCTGGAGTTTCAACAAGAATTCCATCATACCTCCGTGTCATTTTGAAAAGCAAATAACACTAATCATTGAATTCATGGACATGGCTGTCTCTTCATCTCTTACTTGATTTTGTTGTTGTTAGCATGTAAGCTTTCCACCTACAAACCCTGTATGTGTTTTGTTAGATTTACACTGTTTTATTTTCCTTGAAATGTGTATATGTTTTTACTTTTGGTGTCCATTCATTCATTGCTAGTCTGTGGGAATATGATTGATTTAACATATGTGCCCTGAGACTCTGATCAATGGGCTTTATCAGTTCGAGGGTCTTGGTGGCTTCTTTGATATTTTCTACATGGGTAGTTTCCAAATGAGGGAACATTTGTCTCTTCCTCCTGATCTGCGTGCTTTTGATTGTGTGTCCGTGCTTTATTGCATTGGCTTGATGTTTTGGGCACCATGTTGAGTAAGACTGGTGAGAGCAACCATCCTTTCTCCCACTTTACGATGGTCGTCTCTCCACCAGGATGTTAGATAAGGTCATTTTTAATGTCTTTTTTGTTAGTTTAGTGGGGTTCCCTCTGGTCTGCTTTGTTTTAAACAGTGATTACATGTTAGGTTTTGACCACTGGTTTTTCTGCACCAGCTGATGGACCATATTGGTTTTCTGCAATTTGATGACAGCTAACACGATCTTATTAAATGACTTCTGAATATCAAACACGATCTTATTAAACGACTTCTGAATATCAAACTCATCCTGGAACAAGTCTGACCTGTTTGTAGTGTCCATTTCTATTTGAATATTTTTGGATTATATTATTTCAAGTACAATTTCAGCTAGCCTTCTACTGAATTCTCTAGCATCTCTCAAGATCACAGGTAGCTGGGAAGGCAGAGGGGAGTGATGGGTGGGATCCTGGGTGACAGTCCCACAACCTTCCCTTCACTCCATGCACAAGGTGGTATCAGTAGCTCTATTACCATCCACCTACTGACCACTTCATGGTTCTCCACACTTAGTTACTGAGACTCCTGAAATTGTCTACTCCAAAATGATAATGGGCTGACTGCCTTCTGCCTAGAAGAAAAAAGCCAGGCAGCAACAGTGGGAGTCTCTGTCTCCTGTTTGACTGTGACCTCTCTGTGGCCCCTTGGCAGAGGCTGGGTCTCCCTGAAGTCTCACTGACAATGGAGGTTCTGGTCACTACTCTCAAGGGTTCCTTCCGTTCCCTGTGTCCAGTCATTTGTAACCACGGCCAGTCAATAAAGACAGTTTCCGGAATGGGTCCCTGTTCTTCCTCTGCTTGCCTGAGAGCCAAAGCCTAGTGACTCCTAAAGATTGCATTATTCGCCAGGCTGCTAGTGCACATTTTTAATCCCAATGCTCGGATGCTCAGAAGGCAGAAACAGGCAAATCTCCATGAGTTCGAGGCCAGCCTGGTCTACAAAGCAAGTTCCAGGACAGGCTCCAAAGCCACATAGAGAAACTCTGTCTTGAAAAACTAACACCCTCCCCCGCAAATAAATGAATGAATGAATGAATAAATAAATAAATAAAGCAGTATAAATCAGAACCATGAATGATAAATGATCCACGAGTGACACCCTACCTTTTCTAAACTACATGACCTGGGGCAGAAGACTTGTTGTCCACCTCAGATTCTCAGTCTGGAACAACAGTGATCTGTGTAGTCATCGAACGATGCTATATAATATACCGTAGTTGCAGGTCCTGGAGGGGAGGCTGTGAGCATCCTTGGAAAGATAGCATTCCTCCTCCAGTTGAGATCTACTGCATTTCTAAAGATCTGGCAACCACTTGTGTTATCATCTAGCAGAAACTTCTGGTCACAGTAGTCGATGGCTTCCGAGAGCCCGATGGTGGGGCTTACCTTTTGGATCTTACGTTTTCGCAGAAATGTGGCACAGGAGTAGAGGTCACTGGATTCAGTGAGAAAGGACAGAGCACAAGGTTCTAGCAGTGCTTGGCTTCAAAGGTCCCTTGTGGTGAAGTTTTCAACATAGCAGTGTTTCTGTCTATTTTTATCTTCCTGCCAGTTGACTTCAGCAAATGTTTACAAGCATCTGCCCGAAGCCCAGTGACTGAGTATGCAGTTGCCCATGCTCTCAGGGAGTGGTCTGCAGAGAGAGGAGAGCAAAACTGACCAAACTTCAAGGCACAAAGTAGATAAAATGCCATTGAAGATCAGAGGCAGGTGACCTTGTGTCTTCCTGGGTGAATGGGAAAGCAGCAAGAAGGGGTTGGAATTGGAACAGAAACTTACAGCGTGAGTAGGCTTTCAGTAGCTGAGGTTTGGTTGGCACTACTACACAGGGACTCGAGAACAGGCATGCTGAAGAGGATCACAGTCAGGGGCAGGTGGGCCTTGGCGGGTGAGGGGTAGCCACCATCTCTCTTTTGTGCCCAACCCATGACACCTGAGCATCTTCCTCAATCCGTAGTGTTCCTCCACCCTTCTCCGTGGTGAACTCTGAACACATTGTGCATCCATGCATGTCTGTTCTGTCTTCAAGCTGCCATTGCCTAGTATTACGTGTTGACTTGCATCCATTCAAATAGCACAGGGGAGCCCAATTCTCCCACAGAATATATGAAGGAGACTTTATTTGAAAATAGGGTTTTTGCACAGAAAGTCAAGATATATGTGTATAGGCCCCAGCCCAAAAGGATTGGTGTCTCTGTAAGATCTGCAAGTTTGAACAAGACACAAGTGACTGAATATAGCTGCAAGCTGAGGAATGCTGGGGTGTGGTAAGGGTGGCTTCTCCTCACGGGTTACAGATGGAGCACAGCTCGGTCAGCACCTTGACTCTGGTCTTCCAACCACTACAGCTGTGAGGCAATAAGTCAGTGGTGTCTGAGTCGCCCAGTGGTACTGTGTTTGTGTAGCTTCAGGGTGCAGCACACCGTGGTGTGTAGCTTGCCTGGGGAGATGAATTTGATTCTACCCACAGGGCCTTGTTCCTTAAGGAAGGCTGGGTATGCCATTAACATTACTCGAGTGGCCATCGTGAGTAGTCTGGTCATCAGCTGTACATCTTGGTTTTCTGAGATGACTGAACAAGTCCAGCCTCCTTTGGAATGCCTCAGGGAATCTCCCAACACAGCCAGCTGGAGTATGATTCCCAGTACAAAATGAGGAGCCACCAGGGGTCTAGGCCAAGCAACTTTAGTTCATTTATTCCGGAGCATTCTCTTAACAGATGGTAAATTGTGCCATTAGTATTGTGTGACTAATCCATGGTCACTTTGCCTGAAGTGTCGGAACCTGAACTCAGGTCTTCTTTCTTTTTGAAATGATTTTAGTAGAATCAGGACAAAGCCTTAACAATGTTTATTTTATAATTTTGTGTGTGTTTGTTTGAGAGAGAGAGAGAGAGTGCATGCAGGCATGTGGAGGTTAGAAGACAATCTGTAGGAACTGGCCTGTCTTTACATCATGTGGATCCCAGGATCAAACTCAGATTATCAGGCATGACAGCAAGAGCCTTTACCCATGAGCCATCTTGCCTGCCCGTGATCTGAAATACTGAACCTTACATCCAGACTTCTGGAATTTCTAGGGACTCTTAAATTGTGTGAGAATTCTGCATGTGATGAGTGAGATGAGCAAAGGAATCATGAGAGAGATAAAGAAGCGGGGCATGGTGACCCTCTGGGAGGGATTTGAAGGAATGATTAGGTTCATATCGCAGGTCCATGGGTATTTAGATCACCGTACATCATTGGGAAACAGTTGCAGTGAATGGTACATTCCTGCTCCCAGTTCCCATCATTGACTCTTCACACTTGGATACTATAAATTATAACATTGATAACACCGGCAGCCGTCACGTGGTCTTAGATACCACTAAGGCATCACTTTGCCCCTGTTCTACTCTTCTAGCCTTTCGCTGGGAGAAGTAGAGCAGCTAATGTATTTGGATTGGATTTTGGTTTTTTCCTACTGTCTTGGCATTGTGAATGCAAGCCCATTATAGCAGCAGCAAGGCGTCCATGGCATCTTGGTGGCTGTAAATCAATATCCTCCCTACAGGTTCCAAAGAGTGTTATCTACAAGGCTTATAGCCTGCACACACACCCTTTGTGTTGGGTGTCCCCAGATGTGCTTTCTATCAGCAAGACATAAAGGAGACACAAGGAGGGATCTTTTTTTTTTTTTTTTTTCCTTTTTGCTTGGCAGCTCATACTGAAAGCAGAAAAGAGGCAGCTATGTTTTGTTGTTGTTATTACTATTATTGTTTCATGGGTTCCTCCAACAAAGGAATGCTGTGTCTTTCGAATGCCTCTTCGCACAAATGTGCCTCCCATCATCAGTCATCAGTGTGCTGCCATTTTGAAGTGGCAGAGGTGGTGCAGTTATCGTCGCCATGCTGGATGCTGGAGACCGTACCCTTAGAGAAATTGACATGATGGTTTTCTCCCCTCGCACATGTGTTGTGATTGATGCCGCACTGTCGCTTTAACAAACTATCACCCTGAAATGGGGCCGCCCCATCCAGCGCTGTGGAAAAGCAAGGTCAAAAGTGCAGGAGATTCATGTGGATGGCGAATCGCTAGAATTAGTTAAGCCAATATTGAAAACAATGCTTGGCACAACACCCTGATGGTTTCTGTTTCTGCAGAGATGTGTTCTTTCAGTCTCCCTTGGTACACAGACAGTTAAAGCCACACCAGGACCTCTCTTATGTAACCCTTCCTGGTTATATAATTAAGGGTCCTGTTTTTTCTTGCCCTGGTTTACATCGGTTGAAACAGGGTTAGAAGGTACAACAGTTCATAGTCACATATACTAGTCAAAGTAATCATTTTATTGATCAAAGTACTTGGGATCTCCTGATTATAAGTAATACGGTATGCAGCATAAACTTGTGCTTATAGGAAATAGAGCGGTTAAAAAGAAGCTAACCTCCATACTTTGTCTTGTGAGACCCTCCTTCCTGCCTCTAGTGCCAGCTAGCTAGAAATCCTGAGTCATAGATGCAGAAATGTATGATCAAGCAGAGAGTTTTATGGTGGACATGAGGTCACTCCTGTAACTTTCCCCAGTCTTGGCCCAGACACAATTAGGAAACATTAACCCCCCAGGGCTCAGGTCTGTGCTGTGCTTCGAGACTTGAGTCCTGCAACTCTGCATTGGACGCTGCCTGCGTCTGCTCCCATCATGGACTCTCGAAGCTCTTGCAGATGTCAACTCCATAGCCTCAGCACACGGTGCTGCCCTGCCCAGTCTCCAGCCTGAGGATTTGAGCTGACCTAGAAACTGTTTACCCCGTGTGTCCCCAATGACCCAGTTCTGGAAGGATGGAAGCATGGGTACATACGCCTGTCTCCAGAAGCATTCTGGGAAGGCAGACCCTAGCCAGGGTGCCAGTGGCCCAGGGAAGCCATGGAACTGCCTGTCTTCTCTCCTGTCTCCAGATGCGAAGGTTCCACGATTGCCTCTTGCAGGACTCCTGAGTCCCTGACTTGTACCGTCTCAAGAACTGGGTGTTCATACACCGCTATAACTAAACTCTGAGTCAACGGAACTGAGTCTGCCTGTCTGCACGTTCTTTTGTGCCACCGAGTGGGTCAAATCTGCCCTGTTCCATGTTCTTGGCTTGTTTGTTCCTGTCAGCCCCTTCCCTCCTCAGGCCTGGACTGCTCTTCGCTCCTGGAATTTCCAGTGTGGCCAACAAAGCCACACAACATCTCTTTGGGTAGAGTGTAATAAACTGGAGCAATAAAGACAGAGCCCCACCTCTCTGGTGGGGCTTTATCTGGGTAAAGATGCCAGGAGTTGGAAATGCAGAGTATTCCTAGCCCCCTTTCCATCCTTGCTTAACCACAGTACACACTGGAGGACCAAGTCCTCTCCCAGTCACAGCCATGGGACATGTCAAGTCAAACCATTGCGAGTCAGGGCCCATCTGTACCATACAAAGCAATTAACACTAGATGAGGTTCTAACAAATTTCAGTTCCTTTCTTTATACTCATGGTTTCCCCTAAGTTTTCTGCCAGACATGGACTGTGTGTTTGTAGTATACGTGTATGTGTGAAGATGGAGGCCAGAGCTCGGCAAGGGGGGTCTTCCTTAATCTTTCTTCATTTTCTTTCCTGAGGCAAGGTCTGTTGAGTGCTGGTACTGTAGGCAGGCTACCCCATGGGTGCTGAGGATCATGCCAAGTGCATTATCCACTGAGCCTTCTTCCCAGCCGCCATGACTACCCCACCCCCCACCCCAGAATGCTTTTTTTTTTTTTTTTTTTTTAACTGAAAATAAAATTATTTAAGATAGCTTTTTGGATCAAAGAAGCAAGAACCAACTCATCTCTTTTGTTTAGTAGAACAGCAAAAGCAGTCAGAGTACACCAGTCACAGAAAAATTACACAGGCTTGCCCCTTCTCAGCAAACAGCATGTGGCCTTTCACAGGTGTGGTGTGGGATACTGCCCTTATTGTCAGCAGTCTCAAGCCCTGGTTCGCTCCAAGGGACACCTGAGCTGCTCTCACGTGATAATCGGGTGTGCACATTCTTTATAAATGGAAGCTATTATTTTCAGAAAAGGTCAGAACTTGCCTGTACATTGAAAACAACTCTAAGTTCAGCTATTACAAAACAAGGTAAGCTAGAAAAGCGTGAGGACCGTACTGCCTACGAAGTCAAGTTCATCTACTCTCACCGAATGCATGACCATTGGTTCTACTACTTGGAGTTCTCCAGTAAAGACACCAGACAAGTCTCTGCCTTTCTGGGACCTGAAGGCCAGAGGAGGTGGCTCATTGGTAAAGTACTTGCTATATAAAGCGGAGGACCCAAGTTCAGATCTCCGGCATCCATGTAGAAGCCAGGCCTGATGACACACATCTATAATCCTGGCAATGGGGAGGCAGGAACGGTTGGATCCTTGGGGCCCACTGGCTATCCAACCTATCATACAAATCAAATTGTCAAGTATTTCTGAAAATAATAGCAATAGCAGAGCTGAAGTAGCGGGGGACGGGGCGGGGGGGGGGGAGGCTACCCAAAGTCATAGAGCTAATAAGTACACATCTGGACATCTGGAGTTCTGACTCAGCCACCATGGCCCTCCTGGTAGAGCGTGTCAGGCAAAAGTATGGAGAGGTGCAAAAGTTAAGCACAGGAGCAGCAGAGGAAGGGGACCAGCCACTGGGAAGTTTATAAGTATTCTGTGATCCCTCTTTGTAAGGATTTTCTGTCTGCCTGAATACACATCACATGGCCACACCTGTGTGTTAAGAAACCAGGTGATGATGGTGGATCATACCTTGATCCTTGGCTTCACAGGGCAAAGATACTAGTGGCGGGGGGGGGGGGGGGGGGGGTTTCTTTCTGTGATACTTTGGTTTGGACACTGATTAAATTCTAGGTCACACAGCCAGAGCCCCAGCTCTCCTGAGCTGATGTCTGTGCGCAGCTGTGGCTAGTTAGTTGCAGGCCCCATTCTTCTGCTGTGGGGCTGTGTAGGCTAAAGCTCTGTGCAGTTAGTTCTCTTGGAATCACCCATCTTCCTTTGCTCCATTGGTAGCCTCGATGTGTGTTGCATAAAAAGTTGTACCTTTGGTTCCCACTGTCCTCATGCACCCCTCACCCACATCCAGTTTTCACCTTGCACCCCACACGTGGCAGAGCGTTGGTCAGAGAAAACATGCCTAGGAAGAAAAGCCACCAAAAAGGGGAAGCCATTGGATGTTTATGTCCTGGTTTGGGGTCATGGGAAGTGTGGGAGGGGTGCTGGCTTTGGTCTTGCCCAAACAGCAGCATACCCATCCCCATAGTCCATCTGACGTGTGTCACCAGGGTGTCACTACAATGCATAGTTGTGTGTTTATTCTCCGCGTGTATGATCCCACAGCCTTCTGATTTCCTTCCGGGTCTCAAGAGAGGCACTTTACTAATCCGCTGAGGCGTTGGGCCTTTCCTCCTGGAAAGAAAGCCTAGGAGTGAAAGCCCAGGCCTGTGCTGGCTTTTATTCTAGAAGCAAGTCACAACCATACTGGAGGGCAGGGAGATGACACAGGGTCGTGGCATAGTGTCTGTCTAACGTTTGCTCACCCTGAAAAGCTCAGAAGGGAACCTTTGAAAACGACACGATGGTAATCAACAGCCATTTTGTCCTTAGATGTCACAGCCATAGGAAGACACCCATAGGACTGAAAGGGAATCTCCATCTGTCTGGTTTTACTTAGTTGGCATGGGAATGAGCCACTTAGGAGGCAGATATAGTGAGCATCCCATCGGAAGCTGTAGGGAAGCAGACACCCAGCACACACAGTGCAGCTCATGTCAACATCACAGCCACATCTGCCCTATCGTTGGAGACATTGAAAACCATGGTTTGGATAAACAGTCAGCCAGATCCCAAAAAAAGTCTCACACGCTTTGTTTTTGGGTGCTGAGGTATACCAGAATGCTGACCAAGGTCACCCTTGTTTTACTTGGAGTCTAATTCTGGATTTACAAAAAGAAGTTTAAAATTGAGTTCCAAGAGTTCCAGTTGGTCTGTGGTAGAATTTAATGGACCATTCCCAGAGTTGGGTTTGTCTCCAGCTCCGTTTTCTTATTGGGTTGGGTTGCTAGGATGGCTATAACAGAGTGCCACAAACCAAGTAGGTCAACAGCCGAAATTTACTTTTGCACATTCTGGGGACTTAAAAGGCTTGGCATCAAGGCATATGTAAGGCCACTGTCCCCAAGGTTCAGAGAAGGATCTTAACTTCTGGGCTTGTGGCAGAGAACTGTCTTCCCCTGCTCATTCTCTTCATTCAGCTTCTGTCTGTCACCTCATTTCCCTGTTGTATAAGGATGCTGGTCATGCTTATACATGCTATAATGACCTGGTTTCCAAATAAGGGCATGTTCAGAGGTGCTGCTTGGGACGTAGACATATGGTGGGTTTGGGAGAGGGGACACTTGAACCTATAACACTTAATGAAACTAGTTCAGAGTTTTCCTAAGAGCCACACTCGTCCTTCACCGGTGGGTGCACTGATGGCCAAGAAGCAACTGGGTTTCACCTCCCTCCTGCCACTTGAGAATTTACTGTGTCCTCACCAGAATGGCATCCTTGCCTTTTGGACTTCGCTTTGGAAATCAGGTTTCTCATGCTCTGTATCTAAAATTGGTCAGTGCTAAACTCACTCCTGGCATAGACTACTTGTTCAGAGGCCAGCTGTCTGCCAACCTCACCTATATGGTGGGTAAGAAAATGAAGAGATAACCGGGGTCGCCAGGGTTGCAGACAGAATCCTCAGAGTGAATTCTTTGGGCTCTGTCTTCATGACCTTTACATGTCATTCTAACAGATGCATAAGGTAATAGGATCACGGAAACATGAGCACATTTAGAATGGAAGGTGCGCAGAAGAAAGACTCATGAGCCGTAAAGAGACAAATTCTGAACGGCACCCTTCCGGCGTTGGCATCCCATCCTGCCTCTGAATTCCACTAGCAGGTTGGGCCTTCCGTGTCAGTTGTCCTCTGTTTTCCCATAGAGCCAGGATGTGTGCTTCTTTCTGGCTAGTATGGGGTCTGGCTCATAGAAGGTACATCAGTAAATTATTACTGAAGACTGAATACCTTCGAAAAAAACAAGTGCTGTAGGGACAGGAAACAACATTCTGATATTTACTCATTAAAATTAATTTCTACTGAAGTTAAAAATCTAAAGTCTGGCTTTTCTAAGGCTCTTAAGAGCTGTTCACAGATCCCATTATTTTATTTATAAGCCTAACAGTTTCTAACAATCGCTTTGAAAGGGGCCCTTTTTACTAATGTTTGGTCTAATTTGCAAACTTAGCTAATTAAACTCCTTTAAACATTTTAAGCGGCATTTGTAAAGGAAATCGAACTTATTAAATTTATAAGCACTCAATTGCTTGACTCAACAAACAAGTCTCCCGGAGCACTTGAGCAATTCTTACAAATCTAATTAAGCTCATAAGTATATGCTACACCTTAGGGTCTCCTTAGTTTTCTTAAGCTGTAAGTGACCTTGGTGAAATTACGACTTCAAGTTCAGGGCAACTTGTGTTCTTTGGCCCACAAGGCTATTCTGATCTACAGTTGGCGCCACAGATTTGGTTTTTCTTAAACACATATCTGCTTTGTCCTTTATGTTTCCAGATTGTCTAAAACATCTCCCTCCCATTAGGATATCCTTCCCCTCTGCCCTCTAGGGCCTTCTGTGTGCAGGTCATTGGAAGCTTCTCCCTAACATCCAGTCCATGCTTGATGTAAATCCCCAAACAGGCCTGGAAGGGACACACATGACAAGTGCTGAGAGAAACTCAGCAACCAGTCCTCATGATTCCTGCAGCCCCCATACACTAAGCATGGACCCGCATAAACCGAGGAGGATTATGGGGCATCCCTGCCATTCCACGGCTCTGGAAGTGGAGGCAGGAGCATCTATCAGAAGTTAAAGATTACCATGTGCTACATTGTGAATTTGGAGCTAGCCTGGGCTACATCAGTATGTGTGCCAGCACTGTGTCTTCACAGCTGCCTCCGCAGTGGGTGGGATAGTTGCAAAGCACTAGGAGTCTGGTACGGGGACTGGGGTGAAAGGTCTGTACCTGTATATGGGGCTCTTGTCACTGTATGTCTGAGCATCAGGACCACCTTCCACTGCTTTGCCATGGCCTCTCTGTTTGCTCTTGCATCCTCTCTCCACACAGAAGGGATCCCATAGGACAAGAAGGTGAATTCTGAGTATGAGCTCTGATCAGAATTATGAAGATCACTCGGAATTACTGTAAATATCAGACTCATCAGCAACACCTGGCTTTCTGTGTCACCTTAAACAAACAAACAAAACTAAAGCCCTAGGTTTTTGGTGTTTCAGGAACGCGATGGCAAGCCCTACAATTTAAATACTCTCTACAGAAGTTTTGTATCAAGTAACAAGTTATAAAGAGATAGTCATTATATAAATAAAGCAGGGTGTGCTTGTGCACACCTTTAATCCAAGCACTGGGGAAGCAGAAGCAGGCAGATCTCAGAGTTCGAGACTAGCCTGATCTATATATATATAGTGAGTCCCAGAACAGCCAGGGCTACACAGAGAAACCCTGTCCAAAAAAACAAACAAAAAAAGCAAAACAAAACCAAAAACCCCAAATAAGTAAATAAATAGAGAGAAGGAAAGGAACACAAAGAAAATTATATTTATGACACTAAAAGGACATCAGCTGTCATCAGTGGTGTCATCAATGGTATTTTCTTAGTGCAGGGAGGGAGCTTGTCCCCTAGAGTGAGATGAGATGCTGCCTCCCTGCCAGCCAAACTACCTTCTGATCCAGTGGGTGTCTACCTGAACTCGATCAAGCGTCTGTGCTCCTAATTGCTGGGATGAGCTCCCTTTTATGGTCATTTTCTACGTGAGGCCCGACTTAATAAGATGGGGTTTGGGTGTCCCGTATTACTTAGATCTAAGGTAAACATTACAGGAGTCTTCTGTCCACACACAAAACTCTGTCCATCCCCACTAGCCTAGAGTTCAAAGACCTTGGAATTCCATGAGTATCTGGTCTGATTTTCATACATTCCCAGTCTCTGGGACCAGGCATCATGGCCGATGTTAAACTGAGCTAAAAATAACCAATGCTGGCCAGACCTACCCAGTACCCAAGTGGGCAGGGTCAAGGCAACACCCAAGTGACATCCATAGTACAGAGCTTCAGGTGGCCTGGTACTTGGGTGTGATTTTCCATGGTGATAGCTAAATTCTCAAGGAAAGATAGTATGCATAGAAGTGCACGATAGCATTTATTATTTTGTTTAAATATTTCAAGTGAAGCAGGTAGACATTTCAAGAGGCAGTGTTTATGTACTGAAAAATTCTCTTAAAGGGAATATTTTCCTTTCTCACAATGTCACCGTGTGTTCTTGCTGTACAAGGAAAGCATTTGCAGAAGTCTGACAAAGACCTTTGATCCAATGAGGAAGTTGGTAAAAGCAAGTTCTTTGTGACGGCCTTGAAAAAAAACCAGAATAATGCAGTTTGGTTATCTATTATTTGTTGTAAAATGTTAAGGGATTTGCAAGGCTTTCTGGCTTTTGCTACCTATATCACAAATCTGACTGTAACCAAAGGTTATATATAATGCTGGTGCGGTGAATAATGCATGCGGAGTGATAACAGGCTTTAAAAGGGAGAGAGAGAAGGTGGCTTTTAAGTACAGTGTGGCATTTCCCTTTCTGCTATGGTGATACATGATATAGTGCTTCTTGGCGTGCGAAATGTTATTGGTTGTCATAGCAATAGAACACCATCGGGGAGCAAGGAAGAAACACGCTCTCTGAGCTGCTCGGCTGAAATAGAACTCTAGTTATAACAGAATGACCATCCTTAACACTGTATTTACTGTCAGATAATAAAATCCACAGTACACCTTCTGTTTTATTCCTAAGTGGCGGTTTCTGAGGGGCCCTGCAGCCATACTGGCACTTGCGCTGTACACCTGGGCCTCTGTCTTGGTTGTGACATTTGGATCGATAGCTTTTGCTTCCTGCTTTTTAAAAGATAGGTTATGTGTTTAATGTGTCATCGAACTCTTGTTGAGCCCCTGGCCCAAACCCATAAGCTTAGGGGTTTGGGTGCCTCCTCTGTGGATCCCTGTAGTTCCCCCCTTGATTCTGCTCCCTGTCATAGTTAACACACCTCGGCCAGTTTTTAGTCCTTGTGTTCTATCATCTTAGACCTTGAGTGAGGAGTCTTCATGCAGAACAGCCTAACCCGGGCTCATCTTTACTTCGATGCTCTCGAGTGACTCTTGGGGAGTTTGCCTAGGGCTGAATCTCCAGTGCATCCATCCTGACTTTCAAAGTGTGTGCATGGGTCGCCGGGCAGGTCAGCAGCAGAGGCTCCTGAGGGCCAAGTCCAGGGGCACAACTGGTGTCTCAGTCTGCCCTCCTTGGCAGTTTTGGCCGCATCTTTTCCCATCGTTCAGCTTGTGAATACATGTCCTTGACCCAGTTGTGGGATGGGCAGTGCGTGCGTGCGTGCGTGCGTGCGTGTGTGTGTGTGTGTGTGTGATGACAGACAGCACTTTAGCTGTGTCTTTTTCTGATCTGACAATGTGGTGTTTATTGTGAGTGCCAGGGAGCCTCCTGCCTCGCTCAGTCCTCACTGTCATTTTATAGCTAGGGAGACTGAAGCACAGAAAAGTTGGGTAGCTGAGGTCGCACTTCTCTGGGAAGTGCCTGAGCTGGGATGTGAGTCCCTTTCACTTGACTCCGGAGCCTGAATTCTCTGCTGCTCTGCTGCTTTGTATGACCTAAGGAGGAATTCAGAATCCGGCTCATCCTGGAACAAGTGCTGCTTGCTACTGGCGGTGCAAAAGGGAGAGAAAAACAGGAGGAAGGGTCTTGGAAAGCAAATAGGGAAGCTGTCAGCAGGGCTGTGAGTATCAGGGAAGCCCCCGCCATCGCATACTCTTTTTAAAGTGTGTCTTTCCAATGTGTATAGCCCAGAGGCCTCTTAGACCTACACTCCGGCAAGCCTAGGGCTGTCACTGTGTCCCGTATCCCATGGATCAAATGGAATATCCAGCAAACGTAAGTTTGTGACAACTGTCTCCATCACTGGTACTCTTCTCAGGGCTTGGCGAAATGTCAGCTGGCCTACTGGGCCCAGCATCCCCATCAGTGAAGAAGTTTTCCATTATCCCATTTCCTAGATGTTTTCCATTATCCCATTTCCTAGATGTGGAAACTGAGTCACGGAGAAGTCAAGCCATCCTGCCCTGAGCTATACCTAACAAGAGTAGCCATCACCCCCTTCAGGAGATAACTTTGAGAGCTCACTGTGCATGGCACCTTTGTGTTCCTGTGTGTGGTGATGAGTGAAGACAGGCCCTTTCCCCTTGGTGGGGCTAACATGGGTGTGGATTTAGAGCTCTGTCATCTCTGCTGATGCCTGCCCACTATCCAAGAAGAGAGGGACTTTCATGGGGGAGGAAGGGGCTTTACATACAGGGAGGACTGGAAATGACGCAGCGTGTTAGCTGAAGACCGCAGTGAGGCTGAATGAGCTTGCCTTATAGAAATCTTGAGACCAGAGTGGAGCTTGAGCATGGAAGCAAAGGCTCCCTGCACTGGCCTTAGATACAACGTCCAGAGTGGGAGTAGAGGCACAGTGGATGAGTGCCAGTTCATCCCTTGTCTTACAGACCAGGAAAGTGGGCCACCCCATGTGGGCAAAAGTCAGACATAGCGCTCCTCCTGAAAGAAAAAAGTTGGAAACAACCTAGTCCGGGACCAAGGGATCACCGGAATGAGCTGATATTTTCATCTGATGCGGAAATGAAAAGGCATGATCCACATACCTCCGTTCCCAGATGTGAATGCCAAGACTCATGCTTCAGTGGGGGAAAACCAAGTCACAAAGCAGAAGTATGTCTCCATTTATGGAGAACACTCACACACACAGTTGACATTGCAGCCTGTGTGTGCGTGCCTGTGTGCATGCATGGAGGTGTATGTGAGGGGATACACAAACACATATGTATACAGGCATGTGGAAGCCAGAGATCGATCTTATATGCCACCTCCTTGGTTATTAGGGAGGGTTTCATCATGACTTGGGGGTCATCTATTGCGCTTGAGCGAACAGTGAGCCCCACGGATCCTGCTCTCTGCGCCTCCCCAGCACTGGGATTACACGTGCCTACCACCACGCCCAGTTTTTTATATGGGTGGTGCTGGAAATCGAACTCAGGTCATGTTCACAAGGTCAGCATTTTACTGAATGGAACCATCTCCCTTGACACTGCAGTTCGAAACACACAGGTGCCTGTCTTGGGGTGAGAGATGAAGAGATAGTAGGATTCGATGATCTGTTTTATAATGGCTGAGTTTTTCACAATAAGTGACTGTGTTGCATTCATGGGTTTAAAATTAAGTGTAATGAAAAAGGTCCGTGCGTAGGCTGGTGTAGTTGTGTTCACTGAGTTGGTTGAAGAGGCAGAAGGAGTCAGAGCTGAGGCTCCCAGCAGGCAGAGACCAGCACAGTTGCACAGCCCTGCCACCAACCGCATGTTACCTGGGGATCCAGGAACCTAACACTGTCAATGAACAGGGTTTGGTGTCAGGAGAAAACAAAGGCCCCACTTTCTGATAGCATCAGTATTCCAAGACAGACTCCCGGCTGAGGCTGGAGAAGGGCGCCAGTGTGTCGTTCAGTAGCAAACAGAATACACATGTCAGGCTCATTTTGCCTAAGTGTATGGCATGGCAGCATTGTGACCCAGGCTGGGGGATGCTCCAGGCTCAGCAAAGAGGAGAGTCCCCTGAGAGGAGGGCCATGGCCACTTCCAAGGTTTCAGGGCAGACTTGGCTACTTTCCTTTCAGCTAATTGTGTTTCATTGGTGAGAGTGGGAAGCTAACATTTCTAAGGAACGGCTAAAGCTAAAATTTCTGAAATGTATTTTTATTTTACAAAGACAAACAACCCTCAATTCTCAACCATCATCTTGGGACCTAGGATAGGTTTGGTCCCCTTTGGAGAAGAAACTGAAGTCCAGAGAGGTAAAGTGGCTTGCCCAGCATTGCACAGCATCTGGATGGTGGTTTAGAATGAGCCCAGCTACAGAGGGCTGAGCCCAGTGGTTATGTTGGTACTGTTCTGACTAGCAAGTCTGGGCTGAGAGTCTGAGAACACAGGCACCTCTAGCTAAGGCCCCTGACCTTTTCTTGCTACAGCTGTCCTTTCCTGAGATGCTTCCAGGCCAGCCACTCCCCTCGTGAGCTCAGGATCAGCATGTAAGATGAGTAAAAGCATCCTTTGGAGAAAATCGACAAAGCGTAGGTCCCAGTTGGGGAAGGAGAGACACAAGAAATACTAATGTCCGTGCTCTTACACCCCCACCCCGGGCATTTGGCTGGGCACTGGGGCAGTAAAGATCAAAGACAAATGGTCATGGAAGATGCTGATGGGAAACACCCTGGAGGAAGGATTGTTTAAGATGAGACCCATTTGCATCACATTGTATACCCACCTTCCTGAGGGAGAAGAGAGGGGTTGTCAGAATCAATGGAGACAGAGTAGAAAGCACCTATGAGGACAGCCAAGGCTGGCCAGATGAGTGTGGAGCCAGCCACGTGGCTCTGAAGGCTAAAGCTAAGAGAGAAGTCCTGAACATGGACCCCAGGAGACAGGGTGCAGGCGGGAACGCTCCGTCCAGGGAACTCTGTTGGAAGGTCTTTGCAGAAGCTGTGGCTCCAGGTCGGGCTGTGTGGAAGTGACACACATTTATCATAGGATCGTGCTGTTTACCCGCCTGTTGCTGAAGCTTCCTGCCCCACTTGTTCCCATCGCTGATTTGCATCAAATAAGCACACAAAGATTTATATTAATTATTAAACGGTTGGCCGATGGCTAGGGCTTTTTATTGGCTAGCTCTGTGTTAATTATTAACCCATTTCTATAAATCATATTTCCACATGGTCTTATCTTACCAGAGAAGGGTCCAAACCCTTCCTCCTCTGCAGTCTCTCTCTGCCTAGCCTTCCCAGAATTCTCATCTCCTAGTCCCGCCTATCTTCCTGCCTTTGTTGGCCAAACTGTTTTATTCATCAACCAGTAAGAGAAACATATATAAAGAAGGCCATTGCCTATCACCTGCCCCCTGGCTGATTCTTCTCCCTTGAGCTGAGTTGAGTTGAGGTTTGGGTTTGTCTTTGGATTTTATCCATGGGGTTGGGAAGGTGATGACAGCAGATAATGTTAATGTTAATGTTAATGGCCCAAGTGTTACTTTCCTGTGGGCCCCTCCCAATCCCCTAGTGCCTACTTGTAGCTCTACCTGTGTATTTGGCTACAGTAAGTCTTCAGTAAAAGCCATTGGCCAACGTTTGTGTGGAAACAGTATAACCAGCCCAGGTTCAGGGTTTGAGCCAGGTTGACTGCTGGTGGCCCAATGGGTGACCAAGCTGCTTCCCTAGCTTCCTGTCCTCTGGTGGGGTATGATGGCCTGTCTGTAAGGTGGAGGAGCAGAGTGTTGGGTACCAGGAGCCATTTCATCCTCAGGCATGCCCAACAGTTACCACAGTAAGACAGTAGAGTCATCACATTCTTCAGCTGTCTGCCCTGCACCACCACCAGCTGTAGGCCAAAGGTGCACGCACAAACGCCGCTGCCAGTCACAGGCTCAGAGTCTCTGTCTCTGCCCCTCTCTCTCTCTCTCTCTCTCTCTCTCTCTCACACACACACACACACACACACACACACACACACACACACACACGCACGCACAGTTTTTTCCCCTGGCTATCACAAAGCAGAAATTACACCAAGTAGCCACATTCCTCTTAGGGCTGATAGAAGTTGATGAGTGAGTGTCCCACAAAACACAAACCAGGCTTCCAGAAAAATGCCTGTACTTTCTTCTAAAGACCAGAATTCTTGTGTGCGCTACCCCCCTCCCCTTCACTAAATCCTAGCCCTAGCTAGAGTCTCCTACCTTCTTCAAAGGGGGAGCGCTCAGTCCTGGTCAGATACATTCTGCCTCGAGGGTATAAAATTAATTTAGAAATGACATTTTAAGTAGTGGAAGCCGTTGCTACAACACAGCAAATGGCTCTGCTTCTGAAAGCCAGCATTCAAACAAGAAATGGTATGCGTGTGTCTGTAAGAAGTCAGCCTGCTCCATGGAAGAGTGTATTGGCTTTCTGGCCCACCCCACACCCCCCCTTTCCCCAAAAGAATTAACTCCGAAGAAATGAAGCACAAAGGTATTTGGAGAGGGGGGGATGCTTGTTTTATGGAGACTAGCTCTCAGATTTGTGATTGTTTTATAGAAACTAGCTCCCAGATTCACACAGCAGCACTTTTTTTTTTAAACTCTAACCCAGACAAGAATAATTGGATGTGTTCGCCCAACAGAGTCCCTGAACTGAACTTAATGCAAGCCTGAATAACTAGTTCGGATTTTGAAAGATAGAAGACCCTGCCCATTGCTGACTATGGTTTAATTGCATAATGAGGCGACCAGTCCTGCTTTTATCTGATTCAGACGCCTTGCAAAATAAGCTTCCCCAAGTCTCTGCCAGCCTTGCCTCACAAGCCCTCTTCCTTTCTTTCCATCAACCGTCTACCAGTGACTTCTGTTAACACCATATGTTTACCGTATAAAAGGATGGGTTCCAGAAAGGCTCATTCATTCATTTTTCCTTGTTGTAGTTTAGAACCCACTACACAGCCAGGGATGACCTTGAACTCTTGGTCTTGCTGCCTCTGGCTTTTACTGTGCTGAGGATCAAACCCCAGGGCTTCGATCATGCTAGGCAAGCAAGCGCTCTACCAGCTGAACTACATCCCCCAGCCCCATGGAGACGTTCTCTTTCAAGTTTATCATGACCAGTGGCCGTATTCACCCCCATTATCCTCTCTCACCCCCAGTTCACTACCCTGCTGTCTCCTTTCCCCAAGTAGCGCATCTTATATTTTCATGTAGCCACGTGTGGGTACGGGTATATAACCTATGTTCTGCATGTGAAAGAAAACATGCGGTATTTGTCTTTCTGAGGCTGGGCTAGTTCTCTAATTCTCCTTTTTCCAAGAGACTTGGCGTCTTTATCCAGGAGCACGTTCGGAACCAGGCCCTGTGCTTACACATGGGAGAGTGGAACCGCACGACTCCCACGGAGCAGGTTGCAGCCTGTATTTCTTCTGAGAAAATACGCCGTGTAGCTAGAAGGTGCTCATTCACCTGATTTAGCTCCTGCTGGGCTGAGAGGGAGAAATGAAATGGACAAAGTGCAGCAAACATAGTTGGCTCCTATCAAATCTAACTACCTCCCCGGTCAAGTACGAGATCTAGGTGGGTGGGTGGGCGAGGGTGAAGGGCCCGCCTAGAGAGAGCCCTTTAGCAGTCTCCACCTTTTTTTCATGGTCATAATTGAGTGAAGAGTCTCACCAGCTTGACTCACAAAAGCGGCTGTTTGCTCCCTCCCTTTGCCCCAAAGCTAACAAAATAGGCGGGTTCCCAATTTGGAGCTGGCTGGTGGAAACCCAGGCCTTCGTTTGCTGTGGAGTTGTCTGGGCAGCAGAGCAAAGAGACATAAAGAGATTATCCAAACCAGAAGGCCCAGGAAGGGCCCTACCATCCAGGCCAAGAGGGGAGCCTGTATTGGGTAGAGGAGTCCGGGGTCTGTCTCCAGCAAACTTCCGTCCCAAACCTTCCTAAGATAGGCCATAGGTTACAACCCTGAATGACAACATGTCTGCTTTAAAGATTCATTCAACCCTCTTACTGCAGATAAGGAAATCCCCTCATTTAGCAGATAAGGAAATAGAGGCCATTTGTGCTGGGTAACCTGCTGGGGCCTGTTGGTTGATAATCAGAAAGGTACATCATCAAAGTGTGAAGAGAATGCGCGCTGATTTATTTCATCTTAAATGATTTTCTAACTTCTTGAGAAATGTTTTCCACATCTTTGTTTGCATGTGTGCTGGTAAGGAACTGGGCTTTTAAAAAATTCTTTAGGGATCCCTGGAAGTGCAACACATGGTAACAACATGCATGATAGTGCCATCTGTGTTTATGTTGCATATACTTGTTAGTATGTGAGTGTGAATGTATGCTTGCTGGTGCACATGTGTACACGTGTGTGTGGAGTCCAGATATTGGCCAGTGTCAGGTGTTTTTCCCTGATGGCTGAGAGTTTCTGAACCCGGAGCTCCCGGTTGTAGATGGACTGGCCTTAGGGGTCCTCCTGGGGTCCTCCTGTCTCTGAGCCTCCAAAGACAGGGTTTTAGACACATGCCACCACACCCAGTTTTTTGCCTGGGTTGTAGAGATCTGGCCTCCGATCTCTAGATCTGACCTCGTGATGATTTGTCGGGCACTTTGCTGACTGAGGCATCTCCCCAGTCCAGAACCATCTCTCTGGTATCCAAATAGCAAACGTGTTAGGGTTGTGTCCCCACATGAATTCTAGGTAGATTCATTTAGTCAAAAGCCTCATTCCATGTCGCTACATGTTTCACTGCCTGTGAAGATTTCACAAGCACCAGAGACCTTGGGATTGTGTTTTCTGTCACCAAGGGGAAAATATGCTGTGCTATGGCAGCGGCATTCTGGGCGGGGGACCAAACCTCTGCTGAGTGAGTCTAACCCCAGCACCGTTCTGTGTGCCTATCCCCCATAGAGCTGCACATGACCTCCAGACCTGTCCTGGAAACACACACAATGCCTCATGTTCACATGCAGGTCCCACTAGAACTTTTTATTGACTAAACACCTGATCCAGCCCACCCCCCACCCCCGCTACCTCTTTGCACCATCGTCAGGCGCTCTAACATACACACTGCCTTTGTACGAGTCTTCGCCCATGCTAAAGAGAAATGGAAGTCAGAACTGTCCAGAGCTGTGAGGGAGCAGTCTCCATGGCTGCCTGAGAGGAAGGACTCAGTGAGGTCTTTACTACCTCCTTAGTAAGTGTGGCAGACCGGAAACGAACATGGTGACGTCGGGGAGCTTACTCAGAAGCTTACTATCCAAAATTGCTCCCTGTTTGAGCTCTAATAGGATGGTTTGTGAAAGTGACATTAGCTGCCATAATGGGCCAGCATATGATGAGGCATATTCGTACTTTTAAAAAGAATCAAATTCAGTTGTTTGGTGTTTTTGTTTGGAGTCTTTGGTTGGTTGGTTGGTTGGTTGGTTGGTTGGTTGGTTGTCTGAGGTTTTTTGGGTTGTTTTTTTCTGGTTTTTCCAGACAGGGTTTCTCTATGTAACAGCACTTGGTTGTCCTGAACTTTCTTTGTAGACGAGACCAGCCTTGAATTCACAGAGATCCACCATCCACCATGCCTGGCATAAATGATAATTCTTTGAACAATTTACTTATGTGTATATACAGGAACACAAGTGGAGGTCAAAGGACAACTTGGGGTTACTTCTCTCCCACTATGTGGGTCCTAGAAATCAAACTCAAATCATCAGGCTGTAAGGCAAAACCTTTACCCTCTGAGCCATCTTCTCTATCCCAAAATCTTTTATTTTTTGTGAAATGGAATCAGTAATTTAATCCATGTTAGACTCATTAGCTTTCCTTTTTGTTGTTGCAAAGTGCTTAGAGGAAATAGGCAGCTAGATATTGTGGAGAAATATAAAAATTAATTGTGTTCTGCAGCACCAAACGGGCAGTTTCCTTGGAGAATGAAATGAAAAACAGGAAGAGTAAAGGAGTCCACTCCGAAGATGGCAGCCTTTCTGATAGGATGGAATGTTTTCCATGCCCCCCGCCCCCGGGTTTTGCTGTGTAGCCCGGGCCAGCACATAACTATGTAGTCAAGGGTGATCTTGAGCCCCTAAACCACCAGAGTGCTGGAGTTTCAGGAGAGTTCTACTACACTCTTGTGTGTGGTTGTTTTGTTAATTTGTGTTTACTTAGTTTTGGTTTTCTCTGTGTAGCCCAGGCTGGCCTCACACTCAGGCAGAGAGATCCACCTGTCTCTGCTTCTCTAGTGCAGGGACTAAAGGCGTGTGCCACCATGCCTGGCATGTTTTACCTTTAAAACCTGATCTGTTTTGATTGGCAAAGGATGGGGCGACCCAGTAATAACTGCTGTTGCTGCTGTTTACTTATTTATTGTGCACATGCCACAGTGCAGGTGTGTGGACGGAAGTTTCTTTCCTGCCCAGCCCTGCAGCCGTTTTGAGCCACAGCCTTTGGCAATACATAGTTTAATAGCAATGGGCTAATAATTAAGAGAGAGCTAGCAATCGACCAAACCGTGTATATTTAATATAAGTTGCTATGTATTTATTTGGGACTAAATGGCTGCAGGACTGAGCGGGAAAGAAACTTCCGTCCACACGGGTGTCAGAGGACAACTGTGTTAGGGCAAGGTCTCTTGTTTATGCCCCTATGCTGCATACTGCAGGCGAACTGACCCGGGACAATCACCCTGTCTCCACCTCCCATATCTCCATATCTCCATAGCAGCGCACAGCTTGCAGAAGTGACCTACAACATCTGGCTTTTTGTGTACTTTCCAGGGATCCAAACACAGGTCATCAGGCTTGTGTGTGCAAGTACTTTCTTTACCCACCTCCCAGGTCCAGTGTCCCTGTTCTTAACCCTTTCTCTCACCAGGAACCACAAATGGAGTATGCAGTTCAGAACTCTCAATTGAAATGGAAAAGGATGGTGTTTAAATCTGTCACTGTAACAGTGGGTGCTCCTTTACTGAACAGTAAGCAAAGCCTGGGGGATGGGGGGGGGCAATGACCGTGATGACAGCAAAACCCTCCTTTCAATAGGATTCCAGGTTGTGAGAGTGGCAATCTGCTGGACGATGTGTGGAGCCCAAGCCCAGGGACCATAGCAAGCTAGCACGTGGTCACAGAATCCTTGCCATGTGTGGCGTTAGACTTCTCGGCCAGTGAATGACGTGAAAAATTTTCAGCAGTTAAATTTGAGAATTTGCCTGTCTGAAAGTTGCTCCTTACCCATCGCAGTGGTTATACCCCTGGCTCTGGATCTATGCATTAGTGGCCAAGTGAGAAGTGGGCTTTGAGATGCAAATGTACTGGTCTCAATTAAATGCCTTTGTTGTGGTGCATTTACATCCAGTCCCTTTGCTTTCTCTTACTGAACCAAAAGAAAACAGTACTAGGGTAGTAGATCTCGCTAGTGACATGCCTACAGAAGCAGGGAGGCAATTATTCCTCTATTTAAACTCTAGTTTAGGACACCTCTGAGTAGTGGTTTTATTTCTCTTTACTGAATGAGGCTTTTACAAATACAGAATACCATCATTTACTCCCAGGCAGTCCCATTCAGAGAGAAGTGTATGGGTGAAAACTGTATTTCTTGGGACCATTTGTTCGAAGTTCATGCTTCCAAGCAGGAATCGCCTCCGGACTGGGTTTGAATGTTGACAGGACTTGTCTGTGAAGCCCCTCCCTCCCTCTGCAACTGCTGTTACCGAACTTGGGAATTTCCCATCTCTCTTTTCAGCCTGGCAGAGGCTAGTGAGTCCTGCGCTATCTCATTTTTTCAATTTTTTTCCAAGCACCTAGCTGAAGATTTAAGGCACCGTTGGAAAGAAGTTGCTGTATTTTGGTTGTGTAAAAGGTGAAGGTGCGGATTCCCCTAAAAAGGAAAGGGATGGGGGGCCCAGGTGGGCTCCTTAAAATAGAAACAAAATTAACTACTAAGTAAGTCACCTTTGGAATGTAAACTGTGTTAGGTTTGTGCGCTCAAAGAGACACTCTGGAATGGTCTTTTGGATTTCCTGCCATCTCATTTGTACTTGTGGGCTACTCTGTCCAAAGCATTTTCCAGGAATCTCTCGGAGGTGCCCTGTTGTTGGGACCTTTGTGCTGTTTAGAAGAGAGTGTTCTGATCTTCCTTCCCCAGGCCTGGCTGGGATGGAGAGTCTCTGAGGTTCATGGTGGCCCCTGTGCACTATTGGAGACTACAGGCTGACTCAGCCGGGGCCCCTTCCCCTTATCTGGGCCTAATTCATCCTTTTCATCAGTAAAGTTTCAGAGTGTTCCTTCACCCCACAAACTCTGTCTCTCTGCCCAGAGCTGAGAGCTGTCTGTCCACCTGGAAACCCAGACGCATTTGGTTTCCTGTGGAGTGTTTCGTTCAGTAGCATGGTTTGGGCTAAGCTTAGGTCTGTGGCTGGATGGGGGCTGATAGGGTACAATAAACTAATGATAAATGGGCATTTTTAAGTGACCTAGAACCTCCATGGCAACTCTTACAAAAATGGCCAATCAAAAAGCTGATCAGACATTGATCTTTTCAACTTGGCCATTGCATGGGTAATTAGACGGTAGAGACACAGTAATTACTGGCATATTAATTTGAATGGCTGTTTTGGCCTTTCCCACATGGCCTGAGACGATGGTATCAAGGCTCTGGCTTACTTAGTCTGTGTCTTTGTAAAGTAAAATATTTCCCAATGAAAAGGGATAATTAGGAAACCCCAAATAGATCCCATATTTGCTCCCCAAGGAGTAAGTGTAGATGCCTGACCTTAGAAGTTTCTGGGGAGCATTGGCTGCCCATGGTGGGAAGGCCATTGGGTAGAGGCCAGATCCTCAATGTTTGTACTTCCCAGCATGGAGGCCAGGCTGCCACCAGAGGTCAATGTGGATACTATGGTCACATTTTAGAAAGGGAGCCATAATTATGACTTCTAATTTTGTACAGTTATGACTACAGAGTTAAACATAAGGGCATCTCCTGCTTGGAAATATAAGTTAATTGCCTACAGGGGTCAGAAGGATGCTAACATCTGTCCCCTCCCCCTTTATCCTCCCTCTCAGCCCTAACCAGACAACCGTGACCTTGGGCTTGCTGGGCTTATCAAGCTGTTTGATTATCAGCTTTGACCCCTTGTTAGCACTTACTACAGGAGAGGGTCACATTTAACCCTGCTCCCAGGGATAAAGAAAATCTGAGTGAGCCATCATCTGGCCTGCCTTCCTTGGTAGCCTCCTTACCACGCAGAGAACCTGGACTTTCATGTCCTGGCCCTTATTTTTGTTAAGAAAGACAGGTAGTCTAGCATTTTATTTTGGTTTTGTGGGGAATACCATTTTTGGTGTGTGTGTGTGTGTGTGTGTGTGTGTGTGTGTGTGTGTGTGTGAAGAGAGAGAGAGAGAGAATGAACTCACCTGCAATGCCCATCAGTTTAGATTCATATTTCTTTCTGATGTTTTAAATAAAATGTCCCAAATAGGATTTTAACAACCATATTTTCATAGTCGATTCTTCTGGGATCCCTGACTTCATGCTAGGAGCACGTGTGGTTTTGAGCCTTATTTCCTCTGGCCCCCACACTAGCAGTGTCAGCCTAAGATGGATTCATTCCTCCTGGAAAAGTGGCTTTGCACATATATGCATTTGAAGCCAGAGCTAGTGAAGACGCTCTGCTTGTGGAATTACTGCTTCAGAGGTCATGAGGCCCACTCCTACCAGTGGAGGCCAGGAACTCAGAGCCCTTTACAAAAGGAGGAAGTGGTTTCTGGGGTGGGGGCCAGGCAGTAGCTGGTCTTCCAGTAAATGGGGGATCTGTTGGTTGAGGGAACCGGGAACTGGGTGGGCAAGCTGGCTGCATGGAGGGGGCAAGCAGGCTAAGGACACGTATCCTACCTGCCAGTTAGCTGCCCAGTTGTCTGGCACCCTGGTTGTCCAACCGGGTTTCTGTTCTCATCTCAAGCATCCTTCTGGTTGGCTGTCTTTGGCTTCCAGACTTGGCCTGTCTTTCCTCCCAGATACTAAGGTAGGCAGTCTGTGAGAGCTTCAGAGCTCTTGTAAAAGTCTCCGTTTCTGTCCCTGGCCCCATAGGAAGCCAGCTTGCACCAAAGGTTCTAGCTATAGTCTTAGTTGAAAAACAAAACAAACTACCAGTAAACAAGAGGTTTTCAAAGCAGAGACTTCAAGCCCAGAAGGCAGCTTGTGGACTCAGCTCCTCTTCCCATGGCCCATGGGACAAGTCCCTTGCCATCTTTGTCCTTGTCTTCAAGTCTAGAAGCTTAGATTGTTTTGTACAATCAGGCTGAGCTCATCTGACTGCCAGGCAGCTGGTAGAAAGGCAGCTGTCATTTAGTCAAAGGCATTTCAGAGGCAAACATTCGTGAAATTTACAACAGCAGATGAAAGGTGTTGGGCAGTCATCTGCACAAAACCTGCAGGCACCATGCTCGCTTGCTTTGGAAACAGGTTCAGCAAATACACAGTTTGGGTTGTGGCACTCTGCCAGAGTACGGAGACATCCGACATGGAGCTCAGAAGATGTCCACAGTAAGGTCCTTCCTGCTGCCAAGAGAAAATGTAAGTGTGGGGACATCTCCCTGGAGAGTATTGCCATGCTGTTCTGTTTTCTAGTAGAGAAACAGCGGCAATGACCCAGACAGCACTGGTGGCCCTGAGATCCTCCAGCCTATACACCTCCATGCCACCTTAGGGATGGGCCATGTGGACCTAGAAAGACCACAGCCCTGGCATCTGACTTCCAAGCCAGGATGCAGTCCGAACTCACTTCTGACCTCCAGTAGCCTCATCCCTGCATCCTTTACCACAGGGAAACAGAGTTAGGATAATGCGCGGGTTTGGTTAGCACAAATGGGGAAGCTTCTTTGGGCTGGGGAGTCCCTTAGATAAATGTTTAGTTTTCAGAGTTCATGGCAGTGCTACCCCCTGAACCCAGCCAGTGCTTTTCTTTAGATTTCCCTGGCCAGGTTTTAATCTGAGAAAGACTTAGAAGATGTGGAAACTTGAACCTCCTAAGAGCTAAACTGCCAGTGTGGATCACACATCCTCCCCTGGCCCTTTGCTACAGATTCTTTCTGCTCTAGCAACTGGCTGTTCGTTTCGATGGTTTATTGTTGGTCTTGGACTTGTCTCATGTCTTCGGAGTCACGAGAGTTTGGGCACTCCTTTGGATACATCCTGTGTGAAGAAGGGATTCAGAAGGCTGTGTTCTCTCTGGGTCTCAGAAGAGCCACCTCTGAGATGGCATTAGTGTGGCAAGGATAGAGGCGTTCTCAGTGCCTCTGAGTCTGTCTGAACCCCAAAGACAACCTCTTGGGCCTTTTGATATTTTAAAATTTATGTAATTTTGTGTATGTGTACATGTATTTTTATATGTGTTTGTGTGTGCTCATATCACACAGCAAGTGTATTGAGGTCAGAGGACAACTTTGAGGAGGTGGTCTCTCCCTCCAGCTTATTGAGGCAGGGTCTGTCTTGTCTCTCTCTGCTCCTGTTTACGCCAGGCTAGTTTGCCCCTTGAGCTTCTAGATCATTCTTCTGTGTCTGCTTTTCATCTCACCATACAAGTGCCGGGACTGCCAATGTAAGCCACCACATCCAGCTTTTGGGGGGGGGTTACAGGATTCGAACTCAGGTCATGGGGCTTGCTCAGCACTTTTGTGCTAGGCAACAGCCCCTATCCCACCCCACCCCACCCCCACACACTTCCCTTGCATTCTGAATACTTTTTCCTAGTCAAGGTATCACTATGCGGACATGGCTGGCCTGGAGTTTTCTATGTAGATCATGCTGGCCTCAAACTCTTGGACAATGCCCTTGCTTTTTGTTCCCAAGTGGCAGGATTATAACATGCCAGGATGCCTGAGGGGTCTAAAGTATCCAGCGCTGGAGCTAGAGGCCTGAGTCCTTTCTGTTGATGTGTTCCTGCTGCGCTCTCTGTCCATCCCCTGTCAGATGACAATGTTGGAAGTCACACCCTGGCATCGGCCTTTGTGGGAGGCTCTGTGTTGCCCCAGAGCGTGCAATCCTGCTTTCCCTACCCCATGTCTCTGATGAGAATCCTTCAGTTCCTGCTTCTGCCTATCTCTTCCCCGTGCTCCCCACTGTGGGCTCCTGTCTTCAGTGGGGGGGGGGGGAGAGGAAGTGCCGATGCCGACCCCCTTCTGCTCTGGGCCGGATCACTTGCAGCCGTTTTAGATACCTTGATTGATTGCAACAGAAGCCAAAGCTTCAGGGATTTCAAAGCCGCAAATGTAGATATCCTATCTCTCTCAGGGATTTTGCTAAGGCAGGGATCACCAACAAGGTGAATTTTTTGTGGTTTGATGTGTTCTATTTAAGACAATGGTTCAGACGTTCCTTTTCTCAGCTTGTAGCACCTGTACACGTTAACTCAGCCTCCCTCTCTCTACCCCCCCCTTCCTCCCTTCCTTGTTATGGATTGGATACTGCTGTATCCTGCACACCATAGTGTTAAGCACCTAGTAGTCATGTCATTCAGAAATGTTTCCAGACATCACCATATGTTCTTGAGCAAGGACGGCGGGTGGGGGGAGCGGTGGAGGGATCGCCCCCCAGTTGAGAAGCACTGGCTCAGTTAGACTCAGTTAGAAGGGCTTTGCCTAAGTCCCCAGGAAAGGTGCCACGTCCTTGAGCATTTTGTTGCTTGTTTCTTGGTCCTAAGAGTTGATCAAGTCCTTTTTTCTTCATATTAACATATCAAAGCTGACACTGGCCTTCATGGTCTCCCAGCATCCCTCAGTCCCTACCTGCTAAAGGTCCTCTTGGCTGGCATACCCCACCGCTACCCTGAACTCCATAGTCCAGGGCCTGAGCTCGCCTTTTCCCAGGTGTTCGCATACAGCCCAGCCTTTCTGACCTTGACAGTCACTCAGGTTCTGCTGTCTTCCTCTCCTCCTCTCCTGTCCCCCTCTCCTCTCCTCTCTCTCCCCACATGGCCTGGCTCGGCCTGTCAGTCACGTTCACTCTGGACTCTTCCAGATGCCTTTGCCTGTTTTCTCCCTAGGTCCACAGTAAGCCTTCTCCTCAACCCATACCTAGAAGGGTCACGTCCTCCTTTTATTTCTTTGTTTTCATTCACCTACCTTCCTCTGGGTTTTCTGGAGTCACATTCACAGCCTCTTGCTTTGCGTTTCTGCTGCAAGGAGTCTTTATCTTTCCTGTGCATGTGTAATTCAGTGCCGCCTGTTTTTTACAAACTGGAGTTCCTATCACTAGGAGCCATGATTCCACTGTCCATCCAGAGCCTTGCACCTAGGTACCCTTCCCACCTGAGGGCTGAGTTCCTTCTGAGCAGTGGGTAAGATGAAGTCATTCATTCATTCATCCTGCATGCGCTTATCTCCACATTGTTAAGTTCCAAGTATCATCTTCGGTGCTGAGGATACAACAAGGAAGAGCCCTCATAGCCCACTCACTTTGTGGGAAGAAACATCAGAGGAAGTCAGTGTGTACACCTGATTGTCTGTACCTGCACTCCTATATCCAATATGTGTCATTTTTCCCCACAAGTGTTAAGTCTTGTGATCAGTTAAATAATATTGTATCACCATGAGGTATGAGGAGGAGCAGGAAAGGAAAACACATTGGCTATGTGGAAGATAAATGGTTTCAAGAAGTGATCACGATTCCCCAGTTTCCCATTTGAGAAGTGTTTTTGCTGTTGTCGTTTTGCTAGGTCTGTCAGCGCTGAGCTGCTTTTTTTTTTGAAAGTGAGGACTAAACCAGGCCTTGCTATTGATCTTTGTATTCTGAGGTTGCTTACACACATGGTCTTCCCAGGCACTTCTGTCTGAGGCCACAGCTTTGCAGGGAGTGGTGCCTTCTCCCAGCCTTGGTAAGACTGTCCTCTGCCTCCAGAGGCTTTAGAGCAGATGTCCCGTCTGGGAGGTGTCCCTGGGAGTCCATAATTTTGTCACCATGAATCAGAAAGGGAAAAAGATGTCAAGTGACATCACAGAAAGCTGGAAAAATGTGGAAGCTGGCGCCGATTATGGCTCCTCTCATGCCTACAGTCACCCACGCCATTTTAAAATGAGGGAGGGCAGACCCAGCAACATGAAAGTTCCGTGTTAACTGGCAGCAGATCCGGGACTTGAGCCTGGTAATTCTCCTGCCTCCGTCTATCCAGTGCTTTTCCCCATTCTGCCCACAGAGGAAAGCCTCCACTACTCCCAGACGGAGTCTTCTCCACGTGCTGGGAAAGCAAGATTCAACGATACCCTAATCCAAGTAGCTGAGTCATAGATGGCAGAAGCTTAGACGCATGTTTTTCTCACTAGCATGATTCGGCTTGTGTGTACATTCAAGAAAAGAGGGTTTGAAAACAAGCTGTGCCACCCTGTACTCCAGAGAAGAGGCAATGTGATAAGATAACCACATCAAAGATAAAAATTGAAACGGGCCACTGGGAACCAGTTCAGAGAAGTAAGGCTGTTGCCAAAGCGTAATCAAGGAGGGATTCTTTCAATACAGGGTTTGAGATCGGCTCTGCATGGATGATGGTCAGAACTCTATTAGGCACCAGTGATAGCATGCTGCGTGCCATACTGAATTAACCTGTAGTAAACAGCTTAGTTCCCTGTAGCAGGATGCAGAGCCAGTAGCTATTGGGGAAAGTCCTTCATCTCAAAATAAAATGCCATGCCGTTTTATTCTCCTGGACCCCTCTGCCTCACTGTGGCTTTCCAGATACAACAGGAATGTTATTCCCGCCAGTGAGGTCTTCATGAGTCCTGAACAAAATACCATCGTCTTTTCTGATAAAATGCACTGAACCATGATGGGAAGCCCCTCGCCTCGCCTCACCTTCAACAACCCATGGAAAATTCTGCATAGGCCACTCCTCTTTTTCCTTAGCTCTCTTCCTGTGGAATCAGGTGTCCCTCAGAAGCACAATGACCCCCCAAGCCCCGAAATAGCTGCCCTGTCCTTGGAAATGTTTACAGCTCACCCCAAGTGGATGTTTCCATCAAAAAGTGGGCTCCAGGTGATTGCTTTTATTGAATGCAAACCAGAGGGGAAAACCATGAAGCTCTAAGTGCACTCATTAAGACAGCCTGTCACCCAAGGGGACCAGTGAGGCTGATCCCCAGAGAAGTAGAGGTTGGACAGGAGGGGCCGGGTAGAAGTAGGCATCGTTAAAGGCACAAGGAGGCATGCTGGAAGAGGGCAATGGGAAGTCAGGCTGTAAGAGGCAGCATGTTCAGGGGCCCAGGATTTGTGGGGCGGAGCTCTAGCTCCTGACAGATTCCATTGTCATCTCGGATGCTCCAATCTCCCTTCTTGCAAAGCCATCGGCTAAGGAGAAGGGAGTGTCATTATAGTGAGATGGCTTTCTCTGCACAAAATAGTCGTTGCAAAAACTTCCTATGTTAACAAAAGGCTGCGGAGATCTATTATTAAGTGAAAAGAAATTAAGCTGCAGCCAACGATTTTACAGGTATTTTGGTTGCCCCTTTTCAGCAGGAGATTCATTCCAAGACCCTCAGCGAATGCCTGAAACTACAGCTATCTCCAACTCACACACACATGCATTGTGTGTGTGCACATACCCAATACTTGCAGTGGAACTTGCCTATGAAAAAGTATATTATAAGTTAGGTTAGTGTATGGACACAATAACAAATATTAAAATAATCTGTTGAGGGGGGGCTGGAGGGATGGCTTAGAGGTTAGGAGCACTGGTGGAGGACCTGGGTTCAATTCCCATCACCCACATGGCAGTCCACAGCTGTCTATAATTCCAGTTCCTGGGGATCTGACACTCTCACAAATACATACATGTAGGCAAAACACCAATAAAATAAAAATAAATTTAAAAAAAAAATCTGTTGGGGTCAACTTACTATTTTCAGACTGAAACCACACACATAAAACTACAACTCAAGGGGAAATACTGTAAACCAATGGTTCTCAACCTTCTCGTTGTAGGTACCCTCCCCCCCAACAATAAGATTATCTCATTGCTACTTCATAACTGTTAATTTTACTACTGTTATGTATTGTAATGTAAATATCTGATATGCAGGGTATCTGATATGTGAATCCCCAGTGAAAGGGGATTAAATCCCCAAAGGTGTTGTGACCCACAGGTTGAGAATCAGTGCTCTAAACCTATGAGTGTATATCTCTGTGACTATACATAAATACTTGCTTTTGCATAGACAGTTTCCAGATACTTTCACATATGTGAGTCTTGGAATGGGTCTGTGGGGAAGACATTAATTTCTCATTCATAACCACCTGGTTTGTATGTTTTATACTGCCTGAGCGTTCCTTCCATTCATTATTAGATAAGAATGAAAGCTGAAGTTTCCTGGAGAGATCCTAAAGATGTGTGGCTGTCACACTGGAACAGGAAATCCGTGGCAGGCATTGTAGCAGAGCCCGGGATTCTTTTCCATAGACACGTGTCCAGCAAAGGGTTCTCTGGGGCTGCATTGTATTCATACTGTTAATTTGTGCAATGCCCGGGGTCTCTGACAGAGAGCATACAGATGAAAAAAGAGATGCAGTTGGTTGCTACCATTTGTATTAACCTGTGAGTGTGGGTATTGGACCCAGATAATATTATACTTGATGAACTAATGAATGAAAGCAAAAAACAAAACAAAAAAGGATGCCATTTAGCAAAATATTTCAACTTTGAGCTGTGAAAGAACATATTAGTAAATTAGATCTCAGAAAAAGTAAAGACTTGAAAAACTGAGTAAGTTATGAACTTTGAAGGATACATATCACCAAAGACTCGGAGGATTGTGCCATGTATCTGAATAAGTTGCACAACCCAATTTAAAAATGGGTAAAAGACTTAAAAATTTTCCCAAAAGACGTTGCACAAGGAGCCTTTAACACATGGAAAGGCGCAACACGATTTGTCATTAGTAAAACACAAACTTAAAACCACGCCGAAACACCATTACACACTAAATGGCTAACAGTTTTGAGTGCTGACAAAATGTGGGCCAACTCAAGCTCATTCTTTGTTCAATATCTATAAAGAATGGCTTAACAGTCCCGTGTTAAGCATTTCTACCAATAATTACTCAAGGATAAATAAAACATGTCCCAGAAGTTAGATGCAAACATTCATAGTAGCTTTTCTTATGGTTCACAAAACAAGGAACAAGTCACATGTCACTGTATAAGAGAACAGATAAACAAATGGCGGTTTATCCATTCAGTGGAATACTACTCAACAGTACCCTAGCAGTAAGGGATGCACAACAACAGACATCACCGCTGAAGAGCAGAAAGCAAATTCCTGGTTTCTCGGGACACATGCCTGTGTACCTGCAGTCTAATACCTGGAACTCTGGGGTTGGGGTGGAAGAAGTGGTTTTCTCTGTTGTGTTCATCTTAATTGAGGTCATTGTAATTTGGGTGCAAATGTATAAACCCATCATGATTATGTTGCTTACAAACTATTCATATAGTTAGTCATTTAAGGAGGAGGCACTCAACGGTAGCCACCTGGAGAAGGACCAACACCATGGATTCCAGTGTCCGTGATCACATAGCATGGTGTAGTTACTGTGTTTGGATGATGGCTTGGGGGCGAGAATCGCATGCCCTGGCCTTCATTCGGGACTTAGAAGCATCAGGTCCTTTCAGAAAGAAGACTGAGGCTACAGGCATTGTGGTCTGTTAGATCATGGGGAGTCTACCTGTTACATTCACCCAGAATTCCTGGGAGGTGGGGGGAGAGCATGAGTTCTCTGATTACATCAGCATCTCCATCTGTGGAGGCATCAGATGTGGTACATCTGCTCAGTGGGAAGTGGAGGCTGGGGTGTGCCGGCATCCTGTACTTGATACTTAGGTACATCGATTTGCCTTAGTATGGCTGGGGTGGGGCATCATGGGAAGATGTTGGGTAGACCCTCAAGTTTAGTTTCCCCATGATTTCACGTGTTGTTGCTACTCTTTGCTTTTCAGGCTCTTTCTCTCCATCTTTTGTCCTTCTTTCACTAAGGCTGAGCCTGTCTGTGGCTGTCAGACTTCCTCCTGAGAAGGAGTGTGGTTCTGAAGAATATGGGACTTTCATTTCCTGATTTCATGTATGAGCTTCCCTCTTAACCTCTGGGCCCTCATCGGGGAGATAGGGACCATGTAGCCAGGGCAACTCAGGCCACGTGTTGCTTCACAAAGATGGAAGTGAAGGTTTGTATCATAAAAAGAAAAAGCACATATCTGAGCTCCTCCCTTGAAAGCAAAGAGTTCTTTCCAAAGAGGGACTGCTGCAGAGCTTGTCTCTTGCTTCCCTTGGGTACCCAAGGACATCACTCCTGGGACAGTAGTAAGCAGAGTGGACCTTGGAGCTGTTCTGCGATTCACTGAGCATGCGTCCATGGGAAGGGAATGACTGTTTGAGCAATGTCACCCCAGGAGTTGCCAAAGAAGCTAATTTACCTGTTACTCGTACAGTGTGCTTATTAAAATAAACTTTTACTCCATTATGGTGTGTAAGTAATAGGCCTCCTGCAGGCAAGTAGAAAAGGGCAAAGTTTCTTTACCTTTTTCTTTTTCTTGAGGCATTGTCTTCCGAAGCCAGCATCATCCATATTATTAATCGCTTGTGGGGTTTCAGCATGCATCACGATGCTCCCTTGGAATTAAATTGCACAAATAAAGTATGAAAAATGTACTTTTTTGTACAGTTTTTAAAAAGTAATTTTCTCGCATAATACCCAAAATAAAGTGCCATGGAGCCATTAGTAGTAAATTGAATTTTTTGGTATGTAATTTGTACAAAAACTGACAAGCGCGAGGCCCCCTCTCCCCAATCATTAGTTACTGGGCTTAGCGGACACGGAGGCAGTAATCGGCAAGGGCAGGCATTTTGATGTCGACTTCAATTGCACACTTCATTTATTTGGACAGGGGACAGGCGGCAGCTTCTGTCACTAGGCATCACTGCACTATTAGCGAATTTCGCCCCAGGGCAGCTGGGACGCTGGGCTGGGGCAGATGTTCTTTTCAGCCTATTCAGTGACCATTCTTGGGGGTTGTTTACCGTTGCCATGGTGACCTTCATTTCCATAGCAGCGGTGCTGCTGTTTCTCAGAGGGAAATGAATTTAGTTATAAAGGGATAATATTTTTCTCTGTCTCTATATAACCTGCCATCTGTCAACCGGTGGATTGGTAAGGATTCAGAAACCTATTAAGAATTATAGCAATAAAGTGATGAGTATTTGGGGAGGGAGCAGATTAAAAGCAATATTAAACAAGAACGTAAGCATTGTGCCTTCGACATCAGAACTTTCTTAATTCTTTTCTGTATTTTTATGTGCTTTTTTTTTTTTTAATGCCTTCATCATCTCCAGCACACGTAGCCTTATAAAATGTGATTTCCATTCTGCTGACAAATGGAAATGACCAAATGTCTTGCTTGTATCTGACTGAGTTGTCTTCAGTGCGTTCTCTTCCTGATGATGCTGTGGTGTGCCAGCCCCCCCCCCCCTTCCAACAGTTACAAATCCCAGGCTAACCTTCCTATTGTTACCATCTCCCCTGCTTTTCCACCCCAGGGTGAATGCTGAGAGGCGCCTAGACCAGCAGCTTATCGGACACCCACAGTGCAGATCCCAACATTAACAAAGCAAGAAGAAGCCATGCTTCTAGATTTTATTAGTAATAATAATAATAATAATAATAATGCTAGCATCCTCCTTGAATCTCAGTCTAGAATAACTTTTCTTTAAAGTCCAAATGGTATGAAAGTCACCTCCGAGGTCCCTTACCTAGTTCCTGGATGTTTCTCTCTCTCTCTCTCTCTCTCTCTCTCTCTCTCTCTCTCTCTCTCTCTCTCTCTCTCTCAAATTCATAAGCTGTAACTTGCAGGGGGAAAGACACATACACCGGCCCCGTTGTAAATAATGTTATTTATTGATTGATTTTTCCAGATCCTGACATTGATGCCGCCAGTGCCATGATGCTTTTGAATTCTCCCCCTGAGATACAAGCAGGTTGTGAGTAGATATTTCTATAGCGTACAGCACCATAGTTTGTGAACCTCACCTTCTCATTTATGTCCCAGGCCATAGGAAGAACCAATGCTAACACAGTCCTGCACTTGGAGCATCACTCTCAAAACTGAGTGTGTGGCTAACGTGCATATGCATGTCCACAGGCAGCCATGCATACGTGTGAGCCAGTACAGAAGATAAGCGAGCTCTTAAGGTATCGTTAGGAAAGAGGAGATGAGAAGCAGAGCCTGTAGCAACTTCTGCTGGATGTCTTTCTCCTGTGGGCATCATTCCCTGGGCCAGCTTACCCATAATGGAGCTAAGCAGTACAGAACCGTAGATGTTATTTTCCGTCTAGATCCTCGATAATAAATTAGGGTGCGTTCTGGAAAGTTTGGCCTACCCCCGTGTGACTTAGCCTTAAAATGGAGCCACAATACTACATTGTATCATCTCTATCCTGTGTGCTAGGTGGCCACAGGGAGAAGAGCTAGGCTGGTGTGGCTGGCGTAGGGTTCACTGAGCAATGTCATATTAGTTGACAGCTCTTTCCTTTGCTTCAGCTGGACTCTGGCCCACTACCTGGTGGGCGTCTTCCCTTTTCTCATCTTTATAGCTGACCTAAAATGAAGATGTCTGTGCTCTCCTCACAACTTGAGGCCAGTGCCTCTGCCTACATCCCGCATCCAGCCAGAGCCACACTAAGGAGAGAGGCGAGACACTAGGATCCGCATGTCTTACTGACAGGGCATGTGTGTCACACGTGCAGAAAGTAACTTGACATGGCAGATCACCCTGTGACACTACTAAGTGCTAGTACCCACCTACCCACCTTGTGCCTGTGACTAGGTTTCCTGTTGGTTTGGGGCTCTGGCGTCCTGAAGATACCGTGGCCTTCTAAGTGAGGAGAATTCTTCCACTTTGGTGACAGACATTTCCCACAAGAAAACACCAGTCCCTAGATCCACCATGCATGGTGGACTGATACGAATTTCGGACCCTGGCCATACCCTTCCTGATAGCGTGGGAAATTTAACACCATCTTTTCTTCTTTGTATGTAGTTTAAAAGATCCAAGAGATACCATCAAGCAGTCTCAGACAACCTGGCCCTCTTCCTGGGCTGCCCTTACCTGCCCTAACTGCAGAACTCTCATTCCCCTTGGCTAACCTCATTTCCTGGCATTTGGATTATGATGCTGCCCACACCTCTGGCCAGCCCACTCCACTGCTAAGCAGATGCACAGCCATAGTTCTGCAACTAGCAGTTAACCTGGTTAGCCAGGAATATGGCTTCTAAGTGATGCTTTATGTTTCAGAGACTTCTATACTTAAAATCCATTCTTAGATGGCATTTCAGGAAAAGTTGCAGACTCCGGTTGTAATGAGGTCACCGGCCGGAAAGGCCCTTATGATCAGGTCCCATCTTGGTGGAGCTGTGATCTCATCAGAGCTGTCTGTGAGTCAAGCCCCTTCCTCAGCTTCCAGCCACTTTGCGCTATGTTTATCAACTTATGTGTATATACTTCTGATGAGCTGGTCCCTAGGTTGAGAAGGAGAATGGGGAGTCTGGGTGTGTGGATCGAGCACTCACAAGTCTTCGTGCCTTACCTGGAAGTCTCTGATTCCTGGTCTCTTGACCATATAGGCCAGGTTCTCCTGAATTGCTAGCAGGATTGTTTTTAACATTTGCTCGGCCAATGACCCTCTGCAACTGTAGTTCTCTCTCTGGAATATCCACAGTTCTATTTATGTCAAAGTGCTGGATTGGGTTTTAAAAGTGATCATGGGTTAGAGGTATAGATTTTTTTTATCTTATTTTTATTTGTTTGTTTGTTTGTTTGTTCGTTTTGATGGAGCTCCATGTGACCCAGGCTGGCTCCAAACTTGCTGTGTAGCCAGATGAGATTGAAATAAGGACTTCAGACTGAGCTACATTCCCCAGCTCTGCAGGATAATTTTAGAGGCCTTTTTTTTTTTTTTTTTTTTTTTTTCCATTTTCTTTTTCCTCTTTCAAAGCTTTTAACATTTTGAGAGAAATCTAGCCACAGCCTTCATGACGGTCCAGGCCAAGAAGGATCTCCAGGGACCTGGCAGGCACCAGCCAGGATGTCATTGAAGGTCATGGAAGGAGATACAGGCAGGGGCAGCAAATGCACGTGAGAACAAGGAGAGGATGGGGATACTGGCTTCGTAGTCTCCTCCCATCTGACCTCTGGTCTTAGTCTGAAGGTCGAGTGTAGCATGGTTGATGGGCAGGCTGCAGAGCCCCTAAAGATTGGAGCATTGCCATAGTTAGGGATTTGCCAAATCTACCATCTCCTAATGGACACAATGAGAGGGATGTCTGTCCAGCTGTCCACCACTGTTCCTGCCAGCTCCTTCTTGCCCACTCCAACTGTATCCTTATTTTCCTTTACACTGCTTGTTTCTTGCCTTGAGATTTGAGGCAATGCCTTGCCTCCTCAAGGGAGAATCCTTACAGAGCCAGGACGATGAAGCTGCCGTTATCTGTCCGATAGCATTGTCCTAGGCCTAGGTATGGAGCTTCAGTAAATGTATAAAGGCAACAAGCAGCTTCCATGATGGAGAGTGGGCAGCATGCATACTGGTGTTCTCAGTTGTGTGTCCCAGCGTGGGTGCACGTAGACCTTCTCCCGTGGACAGGAGCTGGGCAGCGTGGCTTCTGAGAGCTCCATGTGTTTCCTGCCTGTTCCCTCCCCTGGGGCTGGTTGCTGTGGCCAGGCTCTGTTTCTAGAGCCTCCTTTTGCCTTGTTATTTATAGCTTCATGCTTCACCCCGGGCTGCCCCTCGTGAGTGGCAAGCTACCCACTTCATCTCCTGGCACCGCTCACTCCTGGTAATCACAGGCTGGCCTGGTTGCTAGAAAGGTGCCCCCCACTTCATCATTACCCTTTGTAGCCAGTGCACTTCAGGTCACCGTGTGGCAGCCCCTTAGATCTCTTTCTCTCCTCTTCCTTGTTTGGCATCCGAGGGCTAGCCCAGAGCTGGCAGACCGGCTCCTACCCAGGCTCTGAAATCGTGCGTGTTATGGAATAGAGACAGTAGTGGGAGGCCTGTACACTGCACAGTGGTTTTACTAGCGTCCCCGAAGACCTACTTACCACCTCTTGTCTCAGTCATCTGCTTCAGTTTGAATGAGGTAGTGAGGTCAGCTGATAAAAGCTTGGGGTCCTCACAGTTGGTCCCTGTGGCATCACCCATGTGTGGGATACGCTCTGCAAGAAGGGTCATCGTGTCACATGTGCTCAAAATGGCACTTCCAGAACAGTCAGCAGAGAGCATGGCTGCTCGGACACCTTCCTAACTTCTGAGACTAGAATCTATCCACCTACTCCAGCCTCCCCCTGAAGGGTGGCGGTGTAGAGTAACTCCACCCCTGCTGTCCCCGGAGTCCCCGCCTAGTAGCTTCCTTGGCAGCCCTCATGAGTCACCTTTCACTCCTGTGGAGAAACCAGGTCACCATTACCCATCTCCAGAGGCTTTATATAATCCTTGGTTGGAATGTTCCCAGAGACGGAACCCTGGATACAAAACAAAACGCAGGATGGACTGAGAGGGAAGGCGAATGCTGCCCGGAACTGAGGTGTATGCCAACCATGTCAGGCTCCACCACAGACCACAGGACACAAGCTGAGCCCTGCCATGCCAGCCCTTCCCGAGCCTGCTTCTAAGCAAGCAGGTGGATGGGGTTGGCTGAGGCGGGAGGAAGGATGACAGGAATGGCCTGCTGCTAAGCTTATGGCCTCTGATAGTGTTGGCCAGGGCTGCCCTCCAACGGCAGAGCGGCGAGCTCACCACTGATGTTAATTTTAGACTCAGGGAGAGGGATGCTGGTGGCATGCTGAGGGGCAGCACCGTGTGTGGGATAGTTTGTTTTATGCCTCGGACCTTTCAGGATGAAATTGAGCTTTAGACCCTGGGAAGTTAGCTTGAGGGCCTAAGTCCCGCAAGTGTGTGGGTTGGGGATGTGTATGGGGTGGGGGTGGGGGGGAGAAATATGTGCCTGTAATTCCAGCACTAGGGAGGCAGGGACAAGCAAATCCTACCTCAATGGCCATAACAGACCAACCAACATGGCTAAGATGTTGACAGAGGAAAACATGCGGTGTCAACCTTGGGCCATCACACGAATCTGTGCACACGTGCATGCTCACCTCATGCACACAGAGACACAAAAGCCTCTTCGGCTTACACTCCCTCAAGGCCCTAGCGTCTGCACTGATCCACACCGCACGGTTGTCCCTGCTTTGGTGAGTGTTACACTCTAGCTGATTTTAGGCATCTTGGAGACATTCTGTGACCCAAGAGAACATAGTTGGCCACACAGTGCTGGGGCGCCTGGTGCTGAAGCCTGGGGCGCCCGCCACAGCAACCTGTGTCTCCTCCCAGATTGCTGGGAGAAACGATGTTTACCTGCTCTACAAGAAAAGATGCTGCCGGAGGCTTGGACCCCTTCTAGCGGGAACACAGAGTTGTTAGAAGTTGGATCCGGATGTGTATTTTCTTAAGTATCTGACTGGGCCCCGGTGTAATACACCTCAGAGCATGAGGTGAGGCCGGTAGCTGCGTTGGTCTTTGCCTGTGTAGCTGTTTTCAGAGGTGGAGGGTGAGAGGAAAGAAAGGGGTTGCTGATTGTAGACCAGGGGCAGGAGAATGGGCACATAAACCTGCCTAGTGTTTAATGGAAAGGGAGTGAATTTTGACTCTCAACGAATTTTCCCACGGGGCCATTGTATATTGGCTTCGCCACAGTTTCCGGAAACCACTTTCCTGACACTTGGGGGTAGGGACGGACATGGGAAGAGATGGAGGCACAGTTAGGTGTCCTGTCTGGCTTTTGGCAGCCAGTGAGCGAGCGCATCCACCTTCACCCTCTCGGCATGGAGCATGCTACCGATGAGGAGGAACGGAAAATGCAGAAATTGTAGGTCGCATCCAGCAGCTCACTTGAGAAGGAGCTCGGGGTTCAGAGGACGAGCCAGCTTCACTCCCAAGCAGTCTCAGGCTCAGGCGCACACACCTGTCACTGCTGCTTTGAAGTGAATACAGATCACTGATTGGGAAGATGTTTGAATGGGTGAGTGTAAGGTTAGGACTAGCTACCAAAGGCATCGTGGACCGAAAAGATTTGAATTTCCCCCCATTAAATCTTATGCCTTAGAGAGAATTCATCAGAAGTTTCTGGAGAGTTGATGTGGGATGGTCAAAGGATACTGATGACAGAGATATTAATAAGCACGCATCGCCAGTTACTAGGCTAAGCAGTTTTCATAACTTGCCTTATTTTAATCTGCTGAGCTAGGGTGGGATAACCATTGTTATCTGAGGCCATGGTCTGAACCCCACTTGGCCTCTGCACGATGTGGATAGGAAGGCAGCATCTTCAGCACCTAGCCTCCAATGGGTGCTTGCTGGAGGCTGGTTCCTTCCTGTTTGTCCTTCCTGTTGGGGTGCCCTAGAGCATGAAGGTCTGGGCACGTACGCATGGGACAGGTGACTCATGACCACTCTAGAGCTCTAAGACTTCCGTTGACCCACTTCCCCACCCAGGGCTGCGGGGATGATGCTGACATTATGCATCCCGGAACATAAATGTCACAAGAGCCACAATTGCTGTTCTAGCTACTCCATCACCAGGACGACAGCCGAGGTCTTCTATCTCAGTCTGGCTTTCATCTTGTTCCCTTTTATGGGTTTTCAGCTCACCTGAAGTGGGGGAGGGGAGGTGGGGTGCCTCAGGATTCTTCTGTGAGGCTATCATGTTGGCACTGATGATGTCAATCTTGCATTTCCTAAATACGAGCGCTCTGTAACCCCAGTAAACCTTCCCCCGAAAGATCACTTGTGGCAGGGGCGGGAGGGCAGGGGTCCCTGACTTTCTTCAGGAGTTGACATAGCTTGCTGGAGAGACAAAGGAATTAGCTGGCAGAGATGGGACACAGACCTGGCGTTCCCAGCCACCTTCTTGCGGGCCACTTTGCTGCTCCAGATTGCTGCACTGGGTAAAGTCCCAGTGTGCCTGTATTAATTAGTTGCTTCTCTATTGCTGTGATAAAAACACCATGACCAAAGACAACTGAAGGAAGTTTATTTTGGCTGATGGTTCCAGAGGGATGAGTCTGTCTAGGGATGAGTCTGTCTTGGTGGGACCGAGACATGGCGGCAGGAGCCTGAGAGCTCTTATCTTCTGCCCCAAGCACAAAGCAGCGAACAGACTGGAAATAGAGCAAGGCTGTATACTCTCAATACCCACCCCCCAGGGACTGCTGTATACTCTCAGCACCCACCCCCAGGGACGTATTTCCTCTAGCAAAGCCACGCCTTCTTAATCTCCACAAATGGCACCACCACCTGGGAGCTGAGTGTTCAAATGCCTGTGCCTCTGGAGGGCGTCCCTCATTCAAACCACCACCGTGGGATTGATTCATTGCTGTGACAGAAGACCATCTTCATTTCCTGACTCACATTGTGCATATTCTCGGGAGTTATACTTGCTGCTTTTCCAACTTTGAGGTCCGGTGTAGGTGGCACTTCCTACGGCTAGTACGCCAGGTACTGGCAGCTTGTGTCAGTATCTATCCTGTGGGGCTATAGCCGCCCCACCTTAGTATTAACCCTAGTATGTCTTCATACCCTCATTTTCTCTCTCTCTCCCACTTAACTGTAGTTTTTCTAGTACACAGGAAGATGCTAATTAGCTGCTCATGTAATTTTTACCGACAAGGAGGTTTTTGGTTTTTAACTGATGCTCTGACATGGTCCATCGTATCAGATCCGTTTACTGCTCAGTGACACATGCACAGTATCAGGATTACACTCATCCAATGGCTACATGACCTAGAGTGTACCATCAGAAGTCCTTGAAAACCTCTCCCGCAGTCTCTAGACAGCTAACGAGAGCCCATTCTCTAGACTGTAGCAGTTAGCTGCAAATCTGAGATCTCCCGATCTTGTGTCTATAGACCTGTTTATGATTAATCTTCACAGGCAGTATAAGATAAGGGTCAAGGGTTGTTTATCCCAAGGGGGTCTCTGTGCTGTGATACTCTGTTTTTGTCACCGTTGTCCTGACACCTACATTTTCCAAAGCTCAGTTGACCACATTGAAGTGTGAGTTTGTTTTCTGGACCCCATTTTGTCACAGTGATTTGAGTAGCGATACTTAGCTCAGTCTCACACTGCCTTAATTCGTGCATTTTTGCACAAAGTCTTGACATCAGATAGTATAAATCAGATAGTAAAGCTTTTGGATACCACTTCCTCACAGAGCACTGGCTCAGTGAGTATTGGAATAGTTCCCATGTCCTGCCTCTGACAACCTTGCCCGTCCTCTGAAGTCAGGCTGCTCATTGGGAATGGGTAGAGTTTCTGCTCGGTCGGGCGGTGCCTCCTCACGTGGTTAGTTACAGTTACCATTAGACCGGGGACATTTCTGAACACGGGATATGCTGTACTACTGACTTAGGCAAGAACGGCGATCTTATGCATCCTGTCTTTTGTAACCTTCTCACAAGGACCTCATACCACCTAGAAGAGCAGTGTCAGAATTAGCAAGAGTTACAGAACACCCAAGCAATGGACAGTCTATAAAAGCGTCTGTATTCAGCATTCAGCCAGGAAAGGTGTTTGCTGTGTGAACCTTAGCGACCTGGGTTCCGACCTGGGTTCGTTCCCCAGAACCCACAAAAAAGTGGAAGGAGAGGACAGGCTCCACAAACTTGTCCTCCAACTTCCACGTGTGTCATGGCATGTATACTCCCACACATGTATCGTGCACACACACATGTGCATAATAATACGAATACTTTGTAAGGATTATTTTATTCCGAAGTGGGTGTTTGCTATTCATCAAGGACTTTCAAAACCCCCTCCCAAGTTACCACGTGGCCAAGGATAACTACTGGCTTCTGATCCTCCTGCCTGCACCCCGTGTGCTGGGGGTACAGGTATGCATCACCATCACTGGTTTTTAGGGTGCCAGGGATCAGTCCCACGGCTTTGTGTATGGTAGGCAAGCATTCTACCAACTGAACAACATTCTCAGTCCTGAAAACATATTCTTAGAAACCTAAAAATTATGAAACATGTATGTGTTAGTAATTTGTTTCATGAAAGTATTTCTTGTTTGCAAATAGCATGGGTTTTAAATTTTGACATCTAGACTGGTTTTCATTTTTAAATGTGTAATTTTCTAGTATTTCATTGTTGCTTGTTTGAAAGGGCACTATTTATCCATCTCTCTTTAGTATGGGACTGTGCCAGGATTGCAGGGAGCAGAAGAGGTCTCGAATAGGCTTTAGAGAGTAGAATAAACATCCAGGGATTTCCGTGGTATCACACAAGAATTAAGGTAGGAACCTGCATGCTCTGCGAAGCTCACCATACAGACACATAGGTGGTGTCTGTAGATGCAGCAGGAACGCAAGGCTTACCAGGTGCCAATTGAAGTGACTGTTTAGGGGGTGAATAAAGGTCAGCTATACAGGACTCCCTGTTTATGTGAATGCTTGGGAGTGTGGGGGAAGGGCGGCATGCCACATGCCGTCTTACCGTCTTACCGTTACCGTCGCTGGTGGAAAGTTGTTAAAGGCACCTCCAGGGATCAGTGTATGTAGAAGAAAGCAAAGGGGTCAGGGAACTCTAGGAATGCTAGAGAGGGTTTGGGGAAAGAGAGACAGACCCCGGCAGCCACTGTATGATAGTGCAGAAGCCAGGGCTTGAGGTCGGCCCATCCCTCCAGGCAAAGACTCCAGTGTGAGCATGGGATGTAGAGGGGCCGGTCCCTCGAAAAGGGGTTTGACTGTGATTTTTAGCTGCATTTTGTGTGTCCGTTGTTTGTTTTTGGTGAAGGACAAATACACAGATAGTCTCAACCTTTGACCATAGCAAACATGAGAGGTATGAAGTGATGTGATTGGTGGGCTGGCTGCAGTCCCACTGCCATCTTGGTGACATTAATGTCCCCGGGAAAAGATGAGACGTTTTGCTAATAGGGGTAGGAAATTTTGTTTTGTTCTGCTTGGGTGTGGGGGGGGGGGGTAGAGGGAGAGAGAGAGAATGTGTTGGGCAGGTATGCCCGTGCACCCTCCTATAGAAGGGGCTCTCTTGCCTAACCAGTAGTTCACTGTTTGGGCCTAGGCTGGTTGCCAGCGAGTTCCCAGCTCCCCAGTGCTGGGTTTAGAGGCATGCCCAGCTCTTTGCTGTTTGCTAGGGATCCATTCCGTGGTCTCCTTGCTCGAAGTGCAGGCATTCTTGACCACTGAACCTTTTCTTCCCAGTCCGAAGGCCCATTTTATTTTTAAACTCATGTTTGACTGATTGTTTTTTAACAAATAATTTGTAAGCTATTGATGACTCTGCTTATACATTATCTTTCTGTGTCTCTTCGTGTGTGTGTGTGTGTGTGTGTGTGTGTGCACGTGCTCTGATCCCTCATCTTTTCTTTCTCTCAAGATTGCCAACTTCTTTCCAATAGAATTCACCTGTGATGTCTCTTTCTTTTTGCTTTTCTAGTTTCTCCAGGAGTGATACAAAACGGAGCGAGGGTTCTGAGCCGAGGGCTGTTTCCTGGCGTCCGCCCATTGCCGATCACTCCCATTGGGATGACAGCGGCCATAAGGTAAGGGGACAGCTTGCTGGGTGGAGCCTCCCTGAGGGTGGGGGAAACACCCTTCAAACCCCTGGGGCCTCAGAAGGTGGAGAGGACCTGGTTTGGATGTCCCACAAAGCCAAAGGGACTGGAAGCAAACCCAACCCAAACACCATCATCTCCTCCGTGGGCCATCGGCTTATCCCTACTCTTCCATTGAGATGGGATCTAAACTAGGGTTAAGTAAAGGGAACAGGGCAAAGCAGCCTAGAAGGCAAGGGTGAGCAATTGTTGATTGGGTTTTAGATCCACCTCTGTCCCTTCCCTACCTGTGACCCTGGGATGGTGTCTCGTCTCTCTGGACCTGCCTCAGTTCCCTCATCTGTGAAACTCCATGTCTCCATGGGGTGGGGGTGCAGTAAAACACGAAGAATTGCATGTGAAATGTGATTTGGTAAGGGGTCTCTGGATAGCAGGGGTGTTGTTTCCCTGATACTGAGAGTCTGGTCAGAGGAGACTAAACCGGCTCTTGCTTGGGTGGTTTCTTCCCCCCAACCCCTCACCTCCATCACCAGCCCCGGGGTAGGGTCTGCTTCTGACTTAGGCTGCTCACATGCAGCATGACAGCGCCCTATTTCTCTTGCCCATCTGTCAACCACTACCTTACCTGTTCCTTAAAATGTGGCTCTTGGGCTACCAGAAGCTCTTTCCATGACTCTCTGCATCACCCCACCTGACATAACCCACCCTGCCTTTCTTCTCGACTCCAGTATGTTCAATAGTGTCTTTTTTTTCCTATTGCTGTAATAAAATACTCTTGACAAAAGCAAGTAAAAGGAAAAAGGTTGCTAGTTAAAGGTGTTGTCCATCATGGCAGGGAATTCAAAGCAACAGGGGCTTGGAACAGCCGGCCACATCAAGTCAGAATTGCAAGCTAATGTCAGCTCACGTTTTCCATTTCCACAGCCCAGCTTCCTCTACCCAAAGAACGGTGGTGCCCACTGGGAGCGGGTCTCTCCCCTCCACTAATTGACGTTTGTCCCATGCCTCTCTCCCAGGTGTTGTGCGTTCTGTCAGGTTGACGGCTGACACTGACAGTCACAGGCACATGTGTCTGTGACTTGTGCATCTTACTCCTGCAGTGTCCGTCTTCTGTAGATGTCCCTGCATTCACATGATTCCTTCAGAGCACTCTCTCATTAGTGGCCACCGCTGTGAGCTGCCGCTGTGGCCCTTTTGGTGTGTAGCTCTGTGAGCGGTTTCTCTGGGTTCACTTTTGTCTCCTCAGTGGCTTGCTTTGCCCGGGGTGGCATTAGGTCTTTCTCAACTGACCAATCAGGTTCTACATAGGGGAGGCGTGAGGGAGCTACTTGCTTGCTAAAGATCAGTCCCTCGGCTGTATCTTCTCCCCCTACTGCACGCGCGCGCGCACACACACACACACACACACACACACACACACACACACACACACACACGGGACGTGGGTGCCCCTTGTATCACTTCCTTTTCTGTTGTTGTCATAGCATACCATGACCAAAGCTAATTCAGGGAAGAAAAATTTTATTTTGTTATAGTTCTAGAGAGGATGCATTCAGAGTGGGGAAGCATGGCGCGTGCGCACACACACACACACACACACACACACACACACACACACACGGGTTGTTATTTGTTTTAGGGGGTGCTCTGTATGCCTGGGGACATTTGCTTGTGTTGTCTGCCCTTTTTGTGGGGTAATGGCAGGCACTTCAGAAGAGTGAGCATACAGCCGCAAAGGCGTTTACACACTGCCTATGACACAGTAAGATGTGACTGGGAGGCAAATCTTACCCCACTCTCTATTCGTCATAAATTGTGACTTTGGCCACCTGCCACTTGAACCTGAATTCAGCCACAATTGAGAAATGAAGAGTCCAGTGAAGAGTAGGAAGAAGCCTGAATGTCACCTGCCAGTCCACAGGACAGCGTGCGCCTCAGGCTCCTCCTGCAGTGTCTGCCTGGAAGAGTCACTTAGCACTCACTGCAGGCCTGTCCTTGGTGTGAAGGGTTTCCTGTGTAATTCTAATCACTTCCCAACTTAAGGGAAAATATTTGTCTTTCAAGGATTTTTTTTCCCCCTCGACTGAGTGGCAAAGGCCATGTTTGTTTGTCTTGAGACTGAAACTGTTATTGACATGGATGAAGTGTTACTTTTATTAGCCGATCATTACACAGCTTGTATTTGCTGGGTTCCTTTGCATATAATTATGATGCGAAATCTCCTCGTAAGAGCATCTGTCAATAGTGTAATTGACTCGACCGTGTTGACTTTTTACTCAATAACCTCCAAGATTGGCCCATCCTTAGACATTGGAAACCTGCTTATCTTTAAATTTGCCCAGGCATCGAGTGCTCGGGATGCATCGTCCTCACAATTACTGCTCTTAGGGCTCAGAGCATAATGCTTGCCAGAGTTCATCCCTTCTAGTGCTGTGTGCTCCTGGGTAGGAGGGACATTACAACTCTAGGAGCTGAAACATCTAAATTTTAATTTCAAGGGTTTTTTTTTTTTAAGAATTTTTTTATTTTTATTTTATGTGTGTTTTCCCTGCAAACCCACTAGGGGCTAAAAAAGGGTGTTATCTTCTGAAACTAGATATAAGAACAGCTGTAATGTTGGTTCTGGGAACCTCGGCCCTCTGGAAGAACAGCCAGTGTTCTTAACCACTGAACCATCTCTCCAGTCCCAAGAATTTTGTTGCATATCTGGAGTTGGGGAGTGTAGAGGTCAGAGGACAGCATGCAAGAGTGGGCTTTCTCTCTCCGCTGTGTGAGACCCTGTGACTGAAATCAGTTTGTCAGGCTTTAGCAGCAATTACCTTTCCCAGCTAAGCTTTCTCACTGGTCCCAGGGCTGGTTTTGACTCCCCATATGTCCACTCCAGTAGAAAGGAACTAAATGCCCCAGTTTTCACAGAGGATCAAGAGAGTGGGCATGAGGTAAGTAAGTCTTTGTTAGGGTGATAGCGCCCAGAAACTGTGCTCAGCAAACAGTCTCCTGGGCCCTTGCTCTGTGGCTCAGTGGTTCTGACCTTGGCAAGTGGGCATCTGGCACAGAAACCTGTACCCTGCCCCGTGGATTAAGCTTAGCACGGCTGTGTGCCCTGCACATACTAAGTAAGCTCCATGCAGGTGTGTACAGATGATGTGGAGAGCCTGATGCGCTTGGACATCGTGCCTTCCCGTACCTTCCCAGGCCCTCTGTGCACTCTGAGACTTGGGTTAGGCTGAACCACTGTCACCTTTAAGTCTAGCCCTCAGCATATAATAAAACTGAGGACGTGCCCTATAGTCACCACGTGCGGCTGCTTGATTTTCTTTGGGTCTCTAAGAACCTTACTTGAAAACATTTCCCATGGAACAGGATAGAGGCCAGCCATTGCTGCAGTTCACATCACTAGTTAAGGCCAGACCATCAGGAGAACCTATGTCTCTGGTTGTCCTTGCTCTGCTCCTAGTCACCTGGAGAAGACTCGCGGAGAGCACATTTGCGGGGGTGTGTCAGAGAAGGAGGCGATAGAAGTGGAGGGAAATCACATTGTGTTGTCCTTTGTCACTGAAACTGTGGTCTTCTGAGGCAGCTTGGGAATGTAGTATTGTTATGCTTTGAGGCAGGAGGAAAGGAGGTGGAGAAAGGATCTAAAGAATGCCATCGGAAAGTACGCCCAAGTCCCTCCTGAGCCTCATATCCCAGCAAGAGTCTTTGCTCTTCCTCCAGCTGGCCCAGTCAGGGCTGGTCCGCACCATGGCGCCCTCCTTGTATCTCCACCCTTGGCACTGGCTGAATGCCTTTGACGTCCAGGGGTTCCTTCTCCCTCCCCCCCCCCCCCAGTATCTGAACATCCTCAGCTTCTGTGGATTGTGGGTCGGCCCCAGACTGTGAGAGCATTTTGGGGCCTTACTGTTCGGGTTCTGTGAGCTCATGCATGAGAGTCCCACTTACCATTGTGCTCCCCTTGGATAACACCATAAGCAGAGGTGCTGGAGTGTTGACCTCAGGAAGGGGCAGCCCCCTCGCCCTCGCCCCTGCACTCTTCCTCCTTGCCACCCCGCAGATAGGACTCCAGCGCCCAACGGGATCGTGAACTTTATTTCACAGGTGAGGTTCAGGAAGAAGTAGGCTGGATTCTATGAGGAATGTAGGGAAGAACTATGACCCTAGAGTTCTGAGCCTCTTCAGGAGAATTTGACACCTGATAAGATGTAGTTCTCTGGGTAGCTTTTATGAAGTGATTCTTTGCCTGCCTTTCCTTAAACCCTTCCTCCCTCCCCCTCTCTCTCTCTCTCTCTCTCTCTCTCTCTCTCTCTCTCTCTCTCTCTCTCTCTCTCTCTCTCTCTCTGTTCTGAGAGCTATTTTTGAACGAAATTTTTATGCAGTTTTGATTCATGTACAAGAATATATGAAACATTTGGCAACAGTTAGACAGTGTTTTTGAACCCACCACCCAACTTAAATTGCTTTTCCTCTCTGTTAGGTAACTATCATTCCCCCCTTTTTTGTATTCACAAGGTTTTGATATACATAAACATTGTTCAGCTTCACATGCTTTTGGAGATTTTTGTTTTGCTTTGTTTTGCTAACTGGAGTGATGTGTCTTCTTCATTGAGGGTTATGTGTTTCAAGTACCTGTAGCGGAATCATTTATACTGCTGTGTAATGCTACGCCATGTGATTATCCCACATTTTTTAAAAGGCATTTGGATCATTTATGGTCATCTCAGCAGCCTTCGGTATTGCATTGTTTCAGAAGAGATGTACATGGTGGTGCATGCCTTTAATCCAAGCACTCTGTAGGCAGAGGCGGGCAGTTTTCTATGCGTTCCAGGCCAGCCTGGTCTACATAGTGAGATTCAAAAAAAAAAAAAAAAAAAAAAAGGAGAAGAAAGAAAGAAAAAGAAAATCAAGTATATATTACCATACTAACAAAATTCTACCCATTCCTACTTTGTTACGTTTTATTGTTACTGATCATTGAATTTTATTTTTAAAAATTATATCACCTTAAACTCACTAAAGTTTTTCTAAATTTTTCTTTATTGTGGTGAATTGCATAATAAATCTTCCAATTCTGAACAAGTTTATTTCTCATTGCTTACTACATTGGACACATTATATTCTTATTGCTGGAGTTGGTGAGCTGGTATCTTAGATATGGATTTTGCTTATGAAGCCTGTCTCTAGTATACCCTTACCTAGTTTTGGTGTCAAGATCATGTTAGCCTTGTTAGTTTAATTGAGTATCCACTCTCATGAATCACTTTTCGCATCCTTTCCTATATGAAATCTAATGTCTTTATTGCCTGATAGTTGATGGAACTCATTTGTAGAACAGTGTGGTGCTGGCATCACCCTTATAAGATGGTTAGTCATCCGTGTAATTTGTGTAGTGATTGTGGGGTAAGCTGAGCTTAGTATTTCCTGTTGAGCTAATGTAGTGACTCTGAGAACCATTTTACCTAAGTGTTCAAGTATCTTGGCACAAAGTTATTTTCAATATTTACTGTCTTTTAAAATATCTTTTATAGCTAAATATTCTGTTTTTACTTATTTCATTTGTATCTTCTTTTTGCTTGCTTAATCTTATCTTTTTTTTTTGTTCAAAGTATTATTTTGATTAGCCTGTTTTCATTAGCTGTTTAAAAAAGAGAGAGAGTGTGTGTGTGTGTGTGTGTGTGTGTGTGTGTGTGTGTGTGTGTGCGCGCGCACACGCGCGTGCGTGTCTTTATGTAGCCCATTTAGTGTGGTGCCCACAGAGACCAGAAGAGGGCATCAGATCCTCTGGAGATGAAGTTACAGGTGGTTGTGAGTCACTGTATGATTGCTGAGATTGGAACTTGGTTCTTGTGTAAGAGCAGCCAGTGCCCTTAACAGCTTAGCCTTCTCTCCACCCCCTCCATTGACTTTTGCTATTTATTTTCCTTTCTTTTTCCCTTATATTTTTCTTTGTATAAGTCACATACCTTTTTAAAAATACTTTTCCTACAAAACTTAATATTTTACTTCAAAAACATCTTTACTGCATCCCAAAGGTCTTGCTGTCTTTGATTCTCATTATTGTTCAGCATTAAGTATTTTCTAATTTCCACTCTGATTTCTTCTTGAACCTGTACATATTTTAGAAGTATATATGTGGCCTTCCAAACCAAAGAAGGAGTAGTAATTTCTTAATTTTTAGTTTCCACTTCAACATTTACCATGCATGTGAAACATCTTTGGAACTGGAGATATTTAGGCCTAGTCTGAATGCCCCTGTGTATATATGACCAAGTATAGATAGATAATAAATATATAGTTTCATACAAATCAATTTTTAAAAGTGTTCCACACGTGCTTTTAAAAAGGTATTTTAAAATTTATTTTCATTTAAATTAAAAACAATCTTACTTTACATACCAATCCCAGTTCTCCCTCCCTCCTGTCCTCTCATTCCCCCCACCAGCCCCCATCCCACTCCCCATGCACTCCTCAGGGAGGGTGAGGCCTCCCATGGGGGATCGTCAGAGTCTGTCACATCATTTGGGGCAGGGCTTAGGCTCTCCCTCATGTGTCTAGGCAGAGAGTATTCCTGCATAGAGAATGGACTCTCAAAACCCAATCGTGTACTAGGAATAAGTACTGGCTCCACTGTCAGGCCCCATAGACTACCCAGGGCCCCCACCTGAGACCTACCTTTAGGGGGTCCGGGTCTGTCGGGTTTCCCCAGCTGTTAGGCTGGGGTCCATGAGCTCCTCCTTGTTCAGGTCAGCTGTTCCTGTGGGGTTCTCCAGCCTGGTCTTGACCCCTTTGCTCATCACTCCTCCCTCTCTACAACTGGATTCCAGGAGTTCAGCTCAGTGCTTGGCTGTGGGTGTCTGCTTCTGCTTCCATCAGGTACTGGACGAAGGCTCTAGGATGGCATATAAGGTAGTCATCAATCTCATTATTGGGGAAGGCCATTTAAGGTAGCCTCTCCACTATTGCCTAGATTCTTAGCTAGTGTCATCCTTGTAGATCTCTGGTGCTTAGATTGTTAGCTAGGGTCATCCTTGTAGATCTCTGGACATTTCTTGTTAAGGCCATTATAGCACGCTCTGGTAAGGTATCTCTTTCCTTTAAAAAAAAAAAAAAAGTGTCTTTACATTATTTATGTATTTGATGTATTTGTGTATATGTTAGGTCCAGTCTACACAATAACCGAATGACTGTGTGTGTGTGTTACGTGTAAGAAGCCGATTGACACCACTGAGAGTGTGTCAAACCATCACACTGTGCATTTGGCTTTCTTCCTGTAGCACTCCGGCTGTAGGAGATGTACTTTGAAGCTATCTTTTTGGAAGTGTTCGTGTTGAGAACAGTTTGATCTCCCTGGCGAATGAAGCATTCGGGGTCCTGACTGCATCTGTACGATGGCATCTGCCTTGAAGCCTGTCTTCGTTTCATCTGGCTTCCGCAGCATGACACGGCACTTCCATTCCCGTGCTCTTGCCTTGCCTTCTGCTTCGGGTTCACCTTTTAGAAACAGCGCGCTTTTTAAATCCACACCACTGATGCATACCTCTCAAATGGAAGGGTTTTAGCCCATTTTTATCAACATACTTGGGTTTTTGCACAAACTCACGGTCATCCCGTTTCCAGACCCTTCTGCCTTCCGAGCGTTATTTAGGTTGACTTCTCCAACTTCTCATTCCATTCCCTCCTGTCTGGATTGGAAGTCACAGGTCATGTCCCTCTTTTACTCTCAGTCCTAGAGCTTTTGATGTGAATGTCTGAAAATATTTCATCAGTCTCTTTAACCTTCTGATCAATATCAAGCCTTTCAAATGACTTTTTTTTTTTTTCATTCAGTTCTCGACGTCTTGGCCTCTGTTTTGCTTTTGTTTCTCGTAAGCCCATTGATCATAATTGTGCAGTGCAGTCGCCATTTGCTTATATCTTCTTTGCTAGTCATTCCCTCCTACATACCAGGCCTTCCGTTTTAGATCATGTTCCTGCTTCCCAAATAATGTTCTTAGGAAGTTCCCATCGTTTGGGATTAACGCCTTGAACTTGTGTCCTTTGTCTGACGGTCTAGACTGATGGGTGTTTCTCTTTCACCTTGAGAATGTTGTCGGCTCCTGCTGGCCTCACTTACGGTGTGGTGTGCTCGGTCACCTGATGCCTCCCTACCTGATGGTGTTTGCCTTCTACTACTTTTAGAGCTGCTCTTCGCTCAGTCTTGCCTTGTCCTGATGAAGAGCTGTAACTACCAGGATTCACTGCTGTGTCTAGCTGTCCTTTGTGGTTTTGGCTGGTTGGCTAGGTTGTGTTGGTTGTTTTTGGTTAACTGGTTAGGTTGTGTTGGTTGATCTCTTTGGATTTTTTTTGTTACCAGAACTGTTTGTTTTTTGACTTGCCTTTCCTTTCATAGTGATTGGTAGCTGTGGGTTTCACTCTTTATCCTGATAGCATATATTGGCTTTTTTTTTTTTTTTGGTTAGAAAACGGGGTACCTTTCATCTAATCTAGAAAATTCTCAGCCATTAATTTGGATATTGCATCTTCACGTGCTTTCTTACCCCTCTAAAAGTCCAGCTCAGTTTATGTAAATTTTTCTTGTGTTTGTTTGTTTGAGACATAGCCTCTTGGTGAAGGGTGACCTTGAGCTTTCTCTATAGGTAGCTAAAGATAACCTTGAACTCTGACATCTCTGTATCCACACAAGTGCTGGGATTGTAGGCACATGCCACCACACACAGATATTTTGGAGTCTGGCGCTCATGGGTTGGGCCAGATTGTCTGTTTAGGATGCCGCAGGGATCCTCCCATGACCACCTCGCCCCAGCACTGGGATTATACGGACTCTGTAGGTGTTGAACAAGCTCTTATGACTCATCACCAGAGGCTGAGGATAGCCCTCTCACCTCACTCCACCTCTTAGCCGTGCTTGCTACTTGCTGTTTATTTTCCAGTCCACAAGGGAAAGTCTTGTGTGTAGCCCAGGCTTCACACACACACACACACACACACACACACACACACACACACACACACACACACACACACAGCGCTGGGGTTACAGGGCTTTTGACCCCCTGTGGCTCACCTAAGCTCATACTCTGCCTCAGCTCATCTCCATATGTGCAGTCTTTGCAGTTTGGGTCCTGTAGTTGCTTCTCTACCGTCCCTCGCTTATAAATAGAGTGTTTCCCTTGTGCTTAATGGTTTCTAAAATTATGAACCTAGAGTCTATGTATTGCTAATTAGTTGGAATTCTCTGTGGTTGGATTTGAAGTGCATTCTTCCAGAGAAGATTTGCTTTTTCAAACTTCTGCGAACCTGGGGGAATGATGAGCTTGAGTCCCATTTTAATTCCCTTGCAGCAACCATGAAATCCAGGAAGCTGACAAAATCAGTTTCCCATCCACACTTACCCTTTCCTCCTCCATCAGTCTGGGCTCTTGCCCTAGTCCTGCGGTAGATATTTGTTCCAGGGAACGCCTGGCTTCCTGATTCACCCATTGATCACATTTCAAATTATTTTTAAAATTATGAGTTGGGATGGGTGGGTACAAGCTTGTCTTTGTGGGTCACTAAGGTTGCTCTCGTTTTATTCTTTGCGATTGTGTGTGATAGTGGCTGTGCCTGAGTGTGACGCCCATTCTAGGATCAGAGCACAGCTTTGGTTCTAAAGTTGCACTAGGGTTCCAGGGGCAGGGATCAAACTCAGGCTGTCAAGTTTGCACAGCAAGTGTCAGTTTTGATAGCCTTCCCCATACTTCTTAGTGAACTCAGAATGCCTTTAAAACTCAATGTTGCACCGTATCAGGCATCATCTTTAGTATAGTCAGGGAAGCAGCTTCTGAATGTGTCTCCCTTGCCACCTGGTCAAAAAGTGCAAGCCTCTCTCATGGCCTTATCTCTCTGCTTGTGGTTGCTTTGATAGAAAAGCACTACACTGCCTTGGGTCCCCTACTTCTGTGATCCTTATGTTAATTCTGTCTGCTTTTCACATTTGGCAAGAGACAGAGTCTTCAGTCAATGCCTGGTGCAGGCAACTCTCCCAAATGACAGCTAGTAGGTTTAAAACCATCCATTCCATAGAGAACCCATGGACCAGATAACTCAGTGGTTCTCAACCTTCCTAATGCTGTGACCCCTTAATACAGTTCCTCAAGTTATGGTGACCCCCCCAAAACCATAAAATTATTTTTGTTTCTACCTCACAACTATAATTTGATGTGGTTATGAATTGTAATGTAAATATTTGTGTCTTCTGACGGTCTTTGGTGACCCCCCCATGGGGTCATGACTCACAGGTTGAGAACCATTGGGGTAACCTATGCTCTTTAAGCAGGATGGAACAAATAATTAGCTGTAAGAAAAGTGTTAATGAGCATAGGCCTGCACCTCAGCTTCTTCGTTAGAGATATCTATCATTTGGGCTTGAACTACAGCGAGGTCTCGCTTGCTTTCTTTCTCGTGTAGTTGCAAAAAGTGGACCACTTCCAGGCTTGAGATTGAGAGCACATGGCTTTGTTGGACCTATGGTTTTAAACTCCTAGGGGCCTGATAAAATCAAATGGCTTTCATTTATGCTAATCCGTGGTCACCGTGAAGATTGTGACTTATTAATTCAGCTAACGCTGAGAAACTGCAGGCATTTCAACTGTATCAAATGTTAACTTGAGTGAATGGCTTTGGATTTTGGTTTTGGTGTGAGGGCAGAGACGGTGGTTAGCAATGCACCGTCCAACAAATTCAGGATGGCTGAAACATTTATTTTATGCACTTGGTACCCTGTAGTGACAACTCCCTGCAGCAGGAGATACTTGACACCAGCTCAGTGCAGCTGGCTACACCATTGTGAGTCACTGTGCGCCAAGTTATTAATAATTGAACGAGCTTGTCACTCCCTGCAGAGTCTGCTGTGTAATTTATGGATTATAAACCTGTGCTGAAATCTCAGAGAAAGTTAATGTCATTAAGTAAGAATGAGATCCGGCTGTATTCCAGTTCTCACGCCCTAAAGGCGTACCGATGTGCTTGTCTCCAGCCAGAAGTTTCCGGCTGTGTTTGTACTGCTTCCCTGTCTGCACAGTATACCATCCTTCTAGCGACTTTGGGGAGATGTTTACGGTTCCAATTGAACAGTCTTGTTTTGGGTTGTTTGTTGGTTTTAGTGACAGGGTTTCGCCGTGTAGACTCAGCTGTCATAGAAGTCTCTCTGTAGAACAGGCTGTCCTCGAACTCACAGAGATCTACTTGCCTCTGCCTCACGAGTGCTGGGATTAAAGACGTGCACCACCAATGCCTGCCTGACCATCTAGGTTTGAGTACTAACAAGACCAGGACTTCACAATGGGAGAGGTCTTGGGTGTCTCTGTGATTTTGTTTATCTGTAGATGGCTGAGCTGGGTGATACTCCGAGCTGGGTGTGCAAACACTCTCACAGGCAGGCTGGTTCTGGTTAGTCCCCTCCAAAGCACAGGATCCACAAGCATAGAACACCACTTTCCACTCCCCTTATCAACATGGGTTCTCCTGCAGAAGAGGTCGTCCACTTAGAAGACTGAGTCATCAGGCGTGAAGTTGGTCTCCAACAGCTTCCTCTCTGACATTTTCCCATCTGCCTTCACCTTTTTATAAAAAAATGGGAAAAGAAAAGAAAGGATACATACAAGGAAAAAAAGGGAAAAAGAAATCACAATAAACATGGCGTCTTAACCAGACCCACTAACTAGACAGCAAATCTGTGGGCCTTTGTCCTGCTGCCTGCCGGGTCTTCTGGTGTTTGCTCTTCTGGTGTTTGCTCAACCGTGGGCCACAGTCTGCTGACCTCCTGTACTGAAATTGTGGGTAAATCCCAGGTTATTGTGAACATCAGGATCTGGGGCTAGGAGGACTTGCTCAATAAGCCTGACAACCTAAGCATGACCCCCAGAACGTACAAAGAAAAGGAGAGAAGGCCTCCATAAAGTTGCCCTCTGACCTCCACATTTGTGACCACACACATTGAATATTTTTAAATAAGGGTTCATAACGGAGTTGCTTCATTAAAAGCTAACCACAGCCCAATTCACTTCTCCGAAGGTGTTCAGGTTCCCTAAGAAACTGTTTCATACTTTAATAGAATTTGGGGTTTTGTTTCACAGTATCTATGCCCAACAACAACAAAAAAGATTCAGAAAAACATCTGTATGACATAGGTTTGTGTCTGCTTTTGATACTATTGAGGTGACACTTCTCATGCATACGTGGTAATACTCACCAGTAACCTATGGCAGCCACGGTTGTGCACCCGAGGCAGGAAAGGAAAGGAAAGCTACAGGGTGCGCCTGAGGAGGGCGGGCACTAAACTTCAGGGCTGTCTCCTGAAGCCAGCCCTTGATGGACTCCCGTCCTAGGAATCCTCAGGAAGCTCAGGAAGCTCTCCAGGATATATATTCAGCATCACTGGGAAGTGGGGCTTCTTGGCAGGAGAGGAGAGGTAGGAAAAGATAATAAGCGAGCAGATATTCTTCCTCGGAGCCAGCCCGGTGCACCATCACATCTCATATGCCATTTTTTTTTTTTTTTCTCCAGAATGTTCCCTACCTAGCCCCATTCATTCACCCTTTGCCTATAGGTAACCTATGCCTCCTGTGCTCACCCACCCCTCAGACTTCCACTTACCCTGAGCTGTGTGCCAGGCACATCAGGAAGGTGACAGAAGGTGGGCACATTCCCTCTCCCTACTTCCCAGTGAGGAGACAGGGTGGTCAGTGGCCTCCCAGACAAAGCGATACACAACACAAAACATGGCCCAGGGTATGACGGGCTCCGGGAGAGCCAGCGAGAAGTTCTAGCAGGGAGCCATGCTGTAGGGACTTGCAGGAGAAAGTTGGTTCAAGTGGTGTAGCCAAACACTTACCTTTTGGCTTAAGTCCCAACTCTGTCTTACTATGTGGCTTTAGTAAGTCGCCAGACTCTGTAGCGCTCACTTCTCACACATGTGACGTGAGGAGGCTACCGTCTGCTTGATGACTGTGGGCTCAGCAGGTCATCTGTTGGTGGGGATCTCAAGGGACAGCAACTCACCACCCTCTCCTCCATGAACCAGACCTGACTTCCGTTTTGTTGAGATTCTAGAATCTTCATTAGCAGCTCCCCTGGGTTCTCTCTCTGTGAGGCGAAGCCCCTCTCTTACATGCTCAGTGAACATGGGCAGGCTGGGTGAGAGGGAGGATGCCTGGGTGAGTAGCTGTCACCAGGGCAGGACTCTTCTCACGTTGTATTTAGCCTTCTGACAAATGCCACCTCAAGCACCAGGTGCAGAAGAGACTATGCCTTCATCTCAGGTGCCCGGCGAGCACCGGCCGGTGGTGCATTACTCCACGGTGCTAGGGCTAGTGTGTAAAAGACAGGTTCCTTGGCAGTCACCTCACAGTATTGGTTTTGGCATCTCAGGCCACGGGTACGGGGAGGGATAAGCAGGAAAGACAAGGGTGGGGATGGGGGTCCAGTCTGCAGAGCGCATGCACCTATTAGCCATGTTGTGGAATTGCTAGCAGTGTTTGCAGGGGCCCAGCTTCTTCTGCCAGTCTTCACCAGAGGAGACGTAATTTGTTGTTTTCCTCTCCATCTGCAGGAATAGCATCACCAGTTGCCGGATGCGGACTGAGAGTGAGCCGCCGTGTGGCTCCCCAGTGGTCAGTGGCGACCCCAAGGAGGACCATAACTACAGTAGTGCCAAGTCCTCCAATGCTCGAAGCACCTCTCCGGCCAGCGACTCCATCTCCTCCTCGTCCTCCTCAGCTGATGACCACTACGAGTTTGCCACCAAGGGGAGCCAGGAGGGCAGTGAGGGAAGCTTCCAGAGCCATGAGAGCCACAGTGAAGCAGAGGAGGATGACAGGAAACCCAGCCAGAAGGAGGCCAAGGATGCCCTGGGGGACAGCGGATACGCATCCCAGCACAAGAAGCGACAGCACTTCGCCAAGGCCAGGAAGGTCCCCAGCGACACACTGCCCCTCAAAAAGAGACGCACGGAAAAACCCCCCGAGAGCGACGATGAGGAGATGAAGGAGGCGGCCGGTTCTCTTCTGCACTTGGCAGGGATTCGGTCCTGTTTGAACAACATCACCAATCGGACGGCCAAGGGGCAGAAAGAACAAAAGGAAACCACAAAAAACTGAAACAAGTCTCTGATTTGTTTTGAACTTATGGCCATTTGGTTTCAGCATGTCAGGAGATTTCTAATGATTTGTGGCAATATCAACAATTTTTTTCCTTTTCTTTTTTCTTTTTCTTTCTTTTTTTTTTTTATTTGCCTTTTGTTGGTTTGGTTTTCTTTTCTTTCTTTTTTTTTATTTTTTTAATTTGCCCCCCACTCCTTTGGTTTTGGACCCTTAAGAATTTTATGTTTAAAGGAGATTGAAGCCATAGAACTCATATTGACACTCAGCCGTTTTACAAAAGCTTTTCTTTATTTGAAGACAAAAACCGAAAGGAAAAAAACAAACAAACAAAAAGCCAAAATTAACCATTTCTTCCTGCAGCCTGTCAGAAAACTGTGGCTGAACCCACAGGGATGTCAACATTAATGTCACAGGAACACTCCTGTGCCACCTAGGTGGCGCACGCATGCAGGATCACCACGCTCAGGCCAACCCTTAGGTTTAAGAAGTCAGTTGTGTTCGGAAACTGGGGAGCCAGCTCAGGAACTGAAGAGCTCCGTGTGCCCCTCGGAACGGTGTCCTCTAAGGGTAACACCGTGCTCTGGCACGCCAATGGCATTGCCATATAGCCAGCCCAGGGCTCAGCTGCCAGTAGTCTGTACTTCTTAAGCCTGAACCTGGTACCATCTCATCGGGTGTCAGTGACTAAGGAGGAGAGACAGGGAGAATTCTTAGAGCCATTGCTAACCACTGAATCCTGCTCTATGTTAAAGTAAGAAGACTTTCCAAAAGCCATAAGCCTGAAGGTTGGCCTGCGCACACGCACACACGCATGCACACATGCACACGAGACTTAAAGCTGATACAGAAAGCAGGCTGTGTCCTTTTAACTCAAGCCCAAGACATGACAGTAGCTGTTAAGAAAGGAAAAATGGTACAGATTATTTCCCATCAAAACAATCTGATCCAAGTTTGGGGTGGGGGAGGGTGCTACAGAAACTGCCATTAGTATTGAGGTGTCTTTTTAAGAGGTTAAAGGCACATTGATGGACACGAAAAGCAAAAACATGGTAAACAATACAACTCTTATACTGCCCCCAAAAAGGGCTTGCAATTAATGTCAGGACTCATTTCTTCTTCTTCTTTTTTTTTTTTTTTTTTTTTTTTTTTTGAAAAAAAAAAAAAAATCAGTGATTTTCACATTCAGCCAGTGTAGCCAGCAGAAATTTCTGATCCACGATGCATGGATTCCTTTGAAGAGAAAAAAAGAAAAGAAAAAAAAAGAAAAAAACAACCACAAAAACAAACTTTTTTTTATTCAAAAATAACAAAGTTCTTGTAAGGTAAATAATGTATTTAGCATGAAGCATGAATTATTTTCATATAAATATAGAAAATAGAGAGAAGGCTATGCCTCTAATTTTTAAGCCCTTAGGCTTAGAGGTTCTTTTGTTCTTTTTCCTTCTTTTTTTTAAATCTTTTTCTTTTTTTTTTTTTTTTTTTCTGTTATTGTTACTTTGTTTTGATATTTTTTTTTTTTTTTTTTGAAGCAGGTGTTTAAGGTTTAATCTTCAGGGACAAACTCTGACTGTTGGGGAACTTACTCTGCAATATAAATTATCTTCATACTCTGGTAGGGCTTGGATGGTTGAGCTCTGTACTGCCTTGTCCGCACTCAGCCCCGACCCCCTCTGACTCTCTGCTGAAGAGTGTGTCCTTCCCTTTGTCTGTATGTGTTTAACATGACGCAATAATTCGAGGGCAGACTTAGTAGTGTGTATGATGAGTCAAGAGAATGATGGGACGCTTACTTGATAAAAATCATTTCTGTGATTTGGTTCTAGGAAAAAGGCAGTGAATAATTATGCAAATTCGCCAGAAGAAGGGGAAACATGCTAATGGGCCTTACTGGGTGAGGGTAGGAGATAGGGTACATGGGTAGGAGGAAGTAAGTGATAATGGGCTTAGATGGACCAGCCCTACATGTTTTACTGTGGCTGTGTGATTTCGCGTGAGAAGGGGGCTCTGGCCATCTCTGCCTTCTTCAGCAGTAACCGCCCTGGGACTAAGACCACCTAGATAGTGAGAGCTGAATAACAACCAGACCATGTCACACAAAGCCAGAAACTCCAGTTACCTTTGCCAAAAAATAAATTGTTGTTCCTTGAGGTCTAAAGAGAAATCCCTAAAACCATATGGCCTTCCATCCAAATGGAGGGAACTTCTTAAACAAAAAACACTACCATGGCTCAGGGTCAGGTGTTTGGGAGAGGGAGAAAACTGTGGTGACCTTGGACTTTTGAAACAGGACAGTAGTGGGCCTTTAAAGCTATGTCCACCTGTCAGAACCTGATACCATGGCAACTGCATCCACCTGGAAGAAAAGACAGGTTATCTGGTGCATCCCCCTACCTAACCTGAAGGCAGCTTCAGAGAGAATGGGGAGAGGGCTCCCACTTCAGGGCAGGCTGTAGTTTTTCCAGTGCTCTGATCTCTCCTTCTCCACAAACCTCTGATGCCCTACAAGCCATCCATAGCTCTGGAACCTGAGCCACATTTTGATTTCTGTTGTCACCTAACCAAGTCCAAAAGACCACCCTCCCCACCCCCAAGATGGTGAGACTCAGACCTCTACTGAAGGCGAAGGTAAGCTCTCAACACTGTTTCTGGCAGGGGACTTCTTCCGATGAAAACCCCACGTGGGCTGTCTCCCCTCGTTTCATTTTTCGGAAGGGGCGGAGGCCTCTTTCAGAGATAACAAGATGCAGTGTGTGTGTGATTTACTTTTCTGATCTCTCGGAGATCTAGGAAACTATCTTATACAAGTGTGTTCTGAACCCCAGAACCACTCTTTTTGCATAAATACCTCATCGGGCAGCTTTCTAAGTGTTATTTTCCTGAGCCTCCCTTGGCGCCTTTGTTGGAATTTTCTGGAAGACTTGTTGGGGAAACTTTAGTAAGGGTACCTTTTTCTATTTTCCTTCTGTTTTGGAGGCATACACATTATGCATAACCAAAACAATGGCTCAATTGTGTTTAACTCTGTATTTTGACTGTTGAGGCGAAAACAAAGTTATCAATGTGTACGTGGACGTTTGTAGCAAAGTCTGCCGAATGAGGCTGTCCGTGTCCTTAACAAGCCAAGGGGCAGGAGGCACCCTCTCTTTCCCCTCCCCCAAGAGCAGTAGAGAATTTAAGCACAAGCCTATTTGTGAAAGAATATTTTGCTTAAGTGTAATTCACTTTAGTCTTGGACTTTCTTCCCAAACGTCAGGTGTTCTTTTAGCTTTCAAACTAGCCTGTGTATCCATTAGTCTGACAGATCGCCTGAGCATCTTTAAAGGGGTGTGGTGTTCTTTGTGGTTCATGTGTCATTCCAGGATCTCATGTACTCACATGGGGCAGGGGGGCGGGGGGAAACGGGGAACTATAGCAATATTTACAGATGCTTTGGAAACAGCAGTGACCACATCAGCACCGTTGACATTACAACCACTGGCTGTTGGCCCTTGGACACATTTAAGGGAAGAGGCAGTGGCCTTCTTTTCTTAGGTGAAATACACATCGACATTTTATCCTACCCTTGGTTGTCTTTCTTCTTCCTCCAGTACTTTGTGGAAAGGATTCGCATCATAGATTTTGTTTCTGACATATCACAAGCTCCTACTTCCCTCCCCCTCTCCAGTCAGTATATTTTTCAAGAGTTCTTTTGGTAAAGCTGGCTCACTGAAACCAGAGGCCAGCCAAACTCACCTGTGTAGGGAAACCGTGGTCAGGACAGCTGAAGCATCTTTGGCTGGGTCTTTCTTTAAGGGGGAATGGGTTAGTGTCCTTTCCCAAGAATAGATTTCTCTTGGAGAGTCATTCAGCATGTCTTGTGCTTTCTGTTCATAGCCGTTCCTACCATGGAACATTCTACAGTATTGCATTCAGTGGTACCCAGGCAAGAGAGAATGGCTTTGGTGCCCAGCCTAAGAGTCCAACACAGCAGGCCCATACTCAGCACCCCAGACCACTAGTTTGGGTTTTAGTACTGCCACTCTGGGACCTCCAGCCTCTCAGGAGGTGGGGAGGCTATAACATGTTGCCGGAGATAGGGACAAGTGACCTGTGTGGGATGTTTTCCCGCGTATGGGATTGGACTAAATTCAGTGTGATTTCCCTCCCCCTTTCAAACCTTATTCAGGTCGGGACTCATTTCTTTCTGGTGGATCACAGCTGCCCAGATGTTGCAATTGATTTCTTTGTTTCTCCAGAGAAGTCCTTTTCTTTCATCTTCAGAAGTTTTTTATTATTATTATTTTGCCACCGAAAGAAAACATTGAAACATATGTCCCCTCTTGATTGTGACTTGCCAGTGTTGACAGTTCAGTCCTTCGTGTTGTAGGTCCCAGCCCACCAGTACTATATCAAACACTGTTAGGCACATGATGCAGCACTGTGATCTAATTTAAATAATACTTTTTTATTATTTATACTACTATATATAATATACATCAACACTTTTGCTATATAACCTACGTGATAAACCCTTTTTAGTTACCTGTCAGACTAGACTTTGGTTTCTATTGCAGTTAACACAGTTACAGAATTGTAATGGTGTCTTCTTTTTATTTTTTTTTTCTTTGTAATGGAATGTGTAAATCAAAGTATATACATTGTGTGGTGTTCCTGTTTCTTGGGATGTCATGAGGAGTTACACACGGCATTCAGTGTTCTGTATAGACCTGCCCACCTTCGTGAAGTCATCTGTTAACCCCTCTTCGCTTGAGAGCGCACCAGCCATGGTGGCTAGCTCCCAGCGTCCTCTCTCCTGCTGGCTATTCTTGAATTAAGCACAGACTTGTCCACTCGGTTGCTTTATCATGAAAATTGGGTGTGACTTGGTCACTCTTCCACCCTTCAGCAAACAAGTGCTAGCTTCACTGACCAAAAATTAAGGAAGGAAAACACCATTTTTAAAATAAATCCACTTTTTCATGGCCGAAATGGATATGTCTATGGTGCTGCCTCGGGCTGTCGAGCTTCTGGAATCAGACCGCTGTGGAACGATCATTTCTGATTTGCTGTGGGATGCTCACAAGTACCCTTCCTATCTCGTTAGTATTGAAGTCAAGACTCTTTATTTGAGATCTCTACAGCAGTGTTTCTCCACTGTGTTTCATTTGCAAAAGCGGAGAGCATGCCTTCTCCACCCTTTTGCAAATAATTGATACTCCATATTGGATTCTCAAAGACTTCGATATGGTGATCCTGTCAAACTTTAGAAATTGTATGTTATCTTTTCATACCTGGTTTCCCCCACTTCCCATGCTTTAGAGGAAACAGCACATTTCTGTTATGGATGCATTCACCATTTCTTGAGTATGTGTGTTGAAGCCATCTAAGGCCATAGCTGGCCCAGCCAGTTCCACACCGTCATGGCCACTGCCTCTACTGCCATGGTGAACATGGGAGTGGAAAAAGTATCTATGTGTGTCCCAAACACAGCTCCATGGACATCTTTAATACTCTCATCCTGTAACGTTTCTGAGTTTTGTTTTAGTTTTACAGAAATCAACCATATTGATAAAGCAGTGAAAAGACCGAGAGGTTGAGGCTGAATCTTAAGGTCACCCGACCTTTCCAGGCCAACAGATCGACAAGGCCAAATTAATTTACAAGAGTAATAATTTCTTCAGAAGCCAATTTTTTTTTTTCTGTATGAAACTGCCAATATCATGAACAGAAAGGGGGGACTCAGAGGAGAAAGAAAATCATGTTCGGTGGTGTTTGCATTTGCCTACAGCAGCGGTGTGGAGATGGCGCCGTCAGCTGAGCTCGGGGGACTTGGTGTCGCTTGGGAGGGATCCATACAGCATTTTGCGTTCTTCATGTGTAATCATATTGCCAAAGACAAACTACTTCATCATTTATTGTAAATAACACTTCCCCAGACCTACCATAAAGTTTCTGTGATGTATTGTCTTCCAGTTGCAATAAAAATTACTGAGTTGCATCAATTGAAGATGAGCATTGTGTGTTATGTAAGCACTGAACCATAGAAGAGATTGGTGCACACGCGTGTGTGTGTGTGTGCACGTGTGCGTGCGTGTGTGTGTGTGTGTGTGTGTACGCGCGCGCGCTGCCTATATATGCCATGTACAGTGCAGAGACCAAGGCTGATGTCTTCCTTGATAAATCTGTACTTTGTAATTTATGTATTATTTTAATGTGTGTTGTGTCTTTTTGTATACCAGGTGTTTGTGGAGGTCAGAAGAGAGCATCAGATCCTCAGGCGCGGGAGTAACAGGAGGTTGTGAGTTGCCAGGTATAGGTGCTAGATCTCCGGAAGACACTTTACCTTTTGAGACAAGGGCCTGTCGCTGAACCAGAAACTCACCAATTGCTTAGGCTGGCATGCCAGCAAGCTCTAGGATCCCTCTGTTTCTGCCTGGGGTTAGAAAGATGCATAACTGTGCTCTGCCCCCCCCCCCCGCCCATTTTGTTGTTGTTGTTTTGTTTTGTTTTTAATATGAATCCTTGTGATCTGAACTCAGGTGTCTAGGCTTGCACAGTGGACCTTTTACCACCTGAGCCATCTCCTCAGGCCTGAGACATTCTGTCCTGTGTCTAACCTGCAGTAGCATATCTGTACAGTTTTCTGTCTGGTTTTAGAGTCTCAACTGGACGCCATACCCACCTTTCACAGGTGTCTTCGTTTTGATGGGAAATCTCTCACTGTTATGCAAAGCCACTAGTGTAGGTACAAGCACAGGGCTCCCATCACCAGCCACAGGACATGTGCCTAAGACCCGGTCATGTTTGGAAGTTGGCAAATACTAAAAGTTGCACTTTGGGGGTGGGGTCTGCCTGCCTTGTCCTGTATTCTGAAAACCTCCTGAGATGACATCACCACTGCCTGAGTGCCCACCCCAGTCCACTATACATGCATAGCCTGTGAGTCTCTTTTCTGTTATAATAAATGAAGATCAGCTGTGTGCGGCCGGTGTGGGGTGGGAATCACATGGCAAGGCAGGAAGGGAGCAATTAAGGGCTAAATTTGTTCTTCCTAACCACCCCTTGTCCAGAGAAATAACCAGGACCTAGGGGAACTACATTAGTATCTGCTGAGCATGAGGCACCTCAGGTCCTAATTGTCTTCCACTAGGTCTCACCTCTTAAAGGCATTCCCACCATCCTAGGGCCCATGATTCCAGCAGACGAGGTCTGTAGTACTCACCCAAGGCAAGTGACTCGGCATCTGTCATCTCTGATAAAGACAAAGTGATGCTCCCAAAAGGTTTCCTGGTCCCTTTCATGGTGCTTTTGACTTTTAGTGAATTCAGGTCTCCAAACATGCACAGCAGGCTTATTTCCCTAAGCCAAACCCACAGCCCTGAAATTTCAATCTTTTTTTTTTTTTTTTTTTTTTTTTTTTTTTTTTTTATCCTGGGCTTCACCAACAGCAGTAAATCTAACCTCAGTCACCACCCCACTAAGGTTCCTTTGTCGCCTGGGAATGTCAAGCTGTATCCCTTACCTCTATTCTGGGTCACAGTGTTACTGTAACAGTGACAGTCTCTATACCATAATTCCCATTGTCCCTCTCCAAGTGTCCATCTCAATGTCCTGCTTGGCCCATGTTGTTACCTTCTTGAGGTCTTGCTTTCAGGATCACCTTAAAAGTCATGATATGTCCTCTCAATGTCAAATCGGTGTTTAAGGGGAAACAGGCATTATTGGGAGGGAGGGCAGAAGTCATTCACTGTGCCAAATATGATGAATTAGGTAATCTGACTCGTCAAGTAATGCTTGAGGTTAACTACAGAAAATAGCACATACAACTGTGTGTTGTGTACATGTTTGATTAATGTGTGTGCATGCACACATGCCTGCCTGCATGTGAATCAGAGGTCCACACTTGCTCTCCAACTTATATTTGCATTACTATCAGTTTTATTTATGTGGGGAGCTGTTTTGTCTGTGTCTATACTTGTGCACAGCGCACATGCCTGGTGCCCTTGGAGGCCAGAAGAGGACACTGGATCCTCTATAATTACTAGAGTTACAGTTGTGAGCCTCCGAATGGGAGCTGGGAATTCAACACAGGTCCTCCAGAAGAGCACCTAGTGCTCTGAATTGCTAAATCAACTCTCCAGCCCCCATATTGTTATTTTTATTGGACAAGGTCTCATTGAACCTGGAGCTTACCAGTTTGACTATGCTGGCTGGCCAGCAAACCCCAGGCATCCTGTGCCTGCCTCCTTTTCACTGGAATTACAATACAAACCACAAGCCACTGCATCTGGATTTTTTTTTTTTTTTTTTTTTAATGTAAGAGTGGGTATTGAACCCAGATCCTCATGCTTGCTTGGCAAACACCTTATAGACAGCCATCTCACCTACTGGCAGACAACCATTTTTGAAATTTGCAAACAGGTGAAAGTGAGACTCCCTTGGAATATCAGAATATCTGAGCGGACTCTCCAAAGTACAGTACCTGCAGGCTGCTGCTTTCTTTCTTTCTTTGTTTGTTTGTTTGTTTAATAGATTCTTGTCTCACACCATACATCCTGGCCACAGTCTCCCCCCCTTCTCCCAGTCCTCCCCCAACTCCCCTTTCTCCCAGATCCAGTCCTCTCCCCTTTCAGAAAAGAGCAGGCCTCCAGGAGGCAACAGCCAAATAGGACGAGTTATAATAAGACGAGGCAAACGCTCCTGTTGAGCTGGGGAGGACAACCTGATGGGGAGAAGAGTCCCAAGAGATACACCTGCTCCACTGTCAGGGATCCCACAAAAACACCAAGCTGTCATCCATGGCGTGTATACAGAGAACACGGTGCAGATCCATGCAGGCCCATAATTGCCGCTTCAGTCTCTCTGAGCCGCATGAGCCCTGCTTAGTTGATTAGATAGACTGCGCTCTCCTGGTGTCCTCCATCTCCTCTGACTCCTACAGTCTGGTTAGGGTTAATCTTTCCTCTCCCTCCTTGGAGGCAATTCCAATCCTATAAATGAGGCAAGGCCATCCTGTAAATTCTCAGAGCAGCGAGACAGCCCCATATACTTGTCTCTCTAGGAAGTTGGGGAACACTGGCTACTTGGGGTTAGCATGCCAGAATCTCATTCATTAGTGGAATTAACCAGACAAACTGCTCCACCAACTAAGAATAGCCTTGCACTCCCACCCATAGAGACGGGAAAGGACTGTCAATTAGTCAGTGCTGTCTTCGGTCAGGCCAGTGAGGTTTCCCATGCTGGACGGACGTAAGCTGCAGGCCCCACCCCAATGGTGCCTGTCTGTCAATTCCCTTAAGTTTCAGCTTTGCAACCATACGTGTGTGTGTGTGTGTGTGTGTGTGTGTGTGTGTGTGTGCATGTATCCACATGCATACTTACACAGTACCTTAGGGATCTCAGAGGCCCCTTGTGTCTTGGCGTCTGTGAGGGCCACTGTTATCCTTGGCTACTTTCTTCTCTCATGACCCAAAAAGTATTCTAAACTAACAATTTGCAACCTCCTAGAAGGTTCTGGAAAGCTGAGGGCATTTCAGAGGGAGCCTGGTTGACTAGGGAACTTTTATTTATGAGTTGAAAGCCCATGTTCTGTACCATCACTTCTCAGATGCCTTGTGTAAGATCAATTGTAAGTGTATGTATTGTTGGAGACAGTCTTGGGTAACCCAGGCCAGCCTTGAACTTGCACAAAGCCTGCTTCTGCCCAACCCCCATCCCCGAGTGCCAGGATTACAAGTGTAACTCATCATGCCCAGCTACTGTATGTTTTGACCTTTCCCCCGCCCCATCATTTTTTTTTCTTAAGTTTTACTTATATTAGTGTTTCCCCTGCATGTATGTCTGTGTGAGGGTGCCAGATCTTGGAATTACAGGCAGTTGTTAGCTGCCATGTGGGTGCTGGGAATTGAACCCGGAACCTCTGGATGAGCAGTCAGTGCTCTTAACCGATAGCCCCCTGCCCCATCATTTTTAAGGACTTTTTTTTTTTTTTTAAATTTTGGAAAAAGACAGGTTTGTTTGTTTGGTTTTTACTTAAGCGGAAGTGGATGGACCAGTGTATTGAACTTTGCCCCTGCACGAGAAGCAGCCTGCCACAGAGTGGTATTGTTAGAATAGCTCAGAGCAGCCATACCTTAATTTGAAATCATTCCTGGGCATGTGTGGATAAAGCGCCCTAATGGCAAACTGTTCTTTGTTACTGCACAATGAAGTGCTTTGGGAGTAGACAGCTAAGTTCCCCTCAGATGCAGCTCTACGTTTCTACCCATCTGCTACACGTTTCCATACCAACTCCTAAAAATTATGTAATATGGGAAGTGCCCTGTAATGGAGAAAAAATCTGAAAATATGATAGTGGCTACCTTTGTAAATCCCCTGGAACACGGTTTCTTCCTTACAAGGACTCACTCTGTTCACAAATAAATAGATAAATAAATAAATAAATAAATAAATAAATAAAATAAAACTAGGGTGATGTATACATTTGTTAAATCAGTCATAAATATTTTAAACAAAGCAGGGTCAAGAGGCCACTGAATCCAAACTCCCCAACTCATTGACCAGGTATCCGAGGTACAGAAAGTTAAGGGATTTGCTCCCGAACAACCCCACTGGCTAATGCCAGAATATGACTTAAAAGAGTGGAAATGTTCTGTCCTTCCAGCCGCATCCACTTACTTAGTGTGTAATTATAGCCACTGTGCAGGTGGGGTGTGCCCACCTCACGTGACATCCTACGCGTTTCAAATTTGGTAAAAATGACACAAAAATGCTGCCTTGCTGCTCAGTGTCTGAGTTGCCACCAGCGTCTCCACATGTGCGCCGTTGCAATGGACATCTGCAGGGAAAATCTTGTTCTTGTCTTTATTAAATTTCACCCTGTAATTGGTTCGTTGTTTGAAGCCGGTTCAGATTGACAGTGGAGTAACAGGTAAAAGGTCTTGCTTTTGTCAACCGGAACTCAGTTGCCTTAAGTCCTGACAGTTTCGCACACTATGAAGGTGTGGGGGCACTCACTTGTGAGTCCAGCCCTGGAAGAGGATGAGGATCGGGAGTTCAAGGTCAGCCTGGACCTAGTGAAACTGTCTCAAAGGGCAAGAAGAACAATTCCACAGACAGGGTGACAAAGAGTCCCTTTAGCTGACAGCTCTGGTTCAAGGCCAAGGTTGCACGTGGGATGGCCTTGTGCTGGCTGGATACGAAGCAACACAGGGCCCCACGCTGCAAGGCAGCTAGAAGGCCGGAGACCTAGCCGTTCTCGGTTCCAGCCCCCTCTCGTTAGTTCACTAGTGCATTAGTCATGGGTGGACTAATGTGCTCGTGGGGGCTGAACCACAGTCACCTCCTGAAGGGCCCACTTGGTCCCACCCTGGGCTAGCTTGTAACCGGACTTCTTTTGTTGTGTGTTGCTGTTGCTGTGATAAAAATACCCTGACAAAAAGCATCTGAGGGAAGAATTGGGTTTATTTTACCTTAACATCCTAGGTTACAGTCCATTACAGCAGGGAAATAAAACTGCCCCATCCACTATCAAGGGCAGGGGGAAGCAGATACGTGAGTCCTCACTTGGTCCCACTCAGCTTGAGTTCATGCTTAACACATCTCAGGGCCCCCTGCCTGGGGAATGATTCTGCCCACACTGGGCTGGGTCTTCCCACATCAATTAATTACCAGGCCCTTAGAGACAAACCCAGTGTAGGAAATCCTTAACTAGGGCTCTCATCCCGGGTGAAGCTAGGTATGCCATGCGGACAATTAAAGCTAAACCTTACAGGGATCAACTTTCTGGGTTGTTTTCAAAGGGCACAAGCCACATCCAAGGCACAACACTTGCTGGCTTTCCAGGTGCCATTCAAACAGAAATGTGGAAGTGCCTTTTATATCCCGACTAGGGCAAAGTGCTGTTCGAGAGCCCCTTCTGCAGTCCCCTAGACTTCATTCATCACATTCAAGACCATTTGTTCAACTAAGTGTGCATGAACCTGGCTTCCTAAAGATGCTAGCCACATTTTGTTTTTCTTCAATTAACAAAACATTTGTCCTGGTGTAGGGCGAGAGATGTCTGGATGGTTAAGAGCACCTGTTTTTCTTGCAGAGGATCTAGGGTCAGTTCCCAACACCAGTGTGGTGACCCAAAACCATATGTGACTCCAGTTCCCAGTGAGTACAACACCCTCTCTGGCCTCTGCAGGGACTTCACACATGTGATTCACATCCATACACACAATAAGAATAAATACACACATACAATAAGAATAAATAGTTTGTTGTTGTTTTTATATGGTCTCTCTATGCAGCCCAGGCTGACCTCAAACTCACAAACTCACAAACTCATTCTACCTCCTGAGTGCTGGAACTAAAATCATGTGCCATGCACCACTCCTGGCCCAATAAATAAATAATTTTTAAAGTTTGTCCAACTATCAAAATAAATATACTCTTGCTATGGTTTAGATATGAAGAGTGTCCCACTAAATCTCACATCGAAGGTTTAGTCCATAACTGGTAGACCCAGCATTTGAGAAGTATTGGATTACCAGGGCTCTGATAATTCAGCAGCGTTCTGGGTGGGTGGGTGAGGGTGATAGAAAATGCTGACCTCAGCATATGAGTATAGGCACACATGAACCTGAGCACACAGTCAGTCACACACACACACACACACACACACACGTACACTCACATGTACACATACACACACATGCACACACACATGCACACACACACACATGCACACACACACACATGCACACACGCACGCACGCACACTACTTCCTATGCTTTGTGGCCACAGCCCAAATCTACCTCCCCTCCCCTTCTCCTATCTCCCTCTCATTGTCTTCCCTCCTCACCATCTCCTTCTCTCCCCTCCTCCTCTCTCTTTGACTCTTTATCTCTCTGTCTCTTGTATTTTTGTCTCTCTGTGTGTCTCCGTCTGCCCCCACCCCACTGTCCATGAGTTAGGCACCCATGGACAAGAAACCTTGGAAACTGTAAATCAAAACAAACTTTTTGCCCTTTAAGCGGATCACCCACCCCTGATGTTTGCCTCTGTCACAGAAAATGACTAACCTAACCCCAGATCTCCAGTCTGCAGTCTTCCTTTAAAAGTTCAGATATGAAGTCATGCATACTCTCTGCTAATCTGAATTCTACAAAGTGGAAATTAGGCAAAGGGACAGACCCGAGTCTCACATACTGTACAACACTAGAGGTAATGCCAATCCTGACTTCATTCCTGTGGGGGAATTGGTCTTGATTTATGCAGGAGCACATCCCTCAAAGAAAAAGAATTTGCATTCGCTCACTCACTGTGACTTAGCCCACGCCGGCATCCATGCCAAGACTTATAAAGCATTCTCATAGTATTCAGAATATGCTTCCGTTCATAAAGAGATCTCCATGAAGCCCTGAGTTGGACCCCCAGCGTTCACAGAAAATGCTGGGTCAGCAGTACCTATCTGTAAACTGAGAGCCAGGGATGAGAAAACGGAAGATCCCCAGAGCTTGGTGATCTGCCTTCCTACCTGCCTCAGTGAACTCCAAGTTCAGTAAGACCCTGTCTCAAAAAACAGAGGTGTGAAGTGATTGAGAAGGACACCCTTGGCTGCCCCATACACATGCACATGTACCTGCATGCATACATGCAAACACTTGTGAGCACACACACACACACACACACACACACACACACACACACACACACACACACCAAAAAGCCTCCTGTCTCCATGCACAGTGTGGCATTGCAGCCAGAGTGCACAGCCTCCATCTCCTCTGGATTACAACCAGGAAACTTCAGCTTTGTGCTTTGTAGTATTCTCTCTTTGTGCAGTCCTATTTAGAGGACTGCCGTATCCCGTGCATCGTGAGCCTCTAAATATAGTTACATGCACTCAAAATAATTGCCTTTCTTTTAAAAAAAAATAATAAACTCAGGAGTGAAGTTAGGTTACTTCTGGTACCTATTTATTTTTAAACACTTGCCCTTCACCCAGCATGGATATATATTTAAGCATCTGGAGCTTCTATCATCTGAAAAGCTGTCCCCAAATCCAAAAAGATGGAGAAAAGGATAAACAAGACAGAGAAGGTTCTTAAATAGATTCTTTCCTTCCTAGTCATAGTCAGCTCCCTCCGGTTTCTTCTCTTATTTTGTTTTGTGCCATTCCTACTAGTTGCTGGGAATGTCAATTTAAAAATCTGGCCCCAGGCATGAAAGTGTCCAAATATTCAGTTGCGTCAATGAATGATCATCACCACAGCAGCTGGCACCTCACTCCCCAAATGTCTCAGTAGTTGATTTTTTCTAAACTCGGCCTTTGTCTTATTCTCTCTCTAGTATCTCCTCTTACCGGCATCGGCTAAGGAGGAGTTGAAAAAGAGCCTCCTTGCTCTCTGCAGATATGTCCGTCTTTTCCCTTGGGCAAATCATTTTCCAATGAACTAATTCTTGTGCTGTGGTTGAATCTGAATATGAGATGTTCCCCACAGGTTCATGTGTTTGAACACATGTTTGAACACACAGTGTTTATGACACTGGGAAGACTGGAAACTTTAGAAGGTGAAGCTGCACTAGAGGAAGTGGACCAGTTTGAGTCGATACTGTCCATCATGACAGGGAAGGTATGGGGGCAGGATGACAGGGTTGGCTGATAAATGGAAGGGTAAGTGGATGGGTGGGTAGATGGATAAATGTGATGGATGGATGGATGGATGGATGAGTGTATATATATATATATATATATATATATATATATATATATATATATGTATATATACATATATATGGATGAATATGTTGGTAGATATATGTATGTATATGTAGATAGATGGATGAGTGGATGGATAGATGGTGGATGATCGATGGATAGATGATGGATGATGGATGGATGGATGGATGGATGGATGGATGGATAAGAGAGTTGGTGAATGGTTGGGAGGGTGGGTGAATGAAAGGGAAAGTGAGTAAATGGGTAGGAATGCATGGATGGATAGATGGATGGTAGGCATGAGCTATCCAGAATTCTCTTGGAACTCTGCATTAGTGGCATACATCTTCTCCAATTCCACAATGCACAGGGCAGAGAGGGGCTATAAACCCAGCTGGGAACTTACAAAGGAGCAAGATCTTCCCATGCCTTTCGGATGAGAGTTCCTGGGGGATAATGATAGGAGATGCCATTATGTATATATGTTTCTCATACTGGTTAATGAATAAATCACTGTGGGCCAATAGGAAAGGAAGATAGGAGGGACTAGGAGACAAGGAGGAAAGAGGAAGTAGTAAGGAGGAGTCAAGATGGAGAGTCTGGAGAGAATAGAACTGCCAGCCGCCTCTCGCTGGTAAGACCACGTGGAAATACATAGAAATGGGTTAATACTTAAGACAGAGCTAGCCTATAAGAAACAAGTAACTGGCCAACAGCATAATATCAAATGCAGAGTCTCTGTGTATTATTTAGGGCTGGACAAGACTAGGCGGTGGGAGAAAAAACCTTACTCCTTACAGGGAAGACCACTTGGAAGCTTGGGAATCCAAGGGGGGGATACTGTGGCTTGGCTTGTTGCCAGCCGGATGTGGGACCCAGCCTCCTCTCATGAATCCCTGGCCCCAAAATATCATAATTCCAAAGACTCCTACAGTTTCCAGACAAAAAGGACAAGACAGTAAGGGACCGACTTGCCATATGCCCCACGGGACTTCCCTGTCCCAGGCCAGCAGCCCTTAGGGTGGATAGAGATTGGTTCTCCCCTGCAGGAGATGGGGCCTGAGCAGGAAGAACCCAGATGACCCAAACCAGGTAGGTTAGGACTTCACTCTTGAATGCTGACCTGAATGCTGGACATACTGGAGCCATTTCCACGTGGGCAGTCACATCACCAGCATCTCTGTTCTGATGCTCTCAGCATAGCCAAGTGGAGATTCCCAAATCATCATGGGGTTGGGGGAGTGGCAATTGATGGTCTTGTTTTGCTTTTAATGATGGCTTTTTGCTAAGTGTCACTGAGAGCAATTGCATCTTGTGAACCTGGTCCCTGGCCTTGAGTTTGCAGCTTTCTCTAGTTTCTCAAGGCTGCCCTGGTCTCAGTCACTCACACAATGGGCTCAGCTGTACAGAGAATATTCATTCTTGTCTGTTTCAGTGCTACAGCTCAGCTCACCAAACAATAGAGTGAACACTGGTCCAGAGCCTCTCAGGGATGGCTGGTCTCCCTGAGACCAAAGATACTGAGCGAGAATGGTGGACAATAGACTAGCTGCTTGCTGCCTGTGTGACCTTGAACAAGTTTCTCACTCTCTCTGATGCTGTTTCTGTATCTGTAGGATGTGATTAGAAAAGTCCCCACCGTGCAACTTTAATATTAAGAGGATTAGTGAAATGAGGGGGGGGTTGCACCACACGTCTAAGAGACTCAGCAAGTTGCCACTATTCTTAGTGTGTGTGTGTGTCTGTCCATGTGTGAATGGGCACATTGTGTGTGGTATGCACAAATGTGTTGAGTTCAGGGGACCTCAGGTGTCATTTGTCAAGTACCACCCAATTTTTTTTTGAGACAGGGTCTCTCAACTGGCCTGGAACTCACCATGTAGGCTAGACTGGATGGCCAGTGAGCCCCAAAGTCCACCACTGGGCTTACAAATATTTACTACCATGCTCAGAATTTTAGTGTGTGTCCTGAAGATTGAACTCAGTTCCTTGTGCTCTGAAAGTAAGCCCTTTACCTACCAAGCAGGCTTCAGACTCACTGTGAAGTAAGGGAGTATGGAGTATTTTATTAAAACATTTTAATTACAGGTTGGATATAGAAATATTTGGGGTACATTGGGCTAAAATATATCATTAAAATTAATTGCATCTGTTTCATTTTACTTTTTTATAAATTGCCTATTATGAAAGTTCAGATTATATACTTGACTCTTCCTGTGAGCCAGACTGATCTATACAGTGTCACTTTCAAAGAAGCCCTACCAACAGCCAAAAATGATCAACTACAAAAGTAGGTATGGTGGTTCGAATAAGAATTGCCCCCATATATTTGAATAGACCCATATATTTGAATGCTTAATTACCATGGAATGGCACTATTGGGAAAAAATTAGGATTAGGAAGTGTGTCCTTGTCAGAGGAGATGTGTCACTGGGGTGGGCTTTGAAGTTTCAAAAGCCTATGACAAGCCCAGTCTCTGTCATTCTCTCTCTCTCCTCCCTCTCTCTCCCTCTCCCTCCTCTATCTCTCTCCCTCCTCCTCCCTCTCTCTTCCTCTCTCTCTCTCTCCCTCCTTCTCCCCCTCTCTCCCTCTCCTTTTCCCTCTCCCTCCCGCTCTCTCCCCATCTCTCTCCTCTCTCTCCCCATCTCTCTCTACCCCTCTATCTCTCTCTCCCTCTCTCTCCCCCTCCCTCTCTCCCCCTCCTCCTTTCTCCTCTCTCCCTCTCTCCCTGCAGATCAGGATGTAGAACCCTCAGCTCCTTCTCCAGCAGTACACCTGGCCGTGCATGCTGCCACGCTTCCCACGCTTCCCACGGTGATGATGGAGGACTGCACCTCTGAAACTGTAAGCCAGCCCCCCATTAAATGCTTTCCTTCACAAGAACTGCCTTGGTTGTATATCTCTTCCTTCCCAGCAGCAGAACAGTGGTTAAGACAGCAGAAGACAAACAAAACCTGCAAGAATCCCAATCAGCGCCTTAATCTCCTTTATGATAGCATCAGGCTGGGGAGTGGCTCAGCACTTAAGGGCGCTTACTGTGATTGCAGAGGGCCTGAGTTGGGTTCCCAGCACCGGCATTAGCAGCTCCCAAGCACTCAGAACTCCAGGGGATCTGATACCCTCTTCCTGGCCTCTGCAGGCAATTGCACACATTGCATACATACACATACACAAAAATAAAATAAGTATTTTTCAATGATAGCTCCTCAGATCATCTTCCCTTCACCCTGTCTTACACCTTGCAGCTGACGCCTCTCTCCGCCCATGGTTGCTTTCCCTTTCTGCTTGCCCCACTTCCCCCCCCCCACTCTCCTGGCCTCCCCTCCTCCCCGGCATCCCCTCAGACCTTGTCTTTCCCTAATTAGTCTCTGGTTTAGTATCTCCAAGGATCTGCTCTCCGAAGCAGGAGGGTCGTGAGTTCCTAAAACCTCCACCACAACCCAATCGCCCCACGGGTAGGCAAACAAGCCTTTAGTATATGAGCCCTGGGGGCATTTGCAGAAGCTGTGTAAATAGTGATGTTTACACATTCATTTTTAATTTGTTACTTTAATTTTTAAACGAATAGTATTGCTTATTAGTTTATTTTATTTCCACAACAACACTGCAAAACAGACTGAGAATTAGCATCTCCTGTGACAGGTGAGGGAAACTGAGTTGCAGGGAGGTAAATAATTGTCTTCAGTCATTTGCCAGAGACCATAGCAGAGGGCATCTCACATCATGGGTTCCAGACATATTAATAATTTAAAGGCAGGAGGGAGAGAAACTCTGCTTTTTAAAGATGTTTACAAAGTAAACCACCCTAGTCCCATCCCTTCCTTTGCATTTTTTTATTTTACATATCGACCCCAGTTCCCCCTCCCTCTCTTCCTCCCTCCCTCCCTCCCTCCCCCTTTGCATTTTGTTTTCTTTTTTTGAGGCAGGATTCTCTGTGCAGCCCTGGCTGTCCTGGAACTCACTCTGTAAACCAGGCTGGCCTCGAACTCACAGAGATCCACCTGCCTCTGCCTTCCGAGTGCTGGGATTAAAGACGTGTGCCACCATGTCTGGCCTCCTTTGCATTTTTGTCTAGTCTATGCCCTCTAATATTTTCTTGAGACTGAAGGACTGCCTTTCACATATCTACAGGGAAGGTTCACCAGAGATGAGTTCATTCAGCCTTTGGTTTTGAAAGATAGTTTTGCTGTGTATAGAATTCTATTTTGGTTGAGCATGATAGTGTACACCTACCATCTCAACATTTGGAAGGCAGACACAGAAGGATTGTGAATTTTAGGTGAGTCAGTAACTCACGAGAACCTATCTGGAAGGAAAGAAGACAGAAAAAAATGTCTAGATATATTTTTCTTTTAAAGTCTCATTGCCTTCTAACTTACATTATTTTTGCTGAGAAATGGGCAGTCATCCTTATCTGACTCTCATCTCTGGATGCCTCAAAACATTTCTTAGGTTTTAGGCAATTTTATTTTTTATGGTACTTGGGACCATGTTTGCTCACTCTCTCTCCCTTCTCCTCTCTCTCTCTCTCTCTCTCTCTCTCTCTTCTCCTCTCTCTCTCTTCTCCTCTCTCTCTCTCTCTCTCTCTCTCTCTCTCTCTCTCTCTTCTCTCTCTCTCTCTCTCTCTCTCTCTCTCTCTCTCTCTCTCTCTCTCTCTCTCTCTCTCTCTCTCTCTCAGTTTGGGGATTTGTGACACAGGCTTTCATGTAACCCAGGCTACCTTTGATTAATCTGTAGTTAAGGATGGCTTTGAACTCATCCATCAAAATCTGCTTGGGTTCTCACTGGAAATGGTTTGTGACTGGAAATACACACACACACACACACACACACACACACACACACACATATATATATATATATATATATATATGCCTCTGCCTCCTGAATTCTGGGATCAAAGGCATGTACCACCACTGGCCAGTTCATAATTCATAATTACTTTCTTATTTCATTGTTTGAGACAGGAGAGTAAATTTGGTACCTATTATTTCATTAAGGAAAAACTTTTTCTTCTCATGTATGAGTGCATGTAATATGCATGCATATATATATATATATACATATATATATGGTCATTTTGTATTTGCAGGTATGTGTATAGCAGTACACATCAGAAGCTGGTGTCAAGTTCAGGCTATTCACTTTATACACTGAGGCAGGGTCTTTCACTGGAAGCCAGAGTTTGCCTATTCAGGAAGTCTACCTAGCCAGGTGCTTCAGAAATACCCTGCCTCTTCTGCTTCCCAGATAATGTAAATCCATTCTATAATAATATTCTCTGTGTGGAATATTACTTTAACTAGGCAAAGATGTGTCACATTTGTTTATGCTGCATTTGTTTAAGGATGTAAAGCTGTGTTACACTTGTTTACACTGCATCTGTTGAATCATGACGAGATGTGTTGCTGTTTTACCTTGCCTGCCTATGGCACCTGGTTAGTCTAAAAAGAAGCTGAATGGCCAATAGCTAGGCATTAGAGGGATGAACAGGGCTGGTGGGCAGAGAGAATAAGTAGAAGGAAGGATCTAGGCTGAGGATGAGAGAGAAGAGAGAGTGAGGGAGGAGAGAGAGAGAGAGAGAGAGAGAGAGAGAGAGAGAGAGAGCTGTGGCCAGCCAGGCAGCCCGCAGCCATCCAGACACAGAGTAGGACACACAAAATGAAAGGTTAAAAACTCCTGAGGCAAAACATAAATGAAGAGAAAAAGGCTAAATTGTGTTATAAGAACTAGTAGGGCAAGCATAAGCTAAGGCCGAGGGTTCACAATTAGTCTCTGTGTCTTTATTTGGGAGCTGGTTGGTGACCCTAAAGAAAGCCAGTTGCATAAGTCCTGAAACTACAGGCAGGCTGCTATTCCTATCTGGGACTTACTTAGGTTCTGGAGAGCTGAACTCTGGTATTTATGCTTGGCACAACAAGGACTTTACTCACTGAGCTGTGTCCATGGCTTATGTAGTTCAGACCGGCCTTGACCTGACTATGTATCTACAGCTGGTCTTTACCTCCTCATTCTCTTACTTCCTGAGGACTCAGATTGCCAGTGTGTATCACTGTGCCTGGCTGTGGTTATGATTTCCTGTAAGTTTTTATAATTTAAAAAAAAAGTATAGCCGTGTTATCTATTGGATTTACCCTTTCTCCCATTTCAAATGTATAGTTCAGTGGTGTTAAGTCCCTTCCCTCTGCTTTAACCATTGTTAAGCAGTCATCGTGTGCTGAGCATTGAAGTTACTTGTGCACCTGTTTTACAGGCAAGGGGTGTGAAGCATGCGGTGTAACTTGGTCAAGGTCTTGAGGCACTGGAGAATGGATGCTGTCCTCCAAGGCTAGGCATGGGCTTAATCACTGGGAAAATGTACTACCTGTGGCATCTGCCCTGGAATGCTCTTTGGGGCTGATCCACAATGCCAGGACTCCTACTCCAGCCCAGGCTGCAGGAATATACCCACCCAGACACCAGAGCAACCCTGAGTTTGGGAACAGACCGATATCTGAGTGGCAGAGTCTCTCCCACCTGTAAGGCAAGATAGAACTGGGCGGGGGGGTGGGCGGTTCAAAAGTGTTATGCATAGCAGGGAAGCACTCAGGGACCAAGAGACCCCAATTCTCAGTCAGCCACTTGGAGTTAAATGTCAGCTTCATTTGAACCACTGGCTTACCTTAAATTACAATTACAAATCTTTGAAATCCCCATTCTGCTTCTTACCAGCTCAGAACAGACGGGCTGGCAACCATTGATCCTGCGCACCAGGGACTGCCGGCTTCAAGGAGCCGATCCCTTTTCTGTATGTGAACAAAAGCAAGACTCTTGTCTCAGAAATATTCCAGCAGGCTCTTGGCAAAGGCTGGGGGGTCATTCACTCCTGGCCCTTCACAAGAAAACCCTAGAAGCACATTCCTTTGTACGATTTCGGTTTGTGTCAAATGCACTTTAAGCGGCACAAGTGGGTTTTTATTACCTGTTTCTCGCTGGCGACCTATCCAGCTTGAACATTTTACAGGCACTCCTATTGCAGACAGGAGTGTCAAGGGCAGGGGACACTCACTTATCTCACAGCCTCTTTTGTCAAACTGGGGCAGTGTGAAGGCCACTGTACCTCTCCTCCCTCCCCATTCGCCCATGAATCTCTGCTTGCTCCTGAGGTGAGCAGCCTCTCACTGTGTAGAGTCCTCTCAACCATGGGCAAGGCTCTGCTTGTTATTCTCTCCTCCTCCATGTAGCCCAGACTGGCCCCAAACACCCAGGCAGAGGGTGACCCTGAACCTCCGATCCTTCTCCCGTCACCCCCAGAGTGCTGGGATTACAGTCATGTCTGGTGCATGCGATGTTAGGGGATGGAACCCAGAACCTCATGCATGCTAGGCTCTACCAAGTGACTCACATGGCAGCCCCAGTGATTCTTATGTCTGGGCATAGCGTTACTGGTCAGCTTTCCCCACTAGAATGAACTACCCGGTGCAGGTAACTCTGAGAAGAGAAGGGTGTTGAGTTCTCAGGTCCAGGGTTTTACAGGCATGGTGCTCTATTGTGGTGAGGCCCTCTTGACAAGCGGTGGATGGCAGTGGTATAATTAAGCAGCTACTGGAAAGAATGATCATCTCAGAAACAATGTCCTAAAAGGCCTCAGCCCATTTGTCACCTGACAGATGGGAAGTTGCTCAAACACAGAGAAAAACGATTGCTTTGAAGCTTCTAGAGTAAACCACATTGTTTAAAAAAAAAAAAAAATCAAGGTTGAGTTTAAAAAGTGAGCTATAGGCAAGTTAATCAGGTGTGTCTGTGATTTTAAGACCGCATCTGCTCACACACCTTTATTCCCAGCATTCAGAAGGCAGAGGCCCGTGCATCCCATGAATTTGGGCCTGCCTAGTCCGTGTATAGTGAGCCATCTTGGGGGCTTTCCTGCAATGGTGTGCAAGGAATCAAGAGAAGAAATTTTTACCTCATGTTGCCTAGCATAGACCCAGCATAAAATTCAGCCCCAGATAAGGAACTCTCTAACAACCAAACTCTTCCAGAGAGTGGAGTGATGACTGTCCCCCTGCTCAAGTGCTCATTGTTCAGAAAGATCTGGAAAGGCATTGTCCAACAAACAGATCTGTGGCTGTCCTTGCAGTGGTACAGTTTGGGGACTTGAAGCTGACCTACCTGTGGGGGACACTGGAGATTCTGAAGGGGTTTAGAGCCATCACACTGGGCAGCAGGTGGCATTCCTAAAATAGGCCATTCTTGGCGCCGGGTCCAGCCAGCCTCACGGGCATGTGACCTGCTGATCTGGAGGCCCTTTCTTAGAAGAGTCACCCCTTGGTAGCATGCATGCTGCTGTCACTCATTGTAAAGTACTTCATCATGTTTGAAAAGGGATCCCTGTCCTAGGCCTCTGAAATTATATAGCCAGTCCTGCCAGAAAGAAGCTGTCCTCTTCCCTCCCTTAATACTAGTATTCTCATAAACAATCAGGAAACGAAACAAACAAAAACAAATGCACTGGCATGGAGGAACACTCCTTTAATTGGGAGGCAGAGGCAGCTAAATCTCTCAGTTTTAGTTTAGGCCAGCCTGGTTGACATGGTGAGTTCTGTGATAGCCTGAGCTACATAATGGGACCTTGAAACAAAACAAAACAAAAACCCACAAAAAACAAACAAACAACAACAGGGCAATGGCCAGAGTGTAAATGCAGACACTAAATTTTCTTTAAATAGGCCTTTTAAAATATATAAGAACTTTAACAGGAGTTATAGATGACTGTGAGTCCCCAGTTTGGGTGCTTGGGGACAAACCCAGATCCTTGACAAGAGCAGCCATTGTCTTAACCTCTGAGCCAGCTTTCCAGCCCCAAGAACTTTTTCATAATAAAAGTAACTATTAGAGCACAAAGTGAGGGGTAACAAGATTGTCCATTTATACATTGAGCACTCTTTTACATTTACTCAAGTTTGAATTTGGTCCCTTTGTTTATAATCTTTATTTTTTAATATTTATTTTTATTTTGTGTGTATAGGTGTGTGTGCTATGTGTGTGCCTGGTGCCTTGGGAGGCCAGAAAAGTGCATTAGATCCCTTGGAGCCAGAGTTATAGTCTGTTGTGCATGCCGGGAATTGAACCCGGGTCCTCTGGAAAAATAGCCAGTGTTCTTAACTGCTGAGTCATCTCTCTAGCCCCAAGAAAGCAATTCTTAAAAAAAAAAAAAAAAGTAGACCTTTACTTTTATTTCATGTGTATGTGTGTTGTGCCTGCCTGTGTCTCTGTATACCATGTGTATGCTAGGTCTGTGGAGGCCAGAAGAGGTAGGACTGACTGGAGTTATTGACAGTTGTGAGGTTGTGAGCGGTTGTGTGATGTAGTGACATCTTGTTCTACCAGTGGACTTGGGGTGGTGGCCACACCTTTGGATGTGGCTTCGTATGTGCTAACATGGTACCTTATAAGAAAGAGGAGGGGCTGGCTCACACTCTCTTGGGTTGGGGTCAGAGCATCCTGGGTTTAAAAGAAGCCCACAAATACCCAAATAAATGATTAGCAGGTATTCATTTGGGGAGTACTCACACAGTGATGGTAAATAACTACCACTGTGGTCTTCCTGATCCTGGAGATGCAGTCTCTGCCATTCAGGATGCTCCCACCACAACTCAAGAGAGTGAAAGCCAGCACCCCCCCCCTCTTCTTTATAAGGGGTCACACCTGAAGCCATGCCCAAAGGTGTGGCCACCACCCCAAGTCTCTTGGTGGAACAAGATGTCACTACAGGGTGGTGCTGGGAATCAAACCTTGGTCCTCTGGAAGAGCAGCCAGTGTCAGTCCATCTTTCCTGTTCCAAGAACTTTTTTTTTTTTTTAATAATAAAAATGTCTTAGCACAAAATGGGGATGACAGGAAAGGAAGTTCAACCATACACAGAGCATTATTTTTTTTTAACATTTGCTTAGTTTGAATTAGGTCCCTTTGCATAAAACCATAGTACTATGGTCTGTTCAAAGCTCTGGAACTGAATTTCTTCAAATGGATGGTTATAGCCAATAGAAATGATTTCGAACAGTTCAGGGCGCTGGTAAATTTAGTGTTTTGGTTGAAGCTCATTTCTTCATTCTTGGTTAACATCTGGTACTGTGTCACCACTTGGTGGAAGAGGCAACACAGCTCTCTGTGGAATCTCTTATGAAGCCCCAAATCACATTCACACAGGTTCCCATGCCTAACTCCCTCCCAAAGCTGCCACCCCCTTCTCTCATCACCTCGGAGTCAGGGTTCCAGCATCTGAATTTTAGGGAAACCCAAACTTTCAGACCACAGCACTAACGTGATAATGTTTTATAAAAGAAATTGCATAGTACATAGTAATTGTCGAATATTGCTTTATTCCTTTGATTTATGCTTTAGGTTTTAGGACCCTTCACAAATTTCAAAAAGAATAACACATTTCAGTCTTAAAGATTTCATGTAAATCCCTTAAGTACCTTAGTGGAGCAGGCATGAACTGAACATTTCACATTCAAAACGCAACTGCTGCCCTACAAGTGGTCACGCAGAATGAGACCATGCACGTTCTGTTTTCGTTGTTGAGATCGACATGCTATTCTTGTTTATGTCTAATCATTATTTGTTGCAATTTTCTGCTTAAACACAACCATCTGTGGGTGTATGGTGAGTGGGAATGCCAACTGTGACCCCTATAAACTTGAATGCTTTTGTGGACTTGAAAAAAGTTTTGTGTGGTTGCCCCACTCATGCTGGAGGCAACCAAAGAGCCGGGAGTTGGCAAATTCATGTCCATGTGGAGTAAGTAATAAAAGCTCACCAAATTTAAAGTTTATATCTCTTGGTAAAACCCTGCCAGGACAGCTGTTTAGAACCCGGAGCCAACAAACACGTGTTTGAGCGTTTCTCACCAACAATGTTTAATGATGCAGACACATGGTACTAATACAAAGCAGAGGTGGTCTGTAGATTTTGTTCCTGCTTTTGAATTCTATCCAGAAAATACACCCTTTGGTTGCCAGCATTCAGGCAAGTGTGCATCATTGCCTGCTGATGCTTGCTTGCTGGCTTCCTTCCTTTGTTTAAGATTTATTTTTTTTACAGTGTGTGTGTGTGTATACGTATGTGTACACACACACACACACACACACACACACATGCACACAAATGCACAAAGAGACTACATCAGATCCCTTGGAGCAGTAGTTACAGGTGGCTGTGTGCTACCTAATGTGGGCACTGGGAATTGAACTCGGTTCCTCTGTACAAGTGGTAAGTGCTCTTAGACAGTGTGGTAGTGTAAGCCTTTAGTCCCAGTACTTGAAAGGCAGAGGCAGATAGATATCTGAATTCTAGGCCATCCTGGTCTACACAGCAAGTTCAGGTCTAAGTACCTGGTAGTGGCCAAACAAGTAAGATTTGGCAATGAGGATATTTATCAAAGTACCACTTACAATGATAACTGGATGGACTTGGTTAATCTGAGTTGAGGAACACGTGTGAGAATGTAGCAGGCAATCAAAACAAAGTTAGGGATATTTATTCTATGGACAAATTTTCACAATAAATTCTTATCTGAAACAATGGGTTACAAAACACACTGTATCATATGCCATCTCTTCTTTTCTAAAATACGAGTATGCATATTATTAGCACATGCCACCCACCTCCCAGATGGAACACCAATGAGTTTGTTTTCCTTTGTATCCAAATTGCATTAATTCCAGACCCCCCCCCCACTCCATGGATTCCAGGAAACCCAATTCTCTGAAATGGGTTGTGTTGTCATGTTGACAGGCTCTAGAACCACCTTGCAGGAAGACCTCTGGGTATGTTTGTGAGAGAGTTTCTAGGGGCTGAAGAGATGGCTCAGTGGTTAAGAGCACTGGCTCCTCTTCCAGAGGACCCAGGTTCAAACCCAGCACCCACCTGGCAACTCCCAACTGACTGTAACTCCAGTTCCAGAGGATCTGACATCCTAACACAGACAAACATGCAGGCAAAATACCAATGCACGCAACATAATAAAATAGAGTTCCTGATACAGTTTATTGAAGTGCTAAGACTCACTCTAAAAGTTGGTGGCACCATTCCATGAGGTCAGGTCCCAGACTGAGTAGAAAGGAGACTGCTGAGGGCCAGCATTCATTGCTGCTTCCTGACCACAGACATACTAGCGATGTAAAGCAACCAGCCACCTCAAGCTCCTGCTGCCAGCCCTTCCCTGCCTCAACGGACTGTAAACAGAAACACCGTTCCTCTTTTAAGTTGCTTGGTGTCAGGCATTTTGTCACAATAATGAGAAAAGTAATGAATACACCATCCAAGGTCATTCTGGGAAACACTGGTCAATGCTAAACAATTTCTCTTCTTCTAGCAGCCCCTGCTTCGCCTGCAATAAAGCTCAGAATCCCCATGGGCCGCCTCCAGCAACCATGGGAACAGCCAGACCGCTGGCTTTATAATAGATTTAAACGGAACAGAATCCCAGCTCAGAGCACATAGGAATGTTTGAAAGAACAACCCAGGGTCAAATGTATTTACTGCCTTCCAAACTAAGGGCTTTACATATTTCTGGGACTCGTGGGTTCAAAGCCATTCTCACCAAGCATTGTGCTCGGAGCCCAGGAAAGTTCCTTGAGTCATGGACCAGTCCGGCTGTCTTCTAGATCTCACAAAGACCTTCCTTGGTCCAAGAGCTGGCCCTCACACCTACCCAGGATGTCTGAGAAAAGGAAGCTATCTTCAGGGAACAGCCACCCATTCAGAGATAGACCGTCCCAATGAATTAGAGGTATCACAAGGTATGGGTCTGTCTCTCTGGCTGAGGACAAGCCCGGTTCTCTGTGGCAGTTGCAGCATTGTTAAGTAACATGGCGTAAGGATGGACAACAGTCGCACCCAATCTGCGTTCACATAAAAACTTCTCCAACGCATGAAAGGCACAACCAAGGGAAAGAACGGCCCATTTTCCATCAGTGAGAGTGAGTGTAACTGACTGCCCTATTCTCTCGGCGTGTCCCTGAGACTGAAGCTTTCTCCCAAAACAATACACGTCTGCTCCAAAGGAGAAAAACACTTCTGCCTCCAGAAACTGCACATTGCCAACACATTTTCCGTGTCATTTCTGCAGTAACCAGCTTCAATGTGAAAAGGAGCCCACAGCGGTAACCCTGAGTGTGTGTTGGGCACGGGGGCATGTACCCTCACAAGAGTGTACACACAAACTGTAGCTGATTAAACATGGTAAGACCACGGCTAATGCTAATTTCCATTTGCACTTTAGGGTTTCTTCTGCTTGGATTTTAAACATAATCTGAAAGCAGAACAGGGACAAATCTCTCTCTCCCTCTCTCCCTCCCCCCCTCCCTCCCTCCCTCCCTCTCTCTCTCTCTCTCTCTCTCTCTCTCACACACACACACACACACACACACACGTTAAGTTTTTATGATTTTTTGCTGTATCTCTGTTCTCGAGACAGGCCCAAGTTGACCTCGAATCCCTTCCTCAATCTCTCAGATGCTGTGGTTGCAGTGACAGCTCAGCTGGCTTTATATTGGTTTTTAAGTCCCTCGTCTTTTATTTTCTTTAAGTTTTGCCCCTAAAAAGAAAGTGCCCTCCCCATCTGATTAATTAAGGTTTTCTGCTAATTGGGCTTTATGTGATGTTTTTTACAAATTTTATAGACAACTGTCTTCAGGGGAGCCTGATTGGAAGTGGTGGGTGGGGCCTGCCTGACCAGAGGGGAGCTGGATGAGAGGGAATTACTAAAGAGGTCTGTGACCATTGGATGTGAGCTAGCATCAGTCCGTGGGCTGGGTATGGTGGTACATGCCTGTAATCGCAGCTCTTGGGAAGTGGAGGCAGGAGACACAGGAACTGGCCAAAGTCACCCAGACAGAAAGTTGGAGACCAGCCTGGGCTACTTGCAACCCTGTCTTTAAAACAAACAAACCTCCAAACAAACAAATACCCCCCATTTTAGCAGTATGTTAAATTTTAGTGAGATTTATTTTATATTACCTAGAGGGTTTTTTTGTTGTTGTTTCAATTTTTTTTTTTTTTTTTTGAGACAGAGTCACTATGTTGCCTTGACTGGTCTGCGATTCACTATATAGACAAGGCTGGTTGCAAACTCACAAAGGTCTGCTTGCTTCTGCCTCTTTAGTACTGGGATTAAAAGTGTCTGCAACTATGCCCACCTTACCATAGAATTTTAGTAAATTTTAATCACAGAGACACCTTGAATAGCTTGCCAATAGCTCACTTTTTAGACTCAAATATAGTTAAAAAAAACAATATGAACTTCACTCTTGAAGCTTTGAAGCAATTGTTTTTCTCTGTGTCTGAGCAGCTTCCCATCTGTCAGGTGACAAATGGGCTGGTACTTTTTAAGACGCCTTTAAAATTTCAAATTACCAAAGTAATACATATTCATTGATGAATAAATGATAAATACAGAAGAGACCAAAGAAAAACACCGGAATCTTACCATGCTGTTCATGAACAAGCTGCTCATTTGAGATCTGTACCTCCATCCTTAGGCAGGCACGAGTGTGAGCATGTGCACACACACACACACACACACACCACAGGCACACACACACATACCCCACAGGCACACACACACACACCCCACAGGCACACACACACACACCACAGGCACACACACACACACACACACACCCCACAGGCACACACACACACCCCACAGGCACACACACACACACCCCACAGGTGCACACACACACACACACACCCCACAGGCACACACACACATACCCCACAGGCACACACACACACACCCCACAGGCGCACACACACACACACACACCCCACAGGCGCACACACACATACCCCACAGGCACACACACACACATACACCAGGCACACACATACACACACACCACAGGCACACACACACACACCCCACAGGCGCACACACACACACACACCCCACAGGCACACATACACACCCCACAGGCACACACACACACACCCCACAGGCACACACACACACACACCCCACAGGCACACACACACACCACACAAGCACACACACACACCCCACAGGCACACACATGCGCGCGCACACACACACACACATACACCAGGCACACACACACACACACCCACAGGCACACACACACACACACCCCACAGGCACACATACACACCACAGGCACACACTCACACACACCACAGGCACACACACACACACACACCACAGGCACACATACACACCACAGGCACACACACACACACACCACAGGCACACACTCACACACACCACAGGCACACACACACCACAGGCGCGCGCGCACGCGCACACACACACACACACACACAAGGCACTGCCCCAGCCATATTCACGAGCATGCAATGATAGCATTGTCCTGACCACGCCCCTTTGCAATCTGCACATTGTTACTTTAAAACACTCTGACAAACGCAGTTTCATTGCCTTCCTTTTGACTCACAGTCCCAGAAGGACACAGCCGGCCATGCAGGGGAGGAATTAACAGCAGGCACTGGAAGCATGGTAGCTGGAAAGGGGGCTGTCTGGTCACATTGCATCTGCACACAGGAAGCAGATCAGCGAATGTGTGCCAATGTCCAGCTCCCTTACTCTACTTTATACAGTCCAGAGCCCCTGATCAGGGAAGGTCCTGTCTACAGTTGAGATCAGTCTTCTCCCATCAGTGAACGCAAAGCAGTCCCCCACAGGCATGCCCAGAGGCCAGACTTCCAGGTGATTTTTGAGTAGGTCAAGTTGGTGGTTAACATTAATCATCTTACTACTGGTTTTGTTGAGACACGGTCCTGTTCTGGAGCCCATAACAAGCTGGCCTTGAAATCTGGATCTTCCTGCCTCAGCCTCTGGAGTGCTGAAGTTAGGCATTTGCCACCACATCTGGCTTCTGTTTAATAAATTCACTGGGGACAAAGTTCTCTGTGACACAGTAAAGGCTCCTGTACACACAGGGCTGTGCACCCCTTCTGTCCCTAAAGTAATTTCCACGACTGGAATTGCTAAAGCAAAGGAAATGTATGTACCTTCTTCTCCTTCTGTCTGCTCTCAAGCTGTTGAGCTGCCTGCTCTGCGATATTAGGCAGCTCAGCTCACTGCCTGCTTAGTTTCTGTCCTGGTTGGTCTGGGGACTCTGCCATCACCACAGCTCTGCCTTCTTTCCTCAACACTACCCACAACCCCTTTTAACTTTCAACAATTCCATACATGGTCCAATACACTGCACTGCGATCGTATTCACCCCCTCCATTACTCTCTTTTTCCCCTCCCAGTCCTCATCTTTTTCCTAACTGGTCTCCCTCCTATTCACCCCTCTCCCCCCCCCATGTGTAGATCGTTCACAGGTCATACCCACATGACCCTGCTCTGCAACACACACACACACACACACACACACACACACAGCCCTTACACTTTCCCCACCCCCTCTTCTGCAATGTCTCTTGGATCTAGGAGAGAATAGCTATAGATGTCCTGTTTAGGGCTAGACACTCAACAGTCGCTTATTCTTGGAACTCTGGCCAGTCATGAGTGTCTGCATGACCCATCACACACTGCAAAAAGAAGCTTCTCTGGCCAAGGCCCAGAGCACTAATCTATGAGTATAAACAGAAATACTCAGAAGGCAGTTAGACTACATGGCCAATCAGCAGACCATCAGTAGCAGAATCCCCCCCCAGGAACCTGTGCCTTTCCTAGCCCTGTACTTCTGGCCAGTTCTACTGTACCAGGCGTGAATCCCTCCTGTGGAGCGGGCCTGGGATCTAGTGAGAAGGCGAGAAGGCGGTTTGTTATCCACCCCAGACAGTCATCGTACTGTTGCACCTCGGGGTGTATCTTGCCTGGCAGGTTAGTAGCACAGCACGCAGTCTGCACACAGCCTGGTCAGATGCTTGGTGACCTTCCTGCCTAGCAGCTTGCATAGCAGGTTCCAGCACTATGAAAGCTCCCAACTCAGTCCCGGCTGGGTTTCCTCTGTGTCTCTCAAGTGAAGTATGCAGTGTATTCAGTTTCTTAGCATCTAGTTCTGGTGAGTAACCAGAAGCAATGGCAACAGCCTGGGTTGTTTGGGGGAGCCTCTTGGACCTCCCTGCCCAACAACTCACTCTGTGTGTTACCAGCCTCCCCCCCCCCCCCACAGGAGCCTTTACAGGACCTACTGTTACAACACTAGGAGAGGCAGCAGACGAGGCCATCTCATAAACAGACTTGCAAGTATGTATTTCTGCCTGTGAATACACACTGACAAATACCCCAGTTGAAGTAACTGGGGATAGGGAGTTGACCCTATCGGTAACGAGCCTGCCGTGTCAGCAGGAAGACCTGAGTTCAGATCCCCAGACCCCAGGTACTGCTCTGCCTATCTGTGATCCTGGTGCTAGCAAGGTGAAGACAGGAGGAGTCAGCTGGCCAACCAGTTAGCCAAACTGATGAGCTCAAGGTTCACAGAGAACATGTCTCAAAAAATAAGTTGAAGAGCAGTTGAAGAAGACACGTGTGGTGTAAATCTCTGGCCTCCACTTTCATGTGTACCTGGTACCCACACATGCGCACTCCCCCATAAACACACACAACATTGAACTGGCATATACTTCTTCCAATGAAGGAGCATGAGTTCCCCTTACGATGACACACAAACGACGGTGACTGTGCTGTTATAGTCAGCAATGCAGTAGGTCCTTCATATCCCCGGGTTCCACATTCACAGTCTCCACCAGATAATAAGTATTTGAAAAGTAAGATGACACCTGTACTGGTCACGTACAGACGTTGTCCTTTGTCACTAGTACCTAAACTACACAAGCCATGTAGTGTTTGCATTGTGTTAGGTATCATAATAAAGAGATGGCTAGGGAAGGTGCATGCAGGCTTTATGCTATTTTATGTAAGGCCCTGGAGCATGTGTGCACTCTTGTATCCAAGGGGATCCTGGAGCCACAAACATCAAGTGATGGCTTTTTGGGGGTTAAAACAGTAATGCATTAAGATATAATTCTGACTTGATGGCCCCACCAAGGGAATCCCAACAATGTCAAAGGTCCAGAGGCAGCACACGCCTGCCTCCCTGGCACACAAGTGAAGCCGGCTCTCCTTAGCATAGTCACTTTCATAGCTGTGCAGGGTTGAGCACGGCCCAAAAGACTCAGAAATAAAGATGTGTGTGTATGTACGTGATGGAGCATGCATGTGTGTATAGACACACATATATGCTGATTTTAGTAAAATATGTCATGTGTGTGCACACACACGTTCATGCACACCTGCTTTCTAGAGATGTAAAACCTGTACTCCAGAATGTTCTCATAGGTTGTCTTGGGAAGGTATAACTGCAACAGGCTTTGCTTTTCTTCCGTGTGCCTTCAGATGGCTTTGAATTTTCTGCAGAAAAAGCAGCCATTGCTTTAGAAAATATACTACCACCAAACAACAGATGTGATTATTTTTTCCTTCCTTTTTTTCTTTTGAAAATAAACTTGGTTTGTGTATGTTTGAGGTTTGCAACATGGTGTTATAGAATTTATCTAGAGGGTTGTGATTTTTTTTTTTTAAAGTAAACCAAAGCTATCCTGGTGTTCTGAGCACCAACGACACAGTGCCTGCTACTGTCCATCCCTGTCTATCCAGGTCTTCACCTTACAAGGCTGTCAAGTTTGGAGACCACCGTGGGGAGTTGAAGCTCAAGCCTCAGAAGACCTGAATACCAGCCTGCAAATGACCATTTGAAAGGACTCAGAGGACACCAGTTTCCTTATAATCAAGTTAAGAAATTCAGAATGGCATTAGGTCCTAGCTCACAAGGCAGCTCCACTAGAGTAGGGCATCGTGTAGAAGACATTTTGGAAGTTTAGAACTGAATCTAGATAGTTGGAAAGACTTCGGTGATTGACTTGTAATGTCTGCTTTGGGAAGAAAATCAGCAATTGACTATTCATGTCTGTCAAGGGAATGGGAACAGAAATAAACTCACCACATACAGCATAGTTACTTTGCCTGGGTTAGCACTCACCATATCCATTCCTAGTCTTATATAATGCTTTTGATTTTTTTTCCAGATTCAATACTGACCTTTCTAAATGCCCTTCTTTTTAAATACTATTAAATTTGGTAAATATTTGCCCTAAGAAATGAAAGGTAAGTAGGAGTTTGTCTGCACCCCTTAAAGAATCCCAGCCTTGGAAGTGTTGGAAATTCGGAAACTATTTTTCACTGAACATTTTCTTTGGTTCTAGAGGAGCCTTGACGTAATGATGGCTACTGGATTTATCTTCCACAAAGGGACAGAGCCTTTTCCATTGCATTGGAAACAAAGATAGCCATTCTGAGGAGGGAGCACTTGTGCCCAGTGTCAGGCTGCTCAACCCACTCTTGCATACGGTCCACTTCTGCCTTGCTGTCTCTATTCACCTGCATAAGATCCCAGAGCTGTGAGGAGCTCGTGGGCTGTCCATTGGGCTGGTATCTGCAGCCTGGCTGTCTTTACTAGTAATCGACTGGAGTGGAAGGCAGATTAAGGGTTAGGAGGAGCAATAGGCTCCTTTCAGTACACAGCCACAGGTAATCAATACTGGGTTAGACACCCTGCCCTTCCCCCAGGAGCATGGGCTTTGACACGAGGACACCTGCTGTCTTAGTTGGGGCTTCTGTTGCTGTGAAGAGACACCATGATCATGGAAAACATTAAGTTGGGGTTGGCTTCTTTACAGGTCAGAGGTTCAGTCCATTATCATCATGGTGGAGAGCAAGGCAACAGGAAATGGTCTGAGTGTCACACTGAGTGAAGCTTGAGCAAAGGAGACCTCAGGGCCCACTCCACAGTGACACACTTTCTCCAACAAAGCCACACCTCATAGTATCACTCCCTGTGAGGTTATGGGGGCTAATTACATCCAAACTACCACACCTTCCCTGTAGGCTGTTGCTATAAGAGAAGTCAAAGACTCAGAGCCCTTGCTGGGAGTTGGCCTTGGGCTTACTACCTGGGTGCCTTTGAGCTTTGATGGTATTTATGGTCCTGTATGTTTCCCATAGAAGACAGGAATTCCTGGCATGTAAAGACATCTGAAATTGGATTTGGAAACAAGTCCAGATACTCTTATAGTGTCCTGAGTCCTTCCTGTGGAGTCTTCAATCCTGACACACTGTCCCCTCAAACCTCTAATTGTTATCTAAGTGTTACTTGCTTCTTGAAAACACTATTCATGTCAGGTTCCCCTCCAAACCCAGCTTCTCTACTCACCATCAATGTAATCCTGAGTAATTTGAACATCCCTCTGTCTCAGTTTCTTTGGCTACTCAATGAGAAGAACATATCAAGAGAACAAATGACAAATTCTAGTGAGGACATGCACAGAGGGTACTTGTTCACTGCCAGTGTAACCAGGGGCATCAAGACAGGATTTCCTCAAAAACTAAAGCTAGATCTACCATATGACCCAGCTGCACCACTCCTGGGTATCCAGTGGAGTTCAACTTAATTCATTATACAGATGCACGCACATCAATGTTTATTGAGGCATTAACCACAGCAGATGAGTTGCAGGACCAACCCAGGTATCCAATAGCAGAACAGATAGGGAATGTTGTACGTATGCCCAGTAGAATTTTTTCAATCATAAAGAAGATTGGCATTATGTTCTTTTCAGGAAAATGTATACAACTGGAGATAATCAGATTGAAGGCAGTAAGCCAGTCTCACATAAATTATGTTTTCTTTCATAAATGGTTCGGAGATTTATATACATGAAGTCATTGTGATAGTTTGAATGTAATCGGCCTCCATAATCTCATAGTGAATGGCACAATTAGGAGGTGTGGCTTTGTTGGAGTGGGTGTGGCCTTGTTGGAGGAAGTATGTCACTGTGGCGCGGGCTTTGAGGTTTCCTATGCTTGGAATACCGCCCAGTGAATCAGTCGACTTCCTGTTGCCTAAAAATGTAGCACTCTCAGAGATCCAGCACCATAACTGTCTGCACGCCGCCATGCTCCCTATCATGGTGATAATGGACTGAACCTCTGAAACTGTGAGTGAGACCCCAATTAAATGTTTTGTTTGTAAGAGTTACCAGGGCAATGTTGTCTCTTTACAGCAATAAAAACCCAAACTAAGATAGTCATATACATGAATGGCATGAAGTTACATAATGTGCTCATGCATTCGTGCATGTGTGCTTGTGTACAGTGCATGTGTGCATGTGTGCGTGTGTGTTCATGCTTATAGTAGCACTATTCAAAATAGTCAGAATATGGAAACACCAATGAACAGAGAGCAAATTGCAAAATATATGTGCAAAGAACAATTATTCAGCCATTAAAAAAAACCTAAAAAAAATGCTAAGGAAAAGAAGGCAGATTACATGAATGACCTCACTCATATGTGCAAATTCGGTAAATGCACAATGGCACAGGGTAGACTGGAGTTTGCTATAGGCAGAGGAAGGGAAGATTGGGAGTGTTACGTTGGGATCTCCAGTGTCTCCTAAGGGCCTGTATGCTAGAGGCTTGGCTGCCGTCCTGCAGCACCACGGGAGGGGTGGCACCTTTAGAAGGGGTGTCGTGGAAGGAAGTTAGACCACTGGGGCTGTATAGCTGAAGAGGGACCCTGATCTCGTCTCCTTTCTCTCTTGCTACTGTGCCACCCCTCTTCCACCCATCCCCCAATAATGCTGCACCGACACAAATGGGGGACAGGCCAAGGGACAGGAGTTCAGGTTCTCAAAAGACTGGCAAAGAACTGAACGCCCAGGGACGAAAGAAGTAAAGACCAAAATAGGGGGGTGCAGCAGGCTGGTGTTCATTGGAGCAGACAGCGAAGGCAGCACCCGGAGGGTAGAGTTCCTAAAGCTGGTAGACCACCTAGTGGTCCCTAAACCCGTCCTTTCACAGGGCCCTCAGGACGCCCCCTCCCATGATGCCCGCTTACTGCATTTCACCAGCCAGGACAGAAATAACCAAACACAGATGGCCTTGTTTGATGGATGGATTTGATGGCTGGGGGACCTTGTTGGTTAGGGACATTCCAGCTGTGATGCTGAGAGTGTCATCTTTCTTCCTCTGATGTTTTCCCTGGCTGCCCACCCCTTACGGCCGCAGGTCCAAAGCAGCAAGGCCAAGTGAGCATGGACCGAAGCTGCCAAAACCGTCAGCCCGAGCAAACCTTTCTTCCTTCTGAGTCTGACTGTCTCCGGTTCTGTGTTTTGCAACAGACAGCTGACTGACCCTGGCAGGAACTGTTAAATGGGACAGATATGTTTTGGGGGGTGATTGGCAGAGGATATGTTAAGGGAGAAGAGACTTATACCATGGTTTGGAGTGGGGTGTATATGCAGCTCGATACAGGTTCCTGGGATTCTAGGTGCATTGTTAGCAGCCGGGTGAGTGCATAACCCAAGACAAGTAGACTCTCAGGTTGCTACTCTAAGCTTGCCTGCCTCAAGGACACTAGGAGGGGAAAGGAGTCCTGATGGGACTCTGTCTAGAGTGTGACCATGGGAGGCAGATGTGTTCTAGAATGTTCAGATCACAATGAAGCAGGGGCCAGGAAGCTATGGTCTGGGCACAGGTCTGTACAGACACAATGCAGAACCTTGGCAAGTCATGAGACATGCCAGGCATCCCTGCCTTCCTCTTGGTAATGGGAGGGGAGTGTGAACTAGACCTCAGAGGCTCCATCTTTTCTGGACAGTCTAGGAAGGGCCAAGGTTAAAATGTAACTACAGCTGACTTCTCGGAGGAAGTCAAGGGGGTAATGACCAGGGGAATTTGGAGAATTCTAAGTGACACTTAAGGAAACGAGAGGGTTCAGGACACAAGTGAGTTCGGGGACTCGGACAGCTCTGGCTCCAGGGTTCCTGTTTATTTACCACTTAGTTTGTGAGGCAGGACATGGCGATGCAAGCAGCTTCCTCTTCCCGGTTTCACAGAGCTGGTGATGTTACCATGGTGATGGCAGGGCAGTTTGATGTGTGCCTTTGTGCTGGGACTCCCTCCCGCTTTGTTCCTCCCGAGCTCTAAGAAAGGGCGGCATAGGGGATCTCTGTGCCTCTTTGACTCACCTCGATAAAGTATCTTCTTCTCCCCGTCAACCTTTCTGTCCTGTGACGGATTCAGTCCCCTGATTAGAAGTTCTGAGGCACTTCGTTCCTGCTTCTTGGGGGACATAGAGACAGTTAACTTTGAAATATAAGGCATCCTAAATGAAAACAGAACAAAGTTGGGCCTGTCCCTTTATCCTGTTTCTGGCAGTCCTAGGGAGAGATGCTTTCTGGGAAGAACTTAGTAGTTGCCTCTGTGGAAATCAGCTTCTAAAGGTTAGGATGTGAGCCTTTTGGACTAGCCCTGTAATAACTCATTCTGGCTGGATCATTCATGTGAGCTCCTTGAAGCCATCTGGAACCTATTTATTCTCTCCAACTTGATTGAATTCCAAAAGGTAGAGGCAACCCCGAGGATGTGTAGTTGAGTTCTGCCCCCGTCCATCCACCATGGACTCCTGTGAGGAAGTAATGTTCTCCACAGAAGCTCCTATGCCTGGGCTCTTTCCCTGGCTCTATGTGAATCTATGTGAATCTATGAGCCTGGAAAAGTCATCCAGTTTCTCTGAGCATAGGTTTTCTAGACTAGAAACAGAGGAACTCATCCGGTCCCAGTTCATGGGACAACAGGTTCTGAAGGTTTGAGACTGTCCCCCATTCATCATTGCACCCCCAGGGCCTGACATGGTCCTTTAGACATCACAATAAATCAAGAAATGGCTGTCAAATGTAAGGGAGAAAAAGAGACAATGGGACCACCAAGCCCCAAGACCTAAGTCGGGCACCCAGAGCCAAATCCGTTGGAAGGAGAGAACCAATCCCTACAAATTGTTTTCTGATCCCTGTGTGTGCCACAGCGCATGCACACACTAAATATATGCTTAAAAATGTTTTTTTTTAAAGGATAAAATGTTAGTGGTTACACTTCCTCAACAGCTGGAAATCATGACAAGTGACAGACACCGGACTCAACTGAGCAAACAGGGACTCGGCAGCTGCCATCACTGGGAAGTCTTTAGTGCAGCTCTTTTGCAGTGTGACTGGGCTCGGGGAAGTCACCAGGACAGAGACCATGGGAGTTGTCTAGGGGCTCACAGTTCATTGGGGATGGATGCGACTCTATTTCAATATACAGATACCACCTGGGCTGGGGGCAGAGCTGGAGTCGGGGATGTGGCTCCATTGGTAGGGTGCCTGCCCAGCATGTACCAAGTCCTGGGTCTGATCCCCAGCAGAGCAGGACCCAGGCACGATGGTGCATACCTCTATTCCTAGCACTTGATGGGTGGAGGCAGGAGGGTCAGAAGTTAGAAAGATAGCCTTGGGTACGTTGCAAGTTCAGGGCCTGGGCTCATTAAGACTCTGCCTCATAAACAAACAAGCAAGTGCAGCTGGGTTTAACCATGGCCTGGTCTCTAAGCTGTTTGGCCTTGTGTGAGTCACTCTTAAGCTCTGATGCTGCACCTGGATCTTTTTGTTTCCTTTATGGTGGATTCTGGGGCCTGAATTCAGGCCCTCAAGCTTGCAAGGCAAGCTCTTTGGGCCAGGACCATCTCATCAGTCCTGTAGTATTGCTTTCTCATGTTGTCCTAGATTCAAAGTCTGGTTGGATACCTCTGACAAACACAGCCCATGTCACGTAGCCATGTTCTAGCTGCAAGGGACGCTGGGAAAGGCATCAGTGTCCACTTTTAGAATGAGAAGCAGCAGTATCACATGTTGTTTAAAAAGGTACTGAGAGCCAGGTTGTGGTGGCGCACACCTTTCACCCCAGCACTGGGGAGGCAGAGGCAGGTGGAGCTCTGTGAGTTCAAGGCCAGCCTGGTCTGCAGAGTGAGTTCCAGGACAGGCTCCAAAGCTACAGAGAGAAACCCTATCTCAAAAAACAAAAAAGAAAAAAACCAAACAACAATAACAATGGTAGTGAGTTTCCCAAACCCTGGAAGGGGATTTAGATATTCGGAGGGGCCAAAATAACATTCCCGAAGCAATGAATGGGCTACGTGAAGGTTCAGTTCGTTTCTCCAACTCCTACCTGAGAAGCTGAGAAACACATTCAGTGAGTCCGTTGCCTGCTCCCTGAGTCCAGTGTGTAGCCTTCTGTTTTCTGGCAAGCATGCTCCCGAGTTTAAAGTGTGCCCTCCGTTTCGAAGGCCGTGCTCTGCTCAGTCCCCCCCCCCAGGCAATCCTGCAGTCTCCCCTGGGTCTGATTCATTGGCATATGGTGCTGTACCAGTGTTGTAACATAAATAAAAATATTTCCCGTGGAACTCATGGCACAGAGGCTCTGAAATCCCCAGCCACAAAAGGCGAGGGTAGGGTGTTACAGCACGCAGACAGCCTCAGTGGGCAGGTGACAAGAGGCCATATCGCTTCCCACTTGTGGGTGGTTTTTCCTCCAAATGTTCTCGGGATGCCGACACTGCATGCTTGTAACCCCAACATTGAGGAGGGTTAGGCAGTAGGATCGGAAGTCCAAGCTGATGGTTATATAGCAAGTTTGAGGTCCGCTTGAGCTACGGAAGGCTGTTTCTCAAAGTAACCGCCCGAGTTCCTACAGCAGTGGCCAGCACACAGTAGGCTTGCTGTGCAGGTTATTTCCTCTCTTCTTAGTCATTCTGGATGCTTCTCCAGTCCCCTGAAGCTGACTCCCCTGACTGTCCCTTATAGTAGAGATGTTGTCATCTCCCGCCTCTAGGGACCCAGCAGGTCAACCTCCTCACTAATCACCTTGACTTTGATGAAGTGTCAGCCTGTCATCCTAAAAATATCATACCATTAGGACTTAACAGACGACTCCCTCCAATGCAACCCGGGGATCCACCCTCAAGATAGACAAGAAAATCCCAGATACCATCCACACGAAGATTTTATAAGCAGTGGTTGCCACCTTTATTTGTCCCAATTTCTCATTTTCAGGGGTTATTTATGCATATAGCCTGCAAGCCTGCATTTCAGGCTTTCCTGGGGTGTTTCCTCCCTCCCTCCTCCCTCCCTCTCATTTCCTCCCTCCCTCCCTCTATCCCTCCTCCCCTCCATCCCCCCTTCTCTCCCTCCCTCCCTCTCTCCCTCCCTCCCTCCCTCTGCATTTGGGCTTCTATAATACTACATGATATTCTGCAGAGCTACCCGAAGCACAAGGCACCGTGGATGGGATGAAATCTGCCTCTGTAGCAACACTGCTCTTAAGCAAAATATATTGATTGCCGAAGCTTTGGACCCACTTTAATCAAGTAATCTAAACAGGGCTTAAGCTTCAAAAGCCAAGCAATGTGCATAGCTTCAAAGCACTTGCTTACACACTGAATTAATTTATCCCGGATATACCAATGCCCCTTTCGGCCCTATGGATTATAATGTTAGAGGTTGCAATCCCAGCTTTGATAATGGCCCCGGCGTCCATCCTCTATTGATTGTCATGTGAAAAATGTACAAAGAGGAGTGGGTTGGAGGGGTCGGGGAGTGGGGTGGAGGGGTCGGGGGGAGTGGGGTGGAGGGGTCGGGGAGTGGGGGTGGAGGGGTCGGGGAGTGGGGTGGAGGGGTCGGGGAGTGGGGTGGAGGGGTCGGGGAGTGGGGTGGAGGGGGTCGGGGAGTGGGGTGGAGGGGTCGGGGAGTGGGGTGGAGGGGTCGGGGAGTGGGGTGGAGGGGTCGGGGAGTGGGGTGGAGGGGTCGGGGAGTGGGGTGGAGGGGTCGGGGAGTGGGGTGGAGGGGTCGGGGAGTGGGGTGGAGGGGTCGGGAGTGGGGGGGAGGGGGTCGGGGAGTGGGGTGGAGGGGTCGGGGAGTGGGGGGGGAGGGGTCGGGGAGTGGGGTGGAGGGGTCGGGGAGTGGGGGGGAGGGGTCGGGGAGTGGACAAACAGATTGGGGTAGGTTGGGAGGATGGACACAGCCCTGTACAAGCAGGGCCCTGCCGGGCAGTGGAGGACATGGAGCTGTGTGCCCTTGCTTCAGGCAGATTGGCTCTGGGGTGGGAGATGAAAGGAGCTACAGAGACCAGAGAGGAAGGCCCAGCTGTGACTTGGAGGTGTGGCCAGACAGTAGCTAGCTTGTGTACAGCTAGGGTTGGAAGATGTTGGGCATTTGTGTTGGAGGCCAAGCTGCCAATCACATACCTTCCTTAGCTGCCCCTCTCTGCAAAGACTCGGGGCACCCCTTGTCCCCAACCCCTGTTCTTCCTCACTCTCCCAGAGCTTGCGCCTGTCGCCTCCCTGCTCATTCTTCCAATGAGTTATTGAGCACTTCCTGTGTGACAGGCGTTATTCTAGGACCTGGCTGGAAGACAGTGAGCAGGGTGGGAAAGGCTTTGGTCTTACGGGATTTGTTTTGCACTGGTGAAAGGAGATGGAAGACTAATAATGCATTGTCTCACTGTTTGATTATTGTCTGGTGGTGAAATGTGCCCTCGATAAAACAAAGGGGAAAACGAAACAAAAGAAAACAAACAAACAAAAAAAAACAAAACAAACAAACAAACAAACAAACAAAAAAACCAAAAGGAGAAAGTGTCAGGGACCAGAGGGTAGCACCGGCGTGAGGTCAACTTTAAGATTCTGCTTATTTTTGTTTTATGTGTAAAAGTGTTTCTCCCCATGTAAGTACTCCATGTGCATGCGGTGCGTGTACAGGCCAAAAGAGGGCATCTCGTCCCTTGGAACTGGAGTTACAGGAAGTTGTCGGCTGCCCTGTGGGTGCTGGGAACTGAACCCAAATCCTCCGTAAGACCAGCTGGTGCTCTTAACCACTGAGCCATCTCTCCAACCCTGTGAGTTTAATTTTAAATCCAGTGCTTAAGGGAGGTAACATTTGGTGAAGACCTCAGGGAAGCATGCAAGAGAGCTAGACAGAGTTCTATGTGAAGAGCCAGTGCAAAGGCCCTGAGGTTGAACACAGCCAGAATGTCTGAGGAACAAGGAGATGCATGTGTCTGGGACAAGGCCAGCAAGAGGACAGACGGATTGCGTTTAATGTATTTAGTTTCCCTGGCCACAGAGCTTAGTTTGGGGATGGGCCAGTGACATGAAGGATACAGGCTGAGTGACCCACAGCCATTCTGTCACTATGAAGAGCTCCAGGACAAAGCCAAAATAGAGGACGGTGTTGTGGTAGGATCCCACGAGAGAGGTTCATGGAGCAGTAAGCATGGCCTAAACGTAGAGGAGAGATGGGACTGTGTCAGCTATTGCATCCACAAGCGGGTGGATGGCCTGGAAAAGGAAGAATGTCAGCACAGCCCTGAGGCATTCTGGGGGTCCCAGAGGTCCAGGAAGATGCGCCTATACCTGTGTGCCAGCCACAGCCTCAAGGGAGAAGAGGGGTCCATGGAAGCTGGATGATTGGCGGAGACAGACATAAGGAGAGCCTTTCCCAAGGTGTAGGGAGTGAGGGCTGGGAAACACAAAACAGCTTGGGATGGGGTAGCTGAAGAGGAAGTGGCTGCCCCTGCCCTGGCTTCAAGCAAAGGAGGGGAACAGAATGCAGATTCCAATGAGGCACACTCAGGAGGCTTGGCAGAGGGTCATCCAACAGGAATACTGCAGAAGTCTGTCCAGGGAGCGAGCGGGCAAAGAAACATCCTGGCTTCACTCTGTCCCCGCCCTCCTACCTCCTGCTTCCCCTCCCAGCAGCCAAACTGCAGAGGAGGCAGAGGACTAGGGAGATAGCCCTGTCCCAAAGAAGATGACAAAACAGAAGACAGGGTCAAGATGGTATCGCCCATCCAGCCGCTCAATTCTCAAACACTGTGTCTTCTTTAGCCAAGGATTTGTAGGCTCTGAGTGTACCTGCGAGCTAGAGGGCCTCAGACTCCCTCCCAGCCAGCACTTGACTGAAAATTGGACCTGCCATCCACCAGGCATGGAGGCTTGCTCTCACCTGGGGTGGAGGAGAAGCCCGTGTTTCCGTCGGTGTCAGGCTCTCTTTGCCCCTCATTTTCCTTCCAATGTTATCCGTGCCGTGCCTGAGTACCACCATCTGGCCTCAGCCTGTCTGCGGAAGGTATTGGCGAAGAAGAACCATCCCCTGCTGCCTTAAGAGATGATGAGTGGCGGCCTGTCTGGCAGATGTAGCTCAGTGGCATTTTAATATCCAAACGTCCCTCCTGCCTTATGAGGGAGGCCACGGGCTATTGAAGGCGGTTCCCACAGAGAGCCCTGATTGCTGCGGCAATAATTTCCTTCAACAGCCATTAAAACACTTCTGAATGTGTTTTTTTAAAAAAAGGAAAAGCAGGGAAAAGTGGGGGGGTGATGAGGCTAACATCCTTCCGACTTCCTACATCAGTGTCCATGGGGTGAACTTTAACTAATCGGGTAGGGTGTTAATATCAGCTGCTCCCAGTTATAAACAGGCTGTCAGCAAATTCTGTACAACTTCATCTTTACCTGGGCATGTGGGTGGGGTAACGTAGACCTGGGCAAGGGCCACCAAGCTGCACTGAGACCCAGAGCCTGGCTTTCCTTTGGGGTAGTTTGTGCTTGGGTTGCCCACTGGCATACTCTTGTTTGAGAGAGACCCTGTCTCCAGTTCTGGTGAGCCATTAAACTCTCTGCGCTCAGCCTCCTCACTCTACAGAATAGCCAGTTCTTCAGCCAGGGCCTGGCTCATCTTGGTGCTTTATTTTATTTTATTTCTCAAGACAGGGTTTCTCTGTAGCTTTGGAGCTGTCCTGGAACTCAATCTATAGACCAGTCTGGCTTCGAACTCACAGACAGCTGCCTGCCTCTGCCTCCCGAGTACAGGTATTAAAGGCGTGCACTATCACTGCCCTGATGGGAGATGTCATTCTGTAAATATGTTTCTCATACTGGTTAATGAATAAAGCACTGTTGGCCAATAGGAAAGCAAGATAGGCGGGACTAGGAGACAAGGAGGATTTGAGGAGGTAGTAAGGAGGAGTCAGCATGAACACGTGGAAATACTTAGATTAATAGAAATGGGTTAATCATTAAGACAGAGCTAGCCAATAAGAAACAAGTACCTGGCCAACAGCATAATATCAAATACAGTCTCTGTGTGTTATTTGGGGCTGGTGCTGCGGTGGGTCCAGGCCGGCAGGAAAAACCTTACTCCTTACACTGCCTAGCCTCACCCTGGTGCTTTATTCAGCTTAAAGGTGGTTAGACTATTCCTACATCCTTCACTCAATGTACATTCACTTAGCAAATACATCTGCAAGAGCATCACGGTACTGGGACCGGGCTGTTCTGGACAGTGCTTGAGATTGGCCTTCTTTTACCAGTTGCCATCGTCTTCCTGCTGTGTGCCACGTAAAAAGATACAGCATCCTCCCGCTCGTGGGTTTACATTCTCACAAGCCAGGCGATTAGGTCAACTTTCTTGTTGCAAGTTAAAAAAAAAAAAAATCTGAAGAAAAACAAACACGCTGTCATCCCACACATACAGAAAGGAAAGTGTGTATATGCACATGGAAACGGGGAAGGGTACATATTAGTGAGATCACTTGTTTTCTCATACACGTCATACACGTGTCATGCACGTGGTGTGGAAACATGGTAGTAGTGAGACCCCTCCGCCCTCACAGGCAGAAGGAGCCTTCCTGCCTTGGGACAATGGTAATATGGAACTCACCAGGTCCCTTCTTTTTGCGTAGTGACTGCTTCCAAGGAAGCTCTGGCATACGTTTGCTTTCTCATTTTAAGGACAGTAGGCTCAGCTAGCCCAAAGTCTCTCAACTTTTGCTGCTGCCCAAACTCACTTGAGCCGCTTTTAGAAAGACCCAGCACCCATGCCACAGCCCAGACTATGTCAGAATTTGTGGGAGGAGACAGCCCATTGCCTCCATTGCAGCATAAATGCCATACCCGACGTTCCCTTCTTTTGTTCTGTTTGTTGTTATTTTTTGTTTGTGGGTTTTTTTGTTTTTTGTTTTGTTTTTGTTTCTTTTTGTTTGTTTTGTTTTTTCTGTGACAGGGTTTCTCTGTGTGTAGCTCTGGAACTCACTGTGTAGACCAAGCTGACCTAGAACTCAGACATCTGCCTGCCTCTGCCCCTGGGTGCTGGTATTAGAGGAATGTATAACCACCCCTCAGCTGCTCTTTTGTTTGTTGTTTTTTTAAAATGACTTGTTTACATTAACTTTATATGTGATTTTTATTTACATGCAATCTTTCTATTTGGTGTTATGTAAATCGCCTCAAATCCTCTTGGAGCTAGGTATGATGTGCAGAAATTTTTCTTTAAAAATGCCATCTATGTTCTTCTGGGCTTCTCATCAGTCAAATCTGCCAAAAGTTGCCTCAAAAATCTGTGTGTGATGATACATGCAAGAAAAAAAAAAGCATTTGCTGTTTTGGATAATGATAACCTGTTTAGTCGTGTGACCTTCAGAGTGTGGCTGCCTGATGTCAGCTGGGAGGAAGATTCTCCATGGAGGACAGGAAGAGCATGAGGTGAGGTGGGGCTGTGGGAGGGATGACTTATGTCCACCCGTGAACCTGTGCTTGGGGGGCTGTCTGCCTTCTGTAATGGCTTAACCACGCCTTCAGCCTTCAGTGGACTGGAAGGTTCCTATTTGAGTGGAGAATTCCAATTTTGTATGAATTATTCTGTAAGAATAAGTTCTAGAAACACATCTCTCTGTTTTCGTCTTGATGATGTGAGTGAAACTTGGCCTGTTGAGTAAAGCTGTGCCAGTGCTGATCTCTGTCTGAGGAGGACAGATCCAACACCTCCAAATGGGAATTGCTAAAATTCTCTTGATGGGAGCCACAGTCGGTTCCTGGAGTAACCACCAGGTGGCGATAGTGCTAGGGTAAGGGGAGGAGAGCGTGCATTTTCCTCTGTTCAGATTGCCCCATTTGAATTTGTGCCCTTTACTTTTGCCTCTGGCCCTCCTTGATCGCCCATCACTTGTGTACAAGTGGAGCCAGAGCAGGTGGCCCAGAAGACTGGGTTTTGTTTGGAACCTCAGTTAGAAATTCAAATGTTGATGGGGACAGGAGGGACTGTGAGGCCTAGTGCAGAGACATTTGAGGGTGTGGACACTGGAGGGGGGTGAGTGAGGAGTGTGACATAACAAGCTGAGGTGTTGGGGAGAAGATCCAGAGGGAAAAAAACTCCCTAAAGGGAGAGGATGGCTCCGACGGATAACCTTACCTACTTTGAAATTTTGAGCAAGGTTAGAAACTTTCACCTGGTTCAAATAGAACCTTTGTGGTCATGTGGGCCAGGACAGGTTATGTTGGCTAATAGCAAAGAGTATTTAATGGAGAAGTCAAGTGTTATGCTGACTCTGGACCTTGTTCTAGTTTCTTTTCTGTTGCTGTGACAAAACACCCTAACAAAACGCAGCTTAGAGGAGAGAGGGTTTATGGGGGCTCACAGTTTCAGGTTATAAGTTACTGTTGCAGAAAAGTCAGCAGCAGGAGCTTGAGACAGCTGGCCACATCACATGCAAAGTTGCACATAGAGAGAGAATGAGGGTGTGCGAGCTTAGCACTGAGCAGCCTCTACTCTCATATGACCCAGGGCCTGCTGCCTAAGGAATGGTGTCGCCCAAGGTGGGCTGGGTCCCATCGTCTCAAGTGTTGGAATGCTTGGCCCCCAGTTGGTGGGCCTGTTTAGCTTGGTTTAGGAGGTGTGGTCTTGTTGGAGGAAGTATGTCACAATAGGCAGACTTTGAGGTTTCAGAGACTGGCTCCATCCCAGGTTTATTCTCCATTTCCTGCTTGTAGTTTAAGAGGTGAACCCTCTGTTTCCTGACCCTGCCACCATACTCCCACTCTGCCACCGGGGACTCTATGGATCTGGGACCATAAGCCAAAGCAACCTTTTCCTTCTATAAGTTGCCTTGCTCTTGGTATTGTATCACAGCAACAGAAAGGTAGCTAATGCAAGAGTCTTCCCACGTCAAGTGGCAATCACGAAAGGTGCCCCCCCCAGACACGCTCACAGGTCAACTTGTCCTTTAGTCCTCTTCCCAAGCCATTACAGGTAGTGTCAAGTTGACAACTAAAACCGACCATCATAGTCCTCTACCTTGGTTTTTGTTTAGGCTTGAGAGCCACACCTCAGACCAGGAATACATCATTGCCTCATACCTCATGCCCATGTAAAGAATGACTCCCCATCTGGCATCCCACTTTGGTTAAGTCCTAGGCACAAGCTCCCAGAGGTACCTGAATGAATCAAGGCTTGCTCACACTGGTAGAAGTTTCTGGAATCCGTGCAGCTGATATTAGCTAGCTCACTGCCCAGGCAACTATACAATAGAACTTAAAAATAGCATTTTCTATAATTGCCTGAGTCTCTGGGTGTTTAGTAACCATGTCTGGCAGCCTGTACCCTAGACAGACTGGCTGTGGGGAAAGCCATTGTTAAAATAAAATCATTAGCTTAATAGGCCTGATGAAAAGGGTGGTGAGATGGGAATTTCCTCTCACAATATGTTTTCCACTCAAAACAATCCCTGAAACCAGCAGGGCATGGTAATAATTGACAGAAATGCCCCAGTATCTCTCCCTTTTTTCTTTCCCTTAGAGATCGAACAAATATTACCTCTAAAGACAGAAGTTCTAGAGTTTTCTGTCAACTAGATCTTCACATTACCTAGCCCTCAGATGATTTCTCTTTTGTTTCATTTTGTTCTCCAGTGACTATATTCACACATGTTCACATGTGCCCACACATATACATAGGCACACACACACACACATGCAGACGTGATGGGAGATGTCATTCTGTATATGTTTCTCATTCTGGTTAATAATAAAGCACCATTGGCCAATAGGAAAGGAAGATAGTAGAGACAAGGAGGAAAGAGGAAGTAGTAAGGAGGAGTCAGGATGGAGAGTCTGGAGAGAGCTGGACGCCAGCCGCCTCCCCGGTAAGAGAAGGCCATGTGAATATACATAGATCAACAGAAATGGGTTAATAATTAAAGGCAGAGCTAGCCGATAAGAAACAAGTAACTGGGCCAACAGAATTATATCTAATACAGAGTCTCTATGTATTATTTGGGGCTGGCGTGGCGGCGGGACAAGGCCAGCAGCGGCGGGCGGAAAAACCGTACTCCTTACACAGACGTGTAAATATAGGCACATGTAATGCACACATCCTGTCTTCCAAGGAGAAATGGCAGCAGAGGAACTGAAAGCTGGAGTGTTGACAGTGATCGGCAAGGCTACACGTTCAGCCTCGTCCATACACCAAAGGACCAACAAGAGGGCACCAGCAACAGAAATGTGCTTGAGCATCAAGGATGAGATGAGCTCTGAAATAATCCCCCCAAACCCTGCCTGTGGAGGACCAATGCTGGCCAGAACCAGGCACGTGGTGCATGCCTGTTATCTCAGAGCTCAAGAAGCTGAAGCCTAAACAACAGCAACAACAAAAGCAGCTGAAGTTATTTGACCACAAGGCCTCCCCAACCCATAATTGGGTGGATGGGGGAGGGGTTGTGCAGGTTGAATTTTGTCAGCTTAAACTAGAGTCACCTGGGAAGAGGGAACTTCACTTGAGGAATTGCCTCTATCATATTGGCCTATAAGAACGTTTTGATGTGGGAGAACCTGGAGCACTGTGGGTGGTGCCAGACCTGGGCAGGTGATCCTGGGTTGTATGAAAAAGCCGGCTGAGTCAGTCAGTGGTGGTGGCACATGCCTTTAATTCCAGTACTAGGGAGGCAGAGGCAGGTGGATGTCTGTGAGTTCGAGGCCAGCCTGGTCTACACGGTCTACAGAATGAGTTCCAGGATAGCCAGGATTATTTCACAGAGAAACCCTGTCCCGAAACAAAAGCAAAAAACAAAAACAGAAAGCAGGCCGAGCAACCCATGCAGACCAAGCCAGCAAGCATCGTTCCTCTGTACTCTCTGCTTCATTGCCTATTTCTGGGTACCTGCCTTGAGCTCAAGTCCATGCTTGGCTACCCTCGATGGTGGACTATACCCTGTAAGATGGAATGAACCCTTTCCTCCTCAAGTTGTTTTTGATGGGTGTTTTATCACAGCAGTAGAGAAGCAATTTAGCTGGGTGATTTGGTGTGAGAGGGGCCAGTGCAATCAAATGATGCTCTACATATGTATGGAATTATCAGAGAGAGAGAAAGGAAAAGAAACCCTTGGAAAGAGTAGATAAGGACAGCCAGAGCCTCTTTGCCTTGCCCCCCTCTCCTCATTCCTCCAGCATGGCTCTAACGGATGGAAAGTTCCAGATCAAAGCAATAGCCATCTGAATGAGAACCTTCTTGTACTTAGGTGGTGCCTCTTGCTGTGTTCCCACAATGGAAAGGAACAAACCAGCTGGTGGTGGGGGACTGAGTCATAAGGGAAGGGATCTTTCCCCAAAGGCCTCAGCTGTCACTACCATCTCATCAGGATTGGCTTTCAACACCAGCCACGGGGGACACAAACATAGTGGTAAGTTCCGATATTGCATCCCAGAGTCCCTAACCTGCCAAGGCTTTAGTCTGGCTACCTTGCTGGGGTGACCCAGTAGGAAGAAGACCCTAGGCTCAGTGGAGGGGGAAGAAGGCCCATCATTCCAGGGACAGCCAGCTGACTGCAGTTTCCTGCTACCCATCTGCAAACACTCAGCTGCAAGCGAGAGAGCTGCCTACTGCCTGATCACTCAGGAAAATGTGTGTGTGTGTGTGTGTGTGTGTGTGTGTGTGTGTGAGAGAGAGAGAGAGAGAGAGAGAGAGAGAGAGAGAGAGAGAGAGAGAGAGAGAGCGCAGTGATGGTTGCTGTGTCCAGCTGACATTTTTGGGGCATTGGTTGTATAGAAAGAGTTGTCTAAGACCCCTGGAGGGTGGCTGCTTCAGAGAGCTGCTTGCCCAGCAAAGGCAACTTACAAAGGCAACTTGGTTGCCTTGGATACTTCTGCTAGCTTTAGGTCATATTTTTTGCTGGTCAATGTCTCAAGACAGAATTGTGTGGCCTAGTACAAGTTCCTCCTGAGTGGGAAAGGAACTTCTTGGAACCATTTATGGAATGAAGTCCAGGCTTTCTCCCATATATAGTCTACACCCTTCTACAGAGAGACCCTGGACCACGAAGGTCGGCTCTTAGTTATTTGAGATCTTTACTTTTTACCTATAGTTACTGGTATGAGCTTTGTGCCTCATGTTATATTCATCTCCATTTAGTCAACTTAAAATATAAGATAGAAAGAATCTGTCAGAAACCATACAAAGAACTTCAAGAACGGGAGAATCCATTTAGAGTCTTATTGCCTTTGGTAGAAGTGGCCCCATAGCCACATAAATGTTTGAACAAGTACATTTTCCCTTTTCAAATATGAATGCTCCACGAGGCATTTGAAATACCCTTTCTTCTTGATTTTTTGATTCACATTTCACCCTGACATCTGCACGGCTTCAGCATAAGATCACAGTAAGCTGTCCCCTTCTTATTTAATAAGTCAGGGCTTACGGCATCAATTGTATTTGAATACATGGAAAGCTTGCAGGGAGACAGAGCATCTAGAGAGGGTGACTTTCAAACACTTGGTTATTGTCAGTCTATAGAAGAATTGAGCGCCTGTCACTCATGAGGCGCATGGAGCTGGTTTGAAGGCAATGTTTGTTGTAGGGGTGGTCTGATGTTTTCTGTGTCTTCTGGAAAAGATGTAAACTGCTGAAAGATGAAAGGACTTCTCATCTCTGAGACTTGCTAAGCACCAGCCCTGCACTTGACTGGGGACCAGACGCTCGTGGGTACAGTGTGTGTTTTCTAGAATGTTTTGAGCATGGTACTATTTGAAGGCAGCAAGTTTCAGCTCTGTTATTCCTGCTGCACTTACTAATGAGTCACAATTCACTTAGTTTCGAGAGGAGCTATAAATAAAGCCGGGACCTGGATCCAACACCATTTAGACTGAAAGATCTTCTTGCAATTCTTTTTATAAACCACTGCAGCAATCAATAAAGTATCCTACATGCTCTGGAGCCCATACACAGGCAGTCTCCCTTATTCTGACTTTCAATAGTCTACCTTTCAAGGACAGTATGATTGCTCTCTCTCTCTCTCTCTCTCTCTCTCACACACACACACACACACACACCCTAAACATATGAAGTATAAAGTTAGGATGTGACGCATTGCCTTAGTTAAAGAAATAATGACTCCACCCTCTCACATTTACACTAAGGCTGTCTAGAATAGAACTATTCCCTGTCTAATATGACTATATCATAGAAGTCACATAGAAGATGTGAATGTCAGAGATCTCACTGTGAAGATATGGATGTGTTTGTCCAGCTATTTCTGTTTGGACTATAAGAATCCTGAAATAGCTTGAATTAGTAGCCAGTCTTTTATATTGGACTATTCCATATATATATATATATATATATATATATATATATATGTGTATACACACACACACACACACACACACACACACACACATATGGAATAGTCAAGAAGAGACTGTAGGCTGACACCAAGGCAACCCATAAGCCTTTGAGTGAAAAGATACAAGTCACTCAGATTTGGGGGCCAGGATATTTGTTACTAATATAATCACTAGCACAAGCTAATTATTAATAATTACTGAAGTAAATAGGGTTTTAAAAAACACTCTTTTTATGTACGAGTTCCAACACTGTAGCCCAGGCTGGTGAACACAGCTCTCAGTTCTGGTGGTAAAAGTACCTCCCGCCATGTTTGATAGATGGTGGCTAATACAGCTGTGGATTTTATTTTAGCAATGTTGTGGTTTACCAGATAAAAGACTTGAGGTAAAACAAACAAACAAACAAACACACAGGATAAAGTGGTTTAAAAAAAGAGAGAGTAGCTGAGTGTGGTGGGACACACCTTTAATTCCAGCACTCAGGAGACTGAGGCAAGCAGGTCTCTGTGATTTCAAAGTGAACCTGGTGCAAGGGTAAATTCCAGGGCAGCCAAAGTTACACAGAGAAACCCTGTCTCAATAAATAAAAAATAGAAGTAGAAGAAATAGAGTAATAAAAAAGCGGTGTAAAATGGAAAATATACAGAGAGTCTGGATACTGTATGCTATTGTGTTGTCTCTGAATTGCTCAATTGCTAAGGAAGAAACAACAATTGCTACAATACACTTGATTATCAACGCTGCTAAATTAATCCAATTTATATATTTTAAAAATACTTTGACTTTAAATTTTAAGTCTAAGGACAGGTTACTAGGGAAAGGAATTTTTATTTTTGTTTCTACAGAAAAGGAAAAGCTATGGATTCCTTCCAGACTAACATGGTTTGATCAAACAAGACCCCCTTGAAGCAGTGTCCCAGGTGATTCAACATTCAAAACAGCTGGGACAAGGCGGCCTTGCAGACCACTACAGCCAGGATTTCTGGGTCTTCTTAGGATCACAAAGACAGTGCCCCCTACCGGCAGGAAGCATTTGGGAAGGATGCCCAAATTCTCAAATATTGTCTATAAATGTTTGTTTTCATTAAAATGGGCTCTTTTTAAAGGTAAAAGGGGGATTATGGCACAGAAATTAATAGTTTTGGAATGGATTTTCATTTATTGATACAAATTTAAGGTGATTTTGTGATATGTATATTTCTCTTCTTGTTTAGGTATTGTGCTTATATAGCTCATTTAAAAATGTATAATTTAGCACAGATTATAGATAGTTACCTATAATAGTAAAAACTTTAGTTAGGTTTTACCTATAATATTCAAAACTTATGGTTAAGTTAGTTAGGATTTCTAGATATACAGAGATATATTTGAGATGGATAGGCATTCTTCAAACCTTTTAAAGACCTACAGAATATGGCACTTAAAATGGTTTAGGGTTTTTCTTAACAGTGAGGCACAACTGCTCCTGGCAACACCTTGCATCAGAAAGGAAGATGGACATTGAAGAAACTCATTATGGAGTTTACTTCCAATATGGCAAGACTAGCCATTTGGGCAAGATACTGCTCTTGTCTGGACTGTTTGACTTTATGCTGTATAAACTGGGCATGCAGGACCCACAGAAAAGTGACTGCTGAAACAAGATGGACATTGCTACAGGGTTCCTGCTTCATGGGAGAGTCTGCCAGACAGTCTGCAGGACACAGAAAAAAGTGACTGACAAGCTGTCAATACAGGTGGACAGTTTAGTTTCCTGCTTTCCCGAGGATTCTGCCAGACACATTATGGCCTCTAGGTTGAAGATGGAACATTACAGAAGAACTTCAGGTGACTGACCAGGCTGTGAATTGTCGCTGTCATTTCTAGAGTTTATACATTATCCTTCTGTGGTCTTTTATAAAGTTGGAGACAGATAGTTATGGTTATAGTTTTCCTTAGTTAGGATTAAATATGTTACATATAGGACTTTAGACTCACAAAGATAGGATAGATGATGGAATATTTTCTTTAAATTTGCTAATGTTAATGGACTAAATATTGTTAATGGTGGTGGTTCTTATTTGATAACTGTTTTGTTATGTATTTTGCTATGTGAATGTTAAAACCCTTCTTTTTATTTAGACAGAAAAGAGGAGATGATGGGAGATGTCATTCTGTAAATATGTTTCTCTTATTGGTTAATGAATAAAGCACTGAAGGCCAATATGAAAACAAGATAGGCGGGACTAGGAGACAAGGAGGATTCGGGGAGAGGTAGGAAGAGAGCCAAAATGTAGGATCAAGAGGAGTGAAAGGTCCAGACCCTTTCTCCGGTAAGCCAAGACCACATGGAAATACTTGGATTGATAGAAATGGGTTAATATTTAAGACAGAGCTAGCCGATAAGAAATGCTAGTAACAGGCCAACAGCTTTATATCTCATACAGCATCTCTGTGTGTTATTTGGGGCTGATGTGGCTGTGGGACCAGGCTGGTGGGAAAACTGCTCGTAACACATGTGTGAGACTGCAATTGTGGTGTTCCGCACACGAGGTTGTGTCAGGGCTAGAAATTTGTACATATGTACTGAAACACCAGGAAAAGAATAATGATCTGAGACCTGGAGAGTGACAAGGACTTACCTGGGCAGAGTGACATGATAGAAAGTGTTAGGGAAATTTGTTTTGTTTCTATTTTTTTTTTAAAAATTCTCTCTCTCTCTCTCTGTGTGTGTGTGTGTGTGTGTGTATGTGTGTGTGTGTGTTTATCCCTGTGTGTATATGCATGTGTGTGCGCACCTGTGATCCCTTGGAGATGGAGTTACAGGTGGTTGTGTGTTGCCTGATATGAGTGTTGGGAACCAAAAGTGGGTCCTCTGGAAGTTCAGCAACCACCCATAGTCTCTGGGTTATCTCTTCAACCCCCATTTCTATTTTTTAAAATTCTTTATCAGACTGCCACAGTAGAACATATTGAATTTAGCCTGAGAATAAAGTTACCAGTACTTGGTATTATTGACTGTCCATATATTAAGGAAACCTGGCTGCCCATTGCATTCCTGATTCCTCTTCAATGATATGGGGCCATTTTGGAGAAATGGCTGCCGAACCAAAGACTCACTTTGTAGACTCCTGAGATAGTGTTAATTGTTAACCTGACAAAATCTAGAGTCATCTGGGATTTGGGTGTGAGAGATTATCTTGAATGTGTTAATTGATATGGTAAGACTCATCTGGATTGTGATCTCTAGGCAGGAGGTTCTGAGCTGTGCAAGGGTAGAGGTGGGCTGAGCAGTGGCATGCAAGCATTTATTGCTCTGGTCTTCTTGGCTGGGAAAACAACATGGCCAGGTCCTTCTGCTTTGACCACCCCATCGTGATGAACTAAAACAAATCTTTTCTCCTTAAGTTGCTTCTGTCAGAGTATTTTATCACAGCGTCCCAGAAAGAAACTAAGACACCACCTTGTGCCAAAGTCCTATTCTCCTTGACAATAGGGTTGAATCTGAATGGCGGGTATTATTCTTTGGCTGGGTTCATTAAGAAGTAATTATGCCAGCAGGCAGTGGTGGCGCACGCCTTTAACCCCAGCACTCAGGTGGAGGCCAGCTTGGTCTACAGAGTGAGTTCCAGGACATCCAAGGATACCTAGAGAAACCTTGTCTAGGTAAAACAAACAAAACCCTATTGGTTAATGAATAAAGCACTGTTGGCCAATAGGAAAGCAAGATAGGTGGGACTAGGAGACTAGGTGGAGAGATGAAGGAGTAGGGAGGAGATTCAAGATGGTGGGCCGGGAGAGCAGAATTCTGGCCCTTTCTCCGGTAAGATAAGACCATGTGGAAATACTTAGATTCATAGAAATGGGTTAATATTTAAGACAGAGCTACTGATAAGAAATGCTAGTAACAGGCCAACAGCATTATATCTAATACAGCATCTCTGAGTATTATTTGGGGCTGTCTTGGCACTGGGATCAGGCAGACAGAAAACTACTCGTAACACCATTGGCTCTTGGGGGAACATTATCGTCACATGTAGCATAGCTTCTCTTAAACTGTATACACACTTACACATGTATAATTATACACACACATATATTAAGTAAATATAAAATAATATGACCTCTTATGACTTTTAAAACACCCTGTTATTTATCTCTCCTTCCCCCCTTCTGTATTGACTGCCCTCTTCCTTCCCCAATTAAGACACCCCCTTATTTTTCCTATTTATCCCTATCATGCTGGCTCCCTTTCTAGTCCTCCTCTCTTTTCCATGGTCCCTTTTTACTGGTTTTAATAGGACATATATTAAAACAAACAAACATAAAACAAATCCAAGGCTTTCCAGTTCATGCAAACACAGGTAACATTTTAATGGGGTAGAATATCTCGTTTGCATGAATTAACCTTTTCGTTCAATTTTCCTTTAGACCCACCTAGAGGGAAGGACCTGATTGGTGGGATTGGTGGAACTGTTTATGTGTCTATACTGCCAACTTTCTTGCTTCTCCACCTCCATGGGATTTCATGGGTGACGCTGACATTTCCAGCAGAAGAAATGCTTTACACAAATCAGAGGGGCTCTCCTGGAGCTCAAAACACGTTTGCCTTGAAAGAAATGCCTGATTTATTCACATAAATCTAAAAGGCCATTTTGGCAAGGGTAGAGGCCAGATCAAGGAGCCTGATTTGGTGGGCAATGGGGAGCTGTTGGTGGGTCTCCAGCACTGCAACAATTATGACTGAAGGGTGGCACTAGGGAAGATGGATCTGAGAGTAGGACATAGATGAAATGAGAAATCAAGTGGCTCAGAGGCTTGGGGACCAACTGTTACAATAACACAGCTGTGAAATAAAGAGGACTGGCCTTGACAGGCCCAGGGGGAATGGGAGCAGGTGAACACGTAGGGCTAAGGAGATGAAAGCGTACTGCTTGACCACTGTTCACAGCTCATCAACTGCTCCAACCAAGGCTGGGAAGTTTACTCAGCTGGCCCTGCTGGCCCAGTGACAATAATAATATTGACAGGATTATTAAGGTTATGGCTTGAATAAAGATATGCCAGTGATTAGAAGGGAGACAAATGATCAGGCCTCCAAAATAATTTTCGGTAGTTGACCACAGCCCAGGGAGAAAGGGACTATATGTCTTAGTTGGAAGGGAAATTTATTTAAACACACTTTTATGATGGGACATAGGGAAGGGGGGGGTCAAAGGATAGAAAGCTAGTGTGACAGAAAAGAAGTCTGATGATGTCCTTGGACAATACTGGAAAGCCTCTTCTGCGTGTGTTTTGCTAGAGCCTCAGTCAGACTGTCGAGCAGTGGCTGGCTCTGCAAAGAGCCATCTGTGTGTGACTTGGTTCCCAGGCTTCATTCCCTTTTCTTTTCTGTAACATGGAGTTGAAACAATATTCTGGTTTTTGAGACTAAGTGAGAGAAATCACATGAGGTGATTAATTAGCATAATGCCTGGTTGGAAGTTGTAAATATATGAGCTCTTCTTTTTTGCCCCAAGTTACAAACAAAAGCAAGGGTCCTTCTAGATGAGTCACCATCTTTGTTGGCTGGCATGTGGAGTGTGAGATGAGGTGCCATCTTTGTTGGCTGGCCTGTGGAGTGCATCTTTGTTGGATAGGGTTTAGCAAACTAGGACCACAAGCCAGCCTCATCTACCCATCACTTTCACTTTGAACAGGCTTCATTGGAACACTTACACTTATTTGGTGGTGCATTGTCTATGCTTCTGTGTGACAGCTCTGGAGCTGAGTTGATCACTCAGTGATTCTCTTGACTACAGGATCTAAATTACCCCCTCTTTCTTTGAGACGGGGGGGGGGGGAAGGAGGGGGGCTTTCTACGCTATCCCAGCTCTCCTGGAGCTCACTCTGTAAGATCAGTCTGGCCTTGACTCACAGAGATCCTCCTGCCTCTGCTTTTTGAGTCCTGGGATTAAAGGAATGCACCACCATGCCTAGCTTAAAATCTGTTTGGAACACAGTAATAGTTTGCTAACATGGCTATAGCAAAGTTCTACACACATGCACCATACCCAACAGAAACCTATTGTCTCAACGTTCTGAAGTCTGGAAGGCTGAACTCTATGCTGGCTCTTCCTGAGGCTCTCATGGAGAATCTGTCCTGGTCTTTCTCTTGCCTTCTGGTAGCTTGCTGATAATCACTTTCTTTGGCCTTCCTCTTGGTTTGAAGTGACTAAAGTAACACTATTATGTCCTGTCTCCATTCTGTGTTCACTTAGAGCAGTGGTTCTCAACCTTCCTATTGCCGTGACCCTTTAATACAGTTCCTCTTGTTTTGGTGATACCCCAACCATAAAATTATTTTGTTGCTATTTCATAACTGTAAATTTTGCTACTCTTATGAATTGCAATATAAATATCTGGTATATAGAATATCTCCATGTGACCTCCAGAGGGGTCATGACCCACAAGTTGAGAACCACTGGCTTAGACACTTCACAGCTCTCTACTCCCCAAAACAGCTGGGTCTGCCTTGGCAACACATTTGAGATTTCCCAGCCCCTGATTGTGGTCCAGATATATTAACCAAAATAATTAGTGTTTAAATCAAAATAAATTGTCATGTTGTATCTGAAATAACTAATAGGTTCTGTCCAAACAAATGATACAAGGTACCACTGACCTTCATCTGCCATTGATGTAATTGTGGGGTTTGCCTTAAAAATGCTGAATCTCTGAGCTTTGTCACCAGGGGACTCTGGCTGTGAGTCCAAATAAAGGACTCTCATACTCTTAATTGGTTTGATCATCATGGTTGCCTGTATCTTTCTCATATTGGTTTATTCCCATCTCTGTCTTCCTCCTTACATATTGTTTGTCCTGTGTCTGAGTCTGTGCCTGTATCCAACTTTTTATTTCATATCTCTTCTGATACTGGGTTAGGGGCCCACCCTACTCAAGGATAATGTGTTTACTAAATATATCTTAAATGACCCAATTTCCAAATCACGTTTTGAGTTATTTGGAGTTAACTCTTCAGCATATCATGCTAGAAGGCTTACAGTACATCCAGTAATGGCCCTTCAAAGACAAAAAAGAAGCCTGCTGACTGCTGACTCCTCCAGTAGAGATATTATACATCTTTGTGATTTCTCTGATGAGGTGAATTTGGCTTTAAGGTACAGAAACTGAACTTGGAGAGATGGTATAAAGCCTCTCTTCTGGTAAGGTTACCAACCTTTGGAGCCAGGCAGAAGTACTCTTTAGCTCACACAGGTAGGCATTATGCTAGGCAAAATGACATCTCCCCTCTTACCCACCCCCCCATCCCTACTCCAAAACGCCAGGGTTTTCCTTCATGCTTACTGTAGGCCTTCTTCTTACCCTAGCTTCAAAGCCTCATGTGTGCTCTGGCCTGATCTTTATCATGTCTTACCCCACCATGCCCACCTCTGCCACTGGTCTGTCAACACAGGCCTGCTCTGTGTCCTTTAGGCTTACATGTTCAGTCACACCCTGGAGGTCTGCCTCACAATCACCTTGAACTTGAAAGGCAAACCTTTAATAGGCGGACTTCTTGTGGTTGAGTGTGAATTAGCCTTTCAAAGGGCTTTATGAAGTGAAGCTTTGTTCCCCAGGGTAAGGAGTACTCAGTTGGGGCTTTGGAGAAGTGTTGGGTGGAGGGCTGTACCTTCTTCAGTGACTTAATGCATGTGTAGATTAAAAAAATGTGACTAAGTTATATGTGTGGAGCTATGTATGCTGGAGTCTAGTTGGGGGAAATGAGTCATTGGAGGTATGTCCTGGCAAGATACACTCTGTCTCCAGTCCCTTCCTTCCACTCTCTGCTTCCTGTCTAACCTAAGGTGAGCAGCTTTGTTGAACCATGTGCTCCCCTCGAGGATGTTCACTTTGATCTCAAAGTATGGACCCAAATCTTAGAAAAGAGCCAACATTGATCTTAGATTATTCTAAAATGTCCTACCTATTGGCATGGCTATGAAAAAACTAACCCAGGGACCTAGTGGACCTTATGAACGATGAGACCCTGCCTTCAGAAGGGACTAAGACTAGTCTGTGGTGTGTGCTAGTTCTCAGGATAATGGGTTGCTATGGAGACAGTTCGGCAGTTTGGGCTCTATCTAGCTTCCCAGATCACCATGTGATTTTTTTTCCTTGCAAGCATTCTTGTAATGAGGTTGTTGTCTATGCTGTGACACAACCAGAAGACCTTCACTAGGGCCAAGCAGAGGCCACATTCTTAGACCTCCAGTGTTGGGAGCTAAATAAACTGTAGGCACCTGTGGGAAGCCTCTGTGTCCCTCCAGACTGAACGGAATGACTCCTTTCTCTGCTCTGACAGTCAATTCACTTGCCTACATAACAGCTCCACAATCCCCCATAGAATCATTTCATAGTTCCTCAATTAAATGGATGCGTAAGTGAATAAAATGAAAATGAGAACAAGCTCTTTAAAAAGTACCTGTGCGAATTCAGACTGGCCTTAGAGGTCACCTCAGCCATGTTCCCTGAATTTGGGTGCCTGTGTCTCCCATCACAATCTTTGATATACTATTATTTCTTATGGTTTTTTTAAAAATACAATTTGACCTTTCTACTGCATTCATACATTTATAATCCACGAAAAATTTACATCACAATCATAACCCAAATCTACCAAGGATTGCCAGAAACAACAGCCGCCTCTCCAAAAACAAATACAAATAGAAGAATGTCATAAAATCTCAACTGGGTGTTAGGACCCCAGTGTACTCCTTCAAAATTCATATGCTGAAGCTCTCCCTCCCCTCTGTGCCCCAGAATGTGACTGTATTTGTATGTAGAACACTGTTTTGTTTTTTGTTTTGTTTTGTTTTGTTTTGAGACAGGTTTCTCTTTATAACAGGCCTGGCTGTCCTGAAACTCACAGGGATCTGCATGCCTCAGCCTCCTGAGTGCTGGAATTAAAGGCATGTGCCACCACCATCCATTTTACATGTAGGACTTTTACATAAGTGATTGAAAAAAAACGGCAGCCCACTGACTGGGAAAAGATTTTCACTAATCCTATATCCGACAAAGGGCTGATCTCCAAAATATACAAAGAACTCAAGGAACTAGTCAACAAAACACCAAATAACCCTATTAAAAAATGGGGTACAGAACTGAAGAAAGAATTCTCAATGGAGGAAATCAAAAAGGCTGAAAGACACTTAAGAAAATGCTCCACATCCTTAGCTATCAGGGAAATGCAAATCAAAACAACTTTGAGATACCATCTTACCCCTGCCAGAATGGCTAAAATTAGAAACACCAGTGATGACTTATGTTGGAGAGAATGTGGAGAAAGTGGAACACTCCTCCACTGCTGGTGGGAGTGCAAACTCATACAGCCATTTTGGAGATCAGTATGGTGGTTCCTCAGGAAAATGGGAATTAGTTTACCACAGGACCCGGCAATCCCCCTCTTAGGCATATACCCAAAGGATTCACATCAATGCAACAAAGACATCTGTTCAACTATGTTCATAGCAGCACTATTTGTAATAGCAAGAACCTGGAAGCAACCTAGATGCCCTTCAATTGAAGAATGGTTAATGAAGATGTGGCACATCTACACAATGGAATACTACTCTGCAGAAAAAAATAATGGTATCTTGAAATTCGCAGGCAAGTGGATGGCACTTGAAGAAACCATCCTGAATGAGGTAATCCAGTCACAAAAAGAGAAACACAGTATGTACTCACTCATATATGGATTTTAGAACTAGATCAAATGATCACCAGCCTATAATTCACATCACCAGAGGAACTAGGATACAAGTTGTATTCTAAGAGATTCATATAAAGTCCCTCACAGAACTGGGAAGGGACAAGTCCCCCAGACCTCAGGTAAAGTGGGGGAGGACAGCTAATGGAGAGAGAAGTAGGAGAAAATGAGAGGGAAGAGAGGAAGGCATGTGTGACCAGGAGGATTGAGCCTGGTTAGGAATGGAAAATAGGAAAGAGAAAGAGAGAGAGAGAGAGAGAGAGAGAGAGAGAGAGAGAGAGAGAGAGAGAGAACATAAAAGAGGGAGCCAATATTGGTTTGAAGATAAAGTTGAACACAAAGAAAGGTCGAGGGAACTACAAGACTGCTCCCAACTAACAATCTCAGCTTCCGTGGAAAGGCTATCATAAATGCCCTTCCCGGAGAGTGAGATCAACAACTAACTTCTCCATGGAGTCCTCAACTAATGCCTGTTGAAAACAGGAGCAAACACCCATACATAAACACTGAGTCGAACTAGAACCCAGAAGCAGATGGAGAGGACAAGACCATGCGGTAGAAGTACATAGAGACAGCTTACCTGAACAAGGAGGAGCTAAGGGCCACTAGACTGATAGCTGGGAAGCCAACAGGGGACTGACTCAGACCCCCCTGAATATGGGTCTCAGCCAGAAGGTCTGAGCAGTCTAAGAGACCTCAGACAGTGGAGCCAGGATGTATCCCTGGTGCACAAAACGACTTTGCAAACATATCCCCCATGGAGGGATAACTGCCTTATTCTAGAGATAGGAGAGAAGCCCTAGTCCCTACTTCACAGGACCTGTCAGATCTACATGACCCCAACTGGATGGCATTCCCCTACATATGGTATTGTGGTGGGGGGGTTGGGAGGGGAGGGTGTTTAGAGTGCATGGGAGAGGGTAGAGAGGGCAAAAGGGAGGGAAGGAGGGAGGGAGGGCTGGAGGGGAGGGAGGGAGGGAGAGGGAACTGGGATCGACATGTAAAATAATAAATTAAAAAAAAAAAGATTGAATTAAAATGAAGCCATGGGGGGGGCATCCTAATCTAATCCGACCAGTGTCTTTACAGAAACAGGTTAGGATGCAGAGGAAAGACCCCGTGAAGACATGGGGAGGGGCTGATGGATGGTTTAGCAGCTAGAGGCTTGTCACAAGCCTGGTGACCAGATTTTTTTTTTTAAGCAAAAAAGCAAAACGTCTTTCCCATTAAAAGTGTGCTTCTCACTCAGGCTATGGGTTGGCAGGCATGTTCCACCACCCAGTCACTGAGAACATGGGGAAGCCTGGTAAAGCTGGCCTCATCTCGGACATTCGCCATCTGGAATACAGAGTGACCTTGTGTCCATGAGCCAGGAAGAGTTTGATGCATTGCCCCTTGGATTTCCTACCATCTCAAACTGGAAGTGACACCACACTTTCCTTTGGGCAAAAATCTCCTTTCCTTGGGCAAAACTCATCATTTGTCACCAATATAATGAGAGCCAGGAAATGAGAAAATGGATTCTTTGGGGGTGTGTTTATCTCTTCTAGGACTTCCAAAGCTACTTAGCGTCATAGTACTTTTAAAATCTTGAGTGTATCTCACAAATGCATTTAATAGTTTACAGGAACAAACAGATGTGGGCTGATCTCTCTCTGTCTTTCTGTTTCTGTGTCTCTCTCTGTTTCTCTCTGCCCCCCCCCCATAGCTCTGGAAGGCCTGGAACTCATTACATAGATGGGGCTGGCTTCAGATTCAGAGATCCACCTGCTTTGTCTCCCAAGTGCTGGGATTAAAGACAGGGCTGGATTCCCACCTCCTTTTCTTTCTCTTTCTTCTTGCTGTCTCGGGCTCTCTTGCTCTTTTCCTCCAACAATCGTTTTCTATTAAGTTTCACAGATTACCACTTAAGGAGCGTAACACAAGCTAAGCCTCCAACAGCTTTGTTATCTGAGACAAATTTAAATCTGATATCACATGACTTGACAAGTAATGTACAAATATTTGTTAAGAACTTACCAATCTGTCAGTCATTTTAAAGTTCTTAATTGCTTAGCCAGGAATCCTGGCTTTGGCAGTGTAACTGCTTCAATGCTGTGGCATGCCCCCTTTCTCCTGGAAGGTCCCACCAGGTCTCCTGGCTCCGAGCCTCTTCCCACTCCATGCTACGAGCACAAAATGGTAGCAGCCTGGATAATTGGGGGGAATGTCTATTTCTGGTGTTAATACCTTTCATTGTTCATTTCCAGTAAGATCCTATTGGGTGAATGTTCTAAAGGCCACCTGATTTTGAAGAACATCGTGGCAACTTGTCCCACTTAACATTTACTCCAGAACATGGGGGGGGGGGGCGGCGGACCTTTTCTGTTCATGTCAGAGGCAAATGCATCTGCAGAATCAATGAAAAAAAAAAAAAGTCTGATTGCTCAGTGTTGTCTGGTTAGCATCCAATTATGTACAGTGTATTTATTTTAAATTTAGAAGACGCACACAAGAGGTTTCCAGGAACAAAACAAGAAGAAATTGGCAGTGCACTGAATGGAAAAAATTAATGACTTGAATTACACAGCCTGTGAATCGAAGCTGACAAGACGGGGAGAGAGGACAGAGGAGGTTGCAGTTATTCACACCAAGCCGAGCCGAATGTCCTGAGCGGTGCTTGAAATTCGGTCACCATCCACACAGCTGTCACATCCTTTATCTTCATGGCAAGGCCCAGCTTTGCAGGTCACACCGGAGCACAGAGGCACAAAAGCAATGCCCCTAAGCTGACTTCAGCAGCAGACTTCCTCTTAGAGAATAGATTCAGCTCTTAGGTTGGAGCCTAATCACTGCGTCCACTGTAGTGGGCAAGAGGGAGAATCAGAGGGAGGAAAGAATAAGTCAAAGAAGGAAGCGTGGGACTTGCGCCATCTTTTCTGATGGCTTCCAAGAACAAGAAATCAGTATTTGTTAAGCCCCTCTGTCCAAAGCCGGTACCCATGAATGTTTGGGTTGTTTTCCAATCTAGGACTAAAGTGTGGCTTCTACTTCCAAACCAGATGTTGGCAAAGCATCAGTCCTCCTGAAAGAGAAGCTAAATAGAACAGAGTCCATCATCTGTCCATCCAATTTTCTGTCTGTCTGTCCACCATCCTTCCATCCATCCATCCACCCATCAAACATCTGTGGAGTGCCTATGATATGCCAAGCTTGTAGGCAAGTACCAGCTGGGACAGTGTACAAAACTTGTATGTCCTGGCCCTCGTGGATCATCTGTCAGAGAGAGGACATGCAGACAGTTAGGGGCACAAAGAGCTAGGAACTGCCATGGAAGGACAGGAAGCCTGTAAAGTCAAGGCTCGAAGCTGCAAGTAGAGGAGCTTCAGGGAGGGAGTTCAAGGCAGCAGGAACAGGTTATGCAAATGGCACATCGAAAACTCAAACAGTCCTGTTAGTGGGGAGGACAGTGGGTGAGATGATGCTGTAGGGACAGGCACCACAGAGGTAGGCAAGGGCTGGGAACTTCATGGTCCAGAGCCATGTTAAGGACTTGGGAGTTCTTTGGAAACCTAGAAGAGTGATTTGAACTGTTTGGCCATGAGGAAGACCCCTCTGGCTGCAGAGTGGGTGGTTGGAATGGGGCACACCTGGAAGCAGAGGTTCAGGCAGGTCTATAAAGTAAAGCACAATGTGTGATTGGTGTAGGGGTGTAGTACCTGAGAGCCCTCACAATGGTTCCCGTTGGTGTGAACCTCACACCATACCATACCACACCACACCACACCACACAAAATGAGTAGCTTGCCATTCAGCCAGTCAGTGGCCTTTTGGGGACCTCTTTGCTTAGGGAACCCTGCATTATTACACTTCCACTACCTTTCTATGCTGATGAAACCCCAACTGAGACTTGACCCAGCATCCACCAGATCCAAACCCCGTGATCTTACATGATAAGCTGCTTCACTGCTGGCTTTGCAATCTGCTTGCACGATCTTCCTGGGAGGCATGGTGCTATGGCTTTGGTGTAGTCTATCTCCCGAGGATCATGGGGTAGACTCTCAGTCTCCAATGTGGACCACAAAGCCAGGTATTCAGAGCAACCCAGTCCTAGTGCATAAGGACTGAGGTGCTGCGACATGGAGGAGAGGCAGACAGATTCAGGGTCATTCACAGTGCCATTTACAGGAAGACCTACGGAGAGAAGCATGTCCTAGCATCAGCAAGGCCACATGGGTCTCTCTAGTTTGGGTCTCAAGGAGGGACACTTTAAAAAATGTTTTAAAAACTTTATTGTGTGTGTATGTGTGTGAAAGGGTACATGTGTGCTACGGGACACCTGTGGAGGTCAAAGGGTGGGGTTTTTTGTTTGTTTGTGTTTTGTTTTTGTGGGAGTTGGTTTTCTTCTACCATGGGGGTCCTGGGAATTGAACTCAGGTCATTTGGCTTAGCAGTGAGAGTATTTGCCAGCTGAGTCCTCTCAATGGCCCACAAGAGGCATGTATGGGTTAAGACAAAAGGAGATTTATCCTAGCTACAATCTGCCTGGCTTATTTAAAACCAGTATGAAAGAGCCAGGTATGTCCCCGGAGCCAGGGGCCAGTCGTAAGGCTTCACACGCTACTCTGATGGTTTTGTGATTTGCAGTGTGCTGAGAATCTATGCAGGAAAACAAACAAACACACAAACAAACACATATCGAGGTCACTCGGTAGCAATCACAGAGTACTGCTCTAGAGGGTTACAGAAATGTCAACTGGAATCCATACAAGATGTCCGAACCTTTAAGAAGCAGGGCCTAGAGGAAGGTGTTAGGGGTTTTGTCATCATTAATAAATTAATGCTGTCTTGTAGAATTGCGTCAGTTTTGTGGAATCATATTAACTGTCATGAGTGAAAGTTGTCATAAGGTAAGGCCTGTCCTCTTCTGCATAATGACATTTTTCTTTCTCATAAGGATGCTCTTTTAGTTAGGATTTTTATTGCTGTGAAGAGACACCATGACCATGGCAACTCTTATAAAAGGAACATTTAATTGGGTGGCTCACTTACTGTTTCAGAGGTTCAGTCCATTATCGTCATGATTGGGAACATGGTAGTATTTAAGAACTGAGACACTGGGTGGTACCCTGAGCTCAGGAAACCTCAAAGCCCATCCCCACAGCGGCACACTTCCTCTAACAAAACCACACCCACTCCAACAAAGCCACAGCTCCTAATAGTGCCACTCCCAGGGAGATTATAGGAGCCAATTACATTCAAACTACCACAGATGCTACTTGGACCCTCTAGCTACCAGAACCATAAGCCCAATAAACATTTTACAAGCTACCCAGCTTTGACTCTTTTTGTTATAGAAGCACAAAATGGCTGAGCATGGTGACACCCACCTTAAGACCAGCACTTTGGAGGCAGAGGCATGTGGAACTTCAAGAGTTCCAGTCCAGCCTGGTCTACATATTAGGTTATAGGTCATCATAGTTAAACACTGTTTAAAAGGAAAGAAAGGAGCTGGATACGGTGGTGCACACTTGTAATCCTGGCGGAGGCAGGTGGAACTCTGAGTTCTAGGCCAGTTACACAGAGAAACCCTGTCTTGGAAAAAACAAAAACAAAAACAAAAGCAAAGCAAAACAAACAACAAAGGAACAGGAAGAAAGAAAACAAATAAATAAATAAAAAGAAACACAAAATGGGCCAAGACAGGAAGGCAACACGTGATAGGGTGAGGCGGGAGACATTTGTATGATGTCCAGTGCTCTATGACCTCTGACCTCATCAACACCAATGCATTTCGTGGTGAGAAGAGATTTCCCGTGATGTAATTACTCACAAAGTCAGTTTCCTGGACTCACAGCCTCATTATTCCCACATACCCTTTTCATCCTGTCGCCTGTGTTTTAGGTTTTCTGTCTAGCGCTCTACAGCAGGCTCCCATTAGCACCGAAAGCTGTCTACCCACTCGGTTGAGCCTGACTCATGAGCCATATGTGCCCCAGTTTATCCGTGCGGCTCCAGACACACACATCTCCTCCAGGTTTCCTCCACAGGCCTCCTGCAGTATCCTGAATTCCCCTAGCAGCGACACCATGGCCGCCACCCCCTTCCCGGCTCACAGCGCTCAGCCTGCTATAATTAAACAAACAGGGTTATTTGTGACATCCTGGTTTACACATCAACAAGTTATTTTCTCTGATTTTGCTATGGATGGATTTGCTCTGCTTACATTAAACAAAAACAGCTCACCCAAAAATGCAGAATAAGCAAGGCAGAAGAAACGTGGCCCAGCAGCTGCCTCTTTCCCCAGGAGGCAAGACCGTCTTCCTTCTCTCAACTCCTGGCTTTGTGGAGCTGAGCCGGGAGGTCTCAAAGCCATAGCCAAGAACCTTGACCCCTGTTGCATCAACTTTTCCCCCGGGGGAGCTGTAAATGACAAACCAAAGAAATGATTCCTCTCAAGTCTATCTGGGTGAGCCGCGAGTTATCGGGCACCCTTACAGGGGTATTATTGGTAAGGGTTACTTGCAGGTGACAGCATTGTGAAAAAGTCCCACTCCTGCATGGATAACAACTTCCCCCGTGTCTGCATAGACGGAGCCCACCACTCTTCAGGTAACGTTCTGTCTCCGGAGACCAGGCACAGCTGAGTCAGGCTTGCAGGAGGGAGGGGCGAGAATCTCAGATGAGGGGCTACTACTTCCTCCACTCCATCCATAAGGGGACACCGACATGCCAGACTTTGTTGAGGGTTGCTCTGATTAAAATGATAATGACTACCGTGCTCAGAGTTCAGCATTCTACAAGTCCCCAAACAGCCGCAGAGGGTCAGAACCTGGACGGAAATTCAGAGCTAGAGAAATACAGAAGGCGGAATGGGAGTTTCCTGGGGGATGGGTGTCCCAGATTAGAAAGCATAAGGAAGCGGTTGTCCTGGTTGGTTTGTTCCGCTTAGTTTTGCCAACTTGCCAGCCAGACTCAACTTGCCAGCCTCGAATCACCTGGGAAGAAAGTTTTACCTGGGGAACTGTCTAGATGACTTTGGCCTGTGGGTCTGCCTGTGGAGGATTATCTCAGCTGTCAATTGATTTAGGAAGAACCAGCCCACCATGGGTGGCAGCATTCCCTAGTTTGGGGTCCTGGACTATACAGAAATAGAGAGTATACAGCAAGCAAAGACGGGTACCTTTGTTTCTCTTTGCTCTTGATTGTAGATGTGATATGGCCAGCTGCTTGAGGTCCTGCCTTGACTTGCTCTCACTGATGGAATGCGGTCTGGAGCTGGAAATGGGATAAACCCTTTCTCCTCAAAGCTGCTTTTTGTTGGGATATTTTATCACAGCAACAGTAATAAAGCTAGAAGGGAAGCAGGAGTGTAAATGCGGGATTCTGTAAGTGATGTGACTTAGTGACTAGTACACTAATCACCGGCTATTAAATTAATCACCAGCAGGCAGAGTTGTGGAGGTGCCGGGGTGCACTGCCTCTACCCTGGTCACAAGTCTTCCTTGACAAGCCTTGCTTAAAGTCCTGCCTCCTGTCCTAGTCACATACTCTGCAGCCAGAAGGGCTTCTTATCACTCCTCTAATATACTCTGACTTTGAGAGAACCCTAACTTCATTATTATTAATATTATTATTTTATTCTTCTCACATTTGTTACATTCTGACCACAGTTTTCCATCCCTCCCCTCCCTCAGTCTTATCCCCACCTCCCTTCTCCCCCAGAACTATGTCTCCCCTCCAGAAAAGAGCAGGTCTCCCAGGGACATCAACCAAATATGGCATAGTAGGCTACAATAATACAAGGCACATACCATAATATCATGGCTGGATGAGGCAACCCAGCAGGAGGGAAAGGGTCCCACGAGAAGGCAAAAGGGTCGGAGACAGCCCCTATTCCCACTGTTAGGAGTCCCACCAGATCAAGCTACATAGCCACAGCAGATATGTAGACGACCTAGGTCAGATGCTTGATCCCTGTGAGCCTCCATGAGTCCTGGACAGTTGGAGAATCCTCAACTTCTAAAAGGCCCATAAAGCTCCTGCTGACCTCGGCAGAGTAGTTCAGTCTTCTTCCTTGCCCTTCTCCCACTCTCCCTTGGGAGTTATCCTGCCTCCTGACTCATTCCAGTGGTTAGCAGGTACCTCCTGGAGAAGCACAGGTGAGCTTTGCAGCACCACACCCCCAACAGTGAATAAGTCAAAGGATCCATGGCATAGGTGACTCCGCTCATGGTCATCTGGAAAGGCAGGCTAGGGTTGCCATAGACAGTCACTCTGGGTTGGGACATGTGCTTTTGACCTTGGAGGAAAGGAGATCTGTTTGAGGACAAAGCTGGTAGTGGACTCTCAGTGCATCCAATTCTGCAGGAGTCAGAGCATAGTTCAGTCCTCTCCCACCCCCCCAGCTATCCTCCATTTCCCTCTCCCCTCTCCTTCCCTCTCCCCTCCCCTTTGTGTATGTGGTTGGAATGCATATGTATATTTTCTTGATACTTACAAGAACGGTTATAATTCTCATAGTTTCTTGATTGAGCTGGTATTTTTTTCTTCTGTGAGTTGTCCACTCATTGGGATGTATTTTATAGACCTTAGTAAAGTTGCTGATTTATATATTTCAAAATTACTATGAGATTTATAATTTTGAATTGTCTGGAGCAAGCTTTGCAGCACACACATTTTAAATTATATGCAGATAAACTTTTTGACCTTCATGGTGCTTGGATTTACTGCTTAGGAAAGCCATCCCTTGCCAATTAAAGAGCAAGCACTATTCTACTGCAATTATTTTCTGTTTTCATTTGATACTTTTTAAAGCCTTGGATCTTAGCCTGGAATTCATTTCTACCTGTGATATAAAAAGGACAATGTGTACTTTCCTCAAATAGATACTCAGTTCCCCAAGTTTTAAACAACGCATAGCAGCTCTAGCTTCTTTTCCTGTTGATAACATATTCTGACCAATGTAATTTGAGGGAGAAAGGGTTTGTTTTAGCTCACAATTCTAGACATAATCTATCACCTTAGGGGAGTCAAGGCTGCAGGTGCTGGAAGCAGCTGGCCACATTACCTCTGCTGTCAAGGGAAGAGGGTGATGGAGGCATGATAGCTCTCTTATACAGTTCAGAACTCCTTGCCCAGGGATGGATGGCCTCACCCACAACTAAGATGGATCTTCCCACACCAATATCATGCCCATTTTATATGCAGAACTTTTCTCCTGGGTGAGTTCAGCTTTTGTCAGTGAACAATTAACACTAGCAATCATAGGAGTCTAGGAAATAAGTTCCTTGTTGGACACAACATCTTCTCTACTCATCTTAAACACCATCTCTGTCACATACTGAATTCTAGACTCTAATTTATCCTCTAGAGCTATCATTTCTGCAATACTGTACTATAGTACTCCATAGTGTTAAGTGTCTGTTAGGGCTTTTAAAAACTGGATTGTCTTCAGCATTTATCTGCCAGATGAACTTTAGGATCAGCTTTTAAAACTCCATAAAAATTGGTATTAAACACTGACAGATTTGCAGGAGAGTCCGGACCGTGTGACCAATCTGAATTCATATACAGAACTTAGATTAACTTGTTCACTCTTCCTAAGCAAATGTTAATTTTCCTTGGAAAACTCTTACACATTTTTTCTTAGTTACTCTTACGAATTGAAAAATACTTTTCACTGTTGCTAACATGATTGTTGTTAATATGCTTCTCATCCATTAGCGCTACAGTAAAGGAAATCTACTCACTTTTACATATTCATATATAGCTCACTGGCTTCTGTTGGTATTATATATGAGTTTTCAGTTGACCACCTTGGATTCTCTAGGTAGATCATCATATCCATAGTATTAGTTCCCATACATTCAAAGAAGTCGATTCTTGACCAATTCTACTTTTTTAAACTTTCATTTCTAGTGTCTAATTTTATCTTTATTAATGACGTTCTTCAATTTTCCTGAGACTTACTCACTTCTTGTTTCCAAGTCAAGTGACCTATTAATTTGTTTGCAATTTTAATATCACATTTACTTATTCTTGTGTGTGGACTAGGTACGCGCAAGGGCATACTGCATGGCACCTGTGGAAATCAGAGAACAACTTGTGGGGTTCAGTTGTCTCCTTCCTGAGTTAAACTCAGGTCAGCAGACTCAGTGGTAAGCGCTAAATTTAACATAAGTGGAGCCATCTTGCCAACCTCGCAATGTTATCTTTTGAGAAGTGAATTTGAACCTCTGAAGTTTCGACAGGATTCTGCTCTGACTATATACCATGGGGTTTATAATAGAGTGTTCTCGTATCTTCTGGGTCTGCATCTGTCTTCTGCCCTCTTTCTCATTCACAGCTTTCCCTTTTAATATTTCCAGCATAAATAGTGTCACACTAGAATTTCCTTTCTGAGATGAACTCCTTTCACTCACCAGTGAATCGCGTGACACTTGCTTAGATTGTTGCGTATCTAGTTCATTCATTTTAGCTCCCGTATAACAGGTCATCACAGGACTATGTTCAATACCTCTAACGCTCCCATTGATAGACATTGAAACTGTGAATTCTTTTGCTATCAGCAGCAGGACTGCAGAGAATACAATGTGCACGTGTTTCTTTCTGGCCATGATACTTCAATAAAAATTAGAGAGAACCTATTGGGCTGGCAGCATGGGAACACATATAGGCACCAAAGTACCAATTGCTCGGCACCATTGTGTTTTTAATAGACGTTTATGAATGATGTGCCGTGTGGCAATTTATTACAACGGTCTGGTGCCTTCCAACTCCAGCTGCCCATTAGAATTGTCTGGGGATGTGTTTTTTAAAAATACTGCTCTCTGGATCCGCTCCAGATCAGCTAAATCAGAGCCTCTGGAGCTGGAGTTCAGCATCAGTGTTTTTACAAACCTCCTTAGTCGTTCAGATGTGTGTCTTGCTTTGAAAACCACTGGTCTTAAGATGGAGTCATTTTGATCATCTTGGTTCCCTTCAGATTTGCAGAGCAATTTAGGGATGGGGGGGGGTTCAATTTAGATCCACTGCATTGTTTGCAGTGGTAAAAATACAATATAGACAAATACAATATAGACAAAAACCATTTTTTAGCCAGGCTGGAGAGATAGCTCAGCAGTAAAGTGCACACACTGAAGAGGACTGGGCCCAATACCTGCGTTTCAGATCTTTTGTGGGACAGAGTCCGTTTCTCCTTTATAAAGCCGATCTTCCTTTGGAAGAGCTGGCTGCTCACAGGGCAGACGAGGAAAGAAAAAAATTTATCTGCTTTATTGCTTAAAGGAACAAGGGATGTAGGGCACTTACCAAAACCCTGCTGGATAGAGTGTCTTAATACATTCATTTAGAAGAAGAGGTGAACTTTAAACAAATATTAGGCCACATTAACTTGCCAAGAGGGCAGAAAGGACTCATGACCCTCCTGGATTGATGATGTTATCTTTGCTGTTTCAATTAACATGCCAAGTGTGGGAGAGCAAGTAATGGAACTCCAGCCACGCTTGGCAGAGAGGCTGCTGCCGAGCCAGGCAGCCAGCTGTGGACACGCTCTCAGGCCCCCCAGCTCCCTTGGAGCAATTGCTTTATACCCCGCTCTTCCTGTGCAGCAGCAGTGTTGACTGCAGGTAGATGCCTATCGCTGCTGTTATGGGGTACGGAGGAGGTCAGCATCATTATGTGCCACTATATGCTCTCAATGGAATTGAGCGTCAGTGCCCTAAGGCAGCTCCTGTCACCCTCCTGTTTACACACGGGGGTTACAGGGCCATTTAAACAGCCCTCACTTCTACCTCTCATCCATGCCTGGCTCTCCGGCAATCTGACATCCCTCTGCAACTTGTAACTAAAGACCTAGGGGAGAGGGTGATGGGGTCCAGGGCTTGGTGAATGTGTATGGGTATGTTTGTATTTATGTCATTGTTCCTTTTTTAGTTGGTATGGTAGGATGATGAATGACTCCCAAGATACCAAATACTAGTCCCTGGAACCTGTATGTGATGTCTTCATAAGATGTTAAAAGAATAAAAACAGGAGTGAGATAGACTCTCAGTGAAGCTATGATTTGCATTTCTCTGATGGCCAGTGAGATTTATATAGTCACATAAAATCATGCATGTGTATGTCAAATGAAAGAGGCGAAACTGTGTCGGAGAACAAAGGAGACAAACAGGATATTGGAAGGGGGGGGCAGGAGGAACTGGGCTGGAGCAGAGAAAATGTTCAATAAACAACAGAGACTGTTATGAAAGTTATATAAATGAATAAGGGTGCCTGCCAGTGGTGGTGCACACCCATCCCAATACTCGGGAGGCAGAGGCAGGAGGATCTCTTTGAGTGTGAGGCCAGCCTGGCCTGTAGAATGAGTTCCAGAACAAGCTTCAAAGCTACACAGAGAAACCCTGTCTCGAAACCCTCCCTCTCCCCGCAGAAATGAATAAGATGCTGGGGGAAATGGCTTAGTTGTTAAAGGGCTTGCTGTACAAGCGTGAGGATTGGAGTTGAGGTCCCTAGCATCTGTGTAAAAAGCTGTGATGGCAGAGACAGGTAGGTTCCTGGAGCTCTCTGGACTGCTACTCTGGATGGAATAGGTGAGCTCTGGGTTCTGTGAGAGATCCTGTCTCAAAGAATAAGGTGGAGGAGAGAAATAGAGGGAGACAGCTGATGCTAACCTCTGGCCTCTAGCACATGTATGTACCTGCATACACACATGTACATGTAGACACACATATATCTATCACACATGCATACACTATATATACATATATATGTATATATCACACACACACACATATATATATATATGTATATTATTTTTTAAGGATATTGCCAAGTAGAACTCTGAAAGTCATGGGTATTGCTGTAAAGGAGAAGTGTCGAAGAGCAATAGCCATCCAAAGAAGGCAGAGTGACACCCAGGTGAAGTCTGGAATGGTGCATCTCAGAAGACATCATCCAATGTGTGGGGCTTTGCTGTGGAAGGCTTTGAACTACAAGGCATTGGGAAATCTTGAAGCCAGTCTCAGAACCAAAGCCTTCCTGACCTACTCTTGCCACCCCCATCCCAATGTTCCCTCCTAAGTGAGCCTTAGACATTAGGATTCCTCTTGGCTGAGGTGGGTCATAGGAACAAGAACACTTTCCTCCCAGAGTCAGCCCAACTAGAATGTTTTTTCTAACCCTTTGCTCCCCCGGTACTTTTCTGTCTGACCATAAAGAGATTCTGGTCTGGTAGGTCACTGTGCTGGTTGGGTTTTGTCAACTTGAAGGAAGCCTAGACATATCTAAGAAGGAGGGCCCTTCAATGAGAAAATGCCTCTGTATGACTGGCCTATAGGTGAGTCTGTAGGCCACTTTCTTGGTTGGTGATTAATGTGGGAAGGCCCATCCGCTGTGGGTGATGCCATGGGAAACAAGCTGGAAAGAAGCATCCCTCTGCTTCAGTTTCTACCTCCAGGTTCCTGCCTGGAATTCCTTCCATGATGGACTATGATATGGAACTGTAAGCCGAAATAAACCCTTTCCTCTCCAAGTTGCTTTGGTTATGGTGTTTGGTCACTAGAAGAGAAACCCTAACTAAGGCAGTTGTAGACTCTCATTCCACAGGGCTTGTGCCCCCTGGGGAGGAAGACACAATGAATCAGAATAGATTGGGCCTGCTAGGCATTTCCTTTTGGAGTTTTTCCCTTACAGAATACCCTTCTTGTCCAAACATGTTTCTATATAGCTGCTCCTTTTTTTTACTCATTGAAACTTGCCTTGAATCCTTAATCCTGAGGGTTTCTGTGCCATCTAAAGCTATGATTAAATAATTTTTGAAGTTTTTAAAATTTATGTTTTGTGTGTATGTGTGATGTGCATGTGTATATATGGGTTTACATGTATAAGGATGTATGTGAATGTATGTCTAGAGGCCTGGAATTGACTTTGTGATGTTGTGTGTCTTATTTGATCACTCTCCACATTACTTAGTAAGGCAGGGTCTCTCACTGAACCCAGAATTCATGATCATGGCTAGTCTAGCTAGCCAACTAGCTCCAAAGATCTCTTGACCCTGCCCTGATTGCAGGCAGGCCAATAGCTTGAGTGGCTCTTATGTTGGTTCTAGGGATTCCAAATCCCTCACCTGACAAGCATCTCCACAGAGCCATCTCCCCAGCGGGATGGGCCTTCCCACATTAATCACCAACCAATTTTCTCTTGGAAACCTACATTTTGTTATGGGAGTGTGGGCTGAGATCCTGGTGAAGGTGAGAAAAAGGACCAGGAGTGATGTACCTAAGAACTGCAGGGTCCTCCAGTGGCTGAAAGAGACAAGGCCTGGATGTTCCCTCAGCATCTCTAAGGAGGACGTGTCTCTGATGACACCGTGTTTTCAGTTCAGAGGCATGGGTTTGGACATCTGGCTTGCAGAATTGTCAGAAATTGACTCTCCATATTTTAAGCCACCAAGTCTGTGGCAATTTGTTATAGCAGCCTTAAGAAATTGAATACATTTGTCATATGGCTGAGAAATAATGACATACGTTATTCATTCATTTGACAAACATTTATTATTAAGTCAACTATATTGGAAGCAGAAAGGCAGACAGGAAAGAGAACATTTATTGTCCCCCCACCCTAGCATATGCAAATGTTTTAAATATGCATATTTCCCCCCAGGATTCTGAACCATGTTGGGTGGAGAGGCATGTACTACAAAAATTGGGAATCCTTGTGAATGTTAATACTAAAAGTTTCTTCCTGGGCTGAGGGGCTCCTCTGCATGAAACCTCAAGGCAGCATTGGCTAAGATGAGAAAAGCAGCGACATGAAGCAAAAGCTCATCATTTGCCCTCTTGGAAGCACAGAGTCAGTGATCTGAGTATTGAATCTTATTGGCCAAGCTTTAGAGACCTCTTATTTTCAGTTACTATTCAACCTACCGGGGAGACCCTGGGAGCAAAGCAGACCCCTAATTCTTGCTCTCTTGGAGCATATATTCTAGCTAAGGGGGACAGAAAGAAGACAAATCAATTTATGGCAGTGCAGGAGGCATTGATGGAGGCTAAGGGGATGATGCTGGTGGTTGGCTTTGGGGGTGTGATTTCTTTCTGGAAATCAGAGATGCTCTGCTCAGGTGAGCTGAGATCTGAAGGAAGAAAAGAATGAACCATTCAAAATCCACAGGACAAGGAGAGTTCCAGGTGGAAGGAAAGCCAGGTAAAGGCTTGGTGAGAAGGGGCTGTCTGGGGACCAGCAAGTGGCAAACCGGTTTAGTTTAGCTTGTCAAGGGATTAGCAGTCAACAGAGGGAGGCTGCCCCAGTGACAGAAGTGTTGTAGTAGTGACAGACATCGGTCCCAACCCTTAGAGCAAAGGAAGGTTGCTATCCTAAGCCTTGTGGAATTTTTCTTGATGAAGGAAGACATACACAGGTGCACATGCACACATGCACACACATGTACTCACAGTGACAAAACGCACTAACACAGTTCATAAATCAAGACAGGCCTTGAATCTTTAGGCCAATGGAAGGAAATACTGAACTGTCTTAACACAAGAGGTGGGTAGGACAGGGTTTGGTAGATGGATTTGTTCGATTTGGGGGGGGTTAGTTTTTGTAACGGAACCTCTGCCCTCTTTCCAATTTGCCTGTTAAATATTTATACAATGACAATATGACACTGCTAACATTTTGGAGTGTGAGAGAGAGACCAGGTTTAGAGAAGTACATGGGAATGGTACCACTTAGCCATGGGCTGGCATTAGACAGCCAGTCCCAGTGATCCAGAGAAGAGTGTGAAAAATGTTGATCCCTGGAGAGCCTGGACCAGCAGAAATGAGATTTCCAGGGCCCTGGCCCCTGAAATGCTGTTAGGATGCTTGTGCCCAGCAATTTGAAGGTAATAAAACTCTGATTCGATTCCACAAATGGAGACAACTGAGAGGCAGTGAAGGGAGGTAATAGACCATGCTTCCAGCAGAACAGGCCTGGGCTTGACTCCTACTTCCCCTTACTCTGCAACCTTGAGAGCATTGCTTTTCCCGCCTTAGTGTCTGTGGTGGGTGAAACGTAGCCCCAAACTTGTGTCCACCCAAAACCTCAGGCCGTGACCCTGCGTGTACCCACTCAGTTAAGATGAGTCATGCTGGATTAAGGTGAGCCATTCACCCCGTGGCTGTGTCATTCATATATGAAGAGATTTAGCTAGACAGACACACGGGGAAAGAGGAAGAGCTGAATGATAGCAGCCAGGAGCCAAGCATCCTCATCAACTCTCTGTTGCCCTGACAAAGTGCTTGAGAAAATCAACCTAATAAAGAAAAAGGCTTGCACAGGCTTCCTGTTTTGGAGGTTTCACTCCATGGTAAACGGACCCAGTGCGATACGGCAGGGGCAAACAGAGAAGGAAACCTCATGGAGAGTAAAACACACACAGACACACAGACTCACATGCACACAATGCTCTCTCTCTCTCTCTCTCTCTCTCTCTCTCTCTCACACACACACACACACACACACACACACACACACACACACACGAGGGGCAGGGGAAAGGCTAGCATTCTGATATCCCTTTCAATGGCAATCCAGTGACCTACCTTCCTTCCGCTAAGTTCTAGACTCTAAAGGTTCTAGCGTTTCCCAACAGCTCCACAGCCTGAGGACCAGGCCTTATTCAGCATACGGGCCTTTGGCTGATGTATACGAAGCTTTGACACCATTTTCCTATTTTCCCAGTGAGCATTTTACTGACTGAATTGTCTCACTAACCCCATAAGCTGTTTTTAAGCAAGAAGGTTATGGGAAAGGGGGCTGTTGGGAAAAGGTGACTCGTGGATAAGAACTTAAAAATCAAGTGGGCGGCCTCTATGGATGTCAGCCTTAGTAGTGTTAGTGCTTTGTGCCATTATGAAACAGGTGGGTGTAATAGACAATGTGTTCCAGTCCATCCTTTGTACACAAAGAATGCTGTGGTCTTCCTCAAGTCTCCTGAGAAGGGAGATGAGGATTATGATGTGTCTGCACCGAAACTTAGGGTTTGGTCCTCAGTGTGATAGAGCTGAGAAGTGGTGGCATTTTTTAGGAGACAAGTGATTGTTGGGAACTGACCCAACCACCATGAGAGAAATTATGCTTCTCACAAAAAATGGCTTAGCTGTAGTAAGAATGGCTTTTATAAGATCAGCTGAGTCCCCTCCATGTCTCATGCTCCAGGATCCCTGTTCACATCCCCATTTGCCACACCCTCATCTATCCCTCCTGAGGCCATCACCAGAAAGCCAGGTAGATTCCAGAGCTACACTCCTGCATCTCCAGCACTGGTGTTTAATAAACTGCCTCCTTTTATAAATCATCCAGCTCTGGGTATTGTGTTACAGCAACAGAAAACTAAGATAGTGACGATACCTCATATATTAAGATAAGCAAACAATGTAGTTTGTTTGCCTATGGCTGAAGGGTTTCTTGGGATTACAAACTTGGGCTTTTAGGCCAATGGAAAGAATCAGTGAACCAAGGTAGTAAATGCTGTGGTGAGATGCTTAGTTGAATTTTGTTGTTAATATTTTATATGTAGGGGCTGGAGAGGGGGCTTAGCAGTCACGAGTGTGTTCAGCTCTTGCAGAGAGTCTGAGTTTGATTCCTAGTACCCACCTGTAGCCTGGCATCTACCCTCATGTGCACCCCCCAGCACACACATGCATCAGTACAACTGAAAATAATAACAGCAAATCTTAAAAAGATAGACTCTATGGCTCTGTGTCATATTTCCAGATTTCCTCCTAAACACCCATCCACCGATGATGAGCCACTGTTCATATTTGGATCTGTAGCTGTGCTAAGCAAGGGAAGTCTGTAGCCTCCCCTCACCCTCCCCTACATCATCTTGACACCATTGCTCATAGAATAGCTATGAAGAATAAATAAGATGGTCCATGTGATAACCTACCCCACACTGCGCCAGGCTCACAACAGGATCCCAGTGGATGCCCCTTGAGTCTGAGATGCTCCTTGATTCTGAGAAGCATGGAGTCCCCACTAGAAGAAGTAAGAGAACTTGGGGAGTTTATTCCCTGACCTCTGGCCAACAGACATTGCTGTAGAGTTCTGAAGGGCTGCTATGACATACAGCTTCTCAGAGGAATCTGGAGATGGAAACACATTATGGCCAAGAGCGCTTGGCATCCCATTTCTGCTTAGTAGACCCTGTGCCATCTAAATCGGATCACCAGGTGGCTAACTGCTGGAAAGCCAGAAAGCTTTCTTGAACCCTGGGTTACTCATATGCAAACAGAGTGGGTGATGGCCCACCTCTTTTGGTTGGGAGCTTAGATGAAGGACAAATATTTATTTAACAGTATAATGTGCCTGGTGTTAATTACACTCGTTGGGCACCTGGGTGGATCTCAAACCTTTGGAACTGATTTATGAGAGGTATTTGGAAATATGGAGATGCAGTCTTGGCAAGCCCTAAAATGCTATAAGCAGTTCTTATGAGAGTTCAGCAGTCAACACACCAGAAGAAATGCAGACAGTAAAGACCTATCATGAGGTTTCAGATGGAAACAAGGACCTATTGGTCATTGTACTACAGACTACTTGTGTTACATCCAGGCCAAGGATTTGACTATAGTTTGCCTGTGTCCTGAAATGTTGAGTGAAGCTGAAATCAAACATAAAATGGACTCCAGTGTGGCAGAGGAACTTTCAAGACAGCCTAACATTCAGTCTGTGGCATGCTTATTATTGTCTGTGTTTAGTCAGGTTTTCTGTGAGAATTGGAAGAAACAGAAAGATGCCTCAAGGGAATGGCAGGTACTTGGCAAGATCCCAGCCATCACAGGTTCTAAGGTGTAAAATATCAAACTCATCTAAAATATTTGCCTTTGAATAAAAGAATAATTCCCAGGTAACCAGCTCTCAGAAGGGCCTTTATAATGACATGTTTCTCCAGATTCAACTGTCCAGGCACAGACTACTGCAACTGTGGCCTTCATAGCCCTGGCCATTGCTCAACTTGGCATCAGCCATTTGATGGTTTGGTTTTGCAGACATGCAGAGTTCAAGAGTTACAAGGTCATAGAAGTTTCTAGCAAGATTCCAAAGGAGAAGTCTGCCAGGCTAGGCAATGTGTAGCAGGGTCAGATCCCTGCAGGGAGCCTCTAAGAGGATAATATATGAAGCTGTGATGGGGAAGGCTAAGTCACAATGGAGTGCTCAGGATATTGCAAATGACAAGAACATAAAATGTCTGCGAAGGATCTACAAGCAATAAATGGAAGCAGCTGTGTTCAGCAAACAGCAAGGTCACAAGGGTAGAGAATGCCAAAGTGTAGTGGTTTGAGAGAGAAATGTCCCCCCATAGGCTCTGGCATTTGAGTGCCTGGTCCCCAGCTGGTAGCCCTGTTTGGGGAGACAAAGGAGGTGTGGCCCTGCTGAAGGAGGTATGTCATTGGTGGTGGTCTTTGAGTGGTTGAAGACCCACAGCATTTCCGGTTAGTCTGCTTTCTGTTTGCATTTGAAGTTGTGAGCTCACAGCTTCTGCTCTTGCTGCCACATCTGCAGCTTGCTTCCAGGACGGACTCTTAAACCTCTGGAATCAAAGTAATGCTACAACTGTGCCAGTGAGTCCCATACCTCCTCATCCTTCGACATTCGGGGGCGTCAGTGTTCTGCACTCGGCCTGCCTAACAGAGATGTCTCTTGGTTATTTTTCCCTTGTGTCCCTGATGAGATCTGATGTATGGCATTTCCTATGCTGCTTTACCATCTAGTATCTTCTTTGATTAGCTGTTTTGGTTGTGTGTCCCCTTTTTAATTGGGTCCTTTGCATTCTTTTACTTGAATTATACATTTTCTTTGCAGGTGGCTTGGCAGTCCTTTATCAGACATGTCCTTTGCAAATGTTTTCTTATCATTTGTGACTCATGTCATCATTCCCCTGACAGTAACTCCCACAGAAGAAGTTTTTAGTATTAATGAAGCCCAATGGACCAGTTCTTTCTTTCATGGATCATACTTTTGATTTGTTTTTAAAACATTATCACTGAACCCAAGATTATCTGCGTTTTATCCATCCAAGGTATCTTAGGGTTCCTACTGCTATCATGAAACAGCATGACAGAAGCAACATGGGAAGGGACGGGTATATTTGGCTTATATATCTTGAATCACAGTTCACTGAGAGGAACCAAGGGAGGACTCAAACCATGAAGGAACCTGGAGGCAGGAGCAGATGCACAGGCCATGGAGGATGCTGCTTAATGGCTTGTTCCTCAGCTTGCTTTCTTGTAGAACTCAGGACCACTAGCCCAGGGGTGTCCTCACCCACAGTGAGCTGGGTCATCCTCCATCAATCACTAATTAGACTAATTAAGTCCTACAGGCTTGTCTGCTTACAGCCTGGTCTTGTGGAGGTATTCTCTCTGTTGAGGTTCCTGCTTTCAAATGACCATAGTTTTTGTCAACTTGATATAAAATTTGCCAGCACACTAGGAGTTTATATTTCTGTGTTTAAAGTTGTATGGCCCATGAGATTAATTTCTATGAAGGAGAGGGTAAGAGCTGTGTATAGACTCTGTTTACCTTCTGATATCCATTATTCAAGGACCATTTTGAAAAGAGAATTCTTACTCCATTGTGTTGTTCTTACTCTGTTGTTAAGGAATGGTTAATTATATTGAAGTGAATCATTTTCCTGGGGTTCTATTCTTTACCCTTGACTTATTGATCTATTTCTCTATATATTTATTTTCATTATTTTTTTAGAAATGGAAATAGAGGGAGTTTATCATGAACAGGAGTACTTCTAAGAACAGATATGGGTCTATGAACTGAAATAAAAGCTCCCAAAGGTCTCTTCTATGTATTAATTTGGTCATGGTCATTGTCCTAATCACCATAGCTCTCTAAGTCTTGAAACAAGATAATGTCAGCCCTCCAACTTCATTCTTTTCACACTTTAGTATTGTGTTGATGACTATTCTGGATCCTTTGTCTCTCCAAGTAAACTTTTGTAAAAAAAAAAAAATTGTATTTATTTTATTGTTTATTTTACATCCCAACCCGTTTCCCCTCCCTCCTCTCCTCCCCTTCATTCTCCTCCCCCCACCTTCTATCTACCCACCCTCACCTGCCTCCGTCCACTCCTCTGTTTCTGTTCAGAAAGGAGCAGATACCCACCCATGGGTATCAACAAAGCATGTCTATCAAGTTGTAGTAAAACTAAGCACCTCCTCTTGCATTAAGGCTGGGCAAGGCAACCCAGTATAAGGAATAGCATCTCAAGTGCCAGCCACAGCTTTAGGGGCAGCCCATGGCCCTACTGTTAGAAGTCCCACGAGTAGATCAAACCACACAAATGCCACATATATGTAGAGTGCCTAGATTGGTCCCATGCAGGTTCCCTGGTTGTTGGTTCAGACTCTGTGAGTTCCTATGAGCCAGCTTAATCTGTGGGTTTCCTTGTGATGTTCTTGACCCCTCTGGTTTCTACAATCCTTCCTCCCTTCCTTCAGCAGGATTCCCTTCTATTTCTCCTTCCCAGGGAGATCCATGAGTCCCCTCTTGGGCCCGCCTCTTTACTTAGTCTCTCTGGATCTGTGGCCTGTAGCATGTTTATCCTTTCCTTTACAGCTAATATCCATTAGTACATACCATTTTTGTCTTTCTGGGTCTGGGTTACCTCACTCAGGATTTTTTTCTAGTTCCATTCATTTGCCTTCAAATTTTCTGATGTCATTGATTTTTTTTAACAGCTGAATAATATTCCATTGCATAAATGTATCACGTTTTTCTTTATCCATTCTTCAGTTGAGGGGCATCTAGGTTATTTCCAGGTTCTGGCTACTGTGAATAAAGCTACTGTGAACAAGTGCCACTTTTAGAATAACTTTTGATGGCTAGAAATGGCTTTCTAGGAATTTGAATGGAATTACAGTGAGTGCATGGTTTCAGTTGGGGAGATGTGACAGCTTGACAAGACTGAATGTTCCCATCCATCAACACTGACTGTCATTCCTCTTAGTTCACTCTTAAAAAGCCATTCATTGGAATTTTGTAGGTTTCCTCAAAAAGGCCTTATACACATTTTGTTAAATTTGTACACAGACATTTGTTTGTGTGCATGTGGTGATAACTGACCTGGGACCATATTTTAAAGTTCAAATTACATTTGTTCATTGCTGGTATGTAGGAGAACAATTGATTCTTGCATATTAACTTCATGTCTTGTTACCTACTACACTTGTTAGTTCCAGGAAGGGCTTTATTTATTTGTTTGTTTGTTTATTCATTTATTTATTTACTCAGTTTTTCTCACAAATCCTTTTGAACTTTCTACATAGACAATGAAGCCATCAATGAGTAAAACATGTTTATTTCTTCCTTCCCCATCAGTGTGCCCTTTATTTTCTTTCCTAGTCTTACTGAATCTGACAGGACTTTTAGTATGATATCAAAAAGAAGGGATGAGAAGAACCCTTGACCTGGTGAGCAAGCTTCTGTTGTCTCACCATTGAATATGATGCCATCAATGCGTGCATTTTTCCTAGCTGTTCTGACCAGCTAGGAAGGCATTCTATTTCTGATTAACTGAGAATTTTCATTGTGAGTAGTATTGGATTTTGTCAAATACTTGTTTAAAACTGTGTGTGTGTGAGACATCTGTGTAAGTGCCTGTAGAGGCCAGAAGAAGGCATTGGATCCAACGGAGCTGGAGTTACAGCAGTTGTGAGCTGCCTGCCCAAGGTGGGTTCTGGGAGCCAAACTCTGGTCCTCTGGAAGAGCAGAAGGGCTCTTTACTGTTGAGCTTGCTCTCCCAGCTATTGTGGTTAAATAAGGATCAGGATAAACAAATAGGCCGAATAGATGTTTATTCAGGGAGAAATAACTTACAACCTAGACAGATGAACACCAGCCAAGTTACACCGGATGCTCTCCTCTCGGTATCCCGCCAGCAAGAGAGCGTTCCCGGGCTCCTCCTCAGAACTCCTTCCCCAGGTCACTTCCGCCCCTGGCTCCACCCACCAATGGGCGTGGTCAGTGCCACAGAAGGAGACAAAGTGAATATCCACTACACCCTATAAGGAGTAAGGTTTTTCCTCCCGCCGCTGGTCTTGTCCCACCACCGCGCCAGCCCCAAATAAGGCACAGAGACACTGTATTTGATATAATGCTGTTGGCCAGGTACTAGTTTCTATTGGCTAGCTCTGTCTTAATTATTAACCATTCTATTAATCTAAGTATTTCCACGTGTTCTCATCTTATCGGAGAGCCAGCTGACATCCTGTTCTCTCCAGACTCTCTGTGTTGACTCCTCCTTACTACTTCCTCTTTCCTCCTCATCTACTAGTCCCACCTATCTTGCTTTCCTATTGGCCAACAGTGCTTTATTCATTAACCAGTATGAGAAACATATTTATAGAATGACATCTCCCATCAACACCCAGCCCTTACTTTTTCTGAATCTATCAACATTGTTAAATGATTTTTCTTTGGCATGCTAATATGACAGATTGTAGTTATTAATTTTGTATTGATTCAGCCTTGAAGACTCAGGATCTAAGTTTCATTTGGTTGTGGCATGTTATTCTGTTAAAGTGATGTTAGATTGGACCTGTTAATGTTTAGCTGAAGATTTTGAACTTGTATTCATGAGAGCTATTGGTATATTGTTTTCTTTTTTGGTGATGTCAGTCTTGTTTTGGTATTAAGGTGATGCTGAAATTACAAAATGAGTTTGAAAGTAGTCCCTCTACCTCTGTATTGAAAGATATAGTAAAAGGAAAAATAGCATAATTTCTTCCTCAAGTGTCTTATAGAATTTGCAAATGAGTCATTTGGGCTTGGCTCATTCTGTTTTAAAACATTATTAATTCAACCTTTTAAATAAGCCTTTTTAAATGACTTGTTTCTTCTCATGTGATTTTTTTTTTCAGACTGTGTTGTTTAAGGAATTAGTCCACTTAACCTATTTTATAAAGTATATTGCTACAAAATTGTTTACATTATTTCCCTGCTATCCTTTCAAAGTCTGTGGTATCTGTAGTAATGCCCTTTTTCATTTCTAATATTAGGAAAATGGTGGTCTCTCTATTTTCCTTAGTTAAACTGGCTAGAGGCTGATAAATTTTATGGATCTTCTCAGAGAACTAGTATTTTAGTCATTTATTTTCTCTATTGATTTCTGCTCTAATTTCTTTTTCCTTTTCTTCTGCTTACTTCAGATTTCATTTGTTCTCCTCTTTCTAGTTTCCAGAGGTGGAAGCACAAGTTATTGATTTTAGATCTTTTTTCCCTTCTAATATATCCACTAAGTGCTAGAAATTTCCATACAAGCACTGCTTTTACTACTCAAAGTTTTTTGGTAAAGTCTGTCCATTTTCATCACATTAACAGTATCTTTTTTTTTTTTTTTTTTGCATTAACAGTATCTTAACTTATTTTTAATATTGCCTCTTGGAGCCCTGTGTTCTCTAGTAGTGTCTTGCTTGATCGCCATGTATTTTTGAAATTGTAAGTTAATTGATAATTTTTCTTGTCTTCCTCCAGGATATTTTCTTATCATTGACTTTCTATAGTTGGAAAGTGACATGCTTAACTAGAAAGGGGTATTTTTACAGTTATTAGTATTTTTCTTTTGATTTTTGTTGGCATTTATCCTGCCTGGTGTTTGCTGAGAATCCTGGCTTTGTCTGTAGGTCCTATTATACCTATGTTACATATTTCTTAATTTTCCCACACGTTTTGGAATTCTGCTCTGTGAGTTTTTGTTTGCTTGCTTGCTCGTTTGTTTTGTATTTTGTTATCAGTTTCTGAGATTTCTATGGGTATATACCAATGTCCTATGGTATCTATGAAATACTAGCTCAAGGTCTTCTTATGGATATCATCAAACATTTACAGATGTTTTTTATCTTCATATAACCGGTTCACTCAGCTGTGTACTTTCAATTCTCTCTGGGTGGTACCTACAATGGTGTAAAAACAATGTAAATAATTGTGTGTGACATTGTTTGGGGAATAGTGACCAGGTAAAAGATCTTTGCATTTCAGTACAGATGCAATTTTCTCCAGTAGTTTCAATCCACAGTTGACCAAACCCATTGATATGGGCGGCTGACCATACCCAAGCCCAGAAATTATTTCTTCAGCCATGTCTGGTCTATGAATGAATCTCATTAAAGACACTTTTGTTTATGTTACAGTGGCTTTTCTCTCTAGTGGTCCTTTTACTCTTAGGATTTCCATCTCTCTGCTGATACATCCATCTGCTTTTTAGCTAACTACATACCTATTTGTGATCTCAGCTATTGATTGTGATTGTTTTAAATTCTAATAGCACCAATAGCCTGACCAGGTCTGACTTTTGTTTTGTTACTTCAAACTGTTTCTTTATCTCTTAATCTGCTGTGATTTTCTTTGTGGTGTCCATTTATAGTGTACCCAGCACTGGCCCCTACAGTTCTTCTCTGACCTGCTGTAGTATTAGTTGGGATAGAAGTTTGCCTTGGGCCTCCAATCTAAAAAATAAAAAGAAGAAGATAGCTGAAGAGATGGCTATCCACAGTGTCTCTAGCTCTTTTATTCTTGCCTTTACATTGACATATTATTTCAAGGTCCTCACATGCAAACCTGGAGGTCTTCCCATTTACCTGTTGTTTGAATTTCATATAAATGCTAATAGAAGGACATCACTTTCTTTGACATTTGATTTCTATAGCTAACACCTGCACAAGGATGTAGCCGTAGAGCCTCTATTTTTCCAAAGCTGCATACTATTATAGTTTGATACTTTACTACAGATTTTCTATTCTCTACTGATAGTAGCTTGAGCTGGACAAAGGCTCTTGGGGAATATATATTATGTATATTTTTAAACACCTCCCTCTTTGTAATATCAGCATTCAACCAATTGGGCTTCTAGAGAATGGGCCCATATATCCCTGGGCCCTGTCTTATACTCTATTGATCTGGTTATTGATCTACATAAACAACATGTTTTCTTTACTATGACTGAGAGACAGTGACAACATCTAACAAGCAAGTCTCCTTACTTTTGTTGGCTCCCCTTGGCCCTTGGGGTTTTTTTCCCTCCAAGTTTCAGAGATTTATTGGTCAGTGTAATAAGCTCCCTCAAGTCAACATGATTTCATACATCCAGAGGAGAAGTGTTCCCTAGTTAGGTGGAGAACAGTGTGGATGGCTTCTAAAATACCTTAGCTATAAGCAGCTCTATAGAGAACTTTGTGGTTGGGTGGGGGGATCATCTTTCTTCAGTCTGCTGTAGCCCACTTACACTGAGTAGAACCTGTTCATTTGGGACCCAATCTGTTCCAAGCTCTGGGTTATTCTTCCCATTCCAGCTGACATCTGGATTGTGCAATGCCAGGCACATCTTATCAAGTGCTGCTCCAGGACCTCCTGCCCCAGTAAATATGGCGAGAGGAAGGACTCAAGCTGGGATGTTTCTTGGCCTGGCTGATGATCTGACAGAGTGTGTTTGTGGCAGAGGCCTACCTCCACAGAGACAGGAGAATAAGCTCCACACCTACTGAGCAGCTTCTGGCCCTTGCCATTTGAAAAAAAAATTATTATAATTTAGCACTTAGCAAATCCCTTGAATAAGAAACTGGGCTGTTGACTGGAACTGCATTGGATCTGTAGTGCATTTATTAATACTTTTTAATGAATGCCATAATTTTCCCATGAAGATTTTATTTATTCATTGGTTAGATCTACTATTATTTTTTTCCCCATCATAATCTCCCTACCACTATTTTATAGGATTACAGTTGAAAATTGTGTTTTAAATAATATTTTATAACTTTTTGTCAATATATAGGAAATTACTCTATAAATTTGTTCTCTTATCCTTCAACCTCACTATACACGCTTGCTAATTCTTGTAATCTATTTGTAAAGTCATTGGTATTTTTCTGAGACTAACCACACCACTTTTGTCTACTTTGCATCTTTGATTTTCTGGTGGTCAGTGTTGATTGCCAACTTTCCTAGGAGCCAAGTCTCTGGGCCCCTTCCTGGGATTGCTTCGATTAGTTTAGCCTAGGTGTGCCAGTGAAGGATTAAGTTAACTGAGGTGGGAGACTCAGAGTAAAGGAGGGTAGCATCACTTCTGAACTTGGGCTCTGGATGGTACAGAAAGAAGAAAGCAAACTGGGCCCTGGCATCCGTGTCCCTCTGCTTCCTGACTGACAGCAGGTGCTGTGTGGCCAGCTGCCTGAAGTTCCTGCCACTGTGACATCCTTGTCACAATGGACTTTATCCTTGGGGTGAGCCCAATAAACCTCCCTCTCTAAGTTGCGTTTGTCAGAGTATTTTATCCTCGTGCCAGGAAAAGCAGTTAATGGAGATCCTACCCCGCACCTTTGATTTCATTTTTCCTATTTTATTAAATAAGATGTACCTCCAATGCAGTATTGAATAAAAGCAAGGATTCTTGAAAATGTTTAAACCTTTAAAAATATAGTGTTTATTACGCACCCTTGGGAGATATTTCCTAGTGCCCCCAGTTCACCAGATTTTTCTTAATAGTAAGTGAATGTTATGATGTTTTTCCCCTTAATGCATTATACATATGAGAACATGTATACTTGTTAGTGGAAAAGACCCACTAAGTGGAAGTTGAGAGTGGGAAGGAGAGAACAGCCTGCGCTGAGAGCAGGTTTTCATGTACTTCTCTGGAGACATAAGCAATGCTAGTCTATTAGTCCCTATTCCTACTCCTGCTGGAACAAATTAGCACACATTCTGGGCCTTAAAACGTCATGGTCAGAATCCAACTGTTCCCTTCTCTTAGCTACAGTCCAGATGTGAGAAGGAAGGCCTTTGTTGTAGGAGCTCCCAGAGTGAATGCATTGCTCACTCTTTTGTGCTCGGAGACTGCTAGAACCCTTGGCTCATGCCTCCTTGCTCTATTTTAAAGCCAGTAGGCCAGTGTCTTCTCTGCTTCCATTGTAACATGGCCTTCCTTTTCCATAAGGGCATTTGCCAACAATTGGGCTACCCCAAATAGCACAGGATTTAGATCTGAAAATCCTTAACGTATTCCTACCTGTAAATCTTCTTGTTGTATAAGGTCATAGTGATGTGTTCTAGGAATGAGGATGTGGACATCTAGGACTCACCCTCTACCCCAGTGTACTTGGCACTCATGGAATGGCATTCATGTTTGTTGGGTTTTAAGTTTAAAAAAATTATTTGCTGTTAGCAATTCCATGTGATTCCATCTAAAACTTTTCAAGTTACCATGAATGCTGATGAGAAAAGGGACACTTGGGAGTGGTGGCCCACACCTATAATTCCAGCACTGTGAAGGTTGGAGCAGGAGGTCGGTGAATTGGAGGCCTGCCCCAACTCCACAGTGAGTCCTTGTTCAGAAGGAGTAGGGAGGGGTTTTGCCATCAGCTGCCAGCTCTGGGCCCAGCCTGGTGTTTGAGGAACAGTGTGTCTGGATATTTCTGGGTGACCATGTGTGCTAGCAGAGACTAAGGTCTTTTCCATGTCACTGCCCAGGAAACATCAGTAGGTTTCTCTCACCAAAGCCTCTTACCTGGCTGCAGTCCCCGGAAAAGCCAACACAAAGAAAGAAACCACCCCCGCTCCACAACAGACTGAGGAAATCCCTCTGCCCAGCAACAAGACTTCCAGGTGAACACCATCACACTCTGTTGCAGAAAGGGCAGCTTGGGACCCTTCTGTGCTGGACATGTGTGTGAGACAGAGATGGGCAAATCACATACCACATTGGAGCCCAAGGCCAAAGGGGAGGTATGGCTTTACATTTTTCTACTTTATTCACCATGAAAATTTTGGGGGACCATTTTTGATTTTTCTGCAATGATGTCTTTACTTACAAATCAACACATAAGGTCTAATCCAGAGCCAAGCACAGCTCCTGAAGATGTCTATGTTTAATATTGTATTCCATTATTTATCCTGACTAGTGGATCTTAACCTTCTTGGACCTAAGACTTCACTTTACTCAACCTCATTTCCACACTAGCCTGTGGGTTTGCAACTGTCGGTACTTTCTCTAATGACAAGTTTGGAGGGACTCACGGCCAAAATTCAAACTCTATCTGTGGAGGAAAATCCAAGGCAGCTTAGGACCCACTGAAATAAAGAGAAAGGAAACCGCCCTTCTTCCCCAAACTCTGCAGGGCCCCTCATTCAAGACATTCTCTTTGTTGCCAATTACCTTCTCCAAGTGAGAAAGAATAAACTAATTTTATACCTTTTCAGCCCAATAAAGCTCATTGCCCTACTTCCACCTCCAGGGATAAGAGGCGGGAACAGTTCATTTTTCCATTGCTAAGCGACAACAAAAACAGTTCATGGTATCTGTGCCCCGCCTCTCGGGCTGATCAGAATCACTGTCTAAAGTTCTGGTTTGTGTTCCGAAGTCAAGAACAATTGTAGTTCGCCATTAGTGTTCATTAGGATGGTTTGTGGCTGGCCTAACTCTAATCTCCATTCAGTGGTTTGAATGTACTGTCTTCCTAGGGAAAGAAATATTTGATAGTAAAAATATTGTACAGATGTCCTCCAATCATTTCCCTTCCATAGACCGGGAAAAGTATGCTCCCCATCCATAGTCCCCTAGCCTGGGACAACAAGGCCACTGTTGAAGGCTTTGGAGGAGCTGAGTGGAAAGGAAGTCGGTGCACTCCTGGGCTGGCTTCTGTATACTGGAGGGAAAAAGTGGTCAGTGGTGCACAGATGTTGCTGTGAGAGAGCTTGGTGAGAGAGCTCTTGCCATTTGGGGGTCCAGAGCATGGCCCTTCTTCCCAGAGCCAAGATATGTAGGGCCTTTTTCCATAGACTTAGGGCGGTGCTAGCCAGGGACGCGGTCAGCTTCTGCCTGGCTGGCTCAGGAATGGGTGAAACAGAGGCCTTAGTGTTGTGGTATGGTCTCAGCCAGCTTGAAAGAGCCGCCCTGGGCCACCAGCTCCCAGGTGTTGACTCACCCTGAGGCTGAGAGTCTGCCAACCCAGCCCAGGAGCAGCCCAGGCCCTTACATAATTTTCCCTTTAGCCCCAGCTTCAAGTTCCAAGGCTGCTGGAAAAACACAGAAAAAAAAAGCTTCGAGCAGTTACTGAGGATGTCTTCCTCCTTTTTCCATCCCATCCCCAAACATCTGTCTCCCCTCAGCACTTTTCATAAAGCTCGTGGTTCCTGACAACCCTCCAGTACCCCACTATCCCCTTGGTTGCTCAGGATTTCTTAGGGTCATCCTGGAAAACAAGCCTCCTTGCGCCCCCTAGCGTTTGTGCCGATGAAAGCATTGCAAACCGAGTACCCGAGAGACTGTGGCGCGGCTATAGATTGGGGCCGTCCCATTCCTTGAAATCTGGAACAGAGACTAGAAACCTCCCGTCCTCCACTCCACCCTCACCCAGTTGTGCTCTTCTTGAGTCCTCCCCTATACTTCCTTCAGCTTGTAGTCTAAGCCAGGTAGTCGGAATACCCCAAGCTCATCAAGGGCTGGAGGTGGCCAAGGGCAGAGGCCCAGTGACTGCAAACAGACACCAGGAATGTCCAAGTCCGGTTGTTTCACTACAGTTATAAGGTTGTGCCATTGCCTCTCTTGGGTAAAAAAGCACCCTAGGGTGATGATTTCCCCAGCAGACAAACCTGGAAGTCGAAAGTCTGAACAGCATATTTCTTGGCTCCTGATCATCCGGTTCTTCTGACTCTCCTGACTTTTTCTGGACTCAAAGGAAGACAGGAGAGAGCACAAGAAAACACAGAGGGATCTATCGGCAGAAGTTATGGCGGGGCACTGAGGTGCGAGGTGAGTATACCTTACTGTTTGCCATGCAAGTACTAAGAACTGAAGGTTGCCTCCCAAAAAGTCACTTAAACACTCGGCCCAGGTTGGCTGGCTTGATGGCAGTCGAGCGCAGGCTGGCAAATATACATTTCGGATTCTGTCCCAACCTTAGTGAGGTGTGAAGCCTAAAGTACTGAATTTAGAGTGTACCTGAGGGTTCAGTTTGAGAGAAAGTGATTAATAATGTCTGTTGTGAGCATAGAACAGATGAATGCTGGTATACCAGGGCAACCAAGCGAGGAAAAAAGTGTGTGTTGTGTGTAAGAAAGATATTCCATAGGACCCTTCAGCGATACTATCAGTGGGACTAAATCGACGGAGTGGCTTCTTCCAGATTCCCAAGTTTCCTGGGGCCCAGGGATCTTTTACTCCTACCGGATCCCCACGGCCCTCCAGAAGGCTAATGTGGGAGAATCAGGGAAACGGAGGTGAAACTATGTGAATTTCTCCACTCCTAAGATCCAGAGCTATGGCTCCACATGGGTGCTAGGTGAATGTGACTACATGCCCAGACAGCTAGCAGGTGCTCTGAGAATGCGGACAGGGCGAGGATCTGTCAGAAAAGTTCCTAAGTCTGGGCACTTGCTAGTTACTCAACCCAGGAGAGATCACTGGAGAACAAGGTCCGAGCCTCCACACCATGAACAGCAAAGCGGAAGGGGAGAGAGAGAGGTGGCTTCGCTCCGGGGTGAACCGTCATCCCCCTCTGATGTTGGAGACTTTCATACAGCCACAGGTCATGGGGAGAGGCCATTGAAGTCTAGCTTGTCTCTACGACAGCGAGCCACATCCCGAGGACCCCCCGCAGGTGGCCATAAAGCGCCTGGATCTCTGTGTCTTCCCCTCCAAATGGCACGCAGAACCTTTCTGCTTGTGTTCTATGCCACTGTTTCCATTCACTGCAGTAGCAAGGGGCTGAGACGGGGGGTCTCACTATGTAGCCCAGGCTAGCCTGGAGTTTAAGGCAGCCTGACTTCAAACTCTTGCAATCCTGCCTAAGTGCTGGAATTCTAGGCATGCGCTGTCCTGGTCTCTTGATAGCTCTCCTGGCATCTTCCCTTCCGCCCGTCCCTTCAGTCTACCCTGTGATCTGGAGTCCTCGCTCCAAGCAACAGTCAGTGGCATGATCCTTTTGAACACAGGACTCTACTGTCACATGCTTCTCTCCAGCTATCTCCTCTCCACCCCCACTTCCCTTGCCACACATGGCTGTAGTCGTCCTTCAGCGTGAGTGCCCTGCCCCAAGACCCCCACCGGCCCCGAGGCCCAAATCTCTCTTCCTTTCCTTTTCTACTTGGTTGACAACATCTCTCTGTTTAGATGTCACATCTTCGGGGGACCTCACATAGTGACTTAGACACTTCTTAAAGCCACCAATGCCATGATAACTACAAATTTGTAAAATGATGTGCACATCAGCTATTTCCTGCTAGCTCAGAAGACTCTAGACAGACCCAGAACTTTGCTTGCCATGCCGTCTTGAGGACTTTCCGAAGCTCTAGCAGATTTCTTAGCACAGAGCAGATACTCGACCAATTAATAAAAATGGGGGCAGGGGAGAGTGGGAGGTGTGGATAAAAGAATAGAGGAAATTAAAGGTGGCTTTCACTCTTTGGCAGCCACGCTGAAGGGCTAGAATCTGTGGGTGTGCTCTTACCCATCAAGGGAGAGGTGGGAAGGCCAGGCTGACCACAGCAGAGGCGTGGGAGGGTGACATGCGGTCACAGCTTTATTTCCCAGGGATCTCAGGTTTGCATTTCCAAGACGACCAGAAATACATGCCCAGAATCCTACTTCTCAAAATGTAATTTAAAAAGAGGAAAAGTCTAACCAAGAACTGAGTAGATCAGAAGGGAGGGTGTTACACTGTGAGCCTCTATTCATGTCGCTGGGGGAACCATATAAAAAGGCAGGCGGCATTTCTGGGCTTCTGTGGTAGCTTCCAGCCACCGTTGCCAGCCGCCGTAACCTAGTTGCCAAAACAGCCTGTTGCTTTGCCATGGGACCATCTGAAATCTAAGAAAGTTGATGTGTCAAGCAGTTTCCCAAAGCTTATTTCTGTTTATAAGGCAGACTCCAAAGACTTCTACCCACTAATTGGCCATGTAAATTGCTACCTCATGAGTCAGTTGCAACACAAAGGAAATAATGTTGGTTTTGGGCTCCCTGACGTCTGTTTAGGCATCTTTGGCCTCTGCTACCAGGTGCTTTGGTGGAGGGATGGTTAGGAAGTGCTGTTGGGACGACTGTGAAGGACAGAAAGCCTTGCAGGGTCTTCCATAGATTAACCTCGGGGTTAGACAGGTTCAAGGCCCCAGCCGCTGGGCTGGAGAATTGGCAAAATTCTTGCCTTGTATGTATGAAGACCCAAGTTTGATTCCATGAACCCATGTGAAAAACCAAATGGATGACATGGCTGCATTTATAATCTCAGCTTAAAAAAAAAAAAAAAAAAAAAAAAAAAAAAAGCGGAGACTGGCAAATCCCTGTGGCTCCCTGGTCCTCTAGCCCAGTCTGCTCTGCAAGCTCCAGGTGAAGCGTTCCTACGGAATGACACCTGTAGTCCTCGGGCCTCCACACACATGCACACCCCCACACATGTGTATGCATGCAGAGAGGGTCAGGGGCTTCTGGCATGATTTCCCCAATGCCCCAGTCTGAGTCTGTTTCCTCCAGGAGAAAGGCATCTGTGTTGGTTTCTTCTTTGACCATATTAGGGACATGAGGGCTCCGTTCTGTCATTGAGACCCATCCAAAGGTGGGCTTATGGGTATGCAGACCACAAGACTCAGGAAAATACCTTCTGCATTCAAGGATTGCAATTTAGAGGAGGAGTGGCCTATTTCCGGCCACCACAGAGGACAGCTCTCTGGGCAAGGGTCCCCACACCACCTTCCCATGCTACCCCGAAGTCCCCACTCCACCAGATGCTCTATGGCCAAACAACGTGATAGGTGTCCTGGCTGTGCCTCATTGGGCAGTCACAGTTCAAGGCAACTGGCTGGCATCTTCATCTGTTAGGTGTGATCACCATGCAGTTTGATGCCAGCTGATGCCCTCAGGAGGCACGGGTGTGATTTGTGGGCAGGGGTGGGGTTGTGTCGATCCAGGAAGTAAGAGGGAAAGAGTGGGGGACGTAGAAAGGAAGAACGAGGCCCACAGAGGGGCTGCCAGGCTATGCACACCTGACTCCTGAGGGAGCATCTTGCTGATGTCTGGCCCATGCCTCACAGCTGTCTGTGTGAGGTGTGAGAGGCCAGTAACACTCAGTCCCCATTCTTCAGTGCATCTGCTGGTGGAAAGAGCCCCACCCCACCCACAGCCAGAGGACACATAGAGGGGCTGTTTTCCATCTCTGCCATAGTTACACTCGCAGTTGGTAAAGGTGGCCAGGCCCTGTGTGTCTTCCTATAATGTCTCCGTGGTATTAGAATGGAACGGAGTCCTGTCAAGTTGAGAATCACTCAAGAAACAGATCTGGAATGACTAGGTAAGGATCAAATAGAATAACAACCTAAAGTGTTTAGCCCAGAACCTCGGAGTACCAGATGCTGCTTCCTTTATTAGTAATTGTTCTTTATTAATAGGCAATGATGTGCTTTAAGGGACACAGGACTCATCTGGGGTAAATGGTTCTGGGCTTGCCTGCAAATCTGACTGACTGGAGAAAGGAAGTACTTTTCACCTTGACCCATATCAAGGAAGCTTTGGAGGGGGCACACCCTCCATTCAAACATCCAGACACACTTTCTGATGTATAGTTTGGTCTTTTCCTGAGTGGGAATGATGGTTCCTAAAGCAATAACCAAAGGCTTGTGACGGGATGAATTACCCAGTGATACCAAATGTCACCTTTCAGTTTAAATGGGGTAGGTTGGGGGGATTCGTGGAAAACAGATGCAAAATGCTGTGCAGAATCCTCCATGGTTTGAGCTCCCTATACAGCCTGTTCCTCAAGGTGCACAAAGAGTGATCGTGCAAAGGTTTTCACCTTGTGATTTTGCTTTCATGACTATCTGGACCAGTTTTAGCATCCCAAATCAAGGCCTAGCCTGACCATAGGGACCTGAGTATCAAGCAGGGGACTTCTTTTGCTAGACAAGGCCCATGGTGTAGTCACCTTGGAAATCTTTAGTCCTGAGGTGAAAGCGTCCCCTGAAGGAAGTCCGTCTTCACCATGAGTAGAGTCTGTCTTAAGGAAAAGAAGAAGAACTGGACTCCATGGGGCTCACATGTCCTAGATCTGATGAGGACAGAAATCCAAAGGCGCCAACTTACATCACTCAGGCGGACAGCTCGGATCTCTGAGCATGACTTCCACCAGAATTGGGATTCTCAACTGACAGCTGCCTTGCTTCAGAATCACTGGTGTGAATTTGAGCCCTTCCTACCTGATATTTTCTAGTTTCAACCATCACCTAGCTGGGCACCTGTCCACCCTCTGCTAAGTGGCCACCCTGAAGGCTGAACGTTTTTTACCGCAGACAGCTGATGCTGATTTCAGGCCTAGAGAGCCGGGTGCTCAAAGTCAGTGCATTTGTTTCCCTGTGTGGTGAGGTGTTTAGTCCCCCTCCCTCGACTACAGCAGATGCACCTGGCTCTCCGCGGCACAGTGCAGCCCCACAAAACAGCTTAAAAATACATTGCTCTAGCCGCCTTGTCAAAGTTAATATATTCAGAAGCTGAAGGTGGCTCCCAGGACGGCTATGTCGGGTCTAGCATTCAAACATTTAGTGGCCGAATAATTACTGTAATAATTAATTTCTGTTGCTTAATCTAGCAATCAGGCATGTCTCTTTACACATGGGAAAATGCTGGTCCCTGTAGGTAGGGGTGTGTGTGTGTGTGTGTGTGTGTGTGTGTGTATGTGTGTAAAATACAGAGTGGAAACTGCGATGTAATTTAGGTATGGAGATCAGTTTATGGGATAAATAAGATGCTTTTGGGGCTGGGACTGTTTCTCTGAGGTAGAACACGTGATTAGCATGCTTGAGGCCTCTGAGTTCAATCCCCAACACACACAAACAACATTTTTTTTTTCAAAGCTGCTTCTCATTTTGTTTGTAGTCATAAGTTTGGGAGCAAAAGCAAAAAAGCAAATATCGAGAAACAAAAATTCTAACATGCGTAACTTCAAATGCCAACTTTGAGAGAATTTTCCCTGGTAGGATTTGGTCAAATGCTATAATCTGCAGCTTTGTCCGTGAAATGTATGAGCAGCTAATCTTACCCAAATCCACTCCAGGCTTTTAGAACAGTGCATGGGAATCTGCTGTAATCCATAGGGTAGTTTAAAATTTTCTAGTAACCTCATTTCTTAAAAGTCAAAAGAGATGGTAGAATTATCTTAAAGAATAGTCTCCACGTAGGTCAGTATTTTAGAGACACTAATTTCAAATGCTAATCAACTGGGAAATGTTAACAGGATATTTTGTACCTTTCTTTCCACAACCTTGGAAATCTGATGCATGGTTTTCATTGACAGAGCATCTCAATGTAATTACAATTCCAGCTCTTAAGCTGTGCCGTGGTGCATGCCTGCAATTCCAGCTGAGGGAGGTGGAAGCAGGAGGCAGTTATAGCTCAGCCTGGGCTACACAGCAAGACACTGTCTAAAATGAAATAAATTCAGATCTTTGGTCTCAATAGCTGTGTTTCACATGCTGATGGTCACAGGTGACTAAAGCCCCTAAATTGGCCAGTGCAGAGGTACAGGGCAATGGCAGGGTCACCTGTGTAGAGCCATGACTTAACCAGACATGATAGCATGGCCATCCAATGAATAGAGATGTGCCCCAGCGTTGCTGAGAAAATCTTAAATCAACCCTCTGGCATCACCAGCTCTTGGTTCGCTGCAAAGTCATCAGTGTTGGAGACCATTCTGCTGTGTACCACATGATTTGTCTCCCGTTAGTTCTGCTATGGTAGCATCATCCCTCTGGAGAATTGACAATGGCCATGATGCTTGTCTGGCTTACTGTTCAAGGACTTGAAGCTCACTTTTACTGAGGTACCAAGTCCTCCCTTCCATCTGCAACATGTTGTCTGGGTAACTGCAATGAGGTGGAAAGCTTGTTCATCTCGCTGTTCATAGTATGCCTGTTTTTGCTCTCTGAGTCTTTGGGCTAGAGTCTACTCAGTGGTGTGTGTGGACTGAGAATTGGGGAGATGTACAGAACTATAATATAGGGTTAACTCAACCTAGGCTTGTCCCCCCACCCCTCTGTTCTCCTCTCTTCTTCTCTGTTCTCTTCTCCTCTTTAAAAAGGGATATCTATGAGCCATCATCACCAGAAATACCAGACTTTGAAAATGGTAAAAACAGTCCTAGAAAGAACACAGGTGTCCCTTACTTATTAGCCATGCCTCTCATCATTCCTATTCTATGTCTACAATCCTAGCCTCTATGGTCGAGAAACTGATATGTGAGTGAAGCCCTCTTTTCCTTTGGCCATTGACAAATCCTTTCTTTTCCAACATGGATTTTTCCTTGGAAGGAGCTTGAGGGATGGTTTGGTTCAATGTAAATATTTATTGGATACCTTGATAGGCTCAAGACAAGACTACATCCTTCTTACCCTTCTACCTCTTTTCACATTCTCTCTCTCTCTCTCTCTCTCTCTCTCTCTCTCTCTCTCTCTCTCTCTCTGTGTGTGTGTGTGTGTGTGTGTAATCTTCCAGTGTGGAGAGCCTTGTGAGGATCCAGTTAACATTGAATGGATGCTGAACCCATGTAATAGGGAACACAGGGAGAGTTGGCTATGAACTCAAAGGACTTGTCATCAGGATGGAGAGGAGAGAATGATGGGAGGCCCTCAGAAAGCATAATTTTGTGATTTGGAAAATATTATTTTCTACCCAAAGGAAAGGAAACAGACATGTCTCTGCTGGCTATGCTTACCATGGGTGGAATTTATGTACTAATAAGCCTGGGTGGGTTTGGTAGCCATGAGGACAAGCTGCCTAGAGGAGAGGAGAGAGTCTGGGCCCTGGTGAACACCTCCTTTCTCCACATTCTTTCCACCTCTCTTCACTCCCGGGTGCTGTGGTGGTAACACCGATTGTCAGTTGACAGGATCCACAATCACTTAGGAGACAAGCTCTGAGCATGTGTGTGAGGGTTATCTAGATCAGGTTAGGTCAGATGGGAAACCCATCTTAACTGCTGGGCCAAATAAAAAGGAAGGGGAGGCACACTGGGAAGATGGCTCGGCTGGTAAAGTACTCGCTATGTAAGTGCACGGTGTAGAGTTTTGATCCCCAACACCCATGTAGATGCTGGGCAGGTGTGGTGGCTGCCTGTAAACCCAGTTTACGGGAGTTGCACTGGGATGAGTGAGCCAGCTGGTTAGACTAAGCAAATCTGGGTTCAAATGAGAGAATAATCTGGGAAGATATGCAATATCAACCTCACTTTGATGTGTGTACACATATGTGAGTACCTACACACACACACACACACACAAACACACATGCCTGCACACTGCACACATGTACACAAAACATTTTTAATGCCAAAAAGGAGAAAGCAAGCTGAACACAAGTACCCAATACTCTCTGCTTCCTGACTGTGAATGCGATGTGACCCCCCCAAGCTCCTCAGGCCATGACCTCCCTCCTCATCATGAAGGACTGTGTACTCTTGAACTGTGAGCACACAAGTGCTTCTTCCTCTGAGTTTTTTTCAGCAGGTATTTTGCCACAGCCATGAGACAAGTGACTGAAACAGGGGGTGAGAGAGGGGTGCTCTGTTCAAGGCCAGCCAAAGGTCAGAGCCCTTATGATTGAAGGTCAGTCAGTCAGTGTTGCCTCATTCTCAGAAAGCCTCCCTTTCCCCATCATGGCAGACTTTCCTTTGGTCTCCAATTAATTAGTCTTGAGTGCCATGACTAAGGATGCCAAGTTCCCATCTTCTTCCAGGATCACACTTCCTAGGCCCCTGGTGTTTGGGTAGGACCATATGGCTAGTTGCAGCCAATTAGCTTTGAGTAGTCATGAAGTGAGTCCTAGAGCAGAGTGTTCCATCTTCAGTCCCAGTCCCTAAGAGATTCCTCTGAAGGACTGGCTGCTCCTTCCACCTGAGCCACCATAGTAATCAGAGCCTTTCCACTGGCTGGCATGGGCAGTCACAGGAGACATGCTGAGTGTAGTCAAAACACTTGAAAGCTATGTGGTTTTTATCCTCACCACACTTGCTCTCCTTGGCTGATGGATAAATAGACATACCAATGGGTATCTTGGATGCCCACAGACCTGCTACTCAGACATTCTTTCTCTTCTATAGCTCTGCAGCTTCAGGCTGCTTCTGAGGCCTTCGTTCCCTTTCCTTGACCCTTCCAGGCTAATTCTCCTGCTTATTTGCTTCCTATGGTGCTGGTGTGGGATAGAACATAGGGTCTCATACTGGCTGAACAAAGAGTCTACCAGTGGTACTCCCTTAGCCCCCAAACTGCTCCTCAGAGTCTACCTTGCTAGATGAGTGATGGATCTCACACATTCATTCAGCCATTCAACAAAACACACTGAAAGCCTGCCTCCAACGGAGTGCCATCCAGTGGTGTAGGAGCCTCTCTCAATGACAGGCCACACGAGGAGAAAGAGATGGCTCCAAGCCTAGAGAGTCAGCAGCCACTGGGCAGAGTGAAGAGAGAGATGGGGGGGGGGTTCTCCATGAGGACAGACTTGAGAAAGGACAACAAAGATGAGGGGCTGAGATGGGCCCATTCAGGGAACACCAAGTGGCTGGGTATGAATAGCTGGGGTGGTGTTGTAGGCAAGTGGTAGATACGTAGGAAATGGAGGGGGCAGAGACAGGTCCCCAAGAGCCTGGTAACCATGGCAACAGAGATGTGCACAGGCCAGTAAAGAGATGCTCAGAGATTTCAGCAAAGGAATACTCTGATCATGCTTATGTGTAGTTGGAGAGGAGAAAGGAGCTTTTTTTTGTACCCCCCCCTTTAAAAAAATGAGTTGGCCAGACAGAGAAGACTTTCTGTGTGCTTTCGTGTGTGTGTGTGTGTGTGTGTGTTTATGTTAGGCATAATTCTCTGGTGGGGGGGCAGGAGGAGAGTGGTTTAAAAGAGAAAAAATGAAAGGGGGAAAAAGCTCTAGAGGGCAGTGATTCTCAACCTTCCTAACGCCGTGACCCTTTAATAAGTTCCTCATGCTGTGGTGACCCCCAGCCATGCAATTATTTCATTGGCACTTCATAACTTGCTACTGTTGTGAATCGTAATGTAAATATCTGATATGCAAACCCCTAGCAGGGGTTGTGACCCACAGGTTGAGAACCTCTGCTGCTCTAGAGCAAAACCCAGAGTGGGGGTAGAGCAGTGGGGGGGGCAGATGTTGATTAACAACTTGGGAGCACTTGGTGAGGTGAAGACCCGGCAGCTGGCGGTGGCGGTGGCGGCGGCGGTGGTGGTAGTGGGTAGGAAACCTTACTATAGCCAGAACCAACAGGTGAGAGAAGTCAGCTAAGACAGACACAGAGTCAGGCAGTGTCCTGGAGTGAAGGACTTTTGGAAAACTCAACAGCAAGGCTCTGTGCTATCAGCAGTAGCACAGAGCAAGAATGACCCGTCCACTTTGGTGCTTAGCAGCTCTGACCAGAAGGGGCGTGGGCATCGGTTCAGGCTGCAGGGTGGGAATAGCTATGAGCATAAGCTCCAGAGAGGAGATGAAGAAGTCAGCAATGGGAAACCTGGGTCTGTGGAGACAAGAGTACAACAGGTCCCCTCAAGGGATTATAGGAGGTGTGACTAGGAAGGAAGTCTGAGCCTAACCTCCTTGATGCAATAAAGACCAGATTAAAGAAGAGAGGGTGCAAACGGTCACGTAGACTCTAACAATGCTCTGAGAAAATGTGTGGTAAGACCGTTCTCGAGTCTCTCTCTCTCTCTCTTTCTCTGTGTGTGTGTGTGTGTGTGTGTATGCCCACGTGTGCATGCATGTATAAGGTAGCTTTGAATGGTGTCCAACCTACACAAAAGTAAACTAATGACAGACCTTGAGCTTTGAAAATTGTTTCTGGACTAGAGAGATGTCTCAGGGGTTAAGAGCACTGGCTGCTCTTCCAGAAGTTCTGAGTTCAATTCTCAACAACCACATGGTGGCTCACAACCATCTGCAGATCCTTATACATAACAAATAAATACATCTTTGAAAAGAAAAATTGCTTTCTAAGCCCTCTCCATACTATCTGCTAAGAAGTATTCAAGCTGATTTTTCTTGATGAAGTGGGTGATGCTAATGGGATATATATATATATATTTGGCTCACAGTTCCAAGGTGCAGTCTATCATGGCAGGGACATCATGGCAGCAGGGCTCAAGGTCACGTTGCATCTTCAGGCAGGAAGCAGAGGAGTAGGAAGGGGTCTGCTCAGCTTGCTTTCTCCTCGATCTGCATCCCAGGACCTGAGGCCTAGGAATGCTGCTGCCTACTTTTGGGCGGGTCTTGTTCAGTTAACCCGATCAAGATAATCCCTTGCAAGCGTGCTTGGATGCAGTGTTCTAGGGAATTCTACATCCTGTCAAGTTGAGAGCTGACATTAGCCATCCTACCTGCCTAACCAAGGATCCTATCACCTGATCAGATGCAATAGGGTTCCACGTTCCTTCCATCTTGTGGCAGTCATCTCCAAAGTCATTGCCCAAGACCAGAACTAAATAAATTAAAGGTATTTCAACTTTCCCACTTATAAGGAGGGGAAGAAGGCATTTTTTGGGATGGGGCTCTTTCTCTTCTTATACGGTGACTGAAAGCGTGGAAGTAGGACTGTAGTGGGATGTCCACAGACCTGGAGGCAAAGAGTCCAGCATTATCTATCAGTTCTGCCCACTGCTGTTAGGGCCAGTATTGAGCCTCTCATGCTCCGTGCAAAATGGTTTAACTTTGATCTCGCAGGTTGTGGCAGTTTCTAGGAACCACTGGGAATAAATTTTAATGACTTTCCTCTTCTTTCCCCTCCAGGGAAGTGTCTTGTCAGAGCCTTCGCCATTGAAACTAAACCCAGGATTCTTAACTTTTTAAGTCTCAGCTTCCCCATTAGTACGACCTCCAATAGGTTCAAGTGCAGGGTGGTGGATGTATCCTAAGACATGAAGGCGGATACTGTGTTCCATTCCTAGACTGGCTGTCAAAGCATGAGTGGAGGTCCCTGATCTGCACCTGGGCCGGTCCCCGCCCAGGACAACCTTAGCCCTGTGTCATCTGCCGGAGGGTGGTGCGGCAGCGCCACCGTGTGGCCGCATGACATCAAAGCGCCGTGGCTCCGCCCGCTGGGGTATCTTCCGTTGCTCAGCCAGAAGCCTGATTAGTGTGCTTGGCTTAGGTACTTGGCTTGCCAGGGAGGACATCTCCGGTCGTCCCTCCCCCCCCACTTCCCCAGGTGGAGCCAATTCCATCCCGAGGTGCAGAGGGTATCCGCAGAGGGACTGTTGACATCAGAGGCTACCGTCTAGCTGCCAGCATGTACCTCAGTTGTTTGAGCGCTCTGGTCTAGAACAAGGAGTAAAACAAAAAAGCAAACAAAAATTCCCCGAGAGTTCACGGCCAGGCTATGCGTATTCCGCAGAGTTGTGGGAGAGGAAATGTGTATAACCCGAGGTCTCTGAGGAGGGTGCCCAGACAGACATGGTTACAGGTGACAGCAGCAAAGAAGCATCCTGCCTTCAGGGTCTTTGGCCACCCAATGCTTGATGATTCCAAGAATCATCCCAGGGCCGTGTCTCATCACGAACATTCACCAGATTCAGGGGTTCCCTATATAGTCCAGGTCCCAGATGTTGGACTGGGAGACTTAACAACAACACCCTGGCACCTCTGTCGCCATGGAAACACTCCGGGACTCAAAGCGGATTAGCCATATGCTAAACGCCCGCCCTAAAAGAGCTATAGGGACCTTTAACTGGTAGTGGGGGAAATTGCTCAAGGTCACACAGTTAACAAAGACAGGAGCCCAAGCCATTCTCCACTGGGATAAGATGCAGCCTTGAGTCCTCACAGGGAGGAACTGGCACTGACAGGGTGCAGAGAAGATGGGGATTTGGGAAGAGAATTCATATTCAGTGGGAGGATCTTGATCTTTCCTCTTCTCCATGCTCAAGCCGTTCCCAGCTGCCGCCCTGTCTGAGAATCAAGAGGGCTACTGGCACCTGTCAGTGACAGTGAAGTCAGCTACAGGTTTCTAATGACAACCCAGTCTTGAGGATCTGTCCCTGCTGGGTAGATCCTACGGGTGTTCATGGATAGCGAGCACAGATAAATCTGGACCTGGAGCAAGTCACTTCCAGATTTCTGAATTCATTCTGCTTTGTAATTACTGACAGTTAAGGATTCCAGAGCACTTGTCAAGAGCAAGGGAGCTCCACGAATTAACACATTTGCTGTTTACAAAATACCGAGTGAGTGAGTCATGATTAGCCTCATTGTTCGCCTACAGCCACTGAAGCACAGTGAAGTATGTCCCCAAAAGTCACTCAGAGAACATCCAACCTCCAGGTGCTCCGTCAGCCACCATGCTGCTGGTGAAAAGGAGACATACAGACTCAGTGGCTCCCAGGAACCTCCAAGAGAAGAAACTTGCACCCCAACAACACCAAGTTTTGTAATCAAGTCCTGGAATGGCAGGGCCAGGTATTTTTCACTGTATGAGAAATCAGGTCTTCCTGTGGGCTTGTTCCTTTTTCATTCCGTGTGGAAGAAAGATCTCACAGCATCTGGGAGAAATATCTTCTGATTGTACACAGAGACCCTTGTGAAGTCCCTTTGGTACCCTCTTAGACACACCATTTTTCTCACTCTCTGTGGGATTGTACTTCTCTTTGGAGAAAAGATACTTGCTACTTGTTTAAAGCTACTTTGCAGCTTTAAACAAAATGGCAACGACAGATAGATAATCCAGTGTGTGTGTGTGTGTGTGTGTCTGTGTGTGTGTGTGTGTGGCTGTGCATCCTATTCTTTGGAGAGTAGAGTGGCAGATTGTATTTTCTAAAAGCAGCTGGCCCCAATACATTCCATCTCACACACTTATGTAACCGAGGCGCTCTCTTTTGAACATTTCTAAGCAAACATAGGATGTTTCCTCCATGCTGCCCCTCCCAACCCTGGGTGATATTTGTGCTAGTTTCAGTTGGTGGGTTGGAACATCACCAAATGCAAATAACTTCTGAGATGAATTGTAAAAGTCCCTGTGTATCTACCATGCTGTCTCAGGACATTTGCTGCTGTGTTTTGAGGTACTCAAATGGTTGGGGGGGGGCCCACAGTGTGGATAACCACACGTAAACACTCTAGCCTCCAGCTTCTTCAACTAGGCAATGTGGGCGTCACAAAAGATTTTGGTAACAGTAAAAGGTTTCTGAACAAGTGGTGGCCTGAAAGCAGTTCAAATGGACAATGAATACAAAGGTTCGTTGCTGGGCATTGCTTGCCTGTTTGGCATTGTGAGACTTCACTGCAACATGCTCTGTGTAAGCCCTCACTCCATGCACTGTTAGTAAATGCAGCCCAAACATCGGGGCTCAGACTCCAGATCTGTGGCATGAACTGCAGTGTTTTGTTTTTTGTTGTTGTTTCTTAATTGTACATGCACAGTCTTTTTTCACCTATGGAAACATAATGGCTTAACTACAGAAAAGAAGGGCATCATACTTTCCTGCCATTGTTCCTGGAGAGGTGAAGTAGTAACAGTATATCTTTAGGTTGTATTGTGTTAGAGTGTTTGATTTTAAACTTTGATTTTTGAATTGCTGACTTGAGATGCATTTTAAAAATCCGCTTTCAAGCGTGCAGAAAGATTTCCCTGGGGCGGGAGGGGGGTGTCTCGAGACAGAATCACTAGGCCCAGATCTCGGTCTCAAAGGGGGTACCACCAAAGCGTAAGAAAGAACCTCCAACGATGGAGACACACCTTGAACCTTGAAAATCTATGCAGCAAACTGCGAGGCATAAAATGACACAGTGCAGTATCAGTTTCCTAAAATTCTAGGAATACCTGTAAGGATTCAGGCATTACGCTGGCCTGCCCCTGTCACCTAGAAGAATGCACTCAGGTAATACCCTGGTCAGCCCAGGTTCCATGAGTACTAGTCTGCAGGCAGGTGTAAAAGACCCCTTTGAAATACAGACCCCGCCCACTTATGCTCTTTGCTCTTTCTGGACTCTCTCTCTCTCTCTCTCTCTCTCTCTCTCTCTGTGTGTGTGTGTGTGTGTGTGTGTGTCTGTGTCTCTCTCTGTGTCTCTCTCATCTCTCTCTGTCTCTCTCATCTCTGTCTCTCTCTGTCTCTGTCTCTCTCTCCTCTCCTCTCCTCTCCTCTCTTCTGTTCCCGGTGTCTCTATGTCTCTTTTCCCTTTCCCCTCATTCCCCCTTTCTAAATAAACTTCTCACAATAGCTTTGTCTGCCTGGCGTGTTATTCCCTCTGCCCTGGTCACCCTCGCCTGCTGTGGAACCCGCTATGCTCTCCCACGTGGTCCCTTACCTTGGGACCCCCACATGGGACCCTCCCCCTTCTCCAGCTTTATCTTGTAACTGTAACAAAAGAACACCACCACCCACATAAGAATATAGACGGCGAGGAGGAAGAGTATGTGATGGGAAAGGAGAGATAAATTGAATTGAGTGAGGGGTCCTTCAAGGGCCAAAGGCCTTGAGAATCCAGCCTCCACTTAAGACACAGTATCAGCAGCATACTCCACTACAGGCATCCCGCTGAGACATTGTCTATGAGTCCCTAGCTGGCAGCATCCTGAGCAGGATCTCTAACTTGGGAAGTAAGCTAACAACAATGCCAGTATGTACCAGACTTTTTCTTTAGCGTCACCAACCAGCTCCCAAATCACGATACCAAGCCTTATTATTACGTTTTGAATGCTTGGCCTAGCTTAGACTAGTTTCTTGCTAGGTCTTTTAACTTCACCTGTTTCTCTTTATCTGCATCTCTGTCTTGGGGCTTATTACCTTTCTTCTGTATATCTTACCTCCACTGCTTCCATGTCTGGCTGGCTGGTGTCTTCCTGCCTTCTTGCCCCAGACATGTTCCTCCTTCTCTCTTCCCCCTTCTCTTGTTCCTCCTTTATTTTTCTTCCAAGCCTAGATTTCTTCTCCATTTTATTCTCTCTCCCTGCTAGCCCTGCCTATCCTTTCTCTTCCCTAGCTATTGGCCATTCAGCTCTTTATTAAATCAAACAGGTACCTTGGGCAAGTAAGGTAAAAACAGATACAACACATCTTTACACAATTAAACACACACCCTTACACTATTAAACAAATGAAGCATAAACAAATGCAACACACCTTTACATAGTTAAAATAATATACCATAACAGGGGTATTGGTTCTACGCCATGCCTCCTGTTCCCTACTCCCTTCCCTGCCTCCTGGGCGGCAGAGAGCCTGACTGCATGTTTCTGTGTGAAGCATCCTCTATCCTCAGAAAGGTTCAAAGAGAGACCCTGCTTCTGCCATGGTGCTCTGAGTCCTCTGTCCAGAGACCCTGTCACACTGTCTTTCTGTCTGCCTGTCCATGGTGTTAATAGCTTTTTAAATAAATAAACGTATTCCTCAGTGATCTGTCTCAATGTTCTCTTGAACCCCCCCAACACCCTGAAACATAGCTTTTGTTCATGAGACTCTGAGTGTAGCCCAAGTGTACAACCCGCACAGAAGTGATACTGACGGGGGAAGGGGACTGTGAAATTTCAGCACCATCTCTAACATTTTATTAGGTTCAAAGCAAAGCCTACAGTGTTGACCTCTATTAGAGCGTGAGGAATATATGAACATTGGTATTTAAAAAAAGATTCACTGCATATGCTATATATTAATACTGTTTTATAATTATCTGAATATTTCTTCTTTGTGTTGCTTTTCTTTTTGTGAAATAGGGCCTCTCTACACAGCCCTTACTGTCCTGGAACTCACTATATAGACCAGGTTTGCTTCAACCTCATAGAGATACACCTGCCTCTGCCTCCTGGGTGCTGGGATTAAACGTACTGGAATTTAATATTTCATTATTAAATGTGAAACTCTCCATTCAGAATTTTAGGTCATTATGGCTTTCATGATGTTCTGTGAGTTTGAGCACATAACCAGGTAACTAAAGCTAGGCCTTTGGCCAGTGAGGGGCTCGTCTCTCCATTCAAATGTCTCTCCCTTCCCATCTCACTATCTTCCTTATTGCACACAAGGACTCCCCCTTTAAAAAAAAAACAAAAACAAAAACAAAAAACCTATCAGCAGGGCTCTGGCTATAACTCAGCAGTGACGTTCTTACCCAGCATGCACTAGGGCATGGGTTTAATTCCACACCCTGTGTCAAAGATGGAAGGAACCCTTGTTCCTTTAGTCCTTTGTCCTTACACTCGTTCCTCTCCCTGGAGGATTCTGTTTGCAAATCATTCCCTTGTCTCTTTTTTCTCCACACTCTTTAGGTTATGGATCATCCTCTGCCTTGGGCTGAGTACGGGGAACATACCAAGTATCACTCAAAACACCTTCTCTTGTAAATGGCTATTTCCAAGACACTTCTTAAAAACTGACATTGGCTGAAGTTATTTGTTATTATTTTTACAATACAATTTCTATTATTTTTCCTCAAAACTTTCCCAGCAGAGTAAGACTGAACCAAACTATGTTAGAACTACACCCTTGGCCCTTAGGTTATTCTGCTCACTGTGGGAAAGGCGTTCTTTTAAATCTCAAGTTACAGGTAAAGAAACAGACTACAAGAGTATTTCTCTTCTCACATGGTGAATTGTTCATTCTTCTAGATCTACTTGAATGCCACTTACATGGGAAGCATTTCTGTTGATGTCCCGGGAGAGCGGTCCACATTCCACTATGCATTTCCCTCCTTCTGTGCTGTGGAGAGAGCCAAGCTTGGAGGCACAGAGTGGCTCCTGCTTATTTTACATTAGCAGAACCAGGAAAAGCACCTGCTGTGTTTGGCCACCTGCAAGGACTCCTGATTAGAACCTGCCTCATCAGGAGGAATTGCTGAGCCCACATATGCCCATCTGGGCTGATAGCAGAGCGTCTCACCCCATTGTATAATGGCATGGCACCCTTTGTGCAAAATGGCTCGCAGCTGTCCAGGTTATTCCTATAAGGCAAAAACAGGAAATCCCACCCATTTTACAGAAGAAACTTGGCCAAGGGGCTGTCTGACTTGAGACCCTCAATTCAGTTCGGACGTTACACACTCCATTAACAATCATAGCAACAGAACAAAAGCATTTGGTGCATAACTTGTGGTCTATTCTCTCCATCCACCATGTGGGTTCCAGGGATTTAATCAGGTCACCAGTGTGAACAAGATTTCCTGGGAAGGATCTGGGTCTGCAAAGATGGACTGATAAGAACTGTAGTGATATGGGGAGATTGGAATGTTGTAGGTCTGGAGCTTAATTACTCTTTATCTTTAATTTAGGGGCTAGCCTTAGGCCCCCTAAATGGCCATTCTGTGCCCTCCTCTGTGTCTGACCTAACATCCTATGGTTAACAGGTAAATAACTGTACACCATTAGTTTCTACCTACTTAAAAGCTAAGCATGTCATCAGATAGGATAGGAGGCCTGTAGGAGAGATTCCTCATGTACTAGCCCTTCTGTTTCCAACAAGGCAGTGTTGGAATGTCTTGACTTACAACTTTCTTAGTTCTGTTGCTTTAAGACTTCACAAACTTCATCGGCAGTAAAACATTGTATTCAGGGAGATCTAAGTGGTTCCTGGACCATGGGCACTTATCATTTTGCCTCCAGAATAAACTTTGTTTCATTCCTTTGGGACAAGAGCTGTTTCTTTCCATGGCACACCAGGGTCAGGGCCAATTGTCTTTATCCACAGAGCCATCTCATCTGCCTGAATATAGTGTCTTAGCACAAAAGCGTTTGTCATGTTATCACTGACCTCTCTGAGACAAGGATTATCTACTGGACCTGATGGGGCGGGATGGGATAGGGGAGGCATAGATGACAGTGTCATTGGATGATGTATCATGGTGTACGTTGTCAATATCTCTTTCAAATTGCATCGGGGAGAGACAGGCAATATTGTGTGGAGTGATCTGCATTGTGACATGAGACACCAGCCCGGCTCCGGGATCAACCCAGCTGTTCTCAGGAAGTACTGAACAAGTGTTGTCATGGCAATGTTGCTTCCCTTTCAATACCACATTTGATTAATTTAAACCCTCCTGCTGCACGGGACGGCTGAAACCAGGCATCTCGCCGACCTAGGATGTGCATCTCGGTTTCTTGTCTTACCTGAGTGTTGGTATCATTCTGTCCTGCTGCCAAGTTTCTTCCAAACACTTAGGACAGGCCAAGTCCCACATGTGACAATTTTGCTAAGAAGTAGACCAGGGAAGTGTGTATGTTGAGTCTGTGTTGTGGGATGAACATGTCATTTGGTTTTCTGACTGGTTCAAGAGAAATTTAATACTTCAGCTCAAAGAACTTAATCCTCAACTGCATGGGCAAAATTATGAACATTTCCATGGAGTTATTATTATTAAAGTCGTATCAATTATCAAACGTACAAAAAAAACTTCACAAAACAGTTGTGAATATACCTTATGCTCAGGTTCAAATGCCTGTGAGTAGAAACAAGAGGAAAACAATCTTCAAGATGAGAAAAAAGATTAAAAACAAACAAACAAACAAACAAAAACCCTTCCTATTCTAGCCCCAACCCACAAATGGCAGAGAAAGAATGCAGTCAGGTTGTCATGGAAACTCAACACTTGGGTTTTGAGGCCCTGACCAGCTATGGTGTCAAGAGTCAGCCTGGAGCCTTTTAAGCCACTGGAGGGTGGTTAGCCTGGTCCCAGGGGTGTAGTGTTAGGGGTGTAAAGTAAAAGGGGGGCCCATCTCCTTTTGGATCTTCTAATGTCAGTAGCATGTAGTTGTTCCTTGCTTGAGGCTGGAGAAGGCATCAGTGAAGTGGTCCAGGGACATTTCTTCCTAGGAACAATGAACGAGCTCTAAGGAATGGTGTCATAAACTATCACCTATGGGTCAACTGATTATCAAGAAGGGTTCTGAGACAATTCACCTGTAACAACTGAATAGTCACTGAGGACAAAGATGTTGGGCTCCTACCTCACACTGTTAACTCAAAGTGAACCTAGTCATCAGGATGAAAACTCTAGGAGTCTCAGAATGAAAGTAAATTATCATGATGTTGGCTTAGGAAATGCTGTCTTCATCACGACATTAAAGGCAAAAGCAATAAACAGAGAAAGAAGTAAATTGGACTCTGTCATAATTAGCATTTGTGTTTCAAAGCACACCATTAAAAAAAGGCAAAGAGTCCGTAGAATGGGGGAAAATATTTGTAGTCATTTACTAGGTAAGATGTTGAGGGCTGGGTGATCCAAAGCATTTGCTGAGCCTCCCCTCCAAGGGGAGTACAGATCCGTCTTTAAACCAGGAACACAGCCAGCAGAGTTAGTAACAGCCTGAGTCCAGGGACTTGGGAGGTTTCCCCTAAGGTCCTGATGCATAGAGAAGGAACACAGTTTCTTCTCTAAAACCTGGGATATACTTGGCAGAGCCAGTAATGGCCTAGGGCCAGGTCCTTGAGGGAGTTGCAGCTTTGGTTTTTGATCCTGATGCTTCCCACCCCTAGGGGCTATGGCTATCAGTCCCAAGACTGCTGTGTGTTGTCTGTGCTATGATACCCTGTGCCCCCTTTCTGCAACGGTACTTGATTAGCTTCCTGCTTACTTTGTCCCTTTATATAATAGCTTTCTGCTGACAAGGTCCCACTTCACCCCTAAAAACAATATATAAGATACTGTACTTCTTAATAAGCTTGCTCGGCAGAAGGTACAGCTTGTTCAAGACCTCCTCGTCTCAAACTTATCTCCTTATCTCCTGACCTCCTGGTCCTCTCTCTCAGGAACCTATCACTGAAGAACAACCTGCTGGTCCAGGTCATTAAGGCACTCCAATCTAGCGAACTCTTATAATTAAACAATAAACAATGATATTCCATTTTTAATAGCAAAGGATTTGAATAACATATTTCCCCAAATGAGTTGTATCAGTCGCCAAGAGGCAAAGATGGTCAACATCGCTGGCATCTGAAAAGTGATACCCAAGGCACAGAAGGGCACTAATTCACTCTTGGTAGGATGGCTGTAATAGAAAAGCAAGACAACAGTAGCCATAACAAGGATATGGAGAAATTAGAGCCTCCGTACACCACAGACAACACTAGAGGATGGGACAATCACTTAGATGAGACTGGAATTGCTCAGGGCGATCTGGCTGTAGACAGTGTGGCTACTTTATGAAATACTCTTACAGAGCTGCAAAACTGTAGGTGTAGTATCCAAATGAACACACAAGCCAGGAATTCTACCTCTAGCTACATAGTCAACTTGTAGAAAGACAACACAAAACCCCAGACACTGTTCATAGCCGTTTTAGTCATAGAATAAATAAGAACTTGTGATTTTTTTTCCCCTAGGGAGATATGGACAAATGTCTACTCAACACTTAGGGTGTTGGTGACAGATCAAAGAAAAAATTACAGCCAAGTGTAGCTTGAGTTTATTTGGCTTGCATTCAGGGATAGAGGTGATGGGTTACCAGGGGGAACAAGTCATTACCAAGAAACCCGTACCAGTATGGTCATGAGAACTCAAGTCCTGGAGTTCCTGGTGTGACTTCTGTTTCTTGTGTGCAGCCCCCCTCCCACCCCCCAGTCAGAGAGTCCCCGCTCCCCAATATTTGTTTCTGTTATTGTCTTGGGGAGAGGCTTTAGGAGTCTTCTAAATTTCTGGAGCTTTCTGAGCCTGCTAGTTTTGCGTACTTCCTGAGCCTTGTAAATCCCATTTACTTCTCCAGGAGGGAATGTTTCAACTCAGGGGGATAACTGTACAACAAAAAGCAAAGAACAGTAACCAGTGGATGAGTGGGAAGATAAAGTGATACATATTCATATGCAGAATATCAACCAGGCCAAAAAGGCCACGAAGCACTGACATCTGCGCTAATAAGGACGGGCCTTGAAGACATGAGTGGAAAAAGAGATCCCAGATGTGGCATGTGATTCCATTTGCAGGAAATACACAGACCCAGCAAATTTGGGGAAGACAGAGAGTGACAGCTAATGGGCACGGAGCTTCCTTTGAGGGGCCATTATGAAAGTGATTGTAGTGATGGATGTGCAATTCTGCGAACATATTAAAAACCACTGAACTGTGATATTTAAATTGGTGAATTATTTAAACCACATGACTAGAGTGGCGACTATTAATAACGGCATGAACAGAGAGGCAAGATGAATATGTGTGCACACCAATGGGCTGAGCTCTAAAATGCTGCGAAGTGCCAGCTTGGAATTTAGGAAGACTGGTCTTATGCCCATTTTTCAGGTGAGGAAATTAAGCCAGAGAGACTTCAGAGTAACATGCTCAAAGCCAGGATTCGGGCTCAGCAAAGACATGCCACCACAACACCAACTGTAGAGAAAGTGTATTCTTGCCTTTAAATTTAGCCCAAGGAAACGGAATGAAATGTATCTTTTTAAGACTATGGGGATAGTTGTTTCACATGACAGGTGGACTCAGAAGGGCTTCTAAGACAAGTTCTTCTACTTTAGAGGCTGGTAGACACTTCTGCCTGCTGGGCATTCTGTCCAGGATGGAGACAATGTATTGTAGCAGAGAGATCCTGGCATCCCAGGTTCGTGCCTCTATGGACACAGGAAGCTCTGAGCTTGCCCATGGACCTTCACAAAGCTGGTCTGACCATTCTCATTCTGTGACCAGTGAGAATATTATTTATTCTCCACCTGCCCCTCACCCCCCACCCCCCCACCCCGTCTTCTTCTCTGACCTTGAAACCACCTTATGCTAGTGAAATCATCCTGGCTTCCAAGACATCTACAGGGCCCTAGGGAGAGACAGGCAGCCTGAGCCTGTTGGGGTATCACTGGAAGAGAGGCAATTCCTTTCTTTGGTAGTGGGAGAGAGGAAATTGGGATGACAGGACCAAAAAATGTGGGTAACTTGGATGGGCTAGTAACATGCCAGCTTATTTATGAATTTATGTGTTTAATTTTGGTTTTGAGGCAGGTCTCATGTAGCTGGCCCAGGCTATTCTCGAATTTGTTATGTGGTGGAGGACGGCCTTGAAACTTCAGATCTTGGTGCCTCCACTCCTGAGTGCTGGGACTACAGGTGTACACCACCACTCCAGTTTTACGTGGTGCTGGAGACTGAACTCAGGGCTTTGGTGCTCGCTAAGCCAGTATTCTACCAACGCAGTGCCTGCCAGCTCTTACAAATGAATGTCCCTTTTCCCTCTTTACTAAGTTTTTTTTATTAACATAATAAATGCCTGTGATGATAATGTAAAAATGACCTCTACTTCATTCAACCGTTCAGCCACCCACAACAGGGGGACAACGTGTCTTCCGTGTCCTTGGGGACATTTCTAGGTTCTGCCTCCTCTCTTGTCTTTTTTGCTCTTATCTTCTCCTCTCCTCTTTCATCATCACAATGGAAATAACGCTCTGTGGTGTGAACTGAAGTTCCCAGGGGGAAAATGCCACACCTAAGTTAGAGGATGGGGCTGGCAAGATGGCTCAGCAGGTAAAGACACTCACTATGTAAATATGGATGCCTGCATTTGATCCCAGAACCCAAGTAAAGACAGAAAGAGAGATATAGTACTACAGAATTAACCCCTGACCTCCACAGTTCACTGGTATGTAGGTACACACACACACACACACACACACACACACACACACACCAATTTTTAAAATCAAATTCTTTGAGGCTGACCAATTAGAACTTTGTGACTGTGGAAAGCTGGAATGTGGCAAATTGAGAGCCGGATTCTCTTGGGCTCTCTTCCGAACCATTGATAGCCATTCATTGCCCACCCTTGTGTTCGACCTAATGTTCACTCAACTAAATGGTAAAACTTTGGGGATGTGCTGAGTCAGCAGATCGCTAGCTTCCATACACCCATCCAAAAGCTGAGACTGTCTTCGGATAGTGTCTGAAACCTCCAACAGGGTCCCCAGCTTCACTGTGACTTCTCTACGGTGTTTCTAAGTGTATTTGATCTATGACTTAATTTTGTCCTCTGACAAAAGAACATTCACAGAACGGCTTCCACAATGGAACATGTCATTATTGGGTAACCGCAATCTCTGTTCCCAGGCTGTGCCCCTTCATACTTGGTGCAGAATAGACCACCTTATCCTTTTGAGGTGTGAGCTGTGTTTTGCGACATCTGCCCAGTGTCTCACACCTCTTGTCTTGAAGACATTTTTTTTCTCATAGCTCTGTCTCATTCTGCTTGACACAGCATCTCATGCTGTGGAAGCCCCTTGGTATGCTCTTTAGGCTATTTGCAAATGTAGCTGCTATAAACAATGCCAAAAACTAATCTTTGCGCAACCATTGTCAAGAATACAGGGAAAACATGATCAAAATATATTGTATGGAAAAAGCTTATTATAAAAAAAATGTTACTATATTAAATTCTTAGGGCTAAGCTGACGAGTCCTTAGGAGAAACTGTTGAACCCAAGAGGAAAAGCAATAGTTTCCTTTCAAAAGAGATGGAGAAGTGTTCCTGGATTAAATGGAGCTCTTACTATCAGGCTGGGTGCCCGTTTCCACTGGTCCATAAACACGACATCACTTTCCAGTCTGTATTGGGATGTGATGTAGGCTACTGATGACTCTTAAAGACATCAGGTTCTAGTATCAGTAACCTATTAATGTTCTATGATAAAGAATAAAGATCTTCTCAGATGTTCACAAAATAAGGAGTGGGTAAATTACCCATGTGGGCCCAATGTAAGTGCCTTTATGAGACAGAAGGAAATCTGACAGAGCCAGAAAAGAGAAGGCCTCTGTGATAGGCCCAAAGGAGAGCATTGAAAGAAGGAAGATGCTGGGTCTGGAGAGGTGGCTCGGTGGTTAAGAGCAGTGGTTACTCTTTCAGAGGACCTAGGTTCGATTCCCAGTACCCATATGACAGCTTATAGCCATTTGTAACTCCACTCCCAGGAGATCCCACACCCTCTTGTAGCCTTTATGTGTACCAAGTATACAAACGGCACACAGGCACACATGCCGACCAACAAACCAACCAACCAAACTAAACAAAGCCATACACATAAAGTAAAAATAATATTAAAAAACATTTAAAAAGAAGATACTACAATGCTAGCTTGGAAGGTGGAGGTGAGGCCGTGAGCCAAGGAACATAGCTCAAGAAATTGGAGAAAGGTATAGAAGCAGATTGTCCATGAGGCCCTCCCGGGAAGCATAGTTCTGCCAACATTCACCCAATTGTCTGACTTCTAGAACTGTAAGAGAAAACAAACCTGCTGCAGCCTCTAGGACAGTGAGAATTCCTTACGGTGGCGGTGGCGATAGCCAGTTCAGGAGAGACGGCTCTGTGCAGTGGGGGAGGGCAGTTACTGCCTGCTAGCTTCCACATCCTCAGTCATGTGAAGCCATCTCCCTCCAGCGCATATCTGCACCTCTCACCCACAGTGTTAAGAGCCTTAGTGATCACTGGCCTCCCATTCCTGGGACGGTGGCCGATTCCATCACAGGTTGCAAGCTGGATGCTAAAGTATTTCTTGTAACCACCCGCAAATCTCTCCAACAAGGTGCCAGCAAATAGCTTTGTCACAGTTTGCTTCCAGCATGCCTATTGTGTCGTATAGATTGCCTTGGGGACCTCATGTGTATATAAACAATTTTTTGTGTGTGTATATATAAACATTTTTATGGTGTTATTTTGCAGCTCTCACAGTAGAGCACTCAGGGCCATCTTCTCCAAGGAGGATGTGGGTGGGAGGGGCCCAATTCTCTATGAAGTAGGCATAGCTTTTCTGTTTGGTCCCTGAGAGCCGAGTGGCATCTGTCCCTTGGTACTCTCTTGACATCTGGGATGAGGAAGGCAATCAGTGTTCACTGACGATATCTGTGGGCTGCTGGAAAGGGGTTTAGGGAAGAATAAAATCTGAAGCCTAATTCAGGCATTCAAAGGTTTGGGTCTGGAGGGAAGACAAGGAAGTAACTGCTGCTGGGCAACCTGTCCAGAGCAGTGGTTCTCAACCTTACTAATGTTGCAGCCTTTTATTTCATCTCCTCATGCTGAGGTGACTCCCAACCACAAATTATTTCACTGCTACTTCATAACTGTTTTTACTACTGTTACAATATCTGGTATGCAGGATATCCGATATGTGGCTCCCAGAGTGGTCTGTCTCGACCCATAGATTGGGAATCATTGGTCTAACACCACTTGAAGGCACATGTGTTGCTGAAGGGTGTCCAAGGTTTACAAATACTTGAGGATGCATTATGGAAGCTTGTCTTGACCAACTTTAGATATAAGAATCACACACATATATACACACACACATCCCAACCCACATATACATACACACACAAATACACAGATATACACACACAGATACACATATATGTAGACTCAGACAGACAGACACACAGACACACATACACACACATCCGAATACACTCATTATCCCCAGTTTCCATGTTCTGGGCCAAGTAGGTGAGAGCTCAGAGTGTCTGCTCCCCATATCACCTGTTAAAATACTTTTGGATTCCCTCACATTCTTTCTGGCAAACAGAACTGGCCAGGCAGCATTTGACAGACTAATTATCCCAACTATCTGAAACTTCCTCTGTGTCTTTAACGTACCTTGATAATCTGGTGGCTTGTCATTCAGAGGCTTCTTAATTGGCTACATGATTGACACATGTGTGGGGGATTTTTATTTTAAGAATTGTGGCAAGTCTATGCCTTCAAAGTTAGATAAGTTATAGGATGCCAAGAGACCTAGTTTGCTCCCACCACGGGCTAGAATGTGTATTTTACAGTGACTCTGATCCTAGGTAGCTAGCAAGAATGACAGGGAGAAAGTAGTCTTTTTTCTGGGTTTCATATTTACCTCTCATTAAACGGTCCCTCAGCCCTAGGCTGTCCTGAGTTCCCCTTGTATTGGATGACATTGTGAAAAGACCTCTTGCGTCTATCTCTTGGGCACAAGTGACCTGACACTTTGTTTTATGTGGACTTAATCAGTCAGGTCTTTTTGGGTTGCAAGTGATAGACATTTAATATTAATACAAGTCCAAGAGTTGAGCTGTTTCAATTCCAGCTGCCCGTGGCTGCACAAACAGTGGCGTCAGACCCTGCCATTGTCTTTGTTACTCTCACTTCTGACTTCCCTCTGGCAAGTTCTTCTCTTCCTGGCTTGCTAAAGATGTCCTCTGGCAGTGCTGTCCCTACAGGATCCTAATTACCCATCATGCAAGAAAATCAGCATCTCTCTCAGGATTCAAGAGATCACAGCACCGGTGGAAGGCTTTCATTGGTCCTGCATGAGGCCTGTATTCTTGTCTCGGCACAGTCACCGGAGGCAAGAGAATGGAGTCAGTTCTGTGGTTGGCCAGGCTACAGCCATAGCATTGGGAGGGCCTGATATGGTTTGATTGGCAGTTCCCACGGACCCGACCCGCATGAGATGGGAAAATAACTTCTCTCGGTGACCCAGGGGTCAGACAGACGAAGAAATCATTTTCACAGCACTAGAACAGAAAGGCAGTCCCTGGTAGATCATGTGTCTACACTTTTCCCCATGGAATCTCCTCTCTTGATCTGGCAGTGTGGCCAGCTAGGGGACAGGGAGCTTTGAGTTGTCGGAGTGCTGGTTCTGAATGTGTGGCAAGCTGCGGCTGCTTTGGTGTAGGGTAGCCTGCTGGGGAGGGCGTTGTCTGATTCTTTGGGACTAGAGTTGATGAACAGAGGGGAGAGCAGACCTTTTATAAGCTTCAAAGAGAACACTCCTTCATATGAACTTTCTCCCCTTCCCAAACAGGAGCCACGGTGCTTGGTGAGGGTGTCAGGGGACTGGGGATTGGAGGTGGTATGAGCGGCCTCTGGAAGCTTGCATTTTAGTTAAAATGGGTCCTTCACTGCTGAGCTACCACAGCTTGAAAATCCTCAAAGATCGTGTATTTATGTTGGAGAAACACTAGCTGGGAAGATCCGGGATTTCCCCTTGGAGCCTGAGGTCTCAGTTTGAATGCATGAAGGAGTGCTGTCTCACCCAGTACCCACCCACTTGGGCAGATTCCATTGCCAGAGAACCATCTAGAGGTCAGAATACTCTTAATTTGGAGCATAAGTCAGTCTTTAGCTTTGACTGCAGAATTTGCCTTACTTGCTCTGTATCCATTTAAATACTAAAAGACTATTGTTGGATTCCCTTTCCCTCCAGTCTCCTCCTCCAGTACTTCCCATCCCTCGGCTAATATTCTTTAGTTCTGTGCTAATTGCTTCGCATGCCCGTGTTCACCTGTTCATTGCAACAACATAAGATGTCGGCAGCAGCATCACACACATTTTGTGGATGAGGAAATAGTGATGCAGAGTTATAGACTGGATGGGTTACAGGGAGCAGGGAGGGCTTCTCAAAGCACGCTGACGCCAGAGCTCATGCTCACAACATCAGCTGACCCAGGACTTTACCAGAAACGAACCATATAAACTCAATATTCAGGATAACACTGAGACAGTCGATATGGCCCTGATAAAGCAGATCAGCGTTTGTTGGGCGGTGTGACGAGTACCATCTCAGAGAAGATACGGAGACAAAGGCCCAAGTGCACCCCAGTGCAGGGTGATGCTGGATGTCCTGGCCTGAGCAGAGGGCTCTGGGGTGCAGTGAATATAAGTAAAAGCTCAGGGGACAGGTCTGCATTTTATTCTAGACTGTACCAAAGAGCCAAGGCAGATGTATTTTTTGAGAATACCCTAAAGGAAAGTTATAAGAACCAGACGAAATGATGAAATATGGATTTTTTCTGAAGCTCGTGGAAAAACATCACTAATAGAAAATACCCAATTTGGCTTCTAGGTGAATTCCAGTTTCTGTGGGCAACACAGACCAAAGCCAAGCCAGAAAGTCCTGTGATGACAGCTGTGTGCCAGGACATCTCACAAGGCAATGGGGGTCACATGCTGAGAGGAATCTGCCCAAGCGGGTGGGTACTGGGTGAGACAGCACTAGCATTTTAGCTAGTGAGGAACTCCTGCCTTTCCACACTTGCGTGAACAGATGTGTTTAGATCTCCTCACCTCTTTGAGGGTCCTCAGGGGCCCTACTCCAGGAGTGCTGGTTGTGAATTCATGTCTGTGTCTGGAACAGCTCACTGTGTTTGCTTTCTCTTCTGCCATTGAAGAAATTTAGTTTGCTGTAATCTAACCACTTACTATAGCACATGTATGGATAAATCTTTGCCAAACATTCTTTGGTTTCCCTTGCCCCCCCCCCATGCAAAATTAAGTAAAACTTCCTTAATGTTTTCAGCACCTAGCAAGCCTTCTGTGATGGTTTATATTGATTGACAATTTGGCAGGATCTAGAATTGCCCAGGAGACAAGACTCTGGGAATGGCTTGAGGGATTGTTGTTGAGGGGTTGAGTTAACTGGGCTGGGTAGACCCACCGGAATGTGGTGCCATCAGTGCGTGGCCTAAGTTTCAGACTGTGTAAAAAGGAGGACTCTAGTGATCACCAGCTTCTACCACTCTGCTCCCTGACTGCTCCTGACATTGGCGTGTGAGCAGCTGCCCCTTGCTTCTATTACCATGACATCACCAATGTGGACTGTACCCTGGAGCTGTGAGCCACGCTCTTCTTTGACTTACTTTTAGTCAGGTATCTTGTCACAGTAAAGCACCCATTCTCCATTTATGTTGCCATCCTCTTTTCTTTCTTTCCATAGGGACTCTTTGTCTTAGCTTTAAAAAAAAAAAGTCAACCAACAAACAAACAAACAAACAAAAAAAAAACCCAAAAACTAATAATAACAAAAACAAACAACAAAAACCCAACAACATTGAGCGCTGGGACTGGCTTCCCAGGGCTTGCTTGGCACAGATATTTAAGAGACTCTTGTTTTCTGAATTCATGATTTCCTTGTTTTGAACCCAAAAGTCATTTAGTCTATAGAATGCCAATATATCGTGGGAGAAAGGGGAAGGGCTTTGAGTATTGGCTCTGCGGAATGCAATTTTAGCTATGGAGGATTAGGCTGTCCAGTTAAAAGAAAATTAAAAACAGCAGGAACTTAAGCAAGATAGAAGTTTGTCATTAATCTAAGAAGTCTAAGGCCAGATGTAGTGGCGCACATTTACAAAGCCAGCACTCAGGAGGAAGAGGTAGATAGGTTGCTATATGTTTGAATTAGCCCCAGCTACATAGCAAGGCCCTGTTTACAGCAACAACAATAAACAAAAAAGCATTGGGGGCCGAGGAGATGACTTGGTGGGTGGCTGTGCAAGCACAAGGACCCAGCCCCCGTACCGTGTAAAAGCGGAATGTGGTGCCATGCAATTGTAACCACAGCTGGGGACAAGGCACAGTGGATTCCAGGAGCTCACTGGCCGGCCAGCCTAGCTGAAACAGTGAGCTCCGTGTTCAGCGAAAGACAATTAAATAAGTAAATAGTAAAGAACAATGACCACACTTGGTTGTTCTGTAGTGGGATACCTAGAATCAAATCAGTGTTGTATTAGAGAAAAACGTTTTATTGACATAATTCATATGCCACACGATTCACCCACTTAACGTATATGATTCATGGTTCTGATGAATCCACAGTTGTGTATTTAGTACTTGAGAGAGTGAATGGTCACTTTCCATTACCTCTCTACCGATACGGCATGGGCCCTGTAGCCATTCTCTTACCGTTCTGTCTTTCCTTCCCCACATAGCTCCAGCCCCCCTTCTCCATGCTAGGTTTAGATTTGCTACTCAGGACATTGCAATATAAGTGCAATCAAGCAACATGTGGTCCATTGTGACTGGGTTATTTTACAGCATGATCTCACCAAAGTCTGGGCTTGTTGTAGAGTATATCTGTAAATTCGTCATTTTCTTATTTTTTTAAATTAAATTTAATTTTTTTATTTTACATATTGATCCCAGTTCTCCCTCCCTCCCTCCCTCCCTCCCTCTTTTCCTCTCTCCCTAAAGTCAATACTTGATTGCATGGGATATGCCTTATTGGTTTACATACTTCGTAGCTGATGGGCTGTTATAAAAAAAACAAAACAATGGCATTTACACACAAATTTGAATGTGAACATATGCTTTTATTTCTCTTGGGAGTCAAGTTTCTGAGCCATGTGGCAACTGGGCACCTAACCTTTTGGTGAACTCTCAGGCTTTGCTGAAGTGCCCGGGCCATTATAGGTTACCACCAGCAGTACCAGAGGGCTCCCATCAATGCCACATCATTGCCCATTGCCCCACATGCTGTTATTAGTCCCCTGTATGGAAATGGATGTGGAATTACACCTTGTCTACCTGTGGACAAATGATACTAGGCCTCCCTGACTGTTGGTCATTTATCTTTCTTCTTTGTGGAAGCATCCATTTGGATCCTTGGCCATTTATTCAAACTGGGTAATTTATCTTTTTAAGATTGAGTTGTAAGAGTTCTTTCTGTATCCTGTACACAAGTCCCTTCATGGATACATGATTTGCAAATATTTTCTCTTATTTTGTGTGCTGCCTTTTTACTCTGGTGGTCATGTCCTTGGATGCTTAGAACTCTCTAATGTTGATGTTACATGTCAACCAACTCATCTATATTCTGCCTCCGCTGCCTGTACATTTGGTGCCGTACCCAATACATCACTACTGAAAAGGTATATTGTCGTTTAAATGAATTTCCAATGCTGAGATTTTGTCCTAAGCCATACAGGACTTGACCCCTCTGCTTGAGAATCATGTTCCTTATTGTCCATGTTTACTTCTTTAATAACTCTTCATCTAGTAAAGGGTCCTTGACATGAATCAACTCTTCAGAAAAAAAGGAACAACTAGGGTACCCTTCATCTATACACTTGGGATGCTATTGCTATGGCTTGAAGCAGCACCAAAGCTTCTAAATGTACACACTAAGAACACGGAACTGAGTGATCAGGGAGCTGCTGCCTAAGAAGTCTTCGTCTTGGAGGTCCACCACATACACCACCATATTAAGAACTCCCAGAAGGAATCTTGTAATAAGGAAGCGCTTTGATTTTGTTTAGTGGTTAAATGAGTATACATCTCAGTAGATCCTTTGTTCTCAGCATGCCATTAACATGCCCAGCATCACGTCATCATTTTAGAACTCCTGTATCCCTTTCAACTTTCTCTAGTAGAGATAACTTCCACCTACTCTGCTTGGTCCCTGACTTTCCACTCACTTTCCAATAGTGAAGTACTACAGTGTCAGTAAGCATCATAGTCCAAGGACAGCCATCAGCAGGCTTTGTCTGAGCCACTCAACATACTCCAATACTGACCTAGTGAAGGCTGCTTCAGGCTCTGAGCACAGTGAGCAGGAGCTGCTTGCTTCTCCTTCCGTCTGACGGCTCTGCTCCCTGTCTACCCTCACAATGGCCTGTGCTTTGTTTCAATCAAGTGTAGAGACAAGAAGACAGGTACAACACGGACAGCCCATCCGCACCATTCTGTGTGGCTTGTGCTCTCACATGGACTGCCTGGGAATGGTCACAGCTGGCTCTTGTTGGCAGGCCTTGGTTGAACTCATCCGGTCCACTCCGCTCATCCGTAAAACGTGGCCAGCTGGGTTACAATGGAATGAGTTATTGGGAAACACAGGTGACAAATTCCTCCTGCTGTGTAAGTTACTAAGCATAAATGCTACAGAAAACATAGAGGTGGAGCTTTGGAACCCTAAAGAAGCAGAGGGTGATTCCAGTTGAAATAGCTGGGGAGTGTGTGGAGAGATCGTTATAAAGAGCAGGTAAACTAAATCAAGGTGAGACAGTGGGGACCTGGGGGCATATTTTATACAGTGGTTGGTTACAAGGACAGGGGAAGAAAGGTGGGCAAAGAATGGAAGGATGAGAACCTCTCCACGGAAGCACAAGGAGGAAGGTGACCTTGGAGATCAGAGGCTTTGGGGAGACCTGTCAGAATGGCAAGGTGGTCAATGTGGGACAATTTCATTGGTAGACCTAGAAGACTGGGCAAGCAGATCACAGGAAGTAAGGATTCCATACCGACTGGGGCTCACACAAAGCACTGACAACCAGGAGAGAGACCCCAGAAAGAGGGGCAAGTTTATAAGAAAGGATGAATGTTCAAGGTCATCTCCAATGTAACTTAGTGTATGTTCCAGTTCAGAAACAATGGGAACTTGGAGGTCTGCTGATATTGATGACAAAGAACCAAACAATTTACCAAAGTGATGATACCTTTAATAATAATAATAATAATAAATGTAGTTTCTCTCTGCCCTTCCCTCTCTATCTGCCCCTCCCTCCCCTTCCTTCTCTCCCCTTTTCCCTCACAACTCAGTCACCAAGCAGTAAGGAAGCCAAGACCTTGGAGAAGCCATATGTAAGTAAGTATTGAAGTTAAACCATCCTATTAAGATTTCTGCCAATAGCCAAAGTCAACCCTAGCCATTCACAAAATCATACCTTCAGAGGGGTCACCGCCGTCACTGTTTTCCAGATGAGGGTTTAGGGTTAGGAACAAACTACTTCACTGTATTCTTCCCAATTTTCTGACCCCCCCACTCCTACCCCAGACCACCACCACCATAAGAAATGGAAAAAATATTGTTGTTTTGTGTTTTTGAGCTTTGGGGAATTTGTTTCACAGACACTTAGGAAATAACTCAGGCAGCAAAGTGCTTGCCTTGCAAGCCTTAAGGACCCAGACTTGATACCTAGAACCCATGTTAAAACAAAGCAAAACAACAAAATTGGGTGAGACATTGCCTGCTTGTAACCGCAGCATTAGGGAGGCAGAGGCAGAGGTTTAGCTCTGGATTTCCCTGGCCAGACAACCTCAGCTATTTGCTAAGTTTCCAAGCTTGTGAGAAATACTGTCTCAAAGGAGATTTCTGGTGTGGTGACACATGTGCCTTTTGTCTCAGCACTAAGCAGGCAGAAGCAGACAAGGCTCTTTGAGTACTAGACCAGCCTGGTCTACAGAGAGAGTTCCAGGACAGACAGCGGCTGTCTCAAATGAAAGAAAGGAAGGAAGAAAGGGAGGAAGGAGGAGAAAGACAAGAGAAAAGGAAAGGAAAAGCAAGGTGAGCAACACCTAGTGACACTGGTTCTCTGGTTCAATATGTATATATGTACATTTGCACACACACACACATGCACACACACACATGCACACACACATGTGCACACAAACATGTACACATGCGCACACACATACACATGCACACACATGTACACGCATGCACACACACATGTGCACACATACTCACACAGGCATACACATGTGCACATACACACGAAACACAATAACCCATCACTTTTCAGCATTGAGTTCCATAGCTAAGTGTCCTTGCTTGTGGAATCATTCAACGACTATACTCAGTTGTTTCAACTATACTCATTATAGTATTGCTGTGTTATAGGTTTTGAATTGTGAGTCAGGACAGCTCCAGCTCCATTAAAAAGGCATAGAAGGCCTCACATGTTTGCAGCAGGTCAGAGCAGGGACCTGGAGAAAAAGAAGAAGAAGAAACGAAGGAAGAGAGTGAAGTAGGATGAGAAACGGCGGGGCAGTAGGTAATGAAGGAGAGGAGGATGTGGCTAAGGTGTGGTCTGTGGTGTGTCCCGGATTGCTCAGTTCTGTTGCTCACTTCATTCCTGGGAGAGCCTGGTCTACATTCTCTCTGCTGGAACCTGATAAGTAGCACACAGATAGACAGGGGATGGGGAACTATCTACCTTTCTTCCTCAGGTTGGAGATAGCAGCTGGGCATTGTCAAGTCCAAGTTGGGCGAACCACCCCTTCCTGCCTGGCGCTGTGCTGGGACCTGGGAGCATGGATGCTCTGAGACCCTGTGCTCAAGGAGCCAGTGTTCATTTGGGAAATGGGCAAAAATACTTCTGTCCATCTATTTCCTCCATGGATGACCTCCGTTAAGATATAAGTAGATGTTCTCAAATGCTCTCTCTCTCTCTCTCTCTCTCTCTCTCTCTCTCTGTGTGTGTGTGTGTTTAGTGGTATTATAGGGAGGAGGAACCTTACTGTGTGGATTTAATTAAAACAAAAATACTGCTTTTTATTTTTATTTTGAAAGCACTTGGCTTAAGTTAATGAGCCATCTGGGACTAATTTGATGGTTACTCTAGGGACTTTGGCAAATAAAAGGAGGGCGGCTGTTGGGAGGGAGGTCCAAATGAGTATTCTTAAAAACCTGATAGTTGGACTTTAGTTAGAACAAAATCAGTTGAAAGCAACGTAGACTGGCTTAAGGAAAATAATTTGGGGGACAGATACAATGGAGGAGACCAGGTCTGGATTCAGACATAGATTCCAGATTTAGACATCCTCTTGGAATCTTGGGTTCTGTCCTTTTCATCCTTGTCTTCTCCCGGGTTAGTTTTGTTCTCAAGCTTCCCACGAGGGTTTTAAATGCTCCAAGCTCTCCCCTCACAGTGACAACATGGACGCAGAACTCCACTCTGTGTCCTCCCAGCACTCTCCATCAAAGGGGTGGGAGGTGGGGGGGAGGTCACAGTCTTAGCTGAAGTCTCTTGCTGAGGGGGTGTGTCCAATGCAGAACTCTTCACTCTGATTAGGAATGAAGCTAATCACAGAGGTCAAGCTATGGAAACAGGAAATGCAACTGAGCGTACAGAAAGAGAGCAGGGGCAGAGGTGGAGGAGTGAGGGGGTGAGGGGGATGCTGGTTGGATGCCTACACAAAACCGGAATCTTCCATGAGAAAGAAAAACAAAAAAGAAAGTTCTAGTGAATAAAATTAAATGGTCTCAAAATGGTCCAGAGACAATAATGGGATAAAGAGACAAATTAGGAGATTGAAGGGCACTGAAGGAAGTCAGGCCCATCCTGTTTCTGGGGTCAAACGTTAAATATAGCATCCACAACTCTGAATGAAGATTTGCTGGCCACCAGAAAAGGGCATTTCCTCTCCCATTGTGACATACTTATGGTATACCTTTCATGAAAAAATGGCTGTCTAGTTGCAAAGCCTGCAATTCCCATGGCTCCAGTTCCGGGCTCTGAAATATATTCCTGCAAGGAGCTTGGAGGCAGGCACTTAGCACACCCACCCTGGCTTGGTCTGTCCCTGCTCGGGGTGACACTCCTGGGGTGGACAGTGTTTCTTTGCACCTTCATCGGAACTGGTTGAGGTTTTACCACATCTGCTTTCTAGTCAGTTCCAGGCTGATCTCCCAGTCACAGCATGGGAATTCATGCGTGGGGACTGTTAGGTAAGTCACGGGATCTTTCTGTGGGACAGGTCTACATCCCTCCATTTCCTTTTCTAGTGGGCCCACATCTAGTAAATGAGAATGTTAGGGAGACACAAGAAGTGCTTAGCCACCCTTCAGTGACACAGCAACCCCAAGAACCCAGTCCTGTTTGGTGGACTTTTTATATGATATAAAACTATATAGTATTTTCATGGAATTGTAGCTCATGGGTGGAAAGATATACAAAGCATAAAATACACAAAGCTGATGAATTTTACCAGCATACCTTCTCACTTACCACCCAGATGGAAAAAAGAGATTTCTTTCTCTCACCTACACCCTGTCAAAGTTCTTTACAAGTTTCTCATTCCAAGTTTAATGGAGGAAGCAAATGTGTCCATCTCCTCTCGTCAATGAACCAACAGATTGAAAAAAGGCACATGGAGACCAAGGAATGGTTCTCTTTGTGTTAAGCACAAACGACAAAATTTATCTTTAAGCTAGTTTCCAATCTCCGAGTGTTTTTGAGGCACTGACTAGGAGGAGGAAATAGGGAAAAGGCAGAAGTTAAATTTTGTTCTATCCTTGTTTGGAAGTCTAATCTTGATAAGCAAAGAATGTAATTAAAATGGATTACAGACTATTAAACACACACAAGAACAAAATGATTGCAGTGTGTGCAAGCCAGTAATTAAAGCTTTAGAGGAGGAAAAAGTCACCAACACTTAAAATGATTATTTGTCAAGGTTAGTAACAAATATTGACATGCAAGCTCCCCCCTCCCTGTTCTTGCTTGGTAGAGGCAGGCACTCAGCAATTAGTGGCGCATATTCAAGAATCAATACAGCCTCTGGTCTAAAGTAGAGAGATCCATACATTTTAAAATTAGCGAGCAGAATGGCAGACAGGCTCCAAGAAAGAGAACAGCTTCCAGGATCATTCAATTAGTGCTTCAAAGACAAAGAGGAACCCGTCAGGACAGCATCCCCTTAAGTAGGTTTATCTCAAAGATGTTCTTCTGATAACCATGGAGAGACTTCTTCACAGGAGTGGGATTTTTATTCTTTATCTTGTTGTTGAAACAACTGAAGGCATGGCATGGAGTGTTTGCTTAAATGCATTGTTCAGTGATTAGAAGCCTGGACTCCAAGGTCAGACTGCCTGCATTCAGATTTTAAGATCTTCCATTTTTGTCTAACAGATGTTGGGCAAGTTGTTCATCCTTTTTATCTCTTTGTTCTCCTCTCTGTAAAATGAGAATAATAATCAAATCTGCCTTATATAACACTGAAAAGAACAAATGAGATCATGTAAGCAAAAGTCTTGGAATGCTGTAAGGTTCAACATGCGCACACCAGTCCATTAGTGAGGACAGCTGTGCTATGACACAGTAGCGTGTAAGCCCCCCAAATTCCGCTGGCTTTAACTCAATGTGTTGAATTTTGCATTCAAGCTCTTTTCTTCCCGTAGGGCAAGTGGTGAGGAGCAGAGGAGCAGACTAGGGCTGTGCTTCTCATAGCTACTCTGAAGCCTAGCACTTTACAAGTATGCCACATGGAAACAGGAGAAGCACACCTAGGTGCTTCATTGCCACCTCCTAAGAGAGACAAATGTGGGCTTATCTCACTGGGCAGAGCTAGCTGACTGAGCATCAAGATAGTCTAGAAAACATCGATAGCAGAAAGAACAGTGTTTAGTGATGGCTTTTTCTCTGCCATATGGATTCTCACCACCACCACATCATCAATGTTATAGGTCTACAAGGGTTTTCACCATAGGAATTTGGGGAACATTTAAAACTATCATACAGCCAAATGCTGGAAGAACTCAATCCCTTCACCCAGTACTCATGATAAAGTAACATTATACTAGGATAGAACACGAGGTTAAACTTGACCATGTAAGAACTTTCCTCCCATGGACCTTTCAGTACCAGAATGAATTGACTGAGTAAGTAGGGTAGATGATCTCTGTAGCAGAAGGCTCTAGCAATGGACAGCTCGTGGGTGCTAGAGATTGGGATCTGTGCACATGATGAGAAGGCACCAGTCCAAGGTGCAAAACTTTCTGGGCAGAGAGAAAACCCAATGGATTCCAGGGGTTGGAATCACAGGCAATATGGCGGGAGAGTAGGGAATGAGGGGAGAAGGTGACAGGGGAAATGTGACACAAGGGATCAGGAGCCAGCTCAGTGACCATGAGTAGAAAGGCTTGGAGTTGAATTGTAATTTTGCTCCTGCTAGGAGTTGTAATGTAAATAGCTGATGTGTAGATGGTCTTAGGTGATCCCTGTGAAAGGTCCATTCGATCCCCAAATGGGTCTTGACCCATAGATTGAGAACCTCTGCTCTAGGGCCTCGTTGCAGGGAATCAAACCATGTCATATGTTGCCTGATCTCAGCAGGTTTCAGAAACTCCAGTGCAGTCTTTCATGGTCTCATAACTTCTGCATTTTGCATGGCTGTGAACCAAGACGGACTTGTACAATTCTGTCACACTTTGTTCCTAGTCTAACCATGTAAAGTTGCAGGTTTTTATGTTTCCCTGACTGGGTTTTGGGATTGCTTTGGTCTAATGTTCCCGTGGTATCCTCTCTTTGGAGTGGGGATGTTTACTCCATGCCAATGTATACAGGAAGGCTGCAAACTCTGTTATAGCTTGCAGTTGAGAGATTACCTTGTGCCCCAAGGCACACTTCGGACTTTGGCTGTATGAACAATGCTAGAACTACTAACACTTAACGGACTCCTACAGATGAACTAAATTCATGTTTGCATTCTGAGGTGGCTGAACTTTGGCTAAGAATCTGGATGGGGGAGTCACATACATATTCTATCCACAGAGGGCTCTAAAGAAGGAAACTTCTGGCACTTGCAGCCTTTACAGTAGGAGGTGGCTCTGCAGCCTGGACAGAGGGTAGGCATGTAGGAGCTTTCCAGAAGGTAAAGCATGCTGTATAGCACCTGTGCCATCTGACCTCCATGTATGTTAGCTTTCTTAGTCACCATCTACTTATCCCACCAATACAAACCCACTACATAATCCTTTACCTTTCACAGTTCTCCAGCATGAGCTCCAGAACTAGCACCTCTCCCAAGATCCCAGGTGTGGTCCAGCTCTTTAGCTAACAACCAATGGCACATAGGTGTCTGGCTTTGTAGACCCAGAGGAAATGGCCCCATATATTTGTCATTCTCTGTCCCCTTGAGGGGTGCTAAGAACAAGTAGAGAATGCTAGGTAACTTCACCTTGATGAAAGCTACCCAGAAACAACTTGCCTTCAGCAATGAAACAATGGGACATCTTTGTAACCTGCATCCTCAGGGCAGACAGGCCACCTGGATAATGCCTACCTGCCAAGGTGTCTAGTGTGCTCATTACTGAAGCCGACAGAGCAGTAATGAACTGTCCTCCTGTGAGGCCATGCCTCTCCCCACAAATAACAGCATGTAGGTCAAATCGCATCGGGGCAACTTTGGGGCACCCTTCGGAATCACTGTTCCTAGAGCAATTCCTTTGCAATATAGGTTGGAATAAGTCATCTTAGGGCTGGGAATTGAGATAGTATGTCACTTCTACTTAAAAAAAAAATGGTAGCAGTATAGTAAAATGTCGTTGACCATTTCAAAGAGGAACACAAGGCATTATATTCATCTTCATTATCCTCTCTTACCCTTCTCCCACTCCTGCTGGCCCTTTCTCTCTTCCTAACTAGCTTTCCTCCTGCATTCTTATCTCTTCTGCAGTCCACTGGGTTTAATTACAATTGCTTGCATGAGCATAGGTAGGGGGCTATTTACTGGAGTGTGGACAACTTTCTGTGGATATACCACAGAGAAAGAGATCCTCCTCCCTTGGTTACCATCAACTGCCAAGAGCCCCTTGGGGACTGGGGTGGAGTGGGGCTCGTAGGCCCTTCCTTCATCCATGATGGAATGTTGAAGGGACCAATCTGTACCGGCTTGTGCTGGCCACCATAGTTGCAGTGTGCCCATGATGGCCATGTCATATTTAGAAGGTAGCACCTCATAGCACTTCTCCCCATCCTCCAGGGTACCACACATCTACTTTAAACCACACTTCTTAAAGGTCTAAAATGGAAAGGAGCGCATTTATACTACAGACACAGGCAGTGGAGAACAGATGAAGAAAACCATACCTAACCTTAATGCAAGCACCGTTGTTATTTTGGTATCACTCTTCATGACACTTTCAGTGTGTCTAAAAGATTTCTTTGTCTTACTTTTTTTTTTTCATGCAGATTTAAAAAGCCGTCCCTGCATATGTATTACTATGCTAGAGTCAGCATTAAACACTAAAAATTCATAGGAATGGCTAGAGAGATGACTGTGGTTTGAGCGCACACTGGCCTTCCTGAGGTCTTGAGTTTGGATCCCTTACCAACATCAGTTGGCTCACAACCACCTGTAACTTCTCTTCAGGGGATCTGACATCTCTTTCGTCCCCCACAGGCACCTGCATTCACACACATGCGCGCACACATACACACGATTTAAAAATTAATAGTTAAAAATAATAATTCAATGGAAAACGAGACAAGAAATGTTAAACAACAGGGGGGAACGAAGAGCTGGGATATGTGAATACAAGTATAAAGCAGGGCTATAGAAACTCCTAGAATAACCCTCAACCTAGACTTGGAGGAGGCATTCAAGGAAGGCTTCCTGGAGAAGGGCGTTTTGGACCTAGAGAGGCTCAGCAGTGAACTTAGCGAAGGAGAATTGGGAAGAATATTCTGTATGGAGGGAGCTATGTGGTTCATGGTATGGGAAGGACCACAGGTGCTTGAAAGATTTGTCAGGAAGCAAGCTCAGGCTAGATTATGTCATGGACTCAATTATGTCCTCTCTGAATCCATGCCCTGAAGCTCTAACTTTTGCCTCTATTTGGAGACAAGCCTTTAGGGATGTGATTGATTAAGGTTAAGTGGGATGGTAAGACCCATGGTAAAAAAAGACCATGGAGGGAACCAGGATAAGGTAGCCAGCTATAAGCCAGGATGGGCCTCTTCAAAGCCAGGCCCATTTATGCCTTGATTTTGCATTTCCAGTCTGCAGCGATTCAAGAGAAAGCAGTCTGTCACCCAGCCCGTGGCATCATATGCTATTACCTGGGCACCTCTCCTTCCTGGTCCCAAAGTCCTCATGAGTCAGGGCTCTTCAGACAAACAGAGTCAGATAGATTTATACTGGGAGAGATGATTATTATATGGAAATAAACTCATGTAATTCCAGAGGCTGGCAAATTCAAGATCAGCGGGGCTCATGTCCCAGCTTGAAGGCTGTCAAGCAAATGAGTTCTCTCACCGAAAGGGAAGGCCAACCTCTTATTCCATTCAGGTCTTTGATTGACTGGATAGGGTGCATTATGCATCAGAGTCCATGATTTAAATGGTAATCATATCCCAAAACATCCCCCTAGAAATAACCAGAACCATGTTTGATCTACTAGCCAGGCACCCCACTGTCCAGTCAGTTTGACACATAGGATTAACCACCATGGACTCTTTGACAAGGAAAGGTAAGAGGAGAAAATAAGGGTGAGGCAGGGGGCAGAGATCATAAACTGCCCTTTGAGCAAAAGGAAAAGGTTTGAATTTAATTCTAAGGTGAAGGAAGAGGCACTGGATGGGTTTACTTAGGCAATGACAAACATAGTGTGCCCACTAATTTAAGAATAAGTATTGAGAGCTGGGTATGGTACACTTGTCTATAATCCCATCACTCAGAAGGCAGAGGCTGAGTGACTGCAGTTCAAGGTCATCCTGGGCAGCACAGACAGACACTTGTCTCAAAAATAAAAATAAAGACCAAGCCTTGGGGCTGCTGTGTGGAAACACTGTAGAGCTGTCCTGTGAGGTTGGACAGGACAGATTTCCAGTACAGGCCTCATTCCCATCTTGGTGTGCATGGTCATGGTATCTCAGTGCACTCAGTGGCCCCTGTGCTTTGGAAGGACAGGAGTGGAAGCCAGGAAATTATGAAGCTGTGGGAGTACTACAAGTATCATGACAGTCTAAGGCTCCCACCTTAGGGATAAAACTTGACACTTTTTTATTGATTACTTTTGTTATTAGACAAGTTCACACACACACACACACACACACACACACACACACACACACACACGTAGTTCTCCGGTTACTCCTTCCCACCATTTTCTGTACCTCCCGTCTGTACCTATTGTCCCTCCTCATCCCTACCAGTTCCTTTCTCCAAAGCATGACTTTGGGTTTGGTTTTAGGAGCTGTTTAGTTTAACCAGAGCCATCTGTGTGACTATTGGATCAGGTCACCAGTGGGTGCATAGCTGAAGGCAATGGTTCCCCTCTCCCTGCATCTACAAGGAGCAAACAGAGCAGTGGTGAGTGGTGGCTCTCCCAGAGCCCCTCCTCTACCCACACCTGGTCATTGATTGATGGGCCCATTCTTATGCAGATCCGGTGAAGGTGTGGTCATTTGAATGTAACTGGTAGGCATAATCTCACAGGGAGTGGCACTATTAGGAGGTGTGGCTTTGTTGGAGTGGGTGTGGCCTTGTTAGAGAATGTGTGTCACCATGGGGGCGGGCTTTGAGGTATCTTATGATCAGGATACTGCCCAGTGTCTCAGTCAACTTCCCAGTAGCTTTTATGTACCCGCGAAATGAATTGCACAGTCTATGCTTAGTTCTAGTCCCCTCACATCTTCAGCAGCAAGACAAGGTAGAAAACATCCCATCCTCCTCCGACAGTGGGACTGTGATCTCACATGGGCTTTTTTGTTTCTGTTTTTATCGCTATGTGATTACAGTCCCTTTTGAAGATTTGAAGAGGAAACTTCCAGACACAAAAGAGCAGAGAGGGCAGAACAGCTGACTGTTCATCTGCTGTGTTTAGAGGAAAACAGAAAGCATGGGATAAAATGACAAATTTCCAAAGCCCTGTGCCTGCCATATTTAAGTTTTCTGAAGCGGAGGATGACCCCATGGTCTTTGTTCTAACATTGAGATATATGCTGTCTGCCTGCTACTACTCGGAATCCAACAGGATCGATCGTCAGAACATAAAGGCACGAGGCCTCAGTGATATGACCATTCTTATGTTAGAGGAAGCTTCCTGGATTTCTCTCCAGATATTGTGGGTGGGCCACAGACTGAGATTACAAAGAGGAGAAAAGGCAAGCTTGACCCAACTTGACAATGAACATGGGACTTCCTTCCCTCCACCACACCAGAGGAAGGGTGACTTGTATAAGGGATGCTGATCTGAAGTCTCCACGAAGCAAGAAGAACCATAGGTTATGTAATGAAGGATCAAGGAACTTCCCCATGTAGTTAGAAGGCCCTTCTCACTGCAAAATTGCCCAGAGAACTAACTTAATAGGGGTGTTAACTGACATGCCAGATGAGGCTGTCCACAGGAAGGAGTGTGGGAAGGTACTGTGTAAATGGGATGGACTCTCTGTTTAGAGGTCATGCTGGCCACTGGTCAAGAAGCTCCACAAGATTAGAAACCAAGTATATAAGCATGGTAGGAAAGATGGGCCGTGGTCAGTTCTGGGTTGTCCTTGAGAATGAGTGACTTTCTGTAGGGGAGGGAGGAGCGATGGCATCTCTGCCAGGATCTGCTGCTCTTGTCACGAGGAAGTGGGGGCACCATCTTGGCTAAAACCAAATCAGGCTCTTCCTCGCTCTCAGCCCACCATGCAGGCTAGGCATGAACCGGGCCAAGGTGCTAATGCAATTAGGGTGGCGAGCTGGTGCCCAGCCGCCCTCCCCCTCTCTGACTCATCTGCTGTCATGCCCTCTAAGTGACCCAGCGCATTCTCCCTGATTGTCCTCGATTCTCTTCTCGGCACTTTACCAGCAGGAGAGGAAAATTCCCATGATAACTGGTGGAGGAGAGCCCGACTCATGAAGGAAAGAAACTTGACTTCAATATTTTCCTGTCTCCTTCGTATAGCCAGGGGCCCACAATTTCCTGGGGCAATAATCCAGTCAGTGAGGGGCAATGAAGGTCAAGAAGAGGGGCTGACCCTTCATGTGTGTTCCACAAATCATACGTTCTCTTTGTCCTGTTTCTCTTACAACCATGTCCATTATTACTAATGTACCTAACTTTCCCTAGGACCGGGCCTACCTAACTGTCTTGATGTCTTATTGTACCTCGATGGGATGTCAGTGTGTCCTGACCTTGAAGAAAGCGAGATGCCCTCAGGTCAGCCATAATGAGAGTGTGAAGCCCAAGGCAACAGCATGTCTCAGATCATTTGAGAAATACTCTTGAGAAACAGACAGCCCATACTGCTCAGAACAGACATAGAAAGCCAGAGGGCTCTGCTTACACAGAGCCTTACACAAACCCTCAAAATGGAGACTGAGTTTCTGTTGTTAGACTCTTATCGCTTGCTGCTCCATCTTACAGGCATTCCTGTTCCCTTACAAAGGATGCAGCTGAGGCCACCCACCCAGATCCAGAGCAACATCACCTGCTGCTTCAAAAAATGCTTGAAGGAGACCCAGGAGCTTCAGCAACACAGGCTGCTCTGTAGGTCCTCAAGTTGGCCATGGTGCAGGCTCGTGGCCCCAGGTCTGATCATCAGAATTGCAGTTTCAGAATTTACTCAATCTTTTAGAGCCTCAGTTTCCCAATGTAAGTGGGGTTAACAAGGCCAACTGGTAAGATTTTGACAATGATAATTACACTGGGATAATGTTGGTATAAGTTAAGATGTAAGTTAGACACCCAGTGCTTGCTTGATCCAGAGTGCAACAGTACCTGCAGTCCACAAATGCGTGGCTGGAGTGGAAGTCACTACCACGGTGGTCATAGTTAATCCAGTTACTGGAGTCACAGGAGTTTACCTAGCTTAGAAGATGCAAGTGAGCAGCTGGAGCACCAACAGTAAGAAAGACATCTGACCAGATAGCATGCAGTGTCAGGCCCACAGCATCCTTTCCACAGTAGCGGATGCTGCACATCCATCCACACAGGAGATCAGTGGCAGTGCCAATCCATGCCTGGGGAGCTATTCAGTCTTTAAGGGGAATGAAGATAAGACAATTGACAGCTCAAAGCCGCTGGCTCCATGGGCTAACTATGTAACTGCCCAACAGCCAGTGTCAGGCAGACATGGCAAGCAAGGCCTTTCTTTTGTTGTACTTATGTACATGCTGTCTTTCAGGGATATGCCCTTTCAGAGTGCTCACCTGCCCTCTAGCTATCTGCTGATTCCCTTAGCCTGGTTGTTTGCAGACTTCCTTGGCAGTGCATGTGTAGACTGTCTTAAGGTGGCAGATATTTTGCAGGTGGTTATTATTGCAGCCTGGGGTTGGTTTTTAGAGCCAGATTCTCATGGAGTCTCCCTTTTGATTCCTGACTTTGAGCCCAGTTCTATGGGCTTTGGTTTTAGAGAGCTATATACTGAGTACAGCACCTCATGAGTCCCCACCCTCTGAGGAGGATCATGCCTGTCCCAGGAGAAAGGGGGAGGGAGGTGCAGGATGCTGAGGACCCAAGGATGTAGGATGCTGAGGACCCAAGGATGCAGCATAGTCAGACCTTTGACCCACTTCTCCCTTCATGCCACAGACATTCTATTTTAAGAATGTCTGGGTTTTGTCTGGCATTGTTGACTTGAAATTTGTATTTCTCCTCTCAGCTTCTAGGGTTATGCTGCAGCTGGCTTGTATACACCCAGGAGAGCATCAAAGGGCTTTTAAAGGTTTAGGAAATTGGAAAGCTGTTTTTAAACCATCGCTGAGCTAAAATCAGCCACAGGGGTCATATTTACAGCAGGGAAACTGGTAAATGCCAACATCACAGTGTTTATCTTTGGGGAGAATGCTGACCCAATAGATGGCTCCCTTCCTGAATTCCAGGTATCCATAGCCCGGTGAATATATAGGGCTGACCCAGATGTACCCCAAACAGAGCCAACTCCAAATTGAATTCTAACTATTCCCTGCACTCACAGGATTATCCTCTTATATAGATAGTATCTGTTTTGGTCACTGGTACCAAAAGATGTCAAGAGTGAAGGAATTCTGACATTGGCGGGATGAGTCACAGACTTCAGCACAGAGATGATGTAGTTACAGAGCAAATGCTTCCTCTCTCTGCAGCCAGAGGCAGAAGTGACAGTCCCTGAACTCATTGGTAAATTCTCTGAGGATTAGGCATGAAGTCCCTCTTCTCTGCATAGACATGGAGACCATTCTTTAGAGAAAGGTGCAAACCAGTGCTCCAACGGCACTCCATGGATACAGAGGAAGTCTGGAGAGGACCTCATCACCTGTTAACAGACAGGAGGTCGAACATAAGACCTGCACATTCCCATCTCCTCACTGGTTTTCACCCTGCCTTGATGTGCCAAAGGGAGACAGACAGAGCTATAGGAATCTGTGTGATGAAGTTTATAAATGTCCTCGTGACAGTTGGGGCATGGTCTTCTCATGATGGGATAAGAAGCAGGAGACACAGAAGGGAAGGGGAACATCTCAGGGGTAGTTCCAGGTGCCACAGCCTGCAATGCACTGCTTACTCTCAGAGTTTGCTTGCTGTCACTGCCTCTTCATGCTGTCAGCTAGGCCAACATTGCTCATCATCCACAGTGCTTTCACAACTGACCCTGTGCACACCCCAGAGCTCTTTCTCACGCCGTTGCTGGTCAACGAAGGTGACTTACAAGATGGGAATCATTTGCCATTCCAGCCCTCCATTCAGAAGAAATGAGTAGTAAAAGCAAAGGACTTGAGGAGTCATACAGTATGCTTACCAAAATAATTTGTTTATATTGGTTTTCTTAAGTGCTCAGGGATGTAGCTCAGTGGCTAGAGTAATTTTCTTACTTTTATGAACCATAATGTAAATATCTGCATTTTCCAATGATCTTAGGTAAACCCTGTGAAATGGTCATTTGACCCCTAAAGGGGTTGAGACCCTGCATGTGGAGAACCACTGCTCTAGGCAGTGATGATAAGTTTTCTCTGGAGCTCTGAATCCCAGCTGTTTGCACAAAGGTAAATTTGATGAGGATAGAAGATGAGATCCAGCACATCTTTATTTCCAATATCTGTCACTTCAACTCCCATCTTCCTAACCCCCCCTCTATAGAGTGTCCCTGAACTCCCCAGGTCTGTCTCTATGGGGGTATATCTCTGAAGTAGGGCTATGAATTGGCCTACAGTAACTATTCATTTTTTCTTTGGAGATACCTAGCATCTGAATCTCCTTCCTATACATGGGATACTCTGTATGCTGTGTAAGCAGTGCCTGCCTTCTTCACAGCAAATGGAAAATGCCAGCTTCCCTCTTTTCCAGTCTCCTTCTAGTGAGAGCTGCTGATATTCTCTCCCGGAGAGATACTCTGGGTCGGGTAAGGGATGCTGGGGGCTCAGTTTGAAGAGGACAACTGAAGCAGTTGCATCTATTTTGGTGCCCAAGAGTGGGAAACCACATTAGTGACACCAGTAGTATAAACTGTATAAATAACAATGGATCAGCTGTGGGTATTTCTCAGCCCACTCAGTTTCTGTTCCTAATTCTATAACCCACCTTCACGTCTTTTAAAAATCAGTACATAATTTGTATACACATTTTTTGGGGGAATGGCCTTATTGTATGATGTTGTATCTGTAATAAGATATAATTCACATACTATAAAGTTTACCTGTTATGAGTACACAGTTCTAGTACATTCATGGAAATGTGCAGTCATCAACTCTATTCAGCCACTCAAAGACATTCAATTTTGCTATTGGTTGTTGAACTTCGTTCATGTCTAATCCTAAATAACTACTGTCTGTTTCCTCATCCTAAATATCCTCAATCACAAGGTGATCTTGTCTGTCTGCATTTTCCTACAACGTTTTATTGATATTTTTAGGTTCAGAGTTGTCATTTCATGGACCAGGGCTTGCTCCTTTTTATTGTTAAATAATATTTCATCATCTGGGGCTATTACATTTGACTGATGCACTACCAGCCAACATCGTTTTGTTTAACTCAGCCTGAAGTGGGTCTAGTTGCCACCAAGAATTCAAACCACATTTATACTCACTGAGAATGTGAGCTCCTCAGTGGCAGAAATATCTTCACAGTTTTCTGGGTTTGTAGTTCCTGGAGCTACTTCTGGCAAACTGACTGTTCACTAATCATTTTATTGTTATGTGGATTATCAGTGACATTGGAGGCAGGGTGGGGAAGACATTTTAAACATTAACGTTTTTACTCAACTCCATCCAAAGAAGAAACAGCTAGGGTAAATAATAATTATCTGTGCCTTGTATGCATGACGTTCCTCTATGCACAAAAGAAGGTAGCTCCATTCCCTCACTACCCCACCCTGATTCCCCTGCTGGGCTCAACCCTTTCTTGTCACATAACTCAGACTCATCAGAAGCCAGCAGGTGACCTTTCACCTTGGCTGCCATTACCCCCTCATCCTTTTCTCTGGAGTGGGGGGGGGTCTCAACCCTGCCTCCTGGGGGCTGGATAATGTATCTCTTGCAACATTTATGCTCTGTGCCTGCCTGGACATCCATCCCAAGCTGTGCCCTGTTTACGGATTCAGGAGGCGGTACAGGGGACATTATCTCATCAAATGGAGCCGAACAGTGGCTCCACTGGATGAGGAATTATAGGCTGTGTTTCTTCTTTATTTGTAAATGCGACAGCCAAGAAAATGCCGTATTTTATGAGAGACAGCTGGTTAAACACCTTTGCATATCACATCGTTAATTTGTGCGGTCGGAAGCATAGCTGGGGGAATGGGATTCCAGCAGCGGTTGCTCCTTTCCTTGTCTGAGACAAGTCATATTTCTGTCTTTGGCGAGCATGTTGCAAAGAGTCACCCTAACGGATCCATGTTTTCCAGACTGACATCAGTGGGGTCACTGTTGTGCTCATCTATTTAAACCTCAGAGTGCTTATTTCAGTCTTAAGTAGCAGTTGTCCCACAAAGAGCAAAGGCCTCTGAATTTCCCACTGTCTCCCTCCCATTCCTTCCCCGTCTTTCTCCCCTCTAGCTCCTCATCAGACATTATATTTCACCATCACCCCACAGCTTTGAAGTGACCTCAGCATCTTGTGAATATCTTTGAAGAGCAGGGGATTTCTCCTACTGGGGTTTGATGGGGTTGTCTGAATGCTTGATTTTAAAGTGGTGCCAACTGTTGACTTTTCAAACACATAAAAAACCCAGGAGCTGGGGAGAGGAGCTGATTGGTCAAAGTGTTTCTTTGCTCCCCAGGACTCACGTTACAAAAACGAAGATGTGTGCTTGTCACCCCAGCTTTGGGGTGGGGATACAGGAAGATCCCTAAAGCTGTCTGGCCAGTCATCTAAACCTAACTGGCAAGGTACAGGTTCCAGTGAAAGACCCTGCCTCAAAAGACAAGGTGGATGGCTGGGTTGATCTCTGGCCTCCACACACATGTGCACATGTGAGCTCATACATGTGCACATACAAATCACACATGAATACACACGTAAGTCAGGAGGAAAAAAAGCTTTTCTTCTAAAAGTGTACAGGTTGTAGTCACTGTTAAATAGAGTGCTTCTAAAATGAAATTTGTTCATCTGTCACTAACTATTTTCTTTTTGAGGACTTCATGGAAATATTAAAAAGGAATTTTTTGTGAATCCTGTTTGGAATTTTTGGGGGGGTATTTGTAGAGGATTCTGGGATCATGCAGCATTTTATTGGCAATCTTTTATTTATTTTATTTTTAATTAATTCTTATTTAAATTAAATCAATCCCAGTTCCCTCTCCTTCCCATCCTCCCATCCTCCCCCATCATTCCCCTTCCATCCCCCATCCACTCCTCAGGGAGGGTGAGGCCTTCCATGCAGAATCATCAAAGTCTGTCATAATATTTGGGGCAGGACCTAGGCCCTCTCCCATGTACCTAGGCTAAGAGAGTATCCCTGCATAGGGAATGGACTCCCAAAGCCCATTTATGCACTAGGAATTAATACTTATTCCACTGTCAAAGGCCCCATAGACTGCCCAGAACCCTCAACTGACACCCATGTTCAGTCTTATGCAGGTTCCCCAGCTGCCAGACTGGGGTCCATGAGCTCCCATTTACTCAGCTGTTTCTGTGTGTTTCCCCAACCTGGTCTTGACCCCTTTCTACAGCTGGATTCCAGGAGTTTAGTTCAGTGATCCTGCTTCTTGGCAGTCTTTTAAATCTACTCCTGTTTCCAAAAATCACATTACGTGGAATCCACCATATGCCTAACTTTCACAGCTAAAACCAGGAACTGATCAGTTTGTATCATGACTGTTGCTATTTAGCACTTTGCACAATAAAGTCGGTGTCCTTGATTATTTCATTCCATCCTGGCAATAACTCTATAAAGAAAGTAGGATCCTATCCAGGTGTTCATCTCATTCCTGCTGTATCCAGCCTGCAGTTGCTGACCTCTTGAGTCATTTTGAAACTTTGACCATGGCTTAAAGGAACCAGGTAGTCATCGTCCTGCACCAGATTGCTCAGCTTGTCAGTCAAAGCCTACCCACCTTCTGCAGGCCATGGCCTACTACATGGCACCAAGCAGAATTCACACTAGGAATGGTGTTGAGCATTGACTTGGAGATGGTGATGGGTGATGGTCATGGTAGGCTTACTTTGGTGGTTTCCTGTCCATGGTGCTGAACAAACAGCTGTACAAAGGGGACATTGCATGGTCTTTATCTGGGCCCCCAGCTATTTGCTTGCTTGCTTGTTTGTTTGTTTGTTTGTGGTTTTTGAGACAGAACTTCTCTGCATTGCTTTGGAGCCTGTCCTGGAACTAACTCTGTATACCAGGCTGGCCTCAAACTCACAGAGATCCTCCTGCCTCTGCCTCCCATGTGCTGGGATTGAAGGTGTGTGCCACTAATGCCCAGCTGCCCAGCTATTCTTTTTTATGCACAGAACTACTCAGGTTTTCCTTTTCATCTGGATAAAGTTTCCCTAACTTTTAATACAGTTACAACACAAATAAGCCCCAGGGCTTGTGTGTCATAGAGTATAAAGAAGAATGGATTTGACAGTCTAGGTTTGACTCTCAGATCCACCATTTGCTAGTGAGATCTTGGTGGTGGCGGGGGTGGGGAGGCATCACTCAGCTTCTCTGACTTTACTATTTTCATTTTAAAGAATGAGCTTGTAGGATTTCTTTACTGTTAACACAAGGTAGTACATGCAAAGAGCCTGAAGAGTGTGTTGTTAATAGGATAAAATTAGTCAGTGCATTCCTGAAGTAGTAATGGTAACAGTTTGGGGTATAATAATTAGCATAACTTTAGGATCCACATCATCCTATTTTCAATAGGGAACTTCCCCAACATTGAAAACAAAAGAAGCCTCAGCAGTTAAGAGACTGCTGATCTTGCAGAGAACTGGAATTTGGTTCCAAGCACCCAGTTAGGCAGCTCACAACTGCCTACAACTCAAGATCCAAAGGCTCTGATGCGCTTTTCTGGCATGCATGGGTACTTGTATACATATGGGCGCGTGCATGCATGCATGCGCGCGCACACACGCACACACACACACACACACACACACACACACACACACACTAAAGTAAATACTTTTTAATAAGCAAATGAAATATACTCAAGGAATTGTCTGGGTCAAGCTAGAGTTAGTAATTTAGTGGAGAATGTCACATATGAGTTTATGAAACAGGAAGCTGAAAGGACAAATTAGAAATGACTCTGAGATAATGTGCTGGACAGTTTTATATCAACTTGACACAAACTAGAGTTATCTGAAAGAAGAGAACCTCCATTAAGAAAATGCCTCTGTAAGAGCTAGCTGTAAGGCATTTTCTTAATTAGTGATTGACAGGGGAGGGGTGGTATGTGCTGGTGGTCCTGGGTTCTGTAAGAAAGCAGGCTAAGCAAGACATGAGGAGCAAGCCAGTAAGCAGCATCCCTTCATGGCCTCTGCATCAGCTCCTGCCTTTAAATTCCTGCCCTGTTTAGACTTCCTGCCCTGATTTCCTTTGGTGAAGAACAGTAATCTGGAAGAGTAAGCCAAGTAAACCCTTTCCTCCTCAAGTTGTATTAGTCATTGTGTTTCATCACAGCAATAGTAACCCAGACTAAGACAGCCAGTTATGGCAGGAAGCATCTACCAAGCCCCAGGGCTGGATCAAAAATGAAAAGAGGTCCATGTTTCCAAAGCTATGAAAGACATGAATGCTTCACCCTACATTCATGATGCTGTTAAGATTCAAGATTAAATAAGTGTGTAGAAATAGCTTGGTAAACATGGAAAGGGGCCCCATGACTCAATATTCTCCCTGCTGTATGCTATATGCCATGTGTGCTTCTACAGCCTTCTTTCATGCAAGAAAACAAGAAAGATTATTCAGAATGGAAAAAAAAAGGCAAATAATAGTAGTCATCCCTTAGTATTTAATCAGAACACTCCCTAATAGACATCCCCAAATGGAGTGCCAGATACTCGAAGAAAACTATATATCACCTTTTGCCTTTTATTATGAGTTGGGATTCAGTAGAACTATTCATAAATAACAAATGATTTTGTTCAAAGGAGATGCAAATGGAGAAGCTAGCACCCCAAATTACAGTTTGGTTGCCTAACATGACACTCATCAGTTTTATATCTCACTTGGCAATGTCCCTTTTCAAAAAGATTTCATATCTGCTGCTAAATATCTTGGATTAATGCCTGTTTTTCAATGCTATTTGAATGGGACTCTTCCATCCTGCAGACTTCTTAGTAAGTTAAGTAAGTCTTGAATATTTGTTCAATGCATATGTGAGAATCTTTTTTAAAAGCTGGCGGTGATGATGGTGGCGATGATGATGATGATGACAACTATGGTGATGACGATGATGACCATGACGGTGATGATGGCGACAATGATGGTGGTGGTGTTTGTGTGTGAGGGCACATGCATGACATGACGAGCGTGTGGAGGTCAGAGATCACTTTCAGGAGCTGGTTCTCTTCTTTCACCATGGGTCTTGGGGGTTGGACTCACTTTGCCAGGCTCATGCAGTAAGTACTTTTCCCTAGTGAGCCATCTCAAGACCCCAACCAAGATTGTTTTTAAACAAGGTCTCATTATGTAGCCCAGGCTGACTTTGAACTTGAAACCTTCTTGCCTCTGCCTCTTGAATGCTTGGATTAAAGAATCAGAGTTTTAAAACCACATTTGACAAGAATTGTCATCCAATAGGACTCTTCACTTAGCCAAAGCCATACAGAAAATACCAGAGTCAGATTGTCACTCAGGTCTCACTGCCCCAAAATTTGCCCTATGAGCTCTTACACTCTTTCCTGTAAAAATGATCTATTGAAATCACACATCAAATGGCTGCCAACTTCCTGACACAATCTGATAAAACTGGGACTCTGTTTTATAGTGATAGAACTCTGTCAGGTAGATTTGCAGGCCAGACAGACCAGAAAAGGTCAAGAGCTTGGGGAAAGCATGAACGGTTGTAGAAATGGTAATGACAGTCTTAGAAAATGATGAATGCTAAGACAAACACAGGGTCCCAACTGCTTGAGGCCTGAACCAGTGGCTGTGGCCATGGCTGAGCCCAAGCAAGCCCTCCCCTTCTTTCCTCCCCTCTCTTCAGAGGCGGGCTCCAGTCCTGGCTGCCACTGGCAGGAAGTGTTTGGCTGTTCAGCCAGTCTCTGTGACAAATTCTGAAGGGACTTCATGCAGAGTGCAGAAGAAAGGGGCTATTTGGGAATAAAGAAAAACAGCAAACTACTACCCAGGGGGCTAATGCAAGCTTCCAGGTTCCATTTCAGATTTTCAGCATGGAGAATTTAGCCCTCGGTTAACTTTACAAATATTTGAAGGCCTCCAGGTCAGCAGCACTGTGGGGAGTGCAGAGGCAAGAAAAGAGTATCTGATCAACCTGCCTACTCACTCCTTCTGTCAATATTTTCACTACACTCCTCTGTGCCCCAGTCCTGGAAATACAACAGAAACAAACAAGCAGCCCCAGCATGGGGCTTAGAAGTAGGAGGAGAGGCAGACAATGCAGCGATCAAGATGTACATTCGTGCACCACTTTCTTGAACAACCACAGACTCTTATGTATAATGATGGCCCCATAAGACTTGAATGGGGCTGAACCTTCCCTATCACCGAGTGACATCATAATAGAACTCCACCTTGCTCACATGTTTGTGGTGATATAGAACCACCCATTCCTGCCTCCAGTTGCATAAAAATACGGCAATACAATGACACACAGCAGATCAGATTGCTGATTACAAAAAGCCTCTGTTCCTGGTTTCATACTTGCCATATTATCCTTTTTATTTTAAATTGTTTTTAGCTATTTGTGTCTGTGGTAGGGTATGTGCATATGAGTGTAGTGCCCTCAGAAGTCAGAGGCTTCAGATTCCCTGGATCTGGAACTACAAGTTGTTATGATGTACCCTACATGGGTGCTGGGAACCAAACTTGGGTTAAAAAAAAAAAACAAAAAAACTCAAGAGCAGTACGCGTTTCTAAAGACTGACCCATCTCTCCAGCCTCATTCACTTTGTTACCTTTTACACTGTCATTTTAAATTGTATTTAATTCTTTGTGTGTATGTTGTGGTGTGTGTGTGTGTGTGTGTGTGTGTGTGTGTGTGTGTGTGTGTGTGTAGATGTTTGCATGCATGTGGGTATGTACATGTTGAAGCCAAAGGTGGATGCTGCAGGTCTTCCTCAATTGCTTGCCATCTTCCATTTTCAAGCAGGATCTATAACTGAACCTAAAGGTCTCCAATCCAGTCTAGCTAGCCAGCTCACTCAGGGAAATGCCTTACCTCCAGCTCCCAAATGGGATTAAAGGCAGGACTGCATACCTGCCCTGCATTTCTTTGTGTGCTTGGGACTGAACTCTAGTCCTCATGCTTGCATAGTAAGTTCTTTACCCACTGAGCCATCTTCTCCCCAGTCCCTAAAATGTGCTCCTATTAAAAACAGTATTTTCCTATAAAAGTCCACTGTGTTACATCATCAACAGCCTCGCCCATTTCTGTACCTCTTGATTACACCAGGAGCCCTGGCCCAGGGACGGACACATCTAGGCTTGTATGAAATGTCATTAACAAACAATGACTGTAATAGTCTTTGAGGAGTCTAGTAGTTATTTGCCTTGCTGCCACAAAAGTACTTGAGAAAAATTAACTTGAGAAAGGAAGGTTGTTGTTTATTTTATTTATTTTACGTGTTGAGTGCTTTGCCTGCGTGCAGGTCTGTGTACCATGTTCGTGACTGATGACTGTGGGACTCAGGCATCAGGCAGAGGGCATCAGATCCCCCAGAACTGAAGTCACAGATGGCTGTGAGCTACCACACGGGTGCTGTAATTGATCCTGAATTTTCTGCAAGAGTGACAAGTGCTCTTAAACACTGACGTGTCTCTTGGGTCCCAGCGGTTTTAACTTTATCATTTGAAAAATTTGTGCCTTTATACAATGTATCTTACCTGTATACAATGTATCTTATCATATCCAATTCTCACTCTCCTCTCCCAACTCCCTCTGCGCCCCCAACACATCTCTCTTTCAACTTCAAGTCTTCTTTAAAACAACCAATTGAGAGTTCAATTAGTGCTGTCCATATACACATGGCTGTGGAGACACCCACTGGGGCATGGACAGCCCTTCAGGGGCCACACCTATAGGTGGGGTTACAAGACTAGGAGAATTCTGGGGAGAGGAGGCAGAGAGTGAGCCAACAGAGAGACATCATGCAGCCACCACCAAAGGAGTAGCAGGTCCAGGCATTCTCTGGCAAGATAAGGCCATGTAGAAATACACATATTAACAGCTATGGGTTAATAATTAAGAGAGAGCTAGCCGATAAGAAGCCTGAGCCATCGACCAAACAGGTTTTAATCAATAAAAGCCTCTGTGTATTTATTTGGGACTAAACGGCTGTGGGACCAGGTGGGACAGAAATCCCATCTATACACACCTCAAAAGGAAAGTAATTCTCATTCCCACGGGAGCCATCAACTGCCAATAACTCCTCTCCTAGCTGTGGGGTTTCAGTAAGTCCCTCCCCACCCATGGTGGAATTTTGGCTGGCCTGATTTTTGCTAGCAACCACAGCCTGCTTAGCACCTCCTGATACTGTGAAAGCTGGAGCATCCCAGCCAGTTCTAGACTCATTTCGCTGTGTCCTGCCACCAAAGTTTGTGACATGTTCAGCAATGGCTCTCTCCATGTACTTATTGAGGACAACCAAGAGCAAAAACAATGGCTATGTTTTTCTGGGTGCTCTGGGACCCTCTCCAAGCAAAGTTCATAGGGAAGTAACCTGTTCCTGGCACTGAGCCTTGCAGTCATTAACCCATGTCTTCTTGACCAGTGATGTCTACCCATGCAAAGGTTCCTCTGTTCAATCCCCCCATTCTGAAATTACATTTTAAATTAGCTTATAAGCTAGGAGGCTTTCACAAAGCTTCATCATATATCATTATTAACTAGCCCAGGAAAAGAAGTTTATTTGGCTTATAGTTCTAGGGAATACAGTCCTTCATGATAGCAGGAACCTGGGATGCCTGGTCACACTGTGGCAGCTGTCAGGAAGCAGAGAGAGAGATAACACTGACATTTATCTCTTTCTCCTTTTTATCAGCCCCAGGACCCAGATTTGAAGTGGGGTTGCCCACCTCAGTTAGCCTAATCTAGATAATAGCTCATAGACACACCAGAGGCTTGCCTCTTCAGTGATTCTGGTCCCTGGCAAGTTGACATTCAAGGTTAACCATCACAGGGAACAGGTAAGAAGGGACAGAGCTACAGTGGGTGCCAGGGTTTGTTTCTGAGGCCTCTCAGAGGTACTGTCTGAAATGAGGAAGCATAGTACTTCAAATGTGAGGACAAGGTGTCCCTGGCAGAGGGAACTGTTGATTCACAGGCTCTAAGGACAGAGTGAGTCTGGATTTTAAAAAGCAGAAAGAGGCTGGTGTGGCTCGAATGAGCTCATCAAGAAAGAAACGGTGAAGGGAGGTCAACGGCAGTCCTAGCCAACAGGAGTTTCTATTTTATCCCAGTGATGTCATCTTGTTCAGGTGCTCTGCTCACTTAGCAAATGAGGATCTGCCTTCCTTTCTTATTAAACAAACACCACACAGTGCCTGTGTGCTCAGCTCCCCTCTGGCTGTCACAGTACAGCTACCTGCCTTCCTAGACCTCAGCATTCACTCAGGGAAGCTAATGGGAACTTTGTTCCCTTTCGCTATTCCTTTGTTAGTCAATTAGAAAGTTCATTTCCAACCAGCTGTCAAAGTGCTACTCTGTGCATCATAAATTGGTAGGTCCTTAATGCCTCTTCCCTCCAGCTCCAGGGCCTCAGACTATTCCCCATTTTGGTCAATAGCACTGCTGTAGTTCTAAGTGGCTTTCTCTGCCTCTGGGCCCTCCCAACGTTCAAGCTAGTCTCCACACTGATTAATCTTCCTAAGGTATAAGATCAGTGATGTCTTCTGTGGTTTGACTATGAACGGTCCTGCCAAAGATCTTCTTGTGAAGGATTGGTGCCCAGGTAGAGGTGTTATTGAGAAAACGTTACTTCATTGGTGGATAAACCCATTGGTGAGTTCATACCAAATGGATCGGGGTATGCAGCCAGAGGAATTAGGTCATTGGAGCTATAGGCTTTTGGAGTATACATCTTGTATCTGTTCTCTCTCTCCTCTTTTTAGGCATAATGTGTAACAGTTCTACTCTACTATGCCTTGCTATTCTCTCCCTGCCATGATGCTCTGCCTCATTGTAGACTCATAACAATGGAACTAACTGGTCATGTGCGGAACCCCCTGAAACCATGAGCCAAAATAAATCCTTCTTCTTGAAGTTCTTTTCTTGGGTTTCTTGTTATGATGATGAAAAGCAACCAACATCTCTCCCCTGGTAGAAAACTTAGTGATTTCACATCAAGCAAGTTCTTCAAAAGCCCCAAATTCCCATAGGTCTATCACCCTTTGGGCTCAGCTTGCTTATTTACAAAGAAGGCTGCAAGCCATCCCCAAGTTCCCTCACTCTTAGGAGGTGGGGAAGAATCACCACTTACAACAACACAGGTTTACTCCATTATAGTTCTGGAGGTGAGGAGTCTAACAGTCTGAAACCAGTGTTTGGGCATGGCTACACCTTCTCTGGAGGTTGTAGGGGAAGCTCTGTTCCTTGTTGTTTTACCTACCACGTTCCTTATCCCAGAATCTTGCTTTAAACCACAGCCTTTGAGCGCCGTCTTTGTCATATAAGATGCAGTCATCAGAGGATTAGTATGTGAACATCACTGGGATCATCCTTCTGTCTACCCCAACAAAGAGAGAAAGTGGCTCTCATACATAAATGGAAGCAACGGGAGTTAGCTGAGCAAGGAATAGTAGGAGAATGTTCTGGAAGGGAATGTAGCAGGAACAGGGGTCCTGGGGCAGGGAGGAGGAGGATCTGGGGAACTTTAGAGAAGGCTGGTGTTGTGGAGCCCAGGACAGGGAAGGAACGTAGAGGTGGGGGGGATGGTGAGACTGAGTTGGAGACAATGGAAGATGGAGCTTCCATGGCCTTGGCACTGAGAGGAAGGAAGGCACCATCTATCACACGTGTCTTTTGTGCACATGGAAATAAGAGTGGTCACTGGGAACCCCCTAAAGGGATGAGGAACTGGAAGCCACTTAAGCAAACAGACCCCTCATGCATTATCTACAAATCACATGCACACTTTCCCAGTAGCTTCGATGTCTGAACACATAAAAGTAGAAGATCAGAAAGGTGGCCCAGCAGGTAAAAGCTCTGGCCCTGAGTTCAAAGCCCAGTGCCCGAGGAAAGATGGAAGGAGAGAACCAACTCCACAGGTTGTCCTTTGACCCTCACAATGCACTGTAGCATGTGTGTATCCATAATTATACATCAAACACACAGGAGCGAGTGCCCATGCCTGTGCACATGCATACTCATACAAACACACATTCTAATAATGAAGTTAAAAAAAAAGATAAAGGTAGAGTCAAGGTCCATGGATCTATCAGTCCCCTAACTATGGGAGCTAATTAGTTCATGCCCACTCTTCTACCCTCTATAAAGTCCCTTATTCAGCATTATCTTGAAGCAAGTCCAAATAGTCCATAATTTTATCCAAATTTCAGATTCAATCTGTTTATGGATGAACATGTTAAATTTTTATTTAAGTAACTATGTGGTATGTGTGTATGTGTGCATGTGTGATGTGTGTGTGTGGTGTTTGTGTGGTGTATGTGTGGTGTAGGTGTATTGTGTGGTGTGTGTGTCCTTCACAATACATTTGTGCAAATAATCAGTGCACGAATTTAGCCAGCCGCATAGAAACAATATTCCTTTTCCTTCTTTGCTCAAGACTTCAAAGCACTTTCTATAATGAAAAGATTTTCCTTCTGCCTTGGTTGTTGCATCCCCTCTCAGACCTTCTTTGAATACTTTTTGCAGGTGATGACGGCCTGGGAGAAATGGATCCCATTTATCATAAGGGACAATGAGGCCCCTGCTGCTGCTCTACTCACAGGACTGCGATGCCAGATTGGATGAGTGCTCCATCCAGCGAATTCTGTGGAGCTGAGGGAGAAGACCTTTTCAACTGAGGCAAGAAGTTCATGCAGCCTACGCTGCTCATCAAGGACACCTGCAACCGGGCGCCTCCCTTCCCTGTTCCTCTGTGTGGTTGGATGTGAGGGTGGAAGGAGGAGAAAGCTCTAATTACACCTTTCTTATAGGCCTTTGGTTCTGTGCCTATTCAAGGAGGAGGTTGACATCTCTCCTCTCACATAAAGACACGCCTCAAAGGTTTCCGCTGTCTCCTCTCCAGCGGAGCCCTTGGTTGTCTGGTGAGGCTCTGTTATCATTATCTAGTGCTGTGACACACAACCTACAAATGTGCTGGCTTAAAATACAATCATTTAAATATGGGGATAGATAGAGTCAGTGAGTGCCAGGAAATAGTCTCAGATATTGTTTTAGTTAGGGTTTCTATTGCTGGGAAGAGAAGAGACACCATGACCCTGCAACTCTTACAAAGGAAAACATTTAATGGGCATGGATTACGGTTCAGAGGTTCGGTCCATTATCATCATGGTGAAAAGTAGGCAGACATGGTGCTGAAGAAGGAGCTGAGGGTTCTTACATCTTGATCCCTCAGGCAACAGGAAGTGGTCTGGAGCTAAGTCATCTTGACTCACAGGCAGCAGGAAGTGGTCTGAGACACTGGGCTTGGTTTGAACATATATGAAATCTCAAAGCCTGCTTCCACAGTAACACACTTTCTCTAACAAGACTACACCAACTCCAAGAAAAGCATACCTCCTAATAGTGTTACTCTCTTTGGGGGCCATTTCCTTTCAATCACATAGATATATCCCTAGTCCTCTGTTAAATAGTATATCACTACTTTCGCCTGTCCACAGTTCCTCTAGCCCAGACTTCTGAGTGTCCTTCTGGTCTGGCCTCCTTAGCTCACTCACTATAGTTCTGGTTAGCATCCCCCAAAATATGTTGGTTGAGAGGGGAAGAATGTTTCTTCTTTGAAAAGTCTGAATATTGCATTATATAGGAATGGGCTATGGACACTGATAATATAAAAGCAGACACATCCACTATACTCAACTCCATGGATGCCCTTCTTCAATACAACTGTCTTCCCATAAACTCATATGCAGAAATACCATGCCAGCATGATGTAACTACCCATCAAACAGCACTAAATACAGTGACCTCAATATTGAGAGAGCAAAACTGAGAGCAAGAGCCCAAAGTTTTGTCTCTTTACTGTATCCCATAAGCCCAGGCTTTATTCAGATACATATTCCCCTGACAAGTTTCAATTGATCATGGCTCTTCATGATCTGCCATCTTTTAATAAATGGCATCCAGCCCATTTACCAATATACAAGACACTTGCTGTTAAAACATCTACTTGAGAAAAGGGAGAAGCAGAAGTATTGGGTAAGAGTTCACATGTCTGCTCTGGGCTATCAGGTAGGTTGGGGAGCTACCTGTTCTTGGCAGTAGGATAAAGCTTTGATGCAGCCAACTCAGATTTCTTGGACTTTCCTCTTGATGCCATCCATTGATGGAGGAGAAGGAGAGGCATGGGGTAGATTACCTTCTGGGAGCACAGTTCCAGCAGATTACTTCCTGTTGGCGATGTAAAGTGGGTATCAGAAAAGCACTAACCTGAAATTAATATTTCCCAGCTAATAATGGCTTAGGAAAGCAGGAATTCATTTTTCTCGCACATTTTGGATCTGGAGATACAGTCATCTGCTTAGAATTAGTGACTCAAGGAAATCAAATGTCTCCGTACTGTGGATCTATGGGCTGCAGTTCCAGCCATCATGTCTACAGTCAAGGGCAGAGTGAGGGGGAAGTACCAGCTCCAGTCCATGCACTTCCTCTCATGTTTTTGCTTTTGTTTTTTTGAGACAGGATTTCACGTGTCCCAGCCTGACCTTGAACTCACTCTTTGTCCTAGGCTGGCTATGAACTCCTGATCCTCCTGTCTCTAAGTTCTAGGATCACAGGCATATATCACCAGGTGCACCAGCTCATGTGTGTCTTCTCATCATGTACTTCCAAAAATCTCCCAGAAGTCTCCAGCCAACGTCCTTTTAGATCTGCAGGAGTGGAATGGTGTGGCATACCCACCTCCAGCTAGAAAGAAGGCTAGAAAACCTAGTATCTTGTCTGTTATCCTCCAAACAGAATTGAGACATAACAGTTGATCATAGCTTTCCAGAGGGATGCAGGTTATCAATGACAAGAGATAGGAAAGGATGCCAAGTAACAGGAAACAACAGTTGTTATTGTGATCCAAAATAGACTATTTCTGTATCTAAATGGGTTTTGATCCTAAGGGGGAAAGCTGTGTCTAGACTTGAAGTAATAATAGATGCCTCAAAGGGGTTTCATAAAGTAAAGTCAACAGCTATTTATTTTATTAGGATAATATCTCCCCGAGATAACAGACAATGACAACTTGTGATTTCATCAGCGGTTTCAGGAAGGATGCAAAGAGCTTTCAAGCAAACTGATAGGAGCTTTGCAGCACACTGTAGTGTATATGGGATTTCTCATGGGTATCAGAGAAGCAGAGCCCCCTCCCTCCCCATGAACCCCTAACTCCTTCTGCCAGCCTAGGAGAACTGGAGAATGCTGGACTGGCTTCCTTTCTAATTTACATAACCACCGAGACTAACCACAGGTTAATATCTGTGGGTCCACAGCTAAGAAGGCTTAGTGGAGATTTTTTAGATGAGTCACAGGAGCCAAGTTTCATTTTATCCAGGCAGGATTATTCCCCAAGCCATATAAGCTTAATGGCTCAGTCGGAGCCTCCAACCAGGGGCTCCTGGCGTAGTGAGACTAGGGGAGCTGCTGCAAAGTAGAATCCAATAGAGTGGGTCCAGCAAGATGGGGATAGCAGCACACAGGAGGGGGCAAGTATTCCCAGGAGTGGAAAGAAGGCGCTGCCATTCCTAGCATGCCCCAATGGCATGAAGCTGCCAGGGTGGCAAATTTACCAGAATCCAAGCTATCTTGGAAGCAATGTCCAGCTTAGACTTCTCTTCTCCTTTGTCCCTGTCTCCATCCCTAGACAGCCTGAACTAATAGTGGAAGTGGTTAAAAGCGCATCTTTCCCACAGAACAGAATGGACCTGCAGAGCAGCAGCAATGACCCATGGTGCAAAAGGGCACATGGCTCCGTGGCTGCGAGTTTACCTCAACTGCAAGTTACTACAAACAAACAACAACAAACAAACCAACCAACAAACAAAAACAACAACAACCACCACCCACCCAAACAAACAAACAAAAAACAAAACAAAAACAAAAAACCAAGCAGCCGAAGCCCGGCATCACTCCGGCAGTTACTAGATTCCGAGCATTTCTAGATCCCAGGGCTCTTTAAATTTTTCACTCCACTGGGAGGGAATGGAAACCCTTTTTAGCATTCAGTTTTAATCTATTTTCTATTTTTAACATTTGGAAGAAAAGATGACACCCTGAAAACTAAAAGAAGCTATTATCTTTGCTAAGGTAATTTTAACTCCAAGAGTCTAATCTGGATTTTTTTTTTTTTTTTTTTAAGGTTTTTCAGTTTCTTGCAAATTAGAACAGATGATGACATGAAGAGCTGGGGGCCTGTGCATGCCAAGAAACAGGGCCAGATACGTCAGTGGGGTTCCTTTAAATCACACAGCACTAACACTTTCCCCAACCGTCTCCCACTTCCAGCTACCCCATCCAGTACAACGGAAGGTCCTTCCAGGCGCTCCTGTCTTTAATATGCTCTCTATGGTTCTGTTTGTATCCGCACAATCCCGTGTTTAACTATCAGGACCGCAGTGAACTCCACACTGTCCTTAGAAATACAGGCAAACTCAACACAATGATACACGCCTTCCAGATCCTGTCCTGGCTCCATCCTTCCTTCCAAAGTCACCTCTGACCCTTACAGCCCTTGGCCACTGCCCAGGACAGTATTCACTACACATTTGGGTCACTTCTCCAGCAAATGTTACCCAGCCCTGCCAGACACTCCGTCTCCCATGTAATCCACACTTATTCTCCCCGTATTTTGTACATCCAACCCCTTTGGCAGGGTGCTTCTCCCGCTCCAGCCACTTGAGGGAAGAGGTGTTAGTGCCTAATCTGCTCACACATCAGCCCCTCCCCCTCCCCCATAGCCTATGTGACACTCAACCATCCACCCACACAGAAACATTTTGGGTTACCATCCAGTCTTCTGTATCGCCCTGGTGCAGCAGCTCCTGCCCGTGTATTTATACAGTCTCACATGCTGCAAAGAGATAATTGGGCTCCCAAGGAAACTTGCTTTATCACAATTGAGTTATAAAGCCATCTGGAGGGAGAAATAAACAGGGTCAAGGTTAGTGTGTTCAGGGCTCACGGTAATAGCACTAGCTTTCCTGTGGGGTTTCAATACTGCAATGCTTTGGAGCTCCCAAAGTATTTCAATGCATGCTAAAATATCAAACAACCTCAGAAACCACATACCCATGAACCTTCCAGGTTATCTATGGCCTTGAGCTTCCAACTCTGCTGGCATCCCAATTCTGAACACACAGTAAACAAAAGGACACAAAGCACAAACAAGTGTACATATAACCCATATCACCATGGGTCCTGATGCCGTGTCCCTGGTAATTATCCTCCTGCCAACTGGGAACTTCTTCCTAGTGACTTGCCTATTGTGACTACTACAAATGGTTTTTTGTAGTACCTGATTTTGCAATACCTGATTTAATTAATACAATTCTTTCACTAGGACAGTGGCCACTATTTGCCTATTTGTAGAGTATTTTCTCCCATCTAGATGAGAAGGAAGGACATGCAGAAATAGGGATAGTGGACTGAGATGCACTTGGGAGGTTAGTAAAGAAGTCTCTGGGTGTCTGTGTGAATGTTTCTGAGAGAACTAACTAGTATGTGAAGATCCACCTTGGATGTGGGGGTTTCAATAATACTACAGTGCCACAGTTGGCACTGAATCACAGGGTGGAGGACCTGGGTGGGCTAAGGGAAAAAGGAATCTAGTCTATGGGCTAGGATAATCAATAAGAAAGAAGAGAAAATGTGAGCACCAGGCATTCATGCTCTCTACTACCTATGTGAAGACACAATGTTACCAGATATTGGGTGCTTTGGTTGCTATGGTTTCCCCACTAAGGTGAACTGTATCACCTAAAACTGGGAGATAACTTGAATTCTTTCATTCTTGTTACATTGTCAAATACTGTTTCATAGCAAGGAGAAAAGTATCTAATACAATAAGTAGCACTTAACACGGGGAATCATATTGTGCTCTTGCTTGACCGTTATCTGTCTCTTATTTCACACCTATCCTTCTAGTGGAAGCTTCTTATAGTGAATTATTTCACTTGTCTTCTTCGTTGTTTCTTCACCGGCACCAGAAATGGGGCCTTGACCTAAGACAATACCTTATTTGCACTCTGTGAATAAACAAATGCTTCTCGATGCTATCAGCCAATGCGTTATGCCAGTTTGGTCTCTGGTTCATATTGAGTTAGACGTCTATCTGGGCCTGGAGGAATCACAGCACCAGTGAACAGAGAAAAACTACTAGCAGGCCAACAAGAGGAGCAAAAGGGACCTAACAAGTAATCTCTCAGTACCTACAGAAGGTAAGGTACCCTGAGATACCAACTATCCCTGGAATATGTGGTACTCTATTGTCCAGCATCTCAGAGCTCATACTTTTTTTTTTTATTTTGTTTTTTTGAGACAGGATTTCTCCATATTGTTTTGGAGCCTATTCTGGCACTCGTTCTGTAGACCAGGCTGGCCTCAAACTCATAGAAATCCATCTGTCTCTGCCTCCCGAGTGCTAGGGTTAAAGGTGTGCACCACCACTGCCCTGCTGGACATACTTCGAAGATACATTCTTTGGGTACTATATTTCTTTCTTTCTTTCTTTCTTTCTTTCTTTCTTTCTTTCTTTCTTTCTTTTTTTTCTTCATTTTTTTTTGAGGGGGGTTACTACATTTCTACAGTGACAATATTCTCTGAACCAAAATTCAAAATGTACAGCTTGACAAATATGGGGGTGACAGGATGTGCTGTTCAAGTTAAATTTGTTCCCAAAATTTAATGACAAATTTTGGTGTCACCCCACTCCAAGTCAGCTGGGAAACAGTCAGCATTTGAGACCTGACCCTATGAATGACGTTGACGTAGGGATTGGCAATGACTCATACACATCGTACCCAGCCTTGCTTGCTTCTGGCATGCTGCAGTGAATCCAATTTCCCTTAACTGCTTGGAAAAGTGGCAAATTATGGGGAACAAATGTCCTTTCCAGCAGAAGGAGGGACACCTGCCTAATGAATCAGAGTCACGCAGATGGTGAGCTGGAGAAGCCAAGTCGGAACTGGATCCTGCTTGTCCTGATGGGCGGTCAGCACCAGAATATCTTCCTCCTCACTAATCCCACTGGGTAGGACCACGTGGCTATCCACACAAATGTAGGTCACTTAAAATGCTACCACTGATTGCTGAGACACTGGAAACCCTATCATGATAAGGAAGAATTGTTTCCAGGCTACTGCTTCTCATGTAAAACAGAGAATCCAGACTTTGAAAAGCTGTGTTCTGCCATTTTATACTGTGTCATAATTATCAGTTAGCGATGCCCAAATAGTCACCAAGTTTATGTGAGTAGACATTGGGAAGGAAGGATTGGATCCTGCTTTTAAAAGTAGGAGCTGCACAATTCACATTTGCAGGTATTAAAGCCCAGAACTCACTCATATAAGGACTCAGAGAATGTTGTTTTCTATGCCAAGACTGGGTGAAACATGTCCCTTAATTTGGCTAAGAAAGAAAACTATCTATTCTGCTGATTGAATTTACCATTTTTCAAAAGCACCTCTGTTTAATTCATGAAATTTAATCAAGATCACACTGAGATTTATTGCTTCTCGTTAGTGTTGCCTTTGAAGATGAGTGGAAAGACCCAGGGTTGAAAGGAAAGGAAGATTCTTTCCAAAGTGCTGGAAGACTTAATTTGGACTTCATTAAACCTCATTAGTTCACTAATACAGGATTTATGACACTATGACAGAGAGTGGGCTGGTATTTATCTTGGTTTAATCTACGAAAAAGTGATTTTCCTCTGCAGGTGAATGATGTGAAAAATGTATGGGAAGAATCTGTTCACATGATGTAATACATATTCATTATTAGTCACTTTCTTTTACACACAAGTACTCTGCTGGTTTCAAATTTTCTAATAATTTGTTTAGCTCAATGAAGCCTCCCACTTGACAGTGCTTTTCTAGTTTGCTTTCTATTGTTGTTTATGGATTTGTTCTCTAGCCACTTCCAGAAAGGACCCAAGCCATCCATCCTAAGGCAAAGGGATTATTTTTAGAGGCAAAGCTGAGTGGTTTTTTTTTTTTTTTCTGATTACCAAATCACACAAAAAGTAAAAACAGATTCTAACTAAACTCAGAAGCTATTTTGAGGGGAGTCTATCTAAAAAATACGCGATAAATGTGAAATTCATTTTGAAGAGCCCAGAGAAATATTGCAAAAAAGATAGTGTAGCATTTTTACTAGAAATCCCAGCGACTTTAAAGATGCAAACATTCATTTCTGACTAACCTAAGAGAAACCTCCAGCTATGCAGTCTATAACTGATTAAGGGCTCTTTCTGGTGACCTCAACTTTTTCTTCCATCTTTAGGACACTTCATGGTTCAAGGAAACCATCATATGCCAGAATGGTACCCCATGTCATGCACCAGCCAGTAGGTAAGAAAAAAAGAGGGAGGGCCAGAGTCCTCCTCCAGCGCATGGGTCTGCAAGCTTCAGCAACTCTTAGAAATCTCAGACAAAATACCTACGTGTCTGTCTTAGTCAGAGTTTACTATTGCTGTGAGGAGACACCATGACCACAGCAACTCCTAAAAAGGAAAACATTTAACTGAGGGTGGCGGTTTACAGCTTCATTGGCTCTGTCCATTACGGTCATGAAGGGAAGTATGGCGGCATTCAGGCAGATGTGGCGCTGGAACTGAGAGCGCTACATCTTGTAGGCAACAGGAAGTTGACTGACTGTCAAACTGAGTGAAGCTTGAGAAAAAAAGCTCAGAGCCTATCCCCACAGTGACACACTTCCTCCAACAAAACCACACCTGCTCCAGCAAGGCCACACCTCCTAATAGCACCACCCCCTTTAGGGGCCATTTTCTTTCAATCCACCACAAGGTACTTGGTCTAAACTCACACAGTCACACTGCTCCTCAGGGGCATTTCTGTTAGTAAGGGAAAGGCAAGACTCATAGGAGGTAGCACTAACCAGTACCTGGTATGTATAGACAGCCATTTTTCAGCAGTATAATTACAGGGTAACACATGGACAATCAGAAGCTTAAGAAGTAAAAGAATGCATTCAGTTACTATGGTTGAATAACAGATTGACAACCAGCTTCTTAATAGCCAGGGCAGAAAAGAAAGAATTATTGTTACAAAAGAACCAAATTCATCAGTTCCTTAAAAGGGGCCTGGCTCATCCCAGAATTAAATTCTCTGTTGTTTCTCACACAAGTACTACGTGACAGTCACATGTTCTGAATCTTAAAAATCACTTTCATCATTGAATATTCTGTGCCCTTGTTCTGATACATGCTCACCCATGCATATCCAGTTTCCATCTCAGAATACAGAATCATCAAGGGTATGGGAAACAAAAGGAGGTATATATTAAATAATTCTTGATAAAGATTGTTTTCAGGGAATATAAAAGGTGGTTTTGTGGGTATCAAGAGAAGGGATGAGGCAGAAATGTCTTAGTGGTGTCATCCTTGTTACCTTTGTGTAAGGGGTTTAGGGACCTTGTCAATGCCATGCCTGACTAAGTGCTGGGAGATGAGACAAAACGTGCATCTGTGACACAGTGACTGTTAGAAAGACATGGGTGCTTTCACTGGCTCCCTTTGTGTATAGTCTCCCTAGTTAAGATGGGAAAGATCAACCTTACATAGATGCCATACTTTGGGTTGATCATAAAAATCTCTAAGACAGGGTCAAAACCGTCATAGGGAGTTTGTTTTCCTCTGCAGGCAGATCTACTTGAAATGCGAAGTGTAATATGAAAACAAGGAACCTTGGGGGGACATGCCACAACTTGACCATGAAATGCCTCTAGAAGCTCATGCAGTGTCAGCTTGATCCAGGTCTCATGCACTATTTTAATACATTGAAAACTTTCAATGAGTCTATGAGTCTAGGAGGAGGAAGTAGATCCCTGGAGATGCACCTTTGAGGGTACTTCATCACCAGCCTCTTCCATGCCTGTCCCCCATGAGACAAATTCCACATATGCTCCTACTGCCACAATGTTGTTTTGTTTTTTATTTTTTGTTTTTTTAATTTGTTTTTTTTTCCCACTGCCATGATGTTTTAATTCACCTCTGGCCCAAGGAATGAAATCACCCAACCACAGACCAAGAGCTCTGAAACCATGAGCCAAAATAAAGTCCTCCTCCCTTATTTAGTTTTCTCAGATAGTTTGTCACAAAAAGTCTAACAGAGTGAGACACACTACACATCGATGCCATCAAGTTAACCTATTGTCATGCTGATGAGATAGGTTCACTGCTGTTAAATATTTGTTTAGACTGTAAAGATGTGTTTCTGTCTAAGGTGCCTTCTGATTGGTTCAATAAAGACCTAGATTGCCAATAGCTAGGCAGGAGAGAATAGGGAGAACATCTGGGTAGAAAGAGAAACTGGGAGGAAGAATCTGAGCATGCAATTTTGCCAGCAGACTCAGAGCAAGTCGCATGTGTCCACACTAAGAACAGGTAACCAGTCCACATGGCAGAACACAGATTAAAAAATATATGGGTTAATTAAGTTATAAGAGCTAGTTGGGGAAAAGCCTAAGCTAAATCAAACTTTCATAATTAGTAATAAGTCTCTGGATCTTCATTTGTAGCCTGGCAGTCCAATGATAGTCCGACAAGAAAGCTTGCTACAATGCACTGCAGTAATACAAATATGAACAAGGAGGCGTGTTACGAGTATGTTTTTCCACCCTCCGGTCTGGCCCCATCGCCACGCCAGCCGCAAATAACACACAGAGACCCTGTATTAGATATAAATTCTGTTTGCCTGTTACTAGTATTTGTTATTGGCTGGCTCTTTCTTAACTATTAACCCATTTCTATTAATCTAAGTACTTCCATGTGGTCTTATCTTACCGGAGAAAGGGGCTGGCATTCTGCTCCCTCTGTCTTCCATCTTGAATCGCCTCCCTACCACTTCCTTTCTCCTCCTTGTCTCCTAGTCCCACCTATCTTGCATTCCTATTGGCCAACAGTGCTTTATTCATTAACCAATAAGAAAAACATATTTACAGAATGACATCTCCCATCATCTCCTCTTTTCTGTCTAAAATAAAAAGAAAGGTTTTAACCTTAGCATAGCAAAATATATCACACAACAGTTATCAAATAAGAATCACATTTAATAATATTTAGTCCATTACCATTTAGTAAGATTTAAAGAAAATATTCTATCATCTATCCTATCTTTGTGAGTATAAAGTCTTATATGTAACTTAACTTTTATCCTAAGAAAAACTATAACCATAACTATGTGTCTTCAACCTCTCAAAGACCACAGAAGGATAATACATAAACTATAGAAATGACAGAGACAATTTGCCTGTCACCTGAAGTTCTTCTGTAATGTTCCACCTTCAGCCCATAGGTCATAGTGTGTCTGGCAGACTCTTCAGCAAAGCAGGAAACTTTAAACTGTCTTCTTGTATTGGCAGTTTGTCAGTCACTTTTCTCTGTGTCCTGAAGACTGTCTGGCAGACTCTTCCATGAAGCAGGAACTCTGTAGCAACGTCCATCTTGAATCAGCAGTCACTTTTCTGTGGGTCCTGCATGTCCAGTTTATACAGCATAAGGTCAAACAGTCCAGACAAGAGCAGTATCTTGCCCAAATGGCTAGTCTTGCCATATTGGAAGCAAACTCCATAACGTGTTTCTTCAAGGTCCATCTTGAAAACCTAACTAACTGACCTCTAAGTTTTGATTATCATAGGTAATTATCTATAATATGTACTACATTATACATTACATGTCTAAATGAGCTATATAAACATAATACCTAAACAAGAGGAGAAATATACATATGACAAAATTGACCTTAAATTGTATCAATAAGTGAAAATCCATTCCAAAACCAAGTATCCCCTTTTACCTTTAAAAAGACTGGTTGTGGTCATTAACCATTTATAAACAACCCCATATAAATGAAAACAAACATTTATAAACAATATTTGGGAATTTGGGCATTGTTCTTTCCAAACTGCTTCTTGCTGGTAGGGGGTGCTGTCATAGGGATCCTAAGAAGATACAGAAATCCTGGCTTAGTGTACAAGGCTGGCTTGACCCAACTGTTTTGAATGTTGGATCACCTGGGACACTGTTTCAGGGGGTTTTGCTTGATCAAACCACATTAGTCTGGAAACAAAAATAGAAATCCTTTTCCCCAGTAACCTGTCCTTAGACTTAAATTTTGGAATCAAAGCATTTTTAAAACATATAAGTTGAATTAATCCAGTAGCATTTCTTTTATCAGTTGTTATTTCCTCAGCAGTCAAACAATACAAAGACAATATAATAACGTACAGTATCCAGATTCTATCTGTGCTTTCCATCTTTACGTGGCTTTTTATTACTCTATTTCTTCTACTTCTGTTTTTTCACTTTTTGAGATAGGGTGTCTCTGTGTAACTTTTATCTGTATACCAGGCTTACTGTGAAATCACAGAGATTTGCTTGCCTGTCTCCCGAGTGCTGGAATTAAAGGCGTGTGTCACCACACCCAGTTTCTCTAAGTCTTTTTAAAACCATTTTATTCTTTTTCTCTTCGAAGCCTACATATATTTTAAAACACACTGTAAACTTAGAGGTTTTTCTTAATCTGAATCTGTCTTTACTGTAAATCTTTATCTTTTTGTTGCCATGAGTCTTTTATCTGGTAAACAACAACATTGCTAAAATGAAAGCCACAGCTGTATTAGCCACTGTCTATCCAAGATGGTGGTGGGTATTTTTACGGCCAGAACTGAGAGCTGTGCTCACTGCCTTGGTCTACGCTGCCGGCTTGGAGATGTGGTTACTGCCATTGCCAGCTCTCATACACACCATTCAGTCATGAGCAGAGCTCTTTAAAAGCGGTGTGGTTTTTTGCTGCTTATGCTGAGTCAGGAAACCTCCCTTAAAGGAGTCACGCAAGTCTCTGCTTGTTTCTCACGAAACAAAGTCCAACCCAGAAAAATGCTGTTAGCAAGAAGCCTTGCTCGTCTTTGTTCTTTTGTTTGTAAAACCCTTTCTTAAGCTTTTGTTAAGTTTTAAGTGGAAGGTATTAACCACGTTGTGGCGCCATATTATCCACCCCCCCCCCCACCGTTCTGGTCCCACCGCTGTGCCAGCCCAAAATAACACACAGAGACTCTGTATTAGAAATAATTCTGGTGGCCAGTTACTAATTTCTTATCAGCTAGCCCTGTCTTAATTATTAACCCATTTCTATTAATCTAAGTACTTCCACGTGGTCTTATCTTACAGGAGAGAGGGGCTGGTGTTCTTCTCTCTATCCTCCATCTTGGATCTCCTCTCTACTACTTCCTCTTTCCTCCTAGTCCCGCCTATCTTGCTTTTCTATTGGCCAACAGTGCTTTATTCATTAACCAATAGAGAAACATATTTACAGAATGACATCTCCCATCAGAGGGGAGGGCTCATTTTGGCCAGAGATGAGACTTGGGGATATTTCCACAAGGAGGTATTGAATTTGTTTTTGTTTGTTTGTTTGTTTGTTTGTTTGGTTTTTAATTGTTTTTTGTTTTGTTTTGTTTTGGTCTAAGACTGTACAGATGATGGAGTTAGAGATCAGGCTAGCCCAACTCCAGCACCACTCCCAATGTAATTCTTTCCATTCCAAGAAGAACTTTGGGCAAGAACAAAATTAATGAGGTAGAAGAGGGCAAGAACAAAATTAATGAGGTAGAAGAGTTCCCTTAGATGGTCTGACCTTGTCTTATTCTGAACTTCGGAGGCTTTGAGGGTGGATAAGCCTTTGTCTAAGTCTTCGTTCTGAAACATCACCTGTCTCATCTGGCTGCTACAGATGGAAGACAAAATGGAAGGATCCCCTCCTAGAAGGCATTCTAGGTTATGCGGCTGTTTCCTTAACTGCAGAAGCAGACGATGAAATGGTCACACTTTTTGTATTTTCTTTTTAAAGTATTTTAATTGGTTACCATCTCCTCAAACTTCATGTGTTATCATTTAATAGTTATAAGTTACTTTTCTCGATCTAATTAATAGAATGGATTTGTATGCTGTTTAGGATGAAGGTGGTGTATTTTTTTTTCTCTTGGTGGCTCCAGCTTGTCTGGCCCAGATTCCTGGAGAGAGTTGGTGGCAGTAGAATGTTTTTAAATTTTTATTTTATTTTATGTGTATGAGTATCTTGTCTACCTGTGTGTCTATGTATCATATGCCTGCAGTGCCTGCAGAGGCCAGAAGAGGATGTTTTAGAGCTGGGGTTGCAGAGGTTGTGAGCCACCCTGTGACTGCTAGGAACTGAATCCTGGTCCTCTGCAAAAGCAACCAGTGTACTTAACCACTCTTCCATGGCTCCAGCCCCTGACTGTAAAATCTTGTTGAATCAAATACTTTTTTATTCAGCTTCCTTATAAGACATTTTAATCACTAAGAATTTTTGTTAAATTTATCACAAATTCAAATCAGTAAAGCTCATAGATAATACAATTTGCTGGATAATAATTATCTAAATGTAAGATCGCTTTACATACTATTCTAAAGTTATTTTAGGCATTGACTATAATAGGTTTCAAGTGTTAATTTAGTTAACATTGTGAACTTCCATGAAAAGGCTAAATGTTCTCAAGGAGTGAGGCACATCTACAACATGCTGTGAGCCACGAGATGTAGGCCAGAGCAATTTTGTCTTAATAACTTTCTTTTCCTTTCATTGCCCTTCTCATTCAGTTGTCCAGTTACTCCTAAGAGAGCTAGAGTTGGTCCCTAAAATCCTGAAGTCTTAACAAGAAGGGTGTTAATGAAGTTCTGACCAAATTTTAAAAGAAGTTTATCCAAAGATGGATCAAGAATTAGATAGTAGGAAGGGAAGACAGAGAAATGACACTTGTCATTTCTAGATTTTAGATAGTTCTTAAACAAAGGACCCAATTATTGACTTCCTGGTGGATACAGAGGACCTCAGAGAGAATATGGCAGGTTTGTGACCCTATTGTTGTGAAGAGAGTCCTCCAACCCAAAGTACCACTGTAAACAGGAACAGGGACACTTTTAGTGGGACCTGCCCAGGTTCATCACTGCTGTCCCTCTCACTAAATCTTGTACACCATCTTTCCAACTGGTTGGAAGAGCAGTTGGATACAGGATTGGATTAAAACTCTATGTATGCTTGCTTACTTGTGGAAGGATTGTTAAACAATAACCCCTATTTACTATTCAGGGTTTAGGAATTGGTTGCTAAGCAGACTGTGCATGGGTTTCTGTTTTAATTAATAGGCTTCAGATATAGAAGTCTTTGTTCACTAAACATATGATTTCCTGTGATGCATCTGATTTTAATCATATGTACACTCAATTATATACAGGCAAAAGATGAAAAATAGGACTTTCCTCCTAAACCTTCATTTTGAGGACACAGTTCGCTTTACTGAACATACACCACAAATTAGTCTAGGTTAGATTGGCCTATTATCTGTAGTCTTGAGTTTTGGTAACAAACACCTTGAAGGTTCAGTGTTCATAAAATCAAATGGGAAACAACTAAATTCATCTATCACAAGGCTGAATTGGACTGAACTGGACTCCTTTTCCTCCATACTTCTAGATGACAGAGTGATCCCACAGGTGGATCAATGGGGTCTTCAGATGAGCATGGAATGAATGGATTGGGTACTCCTTTGGAAGGGTGTACTCAGTAAGAGCCAGTTGGCATTGACCCTAAAGCGGTCTACACACTTGTGTTCATTAATGTGATCTTGCAATATGACTAGGTATTATGCAAACTGAAGCAAGCCTGAGGCAGAGGAAGAACGTTTCTTTGAGAACCATGTTAAGTGTCTAGGAAGAACTTTCTAGATGGAATTAAAGGGAAAGCTAGTAAGGATCTTCTCAATGAGATGTGGGTGAGACAACTATGGAGGATTTCTCCCAGGAGTGCTTAGATATTCCTAAGTTCTCGTTCCTTGTTGAAGACACAGAAAAGAGAAACATCGATGGCATTAGAGGTGTGGTTTAAGTAAAACGAAGAGCTGTACATCTAGCTGACACAATCTTAAAGAACATTCTTTGAAAAAAATAAAAGACCAAGGCAATGGCTCAGTATATGTAAAGCATTTGATGGCAAGCATGAAGGTTGAGTTCAGATCCCCAGCACTCATGAAAAACCCCAAGCATGGTGTTCATAATCCCAGTTCTGTGGACCAGGAGACTGGAGAAATCTGGGACCTTACTGGCCAGTCAACATAGACTGTAAGTGAGCACTAGTTTTAGTGAGAGACCTGTTTCAGTGGTAGAGGAAGGCATTCAATGTATGTTTACATCTCACACACACGCACGCACACACACACACACACACACACACACACTCACACGCACATGTGCGTGTGAGAGTGTGTGTGTGTGTGTGTGTGCGTGCGTGTGTGTGTGTGTGTGTGTGTGTGTGTGTGTATGTGTCCTTTGAGCTAAAATCCAAAAGGTGACGTGTGTTTACTATTCCAGAGTGTCACCATCTCATTGGCTTTCTATTAATGATGTGGAGTAATGCTCATCTGTGGAAAGGGATGCTCTGCTGCTGCTCAAAAAGGAAAGTGCAGAATATTTTCATATGAGAAGCCTTTCACAACATATCATTGCAATAAAAATCATGTTTAAAATATGCACAGTATAATTCATTCACACTGAAAATACTTATGCCAAAATAAAAACTACATTTTTAGGGACTGGAGAGATGGCTCAGCAGTTAAGAGTATTGACTACTTCTGCAGAGGACCTTGGTTTGGTTTTCAGTAACAACATCAGATGGCTCACAACCATCCATAACCCCAGTCCCAAGGCATCAATGCCCCCCTCCTCTGGTTTTCATGGACATGGCACACATGTGGTGCATGTGTAGATAAATGAACAAACATGCATACACATAAAATTAAAATAAATGGAATAAAAACATTAAAAAAATCTAATCAGTGGGAATCTGAATGAAGTGTGTTTTTTTTTTTTTTTTTTTTTGTCTTTTCATAGTTTGTTATCTAACTATAATAAATGTTGTGTGGAAAAAGAATGTTAAAATAACTACATTTTTGCTTGGATTAGATCCCAGTCTGCACCTGGAGACCTAAGACTAGAAATGTCTACCTCCAAACGTCTTCTTTCTATGGTACTGAAGTTTAAAGGCTTGTCCCCCAGAAATCAGGTGCTGTAAACTAAACCCTCCAAGTTGTAAGTTAGTGGCATTCCAAGGTGGAGATCTGCAGGACAACAGAGTGAGGTCTCCATGACGTCATGAGCGCTTTGTAAGAAGAGAGGCCTCTATGCTCTGTCTAGTCACATGCCTTCTGTCACGTGAGATTGCAGCGAGACAGTTCTCACCAGATATTGAACACTTGCAGTTCCGTGATCGTATACCTCCCAGACTCCAGAACCATATGCCATTTTTTAAAAAAAAATAAATCACCAAAAATCTTCAGGGACATGTTATGGCAACAGAAAGCAGACTAAGACAATGAAGTTGCCAGGCCCGTAGAATTAAGGGTTCACTCTACTATGACTCATCTTCTCTAATTACGTCTATGCAACCCTTTCCCAGAGAAAGTCACATTCCTAAGGACTGTTCAGGATATGAACAGCCGTGGGCTCTTCTGCAAACATAAAATGGGACCTGCTTGGTTTGTCTCTATACCTAGGGCTGGTCTGCCCTTTGGACTTTATTCAGGGAGGTTTCTTCAGGGTACCCTATTCATCATGTCACAGGAAACAGGACAGATGAAGGCAGAACTCAGAAGCTGTGTTCACAAACTCCATCATAGGACTTGGTCGCAGGAACAGCCCAGAGCAGCAGTCTTTGGACAGGCTCAGCGCTTTCAAGTGAAAATGTCTTGCCTTGTAGGGGAAGCTCTCCTTCAAGTCTGACTCAAGGAGACAGCGCCTGGGGTTTCTTGGCTTCACTACCTTGAGTCGCTCTCTTTCAAGAATGTCCCCCAGTTGCCCCTGACCCCAGGGCTCCTCCACAGATAGTCTGCTCATGTGTCTATCCTCTCACCCTCCTTCTTACCTGAACAGATGAGTCTCTGTCCAAACCGAAGGGCTGACAGGAGGCTAGATTTCAGTCTGCTCTAGGCCATCCTTTCTTCTGCCTGGCTGTGACATGTGGGGCTATCAGGAAGGCAGTCACAGTGGCCTGTGGTCTGAGCCCGGAAGCTAACCCAGCACCAGGTGGCTGTCAAGGATGCCATGTTCCTGCAGCCTGATGTTAGGACTCCTGTTTCTCTTCTGGGGGAAAGCCCTATATTTTGTGGTGAGGGGAGAGATGATGGTGCAGTGAAAGTCTCCCCAGAAATGCCTGCAAGATGCAGCAGTGGGTGGCACCACTTTAGCATCTCATGATATGCCAAAAGAGCTGTAGATACTTCTATCATGAGAGCTGGTCCAGTGAGTGGCAACCCTCAGTATTCCTTCCATATAAGGAGGGTCCTCACCCTCTCCCCAAAAGCCATGGAGACAGCGTCTTGACAGGAGAAGAAGACATACTACCAAGGAGTCTGACAGCAATGTCCAAGTGCAAGCTGTGGTCCATGGCCATCTTCAGGTCACCTCACCAATAAGCAGCTGTGTGGTAGCGGCAATTAGCATAATGCCCTTCCCTTTATTAGTTCAGGGAGCTGAACTTCCAATCAACTGCTGAGTTCTAGGTCTCAGGATTTACTTTGTCCTCCTAGCTTTCTCAAGCTAAGTGGGTTGAGAGTTTGAAAGACAATTTACATATTCTCTGCATTTCCCTGTGTCTGTCTGTCTGTCCTTCCTATCTCTCTTCGTTCTTCGATGCAGTAGTAGAGAATGAGTCTAGAATCTTGCACACATGAGACAGGTGCTTGGCCTCTAAGCAAATATCTCTAGCCCCTTAAGAAATATTAAGACTAGAGCTCATTAAGTTGCACAGGTTGGCCTTGAGTTGACTGTAGCCTGGGCTGGCCTTGGATTTGTGATCTTTCTGCCTCTGCCTCAAGAATAGCTGGGATTATGAGCTTTGAGCCAACAGACTTGTTTTAGGACATGGCTTTTCACAGGGGAGGGGGGAAACAAATGAGAATGAGAACAGAGAACAGGGATAGGGAAAAACAGGAATAGACACACTGGACCAAGTTTAAATCCGGAAGCGATTCATTATCTTAGAGGCTACTGTTCCCTCAGACTGTACCTGTCCAATATTAACAACGGAGCCTCATTAACAGAAACGAATCCTACCTCTCAGACTTTTGTTTTTACCTAGAACTCATGATGTGGTACCTCTTGCTGCTTTGGCATCCCAATGAAGTATTTTGGGCATCTCTGAGAATGTACACACAATTCTCTCTGCTTCGACATGGTTGGGTCCCCGGTTGGTGGGACTGCTTGGGAAGGATTAAGAGATGTGGCCTTGTTGGAGGTGGTGTGTCACTGGGGATGGGCTTTGAGGTTCCAAAAGCCCATGTCATTCCCAGTTACATGTATCTATCATCTATTCTCTCTCTCTCTCTCTCTCTCTCTCTCTCTCTCTCTCTCTCTCTCTCTCTCTCTCTCTCTCTCTCCCTGTCTCTCTAAGCCCATGGCTACTACTGCTCCAGCACAGTGCCTGCCTGACTGCTTCCATGATCCCTATCGTGATGGTCATGGACTAACCATCTGGAACTGTGAGGCTTGTGTGTGTGCCCCCAAAGTTCATGAAATGGGAATAGTTTTCCCTTGAGTCTTATATCCCCAGAACAGCCTTGCTTGTGATTAGCTTCCCATATTTATAAACTCTTATTTTCCCTGTCCCATTAATCAGGGATATAAAGAGAGACATGGTTGGCAACAGCTTGTCCCCATGGGAGCATTGTCTTGGCCAGATGTTTGTTAAGTGGTGGCCAAGGTGTCAACAGATACTTCATACTTCTTATGTGGAGATTTTAAAGGACAAAGAAGGTCTCTGGAAGTTTAGGGATGTTGGATAAAAGACATAACTATTGGGTCCTTTAAACTGAAGTACGGGTCTCTCTATCTTAGTTACAGGGGTGCTTGGAATCCAAACTTGGGTCTTCACACTTGCATAGCAACCACTGTCCCCTTCACACTTGCATAGCAACCACTGTCCCCTTCACACTTGCATAGCAACCACTGTCCCCTTCACACTTGCATAGCAACCACTGTCCCCACTGAGCCATTCCACCAGCTCAAAATAAACTTTGAATTCCTTGAAGACTCAGAGGTTGAATTCTTTAAGGACTCAGATGGCCATTCTTTTTTCTCAAGGACAGCAGTCAAGATGCCAAGAAGAGGAGAAAGATGACAACATCCTACCAGTCTTGTCACTTGAACCTGGTGATCAGGGAAGTGTCACATGCCACAGCCAAATTTCTTCCACATCCATGGAACTTCTTAGCAAATTTTCTGTTCGCTGGCAGTAGGGCAGATTTTGAATGCGGACCTCCACAATTCCACGAGGTAATTGCTTAAAACTCCTTGCCCTCCCTTTCAGGAGAAGTGTCTGAAAGTGTGGGGTGTTCACTTTTGATTGCTATAGCAAATTATCTGTGTCCTCAAAGAATTAAATGTTTATTTGGAGCTGGCGAGGTGGTTCAGTGGCGAGTGGTAAAGTGTTTGGAATGCAACGAGGATCTGAGCACAGATGCCAAGCATCCCTGCGAAAGTCAGGCTTGGGGGCACAGCTTTGCAAGCCCAGTACAGGCAGATCTGGAGGTTTTGCTGGCCAGGTTAGTCTAGCTGAGCTCTGGATTTGGTGAAAGATGCTGTGTCAAATACATAATAAGGTGAAATGGCTGAAGAAAACAACCTGATATCAAGCCCAAAGCTGTACATGGCCATATAGACTAGCACACATGCGCGCGCGCGCTCGCGCACACACACACACACACACACACACACACACACACACACACACAGAGAGAGAGAGAGAGAGAGAGAGAGAGAGAGAGAGAGAGAGAGAGAGAGAGAGAGAGGTTGTTGAAGCTAAACTTTCAAGAGAGCACAGAAATGTGACTATTTTGTTCTCCAGCCTTTTGCAACCACTTCATTGGGTCCCTCCAGGTTAATGAAAAACCCTTGATGTCACCTTCAGTATCTCTTCCCCTTCTGATAGAGAATTCCAGGTTCTCCAGCCATGCACCTGGGTCTGCTGCTCTCTGCTCGATTTTTTACAGCACAATTAGGAATGGTGAAGGAAGACAAAATGAAATCCTCATTTAGCACAGATTTTTGTGGAAAACATGAAGCTTGGTTTTTAAGCGAATTGAGGGACCATGGAGCAGAGAGCCCGGAAAACGGCAGCGAAATGGCAGCTGGACTAATGTGAGACATTGTTCCTGGACAGCCTTTTTATTTCCATCTGTATTTTCTCAGAAAGTCACCAGGGAACCCATTCTGTTAAAGCTGGTCCTATGGAATATAGGCAGTGTTCTGTTGCTGTGGCAACCTTTATCTGCTCCTAATTCCTTTTCTTTTCTAAAAATAAAGTGTTCTCTCTCTAAGTACCCCCCCCCACCCGCCGCTTTTTATTTAAATCTCACTCTCCGTGGCAGCCTCGCCTCTCCCTCTTGACCTGGCGCTACCTTTCTTTTGCTTGAGGAGAGCCACCCACAGTGCGCATTATGGACCTCCCTGCCGTCCATCTCTGAATGTTAAATTAGAAAAGCAATGAAAGCTGCCGACAGAGGGCTGTGGAGCAGCAGCCCCAGAGATCTCATAGAGGGGGTGATGGTCCCCGTGCTAAAGAACAGATGCGGCTTGGAACCCGGGATCTTCAGCTATTTTATCTGCTGCTTCCAAGGAACTGCATTTCCATGACAAAAAGAACAGTGGAAAGCTGAAACCATGGGCGGAGGGCCAAGGCCCAGCTGTTCTGATAAGGCTTCAAGCTTTGATCCCTAACTATTCAATGACCCCCTCCCTTGGTTTCTGAGCATTGTCCTAGGTTTCCTTTTACCTGTACAGGACGATCTGCTTCTGAGCCATTTGGCATGTTCAGCACTGGCCTAAATTTTGCAGCCTTTGTACATCAAAGACGGGGCCCTCATCAATACAATCATTTGAAAGTGATTGCTTTGGGCTTCTGAACCAAAAGGGACAGTCTATGGATGGTGTCCTTTCTGAGACCATCCACCATGCTGAGATCGTACAAGAACGGGTCTTACCATGAGTCAAGGCTAAAGAATGCATCTGCCAAAGATAAAATAAGGAAGATAGATATGAGCCCTGCCCTCTAAGAGTCCAGATAAAGCCACATTCATGTGTTCAAGCAGAAGAGATGTTGGTGAAGTGACAGACACATCCTTGGCTCTGGGCAGAATGTGCCCTTTAAGTTTTCTCCATTCACAATCCTCCCTCTCCAGCTGTACACTGGCCAGGTTCCTTCATCACAGTCAGGCTCCTTTAGTAAGTTTGTGTTGACCAAAAGGCATACTCCTCCATGCCAAGCTAAGAGGCCAAGGTAGGAACAGATAATATTAACTGTGGCTTATAAACAGCCATGTTTCAGGCCCAGTGTGTTTAGGGGAACCTTAAAAATTTCCCATAGTAAATAAGGTTAGGCAAAAAAAAAACCCATTATTTTCATTCTTTTACTCTTATGATAGCAAGTGTGTGTGTGTGTGTGTGTGTGTGTGTGTGTGTGTGTGTGTACATGCGTGTATACGTGTGTTGGGGCACACACATATTCAAGCATGCATGTGCCACAAATGTATGGAAAGCAGAGGACAGCCTTGAGTGTCAGGCTTTGCCTTCCACAAGGTCTCTTACCATTGTGTATAATATGGTTACCTCCAAGGATTCTCCTGCCTTGCCTCCCATCTTATAGAGGCACACTACTATGAGGAATAGTAGTTATCTTTAATTGTTATCCTCACACAGCTTAGAATCTCCTGGGGTGATAGTCTCAATAAAGGATTGTCTACATTGTGTTAGCCAGTGGGCATGTCTTAAGTTAATTGACATGAGTATAGCTGGCCCGTCATAGGCAGTATCCCTAGGCGGGCATAGCGGTGTCCTGTGTAAGAGTAGAGAAAAATCAGGCTGAGCACAAACAAGTAAGCTTGCATGCATTCGTTTCTCTCTGCTCTTGACTCTGGATGTAGCATGACTAATTGGAGTGGCTGTCTTGACTTCTTCATGATGCTGAATTATAACCTGGAATTGTAAGATGAAGTAAATCCCTCTCCCTCTAATGTTGCTTTTTGTCAGAATTCTTTCATAGCGTCAGAAATAAAACCGTAACACATGGGTTCTGGGGATCCGAACATACCCTCTTCTGGTCTTTATGAGTTGAGCCTTCACCTAAGTTTCGTTCAGTCTCATTCTTACTATAATATTGTCCCCTTGGATAGCGGCCCGTCAGCACTGCTAATCTGGATCCTGAGCCTTCAGAGCTTTACTTTGGAAATGTCACTTGCTATGACCCCACATGTATGTGATAGCCAGGGACCATGTGGCAGTGGATGGATCAGTCAGTTGGGTTGTTGAGAAGTGGTTCTCATGGCCAGGTTGTAGGCAAGGGTCCACACAGCACTGAATTCTGGACTGTATCTTGAGATGGATGAATTGGTCATAGAAAAGGATGCTGACCCAGGTGTTAGAGGCACTATGAGAAAGTCCAAGAGCAGGGACTGTGTTGTTGAGAGTGGGAATGGTACAGAAGGAAGGTGCACCTCCCTCCCCATTTCCCCTTGCATTCCAAAGTCTAATCCCTCAAGTCTCCATCATGCAGAATCACAGGGACCCTGACTTATGCAATGCTTCCTCTCATCATAGACTCATCAGGTCTCATATTAATGGTTGATCATAAGACACTTGCTGACACAAAAGAATTAAAAGCAGGATCTCAAAGAGCTATTTGTTCGATTCTGTTCAGGGGTGTGAAATTCATGAGTACCAACAAGTGGAGAGATAGAAACATGGTATAAGCACAGTGTTTATTATTATTCACTCTTAAATGAGGAAGAGAATCCTAACATATACTGCAACGTGAATGTGCCTTGTGGAGACTAAGCTAAATGAAATAAGCAAGTCACAAAAAAAGACAAATACTATACTCTATGATTCCACTTACGTAGTCATAGCAACCAGTCATGAAGACAGAAGATAGAATGCTGGTTGCTGGAGGCCTGGGAGAGGGTCATGAAGAGTTCTGGATGTTGGCTGTCCAATAAAATGAGTGTAATTAATACTACCCAGTTGAATACAAGATGAGAAATTTTAGGTTATATGCACTTAATATTTTAAAACTATTTTTGGGCCTATGTTTTTTAGTTGATTTATTCTCTTATAACTTCATGTGTCTATAGAATGTTACTCCATCATTCTCTCCCTTTTTTTTTTAACCTCTCCCCCATAAAATCACTTCTTCCTAAGACCCCTTCCTACTTGTTGTCACTTGAAGAATGGGATGGGCACAGTGGCAATAATAGCTACTCCTCTGAGAAACAGGATTCCTTCTCTTCCTCATCTTTGCAATCTGCCTGTAGCTAGCTTTGAGATCAAATATAAACTATGTTGTTTAGGCTGTCCTAGAACATATGACACTAAAACAGTCCTCCTGCTTCAGCCTCCTCAGTAGCTAGGATTACAGGTATATGCTGCTATACCGAGTCTATGGTAATTTCACAAAACCAAAACCATTTATGAATAAGCTCTTTCTTCTCCCTGCCACTGGAATTAAGTGAAGACTCAGAAGTCTTGTGACCTCAGAAACCCACAAAATCTTCCAGAACCTAACTTTGTGGGAATTAGGAATAGTCATAGTACCAGGGAGGATCGATCATGTGAGACATGAATTAAAACAGACAGCCCAAAGGCCACATGTCATCTAGAGTGAGGCCTTCCATTTGTCAGGTACTCAGACATTAGGGAAGGATGGGTGAAGAAATGTGTCCCATGGGAGCAGAGAGATGACTCAGCCAGCAAGGTCCTTGCAATGCAGGAAAGAGGACTTGGGTTCAGATACCAGCCCGGTGATGTGTTGATGTGTGCCTATAATCCTGGGGAGGCGGAGGCAGGAAGATCGGTCTGTATGAGCATGCCCATACACTCATACACATATACCACATATATACACGACACACATGCATGTGTGTGTGTGCCTGTGCACACACACACACAAAAGATGATGGTAATTCTGCCTACTTCACAGGTTTTTTGGAAGGGTCAAACGATTCATAATTTATGGGGTGAGCACTTACAGGGTTTGACATATAAAAACAACAACCATATAAATATTTGCTTAATATGCCCTCAAACATTTCAACCCCCTAGACAATATTTGCTGGCCCCTCCACTTGAACTTCTCCCTCCCAGTTATCTACATTCCCTGTGAGGAAAGCTGCTCCAGACCCAAGCCCCGGCCTCAGATAAGTCCTTGAGGCAGAATCCCGGCTGCTACTAAAACCGGCTTTCAGACCTCATTTTCTAGTTAGTTGCCTAATTTAGAGACCTTGTCAATTTGCATTACATAGAAATAATGCAATCAGACTTCAAAGGCTCTTAGAACTGTGCCCTGCAGCCCATTGCTCTGAACTTCCCAAAGTAGGTTGGAGCAAGTGTAAATTATTCCACAGCACGGCACTTCTGTGATCACAGGGGTACTTTGGGGGAAAACAATAGAAACAAAATGGCCAAATAAACGTGCCAATTCCTCCCTATATATGGAAGCTGCTGGAATGAAATCTCTCCACAGTAATCATTTTGATTAATTCGATTATCATTGCCTCTCTTGTTTATTTCTTTTCTTCTACTTATTATTAATCTAATAGACTCCTGGTAATTAGCTAAAAGAGGTAAAATGTACAAAGGCTGTCAATACCCAAATTTTTCAAGCAAAAGCCTCAGGAGGCCCACATGATTTCCCCCCCCCCCGCCCAGTGGTTGCTCTTTCCACCCCTAAGCATTGTCTTTCTTTTAAAGGCATGAAGGAATTCTATTTTGGTAGTTCACATAACAGGAATCTTCACAGATGTGTGGTCTGGGATCTTGTACTGCTAATTTTTGTCAATGTGACACAAAGTAGAACCATCTGGGAAGAGAAAATCTTATTTGAAGAAAGGCTTCCATCAGATTGGCCTATTGGCATTTTTTCTTGATGATGTAGAAGGACCTAGCCCACTGTAGGTGGTGCCACCCTTAGGTGGTCCTAGAGTGTATAAAAAAGCAGGCTGAGCAAGCCATGAGGAGCAAGCCAGTAAGTAGTATTACTCCATATCACTCAGTAAAGGGTGGACACCACACACACACACACACACACACACACACACACACACACACCATTTGTATCAACAATGAAACACAAACTGGATATTGCTTAACACACATTGTACATAAGTTTATGCAAAATAAACACAGTATATACATTTGTATACCTTTATATACATAAACACTCCACCATGGTGTTTTGTTTTCTGTTTGTTTGTTAGTTTTGCTATGTGGCAGATAACTCCAGTATGTTTAGTGAGTTACAATAACAGGCACTTGTTTTATTTTGCATTACATGAAGGCTATAGATTATCAATTATAGAATTAGTTCATTTCTGTCTGGATCTTCTGGAAGAATTATGATAGGTTTTAGAGAAGTTCAGCATCATATGACTACTCATTTTATTTCTGGAACCAAAGGAGCAGCCCCCACATGTGATATATTGTGATGGTAGTAAACCCTTGGGCTGGGGAGTGAGAGCATACAACTAACACACCTCACATATTGGTGGTAGATCATGAAACAGGAAAAGGGAAATGATGGCTTCTTCCAGCTATTTTCCTTATTAATTCAGTCCAACTCTCCAGCCCATGGAATTAGTGCCATTCACATTCAGTTTGTGTCTTCCTTCCTCAGCTATACCAGCTGGGAATTCAAAGATATTCCCAGCAGGTGCATTTCTCACTGATTCTCTAGGCATTTTAATCAAATCCAATCAACAAAATTACCCAGCTCACCTTCATCCATTTCAAATACCTTCAGAAACATGAAAGGATCCACATTGAGACGAACCTCACATGCAAGCAATGTGGGAAAGCCTTCACCTCTTAGAATTGCTTTCAAGGACCTGACAGGACTCTGAAAAGAAATCTTATGGCCCGGCCATATCTGATGAGAACAGCAAAAGTCATAAAGCCAGCACAGCTGCTTGACAAAAAACCTAGCAAAGCTGAGCTGAATGATGTCTGTCATGCCACTTTTGTTTTTGATCTCCACACGTTGCATGCTTGGGGGACTTTCAATATTTGTACAATTTGGAAATACTGGATTGATAAGAACTTCATATGAACCATTTGTGCACTCTCCCAGGAGTACTGCCTTTCAGCTTCCCCAGGAAAGTTCTGAGCCTACTCCTCCTCCCATTTTTTAGGGAGAAATCCCTATCTACTTGAAGGTCTTCCTTAGGCCTTGAAGGTTGTGACACACATAATGAGCCAGAGGTCTCTTTATGACACTCTGAGGGTATTCTGAAAACATCTGTCCCTGTACTTACTCAGGAACAAGATAATCAAAACAAACTAAACTTTAAAAGGTCAACAAGATTCCGTGGGCTAGAAGAGTTGGCTGCAGATCAGATTGCAAGTCTCTTCCCTTTGTACACTCAGGGCATTATGTGGCATATTCAGCAACAAAGTTGGATTAGCTGAAGTTATCTCTGCCCTACACAGGGACTTATATTGATGGGCAAAGAATAGAGTAGAGGGATGATAAAAGAATGAGGTGTCAGGATCTCTCTTTCTTAGAAAAGTTAACTGTACAGAGCCACTGTGGTGTCATGTGACCAAGGAACAAAAGAATGCCAGGGTGAGACATGCAAATAAGTCCTATAAAAATATAAAGTGTAAACACCATATCATGCCAGAATTTGAATAATAACTGCAGCATCTTTGGCCTGAAGGTTTATTTTGGGGGGGGGGTACCTTGACCATGAAGAGTTACTACACTGCCCGGGACATGGCAAACTACTTGGAGATTTATTTTTCTGTCTAGCATCCTTGAAACCACAAGAACTGCCAGCCTGAGAACAGGCTGTCATATTCCTCTAGAGTCTTAAAAATTGGGTTATGGGCTTGAAGAGTAAAAGTGATCATAAAAGATAAGTCTGTTAACTAAACTTGGTGGAAAATTACTGTAAAAGATAACTTTGTTCTGTCATGGTTTATCAATGATGACTAAACAAATTTATGACCCCAGATGCATAAGAGGAAAAAAGTTGAACACATGTCTGAAAACAAAGAAAATACAGTCTATGTTTTGGAACAGTATGAATCTATCACTGCTTATTGAATTTTGTATAAATAAAGAAGCATTCTGACTGACAGTCAGAGTCTCCCAACCATCATGCCTGGCTCATCCTTCCCTTGTTGACACCTTACCACCTCTCTGGGACTTGGCCACTGCTGGGCTAGCCTCCAACAATCTTATAAATGCCACCAGTATCAGACAGGATTCATTCATTGTAGGTTCTTTACCTATATGATAAAGTCACAATGGGGAGAAACCTACATATATAACCAATGTGGGAAAGATTTCATTGATCCCAGGTACCTTCAATTTCATAAAAGGGTATATATTGCAGAGATAGCCTACGTATGGAGGAAACGTGGGAAAGCCATCATTCTATCCAGTCACCATAATTCATCAAAGAATTCACACAAGAGCAAAACCTTACATATGCAAACAATGTGGGGAAGCCTTCATCATTCTAGTTCCACTTATCAACTAAAAACTTGGATAAATTTATATCCACGAAAAATGTGGGATTGCTGTGATCAGCTTGTTTCTAGTCACTGAGTGAAAAATGTGTGGAAAAATATTAACTGTAAGTGATATAAACACATGACCATTTTTCTAAGTAATACAAATGCACATTGAAGGGAAATTTTTCATTATGGACCTGTGTGGTGGGACACAAGGAGACTCCCAGCACTTGGGAGGTAGGTGCATTACAAATTTCAGCTAGCCTGGGCTACATGATGAGAACCTATGTTAAACACACAGGAATAAGAAAAGAAGCTTGTATGTTATGACAAATAGTGTCAAAACCCTGTAAAATTCCTCACGTATTTAAATGAAGGTAAAAATATAGAGGACTTGATGAAAATTATTTTTGGAGCATGTTATAGTAAATGCAGACTCTTAAAATATATTAAAAGTTATAATTGTTTTGTTTATGAAGGGCCTGTTCTTAGAGAATGATGTGCCTGTATTTTTAACTGTGACTCTTTAAAAAAAAATCTTTAAGCTTGATGTTGTTGGTAGTAGCTTATAGTCACAGCTTTGTGAGAGGCTGAGGTTAGAGAATTGCCTCATCTTACACCCTGGAGATCAGAAAGTCCCTACCTCAACCACTGATAAATACAGTAATAATAAAAGAAATCAAGTGCATTACAGTGACACAATCCTATATTTTGTGAAGGTAGTTGTGTTGTAGGCTATGGCGGTAGTATCTTTTAATCAAGTCATGTAATAACTTGTTTTTCCCTGCCTTTACACAAGACTTGGACTACTGGATGAATACAATGTATTTGTAATTTTCCAGCTGGCTTTTTTATGTAGACTTTTAGAAATTGTGGCTAATGTATAATTGGGATTCATCTTTATTAACTGTTTTCCTACATATCCACATAGTAAGTCCTTACCAGTTATATGCAAACAATTTCTTTAAAGAACAAATGACATTTCTTACATGAATTACTCGGTTTTTTTTAAAAAAATTTTTTTCATGTATACCTTTAAACCTTTAAATAAAATTTCTGTACATTATTTTGTAGAATTTGAAATATTCCCAGACTTGAAGATTAGCAAATGTCAAGATTTTCTTTTATTTAGAACACATCTTCAATTATCCCATTGCAAATATAAACAAGGTCTGATTTATAATTGCTCTCTTTTCTTTCTTGTAAAGAGTAATACAAATTTTTCCTTATGTTAAAAAAAAAAGATACATGTGTTGGGAAGTTGGTTCAGTCAGTAAAGTGCTTTCTGTTCAAACATGAGGACTTAAGTTCAAATCCCCAGCACCCACCCAAAATGCCAAGTGTGGTAGCATGCTCCTGGGAGGCAGAGACAGGAGGATCCTGGAGCTTGCTGGCCAGCCGGTCTTACAAATTAATGAGATAAAGGGTCAATGACATTTAAAAAAACAAAGTGGAGAACAATAGAGGAAGCCACTCAAAGTCAACCTCTGACCTTCACATGCATGCACATATATATACACATACACACATGTACATGAATATGTTGTACACATGCATATACCACCACACACACCACAATCAAATACAATCTACCATGTCCTTTGTGAAGGTAGTTGTATTGGAGCCTATGAGTTCAAGAAGGTGACTACCTCTGAGGGAGCAGAAAAGGGAATGAGAAGAGGAGCCCAGTGAGCAAAGGAAATGTTTTCTAGGACTATAACATAATTTTATGAAAGGCAATTCAAACATAACAACTCCAGATGATAGAAATACATCCATTTCTCTTTGGTACTTAAGTTCCCTGTTTCTGCAGAACTAATAATTGATGAGGAGTAAAATTAAAAATGGTGTTGAGGGCCAGGTGTGGTAGAGCATGACTTTAATATCAACACTTGGGAGGCAGGGGCAGGTAGGTTTCTGTGAGTTCTAGGCCTGCCAGGGCTACAAAGTGAGAGCTTATCTCAAAACAAAACAAGAACAAAAATAGCATTGAAAGGGGCTTGCAGGAGATATATGTAAGGAGTACAGTTTTTCCGCCCGCCGCCTAGTCCTGTCCCGCCGCCGCGCCAGCCCCAAATAACACACAGAGACTCTGTATATGATATAATTCTGTTGGTCAGTTACTAGTTTCTTATCAGCTAGCTCTGTGTTAATTATTAACCCATTTCTATGTATTTCCACGTGGTCTTACCAGCGAGAGGCGGCTGGTGGGTCTAGTCTCTCCAGATTCTCCATGTTGACCCCCCCTTCCTCCTTCCTATTTTCTCCTTGTCTCCTAGTCCCTCCTATCTTCCTTTCCTATTGGCCAACAGTGCTTTATTCATTAACCAGTATGAGAAACATATACAGAATGACATCTCCCATCAGATATATGCATAACTCCAGACAAAATGATAAAGATATGATCTACAATCCTAGAATAGAAATAGTATAAGGGAATTATTGAAATGATATAATCAGATTTGACTCTTAGTTTGCAAACTAGGACTGCGTACACCTAGATTCACTGTTTCATTACTTGGAGTATTTTGGGTTTTTTTTTGGTTGGATGGTTGGTCCATGTATTATAAAAAGTCCCTTCATTGAGGACTTAATTTCTGCAAAGACAAGGACAATTCAGTAGTGCAAGTTAGTCAGGAAGAGGCTGTCTGTAGAAGGTGCCCACAGTGACTGGGCAGTACACATTTATTACAGACTTTTTCTCAACTTTGCTTTGGATAATAACTTGCTATCACTAAATTCATTTTTTAAAATCTAGCTAATGTGGAGATCTGAGCGATGCTTTCATGCAACCCTAATAGATAGGAGAGCAAGCCCTATGCGTGTGTGTCTCAGTCTTGTGACCTTTCTCTGATAGGAATTCATATTCAAAGCCACTGCTTATTTCTCTCCAACCTTTGCATCTAACCTTAAGTCATTTTGGAGAGAGGTTTTCCTTTACCCTTGGGACCTTCCTAATGGGAGCACTTAATAGAAATTCTATTCCAGTACTGTAGTTTAGATCATTATAACTTTACCCGGGAGTCTGTAGTTATTTCCTAACTATCCATCTTCAATATTATCTTTATTCTTTTTTTTTCCCTTTTTTTAAATTTAAATTTGAAACAAGGTTGTTTTACATGTCAATCCCAGTTCCCTCACTCTCCATCCTCCCCTATCACCCCCACCAAATCCCAGCTCATCCCCTTTCTACTCCTCAGGGATGGTGAGGCCTTCCATGGGGGAGTCTTCAAAGTCTGCCATATCATTTGGGGTAGGGCCTAGGCCCTCCCCCATGAGTCTAGACAAAGAGAACATCCTTCTATGTGGAATGGGATCTCAAAGTCCATTCTTTTACTAGGGGTAAATACTGAACCATTATCAGAGGCCCCATAGACTTCCCAGTCCTCATAACTAACACCCACATTTAGGGGGTCTGGGTCAGTCCTATGCTGGTTTCCAAGCTATTAGTCTGGAGTCCATGAGACCCCCCCCTTGTTCAGGTCTGCTGTTTCTGTGGATTTTTCTAGCATGGCCTTGACCCCTTTGCATATCACTCTGGATTCCAGGAGTTTGGCTAGTGTTTAGCAGTGTGTGTCTGCTTCTGCTTCCATCAGTTACTAGATGAAGGCTCTAGGATGGCATATAAGGTAGTCATCAATCTCGTTATCATGGAAGGGCATTAAAGGTAGCTTCTCCATTATTGCTTAGATTTTTAATTGGGTTCATCCTTGTAGATCTCTGGGCATTTCCCTAATACCAGATTTCTCCTTAAATCTATAATGGCTTCCTCTATTATGGTATCTCTTTTCTTGTTCTCCTCTATTCTTTCCCTGTCTCAATTTTCCTGTTCCGTCATGCTCACCTCTCCCCTCCTCTTTCTCCTAACTTCCTTTCCCACATCTTCATTCTTACTCCTCGCCAATCCATTATTTCTATAAAAACAAGAGAAAGCTAAGTGCCCAAGGGAATAAGCCAAAACAAATGCAATCCACAATTTGTTAGGGAAAAGAAGTCACTTCAATCCTTTCAAATGGTTAAACCACATGCTTAAAGAAATACATATACACAAGCAAGAAAGAGAGCACACTTTCTAGTTAAAATGAATGTTGTCATTATGTCTAGGTCATGTCTTAACTCCTTCTCTCTCAGCTACACTTGAGGAGACTGGAAGATAATAGCCAAGTTATTACATGCTTCTATAATCCTATTCTGTTCTACAAACCAACTCATAGCTGCTGTGGCCAGTGGCTATCATATTGGACTGTGTAAATCTTGATCATTTACATACTGCAATAAGCCCCATGTACATGTTCAAAAAGCCACCCCCAAACATTAAAACTAGCTAGCATTCCCCCTGCACAGCTCTAGACACTGGTGATGTAGAATTAGCAGAAACAAGGTGTTTAGCTCCTGGAGTTTATAATCCAGCTAGTACTGACTTGAATAAATAAAATAGGATTGTAAGATGGATTTGGACTTGTCCTGTTTTGGTCTGTGACACTGTAACATCTTCTCAGAACTCAATGTTTTCTTGTATTCCTTCCTTTAGTTTAGAATTTCAATGTACCCCACGGACACTTGTGTTTGAGGCTCGGTAACTGGGATGATGCTATTGGGATCTAGTAGAACGGTTAAGAGGTAGAATTGGAGGTCTTTAGGACCCTTGAGATCTTGCCTGGGAGGAGATTTTGAACCTCTGTCTCTTCCAAGTCTCTCTGCTCTCTGGCTTGTGAAGACAGCTGATTTTATTTGTACTGTTTTGTTTGTTGTTTCTTTCTTCTGCCATGCTGTGTTGAATATGGATTGAAACCTTCAAAACAGTGAGCAAAACCAGCCCTTCCCTCTTTATAAGTTGACTATCTTGGGGCCTGATCTACATCACCTGAGACATAGACATAGTGACTCAATTAAGTGAAAACAACAAACAAACAAAAACAGTCTGAACATTTGACTAAGAATTTATAAAGAGATAGCCAAGGTGGCACATGTCTTTAACCTTGGTGGCCCAGGAGACAGAGGCAGCACATCAGTAGTCTAAGGCCAGCCTGGGTAACAGGGAGACCTTGTGTCGAATAACGTTTTTTCAGAGAAAATGTAGATTTTTTTTTAAAGGGGAAACTGAGATAGAACTCCTTAAAGTGGGAGGGGCTCCAAGGGGTAAACACCCTCAAGTAGTTTTGTTTTGTTTTGTTTTATTGCGCTGAGAGCATGTCAAATAAGCATATATCAAGCCAGTAGGCACAATCAACCACCAAAGTTGCAAACACAAATGGACAAAGCCCAGGGGGTTCTTAAAGAGTGTGACAGGGAGGGTTCTATTGCAAAGCATAGAGTAAATTTTGGATATTATTTTCAGTCCCACTGTAATAAATGGTGACTAGAACTTTGACCTGTTCCCTAGCATATGCTCTGAAACACACTGTATGAGACTTCTTCCTAAATTTCTGATCTCCTAAAGCAGAGATAAGACTTCCTTTCCAACTCCTAAAGCTTGCGTCTCTATACTGTTTACATCCGAGTCCTATAACAGCGTTAATTCAATGAAATCCGGGTGTCTTCACGTGGCTGAAGATGAAACCTTGGTGGAAAGCTGCTTCCAGCCCTATCCGGTTCACAGGAACAAACTGCAGACCTTTTCGTGTTTCATTCAGTGATCTCATGTTGGAATTGATCACGATGGGAGGATTCACTTCACAGAAACCGTGCCAGGCTCCAAGTCAGATCCCCTCACCCCTGTGGCCCCACCCCCACCCCCAGCATTGAGAGACCGATGTTATTTACTAGAAGACATTGGGTGGTAAAGAGGTAGGATACAGATGTTCCCAGTTTCCAAGGGAATACAATTGTTTGGAGGACTCAGTTTGATTTTGCAACACCAACTTCCTCTCTACCATTTACTATGGAGTCTGACCTGGGAAACTTGCCTCCCTTCCCTTATAGGGAATCCTCACTGAGAAGGTGGAGAAGAAGCAGCAGCCACTCTGACCATTCAAAGGCCATCCCATGGCTTACCACACGTCTCGGTGCCAGGAGAGACATTGGAGAGAATCATGAGTACCTCCCTTACGGTAGAACCCAGCACACATTTCCTTACCTGTAGTTGCTTTCATTCTTTGTGACCAATGCAGCTGAGTTCATTTTCCTTTGTAACTATTAAGATGAAGATAAAAGATATGCAGAAGTGATAGGAATATAATAACTCACAACTACCCTTAGTTATACCACAGATTATTCGTGAAGTGGAAATACGGGGAACCGGTAGTACTTTCTACTAATCACACTGAATACAGCAATGGGAGATCACTTAGGAGGAGACTTGAAAGAAACCCCGAGATAGGTAGTCCAGGGCGACCTCATTTCCATTCCTGTTCCTCCTTTGCTGCCACAGGAACTGTGGTTGAAGCTAGTTTTGATGACTAGCCCAAGGGAGAAATTATCTCTTTTGCTTTATTGCTTTGCATTTGCCTTTTCTATTTTCTACAGCCTGTTTAGGCGTTCAGTGAACCCTCTCCTGGAAGAAGAGGAAGCTTCCTTCACGATTTGGCTTTGGTATCAGCTGACCCCCTGGCATCCCACTCAGAACAACACTGGAAGTTGATTTCAGCCCCAAACTTCCTGCATCTGCATCCCAAAGCGCCTGAGAAGCAGTGGCTGGCACTAGCTGGGGTACTAGGGAAAGGAGGCAAAGAGGCAGCTCCAAGAGGATAGCACCCATGGATGGAAGGTCCCCTCCCCCTTGGCACCCACTCACTCTGCTGGCTTTTCCTCTAGGTTGGCTCCACTTCGGGCCCTTCTTTCCTAATTGTGGCTTATAAAGGCCAACTTTGCAATGAGTTGGCATGGAAATTGAGCCTGCACCTTTTTTTGCACTGCAGTTTGGTTTTTAATAGCTTGATTAGGTTAAGACATCCGACTCAGGAACATTGCTTTGTTTCAAGGAGGCATTTAGGGGTACAAGGGGAAAACAATCTTTATGAAGTAGCATGCTTAAAGGAGATCCAGCTACAGTGTATCCGTTTTAAAAAATTCAAATCAGATATCCTGGGTTTAATAATGTACAGCAGGTGTCCAAAGTTCCCTCTCTCTTATGGTTAGCACCCAAAAGATGCCACCTGATCCCCACCATATCCTTCCAGGGAGCAGGAAGTAGGTCACTATACTCTGTTTTATAGGTGAAAATTGTACATAGCGCTGTCTATATGTCTATCTAAAGCCAAAACCAACATTACGATGCTTCCCCTCTTCCCATCTGCACTGCTCCTGTGTCTGATGCATCTTCAAATTTCTCTCTTTCTCTTCTGGCTTCTGGATATCCTTGAAACAAGCCAGTTCCTCCATTTTTCTATTGTAGTTCTCAGGATGAATACAGAAGGTGCTGCAGACATGTTGTATGAGAGACCTTTCCTAGGGATGATCTGACAGGCCCTTGTCTACTCATAAAGCCTATTCTATTCTTACTTACCTGTATTTATGCTATTGTTTATGTTCTATTATGGCCCCAAATTAATGCAAATAATCAGTGTATAAATATAAAGGGGACACAATTCAGGTTAGAACATACTCTGCCTCCACACTACACTCCAACCACGCTGGCCTCCAATATGGTCCTTTAAGCATCCCATACTTTGCCTCCTTATTGTTGACTTGCTGCTTTCTTCACCTTGAGCTCTTTCCCCTAGATATTTTCACAGCTCACTCAACCTTGCTCTTCATGCTATGTGGGGTAAATTCTATGACGCTGTGCTTTTGTTTTCTTGCCATGAAAAGGAAGTAATCATGGCATTTTCCTTATAGAGTTAGTGCAAAGATTAAATTACATCACATAAACAAAACAGAGTCTGCCACTAAGAGATACTCAAGTCAAGGTTGTGATTATGGTTGTCATAGAAATCTAATATCTTATTTAACCAAATGGATGTTGTGCCCAGAACCATCCCTGAGATTTGGCTGTTGGAGTTGGTGAGATGATTGGGTGTGGACAGGTTAGCAGAAGCTACTGAGTAGAAAACAGAGCTCAGAATGTCACCTGATTAGGGGCCATACTAAAATACCTCCATTGCACACATGCACACACACACACGGAGTGGGTAGTGCTATTCTATATCTTCTATCTTCTGATGTCACCATTTATTACCATGATGTGTGATTATGTGTTTGTTTATAGTCTGCCTTTATTATCAATTTTATGACAATAAGCAGCTCCAGGCCTGGAACTTCACCTCTTATTTACTATTTTGTCTTTGAAGGCTAAAATGGTATTGTGGATTCTAGCTCTCAAAGAAAGGGGTAGATCAATAGATGTACTGTTCTGGGACCAGACTTCCATGATCCTGTCTCTGTGGAAGGGCAAGCATTGTACTTGAAAAACAGAGAAAGGCCACAAACAGCAATCAGTTTGGGCCAAAGATGTATAGCAGGTCCTTTGGATGCAGTTTATTAAGATCCATCCTACAGGGAAGCTTATTAACAACCAGGAGGTAAACAACTGAATAGTTTCAGGAAGTTCCTGAAATTCACCAGCTCTACAAGGGCCCTGTTTCCCCTATGTAAATATAAATAATAATGATTGCTGAGTGATCTCCTCAGACCAGCTATGCTGCCTGGAAGAGACAGTAGCCAACTGAGCTGAAAAAGACATAGAGATCAGCTTAATTACCTAGAAAAGACACTCAACCTATTGAGGTTCTTGCTGTTTATGTAGTATGCTGTGGGTTTCTAGCTTAAGCGAGCCATCACCCGCACCTGGGTGGGCTTGGTAATGCAGCTTTCTCTGTTTCTGCTCCTGTAAACAAGGCACGGATCCATCAAAAGTGGAATGTGGTGTTACTTTGGTCTGTTGTCAGTTCCCCATGTGGAATAAACAGAGGGTTGTTCATATCTCATCAAAAATAGTATGACACAACAAATAGACAAACTTCTCCAGAACACAGCAGTAGTGTGTCATGTGGGGACAGGGACAATTTAGTAGCATCCACAGGGTGGGGCCACAGACAGTGCCTCTGACAATGTGCTGTCTTGGTGGTAACTTAGCATCACGATACCTCACAGAAATGGCAGATGGCGCAGTGACGTTTCATGGGACCAGAACCACAGCTCAGATAGCCCTAGCAGTTACTGCTACCATCTTCTGCTGCCTCATAACAGTGGAACCCAGGGATCCTTTTTTGGGTGGTGGGAGTATTCTGGATGACAGGTATGTTAGGACAGCGTCTTGAGCTTTTAATGAGTGCTGGGCTCATTAGCAGCAGGACTGATGGGAAATTCAGCAGCAAGAAGGTTTGAGCAACATCTGCTAACAAGCTTTTTTTTTTTTTTCCGTTGCTTTTGAGGTTGAAAATTTTCCCTTTCCACTTAAAGGAAGCCCTTTAAGGTTGTTTTTTTGACATCCCTAAATGGTCAGCACTATCTCCTCACATAGTAGCGCCATCATTACATACAACAATGGATAGTTGAACATGAACACTATGTAGGTGACCTATGCCATGTGAACATCAAACAAAAGAAGCAGTTCTTGCCCTGTTTGGTATAGAGCAAGGCAGTGCGCTATTTCATCATGCCATTTAACATGCACTTTAAAGTGTCCATAATTTTTATTTGTGAAAATTTCCATCTAGGATTTTCAGACACTCCCCTCCAAGTCCACTGGCAAAAGATAATTGCCAGATGGGACTTCAGTGAAAACACCAATAGCTGAGTCATACCAGAGAACAGTGTTGTTGTTTTTAACCAACTGTCATGAACATTCCTGAGACTCATAGGACGATGGCAGAGCATCTCAGCAGTCTGGAGGCTCCGTAACTACCTACGGAGGGGCAAGAGACAGAACCATGGGTGTTCTGTTAATAGTATCCTAGGGTGGACTAAGAAAACGTGGGTCAAACACTATGCTGGGTCTCATCTGTGGTCCTCAGGCAAGGCCCACCTGGAAGGAAGTCTGAAGATTTCATGGCTTTCTGTGGGCAGGAGGCACTCAGCTGAGACTTGGGTGGGGAGAAATTGGTGGCTATTTTCTGCCCCCTTGGTGAGACGATGCAAAGCCTACTCTGCATGTCCTGTGCCCTGGATAATAATGCCACTCCTCCTTTCCTCCCTGCTTTTGTTCCCCCAGCCCTTAAAGCCATTTGGTGACCCATTTTCTACACTAACCTCTGCTCTGCCTCAATACCTACAGCAATCTGGGCCTTCTGACTCACAACCTTGACTAATGCAAATGCTACCTTCCTCTTGCAGGCAACTTCGCGATTTTTAAAAAGCTTTCCGAATTGAGTCATTTAAATTTTATAACAATTCTGTAGGGCTGACAAGGCAGAGGCCATTAAGGCCATTTCTTATATGGAAACAGAAGCAGACTGGAAAGAATCTCGGCTGGTCCTGCTTTTTCTACTACACGGTGGGAATGTTTCTATGCTTTGGTTCATCATCTGTAATGTGAAAAGACCGAACTAAAATTAATAGTTTTCAAACAATTGCTTTCTTTCTTTTGCCACTGTAGTCTACAATAAGAAATATATTCTAATTACTTCCTGGCACTGACATCTGCAGGTCTATAGAATACTGAAGACACATTTTTGGGCAAGTCATACCTAAGAAACACAGCACTTGTTTGTTTTGTTTGTTTTTAATGCTCACTGGTTTCACAGTCTAATTATTCAGGCAAACAACAACAACTTCCAGACTTCTGTTTTCTCATCTATAAAACAGGAGCAACAGGGACCGCTGAGATGGCTCAGTAGGCTATGGCTCTTGCCACAGTGGAAAATAAGAGATACTTATAGATAGACAGGGAAGAAAGTTCCGGACACAAATCATCCCAGATTAACCACATGCATTTTCATCCAAAATGGTCTACTTCTGGGTTAGATCCCAAAGCCCTTTGGATGGGCTGACTCAGGAGGGGATTTTTAATTCCTTACAATATCCAATCAGCTTCCTTTCTTCACTTACACAGATTAATCAATCAAATCAGAGAGGGAGAATAAAGGTCCAACCCTGCCCCCCACCTAACAGAATATAAAAGCCCAGGCTCACCAAAGGGTTGGACTAACACAGGTTCACAAGTTTGGCATCCCTTCCCTTAGTGGGGAGTCTGTTTCTCTGTATTAGGTAGAACATAATTTCATTTTGTTATTTGCCTTTTTAAAAAGATTTTACGTGTTTTGCCTACATGTAACATCTTTGTGCTACATGCATGTAGTGTCTTTGGAGGTTAGTAGATGGTGTTGGATCCCCTGGTACTGGAGGTACAGATGACTGTGAGCTGCCATGTAGGTCTGGGAATTGTACCCAGGTATTTTGGAAAAGTAACTAGTAGTCTTAACTGCTGAGTCATCTCTCCAATCCTTGGTACTTTTGTTTTTTAATAAGCCTGGACTGTGCACCTTAACTTCAAACATCTCATCTTGTATTTCTTTAAGAGGTAAAGATATGGAACTGAGAAAAGACACCTAGTTTGCATCATCACCAAACCTGATGATCTGAGTTTGATCCCCAGGAAAGAGAAAATCAGTTCCTGTAAGTTGCCCTCTGACTTCTGCAAACGTACCAAGCCGGAGTGAGCAGCTGTGCACAGGCAATGCGCGTAACAATAGGACCTCATTGTGACATTCCTTTTCTATGTGTGGGGAACACAGCCTTAGCACCTGTCCCACTCCCACCCCTGTGGGTACCAGAAACAATAGACGGTACTGAATTCTTAGAGACTTTACCCATCCTGTGGCCATGACTTTTGCAATAGAAGAAAACAACAAAAGTAGCTCCAACTTCATCTGCCTCTTCACTGCTTCAAGGATAGGTTTATTTTGGTTCTTAATGCCTTGGCACACATTTCTTTCTTTGGTTCTGGGGCTGAGAACCTTCACTTTCTCGCTTAGAGGAAGCCCCTTTATGGTTTCCCTCTTGCAAGGCGGTGCCATTGTTAAATCAACGAAATAAGTTGCCTGAGCAGGAGCGCGATGCAGAAGGCTTGCACTGTCTGGATTCACCAAACTAAAGGGTGGTTCCTATCCCACTTCTTTAAACAACGTACAATTTGAAGATGCACAAATGTTCTATCTTTGCAATTTGCCAACTAATACTTTCAGATTTCATTTGACCACAGATAACTGAAATCTCAGAAAATGGATCCCCCTCAGGAAAAGAGAGGCAGGGGACTATTACATAAGGTTATGATAGAATTAAATATAATTCTAACTCTGGGTTTAGCTCAGAGTTGATGCTAATTTTTACCCCTGTGACCTAATAGACGAATCTGGATCCTGCCTAGTACTAGTTCACATTAAAAATGAAGAACATTTCACAAAAATAGTCTAGGGCAGTGGAAGCATAAGGTGTGTATAATACAGGAATTCTAGCTCTGTTAGGTACTTCACTCACATGCAGTTATACACCTTCAGGGACTGGAGGTGATAGGAAAGGCTATATTGCCTCAGTGTGGCATCGTGTGTGGTGTGTGTCTTGAGTGACATGCCCCTAAGCAGACACATACTAAATGTTCATTTGATTACATGTGTGACAGATCTGCAAGGGACAGACAATAGGGGCTCCCATGAGAACTGCATCAAGGATGGAGCCCTTTAGGAGGTCCATTGCTTTTCTGAGAACCCGATGCGGAAGCAGACGTCAGATGGGCAAGTGGGAATTGATACAAAGAAAAAGTAGAAAGGTTCAAGTCAATAGAAACAACACTGAAGTCCAAGTGGTGGCTGGGAAGACAGCGCTGTCGGCCGTAAAATGCTTGCTCCACAAGTATGAGGAACCAAGTCCAGATCAAAAGCTGGGCGTGGCAATGCATCCTTGCAGTTCCAGTGCTGCGGGAGGTGGAGGCAGGACAATACCTGGAGCTTGTTGACCAGTTAAGTCTCACCAAGCAGGTGAGCTCCAGGTTCAGTGAGAAACCCTGCTCCCAAAATAAGGAGGAAACCCATTGAGGGAAGCCATCAGGATTGACCTCTGACCTCTACTTGTATACATGTATACCACACACATGTAAATAAATAAAGTCTCTTTATCTTCTGGACTTTAAGTCTTATGTTCCTACCTCCTGGGATGTTGGAGCTAAGTAAGCTAAGTGCATAGGGTAGAATTTACGGCCCATGCTGTCCAGAATGCAAATGTGTTCCCGTCTGGGACGACCACAAGTCAGGTACACAGCAGAAACCCTTTGACCTCAAAAGAAGCCAGAAGACGGAGATTCCTTGCTAGCTCCTGGCAGGTACCACTGGGATAGATGATCCAAGCTGGGTCAAACACTCCTGTCCAAACACTGAATCTAAGGAAAAGAAAAGATGTCTATAAAGTTCTTGCCACTCAAGCACAGGGCATTAGTTTGATCTCCAGAAACCATCAGGGAGGAAAAGTCCAGGTGTGTTTGTAATCTCAGCACTGAATCTGACTTCAAACACAAGGTAGATACCTCCTGAGGAAAGGCACCCAAGGTTGACCTTTGACCTCCACGCACGTGCTCCTGAACACACACACACACACACACACACACACACACACACACACACACACACACACACACACACAGGCTTACCCCTAATAAACAAGAAACAAAAGGGTAGGAATACAGCAACCATGCACAATGGCTTAAGGAAGGCACTAGTCTGAAAAGAGACCAAGAGCCACAGGAAGTAGGACAGTGATGAGGATGATGCTCTGCAGCATCTTGAGAAGATGCTCCTGTGGTGTGCCCTTCACCTTCCTACCCCTTGCTCTGGCTTCTGTCTGTCCCTTAAGGCTGTTTCTCCAGCCATCCATCATTTCTGGGGTCTATCACATATCCTTTCAATAACATTCACTTTGCACCTGTGGTGGTTAGAATAAGAATGGCCCCATAAGGCTCATTTGAATGCTTAGTCATCATGAAGTGACACTTTATCAGGGGATGTGGCCTTGTTGGAGTGGGTGTGGCCTTACAGGAGGAAGTGTTTTGCTGAGAGGGGGGCTTTGAAGTTTCAAAAGATCAAGCTAGGCCTAGTGTCCCTCTCTTCCTGCTGCTTGTGGATCTAGATGCAGAACTCTCAGCGTTTTCTCTAGCGCCACATCTGCCTGTGTGTCGCTAAGCTTTCCACCATGATGATAACGTACTAATCTCTAAAACTATAAGTAAGCCCCAATTAAATGCTTTCTCTTCTGAGAGTTGTCATGGTCATGGTGTCTCTTCACAGCAATAGAACACTAGCCAAGACATCACCAAAGTCATCCAAGCTTCATACCCGTTGCTTGCAACTAAAACCCCTGAGCTTAGCGTCTGATATACTTAACCTTGAAAGAGTCAAAACTCCAAATTCAAGGTGTTTAATTGTTACTGGAAGGATCTGAAATCATAGAAAGAAGGAGGCAAGCGTTCTTCCAAGTATACACCAGTTATAACTATACTGTAGCATTGGGACAGAGACAAAAATGAATGCTAATTTTAAAAAGCAGCTGGAAAAATAGTCTGTCCCCACTTCGCCTCTTATGAAGCAGCCCTTATACCTGTAGCGTAACTTAGCACTAAGCCAGGGCACCATAGCCTCATCATTGAGTAGGTAGATACTGACAAATACACAGGATACAACTGAGCTTTACTTCAAGTCCTAGGAGGTCCCCAGAGATAGAAGCTGCCGTAATACAAAGCAGTTATGAGACAAATGACTTTAGAACTTAGAAGTTAAAATTATTTAGGCAGCAAGCAGGGGGAGAGGAGGGTTTAACTGGTACATCGTATGATGGGATATGTCTTCCAGAATTTAATAAAGTTTAGATTATCTGAATCTAATTGTGAGGCCATTTGCAAAATCAAGTTACTACCTAGCATCTTTGAAAATGACTCATGTTCCTAGGAAGTGCTATAGCTAATGGTTATCTGCGCTATCCCCGAAGGGTGTTCTGCCTGTCGTGAATCAAAGCTTGTGGAAGCCTGTCATATGTTATAAAACCTGGGTTGGTGACAGCTGCCTGCAGCAGTGGAGAAAAGAGACTCAGCAAATGTATTAGCCAAGCAGGCAGAGGAGGCTGTAACCTCCACCCTGGACCCTGACCATTTCTCAGCACGTCTCAGTCTGGCTGCTCTGATGATCATCCAACCTGTCTCTGGAAAAGGAAACCCAAACCAGAGGCCACTGTTCAGACACACCCCAAGGCTAACCACCCAGAGTCATATAACTCAAGCTCAGGCCATCCTGGTGGCCCTCAAACACTCAAATCATGAACACGAAAGACCGATTCACATTCTTGTTGGCATGATTTGGTGAAATTGCGCCATTTAGCTATAGGCATGTCAGCACAAACACCTGCGTGTCCTAAGAATAGTGGTGAATTGGGTTGAGATGGTTCCTCTTCTACTTTATAATACATGCTGTTGATGCTTAAGAGAAACTTCTTCCAACCTAGTTTGAAGTCTTCCAGATTGAGATCCATTTAGTTTATTGTATGACAGCTAAATTTAAAAAATTTGAATCTGATCTGATTTTGCCTTTGGCATCTTATTTCTACTCTCATAATGCATGCACACAAGCATGCAAATGCATGTGCAAATTCTGGCCTTGTTCCTCTTTGCCCCACTCATTTCCAGCATTCTGATCTGTGGTGTTCCTTGGACAACGCCACTAAACTGACCCCCACAATGTTTCAGGTCCAGCCCCAACTGTTACTTTCTCCATAAGGTTTGTGCTATATTACCTACCTAAAGTCACAATCCCTGGCTCCCCTGAAACATTTTTCTTTAGTATGTATGTGAGCGTGTTCTCACTTCTTATGTACTGGACTCTTGTTTATTAACACACGAGCTAGAGCTTGTCTTTTTCACCTGCCACAATGTAAGCCACATAATCACAAGGACTTTGATGTTTTATCTGCTACAGTATCCTCCTAGCCTAAGCTAGAAGTGCATGTTGATAGATGCTGTCCTAGTTAGTGTCTGCTATCAATTTGACACAAACAGAACACTCGATGAAGAGGGAGCGGCAGCTAAACAGTTGGCATGTCCGCAGAGCATTTTCTTACTTGCTAATTTATATAGGAGGGCCCAGCCCACTGTGAGACAGGTGGGCCTGTATAAGAAAGCAGGCTCAACAAGCCATGGAGAGCAAGCCAATAAGCAGCATTCTTCCATGGCCTCTGCTTCAGATCCTGTCTCCAGGCTTAGCCTTGAGTCCCTACTCTGGCATCTCTCAATGGACTGTAACAGGCAAGCTGAAACAAACCCTTTCCTCCCCAAGTTGTTTTTGGTCCGTGTTTTATCACAGCAACGAAAGTAATCTAGAACAGATGCTCAATAAACAGTCTGTAATTCTTCCCCCCATGCAACAGAAAGGTTAGGACGTGGGCAAAACATGAAAGGGAGGACATTTTCCCCCTGCTGCCTCCGTACTAGGAAAACGTTGGAGAGGGAGGAAAGGAAAATGAAGAGAGCAGAGTGTCTTCTGAGTCCTGAGGCATACTCCATTGGCAGCAGGGAGTGGATTTGAGCTGTATCTATGCACAGAGGACCAAAGCCAAGATCTGTATCAGGTGCATGCCCCAAGGAGCAGAGCCAGGGAGAGAGGCACAGAATCAAAGATGGGTGTCCCTGAACCCCTCATCCATCGATGCCTAGTTGTCGATGGGTCCACTCTTGTGCAGAGCTACTGCAAATGTCTCCAGATGTTGAGTTTGTGGTTACAATGGCTGTGTGTTGTAGGGGCCCTGTCCTACTGATAGACCCAGGAAAAGGGGTGGCGGTTGCTACTTACAGTTGTGTATCCATTAGTCACCCCCCACACAAGACTCCAGTGGGTAGTTCCACTACAACAGTCACACCGATGGTCCTGGTTAACCTAAACAGATCGTAAAACAAAACCAATGATAGGTAAGTAGGTAGATATTGATAAGGATGGGGGAGATAAGAGATGGTTGCAGGGGGAGTGAGTAACCAGAATGAATCAGATACATGTATAAAAATGCCAGAAAACTAACTTTATTGAAATATTCCATATTAAAAAAAAATATGGGTCCTGACAGGAGAGGGGAAGTCTTGGGATAACCTGTGCGAATAGGTTGTCTTCCTCTGAAACCGTGTGACTCTTCTCCACTAAGCGATTGGAAGAAAGGTTGAAATCAAGGAAGGTTGAATTAGGCAAACATATTATTATGCCTCTCGTCCGCCAGAGTTCAAACTGGCCTCGTTTTATTTCCATATTAAAGACAAGCACTCTTTCACAGGAATGAAATTAATTTTAAAGAAATGTTGGTCATGTGCCAGGCAGAGAGTCCAGCTTTGCCCCCTGGAGCCTGGGATAAGCATTCTGTGTCCTCTGTTGACCTTGTATGTGCTTCTGTAGGGAAATTAGAGATGCATTAAGTGGCTGCACACAGCAGAATAATTGCCATGGCAACCGAATGCCCATCACCTGAGCTCTCTTTCAAACTGATTTGTCAAGAGTGAATTGCAGATGGTCTCACAAAATGGAAGATGGGAGAAAATTCATATTCTCTCTTTTTCCTCCTTCCTCATGTTTTGATATCTGGGTTCTAAAAGTAGCTCACTCATGTCTCCTTTTTCTAAAATTATTCTAAATATTTTTTTCCTTCTCAGAGTTGCTGTCTGACTCATGGATCCTGTGCTTGATGAGGTGAGGGACTGGGCTAAAATCAGCACACAGCAATTCCCTGTTGTGTGTATGTGTGTATGTGTGTGTGGGGGGGCGGGCAATCCACATGTCTTACATTGGCAAGACTGGCAGAATGACGGTGCGCCCTTGATGAGGCCACTCCGGGACAAGGACATCTTTGCTCTGTTAAAGGGGATCCGTGACCTTGTCAATTCACTGTCTCAAATGAACTATACCCAAGATAAAAAAAAAAAAAAATCATGTCAGACTGTTTCTGGACTTTGGGCTATGTGAACAAATAAATGACAACTTTCTGTCTACATCTTTAGAGAGGTTTGTTTTCCCTCGAATCCATCATTTGACATAGGAGACAGTAAACATGAACTGACCTGGAATATGGTTCAGATGATGGGTTCTTTGGTTGCTATGGTGATTATTCAGATATTAGGCAATGGCACTTCTGTAAATAGTTCCAATACACAAATAAACATAAAAGACCAACCATGAGTGTAGAAAGAAAATGTTTGTTCCTGAGATACTCTGTGTGTGTGTGTGTTGTTTGGTTTCTGTTTTAAAACAGGGTCTCATTAAGTAGCCCAGACTAGCCTTAAACCCAAACTCTCACCTTAGTCCCCCCAGTGCTGGGATTACAGGCAAGCACTACAATGCTTCAAATGCAGCCGTGTTTTAGACAAATAGCCCTCCCAGGAAAGGTGTCTCCACACCACACTGAGAAACAGCACACTCCAAGGACTTCCCTATAAGTAAATGAAATGCCATATGCTTTAGCAAAATGCCACAGGTTTACTGAAATGTCAGTGAGTAATGACTGACGATGGGGTGGAGGGCTCTGTGGTAGTAAGGTCTTCTATTTTCCCAGGTAGAATTTCCTCCTGTGTGCCCTACATAGGCAGATAGGAAGCCTGTGGGTAACTGATACAAAATTACCAAACTCTCATTCTACAGACTCACAGGCAGGAAAAAGTTAATCCTAGACTATTTCATGTTAAAGCACTTTTAAAGAAAACTGGGAATAATGAGTTTAGGGAGAAGACTTCCCCCATGAAAGTTAAGTACCATCTCCTTGCTCAGTTCTGAAATTGTGTAAGAAATGGATTTTACATCTCCTAGTTTTCTCTAAGAAGCAATATAGGTTTTATGAAAAGTTTGCCTGAAGGGTATATGCATACACATTTTGGGGTGGAAGCCTTCAAATCATCAAATATATAGTTATATTGGGCTGCAGAGAAGTAGATGGGATTGAATTAACTCTTGGACTTGAATTAAATGTTTCCAATTATTCCTCGAAAGAAGGCGAGTTATGTCTTATAGACAAAATTACTGTTTCAAAAAGACACCAATATTAAATCATGAAATTTTAGTCTGGAAGATACCTAACAGAGGTCCCATTGCTATTGCTGTGTTCATAGCTTCCGCAAGGTTCTCAAAACTGCTCAAGTGGTTGCCTTCACTGGACATTGATCGTGCTAACACACTGGAGTTTGACCATGCTACCACATGGAAAGCATTCAGTAGGTTTCAGCTGTAAACTCTGCTGTGGGGAGTTCATTGTTTTTAGCAATTGGGTTCGGTTTCTAGGTACATTGTAAGTTCTGTTTGCTTTCAGTTGGGTCATGTTTGGGGAGGGAGGTGGATTAGGTGAAGGGATTGTTTGAAAGAATAGCAAACAAGTGCCCTCAACAGAAAGTTGTCTTTGAAGGAAATAATCTCAGGTGACTATTGTTATGACATTGAACTCATTGTCGACAGAGTGATTGTCATGCTGTCATGCATCATCGTTCTTGTCTCCCCCCCCCACGCCCACTTCTGTACCCTACCCCTAAAGGTAGGTGTGTGTGTGTGTGTGTGTGTGTGTGTGTGTGTGTGTGTGTGTGTGTAGTGAACTGTTAGAGTTTCCATTTGGTTCTTAGCACTACACCTAAAAAGGGATTAGTATAAAAGCAGTCCTCTGTTGCTGCCTTGCAGTTCCCTGAATTGCGGCTATGTGGTTTCTTTATCCCCTTCATTGTTCTGCTTGCTTCCTGATTCATTATTATGCTTCAGCCTAATCCCAAACCAGGAGGTAAAAGGCCTTGCCAAGGGTCCAAAGAGGTACTGTCTGGGTGTCCCATGCCAGGATGTACCCCATGATTAGTGCAAACCTGTTTCCTCAGGCTGGCAGAGGTGCTGGGATGAGTTGCTTACCTGAATTTTTTAAAAAAGGGACAGAGGACAAAATTCTTGGTGTAGGCACTTCCAGCTTTAAGCCCTGCCACCCCATGATCAGTTGTGGGCACTCCTTAAAATGTGGCCAAGCAGATGTAGCCCATGATTTTGGAGGCCCCCTTTATTGGGCCTCTGGCGAGAGCAATGTGGCTGCCTCATTAGCATGGCAGACTGCATCACGTTGGGCATATGTACAAGTGAGAAAAATCATAGGCAAGACAGGCGATGAGAAGGAATCAAGGGTAAGTCTTGCTCTCTTTATACCAACTCACGCTTGAGAGAACTAAGTGATTCCACGAGGCCAGCATCAACTCCCAACTTAACTCTCTGCCAGGTCTACCCCATGAAGACTGCCATACTACCAACCATGCTTCCGGTACCCAGACGTTTGAGAGCCACAATCAAACCATAGGACAGGGCATATAAATCCCATCGGGGAGGTGAGTAGGGGACGACAAAGGCAGAGGCAGGAATGGTGCAGCCAGGTCAAAGATGATAAGACTGTCCATGAGCCAGGAACAGAGGGGAAAGGATTATTCAGAGGGAGTCCATTCCTGCTGATGACATCCAGAACTGAAACTCCCCAAATAAAATGATGCCAAGGCGAGAAGATATGGTGCTGTGTCTCTATGGACTATAAGGCTATTAAGGGCTTGGGCCATTATGAGGACCAGGAGAAGAGAAGGAAACAGACATTTCAACACAGGTTGATAACAAAGTATCAAGACAAATGTTTTACATGTACACATAGGTAATTTCATTTAATGCACAAATCAGTATCCCTTAAGATGATATATCTGCTATGATGTTTTAGGCTTACATATATGTAATAGGCAAAAAAAAAAAAAAAAAAAAAAAAAAAAAGCAGAAAGGTTACAGGTTTCAGAGGCTCTCTTACAGAGAATATGCAAATAGTTGTCTGAGGCACATAGCAAGGGTGAAGTAAGAGTGAAAATCCATAGCCAGGTGTTATTCATATGAAGGAGGCTAGTGATCAAATTAGCAATCACATGGTAACTGTAAATAAGCATCACATCATCTATAATAATAACAACAAAAATAAGGTAAAATTAAAGTGCTGGACATTTAGCCTGACATCTCAGTTTGATTTCCATTGCTGTGATAAAAACTCCATGACAAAAAGCAACTTGAGCAATAAAGGGTTTAAAGTCACACATCTCTATCACATCCTCCACCACTGAGGGAAGCCAAGGCAGGAACATGGGGCAGGTGCTGAGCAAAAGCCACAGGGGAACACATTACCTTCTCACCTTGGCATGTTTGGCTCGCTTCCTTATAGCACCCAGGACCACTTGCCCAGGAGCGGCACTACCAACACTGACTAGGCCTTCTACAGCAATCATTTAATCATGAAAACACCCCTAGAGGCCAGATTGGATAAAGACACTTTCTCAACTGAGGTTTCCTCTTCCTAGCTTGTATTGAGTTGACAAAAAAAAAAAAAAAAAAAAAAAAAAAAAAAATTAAACAAATGAAATAAACCAATTAGTGCACATAGTAAATGCATTGTTGAAGGGTCTTGAATAATATAGGGAAAGGGTGTCAATATTAAATATAGCCTTCAACTGAGTATGCCTTTTACATAATATGAGAAGTCACTAATATGACGCTGCAAGGGCTTATATAACTCACAGTCAGAGGAGACACTGATAGAAATGCTCTCTGACACTTCTCTGGGGTGGCAGCTACTTAACTCTGCTGTGCAGTGCTCACACACAGCATCCTATGACAGAATGAGATTAGTGTGCAGCCGATGACTTTGCTCTCCTGTCCCCATCGGCTGTGGCCAGAGGCCAGGGACAGGGACACGTTGAAAGAGTATGTGTTTGATTCAGGGGCTATGTTACTTCCATGTACATGTCAGCTGCAGGTGGCAGACTAATGTACATATGTAATCACATGAAAATCAATTATCCCGGTATTAAGGCAGAGATTTGAATTTTCAGAGTGGCATTTACATAGCGACCTTCAGCATCTTCAGATAAATGCCTGATTTCAAAAGAAAGAAAATGATTCTCTCCACTATCCATACACCAACTCAAGGTGTTCTCTCTCCCTCTTTCTCCCTTTCCCTCTCCCTCTCTCTCTCAAAGGTGTCTTCAGCCTGGCACCATGTGGGCAGCAATGAATGTGGGAGCCACGGCAGCACAGAAAGTGTCCCCAAACACTTACTCATCCTCCCACTGCCTTCCAAAAACATTGTGTTGAGTTTACAGCTTTGAAAATGTAATTAACACTTTTACTTATGGAGAGTGGATCCCGAGAGTTTTAGCAGGCTATACTAGAAACGGCCTCAAATCTCAATGGCCTTACTCAAAGGGTAACCCAAGTATAGACACACTCTTTTGGACTCTCAGGAGCCTGGAGACCATTACAGGCTCAGGCTAACCTTTCTTAGCAGTCATCCCCGCCCCACAACAGACTTCAATGCCACTGAGTACAGCAATACGCAGCTCCATGGTGAAAACCTGGAAAAGCTATTTGGAATGAGATTCTGTCTTAGTCTGCTTTCGATTGTGATAAGGACACTGTGACCAAACGCGAATTGGAGAGGAAAGTGTTCATTTCAGCTTATAGCTTCACATCACAGTCCATGATGAAAGGAAGTGAGGGCAGGAACTCAAGGCAGGAACCTGGAGAAAGAAGCTGAAGTGGGGCTCACAGAGCAGAGAAATGATGCTTCCTGGCTTGTTCCTCATTGTTCCTCAAGGCTTGCACAGACTGCTTGCCTGCCTGCCTGCCTGCTTGCTTGCTTCCTTCCTTCCTTTTTTTTTTTTTTGTGGTTTTTCGAGACAGGGTTTCTCTGTATTGCTTTGAAGCCTGTCCTGGAACTTGCTCTGTAGACCAGGCTGACCTCGAACTCACAGAGATATGCCTGCTTCTGCCTCCCAAGTGCTAGGATTAAAGACATGCACCACCAACGCCGGGCTCAGATTGCTTTCTTGTACAACTCAGGCCCATCTGCCCAGGGGTGGCATCGCACACACACACACAGTGGTGAAGGGTGGGGCTTTCCTACATCAATCATTAATGAAGAATATGACCTCAGACTTGCCTTCAGGCAATCTGATGGAGACATTTTCTCAATTGGGGTCTCTCTCTCTTTTTTTTTCCCTAGACAACTGTACTTTGTGTCAAGCTAACCAAAACAAAACAAAAACAAAGTACCAAGACAAGTTCTAGGACTTTCTGTTATAACATTACCTTTAAGACTAGATATGCCCAGAGTTGTGACTTTACAAGGCATGGTGTGTATTTAGGGGTGGCACAACACATAGTATCTTGTTCCCAGATCTCTTTCCTGTACGTTTCTCTCCTGTAAGTCTGTCATGACACCTAGGATCTTACGTGAATGGAAGAAACAAAGCTATCATGATTGGAGATGAGTTGGCATAGTCATTAGGGAAGGAAACCGACCGGGCAAATTCTGGTAAGGGAGCAGAACCAAGGTGGTGCCAGGGAGGAATCCGGGCCCTGGTGCTCAAGCAAATGCTGGTTCCCGCAAGAGAACCAACTGCAAGATGAAACAAAGCCAAAGAAAGAGACAGACAGGCCCAGATTGCACCGAGTATTATTGGGCACTTAGGCAAAGAAATGTAACTCGAGGAGCAACACAGATGAATTCTCACAAACTGGATCAGAAGAAGGGGGAAGATAGAACGGCCAGCATGGGACTTCATCCATGCCAAGAGGGAGCTAGGGAGCAAATACCAAGGCCACTGAACACATTCCTGGGCTGATGGATCTAGAATCTTAGTTGTAAAACTTTGCAGACCATTCTGTTTAGAGATGCTGGGGACCCATTGGGGAAAGCTAGCCAGAGTCACTTGGCAGGGTCACGGTTCTTATGCCTCAAGATGGCTTCATTCAGGTCAGGTTGAAGCCCAACACCTGTACAAGAGGAAAGGCAGGTAGGCAGGCCTGTGGGGCAGGGGAGGGGGTCAGAATTTATCTCTTCTGTGTACACCACTGGGAAAAACACCAGCTAAAATATTGGTGCCTGTCCCAAAGCAGCTGCTATGCATGAGGGTGTGGGAAACATGTTTGACATTAAAACAAATACACATTTCTTTGGGGTTAATTGCGAGATTCACATGTTATTTTAAATAGAAAAAGCAGATAGCTCTAGCTTCAAATTTCATGCACAGAGTGGAGTCTGTGGATGGTGACCTGTAAGCCTCAGAATTTTTTCCAGCTCTTTCCTCACCTAGCCCTGCTAGTGAAGGTCACTGGTGACCCGAGAGAGATGCTTTTTAATGAGCTTCAAGGATATAACCCTAGGAAGCCTTGTCACTATCTAAGAATATGAGTCCTTTGCACTCAAAGACCTTAAAGGGTTGGTTTTTGTTTGTTTGTTTGATTTTTCCTGCTTGGAATTCAGTCAGGGACTATCAGAGGAAAACAAGCCCCCTCTAAGGTTAGGAGGGTCAGAATGAGGAGTTGAGCAACATAGCCCATTTCTATGGCAGACCAGCAGCATCATCTTCTTCCCTTGCAAAGTGACACATATGCTTAAGGCTTACTCTTAATCTATGTAAGAGAGAGTGTACTCAGGCAATCGATACACAGAGAAAGAGAGATAGAAACAGGGAGAGAGAGAGAGAGAGAGAGAGAGAGAGAGAGAGAGAGAGACTAATATAAAACAGTTAACCAAGTGGAAAAATTCAAAGTTGGATATAAATCTTAAATCAAGTGTCCTAATAAGGGTGTGAAATTGAGTCTATATGTCAGATAATAAAATTAAATGTAAGCATATAGCATATGTTATTGGTCAAACAATTCACACCACATTTCTGCTTTGCTTGGATATTTGAAGCTTATGCAAGGAGCAGTCCCTCTCACAGATGGTGCCTCATTAATTGTAGCTCTCTCTCTCTCTCTCTCTCTCTCTCTGTGTGTGTATACCTGCTATGTCCGTCTCTCTGTGTGTACCTGCTGTCTCTGTCTCTGTACCTGCTGTCTCTGTCTCTGTGTGTGTACCTGCTGTGTGTGTGTGTGTGTGTGTGTGTGTGTGTGTCTGTCTGTCTGTCTGTCTGTGTACCTGCTGTGGAAATTAGAAGATAACTTACAGAAGTCAATTTTCTCTTTACACCATATAGATCCCAAGGATGAAACTTGGGTCTACAGGCTCTGCAGCAGACACCTTAACTGGCTGAGCCATTCTGCTCCCCACCCCCAGCTTGATCTTAAATAATACCAACAGATCAAGTCATACAAAATGCTTGCTCCCTCCCAACTTTGAATAAAATTTCAACTCCTCAGCTTGGGAGTCAAAATTTCTGCATTCCAGTTCTTCCCTGGATCAAAGTTCACTCATGACCAGCCCACTCCTGCTACTCAGCTCCCACACAGCCGTATCTGAGTGGCTGCTAAACATACCCACCCATTAGCCTGGCCTTGAATACCTCTCCATAACTTCTCCTCCCGTAACTCTCCATTCTCCTCTTGTCAAAATCCCATCGATTCTTCAAGGCAAGACACTTCATCCAAAGATTTCCCTGATATGTTCTCAATGTGACTTCATGTAAGAAACATTTACAGGCATCTATAACTTGAAATAACATAGTACCTATAAAAACATCATGCCATGTCAGTTAACCTGCATATATGAACACTTGAAAAAAAATGTGTATATATGCCTCTGTGTTTGTCATTAGGGATGTCGGCAAAGACCGGAAGAGGTGTCAGATTTCCTGGAACTGAGTTATAAGCAGTGGTAAGCTGTCTGGTACCAAACTTGGGTTCTCTGGAAGGTGCTCTTAAATGCTGAGCCACCTCTCCAGTCTAAGTATTTGAAGACTTTTTAAGCATATCTACTTAGGGATAATCTGCATATGCTAAAGCTGACTTTTGGTAAGGGTATAATTTCCTTGAAAAACTAAAGCAATTTTAATGAGACATAATTGATGCATAACAAACTTCATGTAAATATACATTTGTAAATTTCATAAATACATGCATTCATAAAGTACATAATGTGGTAAGTTTGACATATGTACATATTGATGAAGCTGTCCCCACCATAAAGACAGTAAATATGCCCATCACCATGTTTCTTCATGCTTCTCTCTGGAGGCAGGCAACCACAATCCTTACAGTACAAGTTAGTTTACACTTTCTGTAACTTTGTATTTGGGAATGCCGACAGTGCATGCTCTCTCTTCTGTTCAGGCTCTTTTATTCAAAGCATATGTAGCTTGAATATGTAGCCCCTATAAGCTCATAGGACCTGGCGCTATTAGAAGGCATGGCTTTGTTGGTGTGGATATGGTCTCGCTGGAGGAAGTGTGTCACTGTGGGGATGGACTTGAAGGTCTCCTATGTTCCCCAAGCTAAGTGGGCAACTACCTATTGCCTATGGGTCAAATGTAAGACTTCCAGTTCTTTCTCCAGCACCATGTCTGCCTGCATGCCACCATGCTGGCATGTACTAATCCTCTGAAAATGTAACCCACCCCAATTAAATGTTTTTCCTTTATAAGTGTTGCCGGGGCTATAGTGTCTCTTCACGGCAATAGAAGTCCTAACTAAGACAGCAGAATTCTCTGATAGTCATTCATGTTCATGTGCATTGTCAACAGTTCATTCCTTCTTAAAGCCAAATAGTATTCCACTGTATGGCTGTATCAGTTTGCCCGTGTATCTGTTAATAGGTCTTTGGGTTTGGAGCTATACCAAATAAAGTTGCTACAAAATTCACACTCAATTTTTTAAGTGAACATTTTAAGAATTCCAGTTGTTTACACAGTAACCAGAACTCAGTCTGGTCCAGTTTTAAACTTTCAGCTATGCTAATTGAGTTTTTAATGATATTTTCATGATGACTAATGATGTGAGCATCTTTTTGTGTGCATGTTGGCCACATATTATATAACACAGTTAATGAAAGCCTAGAGACAGATATTGAGGTTCAAGCTTCAAGCTGAAGATCAGAGAAGCAAAGCAACCAGCCACTAGCTCTTACTTCTACGCTCAGACTAAAAGGGTGAATTTGCTTCTCACATTCACTTGTGTTTCAAGAGACCCTTTGCTTCTTCCTTTCATACCTCCCTAGTGCTGGGATTAAAGGGGAGTGATCCCAAGTGCTGAGATCACCTTTGTGTGAGCTGTTTCTCTTTAGGATTGGATCAATTTCATGTAGCACAGTATAGCCTTTTGAGCTAACAGATCCATCTGCTTGTCTCTTGAATCCTGGGATTAAAAGTGTGTGCCACCACTGCCTAGCTCTATGGCTAGCTAGTATGGCTGCTAGGATTAAAGGTGTGTATCACCATTGCCTGATCTCTATGGCTTGTGGCTAGCTTTGCTTTCTGAACCCCCAGGCAGGCTTTAATAAATCATAAATAATAAGTCACCACATATTATATGTCATTTTTGATGAGGTTTCCACTTATTTTATGGTGCTCTTGTTTTGTTGAGACAGTGGCATGCCTTGTAGCCCAGGCTAGCCTCAAACTGCCCCCCCCCCCGCGCTACTGGCACGCACTATCATCTCCAGCCTTTTCATTGAATTTTGAGTTTCATTCTCAGTGAAGGTCATTTATAAAATACATACTGCAAACGAGAGCATTTCCTCCCAGTCAGTGGCTTATTTTTTTACTCTCAGTAATGTCTTTGGAAGCATGAAAGTTTTAAGGTCAGATCTATGAAATTTTTTTTATTGTGACTTTAGAGTTTCAGTTAAGAAATCACAGTGTGACATGAATTTACACATATTATTTATTCTAAAACATATCTATATATATACATATATACAAACACACATATACATAGATATATGTATGTACATTCATAACTTGTTACAAATTTACTTTTGTCAAGACATGAACCTGTGAGCATTTGGGAATACATTAGCTAAAAACTTGCAGTGCATCATTTCAAGTAAACTTAAACAGTTTGACTTATAAGATAAATGGGCTTTTAAAAACTAACTTGTATTATCAAAGATAAATGAAAAAGAAACTCATGAAAAGTGAAAAAATATTTTTATATACACAAAGTGAGTCAGTCCCAGAAAAACGTATGTTGTATGTTTTCTCTAGTGTGTAGCTTCTAGATTTTACTTAGATAATTAAAATCAGGTGCATACAGAGCCGGGTAGTGGCGGTGCACGCCTGTAATCCCATCACTCATGAGACAGAGGTAGATGGATCTCTGAGAGTTCGAGGCCAGCCTGGTCTTCAAAAGGAGTTCCAAGACAGGCTCCAAAGCTACACGGAGAAACCCTGACCCGAAAAAATAATCATGTACATACAGATGATAAGAACGTGGCTATGGAACTGGCTAGGGGACAATGGGAACTAATGCGAGGAGGAGAATATGGTTGAAGTGAACCCAATATACATGATACAAATGTTTAAAAATGTCTGTATCCAACAATGAATGTTTTAAATTGAAGAGGCAAAACTAGAAAATGCTTAAACCTTATTTTTAACATATTATTTTATAAAAACAACAAAGTGCTTATGGTAGGTTCTGGTTTACAGTCTTCTTGTTTGTTTCCAGATAGGGTTTCTCGGGCTGTCCTGGAACTCACTCTGTAGACCAGGCTGGTCTAGAACTCAGAGATCTGCCTGCTTCTGCCTCCCGAGTGCCGGGATTAAAGGTGTGCCACCGTCACCTGGTTTCTCTGCTGCCTTAGTCGCTCTGCATCACACTATTGCTGTCAACACACACAGTGCATTCTTTTCTCCTGTGCACCGACATGTCTGACTTCATGCCGACATATTTGGCTCCAAGGACGGATCAGAGCATAGCAAAGTGCTGCTTTAACTGCTTAATTAAGTGCTGTGTGTCCACGTGCTCTGGGAATGCGGCCTCAGACTTCTGAGCAGCAATATAGCTTCTCTGAAGATCTCCAATCTGTAAGAAATACCCATCCGGAAAAAGAGTAAGCTCTACATGCTGGAAAAATGCCCCAAGAGTTCTTAAAAGTAAATTGTTCCATTATGCTACCTATAGTTTAAGAACTACGTCACCTAAATTATAAATCCATCATAAAAAAGAAGAAAATAAAATTATATAAATAATATGTGCTCCATTATAGTTGCTTAGTTATGAATTAGAAGTGTGTGTTTTCTCTCTCTGCCGCTGATAGCACTGAAGTATAAAAGGGCATTTGTATGTCCAAAGACCCAAGTCTGTGATCTAGAATAAATACAACATGCAACACAGGCATTTTGATTAGTATAGTATCTCTTAGTCAGGAAATTTAAGTAAAATATATTAACTTAAGATATAAAAGCTGGGTGCTGGTAGACACGGAGCTTTAATACCAGCATTCAGCAGGCAAAAGAAAGTTGATTTCTGGGTTTGAGAACAGTCTACAGAGTGAGTTCTAGGACAGCCAAGACTACATAGAGAAACCCTGTCTCCCCCCAAAAAGCTGGGGGAAGGGAGATGTGGGTAGATAGCTCAGCAGTTAAGATCACTGGCCATCCTTCCAGAGGACCTGGGTTTGATTCCCAGCATCCACATCTCCAGTTCCAGGGGATATGATACCTTCATACCAATGCATATAAAATAAAATTAAATTATTTTCTAAAAGATAAAATTATGTTCTGAGAGGTTCTAAGTGATACTAAACACAATAGTGTTGGGCAGATAGCTGATTTTTAGGTTTATAAAGGATATCTCTAATGTTCAATGAACTCTGTTTATGTCCAAAGAAAAATAATCTGCCTTCATTCATATACATACTTCTGAAATGACAAAAATGTTTAATACTCACACACAAAAGAAATCTAGATGACTCAACTCTGATGAGTTTTTAAATAACATATATATTTATTTTAGATTTAAATTGTTTCCTTTTAAAATTGTGACATGACCAACATTATTATTTTATAATTCATCAAAGCATTGCCAATATTACTATTTTTTTCTGAACTACCTTGTAAGAGTGAAGAATTCTTTGAGCTAAGCATCATTAAGCTGCACTGATCCTCAGGTGAGCTGGCCTTCCTATGATAAAGTGCCTGCCTTTAACTAAGTCATAGCATGGGGCAGCAGGGGACGACGGAAGAGCTTCACAGCAGCTGGGCTTAAGTCTGCAATCTCATATTGATTGTCATGTGGCTCTAGGGAGTGACTTCGTTTTGTTTCAGATTTGCTTTTTATTATTTTTAATTGTGTGCAGGTATGAGTGTATGTAGGTATGTGGATGGATGTGTGTGTGCAGGTGCTGCCTAAGCCAGAGATGCAGAATCTCCTGGAGCTGTTGTTACAGGCAATTGTGGGCTGCCTGCTGTGGGTGCTGGGAACCAAATTCTAGTCCTTTGGAAGAACAGCAAGTGCTTTTAATCACTGAGCCATTGCCAAAGACCCCTGCTATTTGGGTTCTATTAAGACTGGGTCTTGCTGGTCTAGCCTTGAACTAGTGACCCTCCTGCCTCAGCCTCTTGTATGTTGAGTTTTACAGGCATGTGCCTCCATACCCAGCTCCTATGGATGCCTTGCAACCTCTCTGAGCCTCAGGTTCCACAAGAATGAAGTAGAAGTTTCTGTCTGTTTCAATCATTGCTACATCTTCCATGATGACCACAAGGCCTAGTACAGAGAGGCCCAGGAAAGAAACTTCCTGTGTTTTGGAGAGGATTCAGGAAAGTGGTAAAGCCCTTCCAACAGAAGCTGGCATTTAGCAACTATCCTCCAAATTGTAACTTCAGTGACAGCTTTTTCTATTTTCAAAACAGACATGGGTGGAAAGTTTCATATTCATGCTATAAAGATACCGTGTTTATGTCTTTAGTCAATAAAACCCTGTACTATATCACAAACATTTTGAACTCTTTCTTAATTCTCAAGACAGACTTGCTTTTCATGGTAAAAGTGCTGATTCCCCAGTACCCTAGCTTACTTGTTTATATTTTATTAAAAACAGCTCACTAGTCTTGTTGACTTCTGGATATTAACTGACTAGCAACAGAATATTAATAGTTACTTTTCCCCCATATTGCTTATAACTAAATAGCATTCACCAATATTCTAATTCATAGCAATCTTGAGAAAGGTGTGGTGGAAATATGATATTCAGATAACATACAGGATTCCCTTATTGTAAAAGTCAATTATAAACCCTCCGTGGACCAGGAATTATCTGACATGTGTTCTTTAGTGATTAAATGTGGTATTTTAAAATGTAAGAGATTTCTCCTGCAATTTATAGTGGTGTCTTAGTGATACCCAGTGATAATGTTTATTACATAATCTCCTCAAGTGAAGATATTTGTGATAAAAGTTTTTAAAAAGTCATTTCTTTCAGATTGAATAATAATCAACCTTCTGTTCAGAAAGATAAGGTTAAAATGTATTCCATCTGTATTTTTTTAAAGCACGAAAGATCAAGAATGTGTCAGATGATAAATTAATAAAGGAAGAAAATACCTTATCAGAGACTGTTGCAAAATTAAAATGTGGCTCATACATATGGGGTGCTAATGATGATGCAGTTTGTAAGAGTGCTCTTGCCTGTGGGGAAGGAAGAAAGAAAAGACAGACATATGAGCACATGTCAACACTGTATCTGTGATTCCTTTAGCTTAAAACAAAACTTACCTGGGACAGGACCTTAAAATGATCCTGTGAGAAATACAAATGACAATGATGTAATGAACTATATCTTACTCTGGTTAGTCTGGCAAAATTATGTTTGTGATACACACACTTCAAAAGAGAGAATAAGAGAACTGAAAATTTAGGGTAGATATAAGTTATTTGAGAACCACTGCCTCATAAAGTTTGCACTTCGGTATGATATACAGTCAGAAATATAATCTTCTCAAAGCTTAAGAAAAGTCTTCTTGACTTAAGCTTTGTTGTTGATGATCAACTTAGGAGGCTTCAATTCTCTGTTCCCCAATGACAGCTTAAAATCAACCCATTTCAAAGTCCAGAGTTCTACACTGGATGAGATCAAGCAAGCAGTTAGTACCCTGCTGACCAGTCTGCCAAGTGAAGTAGCAACAGGAACTGACAAGCTTTCTCTAAAGTACTCTCCTGGTGATGGTTACTATTGCTGTGAAACAACACCATGACCAAAAGAGAGTTGGGTAGGAAAGAGCTTATTTGGCTTATACTTCCACATCCTAGACCATTACTGAAGGGAGCCAGGACAGGAACTCAAGTAGGGGAGGAACCTTGAGGAGCTGATGCAGAGGCCATGGAGGGGTGTTGCTTACTGGCTTGCTCCCTATGGCTTACTCAGCCTGCTTTCGTATAGAACCCAGGTCACCAGTCCAAGGATGGCACCACCCACAATGGGCTGCGCCTACCCCATCAATCACTAATTAAGGAAATGCCCTACAGCTGAATCTTATGGAGACATTTCTTAATTGAGTTCCCCTCCTTCCCAATGCCTCTACCTATTGTCAGGTTGACATTAAAGTAGCCATCACAAGTACTCAAAGCGTAAAACTTAGGCTACATTTCACAGGATCATGTTTTGTAGAGAACATACAGTAATAGGAGATGGCAATGTGTGTATTATCACAGTTCATAAATGCCACTGAACAATACTGCCCAACCCAAAACTTACATCCATGACCTTGAGAACAAGTTCATGCATCATTTTTTAATGGAAAAAAAAGAGACACCAACTCATATAAGACAGTAGATACTAGGTGTTACCAATAAAATGGGGTGAACATAAAACTTTTAAACACATTTGAAAACCCGGACTGGTGACATGGCTCACCAGGTAAGTGCACTTGCCATCTGATGGCCCAACCTTGATGTCCCAGAACCCACATAGTAGAAAGGGAGAAAAGTGAGAACTAGCTCCTACAAGTTGTCCTTTGACCTCTACATGTGTGCTATGGAATGTGCACATACTTGAGCACATGTACACACACACACACACACACACACACACACACACGCCACGGAATGTGTCCATACTTGAGCATATGTATACACACAGACATGCACAAACCATTTCACTGTACTGAGATTACACATGCATACATGTTGCAAATGGCTTTTTGTCGTTGTTTGAGACAGGATCTCTCTATATAGCATTGTTTTTTAGGTGGGTGTTGGGGATCTGAACTCAAGTTTTCCTGCTTGTAAGGCAAACATTTCGCTGACTGTGTCATCAACCCAGCCCCGCCAGGAACACTGACTTAGACTTTCCATATGCCAGGTGCTGTTCCCAGTGCTGAGACTACAGAAGTTACGGAACAAAGTCCCTGCTTTCAAGCAGCCAACAGTCTACTCTACACACCAATGCCTAGGAAGACAAGTAAAAGAAAACAGCATGAGAGGTACTAGGCCTCCAGGGCTTTTCTTAGCTTGATGTTTGGATGGCTCTTCTAAGACACTTAAGACTCCAGTGAGGAAAAGAAACTTGTTGTGGCAAGATCTGGGGGGACAGTGCAAAGGCTGAAGGGGGACAGAGCTCTGTGTGTCTGCAGAGCAGTGGATTGTTTGTGTGCCTGAAGCCAGTGAGGAAGGAGCACACAGATAGTCTCAAAGGTAGAGACCAGAATAGGGCCGGTACAGGCCAGGATGGGAAGCCTGGGCTTTAGTTCAAATGCAAAGAGAGAAGGAACTGGAGGATTTTTAACAAAGCAGTAATACAATAATATTGTTTTATAACAAAATCCATTAGGCTATTCAGAGGAGGATATGCCAGAGCTTTATTCATTCATCATGACGTCACTCAGTATTCTTTCTCATAGTGTGGGGGGAGGGGTTTGCCGGGGTGATGGCTTAGTCAGTAAATGCCACCCCATCCGGTGTGTGTGTGTGTGTGTGTGTGTGAGGGAGACCAGCTGGGGGGCCCCTGGGATGGTGCAGGAAGGAGATGGATGTGTGGTAGGTAGAGAAGAGGGACCACACTGGGCTAGGGCTGATAGGACTGCTGAATAGTGTGGGTGCAGGGGTGTGGCAGGGCAGCTGAATCACAGGTGGGAATATGATGAAGGTATACAGTATTCCCATCAAATCAAATGTTCAATTTTAGCCTCAGAGAAGTGAAGGGACTTGCTCAAAGTCACACAGCTAGTGATAACAGAGCTGGGAGTCAGGACCAGGCCTGCTAAACCCCAGAGCGATTTTAAAAGTGTAACACATAATGATGGCTAAGAGTCAGCTTTCCTCTGAAGAAAGCCAACTGCTCACTGTGACAATGCAGTTCCCTGACCTGTTCAATGTGACCCTTCCGCATCTCCAGCACAGCTAGGTTGTTGTAGGCCTCCGCGTGGTGGTTGTTGTGGACCAGGGCCAGCCTGAAGCACTGATGGGCCAAATTTGTGTCTCCTATTCCCTGCAAAGAAAAACACGTGAAGACGCAGACTCCCCCACCACACACACACCCTCCCTCACTTTGCACATAAATCTTTCTGGCTACATAGAGAAACCGAGTACCAATCCCAGCATCAAAATGTGAGTTCTGTGCATGGACTTAACTTGAGGATACTAAAATCTCTAACTTATCAGTTGGATTGATGATATCTGAGAATATCTTCACATGAATATATGGTGACCTTTTCCATAACAGGAAACATGCACATGCATGTACCACACACACACACATACAAAACATACCACAGCAATGTGCCCCAGGTTGTACCAGACATCAGCTGACTCATCTTCATTTTCAGCCAGGGAAAGGGCACGTTCAAAGGAGGTCAGAGTCATGTCATACTGCTGGGCATAGAAGCAACACAGCCCCAGGTTGTTGAAAAGCTGGCAGTTATAAACTCCCATCTGCAAGAGGCGCCTTTCCAAAGAGGAGCACAGAAGTCACTGTTAAGACTGCCTTATAAATGTAGTTACAAGTGAGATTGTTTAATCATGTTTAGATCCCTGAAGAACATTAACACAGACATGTCAACAAGGCTTGTAACTCGTCATAGGGCACATGCCCAGGGACAAGGCCAGAAACGTGCTTTGTTTCCCCTGCAAAAGTTATTAGGAAGAAAGACCTTCAGTTGTGCGCCAGTGAGTGAGCCTCAGCCATGGAAGGCGTGGCTGTGGATGGCTCTCTGTGTTCCCCACCCAGCTTTCCCATGGCAGCTCAAGAGCCCCACTTTGCTTCTGAGCATCATTCACCCAACACAGTTCAAATACATAAACGAAAAGCCAGCCCAGCTGCTTGAGAAGCCCATGACCCACTTCAGGGGTGGAGCGTACGGCCAGCTGCACAGCGCTGGATGGCATCTGTTTACTTTATGTTCCCAGCATGTGTCTGGAAAGAACTCGTCAGCTGCCAATCTACTCTTATTTATCACAAGGGCTGAAACCACCAGGTAAAAATGAATTTTAGTGACCAGTAAGGTGGCTTAGTGGGTAAAGGTGCCTGCCTCCATGCCTGATGACCTGAGTTTGATCCCTGGGACTCGTAGTGGAAGGAAAGACCCGAATAACAGGGAAGTATCCTTTAACCTTCATAATCATGCCACCTTGGCATACACACTAATAAACAGTGAATGTCATGTTTTACAAAGGTATTTTAGAAGCCACAGGAGGGAATAAAATAAGTATGAGCTCAAACAGAACCAGCGACCATAGTTGACTTAGACTTGGAAAAAGCTGAAAACACCTCACAAAACAGGTAACCCTGTTTTACATCCTCATCAAGGTTCTGAACACAGGGCACTTACACACCCTTTCTGCTCCAGCCTCTGTCCTTAGGTTTTGTGGTATTAAGAGGCAGTGACAGTGAGAAATATTTCAAGTAGCTTCTTAGCCTCTGTTGTTTCTTGACAGCCATCATGAACTCACACTGAATTAAGATGAAGGCTTGGCCACGCAGGTATGTTTTTCAGGATGCTGGTCTGCACAGCCCCAAAGTACCAAGTACCACTTTAATGCTCAGACATCAGCCGAAAGATACAGTTCTTAGACTTACACACATGTGGCCTCTCTATAATTTCTCTACATTGTTATTCCATCCCTTTGCTGTTTCGCCGACTTTCCTGGCAGAGGCGATGTGATCCCCACCTGTAAAACCGGAGTGCGACCTCTGGCTGGTCAGAATAAAAGTGGTTGCTTCCAATGCAGGCGATGGCTTCCGCGTGAGTGTTGTCTTGTTTCAGAACTTCTTTGTAGTATTCTGCTGCGGATGAACTATTGTTCATTTCCTATTCCCCATCCAGACAGAAGAGCAATGCATTATTAACACTGGACAAGAAGCTGCCTTTTTTTTTCTTTTTCTGACTAACTTCGTTCATTCAACAATATATACTCTGAGTCTGCCATATGTCAGACTCTGTTCTAGACGGTAGGGACGAAATACGAACAAAAACATGAAGTCATCGTCCCCAAGGAGGTGACAGCTGGTGGGAAAGAAAAAACAGATGAGTCAGTCTAATGTCAGGGAAGGGTGAGCACTGTACAGAAACAGTGGCGGGGACAAGAAGAGCAGGGCCCGGGGCTGCTTGTTCTCAGGCACCTGGGAAGAAACCGTGTGTAACAGAAGAGAGGTATCAGCGCCAGCATTTGTGGGGGAAAGTCTCACTTGGCAGAGGGACTGAAACACACAAGCTGAAAATGAAAAACACTTAGAAGAAACGTTTCCAAGTGAGCCTGGAAAGGGGGCCAGTGCCCAGGAGACCAGAGAGGCAGCCAGGGCCCTTCGCGGCCATGTGGACAGCCTCAGACGTCACACTAAGCTGAGGGAACATCAGAGAACTAGAAATAGTGGCACACATCAGGTTTGACGGGTCACCTGGTGGCTGATGGTAGACCGTACGGTATAGGGAGACAAGGCCTAAGAAAGACCAGGTCTAGGGTGAAACGAAAGCCTTCTACAGTGCTTGTATACACGTGTGAAACACCTAGTAATCACAAATTAATGTCTCTGATCGTTCTGACCTACAAAAGAAATCAGGTTTGCGGAAGGAAGCTGACACAGATGACCTTTATTGGGGCAAGAAGCATTTTGATGAGGGACAGTTACCTCAGGCCCCAAAGTGGGAGAGCACCAGGAGGGATTACATCAAGGGAGGCCCTCACCGCCCCAAAAGGAGCCTCGTGAGGCAAGGTATCCACTATGCATAGCGGGATGACAGTTCTGAAGGAAAAGAGCCTTCAATTTCCAAGGACAAAGGTGGTTTCTGACTCTTACAGGTTCTCAGGGTGAGATGGGGTGGGCAAACTCCATGCCATCAGATCTGGCCTGGCCTATATCCCAGGAGTCACAAGAAAGAGAGGCACTAAGTAAAAGTACACAATTCAAGGTTATCCTAAGTCCAAGAACTGAGGATCTGGGCTTATTCATAGCTGCAAGTAGACAGGAGGGAATGGAATTCATTGTAATTCATTTTGTCAGCTCTGTCCCAGAGCTGAGAGGGGTGTGGCCTGAGTTCCAGGATGGGGCAACCAGCAAGCCTGTGACCTAACACTAATTTTATTAAAATTTGAGGCATATTCTCACATGTTGCCCAGTCTGGGCTTGAACCTGAGCTTGAGCTATCCTTCTCCCTTAACTTCCTAAGTGGGTAGACTACAGGCAAATGACATCACACCTAGCTCAACAAATATTATTAATAAAGGTTACCACCTCTCAAATCTACCTCAAGGCCCAGTCCATCCTCCAGGAAGCTTTCCTTATGTCCAAACCTACACAGATCTCAAGTTATATGACATCCACTGTCACCCACACACCTGTTCTCATCACAGGAGATTTGAATCATCTTTTTATCAAACCCAAGAGACCCCACTGACTGGAAGAAGCACCCCACATTGCTTCCTTAAACACAGAACTTGTATTTGGTACAAGATTCACGTAACCAGGACTGTACCCCAGACCACATTTGCATACTTTATGCATATAAAGTAGTATGTAAAGTAAGTTCTTTCACACAGAGTCAATTTCTTCCAAGTCCCCTTTTCAAGTAATATCTGTAAGCACTTGGTGCTTTGCTTTTTAAATTTTATACGTTTGTGGGATAGGATATGCGGCCTTGGCAGGCACATGGTGTAGATTGACTGTATAAGGCTAAGACACATGTCTGCATCTTCATCTACTTCTCATCCTTGCGATGAAGAGGGTTGAGATCCACTTCAGACTGTGGTGCTCCTTAAAAGTGCTCCTTGACAGTTTTTGTGAGGCTACTTAGCTACAAGGATCAAAAGAAAATGTGGTATATATAAACACAATGGAATACTATTCAGCCATTAAGAAGGCAATGTTATGTCATTTGCAGGAATATACATAGGACTGGAGATCATCATGTTAAGGAAAAGAAGCCAGGCTCAGAAAGACACGTATGTTTTCTCGCGAATGTGGAATCTAGACTTAAACAAACAAAGAACAAAAAACAGACTTGAAACAGAAAAGCAGAGAGATGATTGGGGGAAGGAGGAGGAAGGACAGAAAACAAGGATGAGGTGGTAAATAAGACCAAAGTACATGGAACCCACTACTTTGTACAGCGGCTACATGGTAATGAAAGGACAGGTGCTACATATTGTTAGATACACTCCAGGTCAGAGATGTTCAAATATGGAAATGGGGTTTTGTGTGTTTATATGCACGTGTTCTACTGTGCGTACAGATGCATGTGCACGCGTATGGGCATGCATATGGAGGCCACATGTCAACCGTGGTGATCACTCTTCAAGTGCCAGCCATTTTTGATGTTTGAGACAGGGCAGTTCATTGGCCTGGGAATCCCTGTTAGGCTTGCAGACTAAGTGCACTGACACACTGTTCTTTCTCAATGAAATGGTCAACTGCCAGCCAGAGCACGTGTTCTTTCTTGTGTGTGACATACTTGTGCACACATTTGTCTGTGGAGGACAATGTCAATGTTCACCCTACTTTCCTTTAAGAAAGGAAGCTAGGACTCACTGGTTTGGCTAGACTGGCTGGCCATCGAGTTCTGGGAATCTTCCTGGCACTACCTCTCCAGTGCTGAGTTTACAAGTGCACACCACCACACCTGGCCTTTTTTTCTGTGGGCTCTGAGGACTGATCTTGAGTCCTCATGATTGCCAGGCAAGCACATTACCGACTGAGTTATCACCTCAGCCCATTGTGTGTTTGCACTTTCTGACTAACACATGTCACATAGATCATATAATACCCACTCCCTTTTTGGTGAGCCTTGGCTTCTTTACATTTTAACCAAAAGAATAGAATATGAGATATCTCTGCATAGCTGCACACTGTAGAGAGAGATTCCAACCTCTTCTTGGTGACAACAGCTCTCAGGTGGCTGCATCAATTACTCCCCACAGCAGTGTTCACACGTGGGGTCTCTTTCTTCACACCCTTGACAGCCTAGGTTCCGAGAAACTTCTTCCCCTCTGCCAATCAAATCAAGTGGGAAGCGGTCTATGGCTGGTTTAGCTTTTAACTCTGTAATTCATGTAACACATGAGACACTGTATTTACTTTTCTGTGAGCTGCCAGCTTGTGTCCTGTGTGTGGTTTCTGATCCAGCCTGCCTTTTGCCTTCTACCATTGGGATTCTGTGCTGCTACACCAGAATAATTTATAATGAACAGAAATTGCTCAGCTATGTTTTAGGCTATTGAGGCCAAGATCAAGAGGTGGCATCTGGTGAGGATGTCTCTGACAGCCACCTGTCTTCTTCCCCAGGCATGACAGGCATTTTCACTGGGTGTCATTTGACGTTTTACTCTTTTGTCTATTGTATTTGGGGGGGCACCACCCAGCACCCAAATAAATCACACACGAGTCTTACTCTTACTTATGAACACTGGGCCTGAGCTTGGCTTGTTTCTAGCCAACTTCCCTTAACATAAATTAACCCATTTACCTTTGCCCTCTGGGCCTTTGCCCTTTCCTTCTGTATCTTACTTTTACTCTGTGGATGGCTGGGTGGCTGCCCCGACATCCTCCTGGACTCGTTCTCCTGCTATTTATACTCTCTGCCTGCCAGCCCCGCCTATCCTGGCTCCTGCCTTGCTATTGGCTGGTTGTTCAGTTCTTTATTAGACTATCTGATGTTTTAGACACGAAAAGAATCACAGCTTCACAGAGTTAAACAAATGCAGCATAAACAAAAGTCTCACACCTCAAAATAATATTCCCAAAACAACTGGGTGCTGGCTTAACCCTTTTAGTTTGATTTTATTTACTTCTGGTACATAGGATTTTTTTTTTTCTTTTTCTTTTTTTTAGCTCACAGAGTTCCACCTGCCTCTCCCTCCCCAGTGCTGGGACTGAAGGCTTGCACCACTATGCTTGGCTTCAGTACCCAGGAAATTTACATAGGGAATAACAGTTCTCAAATATCAGACTTTCCTGTTATGGCTTTATTACTTGGTTTTGTTTAAAAAGCTTCTCTTCAGCTAGGAGTGAGTGATAGATGTCTCAGTGGTTGAGAGCCCTAGATGCTTTTCCAGAGGACCCGAGTTCCATTCCCAGCACCCACATGATGGCTCACAAGAGGTTCTGAAGCTCTCTTCTGGTCATGAGCACGAAACAGGCACTGTGGTGCAGACTTACATCTAGGCATTCTGATTTATACAAACAACATGCCTGTGGTTTTTTGTTTTGTTTTGTTCTTCGGCAATGTTCATGGCTTCTTTGCTGGATGGTTTTACCTCTCAATTTGATACAACCTAGGAACCCCTGGGAAGAGTCTTAATTAAGAATTGTTTAGATCAGGTTAATGTTTGGGATGTCTGCGGGGGTGGGGGGTGGGGGTGGTGTGTCTGTATTGACTCTTGCTGTAGAGAAGACCCAGCACACTGTGGGTGTCACCATTTCCTAGGCACAGCATCCTAAACAGTGGTTAGGTTAGCTGGTGGGATGTCTGTGGGGGCTGTGTTGACTATTATTAGATCAGGCTAACCTATGGGATGTCTGCAGGAGCCTGTGTTGACCAATGCTACAGGGAAGACCCAGCATACTGTGGGTGTCACCATTCCCTAGGCATGACACCCTAAACAGTATAAAAGGAGAAAGCTAGTTGAAAGCAAGCTAGGATGTGTTTATTTTCTCTTTGCTCTTAACTACAGGTGGGTTGTGACTAGCTGCTTGAATTCTTGCCTTGACTTCCCCTTGGTGATGGGTTTTAATCTGAAATTGTAAGATGAATAAGCCATTTCTTCCCTAAGTTGTTTTCTTTGGGATATTTTACCAGAATAGTTTAAAGTTTTGACATATCTGAGATCTGAGGACATGGCCTGGTCAGTAATATTTTTGTTGCAGAACCACTGAGGACCTGAGTTCAATCCCCAGAAACTACATAAAAAAGCCAGACCTGGTGACAAATGTGTGTAATCCCAGTGCTGGGGAGGCGGAGTCCTGGGCTTGCTGGCCAGCCAGGCTAGCAGTTAGCTAGGCTAGACTAATTGATAAGCCCTAGTCTAAAAAACAAGTTAGACAGTTCCTATGGCCTGACCCAAGGTTGATCTCTGACCTCACACATGTGCTCATACATGCACACACATACACACAATTTAAATCTGGCTGAAATCATTGTTTTAATATAAGAAATATTTGCTCACTTGTTCTAATTTTAAAGTATTTGATTAATAATCTAGTTACTCAATTGACAACAGCCCAACTTTGTCACATCCTAAATTTTCATATGGACTCTCTTTTGGCCCTTAAACTTATCCCTACATCAAAACTGGCTAAGTCATAATAGTTCTAGAATAGATTTTTAATGACAGATACTTAAAATAACATTTCCATGTATGTAAATATCACCTCAAGTGTGTCATAAACTTGATATTAGCTAAGTGATTTTTAAAGTGGTTATTTCTGTACCAACTCATGTAACATGAACTATGATTACAGCTGAATTATTCAAAGTAAAATTGCAAATAGCTTAAGGGTGTGAATCAGCAGTGGTTTTGCTCAGAACAGTAAAGGAGTTCTTTAAAATACAAAGGCCTGTGTCAAAGATTAATGGGCAACACTTCTTACATACACCTGAGGCAATGTCCACACACTATAAAGTTGAAGGGCCACTGGAATAACATTTCCAGGGCTAGGTTTTTAATTCCAAATTTATTTTGGATAAGAATTGTTAAAGTGAGGGCCTTTCTAACAAAATGCCTAGAAAAGAAAAGAAAAGAAAATGCAAAGCATCAGAAAGTTTAACAAAGATTCATATCTTAAGTGTCTGTTAGATAGGAAGGAAGCAGAGGCTGCACATGCTCACTGTAAAGCAGGAAACATGCACACCATGACAGAATGAACGAAGCAATAGGAAAAGAACACAACAGAAGAAACCCCCAGTGAAAAGCAAAGTCCTCAGAGGCAAATGCAGTGTGGCTGCAAATAAGGACTTAGCTAATTATCTTTCAAACTGCTACCACACAAAGAGCAGAGGAATTTTCCAGAAATCTGGCTCTGGTGTAGTAAACTTTGGCAGAAAGGAAGTTAACTGTAAAGCCAAGGAAGGGGGGAGGGGAATGCAACCATTTCTACTCTACCCTGCCCTGCAAGCAGGCTGCTCTCCTCTCCACATCTCTCTCCCTGCTGCTGCAAACCCCACTCAGAGGAGCAACGGGCAGAAGGCAGTCAATGAAAGACTGTAATTTATAGGACTGCTGGGTGTGGTCATCACAATGGCAATCCCGCACTCTGGAGATGGAGGGAGGAGGATGGAAAGTTGAAGGTCGGTCAGGAAGCCTGATGCAAAGGAAAGAAAAAAGAATCCATTCAGAGCCACAGCCTCTCCCAGCCTTAGCAACAGTGACTTGGACAAACAAGCATATATGGAATTCTTCTGGAAAGTAGCTGTGATTAAAGATGTTAAAGGATAGACCTTCTGTAAAAAAGGATGGCGGGTCTGAGAGATACAAAGGGTGGGGTCTAATGGCCCAATCACCCATGGAGTAACCCCCATTGGCTGGCCACAGCAAGAAGTTCCCTGGCTCTTATTTTATTTTCTTTCTAAGCATCTTGGTCAAAGGTTTATTCATATTCTTATTTAGTTAAGGTCACAATAAGAAAAGACAGAAAAATGTTGACATTTTGTTTTGATTGACCAAAGTCTTCTGAGTATATTTATTGAAGTTGGGTTTCAAAGAGGAAACTTTTTCCTACTCAGTTTAGAAATTACTTATTTTCATTCAAAAAGTAATTTGTTAGTAGGGTGTGGCAGCCTGTACCTGTAACCCCAGAACTAGGGAGGCTGAGAGGAGTGCATCACCCCATGTTCAAAGACAACCTGCTTTACATTGTAAGTTCTAGGCCAGCCTGGGCTACATAAAGAGACCCTGTCTCAAGGAATAAAATCTAACAGACAAAACACATAACTCATGTTTCTCATATAAGATTTTGAAAATACAGTGTTAGTTTTCAAACCTGGGACAAATGACTGAGGTGCCTATTTAACATACCAAAGCAAACCTGGCCAGCCAGGTTCTTTCTGCATTCCTCAGCACCTACCTATTCCAGGGTCCTCCTGGCTGGCAAATTCCCTCCCCTATTCTGAACTCTCCAGCCCAGGGGGGCTGGGCTGCTCTTTCCTATGTAACATAACCATTTTGGTACTCACTCTCTTTGTACCTATGGGCTCCCCTCTCCATTCTCCCTTCCCCTCCCCCATCTCCTCACATGGCACAGCTCAGTCTGGTCATGTCTACTCTGGACTCTTCCAGCTTCCAGATGTCCCTGCCTCTGACTATGCTCTCCCACTTATCTATAATAAACTTTCTCCTCCACTATATCTAGGAGAAGTCATGTCTTTTCCTTTCCTTCTATTTCTTCTTCCTTCCCTCCTTCCTTCCTTCCTTCTTTCTTTCTTCCTTTCCTTCTCCCTCATTCATCTGGTGCTGAAACCTGGGAACAGTCATGTACCTTTTTTTCCTCTTTATTTCCTTTTTTTCATCCATACAGAAAGTATAAGAAAATAAAAATCACCCACAAGCTATCGTCTAGTCATAGCAACCCTCAATCTCTTCCACTTTTGTTTGCAAAATAATTTACCAATATTACAAGGAACATCTTCCGATGAATTTAAAGAAACCAGAGGTGTGTTTGTTTAATATAGTATTAAAACTTCTAATCGATTTTAAAGTAAAATATCAAACTATATACACAGATGATTCTTTTATTTATAAAAATATATTTAAGAGAACCAATCTATGGATAAGATCTTGAAATTTAAAAAATGAGTGGCTGATATCAAACTGACTTTTAAAAAGCAATATGTTCCTATTGACCATCATCAGATAGGAATTACAACCCTTCATTCACAGTAATGCATCCATTCATAGTTATACCTAGGAGTACACGTGTGCAGGAAGGAGTTAACATCAGACCTGAGATTGCTATTCTTGGAAAGGTATGCACTGGGGAACTCAGCTGATTCTTGCTCTCACGTAAACTTTCCCCAGATGACAAGAGTGCCTTGCTAACGTGACACCATTTGTATTATGTGGTTTGCGCTGATACCTGCTAACTGTAGAAGAGTCTGGAAAACTCTGGTACATGATAGGCATATGGTGTCCACACACAGTCTCTAGTGAGACTCCTGGTAGATAACAGTCTGCAGGAGTTGTCACAACTTGTTGCTGGAAGAATTAGGTGTGTTCCTTGTCACTCCACGTTGTGACTCTACCCTGCCAAGGGGCTCATGAAAAGGATGTTTTATCTTAATGGAGGTGAGACATTGCACCCTACAGGGAAGCTACTAAGCTCAAGAAGTGAACAACTCAGAGGCTTCAGGAAGTCCCAGAAACTGACCAGATGCATTAGGTTTCCCCTTTCCCAAGCATACGTATGCTGTCAAGGCTGCTGAGTAGAACTCCCAGAAAAGCTGAGCTGCCAAGGGAGGCTCAGCCAAGGCGAACCAGCCAGTTCGCCTGGAGAAAGCAGACACCAGTTCAGCTGCCTAAGAGAAGCAAAGATCAGCAGAGCTACCTGGAAAGGACTAGACCACTCAAACTGCATGAAAAAGACAAGTCTCCAACCTGTTGAGTTGTCTGCCTACAGGTTGGCAGTATACTCCAGGTACCCAGCTTTCATGAGCTGTCACCCATTCTGGGGTGGGCTTTGGTAAATGCAGCTGTCTTTGTGTCATTTTTTTTTTTTTTTTTTTTTTTTTTTGGTAACCCTTCACCAAACCTCCCTGTAAGTAACCCTATAAGATTCACTGTTCCCCCAGTGCGGACTTTGGTGGCATCTGTACTTTTGTCTATCATTGGGTCCCTAGCTGGAATATGTAGATGTTGTATGTCATACTTGAGTATGGAAAGAAGGGTAGCCTACTCATCCACCCTGTCAATCAAATATTAACTGTCAATCTAAGTTAATTCACCTGCAAGGTTAAAAAGGATAGTTCTTGAGGAATCAGTCTTAAAATCAATATGGAGGGGCATGGAGATAAGTTTCCAACTGCAAAGGAGAAAAAACAGGACGTAGCATTGCCTAATCCAGCCTCAGGATCACTTTAATGCTATAATAATTGGCAGGGAAGAAAACTCACTAAAACTTTTCTATAGAATGTGAGAACATGAATCTAAAATGTATAAGAATAAGAGTTCAAACTGTGATGGCAATCCTGACAAGGCACACCTACCCGGTACCATTAGAAAACTATAGAAATATAGTTAATATAAGATTCATAAAAGGCTGGACAAACAGGCCAATTGAACAGACTAGAAAGCTCAAGGCATACCTAACAGAAATGGAAAACAAACAAACAAACAGATGTTTGGTGTTACAGATCGTGGGAAAGGATTGTTAAGTGTGCTGAGATAACAGTTTACCTGTACAGGAAAAATAAATTAAATTCCTGCCTTGTATCATTGACCTCTGGGTATTTATAAAAACCTAGCTGAATTAAACACACACAGCAAAGTCTATCCTTATACTGCTGAATCACAGCCAACGATCTTAATTTTATAAATTGTACTCCCTACTAGGACCCCAAGGGCCTGTGAGCTTTTTAAAGTAGCACACAACCTCAATTTTACACCAACTTTTAAAATAAAAGGAACCTTACCTCATAGATCCTGGCAATCCCACAAAGCAGGGTCACCTCTCCTGGAAACTTATCTAAGCCTTGTTTGAATAGATTTAAAGCAGTCATGGGTTGGTCCAGTATGATATAAACCTAAAAGCAAGATATATTTCAATAATATTATTTTACTGGTTTTTAAAATAATAGCATTTGCATGACAAGTTTTTATCCCAGAAATTAAAGAATTTCCATAGGTATAATTCGATTCTAATAATGACTTTATAGTTTATCTGCACATTGTGCAGAAAGTATATCACCCCAAGAGATGCCTACTGTGGGAGGTATTATTGTCACAAAGACTGGGTAATACCTGAACAAAAAATGTTCAGGGGGACATCTCTCCACCACCCATACCAACCCTCCACTCCCTTTTCTGATATTCACATCTTTTGCTTTGTTTCTTGGCCCAGTGAGTTCAACCAGGGTAGTGTGCATGACTGACTATGAGTTTCAAGCTATCCCCACTGGAGCCTGCAGGGCTCACCAATGGATACACAACTGAAGACAATGGCTGTCCTTCCCCTAGAATACACCAGTAGCCAAAAGTTCAGTGTGACCCGGTAGGCCCTTCCTTCAATCCATGATTGACTGATTTTAAGCTTAGTCTCATAGAAGCAGCTATGACTGCTATGAAATCATGACTGTAACAGCTGTGTTATTCGAGAAGCGAGCAGTTCACAGGCCCCTATCCTCCCTTCCAGCTCTTACACATTTCCCGCTCATAGCACACTTAACTTGGAGATTTTTACAGGTATGCCACAACAGTGTAATAACTACCACTTCATCAAGAGTTTTCTTTCAAAGTCTTGATGAGGCTCAGGAACAACTTTATTCCAATACAAATAGAGCTTCCCTTCTCTGAAATGTTTTGCACAGACGTATTCTTAATTTCTGATTTGGGGCATATTCTGGAGTATTGGGGAACTCAAGCCTAAACATGAAATTCATTGATTTTTTTAAAATGTTTTATTTTTATGTGTATGGATGTTTTGTCTGCATGTGTGTTTGTCCACCTCTGTGTGCATGTAACCCTTGGAGGCCAAAAAAGGGTGTCAGATCTCTTGGAACTGGAGATCAGATGGTTGTGTGAGCCACCAAGTGGTTGCTGGGAATCGAGCTGGATCCTCTGGAAGAGCAAGGAATGCTTTAACTGCTGAACCTCGCTTCAGATTTTTTCCCATCTACATGTAAGGTAGTTTTACACAATAATCTTATTGCTCCTGTGTTTTGACTGACACATCCCATGACATCAGCTGTGAAATTCTCCATTTGTAGTATCATAGGTTGTCATTCAATCCATTGTCATTTCAGACTTGGGAACGTTCCAGACTTCAGATATTCAGATTAGCAATGTCCAGTCTATTGAAAAATTCTAGGTGGCCCATGTACCAGAGCTACAGGTCACATCATTTAGCCAGCACCATGGACTTGAATGTTTGCTGCTAACAGCCCAGTGATGCTTGCCGTCTCAAAGCGAAGTATGAAACCTACCCTATATGGTTACTCTCTTTACTAACAAGTCTTCTACAATACCCTATTCTGAATCCTGCTCAGAGATGAGTAACTAATGTCCTATAAAACAATCTATGACATGGTCCCTGTTCTTAGAGCAGGGCTCCATAGCACAAGCCTGGAATCTCAGCTACCCAGGAAGCTGAGGCAGGAGGAAGTCTGTCTGTCTGGACTATACAGTAAGGTCCTGTTTTGAAAACAAAGGGGCCCTGTTCACTACAACCTGCTCGGGTGTGAGACAAATAGCAGAAATGCTTTTCTGCTACTGGCAGGGTGGTGAGTCTGTGGTGTTTCCTTCTGTCCTAGTAAGCATCTGTCAAAGGGATTTTCTTCTTTTTCCATAGCCATCAACTCCTTGTGCCATGGGTACCCTCCATATGTTATTTTTCACTTGCTATAAAAAATAAGTCTGAACATATTAACTTGCCAAATATTCCAGAAGGAACTGGCAACTTTCTCCATGCAATGGCCAGCACCCTATGAAGACAGTTTTCACTCGAATTAGAATATTTACTTACTTTTGCCAGATAGAGAAATGTGTCTACCATTTCCTGCTGCTTCAGGGCTGACTTAAACTGCTTCTCTGCTTCGCGGTACATTCCTAACCTAGAAATAGCCATGAAAAGAAAAATAAGACATTCAATTAAAAATCAACACTACATCATTGTTTTTCAAACCCTAAGGATACAAATCCTGGAGCAAGCATATACCTAAGCAGGTGATGCTGTGCACACTAATATTACCATGTATGTTAACACAAACTAGCAAAAAGCCATCTGTCTCCCATAGCCATCAGCTATCTAAGCCTCAGACCGTGTGTAAAGACTACACTCTAATTGCAGCAGGACCAGAAACTGTCTCTGGCGGGGTCACATCAGTTCACCACCGCTAGAGCTTACGATCAGCTGCACATATGGCAAGTGACCTGGATAACCGTGGAGGAGCCACTTCGCTAGAAGAACAGCATTTCTTTGAAAACATCTCCTTCCCTAAGACAGCCCCCAGCCCACTTTAGTTATCCCTATACTGTTTCAGTGAAAGCAACAATTGACACTTGCACATTACAGCTATGTGTCATCATTTTCTACAGATCTTGTTTGCCTTTGCCCTTAGTAGATCGCTTCCTCTGTAACTCTGAAACTTGCTCCTTGCCCAAATGACTGTCTTGATGTCCGTGTCCATCTCTGTGGTCCAGGAGGCAGGGTTACAACCAGGGCATTCACCAAAGCACACATGGCTTTTATTTGGCTGGTCCTTAGTAGACCTGTCATGCTTTCTGTATTCATTCTTAGCACTCTATGAGCTATTTAGATACATTTTTTGTAAAATAAACTGAAAAAAAATTTTATAATATACTCCATTGTACTAATTTCACGTAAAGGCTGAAAAAAATAGCTCTGATCATTTTTTTCATGATCTAGACTTCAAGCGTTGGTGTAACTGATATACTAGCAGCTGCTGGGAAAATGGGACTGAAGTGACATAAGGTGGCTTCCACAGATTAGTGTAAAGTTAGAGAGAATGTGATGAGGAAGAAGCCCCTCCCTCTCCAAAGGTCCCATCCACTTCACAGACTATGTATAAAATATTATCAAAGGAGTCTAGTTTAATCGAGAAGGATGTAACAATGCAAATGGTGAGAGATCTGGGAAAGCGGGCAGACCGGGACAGCAGCATTGGATGACACTAACAGTCCAAATGGAGACTCATCAAGGAACCCAACAGCAACTGTGTGAGCACAGTTCCCCTTACTATGGTTAGGAAGACTTGATGAGATGAGAGACTGAAGGCAGAAAACCCAGGGAAGAAGTTAGTGTGAGAGCTCAGCAATAGATATTAAAATGCCCAGAAGTAAGGTAAGTGGTTCTCAACTTGAGAGGCACCACCCTTAAGGAGGTCAAGTGACACTTTCATACAAGTTGCACAGCACACACATATCCTGCTCATCAGATGTTACATTGTGACTCGTAACTGTTGGAAAATTATGGTGATGAGTGGCAATGCACATAATTTTATGGTTTGGGGTAACCACAACAAGAGCTGTATTAAGAGGGTTGAGGACCACTGCAGTAGGTAATAGTAAAATGCCCAGAATTAGGGCACTGGAGTGGGGTTGGGTAGTAGGAGAGGATCTTTGAGAGCACAGAGTAAGGGTCAGTAGAACGAAGTGGCCAGGGACAAGAGCTGACACCTACTCAGGGCTACTGCCTCCAGTAAGGCATTGCAATCTCCCCAGTGGACGTCACAAGCTCGTTCTCTGGGTTCCCAGTGTGCCATGCCCTTGCTTTCATAACAATAGGAATCGTCATCATAATTATTTGTTGTCTGTCTCAGCATTTGAAAGTACAAGCTAATAAATCAGTGTGGTCCCACTTGAGAGTAGTTGCTCATTAATATCTGGCTAATTGGATGAATGTATAAATGAGTGAACACCAAATATATAGTAAAGATGTCCTGAAGAACAGAACAATAATTTAATATGATAAAATGCATTCATTTGAAAGAAGACACACTCATATAAATGGCATCATCTATGGGCAGTAGGAAGAGTCTGAGTTATGCTTTCCTTTAATTATTAACCAAGTCTGAAGGTTTTGTATGGAAGCTCAATATGTTAAAACCATCTTTAAGAATTAAACTCATAAGATTTTAATGTTATAATGATCTCACGTTATCTTCTAGTACAAAACACATTTCAAGTTATTAGTGGGGGGAAAAAGTGATGCAGAGTTGTATGTGAGATGTCTAAGTGGAAAGTAACCTTAATTTCCACAACAGCAGCAACAAGCATGCTTTCAGCCCATTTATGTCCTCACAGAGCGCTGGTCTAGAAATGTTGATGGTTGCTCACAATACCTGAAGCCTGTCTTGATTCTTAATAATAATAAAAACAATTTACCATTATAAAATATGAATGTTCATCCTTTCCATTTTAACTAAAGGTTCTAAATTTTCAGACTATCAGCAGCAAGTTTCAGATCTCACTAAAATTAGTAACAACTTTGCTGCCCTCTGAGTTTGTTTTCTTTTGGATGTATTTAAACATTAAGCACATTTGAAAAATATTCAGGTCCTAGAAAAACAGTAAGTGTTAATGGAAACAGGAGCTGAGTGTGACACACTGCTAACCCTAGCAGTCCAAAAACTGAGGCAGGAGGATCCTGAGGGCAAGGCCAGCCTGGGCTACACAGTGACATTCTGTCGAACTAACTAAATAAAACATCAATAAGAGAATCAAAGCAGAAAATGAAGCTGAAATTCTTGCTGTATCACTCCTCAGCTCCACGAATTCACTCAACTAGCTTCATGAGGCTCAACCTTCCTGAGCCGAGCAGCCACCTCCGGGTGGCACCAGCCTTAAGTGAGATGAAGTACGGCACAAACAAGCTGGCTCTTATCTGCAGGGTGCCCTACAGGCGTGAGGCATTTGTGTAAGTGAGGAACTGAGAGCCAGCAGGACAGACTGAAGTGAACACTCTGGGTCCCAGGTCTGTCATTAACCAGCTCATGATGAAAATCATAGCCGAGCTCGGGCCTCGGTTTCCTTGTGTGACAAGTTCTCAGGATACCAGTTCTCACTGCTGTCGTGTAATGGTTCAGAAAATGTTTGCTCAAATAAGCCCAAGTTGTCACTGCTTCGTGAGGGAAGTTTTTTTCATTATCATTTATTTCATTTTTAATGACAAAAATATTCCCACTTTTAAGACGTTCACCGGTATCGAAGATTTTACCTGTAGTAACACTTTCCGATCTGCACTTTCCACCACCAGTCCTTGTACTGAGAATGCTCTGTGGAAAGGGACGCCAAATCCAAAGCCTTTGAAAAACAATTCATATACCATTATGAAATGCTTCTCTAACAGTAAACAGGCAGGGGGATAAATAATTAAATAAACCACATAATTAGCATCAATCAAAACATGTATTAGAAATTAGATAGAAACTCAAGTTGCCCAAGTTTCCAGATGGCCCCACAAATTTCCCCTAAATAATCAGTTCCAGACCAGACAGCTGATGGCAAACAGGTTTGAGGCATTGGTTGAAGGGAAGCAGATGCATAATAAATCGGAATACAATTTTAATATACAAGGCCCACAACTGAAATTTAAAAGATTAGGGTTTTACTCTCTTCTTTGTTTGTATCTACGTATCTACTCTTGAATGATTCAAAATGCCTCAAAACTCAGCGATATCAAACTTTCTGTATGTAAGGTGGGTCTGGCGGCAGTCCCCATTTTAGAGAAAGAGGAGGACCAAGTAAGTGGGAAGAAAGGGGTTTTGGAAGGGCAGGGGCCATTGCTCAGGGGCTCAGTATTTGTCTCACATGCCTGATCAACCCCAAGCCCAGTCTCTAGTTACACCAGAGGAAGAATGACGTGCTGGCTTGCTATGGGGCCTGGGGAGATGGCAGTGCAGGCATAAGCCCAGAGTTCAGGTCCCTAGTCCCCAGGAAAAGCTGGGTTTGGTACCAGGTGCCTGAAACCGCCACACCAGGGAGGACACATGTGAATTCAGAATAAGAAAGACAGAGGCTTTGCAGAATGGAATGACACAGAGGAGGCAAAGGAGTCTGAGTATTGGGGTTACTGCAGCCTTCAACAACCACAGCTCTATGGCTTCGACGTCACTTTACTTTCTAGTACTTAACATTTCCTCCATATTTTAACAGTTTAACCCCACATCTGTTTTTTAAAGGATCTCTCTCTCTCTCTCTCTCTCTCTCTCTCTCTCTCTCTCTCTCTCTCTCTCTCTGTGAGTGTGTGTGAGTGTGTGTGTGTGTGTGTGTGTGTGTGTGTGTGTGTGTGTGTGTGTGTGTGTGTCAGCGCCTGCAGAGGGGAGGGACATCAGATCCCCTGGACTTGGAGTTACAGGTGGCTGTACACTCACAGATGTGAGCGCTGGAACAGGAACTAAAATCTGGTCATGGGGAAGAGCAGCATGTTCTGCATGTTCTCAGCCACCTCTCGGCCACAATCCCGTATCTTTGGTATTGTTTTCCTTCCAGTGCTTTTACATGACCAGACAAGAGGTAAGCCATTAAGAATTGGCATTTTCATAGAGAGGAAGTGGAAAACGTTTTGACAGAGGAGAAAGGGAGTAAGTCTTTACACAAACTTGAAGTTCCCAGAATCTAAAAGTTCTATAAAGATTCGGTGAATAGAATTGGAGTTATCAGTTAAATGAGAATTCTACTTTTTAATACTTATTTGTCTTCCCAATGTTGGAACTGCTTTATTCTGGAGTCAGTGTTAATATAATCAGGAGAGCCAACAGTTCCATTAAAAGAACATTTGGATCTTCAGTTCTATTATCTCAAAATGCATCCCCTATTACTGTCCTCTTTAATATCAGCTCTCTTCTGAAATGAATGCCAGAAAAGTTCCCTCAACCTCCTATTGCAAAATTAATTACTTTTCCATGTGTTCTCTATCTCTCTTGCTCCAGGAGAGACCTCTAAATATGCAAACTACTTATCTAGGAACGGTGTCACCATGCTGAGACTTTAATGAACCTAAAAAATGAACATCTCTACTTGAATGCTAAGGATATTAAAAACAAGCCACAAATGATTATACTTTCATGTGCTTACTTTTTTCTTTTTCCCCTTTAGCCAGATATAAAAGTGAAGACAAAACAAAACAAAAGAAAACCCAAACCCAATAGAGAAGTGTGACTTCAAGTGGCATTATCTCTGGAAACACTGGGAGACGAGCTTTCAGAGGCACCATTCAGGCATGCACTGCAAATATCTATGCACATTAACCTTGACTAGATCTTTACTAAGACCTTTCCTGGTGAAGAGATCACATTCACTGTCATGTTTAATATAAGCAGACCTTCTACTGTTTTTAGGCAAAGCTTGCATTTGAACAATTCTTTATGTACCCTGACTTCCTAAAGCTAGATTCAGTGCTTATGACGGGTGTCAAGTTTGCCTTCAGACACAGTCCTGAATCCAGTCTTCCCATGGAGGAACTCAACTGAACGTTCCTGGGAATCCAGTTAAAAGAAATATAAATTGCTGAGCCAATAAAAATGGTAGGAGAGTTATCTTAGCAATTCTTAGTCACATGAAGGCTGGGGCTGAGTTAGACAAGAATACTTGTGATGACTTCTGAAGGCCCCTCACTCTCCCAGGGGTGACCCTTTGTGGGCCTTTGAACGAGACTGTCCCTATAGGCTCATGTACTTGTTCCCCAGTTGGTGGCACTGTTTGAGGAGCTTTAGAAAGTGTGTGTGACCTTGTTGGGGGCAGTATGTCACCAGAGGCCAGCTTTGAGAGTCATTTCCACTTGTTCTCTCTGCTTTGTGCTCACAGTACAAGACGACGTGAGTTCTCAGCATCCCATCCCAGCTGCCGTGGCTGCCTACTCCCTCCAACCAACCATTACAGACTCTGACCCTCTGGGATCGTAAGCCAAAATAAACATCTTTCTTCTCTGAATTGCTTTGGTCACGGTGCATTGTCACAGCACCAGAAAGGTAACTAATATGTCTTCTTTCCGTCTCCACTGTTCAGGAATGCCATTGTGCTCACAGGAGACACTGGAAAATAACTTGCTCAGGTCATTAACTGGAGTCCTTCCTTCTGACTGGTGTCAAAAATAGTTTAAGAACCAAACACATTCCTTGTGGTAGTTGTGAATGTATTTGGCCCCCATGAGCTCATAGGGAGTGGCACCATTAGGAGGCCTGGCCTTATTGGAGGAGGCTGGATGATACATGACTTTAATCCAGACCTTGAGGATGGAGAACACACCTTTTTCTGGCCCACACCTTCTGTGGAAAGTGTGTCACTGTGGGGGTGGGCTTTGAAGTCTTTTTCTCAAGCTTCACTCAGTGTGACAGTCCGTTGACTTCCTGCTGCCTTTGAGTCAAGCTGTAAGGATGCTCAGCTTCAGCACCATGTCTGATTGCCTACGGCCATACTCCCTGCTATGATGGACTGAACCCGGACTATAAGCGAGCCCCTCAATGAAATGTTTTCTTTCTAAGAGTTGCTGTGGTCATGGTGTCTCCTCATAGAAACAGAAACTCAAATTAGGACATTACTATTCATAGTTCAGAGCTACCAGCATTTAAAATATTTTAAGTAGTGACATGAGCCCTGTATTTCTTTAAAATTCTGATTCATATTTTCTGTGTGTATGTATATATGTGTCTCTTTGTGTTTCTCTCCCTATCTGTCTCTTTATATACCTCTCCATATCTCTCTTCCTTCCTTCCTTTCTTTCTTTCTCTCTCTCTCTGTCTCTTTGTCTCTCTCTGTATGTCTCAATCTCCCTCCCCACACCATGTGTGTGTGTGTGTGTGTGTATGTGTGTGTAAATGTGTATGTGCGTGTGTGTTAAGTTAAGCCAGAAGACAGCCTTGGTTGTTGTTCCTCAGATACCATCTACCACATTTTCTGAAGACAGGGTAGCTCATTGGAACTTGCCAAGTAGACTAGACTAGGTGGCCAGCAAGTACTCCAGGGATCTCCAGCACTGGGCTTCTAAGCATGGGCCTTCATACCTAGCTTTTTCTATACTGGTTATGAGGCCTGAACTCAGATCCTCATGCTTGCAAAGCAAGTAAGCACCTTATGGACTGAGCTGTCTCAAATTCTTCAACATGTATATTTACATTTAAGAGTCTTTGCAACTTCAAGGCACACTTTCCTTGGAATCTGTCTCACCAGTGCCTCTGGGCACATGGTCAATGCCGCAGGTCCCAGAAAAGGGACTGCTACCCTCTAGCCCCACTCCTTGGTAACCTCTAGGGCAGCGTAAAGCCATGTCTCAGGACACTCTTCAGCCACTTGAAGCCTTAATCAGGGGAGCCTCTTTTTCCAGTGATTAGGGTGAGTATGGAAACCCATGGCTACAAAGAGTGCTGGGACAAGGGATGTACAAGTGCCTGTCCCTCACCAAAGCATTTATATTATCACTTCTAAGGCTCAGGGAACACTGCGGAAGGGATGGGGGTGGGTGGAAGAGAGGGGAAAGGGCTGTAAAATGTCATGGCCTGGGCAAGCCACAATCACAATCCCACAGCTGCTGCTGATCCCTGTGCTGCATCTGCGTAAGAACAGGGGCATCAATAGCCAGGCACAGGGGAGAAGGAGCTCGGTCTCTAGCTCTCACTAGTCACCACTGACAGGTGCAGGGACAGAAGGAGTGTGGCCCCCAGTGACCCCACCATACTCCAGTGGAAAGTCTAACTCCAGTGATTACACAGAGGATCTGGGTTAAAACAGAGAAGGAAACAATCCCCAAAGTCATGAATCCAGGAAGAGGCTGATGGGGATGAGGGGGATGGAAGGGGAGCAATCAGAATTATGTACATATAAAAATAAGTGAGTGTGGGTTTGGTAAGTCCCCACAGGCTCACAGATTTGAACGCTTAGTCATCAGGGATTGGCACAACTTGAGGAGGGTAAGGAGCCAGGGCAATTTCCTTTTAGTTGAAGGAAATGTGTCACTGGGGGGTAGGATTTGGGGTTTCAAGGGCCCAAGCCAGGCCCAACTCTCTCTTCCTGCTGTCTACTGATCCAGATATAGATCTCTCAGATCCTTCCCCAGAACCATGCCTGCCCATGTGCCACCATGATGATAACAGACTAAACTTCTGAAACTATAAGGAAGCCCCGTGGTCATGGTGTTGCTTCATAGTTTCATAGTAGTAGAATGCTGACTAAGGCAGTGAGTATTTAATAGTTGTATTAAGTAATATATATATATTAATATACATATATATATATATATATATATATGAACCCAAAAATGTCACTTTTAAAAGCCACAGGTTTATTGGAGTCCAGCTGTAGAAGGCAAATCTGGACAGTGTAGTCTGTGAACATTTAAACACTTAAAACTTTTGAAATTTTGTTTACAGTTATGACCACTTCAAGATGCTCAAATTAAAGAGCATGTGGAAATAAAGATTCCAGATCATTAGTCCATGTGTATTACAGCCAATTATCAGTCAAAAACAGAGAAAGAAAATGTTAATAAAAACTCAAATATATACATGTAAGCAACAAGAATAAAAGAACAAATACAGTTTTCTTCAGATCAACTTTTCTGTGTCTTAGTTAGGGTTTCTATTGCTCTGAAGAGACACTATGACCACAGCAGCTCTCATAAAGAAAAACACTTAATTGGGGCTGCCTTACTGTTTCAGAGGTTTAGTCCATTGTCATCATGGCAGGAAGCATGGTAGCATGTAGGCAGACATGGTGCTGGAGAAGGAGCTGAGAGTTCTACATCTTGATCCACAGGCAACAGGAAGTGAACTGTGACACTGGGAGTAGCTTGAGCATAGGAGACTTCAAAGCCCACCCTCCCAATGACACATTTCCTCCAACAAGGCCACACCTACTCCAACAAGGCCACGCCTCCTAATAGTGCCACTCCCTTTGGGAGGGCATTTTCTTTCAAAACACCACACTGTGTGTGTACACATACTTGTATGTGTGTGTGTATGTGCATATGCTACGGCTCACATGTGGAGATCATAGGACAACTTTCAGAACTCAGTTCTTCCCTTCCACCATGACTGACTCTGGACCTCAGGCTTGTGGGTAGAGGACTTTATCTGCTGACCTATCTAACCCGATTGGTTTAATTATTCTTAACAATGAAAATACTACTTCATAGTATTCTTAATAGTTAGCTTGAGCATTCTCCCTACTAACAGAAAGATGGCTGGCCCACATGTTATTTTAGCTTTGTCAATAATGTCCCTCAAATAGGAGCACAGAGACAGAAATATAGTTGTCACATCAAAGATTCATTTTACTATCTTAACATTTAAATGTCACTTCGAAGTTCTTGATATTTACCTATAGTATCCCCTGTATTTATGCAAAATACTTGCTTTTGAAAAATTTGAAGGTCACCCAAAGTAATACATACAAAAGCAGCTTTGATTTCATTAGCGTGCTAAAAAATAGAACCTTTTTTTTCAGCTAAAGTTGCAAAATAGATAAAAGGTTAAAAAATGCCCGGTTTGTGCTCATTATCTAAGTCCTTTTTTGGGAAATAACATTTGTGATAAAATATAAAATGACATTTTAATGGAAGAGTCTGACTCAAAGAGAACTGTGCATAAGCATGTGTGCGAGAGAGTGCAAGCTGGTGTGAGTAGGGAAACAGTCACAGGCATATGTCCTCCTCCAGCCAATCACAGGATCAGTGCAAGGACTCCAGTAACTATTTGCTTAAGGAATAAACCTGTCATCTCATAAGTGCAAATAGGAAGGGAAAGTTTGTACTTTTCCCGAAGTAAAAACACAAAGAGCTACCTTTTTGAGTGTCCTACACTAGAGTGAACTAGAACATCAAAAAAAGTAAAGAAAGAAAGAAAAAAAAATAAGGCAAGGGCCCAATTACGAACATTTAAATTTATTGAGGTGCTTAAAGCAAAGACTGCTATTAAATCAGGAAACTTATGAAAAGTTTGAAAAAAGAAGATACAATGAAGTTTAATCTCTACCGATGCTGTGAGAACAACCTGCTTTCTATGCTGTTGTAACCCAAGTGGCTTTGTGGGCATTCAACAAGTACTCATGGAATGAAGACATCTTAAACCTGGTCTCAAGAAATACATCCAAGTATCTGTCTTAAGTATATGTAAACATGTATTTAGTCATAATTCTGCTTAGCATCCTCAATGGATACTTTCTGAGTTAGTATTAGAAAATAAACATTTGCCATATTTATGATTTTGGTAACTATTATTTTATTGGCTGCATGAAAAGCCCATTCTGCTGTTCATTGTAATTTATCAAATTTGTCCTCCAGCACAAATTTGTCCTCCAGCACTGAGCATTTATGTTGCTTTCCGAGCATTTTTTGCTACTATATCTAATACTATAATGATCATCACAAATGCAGCTATTTTTCCTGACATTTTTTTTTTGAGAATTGAAAGCACAGAATAAATTAAACAAACGTGTTTACGGCTATCTGTTTCCTATTACCACAGTATTTTCTAAATTGCACCCTTTACAACATTATCTATAATTTGTAATAATTTATGACAGTCCCTAAACATTTTCAAGTTCTTTATTTTATATTTCTTGTCAACAAGAAAATATATCTGTACTGTACCTGCTTCCTGCTATTTTCCCCCAAATTATCTGTAATTGGGTCATTTCTCTGTCATAAGAAGCTCTCTCTAAGGCCTGGGGAAATGACTCTGTAGGTAAATCAACCAGGAGTTTGAATCCCTAGAACCCACATAAAAGTTGGATGCCTGTGGTAAGCTGCCTGTAATCCCACATCACAAGGCATGGGGGAGGATAGCGCAGGGCAAAGGCAGGGAGCCCTCTTAGTATGCTAGGCTAGCTGGGATAGCAAGCACCAGGTTCGGCGTGAGACTCTGCCTCAATATATATGGTACACTGTGATCAAGGAAGATACTTGACATCAACTACAGGCCTTCAAGCATATGTAAGCACATGTACAATGACATATGCATGTGTGCCCATACACATATGAATATGCATGTACATACCACATATCTATGCCAGAAAAAGCATTCTTAAAAATTCAGATAATCTTTTTTTAGTGTAACAAACACTATTTAAAATCACCCTGTAGGTACAATTTTGCCTTCTAACCACTACATAGAAATTGTATATAAGAAGCAGTCAGTTTCTTACATTTGCCATTGCTTCACAAACCTATCCCATGAACTGGTTTAATTGTTGAACTCTGTGTGTTTGTATGTGTGCATACAAACGTGAATGTGTACATGTATGTGGAAGGCAAAGGTCAATTGCGAGTGTCATTCCACCAGATCCAGCTTCCTTCCTCTGAGACGGATCTCTAGGCTGGTGCACCTATTAGAGTAGGCTGGCCAGCAAGGCCCTGGGAATGCACCCATTTCCACTTCCCCAGAACTGAGGTTGTAAGTACATGCCACCATGTGAGTTCTGGTGATTGAACTGAGGTCCTTGTGCTTGTAAGGCAAGCATTTTCTGAGCCATCTCCCCAGTCCTAGTTTAAAAACTCATCAACCCAATCTCCAAAAGAGTGTCCCCAAACAAGCTCCCACAGTTGTCATTTAATGATTCAAAGAGATCTACGGCAAAAAGTTTCACGTTTTGTTCAGCATTGCTTGTTTGATTATAGTCTTTCATTATTCATGAGTATTATCTTATTAAATTTATAAACAGAGACTCTGGTTCCCAACAAGATTTTGCATCATATTCTTGTTCCTAAGATGTGTTTAAAGGTCATTTGTTATGGGTTTTTTTTTTTTTCTGTTATTTCACTAATTTCTTTTAATGAACTTCCTTCCCTGGTGAGGTTGTTATATGGAATTCAGGCTTTCAAATGCTGCCAAGGGCCCTCAACTCTATTTCCCACATTAGAATAAATGTTTTCTAGTGCTTCTAAGATTCCAGGATATACTCTACAGCAGTAGTTCCCAATCATCACGGAACACTCACATTGCCTGTGGAGTTCTTAATAGCAGCAGGGTCACCAGCCGCCCCCCCCCCCGGGAATTCTGATTTTGGAAGTGTAGCACAAACGCACACATCACTGCTATTAAATTACACAGGTAATTAAGAAAAAAGAGGCTCTTTTTGCATTGCTATTTCTAGGTCAGTGAGAATATAATTTTCGGATATAAATATAAAGAGCAGAGACTTGGGTCGGCCTGCCTCCCTCTGTCCTTGATCTCAGGACTGAAACGATGACTGGCATGCTGTGTCACTCAGAATGACATTGGATGAAAGAACAGGTATTTCTTCAGTAAATGAATTATTCTTCAAAGCCCAATAGTATAAAGGCAGATGTGGTGGCACACACCTGTAATCCTAGCACTTGGCAGGCAGAAGCAGGAGTCAGAGTCTGAGGTCAGTCAGGGCTACATAGTGAGATCCTGTTTCAGAAAACAAAAGAGAAGAAACCCTTCTAAAACCAGATTTGTGACAATTTAATAATTAGAGATTTGCTCATCTGTGAAGTGGAGTGGATACATATCAGCCCATTAAAGGCCTCTGTGAGCCGTAGTTAAGTGAAACCACGGGGTTCTATTTACAGAAATGCACGTGCCTTCTTGGCGGGCTAGCCTTAGACTCCTCTGTTCCCTTTGTGAGCACACACTTGCCTTCTTCATCACGGTGAGTCCCACATTCTCTGTACTCAGCCTAGGCTCACAGACCGACTTGTAACCCACTTCTCAGTGTATGCAATTGCATCAAACACAAATTGTGTTTCAAACACAAAACTCTTTGAGTCAATTATGCAGCTTCTTTATGTACTGATGAGCCAAGCCAGTGTCTGTTAGTGAAGCTATCACCCTCACAGCACGCTCAGATGCAGCTCTGACTGGTGCCCCCTTCCTTTGCCCCCAACATCAAAGCTACCATCAAGTTCAGTCATTTCTTCTAACTGTCTCTTTGGTGCCCTTGCTTTTGAAGGTAAGTTTTACCCAGCTCTCATTCCAGGCTCTTTTCAGGGTTTTCCATTTCTTTACATTTCCTTTTCCTCATTTCCATGAAACCCTGCTCACTTGGCAGATGCTTGCTAGCATCAATCACATCTATCTATGTCTTCCCCTGGCTTCCTTCAGTCTGTCATCTACTCCTTTGTTTCTGTTTCTCACACATGCGGACTTACTCTGTGGCCCAGACTAGTCCTAACTCGCAATTCTCCTGGCTGAGCCCCTTGAGTGCTGACCCCAGATGTACACCTCCACACCCAGTGACAGTTTTTGTCAATTTTATTCTCTCAGAATAGACAGCTTCCAGAAGCAGGTATGGTATCATCTTTTCATTAGCTTGCCCTGTACACTGAGTTGTGGCTGACACATAGAAAACACAACTGAGGGAAAGATTTTCCTGGACACTTAGCAGGTGAACATAGTGTTTTTCCTGGACATATAAGAAAATGGGGAAATTGTTATCAGATATTACAGAATTGACTTCATTTGACTTAAACAACTTCATGAGTTTTCTCCTCATCGACATACTGGCTTATAAAAATTGAAGAAATTTTGGAAAATCAGATGCATATAACCTCAAAATTCATTAGCGAGATGTTACCATGAAAACTACCTATAGCTGAAGCTAGATGGTAACATGGGCTCTTTATGTTATTATTTCTGCTTTTGTGTGTTTGAAATCTTCATGGGTGAGCGTGGCAGAAAAAGGCATAAATGCATGTTAATAAACTTCTAATATTCTGTGGTCTAAAAAAAAAAAAAAGAACCAGTAGTACTATTAGCATAAAGAATACATTTTAACAGGCATGTGGTATTCTTAGTTATCTTGCCCTTTAACGACAGCTACATAATCTATGAACCACGCATAATTCTTATCATTTCTATATTTATACAAATGTCCCCACTGAAACTGAAACTTTCAGTTCCTCCGATTTTTAATGATTCCAATTTTTTTTTAAAGGAAAGAAATAGAACAGTTCAAAATCTAAAGCTCCAAAGCCTATAAAATTACAAGGAAAGAAAATAACAGGAATTCATCACTTACCATCTTAACATCATTTTCATGGTGAAAAATATATTCAAATAAAGCCTGGAAAGGACAAAATGTCAAAACATACTCAGTTTTAATTTAATAAGCACTTTTTTATTGTTATATGAAAACTCAAAACTTAGTTGACTAAGAGTACAGGATACTCTAAAATGCTAGGAATTGGTAGATAATAAATGTGACTGCCGTTTGTCAGAGCAACCTATTATAAAACTCTGCAACTCACAATTTTGTTTTTACAGACAATAAACTGGAAAGTTCAAAGAACTGAACCTTTTTACTTTATGTTATATACATTATTTTATTAAAACAAGACAAAAGAAGTTCATTATTTCCTAAAGACTTATGATTGTCATGAAGGTTTCAACCAATTTGTATGCTCTCTTTATATTATAGAGGTTGTTATTTAATTTTGATACATGGAAAATTGGGTATTCCTTCTGAAACAACATGGGATATGAATGTGAAGCACAATTTTTGGCTTAATTTTTAAAGCCATGTCCTCAGGGCTACACAGCCCAAATGTACACTGTGATCACACTACAGGACCCAGACCAGGCCAGTCCAATCAGACACCAGGAGGTACGGCTGGTGGAGGGGTCCCCCTGAAGCTTGTGAAGCCTCCAGATAGCTCTAGTCTCCAGCCAGGGCTGAAAGATGTGTTTTTAAATATTTACCTTGCTCATCTGGACAAGTAAGCATTCGTGGATGACTTTTTAGTTCCATTACCCTATGTCTAGAATGTCACTCTTTAACACTTGTTAGTGACCCTGGGAGACGTCACAGCTGTTAACACCCAGTAACACAGAAGCAACAAAAATGAAAAAAGAATCCAGGCTTGAGGGCATAGACTTGCAAGCCCAGCTACTCTGTGCTAGTAGGGCCTGTGGTCAGAATATCACTGGACACTATCTTAAGAAGGAAACAAAGATGAGGGGAACTGAGGGAAGGAAGAATCGGAAGGGGACTCGAAGCTGAGACAGAGGCAGAGAGGGAGAAGGGGGGGGACTGAATAAAGCCCAAGATACGATTCCCAGCATAGCAACAAAAGAAGGAAGGAAGAAAGAAAGAAATGAAGGAAGGAAGGAAGGAAGGAAGGAAGGAAGGAAGGAAGGAAGGAAGAAGAAAGTCTCACAGCAATGCACACTCGAAAACTAAGCACTCAGGAGGCTAAAGCCTGCAGAACAGGTGTTCTGGACCACCCTGGGTTACATACTAAGACCCTGGCTTAAAATAACAACCATCAAAACCAAACAACAACCAAATACAACTCTATAGCAATCCTTCCCCTCTTATTACAAAAAAAGAAAGAAAGAAAATGTTCAAAGTGCAGTTGGTGTCGGCTGCCATGAAAAGACTTTCACAGCACTCAAGAAGTACCAGTGTCTGAGCATCAATCACACAGACATCCTACAGCATAAAAAGTCCTGATGAGACAAGGCAAGGTGGGGGTCAAAGAGAAAAACTTGGTGATGTCCCTATAGCTCACTAAAGGAACACGAGATCCCATCTGCCTGGATGGATCTTACTGCACTGCAGGGACTGTCTTCATTGGCTGCACCCTTTTCATTGAGAACTGGCCAGCCTTCAGTGACCTGAAGGAAGTGAACCAGGAATTCAACAGGAATGCCTATTCGTTACTCCGCTCTCATGAAGAAAAGGGGAGACTACAGCTTTACAGTCTACTGACTGCCAGTGAGTGGAGCACAGAGCAAAACTGAACAAGCCAGTAGCGTTCTTCTGGTCTGATTCAGTCCACCAAATGGCATTCCACTCTTATTTACCTCAGAAATGACAGCAATTGGGAACGAACTCAGTGCTCATACAAGGAAGTTCATGGATTTCTGCTAAATTTGCTGGGTTACAGTTAAGTGCGTTTCCAGAAAGCAAGTATTCCTATGTAATTTTTTCCAAGCTATTCACCCATGGAATTGAGGGTTTTGTTTCATTTTGCTTTTAGGGGCTGTAGCTATGTGGAAGTCAGCCAGAGGACACCTGAACTGTTGTTCTTACCCAAGCATACCTGCCTTGTTTTTGTTAAAAGATTTATTTGTGTGTGTATGCAGGCATGGTGGCAGGGTTGGGGGCTGGGGGTGGGAGGACACCTGTTTGCACACACAGAGGTCAGAGGCAAGCATCGGGTGTTCTACTCTACCTATTCCTCTGAGCAGGATCTCCTCCTCCTGACGTGGAGCTTATGTTTTTCTTGACTAAGATGGAAGCCATAAATCCTCCTGTTTCCACTCATCTCCGAACTGGGGTTACCTGTGTGAGTGGGACACCTAGCGTATTATGTGGGTGCTGGGATCCTCGTGACTGTGCACCAAATAATCTCAACCACTGAGCCATCTCTCCAGCCCCACCTTGTTTCTTAAGACAGAGTTTCTCACTGGCCTGGGGCACATTGATTGATTGGGCTAGGAAGGCTGGCCAGATACTATCATATCGATAGTATACCCTGGCAAAAGGCAAGTTAGGGAAGAAAAGAATTCACTTGACTTATAGTTTCAGGTTAAGGGCATCAGTGGAGGACAAGAACTAAAAAAACACTGGACCTATAGTCAAGAGTAGAGAAAAAGTAAACACATGGATCCTTGCTTGCTATCAGCAAGCAATCTCCACTGTTGAAGACCCTATGCTAGGGAACAGTGCTGCCCTCTATGGGCTGGTTGGGTCTTCCTACATCAATTAACAAGCCAAATAATCCCTTATAGATACAGCCACCAGTCAACCTGATCTAAATAACTGCTCATTAGGACTCTTCCTAAGACATCCTAGATTATGCCAAGTTGATAATTAAAACTAACCATCGCACCACCATACATAGCTTTAAAAACAAACAAACCAAAAAACATTCTTTGTTTATTTACATGTGTGTGCTAATTCATGCATGCACACATACACATACATGCATGTCACAGCACACATGAAGAAATCAGAGGATAACCTAGGGGAGCCAGTTCTCTCCTTCTACCGTGTGGGTTCCAAGGTTTGAATCCAGGTCTTGGTGGCATGCAGCTGTTCCCACTGAGCCATCTGACTGGCCCATACCCAGCTGTTTAATGTGGCCTCTGGGAACAAACTCAGGCCCTCATACTTGTGAGGCAAGCACTTTACCGACTGAGCAGGATCTCCCAAGACCCCTCACTCCCAAGACCCCTCACTCCCTAGTAATTCACAATGGAAAATTTCTGTACATATTCCGTCCTGCGCTTTTATTTTTCTAGTTTCTATTTATTCTTTCCACTCTCCCCACTTTTGGTCTTATCCACCTGCCCTCTGCCTCTAATTCTCTATTTTTAAGGGAATACTCTGAGTGATGAGAATTATTTGGATAGTTAGCTTGCTGGCTGCTATCTGGCTTGAGTAAACTGAGGGGATGAGTTAATTACTAATTAACCATACATATACTTTCTACCTTTTGATCACCCTTATATCATACAAGAGTTGAAAATCATTTCTCTGAGAATAGTCCACACTGTGGAACAAACATCTGCATCCAGACAACCCCAAGCTTCATTCTGCAAAGATGATTCTGCCTCTCTGCTTTCTTTGTTATAAATTATTGTCATTAACCAGGGGAAAGGATTTTCCACCCAGGCGATGGTGGCACACAACTTTAATCCCAGCACTTGGGAGGCAGAGGCAGGAGGATCTCTGTGAGTTCAAAGTCTACACAGTGAGTTCTAGGACAGTCAGGACTGTTTCACAGAGAAAACCTGCCTCAAAAAACCAATTTTTTTCCTATAATAATTATATACACACTTATTTCTGATACAATGTGCTTAATTCAAGACAATTTTTCTGTCTTGAAACTAAATTCTCCATTTTCCATAAGACCAGAAAACCATGTCATCATACTTCTATCATTACTTCATAACTTAGGATCTTTTGACACACATACCTTTGCCAACTTAGGTTTCTGGGAATACTTTGTTAAATTCAGTCTAGATAAGTTTATAAATGGTCCATCGGGACTTGTAAGCATGGAAGCCTGTGAAAGGAAAGAAAGAGAAGAAGAAATTGAAGACTTTTTCTTGAAATATTGAGTTTCATCTGCATAAAGATTGTAGTAACTTATAGAAATTATAAAGCAACAAGAATGACCTTCAGAATTTCTGTTTAATTCTCCATGGTAATACTAGCAGAGTATAAAGTTACTTGGGTAATTCAGGGTTCTGAGAAAGTTGACAGAACTTACCGTCCCTAGTCTGACGAATCTTCCAGATGAACTAGTGACAGGTCGTGCTGTGTAGGCAGTTCTGGGTGTTCTGATGGCCTGCTCCATTGTGCCTGGCCTTCCACTCTGTGTGCTGGGCCTCAGGAAACCTGTAATGGGTCTTCCAGCTTGAGTGATTGGCCTGCGGAGATAGACAGTAGTTATAACATAAAGAAGACCAAAGCAGGATATATCTCGTCAGGATTTGAAGACATAGGAATGAAACTAAAATACAGACCTGACAGCTTGACTCGGTCCTCCTGTCTGGTTAGTTCCAGGGAGCTTCAAAGACGTGCCAGGCCCTATAAGGTGGGATGGTAATCAATATGTATTACTTGTGAATTTTTAGAAACAGTTATTTATCTTCAGCCTTGTCCTGGCCTGGGAAGAAGACTTTATAGCAGGAAATTCTCTGAGGAAATCATTTTGAGGTTCGCCTTTAGTGGTGTTTACTGCTCTAGTTAGTGGCATCAACCGGCGGGAGTGGGGCCTGAAAATGAGGCAGACTTATATTCTCACAACTAGCCAGCTTCATTCAGAGCATCAGACAATTTATACTCCGAGGGCTAAGAAGAATCACAAGAGTAAGATGTTCAACCACAAGGACAAGCCCCACATGGCAAAGACATTTTTTTTTTCCATAGAGGTATATGAATAACGCAGCTGACACCTTGGAGGAGCACAAAAACACATTCCAAGAACAATCTGTGTTTTAACAGGAGGCCACAAGACTCTTGTCTTGCTTTCTTGGAGTTTTATCACCACTCCCTTCTTGGACTGTGTTCTGACAACTGAGCACCCATCATTCAGTCTTCACAAGGAGTCCATAAGGCAGGTTTAGTAGTACGCTGGCTACCAGGGGCTCAAGGAATTAAGTTGGCAGGTCACAGGTCACCCAGTTAGCAAAGCTTGCCATTCAAAACCAGCATGCTTTAAGGTCTAAATCAACGGTTCTAGGCTCAAAGGTTAATTTTTTTTCTTACAAATGTCGATAAAAGATTGCGTCTGAAATTTACATATTTTAGCAAGTCAATGAGGCAAAGAAGATCTTAACTAATCAATTCCTAGCAAACTACCATTCATTAGGATGATCCTCCAATACAGGTTATATCATGACCTAAGGCACTCCCATTATATGCGTGTTTAGATAAAATATAGGAATATATGCACACACTTCCTCTTACATAGCAAATCCTTCCTTTAACTTAACTGAACGATGAGCACTTACGCGGGACTTGGGCAATAGCGTTTTCATCCAGAATCATTTCCGCAATCCCTTCCTGATCCACATCGATCTCATCTATGTACACCATTTCAGTCAGTGCTCGTGCTTTCAAAATCCAAGCTGCCTAAAAAGCATGGGGAGAAAGCCCTGGGTAACATGACATTAGAAATCTTACACAGCGTACCCAAGCTAGGCGTGCATTGTTAGTGCACTCTGTGCCCAGCTTCAGGGCCATGACTTCAGGACGTCCTTCCCAGTTTCCAACCCTGCCGTACAATCTTCCTTTCATGCTTCGGAAGACTTCCATGCATACCATATTTGACAAATATTATAATCATCTGGGCATGTGTTAGCCTCTGCTCCCCAGAATGCAAACATACATTTCAACCTTGTGCACTCCTGAGTCTTCTAGACCTTTGCTGGGTTTTTATTTGTTTGTTTGTTTGTTTTTTGTTTTTGTTTTTTTTTTTGTTTTGTTTTTTTAATGCCTAATTGGTTGTTCAGGAAATGTTGGTTGACTCAAGTTAAGATCAATTTCTCTGGATTCCAAGTCACTATTTTGTGATCTAGTCGGAAGAACCGCCTGACGGGAATGGAGAATGGAAGAGTAATTAAAGAAACGAAGCTGAAAGCATCCTCACCTTTGCTGGAGCCGGAGAAGGGCATCATGAAGGTGTGCATGCTTAACTCACCTGTCAAACACGAAACTGCTTTACTGAAAAACCTGTCCTTTCTGCTTTTTTTTTTTTTTTCCCCAGAATAAAAGTCAAGAACAACGGTGTGCGGTGTCCCTTGCACAATCTGAGAGGAACATGAGTCTGGAAGTGGTGGCATAGACCTATCTGTACAGTCTACAGGAATAATAACTGAAATCTGAGGGACTGGGCTCAGTATCCCAGGAGCCTGGTTGTGACGCAGGCTGAATGAAGCCAAGGGAGCTTAAGGGGAAAAGACGAGAACTGTGGGGTGTCCGCAAAGTCCCCACATGGACAGAACTTTACCCACTTAGTCTTTTTTATTAAAGACCTCTTAGATATGTATCATCAGGCTAGCTCTGAGTGTGAAACAAGATCACAACATAGATCTTAACGTTTCCTGAACACACCATCATCTAATGGATTAAATAGCAAATCACACAGCACTGTGTTATAGGTGACAAGTGTGTGTTAGAAAAAAAAGAGGTTTTGTAGAAAATGGTTGAAAGAAAGAAAAAAAAAATCCAGGATGGTGGTGTATGCCTAAAATCCCAGCACTTAGAGTTTCCTCCTGGACTACACAGAAAGTTCAAGGCCAATCTGCAATATATAATATTATCTCAAAACAATGATTCTAATAATAGCGATGAATGCTATGGCTCTGTGCTCAAGCAAAACTGGCTCACAGTTTGTTTGGAAATTCCCAGTAGTTGTTGCAATGTTGGCGAATCTGTCTGGACTAAGAGACCGGCCAGAGTACGCATATGTCATGGTGAGGTTTAGGGATATTTTATGGTGATAATGAGGAGCCAAAGAAACTTATGGGCCATTGTCTGGAGTCTAACTTAAATCCTTCTCAACCAATCTGCTCTCGTCACTCAACCAACCCTTAACATCTTTCTCTGACAGGGTCTCATGATATAGCCAGGATGTCCTTGAACTCCAGACCCCCAGATTTAGCCTGAGTGCTGGAATTACAGGCATGTACCTACCACCATACTCATTAAATCAAGTTTTTAAAATCCAAGTTTTATAATTTTAGTCATCATTTACATAATCAGCTATTAAACATCCATGGACATATTTTAACTAGTTTTGAATTGTTATCACCATTTCACAGTCCAATCTGTTATGCTTGATCGCTAGCTCCCTATTAACCTCTTAAATGTTAAGATTATGTAATTTCTATGCTGAGATAACCAAAGCAAGAAAAGTGAATCCATCATTCTCCCCTGCCCTGAATAAATAGATAAGTACATCAGAAAAGTCCAGTAGGAACATGTCTTTTTTATTCCCTATGAATTCAATCCTCATAAAGAAAATTTTTATTTTAAAGGCTTAAGTCTTTATAGGTGGAAACAATGATATGAAAATTTGATATTAAAAAAAATCTATGTAAATTGGGAGATTGCTCAGTGGGTAACACACACACACTGTGCAAGCCTGAGTGAGGACCGGAGTTCAGATCCCCAGCACACATGTAACAAGCACCTGTAATATCAGCACTGGATGACTGAGCTAAGAGAGGAAGACAGGAGAGAATCCCTGGAAATCTTCATGACAGCTAGCCTGCTGTAAGCAGTGGCAAACAACAAAGGACCCTTTCTTAAACAAAGTGAGTGGGAGGACCGGCACCCAAAATGGTTCTCTGTCATCCACACACGTGCTGTGGCATTCCCATGCTCACACGCAAGCACGCACGCACGCACGCACGTGTGCATCACACCACATACATTCATACATACCTCAGACACTCATATATATCACATATACACATACATACATGTCACACACTCATACATACATACACATATGATACACACACAAAAGTTTCTTTTAGAGATCTGAAATCAAACATGTTGCTGTTTAGTTTTTGTAAATTTGTCACAAGCTAGAGTCATCTGGGATGAGGGAACATCAACTGAACCCCCCCCATCAAGTTGGCCTGCAGGCAAGTTGGTGGGGCATTTTCTTGTGTGATGATTGAGGTGGGAAGGTCCAAACCACTGTGGGAGGTACACCTTGGGCAGTAGTCCTGGTATGTATGGAAAACGGGTTGAGCAAACCATGAAGAGAAAGCCAGGATGCAGCACTCCTCCATGGCCTCTGCATCTGCTCCCACCTCAGCTTCCCTCAATGACCAATTGTGACATGCAGTAGTAAGCAAAATAAATCGTTCTCTCCCCAAGTTGCTTTTGGCTATGACATTTATCACAGCAACAGAAATCTAAGTAGGACAGACGTTGGTACCAGGAACATGGGGTGTTGCTGGGATGGATTTGACCAAGTGGATTTTATGCCTTGGGTTGTATTCTGGGTAGGATTGTGAAAGCTTTTGGGACTCTGGGTCAGAAGAACCATTGAGTTCTCGGCAGTTAATGGGCTGTTCTGTGGGAGGTTGGAAGATAATGTTGATGGAAACATAGATAATGAAGGACTGGCTCATGAAGTTTTATAAGGAAGTTTGAGAGTCAGTTCAACTATTCTATGGGGGCTGTTTGTGTGATGACTCCTAGCAATAGTAGAGAGGAAGCCTGAACTGGCCTACCTCTGTAATCAGATTGGTGAATACCCCAACTATCATCATAGAGCCCTCATCAGGCAACTGATGGAACCAGACACAGCGATCCACAACCAAGGGCCAGGCCAAGCTCTGGGAATCCAGGTGAAGAGAGAGGGAGGAGGGAACGGATGAGAAAGGAAGGTCAAGATCATGTTGGAGAAATCTAAAGAGACAGCTGAACCAAGCTTGTGGAAACTCATGAACTCTGGATATACAACTGTGGAGACTGGGGAACTGAACGAGGCCCTCCATATGTGGGAGACAGTAGATGCATGGACTATCAGAGGGGCCCCTGGCAGTAAGACCACGATACAAACCTGGTACATAAACTAGCTTATTGGAGCCTATTCCTTGGGGTGGGATGCCATGCTCAGTGGCAGTAGGACTATGATATAATCCCAGTACATGATCTAGCTTGTTGGAGCCTACACCCCTTGGTGGGAAGCCATGTTCCTTAATGCATGGGAGAGGGCCCTGGCCCTGCTCTAACCTACTGCGCCAGGCTATGTTGACTCCTCAAGGGAATCCTTACCCATGTGGAGGAGTGGACTGGGGTGGGATAGGAGGGAGGTGAGGAAGGGTGGAAGGAGGTAAGGGGGTGAGAGAAGGGAGGGGTGTGAGAGAGGCACAGGAGGGAGAACTGTAGTTGAAATGTAAAATGAAATCAAAAAAGAAAAAGGGATCTGTGGAACTGAAAACTTCATTTTATTGGGATTATCTGGAGCATAAAAATCAGTTGTGATTAGTAAGAGTGCCCTTGAGGTGAACTGTTCTGGGAACCATTTCCTCAGGGTCAGACACAGAAGCTGTGGTCCATAGAGGGCAAAGGATGCATCTCAGGCTAGTAGCCAAGCTTGGTAATGTGGAAGGATCTCACACATAGTTCAGGTTTTAAAGGCGTTAAGGAGTCATGGGGAGCATGTGAGGGTTGGCACTGTCCAGTTGGAGTCTGGAGAGAGGTCAGGCGAGGCCACGGGTCAATGTGCAGCCTCAATTGCAGTGGAAACCCCAGTATGGAGATGTGAGGAACATGGAGTAGAGCCAAGCTGAGCCTATGAGAAAGGCTGTAGGAGCTTATGGTGGCAAAGCTACAGAGAGGGTGTTACCCGAGACCTTTGGAGCCCAGAAGATCGTGAGTGAGTCCTAAATGATGGACAAACTGCTAAAGTTCGGATTTACTTTAGTCTGACTGTTACTGTGCCCTGGTTCCTCCCTCTTAGAATAAAGAAGTACATAAGGTTTTTGTTTTTCTTTTTCAGGAGTCTACAGTTAGGATACTTTCCATTTTTTAAAGAGGCCTTAGACTTTTTAAAGTATTGACATTTATTAAAGATGGTGGGACTTTTAAAGCTAAATTATGTTTTATGTTGTGATGGTAACATGAGATCTTGGGATAAACAAGAGAGAAAGGTTGGGCAGTGATGTATTTGTGATTCAAGAAGATAAAGGGTCAACTGTGAAGCATAGCTTTTGTCAAGTTGACAAAAACCAGACCTACCTAGGAAGAGGGAACCTCAGCTGAAAAATTGCATCTATTACACTACCCTATAGCCATGTCTGTGGAGACATTTTCTGGATTAATAAGTAATGTGTGTGGCCCAGCACAACGTAGGTAATGCCATCCCTCGGCAGGTTGTATAAGAAAGCAGGCCGAGCAAGCCATGGAGATCAAGCCAGTAAGCAGCTCCTCTCCATGGCCTCTGCTTCAGTTCCTGTCTCCAGGTTCCTGTCCTGACTTCCTGTCTTCGCTTCTATCAATGATGAACTGTGACATGGCAGTGGAGTAGATGCAGTAAGCCCTCTCCTCCCCCACTTGCTTTCGGTCATGGTGTTTATCACAGCAATAAATAGCAAACTAGAACACATACTTCAACCATTGTTTGATGTAAAATTTTATCAGTGTTTCAGAAAAATTAATCTTCCTGGTTTTTCTTCTAGCCTAACAAAAAAGTGACCTTGAAAATCACATATCACTGCCTGACTACACATCAGAGTATATTTAAAAAGGAACCTACTCCTGGCAATGTGAACAACTCTTGAGATTTTAATGAAATCAGCAGATGGGGCTTTAGCTTAATTTTTTTTTTTTTTTTTTTTTTTTGGAAATAAGCCAAATATGTTTTACAGTCCTAAAATCCCCTGCATATTAAAAAAAAGAAGCATGATCAAGCATACACAGTAATCTCTAATTTTCCCTTAAAGCTGAAAAATACTACGAATTTGTTTTATTTGTTATGTTCAACTGACTAAATCACTTGTCCAATTTAAATAAATAAAAAAAAACCCAGTTGGTTATACAAGTGACTGTATTTGTATCACAAGGTCTATAAAATCAGTTAAAAGATGCTTAGGACAATCTAAATGAACAGTCATCATGCTAATTTGTTTCCCTGTGTATCTCTTTTGTGATTCTTACTCATTTCTTGATAACTGCATTTAATGCATTTTATTCATACTCATTTCCTCCACTAACTCATCCCAGGCCCAGGCCCCCTTCCCTACTTTATATCATCTTTTTTATTTTCCTTTTTAAAAGCCCATCAAGTCTTTTTGAGCTGAATTGAGCACAATCAACCTATTAGGGTCACCCCATCTATTAATCTACCAAGAAGTCCAAAGCATTATCCTCGAGGCACAGACCTGCCAGCTAACATCAAGAAAGTACTGACTTATGTATTCCCACCTTGTATAAAGCTAATCCAATTTCACTTATAACACAAAAACTCAACTAGTTGAAAAAAACACGTGTTAATTATTCTGCTCTTTTTGGTAAGTAATGTAAGGGCAACAGGTTAAGACATGTGAGAAACAATTTTTGATTATTAGAGTAAATCAACCAAGAGAATACTCTTCCTATTATAATATGGACATTATAACAACTTGTAGAGAGCCAGGAGGTGGTAGAGCATGACTTTAATCCCAGTACACAGAGGCAAAGGCAGGTGGATCTCTGTGAATTTGAAGCCACCCTGATCTACAGAGTGAGTTCCAGGACAGCCAGGACTGTTTCACAAAAAAAAAAAAAAAAAAAAAAAAAAAACCTTCCTCAAAACCCAAAAAACAAAACAAAAAACAAAAAAACCACACACCCACACACCCACACACCACACCACACACACACACACACAACCTGGTAGAGATACTTGACAGTCTGCCCATAAAATGAAATTTTAGGCACAATACATAAAGTTCTTTTTGTGAGGCCTTTTTAGGGTTTGGCGATGAAATATTTCCAAATGCTCATGTATAGAAGACTTATCTCCAGCTGGTGGAGATGACGCCATCACTTGGGCACAAATCTAATCAATAGATTACTCCACAGAAGCCCTCTTAGCAAAGGGGGGACAGGTATAGCTGGGAAAATGGGACACAGGGGGCCTACCTTTACAGCGTATATCCTGTCCCCAATTCCTTCCACTCTCTCTGTCCCCTGTCACCATGCCCTTCTGCCTCCCCACAGGCTCCAAATCAACACAGCCACCAACCACAGAGACCCCTCTAAAAATCAGGAGACAAAAATCAAACCTGACTCTTTTAAGTTCTTTTTGTTTGTTTGTTTGTTTGTTTTGGTCACAGTGAAAAAAAGCTAGCATAAGCCTCGTTTCTTTTCAAGTTGTAAACATGAAACCTGAAAAATATGAACAATGAGGTCAGCTCTGTTCCTTTTACATCATTATCTGCTGGATAATTGCATCTACAGAAACAAATTAAAAACTTACTAAATATAAGAGTGTCTTGAAACCTCTTGCTAGTCTGAAGCTTAACAGTTTTCAGCCATAGCTACAATGCAAATTACTAATGCTTTAGTTTACTTTTAATAAAAAATCTTCCAAATGACTAAGAACAAAACTTTTTATTTAGAAGTAAATGATATTTCTGATTAGCTCTGTCTTGAATGACTACATGTATGTTGTATAAAATTGCTGATGAAAACAGAAGCAGAGATCTCAGCTAAGCACTGAGCCAAACTCCTGGAACCCAGTCTCAGATAAGCAGGAGTGACAAACAAAGCGGGCAAGACCATGCTGGGAAAACCCACAGAAACAGATGACCTGAGCAAGGGGGAGCTCTGACAGCTGGGGAACCAACATAGGACCCAACTAGACCCCCTGAACATGGGTGTCAGCTAGAAGGACTGGGCAGTCTATGGGGCCTCTGGCAGTGGAACCAGGATGTATCCCTAGTGCATAAACGGACTTCGGGAGCACATTCCCCATGGAGGTATACCCCCTTAATCCAGAGACACAGGGGAGGGCCTAGGCCCTACTCCAAGTGACTTAAAAGATTTTGACGATCCCTCATGGAAGGCCTCACCCTCCCTGAGGAGTGGATGGATGATGGGATGGGGAAGGTTAGTAAGGGGGGAATGGGAGGATGGGAGGGAGAGGGAACTGGGATTGATACGTAAAATAAGATTGTTTCTAATTTAAAAGATAATTTTTAAAAGATAAAAAAAAAATGTAATCATGAGAAGACAAATGTCATCCTATAAGAACTCAGAGCCACACTGAGCGTTTTCCAGTGTTCTAATACAGAGGTCTCTATTAGATACCTCTTGACTTTGCTTTCCATTCTGAGAGGCTTGATCACTTCTCATATGTACGTTGTGTGGTGTTCAATCACTCCCTTACAAAACTCTCTAGCACTGTATCTCACCTGGCAGAGCTAGCACATAGTAACATTTAAGCTGATGTATTACTCTCTGCACCTCTTCTATTCCCAGACTCAACAGGAGCCCTTCGGGAGTAAGTTTCGCTGTACCTTACACACTAGATCCTAATCAAATCTCTTCCGTTCCAGGGCTTTCTTCTTGTTTGTTACCCAGTTAGAAGTTCTCTAAGTGTCATGGCTATCCAACAATCATGGCAATCAGGCCACTGTCCTTCACACCCTCTTTCTTCCCTCCCTCTCTTTCTTCCTTCTTCACTGGGACAAGCAGAGTGAAACCACTGTATTCAAACTTTGCTGCTGTCCATCACAGTTTTGCAAATACTTGTGACTCTGCTGACAGACTGGCTCCCTCCTAGGTCTGATTCCATTTACTACCATGTTTCTTTTTCTTGTCATTCTAGTCAATCTTGGAAATTGCTCCTTAAGCTCCAAGTCTTAATGAGCAGTTCACATTAGTTCTACAAGCCTATTCATATAAATAAAAGCTTTAGGAATATGAAAGTCTATTTATAGAATAAAGAACAGAACAGCTGGTAGATGCAGCTAAGTTTCTAATACTATGAGCAGATACATAGCACTGTATCTACAGAGCAACTAAGCTACTCTCTAAACTAAAGCTTGCAGCTAAACCTTTACCTGAGACACTGGCAAATCGGGAGCTGGCTCCTGGGAAGCGTGAAGAAGGTTGCAAACATTTTAAGACATGTAATTTCTGAAATCAAAAGTTTTAATGAATGCTTATTCAATAAAAACCCAAATAAAGTGGTGTATGTGTGCACGTGTAGTGTATGCATGCATATGCACAAGCGGGGACATTGCCTTGCACATAAGCATGCAGAAGCAAGAGACCAACTTTGGATGTCTTCCTTCATTGCTCTCCATTTACTTTTTTGAGACAAGGTCTCTCACTCAACCTAGAGCCTTGCAAGTCAGCTAGAGTGGCTGGCCAACAAGCCCTGAGATCCACCTTCCTCTGCCCCCTGAACCTCAGGGCTGGGTTACCCACACATATTGCCACAGCAAGCCTTTCTGTGCATGGTGAGTGTCTGAACACAGGTCCTCATGCTCACACAAGTACTTTGCCGGTGTCTCCAGATCTGCAAATAGTAATTGGAATCTTTTCCCAGATGTGTTCTTAAAAACAACACACACAGAAAGGTGCAGTTTTCTGTGGACAGAAAATTTTAATTAATCTTATCCAGGGTACAGAGAAAATGTAGCCCAATTATTTGTTTAAAGGAGCCAATATAAGACCTGTGAGATGACTCAGTGGGTAAAGGCATTTGCACCCAGCCTGACGACCTGAGTTTGATTTAAATCCAGAACCCAGATGGTAGAAGATCAGCACTGACTCCCAAAAGTTGTTCTCTGACTACCACCTAATCTGCCCCTTCACATATATACTAAAAAATTAATTTTAAAAAGTTATACAAAAGGGAAACGGAAGTGATAGTTTAAAGAGAATCATTTCAACAAACTTTATGCATGAAGAAAAGGCTCAATAACTCAGAAAGTGAGAATAATTTTAAACTATATCAAAACTATTTCCTTACATCCAAAAATAAGACATTTAGGCTTTAATCATTCATGGGGAAGAAGAATTCAAATAATATAAACCTATGGTTCCATATAACTATGATGAGATTTGGTGGCTGATAATAAGCAATTAATTATAAATACAATGTTCTTGTAAAAATGTTTATAGTGTACACAATACATATTAGTGCCAGATGCTGGTAAATGTGGCATCTGAGTCTTTCCTTTCCAACTTAAATAGAACCTTAAATAATCAGACCTTACAACCGATATCCACACGATTGTGTCTAGGAAACAGCATCTGCCGAACACTTCTTCTGTGCCATGTTTTACCGAGGAAAGTGCTAAGAAACAGAGAGTTGATCCTTGCTCTCTACAGCACTGTGGTCTGAAAGGAACTCTGTGGATTTCTTAAAGAAAACATTATCTGTGTGATCAAAGTGCAAGCTTTGTATAGATATGTGACCTCTTTAGCGTGGTGCATGGTAGGGACGTGAGAAGGAAAAGAGGCCAAGCCAGACTGGACAATGAATGCCCCAAAGAGTGGGATGTAGTGAGGCCCTTACAACGTACTGAACCAAGTACAAAACAGGAACTGGAGAGCATGGAGCAGCTACAAGTTAGCAGTGTGCTACATGTCAGGAGGATCTAAAAGCAAGTTTCCTAAGCATGGCTCAGACTTCAGCAGTGTGGGACAGGGAATGAGATGGCAGATCCCTGAAATGAGCCCTCCTATTCTTTCTTATCTCACTGGATGTCATGACAATGGTCTAAATAAGTCAAGAATTACAAATCAAGAAGTATCACCCATTTTACAGAGAAGATTTGGAGATGGTAAATAATCTGTTCAAAGTCACTGTAATAACTAATTCAGATAGGCAACTTGACTGGACTACGAAATACCTAGGGCATTAATGAAGCACACCTTCAGGTGAATCTGTGAGAATGCTTCCAGAAATATTTAGCCTAGGAGGAAGGACACATACTAATATAGGTAACAGCATCTTGGGTTGGTACCTCTGCCTTGAGGACCAGCCTCCAACAGCTAAGGGTTTGAGAGGGAACCATGGAGTCAGTGAATTAATCACTCAAACATGACTTTTCTATTTGAGGGAATAAAACTTAATTCTTTGGGGCCAGCAAGTGGGGCAAAACTTAACTCACTGGGGCTGGAGAAAAAGGGAAACTCTCCTCCCTCCCTCTCTCTCCCTCCTTCTCTCTCTCTCTCTCTCTCTCTCTCTCTCTCTTCCTCTCTCTCTGTCCTGTCTCTCTCTGTCTCTCTGTCTGTCTGTCTCTCTGTCTCTCTCTCTCTCTCTCTCTCTCTCTCTCTCTCTCTCTCTCTCTCTCTCTCTCTCACACACACACACACACACACACACACACCAGCTATATGTCAGAATATCACCCAGGGTACCAATGAAAGGCAAGCCTTCAGTAGGTCAGAGAAACTAAAGAGGAGAGGCAGAGTAGACAGACAGACACACGAGAACTTTTCTAAGGGCCAAAGCTTAGTTCTTCATTTTATTATTCTCTCTGTTGCTTGTTCTACTCTATTCTTTTGATGTTTCCCTTCTGCCTATCTTGATGTCTTCCTTCTACACTTTCCTTCTAGATCTTTCCTGATATCTTCCTTTTCTCATCTCTGTTTTCCCCCTTATAGCTCATATACCACAGCAAAATCTCTCAAGTAGTATAAAAATTGCAGTGTGGTTACAATCCATTTTTCAAGCGAATGATAACAATGAATACAGCTAAAAAAAGAAAGAGAAGGAAAAAAACAGCATGTTTTCCATATCCTTTCCATGATTAAACACTTTAGGTATTACAAGTTGCCCCAAGAACCCACATGCATTCATGTCCAAGCAACGTGTTATAGATTAAAAGATAGTAAGCAGTCAGTTTTTTTACTGGCAGGCTCATTTCCAGTTAAAAAATAAAGGATCCATTATTTTATCAGTTATCTCAAAAGGTAATCTTATTTTTAAAAAATCTTACAAGAATCATAAATTTAAAGCGTTATATATGAAAAAGAACCAGTCAGATTTATTTTAAATCCTCAAGGTGCATACCCACCCACCATTAGGTTTTTTGTTTTTTGTTTTTTGTTTTTTTATATCAGGATGCTGAGGGCAGAAATGGGCACAAGGAATTAATCATCATCCCATCTTAGCAAGAAAGATATGTTGTCCAGCTAGAGCCTGGCTGTCATTGTTCTTATTTCTTGACCTCAATGAGTCCCTCGCTCAACAATTAAAAGTATGCCTTTAAATTGTTTTCCAAGATTTTTTACTTCAAAGCCACTAACAAAGACATCTTAACCCAATCTTAAGCCATTGTTTAAAGCTTTGTTTTTAGCTATGATACACACCAAAACCTGTGACCACATCTCTCAACATTAAGATTAAAAGAACTTGAGCTAACTTAGCTTCTGGGACTCCTCAAGAGTAACTAGCTGTGTGATACTTCCTTGTTCTATTCTCTGCAGTCTCTGTTTTATCAGGGGCTGGGGCAACAATACAGCTTAGGAGGAAATCATCTTCATAATAATCCACAGGTAAAAATGCCCAGTAGAACGGGATGCTTTCGTGAGATAATCACACTACATTAAAGTCAGTGGGGACCTCCCCACACCCATTCACATGATGCTGGATAACAGAGAAAAAACAGGCAGCGGCAAACATGTAAAGGCACAGCAATAGCAAGAAACATTCTGGGGGAGAAGCCCCACCCCACCCCTGGGTCCATGCCTATTCCAGATTCACCCATCAGTGCTTTGCTTCCTGGTGGGCTGGTCCCCTGACCTCGATTGTCACCTGCTGCTCCTCTACATGGCCATGACAGGACAGTGTCCAAGACTGAATACAAAGGGAAAGGAAGAAAGGCAGCTGAGCACTGGTGATGTCCTTTCTCTGCTTCTATAGTGCCACAGGAAAAGTGACTCCTGACAGAATGCCTGCTCTGCTACAACGGACTGTGTTTCTCTGAACCGTGAGCCAAAACTAACCTCCCTTCTCTCGTGTTTCTCTGGTTAATATTTGATTATAGCAAAGTGAGGAGTTGCTAATACAGTGTACAGATTTTTGTGTCAAGTAAGAGTACTTTTTATGTCAGTTTATTGGAAATTTACATTTTCTTAAATGCTAGAACTAATTAGACATGGCTAAACTAAAAAGTAAAGTTTAAATGGGAGACTGGATGTGCACCTCAGTGGAATAGGGTGAACTCAGTATGCACCAAGTCCTGGAAAACTAAATTAAGTTTAGAATATCTATAAGATAGGGCCAATATAGAATTGAGTTGGTGTGGTGGTTTGAAAGCAAATGGGCCCCCAAGGGAGTGGCATTATTAGGAGATGATGCATTATTGAGTTGATGTTGTTATGTTGGAGGAAGTGTGTCATTGTGAAATCGGGCTTTGGGGGTCTCAAATATGCTCAAGATACTTCCTAGTGACTCAGTTCACTTCCTGTTGCCTGCAGATCAAGATGCAGGGCTCTCAAGCTCCCGCACCATGTCTGCCTACATTGTGTCATATCCTACCATGATGATAATGGACTGAACGTCTGAACTGTAAGCCACCCAATTAAATGTTTGCCATGGTCATGGTGCCTCTTCACAGCAATAAGAATCCTAAGTAAGTATGGTGGTATATTGTTTATTATTTGTTAAAGCCACTGGAGATCAAAATAAGAAGGCAGCCATACTAGTTAGCCAGAGAAGCCAGGCAGTGATGGCACACACCTTTAATCCTAGGACTCAGGAGACAAAGGCAGATGGATCTCTCTGAGTTCAAGGCCACCCAGGGCTACACAAGATAGAATCAATCTAAAAGAATAACAGCTCACTCCTTTAATCCCAGCACTCATGAGAGATATTTAAGACAGGAACAGGGTCTCAGAGCTGGCATTCATTCTTCAGCCACACTGAGGATAGGAAGGCAATTGATTCTCCAGCCATGCTGAGGAGAGGCAGCAGTCTGAGACTTGATGAGAGCTCATGGAGACAGGATCAGTTAGCCCTTTCAGCCTGAGGAAGAGGTAGGTTCTAGTGGCTTAACTGCTTTACTTCCCTATCTTCAGCTTAAAGCTTGAACCCCGAAATCTGTCTCTGGGTCCTGTATTATTTGTGCTACAACTAAGACAGTGGGAAAGATCAGGAGCAAAGAGCAAAGGCAAATACAGGCAATGTTTGAAAAGGAAAAGCAAACAACTAAAGAAAACAGAAGCTTGTAACACAAAGCAAAAGCCAGGTGTTTGTCATTCTACCAACAGGTGTTAGATGCCTCCAGTGGCCCAGACAGAAGCCACCAATTCAGCCTCACTGGGTTCTGTTCACTGAGGAAGAACTTTGTGAACCCTGTGTCTTACTCTTCCAGCCACCCCTTGAGAACATACCCATGACTATGGGGGTGAGGAGCAGATAGGAAAACAAGAAGGTCAAAGAAGAACAAGACTGGTGAGGACAGAGAAGGGGGGCTGGTTATGTGGGTGGGAAATGCAGACTGAAAACAGAGACAAGGCCTAAAAAGGGTGTGAGACAGAGAACATGTTCATTCCACAGCCTGTTCCCGGCAGTCCTGGCACCCACCAAGATGCTACAAACACTCTACAGGGGAATATGCAAAATTAAATAAACTACAACATAATGTGTTAGGTGCTGTAGTCACGGACACATTTCAGTGAACACGGGTGGAGGGGAGAGGGGTAAAGCAGAAGACATGGGAAATAAGAAGAGTTGGGAAATGGGAAGATTTGTCTGGAGCTCTTAAATGGCAATAATTCATGAGCTATATATTCAACATCATTTCACCACAAATTCTACTGGATTCTCACAAATGCCTTCCGGGTGATCAGCAATCCCTTCAGAAAAATAGGAAATAACTGAATCCCACATGCAAATATCTCTAGGACAAAAGTGGCCAGAATCAAAATCAAGGTGTAATTAAAAGCCAGGCAGGGCAGGGGAAATCTCATGAGTATATACCTCTTAACAAGAATAATCACAAAAGACTGCCAGAACTACAGCCTCAAACCTCAGCCACTAAAGCCTCATACAGAGGCTTTCTATCCCCAAAGCTGTCCATTCAACCTTGCACTGATACCACATTTGTTACCGATCTTTGAATGCCCTTGTTATTAATCCTGTGGCCAAGGATTACTGCTTCAAAGTAACTTATGTAATATTCCTCATTTTTTGCCTTTAGCCTGCCCCATGATTTCAATGTCACATGTGCTCCCCACTGTAATAGCCCTTGCTTATTCCCTAAGCAGTACTATATTTCTCTGGAGTCGTTTCTTTGTGTGTTCAGTTTGATGTGAGCTCTACAGAAACAAGAGCTAATGTTTTTGGTTACTAATCACATACTAGTAAAAGCCTTCACATAGCTCCTTGACATATATGTATATTACCGTTTTCACTACAAATGGGGTCAATGTGTGGAGGCAGTATTTGAACCTTGACACCTGAGCCAAGAGCATTCACTATGCTGAGTATGTGAGATGATATCTAGAGGAAACCATAGGAAGTGGAGAGACCAAGGGCAGGCATGGCTCATTTGAAGGCCCATCAGGAGCACAAAAATAAAAGAATTTTTCATTTTAATTTAAAGGTAGGTCAATACTTTAATTAAAAAAAAAACTTGCCGTGACTTCAACTTGACTCTGTCTAAATTACATTTTTGTGTGATTAAATTAATTCCTCTGTCAGATGTGGGGTTGGTGAAGGTTTTTCCCCCATCCTATAGGCTGTCATTTGTCCTGTTGATGGCAGTGTCCTTTGCCTTACAGAATCTCCTCAGTTTCATTAGGTCCCATTTATTGATTGTTGATCTTAGTGTCTGTGCTATTGGTCTTCTATTCAGGAAGCTGTCTCCTGTTCCAATGTGTTCAAAGCTATTTCCCACTTTCCCCTCTATCAGGTTCAGTATGTATGGATCTATGTTGAGGACTTGAGTGTTGTGCAGGGTGACAGATATGGAACTATTTGCATTCTTCTACATGCTGATATCCAGTTAGACCACACCATTTGTTTAAAAAGCTTTCTTTTTTTTTTTCCATTGTATAATTTGTCACAAATAAGGTCAAGAAACTAGGCCCTCTGCATATATGTGACACTTGTACAGCAGGGAGCAGGGGCTGTCTTTGTCTCTTTTCCTGGCTTTTGGGACTCTATTCCTCATATTGGATTGCCTTGCCCAGTCTTATTACAAGGGGAGGTGTTTTGTCTTACTGCAACTCGATAGGCCATGTTTTGTTGAAATCCATGGAAGGCCTGCTCCTTTCTGAGTAGAAATGGGAGAGGAATGGGGGGGGGTGGTAGCAGAGGCTGAAAGGGGGGGGGGGAATTCAGTCAAAATAAAAAAAATAAGTACATTTTAAAAATAAAAATAAGTAAAATTTTAAAAATTAATTCTTCTAGATGGGGACCCACAAGTTAGGGTGACTTAGTCTAATGAATCATTTTTCTTGGCACCAGCACAGACATCAGCAAACCTTGCTCTAGAGTCAGAAAACATGGACTTGATCCTAAAGAAATGACTCAGGTGTGGACTCTTGAACAAATGGGTCGTGCAAACTTTATTATCTACCTCTATTTGTTATTTACCTTAATTTGTACCTCTCAGGGGGAAATGATAATACTCCTTTCTGGGGGTAGCTTAGGATTAATCATAAGACCTTGCCCTTTTCAGGGCTCTTTCACTCTGAGACGTAAGGTCACCAAAGGAAAAGCATAACCCACAAGCACCAAACCATTCTGGTCCCCTTTGCAGAAACCAGCACTGACTCCAGTGTCTAGAAGATCAAATTAAACTCTCCTCCATGCCTCCATCAGTGCAGCTAAGAGGACACAAAAAGTGGAGAGAGCCACTGCCTAGACCCAGCAGGGCTCTTCAGAGTCAACTTCAACTCCAGCAGTTTGTCTCTGTGATCCATTAAAGAGATGGTCAACTTGACCGGATCACCCTGGAAACCAATTCTCTGGACATGCCGACGAGGGATTTTCCAGATTCAGGTAAATTCAGGTAAAGACCCATCCTAAATATGGTTAGCACTGCTCTATGGGCTGGGGTCCCAATCTGCATACAAAGAACACTGGTTGACAGTGAATATTTACTACTTTCAGCCTTCTCCTTTAAGAAACAATGTGATTGGTTAGCCTCCTGCTCTGGCCACCATGCTCTCCCCACCACAGTGGACTGCAGCCTCTAAAACTGTAAGTCAAGATAAACACTTCCTCCTCTAAATTGCTTCTTGTCGGTATTTTGGTTACAGCAACTAGAAAAGTACCTAACACAGTCTCTTTCCTTCCTCCCTGGGGGATGTTTCCCTTAAGCTGTCGTTACTGCTTCAGGGAACTGAATCTCCAGATATTTCTGAACACAACTTCCTAATTATCACCAACACTTACTCCGGCTAATGAGCCTACCTAGATCTAAAACTGCAGTGCTGTTATTCGGAATTTAGTGACAGCAGGAAAGAGAAGCCTGTAAAGCAATGGCGACCGTAGGTTTCAAAAGGTTAGGAGGTCAAGTGACAGAGCAGCCATTCTGCAATACAATCTGGAAGGACGGAAATTCAGAGTGCCTGACAAGTACAGATGGAACCAAAGGATGATGTCTCCATGGCCCCAAAGAGGAAACAAATTAGGTAATTGGACAGAAAAACAATGGGGAGGGGTGTATCATCAAATCATTGCACTATACACACACTCATTGAAGACAGCTTGTTCCCTATCTTTCATCATCAAAGCATTGGCCTTTCTCTCTGTAACATGTATCATTGTTAAGTAAAGACTTGGGGCAGGAGAGGAGAGAGTGAAACAGAAAACCCTTTTCTCTCCTTCTGATACACAGCAAATATTCCTGCCTTCAGAGACCAACCCGGTTCATGAATACATAGTGTCCTCTTTAAAAACCCACTGCCTATAAAAGCTCCATGCTGTAAGAACAGTGTCCTTCCAGAGGAGCCACACATTCAGCACTGTTCTGAAAGCCATTAATGTGACATATGGAACACAAAGTATAGTAATCAGATTAGGCCACTAATCAGGGTGATCAGAGTGAGCCTGGGAACCCAGTACTCCCTCTAGGTCACTCTGCTCTATGGAGGGTGGCTTTGAATTCCCTCCTTTCACATCTAATAACTTCTTAACACATTTTAGTCACAAAAAAAGACAGTTCTTCTCCCTGAAATTGTTCCTCCTTTTTTCTAATGGGAGGAAACTAGGATAAATGAATCCAGTATCTTTGTCTTTATTCTTTAATAGATCCAACTTTAATATCCTCTAAGCTTAGGGACCCTGCTTCTATCTCTCACTGTTAATCATACTGTGTCTGGAAAAAGAATTCACAAGCCACATTCTTCAGGAATGCTTCCCTATTATCAAACACCATATATCTTACATTCACCCTGCTCTAGACCCTCTGTAGCCAAATAAAATGAGAAACATTCTGTTCCTGGTCTGGATGTTTCTGTGGGCAAGTCTGACTACCTTGACTTACCCTGGCTTTGCTTAGATTTAAAAATAAATAAAATCCTGCCCCAAGGCACTAAGGATTCTTGATGGTACTATTCCATTAAAGGGGAAATAAAAACAGAAGAAAGGGTGTAATGTGGTGGCAGAGCATTTGCCTGACATGCATAAGGTTTTAGACTCAATCCCTAGTACTATGAGAGGAAAAAAAAAAAAATGAGGCAGATGAGTCTTAGAGACAGGCTTCATCCAATCGGTCCACATATGAAGACCAACATGTTATCTTTTGAAGCTCTCTGTCCCAGCTTACAAGAGTAACAAATATCAAAACACTTTATCAAAGTTCTCTTATTTATCTGGAAGAAAAATAAAGAAAACCAGGGCGGAAAAAAATACTATTTTTGAAAACAAAACTTCTCGCCTGTGTTTGGTGAGAGACAAAGGCAGGAGCCAAAATGAACCCATGTGGCACACAGAAAGTGCATTTGTATTTCTTCGTCCTACTATTTGTCCCGGCATTGTTCCAAAGAAACTTATTCACACTAAAATCAGTTTGGTAGCCCAGGAATGGCAATTCAAATAAACTGAAAGGACTCTGAAATGAGGAAGTTCAAGGAAGGCCAGTATTTTGTCAGCTTGACACAAGTAGAGTCGTTTAAAAAAAGGGAGTCCCAACAGAGAGTGTGGCATGTGGGCAAACCTACGGCTCATTCTTTCTTTTTCTTTTTCTGGTGGGTGTTAATGATTGATTGTGAACATCGCCAACTCTGGGCAGGTGGTTCTAAGGAACCTAAGAAAGCAGGCTGAAAAGCCATGAGGACGAGCAAGCTAGTAAACAGCGATCTCCACGCTCTCTGCTTCAGTTCCTGCCTCCACGCTCCTGCCTTGAGTTCCTGTCCTTCATGATGGACAACGAATGTGAGCTAAATACACCCTTCTCTCCCCAGTTTGTTTTTGGTCACGGTGCTTTATCATAGCAAGAGAAACCTTAACTAAGACATATTTACAAAAACTGAATAAAACCCTCGCTCATATCAATAAATAAGAGCAACTCTTCTGTGGTATAAAGAATTAGGTATCACATTATGAAGTCTTGTCACAAATCCACAGGAAGTGGAATGATGAAATAAGTTAAAACCTAGTAAGATCTCTGGCCATGACGATCTTGACCATGCTAATCACTCTGTAGTAGCAAAAGCAGTATTCCCCAGTGGGATCCCGTGTCTGTTTTCTTCTTCTTCATCATCATCAAAAGCACACATACACGAAGCAACTTCAGAAATAAGTCTTATTCTTCCAAGAGGACCAGAGGTAAGACATAATGAGATGAGCACAAGAGACCACACTAAGACCCATTTATTCTGTTTAGCTGAAAATATGAAACTGTAAACAAAACACTTAATTTGTTTTCTCATTTTTCCTGGAAAAAAGAAAATCTACAACCCCCTCTGAGCCATAATAAAAACACAGCTTTTCTGCCTATTAGTTTTCCAAAACAGTATCTTCACCAAATGATGAAGGAATTTGTCCTCCTGTCTCCCCTCCAGGTCAAAGAGATTTTATTATTTGACTAAATCAGAATTAGAACTTCTCCCATCAGAACTAATCAGAGCTTCCCATCCAACCACATAGATGTGTCAAAATCCTACACCAACTAAAATCTTGGAGGTGGAGAGAGGGCACATGAGAAAAATATACTGGGAAAAGTTCAAAAGTAGTTTTGAAAAGTTTAGTGGCATCCTAATGGGCTTGCTTGCTTTGTAACTTTTGGACACACTTCTGTGTCCTGGATCTGTGAGATGGATGGGGGAAATAATACCAAGCCCTAAAGTAGGTGAGAATTAGATGAGAAAGCATGATAAAATTTTCATTTTATTTGTTACTTTTGTTACCTAATTTGTAAGGTTATTTTAAGCATTAGAAAAACATTTACTTTATAGGACATGTTTGGGAAGTCGTAAGTAGTGTATAAAAGATCACTGAAATGAACACAAAGAGTCCTGATCACAAAATCTAGTACAAATAAAATTTCAACTCACAGATGTAGTACTAATATCACTATGGCTCAAGATCATAAGGTCTTAAAGATTAATAAGAACACTTTTGCAAGCAGTATCTCCTCCAGACAATAAGAAATGCATTGACCTGGGGCAAAACAATAAATCAGTACTCAAGTAAGTTTCTAAACTGGTAAGTAAAACTGAGGGAAATAAGGTTTATTTTCTTCTGAATTACTCAGAGCCTTTTGGGTACATCTTGAATCTCTATGAAGGGAGTCTACATCTCTCACTGGCATTTAATGAGGAAACTTCCAAGGAAAAACTCTTGGGAATCCTGTTTTGGGGAAACCACCTCAACTCAATGGAAATAACACGTAAAGTTCTTGAGAACCACTGCGCCCAGAACAACGCCAGAACAAAAGTTCTTAACAAACTTCCCTCATAACAAAGGTAATGAAATCCTGGGTGGTGCTGCTGCACGCCTTTCATCACAGCACTCAGGAGGCAGAGGCAGGTGGATCTCTGTGAATTTGAGACCAGCCTGGTCTACAAGAGCTAGTTCCAGGACAGGCTCCAAAGCCACAGAGAAACCCTGTCTTGAAAAAAAAACAAAGGAAAAAAAAAAGAAAAAAGAAAAAAGAAAAAACCAAAAGGTAACGAAATCTATTACTATTGATTTGTTTCCAAACATGCTAGATTGTTCCGGGGAATGTCTTCAGCAGCATTTGTAGAACTAATGCACCAAGCAACCAAGCAACACTCTTGGAAAACTACTTGTTTACAGATGCACATTCCTTTAATGAGCAGGAATGACAAGAACAGAAGCTAGTTTAACATCACCACAAATACAGGCTGTTCTGCAGGACACATGCAACCTCCAGGATACCTCCATCCATCTGCTCAGAGAGCAGCAGAGCTTAGTAACAACTTTCACACTCAGGCTCCTGCTTTTCCAACTCTAAACATTTTCCTAACAATCCCAGAGGAAAAGCAGGGGAACCAAAACTGTGTAGGTACACTCTGCATGTACTTGAAGCACTGCCAACTGCCACAATTCTACTCTTAATCTCACATTTTTCTTCCTCTCTGTTCCAGGGGTTACTAGCTAGATGGCATTACTGTAGCGTTCCCATTCATTATTACCCTTTCCATTCACTATACACAACATTACTGTATTGTTATCTTCTTTCTAAAGATAGATTCTTGGCTAACCAGGCTGGCCTTGAACTCTCTACTTAGCTCTTGCCTCTACCTCTCAAGAGCTGGGAGTACAGAAATGCACCCTTATGCTGGACTGTTTAATTTCCTTTTATCAACACTATCACTTCCTCCTTTGGAGGGGGATTGGGGGGCCTTTCTGTTTTATCTTTCCCTCCTACAAGTATAGTTTCTTTTGCCCATGTAGTTAGTTCTTTACAAATAAATATGTCCTGTATCTTGCCTCAAGCTGAACTCATGACTCAGAAACAAAAGTTCCTTGACACTTGGACATTGAGGTAGGAAGATTGCATGCTTCATCTGAACCAAAAGATAGCTGTGTTTAAAGGGGAAAACGTCTCAGATCTTTGTTCATATATATTTGTTCATTTTAGAAATCAACGAAGAGTCTGACCAGTGAATGACCAATGCATTACCAAAGCTCCTCACAAACTTAATAGAGTCTCTTTAAATGTAACTAATTCTGGAAAAGGGGTGGGTGCTGCAGTTTACAGCAGGAGCTGTTAAGACACAGAACTCAGGATCCCCAGAGATGTAAAGGCCAGGGACCCGCCAGCTAGTACTTCAAAGAGTCTTGCTCCAAGTGCCTCAGCAGACCACACAGGCAACTTCGCCTAGGGCCCTCCTCCCAGGCCTCCCCCAGGGGACAGAGGGCTCCCCCAGAGCCCAAGGCCATAGCAAGAGAACCCACAGACTGCCTGGGGCCAGCAGGTACCTGGTCATAAGGGGACTTCTCCAGCATCTGCGTGCATAGATCGGCGCAGAGCTGGAACTTCCTGCGTCTAAAATAGCTCCAGGCCAGGAGCAGAGGATCCATCTCCGAGCCCATGGCGGCCTGGGACAACGCTCCAGACCAGGGGTACAGGCCCCAGAGCCCGGCCCAGGGAGGGCGGGGTCCAGGAATAGCGAGTGGGAGGCGTCGGGTTCTGCCAGGCAACGCGCAGCGGCGGGGCCTAGCCCAAGGGTGTCCACCGCGCGCCTGAAAACGGCGGAAAGAAAAGCCGCCGCGAACCGACCTCAGCCACAGTGTTTGCACAGAATTGGCTGCAAAAAAAAAGTGCATTTTTAAAGACAACAACTTTCACTAATTTTGAAAAGCCACCATTCCTTAAAAACAAAACAAAACAAAAGCAGGTAGCGGCTTAGACACCCTGGCTGGGGGCCTCCGTGCGTACCAGAGATGCAGTTGCCTAGCAACCGCTTGGTTGCTTACCTAGTAAGTGCAAAAAGCCACCTAAATTGACCCGGGTTGTGCCTCTGTCGCAAGTCCCACCCCCACCCCTTCATTCATTCCTATTGCTCTCATATTTCTGACTCTAGAAACAAATGCAGAAACAGTTTCCCCTGTGCCCTAAATCAAATCAAAACAAAACCCTCCAGAATTTTTCCACCTAACCCCACCTCAGTGTTCAAATTACAGGAGTTAGGAGAGATTGCTTGGTTCACACCATTCATTTTATAGATGAGAAACTGAGATGGGCTCCGAAAAGAGAAATTATTTGCTCAACGTTTCCCGCAATTAGGGACCTGGGCTGTCATCTGTGTGACAGCAGGGTGTTGGTTTTGAATTCTAAATCTATAGATGGATGGCATTTCCTCCAAAGTAGATAATTAATGAAAAGGAGGATTTTGTTTTCTTTTGGTATCAGGGTTTGTATCCTTGGCTAGCCCTCCGTGCAGCCTCCCCAGGGCTGAGGCTACAGGAATACAAAAGCCTCCCCAGGGCTGAGGCTACACGGGACACAACATGTGTTATCTGTCAATGTTTTCCTGTGCACAATATTTTTCTCCCCTGCGGAAGATTCAGTCTAGGTTTTTGGCATGTGTTAGGTAAAGAACTTGTCACTGAAATCATTAAGCTAAAGCCCCAGTCCCAGAGTGTTTTTTTTCAGGTGCTGCCTCACTTTCCTCTACAGATTTACAGAGATGGCAAGAGCCAGTGAGACAGAAATGCGGCCAGGAGTCTGGGGGTGGCGTCGTAGACCTCCCTTTGCCTCCTCGGTACCATGATGGATGACAGAAGTGAAAAATCTCAATACTATAGAGTTCTCTGATAGTGTCTACATTGCCTTGCACAGATCACAATCGACAAAGACAAATATTTTTGCAGTTTTCTCAAACCACCAGAGAATTTACAATGCAAACATTTTATATTTAGCCCAGATAGCTTTCGCAAACTGGAGTATAAATTGCAAAACTAAGGAATGGATAGTATTTCTTTTCTCCTTTGCTAAGGAATCCTTCTACAATTGTTGCACCTTGGAAGTGGATAATGGTAAAAGGAAGGAAGAAAGAAAGGAAGAAGGAAGGAAGAAAATTATTCTCCTTCGAATAATAGCAAACTACTCACTTCCCTGAAACTAAAATTCTTCACAAAAGCTATATTAGTTTAACCCCAAATTGCTGTCCATCTGCCATGATTCATTTCCCTCTGGTAGCCCTCCAATGGAGTGACCACCTGTTTGTTATTCTGGTAATGCACCTTAAAAACTGAAAGAACAATTAATAGCCATCTCCTTTGAGTCTAAATTTCCTTTCTTAACTCTGAATTTCATAGACAATTACAATTCACTAACTAGGTGTTCTTAGGAATATTTATGGGGTCATTTTGATTCAAACCACTACAGTAGCCTGAACAGCTCTAAATTAAATACATAAAGAGAGCTGGTTAATTTATTTACTTTTTCTAGCAGGCTTCTTGTACTTGGCAAACCATATCATACAGTCTAAAAATGAGTTAATTTTCAACAATGGAAGTAAAATTAGAACATTGTTGGTATAAATTATATTTCTGCAACAACCAGCCCCTGGCTCCATCTTATCCCGCTGGGAGTGAATATGAGGCGAAAAGGGGCTCTTTTCTATTTAGTGCGAAGGACTCATAGCAGAGTCTTTCAACGTGTTTTCTAATTTTAAAGAGAGAAGTAGTTTTTTTTTTAAAGAACATCTTCTTACATGTGATATACATAGGAGATCATGGCATAAATATTTGAAATGCAAAATATAAGTACTTGTAAAAAGTGCAGCAATATAGTTATTATATCTCTACATCTGGTCCACAAAAACTCATGGCATGTGCCAGGAGAGGGTGAGTAATAAAAAATTATCTTTTGTTTAGCTAGAGTATTGGTCTAAAAAAATGTTCCAAAATGCTTTACCACCACAAATACAACCTTCCTACCCAGGCTTTGGAAACTTACAGGTCCTAGCTGTGAACTATTTCTGAGTATATGTCACCCCATACTCAAATGACTCCAGTCTCTTTGCTGCATCTTGATGTGCTGAGTAAGTGCATTGTGTAGCATGCCATATGTTTGTCTGGACATCCTCCTACCTTGCTTTGTGAAGTTCTCCCATTGAAATGTCAGTCACTTCATTGATCAGATCCCTTTTCAAACCATCAACATTTCATTTCTGTGCCACATTTTTCTTCAAGGACTCTATCAATAAAGATTCTTTCCATTACCAAACTGTTCCCTTTGAAACACGGCCATATAGCTCAAGCTGGTCTTGAACTATGGAGCCAGGGCCAGTCTTGAAGCTCCTGATGCTCTTGTCTCCATCTCCTAAGTGCTGGGGTAGCAGGCGTGTGCTACTGTGACAGCCTTTCTTTTTACCAAACTTTAATTAGGTTTCTCTAAGCCATTTCACTACTTGGTCTTTACCTTGTGTTTCTGTGTTCATCCCCACAGTGTCTAACTATACAAAGAATACCGCTAACTTGGTTTACAGAGACTCTCATCCTTAGATTTGACTGCCTCTATATCTGATCAATTTCTTCATTTTCCACCATCTCCCATGTACTCTGCTCACCTTAACCTACCTTCTTCATCAGGAATTCTATTAAGTGAGCTTAGCAAGAATTCTTCCCAGTTCCACTGTTAGTTTTCATCATCTTAACACAAACTAGAGTCATTTGAGAAAAGAGGATCCTTAATTGAGAACATCAGATTTCCGCCTGGAAAATCTACAGATTTTCTTGATTAATTGATTGATGTGGGAGTGCCTGGCCAACTGCAGCTAGAGCTATCTCTGGGCATATTGTCCTGGATGCTATAAGAAAGCAGGTTGAGCAAGCTATGAAGAGCAAGCTAGTAAGCATGGACTCTGTTTAGTTCCTGCCTGTAGGTTCCTTCCTAGGCTTCCTGCCTTGGCTGCCCTCAATAGACTGTGACCTGGGATCTGTAAGCAAATAAACCCTTTTGTATCCAAGTGGCTTTTGGTCATGGTTTTTAATCACAGCAACAGAAAGTAAACTAAGACAGCGATCCTCTTCCCCACCTCCCCCCAGCATCTCACTAAGACTTTGTTGTTTTCTTCCATATTTGAAGCTGACATAGGCCCTTTCTCCCTTATGGAAATGGTATCTAAATGGAAACATATCAGCTTCTGGTTTTCTTTCATTTTACCTGCTATATTTTATATGTATTCTTGAGCATAATTATCAAGTATTTCTATCCAATCTTCTCGCAGAATGTTAGCACCACGAATAGAGACTTTGTTGCATCTTCAGTGTCTAGAGTTTGACGTTTAATAGGTACTCAAAAACTACCTGTTGAATCAATGGTTTTCTCTTCATAAATAAACTTCATACAAGTTATGGGCCACTTATGATGCCAGCACTGGGAAGATGAAGACAGGGACGTCTCTGGAGACTCACTGCCAGACAACCTGGCCTAATCAGTAGGCCCCAGGTCCCAGTGAGAAAACCTGTCTTAAAAAACAAATAGGATGATTCCTGAGAAACAACACTTAAGGTTGTCCACTGGCCTCTTATAACTGCATAACACACACACACACACACACACACACACACACACACACACACAACCAGTAGTTAACTACTTTGAATGTAACCAGACCCTTTGCCAGGCAGCAACATGGATGGTGTCTAGTCTAATTTCCAATGGGTTTTGTTTTGCCTTTGAAAGCCCATGAGCCACACCTACCATTGCCCTTATTTCTCTCAGAATTCTGTTCTTCTCAATTCTTACCAGAATGGCCCATCAATCTCTACTAATAGCATTGTGTGGTCTCGGGAGCCCAGAGCTCTAAACTCCTCTAAATGCCTCTTCCAAACCAGTTCCAGAAGCCGAAGAACCACATGGTCACACACTCCTGCTCCTTATTACAATATTTGCATATTAGTTACTTTCCCCATTGATCTGACAAAAGCTATTTGACGAAGGCAGTCATTTGGGGGGGAGGAGCTCATAGTTTGAAAGGATATACAGTCCATCATGATATGGATGATATAGTAGCAGGAGCAGTAAGTGGCTGATCACATTACACCTGTGGTTAGGAAGCAGATAGAGATGAGCATGGGTGTTCAACTAGCTCTCTCTTTTATTTCCAGTCTGTAGAACTGGAACTATTAATTCCCCTGTGCAAGAATAAGATTACTACCACAGTTTTGAGCCAAATTGAAAGCAAGCTTTAATTAAATACTGGCCAAGATGATGAACCCTGACCAGGTCTATTCCAGGGTTCTCCCAAAATGGCAATGAGTCACATTTTGTAGAGGCTTATAAAGGCAAACTCACAAGTCTACTTACTGTATTTCCCACCAGGCCCAGTCAGGGAGCAGCATACATTCTGATGTACTTACTGCCCGTGTTCCTCCTGCCTACATCCAATCAGTGGCAAGCATACACCTGATGATGTACCCTATGTATCTCCTGCCTACATGTGATCAAGCACATCTGGTACAGTTGGGTCAGATAAACTGGTTTAGGGGAGGGAAAACATGTGGCTTATTATCTTATATAAATAGCCTCTGGCATTTCAAGAAGTATCTGTCCTTGGGCAAGGGGCTTACAGGTTAGAGGCCTTTTTGTTCTATGGATCTCTTAGGCACAGTAATTAAAACGTAAAAGATAACTTTGACTTTCACAGTACCACCTCTCTAGAAATAACCTCGTAAACATACTTACAGGGTTGTCTCCAAAGTGATTCTAAATCCTGTCACATTGACAATCAAAATTAACCACCATGGTGATCATTCCACATTGGAGCACAGATTGCTTTTGTGTTGTTCAAAACTGCTTATTCTGAAAAACAACACAATCATCAAAACAATATGGCAGTCTGCAAGCTATGGTAATGGAGAGATTAGCAGTCTCTCCTAGAGGGAATGGAAGAGGCCCTCCTGCCTTTCCCTCCTGCTGCTCTCTCCTGCCCTCCACTACCAGTGGCCTGGGGGGGGGTGCTAGAATATACACGAGGTATGTTGACTGAAGACAGAACCTCAGTGAGTCAGTCTCCTGAGTCTTCAGGACTCATGCTGGAATGCGAACTTTCTGTGGTATGGCTATGTTTGAGTCATCGATGCTGCTTTTAGTAACCTTTCATTCATATCTCTGGAACCAACCCCAGCAAGCTCATTGGTTCGCTAACTGGTGTGGTGGTTTGAATAAGAAAGGACCCCATAGGCTCATATATTTGAATACTTAGACACCAGGGAATGGAACTCTTTGATAGGTTTAGAAGGATTATGCTGTGTAGCCTTGTTGGAGGAAGTATGTTACTGGAGGTGAGCTTTGAGGTTTCAAAAGTCCATGCCAGATCTAGTCTCAGTCTCTGCCTGCAGCAACATGCCTGCTACACCTGCTGCCGTGCTCCCCATCATGACAATGGACTAAGCCTCTGAAACTGTACACAAGCCCTCAATTAAATGCTTTCCTTTATAAGCATTGCCATGGTCATGGTGTCTCGTCACAGAAAAAGAACAGTGACTAAGACAGCTGGATTTCAGTGGGATCATTCTTTAGGTGTGCATGTGTCTTATCTGTGGTGAATAAATGTCTCTGCGTATCTTCCCAGGAAAACAAGTCGCAAATGACTCCTTTTCCTTCAGGATGCCAGGGTGAATTATACTATTGTCTCTAACTATATATTTATTTTTTTCCCTACACGAAGATCAAACATCCTCACCTACATGCAATGTGACACGCAGTGTCCTTGCCCATTCCCTGAGGGTACTGCCATTCTTTCCTGCCTACGTCGGCATTGGATTTGATCATATCATATGGCTTGCTGTTGTCACTGAGTTACGGATGGGACAGATGTGCTCCTTAGTGCCAGTGCTGGGAAGTGAAGTGAAGGAAGCCACAGCCAAGCCATCGTACAGTTGCCTACTGAAGTGTGAAAAGGAAAGAAACGGTGTTATTAGCTCCTGGGATGCATGTCTTCATCCTCATCATACAAACTCTAGGATCTCTGCACCGCTCACCTTCTTGTTCTTCTTTACACACTTGCTTGTCTACATATTTATGATCTGTTTTGTGCCCTGGAGCATAACCTTCATAAAGTAAGGATTTTTGTCTATTCTGTTCACTATTGTGTCCCCTATCCATAGAGCAAAGCATAACACTTATTACTGAGTGTATGTTTGTGGGAAGTCATTGACACTGAGCTTGTGAATTGAGCATCAGAAATTGGATTGGTTTGTTTGTTTGTCTGTTCGTTTGTTTTTCAGCAATAAAAGGGACTGAATTCAAGGCTCATGTATACAAGGCGTGTATTCTACTAAATGAGTTAAATCCCTAGTCCAGATTTTCCTGTGAGCTTTAATGAGCATATGGTGTGCTAGCTACTTTGATGTCAACTCAATACAAGCTGGAGTCACTGTAAAGGATGGATCCTCACTTGAGAAAATGCCTCAATAAGATCAGGCTATAGGTAGACCAGTAGGGTATTTTCTTAATTAGTGATTGATGTGGGAAGGCCCATCCCATTGGGTGTGGGGCCACCCCTGAGCGGGTGTCCCTGGGTTCTTTAAGAAAGCAGGCTGAGCAAGCCATAGGAAGCAAGCCAGTAACAGCACTCCTCTGTCGCCTCTGCATCAGTTCCTGCCTCCAGGAACTCTCCTTGAGTTCCTGTCCTGACTTCCTTCAGTGATGAACTACAATTGTAAACTGAATATACCTTTTCCTCCCTAACTTGCATTTTGGTCATGATGTTTCATCCCATCAATAGAAACCCTAAGACACATGGGTAGATGGAAAGTATTGGCACATGCATTTTATAATTTCATCAGAAAACAACATAATGATATTACAAAGCAATAGTTTATAATCTTTGCATTACACCTCAAATACTCTTTATGGCTATCATCCCTGGAAAGATTACAAGCTCTAATTATTATCAGTGAATATTCATGCCAATGATAATAAACAAAAAATTGGTATTAAAATCTCTGTTTCACAGATGATACTGATGAACTATATCTTATAATAATGGAGAAAACTGGCAGACTCTGTTAACCAAGTGAACGAAGCCCATAATGGAGCATATAGTCATGAGTCTCTTGATATGATACCCTGAGGACACACATTACTTCTTGGATTACTGCCAGAAATGTATGTCCTGAACCTAGTAATAAGAATGACCAAACAGGGAACAAGGTGCAATAAGATGGTCTGAAGGTGATGGAAGGTAGAGACAGAAACAGTTGCACAGGGGACATAGAAACCAAAACGAGATATAGGACCTAGATCAAGTTCTAAGTTTTCTCCTATAAGAAACATTAATTGAAAAAAATTGAAATGGGATATACATATTAAATAATGCCGCTGTGGCAATGTTGATCTCATTATTTTGGAAATTGTGAAATATTTTGGGAGTATATCTCTAAACAAAGATGGACACAAAATGGCCAAATACAATATAACATATATTACATGTTATTCTATATTATGCATACACACACACTCAAGAGAATGAGGAATGGGGTTGATGGTCAAGGAAATGTGATAAATGTCAATACTGAGGAATCAAGAGGTACAGTTAAAAATAAAAATATATGGCAATTTTTTTTATCATGTATGCCAATCAGATGTCTTAAAAGGGAGAGCTGGAGAGATGCTCATTGGTGAAAGGCAATTGTTGCTCTTGCAGGCAACCCAGGTTTGGTTCCTAGAGCCCACATGGTTGTCCACAATCTTCTTTAACTCCAATTCAGGGTGGTCTGATGCCCTCTTCTGATCTCTGCGGGCATTACACTCATAATGTGCACATATGCAGGTAATACACATAAAATAAAATTTTCAGAAAAGAATGAAACAAACAAACAAAAAACCCCTTGCATCAATAAATATTCTAAGCCATGCAGTGAGGGCACGCATATTTCATCCCAACAGAAGCAGGCAGATCTCTGTAAGTTCGAGGTCAACCTGATCTATAAAGCTAGTTCGAGAACAGCCAGGACTATTGCACAGAGAAACACTGTCCTGAAGAGAGAAAAAAAAAAAAAAGCTACACTATATCTATGTTATATCCACTCTAAAACAACTTGATATTTTAGCTTGTGACAAGAAATTTCCAGTTGCTTTTCTGATTTTGAAAAATCATCACTTCCAAGATTTTTAAGGGGACAGAATGAGAAATACTTCTTAGCTCATTTACTGTTATCATTCAAATTGACCAAATTGACTGACTGTGATTTTTGATGGAGCCCTCATAGGAATTTTCCTTCTGAGAAACTGACATGTTTGGAAACTCCATTGAATGCTATTAGTACTTTCAGATGCTTAACAAATTGTTTTAATTACTATAACCATTAATAACGTTCATCAGTTTTGTTTTGCTTTCATTCTTTTTTTTCCATTTTTTGATTTTTGAGACAGTCTATCTACTACTACAGGCAGCAAAGAGCCCTGGCTCCTTGAACTTGCCATGGGGACCAAGTTAGCCTTGAACTCAGAGCTCCTCCTGTGTCTGCTTCCCCAGAGCTGGGATTAAAGATGTGCACCACTGCACCTGGTTTATTTATTTTTCAATCTATTCTGTTGGTACAGACATTTTAAACAGAACAATTTATTGATTCCTTTTTTTTTTTTTTTTGAATTTTTGTGAGGAAAGTAAGGCTTGTGTAGCCCAAGCTGCCCCTTCAACTCACCATGTAGACCAGGCTAGCATCAAATTCACCATCCTCTTGCATTAGCCTTCCAAGCACTGCAATTATACTGAGTTACCACATCCAGCTTTGTATAATTTTATAGCAATTTTAAGACCTTTATTTCTGTAAATGTAATTGTTTTCCTTCACATTTTTCAATGGAATGACCATGATGTGTCAAAGAAATATCTGTCTGCCTATCAATCATCTGTCTGTCTGTCTGTCTATCTATCTATCTATCTATTTCATATCCTTCTCAAGATTTTTCTGGACTTCTTGGATCTGTGGATAGTTTTATAAAACTATCAACTCTTACCTCTTTGAATATGTCTTTGTTTTTGTTTCTTTTTCTCCTGAGACTTCAATTACACATCTATTATTATGTTAAACTATTGACTGTCACACACAACTTTTTAATGCTCTGTTTTTCTTTTCCACCCCCTTTTTGTCTTTCCAGTTTGGATCATTTTTATTGCTGTGTTTAAAAATCACTAACCATTTCCACAGTGGTTTCAGTCTGTTGATGGATATACTAAAGAAATTCCTGGGCAAGGGAGCTAGCTCAGCAGATAGTGAGTCTTCTGGTCTTACACACACACACACACACACACACACACACACACACACACACTAAAAATATAAAATGTTAAAGGAATTATTTGTCTTTGATGTTGTATCTTTTATTTGTGAAAGATTTTTTTGTAGCTACTACTTCTACTAAAATATCCTATTACTTGTGTATGTTATCCACATTTTTCTGCCAGATTCTTTTACATATTAGTCACAGTTATTTTAAGGCCCTCAATAGGTTTCCCCCAGAGAAAGTGAACCAATAGTCTGTGTGTGTGTGTATAGCAAATTGTTGTAGTGATTTATCACATGCCCTTATGAAGATGAATGTCCTATGATCTCTCATCTTCAAAGAGCCCTGGTGGCATGATTCCAGCTCCAGACCAAAGAACTGAGAACAGAGGAGCCCATCCTTCACTTTTTGGTTCTACTTGAGGCCTCAACAGATTGATGATGCCCTTTTTATTGGTAAAGGTGTTCCTTCTTTTTCTGCACATACATCCTTTAAAACATAGTGTGTGTGCTATTTTTTTTATATTACTCCCCCATAGTACCAAACCTAATGATTCGCACGTGGGCACTCAATTTCTGTTTAGGAATGATTATGTTGGTGACTCTTAACCTTTTTCTTTCTGTGAAATGCTTTTCAATGGTAGGACTTTTGGTGCTATTCATGAAGGAATTTGAGATGTGAAGTAACTTGAAATAATTCAGCAGTAATTACAGAAAACCACTCCAACAATGTGTGACAACTTTCTGAATCTATGCCAGTATCCACAGTTATTGCACCTTCCAACCCCACAGCACTATTCGAGTATAACTGTTTACGGACCTGGATATGTTCTGTTAATTCACTGAGAAAAAGAGTTCTCATGCTTTATTTGATTGATGTCAATATATACGGCTTAGTGGGTGTGCTTACAGTATACTGTGTTCTTCTGCTTGCTGTAACTGAATGTTCTCAGTTGTCCGGAAAGGAGAAACACGCTTAGCATGTGTGAGGCTCTGGGTTCAAGGCACAATGGGACACGGGAAAGACTCAACTGCTGAAAAATGTTTTTTATATTGACTGGAGTTTCACCCCGTCAGGAAATCAATATCTTGTAGCAGCATATTGGATCTGTGTTAGGAGACAGTGTTCAATAAGGCTCTCATGTCTCTGTGTGTCTTTGAATGGAAGGCACTGACCACCTGTGCCCTAGACCACCTTCACGAGGAGTTAATGACCACTTGTGGGATTAATGACCACAGAAAATAAAGACAATGTTTTCTGACGAGGAGACACATTTGATTATTGTCCATTTGATAAAAGATGGTATCTCCCTGTGGAGCAAAGCTCAGACAAGTTTCCTGCCCGTTATAAAATTTCTAGGTTCCAGATGCTTGACTGGGATTCCTTTTCTGTCACACAGGTATTGTCTGGCCCACTTTGTGTGGAAGTCAGGGCTCAGGGAACCTGACTGGCTGTGTTCATACAGAAGCTGGCTGACAGAACTGCAAAGGGTGGGCACTAACTCTACTACATCATGAGACGACCTTTAACCAGCTGGAGAAAGGACCCAGGAGGGAGATGAGCACACAGATTCTCCCCCTTTCTGTTTCCTACGGAATACTTTAGGGCAAGGAAATCACTTGGGCCAGGTGGATGCACTTGCCTACTTAGCCTGCTTTCTCTCTTCACAAATTAAAAGGTGGAAGCCAGGAAATAATGCCTCTTTATGTTGCATCTTATTCTTGATTTATAGTTGTCTTTGCTTCACATCCATTCTAACTCACTTGCTCTATTTGTCTATCCCTGGTACATTGAAACCTTAATCATCGCCTTAACCTGTTTCCTTGAGAATCTAGGCTTAATTAAAGTATTGGCTAAGGAGGAAGATCAAAGACCCCAAAGAATAAACAGATAAATGCATGCTCTTTAGCATACTATAGGGATTAAAAATAAACTGTTTTCTAAAACTATAGGATTAGGGCTTCTGTAAAGATTGTACGAATTTAGAAAATGTACTTGAGAAATAAAGGGAAGTTAGTTCTTTTTTTTTTTTTTTTTTTTTTTTTTTAACCAAAGCAAAGGCATTTATTATAGGAGCATTCTCCGACAACATTAGAAAAGGTCCACTTGGGTGGAGACTACTCTGTCCCCATTCCCATTCTTGCCCTTCCTCATCACCTAGGCCAGGAGTCCCCCTTCCTCCCCTTGCAGGCTACAAAACATCCAATACAGGAGCCTTCTCCAAGTAATCAAACCCCGATCAATGAAAGATCTCTGCTTTTAGAGCAAGAACAGTTCCTAATCTTAGCAGGATCCCAAACTCCATCCCAATTCAACACAGATCTGTGCTGATGATTTCAGGGGAGGCAGGGCCTGCAGGACATGGGGCACTAGGTGAGGATGTCCTGAGCCTGGTGTTCCACCAGCATCTCCATGCTCTTCACATCAGTGCACCACAGCTCCAGACGGTCCTTCATCCCTCTGATCTGCTGCAAATCCAACACGCAAGGCTGCACCCAGGTCATATGAACCCGCTTGTCCACCTCATCTATACTGCCTCTCACCAGCCCCACTGAGAGTGCCTTCATCACCAGCAACTCCACCTTGTTCACAGTGATTTTGGCACTTTTGGCAATTTCTTCAAAAGTGAGTTGTCTGTGGTTGGCAGGTCGTGTGAAAGTCATCTCCATAAGGCACAGCAATTGGATCTTCCTCAGAAGTTGGGTCTCGTTGGCTGCTAAGTCAGGCTGCTGGCCCCAGGCAGACTTCAGGGTCTGGAATCTATCTACATCACCACTATTGAAAGCATATAGAGTGTCGATCAGCCTCTGCCGGTCAGTGCTCCTCAGTGACTCCAGCACAGGATGCATAAGAAGCTCTCCGAAGTTAAAAACACCCTCACCAAGAAGTCCAGCAAGCCCCAGTGTGAAGGCTCTCTCCTGTTGCTCTGACTCTGGCAGATCTTTAATGTCAACACAGCCCAGAAACCGCAGAGCGTCTTTATAATAGGATGCGTGGTTTCCGATTGTTTGATAGTATTTACTGGAGAGATCATAGAAACGACTATGAACTGATGTCACACCAGGGAGATTGTTGAGCATCTCTTCAACATCTTCAATGGTGTCCTTTGTAGGCTGTAGATCCCCGATGTTTAATTTTAGAGCTCCGATAGCCGTTTTACACAAGATCACTGCTTCATCACTACTTTTTACCTTTTCACGAGTCTTTTCCAGAAAAGTAAGAGCCACATTAGGATCGGTCATTTGTCTAACCACATGAAGAATAATTTCTACCAGGGACAAAGGGTTCACCCTGTGTTCAAATTCACTGATGAAGTTTTCATAAAGCTTAATGAGACCATCTCTTGGGCAAAGCACGGGTCCTGCACAAAATCAAGCACCTGAAGTGTGAGCTGATGCCACAACTTCTTTGTGTACAGCTCCTCCAAACGGTGCCAAACGGCGGCCTGGCCCGGCCCGGAGTTCTGGCTCTGCTGTAAGAAGGCCGGCACATCCTTCATGATTGCAGAGCTAGGAACAGAAACACCAAGTAGTCAGCACCGGCAGGGATGGCGGACGGAAATGCTCCGGGAAGTTAGTTCTTAAGAGTGAAGACTGAACTGTCACAGGAAACTTTGGACAAGTGTATTCATTGCCCAATGCTCCCAAGTAAAGCAACCGATCGGGTGGTTCAAACACCAGAAACATCTCAATGTAATTCTGGAAGACAGACCAGAGAACAAGCTGCCAGCATGATTAGTTCCTTCTGAAGAATGTGATGAAATAATTTGATTCCTTCCATGAATTTCTGCTAGCTTTCCGATGGGTGTAGGAATCTCTTGGTATTTCTTAGCTTCATCTTTGACTTCATCTTTACATGATATTTTCCCTCTGTGAGTTTCTGTGTTCGTTTCCCCTTTATGTACGGATACTGGTCACATCAGACTTAATCTACTCTGGGGTGACCTTTTATATCTACAATGAAATCTTTTCCAAATAAGGTCAAATTCTAGAGAACTAGGAATTAGAATTTCAACTTGTGATTACTGGGGCCTGGGATACACACTTATCACAGGACCTCATACATTCCAAATCTGAACTGGACTTCAGATTCAATAGGATTCTCAGTTGGCAGTAGAGAATTGAGATTACAGCCCAGTGTACACTGTGCCACGAATATACCTGAAGTTCTGGAGAAGCGTGGTTAATTTTAGGAATGGTCATTAATGTAGGAAGACTGGACATCAGGGTCCACTCAGAAAAAGGAGAGAATAGCTGGGGATAAGTCTGCTAAAACAGGTTGGAAGTTTGGTGGCGGTGCAACATCCATCCTTTGTTTTATAAACAACTAAAACTGCCTAGTTTGTTTTACATTATTTGTGTTATAGTTTCCCAATCATAGACACAATATTGTAATTGATAGCTGAGGAGTTGGCTCAACCAGTAAAATGTTTGTCTTGCAAGCTTGAGGACCTGTGTTCAGAGTTCAATTCTCAGAATCCATATTAAATAAAACAAAACAAAACCAACAGCAATACAAACAGCAAAAACTGGATGTGGTGGCTGTGTACTTGTAATCAATCCCAGGACTGGGGAGATAGAGGCAAGAAGAGCCTTGGGACTTGCTGAACAGCCACCTAACCTACTCAGGGGTCAAACTCAGACCAGAAAGTGACCCTGTCTCAGTAAAGGTAGATGAATTGTTCCAAGAAATGATATCAAAAGTTGCCTTCTGGTTTCCATAGATGCGTATACAATATCCCTGCATGTACATGAATACAATGCAAACCATACTTTCTCTCTCTCTCTCTCTCTCTCTCTAACTAGAATGTGGAATTGGGGCTGGAGAGATGGTTAAGTGGTTAAGAGAACTTGATTCCCAGTACCCACAAGCCAACTAACAACCACACAGTTCCATGGATCTGATACCCTCTTCCAGTTTTCACTGGCAATGTGTGCATGTGGAGTACAGATATACATGCAGGCAAAACAGCCATAAAATAAATACATGAAATATATTTTATATGGTTATTTTTATATTTATATTTATTGATATATATGATTATATATTACTTATAATGTAAATATTTTTGGAGATAGAGGGTTGTTAAAGGGTTCATGACCCACAGGTTAAGAACCGCTCACTGGTCTACAACATCACAAGGCATGCCATGGGGCATCATTGTAAATAAGTAAGTTAAAGGTAAGATAACCTGCCATGAGAATTAGTGTGCAGACTGAGCCTACTAAGTACCACGAGAGCCATGACAGCCACCTGAAATGAGTGAAGGGAAACCATGAGAAGGAAAAATGTCAACGATAAAGGCACCCAGGTTAAGCTGATGCACCAGCCTCCTCCACTCAGAGAAGTACTGTTTGTGGAGACTGACAGAAAGGAGCCATGGCTGCTGAGCTGCTGGCATCCATTCCCTCTGGATTCATGGCTTAATGTACAAAAAGAAATAGAGGACCTAGAGTGTTAAACTTTGTATAAATAAAATATAATGTTGTTTGGCAGTAGCCTATGAGTTAGAGAGTGCTAATATGACTTGAGTTTCCAGTTTATTTTCTGATTAGAGTCCTTGGTTTCCTCTGGTCTCTTTCAGACAAATTAAGGACATTTTCATTTTCATATAACATTGCTTCCCACACAACAGCTCAGATGAGAAGCTCCATTTTTTTCCATTTAAAAAAAAAAAGAAATCTACCCAGTGGTTCATGAGTGAGTAGTGACTTTGTCATTTTTCTGACTTCATTCCACCCTCATCCTCCTGGAGTTACCAATTCATCTTCATCCCTCATGCAAAATTTTTCTGCCCACATCCGGCTCCTTACCATCTCTTTTTCTGGGCTAAGCATCCATTCAGGTATTTTCCCACACAAACAGAACTCTTTTCTCACAAAAAATTCTGAAAAATAAGATTCTCTTTTTACATATATTTTTAAGGCTCTCACAAAACGTACCCAGAATAGTTCTAAAATTACCCGTATCACAAATCTTAACATTTTGGTATCTTTTGTTCCAGTTGTCATTATATTATATAACTGGGCTCATTCTACATATACATTTATTTTGTATTCTGCTTAAACATTTTTATGCATTCTATTATAGAAAATTGTTCTTGCTGCCAGAATGTATCAGAAAAAACCCAATTTTCAATTATTTTTACAGTATTTTTGCCATATTGGCTGGATGAGTTTGTTTAAAGGCCTCCTTCTGGTTAGACATTTTGGGCTCTATATTGGCATTCTCCTGACTTGTGTTATAGTAAATACTTGTATCCTTTTTTAAAAAATATAATACTCACTTTAGTAAATGCTAGGAAAAAAGCTGTAATAAATATTTTAACACACGAATCTTTTCCATGTTTTTTGTTTTTTTGTTTTGCTATTAGGTTGGGATGAATCCTAGGTGAAGACTTTGTCAAGCTGTCTTAAGTCTTAAGAGAGGTACTGCTGAAGTCCTTCTCCAGGGATGGAGATTAGACACAAGATTTTTCTCTCGACAGATAATTCAAGTAGCAGACTCTATGGAACAGATGATTGGAATCTGAATCGAACTATGGCAGTGGGGGGCTGGGAGAGTACTGATGCAGAGCCAGGAATGGGAACCAGCGATGTTTCTAAAACAGTCAGGAGGACTTGGTAGCTAGGTTTGGGAGGTGCGAAGTAGTGAGGGCCACAGGCAACTCACCCTGCCTATCCGCTTAACTAAGGTAATACTGATTTTTTTTTTTTTTTTTAATGTAGAAAGAGGTGCTGGTTAAGGTGTGCAGATGTGTGGGAAAAGATAATTTGGTATGGGACTTACTTTATTTGGATTGTGTGCCAATTTTTAAAAGCTTTGGGTGGGATCTAATAAGCTTGTGGAATCATTGTTCTCAGGCAGGGGACATCTGTTGTTTTGCTAGTCTGACATCTGGCACTCCTTCACAGGAGGAATTTTGGGTGCCAGTCTGGTTTAGAAGGAGCCTTGTCCCAGAGCTGCATTTATTTACAACTGTTTTTTTTTTTTTTTTAATGAAATTGCAGGTGTCTTTGGTTTGGTAAATGAAGATGGGAGAATGATTAAGCATCCAGGCCAGACCTGAGTATCACTAGTGGCATTCATCCTTTAATCTGCTAACACCACTGGAAGGGTTAGTCTTTCCCATCCTCTCTTTCTATGGCTGTGACATACCTGTGGCTTCTAAGGAGAATCCATAACTCAAGTCAGTTAATTAGAGACAACAAAGTTGATGTCTACCAATTTCCAGGGGAAGACTAAAAATTAAAGGTATTGCCACAGGAATTCCAAGCTAAGGAGGATTGGTCTATAGATGGAGCAGTTGGCAATTATTTTGCTCGCCTGGCAATTGACCCAACACCAAGTAAATCTAGGTTAGTTCTAATGACCTAGTTCTGATTGGCATCCTAGGATTCAAGTATGTTGATGCCAGTTATTGGACTTTACAGCCTTTTGAGATATTGTGATTCTCTTCAATCTTAAGGTAGTTTACAAACAAAAAAGTTCCGACTAACACAATAATACAGTACGGGTATCAGAAAATGATTGTCTTCAGATGAAACCATGAGTACCTGATGGTTGACATAGAAATAAAGAATATCTGTGTTAGGTTCTGTTTCCAAGTAAGAGTGATCAAAGTTACAGTTGTAGAAATTAAAACATTATTACAATTAGTAACTGCCTGAAGTTGCTAGACTAGCATAAATTTTAGTCATGTTTTGCTTTGCTGGTGTGTGTGTATGTGTGTGTGTGTGTGTGTGTGCATGCATGTGTGTTTGCCTTTGCATGTGTGAGTAGAGGACAGAGATCCATGTTGGATAGTTTTCTTCTATGCATCTTATTTAATTTTTAAAATTACATTTTTTTGTTTTGTTTTGTTTTGTTTTTTTACGGGGGCACATGTACAAGTGGGAATCAGAGGACAGCTGGTGAGGGTTGGTTCTTCATTATATCACATGGATTTCAGAAATCAAACACAGGTTGTCAGATATGGCAACAGGCTCCTTTATCTGCTGAGCCATTTTGCTGGCACAGCTTCTGTTTTGAGACATGCTCTTTCACTGAACCTGGGCCTTGGTCTTTTTAGCTAGGCTGGATGGTCAGTGAACCCCCAGGTTACACCTGTCTCCACCTCCCTGGCATTCAGCTTTTTATATGAGATCTAGAGATGTGAGCATCACACTTGCCCAGCAAGCACTTTCCCCTCTGAGCCTTCACCCCATTGCCTACATTATGTTCCTTTTATAGGCTGGAGGACACACAGTGTGACGCTGACACATGGACAGTAGCAGGAAATACTTTATTTGAATTTTAGAGTATACGTGAAGTATCTGGAATATACAGCTTCACACTGGGACTTTGCATTTCAAGAAACAGACCAGCAAAGGATTATGGTTCTTTTACTTAAAATGTCCACCAGGTGTCCACTTGTTGTTCTGAGGAGTATCTGGGGTCCGCTTGTCACATTCTATTTGCATGGCTTTCAGAGGGTGAGAAGACCTCATCTAGCAGTATGCACTTGACAATCCTTTCTGCCACGACACTAGCAACAGATCATCTAGAAAACTGATCAGATTTGGTTTCCTTCTTGGGTATTCATGCTTGGTTTTTCTAGCCAGTACTGTGCCCCAGCCATCTCTTTTTGCCTTGATTGTCATTTGAGCATGGCTTAATTAAGAATGTTTTTGCTTCATACTCTACCCTTGGGTCATTAAAATTTGCAATGGAAAATATGATAATGGGAAAATAAATTATTTAAATCTATTATTAATCTGAAGTTCTTAAATATGTATCATGGGATCTGTAAAACACCACTGGAAAAAAATCTACAGAAGGAAATTCTTATTCTTCTACACCCTGCCTCATAAAAATTATATGTGGCTAGTAATTAATATTTCACAGATGTATAGCAACACATACTTAATTTTTTCTAAATGTTCTGCATGAATTTACATAGTCAACATGTCTTTCAGTAGTGATCTACCTGATTACAATTATTTAGACCGTCCGATTTTAACCAATTACGCTAAAATATGCCCTTCAAGAAGCCATTTTAATTAATATAATTGCTACTATCCAAAACAATTGAAAGAACGTCCAGGGGTGGGGGTGGGGACTCGGGTTAGGGGTTGTGGCAGCGATGCTCGTCCCTTAATCCCAGCACTCAAGAGGCAAAAACAGGAGGATCATGAGTTTGAGGCCTATTCAGCAACAGTAGTAACAAACACTTGAGTCACTGCTATTTATTAGGACATTGTATCTAATGTGTCAAAAGTACATTTGCGAGGTCGGATCTCATTCTTTCCAAATTTCTGGACCAGAGAGCACTATAAAAAGCATTAATACCCACATAAGGCACGGGGGAGGTGTTTAAGGAATGAAGCTAACATTCTGGTGTTAATTCACAGGGATCTGAAGTAGCCGAGTTTGCTCTAAAAGGGCGTGCGGGACCCCCAGACTGCTGGGCAAGAAAAGCAAGCAACAGGGACCCAAATCTGCGGAGCTCAAGTTCCGCGAGGGTGGGAACCCGTGTGGTTCCCCTTGGGCAGGGCGGGCTGCCTGCGGGCTAGCAACCGTGTGCGGGTGAGCAGGGAGCTCCCAGATTGCGCTCTACCCGGGGGCTGCGGGTAGGCGTGGCTACGGGGAGGGGCGGGGCGACAGGCTCGGGAGGGCGGGGCCGCACATCGCCGCCCGCTCCTCCGGGCTCGGGAGCGCGCGGCGCGTCTCCGCCGGGCAGCGGAGGCGAGGCGGCGGCTGGACCCGAGCGCCGCAGGTGACCCCGGCGGGGAGCCGGGTGCGCGGGGCCGGCTGAGCAGCAGCGAGCGAGCTGGAGGCGGCCACCCCGCGTTGCGTCGTCTCCCAGCCTAGGCGCAGGGCTGAGGAGACGCGCGACGCTCCCTGACGGCCGGCGGCGCTAGCGGCCCTCGCTCAGCATGTTCGGTGAGGACAGGCTCTTCCTCCCGCCCGTGGGCTGAGGCGGCGGCGGCGGCCACACGAGCGAGAGATGCACCTGCCGGGCTCGGCTTAGGGGAGCGTCCGGGCCGCCAGCCGGAGAGCTTTCGTCGCCCAGACCCGGCGGCCACCGCGGGGACCGCGCCGCAGCGACGGGTGGGCGCCCGGACATGGCGGCCCGGAGCGCCCCGAGCTGCCACCTGCGGCTCGAGTGGGTGTACGGCTACCGGGGCCACCAGTGCCGCAACAACCTCTACTACACGGCGGCCAAGGAGATCGTGTACTTCGTGGCGGGGGTCGGCGTGGTGTACAGCCCCCGGGAGCATCGGCAGAAGTTCTACCGCGGCCACAGCGACGACATCATCAGGTATGTGCTCCCGGGGAGAGCTGTCACCCCTGCCAAGCGCTCTCCGAGTTTGCGCCAGCCTGCCCTTCTGGAAGTCCGTGACCCGCTCCTGCTAAGGGGCATCACCCAGGGATGCGATGTGCATGCATCTGTCTGGTCGCTCTGCTTTGCGCATCTCCTTATTCTGGGGCAGCCTCCTTCGGGAGGGATCGTAAGGACAGTCGGGCCGCAGGTCATTCGCTTCGATGACTTAGTGACCTTTCCCATTCCATCAAAATCAGGAAACTTGTCCAAGGGTTGTTTGGCTAACGGTTTTATTTTTCCTTTTTCTTTTTTTTTTTCTTTTCTCTTTTTTCTTTTCGTTTTCTTTTTACTTTCTTTTTCTTTTCTTTTCTTTTTTTTTTTTTTTTTTTGGACCCCGTAATTAATTGCATGTTAAACGGAATCTTAGAGAGACATGGGGTAGGAAATACTTAACGGAAGAGTGACCCCAGCTCCGCAAAACGGAGGCTGGACCTGGGAACCACATCACACAGTGTGTCCAGGAGGGTACTCAATCCTTGGCCATAGTTATTAGTTCAGGTTTCACTACCAGCAGTTACCAGCAGAGAAACTCAGGTGTTATTCCCAAGGCAATTCACGGGAGGTTAAAATTGACACTGGAAGGAGGTTTGAGGGTATGTCTTATATGAGAAATAACACCACTGATTTCCAGTTCTGTTGTTTATCTTCATAAGAGTACTCTTACGTTTACTTTCCTATTTATAACTTAAATCACAGGGTGTGTGTATTTTGCTCTTTATTGATCTGCATCTCAAAGTTGGTTGTGATGTCTACATTTCTATAAGCAATACACATAAAAGCTAATTTTCAGCAGCATCAGCCAAACTTATAGGTAAAAGTTAGGAGTTTTAGAATTGATTATTGCCTCAAACACATTTTTTTTTTTTTTTTTTTTTTTTTGTCCTCTATCGAAGTGACTGCATTACAGAAAAATTTGAGTGTGTTTGTTTTAACACAGGTTGTGTGGTCAGGCTTAATTTTATTCCTTGGTGGATGTTTCACAAGATTCAAATTAGGCACTTCAAATCAGTACCTGGGTTTGATGCCTAGTAAGCAAGACGCTGCAGTTATGGAATTCCATGAAGTTGTGTTATTTTGGCTCTCTATACACATATGAGAGAGAAGGCTGAAGGCAAGCAGGTTAGCTAGGATGGAGCAAAGTAAAAATAAGCAGAATTTGAAATCCTGGAGTATGGAAGGCATGGTGGCTTTTATTATTATTCACCTGTTTTTTTTAAACACTGCAGTGAACGTTTTCTAGATTACACTTTTTGGAAAGGAACCTGAGAAGCGATTTTATTCTCCTCAAATTAGGATTTATGCTTTCTCTGTGGCAGTGGTGTTGAGAGCTTCAGACCTAAGTCCAAAATCATGAACTTGAACAGAAGTAAGAGCAATTATTGATCGTGTCATTCATTCATTCATTCATTCCTTCCTTCCTTCATTCATTCCAAGAGCAGAGTTACCCTGGGTTTTTTTCCTTTCCCCCCAAGTCCTGTCATGCCTGCCCTTCTCTATGGACTAGATCTCTAGCGTTACCTACATGAAGTTGCTTTGAGTAGCAGACCCTCCCGCCCAGATGTTATTAGGTTAAATTCAGTAAGTGGTGCAGGTGTGAAGGATATTGAAGTCTTTTAAGTATCTTTTTTTTTTTTTTTTGAGACAGGGTTTCTCTGTAGCTTTGGAGCCTGTCCTGGAATTTGCTCAATAGAGCGGGCTGGCCTCGAACTCACAGAGATCCACCTGCCTCAGCCTCCCAAGTGCTGGTATTAAAGGCATGTACCACCACTGTCTGGATATTGCAGTCTTCATAGTGAGTGCAATTAAATTGTTTTTACTCTTTGTGAGAGCCATGTTATACTGAGGAGTTCCAAAACATGATGCGATTTATTTGAGGGGAGACAAAGTTATGTCTCCATTCTTTTAGCGGTAGTTAGAAGCTATATTATTACATGCCCTGCTGCTTGAAAATTCTACTTATTTATTGTCATACTCCAGATTGAACCCAGATCAAGTGAACACATAGTCAAGTGCTGTTTCACTGAGCTAGCTATACTGACTGCAATTTTTATATTTTATTTCAGTAAACTGTAAGGAAGGTCATACTTTGGCCTTCTGCAAGAGTTGTACAACCCATACATGTATCTCAAAATACTTCCCAACAGCAAACCTACTCTACATGTCTGTGATTTGATATAAATGATACATTTTTATATAATTTATGACAATATGAAAGGATTTCTTGAAACGTTGTAGTGGGTAGTAAAATCTGAACCATGCAGTGTAGTAAAAATGGTGGCACAAATTTAACACAATACTAAGAATATAATTGAGACATCAAAGTGCTTTGGAAATTGTATGACAGATTATTCTTGTGAAATAAAACAGTCAAACATCAAAACCCGTTTCTGTTTTCAAGTCAGTGCTTGACCTGTAAGCATAGAAACCATTCCAATAATTATTCAGTTATTTCACAGCATTCAAAAATGTGATGGATAGTAGAAAACAATGTTGTGATATTAGCCTTAATAATGGAAATGTTCTCATCAGTTTTATTACCATGTCTGCTTAAAATTTGTTTGTGATTTATTGGTGAATGTAACTCAAGCTAAGGCTGCTCTAAAATGGACAGGTAATTGTCCTTTGGTTTTTAAGTTGTGAAGTTTGAATAGTCTGTTACCTGGTGCTTCTATAACCTTACCTTCATCTGGGATGGCCCAAGGTGGTTTTCATACGACATCACATTGTTCTATTTTGTCTCGTATAGTTGTCTTCCTTCTTTGGCCCTGTATCTGTGTGTAGTGTACTTCTCTGGTCACTTATCTCTTACTAGTATTTATTCCAGGAATTTGTTTATATTTGGAAGTGAACTTCAATATCAAAATAATGCAGGACTTTTTCTTTGTGTGTGTGTGTGTTTCAAGTTCTGTTGTTACAATCCCTCCATTTATTTGGTGTTAGCAACTATTTTTATACTGTTATAATGCCAGTTATAGTTTTTAAGAAAAGATACTTAACCAGGTGCTGGTGGTCCATGCCTTTAATTCAAGCAGAGGCAGGCGGATCTCTGTGAGTTCAGAGACTAGCCTGGTTTACAGAGTGAGTTCCAGGACAGGTTCCAAGGCAATACAGAGAAACTCTGTCTCGAAAAACCAAAAAAAAAAAAAAAAAAGAAAAAAAGAAAAGAAAAAGAAAAAAAGAAAGAAAAAGAAAGGATGTAAGGATGCTTTTTAGTGGCCTGATGTGAAACTTTTTTTTTTAAGTTTTGAAACTCTTGCTAATTGCTTCCCTTAGCCAAAGGATTTTATAGATTTTAAATTATGATTTTCTTGGCAAAGTAGTGAATATTATTAAAAAGTTTTCAAGTCCTGTATACCAGGAAGGACCATGGATGGACTATAGTTAATTTGTTGTGTTTTCACATTAGCCTCTGGTTTACTCAGTTGTCTACGTTTTATAGAGGTAGAGCTTGAAATGTTTAAAAATGAATTCCATCTATCTGTTCCTTCAGCAGACTGTGTTTCTCCCTATTTTCCTTAAAGACTCAACTTAAATATTCTGAGAGATAGTACTGTATCATATGTCATACTCTTGTGTTATGACAGAATATTCAAAAGTTGTTTTACTATCTTCATCCCCCTCCCACTTGCCTTTGGCTCTATTTTGTTTATAGCCATTTCTCTCAGGATCACCAATGACCTAACATATTGCAGTGGCTGGTTATCAGTTTCCACCATTTTTAATTTTCATCATCATTTGACACATTTGATGACGCCCATCTTATTAAGATACTTTCTAAAAAATTCCAGAAATTGTACAAGTATTGAAATGTTTATATAATACATGACCTTTAAATCTGTGTAAAATATTTGTGTTCTTAAACATTTATCATTTCTTTTTGGTTAAAACATTAAAAGTCCTTCTAGAAATACAGACTACATTTTCATGAACTATAGCCATCCTCTGTGTAGTACCAGACTTCTTACTCCTAATTCTAATTTAGGACTCACTGTTACGAGCACTTTCCCACCAGCCTGGTCCCACAGCCACATCAGTGCCAAAATAACACACTGAGACATTGTATTAATTATAAAACTGTTGGCCAGTTACTAGTGTTTCTTATTGGCTAGCTCTTTCTTAAATACTAACCTATTTCTATCAATCTAAGTGTTTCCACTTACCAGAGGAGGGTCTGGATCTCTTCTCTCATGTCCTACATCTTGACTCTTCTCTACTACATCTCCCAGAATCCTCCTTGTCTCCTGGTCCTGCCTGTCTTGCTTTCCTGTAGGTCAACAGTGCTTTATTCATTAACGAATAAGAGAAACATATTTACAGAATGACATCTCCCATCATCTCACTGATCATCTTTTTCCAGTCCCTATATTTTCTCTTGTTTTCCCTAGCCTCTTGTAATCACCATTCTACTCTCAAGTTGTATGAGATAAATTTAAAAAACAATTCCATATATGAGTGAGATCTTGTGGTTTTATTTGTACTTTATTTCCCTTAGCAGTGATCTCAAGTTACAACTATGTTGTCAAAATGATAGGATTTTGACCTCTTTATGGTTGAATAGTGTGTATGTGTCTGTGTGTGTATGTAAAACTAAGGAGAAAGAATCAGGACTATTAAGAACATTTTTGGTAGGTGATCAGACAGGTGGAAGGGAGTCAGTCCTCACTGTTCAGGTAATACTTTAGAGACTTGGAGGTGAGGAACTGTACTGTGTAGAAATCTGAGTGAAGGATAGACTAGGCAAAGGGACTCTTCTCTAATGGATTTGCAAGAGAATTGGTGTGGCTGGAATACCATGAACTTGGGTTCAGTGAGGTAAAGATGAGATGGAGTAGATTTTGTAGGGCCTTGCTGAGAGCGTTTTGACCTTCTCTCTGAGACTGGAAGTTTGGGTTTTGTTTGTTTGTTTGTTTTGATTTTTAACAGTTGTGGTTTGAATAAGAATAGTACCCATAGGTTTATTGATTCGAATGCTTAATCATCAGGGAGTGGCACTACTTGAGTAGGTGTGGCCTTGTTGAAGGAAGTGTGGCCTGATTGGAGGAAGTGTGTCACTGGGGGTGGGTTTTTAGGTGCCAAAGCTCAAGCCAGGTCCAGTATCTCTCTCCTGCTGCCTTTGGATCTAGATGTGCAACTTCCAGCTACTTCTCCAGTACCATGCCTGCCTGTTTGCCACCATGCTCCCTGCCATGATAGTAATAGACTAAACCACTGAAACTGTAAGCAAGTCCCAATTAAATGCTTTCTTCTATAAGAGTTGCCATGGTCATAGTGTCTCTTCATAGCAACAGAACACTGACTAGGACAACAATTTAATGAAGTTACTGACTTAAAGGATAATGAACTCACTGGCTTCTATATTCAGAATATACTGGAGAAGAGGCTCAGGAGAGAAACCACTTCCCCGTAGTGTTGGTGGCTTGGACCAATCATGAGATATTGGGAAGAGTAGCAGTGAAAGCAGTGAGTAAAGTTTAGGGTGTATCTTAAAGATAGGAGCAGTATGGTTGATTCATGAATCAGATGTACATTATGAGAGAAAATGAAGATCAATAATGATCATAGAAATTTTTATCAGAACATCTATATGGAGAATTGGAGTTAGCAGTTACTGAGGTGGGAAAGATGGTGGGAAGCATTTTCTGTTTGTTGAGGAAGGATAAAATCAAAAGCCATGTGTTAAAAGAGTTCAAGTTAAGATACCTCATAGACAAGTATGTGGGGTTATAAGTTAGATAGATGAACATTTATGCCTGTAACTCAAGGAAGCACCCTGGTATGGCTAGTATTAATTGGAGGTGTTATCAGCATGTAAGTAGTGAAGCCAGGAATCTCCATGAAGTCACCAGGGTAGCAAGTATAGACAGAGAGAATAGATCTGGAAATGGGTTTTGTTGTGCTCCAGTATTCAAATTCAGGGGAGATGAAAAATGAAATAAGAAAAAAATGTGGCCAGAGGAACAGAAAGGAGGAGTGTGGGGCTATCAAGATATGATCAAGCCTGCTTCCCATTGGTGAAGATGTTAGCTGCCTTGTGGTTATTACATTACAGTTGTAAGACCATTTCGTCCAAATGATTAGGGGAAAGGAGGTCCAGGAAGAAGTCAAAGGGATTGTTATTAATACATAGAACAAGCACCCTTTAGGATATTCCAGCAGCTCTTATTTACTTTGTTTTTTTTTAAATAAACAGCCAAACAATTAGCATGTGGCTGGCAGCCCTAGATTCTTAGTACCCAAGGAACATTACCTGAAAACTTGTGTGAAATGCGGATTCTTATTTCTTCCTTCCTTCCTTCCTTCCTTCCTTCCTTCCTTCCTTCCTCCCTCCCTCCCTCCCTGCCTCCCTTCCTTCCTTCTTTCCTTTCTTTCTCTTTTTAGTTTTGCAAGACAGGGTTTCTCTGTATAACTGCCTTGGCTGTCCTGGAACTCTGTAGACCAGGCTGGCCTCTAACTCACAGAGATCTGCCGGCCTCTGCCTCCTGAGAGCTGGGATTAAAGGCATGTACCACCACTTCCCCTGCACAAATTCTTGTTTCTTACACTGTGACTGAGCTTTCTGTAATTGTGATAAAGTAGCTGAGAAAGGAATTTAAAAGCAGGAAATTTGCATTCTGCTTATTTCAATTGAAGGTTGAATGTCTTTTGTTGCTTAGGGCCTGAGACAAGGCAGAATATCTTGGTGTAGTGCAAATGACAAAGGGGACTGCTGACTACAGGACAGCCAGGAAGTGTGTAGATGGGGAGAGGAAGAGGACCAGCAGAGGGAGGACCAGATGAGCAAGGGGAAGAACAGGGAAGGAGAGAAGGGAGAGGAAAGAAATAATGTGGAAATTGTGTACCAGCTGCACTTCCAAAGTAAAGAAAGCATTCATTCTTCTTCCCATTATACTGAATCTGTATCTTTGCATCCTTTGAGAGTACTTCATCTGTCAGGACACTGCCCTCATTGTGGAAGACTGCATTTTATATTCATTTCAGTACATGATAGGGGATGGTATTCTAGGCTATTCACTTGAGAACTTCTTTGGCAGCTGCAGTATTGAGGAGTTGAGGTCACATTGTTAGTATTCAAGCATCTGTACTGGCTTGCCTTGGGGTTTTGAACAGGATTTGCCCTCAGCTGCAGCCACTAATAGCACCACTGTGCACATTCAGTACTTTCCTTTTAAAAGGGCCCTGCCCGCCCCCCCTTCTCTCTCTGTCTCTCCCTCTCTCTGCCTCTCTCTTCTCCCAGAGGCCTGTCTCTCTTTTCCCTTCTCCCCTTTTCCCATTCACTTTCCCCTAATAAAAACCCCTCCACCCAGGCTCCTTTGCATAGTGTCTTTCTTGCTTCACTTTTTAAATTACAACATACACTATATGTAACATATAGACTGTGTTAATATTATAACAAAAGCTTTTCCTAATATGGGAACATTCTTTTAGGTGGTGTTAAAAGTTTCTGCTGTTATAAAGAATGGGATGAAAGCATTTTCATAAGGGTTGTTATTTGTTAATGATTATTTTATTCAAAATTTCTTTTTAATTTTAGCAGTTTCTTTGGAAATTTTGTTAACAAATATTGATCGAATAACTGCATGTACTAATCATTTCTTTAGAAGCTTAGGGTTAAAAATGAAGTGTGTGTGTGTGTGTGTGTGTGTAAAGTTTCTGCCCTATTAGCATATAGACTTTAATGAAAAGTGTGAGATCTTATGTCAACAATAGTGATTTTAGATAGTTGATAATTACTGTAAATGTGTTAGCATAATGTATTGAATATATTGAAATAACTAAGTATTTAGAGAAAGCTTCTCAGCACAAACTATGTTTGACTTAAAGGATAAATGAGTCAAAGGTTTTTGGAGGTCTTTCTAGATAAAAATTTTAAAAGCTCAATTTTCTTGACCTTTTTATGGGACAGAAAGGCATGTATGCTAGAGTGAACAAGAGGGAAAATGATACCGGTAAAGTTTGAGCACATCCTTTGGTACTCCACCCAGATAGGATGTTATTCTCATCAATGGGAAGTGGTTGGAGAGTTTTAGCCAAGTGAATGGTAAAGTCCAAATTATATTGATTTGAAAGATTACTTTGGGGTCATTGAGATGGCTGAGTAGGTAAAGGTGCTTGCCCCAAAATCCTGCTGACCTGACTCTAATCCTCAGAATAAAAGTAGAAGTAGAGAATAGACTCTACAAAGTTGTCCTTTGATTTCCACGTACACTCTGTTGCATGCCCTACTCCCAGTAAAATAAATCAAATAAATGTTTTTATTTGTTTTTTTAATCATTCTGGCTATATTAAGGGAACTCTTAAAAAGAGCAATAGAGAAAAGAAGGTAAATGGTCAGAAGTCCTTAGTGAAGTAGTCCTGGTATAAGATGAATGCTGGCCTGCATGAAGAATGCAGAGACAAGATAATGGTGATGATAGAGGCAATAGCACAGGCTAATGGAATTATGTGGTAACTGCAAAAATAGTAGTGAGAATGGAATTTATATTCTTGATCCAAGCAATATCATGCTTGAGGTTTTACCTTGAGCAATAAGACAAGAGAAGGAAGTAAAAGGAGTTCAAGTAGTAAAAAGAAGACAAAGTATCCCTGTTTGCGGATGATGGTTTATACATAAAGAGCCTAATGACTCCACAGAACCTCTTAGAACTGGGAGATACTTTCATCAAAGTGACAAAAATACAAAATTAACACATAATAATCAGTAGCCTTCTTATATACATATGACAAACATACAACTATACTGAAAAAAATTTAAGGAAACAATCCCATTCAATACACATAGACATAACACCAAAACAAAACAACAAACAAGAACCTAAACCCCATTCCTAGGAACCAGCCTAGCCAAAGAAATGAAAGATCAGGCACATGTGTTGCTGGCACATGCCTTTAATCCCAGCACCCGGGAGGCAGAGGCAGGCAGATCTCTGTGGGTTCGAGGTCAGCCTGATTTAATTCACAGACACCAAAGCAATACAGAGAAACCCTGTTTTCAAAAACCAAAAAAAAAAAAAAAAAGAAAGAAAGAAAAAAGAAAGAGAAAAGAAAAAGAAATGAAGACCTTTACAATGATAACTTTGATACACTGAAGAAAGAAATTGAGGAATATATCACACGATGGAAAGACACCCCATGCTCATGGATTGGCCATCCTACTAAAAGCAATCTATGGATTTGAGCACCCCAATCAAAAAACCAGGACCTTAGGACCTTTCTTCACAGACATAGAAAAATAATCTTAAAACTTGCACAGTAGAACACACACACACACACACACACACACACACACACACACACACACACACACACACAGTAGCCAAAGCAGAGGATGCTTGAACTGGCCTACCCCTGCAATCAGATTGGTGAATATACCAACTATCATCATAGAGCCCTCATCCAGTAATGGATGGAACCAGATGCAGAGATCCATGATCAAGAACCAGGCCCAGCTCCAGGAATCCAGGTGAAGAGAGGGAGGAGGGAACATATGAGCAAGGACGGTCAAGATCATGATGGAGAAATCTACAGAGACAGTGTATAGAAACTCATGAACTCTAGACATCAACTGTAGACTCCAGGGAATTGAACTAGGCCCTCCGTATGTGGGAGTCAGTTGTGAAGCTTGAACTATCAGAGGGGCCCCTGGCAATAGAACCACAATCCAAACCTGGTACATGATCTAACTTGTTGGAGCCCATTTCTTGGGGGTGAGATGCCATGCTCAGTGGCAGTAGGACCATGATATAATCCTGGTACCTGAGCTAGCTTGTGGAAGCCCATTTCCCATGGTGGGATGCCATACTCAGTCTTAATGCATGGGAGAGGGCTCTGGCCCTGCCTCGACCTATTGTGTCAGACTATGTTGACTCCTCATAGGAGCCCTTACCCAGGAGGAAGAGTGGACTGGGGATGGGTTATGGGGGAGGTGAGGGAAGTTGGAGAGAGAACTGGTTGGAATGTAAAATGAAATCAAAACATTTTTAAAAAGATGAAAAAAAAAAAGAGTAGCCAAAGCATTCCTGAATGAAAAGAATAGTGCAGGATACGTTACCATACCTCGTTTTAAATTGTATTACAGAGGCATGGTAATAGAAACATCATTGTACTGGCACAAAAGCAACATAGAGATCAGCTTAACTTTGGCTTCTGAATGTTTGACAGAGATGCCAAAAATGCACATTGGAGGAATAATGACATCTTAAGTAAGTAATACTGTGAAACCTGGATTTCAACATTCAGAAAAATGAACTAGATTCTTATCTCTAATCTTCACAAAGCACAACTTCAAATGGATAAAGGAGCTTAATATAATAATTGGTACCCTAAAGTTGCTAGATGACTAAGTAGGGATGTACATTTCAACTTTTATAGGTACAGGTAAGGACTTTCTAAATAGGATTCTGATAACTTAGGAATCAGATCAACAACTGACAAGTAAGTCTCATGAAACTAAAAAAAGTCTTTACAGCAAATTAAATGGTTCATCAAGAGAAGAGTCCAACCATAGGATGGAGAAAATCTTCACCAGCTGTACAGTTGACAGAGGATTAATAACTAGGATTCAGATAACCCATTAACAACAACAACAAAACTAATCACCAAGGAAACAAACAACCCAGTTCTTAAAATGGACTGTGGAATCGAACAGCTGGCTGGGCATTTGTTCTGCGGGTTCTCGTTCCAAGGATGCCACCCCACCGCCCATATGCTCTCTGAAACCCGACCAGGAAGCAAGAGAGCAAGCTGGAGTCCAGGACTAGCCTTCCTCCATCATGTCCGCATCTGTGACCACACCCAAATGGGCGTGGTCAGTGCAACAGGTGTGGACGGGGTGGATACTACACTCAGGTCCTCTGGGTCTTGTGTCTAAAGTACATGATACCGTTAGCAGTAGGGACTTCTAGGAGGCAACCAAATGCAACAGCAATGGGCTATAATGTTTTGAGAGTCTTGGACAATGCTGGCCAATACCTCAAAAGGAGGCTTCTATATCAGAGAAGATGTACCTATTAAGTTTTATCAATATGGCTACCTGCACAAAACCTGAACAAGGATGACATCAGTGGACATACTAACATAGAAGGGGGAAGGCCTGCAGGGCCTCAGTCGTAGACAAAGAACAGTGGAAACTAGGGAATGCTGAGAGGGAGAAATGGTTTTTCCCAGGAAGAGTCTCCCAATTGGTTATCTTATACCAAGTGGCCAGTCCTGAGATCATATACATATATGTAACATTATATAGACTGAGAAGTTTGTCTTTATGTATTTAGGAATATTTATTTAATAACAAAGAAAAATGGCCATGAATTTGAGAGAGAGCAAGGGGGTAAATAGAGGAGTTGGAAGAAGAAAAGGGAGAGAAATGAAGTATTTATAGTATAATTTAAAACAAAATTATTTTAAAAACTACTTTAAGATTTCATTTTTATCCCAGCAAGAATGGCTAAGATTAAAAAAAAGAAGACAACAAATGACAACAAAGCTGGTATGGATGTGGCAAAAAGGAAACTCTTTTTACATTGTTATATAGTGCTAGACCCTGCTTACTACAACACTGACCTTCCAGATGCAAGTGTTCACTGGCACAATAGAGCAAAATTGTGTGTCTTGGTCAGTGTTCTACTGCTGTGAAGAGTCACAATGACCTTGGCAAATCTTGGTTTTCTTTCTTTATTTTTTCTTTACTGTTTAACAGCCCTAGCTGTCCTGGAACTCACTTTGTAGACCAGGCTGGCCTCCAATTCACAGAGATAATGCCTGCTTCTGTCTCTGTCTCTGAGTGCTAGGATTAAAGGCATGCGTGCATCATCACCACCCAGCCCCAGCAACTCTTATAAAGCAAAGCATTTACTTGGGGCTTGCTTAAAGTTTACTTCATTATCGTCGTGGTCGGGAGCTTGGTGACACATGGGCAGACGTGGTGATAGAGAAACAGCTGAGAGTTCTACATCTGGATCAGCAGGCAGCAAGAAGGGAGAGGGCCTGTGGGCCTGGGTTGGGCTTCTGAAACCTCAAATCCCACCTTCAATGACTCACTTCCTCCACACCTCTTATCCTTCCAAATAGAGTCACTCCCTGGTGACTAACCATTCAAATCTGTGAGCTTATGGGGACCGTTCTTAGTCAAACCACCACACTATGTATGGAGGTAACCAACCATCCTCTTGATTGGATCTGAAGCTTGCTCCACAGAAGGGAGTTCATGCCTGATACTCTACATGGCCAAAACCCATGGCTAGGGAAGTCATAGGCTCTTTTGGAAGATCCATTGATATTGGAGGAAGGGGAGGAGTGCTGTTAAATGCTTTCTCTGGACATGGCATTGGCTCTTTGTTGTATGGTATTTTCCTCAGAATTGAAACATACCTTTCAGGAAGAAAGGGGAGGTTCATAAGGCTTGGGGGGGGTGGTAAACAGATAGCATAAGTCTGGGAGAACATAAACTTGGAAGAGTCTTGAAGACCCCTTGTTGGAGTATAAAAAGGAGTGAAAGACTGATGGAGGAGAATTACTAGCCGAGCTGGTGGGAAATTCTCAGACTGGTAGCTGCTGCAAGCTGTGTAGAGAGCTCCAAGGTTGCAGCCTTTGTGAGTTGTCACCTGTGTTGGGATGAACTTTTCAGTGATGCTTTTGACTCACCCATACTCCTGTTAGTGATGCCAATAAAAACTTTCCTTCACAAAGTTGGACATTGGCATGATCTGTACTTTGGTCTGTCATGGGTTCCTTTTGGAGGTGAATAGACATTTGTGTGCTGTGTTTCCCCAAGAAAAGTCTGTCACAGCAGACATTTCATGTAAATGAATCCATAGAGTATGTGGCCCTTATGTATATATTTTTTCTGTGAAGTATTAAATTTCAGAGTTAAACCCTGTTCTAACATGCTATTAGCACTTTATTTCTCTTTTTCTCCATTCAGTTGATGAACATTTGAGCTGTTACTACTTGTTACTATGAATAAGTTTTGCATGGTCATTTGTGTACAAATCTTGTGTGGACATAATGTTTTTACTCCTTTTAGGAATGTATCTAGAAATAGAATTGTTGCATCCTATAGTAACTGCTAAGCTGTTGTTCAAACTGACTCTCTAATTTTTAGTCCCACAAATAATATTTGAGGGATCCAATTTTCTATATTATTTTAATTTAATTATGACTGGTACTTTAGCAGGGATTCTGCTGATCTTAGATCAATTTAAGAAGAATTATTAAATTATTTCAAGCCTAGAACTGATGTGATTTATCTGTTTAGATCTTTTAAAATGACTTCTACATTTTAGTACAGAAGGAATAACTTCCTTACGTTTATTATTATATGTGTTCTTGTTGGTGCTCCTGTAATTTGGATTTTCTTGATTTTTTTTGTGTGTGTGTGTTCTCTGCTAGTGTACAGAAATGCATTTGAATGTCTTTTTATTTAAACCAAATTTGATATTTTAAACTCACTTGTAGAAACATTTATCAAGTAGAATTTTTGTTCCCTGCCTTCTGCTAATGTATTTGCATAGACCTTAGTAATAATCTTCTTGTCTTACTCTTAAAGATTGTTGACCACTTTCTGTAAATCCAAATCACATTGCTAGTGTAAATGCTACCAAACGCCACTCTGGACATTTAAGATTTAGCCATTGTTTTTTCCATTTTCATGTATGTGTATATGGTTTATTATGTATGAATATTTGTGGGTATACATGTTTGGGGTGCATGTGCCCATGGGTATGAGTGTATGTGGAGATTTAAGGTTGATGTGGAGAATCACCCTGGATTGCCCAAATACCTTATTCAGTGAGGCAGGGTCTCTCGGCCACACCCAGAGCTCTGAGATAAACCTAATTCTTGCTTTGGGGATCTTTTGCTCTTCAAGGTTGGAATTACAGGTCTGCCATATCCACATGGTATTTAGTGGGTTCTCAGAGTATGGGCTCTGGTCTTCATGTTCCCATGGCAAGTGATTAACTGTGAAACCATCATCCCAATCCCAAGATTTAGTTCAATATTATTCAATAAAAGGAATGGTGGGATAGAATAGAAGGCTTGCAACAACATGAATATCAAATGAAAAAATGGCATATGGTAGACAGGTGGCTACAAATTTGTTGCTGTAATTCTGTTGATCTCTTGTGAGATCTCTTTTCTTGAGAAGTTTATACAAAGTATATGAATGAAGGCTATGATTAACTTTATAAAGTATGTTAACAAGAATTTTTATAGAAATTATTTATAAATACAAATTATTTAAGTTGAACAGTCTAATAGTATTTGTAAATATAAATAATCTATATAAAATGCTGTAAATGTTTGGTAAGCAAATTTGAAGTCTTATTATTTACTTACTTAGTCTTTATTTTTCAGTCTTGCACTACATCCTGAGCGAGTGTTGGTAGCAACAGGACAAGTTGGGAAAGAGCCTTACATCTGTGTTTGGGATTCTTACACTGTTCAGACCGTGTCAGTTCTGAAAGATGTTCACACACATGGCATAGCTTGTTTAGCATTTGACTTGGATGGACAGGTATGGGATAATTTTCCTCCTTTTTTTATCAATTTTTGTTTTAAAATGCTTGCTATAAGAAATCATTATGTTTATAATACAGAATTGAAAACCAATTGATAAAAGGTTTTTGTTTATCCTAAAGTGCTAAAGTATAAATGGGTGGGTGGATGACATAGATAACAAAAATAAAAATAACAAGGGGTATTGACTTCATCATTACAAAGAAGTTTCTCAGTCCAAAAGCCAAAGAAATTCTCATTCAATGGAATATTACCTGGTTGTTACAGAAAATTTTATCTGTAACTGTTTTACAGTTAAGGTACTTGGGTAGTGCATATGGAAGATACCTTAGGAAAACTAGGTTTCACTATGTAGAGCTGTATATATTTTAATTTTCGGTTACTTTAAAGTTTTTCTTTTGTAATTATATTTTTATTGAAAATGAGACAATATCTGTGAGTTACTTTTTAATATATATAATTTTCATTAAAATTAGAAACAAGCTTGTTTTACATATCAATCCCAGTTCTCTCACCCTCCCATCCTCCCCTGTCCCCCTCCACCAATCCCCTCCCCTCCCCCACCAATTCCCTCCCCATCCCCTTTCTGCTCCCCAGGGAAGGTGGGGCCTTCCATGGGGGATCAAGTCTGTCACATCATTTGGAGCAGGGCCTAGGCCCTTCCCCATGTGTCTAGGCTGAGAGAGTATCCCTCTTATGTGGGATGGGCTCCTAAAGTCCATTCATATACTAGGGATAAATACTAGTCCACTACCAGAGGCCCCATAGACTGTCCAGTCCCCCCAACTAACACCACATTCAGGGAATCTGAGCCAGTCCTGTGCTGGTTCCCCAGCTATCAGACTTGAGTCCATGAGCTCCCCCTTGTTCAGATCAGCAGTTTCTATGGGTTTCTCCAGCCTTGTCTTGACCCCTTTGCCCATTACTCCTCTCTGCAACTGGATTCCAAGGGTTCAGCTCAGTGTTTAGGTGTGTGTCTATCTGCTTCTGCTTCTAGGATGGCCCTTCATGGAAGGGCATTTAATGTAGCCTCTCCACTATTGCTTAGATTGTTAGTTGGTACCATCCTTGCAGATCTCTGGACATTTCCTTGGTGCCAGATTTCTTTTATACAAAATCAAAGATCAAAAGATCAAAACAGTGAACATAATTATCACCTCACTGAATGACCAGTTTCCAAATGTTGTCTAATATTTTCATTTTCTGCTGGATTTGAAAGCATGCGTGATAACTTTGGATTAATCCAATTAGTGAGTTTCCTACTAGGTAGCAATGCTAAATGTTCTTTTCCTAAAGGCTTTTTCTAAATGAGCTGAATTTACATATTAATACTAGTAACCTGTTGTCTTGTGGATAATTAAGGCCTGAAAAGTCTATTTATAGGAATCTATAATAAACAGACTGAAGTTTTATACAGTAATGGGAGAAGGTAGAGGTTAACTTACTTTATAATTTATCTAAAAAATAACCACACATTATAAAAAATACAGTGTTCATTCTTTTAAAAATCGTGTGTGTGTGTGTATGTGTGTGTGAATATACTTGCCTGTATGGGCACATAGAGAGTTCAGAGGTCCAACACTGGGTTGTCTTCCTCAACTGTTTTTATCCCCTTATGTTTTGAGACTGATCTCTTATTAAGCCTAGAGCCCAAATTTTCAGCTATGCCAACTGGATCCACCCGTCTGTCTCTGCCTCACAGTGGAGGGCTTACAGATCCAAGCCTTAATGCTCAGCTTTTTGTGTTGGTGCTGGGGATTTGAACTGGTGTCCTCAGACTTATGCAGCAGGTTTGCTGTGTCACTTACTGTGTCATCTCCCCAGCTCACAATTATTTCTAACAGAAGCATAAATTATAGTTAAAACTCTGCTCATTTCTAGAATGAGCTAAGAACGAAGTTGTTTTTAAACCTAATCCCATGAAAAGCCCCATGAGCTGGCACAAAAATAAAATATACCAGTTTACCTTTGTAAAATTTGTAATTTTTTTTATAACAACAAAATAGTTCATTCTTACAGAATAAACAATGAGACCACACAACCCTCCTACTAGAACTGAGCCCATATGATTTAAATCATAATTCTTCCCAGGTGAAGCTGTTCTAAAAGAGCACTAGGTGGCATTTTTAATTTGAACAGAGTACATGGGTTTGTAAAGCTAATTATGGTTCATGGTAAATAGTGTTGATGAAGATATCGAACATTTCTGCAACATTAGCCATATGCCGATACTCTTCTAACTCCTTTATATTTAATTACAATAATGTTCATATTATCTTTACAAAGTACTTTAATTATTTCCATTTAACAGGTAAGGAAAATAGGTACAGAGAGGTTTTGGGTAAGTGCCCGAAGTCTCCTATGTAGTAAAGCACGGTATTCAAACTTGCTGGCGATTCATGTGCCATTGTATCACATCAGGTAGTTAATATTTTGAGCTTTGTGGCCCATATAGTCTTTGTTGTAGCTAGTGATTTCTTATTTTTTGAGATAAGGCCTATCATTGAACCTGCAACAGTACAACAGTGCATTTGAAAAGATGTATTTATAGTTAATCTACAAGTTTTAGCTTTTGGCTAGAGTTTGATTAGGATAGTTTCTGGATATTCATAGAACCGCAGGTCTTTCTTTTTACTTAATATGAAAAACTAAATGGATGTACAAATAGTAGTGGGATAAATACATCAATCTGCCTTAAAGGGCGTTGGAAATATGAATGCATGTATTTTGATTTTATAAGTAGAATTTATTTGCCATTTATAATGTGGTAGTTATTTGAATTGTCTTTTCATTCCCTCTGAATTTCTTGAACAAAATCCAGCGCTTGGTTTCAGTTGGACTCGATTCAAAGAATGCAGTTTGTGTTTGGGACTGGAAAAGGGGAAAAATGTTGTCTATGGCTCCTGGTCACACTGACAGAGTGAGTAATTCCTCTGGGCTTTCTAATGAATACTGGCAGGGAAAGTCTGACATAGAGTTCTGGGAGTTTTCTTTGGGATTTTGTCATTGTCATACAACATAGGTTATACAAGGTGTACAACTTGTTTAAAAAAAAGATACAGTTGTAGGGGAGAGGAAAGAGTAGGAAAGGAGGAAAGGAAAAGTGTAAATTTTTGTTTGTTTGTTTGTTTTGTTTTTTCTCGAGACAGGATTTCTCTGTGTAGCCCTGGTGGTCCTTGAACTTGCTCTGTAGACCATGCTGGCCTCAAATTCACAAAGATCCAGCTTGTCTCTGCCTCCCAAATGCTAGGACTAAAGGGAATTCAAGACAGTCATGGCTACACAAAGAAACCCTGTCTCAAAACGGAAACAAAACAAGAAAAATAATAGAATACTTTGTAATCAAGATTTTGTTTCTTTGTTTTTGTTTTTGAGACTGGGCCTCTCTCTATAGAGCTGGCTGTCCTGTAACTCACCCTATAAAACAGGCTGGCCTCAAATCACAGAGTTCTACCTGCTCTGCCCCTGAGTGCTAGTATTAAAGACCTGGATACTAATGACCATGCCCAGCCTTGTAATTAAGTTTTTAAATAAATGCTGTATTTTTATTAACCTAGATCAAAATTTAGATAGACTCTTAAAAATGTCTATCTTTTTATGAGAATAGAGTGACAGTGGTACTAGTTTGTAAGCATCTGTAAATGTTTTGTTGGTAATTTTTGTATGTTTTTTGCAGTTTGGAGAATATATTTTGGTTTGGCAAATTCTTTAAGGAGCCAATTACATGGCCACTGATGACTATTAAAATGTTACCTATATCTTATTAAACATCCTTGTTCTAACTTACTGTGTCAAAGTATTTAAAAAATTTGTACGTTGAATCTGCAAACCAATTTTTGTAAAACTGGTGCTGAATGATAATGGAATTCTAAAAAGTGTCATTAGTATTTTAAAATTGGATCCATGTGTTTCCACGTAGTGTCCGTTATGGTGAGTTGTCAGGCAGTGTCTTATAAGGTGCACTCTTCACTGTTTTGGAGAGCATCATGTTGTAGATTTTTTAGAGCTAACAAACTTCTTAGGTTAAGTTACACAGTTACCAAAGAAACTTAGTGAAGAGCACCATAGACAGCAGAGCAAATGAACGATAACTTTTATTTCATTTGTGCTTGATTGTCTGTTTCTATTGGATATTCTGATTCACCTGAGGGTTTTTTTTAACAATGTGGTTTGTTTATACCTTGAATTTATGGAATATTAAATATGAATATAGCACAGGGAACTCTATAAGTTAAGAAAGTGTAAGTTAATGCTGTTTGACTTATACACAATGAAAAATGTTCTGATTAAAAATGTAGACTTGGAGGGTGGTCAGGGTGCATGTGAGGGGGGAGAGAGGGTAAATGGGAGGGAGGGGGAGAAGAAGGGAGGGAGAGGGAACTGGGATCAACATGTAAAATAAAAAAATAATAAAATTAAAAAGAGTAGACGTGTCCTATATTATACCTCAGTATCTGAGTACTCCATGTGGAGTTTTGCCTCTGTAAAAACCCTCAGGCACCAGCCTTACACTCGAGTCCTGTTGACCCATTCATGTTATTTACTTGAATCCAAGTATTATTTAAAAGTTAAAAATGAAAGTGTTAAATCTACTTTATTGGCTACTCTGTCCAAGTTAACCAAATTGAAGAAATTGCTTTCATTCCTTATTATCGTACTTACCTTTTTCTCATAAGATTTTGAAATGTAGGATTTTTATCATTATTGAGACTGCTATAGTTTCTGAAAGATGAGGGTTTAGCCCAATTCATTGTTTGAGCAGGATTCTTAAATGATACCGACTATTTTAACCATTAATTTGATTTGTTCACAGATATTTGATATATCTTGGGATTTGTACCAGCCAAATAAGCTTGTCAGCTGTGGTGTAAAACATATCAAGGTACAAGAAGGCTCCTTCTTTTATAGTAGTCATTTTTTGGCTTTCTGTTGTTACATATACATCACACCATTAGCCATTTATTATAGTTACAGAATTCTAACAAGACTTGTTTTTAAAATGTCAACTTTTTAATACTTAGGTCTAGTCTAGCAAATACTTAAGGTGTACTTATTTTGAGACATTATACAGGGATAAGATTTAAAGTAGAAGTAATGAGCCACTCCCGATTAGGAAATATAGTCTAGTAAGATAGAGTATACTGTGTTCCTCTTGTTTCTTCATATTTCACTTGAAAGTGAGATGTAAGAATAGGAAATCAAACAAAAAAGTTTCTCATCTGCAGAGATAATATTACCTCATAGAAGCATATAGATATCACTCCTGTCACTTATGAGATGCTTAATCTGTGGGAGTCATTTAACCACAGTCTTTTTTTTAAAACACTTTTTGAAGCTATGACAGTTCTTACCATTCTCAGAGTTGATGATTTAAAAGGCAGCATTTGCTTTTCAGAGTGCCCAGCTAGGGTTATCTTCCTTTTTCTGTATTTGCTATCTGAAGGAACTTCCACCTTGATAGTTACTGTGTATTTACTTATGCAAGTTATAGGTTTTGTTTTACTTTAGATTTTGAAGCCTATAACACCACCAGTGGTGATATCAGTTTTTTTTTTTTTTGCATTTTTTATTGGAAATAGTTCTTTTTTTTTTTGTATCCAATACATCAGTTATAGTTTTGCCTCCTACACCTTCCAGTACCTCCCCACCTCCCTTTCCTTCAGATCTATTCCCTTTCTGTCTCTCATTAGAAAAGAACAGGCCTCTACGAGATAACAATCACATATAATGTTTATAGTTATCTTTAAATCACTGGTGCAAATGTCAAATACTGTCTTATGTAATTGCCCCTGAAACGGTCAATTCCTAGCGAGTAAGAATCTGTGTTCTGACTTTCTTATCTGTTTGTCTTCCTCTGCTTGCTCCCCAAGGCTTTAGGCATAGATTTTAAGCACTGGGAAGATAGATACCTTTGTCTTTTTATCTAAGATGATTCTTGATGCAGTACTTGATATATATATATTAAATGTCTGAAAAGTAGTTGACAAATTAATAAGATATCTTAATGATGATTTATGTTATAAATAAAGCTAAAACTTAAAAAAAATTCTTCTCTCATATATTAATTCCATCCTCAGTTTCCTCTCCCTTCTTCCTTCCTAGTCCCTCCCTCCACCTCTGCATTCCTCAAGATCCAGTCCTCCTCCATTTCCCTTCACAAAAGAGTGGGCCTCGCAGGGATATCAACCAGACATGGTGTAACAAGTTACAATAAGACTAGGCATATATCTTCATATCAAGGCTGGATGGAGCAACCCAATAGGAGGAAAAGAGTCCTAAAAGCAGGCAAAAGAGTCAAGACAGCCCTGACTACCACTGTTAGGAGTCCCACAAGAAGACCAAGCTACACAAACATAATATATATATGCAGAGGGCCTAGGTCAGGCCCATACAGGCTTCCTGATTGTCGTTCCAGTTTCTGTGAGCCCCTATGAACCCTGGTTATTGACTCTGTGGGCTCTGTTCTTGTAGTGTCCTTGACTCCTCTGACTCCTACAATCCTTCCTCTCTCTTTCTTCTTCAGCATTTCCTGAGTTTCACCTAATATTTGTCTGTGAGTCTTTGTATTGACTCCCATCGATTGCTGGATGAAACTTCTCTGATGACTATTATGCTAGATTCCAGTCTACATGTGCAGCAGAATATCATTAGGAATCATTTCATTGTCCTTTTTTGTTTTTATTTTTTGTGCCAGTCTTATTTGGTTCTATCTTAGGTCTCTGGGCTGTCCAGCCTCTGGTTCCTGGCCCTCCAGGCAGTGTCAGGCATGGACTTCCTCTTGTGATGTGGGTCTCAAGTTGGAGCAGTCATTGGTTGGCCACTCCCACAAGCTCTGCACCACCTTTGCCCCAGCACACCTTGTAGGCAGGACAAATTGTAGGTTGAAGGGTTTGTGGCTGGTTTGGTGTCCTGTTCCCTGCACTGGAGCCTTGCTTGGTTACAGAAGATGGCTGGTTCAGGCTCTGTATCCTCCATTACTAGGAGTCCTCGCTAGGATCACCATTGCAGATCCAGGGAGTTTGCATCGCACTAGGTTTCTCCCTTGTTCCTGAAATGCCCCCCAATTCCAGTCATATCTCCCTGTCCTCTCTCCTTCATGCCCTCAACCTGATCCCTCCTGTTCCCATCTCCTCCTGTCCCAAGCCAGCCTGCAAAATCCATGCTAATTTTCCTTCCCAGGGAGATCAGCATGTCCCACCCCACCCCTGCATGAACCCTTCTTGTTACTTAGCCTTTCTGGGTCTGTGACCATAAGGTGATTATCCTTTAAAGCTAATGTCCCCTTCTAAGTGAGTACATACCATGTTTGTCTTCCTGGGTTACCTAACTCAGGATGTTTTGTTTTGTTTTGTTTCGAGTTTCATCCGTTTGCCTGCACATTTCATGATGTCATTGTTTTTAAGAGATGAGTAATACCCCATTATGTAAATGTACCACATTTTCTTTATTCATTCTTTGGGTGTGGGATATCTAGGTTGTTTCCAGTTTCTGGCTATTACAAATAAAGCTGCTATGAACATTGTTGAGCAAATGTCCTTGTGGTATGATAGTACATCCTTTGGGTGTATGTCCAAGAGTGGTATTGCTGAGTCTTGTGGTAAATTGTTTTCCAGTTTTCTGAGAAACTGACACACTGATTTCCACAGTGGCTGTACAATTTGTACTCCCACCAGCAATGGAAGAATGTTCCCTTTGCTCTATATCCTTTCCAGCAAAAGCTGTTACTTGTGTTTTTTTATTTTAGCTGTTCTTACCGGTATAAGATGGAATCTCAGAGTCATTTTGATTTGAATTTCCCTGGTGGTTAAAGATGTTAAATGTTTCCTTAAGTGTTTCTTGGCCACTTGAGATTCCTCTGTTGAGAATGCTGTTTGGATATGTACCCCAGCTTTTAAATTAGACTGTTTGGTTTGTTTATGCCTAGTTTCCTGAGTTCTTAAATATTTTGGATATTAGCCCTCTATCAGATGTGGAGTTGGTGAATTTTTTTTTTCCATTCTGTAGGATGCCATTTTGTCTTTTTGGTGGTGTCCTTTCCTTAGAAGCTTTTCAGTTTCTTGAGATCCCATTTATTAATTGTTGATCTTAGTGCCTACACCATTGGTGTTCTGTTCAGGAAGCTGTCTCCTGTGTCAGCGCATTCAAGGCTGTCCCCCAGCTTCTCTTCTGTCAGGTTCAGTGCATCTGGTTTTGATCTACTTGGGCGAATTTTGTGCAGGGTGGTAGATTTGGATCTGTTTGCATTCTGGCATACTGAAATCCAGTTAGACCAGCACCATTTGTTTAAGATACTTTTTTTCCATTGTAAAAAAAATAATAATAATCAGGTGTCGGTCCATGTATGTCTGGGTCTTCAGTTCAATCCCATTGATTAACCTGTCTGCTTTTATACCAATTCCATGTGGTTTTTACTATAACTCTGTAGACAGTTTGAAATCAGGGATGATGATACCTGTATGTTCTTTTACCATACAGAATTGTTTTAGCTATACGGTTTTTTGTTTGTTTGTTTTTCTATATGAAGTTGAATATTCGTTCATTTAAGTCTATAAAGAATTGTGTTGGAATTTGATGGTGTTGGCTTCATTCTGTGCATTACCTTTGGTGAATGGCCATTTTTTACTATGCTGGTCCTACTGATCTATGACCATGGATAATCTTTCTATTACAGTGTCCCAGATTTCCTGGATGTTTTGTGTCAGGAATTAGATTTAGCATTTTCTTTGACCAATGAATCTGTTTCTTCTATTATATATTCAATATCTGCGATTCTCTCTTCCATCTCTTGTATTAGTGTTGATTGTGTCTGTGCTTACCTAGATTTTCCATTTCTAAAATTCCCTAAAGCTAAACCTTTTTATTTTCAGTTTTTTAAAAGTGCTCAGCTTTTGAGACTAAAGGATATCATGGATTGCATTTCTTTTCCTTTGCTAGTGACAATGAATAGTAAGGTGGTATTTTTATGCTAACAGTACATGCGAGGAAACTAAGTGTCAAAGGTGATTTAAAATTGTACTGCCTAGTACAGTAGCCACTAAGAAATATGGGAATTTAAGTATAAACTCAAATGAAGTGTTATTTAAAATTCATTTCTTCAGTCATTAGCCACATTTCAAAAACCACATTTCTGGGATTCACTGTTTTGGAAATAATATGTATATACATTATACACATATATTTATCCATATATACACATGTGTGTGTAGAGAAGGGAGAGGGAAATTTCCATTTTCTTTGAGATTCTATTTGACATTACTGATCTGGATTCTAGAACAGAAGGGTTAGCTCCTGCTGTGTCTCAAAAGCTTTTGGAAGCCTAGACTTTATTCCTCAAAGATTGTAGTTCATTTCATCTCAGTGGGTGTTTGGGAATTGTGAATCTCCCCAGGTGATTCTAATGTGAAGCCAAGATTGAGAGTCACTGAGCCGGAAGAAAATAATAACATCAAATTGGGACTGGGTAAAAGGGCAAGACCAACTATTCTTATGAATATAAATTATGGATGGTGCTTTTAGAAGATAAAGAATTTCACACATTAAAGCACTTATTAGTTATGTGAATGGATAAAAACCATAAGTTTTAGTTCTCTGAAGCTTCAGACTTTAAAATTTAAGGTCATAATATTAAAAATATATTAAATTAAATTGTAATTTACTTTTTATACAATAATATTCTAGGGATCCAATTTCTTTATTTAGAACTATTCATGTATAAATCCCTGCCCTACCACATTCAGTTTTTTCTCTGTGCAAACTATAAAAACTTATTGAACACTGTATAATAAAATAATAAGGGTGGCTATGATGATTCATGCTTGAATCTATCTTCTTCCAAGGATAAACTGGTCATTTATAATGGGTATCTTATTTGTAAGCTTTACAAAGCTGTTATTCAGCTTGAGACTATCCATGAAAACAACATATGTTCTTTCTTTCTGTCCTCTCCCCCATCTTAGCTGCTTGTATCAAATTCAACATAAGATTTTCCCTACCTTTCTGGCATTGGAGATTGAAGCCAGGGCAAATTACAATCTTCTGAGCTATATTCCCAGCCTTTATCTTCATTTTCATTCCTAACTCACTCAGCTTTTTAACCCAAATTGCATGTAGATTTTTTTTTTTGCCAAAAGCAATCTACAGAGCTTTTTTGAAATATAAGATTCTATTTATTAATTCTTTGAGAACTTCGTATAGATGAACAGTGTATCTTTTTTTTTATTTGATAATTTTATTTATTTATTTATTTTTATTTAATTTTATATAACAAAGTCCAATTAAATGAAAACAAACATTTATACACAATATTTGGGAATTTGGGCGTCGTTCTTTCCAAACTACTTCCTGCTGGTTAGGGGCGCTGTCGAACAGTGTATCTTGATCATATTCACTCCCATTCCTCTCCCTAACTTCTCCCAGATTTATCATTCCATCTCCTCTCACTCAGAAAGTGGTGGGTAAACTCCCTAACACCCATGACACTATTGTACTCAAAGCATAACCAAGGCATGCTGGTCATTATTATAATTATGACGGTCACAGCAGGGTGAGACTGTTTGATGGCATTTTCCACCCAGCAGGTTATATAACACTTTCTGATGCCATGAAGGTGGCAAGCAGGAAAGAAACTTTCTGGTTAGTACTAATCTGATTTCTATGTGATCTGTGTCCAAAGTGTGTATTATCTTCAGCAGTAGGATCTTAACACCATCAAGTTCTGGTGGGCAACCGGAAGTGTTGGGAGTAACTTTTATTGTTTTGGAGTATCTAGGACACATTAGACTAACAGCTTGAGAACAATTATTCTTGGCACTGATCTTTTTATTTGGCATCTATGGCTTCTAAGAGGAACATTATCCCCTGTGTAGGGTAACTCCAGTTTAATTCTTTTCTGTGAACACACATACACACACACACACACACACACACACACACACACTCACACACACACACACTTAGAAAGCTTATAAAATAGTAGGTTTCCATATGGCCTATCAAGTTAGTTAACCTATTCCTTTGCCCTCCACTCCCATCCCTCTCCCCATTCAAATACAGCTTTAAAGAAAATGTTAGCTCAGATTCCTTACTCTTATAGATAAAGGTTGAAACTAGTGGCTAGCGTGCTATAACAGCTGTGAGAACACTAGGATGAGGATATGAATACTGAATGTTACTTTATCATAAGGCAACCACTTTAGATAATTTCTAGTCTGCTGCCATAGTCTGCTGCATGGGATTATTGAAAATATTTCACTTGGTTTTATAAGTATTATTTGATAATATGCTTATACTGTATACATTTTAGTTCTGGAGTTTGTGTGGAAATGCTCTGACCCCCAAACGAGGAGTTTTTGGTAAAACAGGTGACCTGCAGACAATATTGTGCCTAGCCTGTGCTCGGGATGAATTAACATATTCTGGTGCACTCAATGGGGATATATATGTTTGGAAAGGAATCAATCTTATACGAACAATACAAGGAGCCCATACTGTAAGTATATTTAAATATTTTAAACACTTTTAGATGTTTACCACTTAATTTTCTTAAAACAAGCTAGCTAACTAATATAGCCTGTTGCTCGTCAGTTCACTTTCTAGAATAATACTGTTCTAACAATTTGTTTTTAAGACTTCAATTAAGAACCATGTAATTAGACTCATACATATTTATTAACTTAGTATAATTATCATCTTGTTTTAAAAAAACATTGCTATAACAGTGTCATAATAGTGGTGAGTAAAGTATGTTGACTTTAGCCACAGAGTTTTCTGGATTAGCTTTAGTAAAATAAACCAGTAGGCAATTTGGGAACATATAGGAAAAAACCCAAACCAAAAGCATAGATTCATTAAGCCATGGAAGAAGGGATGTGATATTTTTAACTGATTAAATTATTTACTTTGTGCATGTGGGTGTTTTGTTTGTATGTTTATCTGTGCACCATGTGTGTACCTGGTGCATTTGGAGGTCAGAAGAAGGCGTAGGATCCCCTTACACACCATTGTGAGCTTTCATGTGGCTGCTAGGAATTGAACCCAGGTCCTCTGGAAGAGCAGCCAATGATCTTAACCACTGAGCCATCTGTCTAGTCCCTGGGATTTTTGTTTTTGTTTTCTTTTTCATCGTTTTATTTACTTATTTTACATACCAACCACAGTTTCTCCTCCCTCCTCTCCTCCTCCCTCCCCCCACTTCCCCCTTATCCCCCCCAATCCGCTCTGCCTCCATCTCCACTTAGATGGGGTAAGGTCTCCCCTGGGAAACAACAAAGCATGGCACACAAAGAGGAGACAGGACAAGGATGAACAAGTCACGCCAATATAAGGAATAGGTTCCAAAGAGCCTGAGATTTTCTTTTTTAATTCTGAGCTTTTCATATAATTAAGTCAGAAAAATGTATTGCTAAAATTGTGTGTTTTTAAATTCAAACTGTTAGCAGTTGAATCATCTCTCCTCAAACAGTGAAGGGGTTAGTTAGCATGGAAACATTGTCAACTGAAAAGTAAAAAAAAAAAAAAAAAAAAAAGTGCTAATGAACCATTTATGAATGACTTGCTGTAAGCAAAGTGTCTAGAAACAAAAGTATCATTTTTTTCAACAAAAGTTATGGTAATTCATATTATAACCTCTAGTATGTAAAAACACTAGTTTTTCCCTTCATATTTTTCAATAGAGAATATGAAGTGTTGAAAATTTTTGCTTATCTTCTGGAAGAAAAATGTTAACTTCCTTGAATTTTTACTTTTTATTAGTTATCCTTATTGTCTTTCACTCGTTTGGTTGGTTGTATTAAGGCTTTTTTGTTTTGTTCATTTGTATATTAGAGATATGTAGTTTTTCAATATATACATTACAGTTAAGGGCCAGGGATGTAGGTCAGATAGAAACTTGATCTAGCATTATAGAGTCCTGGTCTCAATCCTGGTATGTACATATCCATACAGAAAAGTGGAAATGTTTTCCTTTATAGTTTATAGTTTTCTTTATCACCTATGAAAATGTCTTAGAACTCAGTCACTTGACTATTGTGACTTTTACACTTATTTATTACATTTAGAGTTTTGCCTTCTAGAATGCATTTTATATACAGTATATTATTTAACTTCCTTTTGTGTTATGTACATATCTTTAAATGCTGCCTCAACTACATATTGACTTTCTAATGATGTATTATATTTTTTGTGTATCCCTTGGTATGTTTGTTTATGCTTCATAAGAAAATATTGCCAAGGGAGTTTATTTAGTAGTTATTTTCCCTCCGAGACAGGGTTTCTCTGAATAGCCCTGGCTGTCCTGGAACTCACTCTGTAGATCAGGCTGGCCTCAAACTCAGAGATTCTCTGAGTTTGCCTCTGCTTCCCACATGCTAGGATTAAAGGTGTGACAACTGTCCAGCCTTAGTAGTTGTTCTTAAGAAATCTATGTTGCTAAGTTGTTTTTTACCTTCACCTAGGCGGGAATTTTTAGTATGCATGCTTGTGAAGAAGGCTTTGCTACTGGTGGCAGAGATGGCTGTATTCGTCTTTGGGATTTAGCTTTTAAACCAATTACTGTGATTGATCTCAGGGAAACAGACCAGGGATACAAAGGTAATAATTAAATAAATGTGTTATGCTAAACAAATTGTGAATGAACCAATGGTTGTGTCTTAGCACACATACGTTTTCTATTCATCCCACCTGGAGGATATTTGTTGATAGTGTGCTCACTGTCATGACAAAGATTCTTTTGTTTGCCTAATGCCTGTTGTAGTGAGACTAACAGAGACATCTGATAGACATTTACTTTTTTAACTGTGGATTTTGAAAATATTTTACTGTTACAATGCTAAATAGAACTATTTGCCAAATAATTACACAAATAAAGTGTATTGGGAATTGGTAAACTTTTGTTAAAGATGATTTAAATCAAATTTCTTTATTCATAATTTACTTTTTCAGCAATTAGAGGACTAAAAATAGACATAATAGAATAGATTCTTAGTGTAACATATTAGTCACTAATATGTCATTGACTTATAAGACTAAGATTAGAAGTAACACATTTAGAACAAATTTTCTTCAAATATTATTTAAATGATATTTGTGTTACTGGAGTAATATATAAATCTGGCCTAATTGTTTAGCCACATCTGTAAAGTAAGGCCACTACAAATATCTCCTAGTTTTAAATGAATTAATACACATTAATTATTTAGAATACTCAGTACATAGTAAACTTTTAGATGTTAGCGGTTACTCTATTTTCATTAGCTTAGATGAGCATTATTCTGAAGCTTACAAAATAACGTCATCTCTTTTAATTTTATACTCAAGAGGATATTGTGAGATATATAGTGCCTTTATATTGGCAATGCTATATACATTTTAAAAATGGGATGTTTTTCATAAGGGCCCAGCAGGAGCTGTGGAAAATGCAGATACAATAAAGGTGAATATCCTCTTTCCTTAAATCTGTTGATAAGTAGATTTAAGAAGTGAAATACAGTGAAAAGAGTTCTTACAGAAAACACACAATGTACTTCTCCAAAGTCAGGACCTATTGTAAGTGCTTGTAAGAGCTCAACTACAAACACAGTCTGACTCGGAATTGTGTAGCAAGGGAGACAGAAAAAGTATATCTAAAGGGTGGGTAGAAATCAGGTGTGTGAAAAAAGAAATCTATTGTTTCATATGGAAAAGGACAAACACTTGTCTTACAACCAAGATATAAAAGATATGAAAATTAATTTCCAATTAAGGCTGCATTTTATTGATGTAACATTGGTATTAAATGTATTTTTTTAACCAGGTTTATCTGTGAGGAGTGTTTGTTGGCGAGGTGACCACATTTTAGTTGGAACACAAGACAGTGAAATTTTTGAAATTGTTGTGCATGAAAGAAACAAACCTTTCCTAATCATGCAAGGGCATTGTGAAGGTGAACTTTGGGCACTTGCTGTTCATCCTACTAAACCTTTGGCTGTGACTGGAAGTGATGATCGTTCAGTCAGGTAAGCAAATCATTTCTTAGGTAAATCAGACTGTAAGAACTAGTATCTACCAACTAAGAACATGTGTGTGATCATGCACCCTGCGTGTATTGTGACCAGGTGGTGGTTTAATCCCAGCACTCTGGAGGGTGGATCTCTATGAGTTTGAGGCCAGCCTGGTCTACAGAGTGAGTTCCAGGACAGAGAAACCCTGTCTTGAAAAGCAAACAAACAACAACAACAACAACAAAAAAGTAGTGTGTGTGCCTCTGACCTGCTCGGGTACACATACGCATACACACAAACAAATAAGTGTAAAATTTGTTCTAAAATCTACCTCTGTGATGGTAGGTAAGCTGTAGGCAATGTGTAAACAAATGAGTATGTCTGTGTTCCTATAAAACCTTATTTATAGACATGAAGTCTGAACTTTGTATATTTTCTTGTGTTTCATAATTTTATTCTTTTATGATTTTTCAACCATTAAAATTTATAAAAATCCAGCTGGGCATTGGTGGTACACACCTTTAGTCCTAGCACCTGGGAGGCAGTGGCAGGTGGATCTCTGTGAATTCGAGGCCAGCCGGGTTTACAGAGCAAGTTCCAGGACAGGCTCCAAAACAATAAAGAGAAACCGTGACTCAAACCCCCCCCCCAAAAAAAATTATAAAATCCATCCTTAGCACTTAATGTTGCAGTGGTCAGGAAAGACAGAGTTTCATCAGTGTACACTGGCCAAATGAAGATGAAGATGAAGAGAGAGGGGTGGGAATAAAGGAGAGTGGTTAGAAAGAGACAACTTTGATACATAGGCAATATGACTGCATTTGTAAAACTGCAAATAAATTTGTGGAATTGAAAGGGAGTTGGTGGAGCTGCAAAGACAGCCCAGTGTTAAGAGTGTTTGTTGCTTTCAGTAGGCCACGAGTTTGGTTCCTAGAAGCCACTTTGGACAGCTCACAACCATCTGTATCCAGAGCTGCATTTTGGCTTTCTTGGGTACCTTGTGTGCTCTTGGATAGGTAGGATCAACATAATAAAAATGGCAAAAGCAATCTACAGATTCAGTACAATCACCATCAAAATCCAGCACAATTCTTCACAGACCTTGGAAGAACAATATTTAACTTTATATGGAAAAACAAAAGACCCAGGATAGCCAAAAACAACCTTGTGCAATAAAGGAACTTCCGGAAGCATCACCATCCCTGACTTCAAGCTCTACTATAGAGCTATATTCCTGAAAACAACTTGGTATTGACGCAAAAATAGACAGGTAGACTAATGAAATTGAATTGAAAACTCTGATGTTAACCCACACACCTACAGATACCTGATTTTTGGCAAAGAAACTAAAACTATACAATGGAAAAAAGAAAGCATCTTCAACAAATGGTGCTGGCATAACTGGATACTGACTTGTAGAAGACTGCAGATAGACCCATGCCTATTGCCATGCACAAAACTTAAGTCCAAATGGATCAAAGACCTCAACAGCAACAAGTTTTTTTTTTAAAGATATGCCTATGAAAGCATTGTAAAAAATCTATTTCTCTTTGCTGATCTCTTCTCTAACTTCTTGGAATAGATGCTTATTCTTTATATTATAGATTTTGTTTTATTATAACGTGTAGCCAATGGTTCTAAATGTTCCCCTACATATTTCAACTGAGTTTTATCACTGTGTTAACCACGGTGACAGTTTATTTTTCTATTATTTTATTTTTATTTATAAATGTGTATAAGATGCCTGCCCATGTGTACTGACTGCCCATGGAGGTGAGAAGAGGGTATTGGGTCCCTTGGAGCTGGAGTTACAGGTGTTCTGCCTACCTGTGTCCTGCTGGAACCTTAACTCAGGTCCTCTGAAAGAGCAACACTCTCTTCTAACTGCTGAGTGACCTTACTAGGTCTCAAGCCCACACTTTTGATGTGCAGTCTAGTTATCTTAGTCTTATATTGTAGTCTTGAATAGTATTTTAAGTACTCTATCTAAAAGACTACATATATCCTATTTTTCTTTAGGGTTTTGTTTTGTTTTGTTTTGAGGCAGTGCCTGGAACTTGCTCTGTAGACCAGGCTGGCCTCCAACTCAGAGATCTGCCTGTCTCTGCCTTACCAGTGTTGAGATTAAAGGCATATAATACCATGCCCAGTCTTATGTATATAATTTAAGGAATTAGATAGCTCTCTTTTGATTAGGGTAGAGATTACTAATCAATCTAAGATTGACAATCCGATCACAGTGATGCCAAGTCAGGACAGCTTTTGGAAGCTGGTTCTCTCCTTCCATTAAGGGTTCTGGGGATTGTGCTTCAAGTATTTTTACCTTTGGGGCCATCTCATCATCTCTGCTATATTATTTTAAAAATAAAAAATTCTGATATTCTCTTTCATTTTAACCCTGAATAATATTGCTATTTTCTCAGAGAAAAAAAATGTCTTGCTTTAAACCAGATTATCTAACTTTAATGCTCTTACATAGAGTTCCGTTTTTGCAGTATACATTAATTATTTTTATTTTTGAATTCACTTGTACAGGATTTGGAGCCTTGTAGATCATGCTTTAATAGCAAGATGTAATATGGAAGAGCCAATTCGATGTGCTGCTGTCAATGTAGATGGAATCCATCTTGCCCTTGGGATGAAGGATGGGTCATTCACTGTCCTTAGAGTGAGGTATGCTATCAGAGTAGAAACAGAAGTAGTGATTTATTGTTTTGTTGGAATGTACAGTACTCATCACTCTCGCCCACTCATCCTCTCTTACCCTCTTCTTTTATACGTGCTTCAAATAGTAGTTTAATTAAGTGAATATGCTTACAAAAATATCTTTGTTGGAAAATTAAACTCAAGAGCTTTGATCTGGGGCATTAAGAATGCTTAGCAAATGTGTTGGAGAGGTCGCTCAGTGGTTAAGAGAGTGTCTCTTCTTACAAAGGGACTGGGTTTGGTTCCAAGAACCCATTAGGTGGCTCACAACCCCCAGTTCTAGGGGCTCTGACTCAGCCTTCTTGGCTTCAACAGGCTCGTGCAAGTGTAGTATACATAATCTCAAGCAAGGAACACAGACATATACATAAAAAAATCTTTTATTTAAAAAAAGAATGCTTAGTACAGTGGTGGCTGAAGCTCTGAACTACAAATTTGGGCCCTGATTTGCTGCTGGTAATATTATTTTCAGTTATGACTCTCTGATGTTAAACATCCTCAAGGCTATGAGGAATGAGTAGGGTTTTGTTTATCTTTATGCTTTGAAAAAAATACCTGTATCCTTTTCATTTGTATAACTAGAAATGCTTCAGGTATTTATTAAAAGGCTGGGCCTTTAACCCAGTACTCAGGAAGCAGAGGCAGGTGAATTACTATGAGTTCAAAGCCTGTCTACCTCACCTACTGAGTTCCAGGCCAGCCAAAGCTACATAGGGAGAACCTGTTTCAAACAAACAGTTTGTTAAAGCTGATGCTAATTTGTGTAGCTACATTGCAGTTATTATAAACAGTACTGTAGAGTCACAGCATGTTCACAACACAGTGTTTATGAAGTCTTTCTTCTCCAGCTCAGTCATCTTCTACCCAGAAATGTTCAATTCATTTTTTTTTTTTTACTTTGCCCCACTTGTTGAACTTCCACAGAAGTTGTCAAGTTCATTTCCTTCCTTCCAGCTTAACTTTAACCAGCATTTCCTATGTGGTTTCCCAGCATGCCACAAATAAACAAAACCTCTGGAGTTATGTAGAGCTTTCAACTAGACCCTGACACTGGGAAAGTACCTGACTCCTTGACGTTGGAAGATAAATTCATTTGCATGATGTCATTTACGATCCTTGTCCTAGCCCAGTTGTGTGGTTGAGCTTGGGTGCTGATGAACACCTGTGTCCGTAGTTCCCAAAATTCCACATTGCAAATCTGGATTTATCTGCCTGTCTTTCTTTGGTTTCACTGTATCTAGTTTATCTGTAGCTTCATTGTTTTATGTTCTTCCCACTAATTTCTGTATCCACATCATACTGTGCACCATGCTTCAAACAGACCACACACTGCATCTTTCCATGCCTCTGTACTGTATCTTATTCCTGAAGAACCTTCTGTCCTCTTTGAGACTTAGCCAGTGCCTTGTGTCTTATGCTCAAGTCAGATTTACTCTGTTGTAGCTCTTGCTTTCAATCTAGTCTTAGTCTGCCTTTCAGTATTTCTTAGTTTTACACTTTCCTCTTGAGCAATTGCTGTATATTGTCACAGTTATTTTATGTTCATCTCTCATGCAAGGTCAGTTCCAGTTTAAATCCCTTGTACTGGAGCAACATAAGTACCCAGTGCTATTAAAAGAATTTGAATGTTTACTCTGCCCTCCATTTAGAAACTTTAAGAATGGTGAAACATGCTTCTGCTTCCGAAATTGCCTACCTGGAGCATTTCAAATGACCTCTGCAGAATTTTTGTGGAGCAGTGAACCTTCCTTCCGTTGCTGATGTTCCCTGCATCTCTGCCTTCCCTACTCCTTTCAGTTCTAGAGTTTTCAAACTCAATTGTGTTAAACTTAATAGTTTATCCATTTTTATGGCTGTTACCAATGTCTATGCCATTTTGGAAATTCATTTTAAGACATCCTAGAAAAATGGCTGAGTTGTGGTCTATTTTTAAAAACTAAACCAAGTTGAGCATGGTGGTACTTGCCTGTATTTCAAGTGCTTGGGAGACTGAAACAGACAGGTTGGAGTTTGAGGCCATGCTGGGCTGCATAATGAGACTCTTAAGAATAGGGAACATTGGAAATAAAATTCACTAGTGGGAAAAAAATGAATAAAAACAACCAAGGTAGTTATATAAAGATATATATTCAAGTGTATTACTCATATGGTGCTTTCTTTATTTCCCAAATGTCAGTTAATACATTTGGCTCATTTAGAAAATATGATGTTTAAGAATATTTCATAAATTCAGTATTTACAAAGAACTTTTATCATAAAAAAATCTGGCTAAATATTTTATAACCCGAATGCAGAAATTTAGTAGGGAGCTGTAGGGTACTTAAAAATAAGGTAATTTATGCACTGAAATTTAGCATTTTTTCTCTTCTATTTCTTTTTTTGGTGCTGGGGTTCAAGTCCAGGACTTCATGTTTGGCTCTGATCTACACACTACATTGTCCAGTCTCTTTTCTACTTATTTCTTGTCACCAAAATAACTTATTCCTCAGCAGATGCTACTTACCTTACTTGCATGTATGTTACAGTATTTGGAGACATTTCCAAATGTCTTTTGTGACTTTTGATGATATGGTCTTTTTTCTTTTTTAACAGAGATATGACTGAAGTTGTACATGTTAAAGACAGGAAAGAGGCAATCCATGAGCTAAAATATTCACCAGATGGCACTTACCTTGCTGTTGGCTGCAACGACAGCTCAGTTGACATTTATGGAGTTGCTCAGCGGTACAAAAAAGTTGGTGAATGTGTTGGTTCACTTAGCTTCATCACTCATCTGGACTGGTCTTCAGATAGTAGATATTTGCAGACAAATGATGGCAGTGGAAAACGACTTCTATACAGGATGCCAGGTAAACTTTTCTAGCACATTACATATTACATATTGTTCATAGGCGTTTAATGTTGGTGGTATTTAAATTTTCATTAAGAGTATGTTGTAAATTATAGTTGATTGTAGGCAGAGTAATCTGAGCTCTTTCAGGCATTGTGGCCTTTTCTACAAGACAAATATCTTTATAATTCTTCCCTACCAGAATATTGAGTTTTAAGTAAGATAAAAATTCTGTATGTTTAAAATATGCAATGTGATGTCTCATTATGTTTCCTGACTAGCCTAGAACTGGCTATGTAGACCATGCTGGTCTTAAATTCTGAGATCCACCTGCCTCTACTTCCCAAGTGTAGGGATTAAAGATTTATACTGTCATTCCTAGCCCAATATGATTTTTTATGTACATAGATTGAGCATTGTGAAATGATTTTCATAATCACACTAATGGTCATACCTATCATTTAATACAGTTATTGTAATTTGAATGTAGTAGAAACATTTGAGATCTTTATTAGCAGATTTCAAGCATAACATTCAGTAATACAGTGTGGACAGTAACAGTTACTGCACTGTACATTCAGAAAGGACACTAAGAACTCATCCTGCATAAGTGGAACTTAGTGCCCTGGAGAACATGTTCCCATCTCAGAGCTTTTCCCAGCCCTTGGATACCAGCATTGTAAACCCTTCTTAATTAAAACTCCACACCTCAAAATGACAAAATGACCTTCTACATTTCTATTTAATGAGGTGCTTTGCGAAGTAATCACTCTTAGGAGAACTTACTTAATAAGACTGCTCACATAGTACAACTGATGTATCTCCCCCAAGCTTTTCATTGATGATGTATAATAAGATTTATTAAGTCCTAAAGTCTTCTTACCTAGCACAAGTGTATCAGACCCCCCCAATTATATATCTTGGGTTTCTTTTTAATATCTGATTTGTCACTTTGTCATAGCTTCCGCCTTTTCTTCCTTCCCTTCTCTTTTTCCCTGCCACCCACCACCCCCTTTTTTTCCTTCTACCCCCTGCCTTCCTTCCTCCTTCCTTTGCTTCCTTCCTCCCTCTTCCTTCCCTCCATCTTGTTTGTTTGGATTTTTGTTGAACATGTTACAGAAGATGTTTAGTAAAAGAGACTAAAGCCCATGCCCCCAATAGGCCCCTTACAGTCTTTGTCTGCTTCATATTCTCCTCTGCTGCAGCAGCGGCTGTACTGTGAGCAGCTGCTTCAACGTTGTCCTGAAGATGAGGATAGAGAGATGTAGCAGAGTTCAGAGACCACTAGTTGCCAGTAGCGAGGGCCTCACTCACCCCAGTGTAGCCTTAGCTTCCTCAGAACCAAGCACCTGACAATCCCTGAAGAAAGGCATCTTTTGCTTTTTCTTATTACTTACCCAGTTGTCGCTAATTCTCTGTCATGATTTTAACATTCAGTTCTATTTTCCCTATGAATGAGCCCTTGAAATTACGTTCAAGCTCTCTAAACAAGTGTGATGTTAGTAGCATTTAAATTTTTTTCATTTTGTTTTTTTCTTCTAACCCACTTGCCTGTCTCTTCATATATTCCTCTCTAAAAGAATAAAATAATTTCTTAATGAAGATTTTTATTTTTAGGAGGAAAGGAAGTAACAAGTAAAGAAGAAATGAAAGGTGTTCACTGGGCTTCATGGACGTGTGTTTCAGGACTTGAAGTCAATGGGATTTGGCCCAAGTATTCCGATGTCAATGATATAAATTCAGTAGATGGAAATTATGTTGGCCAGGTTTTAGTTACAGCTGATGATTATGGAGTTGTGAAATTATTCCGATATCCATGTTTAAGAAAAGGTATCTTTCTTTTTATTATTTTTAACTAATGCTGTCATAAAAAATGTTCTTATAGTCTAGATAAATGATAGGAGTTAATTTTAGAGTGTATATTAATTGATGAAGCTTTATTTTTGTCAACTCAAAAATTGTAGTCCTGTTACATTTATTTTTTTGGTCATGAAATTTTTACCAGGAATATTCTGGAATTCATTATAATATATGTAGTGATTTTTTTTATCTTACTTGTTAATAGTTTCTACACACATATTAAAGACTCTGTAACAGTAATTACGGGAACAGCTGAAGTGGCTTGATCCAAATATATAATGAACATGACTTAAGGATTGGGTTTTCACAAAAGCTCAAGTGGCACTGATGATGCGTGTACACTGATGATGAATTCTAGACCCTGCAGCCTCTTCATGTTGCCAGTTCATTCCTGTGAAATGTCAGATGCTCTAAGGACATAAGTAATTCGAGTCTGTGAATACAGGCTGGCTGTATTTTTATTGAGTGAAGCCCCTGTTCCTAATCTCCTACCACATGCCATGGGAGGCATCATTCAATGCTATGTTTTAGAGATTCATCTATACTGCTACATGTACCTTTCGATTGCTTTCCATCGCCATAAAATAATTGTGTTGTAAATGCATGTTATAGTTTATACATTCATTTTCCCTTTAGCTGACATTTGAGTCATTTCTAGTCTCTTGTTAACACATGGTAACTTTCTCAAAGGTGTATATAGCATGAAACTGTCAGATGATGGAGTAAGTGGGTGTGGAACTTTATAAGAAAAAGTCAGTTTGCTTTCACAGTAGTTAGAACATTTTATCACCATGCTTTGACTCATAGTTGCTTCAGCACTGGGCCTTACCACAGTTTCTTCTAATTTTTGCAAATGTAGCTATTATAAATCATATTTTGTGGTCTTATTAAAAATCTATACTAATGATACTGAGCTTCATTTTCAGATGTTTTGAGGAACAATTTCTGTTTCCTCTGTCAAACACAGTTCTTTTTGCTATACGGTTGCTTATTTTGTTGAGCTGTTTATATATTCCAGTATGTTCAAGTGATTTATGTTTTATGGATGGCAAGTATCATTTCCCAATGTTCAGCCAGTCCTTTTCATTTTCTTTTTTCTTTTTGTTTTTCTGAGAGATGGCCTCTGTAGCCCAAGCTGGCCTCAAATTTACTATGTAGTTGAAGAGACTAGACCTGAGTTCTTAATTTGCCAGTCTCTACCTCCTCAATATGCAGGTGTGTGCTACCGTGCTAGGCCTCTTTTTATTTCTTAATCTTTTATCAGCTACTTCCTAATTTCTATACAACCAAATCTTTTTGTCTGTGTTGCCTGTGTGTGTGTGTATGCACACACAGATGTGCGTGTGCCACCGTGCCTGCAGGAAGTGAGAGGACAACCTTGAGTACTGGTCCTCACCTTCCATGTTGTTTAAGACTGGGTCTTTTGTTATTCACTGCCGTGTACAGTGTACAGGCTATCTATCCTGCCCATGGGTTTCCAGGGATTCTTCTGCCTCTACCATTCATCATGCCCTAGGAACACTGCCAAGCACACTGCCAAGTCCAGCTTTCTGTGGGGCCTGGGGATTTGAACTGAGGTCTTCAAACTTGAACAGCAAGCATTTTATTCATTAAGCCATCTCTCCAGCCCTTATCTATTTTCTCATGGATAATGTTTCATATATTAAGAAATTTCCTTTGCATGGAAGGTGGGAGAGTAGGTTTTTTTCCAGTATACAACTATTTATTGAATACTGTCTACCTTTACTTCCAATAACATATACAATGTATGTACAGTCAGATAATATTCAGATACTGCAAAGTTATTTTCTTGGCTTCTGCTGAACAAGTAATCCAGATAATGAGAAGACTGAGTCTACCAGTAAGGAGTTAGTCAGAGTAAAGGAAAAGCATGTTCAATAATGTATATTAACAAATTTGTTCACTTCGATGGCAGGAGATCTCCAGTTGCCAGTGTCTGTATGATTACTTGTCCATAAGACATCTTAGGTAGTCCATGGATCAGAGCCTCTCAGTATATAGACTTCAACTTTCTGTAAAGGAATGGCTCACTGTAGGAATCTATACATGTCCATTTAAATCTGGCTTAGCTAATTAAGACAAATAAGGGTGCTTAGTTTCTTTGCCTGAGTGAGAGTTAGCATCTACAAAATTTTGAAAATTGCTACATTTATATGATAAACATATGAATTTTGATGTAGCTTTTAAATTATCTAATCTAAATTATTCAGTTAACTACAGAATCTGTTTTAATTTGGAAGGCTATGACTTCAGGAAAAAAATTTAATCTAACCTGATGTGATTTCTTAGATTGTTCATGATGATGATGAAATCTCATGAACATGGATTATCACCCATGGTTTTAGTTTTGGTGAATATTAAAAAAACAGGTAAGCATTTAAAAAATATATCCACATACAAACAAAAAATCCAGGATGGCCCTCTGAATCCTAGTTCAAAATAAGTTCTTATTGAATAATGACTGGAAATTTTTCTCAACATTAAAATAGGGGAATGTTCTATAAAAACAGAGGAAATATACCATGGTGTGAGCTGTTCTGGTCTGTCAAAGCAGTGATTCCCAACCTGTGGGTCCTGACCCCTTTGGGGTTCAAAGGACCATTTCACAGGAGTCACCTAAGACCACTGGAAAATACAGATATTTACATCATGATTCATAACAGTAGCAAAATCACAAGTAGCAATGAAATAATTTTATGGTTGGGGATCACCACAACATGAGGTACTGTATTGAAGGGTTGCAGCATCAGGAAGTTTGAGAACCACTATGTTAAACAAAGCACCTACAGAAAAAATATGTAATGCTTTGTGTCACAACTGTTGAGCTTGCCTGGTCTAGCAGCCTGTGTATCACCTCCTGGTATTATGAAAGCTAATCAGAGAGAAGGTATTGGGATCAGGTCCAGTTCTATCCCTCCAGGTCCTGTTTCCAAAGTGCATAGTGTCATCAGCAGTAGGAATTCAGACTGTGTAGGTTTTGTGGTTCCTACCAAAATATATTGTGAAATTGGGAAAGGGAAATAATTTGCACCCCTCAGTTCATTCGTTTGTTCACTTTTAGCTAATAATTTTAAATCAGTTTCCCATCTGGTCATACTTGAGATAATTATGTGATGTTGGAATAGTTTGGATAAAGTAGATGTTGTTTAAGGTGGTATTTTTGTGTATTAGCTTTTTATCAATTTAAAGATATATTTTTGTTCTAGGGGCCAAATTTAGAAAATACATTGGCCATTCAGCTCATGTAACTAATGTCAGATGGTCACATGATTATCAGTGGGTTATTTCTATTGGTGGAGCTGACCACTCTGTCTTTCAGTGGAAATTTATTCCTGAAAGGAAATTAAAAGACGCTCTTCACATAGCACCCCAAGGTAAGCTTAAACAGCTTCTGCATTCATAGCTCCAAATTAATGATTTTACCTTTAAACCTTATTAACTAGCAGAAATTGCCGGTTAAAATAGGTGTATATCTTTAAAGTCAGGTGACACAGAGTACTTGTCAAATGAGTGAAGCAATAGTTCTGCTAGCGAAACCAACAATCTTTTATCTCAGAGATATGGGTTAAAAATGTTTATATATTTTTAAAATTCACCTGTTGTGTGTAGTATTTTTAATGTTGATTATAGGCTATGTTCACTTGAAACTACATAGACATTTAAATTTGGTGTACCTGTCACTAGGGAGCCAGTGGAGGGATTTAAAGGAGCTATTGAGTTTGCAGTGAGTGGACAGGAAGGTAATCTGTAGTACAGTTTACTGACATCCGTGTCCCTTAAATAGGTAATTTCATCTTATTTTATGGTTTGTTTCCATGTCAAGTTGGCAGAGTCACCTCTTTATTATTAATTTTACATTGTTGTTTTGAAAGTAAATCTTTAAACAAGTGATATTTCATTTTTTAAAAAATTCACAGAAAGTCTGGCTGAGTCCAACAGTGATGAATCAGATTCAGATCTATCTGATGTTCCGGAACTGGATTCTGAGATTGAGCAAGAGACACAGCTTACTTACCACCGGCAGGTAATGCCCTAGTAGCCTATGATGTTGTCCTCCTTTTATCTATTGTGAATTTTTATGGCTTCAACTCCCACTCCCTTTGAACATAGCATGCTTGTATAAAATGTTCTTTTATATTAAATGCTTGATGTACTAAGTCTGCATTCTGTTTACCTCTAGAATTTTGTCACCATAGACCACTACATTCCCTTTGAAGTGTTTCCTTATGAAGTATAAAAGTTCTTGTAATACTAAATTTTATGAAGTATTCTCTTACTAGCATCTGAAAATTATAAGAGTATATGAGCATCTTTATTAATACCTACCTTAATCGTATTCCTGTGCATATACATTTTTAAGGTTTACAAAGAAGATCTACCTCAGCTTAAAGAACAATGCAAAGAAAAACAGAAAAGTGCTACTTCTAAACGAAGAGAACGTGCTCCAGGAAATAGTATTCGATTACACTTCATTCATGGGTATAAAATACTAATTTTCATTTGTGTGTTTGAATTTGACTTTGTGCTTAATAGCTTGGCAAGTCATCCCACCTTGCTATACCTTCGTTTCCCTATCTTCAAATTGGTGCCTGACTAAAACTGTTGCAATGAGGAGTAACTAAACAATGCCAGTGATGGTGGTTGTCTGGCACACGGTGAGGCACTGTGAAAGTCTTGATTAAATTTCTAAAACACTGTCTCTTGAAAGTTTGATACTACATTCATAGAAGTGGACATGACACCTTTAAAAATGTAAGAGGTAATTATCTCTCCTACAGTGTAACTGAATTGGAGTTTTCTGAGTCCCCCTTTGCCTGCATATTTAGGATTTGATGTTTAGCTAGTTGTTCTTAGTTTCTGGCTTCCCTTGGAGCACATGCTGCACAGGCCTCACATTTCAGCTCCGCTGCAGTAAGTTTTTACTCTTGGCAGGCGTGCATTTTCTCATGTATTTCTAGGGATGGAGAGATGGCGCCGTAGTTAAGGTTTGTTACTCTTCCATGGGACCTGAATATTGTTCCTAGCACCTATGGTCTCCAGGGGCGCGTGCGCACGCGCGCGCGCGCGCGCGCACACACACACACACACACACACACACACAATCTTTAAAAAGTATTTCCTTTCCAGTGTTAAAAAGTATTAAAATAGATAATGTTTGTTTTGTTGTATTGAATGAATTGGACTTCTTTGAAGCGCAAAGCGAGGTTGTCATTGACAGGATTGTATTAGCCATTTTAATTAACCAATTAAAATATTTAAATTGATTGCTTAAAGTTCCAAATGACTGTTGGAACACGTATTGCATTGTCACAGTTCAACAATGTGCGTTTTACAAAGTACTGTGTGAGACCTTCCTCTCACTTCTCCATGCCCCCACCCAGGTGTCATTCCCTTCCCTGTAAATAATATCTACTTTTAGAAATATTTCAATGCAAATATGTATTCATTCTTTACTATTGTGTATAAAAGGAAGTGGTTTTACTTTGTAGAGTACAAACTTAATAGTGTTTTTGCAAATACTAGAATACAGAAATTTCTGTACCTGATTTTATTCATTAACACCTTAGCCTAGCTTTAGCTATTTGTAGCCAAAGAGGCTCTTAACAATATGTAGAGTCTAAGAAATTGGCATTTTCCTTTAACTATTCAGTTCCTTTAAGACCTGAAATTAAATGATCTGAATGACATCTACTTTTCTGTATGTTATATATAGAGTGATCAGATGAAAGATTAAAATGACTTATTTTATGCATTAGTTACAGAGGTTATGACTGTCGAAGTAATCTTTTCTACACTCAAATTGGTGAAATTGTGTACCATGTGGCCGCCGTGGGTGTCATATATAATAGACAACAGAACACACAGCGTTTTTACCTGGGCCATGATGATGATATTCTGTGTCTGGCTATTCATCCTTTGAAGGACTATGTGGCCACAGGCCAGGTAAGTCCCCTTAAAAGACCATGTGACAATTAAGTCTGATAGGCAAACTTTTCAAAAACTTGTTTTTGAGATTTATTTTTATGTGTATGGATGTCTGGCCTACATATATGTTTGTGTATCATGCACATACAGAACCCATGGAGTCTAGGAAAGAGTAAACGATACCCTGGAATTAGCACTCTAAATGGGTGCTGGGAATCAAAGATGGGTCGTCTGGCAAAGCAGTCTTAACTGTTGAGTCATCTCTCTAGCCCCCAAACCTGATTTCTTTAAGTTGAATAACTAAAGCAAAGCAATATAAGTAATTACTTAACAAAATGCTCTATACACACAGACTGACTATGTCTTTTGTCTTTCAATTGCAGTACCACCTACCAGGTTTACCAAAGCACAGGTTCTGAAATCTTGCAAGATACCTTTATTTATGGGTATTTATAAAGGAGGCAAAACGTTGTTTGCAGATTCTTACTGTTTTTTTTTTTTTTTAAGAACTGTACTGCCTTCTTAATGTTTATTTAGTTTACTTTCACCCCAACCTATGAGTATTTAATAGCCAAAGGCAAAAGTGCCAAGGAACCATGGAGTGGGACCCTGAAAACCGAGAGTCAGAATAAGTTGGTTATCTCATATGTTTTGTCATAGTAATAAAACCCCAGCTACCATAGGTGCTAGACCCCTGAAATGAGATGCCTCCAAGCATACTGCTATGTATGGTTCTAGATATTCTTCAGTCACAGAGATGGTACCATGTGTTCTTAATGCCCTGTTTTTCTAAGGAGTTTACAAAAGTTACCTGAATGCCATAATACTCAAAGTGCCTATCACAGTGCCCTGCCAACAATAGGTACTTAGTAATCATTTATTATCGTCCTTGATGAAGTGTGGGAGGAGTAGGCGGAGTCATATGTAGTTCTGTAATATTGCTAGAGACACTGTACCCCGCTTTATTACCTGCTTTTGTTTTGTCCAGGGTATTAAACTGCAGGCTGCATATATACTAAGCATGTGCCTGTATCCATGAACCGCAGCCTCAGTCCCCTTAACTAACATTTGGACTGTTTTCAGTTAGTAAAATAGTGGCTCATACTGTGACATGTTCGTTTTCACAAATTTGTGTCATTTTCCTTGGTTCTCTCTTCACTCTGATCCCCTAAGTCCCTCTTAGAGTTTGAAGAAATGTTATTTTTTTTTTTAAAAAAAATCTCTTTGTTTATGCTCTTCTTTTTGTTTTTAACTTGATAAATTTCCACGACAAATAAAGGCTATATAAGTGTTTCATTTCCTTTTAACGGATATAAAAAGAATTGTTAACAATGGCCTTTATAATTGTATCTTTACCAGGTAGGTAGAGATCCCTCAATTCACGTATGGGACACAGAAAGCATTAAACCATTGTCTATATTAAAGGGCTACCACCAATATGGCGTCTGTGCAGTTGATTTCTCAGGTAAGACTCTTCTGTCTTCTATATAGTGTTTAAATCAGTGTTACCTAAACTTGCTATTTAGCTGTGGCCTTCACAGTTGTTTATCAAGTGCACATACTATTGTAGTCAAACATAATAATTAAACTAGGTTTTCTGGCTTGTTTGTATTTTACAGTGTAATGACCATAGCTATAAAGTCTTTTTTAAAATGTCCCTGTTAATGTAAGCATAAAAATGGTTTTGTGCAAAATACCTTAATACTGTCATCTCTTGTAATGTGTACCTTCCCTTTGAGCAAATTTTGATGTTAATCTTTTACAGCTTTAAAGCAAACTTTGAAAAATGTTTAGGATGAATGAAATGAGGATGTTTCCTAGGTGTCTATATTAAGTAGTAATTTCAGAGCATCTTAGTTTAGTTCATACTATATCAGTTTAGCAACTACAGATATACCTGCAGTGAAACCTGGTGTGTGGCCTGGAAGAAATTTTTTTTTATCGAAGAAGTGTGTATTATGGTTTTGCTGCCTTAACCAAAGTCTGTTATCCATAAGTGAGAATTGGGAGAGGGGAGAACATATATACACATATATTTTCAAGAATACTAATAGTTGAGAAACAAGAAAATGCAAAGCAGGCAGCGGATCACCAATAAAAACATCAATGCTAGCCCTGGGTTGCAAAGTGAGGCTGAGTGGAAAAGTTTCTCTTATGGTTTGACTTACACTCAGGTAACACGTGCACTTCTGTCAGTATGCCTTGAGCAGTCATTCGCTACAGTGTTTAACACAGTCACATTCGCTACAGTGTTTAACACAGTCATTACTTGTTCTTCCTAACTAACAGTGATGACTGAAACTTAGCCTTCACTAAAACCAGCCATGGTAGTGACAGTGCGAAGTAACCTAGATGTGTTTCATTTTATGTACTTGTCATAGCCACTGAGTTTTTATGGCCCAGTAACGTTAACAGTGAATTTAACCGAAGTAGGTCTATTTCCCTTTCCTTTCTTATTTTCTTAACACAGACTTTGGTTTTATTTTTAATTGACCTATAATAATTATTTATATTGATGGAGTGTAGGGTGATTTATGTGTGTGGTTCCAGCAATGGACCACAAGACTTTACATACACCAAACAAGTACTCAGCCACTGAGCTATACCCCCAGGCCCTAGTATGAGGTTCTGATACAGGCATATATTATATAATAATCACCTCACAGGGCATTTAGGATATCCATCATTTTATACATGTACCACCCTCCACCCCAAGCCTTCTTTTCAACCTAATGAATAAAGTAACTTAGGCCAGGTGTGATGATGATTAAAAACCCCATTATCCCAGCTTGGAAGATGACTCTATGAGTAAAATTACTTGCTGCCTGAGCCTGACAACCTAGGTTCAATCCCTAGAGCTCATATAAAGGTAGATAGAAAGAACCAGCTCCATATAGTTGTTCTTTAACTTACACACACACACATACACACACAAAACACACACACACACATACACACACACACACACACACATACACACACACACACACACACACATACACACACACACACTCACACAAATTTAAGTAAAACGAACCATTATACTCACTTTCCTCTAAATTCTGGTCCTTTTCATGGATGTATACATGCCTAACATTTATCATTACTTTTTCAAGTTGTAAATATAGTGCTGTAGTATATTAGCCCATTTGCTGTTGCTACAGTAAAACACCTTAAGGTGGATATTAATAAAAACAGAGACGGGGAGAGTTCACAATTATGAAAACTGAAAATTCAAGTCAAGTGGCTCTGCTTGTAGTAAGAGTCTCTGGCTGTGTCACAGGGTAACAGATAGCATCATGGTGGGGGTAAGTGCAAAAGGAAGAGATGACATGGTGAGACAGGAAGCCAGGGAGAGGGTTTTTGTTTTGTTTTTTCAAGGCAGGATTTCACTGTGTAGCCTTGGCTGTCCAGGCACTCACCCTGTACACCAGGCTGGTCTTGAACTCACAGTGATCCATCTGCCTCTGCCTCCCCAGTGCTGGGATTAGAGGCTTGCACCACCACAGCCCTCTAGACTTTTACTGTAACAACCATTATAATAGAGCTAGCTCTTCCTGAGAGGGCAGAACACCTGGCAGTTTAATCCCCTCATGCCAGGCCCATCTTAACTGGTCTACCAGCTTACATCATCACACCGGGGGCAAGCGTCCAGCCTGCAAGACAGGAGATGGAGGGCCTGTTTGAGTGAGCGCCTGTAGCTCTGGAAAACATATTCATTATATGGCTTTGACTTTAGAGTCTCATCTTTGTGGCTTTCACAGCTGATGGGAAACGCCTGGCTTCAGTTGGAATAGATGACAGCCACACCATTGTACTGTGGGACTGGAAGAAAGGGGAGAAATTGTCAGTGGCAAGGTAAAGAGAACCCTCACCATGGTGGTAAAACACTAATGTTAAAGTGTACTTCACTTTTTTGAAGTCAACCTAATACATGAGATTTTTGTGATTATCAGCTGTTATTACCTTTTATTATTTTTATTACCTTTAGATAAATATAATCAAGCTAAAAGATAAATGATTATTATTTCTTGTAGGTTTAACCCCTGTGAACCCATTTTGAATGTGCCTTAATAAGACATTGGAAGTTACCATTTCAGTTTATGATTACAAATAATGTATCCTATTAAAAGCTATTATGTAACCAACTGGGAAGCATGGTAAAATGTTCATATGTTTAATTGAAAAAAAGATGTACATATATCAAAAAAGAAATTGTATGTTGTTTTCTAGTATTTTTCTTCATTTCTACTTTCTATACTGAGCATGATTTATTTTATAATAAAATACTGACAGTAGTTTAAAGGGGAAGTAGTTAAGAGTGTCAGAGGCTACAGTTTAAGTTTTTTACTCCCTCAAAGTGAGATGGTAAAGTACTTAAAAACATGAATGCTTTTTTGGAGTATAGATGATATCTAAGGACACAGTAGTTTCAAAGGAACTTTGAGGGGCTGGTAAGAAGGCTACGTGTATAGAAGCACCAAACATAACCTTAGTTTGATCGTAAGAGACTATGAACTGGAAGGGGAGAGGTAATCCCTGCACATTATCCTCGCACTTCTGACACACATACTGTGGTGTAAACACCTCTCTCCACAAATAAATAAACGTAATAAAAGGAATATTGAAGGGTATGCTAAGTTGTAATGAATTGCTGTTTTAAAATCTCTCTAACTCGTTCCTGTCATAGTCATGGGTACTATCTAAATAAAATTCTGTTTTCCTGTCTGGAGAACCTGTTGAGCAGGGTTAACACACTTAAATAGTGACAAGTGTATAAATGAATGACTTCACAGCCTGAATGTCAGAGACCAGCAGGAAACAACTGTCTCGTAGGTGGAGGGCTCTAGCTAGGATGTGAGTTGTCTTGAGATGGATTCTCTGCAGAACTAAAACATTCTGGTTTATTTCAGAGGCAGTAAAGATAAGATTTTTGTTGTGAAGATGAACCCCTATGTGCCTGATAAACTAATTACAGCTGGGATTAAACACATGAAATTTTGGCGTAGAGCAGGTAAGAAAATGTTTCTTTTACTCTTTTTAAATGCGAAAAAGCATTAGCCTTTCCGATAACTTAGCTAAGTACATTTGGTATGCTGTCCTGGATCCTGGGATAGGAACATTTTTTTTTTTTAGAAAATCTGAAATATGAATTAGACCTGATGTTCAATTAATAGCACTGTGTAAATAATGGTTTCTTAGTCTTGACAAAGGGATAGTAATATTAAGATGTTAGTATTTAGGGAAACTAGGACAAGGACTATGCCTAAGCACTGTTATTTTATATCTTTCTTTAAACCTAACATTATCCAAGATAACCTTATGGGTGGGAGGGGGTCATAGGTCAGGGGTAGAATGCATTTCTAGCATTTCTCAGGCTCTGATTTGATCCCCACCATCAAAAAAGAAAATGTTTCATTTTAAGGAGTGCTCTTATATTGGTACATTTTAAACAAAGGTGATTTAACCTGTAGGATTAGTCTGTTAATGTTCAGATTTATCCCTTTTGTTAAAGACATGTTTTATAGTCTAAATTAAAATTGAAAAGTTTTGCAAAAATGCTTTATATGCTAAAAAGTAATACAGAAACACTCTGTTTGTTTAGTCATTTGTAACTGTAAATCACAAATATGAACTGAACTCATATTTTATCATAAAGCACCTCATTCAAATAGGGTGGTATATTTATGTCAGCAATGTGGCATTGAAGTCTCAGTGAACTGAACCATTTCAGAGAAGATGCTCAAGCGTGAGAAGTAAAACATCAGAAAACGACAAACTTTGGGATGACATTTCCCAAGTTCACCTGACTTCCAAGTTGTAAACTATATGGGTCATGAACTGATGTTTCAGACTTGTACTGAATGCTGTACCAGAGGCTCAGTAAATCATAGCGTTTACAGTTATAAAGTGAAATAGAATGTGGGGTTTCATTCTCATAAATTTAAATAATCTTTTCATTTGGCCATATCAGTCACATGAAACTGAAAATGCCTACTATGTAACACTCGAGAAGACACACAGACACACCCCTCATCTACATGTTTGTTTGAAACAAGAGATTTAAAGAGAGTAACTACTAAGTGGCTGGAGAGATGGCTCAGTGGTTGAGAGCACTTGCTACCTTCCAAGGACCAAGTTAATTCTGCTCCCAGGAAGGGGATCCATTGCCCTCTTCTGGACCTCATAAGTACTGCATGAATGCAGTACATAGGTGTACATGTGGGCAAAACACACATACATATAAAAAAAAAAACTTGTCACAGATTCCCTTCAATTATAAAACATTTTAAAAAAGAAAGTAAGTACATACCTTAAAAATTGTAATTAACAATTTTCCTTAAGTTTTGTTAGACATCTAATAGCCTTGGAACTGAATCATAAATGGATAAATGATAAGGTTTGATATGCATTTTCAGTCTTCCATATTTTCATAGGTCGGATCCATAGAGTTCATTGTGCAAGTAAAAATAATTACCTACTTTCTTTACCTATTACCTAGCCCCTTATGTGTATAGTTTTAGTCAGATTATTAGTTGAAGGAACACCCTGAGCATGAGGTTAAACTGGATTCTCATGCTATTTTCCCCCAAGTCTATACTTCTTTGTAACTGTAATTTTTTTTATGAATTAGGAGGAGGATTAATTGGAAGAAAAGGCTACATAGGCACTCTGGGGAAAAATGACACAATGATGTGTGCAGTGTACGGATGGACTGAGGAGATGGCTTTTTCTGGAACATCCACAGGAGATGTGTGCATCTGGAGAGATGTTTTTCTTGTAAAAACAGTTAAAGCCCACGATGGGCCAGTGTTCAGTATGCACGCATTGGAGAAAGTAAGTAACCTAAGGTAATTTTAAGTACAGTTATCATGGGAGGAGCACTGCTTTCTACTTGGCTTGGCTTCCCAACTGTAGTCTGTGTTTGTCTTTCTTTCCTTAAGTATATGAAATAGGTGTTCTGCTTAAAAACATGTTTGAATGCCATATAGTGGCACATGCCTGTAACCCCAGTACTCAGAAGATGAACGGAGGAGGATCCTAAGTTCAAAATCATCTTTGGATGAATAACTAGTTCAAGGATAGCTTGAACTACATGAGACACCATCTTAAAAAAAAATGAACAAAAGCTTTTGCTGGAACTGGCGGCTCAGGTCTATAATCTCAGCACTCAGGAGAGACTGGAAGTTTGAGGCTAGCATGGGCTATAAACAGATTCGCTTAACATTTAAAAAAATTAAAAAATTTTTTTAAAAAATGGAAAGGAAAAGAAGGGCTCAGCATCTAAGATACTGCACAGGCCTGGCAACCTGAGCTCAGCTCCTGGAACCCATGGTGAAAGAGAGAACCAACATTTAAAAGTTTTCCTCTGACCTAGACAGAAAAACTGCCTCTCATGCACGCATGCATTATTATGAAAGAAAGGAAAATAAAAGCTTGCTATATTAAGCCCCTGCTACGTTTCTGCATCACACTAAGTGCTCTCTGTATAATCACATCCTGTTCAGTAGTGTTGCTGTTCCCTCTTTTCCAAGGTGAAGTAGGAGGCTTTGGAAGGATGTATGACTGCTGAAAGTGGCAGGTGTAGCTCATCACCCACTGGAGAAACTGCTCTTTGGGCATCCTGTCCTGTTATCACTATAAATATCTACAATCCTGTATTGATGTTTGGGAGCTATAACAGATGCTTATCCTAATCTCTGTTATTCAGTAGCTGTGACTTTCATATACATTCTTTTCTCTATTGTTTTTCGGTATAAAGCAGGTAATTGGTTTTGATGTATTTTAGTCTTTACTAACTGGAACCCTTTGTTTTTTCTTAGGGATTTGTAACTGGAGGAAAAGATGGTATGGTGGCCCTTTGGGATGACTCCTTTGAAAGATGCCTCAAGACCTATGCTATAAAAAGAGCTGATTTAGCCCCAGGATCCAAAGGTGGTTTCATACTTAGTCTATCATTCAGGAAAGGACTAATTATTCATCAATATGCTCATCCACAGAGGTGGAACATGAGAAATATATTTCCCTTCTTGATGAGCATTAGAGTTAAGTAGAACTCCCTTAACATGATGCCAGAGTCACCCTCCTCCTTTCTCTGATGCACTTGATCAACTACTATGTATGACACTCAACGTTTAACTTCCATACTTACGGCATCCAGGAGCTTGCTGTCAGGCTGCATTTTGAGCTTACCTCATGAGTCTGACAAGTCGAGGACCCATAGGGAAAGGAGAGACCTGTGCTGGCCTCCTCTCTAGCCTAGCAGGCCTTTCATTGTCTGTGTGTGTGCATGTATATATATGCATGTGCATTTCTTCCTTTCAGGGACTGTGCCACACTCCCTCCGATCATGGGGCCTTTTCTGCAAGCTTTTGCTTGCTCCTAGAGTCTGTTCTTCCCTCCAGTGGCAGAACCATTTGCTCACTCTTCAGATCTCAAACAGGAATTATTCTAGATGACTTCACCCTCACTTCCCTCTTCAGGAAATTTAATTGCCTTCTTAAGGTCTGTCTTTCCGATAACCTCCTCACACAAGGTCTGTTGCAAGAGCTAGGTCTGCCATGCTTGCCAATATGTTACTGAGGCCTGCAGTTAGCTAAGACACACTGGATGAAGGGATATATCTTACACTGAAGTAGAGCTCCTGGCTTGGATTTTATAAACATCCTAAGGGGAACAGGAAAAAAATTTACTAATATATGAGGCAAAGGAGTGGTTACCAGAATAGTCGTGTGGGATCTGGGTAGAACACAATTCTGTGTTGTTCTGCTTATTCTGAGATTAACAAAAATAGAATTTCTAAAATATTTAAAAAAAAACTTCATATATGACTTTAACTCTCAAATATCACCAATGGAAAAATATACATTCTGCAATTACCTTAACTTCATGCCTACAAGAACTTTTCCCTTTGACATTTCAGGTCTGCTCTTGGAAGATAACCCATCTATACGTGCCATATCATTAGGACATGGTCATATTTTAGTTGGCACAAAGAATGGTGAAATATTAGAAGTGGATAAAAGTGGCCCAATAACACTTCTGGTCCAGGTACTCTAAATACTGACATGCACTTTTCTTCCTTTGCAGTTCATGTTTTCATTCAGACCATGAAAGGCAAAATTGACACTGGTGAAAATGATGCGAAATGAGTTAGGGAAATTAGCTCAAGGACTAGACGTAAGCAGTAAATGAATATACATGCTCTCAGGCACAATTATTGCCAGTGTTTAAGTAAACCTTTATCACTAATTGGGGAATCAGTAGGACAAAAGCTAGTTATAATTTATTTGATCCAGACATTAATTTCATGTTTGATTTTACTTTTTTTGGAGCATTTGTTAAACATAAAATATTTGTTTTCTGAAACTCTTTTGGTTAAGTGTGTCTTCAGTGTGTAGCTTACACAAGTGAAAAAGAACATGACTATAATCTAAATGTATTAATGAAAATATTTTTCAGTGAAAGAAGCTAGTAAAAATTCAGAAATAAACTTTTTTTAAAAGACTGAGCCTCACTGTAGTCTGCCGATCTGGAATTTGCTGTGTTGACCAGACTGGCCTCAAACTCATGGAGATCTACTTGCCCCTGTTCCTGCTTCTACCTTCTTTCTTTCTTTCTTTTCTTTTCTTTTTTAATTTATTTATTTTTATTACATATACAGTGTCCTGTCTGCATGCCAGAAGAGGGCACCAGATCTCATGATAGATGGTCGTGAGCCACCATGTGGTTGCTGGGATTGAACTCAGGACCCCTGGAAGAGCAGCTAGTGGTCTTACCCTCTGAGCCATCTCTCCAGCTCCTTCTACCTCCTTTCTTAATGCAGACATATTTCTTTAATTCTCTGCTTCATTCTTGTTAGGACACCAAAGAGCATGCACAGAGTACTGCTCATGCCTTACTTAGTGCTTTATTGTTAATGCCCTGTCAGTGAGATTGTGTAAAAGACAACACATGTACTAATGATAGCTTATTAATTTCAACTACATAATATGTCTTTGAAATAAGAACATACTAAAATCATTGCAGGGTTTCTCGTGTGTGTGTGTGTGTGAGAGAGAGAGAGAGAGAGTGTGTGTGTGTGTGTGTGTATATGTGTGTATGAGAGAAAGAGAGAGAGAAGAGAGAGAGAATGTGTGTGTGAGAGAGATTGTGTGTGTGTGTGAGAGAGAGAGAGAGAGAGAAGAGAGAATGTGTGTGTGAGTGTGAGAGAGAGAGAGAGAGATTGAGATTGTGTGTGTATATGTATGTATGTCAATGTATCTCTGATTGGCCTAGCACTCAGGACTCATGGTTGTCCCCCTTGGGTCATATACCACATATCTGGCTAGTCAGACAGTATTACTACAAATGCCCTTAGATGTGAATAAGAGGTGTCACTTTTTAAACGCTCATAGGAAAAGATTTAGAAATCATAAATAATGTCTATTGAAATTTTAAAAATTGTGTGGGGTGGGGAGCTGAGAAGATTGGAGAGGAGATAGATATGAAAATACACTGTGTATGTGTATGGCATTCTCAAAGAGAGGGGAGATTTTAGAGAAAACAAACTGAATAGACTTATTTGAGCACTAAAGTACTCAGGCAGTGGACCACACTCAAAATCAGATCTAGGAAAATGTGCCTCAGTGTGGGCAGCAAGCTCTTGTCAGCTAGGTGCAAAAGGCAGAGATCCATTTGACTGGTTAGAATTATTAAATCTTAGCTTGGCATGATTGGCAGTTTGAGATTGTTACATTCTCTGACAGTCTCTGGCTTCTGTTTGATAAAGTATCTAGTTTCATCTTAGTGCTTATGCTGGCTTTCAGGTTCCTTACATAATAACCTAAAGTGTGGATGCTGTCCTAATGGCCTAAGTAAAATTGTTCGCAAAACGGTGCTAGGAATTTAGGCCAGGGTCTCATGCATGCTGAATGCACTCTACCACTGAGTCACACCCCAACCCATCTTACTATTTTTTATCTTGATTTCAATGTCTTTTTAGCTTCCTGATGTTGGGGTTCATGATAGCATTGCCTTAGCTATTATTGCCTAAATGTGGAGGTAAAAGCTTAGTGAACCTAGTGAGACAAATTGAGCAAAGGTTTGATTGTTGGAAAGGAAGAAAAAAAGTAGTAATTTTGGCTCTAACAACTATATACCTTGGATAGTGGGTTAATAAATTGAAAGGCCTCTGTGATATGATGAGTTTAAAAATGAACATAAATAAATTAGTGGTGTTTCTTTATATAGTAGCAATATGAATAAAATATTTACATAAAATACTACTCATAAAATAAAACTATATAATAGCCAGTATTTTTAATTTTTTTATTATTTTACATGTATTCATTGATTTGGGGGGCGGTACACATGTCACAGTATATGTGCAGAAATCAGAGGACAACTTGGGGCAGTTAGTTCTCTTCTTCCACCATGGGATCTAGGAATCAAAATCAGATTGTCAGGCTTGGGGACATGCACCTTCATTTCTGATCCTTCCCACTGGTTAGTCCAACAACCAGGAATTTTATAGTTAAAATATGGAAGGCCTGCACTAAAAAAATATGAAATTTTAACAAATATGTGAAATCTAAATAAATTATAAATTCTGTGTAATTATAATCCATACCTTGATAAGATTATTTTTTCATAAAATCTGCTTTTTAAAAAGTACCTAGAAGAGAAAATAAGAATAAGGAAGAAAATGTTGAGACACTCTCCATAATAGAAATATAGAAAACACAAATTTATATTATCTAAAATAAATAGAGAGTGTGTGTCTCTAACAGGATGTTAAAAGACAGCAGTGTTTGTATCAGTGTTGTCTGTAGATCAGTCTGGGGATCTGTCTCTTCTCTCTCCCTCCATCCCTTCTTCCCTCCCTCCCTCCTTCCCTCCTTCCCTCCTTTTCTTCCTTTCTTATTTTGAGACAGTTTTGTAGGTTGTCCTGGATTGCCTGGAACTCACTGTGTAAATTAAGCTGGCCTTGAATTTGCAGCTATCCCCATGCTTCAGATTCCTGGGTAATGGTAGTATGGGGATGTAGGTTTTTCATAATGAAACTGTAGGCTTTTCACAAATGCTCTTTACTAAGATGAGGAATCATGACTTAATTTCTAATTTATTTAAATGGTTTAAATCATGGGCCAGGAAGGATTTGTTGGATGCTTTTTCTGTCTATTGAGATGCTCATGGTGTTTGATTTTCATTCTGCAACACTTACTACATTGATTGATTTTGAGGTTTGACAACCTTGCTTTCCTGGTTGCAGGGTATAATTGTTTTTACATGTGATGGATTCCATTTGCCAACTTATCATAGAAGATTTTTGTACTCCTGGTTAGAAGGGTTGTTCCTTTGTGTTTTTCTTAGCTGGTTGTGGTATCAGGCCTTAGAAAATTATTTGAGAATTAGTGCCTCATGGTTTAAGAAGAAAGTAGAGGGGGGGGGAAGCTCCTAATCTCTTCTTAAAGAAACAGACTTTATTGCAGAACACAGAAAACAGTCATCTCTAAATGTGCTCTCAAGAACAATGGAGGCTGTGGTGAAAGGGAGTTGGGAAGAATTTGGTAAACTCGGATGGTATGCTAACCAAAAACAGACCAGTCAGCTTGCCCAGAAGTAAAATCTCAGACTCGGGTCTCTGGGTTGAGTGTAAGGACAGGAGAAGGCTTCTGGATCTCGCAGACTTTAGGATGTAAATGATTATGGTAGAAGAAGAGTCAGTGATGTCAGGTCTTCTTGAGTTCCAACGGGGCTTCATTCATTATTCTCAGTAGCACTGTACTTGAGGTAGAGTTGACATCTGGGATAGGAACTGGGGGAAAGCTTCCAGTTGTCAGCTGTGCACATCAAGCATTTATCTTCCAACAGGCAGCTGGTTCAGGACAAGAAACTGATACACTGCCCATCCTGGGAAGCTGGTCCTCCAACCAGGAGTTGGGGACAAAGCCAGGTGTTCTTGGTTGCGAGAATCCTTGTAGGTTTCCATGTGGATGAGTTGGGACCGGGAATAGGGACTGGAATACAGTATATATGCCATCACTATTTTGACCAAATTCCATCAAGTTTTCTTCAGTAAATTTTCCTTTATTCGTTCTATTTCAATGGAATCATGTCAGGGCTTTACTGAATTTGGAATCTTTCTGTCAGTTTTCTGTGGAGGGCTTCATCTAATTCATTTATTTTCAGATTACGCTGAGATGAACTGTGTTTTCTTTACAGGGACACATGGAAGGAGAGGTGTGGGGTTTGGCCACACATCCTTATCTGCCCATCTGCGCTACTGTAAGTGATGATAAAACCTTAAGAATATGGGATCTCTCTCCTAGTCACTGTATGTTGGCAGTCCGGAAACTGAAAAAGGGTAAGAGGCTCTCTTACTGTCACAATTGTCTGACATTCACCAATAGCCATGGAGTGTCTCTTGTAAAAAATTATTGGAAATTTCCTTATCTTTCTTGGGCTGAATACATGACATTCCATGGGTAGGGTCGTGGAGAGGTCCAAGGCAGGGTGATTTTATTCATATTTTAACTTAACTTGTTTGTTACTTACTATTCAGGTTCTGCTGCTGCCTCTTGCTTTTCCTTACAGTTCTGTAGTTTAACAGAATTGGACATGTGTCTTGTTTACTTGGATTCTTCCTGCTCTATGTTTCCTGAGTTTGTGACCTTGTATTTTGTGTTAATGTTGAAAGATTGTCTTCCAGTGCTAGTGGATCCCCATTAGGAATGCTCCTTTAGGTTATAGGCAGGACTCATGATTCTGGGTTTAAATATTCTTAGTTATCTTTACTTTATTCAGCGCTAGTTCAAGAGGGGAAGTTGGTTTCCTATTTTGAAAGGGGTATGTATGAACTTCTCCTTTTTTTGAGACAAAACTCTCACTATGTCTTCCTGGCTGGCCTCAAACTCTGTCTAGATCAGGCCAGCCTCAAATTCACAGAGACTCACCCACCTCTGTCTCGGGTGTGAGCCATAACATCTGGTGGTGTTTGTGACAGCTGGTTAAGTTCAAATAATAAGATTACTGATGACATGCTGAGTTAGTTGTGAGACAGTGATAGAAGTGGGGCTTTCATAAGAAAACTTTTTGAAAATGACTCAATTTTATAGCAATTAGAGAATAAATAGAAGTATAGGTATACAACATGACTTAATGTTTATGTTATTAAAAGTCTGAGAAATAAATACATTCTAAATATTTACCAGCCCTTAGGAAAGTTCCCATTAACAGCTTCTTTTGCTAGTATGCTGTTGCCCACCTATAATCTCAGTAGAGGTGGTATGATTTCAAGTTTTAGGCCAGTCTAGGCTGTACAGTAAGAACCCATCTAAAAAACAAAGAACAAAACAAAAGCTTGTGTACCTATAGTTTTTAATTGTAGTCAATTCTGAACTTTAATGGAATTTCTGTCCTTTGTATTTTTGCTGTCATTCCAAGCTTTCTTCACTCCATATATCTCTGTAGCCCTATATCTCTGTAGATCTCTAGTTATGAACTGTCCTCTATCCATTATTTAGTCTGTTAGCTCATTTTAATTACATTTTTTTTTCTTCATCAAAGCCAAGAATCATGGGTTTGCCCAAGTGGAGGTCTCTGAAAATAATTTCTCAGGCTACCAAGGGTGACAGTGTAGAGCTTTGTCTCTCTGTCCCTGTTTTCAGGAACAAAATGTCATATACAATACCAGTCTGAAAAGATACGGAAATTGGAAGGAGTGTACATGAATAGGTGGCACAAATCTTTTCACACATTCTGGCTGCAGAAAAAAAAAAATTTCAACAGGAGCTAGTATGAAGCAGAGTTACGTTTTATTAAGAGATTTTAGTATGACTTTAAGCACACGGGTTAGGAGAAGGGCGATTAGGCAGAGAGATACACCCAGGAACATGTCTGTGGGCTTCTCAGTGAGCCACACTTCATTGTCTTTTCAACAGCTGTGCGTACCATTTTGGAGAGTTTGAAGCTATTATGTACAAAGAGTTGCTAAGAACCTTTATAATCATAGGTACCCGACACGATTACTGTCCATAAGATAAACATTTAGGACACATGGATGTAGAAAGGTAGAAGCAATACTAGGAAAATAGTAAAGCCTTATTTGAGGTCACATAGGCTTAGGCTTTCTTATTTGAAAGTATTTATAAAAGTATTTATAAATAAAAGAAACATTGTATGTATAGTGAAGGCCTTTGGAACAAATGTTATCCATTGTGTTGGAATTTTTGCTTCTTAGCTGGCACAAGGCATCAAGGAGACTCTGGGGTGAGGTGCCCTTCCTAATGCAGCATGTTGTGGTGACCCCCAACCATAAAATTATTTTTGTTGCTACTTCATAACTGTAATTTTGCTTCTGTCATGAATCATAATGTAAATATCCAAAATGTAGGATATCTGATATATGACTCATGTGAAAAGGTCATTTGGCCCCAAAGGGGTCATGACCCAGAGGTTGATAACCATTGCTCTAGACTGCTATATTTTGACCTAACTATGAGTCTAGTGACAGACAACACAGGGTGGTTCTGAGAGTTCTTCAGAAAGATGAACATTTCTTTACAAGGCAGCTGCTCCAGGTCAGATTTCTCAGATACAGAGAGAAGCAAACTATGTGGGTTGGCAAGGGAGGCTTAGAATTACATGGAAATTTGAAATCTGGATCTTGAGTCCAACTAAATGTGCACATTAAAAATTTCAGAGTTTCCCATTCAGTGTCACAGTTTCCATAGAAAAAATGTGGTGAGACTGTGTAATTAAATTGACATCATAATTTACCCACAAATCTAAATTTGTGTTTTGTTTTTATGGATCGTTGGGTGTCAGGAATTCTTTTAAACTTGTGGAAGCTTTAACGATTCCACCTAGTGCTGAACACTCACGACCTGAGCCGGTTACTTCTCTCTGTACATGATTCATACATCCAGAATCTCTCGCACATCTTTCCTGTAACCGTCTTTAGCACAGTGTTCATAGGCAGCAGCCCCCTGGGCTCCCCAAGGCCTTAAGTAAGCATCATCACAGTCAGCAGCTGGAGATAGCTTGGCTAATTGAGGTGCTTGTGTGTGACTTCATTTCATTTCCCGTTGTTGCCTGGGACTCAGACTGCTCAGTGCAAAGGGTACAAAGGGATAACTACTAAAAGGCAGTTAATTACTGAAGGCATGTGAGAGGGTTTTGGAGGGCATAAAAGGAACAAGTGAAGAAAGCAGATGTGCCTGTAGGAACAATTGACAGTGAAAGGGAATGGACACAAAGGAGAGGGCCTCGATGCCACTGCATCCTGTGCCGCCTGCGAGTGGTGAAGACGTTTCCAGAATATGTGGACCACGGCTAGTCTAGGAAAGCTCCTACTGTGATATCACAGCCAGCCACAGCCCTACCTCAATCCCTCTAAATGTATCTGCTGGCCCCACTGCTCTAGAAGAAAGAAGCAAGGTCCCTTTCTTCAGTTTGGGCCTTGCAGTTTCCCTGTGGTGGTGAACCAGGGACTGCATTGGTGGGGAAGGAGTTAGCAATAGGAAGAATAGTGTATTGATTATGTGGGCAGTAGCTAGAATACTAGCTGCAGTATAAGGCTGTGGCAAGATGTCTGCAGTTTAAAGCCCTCTTGTGGTTGTCTTGAGCTGCTTTGTATAGTTTCCTGGCATGTAATTCATACCATGTAAACGGAGGGCAGCCCACATTGGCTGCTATGCAGTGTTGGGATCATATGAGCCCCGTTGTACATGCATTTTCCAGTTGTACAATTTCTGCCATTCAAATAAAGGGGATGCAAATCATAGTCATGTGAATAAGAGCAGCCCTAACCAATCAAATTCAGTTCTTGTCCTGGTCTGGTTTCTATTCCTGTGATGAAGACCATGACCAATAACAATACGGAGAGAGAGGGGTTTATTTCTGCTCACAGCTGGGATCCATCAAGAAGGAGAGTTAGAGCAGGAACAGAAGCAAGATCTATGGACGAGTACTGCTTACTGGCTTGCTCCTCCTGGCTTCCTCATCCCGCTTTCTTACACACCCCAGAACTACCTGCCAGGGCTGGCACCACCCACAGTGGGCTGGGCCCCCCACATCAACCGTCGGTCAAGAAAAGGCCCCCAAGCTTGCACACAGGCCAGTGTGATGGCAGCATCTTTTCAGTTGAAGTTCCCTCTTCTAGGATGACTCTAGCTTGTGTCTACTTGACAAACTAACCAGCACAGTCTTGGGGAGAGGCTCAGGTCACAGGATACCAGGTTTTAGCTATGTTGGGATTCCTGGACAATGCTTGTGGAAAGTTCCCAAAGGAGATCACTGTGTCATCTAAGGAGTCTGTTATTAATGGCTTTCCTGCCACATCAAGATGGCTGACAAAAGTAGCTACAGGATTCAGCTTTAATGTCATATATCAGGGAAAAGAAGTATGAATTTGAAGTTGGCTGGCAATTAAACAAGTTCTGTCCAGATCTGTGTTTATAACCGCCACCTGCACACTGCCCTCTCCCCTGCTTGTATCCCTGGCCTGTTCTCCTGAGAAGTGTCAGATGTCAGATGGCTTTCATCATGTCTCCATTGAGGCATCCTTAACTGAGGGATCCATAACACACGTGCTCCTCTCAGTGAATGACGTGAATGACGTCACTGTTTCACCTGGACCCTTGTCTCTCTCTTACCCCACACCCCTTACTCAGGTCCCACCGAGTGAGTCTGTCTCCATACTGTCCACTTCCGTTCCTGCCGCTGCTACCACCTTCCTCTAGGCCATCACTGCCTCCTGACTCTCAAATTGCAGCAATCGTTCCTAGATTTCATCATTACCAATGCATGCTTCATAATTAGATGATTACTTATTCCTAGCTCAGTCTGATTTTCATTCTGTAACAGCTTCACCCTATCCTCAGAATATATACTAGTACCAAAAGCTTTAGGGTTTTGCCTATGCTTGCCATATATCTTGCTGTTAGGATAAACCCATCATTACATCTTTATTTATTAATGTAGCTCTGACCCCTTTTGAAATGAATAGTAACATCATTAATAATAAACAATATTAATAGTATATAGTTTTGAAACAGATGTTCCTAGCTTAAACTAATAATTGTCTAGTGTCCTTTTTAAATTTCTGATGCATTTTTACAAAGATGGCCTCATTTTTAAAATTTTGACTGAATAGAACATTCAGAGATAGCCCTTGCCTCCCACTCCCAACCCCAGTCTTCACTTAGATCATTAGCTTTTCATGAATTAAAATTATCTTTCCTTTTATCACCTCTCTTTTAAATTAAATGACAGAACATTTTTGTTAGGGTTAGAAGCTAGTTTGTTTTAACAGAATTTCTTGAATTCTTTGTATGTTGATTTGAGGGCATAACAAATACAGGCTCATCTGTATAATCTAAGGTCCTTAAAGCAGAATCTCTAAACATGTATATGTGACAAGAAATTCCCTGATGCTCTTTTTCTCTTTCAGGTGGGAGATGCTGTTGCTTTTCCCCTGATGGAAAAGCTTTAGCTGTAGGTCTCAATGACGGGAGCTTCTTAATGGCAAATGCAGACACTCTGGAGGATCTTGTGTCCTTTCACCACAGAAAAGATATTATTTCAGATATCCAGTTTTCACCTGGTGAGGCTGCATTAAATGTATTTAATTATTAGCATCAGTCTGGCAGTGAGTAAACGTATCAACATGTAATGATTTTCTAACTTACTTTACCTGAGACCATCAGACCATACTGCCCCTCTCTCATACACACAAAGAGAGTGCTGTGTGTGTGTGTGTGTGTGTGTGTGTGTGTGTGTGTGTGTGTGTGTGTGGTTTTTCAGTTTGTAGTATATGTGCATGTGTGGTGTGCATACTCATAGACGACAGAATTAGGTGTCCTGCTCAATCATCAACCACTTTACGACAAGGTCCCTTAATGAACCTGAGGCTAGGCTACCTGGCAAGGACAACAGTCCTCCTGTCTCTATGCCCCAGTGTTGGGTCACAGGGTGTAGTCATGCTCAGCTGTTTACCTGGATGTGAAGATCTAAACTTAACCCTGCATGTTGTCATTGCAGGCACTCTTACCACTGGCCATCGTCTCTCCAGCCCCAGAATTTTACTTTTTGGTTAAGCAGCAGGGTGAGGTGGAAAAGCCCTGTACTTGCCAGGTGTAAATATCTTGTTTAATCTTAATCCTTATGCCACTAATACTCCAAATGACGTGGGGCCAGGACACTTTAGGTGGACTTTAGTTTTCATGTTTATAAATAAAAGGGGCCAGTTAACTACTTTTTCGATATAATAATGCTTTTGAAATTGCATAAGTTTTATGTCACCAATTCCAATTCCTTTGATTCATTGTCTACTACAGAGCTAACTCAATGTAGGAATTACTAATGAGAAGACATAATTTCTTATATTGATTTAGGTCCTTCCCCTCACCCACCCTAAACTTAGCAGGGTTTTTTTCTTTTTTTTTTTTTTTTTTTTTTTTTGAAGGCTTGATTGTATCAAAATTGGATCAAAAATAACATAACTCTTTAAAATTTTCTGTCCACTGAACTAACGTGTACACTAAGAAAATGTACTTCATTTTGTTATTCATGTTCTTGAAATATATTGTCATTTGATATCAACATTTATGTTTGATTATAATATAACTTATGAAACCACTTAAGATTTCCCAGGAAAGATAAGCAGAATTACCTCTAGTTGCAGAGTTAAAAACTCCTCCCACAGGTAGGAAATGTCAAGCAAATGTTTGTGTTGTAGGTTCTGGGAAATACCTAGCTGTGGCGTCCCACGACAGCTTTGTAGATATATACAATGTGATGAGTAGTAAACGAGTGGGGATATGCAAAGGAGCTACCAGCCACATCACCCACATTGACTGGGACACAAGAGGTAAGACTGTACCTAACTTGCTATTTCTTCTAAGAGCTTCCTGTGTCCTAGTATAGCTCTTTACAGGGACAGACATGTCAGCTCTAGTTGAACACTACAGAAATTTAGACTTTTCAGTAGTTCACCTAATGTCATTCAAATGAGAGTACAGTAGGTGTTAAGATGTTAATTTTAAAGTATAAGTTCATACGAGAAAGAAATGTATTCATAATGTTCTGGTTTTTGTCAGGTAAAATCTTACACACTCCAAATTTGGAAATAGAAATGTTAGTGAAGATTTTAAAAGCACTTCTTCCATGACTTAATATACTATATGTTTTCAAAAATCATCGTACTCTTATGGCATACTATTTAATGAATACTTCTTTGAAGAATGCAGAGCATGTAACACTTTGAGAAGTTAAGACAAATGTCAAATATTTTAAATGCCCTTATTTAAAGGATATCTCACATGTTCAGTTTTGTAAACTTCATATTATAAGTTAAGATTTCTCAAATATCCTTAAACTATTTACTTGTATTTTTAAAATATTAGAAGGAATTCTAACAAAAAAAATGTTTCAAGTTTCTTTTTAATGTGCATAGCAACTAAAATTGTTTTTAATCTATCTACCTACATAAAAATAAGTCTTTTATGAATGAAATTGTTTACTTATATGGGAATTAAGAGGATGCAATGATGTTAATATCGTCACTATAGAGGAAGCTGACCTTGCACATGCTGAACAAGTGCTGTACCACTGAGCTATTTCCCTACCCCAATTCTGATTTTCTACTTTCAAACAGGGTCTCACTTAATCCCATAAGTTTGTCTTGAATTCACTCTGTAGTTCAGGCAGTCCTTGAACTTTTGAGTCTGCTACCCTAGTCTCAGCCTCTTGAATAGCTTGAAATACAGGCCTCAAACTTAAGTTTTCCTATAAAAATGTAAAACAAAACAAAACAAATAATTCCCACAAAGATCCATGAAAAATAGCTACCATTTCATAGGGAGTAAGAGACTGCTTATTTTGAAGCCAGTTATGAGTGACCACAGCCTAGGAACACAATCTCAGGTTATCCCAAATACCATGTTCCAAGGTAGTAATGAAGTTTTCATAATCATAAAGCAAGGAAAGTTATAAATCAAGACATTTAAAAAGTACATTTGTGTTTAGACCTGGTAAATGGGTTATGCAGAGAGGAAGCTCTGTTTAAGGCCTCAGATGCTGTTTGCAGACATTAGTCTTTGGGTTGGTGGAAGCTAGGGTTTGAGTATTCTAAAAAGGATTTACCTAATTAATAGTCACAAGCATGCTAGGTCACATGTAGAGGTGAGTAGTAAATGACTACTTAAGGGACTAAAGCTAAACCATGATCATTTGTCTCCAGACCGGAACATTCCACTCTCCCTAGAGAATTACACAAGTTCTGATTAACCTGTGAGATGTTTATCACATGTGATATTTGTTTGCTATGTTTTGGGAATCTTGGTTCTGGCTCATGATATTTGTGTTTATATGTTTTTAATATGTCTGTAACTTTCACTTTTTTTCTTTTAAGGAAAGCTTTTACAGGTCAACACTGGTGCTAAAGAGCAGCTATTCTTTGAAGCTCCCAGAGGGAAGAAACAAACCATCCCCAGTATGGAGGTAGGATGATGGTGATGGTTAGAGTGATACTTATGTGATAGACATTGGTTGGAAAGCTGAGGCCTCCTTCTTGTCATCAAGCTACCATCCATTCTCACATTGTTGGATCGGTCTGTGGGCAGGTTTGTTTTACTGGACTATGTAGATACCTAGATGGGTAAAGGAAAGAGAGACCTTTTAAAAAAGAAGGATTCTGAGCATGGTGGCACACACCTTTAATCCCAGCACTTGGGAGGCAGAGGCAGATAGATCTCTATGAGTTCAAGGCCAGCCTGATCTACACAGGACTGACTATATAAGTCAGTCAGGACTTACATAGTGAGACACTGTCTCAAAAAAGACAATAAAAGAAAAAAAACTTGTGTACTTAGCTGTGCTTGAATCACTGTCATCAAAGGATAAGAAGCATCCCCTGCTAATAGAGGATGTGCTTTCTCCTTTAAGTACTGTGCGTATGACCTCTTTTGAAGACCGTGTACCTACGATGTTTGTTCCAGTGGGTATGTGTGAGGGTGGGAGAGGGGAATGGGGGAGAGATGGGAAGGGTGGAAGGAAATTATTCTCCATCTTGTATCCGATCATCTTACTAATTTGTCATGACCTAGGAAGAGATGCTCAGAAAATTTAGTGTGAAAGGGATTAATAAAGAAAGAGGCTTAGTTTCTAGACTGGTTGGAAAACATGTTTGTGATACATTAATAAAGACTTAGATGCATAGTAAGCATTGTTTTTGGCTAACTTGTGGGAAGAAGCAGTTTTATTTATCATTGTTGCTCAGCAGCTAGAGCACATAGTATGTATATAGCAAGTATATCCTGAATAATACTGTGTTGGAATTCTCTAGGGCAATGGGCCTGGGGAACTATAAAACCAACTCAGGATTTAGCAGTATTTCTGTTACATCTCACAGAGTGATACAGAAATGTTCATATTTGGCACATTAAGAATTAAAACCTTATAGCATTTTTTTATACTTTTAGGTGGAAAAAATTAGTTGGGCATCATGGACAAGTGTACTTGGTTTATGTTGTGAGGGAATTTGGCCTATAATTGGAGAAGTCACAGACGTAACTGCCTCTTGTCTCACCAGTGACAAAATGGTCCTAGCTACAGGGGATGATTTGGGATTCGTGAAGCTGTTTAGATACCCAGCTAAAGTATGTATTTTTCTTTAACTCATCTAATGATTATTGTGATCAAAATGGTTAAGATAATATAAATTTCATTGTTTTACTACTAATAATGCATAGTTAGTAAGTTATATTTATCACTAGAGGTTTGGAATTGTGTTTCCTATTCTTGTCATCATATTTATCTAAAGTAAGTATTATAATGTACTAAACTGTGCCTTTGTTTGCATATTATATATTGTACAGTGCTTGTTTTATGTTATATTGTATAGTGGTTTTCATTATTAAATATATAAATATCCCTTGTTCAACATTCCTTTTATCACTATTAAATAAATTTTATAATTATAAGTATACATATAACTTAAATATATATTAGGAGTCAATATAAACTTTATAAATGTAGGTTTGACATTAGAAAAGGAGGTAATTAAGCTGGGTGGTGGTGGTGCAGAGGCAGGCAGATCTCTGAGTTCTAGGCCAGCCTAATCTACAGAGTGAGTTCCAGGACAGCAAGGACTCTTACATAGAGAAACCACATCTCACCCCCCAAAAGAAAGAAAAGGAGGCTATTAAATATTAAATATTCAAATAAAATTAAATAACTGATCTTTTTCTGAAACTAGATTGTTTCAAACAAATTCTTTACAGTGCTGCATAACCTCATCTGTGTTGTTGATTGCTCAATTAATTTTTTCACTAACCTCTGTTCACACTACTGTAAAACATCAGGCCCTGCTTACTACAAAAATAAAACTTGTATAAATATAGTACAAGTGAATTTACATCCCAATTGTTTTAAATTAAGTTAGATATTGCAGTCTAGCATCAATATGAACATAAATAAATGGAATTTGAAGTGGGATGCTAAAATAATACCATGGTATTTAGTCCATGGTAACCTCAGCTGCCCAAATGAACATAGGTTTAAAACATCTTATTGGGAACTCAAGCATTCAAATAAACATCCCAGACCTGGGCATTTAGATTCATAGTATGGAGTTTACCAAGCCTGCTTGATCCCTAATGAGAGAAGGGAGGAGAGAAAGGAAGGAGCCCACTGTAGCAAGAACCACACAATCTTAGAGAAACTCTTAACTTAACTTAAACTTAACTTAACTTAACTCTTAACTTAAAAAAAAAACCAGGTCTTTATTAACATTTATCTGTGGGGAACAGCATATGTGCCTCATGACCTGCATACAAATGGAGGCCAGAGGACAAATTGGAGAGTCGGTTCTCTCCTTCCACCAAGTGGTTCTGAGAATTAAACTCCCGTCACTGGGTTTGGCAGCAAATTCCTTTTATCTGCTCAACCTTGTGTCTGCCCCCCCCCCGCCCCGCCCTGAGAACTCACTGATTTTGCTCTCACTGGGTTTTCTTTACTTTTAAAAAGTTTTTCACGTTTTTGTTTTGTTCTGTTTTCTTATTTGGATGTAGGGCGTGGATGGGTATACACATACATGGATGGATGGATGTGAGCATCTGTGTGCCATGGCACACAGATGGAGGCACATGGCACAGAGGATGCTTGCTGAGTTGGTTCTCTCCTTCTCTAGTGTGGCCTCTAGAGATCACACTCCTCATATCCTAAGACTTGGCAGCAAACACCTTTCCCTGCTGAGCCATCTCCCTGACCCCTGTGCTTTATTATTTAAGAAACTTGATTTTAACAACTTGTGAAGGTGTTTACTTAAAACCTGCCTACAGTGTATTAATCTCAAATTTACTTGCTTAACTAACCTTTCCTGGGTCTATAATTCACAGTTCTCTTGGTATTTAAAGGAAAATAGTTCTGGAGAATGTAGTTCTACAGTAGAGTGTTTACTGCCTATTTAGCAGGTGTGGAACACCAAAGGATGAAAAAAAGTATCTGTGTATATGTAGTACTTATCAAAGAAAGCACAGTGAATTGAAGTGAAATATAATTGTGTGTGTATAATGTGTACACACATAAAACTTCAAGAACAAAAGTTTCTTTGCTAGTATTCAAATTAGCCAGGCAGAAGTGGCACAAGCCTTTATTCCCAGCACGTTGGAGGCAGAGGCAGGCAGATATCAGTGAGTTTGAGGTCAGCCTGGTCTACAAAGTGAGTTCTAGGACATCCAGGGCTGTTACACAGAGAAACTTTCTCTCCAAAACACAAACAAACAAAAAGAATGTTTGAATTTATTTTCAGGGGAAATTTGGAAAGTTCAAGAAGTATGTGGCTCACAGCACACATGTCACAAATGTTCGCTGGACTTACGATGACAGCATGCTGGTTACCCTGGGAGGCGCAGATATGTCTTTAATGGTATGGACAAATGAAATGGAAAGCTATCGAGAAAAAAAGTCTTGTGACAGTGAAGAGTCTGATATAGATTCTGAAGAAGATGGAGGTATGTCATTTTAAAACATTTAAACAAAAGTATAGGAAAATTAGCTGTACTGATTTAACTACAGAAGTTAAAAATAAGAAATAATTAGTGTTTGGGTCAGTTTTACAACAAAACAACAGTTTTGTGATTAGTGACAGACATGTATTAATGACTTAGATACTCAACATCTGTGAGACAGCCAATCATAGTTTAAGTGCTGTTAAAAGTTTTTATGCTATTGAGCTCTATACTTTAAGATAATTTTGATTTTCTTAATGTGCCAGTAATATCAGTAATTATAAAAACAGGATGAATAATTTAACCACCCATACTTAACATTTTAAGGTTTATACTAGTGTAATTTTGCACTGATATGTATAATATATGAAATAAAAATGAGATAATTGAACTCATCTTTGTAGCTTGCAATAATGTATAATTAGTGATTATTAGTAGACATCAGACATTATTATTAAATATTCTTCACATAAATTTTTCTAGCTATATATTTAGTAATGTGGCTTTAATAATTTATACTGTTGCAAGAAGATATATATGTATATATATTAATGTAATTGATCACATTATTATTACTTAGTAACATTTATATTTTGATGATAGGCTATGACAGTGATGTGACAAGAGAAAATGAAATTAGTTACACCATTAGAGCCTTATCAACTAATATTCGCCCAATGCTTGGAGTCAAGCCTCATTTGCAACAAAAGGAACCTTCAGTTGATGAGAGGTAATAATAAAGTTTAAAAGTTTAAATGAGGAAAATGGTATTGGTATAAAAAAATTGAATTACATCTAAATAGGCTTTCTGCCTATTTAGAATCTGCTAGAATAGAATCTGTTAGTAGTGTTGAATAACGCAGTGGTGAACCTCTGTTAGAAACTTGGTGTTTACACTGTCTTTGCAAGGAGTTCAGGGGATGTCATATCCATATAATCGTATTTGCTGGCTTTCATAAATATGTGATAGATTGGTGAAGACACAAAGGTGTGGCTCAGTCTCTAGAAGCCCTCAATGAAGAATAAGCTAATATTATTTCAAAAACTTCACCCAACAGATGAGTTTAAGCGGGATTTCCTAAGTGGAAATTACTGGTGTTGATATAGAATCAACACATGCAGAGCGATTCTGTCGAAAAGAAAAATCTTGTGTGTGTTCCTGTATAAAAATACAAGTGCATGTTTGTGTGAGCATGTATGAACACAAATTCTGGACCTTGGCTGTGGGCTGTTGTTTCTCAGGAGCCTCATCCATCCATTTGTTCGTTCGTCCGTCCGTCCGTCCGTCCGTCCGTCCGTCCATCCATCCATCCATCCATCCATCCATCCATTCATTCAAAGAGACAAAGTCTCTCACCAGGCTGAAATTCCCCAAATAGGCAAGTCTGGCTGACCAAGAACTCTCAGAGTTAACACCTGGGTTTTCTTTTGTTTGTTTGTTTTCACATGAGTTCTGAAGATTGAACTTAGGTCCTCATGCTGGTAAGGCAAGCACATTACTGACTGGCTTCCCCAACCTAGCAGAGAACTTTTTAGTAAAGTCTTTGCTGAGAGGAGAATTTGTCCTAATGTTTTCCAAGTCTAGGATGGAGAACAGTGATTTGTATGTGTAGCGCGGTGATAGAGTTAGCACACGTGAGGCCCTGGCTCTATTCTCAGAATCAGAACAAAGTAAGCCTATGGTATAGACTCCACAAGTGAAGAGGTTTTAAGAAATAATAAAAGACATTGCTCAGAAACAGGGAGAAACAGAGGTAGTGGCAGATGGCGTAGCAGTGACTTCCAGAGAAGACTATGATGAAGGAAAATTTACTATAAGAAGTTTATATTTGGTGGAAAAGCAAATAACATGAAACAGAGATGAAGTTACAGGTGAGCTGCACCTAATAATGGGGAAGGAGATGACTAGGCACTCTAGGACTCACTGCTAACACAGTACCCAGGGAGCACGGCTCCTTTCTGCTTCAGGTGCTCAGTTTGCCCAGGAAATGCCCTAGGTACCAACAGTGGGCTGTCATCATCTAAAGAGGAGTCAGAGAGTGGTGTGCATCTTGCTCTGTGTGAAGAAGCAAAGTATAAAATTGCTAGGAAAGTCATCTGTACCGTGATCTGTATACTTGTGTTACAATTCCAGAGTGTGGCAGCTTGCTAGAAAATAAATAATGTCTAGTGCCAAGTGTGTACATTTGGAGCCAGACAAAAGGCTGAAATACCCATTTCATTTATCACTTGTGTGACCTTGAAAAAAAATATTCATCTGTTCTCAACCTGTGTCTTCACTGCCCGAATGAGAGCTCTAGTCCTTATCTATGGATTATTTCAAGTTCTAAATAAAATAATCAAGAATTAAATAAATATTAAGAATTAAATAGATTTTTACTAATGGCATCACTGTCATTTAATGAAATATAGAATAGGCTGGGCGGTATGATACACATCTTTAATCCCAGCACTTGGGAGGTAGAGACAGATCTCTGTGAACATGAGGACAGCTTGTTCAACAAAGCAAATTCCAGGCCAGCCAGGGCTATAAAGTAAGATCCTGTCTCACACACACACACACACACACACACACACACACATACACAAAGGAAAACAAAAGGAAGAAAAGGAAAGAAGGTAAGAAAAAGAAAGAGTAACCTGAAATACTAACCCTAAGATTAAATATTCAAAAGGTAATGAGTACTACTTGATATATATGGGAACACATATAAATAAACAAATATGGGTTTTGTAAATTGAATACTTGAAGAATTATTATTAGTATTAAAATTCTAACTCCCAAGTAGTGAAAATTAGAAAGTGCCATAATCTCTTTCATAAGTTATATTGGTTTTTCTCAATGAGAAATTTTATCATTCATCAGATCAGGTTGTTATATAGACTAACTTTACTCTGGAAGCCATAGTTTGTCACAGTAAAGCAGATTTCCTCTCCGTTGGTGAAGCAATCCACATGGTGGCAGATGGAAATCTGTTCCCCTTTTGAAGAACTGTTTAACACTTGCATCTGTAATCATTTCCATTAGTCAGTATTGCATTAGTTTTGTTTTCTTGGGACAGGGTCTGACTCTGTAGCCCAGGCAGGCCTGGAACTCACTGTGTACAGTACCCCAGGCCTGCCTCATGTGCATACTTTTTCTGCCTCCGCATCTCAGGTGTTACAGGTGTATGCCACCGTGCCCAGCTCTAGTTTGCATTTTTTGCAACTAACGTCTCAGAATTATTCCTGATTTATTTATTTTTTGCATTTCATTCTCGATCCTTGTAGTGTCAATTCTGCTAAATTCATTTGAAAATTCCAAGACAGATGTCACTAATGTGACTCAGAAGAGTGCTCATTAAAAAAAATGATAAATAACAGGAGATAAAAAGAGATTCTGCCAGTTTTGAATATATTACTCAAAGTATGCTTTAGTTGTTTAGTTGTTTCATATTTTAATGTTAGTCATTAAATGTTAACCAGTTACTTCATAAGTAGTTAAGCATCAGAACATCTACCTTTAAGGAAGTATTTCTGATGATAAATAATTATTGTTTAGTTAATACTTTGTGGGTATTTTTTCTGAATGGTTTTAATAGTGATATGAATTTCTTTTTTAATAAATATTTTATAGCAAATATTTTGCATCTAAGGTACTTAATTTTCAATCAGCTTTCTAGTATTTTTAATTAACATCCAAAATTTTGTTATAAAATTAGAAATTTTGTATTTTCTTAAAGTTCTTTTGATGCTACTTTTATTCTGCTTATTGTTATGTATATTCACCATCAGTTTCTTATGTGTTTCACCACTTTCTTCTTTTCCTTTCAAAGACAGGGGGTAGTAAGGTAAGTTGTTTTTAAAAAATATATTCTTTTTCTTTCCTTTTTAAATTTAAACTAGAAACAAACTTGTTTTACATGTCAATCCCAGTTCCCTCCCTTTCCTCTTAAAAAACATATCGTAATAAAATGTATATTATGTTTTGACCTCTAGAGTATTTCAAGGTATTAATTTTTCCTATAAAGCATTTAGTTACACTTGAAAGAAAACAATTAGAAAATGAAATGAGGTTATCATTTTGGAAGTAGGCCTTCATTCTAATTTTACAATTTTCATGAATCTGTGAGTTTAAGTACTTCCTTTGGATGCCCATGAAAACAAACATAGTCACATGTAATTATCAATGGAAGATTATTTACTTTATAAGCATTTTCCATTTAATGATGTTTAATATGCTCATTCATTTAAAAGTAGGTAATATGGTATCTTTGTGTTTAATAAAAGTACATGGATAAAAAGGGAGTGCTGGCTTGCAGCTCCTTTCAGATGAAAATGTCTTCGAGCAATTCCAAAGGAGACAACATGGAAATGAGTCAATTTTAGAAGTAAGAAAAGATACCACTTCTAGAAAAAAATGCAGGCTGAAAAGTGCATTTGAGACCAGATTGTTCAGAAACTTGGTCTGTATCCTTGAGTAATTTGACAATGGAAATTAATTATCTGGGAAATACATTGTGTTTTCAAAAGAGTAATATATGCAAGGATGAGTCCAGGGTATGGCTTGAGCTCCAAAGGGGCCCACATAATCTTACACGAATTAACAGAAGTGAAGCATCCAGACCTAGTTTTGTATGGAAAGTAGTGTGTTTGGTACTGAGCTTCATGTTAAAGGACCCTGGCCTTTCTGAGTACTGTAGAAGAAACCAGGGCGAGGGAAGGTCGGAAGGCTGCTTCTAAGAGCACTCTGTTATTTAGGAATAACTTGCTTGGAACATCAAGCTAAGTGGAGATGTAACCGCTGTCTTGGATGTGGACAGCTTTTTATTTGAAGTAACCCCACCCCCACAAGTGTGCTTGGACGGCCATCTGTCAGGAAAGCTGGGAAAGGAGACATCTGTGAGTCCTTACAGTTCAGTTAGTGATTATGTTGTGATTATTCTCCTTCCACTCCGGGGTCTAAATCCAGGCCTCCCTCAGGTGATAGGCAACTGTTCCAACACAGCTGCATCCTCAAATTCTTGTATTTTTATTTTAGTTTGGTGTTTTGGGACAGAATCTTGAAGTGTAGCCAGAGCTGGCTGGCATTTGAGAGCCCTTCTCAGCTGCCAGAATGCTGGGGTTTCAGTCACACACCACCTGCCAGGCTTCATTCTGCAACTGAGGGAATTGTTCTTTTAGGGAGGGAGAGAGAGGTGAGTTTGTTTTGAGACAGTCTTGTTACATAGCTTTGGCTGCCCTGATGCTCAGGCTAGCCTTGAACTCACAGCAGTCTTCCTGCCTCAGCTTCCCAGGGTGTGCTGGCATTACAGGCAGCCCCACCACACTCAGTTGGCATTCTTTTTAATAATTCTTCCTTTGGTAGCCAGGTCCCAAAGTCTGTAAGGCCCTGAATACCTGAGTCCACCTGCTTGAGTGGGTACCTGGGGAACCTCCTTAGAGCTGAGAGATGGTCTCCTGAGACAGCCTCTTTAAAAACAGCCCCAGTAACAAGGTTCTTGTTTCCTTTCTTAGAACAAAGAAAAGATGGACTCTTGAAATTTGTCACTGAACGTTCCCAATTCGCAAGTCTTCCTTTTTTAATCTTCTGGTTTCTCTGCCATTAATGAACTAATTTAAACTTTTCTTAAGTGCAATAATAAAAACAAGCCTTTAATGTATGAAATACAGATTATCTGTGTTAAATCTAGCAATATTTTATTATGTGAGATTCTGTAATAATGTTTAAAATTCGGATATGCGTTAAAATCCTTTTCCTTTTTTTTCTCTGCCGCTGAAAAGAGGATCTAGGTAATCACCTCCTTGCTGTGTTTTCAAGACCAAATTTTGTGTTTTTACCATCTCTCTGTTTGCCATTAATGAGCAGTATCTCTGCTCCTGCTTCCCTCCCTCCAAAGGAATGGCATCTTAATTATCTGGCTTACATAAGTCACTGTATTACTAACATTTTATGCATCCAAATTGTATAATTTTACAAGCCAAATAATTTCATTTTAGGTAGTAATACAATTTATGTAAATAATCTTTATAAAATTTAAATATGCTTAATTGTTACATAAGGTTTTATAGATAAAACTGATAATTAGGTTAGAATTAAAACTGTAAGATACATGTTACTAGACAGGCGCTTTAACCAGCTAAGCAAAGGAATATAAGATACATTGTAAATAAAGTTCACAAAGTTGACTTGTAAGAAAAGCTAGGCTTTCCATCATTCTTTGAACTAGTCCTGGTAACAATATTGTTAAATGTTAAATATCATTAATTTAGTTCTATTTTTACATATGGACCTTCAAAAATGTGAAGGTTTGACTTTAAATTTCTGTGATAACTTGGAAAGTTACATGTTCTTAATGAAGATATTTTTGTGGTACCAGTCAGATCCTCAGTACATACTATTCAGTGTACTATGTGAATATGTACATTTATTAATAATATATTACATTGCTTAGTATCAGATCTAGGCTTTGCTTATGCTAGGCTAGATCTCCAACACTCTGTATTTATTTCATATTGTATGTTCAATATTGTTCAATATGCACCAAGGCTGGAGAGATGGTTCTTGCAGAGTACTGGGTTCAGTTCCTAGCACCCACATGGTGACTCGCAACTGTCCTTAATTCTAGTTCCAGAGCATCTGACACCTCTTCTGACTTCTGTGGGTGCATGAACTTGTACACACACATATGCATGCACACGCGCGCGCGCACACGCACACACACACACACACACACACACACACACACACACACACACACACAGAGCAGTAATCCAGACTTTAATGGTAATCTGGAAGTGTTTTAGTGTGACAAACTAACATTCTTACATTTGCCTATTCTTATGCTATGTTATTTACGTTATGAAGCACAGACCAAAGATATTAAAAGTAAAAATGAATAAAAATATTATTTCTTTCTACATTAGAAACAAGAGTGGGCTTCCTTTAGGGAGGGTGACATTTCCTGGTTGGGAGACCCAGTGGAGGTCCCAGGTAATACTGTTTTTCCTCTGTCCCACCCCTCTGTCCTAGGCCCCCAGTGAGTAGGGCCCCACCACAGCCAGAGAAACTTCAGTCAAATAATGTTGGCAAGAAAAAGAGACCCATAGAGGTAAGGAAAATGAATTTCCCAATGTTCCCAAGTTTCCTTCTTATAAAACATTCAAGTTTTGTCATTAATTTCACAAAACTGGCTTTATTGAATTACCTTTGCTTGGTTGGGCGCAAAAGTTGGTTGCTTAATTGTTTTCAGGTCTGAAATTTGGATTGATGCCCTCTGTTTCTCTTAATTTCAAGCAAGTCTTTTACTCTAACATACATAATTTCCTGCATTTGATCTGTATCTTGGAGAAGGCCTAACTGTAAATTTATATGAATGATTTCATGAATGAATATGGAAGCACACACACCTTCCTGGTGTCTTACAGTTAGTAAATTGATTTTATAAGTTAAAGATTTAATGCAGTATTTTAGGAACTTTTTACCTCTTATGATACTTTTACTCTGTGGGGCACATGGAGAGGGTTTCTCCTTTCTTCCATCAGGAACCCTTCATAAAGCCAGTCTCAGCAGCAAACAAGCAACCTGGGCTAGCTCCAGCACAAGAAAGTTGTACCTGCAGGAGGGATGATTCGTAGCCCCTCCCACCACCCATAAGGCAATGAAAAGGAATCTTCCAGTTGTAGGATTCTCTCCCAGAACTTTGCCCATGACTTCTCAGAAACCGCTTTGGGTTCTCCTGGGTGTCTAACTTGGACATAATGTATCTTAATTATGAAGAACAAGTACCTGGACTAGCAATGAGCAAAAAATGAAACACCCCTTTAGCCAGAAGAAAGGCATCAATGGTTAACAAATAGAAACTCTCGGAATGAGAACTCATTCTCTCAGAATGAGATGACCTTGTGATTCCCTTCTCTCTTTGATACGTTTGTACTGAGAAAGATGGGGTGTGTGTTTTCATTGAAAAAAGCATGCTACATAAAAACTATTTATGTCCAATGGCTATTGCACCCATGAAGTCACAGCTGTGGTGATTACCTGTATAAGACTGGGCCCATGGGTATTCCACCACCAATAGGGAATGGACTCGGAAGCCTCTCTTCCTGAGGAGCTGTAGTCAGTGTTTGCTGTATACCCTTGGTTGTCCTTTTTAAAGTGAATAACTGCCACCTGTGCACATGCAGACAGCAGCAATCAAGGCAATGGGCTGCCAGGAGATGGGAAAGTAAGAGGGCACTTTTGGAGAAAAAGGGGTTCAGTGGGAGATGGATAAGAGGCTAGTGGGGGAAGATAATCAAAGTATAGTGTGTGTGCGCGTGTACACACGTGCACGTGTGTGCATGCATGTGTGGGTGTGTGTGCTTATGTGATGTTTATGTGAAATTGTGAAAGGCTAAAGAAAAATTTAAATGTCTAGCTTAATTTGGGATTAGCAGTTTATAAAATATGTAAAGCACACTCTCCCTTTGACGGAAAATGCTAGTTTTTTGTTGTTGTTTTGTTTTCTTTTCTTTTCTGTTGTTACAGGACCTTGTGTTGGAGCTTGCTTTTGGCTATCGAGGCAGAGACTGCAGGAACAATGTGCACTACTTAAATGATGGCGATGATATAATTTACCACACTGCCTCTGTTGGAATTCTGCACAATGTTGCTACAGGTAGGAGTCCTAATTCCCTGTCCACACACTGTTTTTAATTTAGAACTCCTTAGCCAACAGCCTTAAGTTGTTTGTTAAAATGACATATTTTTACCTATTTTATTTAAATTGGGAGGGTGTTTTTTTGTTTTTTTGTTTTGTTTCAAGACAGGGTCTCACTACTTAGCCTTGGCTAGCCTGGAACTTGCTATGTAGATCAGGCTGACCTCAAACTCCAATTCATAGAGAGCTGCCTGTCTATGTCCTACTTTGGTTTTGAATGTTTCTCATCAGTTTGGGGTTACATTGTATAATGCTCAGAGGAAGCTGGGTGGTGGTGGTGCATGCCTTTAGTCCCAGCACTTGGAGGCATAGGCAGGCAGATCTCTGTGAGTTCGAGACCAGCCTGGTCTACAAAGTGAATTCCAGGACAGGTTTCAGAACTACACAGAGAAACCTTGTCTCGAAAACAAAAAACAAACAAAACAAAAATAATATTCAGAAAAGTGTCTGCTAACTTATTTTCCACCAATTATATCAGCAGCCTGTAATTACTTGTTTGTTCCTTTCACTGGACTTTCTGCTTTGGAAAATACAAAACACATTTCAACATGAGAAGATTTATTTACTTATTTTAATTTTAATTGTTTGGATACAAGTCCTTATGTTGCTCACTCTGGCATGGAACTCACTGTGTAGCCCAGGCTGGCCTGAAACTCAAACTCATAAAGATCCACTGGCCCCTGTGGGATTGCTGGCACACCCAGGGGCTTTGAGGAAGTGTAAGTAACATAAGTGTATAGTGTGTTGTTGAGAACCTACTGTGTGTGGTCCTCTATAATCTACATCAGCCGGCTGTCCTGACTTCATGTCCACACGGAGTTATTTTACCTCCTGTTTTATTTAGTCTTGTTATTATCTTTATGGACTGCTGTTGGAGTCTGTGAAGGAACCCTTCACTGTCAGAACTGCTAGAAGAACAATATTAGCTTTCTGATCAAAAACCACTACTTACAAGATAAATGCGAAATATGAATAAACAGCACCAAGATTAATAAATGAGAAATTACTTTTGTTTTTTTCTGTGACTACAGTAAACTTTTTTCTTTCCAAAACCAAAGGGGGAAGATGATAGGCGAATATTCAGTCTTGCATAATTCTGCTTACTTTTCCATCCATATTGTGCCACTGCTTTCAGATGAACCATGCATATGCACGGTTAGCTACATCCCCAGCCTTTTGTTCGCCCATCTCTCGTGGTACTTGGTATCTTCAGCTTGTATGTGGTTTATCCTTTTCAGGGCTCTGTCCCTTTAAGATTACCAAGTCATTGTCATTCTTTGGATAGTAATCGCTTACATGGTCAATGCTCAAAACATATTTTTAATGAAAAAATAATTTATTGTGCTAAATAAGTGCATTTGTTTGTTGCATCTTAAAGGTTTCAAAGTTAATTCTCAAATCCTTTCTTTATAGGGACTCAGAGTTTTTATCAGGAACACAATGATGACATTTTGTGCCTCACTGTAAATCAGCACCCCAAATTTATCAACATAGTGGCAACTGGCCAAGTAGGTATGTTTCTATATTTCAAAAAGAAATAGTTTGGAACATTTGCTTTGTTCTAGGAAAAATGGAAGTATATTAAATTGTGGATTGCTCAGAATGAATGTGTATGCACGGAACATATCCTTCTGCTTGCTGCCAGGTAGCTTTCTGTTCCTTAACTTTGATTATCTGAATTTGTTCAGACTGTTGTGTAAATAGTGTCACTTTAGCAGGAATTTTCTGGTTGCATTCAATAGTATATGAAACTTGAAGGAAGGATAAAAAGGGAGCCAAGAAATTAATTAGATCAATGGGGATAGACCCCTTGTTCAGCAAAGGTTAGGTTGGGTAAGAGAGAATACAAGTCTGTTTCATGTTAGAAAACCTGTTTGCCATTAGTACTGACCAGATTCACCAATGGTTTGAAATGGACTGTTGGTTTATTTTTAACATCTATCAAAAATCAGGGTTCATTACTCTATGAGTAGGATAGCATGCCTATCTAAATTGACAGTCAAAAATTAGCATGATACTGCATTATAGATGTGGCCAGTCAAGTGCACTTGTAAACATGATAGAAATTATCATGTTTTTTAAATCTCAGTGAGTCACAATTGCTACACTCACTTTACTCACTTTTTTTTTTTTTTTTGGTGTTTTAATGTCTTAATTATCCCTGCAAATAATGTCTGTTCTTCTCTGGGTTGTCTGGCTTCATAACTGTGCTACATAGAACCCGTGTATTTTGCACTTCTGTAGAATTTTCTTTTCCCAAAAAAATTAAGGTGGGAAGAGGTGGCACATGCCTTTAGTCCCAGTACTTGGGAGGCAGAGGAAGACAGATCTCTGAGTTCGAGGCCAGTCTGGCCTATAGAGTGAATTCCAGGATAGTCAAGGCTACACAGAGAAATCCTGTCTCCTTGAAAAACCAAGCAACCAACCAACCAACCAACCAACCAAACAAACAAACAAAACAAAACAAAATAAAACTTTTAAAGTCGACACACAAAATGATAGCTTAAACCCCATAGCTTTATATCTAATAAAGTAATTCAACGTCTCCCCAGAAAGCTTGCTTATAAAGTATTCCTTCATATAGAACAGGGGTGAGTTTCTTTGTGGTTACTCCCTCATTGGCCCTAGTTCTTGGGTATATAGAAAATCTCATCACATTCCTGTGACTACCTTCCAGCTTTGGAGACAATTGTTCTCTCAGTGACTTTCTCCTGGTGGTTGTCTCTCAGAAGGATCGTTTTTGCACATTTCCTAGGAGTGGGTAATCCTGGAACAATGAAATTGCTTTCCAGGGGAAGCATTCTCTCTCCTGGACTATGTCTTGAGTCTTTGATATCCCAGAATTCTCCACCAAATGGTTCTGAACCTGCTTTCAGGCTTACCTGAGCCGCTTCTCAGAGTGTGTCCATCTAGTAACACATTGTACACCAGCATGTGTATTCATAAAGGTGGGTCGAGGGTAGTCACCTTTCACTGGATTTGGGGATTCCATTCTGGGATACATGTCTTAGCCAGTTTTCACTACTAGAGCAAATACTTAGATGAGGTGTTTTTTAAAACAAACAAAGAAACTATGCATTTCTTACCATTTTGGAAATTGGCAGTTAAGGCTAAAGATGCCAGCATGATTGGGTTCCAATGAAAGTCATCTCCCTAGCCTTGTTGTATCCCTATTGTCTTTCTTACTTATCTGTCATCTTTTCTTAAGCTGATCTTCACTGTGGGGCTCTATTCTCATGACCTAATCACTCCCAAAGGTCCCATGCCCTAATGCCATAGTTGGAATTAGAATGACATCACATGGGTTTTGGAGGAACACAAACATATCATTCCATAGCAGCCTCACATAAGTACTCCCATGGTCACTTGTGGTATGGGATGTAGCTGTCTGCTGAGGAGAGAAGGCAGTGTTATATGTCCCCAAGCTCCAGTGAGTTATGGATTTATACTTGTCCTCCCAGATCATCAGAGGAAAATATCTATCAGGATTAAAACAAAACAAAACTGTGGACTGGAGAGATTACTTAGTTTGTAAAATGCTTGCTGCATAAAGATGAAAACCTGAAATCAGTTCCAAAAACCATGTAAAAAGAAAGCCTGATATCATGTAATGCACTTGTAATCACAGCACAGGATATGCAGGCTGATGGATCCTTATAGTTAATGGACCATGTAGGCTAGCCTTCTAGTTAAGTCTCAGGTCATTAAGATCCCCTTTACTTAACCTGAGATAAACCTCTGTCCTCCACATGCGTATGTGCACATGCACTCAACTGTGACACATACACGGGGGTTGGCGGGGGAGTTGTGTGTGGAGATGACAGGCTAGAACATAATTAATTGGATAATTTTATCTTTGTTGTGCTCCTACGGCCACTTGTGGCATGGGATGTAGCTGTCTGCTGAGGAGGGAAGGTTGTGTTATATGTCCCCAAACTCCAGTGAGTTCCAAATTTATAGTAGTCCTTCCAGGTCATGAGAGGAATGTACCTAAATTATTATAATCATTTAGGCTATAGTGTTGCAGCTTTCTTCTGCAATCCATCCTCTTATCTTAGACTCTCTGAGGGTTAGCTAGATCTCTAAGATAAACACCCCATTCTATCAACTTTTCTTCATGCAACAAAGCATCGTCTTTTCATCAGTTGATTATCAGATTGTCTCCAGAGCTAAAAATGGCAGAGCTGAATACTTTATTCTCTTTCCTCATGTTCTTGAGAAAGACACCTGTATACCTGTTATCAGTTTATCCTTGAAGTCATTGCTCCACAGAGGTGGGTATAAGACATGATTGATTTAGAAAACTGTCATGTCTCTTCAGTGGGCACGGAACTTTCCCCTACTCTTTTTCTTGCTATACACTGTCACTCTTTAAAGTTTTGTTCATAGGCCATAAATATGAACATAAGCTTTCATATTTTTCTCTTGTGCATATTGTTTCTGGAAGTCCCAGGGGAGTCATAAACGACACTTGTCCCTCCTCCTAATGTCCCAACAATAAACCAAGGTACAATTGCATCAAGCTCACTCGGGAAACCACTCTTGGGATTACTTACAGAGCATAGGCAAGGGGTTTGCTATAGGTGTATGGCCCCTAAGGCCACATCTGACAGTCTTCACCCAGCAGGGATGATGGCTTGCTCATAGCTGCATAGATAGAGCCCCATCTCTTAGTCTCCATCAGCCTAGACTCTGTAGCCCCTCCATGAGGCTATGTGCAGCTAGGGCACAGTTACACACAAGAGGTGGTGTGGAGTGGCTGGCTACTCAGGTGGGGTCCCATGGCCCTACCTCATAGCTCCTCCATGAGGGGATGCCAACAGTTATCAAGCCTGGCTGTGGTGGTTTGCTGGTGGGCATGGTCGAACACCCTAAGATGGCAGTTGTTTGGCTCAGGTGGTTGTCTAGTATAACACATATGGAAAGTCTTTAGTTATGATGAAGAACACCTTTTGCTTGTTGGGTTATTTAATAGCCTTTGCTGCCATGTTCCTCAGATCTAACTCTTTCCTGCAGGCACAGATGTATCAAACCTCCAAAGTGTTATTAGCAGTGCATTTTGTAAGCCCAAAAAGGTTCACTATTACTTTACAAACTATTATGAATAAAATATTATGTATTCATTAAATACACCCAAAGAAAGACTAAATGATCATTCATTGAATATTAATATATGTAGATAATGAAAAGTATCTTCTCTCAGTCTACTCAATTTGATATAATAACCTAATTTTGTATAGAATATTGTAATTTTAAAAAACCAAATTATAATCATGTTTTATAAATACTGTTATATCACTTATGGATAACTTTTTAAACTGTTTCTTCACTATAGGTGATTCAACAGACATGTCAGGTAAGGAAACTTGAATACTTCCTGTTTTAGTTATATTATGTAGCAGTAATTGCTGAAGTATAAGTAATAAGGTATATACAAATAACATATTCCACCCTTAAAGTCCAAACATCTTCCTCCTGCACATACAACTTGTAGAATATTAATGACAAATAATGTGATTTTTATCTTCAAAAATAGTAATATTTTTAAAAATGGTTTTAGGGCTGGAAAGATAGCTGAGCCAGTAAAATGCTTGCCTCATAAGCGTGAGTACTGAGTTTGAGAACCCACATGAAAATTCAGGTATGGAGGTACGCACACTTGAATCTCAGCAGCAGAATGGTACCTGGGGTTTGCTCATCTGACAGCATAGCCTAATGGGCAAGCTTCAGTGTCAGAAATAAAGTAGATAGTACCTGCAGAGAAGTGAAGCCACAGATTGACCTCTGACCTCCAACATACAAGTGTATACCTGCCTATACAAACACAATCACACTTGTACATACACTCATAAAGGTTTTGACCTCTCAAGTGTGCCTGGAGGTATTCTGAAGGGTTTTCTTACATCATATTATGTAGTCAGCACACAAATTCTTCATGGTAGTCAATAACTTGCTAACATCATTTAGCGAGTAGTAAATCGGTTGATTTATAAGCTATTTTTGTTACTGAAAACATTACAACAGTAAATCATTTAAATGTTTAGAAGTAGTTTTAGAACTAATTTGACCGTGGTTTTATGAATTTAAGAAAACTTAGGTATTAGCAATTTATAAGAAAATATTACCCAGAAACTTCTGGGTTTTTCTGGCCTTCATTAGAATACAGTATGATTTTGTGCTTAGACTAGTCCACTACTAATCTGTTTAACACAGCAAGCCAGGTCCTTGCTCCTTTGGCTACACTCAAGAGTAGAAAATTAGCAACTTGTCACTGGGCCAAATCTGTCCCTGCTCTTGATTTTATACCACATGAGCTGAAGATACTTTTGTCTTCTAATTTAAACCAATATGAGTAGTTGAGAAAAAAAATCAGAAAGCTCATGGTAATAAAAATTACACGGAACTCAAACTTCTGTGTGCACAAATTATTTGGCACAGCTATGTGCTGCTGCATGTCACCTGCAGTTGCTGTCACGGCAGAGTGGAGTAGTTACAGCGGACAGTCAGCAGACAGTGTGTGGTGTCACTGTACACAAGTTCTGGTTCCACCATGGTGATTTCACAGACTATAAGGGCCACATAGGAACCTGTCATATAGCATTTTACTCGGTTTGGGTCTTGTTTGTTTGCTTGCTTGCTTGTTGCTTTGAGACAGAGTCTTTCTCTGTAGACTAGGATAGCCTCAAACCTATAGAAATTCTCCCAGGTCCTGAATGCTGGAATTACAGGCATATATGAACAAGCCTGAATCTCTCCTTCTCCCTCTCCCTCTCCTTCTCCCTTTCCTTTTCCCTCTCTCTCTCCCTCAACCTCCTTCTCTCTCTCTTTCTCTCTCTCTCTTATACTCTCTCTCTCTGTCTCTCAATCTGTGTGTGGTGTATGTTTTTGTTGTTGAAAAGATTCAACAACAGCTGCTAGAAAACTGTCTAACCACATGTAGAAAATTAATGGATCTGTGTGTCTTGCCCTGTAGAGAAATCAATTAAAAATGGGCTGGTGATCTTGATGTGAGACCCTGAAACTCTGAGATTGTTAAAGGGGACTGGAGAGAAGGCTCAGAGGCTAAGAGCACACACTGCTCTTGCAGAGGACCTGAGTCAGTTCTCAGCACCAACATTATGCAGCGCACAACTGCCTGCAACTCTCCAGAGAACATTATAGCTGTACTCTCCAGACAGACAGACAGACACACACACACACACTTTAAAATGTTAAAAATCAATTTTATAATATAAAAAAGATCCCCATTTTCATTCATTAAAAAAAATCTGTTAGAGAAAATTATAGGGAAAACACTTCAAGATGTGGGCAGAGGCATAGGAAAAAGATACCAGAAGCTCAGAAAGTAATACCAACAGTTGACAAATGAAATTACATAACATTAAAAGCTTTTGCTTTGTTTTTTAACAAATAGCAGTAGAACACAATTTGAGTGGAAGACATAGCCTACAGAATGAAGAAAATCTTGCTTGTTGGCTTGAAGAGGGTCAAGTTTATTTAAATAGTCACTTTAGAATGTAGGACAATAAATTCATGGATTAGAATACAGTAGAGGCTGGAGAGGTGGCTCAATGGTTAAGAACACTGACTGCTCTTCCAGAGGACCCTGGTTCAAATCCCAGCACCCACATGACAGTTAAAAACTGTCTAACTCTGGTTCCAGGGGATCTGACACATTCATACCAATACATATAAAATGAAAGTAAATTATAAAAAAAAAATGCAACAGTAGAATTACCACTGACCATGTGTGTTCAGTGGATACTGAGGAAACATGTTATCTCTTAGAATAGTTTCAGCCATTCCTGACTCCATTGCAGCCGCAAATTGGGCAATTTCTATTCATAAGACAATGAAAGGAGCATTTTCACTCTGGTCTTGATGGTATCTGTCGTGGTAGGTGGGTGTCTATCAGATGGCTTTAGAGGCCTGGGGTGCTCCCTACAATAGATGAGGATATTCAATAATATGCAAAGTGAGGAGGTTAGAAGCCTCCTGCTTATGCTGACTCTGTAGCTCCATGCCACTCAAGAAGAGCCCAGATATCTTTCCATCTCACCAGTTTGAGACCAGAATGGTCTACAAAGCTACACAGAGAAACCCTGTCTCGAAAAAAAAATTTTTTTAATTACATTTATTTGTTTGTTTGGATGTGTGCTTGTGTCCTGGCATGCATGCAGAGGTCAGAGGACAACTTGTAGGAGTCAGCACTTCCATTCCATCCACCATGTGCTCCTGGGAATCAAATTTGAGCTTGGGGTCAGGCACTTCTTCCTGCTGAGCCATCTCAAAGGCTCGCTCACTGGCTTGTACTTTGACTCTTAGTGAATGAGGGATTCAGTTCAATACTGAAATAATTGAGATAAAATTGTGTTTCTTCTTCTTCCTCCTCCTCCTCCTCCTTATAGACAAGAGCTGATATATACCAGGCTAGCCTCAAACTCCCTGTATATATGAGGATGACTTTGGATTTCTCATTCTCTCGTCCCCACCTTCTGAGTCCCAGGAATGTGGGTGTATGCCACCACACCTGGTGTTTATGGAGCTCTGGGAATCAAAAACCAATCTCTCTGTGCACTAGACAAGCCCTCTGCCAAGGGACTTACATCCCAGCTCCCAAAATTTTCAGATATAAGACATTGACTCAGCAGGAAAAAGTGCCTGATGCCAAGCCCAAGGTTTATTTTCTGCAGGCCAGAAGGGGGAGCCAAATCTCATTACAGATGGTTGTGAGCCACCATATGGTTTCTGGGAATTGAACTCAGGACCTCTGGAAGACCAGCCATCTCTCTGAGCCATCTCTCCAGCCCTAGTTTAACATATTTTAACTGCCTTATTTGAAAGTTTTTAAGATTTATCATGTGTGCATTATAAATAGCAGATGTAGTAAAATGTCTAAATTTATCAGAATTTATTTTCTAAAGACCAGAATTTCCTCTTGTATAAAATAATTCCAGGCAGCTTATCTTCTTTTATGTTTTTCCATCTTTGCAGTTTATAATTCAAAGCAAATGAATGCATTTTGTATTTTTGGTATTTTAGCACGAGTGTTTATATTCTGAGACTGAATTAGCTGCTGGATTAACTTCACTTTTAGGGTATAATTTGAAAAGCAGATAGCACAAAACTATGATATGTTAGTTTAGACAATAAAGAGAAGCAGGCTGCGATGTAGTTCAGTGAGCACGGAGCCCTTGGCTCTTTTCCCAGGAGGAATAGAAAGGGATGCAAAAGAATATAAATAGCAAAAGGTAAATAGTATACCTTTTAAGATTAACAGTTTTATTTTTCCGGTGAAATTGTGTTTTTAAAAAGTCTTAAAAGTGTGTGTAGCCTTTTCCCAGCTTCCCGTCTGTATAGTTATTTTCCCATGGGCTCTGTCCAGCTGCTCTGCTGGTTGCTGCCCATTGGTTGCATGTGCTTTGCATTGCTTTCAGAGGGTATCACTAGTGAGTGCCGACTTGCATGTGGCACATGTACTGTGTTAAGTGTGTGTAGTTTCTAGATGACTCAGATGAAGACTGAAAAAACTATAAAACTTTATTTTTTCCACCCCAGAGCCATGCCGTGTATGAAGATTGTGGCCCTCTCACTGGCCACTGCCCCTTGTACTCAAACACACCGTGTTTGATAAGCTGTTTAATATTCTTGCCTGTTTTCTTTGCCTAAATGCTATTTTCTTGAAAGTGCAACTTTTAATGTATTCTGAAGAATTCTGTATTTTCCCTTTCCTTTCCCTCCTTTTTATTTCCTTTTTAAAATTTAGCTTCAGTTTGGAGCTGTTAAAAACTACATCCCTTTTAAGTATATATTTCCATGTTTCCAAGGTAAGCATATGCTGGATAACACTTGGATTTTTGTCTTTGTTCAGCTACAGCCCCATCTGTGCACATCTGGGATGCAGTGAACAAGCAGACGTTGTCTATACTGAGATGTTCCCATTCAAAGGGGGTGTGCTCAGTCAGCTTCAGTGCTACTGGGAAGCTGCTGCTGTCTGTGGGGCTAGACCCAGAGCACACCGTTACCATTTGGAGATGGCAGGAAGGTAGGGTTCTTTTCTTTTGGGTGATTAAAACACAAAGCAACACACACACACACACACACACACACACACACACAAAAGTTCACAAGAATACTAGGACTGCATAAATGCTTTCTTTTAGCATTTGCCTTACATTGGTGATAGAAATTATTTTTCATTACAGTTCTATAAAACACATAGCACACAGTTGTTAGCACTGTATGTGTCCCCTTTAAAAAGCCCAGTGAAGCCGCAGTTAGTATTAAAAATGATTTGCAATGATTCCCTTTTAGTAAGAAACTGTGCTTTTGCTAGTGACTTGATCAGTTCTGAGTTTTTTTTTAATAAAAATGAAAATTGCCATGCATGGGGGAACTTGCTTTTAATCCCAGCACTCAGGAGGACGAGGCAAGAGGATTGCCATGGGTTTGAAGCCCACCTGGACTACATATTAAATTCAAGGCACACCTAGAACATAAAAGGGAAAAAAGTGCATTGGGATCCAACCCAGAGCCTGGCACATGCTACAGAGGTAATCTGCCACTGAACCACATCTCTTAGCCATGAAACACATACACATACACATACACAACACGTACATACACACATAATACATAACACACGTGTACACATCCATAACACATACCTACACACACACACATAAAACATATACACACTCCCCACATATACACATATATAGCAAGCACATTTACCCATACACACATATACACAAACATGCACACATAAACACACATACACACATACATTCACATACACATACATCATACACATACCCCCCTTCCCACAGCACATAGTACATAGGTAACCTGCCTCTGGACCACATCTCTTACACACACACACACACACACACACACACGTTTGGAGTCAGGGTTTCACCTTGTAGCCCTGCTGGCTTAGAATTCAGTGCATAGATACTGAGCTGGCTAGAGATGCATCTGCCTTTACCTTCCAAGAATGCTGGTATTGAGAATGGATTACCAATAGAATAAATTCTCTAATACACTTTAGACTGAACACCTAATTTATGTAATAAGATATTAGTGAAGCTATGTAGAAAAAGCTATGGTCCTTAAAATGACCCTTAAGTTGTCACAAAGCACCCCACAAACGTGTGTATTACCTGTGAAGATGTGTGTACCCAGTGATTGTAGGTCATGTGATGGTTAAGTAGTAAGCAAGTGTCAGGACCTTCTTGTGAGCATTGTGTTTGGGGTTTTTGTTTTGTCTTAAGCTATGTGATTTGAGGAAACTGTTCAGACCTGGGAAATAATTATCTTGGTTCTTATACTAACCTGGAAAATGTTGTATGTCTTCTGTATCAGGGACCAGAATTGCTAGCAGAGCTGGCCACAACCAACGTATTTTTGTAGCAGAATTTCGGCCAGATTCAGATACGCAGTTTGTCTCTGTGGGCATAAAGCACGTGAAGTTCTGGACCCTGGCCGGAAGGGCTCTTCTCAGCAAAAAGGGGCTTCTGAGCACATTGGAGGATGCCCGGATGCAGACGATGCTTGCTGTTGCATTTGGTGCAGTATGTCTGTTAAAATGCTGTGTGATGGTGTGTCTTGACTTGAGGTTTTCTTGCTGTGTATTCATAAGCAGCATTAATACACGATTAGGAACTATAACCTGATAGTGCAAGTCCTGGTCAAGGATACTTCATCTTTGAAAAGTCTAGTCCTTTTAAACATGAAGGAGTAGCAAGAGCATGAGTGAGATCATTACTGCAGAACTTCTGCATCCTTGGAGCTTTATTGTCTCCACAAGCTGCAATCTGTTATGCTCATGCTTCCTCAGGTACCTCACATTAGAGTGCAAGAAAAGGAAATCATGGAAGCAATATTTGGTGCCTTCAGGGCAGCCTTGTGTTTAGTGTTTGCTTTCTGTCACCAGAGCCACTGTCCACCTGGAAGTTGGAAATACTCAGAGCCAATATCTGATTCAGGGAGCAGAGAGCTAAGAGCAGAGAACACAGTCCCAGCTCTCTGGTGGAGTGTTCAAGGGCCACTTGCTGTCTCATTCCATCCTCCTGGGTCTACAGTTTATAATCACATATCCTTCCTTTTAGTACCCTACCCTGGCGAGGCTTTTCAAATTCTTTTCAAATTCCACAGAAAATTAAATAGAATTTTTAAAAATGTATTTCTTTCTTAAAATACATATTATAAAACACTATATATTTTAAAAAAGAAATTTACAAGTTTATAACAATGGAATACACTTACATTTTAAAAAAATGACTAACAACATCAAACAAATGGAACCTTTTGTTTATTAATATAACAGCAGCCACTTGTTTCCAGAAGGAAACCCCCACTGGAATGACCCTGGCACTTGATCTGTCCATACAGATGAATTTCCTTTATTCATAAAATTACTATATAGCCAAGTGCCCATGCTTGATAAAATAAGTAAATAAATAAAAAGTAAATAATAAACTTAACAGATATTACAGGAGAAATGTAACTTTTTAATGTGTGAACAGTAGTGTGGCCAGAATGTTTGCTTACTGGACAAATTTGTGTTCAGTTTAAGCATTTTTCAAATGCTCTAATAACTGGTACATGAAAACATAAAATGACATACACATTTATGGGGAGTCATGTGATTCCATGCTGGAGGCCGGGAATGGGAAAAAGAGGAAAGAATGCTGGTGTTCACCGCTGAAGCATCTCTAGCTGCAGAGAGGCACCAGGGAGCAACCTTCCTAGATCTGCAGGGTTAGTGAGGCCTCTGACATCGCTATCAAGAGCAGACTTAACTTTCTATGTCAGAGTCCCACACCAAACTCGTCTTCACTCCCTGTCCCTAACCACCCCTTGTTTTTGCTCCTAGCGTCCAGTGACCTTTGGATTAGTTCCCGGACAGCTAGTGGGCACAGGTTCAAAGGACAGTGTAAGTTAGAGTTACAGTATTTTAGGAGAGGTTTGTCCAAGGCTAGTCCCTCTAACAAAGGACAGACTTGGGAGAAGGCCCTAAGGGAACTGAGTCTCTCAGCTTCCTGCCCTGGGTCCAGTGTCGCCACACTTTGCATGTGCTTTGTCAAAGCAGGTGAAGTAGCATTCCGCTTACATAAAGGATGACATCTGTTCGACCTCTCTTTGAACTTTTGATGAGTTTGTCTCCCCCCTTCCCCACTCCTTTTCAGAATAACTTGACGTTTACAGGTACCATCAGTGGTGATGTCTGTGTGTGGAAAGATCACGTATTGTGTAGAGTGGTGGCTAGAGCGCACAGCGGGCCTGTGTTTGCCATGTATACCACCCTGCGAGATGGACTGATTGTGACTGGTGGCAAGGAAAGGCCGTGAGTCCCTTTCATATCCTTACTGACTATTTATGCATTTGTGATCTACCTGAGGCCTACAGTTAGGTACTCTGGCCTCTTCTAGGCTGCACAAGTTAACTATTTATTTATTTCTCCTTTGTTGCTATTTGTGTGTGATTTTTGGATTCTCTGAATTCTTGTCTTAAATCATGATTTTGCATTTTAGATCTCACTTATGTTTTACATTTATTTTGTGTGGGGGGGGGGGTGGAGGAAGGTATGTGCCCAGCACATGTGTAGGAATCGGAGGACAACCTGTGGAGACGAAGTCTCTCCTACCGTGTGCATTCCAGGGGTAAGATCATCAGACTTGAAATGTCCTTACCCACTGTCATCTTACCAGCCCACTTTTGGACATTTTAGATAAACCTGAACTGCAGCCAGAGTGCTACTTGCCCGAGCTAGCCATAGGCAGATGGGTTTCTCATTAAGAGTGGTGTCCCTGATCCTTGTGTGCCTGCATCAGTCAAGACAATGAAGGGAAACCTTTACTCTGGAACCCAGGTTGCGTCTTTATGCTCTCTGTTGTCTCCCTATAAGGCTCCAAATCCTATGAGAGAGGAATGAGAGGATGCTAGAGACGGCCTTGTGAAATCATTCTTACAAGACCTCAAACGTAAATGAGAGGAGAGACCTTTGTCCAAGTTACTTTCAAATATCCAAACAGTAACCAGATACTTAAAATTGATCTCTGGGCTGAGGTGAGGGCTCAGTGAGTAAAAGTGCTTGCTGTTTTTGATGACCTGAGGACCATCCCAGAACCCGCAGAAGCTGGACAAGCCGGACCGAACAGCACAAGCACTTGTAATCCCAGCACTTTCCCACCGGAGCAGCCCGTCCAGCTAGCTAGTTTGGATGAGCTACAAAGAAAGCCTGTCTGAAACATGGTGGAAAGGCAAGGACTGACACCAGGCGGAGATGCACAGTGCCCTGTGACCACATATATACGCACACAAGAGCACATGCGTGCACGCGCACACACACACACATACACATATACACACACACATACACACACATACACATACAGCACACACACATATACACACACACTGCGCACACACACATACACACATGCACACACACTGCGCACACACACACTCACACACACACTGCGCGCACGCACACACACACACACATACTCTCACACACACACATACAGCACACACACACTGCACACACACAGCACACACACACAGAGCACACACATACACATACACACACATACTACACACACCACTCACACACATACACATACAGCACACACACACACATACTGCGCACACACATACAGCACACACACACAGAGCACACATACAGCACACACACATACACACACACTCACACACATACTGCACACACACACCACTCACACACAGCACACACACATACATACAGCACACACACACATACTGCACACACATTCACACACATACAGCACACACACACTCACACACACACATACAGCACACACTCACACACATACAACACACACACTCACACACACACAGCACACACTCACACACATACAACACACACACTCACACCCATACAGCACACACACTCACACACACACTATTGCACACGTACACACACACACTCACACATACATACTGAACACGCATGCGCACACACACTCACACACATACAGCACACACACACACATACAGCACACAGCACACACACATACTCACACACACATACAGCACACATACATACAGTACACACACACACTCACACACATACAGCACACACACACACACACCCCAGATGGAGATGCACAGTGGTCTGTGACCACATATATCCACACACAGGAGCACGTGCGTGCACACCCACACACACAGCACACACACATACAACACACAACACAGTCATACACATGCATGAGTGCACACACCAGGAAAAAAAAAAAGATGGCGATGACTCAGCAGTTGTTAGCATGAGCTGCTCTTGTAGGGAACCTGAGTTCAGTTCCAGGCACTCATGCTGAGCAGCTCAGAACACCTGTAATTCCTGCTTCAAAGGGTCCAATGCCCTCTTCTGGACTCTGAGGGCACTAACACTCATACATGCACACACAAACACATATGAAGGCACCTACACTCTCATACATGCACACACAGACACATATGCATGTAATTTCAAAAGTTATAATACATCTTTTAAAAAATCAAATTAAGGCTGGTATAGTGACACACACCTTTAATCTCAGCACCTGGGAAGCAGTGGCAGTCATATCTTTCTGAGTTATAGGCCAGCCTATCTACATAGATTGTTGCTACAACTAGGGAGTAAGATTGCCTCAAATCCCATGGTCCACCTCCCCAGCAAAAAAATTCCCAGATTAAAATCATTTGCCACCAGTGTAATCATCTGTAAATTAAAAAGCGACACATAGTAACTAAGACATTCAGTTATCAACTGAGCACAAATAGTCAAGCTATTTCTCTAATGGGAAGGTGTGTTTTCTCTATGGCAAGCAAAATGAAGGGATTAATTTTCAGTGTTTTCAAGAGAAAATCCATAAATGGCTCTATTTTGTCCTTTATATATTACTCCACACCACATCATTTTTGCATGTTTCCTCACTAACAGCCTGCTTACATTGTTTCAGCAGGATATTTTAATAATTGCAGAAATGCACTGCCCTTTGAACTTTTAAAGGACATTCTACAGTATAGCATCTATAATCCTCTTTCTTGCTTTGTAAGAAAGTTACCTTTCTAATGTTAAAAATGGTTTTGTGGATCAGACATGGTGGCATATACTGTTAATCCCAGCACTCAGGAGGCAGAAGCAGGTGGATCTCTGTGAAGCCAGCCCAGTCTACAAAGCAAGTTCAAGGACAACTAGGGCTGTTACACAGAGAAACCCTATCTCAAAATAAATAAATAAATAAATAAATAAATAAATAAATAGGAAAAAAGAGAGGTGGGAATGAGTGAGTGAATGAGTAAAGGAGGAAGGGAGGAAGAGAGGAAGGGAGGAAGGGAGGGAAGGAGGAAGGAAAGGAAGGAAAAGTTTTGTGGGGCTGATGATGGCTTAGCATGTAAGATATTTGCCATGAATGATACCTGGGGATGAGTTTAATTCCCAGGTAAAGGTGGAAGGGATAACAGATTCCATAGTATGTGTGCACACACATACACAATGTCTAAAAACAACAAAACAATCCTGTTTTTTGTATTTTCTTAAAGGACAGATATGAGAAATTTATTATACAGTGGACTAAATAAAATTATGCTTGTGTCAGAATAAAATGAATACTTCACAAAGTAACATTGAACTGAAAGTACATTTTGACTGAGAAACAGCATGTATCCTTAAATTGTCTGAAAATTTAAATACTAGAAGTTATAAATAGGGTATTTTAATAGTCTGGCAACTTAGTGTTTAAGATGAAAATTATTGTAGTAGTTAATTATACTTATTTGGGTTTTGTTTTTATTTACCTAGGTCAAAGGAAGGAGGTGCAGTTAAACTGTGGGACCAGGAACTGAGGCGATGCCGGGCCTTCAGGCTTGAGACAGGACAAGTCACAGATTGTGTTCGGTCTGTGTGCAGAGGCAAAGTAAGGTGTTCCTGAGCCAGTGTGATACAGGAGAAAATAGAGCAGCTGTGCTGTGACCCCTGCACTGTGACTTAATAAGCAGTACTTAATGATACATAGGACGCTGTTGTTTCCACTGTTTGCTAATACAGAAAGCTTGTGTCTAAACACTATTTAAACCTCTGTATTATCTTGAATCTTCTGATTGAATTACGGTAAGATAGGCTTGAAAATCTTCACCATTGACTCTTTTTTATTAAAGCAGCTGTCTGCAGCAACAGCAGATTTCCATGGTACTAGTGGCTATCACCTGAGGAGTCCTTCTCTTAGGGACATCTACTCACATATGGCTAGAATCTTGACGTGTAATGTAGAAAAGAATGTCTGAAAAGTCAGAGTGAATGAAGTAGAGAAAGGGGTTGGCTGGGATTGAGAGGTCTTAAGATTGGGGTTTTTTTTTTTTTCAGTATATTACATAAAGGTTAAAATTTAAAGCCAGATTCAAGGTTAAGCAGAGCTTCTTTCTATATGTTTGTTCTGTGTGTATGGGTGTTGTACCTACCTACATAAGTATCTGTGTACTGTATACATGCCTTGTGCCCACTGAAGCCAGAAGTTGGCATCAGATACCTGGAACTATAGTTACAGATGCCTGTGAGCTGTGGGATCTAACCCAGGGCCTCTCTCTGCAACAGCAGCAATTTCTCTAAATTAATTCTCTAGCCCCTTAAACAAAGTTTTAAAATTATAATTTGCAAATTAAATTTTAAGATGAGCTGGTTTACTTATTGTACATGAGATTGTAAGTTGGCTTATGAAATGTAATGTTTAGGGTTGTGAGTGAGGGTTGAATGTTGATGAAGCTAAACTCAAAGATCACCCCATGTTGTGGTCTTGCCTCTGTCTCCTGAGTGCTGGAATTACCCTCAGCTCAACTGCTGCACACTGTGAATTGGGCTGTCTCTCAGAAAAGGGGTTATTGGTTTGTTTGTTTTTAGTTTGTTTTGGTTTTTTTGTTTTGTTTTTTTTTTTTTTTTTTTTTGTTTTTTTTAGAAAGTCTTACTAGTCAGGCACTGCCTTTAATCCCAGCACTCAGGAGGCAGAGGCCAGCCTGGTCTATAGAGTGAGTTCCAGGACAGCCAGAGCTACACAGAGAAGCCCTGTCTCAAAAAACAAAACAAACACCAACAAAAAAAAGAAAATGAAGTTGTGTTGATAGTTTGGGGTGGGAGTTTGTTTTTATTGATCTGCAGTCAGAAGGGCCTTTTTTATTTCAATGTCCCTTTAATTTTCCCTATTCTTCCTTTAAAAACAAAAGCCTGGCATTGGTAGCACACGCCTTTAATCCCAGCACTGAGGAGGCAGAGGCAGGTGGATCTCTGAGTTTGAGGTCAACCTGGTCTACAGAGCGAGTTCCAGGACAGGCTCCAAAACAATACAAATACAGCGAAACCCTGTCTCGAGAAAAAAAAAAAAAAAGGGGGGGGGTCAAAAACAGCCTTATACATGTCTCTAAAAACTGTCATGCACTTGCACTGTGTCTGCAATCAATACATGTGTTGTCCTCTCTGTACACCATGTTTGCTTTAACCTTCTTCTGTTGAGACAAGTTCTGCTATGCAGCCCAGGCTGGCCTGGGACTTGCAGTCACCTGCCTCAGCCTGCCAGGGGCTGGTATTACAGGTGTGCCACCAAGTTTACTTGCTTTTTAACTAAAAAATGAATTCTAGTTATCTCTGTGTCTCATTGCACTTATTTCTCATTCTGGAGGTCCTAACATTATCATTGTCTAGGTCCCAAACTCTTGATTATTGAAGAGTATAGATGCATCACTGTAAAGAGAAGTTGTCTTTAGCACAAACTCTACTGTGAAGTAGCCCAGGGATGTTGTCGTTGTATGTCCCTAGGAAGAGAAACATTTGCATGAGCTAATGATTGCCTTGCCACTAGATTAGTTCAAAGTATGATCCTGTTGTATCACATTAATTGTATTGATCCCTTTGTGTTTCAGGGCAAGATACTAGTTGGAACAAGGAATGCTGAGATAATTGAAGTTGGAGAGAAAAATGCAGCATGTAATGTTTTAGTTAATGGTCATGTGGATGGGCCAATCTGGGGACTAGCAACACATCCTTCCAGGGATTATTTCCTTTCTGCTGCAGAAGATGGGACAGTGAGACTCTGGGATATTGCTGATAAAGTAGGTACAAACACTTTAATGAGAGGTTACAGGTATTAAGGAGTGGGAATCCTCAACTTCTAGCTTTAATTTGGTGTTATTTTGAGGTTTGGGGGAAAATTGGTTTCAATTGTAAATGTCTCCTTGATTCTTGCTTCTTATGCAGAAGATGCTAAACAAAGTGAATTTGGGACATGCTGCTCGGACAGTATGTTACAGCCCTGAAGGCGACATGGTGGCTATTGGAATGAAAAATGGAGAATTTATTATATTACTTGTGAGTTCTCTGAAAATATGGGGAAAGAAGAGAGACAGGCGATGTGCAATCCATGATATCAGGTTAGTCAAAAGATGCAAGAGTTTTCCTAGTTGATTTTTACAATGATATGCATAAATTTAAAAAAAAAGCCCATCATCCAGAATAGGTCCTGATAGGCTAATCCCTTATTTTTGGATGATACCTATGGCCTCATGCCTTTGAGGCAAAGTCTGTAGTGCCAAAAATGTTGTATCAGCTGTATGCTCTTGTGGTTATGTTTAAATTCTCCTTGCTCAATAAAATTCTAATGAACATCATCTGTACTATCTTATGATACCAACTACTTACTACTAGTCATGAACAATAAACTCAATTTGCTGAGAACTGTTCTGTACTGTTAGTATAAGAGAGCCAGCAGTCATCCAGAAGATTGACAACCAAGGTTAAAATACTTTTGCTTAATCTCAGCAAAGCTTCAACTATGGCCTTCCTCCCCAAAGGCTCCTCCTAACTGTCCTTTATAAGCATTCCCAGTTCATTCATTCAGCCAATATTCACTAAATAGCTATTTCCAAGAATTCAAAATAACCAAAACCTGTTTTGAAAGGTTACGTTTGCTGTATATCTGTGGTATGTGGCATGCACAAGGTGCACAAATGGTGGTCAGAGGACAACTTGTGTAAGTTGATTCTCTCCTTCCACTATGTGTGTCCCAGGGATTTAACACAGGTTGTCAGGTTTGGCATCAGAAGACCTTACTTACCTATTGAGTGGTCTCTGTGGCCTTTAACCCTTTCTTGATCCTTAGTTTCTTGGTGCTTAAACTAATTTTCACAGAACTCTTTGTGAATTGATATGATTGGCTCCAGGTCTGTCAGAGTGGGTGTTTTCAGCTGTAAACTTCTTTCATAAAAAAAAATCTCAAGGCGTTCCTTCACCTCTGCATGTCTCTATTGTTACTCAACAGGACTCATGCGACATTTTTCAAGACTAAGTTTATCCCCTACTGCTTCCCATGACCGACAGAGAACCTTTATGATTTGTCTTTTAACAAATTTTCTCCTAGCTTTAAGTCGTCATTTCACCCTAATAGTTCAAGTGATCTAATTTGGCTATATTTGGATATTAAGACATCATTTTTCCATCTTATGAAGTATGTTAATTTTTTGAGGGGGGGTTCAGGACAGCATTGCTCTGTGTAGCTTTATAGACCTGGCTGGCCTTGAACTCACAGAGATCTGCCTACTTCTGCCAGCCTAGTGCTAGGATAAAAGGTGTGTATCACCACCACCTGGCTCGAAGTATGTTAATTTAGCAATTCTGGAATGTTAATTTTTCAGTTACTTTGAAGCCAGTTGTGGTGGCGCACACCTTTAGACATAGCACTTGGGTGGCAAGTGGATCTCTGAATTTGAGGTTAGGCCTGGTCTGCAGAACAAGTTCCAGAAGAGCTGGGGCTACACAGAGAAATTCTTTCTTAAAACAACAAAACCAAACCAAGCAAAAGTTATTTTAAAGTTAGAATCAGAAGAGATAATTTTATAAGCCAGATTTAAAAACCTTTACTCTGTTAATAGGCAAATACAATCTCTGTGCTTGCTTAGTTATGTCTCCTAGGTAACTTAAAGCTGCATCGAACACCAACTGATTTCCAGGTGCTAGATTAAATCCTTGACTTAAAAACAATTATGTGCATGGGACCACCTAACACTTTTTTTTTTTAAACATTTTATGTATTCAGATTTAGTCCAGATTCCCGGTATTTGGCAGTGGGTTCTAGTGAGAACTCAGTGGACTTTTATGACCTAACGTTGGGTCCCACCCTTAACAGAATCAGCTATTGCAAAGACATTCCAAGCTTTGTAATTCAAATGGACTTCTCTGCAGATAGCAGACATCTCCAGGTACAGCACCAATACTACACCTAGTTTTCAAGATGCTTGCTTATACATTTCTTTAGTGAATGCATTTAAAGCCCCAGGGGTTGTGCCTGAACTCCCTGATTTTTTGTTTTGTTCTTTTTGTTGTTTTTTGGGAGGGGGTATTTATTCTGTATCCAACTTTCTGTGAAATTAAACTTTACTATTTATGATGTGTGCATGTTATAGATTATATGTATGATTATCTCAGGAAAGATTTTGTGGCAAGTGTTTAGAATCTCATCATTCTGCTGAAGTCCCAAATATAGTAGATGATGACCTCTAGTGTTTATTGCTGTGTATTAGACCGTGAAATCTGCTCATTTTGCACCTGCTATCCTCATCTGCATCTCAATACCTTCCCTCCATGTTTTAATTTTTGCATCCTCATGATGATACAAATAATCTAATAATGGATTTGTCCTCATTTTGGGAACAGGTTTCCAGTGGCTGCTATAAACGGCATGTCTATGAAGTGCCTTCAGGAAAACACCTTGTGGATCATGCTGCCATTGACAGGATCACATGGGCTACTTGGACTAGGTAAATATTTCACTCATGAGTTTTGAGGTTAGAGAAGTTGATAAATGTATGCTGGGAATGTGGCTCAGTAGCAGAGTGCTTCCCTAGCATGAACAAGGCCACTGAGTTTGAGCAGAAAGCAGGAAAACAGCCAAGGCATGCTTGCTCATCCTGTCTCTGCCTCTGTGGGAGGCAGAGAACTAATTCAGGTTCAAGGCAAGGTTAGCCTACATAGCAAACCTGTAGCTAGCCAGGGATATACAGCATGACCATCTCAAAAACACTGGAGGAAAGTCCTGTTTTTGAAAGTATTCCACGAGGGAATACATGATTTTGTTATCCTAGCTTGATTCTTGAACAGATGGTATGTTGACTCGACTCTGGGACCTCTTCTGAGTAAACGCTGTCCTACACTTTACCAGTTCCCATGAGAAGATTTAGTTTAATGACCTTGATTATGTCATGGCATTTTCCTGACTGGTCAACAGCAACAAAACAGCTGTTAGGGTCAGGTGTGGTAATGCACATCTTTAACCCTGCACTTGGGAGGCAGAGGGAATTTGTTACCTTTTAAAAAATATGGTTAAAATGTCTGTGCTTTCTGTGGTGCATTTGCTTTTCATCTCTAGTATTCTGGGAGATGAAGTCATGGGAATCTGGTCCAGACATGCTGAGAAAGCGGATGTCACCTGTGCCTGTGTATCTCATTCAGGAATCAGCCTTGTGACAGGAGACGACTTTGGCATGGTTAAGTTATATGATTTTCCGTGCCCAGAAAAATTCGTAAGTTTAATAGTTTTGTATTACTTTAGTTGTATGTTAAATGATTCATCTATTTTCCCCACATATTTAAAATGTTACCACCCATAGTAAAAGCTACGAAAAACAAATCTTACAGGACAGGTGTGGTAATGCCCACCTTTGATCCTAGTACTCCAGAGGCACAGGCAGATAGTTTCAAAAAACAAATCTTTCCTGCAGTCTTTGGAAACTTGTAGGCAAGTTATGATGAACTTCTACAAATGAAACCTATAATCAATTACTAAGTTTTATCACATACTGCCCCACCTCCCCGCCACCCTTTTTGCAGAGAAAAGCTTCCAGGGTCCTCAAGATATAAAAGCCCAAATGACCTAGTATGTTGCACACAGACCTGTAAGACTCTTTACAATAATTGCTGGGGGTCTACCTCCCTACTCTTGTGATAAATTATGAGAACCTTTGTGTACATCACTGCTGAGGGAGCTTTGTTTCTGTTTTAGGCAAAGCACAAGAGGTTCTTGGGTCATTCCCCCCATGTGACAAATATTCGATTTACCAGTGGTGATCGACATGTTGTCAGTGCTGGAGGCGATGACTGCAGGTCAGTAGTTTGTCAGACCAGGAAGAGCACAACCACCTTGTTACTAGTAAAGATGTAATAACAACTCTATATAACTTCAATAATGAACACAGCCAGCATTTACCACTGGTAACATAACCAGTGATTCCAAGGCTATTAACCTCACATAAATTACATGTGATTGGAAAGATAAGTTGGCAAAAGTCTGAAAATCTAGAATGTGATGGACTCCTTGTCACTTTTTTTTTGATGCAGTTTGTTTGTCTGGAAATGTGTACATATGCCTCACTGAATCCGTCTGTATGATGCTGAGAAGACTAAACAAAGCTCACCTCAAGAGACCAGTTCCACAACAAAGAACTTACCAAACTCACTCTGCATGGTCTAGTGGTGCTAAATGAAGACTGTGACAGGGAGGCATACACAGACTCGACCACACAGCAGAAGACTGACAGTTCAAAATGCTTGCTGTATGTACCAATCCATAATCTGTACACTGCCAGATGATTACACTGCAAGGAATTATTTGATAAAAAGCCACCATCTTACTGAGGAATTGTAATTTTGACAGACTTGCCCAGGAGATTAGAGTACAGCAGTCTTAAAAAAAAATTGGAAAATGCTCTCATTTCTAACGTTTGTTCAATGAAATATTTTACCCTTGTACAAGGAAAATAATAAGCAACCATCACCCTAAAGTTCAGTTTTCAAAATGCAAACATTTTTCTTAAGGGAACTCACACAAGCTTTCCTGGCAAATGTTTCTTAAACATTAGTTTAATTCCCTCTGCAAAGGACACTTCTTACAGTCTAAACTGTGGAAGATCCAAAGTCTGCAGCATATGCCGACTACAATTTCACTTTTGAGCTGTCAATCTTTTTGTGTTTCAAAGCCATCTCTATAAAAATTTCAAATCACAATTATGGCCTCATTAATAGGAAAGTGATATCATTTCCAAGTGTACAGGTTTTTTTTTTTTTTGGTTGTGAGCCTAGCTTTTAACGGCTGAGCCATCTCTCCAGCCCCAAGTGTACAGTTTTTTAAGGTTCTGTGATAGCAATAGCTCTTAACTGAAAGATATTGCATATTTAAAGGTATGATCTAATAAACATGTTTATTGTGTAAACAAAAGCATTAAATTCACATACTAATAACACTGGGCATAAAATTTTATAGTTTTGTATTAAGAAAAACTGTTTAACTAGATGTACGCCACCCTATAAGGCTGTTTTCCAAAATGAATGACTCCAAGTTCACCTGAAGAAGTCAGAATCCTTCCACTTTAATGCTGCCAAAGATTGGGACTAACTGCCCAGGACTTTGCTGTTTAGCCTCGCTAGTTTCCTCAAGATGAAAATTCCAGTAGACTGCTGTGAAAACATTATTTTTCTACATGTGAAGACACCGAGGATGCTCTACTGGTTATTTCCATTTTTTTTTATTTACTGTGTGAATTCTCTTTGTAGCATAGATCCTCCCCATCAGGCTTCTGGAATCCTGTTTGGTTTGATATGTTTTCTATGCCTAAAAAATTGTGACTATTAAAACCAGAATGAACACTTTGCATCAAAGAACTTTTGTTTAAGCAGTGCTTGCTGAAGGCTGATGAAGAGACTGCAAGAAACTTAAAAGCATAAGGTAGCTCTTCCATTGCCCACACCAAATGGTCCATCTAAGTTAGGCCAAGTTTTATAATGCACTGAATATTAATATAAAATGGCAGTCAATACATTAAAAGACTTCCCATAAAAAGGAAAATGCTTCAAATGTAAACATGGCATATAGTTCTAAGGTTTTCCCCTCTGGACAGCTGGGCAGCTTTTAGTTACAGGAAATTTTCAGTTCTGTAAAAGTCTACAATGTTAGCAAGTAAACCATAAGGAAAAACTGCTGCTTCCACTGTGTTTTTGTTCCCCACAGTGGCCAACCTGGTCAGTCAGTCTTTATCATGGTAGTGGTCAGTTCCATGACTGAAGACCAGAGGTCAGGATGACTTCTAAGTAGTCATCATTGCTGGATTAGCTACCAACTGTGAATCTCCCTATAGTTTTTATGTCCAGAGAATTATGGTGTGTACCTGCGCTATCTGAATTTATAGCCCAAGACTGCCACCAGTTACCGTCGTCCCATTGTTTCCTATGTAAATACACACAAAGCATGCAGCACATTCTGCATCATCATCAACCATGTCCATTTCTTTCTCTGTATGGCTTCTTACATGGTTTCATTTAGAACAAGTAGTTCAGTAATTGTTTTAGGGTCAGAGTAAGACTGTCTATAAACCACAGAATTGAACAACAAACCATTTAAATGTGGGGCTAGGGCATGTAGATCGGTTGGTAGAGTGATTACCTAGAATTTGTAAAGCCCCGGATTAATCCCTAGCACCACATATAAATGGGCATGCCTATAATCCCAATGCAAGCACAGAATCCAAATTCCAAGTCACAGTACACTTGAGGCCAGCCAGCAGTATGTGAGACCTTACCCCCCCCCCCCCCCGCAAAAAAAAAAAAAAAAAAAAAACACCAAACACATTTTAGTGTGTTTACCATCACTGTCTACTCAATAACAGAAAATAATTGGATTGTCACATGTTCTTTTCTTATAAAAAAATTAAACCATTCTAAGTCCCTGTTCCCCGCTTCTAGTCTTTACTGGATAGTTATGAGAACATACATATATTTTTAGAAAGTGATAGTTAAAAGGCCTAGTTCTGGAAATTCACAATTTTCCAATTCTTCAGCTGAGATGCAAAGCTAGGATGAATGCCTTAAATTTAATGGAATGCAATTATAGAATGAAGAAATGCCACTTCACCTGAACCTATGCAGCAAGCAATTTTTAGACCCTTGTTTCCCCTGTCCTTTTGCTGTTTCTTATCTTTACCTTCTGGTATTAGCATGGTTAATGCCAACTTATGACGTGGTTGAAAAAGTAGCTAATGCTTTTATCTCTCAATGCAAAAGCAATGACCACAGAAGTAGAAGGCTGGCTTCACAATGTTAAACACAGACTTCGATAGATTTGACTTTATTATCCATCCTTTATGTATCTTAACAGATTAAATTTGGTCCTAAAAGTGTTTGAGCTTTTATTATCTCCTTTGCTAACCACCTCTTACACTTTTTTTTTTTTAAACACCAAGTCTTTGAAATCAGCTGTCTGTTATTTAAAACATTTGACACTTCTTGCCTTAACAATTTGAGAAACCACATACATAAAACTGCGTAACACAGTGGCCACGCTTCACCCTACTGTGATGTTCACCCTTATGGGCTCTGTAATTACATATAGCTCTGTCATTTAAAATATACCGCTTAAATCTTAACTTCTACATTTCAAGAACGATCTTTAGGAGTAACTGTATTTTCTGTGGAGTTATTTCTGACAATATTTTTCAGAATATGGGGATCTATATGTATATTTATACTATTGTGAGTTCAACGTCTGTTTTCTGAAACTTTCTGTATATACCTCTAAATTTTTTGTATGATTTTGTGATAATATAGTCCCCCCAAATTACTTAAAATTATTTTAAAATGATATACTAATAGTAAATGGAAGCATTTCAAGGAATTGTTCATATGTTTTTGCATTTGTCATTGCAACCACGTTTACCCTATATGACCATGTCACTACTTACTTTCACAGAAGGCAAGGGACCTCAGTCCACTTTACCAGAGTAGCACTTGAAGGAAGAGTCTGTATTATGCTTTTCAAAGCAAATTCATTTAGACATGAAAAATAAAATTTAAACTAGTTGTTCAAAGCTGCCTCAGTATTTTGGCCACTCCTTCCTATTTCCTCAAAGACGATGCAGTATTTGTAACTCATTGTGAAAACCCTGCATCATCTTTGGGGAAAGTGACTAAGCTGTGAGGACAACAGCCTTCCCACAGTGCTACAGCCCCAAGCTGCAGTACCATCACCAAAAAGGATGTTAAACAGTAATGTACAAACATGCCGCAAATGTTTTAATAGAATTTGGCTTTTCTTTAAACTGTCTCTTTCATAGTCAAAACTATCTTTTTCATAGTCAAAACAAACAAACAAAAAAATGTTGAAACCACTTAATAAACTTACAAACTTGAAAAATTAGACACTTCAGTTAGGCAATAAAATTCATATTATGAAAGCAATATATTCTAAATTTCAAAGATGTGACACATTCTGTAAAATGTTTCTCATCAGAAGATGGAAGCGTTCGTTCAAACTTCACGATCTTCTTGCCAGGTAGGACTAGGGCATCATTCACTGAGTAAATAAAACCAAAAATTTTTAAAATTATACTGCTCTGCATATAAACACAAACCTTAACTTCTAGCTCAGATGTTTGATCTTTAAAAAATTCAATTAAAAATTATGCAATTAAACTTGTAGCCCATGTTAAAATGTTCTGAAACTTCAGTATTTTACCATCACTAAAATCTAACAAAACTGACTGGGACTCCTTTTATTTTTTTACGCGTAAGCCAGAGGACAATCCCAAATGTCATCTTCCTAAATACTACCCACCACTCTCTTAAGTTTGGGGTCTCTAGTGGCAGACTGGACTGGCTGGCCAGCAAACCCCAAGGATCTACCTCCTCTATCTGCCTTCACATTTCTGGGATTACAGGTACATGCTACCATGTTCCACATTTTTACATGGGTTCTAGAGATCAAATTCTTTATAGACTAAGCAGTCTCCCTGGCCCTGATCTGAGACTGTTGAGCAGTGTGTTAAAATACATATACATACAAGTGTTTTGTTTATATTGTTAATACTCAGACATTTGAGGGGCTGAAGGGTGGAGTTCGGTGGCTTATTCATTATGATCTGCTCTGGATTAAAAAACAGAACTCATCTGGAGATGCTGGTTAAACAAAGTCATCGCTGTGTAAATGTAGTTCATATAGTAAATAATTTTTGCTAAAAGATCCTTTAATTTTAAAAGCACAAGGAGATAAAAATTCAATTTCCCTCAGATTTATGTACTTATACTCAGTAGGACATAATTCTAAGTGACATTAGAATTAGAAAAGCTAACTTAAATCCTCACCTAGTTTGAGGTCGAATCCACTTCAAGGCATGTCTTGGTGGTACAGTAATGGTGGGATGATAAAACGTGCAGTCTGGTCTTGTACACTGAGTATTAAACCTACAGTGCTAAACAGAAACAAGAGAGGAGCAAAGCTTCAACGAAATCCTCAGGATAATACAGGTATATATTCACCTGAGATAAGCAAAAGCAATCCACTGTACCTAAACCAACAGATATGGTATTGCCCATTCTAGTATCACTGAAAGCCTTAACAAAATACACCTCATCCTCAGACACAAAATCTATGCAGAATCACAGCAGGCTACCTGCTAACATGTGCACAACCCCCCCCCCCCCAGTATACAAGACAGAAACGCAAACATCACAATGACAGATTAGCACTCAAACCATTGTTTGGAAAGTAAAGTTTCTTACTTTGGGGTGATAGAAAGGACATTCCATTTTCTTACAAGCTGGGAAGTAACGGCAGAGCTGACCATTAGAAGATGGTGCTGGTGAAGAGACCACTGACAAGAATCAGAAAGAAGAACGGTTAAATCTATGTGGCAACATCATTTTTTTTTAAAGCAGTCTGCTGGTGTTTGTAAAGAGGTAAGACTCAATTTAGAGCACCAAAAGATAAAATGGCCGAGTTTTATAAGAAGGGCGGATTTGTTCTTTAAATGCTAAATTCATTTATAAAACTATCCTTTTGTTGTTTTGTTCCCCTTAGAGCCAGAAAATGTAACTTTCTACTTTTTCACCCCAATACAACAGTGCACAAAGTCACTAACCTGGTTTTGCAGCCAGTACTGGAATTCTTCTACTCATGTGAGTGAACGGACAATCCGGTTTAGTACACTTTGCATCATATTTACAATTTGGATGCACAAACAAACATTTTTCAGCAAATTTACAATTGGGAAAGGCTCTACAAAACAAAAAGAGTTAATTTACTATTCATATTTAACATTCTCAATGACTATTAGCTTTTTTGTAGAGGGACTTCACAAGCACCATGCATGGCTGGACAGATAGCTCAGCAGTTACAAGCACTTCCTGCTCTTCTAGAGGACCTGAGTTCAGTTCCTACCACCAACACTACTGCCTGTAACTCCAGCTCCAGGGTATCCAATGCCCTCTTCTGGCCTCTGGTAGCACCTGCACATATGTTGTATCCAGTCTGTCTGTCTGACATACACACACATAAATGATGGACTAGAAACATAGTTCAGTGGAGAACACCTGTAATATTCATGAAGCTCTGGCTTCAATCCTCTCTGGTGTGGAGGCAATTAGTACTTTTTCAAATGAAGCTAAATATCAAAATAGAGCACAATTGTATTTCAAGTCTGGAGGAACTCTACCATGTTGAAACTCAAGGCAAGACATCACAGAGTAGAAGTTTTGAGTAACTCCATTTAACAGAATATTCAAATCTTACTTTTTAATTCTGAATTTCATTTTTAAATATATTTTTATTTTATGTGTATTGATGTTTTGCCTGCATGTATATCTGTGTGACGGTGTCAGATCCTTTGGAAACAGAGTTACAGACAGTTGTTTGAGCTGCCAAGTGGGTACTGGGAATTGAACTTGGGTTCTCTGGAAGAGCAGCCAGTGCTCTTAACCACTAAGCCATCTCTCCAGCCCCAAATCTTAAATAAATTCAAAAAGAAAGAATAATCATGTAGTCCTTACTGGATTATGCTACGTGTACATAATCCAGTCACGGGACCAACAAAACAAAAACCACCAACTAAAATCAATGTTATAAAGTCCCCTGCATTATGTTAGCCAGGTGCTAAGGAAAACTAACCCACATCGAGAATATTTTTTCATTACACACATAACTCAATTTACTCCCAACATAATACAACAGTTGATGTCTGTGAACAAATATATACTAACTGTATAGTTACACATGATGTATAGGGGACCCTAAGGGACCCAGACACTTCAGGATCATTGGTACCAAACAAATCATTTGCAAAACACATATACACACAAACAAAGCTTCAGGGAGAGCTTTGGTAAGTATCAACTATTGTGTTTATGTATAAAACTTCTCTACAAAGGAAAAGGAAAGGTTGTAGGGTGTAGAGATTAATATTACAAACTATCCACTTGACATTATTACTCACTTGCAAGGTGAAATGGGGTGATGGTATGCACATTCATCCCCATTTTTACAAGCAGGCCAGTACTTGCAGCGCTCCAAAAGCTTTTCTGGTTTTTGTGCCACACTCAGATCAGTCATCTCAGCTTCAAAGAGGAATTAAGAGCATTTTGTTATGATTTCAGTTTGTCCCAAGCCTCAAAAATCTATGTTCTTTATGTTTGCATCCCTACAAAACAGCACCAATTGATATGACCAACCTTAGTAATACAACCTTAGGTTAGCAGGAAGGAGACAGGGATTCTGTAGATACAGCTCAATTTTTCAAAGCCTAAATTTGAGTCTCATTTAGAACTTAGATATAAAAGTGAAGGATGTCAAAAAAAAAAAACACACACACACACAAAAGCCCAAAAAACAAATACACACACACACACACACACACACACACACACACACACACACACACACGAAGCTGAAAATGCAAGCTGATAAGGAATGTGATTAATTTTCATAGTCCATCAAAATGGCAAGTGTCCAGATAAAAAAGTATCCCCAATTGTTGAGGTATACTGAGTAAAGGCACTAAACTCTCCCAGATACTTAAAAAGAGCATTGCCTACAAGGCAGGGGTTTGGGGGAAAGAGAAGGTCATCTAACAGAACAAGTCTGAAGTCTGGCTGGGTATAAGATGCTAAGTTGGAGGACAGGCTAGGAGGGACCCTGACCTGGAAAACAAGTCTCACCCATAGAGTTACTATGCCACGTAAGAATGGGATCTCTAACTTTTCATAAGACATATGAAACTAATTTATGGCACCAAATAAAATTATACATGAAGACCTTAATCTACTGCTTTTTGGTCTGAGACATCATAGTGAAAATTAGCACTGATGGGTCTTATGTATTATCTATTCACACTGTTTATGATGCTAACTCTCACCTCAGCTATACTATAGCAGTGGTGGATATATATATATATATATATCTCCAATAATATATATCCAATATATATCCAATATGCAGCTTGGGCTCTTGTAGGTTATATCTGGCTCTGCATGGTAGCAGCTCAGCTAGACACCTTGGCCAAACTCTTAACATCTCTGAAAGTCCTTTGCTGACAATCAGATGATACACAAGGAAGGAAGCACTTCTGCTCTAGTGAACCTTCTTGAATCCTCCCTACATAAGAGCACAGCAGTGTCATGTCGTGCAGACAGGAGCCTCTGTAAGTCATGTCTGATACACATTTCTATGCTACTTTGAAGAGAGCAGAACTGGGAAGGTCAGCCCTGCAGTGAACACTTACTCAGCATTCATAAGGCCCTGGGGTTGATCTCTTATATAGCAAAGTAAGAAAAACAGAAAGTTCTTTTATTTAGACTTAGGATATCAATGTTCTTTGAGAGTTTCTAAAGAAAGCCTAACAGCACTGAAGGGGGAACCTTGCTCACTTTTAGATGATCTTTGTCCCATCCCTAAGAGGAAACTGCCCTGCACTGCTCCCTACACAGGACTGTGCAGACACATGAAGACCTAGGACAAAGGAGAGACTAGATCTGAAAGAGCACTGCGGTCAGAAAAACAAAGTAGCTACTCAAAAATTATATACTTTCTAAAAGTATGTTACAAGGCGATTTCCTCACATGTGACTAAACGCTTTGAATTTTCAGAGGCAGACTCAGGGTATCAAAAACTGCAAAAGTGCCCCCATGTGATGGGCAGTGGTTTCTTAAAACAGAAGCTGTGGATGGCCAGTGCCTTCAAACACCACCAAAATAACAACCCAAAGACGAAAATCTCAATTCCTTTTGCTTGCACTAGGTGAAGACCAGAGCTTCCAGGATCTGTAGGACGCTCAACAACAGCATGTTCTCGCCACTAGTGTTTCATTCCCACACAGTAACTGGGTCCCCACAGCAAAGGAAGTGCTCCACTCATCCCAGCTGTCTCCACAATGGCCTCCGCACTGGCATGGGCACAGGCATACCCATGACTAGCATGTTCCCGACACTGTCACTACTTCATCCCACATACCAAGAAGGCCTAGCATGGAAACTTGCCTTTAAAGGAAATTGAGTCTTAAAAGAGCCAAGCAAAAGCAGTATCACTGAATTTTCCTTATTTTAAACAAAGCATTTAGGGTCCCCCCCAAAAAAAAGAAAAAAAGTGCACTTCCTATTGAAGTTTTCCACTGTTAAAAATTCTGCTTTACTTAGGGTCACACTTGCAACTCCTTCCACATACCAAGACTATATATATATATATATATATATATATACCTCATGACACTGACTCACAGTAAGGAAAGCCTCTCAAAAGTGTTTCTCGCTCATGAACTCATGATCTGTTCTAGTTTACTATACTTTCAGTAGCTGAAGAAAAAATATCAATGTATTTTTATGACTCTACCAAAAAAAATTATTACTCAGGAACACAACACTTGCAAATTCCCTGGTTTTTTTCCTTGAATCTGTTCATGGTTAAGATTTAGTAGGTAGTTAACTGCTTAAGGAAGTGTATCTAAATCAGGAATGACCAGTATTGGTAGGGGTATGGAACAGTGTCTTAGTGGCTAAGAGCACTGGATGCTCTTGCAGACGACCCAGGTTTAGCACCCATATGGCAACTCACAGCTGTGTGTGACTACTTCCAGGGGAATCTGACATAGCATCAGGCATGCATATGCTGCTGCACATTCATACATGTAGGCAAAATACTCACATAGAAAGAAAACACAAGAGGATTGATGGTGCCACACCTGCCACTGGTCTCCGTGGTAAAAACACAAATGGCTGCCTTAAAGCATACCACCATCTAAATTGAATTCACTTGAATACTATCCAATATTAATAAGGTCTTTCTGATACTTGGAACGAGCATCCTGTCAGAGTAGGTAAGAAATCCCTTCCAGGGAAATAATACTATGGGGTGGAAAACACCAAAATGGAAATCCATCTTTCTTTCAAGTTAAGTTCATGGTTGGGGGCACACCGGGAAAGTAAGTTTCTGAAGAAAAAGATAACCAATGCATCCTTCAGCAATCACAATAAAGAGGTACTTTAGACCATGATGAGACTGCACTTCATTTTAACACTAGCATCACAGTAACACCTATGAAACAAGAACAGGGAGAGTAGGAAATTGAACTGGTGGTTTGTGTCATAGAAGAAAACAAGCTACTGGATAGAAGTGTGAGTCCTCAAACCAATATTCACTCAACACAGAGAGACAGGCCAAGACTCCCTTCTCAATGACAGTGGGCTGAGAAGGCAAAGTCTGAGCTCTCAACACACCGTTGGAAAAGCTACCATCTGGGTCCTCAAGCTGCCTGCTCATCAAATGCAACTGCTGTGGGTGGAGGAGACCTCTGAGTCCCTTGTTTGAGGCTGCAGTTTGGTTTACAGGTTTCATTCCTTCAAAGCACATCTCCTCCTCTTGATCTGACATGTATCCTGGGGGGCTGGGGACACCATCCAGCGTCACTATAAACTTGGGACTTGCAGGTTTATCTGGTTGTACAAGATCTCTGCCAGACAGATAAAAAATACCATAGAATTAGGGAAACAAACACAACATCTGCGCCTCCTAAAGTCCTCTTCAGCAGAACGTTACTCCCTTGCTTTGCATTTAGTTCATTAAGATAGCCTTAGCATGACTTCCTGTCATAGCATAGGTAGAATCCCGCTAAGAAGCAACAGCCATGGCCAGCAAATGCGGCAGCATCACTAGTGACCTTTTAGCCTGTACTTATTAATAATGACAATATCCTCTCAACTTTGACTCCATTGTCCATTTGATCCTTGTAAGGTCAATATGGAACTAAACCAGAAACCAAACCAAACCAAGCCAAGCCAAAAATCAATTAGCATGGATACGCCAAGCATCCTGGCCATTAGTTTTACTTTTATACTTTTATCATTGTACATGTGTTTCTTTACTGAACACTCTGCTTTCTTAGGAAGGAACCACACAAGCCTTAGCTATTAACACCCTGCAGAAGAAGTTCCTGATTTTGGTTACCCAGCTTTTGAAGTTCGAATCCCTGGGTATACATTTAAAACAAAGCAAAACACTAAATCCTTCTTCAATGGAGTTAAATTATACACTGAGTTTTTATTTCTATTTAATGGATTTCTGAACAAGAAAGATGATCTCGAATTTGCGAAAACTGAATTTATAGCCTAGCCAGTGAAGCAATAAAAGCACCATCTAGTAGGAGCTACAGGAACAGGGAAGCTGGGAACGAGCAGCTGACCTGCACAATCTAATCACACGAAGTAGCTACACAAGAAAAAGAAACCATCTACCGTGTCTGCATAAGGTGTCCTGAAAGTACCCGAAGGGCATCTGCAGTCTTCATCCCCGACTCTTGGTTTGGTGTCACTACTATTTCCTCAGACAGCTTTGGCTTCTTCAGAATAAATGATCTTGTGTCTGCATGGACCATGGATTCCATGTCATAGTAATCTGAGCCAAAAAAATTGGCCATAAATGTTTACTTCTGAATATACCTTTTATTCTCAAAATCATACATGTGAGAAGAATGTCAATCTTTTATATCATTACAATTACTTTTAAAGAAAATCACAACTAATTTCTGCTCAGGAATAGGAATGTAAATCTTATTCCAAACATCTTTTCAGAACTCAGTCCTTTCCTCACAGAGCACATTACAAATGATGTTCTCTCCCTACACCAGAGAAAGGCCTTCCTATAGCATATCTGTTGGGATAGAAACAATACACAGTCAGAGGTCAGCTATTTCTTTTCCAAAACCAGAAGGGATTTAAGAATCTTAATGTTTCCTAACATTATGATTCAAAACTGTCGAACTATTTTCCAAAACGGGTCTATCATTCTTCACAGAATAGCCACAGAAAGCACTGCCTGGTAAGAGTTCAGTCAGCATAACTTCTACCCACCTGTGCACAGAAGGCTATTATGAAAGGGAATTTTAAGATGAATGTGTGTCACACTAACCTTCAGTGTAAGCCACAAGCTCAAGTCATCTACAGTAGGACCACTTCACAGAAGTAGTTCTGAGAGCATATGATAGCCATCAGTATGACATCACATGACAGAAGTTAATTGCTTCTTTTAAAGCCAACAAATACAAGAGACCAAAATTCAGGCTATTAAGTCACTGAAACATTATTTACTGAGCAACTAAGGACTGACTGTGCTAGGTAAAAAGATACAAAGGAAAAGAAAATCAGACACACACAATTCTAGAACAGCAAAGCCCAGAAAGGAAATGGAGAGGTGTTTGTAGAAACACGAGCGAGGCACCGCCTCCAACCGAAAGGTCAAAGGATAGCTTGCTGAAGATGAATATATGAGTTTCAAAAGAATGAGTAAGAGGAGAGCAGGGAGAGTCGGAAAGCCATACAGGCAAAGAAAAACACGTGCAGCAAGGAAGGGGCTTTCACAAGGCCTGAGGAAAGGTGACAAAGGTGGAGTTGCTCAAGAGATGTTTGTGATGGAGTGACAGGGGGATGGTAAGAAGAAATGTCATAATGGTTCATGAGCCTCAATATTTTGGATTTTGGTCTGCACATACTAAGAGGTTCTTAAGTAGGGTAGTAACATGATCAATAGGTTCCAATGCTGGATGTTATTATATGGAGGCAGGAGGATATCTTTGAATCCACGTCTAGCCTAATCTACACAATGAATTCCATGTGTGCCAGAACTACAAAGAAAGACCCAGCCTCAAATAAGTAAACAAATACAAATAAAATTCTCCCCGTCACCCCTCTAACACTGAACAAAGAAAAAGCACATGTTCTATACTCCATCAACCACCAGAACTTTACAGGGACGGTCACTGCAACCACAAGTAGGGAAAGAAAGTGGACGGGAGACAGACATGAGGTAAACTAGGAAGTGCAGGGAGAGGGGCAGCTAATCTTCTACTGGACACCCCACCAAGAAGATGACTTGGCAGTTTTCCTCCTGTGTTACTGAGGCAATCCGAAGCTCTTCAATTACCCATCAAGTGCCTGGTTACCTACAGCAGAGCCCAGAGCCTGGTCTAAGGAATCTATATTGCCTTCCTAGCACTTTGCACTTGGTGTGGTACAGCTGCCCTCTTCAGTTCATTCCTCTGCAGAGCACAGAACAGACAAAACTAATTATGTTGAGAAGAACACACAGGTAAAGTTAGCCATTTATGGAAAGCAGGGAAGAAGGGCTAGCAAAGGGTAATGAAAGGCAATGAGAAAAAGGAGGACACAAGCTGAAAGAACACCAGAACACAACTGCCACAGGCTACCGAGTTTACGGAAATGCCCACTGAATCCAGTTTCGTGTGAACACACACATGTAAACATGTACACATACATGCGTGCCCACACATACACAAATGGAAAAAGAAACTAGATGCCTCTACTCTCTATATCCACACACTGCCCACCTCAGCTTAGTATAGGCACTGGGTGACAATATACCCTGCAGAGAGGAGGGGAAGTTTGTCTGAGCAGAGACCTCAAGCATTTACTTCTGGCCCTTTCTGAAGCCTCACAAAAGTGGCAATGAAGAGTTTTGCTTTTTATAGAAAAAAGTATATACCCATAAAGAAAACAACTGCAAACAAAACACATTTTCAAAGTAAAAAAGCAAGAGTAGAAACAGATTCTAAGATGGTAAAGCTATTTAATTTAGGACACAGGGTTCTCCAAAAGACTTCAGGGGCCAGACTAGCAACAAAGGCGGTCTTGGGAAGGGCAAGAGAAGCACACTAGAGTTCACTTCAGAAGCCACAAGCCTTTCCTAAAGCCCCAGTCCATGAGCTTAATTTCTGTTTGAAACCTTACCACCCCCACCCTACCACTACAGTGAAGATCTTGTTAGAATGGCCAGGTATGTGCTCTCTCATGTCATGCTCTACCACAGAAAGATACCAAAACAAGATAACAATAACCAACAGTGTGAAAGATTATTTAAAAGGCAGCTTTCCTGAAAACATTAACCCATTTTATAAATCATTTCCCTTGGGAAAAAATGGGGCTTTAGACTCTTATATTCCAGAAGTGCCAGCCATGCTCAAATAAGTGAAACAGGGAGAGGAATTAAGTAAACACTACACACTAATATTACGGTCCTCCTCTACTGACTGAGCTATCTGAACTCTGACAACCACGCTATTATGTGGAAGACCTTTATTGGTAAAGCTGATCAGACTAAGAAGGCCTAAATGGTATTAATAATTAGGGTGTCCCCAAACTAGGTTGACATGACAAATCATTCTCCACACAGGATCCACATTCAAAGACAAAGTCCAAACACACATGCCCCAACTCAGAAATCAAGATACCAACAACTTTTTAATTGATTCTATTTTTAAATACATAATCAAAGAACCGTATGTGGAAAGCCTAATCATAAAAGTAAAAACCAACATATAGAAAACAAGATCAAGGAGGGAAAAGAAAAATGTCAAAACCAACTTTTAATATCCTCAAAGAAATAAAAAAGTATTACATATATGAAATAAACCAAAATGTAAAAAGAATCAAAGGAACATGAAGAATTTGACAGAATTCAGACTGTGCTCACTCATAAATAAGCCTCCATGAACTACCTAATGCTTCAAGTTGAGCTGTGCAATGAAGGTAAAAATGAAAAAAGGGGAATGCACAAGAGCTCAAGAAGTACAATAACGCACAGACTTAAAACACGGCTCCTATGTGGGAACTCTGTATGCAATGTTGCAAGGTCGGGCATCTCAGCACTCAACAGGCAGAAGGCAGGAGAAGCAGGGTCAGGGCTGGGAGTATAGCGACTCCATCCTGCTCAGAGTGTCAGAACCTGAAATCTAGACAGAGGCCAACCTTTGAGAGCAAAAGTGCATATTGAGACTAGTGAAACAATGAGTTCTGAGAGGAGATGACTTAGGAAGTGGAAAGCAGAGAAAGGAATCAAGGACCAGGACTTCCAACAAGGGGCAGCTTCACAGAAGACACAAGAAAAGAAGTGTTAAGCACGGTGGCAATGAAAGTGATCCCAGCACTTGGACACGAAAGTAGGATTGCAAGTTGGAGTCAGCCTGGGCCACATAACAAAACTCTGTCAAAGAGAAAAATAAAGTTTCAGGTATCCAACTGTTCCCTGCATTTATTAAGCACTGAATGTGGAACTGGCAGGGATTAGGAAACCAAAGACACAGAAAAAAATAAGGACCAAACTCCATCCTGAAGCAGCCCACGGGGTGTGCATCGGGGTGAGTCGACTTGCTTGTCAGAAGGTTTAGACAAGTGATTAGTGGTCCCTGAGAAGAGGGCTGCACAGTGACGTCAGCACACTGGGTAAGTTGAACTGGCGCTGAGGAAATGCTGAATCAGCTCTGGAAAAACAGCAAAGGTGGGAGAAGGTGAGCTAGGGACACAAGCTGCCCGGACAGCGAGGATGAGCAGCAGAGGGGAGAAGGTGGATTAGGGACTCTAGCTGCCTTCACAGCAGCTCAGGGGCAAGGAAGCAAGGCATGGGGGAAAGAAAGCTTATGAATGAGGCAAAAACACCACACATGAAGGAAATGCAGATCTTACATCCCAGCCCTAAAAAATTTTCATCAATCTACGTGTGTTGTCTTAGGGCAGGATCTAAGAGATACATGCTACACTGAGTGAGGTGTAAGGCATGGGAATGGCAACAGAGAACTGATACATTACAGTGAAATGTAAGCATCACCCACCTGGACTCATCTCCATTGTCTCTACCATTACTGGGTCAATCTGCAGTCGGGATAATAACTGCCTCTGTTGAGTGCCTAGAATATAAGTTTTAAAACTTCACTAAGCTTAACACAAATATTGACATTTATTTCTCAGAAATTAATCTCTGAATTATTTGAAAGTCTTACAAATAAAACTTCTACAACACAATTTGCTAATATTAACAGTCTTCAAGCATATCTCTGTTAAACAAAAAGCTGTACTTGATTTAACCCAAAAATGGTAATGAAGTCCCTCCTGGCTCCAATGTAGGGTGGCCATTCTTCTTGGATTGAGGAAAATATGGCAAAAACCAAATGGTGGAATAGACAGGAGTTAATCATTTCTGGCCACAGGATGACAATTAACTATACAATAGGCATGGAAAGTCTGTTTCTGGGACTCTTGTCATCACCACTTGCCCTACACACTGCTTCCCCTTTCCCATGACCTCCTGATCTTTGCAAATAGCAAAGTATGTGGAAACTTAAGCCAAACCAAAACATATTCCACAATTACTGTGATAAAATTCCTAAAAGACAAACTGGCATGGACAGATGCAAAATGAACAACGGACCAAAAACTGAGAATTCTGCAATGCAGACCCTCCACTGGCTGCACATCTGACTGTTCACGAGCTTTATAACAACGCTCAGCTCTTCAGCAGTGGGCTCACATGAATCTCTCTGCAATGTGGTAGTGACCTGTTTCTGAAAGTAGACTTTGTGCAACGATGACATCAGCTAAGGAGACTGTCCCTGACACCAAGTGACGTGGTCTGAATGTAATTCAGAGGTTCTCAACCTTCCTAATGCTGTAACCCTTTAAATACCATTCCTCACATTGTGGTAACCCCCAACCATAAAAATATTTTCATTGCTAATTAATAACTGTAATTTGCCAGTTATGAATCTTAGTGTAAATATCTGTGTTTCCTGATGGTCTCGGGTGACCCCTATGAAAGGGTCTTTTGACCCAAGGGTGTTGTGACCATCAGGTTGAGAAACACTGATGTAATTTTTAGACTTATACAACTGTTTTTCTTTAAGTTGATCAGATAAAGTACTTCTTCCTAAAATAGCTCAACATTCATTTCTAATACTAAGTTCATAGTAACTAATTCATACTAATATTCTTGAGTGCTTGTTTGAAGGGATCTAGCAGGTCTCTATCAGGGAAGGTTGTTCTCTTCAACCGAGTATGCAGCTTTGGGACTGATGTAAAATGGAGTAGTGAGAAAATCTATACCTGCCTAATTAGCCAGATGAGCTGAATCAACCCTAGTTACCAATGGTGACAGATGTCACAGTCATACAGCCCTCACATTCACATACTAAATTTCTTTTTTTTAAAAACATTTATTTTTATTTTGTAGGTATTGATGTATGTATGTTCATTGCATGTGTGCTTGGTACGCATAGAGGCCAGAAGGTGTCAGATTTCTGGATGTGGAGCTACAGACAATTGTGAGCTGCCATGGGAATTGAAGTCAGGGCCTCTGGAAGAGTAGCCAGTGCTCTAAACCACAGCACCAGCTCTCTAGCTCCCATACTAATATTCTTAATGTCCATACTGCAATAAAAATTAAAAAAAGAACCCAATGAACTGATTTTGTCTATCCTCTCAAACTAGTTTAATTATAACAAAGGATATCACACTTCAATCTAACTGTAACCTCCATTATGACTAACTCACATGTATTTAGTACAGGATTTCTAGTTTAGAACAAAAATATCACACTATAGTATGTGGAGATGAAATTGGTATGGGTCCAAATACTAAAATTATCAGTAAGTCATTCTGTAAGTAAGGTTCATGAGGGATAATGGTCTGTAGTTTTCTTTCTTAGTTGTGCTTTTGTGTGGCTTGGGTACTAAGGTAATTGTAACCTCATAAAAAGAGTTTGATAATGAACCTTCTGCATCTATTGTGTGGAACAATTTGGGGAGTATATTAGCTCTTCTTTGAATTTCTGGTAGAATTCTGCACTGAAGCCATCTGGCCTTGGGCTTTTTTTGGTTGGGAGGCTTTTGATGACTGCTTCTATTTCATTAGGAATTATAGGTCTATTTAAATTACTTAGCTGTTCTTGATTTAATTTTGGTGATAGTTATCCAGAAATATGTCCACTTCCTTTGAATTTTCAAATTTTGTGGAGTACAGGGTTTCAAAGTATGACCTCAAAATTCTCTGGGTTTCCTAGTGTCCATTGTATGTCCACCTTTTTGTTTCTGATTTTCCTGATTTGCATGTTCTCTCTCTTGCTTTTTGCCCTACTATATATACAGACGATAAAGGGGCTGAGAAAAAAAATCAGGGAAACATCACCCTTTACAATAGCCACAAACATAACATATCTTGGGGTAATGCTAACCAAACAAGTGAAAGACCTATATATAGCAAGAACTTTGTGTCTTTAAAGAAATAAATTAAAGAAGATACCAAAAAATGGAAAGATCTCCCATGCTCTTGGATTGGTAGGATAAACATAATAAAAATGGCATTCTTGCCAAAAGCAAATACAGATCCAATGTAATACCCATCCAAATCCCAGCACAATTCTTCACTGACCTTGAAAGGATAATACTCATAATACTCAACTTTACATGGAAAAACAAAAGACCCAGGATAGCCAAAACAACCCTGTACATTAGGAACTTCAGGAGGCACCACCATCCCTGACTTCAAGCTCTGGACTGGAGCTACACCTATTGGCACAAAAATAGACAGGGAGACCAATGGAATCGAATAGAAAATCCTGAGATAAACCCACACACCTACGAACACCTGATTTTTGACAAAACAGCTAAAAGTATACAATGGAAGGAAGAAAACATCTTTAACAAATGGTGCTGGCACAACTGGATGATAGTGTGTAGAAGACTGCAGACAGACCCATGGATCTGTTCATGTGGATCAAAGACCTCAACATAAATCCAGCCACATTGAACCTCTTAGAAGAGAAAGTGGGAGGTACCCTTGAATGAATTGGTACAGGAGACCGCTTCTTGAACATAACACCAGTAGCACAGACACTGAGATCGACAATTAATAAATGGGACTGAGAGGTTTCTGTAAGGCAAAGGACACAGTCGACAAGACCAAATGGCAGTCCACAGACCGGGAAAAGATCTTCACCAACCCCACATCTGACAGAGGGGGCTGATCTCCAAAATACACAAAGAACTCAAGAAACTAGTCAATAAAACATCAAATAACCCTATTAAAAAGTGGGGTTCAGAACTGAATGAAGAATTCTCAATAGAAGAATCCAAAATGGAAGACACTTAAGAAAGTGCTTAACATCCTTAGCCATCAGAGAAATGCAAATCAAACAACTTTGAGATACTATCTTACTCCTGTCAGAATGGCTAAAATCAGAAACACCAATGACAACTTATACTGAAGAGGATGTGGTGAAAGGGGAACACTCCTCCACTGCTGGTGGGAGTGCAAATTTGTACAGCCATTTGGGAGATCAGTATGGCAGTTCCTCAGGAAAATGGAAATCAATCTATCACAGGACCTGGCAATTCCACTCTTAGGCATATACCCAAATGATCCACATCCATGCAACAAAGACATCTCTTCAACTATGTTTGTAGCAGCATTACTTGTAATAGCAAGAAACTGGAAGCAACCTAGATGCCCCTCAACTGAAGAATGGATTAAGAAGATGTGATACATTTACACAATGGAATACTACTCAGCTGAAAAAAAAAAACAATGGTATCTTGAAATTTGCAGGCAAATGGATGCAACTTGAAGAAACCATCCTGAGTGAGGTAACCCAGTCACAAAAAGAGAAACATAGTATTACTGACTTATATATGGATTTTAGATATAAAGCAAAGATAACCAGCCTACAATTAACACCACCAGAGAAACTAGGATACAAAGAGGAATCTAAGACACTCATACAAGTTCCCTCACAGAAGGGGAAAGGGACAAGATCTCCTGAGCATATTGGGACCCGGGTGGGGGTGAGGACAGTGAGTGGAGAGGGAGCTAGGAGAAAGAGAAGGGGAAGAGAGGAGAACATGTGGGACCAGGAAGATTGAGTTGGGTGGGGGAGGGAGAAGACAGATGAGAACAAACAAAAAAGAGATACCATAACAGAGGGAGCCATTATAGGTTTGAAAAGAAAACTGACTCTAGTGAAATGTCCAGAGACCTACAAGGATGGCCCCAACTAACAATCTGAGCAACAGTGGAGAGGCTGGCTACCTTAAATGCCCTTCCCTGATAATGAGAGTGATAACTAACTTATATGCTATCCTAGAACCTTCATGTAGTAGCTGTTGGAAATAGACACCCACAGCTAAACACTGAGCTGATCTCCTGGAATCCAGTTGCAGAGAGGGAGGAGTGATAAGAAAAGGGGTCAAGACCAAGCTGAAGAAACACACAGAGATAGCTGACCTGAACAAGGGGGAGCTCACGGACCCCCAGACTGATAGCTGGGAAACCAGCATTGGACCAACTCAGACCCCCTGAAAGTGGGTCTCAGAAGGCCTGGGCAGTCTAAGGGTCCCCTGACAATGGAACCAGGATGTATCCCTGGTGCATGACAGGACTTTAGGAGCACATTCCCTATGGAGGGATATTTCCTTAGCCCAAAGACAGAAGGGAGGGTGTAGATCATACTCCAAATGAACAGATTTTGTTGATTTCTCCTGGAAGGATCTTAATAGAGAAAGTGATAAAAGGAACAAGAAACTTCAGTCTCTCCTGGCACAAATGGAAATAACAGGTATGGAAGAAGCAGAAAAGCAAGTATACCCAAAAGGTCATTGACACAGCTGGTTAAAGACCCAATAATGGTGTCAGTACTGGGCAATATGGATGGGACAGAGTGGAGAGACATACAAAGTCACATGACAGAGTTGTGCTTTGGTATGCAGTAGCTGGAGTGGAAAGAAGGTGATTAAAAAAAAAGGTGGCAAAAATAAAAAACAAACAAAAGTACAACAACTGGCTCAAAGCTACTGCTTCCAGTATGTTAGGTATGGAGGCCAAACCAGGGTCACCAGGACAAATATGAAGAGACAATGCAATAGGATGCCATGAAGAAAAATTTAAAGAAAACTTAAAATTTTAAATTGGAAGAAAACGAGTAGGAACAACAAACAGACGTAAAGAAAGGCTAGTGAGACGGCTTAGCAGGTAAAAGTACCTGGTGCCAAACCAGGTAACTAGAGGTGGAGCCCCAGAACCCAAGGGTAAGGAGAAAAACAACCCTCACAGGTTGTGGTCTGACCTTTACATGTATGTCCACATACCTACATATTCACTAATAAACAAACACTAAACAAAAAAGATTGAACATAGAAATTAATGCATCTTTAAGTAGGACTACTCTAACCTTGAGCAAAGTCTTTAATGATAAGGCTGGGGATACAGTCAAGGCAGCTGACTGACAATCTCTCTATTTTTGGGAACACTAAGTTTTCCATTATAAAAACTTTAAAGTCCATAAGATCTCATTCTTTGTGTACCTAATTTATCGCTTTCTTCATGGCATAACACGTATTTCATAAAAACTTGTTTGAAAATATTTAGTATCCCATGGATAAAGTGTAAGGGTAATGGCTAATAACTCTTACCTTGAATTTTTTCGGTACTATCCCCTTTTGCTTCTTCTTCTTTAACAGGGGGACTTATTCTGGGGGCCCTACTTTGCCCCTGAACCATTTCTGCTAGCAATTCTTCTTGAGAAGTTCGAGTTCTGGGAGCAACTGGAAGTGTCTGTTTTTGTGGAACTTCACACAAAAGCAAAAGAAACAAAAATACAATCAGTTACTACTTCAGAATTTCATAGTCAACACACGCATACTAAATATAAAAGCCACCTCTGGGTTCAGAATAGTTAGGATGTTCAAAACAAACTATAGTTTTTCTCACACTATTCCCGGGAAAGACATCCAACTCATTTGCCTTACTTGTATGTAAATAGCATCTAAAACTTGAATTTCAGCACTCAAGAGGTTGAGGCAGTGGTACTGCCATGAGTTCTGGACCAGACTGGACTACACAGGGAAAGCCTGTTCCAAAAACCCAAAGCAAACCAACAAAAAATATACGTCAAGATACAATTTAACATGTATGTAGTCATTTTAAACCAAATGCAGTGATTCCTGGTCTTACAGTGATTTCTAACTGTAATACAAATAGGCAAATATTCAATGTTGCAATGCTATTTTTTAAAAGTTCTTTCGTGACAAGGTATCACTCCGGGTGGTCTCAAATTCACTACTAAGTTGAAAATGACCTTAATCTGTTGCCTCTACTTCCCAAGTGTTAGGATTATAAGCAAGTACAAGCAGGTTTAATGTTATTTCTTGAGATGTGAGAATCTTCAACTACTTTCAAAATTTTCTTTTTAGAATTACATGCTTTGCCTAGGAGTGTATATGTGGACCCATGTGCAGGTCTGGTGCCTGTGTAGGTCAGAAGAGAATGCTGGACCGCTGGGGTCTGGAGTTATGGATGGTTCTGAGCAACCAAGGAGGTACTGGGACTGAATCCAAGTCCTCTGGAAGAGCAGTCAGTGGTCTTAACTGCTGAGCCATCTCTATAGCTCAACACTCTATTTTGAAATAGCTGGAGAGACAGTTAACAGCACTGGCTAGGATCTAGGAGAAACTGGTAGCGATAAATTGATGTTATAAAGGATGTACTAAACTGCTTGGGAAGTAAACTGCACAAAGGAGCTCAAGTGGTGTCACCAATATAACTCAAAACTTACTAGTATACTAACTAGACTTGTTAGAGACTGTACAAAGGACAATTTTATACCTGTAACATAGTTAAAATTTAGGTTTGCTGAGAAAATGTTGTGTTATAATTTGTTCACTAAGAGCCTGGTGTGGTGGCATATAGCTTTAATTCCAGCACTTGGGAGGCAGAAATAGATAGATCTCTGTGGGTTCCAGGACAGCCTGGTCTACAAAGTGAGTTCCAGAACAGTCTGAGCTACCTAGTAAGAATCTGTTTCAAACAAACCAAAAAAAAAAAAAAAAAAAAAAAAAAAAATCAGAAACCTCCCCCACACACAAGGATTTTTTTTTCACCAATATACTACCAGTTATACTCTATTTCCAAAACAAAAGGAAACAACCTTAATTTACAGTCTGTCCTTATTTACAGCCATCCCCATTTCAAAGATCAGGTCTCCAAAGGCAGCTCTAACAGGAAAGCACGGGTTAATGAGTAACAGCCCTCATTAAGTCCCAGTTCGCTTCCCAGGAAAAGCTTAATGCTTCCATGGTACAGAACCACATGGTGGCTAACAACCATCAGTATCTAGTTCCAGGGGATCTAATGCTCTTTTTTCTGGACTCTATGTAAGCAAAATAGTCATAAGCATGAAAAAAAGGGGTGTAAAAGGGAAGGAATTTCACCTGGAAGTAGTGATGCATGCCTTTAATCCCAGCACTCAGGAGGCAGAGACAGGCAGATCTCAGTTTGAGGCAAGCCGGTCTACAGAGTGAGTTCTAGGACAGCCAGGGCTACAACCCTGTCTGGGAAAAACAAAACAACAACAACAACAACAACAACAACAAAAAACCAAACCAAAAGATAAAGAAATTACCTGCAGAATAGTTAGTTGTTTTTGTTACAGACTCTTGAGCTTCAGAAATAGCCTTCAAAATTAGATTCTTGTTAGCTTGTTTAGAAGGTGGAAGAGAAGGTCTAAAAGAGTTTTAAGAAAAGGCATTTTTATAATGTTTTAAATTCCAGTTATTTACATGCTAACCATTTTTATGCTGTTACTATATAGCCTTTTGTTTTAAACTTAATAGTTTTTAGAACATGCCAATTAGATTGGACATACAGCTTTTTTAAAAAAAAATGATTCTGTATTAACATTTTCTCCCTCATTAATTTTTAGTCTCTCCAATTTTAAGGAAGTCATTTTCTATTAATAGGTGTGTCTCTAAAAAGCTGAGTGATACTGTAGGACCGCTTAGTGCCAGGGTACTACCTAGCCTTACATTGCAGTTCCCAGGTTTCTTCCCACTGCCAAAGAATCAATCAGACAAAAACTCTGCAGCCACATCAAAAAGTTTAAGATTTACAGCTGTGGTCATATACCTCCTCTCAGGCTTTGCTGGCACCGACACGCTGCTGGACAAGCTTCCTATCCGGGAGCCGTAATCCTCATCTTCCTCCTCCTCTTCTCCATCATGACTGAATCTTTTTACTTTTACAACTGAACTTACCACAGGTAACTTTCTCTTTCGAAAGTTTTCGTCCTACAATGAGATAAATTTAAGCTTACCTTGCACTGAAAACAAAGTTCTATCACAAAAAAAATATTTGTTTTCATTTTAAGATGATCTTAAGATCCAAAAGGGCTGGGGTTTTTTCTAAAACAAATGAAAATTACCTCCTCAAATAGCTAACTCAAAAGAACTTTAAATTTATCTTATATAACAGTTGCACATAGCACTGTTAGGAAAGTATTAAAAGTAAACTATTTAGCTGCTTAAATCTAAAGTAGACACATCTGCATACATACCAAAAAGAAAAGGAAGGGTAAAACTAACTCAAATTGCTAAAACTATAGGCACATGTGCATGACATGAAATCCCTACACAGAGCCAGTCTGAGAGAGAGGACATTATTAAAAATAAGCATCCAATGTGTTTAGTTACTTAGGTTACATTTGGAAGCAATTATCAGTCTCTAGCCTAGTAAGCCAGACTCTATATAAAATCTATACAAACCTCAATATTCATTTTATCCAAGTTGTTTCTGAAGAAGGGGCTGTAAGTATCGTCTACACTGCTAAGCACTTCTGGTTCACACAAACAGCCTGCTTCATATACCTGGCTGCTCTGTACATCTAGCTGCTTGGCAGTGTGAGTACTGTTTTGCTGCTGATGAAGTTGCAGCCTATTTAAATGAGTACCAGTGTCTGCACTTCTACTTGCAGGTGGTCGATAAATTTCAATAGAAGGGCGAGAAGAACCGTATGTAAGTGCCACTGTTGGTTTTTTCTGAGATAAGGGATTCTCCTGTACAAAATTGAGGTCCTCATCAATGAGATCATCTGGTTCTGGCTTGATATCGATCACATCTTCAGAGGGTGCTGGCTCCCTTAGAGGTTTCACTGTTGACATTAGCCGGGTTGAAGCTCCATCATCATAAGAATGTCTACCAAAACAAAACATTACAATAAAACTAAAGCAATATCCTCATCCTCAAAATTTTCAAAGAATGTTTACTCAAAACAAAATTAATGAGAAAGTATGGATGTTTTTAATATTCAAAACTATTTTCAAATCATAGTCATTCTTTAATTTTTTTTTTTAAAGACAGGGTCTTACTATGTAGTTCTGGCTGGCTTAAGATCCTTCCACCTGCCTCTATCTCCCAAGTACTGGGATTAAAGCCTTGTACTAGGGCTGAAGGGATGGCTCAGTGATTCTGAAAACTGGCCACTCTTCCAGATGATGGAGGTTTGATTCCAGCGCCCACACTGCAACTAACAGCTATGTGTAAATTCCAGTTCCAGAGGCTCCAAAAGTCCTCTGAAGGACTGGTGCACAGACACACACAGGCAAAACACCACACTCAAATAAAAAAGAAAAATGTAAATGCTTACACTACCACACCCAGCTCTCATAAACTTTTATTTATTATATTTGAAACAAAAAAATCATACTTTGATCACCAATAGTTTATGCAAAAACTTGCTCACAGTCTGTTATGGTCTGAACCAGAAGGGGGCTGGGGAGATGGCCAAAGCACTAGCTGGTTGGTCTTTCAGAGGACCTGGGTTCCATTCCCTGCACCCACACTGGCTTACTACCAACCATCTCTAACTCGAGTTCAAAGGGATTCAATGCCTTCTTCTGGCCTCTAGAGACACCAGGCATGCTTAGGGTTCACAGACATACATGCAGGCAAAACACCTATGCACATAAAAATAAAATAAAAAGGAAATAATAAACCTGGAATGTCCCATACATGCTCATGTATTTAACAGTAGATCCCTAGTTCACTATGCTATTTTAAAGGTTATGGATCCTTTTAGGAGTTAGGGCCCAATTGGCCAACATAGGTCATTTGTGCCTAGGAACACATTTTTGCTGATAATATCCAAACAGGTTTTGGTTTAGTTTTCTTTGCTCCCTCGTCCACTATAATGTTAGCAATCTCTTTCATATGCTTTTGCTACCATGAGTTCTATGTATCATGCTTCCATAGCTGTGATGAACTGAGAGCCTTCTGCACTCTGAGCCAAACACAAGACGAGTAACTAACTAATCCATGATCACTACATCACTTCCAAAAACTGCTCAAAATAGGAGCTGAGGGCCACAGTAACTAACATAAGTGTCACATCCACACGCCTACCCGGCCATGGCAGACACTGGACTTTACCTGACATGAGTGGATTTCTGCTCCTGTGAACTTGCAGAAACTCTGGACTCCCTCTTTTCAGGCCTAGAGCTAGCAACGGCAAGGGGAGGGACTGCGGCTTCGTGCCTTCTCTCATCTCCCCGACTAAAGCTGCTCTTGTTTGAAGGCACGTTACTATCAAAGATGCTGGTGTCTGACGACTTTAGACTAGAGGGCTCTGGAAAGAAAATGCATGACCCTGGTCATCCTTTCATCTTTCCTCCCTCTCATCACCAAAGCAATACATTTGATATAGAAAAGATTTTTTTTTTAATTAGTAACTTCAAAGTTTTCTTTCTTTTTTTTTTTTTCCTTTTTGTTTCTTGAGATAGTGTGTAATAGCCTTGGCTGACTTTGAACTCACTTTGTAGACCAGGCTGGCCTCAAACCCAAAGATCCACCTGCCTCTGCCTCCTGAGTGCTGGAATCAAAGGCTTGTGTACCACTACCACGTGGCTAAAGTTTTCTTTTTTCCAATAAAAACAGGTCTCATGAAGCCCAGGCTGACTGGATAGGCCACCAAGGATGACTTTGAACTTCCCACCTCTACAGTGTTGCGGATGCTGGGCATGTGCCATCGCACCTGGTTTTTTTTTTCCAGTGCTAGGGATTGAACTCAGGGATTCTTTCGTGCTTAGGCAGGCACTCTACCAACTAAGCTACATCCCTAGTTCCTCAAAGGTGGTAGTTTTAAAAGCAGTTGGTGTTTTAAGAGATTTTAAGCACTAGGGGGATAAAAGGCACTTGAAAATCTGGGTGTGGGTTTCTTAAAGGAGAACTGCCTCAACAATATAAATTAGCATTTATTATTATTACTACTAATAAATAATAATTATCATTATTATTATCTTGTAAGAGAATCCACATGTCTTAAATACTAGGATAATATTTGTGTATTCTCATCTCATTCCACATTACTTTTAGTTGCTAAATAATATTCTTATACATCACAATAGTTTATCTAATTTATTAGATAACTTCAATTATAAAGCAGTGAGGTATCTTTAAGGTTAAAGTTTGGGCACATCTATAATTACTCTCTTCAGCTACATGGCGCCGTTTTGCCCATTATTGTCAAATGAGTTTAATGGTTTAAATTTCAAGTGAACTGCTCCTCTTAAAGTGACTGATGTTCTTCCAAAAGCAGCATAAATGACTTTAGAAAGGAAAGGATCACACACTGTAAGAAGCAGAAATCTCAAAAAGCTGTCAATTATACAAATCTTACCAGTTGTAACAGAGCGCAGTTTATCTAGTACACCATGGAGCCTAAAAAACAAAACAAAAGAACAAAGCCTCCCTTAATAAAAAAATTTTATTTCAATTGCCACTCTACATCTGATGACATTACATTCAGATTAGTTCTTTTTAAAGGCACTTAATACTGAACTGAACTTTCCAACTACCTATTATTTTTTCTTTCAAAGGCCTATGACAGGGATGGGGAGACAGCTCAGCAGCAGAGAAGTTTCCTTAAGTGCTAGAAATTTACCCTATATAGCCTTATGCATACCATTCAAGCATTCTAAAATCACTGACACACACCCACAGCTCTTTTCACTTTTTGAGACAGGGTCTAAGTTCCCTAGGCTGTCCTTGAACTTGGTCTCCCAGGTAGCCATCCAGAACAGAATGCGAATATCACACATAGGGCCCTGGGTTCAACCCCCAGCACCAGAGGAAAAAAACTGACATCATCTGACAAGTCTCCATCAAAAAAAAAAAAAAAAAAAAAAAGCCATTTTGCTTTCTAAGGACTAAAGACCAATATAGTTAAGAGTAAAACAAGCAAGACTCCCAAAGTATCCAAATTCACAAACATAGAATACTGCTTGCTACAACTGTTTTACCTGTGTGCATGTACTTATGCTTCTTTCTGCCTTCCTCCTTCGCCCTCTTCACAGGGTTAACCATATTCTTAGTAGAACCATATTCTACTAAGCACATATTCTACTACTGAGCTATCTACGGCCATACCACCCTGAACACACCCGATCTCGTCTACTACTGAGCTATAAACTCTTAATCCAGCAGTTAATATTTAAACTAGTAATATGGTTTCTTGGAAAACATGTTCCTGAGAGGTTAAAAATAAAGTTAGTAAAAGAATTTTAAAATATGATATCAAATCTTACTGTTAACTATTATTTTCAAAATTTAGCAAACAGGCTACAACCCTGCTTTAACATAGCCCACCTTAACATTTTATAGAAGACATATCTGTACAACAATCCTTCCAAAAGCCTCTTACAAACACAAGTCTCCTATTGTTTAGACCCCATTCACATGCCAGTTTCCTAATGGACACAATTACTTCATATTAAAAAAAAATTACTTCATATAAAAAGAGGAAAAAAAAAAAAAAAAAAAAAAGACCTTAGTGTAAGTTATAAAACTGACAGCAAAAACAGAAAACAAAAGAGCACCAGAATAGAGCTGGGCTGGAAGAGGTGGGGTTTGAGTCTTGAAGTTGATTCCCAGAGCCCATATAAAAGCTGGGTGTTGGAAGCCACCAGACAGGGGTCCCAGGGACAAAACTGTCTAGGTAGACTAAAAGTAACTGGTGAACTCTCAGTTTAGTGAGAGACCCTGTCTCAATAAATAAAGTAGAGAATGATCCAGTGAGACACGCAACATCAAATTCAGGCTTACAAATACAAACACACAGACACACATTATGGTCACACATCCATGTCTATCTACATATGCAAACATGCATACACACACAAACAAACAAACACAAAAAACAAAACCAATTAAAACTCAGGATAGTCTGTTTAACATTAGTGAACTGTGAAAGTAAAGTCCCAAAGAGGAAACACAATTCCTTGTATGAATACATGTGAAACTGCACTTGTAGCAAGATGAGAAACTGATTTTAAGTTCATATTCAGTTAATGGTATATTGGTTTATGAAATCTGTCTTAAGTAGTCATTAAGTCATCTGAAGAAGAACCTACGAGGTCAATCTTCTAGCTTAGATCAGCTGGACTGCAAACCCCAAGTGATCTAAAGGTTTAGCCAAAGGTTAGATCACAACAAAATAAATTCTTGAACTACTTAGGATTTTCAAAAAGAAGTATTCACAATTACAGTATAATTCCCTCAGTCAAAAACAGCATGAGCATTTGAGAATAAACTGTACTAAGTGGGGTATGTAATCACAATGAAGCAGTATGTTAACATGTAAGGATCACTGGACTCTTAATCATATGCTCCGAAATTGTGCAATATAAAGCAGAAAATTCTGCACAGACTTTCAAAGAGTTGTTCTAAGAGCCATAAGGCAGACAGCTGCCAAAACCATGGTGAAGATACTCTCTCCTTAAGAATCAAGGTGTGAGTACTTGGGAAGTAGAGGCAGGAAGACCTCTGTGAGTTCAAGGCCAGCCTGGTCTACAAAGCTACACAGAGAACCCTGTCTCAAAAAAACAAGCAGACAAAAAAAGAATAAAGGTGTGAGCAGACACCACCTCCCTTAGTGCCTCCTACTCAAACTAAGCAGGCTCAGTGCTCACTCAGCACCACTCCATCAGCAGCTGTCACTGTTGCTGACAGGTCTTTATTCTGTGGGCCCTTTGGTTTAAGTATTTCCTACCTGTTGTCAGACAAGCATCAATTATCCTTTCCCACTCTCACTCTACCCTAACCCTCATCACTGAAGCTGGCCTTCTTAAACTGAATTATATGCTCTCTCTCAACTAAGGGCACAAGTACTTGGATAAAAGGCATTTCAAGTCATGTAATTTATACGAAATATAAATTGCTTATTTGAAATTCCAAACTAAAGGTTATTTAAAGGTTACTAAGATGTTTGTTAAAGGGGGCATGCTTGTGTTAGGAGAAGATAAAAAGATTCAAACAAAAACAAAGGAAAAAAGTTTACCCCATAAATCAAAAGCAAACCTTGCTTAAAATTCGGAGTTCACTGTTTGTAAGATGTTGTGCTGGGGTGGAGGTGAGAGGGAGAGGAGAGGGAGGGGCGGGGAGGATGACGAAGTGTAGAAGGCAGCAAAGACAGAAACATACATCAAGGCCTTCTAGGATGCAGGCACATCTGCAAGCACTCTGATACCCCAGCTACATTATCCTCACAAGTACAGACAGCAGGTGACTTACTATTCCCACTTGTGGATGGAGAAACCTGCAGAGACTTGTGCTGCACAGCTCAGAGCCACAGTGAACCTCACAAGACTGCAAAGAACCTCCTTCTAGACAGAATACCAACTCTCTGACTTTGCTGTGAGGCAGATATTCAGAAACATACCATACGGTGAATCGAATTGTGTTGTTCCCTAGAAATAGGGACAGGTCCTCTGTCATTTGGTCCTGACTTTTCTTGTTGGCCACCATCACCATAATGTAATCAGGAAGTTCTTCATCTATTTAAAAGGAAAAGTATACCAAACTTTTAAATGTTTCCTCAATAGTTGTTTTTGTTCAAAATCAATGTGCTTAAAAACGGAAGCAGCCTTGACTCTAATGTAGGCTGGACAAGAAAGCTCAGCCTCTTACTTTCCCCTTTGCCCCACAAGTATGTCCATTATTAGAAGGCCAGGAATTGGGGAAACTGGCAGAGTATTAGGCGTCCTGGGTCACAGAATCAATTGGGAGAATGTGCTGTTTTTGTAAGAAATCTTTTCAATGCTCATCAACTTCAGATACTTCTAGAAGGTATAGACATGTCCCCAATAGTTGTATTCTGCTTAATTTTCTATTCTTAGGCAGTACTCATTTCACTACAAAACATGCTTTGAGTTAGTAAAGGCAGGCTTGATTACTCCATGTAATAAACTTCCAGCAACATCACATACACGAAAACTACACAGAACTCTATAGGTTGTACAACGCCAGGTATCAACTAACTGGTGATACCCAAGGAAGGAAAAATGAGCAAAGACAGCTCAACTTCTTTCAGTGGTAACCCTATACAATGACTGTAGGTAAAAAGCCCAAGAACACTCCAATAAGGAAGCAAATGAGGAAATCTTAATTTCTTTTTTGAAAAAAGTAGGTGTCTGTCTGTCCCACTCCATATATATGCCTATAAGAGAGTCTAAAAACTCATGACCCTTCTCCCTCCATCCTCTCAAATACTGAGGCTACTGACACATTCTACACCATCCCACATCCAGCTTCAAACATGTCTTTATTAAAATTTCCTTAGTAACTAAAATACTTGTAATTTCCACATAAACAGAAAGGTTCATCTGCCAGACACTTGTGTCAAAGGAAAACATCTAGGGGCTGGAGAGATAGCTCAACTGTTAAGAGCACTGGCTGTTCTTCCAGAGAACCCAGGTTCAATTCCCAGCACCCACATGTCTGCGCACACAACTGGCTGTAACGCCACTTTCAGAGGACCCAACACCCTCACACAGATACATGTAGGCAAAATACCAATGCACATAAAACAGTAAATAAATCATTAAGACAAAGGAGAAGGGAGGAGGAGAAGTAGTAGTAGTAGTAGTAGAAGACGACATCCAAATTCTAGTATAGACGCAGGACAAAAGAGAAGGCAGTATTTCATTGAAGCATGGAAAATTAAAGTTAAAAGTGGCCAATCTTTTTGTGTTGAAAAGTATAAAACAAAAGCTCCTATAGTAAGTGCAATAAGCAAGCTAATCTTCATTTATATGACCTAGTTACTACTACTAACTCAGAGAGTGTGACTAGATAAGACTGCTAAGATATTAGGGGAGATAGTGCCAATGAAATGACTGACACTGTATCAACTTGTATTTCTAAAATTCCATGAGATCAGTGGTTGCCTTGGTGTAGAATGGGAACAAAGGTGTAGGAATGGGTTACAGAGCCAAAGGAGCTACTGGAAATTTGGAAAGGGGAGGATTTAATGAGTATGTTCATTTTTTTTTTTTTAAGTGGTGCTCGGATTCATGCATGGGATCTTGTGCAGTGTTAGGCAGAGTCTCCAATGAGCTATACCTAGTCCAGTAGATTTACATTAACTGCTGATGATTTTGAGTATATCTACATATCAAGACACACAAATACACTAATAAACAAACACACTTCAAGCATGTACAATTTAAACTATCAACTATTTCTCAGCAAAGTCTTTAGAATTTATATGTTGTTTTCTGAGTAGACAATACAACAGAAATTAAAAATTTAATGCAAAATTCGCATGTGACCATGAAATATTCTTCCACAGTCGAGACAGACCTCTGAAATACATCTTAATTAATATACTAGGGCTAGACAGCAGTAAAAGCTGGGAAGGTTCAGTGAAACTCAGTGAACTCTAGAGAGTGGAAACTAAACAGTTACTGCTGCATCCCTGACCTGTTTAACAGAAGCACAGAGACCTTAATGCTTGCTTTAAAGGAACGCTGGTTCTTCTTTGTACCCCACCCAAAACTTTGAAGTGTTTTCATAACCTTCCAGGACCCTGAGACTCTGGCTTTTAGGTACAAAGAATACGAGAAGTTGGGACTACTAGTGGTTATGTGACTGTAACCCCAGCACCCAGGAGACTGAATCAGAGGATCAGTTTGAGGCTGGCACAAGCTCTATCACGAGTGGCAAGCCAGCCTGAGCTACAGAGTATGAGACCCCACCTCAAAGAAAACAAAAGCCACCCTGTTCTGGACAGTGAGGTATATATGTCTATAAATAAGATAACTAACTGCAAACATAAAAAGACCTTGCTTGCTTTATGTCAAAGGGTTGCAAGATGACTTTTGTTAACTCAACTGACAGGTTTTAAATAAACACGAGGCTCTCTGCTAGAACCCATCAGGAAATCGCTAGCTTTAAGGAATTTCCAATTTTGGGTGTGATGGTGTTAAGAGTTTATGGGGTCCTAGGTTCAAGTACAGAGAAAAGGGGGAAGGCGACACCATCCATCTTTCCTTAAGTCGTTTCCATACAGTTAACATACTGGAAACACCAAGGACCCCCGAACCTGAGCCCCAATTGTCAGTCTTCTGACAGGTTCTTCTAGTGAAATCTGCCACCTCAATCCCACAAGCACTTTCAGAAACAAATACAATTATATGGTAATGTTTTAAAACACTAAAAAAAAAGTTTGGTTTGGAATTTCTCTGGCAGGAATGCACTTATCTCAGTGGAGATAGATGTGCCTGGGCCTCACATTTGCCATTTCCTAACAGTTCTGTAAGTAAGTGCAGTAGGTATCTCACAGTTGGCACCCATTATGTGTTAGATGAAAAAGCAATTAAAGCTAAGAAGACCCACGTTCAGCTTCATTCTTCATACCCACAAGAAGTCTTATAACAATCCTGAAACATATCTGAAATCCACCTATCAACTGTAATTCATAAACCAGTAATTCTTAGCTTGTTGGATCTCAGGGTACGTCTCTGGAAGATATGAATTGTATTTATTAATATTAACCATATGAATTTAAAATGGAGAATTTTTCATTAATATACCAATTATATGCTAGTAGCCCAATTATATTAACAGCTTTTCTAGAAACCAAAGTTTTCCAGACAAACAAAAAACATAGCTCTAAGGATGGCCTTGCTTCCTACTTCCATAAATCTCACTTGTATCTATCTGGTCTAAAAGATAAATGAATTCTAATCTGTTTCTTGAATCTAATCTGTGATCAGTTATTTAATATTGGGGAATGTAAAGAAAATCTAGTTCTCCAAATACGTACTAAGTATTTTAATAGCCTTTCTAGATCTTGAGGATACCCTTCTGCGATACCACACTAAAACTCAAGTGACAATATTAGCAAAATAGAATCTAATACACCACCAGTTAAGTCTTTTTACTGTTACAAGAAAATCCACCTATACACCCTTTAACTTTTGTATAATTTAATAATGTGTAGTGGTCGATTGGAAAATACTAGTTCACTGAGCTGGTGAACCAAGGACATGTCCACATATTTTATTATATGAAGCCATGCTGTTAAAACCTCCATAATTTTATCACAAAATCTTTCAGTTCTGGGAATCTCTTAAGTTCACAGAGGTTTGTAAACCCAAACTTTCAAAGTTGTAGTTGACAAAGTTCAACTTGTCATCGGCAATAAAAACAACTGCCTTTTTTTCCATGCCTACCAAATACCTAAGAGCACAAAACCTGCTTGTCACTTCTTAGAAGGTAAGAGGGTTTCCACTTCTGTGATAAAACACTGACCAAGGCTTCATCTTACAGCTTACAGTCCCCTATCCAAGGGATAGGGGTTGCTGAAGACAGGAACTCAAGGCAGGAACCGTTGCAGAGGCCTTGGAGGATGCTGCTCCCTCACTTGCTCTGCCTACTTGCTGCTTTCTTTCAAGTTTTCCAAGATAGGGTTTCTCTCTCTGTAGTCTGGCTGTCCTGGCACTCACTCTGTAGACCAGGCCGGCCTCTAACTCAGAGATCCCAAGTGCTGGGTTAAAAGCATGTGCCACCAATGCCTGACTTTCTGCTTGGTTTTTGTTTGTTTGTTTGTTTTTGTTTTTAAAGCACCCAGAGTCACCAGACCAAGGGTAGCACCATCTACAGTAAACTGGGCCCTCCCTCACCAATCAAGAAAATGCTCCACAGCCTTGCCCACAAGCCAATCTGGTCGTGGAATTTTCTCAACCAAGGTCTCCTCTTTCCAAATGACTCTAGCTCTAGTGTCAAGTTGACTAATGCCTTTCTTAAAACAATCACATCAGCTCAGTGTGTACCAATGCTTTACAAGTACTTTATGTCCTCACAATCAAAACACTAAAAAGATGCATGTCCTGGACCTCACTCTCTAGCCCACACTAGTGTGGCTGGAACTCACTGAGACCAGCCTGCCACTGCCTCCCTCCAGATTGCTTGGGTTAAAATCCTGCACCACCACCTCCCAGCTAAAAAGCCAGTTTTAAAAACATTGTATTAACTGTTCCATTGGTAATACTCTAAATGGAACTGGCCTTTTCTTTTAATTTAACTACAGGAAGCAATTTGACTAAGAGGTCTAGGAAAATCTAATGTGACTACCTTTTACGTTCCCCCCCCCCCAACACTGCTTTCATGTAATCCAAATGTAATACAGCAAAAAGCCAAACCTCCTAACTATTATGAAAACAGTTTTGACTCCACAGGTCAGTATGAGTCCCAAGACAGGTAAACTACCCACAATTTACATCTGAAGCCATCAGCTGTGGAGTGAGACCAGGCCTCTTCCCACAACTCTGTTCAAGTACCCAAAGCCTTTGTTTCTATTTGTACAACTGGGGACTTTATCACTTACATTTAGTGGTGATTTTTATTGTCCAGACATAACAGCTAAACACTGCCTAGCCCAAGGTAAACTCTTGTTTTGAGAGAGGAAAATGAACTCCGCTGTCAGGTCCGAGTAGTAAGAACATTAAGAAAAATAAAACTAAAACAAATCTCACTGAACCAGCTCTGTGGCAAATGCCAGAAGCATCAAACGTTCACATCCAAAAAATGATAGATCTGAAATGAAAAGGCCACGACGAAACTAACAACAAGAAACACAGAACAAGATTCGGACAAACATTGCCGATTTGAAAAACGACCGCCTCGGCGGAAGGAAACGCTAGACTATTTCAAAATAACGCTTTATAAAGACAGGGCACGGGGTGGGGGGGCTCGGGGTGCTGCTATACAGAGATGGGTCAACGAAACGCGGGTGGAGAAAACCAGGGGCTACTCTAGTTCAAGGTAGACCACCCCAAGAGCTTTGGGCAGACTCGCTCAGACACCTCCAATCAGCGGCAAGCCCTACGTTATATTTCGGCGAAATGACAAAGAGTCAACTTACCCACATAAGCTCCTAATTCTTGCAATTTCCCCTTAATGGCACTCTGAGGAGGAAAGAGAGGGGAGAAAACAAAACAAAAAGACAAATAGCAAAGGTGCCCGTGAAAACCTCGACTGCAACAGCGCGAGCCCGGCTCCCGCCCCCCCCCGCGCAGCCCCGGAGGTGGGGGAGGGGACACCCGCCCCCCCCCGCACGGCGCTTCCCTCTGCCGCCGCCCCGGTGGCTCCCACGGGCCCGCGGATGTGCCCCGAGCCGCCGCGCCTGCGCCCTGTCAGAGGCGGCCCGCGCCGAGGAGACGCCGCAGGCCGGGCCCACCCGCCCCGTTACTCCTGACAACCGCCCGCCCGCCAGGCCCAGCGCTCGCCCGCCGGCCGACGCGGGCCTCACCCGGATCTTGCGGCTGATCTCGGTACCGATTTCCATGGCTCAGCGGCGAGGCGGCCGGGTCAGCACTGCGCGGCGCTTCGGTTACCTGGAGCCCGCGGCGGGCTGCCACCCTGCAGCCTGACCCCCGCCGCCGCCGCCGCCGCTGCCGCTCCGCCTCCGACCGTGCGCGCTGCGTGTCCCCGCCCCTGCTGGCGCCCCCGTGCGAGGGGGAGGCGCCGCGCATGCGTCTGCGCACACGCATGCGCTCGATCGTCCCTAGCGGGTCCGGGCACCTGTGCTGCGGCGCCCTCTGTTGGCTGCACGGAGGACAGTGGCCTGTAGGTAACCTGGTTCTCTCTTTTTTAATGAGGGCTGTAAATGCATGTACACCTGCACACCAGAAGAGGGCATCAGATCTCACTGGAGTGGTTGCTGGGGATTGAACTCAGGTCCTCTGAGCCATCTCTCTAGCCCGTATAGTAACCTCAAGCATCAATATGAGATTGATACAGATTGTTAACCTTTGGATTTTCCTTTTCTTCCAGCAAATAGAGATTGCTTTCTAGATATACTATTGTTACACTTGGTGAGGTGGAGGGTAATATCCAGAGCAGCAGCAGAACCCATCCAGCATTCCCTTACTTTAATTCTAGATGTCCCCCCCCCCCCGGGTGCGTGCGTGCGTGTGTGTGTGTGTGTGTGTGTGTGTGTGTGTGTGTGTGTGTGTTTCAAGACAGGCTTTCTCTATAGCCCTGGCTATCCCGGAACTCGCTTTATAGACGGTTGGCATCAACTTAGAGAGCCACATGCTTCTTCGCCCCCCAGCTCCCCTCCCCCCAGTGCTGGGATTAAAGGTGTGGACCATCACATTTGGCTACTTTAATTCTGAACATCCTTGCTCTCCTGGCTTTGGTTCTGTCTTTTTTCTTCCATACCACCAGTGTACTTTACCCAAGATTAATCCTCCTCCTGCCCTCCCTCTCCGAACTGCTTCTTTGGAGGACACTGACTTCCAGGACTCCCTTATTTGTTGTTAGAAACCAGCCCCAAAAGAGTAGGAAGTGGCATCCTCTATTGTTACAAATGAGCGGCAAGTGGCGCCCTCTAGTGTTAGAGTTAGTGTGCAGGCCTCGCATATCAGACGCAGCCCTACATGTATCCTTGAGCCTAGAAGTTGGGGTTGCAACTATTAGTCACGGCTGGGGTTGCAGGGTCCTACAGGTTGTAGGTACTGGGGTTCCTCAGGCCTTGGTGGCAGCCAGTGGTACAGCTCTCAGCCATTTGTTTACACTCTTGGCCCTACAGATCTGACAATTCTCTCAAATTCTTCTTGAGACCAGTGCCCTAAGGTTCACTTTGATTCTATGTCCCTTGTGGTCCCTCTCTGCAACTGCTGCCTTCCCTCTTACCGTGGCCACTCATGAACTCTCCCTGGCTCTTCTATGTGCTGCCTCTGTTTTGGTCCACACAACTGAAAGTGATTGAGAAAAGAGCACTTGAGAGAAGTCTCTTGTTAGGAGTACTGTTGTAACCCTAGGGAAGCAACACAGGAGAGTATCTCCCAGGCCTGAGAAGCCTGTTTATGTAGCTTAAAATGGATGTTTGGCTTAATCACAGCTATTTGTTTTGGCCAAGCCAGGCTAATCACAGCTTTGCCTCTTAGCACCAATCACAGTCATGCCTCTGCTAGGCTACAAGGAAAGTGCTTGCCCTCTGGCCTAGGAAGAAATAATTGTAGGTTCATTTGAAGTTTTGCAAGGCTCAGGATCGCAAAATACCAGCTACAAATATTTCAAACAGCCTTCCTTGGAGTTGAGCACTCAGGAGCCAGGACGATCACCTGCAATCTTTGCATAGTTGTTTCAAGGTGTCCATGGAATGCTCAGTGGTGCTGGTATAAGAGGACTGGCTGGTTGTTCAAGGCATGCAGGGCAGCAAGGGACGGTTCAATGCTGCTAATAGGTGTCAGGTTGTCCAATTCCTAGCATCTTTGCTGGTTTATAGAAAAATGAGCACCAGAAAAGGTGCTCACCATACACCCTGGAAGAACTTACCACTCAGAGTGTTTCTAACACAGTTAAAAGTTATTTAGCTACTGAATTCTTGCCTAGAGACAAGTAGGTCAAATCTGACATTATCGTGTTTATGATAATAATGACCTACTTTTCCATTTACCTTGTGTTCTCATCTGAAAACCCACTCCCAGATCCTAAGTGGCTATGTCCATTCTATTCTCTTCTAAATTCAGCCTTTCCAATGCAAAACCATCTTGATCATCTCCAAGTCAAATGTATTTCCTTAGCTCTCCCTGTCCCTGATCACCAGACGTGGAAGAATCTTTTTTGTTTGTTTGTTTGTTTGTTTGGCTTTGTGACCTCAGTATGCTTGGACTGACTGACTCCTGATCCTCCTGCCTCAGCCTCCCCAGTGCTGGGATTGCAGGCGTGTACCAACTGTGCCCAACTCCTTAAGAACTCATTTTCCATTAGTTAGCTTTTGGTGCATAACGAGTGGATCACGGGTTAGCACTTTAGAACACACATGTTTCTTATCTTGCAGTTTCTATCGATTAGCAGTCTAAGCACAGCTTTCTTGGAGTCTCTGCAGGCCTGGGCAGAGGTGGCAGACAGGCTGCATTCTTCACTAAGGGAGAGTCCCACTTCAGGATCTTTCTTGAGCAGGAAATGATTTCCTGGGATCTTTATAAGTAAATGCTCCATCTTTTCTTCTTCTTCTTCTTCTTCTTTTTTTTTTTTTTTTTTTTTTTTTTTTTTTTTTTTGCCAGCTGTGGTCTAGAGGCCATGTTCTGGTCTTAGAAGATGGCCCACAGTTCTATACCAAGGGTCTCACCAAGGTGGCTGCTCTCTTAATTGAGCAAAGATGCAATTCCCTTCCAGCACACCTGGGCTCCTCTGTTGAAGACTTTCATCTCATTTACTTGGGCTCATCTAGGGCCTGACCACTAAATCAAATGAGTTAGGACCTTCTTTATACCCACAAAAGCTCTTGTATCCATTAGTCAGAGCAATCCACAATCACAGGAATTGTAGAGGAGAGTAGGAATCACAGGGCTTCAGAGTCTGTCTGCCACAGGCCCCTTGACAGTTTCGTGTAATCTTCTGAAGTCTTCTGGCATCTGTATGGAAACTGATATGGTGGCATAGGTTTCCTCGTGTGACTATCAATGTATGTATGTTCATCCTCCCTAGCAAAAATAATAAACTGAGCACCATGTGTCTTCTATATGTTACAGAAGTTCTTTGAGGATGGTAGACACGAAATAAGCATTTATCAGCTATTTCTAGGTTAAAGGAAATCAAACACTTAATTTACAAAAGCATTTTCCCCCCAGGTAAATTCAGTGACCATAGTCATGAAACATTGATGAGAGACGGAGGAGCCGAGTGGCAGAGAACAGGGACCGGGGGAGTCACACTGAGTCTGAGTGGAGTCCTGCCACTCTCTCTGAGACCTTAGGCAAGTTGCTTTTCTTTCTGTGTCAGTTTCCTTGCCTGTAGCATAGATAAAAGACTGTTTTCTCCTACAGAGGCTCTGTAGAAGGCAGAGGTAAGTTAATATTTGCAAAGCATTTTGAGCTGTGCGGGGTTCCCAGCAGCATTCTGTTTGTTGATTAAAAATTAAATGCCTGCACTGAGCCAGACATTGAGCTAGAAGCCGGAGCACATGGATGAGCAGGACCACATCTCTGTGCTTATCACATAGTTGAAAAGATAGGTAAGTTTGTTTGTTTGTTTTTCCTATTCTTTTATCCACCATTCCATAACGAAGAGCAGGAACATGTTTTGCCATTATTGCAACTTAAGGAAATTAACATTCGACAATATAGTTACCATTGGGAAAATCTTGTACAAAAAATCCGAGAGCATTTCCATTATTCAGAAGCCTGGATCGACGGACCAGTCAGTTAAGTATTTGCCACATGTAAAGACCTGAATAACCCCCAGCACCGATGTGAAAAAACAGGCATGGTGTCCTGTGCCTGTAATCCCAGAATTGGGGATCTGGGGACAGGGAAATCCCTGGGGCTTGCTGGTCAGCTAGTGTAAGCAAATCTGCAAGCTCTAGGTCCAGTGAGAGGGCCTCTCTTGGAAATGAGATGTGGAGCAATTGCAGAAAACATCAACGCCCACTTCTGGCTTACACACACACACACACACACACACACACACACACACACACACACACACACACAGAGTACCCAAAGTCAGGCACAGTGGCACATGTCTACAGTCCCAGTACTTGGGAGGCTGGGGCAAGAGCATCATGAATTCAAGGCCATCAAGCCACACAGCTAAATCCTGTTCTGTTTTGTTCTTAGTTTATAACAGGGAATTTATTTAAAGGTGTTGAAGACAGCCAGCTTACACTTATGGAAGAGAATTGCACAGTATTTGAGAACTCAAACAGGTTCAGATCTCAGATGATATGGAGTCTGAGTCATTGAGAGAATGCCCCCACTAAGCCAAGGGCACTTAGGAACTGGAGACTGTTCAGGGTGCTTCCCTGTAAGATGCAGCCTCACAATCCACATCCTTGAAGGGACTGGAAGTATTAGTCTTGCAAAAGAATAAACTGGCCCATGACAAATGGCATATTTTTCTCCTAAGGGATAGTATGTGAGCCAGATCACAATGAACTACAGTGCCAGCTAAGAGGGTTCTTGGCTACCTTCCAAATAGAGGAGAGAACAGAGAAAAGACATTGGTTATGAAGTTGGCAGGGCCTGAGCGCCAACTCCTGCTCTACAAAGTCCTAAGTTCTCAAACAATGGTCCCCCCTGTGTGGACAGCCAGCCTCCCCTTGGGGCTCAGTTGGATTTTATGCCTGTGTGTGTGTGTGTGTGTGTGTGTCACACACACAGTGAGAGAGGGAGGAACGGAGGGGGAGAGATCGACTGCTTTACCCTTCTGTGGAAGGAGGCAGGCAGAGGTGGTGGGTTTTCCCCAGCTTGGAATGCTTTTCTTTTCCTTGAGTGTTTAGTGACCTGTATTTGTCTTTCCAGACTCAAACAGAGGATTCTCACATTGATTAACTAGGCATCATCAATCCATTTGGGTTATACCTTTGTGTAAATCTTCTTACTTAACTTTGCCTATTGTTCACAGGATGAGTTCCTTGAGGGGGCGAGACATGCATCTTATTTGTCTTTCTCCATACAAAACACCTGGTTGCTAATACAAAATCAAATGGTTTGTCTGCTTTTGGATCAAAATCTGCAGATGTTGCCAGTGTGCAACAGTGCTCACCTCCCATGATGCAAGTCTGGACACCTGAGTTCAATCTGAGGAACTCGAGGAAAGGTGGATGGAGAGACCAACTCCATACAGTGGTCCTCCAACCTGCAACACCTCCCTCCACAATAATAATAAATGAAAATTGTTTAGAAAGAGTCCCTGTGTGTTGGGAATCGCTGTCACACCAATCACTGTGGCTGTGAGGATGGCTCCCTTTCTACTGTCCTGCCCATTTAAATGAAAATGTGGCCAAAATAATTTTCTTGAGGTCCAAGAGAACTGATCCGCAAAAATCACGATTCCTGAATGTGTGTGTGTATTGTACCTCATGCAGTGTTGAGCGAGGGAGGGAGTCAGAGATAATGATTCCAGGCACAAAGGTGACTTCGCCTGTTGGGACACTGGAACTAGGGTTACAGATGGTTATGAGCCACCATGTAAGTGCTAGGAATTGAACCGGGGTCCTCTGCAAGAGCAACAAGTGCTCTTAACCATGGAGACATCTCTCCAGCTCCAGCATCTCACATTTGTTAGTTCTTATCTTCACCCTCTCTCCTAGGCATCCTTGTCTTTGTAGGATGAAGCAACTCCTTCAGTCTGGATTCTTACAGGGAATGGTAATTTATAAAGCAATATATGATGGATGGTCACTAAGATACCAAAGCAAATTCACTCAGCTCCTAAGAAAATACTATCTGAAGAGCTGGGTAAAGAACATGCGCTGTTCTTGCAGAGGCCCATGCTGGGCTCCCAGCACCCACACTGGGCCTGCAACTCCAGCAACAGTCATTCCGTCTGTTTCCAGCCTCCAAAGACATGTGCACGCATGTGCACACACATACACATAAACAAACATATGCATATGTTTAAAAATACAACTTTAAAAAATACTAGTCGGTGGATCTCCCAACCACAGTTTCCTCCCTGCTTATAATTTTGTCTTTTGCCATTTTATATCAGGGCTTTCTTTCTACCATTTTGTTAAAGATTTATTTTTAATTATATGTATATATGTACATGGAAGGGGTAGGTATGTGCACACAAGGGCAGGTACAGGCAGACACTAGGTGTTGGGTCCCTTTCAGGGCTGGAGTTATAGGTTGTGAGCCTCCTAACATGGGAGCTAGGAATTGAACACAAGTTCCCTGAAAGAATAGTGCTTACTCGTACCTGCTGAACTATCATGTTTCCATGTTTCCAGCACTCTTTCTAATTTGTATTTGTATATTTTAATAAGAATTACTGCCAGTTCTCAGGAGCCAGAGGCAGGCAGATCTCTTGAGTTCAAGGCCAGCCTGGTCTACAGAGTGAGTTCCAGGACAGCCAAACTACACAAAGAAACCCTGTCTTAAAAACCAAAATAAATAATAATAATTGCCTGGTCAATAGCTTGAGTTCCAGGACAACCAAGGTCACACAGAGAAACCCTTTCTCTATAAAACAAAAAACAAAAAACAAAAAAAAAAAAAGAAAGAAAAGAATTACCTCAATTGTAGGAGTGTATGATGGTATGATGTAGTGCCACTTTCTGGGTAATAAGATGTAGGTATGTGTACATACGTGTGCAAGATAGTCCATATCTCTGTAAAGATACATAGGGATCAAATTTTGTATATGTTGGGGTTGACCTGTATAAATGACCTCACTCCCAATGGTAGGAAATATAAGCTAATGGTGGAAGGGTTGTCCTTTGGCGATGTTTCTGCCCAATTAATGTGACTGAGGGGAAAAATAGAACCTAAGTGCCTGGTTGGGAGATGACATTTGTAGACTGAAGAAGTTCAGCTCACTTGTCTAAAGCATCACTTGGCTTTTATGGTCATTTTCTATTTTTACAATTCTTTCATTTTCTTCCCGATTCAATTAACACGTTTTTATTTAGTGCCTACTGTCTGCCCAGAACTGCCCTCGTAATTCTAGCAGAAATAAAAGAAGCCTCCGTGAAACAATTTTTAATAATCCTCCCAAGTGCCTTGGAAGTCCTGTACTGAGTTGGAGGGGAACACCAAAGGGGAGGGGTCTGGAAATGCCCACCAGATCCTCTTGATGGGGAGCTGAAGGCATGCCGGAGAGAAGGGTTCTAGAAATAAGGGTGGCTAGGGAGCCAGTCTAAGATCACCCCTAGAGGTCTACTAGCTGAATTTCACCTTGGGCGAGCACAGAAAACGAGCAATAAAGCAGAGAGGTAACCATGGGAGTAGCTCAAAGGGAGAGAATACGGAGGAGCTGATGCCACGTGCCCACGATGAGGGTAGCAAAAAATACAACATAATGGTAAGCAATAGTAGCTGGGCCTAGAATTGAGTGAAACCTTTCACATATATTTTACTCACGTTTACTGGATAACGATCATTCATTTTAGGAGAGGAATTAATTCCACGGAGGCTAAGGAATTTGCCAGTAAGGGTTGGAGCTGGGATTTGAATCCCAACAATCTGACCCCGGAGCTTCAGCCTGCACCGAGTATGCATACAGTTCTCTCTGGGGGACCATGATCCCGGGGAGGTCTCAATTGTTTGGGGTGGGGGTGGGGCCAACTCCCCAGTTTCCTTCCCTTTAGAGCTGCTCCCATGACTACCTCGGGTTTGTCAGTCCTTCTCAGTGGTCCCCAAGGTAAAGCTCAGGTATGACAACTTTAGGTCTAGAATGGCTTCCCTGGCCACCCTTATTTCTGGAACCCTCCTCTCCGGCATGCCTCTGTGCTCCCTATCAAGTGGATTCCGGGGAAGCAGAACCTCCAGCCCCATTCCTATTTGTGTCAGCCTTTCACTTCCCTCCACGTTTCGGTTCAGAGTCCCCACGGAGGAGCAGTGTGTACTTACTGGCGGAGCAGGCACTAAAGGGGGATGTGGAACGTTCTGAACCCAATTCAGCAAACCTCCAGTTACTTTCCAGACCACCACGCACGTACAGCACCAGGTCCCTTTCTACCTTGACCCAAAATAACGTCCCCCTCCCCTCCTTTTATATATGAGTGTATTTTAAAGCTTCGCTTCACTTGGAAACTTAAAATAACTGGTCACACGGTTAAAAACAGCAGCGGCGCGCCCCCTCCCCGGCGGCCGGCCGGGCGCAGCTGTCCGGCCTCCCCCGCGCCCTGCCGCCCGCATTCCAGCTCTCTGAGGTCACGCGCCGCCGCCTCCCCGGATCCGCGCGCCCAGCCCAGGGGGAGGGACGCGGGCCCCGCAGCTCCGATCCCAGCCCCCGAGCTTCCCCGGCGAGTCCCGCAGCGGTCCGGCGGCTCCGGGCAAGGTGTGCGGTCGGAGCGCGGGCCCGGGACGCGGACCGGCGAGCGGCGGTCGCGCGGAGGGAGCCTGGGGAGGCGGGACGCAGAGCGGGCGCGCGGCCCCGACCCGGCGGGAGCCGGAGCAGGTGAGGCGCGGGGGACGCGGGCAGGGGCGTAACAAAGAGCGAAGTCTTCCCTTCCCAGGCTCGCTCTGATCTCCTCGAGTCATTTCTAAAAAGAGTCTGGAACTTCTATTCCGGACTCCTCCGCGGATGGCTGCGGCTTAATTCTGGATCAGGGTTTGAAATCTTGGGCATGTTTATGCTTCTCGGAATATGTGGAGTGTGAAAGTTGCCCGATAACTTGGGCGACAAGAGGCATAAAGGGACTGTTCGGCAACTCCTTGTTTCGGTTTGGAGTAAAGAGTCTTTACTCCCGGAGAATTCTTGGATCTGCAAATTTCGACTTGTGATTTCTGCAAACCCGGATTAGACTGGCTGCTCTGAGCATGCTGGTCTTCTCCCCAGCCCCTTCTCCCCCGTCGAGAAAGCCTTATGATAATAGATAATGCTAGAAGACACGTTCTGACCACGTATGAGCTCCAAGTGACAACTGCAGTATGTCTGTCTAATAGTTACTGACAGGTTTCTTTTTTCTTTCATTTTTAGTTTGGGGCACAACAATTTCACTCTGAAAATAATTGTTTCGTTTGTAGGCCGTTTAACTATAGATTGTCAACGCACACATGTTGTTTTGTGCGTTGTTGAAAGCACTAAGATAAAAACGTTTTAAAAATGCCAGATACTTCCTTTTCAGTGATTATTTAATGCTAAAGGAATAGTGGCAAAATTCCATGAACATGTGGCGAGTGACGGGGTGGGGTGTCCCGTAAGATTCAGGGTTAAAAGTGAGTTTGAGAAACCTTTGAAAGAGGGTATGGACAAGAAAAATGAAAATGAACTCACTAACAGAAGCAGGCCGCCTTTTGAAATCTTATGAAGCAGAATTTAACATACCTTTTTTTCTTATTCTGTAATAAATATACCCTATTACATTTAGTAGTTGATACCTTAGCTCTTCTCAGAGTACCTTAAATTTCTACTTCTTGGCTGTAACTGTCAAACACAATGTATGACATTAAGATATATTCACCAATTATGAAATTTAAAGTTACTAAGCAGGACTTTTGCCACAGTGGGGTTTTATATGAGGAATCAAGAAACCAGAGGTTCATAGGAGGAAATACACAGAAATATGGCAGTCATATTATAACAGCTGCAAAAAGAAAAACACATTGGCTTTCCTCATCCCCGATGCTGTAAACCATTTCCAATCTCAGGGCAATTGGAAATTTGAGTTTACCTAATCAGAACTTAAGTTAATAATTAAGTTATATAGTGTAGTATGCTGTGTTTAAGGCATAGTTCCATCTTTATAGTAAAGAAATTAACACATTTGGCAGTACCTAAATCAAATGTCTTTCCTTTGGACATACAAAACTTTGTCTTTTTATACACATTATTTAATGTTTCCAGTTAATCACATTTTGTAAGACTGAAATCTACTACTTTGTCTCTTGAGATAATACTATGCATGCTATCCATAATTTTTTTGTTTTAAATTTTACAGGAACGCTATTGGTGTATCTTCTAGTTAAAAGCTTGTTTAAGGTGTGTGTGTGTGTGTGTGTGTGTGTGTGTGTGTGTGTGTGTTTGCTCCCCCCCCATATCCGATTCATCTGTTTATGTTCTGGGAACAACAAAGAACTTTGAAAAATATTGCATGTAGAGACTATCTCTTAGTATAGTCTCCCTCCCCATTCCTTCTGCGGAGTAATGCTTTTACTCAAGGAAGGCATTCAGCAAATATTAACATAATGCTGTAGTTTTCCACTTTTCCCTCTGGCATTCCTCTGCCCCTTGTTTTATCTTTCTGCAATGGTGGCAGGGAGATCACCTCACTATATCGCTCTCAAAAGCAAAACATAAACAAAAATTTTAGAAACCTTGGCCATGACCCTATTAGTGATACAGCTCTGAATATAATTATAGATGCCTGTAATCTCCTTAAGGGCAGAGACGGCTTAGGATTCGTCTTAGATTTCCTCAAGATGCTCATCAGGCTGTCTTGTGCTCTGACACGCAGTACATATTTGTGGAATGGAATTCCAAGACTTTAGTTGGCAAAGTCTAAACCTCACTTTCTAGTTCAGTCTTTCCGCAGGCCCGGGTGTTCATAACCTCTGGGGTTGAGTCTCAGACTGGTGAGCAGGTCAGAAAGCAATGGCTGGGAGTGATGGAGAAAATCGGAGGATACCCAGCTAGATCCATATTAGTATGAGACCGAGAAAGCTGCTAATGTTGAGGTTCTGTTTGGGTTCTGTTTTCCTGGTGAGGCTCAGGGACAGACTGTCCCACCGCGCAGTCTCACACCCAAATCGGGTAATCAGCCAGGACCCTGCTTGGCTAAAGGATTCGTCCCCGGAGGAAGGGGCGGAGATGGGACTGATAGCCGTGCGAGGGATGGAAATAACTGAGATTTTTGTCAAACTGTTCGGGAGAAAATAACTCCAGTTGACATAAAATCCCGAGCTGTCGATCGCCCCCAGTTTATCTCACCGCAGAAGTTACCATCAACAAGTGTGGTTAAAAACGTAGCGTGTTTTGGGGGTGCTGTTACGTGGATACAGCTTCAAACTGCGCGACCAACCTCTCCCTGCCTGTAGGACTAACGCCAGCCCCTTTAAATCCTCCCTCCTCCGGTCGCAGGGGGCCGGTCCTTTCGGAGCACGTCCGCCCGGAAACGGGGCCGCAGGCGGAGGGTTCCGGCGCTTGCGAGGCTTCCGACATTGCCGGTTGGCCAGGCAACACAGCTTGCATTTCTCCAGGGGAGGATCGGAAGCTGAGGCGCTCTGCTGCCTTTGGCTTCATGGGCTTGCCCAGCCTCTCTTGTCCTCTTTAACCAGGATGGCTTTCAAGTCCTCTCCCTTCTCTTTAGGTGAGCGTCCACAGCCTCCTTAGGTGTCCCTACCCGGGAGAGGAGTCCAGAGCACACTTTTCAGAAGCGCTATGGTTTGAGATCGAGCATCTTTAGGGTGCTGATAACTCGTTTATACTCACATCTTTGTGGTGGTGTTAATAATGGACCAGAAGGGGTTTGGAAAGCCTTGTTAAGCACTTCATTTCAGTTGTTATATGTTAGATGGGGTTATTCTCCCCGTTTGGGGTTCAGGGAGAATTTGCCTGAAGGACCGTGGCTCTTGCTGTGCACTTAATATACACAACCAGGAACCGAAGACATCTGAGTACCGGGAAACGCGAAAGAGTTACCTATGAAAAAACAACCCTTCCTCCAAACTAGCAAGATGACCACTAATGCTTTGGAGTATAGACGCTGGGCACTATCTCATTTAATCCTAACAGCCAGGGCTGCTATCACTAGAAGTGAGTGAGTTAAAATGAGGGGTGGGGTCTGACTCTGGGCCCCACCCTCAGCCCTCCTGATAAACTTTTCCTGCCACCTCCCTGCTCTAGTTAGACCTTTCTTATTCCATCAGAAAGGCAAAGCTTATCCTACATACTCAGTTACACTGATTTTTTTTTTTTTTTAATTTTAAAAGCAAAGCCCATAATAACTGCTTTTCTCTTTCTTCAGCGCTGGCGTGGATGCCCCCATCACTTGGCCTTTGGAGACTCAGTTGCTTTTTAATGGCGGCAGAGGCTGTCGGATGAACTATTGGAGGCTAGAGTTTGTTTTGACACCAGAGGGTCGCTTTGGCTTAGCTCCATCACTGCTGGATTGGTCCTTCCTGGTCCCTCCACTGTTGAAGGGAGAAGATGCCACTGCCATTTGGACTGAAATTGAAACGCACCCGGCGCTACACTGTATCCAGCAAGAGCTGCCTGGTTGCACGGATCCAGCTGCTCAATAATGAGTTTGTGGAATTCACTTTGTCTGTGGAGAGCACTGGCCAGGAGAGCCTGGAAGCTGTAGCCCAAAGACTGGAGCTGAGGGAGGTAAGCTGCCAGCCAGACTGTCTTCCCTTCTTATCTCATGTTGGCTGTGTATCCTAGCTACCGGAGGTTGGAAGCTAGTCATGTCGGTGAGTGGAGGATGGTGAGCCTGCAAGCTCTCCTCCCAAAGAGGAAGGAAGAGATCCGAGCAAAAGTCATACTCCGTGGGTCCCAGGAGAATTTACAACGTTTTTACCCCGTTTGAATCCCATGCTTTCCATAAAGGCTGTGGAGAATCAAATATGCATGTATTTTGGGATATCCAAGTTCCCACTTACTATTAAATCATAATTGGGGCAGTCTGACCAGTTTACCGTCTTCATAGTGCATATATGCATGTACTTTTAAGGTTTTGTTTCCCCTTCCATATCCATAGCATTAGGCAGCTATAGGGATGCCACTTTAAGAGGAAATATTTTAAGATTGGTTTATTCATGTGTTTTATGTATATGAGTGTTCTGTCTTCATGCACACCAGAAGGAGTCTGATCCCATTACAGACCATTACAAATGGTTGTAAGCCATCTGTGGTTGCTGGGAATTGAACTTAGGACCTCTGGAAGAGCAGTCAAGAGCTCTTGACCACTGAGCCACCACCTCTACGGCCTCACATGCATGTATTTATTCATTTGTACAACATTCACTTTCTGTTTTCTGTAGCCCAAGTAGAGACTCTAGAATCATAACACCTGAAGTTTGAATTTTCCTTTCCTCACAGCTGGTTCTATAACCTTAGATGAATTAGTTATTTGATATCTCTGAGCCCCAGTTCCTCGTCAGAGCCATGAGTCTGACAGTGGCGCCTATTCTCAGAGTGGCTATGGTTTAAAGCACACGTAAAACCCTAAGTACTGGTTGTCTATTACAGTAATCATAGGAACTTGGGCTCTGGGAAACGCCTAATTTACTGAGTAGGAAGTTGTGGACTCCTCACATATCCGAACAAGGTCCTGAATTGAAAGTTCTGCTGTAAGAGAAAGAACTCTAAACTTGGGAACCCTCCCTGTGTTTGGCTGCTTGGACCATAGGTTAGAAAAAGAAGAAGCAGGCACTTAAATGACTTATGTTATATTTGAAAATGCAACATAGGGATTGTAGTTCATAAGAGTCAGGAATAGGTCAACTTTTTTCCCTAGGAGAAAAACAGTTGATGGTTTGGTTTTGAGACCCTGTAAGTGCCAACTGTGTACAGAGGTACCAGTATCTTGTCCCAGTGTTGAGACCACTGAGGAGACAGGCGTGAGTGCTTGTTTTTATAGGAGTGTGTGTGTGTGGGGTGGGGGGCGGTGGGCAGCAGACATAAAGCTCCTTAGGGAAAGTAATATCTGAGCTGTGACCTCAATGCTAGAGCTGGGGGTTCTACCAGGCTGCAAAGCATCAATCCTGTAAAAGTAACAAAGGCATTTTGTTGTTACGATTTCAACTTAACCTTGATAGGAATGGGGAAGATAAGGTAGGCTCTTTAAAGCAAGTTGTGTTTGCTGAGCGAGTCCTCTTGAGAATGATTAAACAGTAGTTCAGATGCAGATAGTAGCCATCTGCCTTTGCTCGGGGATGGAGAGAAGATGGGTGGAAGCTGGGGAGATTTAGGGCTAACCAAACAACTGCTGGGGAAGACTTAGCCAGGAGTCTAGTTGGTCCTCAGGTTATCAGTAGACTGTGGGGACTAATTAATCGGGGAAATAACGAAAGAGCTGCATTCAGTTCGGGACCTAAATACTACGTTTGAGATGCCAGTTGATACCACTTGGTATGACCTGGAGATGTTGAAAAGAGAGGTGGATGTGCTTTGTGGAGGGCCAGGCAAGAGATCCATGCTGAAGGAGATAGGCATGGGAATCTCACTCCAGCGAGGTGGATGGAAGCCAGGAGAGATAAGGCCGTCCCAGGAGCACTGGAGGAGGTAGCCCATCCATGCTCTGTGTTGAAGAGAAGACGGAAGAACCTTGGAAGGGAGTATGTAGATCCGCTCATGGCAGAAAAGGCGAAAGCAGTCTGGGAGAGTGGGCCTCAGTGTCCTACTTATTTGTGTTTATTTGGCGTCATTATGCTTCTTTCATTCGTCTCTGCCCCCCCCAATTTTTCCTTTTCTTTTTTTCCCTATAAAGTTCATCCAAATATATCAGCTCTGCCTACACCCCCAGAGAGTCAGCTTCTTAAGGACTATGGCAGAGCATCAAGTATGCGCAGTAAATTCAGGAAGACTTGAGCTCACCACCATTGCTTTCTGTTAGTACAGAAGCCCAGGGCTGGAGACATCACGGCGAGCGGTTGAGAGCATTGACTGCTCTAACAGAGGATCTGAGTTTTGACTCCCACATGGGGGTCCACAAACACCTGTAATTCCAGTTCCAGAGGCTAGAACACCTCTGAGGGCACCAGGCGTGGGCATAGTGCATAAAGATGAACTGTGGAGGCAAAAGTCTTGCACGCATAGAATGAAAGTGAGCAAGTCCTTCAAAAAGCAGCAGCAGCCTAGGAAGATTGCCATCTTTTGTCAGAGGCTCCAGCTCAGGAGTTAAACAGTATGGGGATGCTCTCCGCCCAATTTCTTTTCTTTCTTCTCCTTTTCCTTTCCTTTTCTTTCTTTCTTTCTTTCTTTCTTTCTTTCTTTCTTTCTTTTTTTTTTAATTGTTATTGTTGTTATTGAGAGAAAGTCTCCTGTAGCTCAGGCTGGACTGAAACTCAGTGTGAATTGCTTATCTCCTGCCTTGCCTATTGAGTGCTGGGACTACAGGGGTGTGCCCCCACGATTGCTCTCTGGGACTGTAGGGGTATTCCCCCACGATTGCTCTCTGAGGCCAGTTTTAAACAGCAGAGTACACTGAGAGGGCTGGCCTGATTCTGAAGGGACTTCAGCTTTTAACCACAGTCACGGTTAGAAAGTTTAGCAAACTTTCTCCTGGAAAGCTCCAGCAGGTCCACTCTGTAATGGGTAAACAGATGTCTTGGTCACCAGGCCTTGACCCTTCCAACTGCCCTGTTCAGAAACAACCTGAGTGGGAAATGCCTGTCCCTCCATTGTGTACATCCAGCATGTATGAGATTCCAATGAGAGCTGCCAGTGTGTTGGTTATCTCTCACGAGCCTCCCACCCGGCAAACCCACAGTTACCTTTGTATGTTTGGGTGAAGAGTTTTGCTGTTGTCCGATCTAAGCTGCAGGGGGAGATGGTTTCTTTTGCATACTTAAGTACCTGTTTGCTTCCATGATGCAACGGAAAGGACTTCAGGATAATACCATATAATGCTAGAGCCAGGGCTTCAGCATATTTTACCCCTGAGGCTGGGGCAGAAAGATCTCAAATTGAAGTTTGAGGTCAGCCCAAGCTACACAAGGACTCCATTTCAAGAAATCAACCAAAGAGAAAATAAAATAATAAACCTTAATAATCCTGATGAAAAGTAAGTAAGGATTACCCAGTTCACTTAGGATGATACATAAAACCAGGACAGTTCAGTAACCTGTAATGCAGTGTGGGACCACCAAGAGCCCCATGTTTGTGCTCTGAGTGCCAGGATATGATCCACCTGTAGCCCAAAAGGAGGGTGCGGGGGAGGCAGAGCCCCTGGGAGAGGTGTTGCCTTGAAAATGATGTGTTTTCAGGAGGGGAATCCCACCACCCCCAGAACCAGCAGGTGGTTTTGAGTGGGGAAAAGTCTCCTCCCTGGGACCAGTGTGTCATGGGCGGAGGCCTCAGTTTGCCTCTTTGGGAGTTCCAGAGACAGTCTTCAGCCCCATCTGATGGGGCGCCAGCTCTTGTCACTCGCTGAATATTAAGTTACGTCTATCAGTTTCTCAATTTGAGGATTGTCGGTGGTTCAAAAATCTAGTATTTAAACCTTTAATCCCATCACTCGGGAGGCAGAGGCAGGTGGGTCTATGTGAGTTCAAGGCCAGTCTGGTCTACAGAGCGAGTTCCAGGACAGCTTGGGCTACACAGAGAAACCCTGTCTAAAACAAAACAAAACCAGAAAAAGAGTTTGATATTAAAGTGACAGTGAACAGAGGGCTTGGTGTTAGGAAACTCTCAGTGTGTTAGTCATCAGACTTATTATTGTTGTTGTTATTATTTTGAGACAGGTCTCACTGTATAGCCCAGGTTGATGAAGTCCCACGCCCCAGCTTTTGTTTTCATTTGGTCCCTGTGCTGTGCTTATGTGACCCACCTGGAGGCAACTGGCTGAATTCTCATTTGGATGAGTTCTTATGTTAATTAACCGGGGAAGTGCTCCTGTTTAGAATATTCTTGCAGCAGCAGGCACTGGTGGTCATACTGCTTGCAGATTTCTAAAATACTGAAATGGTAGGTAGCCCGCCCTCACAATTGAGCCACTGCTTGCATACAAGCAGATCAAGTCCTTTGTGCAGTGTCCTTGCCCATTGCCTGGCAGCAGACCCGTAGAAGGCTGGAGTTGCTCAGCTCAAATCCTAGGCTACAAAACTGCAGACCCGGTTTATATTACTTTCTGTAGAGTATGCCTTATAGAAAAATTCTCATTTAACAATATTAGCTCATCTTTTTTGCTACAATTGATTGGCTTTTTTTTTTCTTTCTTTTTCTTTTTCTTTTTTTTCTTTCTTCTTTTTTTCTTTTTCTTTTTTGAGACAGGGTTTCTCTGTACCTTTGGATCCTGTTCTGGAACTTGCTCTGCAGAACAGGCTGGCCTAGAACTCATGAAGAGCCTCTTTGCCTCTGCCTCCCATTAAAGGCGTGTGCCACCACTGACTGGTGCAATGGCTTGGATTTTAATTAGCTTTATTGCGAGCTTATTTCTTTGTATACCCTGCCTTGATTTTTGGGGTCCTTCTATGGTTTAAATTTAGATTTGTTTTTACAAGGTTTTAAATCCCCAATTAGGGTATAGGGAAGTTGTGAATTTGGGCAGTGGCAGAGGGTGGGGGTGGGGAGCTTGGCATTATAACCTAAATCTTACAAGATATTTTTTTACTCAACTGTTTCTGAAGGGTGTGTGTGTGTGTGTGTGTGTGTGTGTGTGTGTGCGTACTTACTTCAGCATGTAATCCTGTGTGTTGATGCTTTAGGGAGAATATTCTTTGGCTATCCCACTTGTGCATAACTAGCATGCTTGTAGCTGAGTTAAATGCTAAGCAGCCTCTAGAATTATCCTCAAAGCATTTTTTTTGAAGGTGGATAATGCAAACAAAATTTTCCCTGTCACGTTTTACCTCCTGGCTTGGGGAATTTGCTTACACGGTTGTGGTTTGTTATAGATCTGTATGGAATGAATTTTAAATAGCATTTAGTGTGTCAAAGACATCGACATTTTCTGTTTTAGCATGTAAGCTCATTGGAACAGGATTTTGGTTCCCTGATGTATTTTTAGTGTCTAGGATAGTGCATAGTTCACCTTATCGCACATAGTTCCTGAATAAATATCCATTTACTTTAAGCCACAAGATTGGTGTTTTAAACCTAGGATGATAAGTGTGGTCGCAGTTCATTTGCTCAGCTCTGCTCTGTGATTTCATTTCCCAGAGTGAGCGGAACATTTCCAAAGTTCTGTACGTGGGTACACAAACACTGTCCCCCCTTCCCTTTCTTTTCTGTTTTTCTTTGCCTCTCTTTTCCTTTTCTCATCCCTCCATCTCCCTGTCCCCCTCTTCTCTACTCTATCTTTCTTGCACTTTTGTTCTCTCTTTTTTGCAGGCTCTTGCTGTTAGTATTCCGGCATCTGTACTGACCTGTCCTTGGGGTTCTGACTGGGTACGCCCTCAGCTGCAGCCACTAAGAGCACCACCTGTGCACATTCACTACCTTCCCTTTTAAAAGGGCCCTGCCCACCTCCTGTCTTTCTCTCTGTGCCTCTCTCTTCTCTGTCACTCATGTCCCTAAAGTCCAGTCTCCCTCTCCCCTCCCCCCTTTTCCCACTCACATTCTCCCAATAAAAAACCCCTCCACCCAAGCTCTGTTGCATGGTGTCTTTCTCTCCAGCACTTGTTACAACACTTGCTCTGTAGCTCAGGGTTGTCTCAAACTTGCCGTCTTCCTGCCTCAGCCTCTGAAGTAGCTGGGATCTCATGGATGGGCCACTGTACCCAGCTTACCATGTCTTTCTTATTTAAAAAGATCTTTTAGGTTTATGTTATTCTGTGCATATGCATATTTTCCTTTGTGTGTGTGTGTATGTATGTATGTGTGTCTGGAGCCCACAGAGGTCAGAAGAGGGTGTTGGATCCCCTGGCACTGGAGTTACTGATAGTTGTGAGCCACCATGCGGGTGCTGGGAATCTAACCAGAGTCCTCTGCAGGAGACCTAAGTACACTCTCTAGTGCCTATTATCTATTTATTGGGAATGCCAGTGAGTTTATTGGGCTTGCTTACAATTATCTATTTATTGGGAATGCCAGTGAGTTTAATGGGCTTGCTTATAACGTGTAGGTGAAAGGTTACTTACAGGAGCGTGGGTGACCCCAAAGAGAGCTACATGGCACATTTCAGTCTCACTTTGGGGGTTCTTCCGGAAACATAGGACCACTGTAGTTCTGCTGGCTCTGAGGGAGATTGCTGTGTCAGGCAGGGTCAGCCTCCTCCTGATCTAGGCAGTGCTCTCGTCCTGGGAGTGTACCATTTTGAATCTGCCTTTCAGGTATTCCAGATATCCTCCTCGGGCCTTGTCTCCACTGGAATCTGAGAATTTCACGTGCTTGTCTCTCTCTCCTGCCTGATTTCATGTGGACTCTTAAAAATTACCACAGCCCAAGAGAAAGTGCATCACATGCAAATGTTTGGGGATGAACCTTCACAAATTGAATTTGGGCACATTTTTGTATGGTAGGTAAGGTATAAAAAGAGGAAAGGGAGCTAGCAATGGGACCTTCAGGAGGGACTGGAATTTTCTATCAGCCTCTTACCTGAACAGTTTTTCAAAGTCCAAAGGTCAATCATAAAGAAGAAATTGTCTTGGTGTTTAGATTTCTGTTAAACAATTTTAAAATTGGTGTGGGTGAGTGTGGGTGTGCATGTGTCCTGTCAAATGTGGAGAGGTCAGGGAGCAACATATAAGTTATTGAACCAGGACACCCATTTTCTTATGTGATAGAGTATTATGCAACTTTACTTTAATGTTTAGTAAATTTAAGGGCTAATAGGTGTAGCTCAACTGATAAAGTGTTTGTCTGACATACACAAGACCCTAGGTCAGCCCCTAGCAAGGCGTAACACTGAATATGGTGGCACACACCTGTAATCCCAGCCCTTGAGAGGTAGATTACCAAGAGGTTCAAGTTTATCTTGTACTACCTAGCAAGCTCAAGGCCAGCCTAGGATACTTGAGACCCTGTCTCAAAGACCAAAACACAAAGGGCCAATAATAGAGAATATGAGCGCTCTAGCATTGGGACTTTCAGGTGAGAGACAAAGAAAGTGGACTTGCACGTGTGTTTGCTCACCAGGGAGTCCTGTGAGTTGAGTTCCAAAAGTTGGAGGGGGCGCTCACTCAATTCTGTCACTGTCCCTTAAGCATATTTCACTGTATATTCCAGACTGCCCTTCACCCCTCAAGCCTCCTGTCTGAGCTTCTTAACCTTCACTCTTAAACACTGACACAAGGTATTTGTCCCTATTTCTGGAGTGTAGTAAGAATATTTCCGAATACATGCTTAACTTGTAAAGATCAAGCCAAGACACTTAGCATTTTCATCTCCTCAAACATTTGGCAGCTCTGTGTGTTGTGAACCTTCCTGTTCTCGTTCGGTTATTTTGAGACAGTTGCTGATAGTTGTAGCTGTATTTACAGTGATTGTCTATGAACCAACAGAACTTACATCTCCTCCTATGTTTCCATAGTCTAGTCTCTTTCCATATGTCCCCACTATGCTACCCAGACACAAATTGCTTCTCAGTCTCCTTTCCCTCTAGAAGTTTTTTTTTTTTTTTTTTTTTTTTTTTTTTTTTTCTTCTGTGGCTTTCTTTCAGAGGGCTTAGGAAGGCCATTGCCTATTATTAGTATTAAGACACTACTTAATTTACTTATTTATTGGAGTGGGTTTTTTGTTTGTTTCATTTTGTTTTTAGTTTAATTTAATATTAATTTTAATTATTAAATAAAATTAATAATAATTAAATTATTTTGTGTGTCTGGGTGGTTTTCCTGCATGCATATTTATGCTTCACTTGTGTGCAGTGCCTGTGGGTGGCCAGAAGAGGGCATTGGATCTTTTGCAACAGGAGTTAACAGACATTTGGGAGCCACCATGTGGGTGCTGGGAATAGAACCCAGGTTCTCTAGAAGAGCATCCGGTACTCTTAACCACTGAGCTGTCTCTCTAGACCCCTATTTATTGGAGTTTTGAGATAAGGTCTCACTCTGTAGCCAGGATTGCCTGGAATACATTCATGCTATCCTCCAACTCTGGATACTTTGCTAACTTCATTTCCTTGATGGAACATCTTATTGTTGGGTAAAAGTTCCCAGAGAACAGAGAAGGAGGTTACGAGGGAGAATTAGAATTCCTTCATTGTACCAGAGGTTGTAGATCAGTGTTTGTCTTCTCTATCAGGCATCACCTTTGTGCCCTTCTGGACAGTGAGCATGTGACAAATCTACAAAACGGGTGACTCACACTTCTTTTAAACATTAATTGAGTTCCTGGGGGCATTTATTGATTGAACCTTCTATTTCATTCTAATTGTCAGATATGCACCCTACCTCAATATGACATTTTCTTTTGTAATAACAAGGACTCTCTATTTTCTTATAGGGTGCTGGGCTTGCAGGTATTTTCTTATTCTGTTCTTCAAGCAACTTGTGCACCGATAGATTTAAGTAGATTGCCTTTATAGTTAACTTTTCTTTTGTTTCTGTCCTCACTTTGATGTTAGGCATTAGACACATGCTCTTGAGCATACAAAGCCAGTATTGTATTGCTGAGCTTCTTCCTGGCTTATTTGTTTATGGAATTTTTGGAATTTTCAGATATGATCTCACTCTGTAGCCCAGGATGGCCTAGAACTCACCCAGGCTAGCCTCCAATTCAGGGTACTTTGCCTACTGAGGCTGGAATTACAGATTCTGGGCTCTCTTTGTTTGTTTAAACTTTATTTGTGCGTGTGTGTGTGTGTGTGTGTGTGTGTGTGTGTGTGTGTGATGACATTTTGTTTATGATCTAACATAAAACATGCCTATAGATCAGAGTGCAAAGCTAGTCACACTAGCTAGCCATAGAGGCCAGGCAGTGGTGGTGCACACCTTTAATCCCAGCACTTGGGAGTCAGAGGCAGAGGCAGACAGATCTCTGTGAGTTCAAGACCATCCTGGGCCACATGAAGTTGATCTAATCTAAAAGAGAAACAGAGCTCACACAAAGGTGATCCCAGCACTTGGGATCGCACGCCTTTAATCCCAGCACTAGGGAGTTGGAGACAGGAGTGAGATGGCTGGAGAAAGGGATGTAAAGTGGGAGGAGGCAAGAGAGAGATGCAGTGTGAGGATTCTTAGAGACAGATGCAGTGCGGTGCCCTCTGAGCAGCAGTTCTTTTTCATCTTGTAAATTTAATATACTAATGGGAAATGGGCCAGAAAAGATGACTGGAGAATTATCATTATGACAGCTTGGAGCTACACTGCTGAGAATTAAAATACCGACCAAGAATGTCTCTTCTTGCCAGGTTTATACAGTATTTAGAAAATAGCTCTCCTTTCCCCATACTTTGTATCCACAGATATTATTTAAACAGTTACATGTTTGCCTTGCTTTTACTGCTAGCATACCTTTTGAAGTGAATTTATATTAAGATAGTGTGATAACAGCACTTTTGTTTACGTGTGTGCCGGTGCGTGGGCACATTTGTGTAGGTGTGTGCCTGCAGTAGCTTGCATATCAAGGCCAGACAACTGTAGGGATTGGTTTTCTCTCCTCCCACTATGTGGATGTCAGTGATTGAACTTAGGTTGTTAGGCTTCACTGTAAGAGCACCTTTATCTGCTGAGCCGTCTTGCCAGCCTTTTTTTTTTTTTGAGAAGGGGTCTCATGTAGCCCAGGCTGGTCTTGAACTTATTGCATAGCAGAAAATAGCTTTGAATTCGTGATCCTCCTCTTAGTACCTCCCAAGTACTGGTATGGTAGGTGTGGGCCAGCATGCCTAGCATGAAGGAATATTATCTGTGGGCAGCAGAGATGGCTCTGTGGTTGAGAATGCCTGTTGCATTTCGGAGCACTAGAGTTCACTTCCCAGCACCCACATAGTAGCTCACAATCACCTGTAACTGCAGTCCAGGGGATCCTTCCAGAACATTTGGTACCCTCTTCTGGCTTTTTTTTTTTTTTTTTTTTTTTGGTACCAGGCATGCACATAGTATACATATATGTGCACAGGCAAACATTTAAAAAAATATACAAAAATGAATCTTGAAGAAAACATAGGCCTGAAGGGGCTCAATTTAAAAGATTTAAAAAGAAAACAAAAACCAAAATCCCGTAGTTCATTTGGGATGAGATACAAGAGTGAGCCTATGGCAGAGCAAGCTGGTTAATGGCAAAGAGGGAGAAGCTCTGGCTTGCTCTCAGTTTTGTGAGTTCTTAGCAAAATGACTTCTGTAATTTAACACACAGAATAAACTTGCCTTTGTGTGAAACTTTGTGTCCTTATCTTGGTTCTCAGGAATAAAATGTTTCTATATGTTAACATTTTCTATTTAATCCTAGTTTACTCTTTAGAAACTCCTTGGTATTTTAGTCCTAAAATCGAATATTCTTCTAAAGTGCATCTTTTTTAATTAAATAATTTATTTGTTTATTTTACATCCCAGCAGGTTTCCCCTCCCTCTCCTCCTACCATTCCCTCCCCACTTCCCTACCCCGTTCCATTCCTGTTTCTGTTCAGAAAGGGTAGGGCTCCCATGGGTGTCAGCAGAGCATGGCATATCAAGTTGGGGAAGGACTAAGCTCCTCCCCTCATTTTGAGGGGTGATAGGCAGCTCACTATGAGGAATCGGTCCCTTCCAGGGTGCATCGTAGCCAGTGTGCCGTCTACATTGCTTGTCTTCGCCCCAGGACACAGCCCTGAGAGAACCCCAGGGGCTCTGCTCTTTGCTTCAGTGTTGAGTGCTTGCACCCAGGATAGCATTTGACACCTAGCTCCAGGAGTCAATGCATTTAGGACAGCTAAGAAATACAGACAGACTTTTATTGTTTTTTATAATTAACTGAGTGGTGCCTGGGATCAGACCCCATAGCTCCTTGTGCGAGACAACAGTGTTTTACTACTTAGCTGTATCACCAGCCCAAGAATTTTTTTCTTTTTTAGTATAGGGGATGGAACTTGCTAGGCAAGGTCTTTACCATGAAGTAAAATCTTCAGTCCCCAAATTATAGTTTTATATTTATTTCCTTTACAGTGGTCATATGCTTCATGTATCCGATTGAGATTGTAAATGGGAAAATGAGAACATTCTATCCAAGTAGATAGTTTTCCTGTTCCCTCCTTAGACCTCCTTTTAATTAAGCTCCAAATTTGGCTTATCATTTCACCCTACGCTGAGATGTTAAAGCTACAATAGAAGGAACTTGGACACTCAAGGAATTTAATTACTTGGACTTCATTACCATGAAATGGAGTATAATTATATTTATTTTCCTGACTCTTCATTTATATGTGATGCTGTTCTGATATTGTATATTGCCATATTGCCTGTAAAATAAAGAGTACACAATTTGTTTAAAGTGAGAAGAAAATGGAGAAAAACTAAACAGAAAGGGGAGGGATTGTCAAGTCGAGGCAATGTGACCACTGCCACCTGCTAGAAGGAAGAAACTCCATGCTTTATTATTTATGGCAGACTCTGTGGGGGAGGCCAGCTCAGGGCTAGAATTAGCTGAGAGCTTGCTAACCACCTTGCTTGGGATGCACTTTATCTTGGGCTGTGCCCTCTCATCTCTGTCCTGATGAAAGACTTCAAACTTCAGCTGGTCAAAGAAAGGCACCAAGATAAAATTATATTTGCAATTTTACATGGGATTAACTTTTATTAAACATAATGCATTAGTGGCTTTAAAAGCCCTCCAGCTAATTTGTGTATCTCTCTGGTCTATTTTAAATATAGTGCAGTCAAACAGAGTCTTAAAATAATTAGACAAGAAATAACCTGGGAGTTGGGAAGAGGCTTGCATTCTGTTAGGATTTGGACCTTCCTAGAGCAGCTGGTCTCTGCCACTTTGAGTGAGGTGACCATACTGTCAATTTTACATTGGTTTTGCTCCAGTTACATGGCAGGCAGCTATCTCCAAATTTAGGAGAAGCAGCAGTGATAATTTAAACAGCTATGAAGAAGTCGTCAAATATTTTTTAAAGTTATTGTTTCATGTTTTTTTGGAACAAACTAGGAAAGAAACAGATAATGTAAAAATATCTGACACTGAAAAAGCTTTATAGAAATCTAGCTAGCAATTGCTGTAAATAAATTTATGTAAGGATTCCAGAAACTTCAGTGTTTGAGAGGCTGCAGTTAGGATGCCTTTTCCACAAAAGCAGACAGAAAGAGACACCTGGAAAACTTTCTTATCAAGTGAAGGCTCTTAACAAGAAAGTTCTGGAAGGTAGGCACAAGAAATGAGGTGCATTAATGGAAAGCTAGAGATTAAGGGCAGTTGCAGGTCTCAGAGTTCTTGTGGTTCTCCACGCCCTTCCGAGGAAGGCAGAATGCTCCTGCGAAGGGACCGGAACTTGCTGAGAAAGTCCCTTGTTCAAGAGCGGTTGACATGGGTCCTGGAGTGGAAATTCAGGAGTGGAAACCGCCCCAAGGCAGAGCTCCACAGAGGAGATAGTTGGCGTCCATGTTACTGACAGACTGCACTTTGTAAAGACCCATAAAGGAGGGTAGGTGCCAACAGAACAAGAGTGGAAAAGTCTTCGTATGTGGCTTTGGAAAAATCTGCTGCTTGTAGTTACAGGTGAAGAAACTACAGTTAATTTGAGTATTATAAAGCTTGATAGGAAGTCATTCTTCTAACACTCTGGATAACATAATATTCCATTTTAAAAATATCATTGCTGATCTCTGGAAATACTTATAACTTTCTCTACTTCTCTTTTTGTTGTCGTTTTTGTTATTTTGAGACAGGGTCTCACTGTAGCCCAATTTAACCTGAAGCTCACTGTATAGTCCAAGCTGGTCTTGAACCCACGTCCTACTGCTTCTAAGGGCTGGAATTGTAGGTCTATGGCCACTATGTCTGGCTGTTTAAATTTTTGTGTTTTAAGTAGCCAAATCCAGCTGCACTTTAAAGGAAAAAGTAATATACACAAAGTTAAAGATCCTTTCATTTTAGTTATAAGTGATGATGGTATGCTTTTGGGGGCTAGGGGGTCTTTTGAGCCAGGGTCTCACTCTATAGCCCTGGTTGGGAACTTACTATGTACACCAGGCTGGCCTTGAACTCAAGAGATCCACCTGCCTTTGCCTCCTACTTACTAGGACTAAAGGCGTGTGCCACTGTGCTTGGCTAAGAGATGATATACTCATTTTTTTTAATTAATTAATTTTATTTATTTTGTGTATATGGATGCTTTGTCTACATTTATGTCTGTGTACCATGATCATGCAGTGCCTGCAGAGACCGGAAGAGGGCGCCAGACACCCCCTGGAACTGGAGTTACAGATGGTTGTGAGCCTCATGTGGGTGCTGGGTATGAAACCTGGGTTATCTGGAAGAGCAGCCAGTGCCCTTAACCAGTGTCATCTCTCCAGCCCCAAGAGAGGATATACTTTCATGAACAAAACTGATTTCAGCCCTACGGCAGGGCTACTCTGGGCTTAATATTGTTATATAGTTAAAAAAAAAATGTTTGACTTAAAAAGTAGAGATGGGAGGATTGCAAGTTCGAGGCCAACTTGGTACATTTGAGGTTATCTCGAGTTCCATAGTAAGACCTTTCCCCTCAAACAAAAGTAAATGTAGATGTATAATAAGTGCCTAAAAGTACATAGCAGACCAAGCATGGTAAACATTCCTTCCAAACTGTGGATCCTGTGATGGAAGACAGAATCAACATGCGTGCTTTACAAACGTACTGTAGCGGATCTAAATTATTATTACTAATTTTCTCAAGACAGGGTTTCTCTGTGTAGCCCTGGCTGTTCTGGAACTCACTGTGTAGAACAGGCAGATCTTGAACCTGGGGATCCCCCTGCCTCTGCCTCCCAAGTGCTGGGATCAGAGGTGTGTGCCACCACCGTCTGGCGCATCCAAAATCTTGACATTCTAAGTAGAAAAGATTTTTGGAGGAAGAAACCAGTAATTAATTTTTGCTGGTATTTGGCAGAGTGAGCAAAACTAAATCATCCCTCAAAAATAGGGAGTATGACCAAAGTATATTACATGGAAAATTAAGAATATTTAATTAAAATTAAAAAATTAAAGTAAAATATAATGATCTTCTCATGGCAGCATGCATTCATGTAGTTTTCCATCCATCCCCCATGCTGGTGCTCAGAGTTATTTTATGCTCAAGAAAACAGGTTGAACTGATTTCTTCCAGTTCACAGCTAGCATTTACCCTACTAGAATCATCAAGCCTTTTCTATTAAGCCAGGTGTTTTCCTGTTCTGGAAATTGCAGAAGGTAGGAACAGTAGTTGTTTTTTCATAAATGTGATCTGCCAGTGACAGAAAACAACAATGGGTCTGGATTTTTCACTTCATGGAGTTAAACAAAAAAAGGGGGATTCCCACAGCTTTTCAAGCGTGTGTGTGTGTGTGTGTGTGTGTGTGTGTGTGTGTGTGAAGAGTGGAGGTGGGAGCTCTCCTTATGTAGCTCAGGCTGGCCTGGAACTCACTTTTTAGCGCAGACACAAATTTGTGATTTGTTTACCTCCATTTCAGGAGTGCTAGGCTTATAGACTTCACCTGTGTAGCTAAATATAGGTCCTGCCTACAGGACTGCCTACAAAATGTTGGAGGACAGTGTGCTCTGCTGGAATGCTTTTCAATTTTTAATGGCATAAGAATGACCTAGGAACATAATAACTTCTTAGGGCCCCAGAAACTATGTAATTCTGGTAAGGGTGACCTGTGGACAGTGAGTAGAGAGAGAGACACTGGCTTTGGGGTTTGTACAGTATCTCCATGATTCTTGGCATACAGCTGGATATTTGATGATCAAACTGTTCCATTCGTATGTGATGTCTTGGGTGACAGGAATAAGAGACAATTCACCCAACCAAAATTACTTAATTCCTACAGTATTCTAGTTTGTAGAAATAAAAGGACAGTAGGAATATTCTGCTTATAAAGAGTGATAGACTAATATTAAGGTAATTTTTCTTTGTAAAAAATGGTAAGAATGTCCATGGTAATTAAAATTTCTTAAATGTTTAGGTTTATTTTACGCATAGTAGTATTTTGCCTGTATGTGTAACATGTATCTGCCTGCTGCCCTCAGAGGTCAGAAGAGGGCATGGAATCTCCTGGAACTGGAATTTAGATGGTTGTGAGTGACCTGGTTCCTCTGCAACCTCTTAAATGCTGAGCCATCTTTCTAGCCCATTAAAATGCACACTTTTAATCCCAACACTTGGGAGGCAGAGGCAGGCGGATCTTTGTGAGTTCAAGGCCAGCCTGGTCTACAAAGCAAGTCCAGGACAGCCAGGACTACACAGAGAAACTCTGTCTTGGAAAGACACACACATTTACACAGACACAGACATGCAGATACACAGAGACACACACACAACCCTGTTTCTCACACAGACACACACACACACACACACACACACACACACCTGTTTCTGAGACTTGGTCTTACTTTATAGCCCGGGCACAATCCTTCTGCCTCTATCTTCCAGCCCTGAGCTGCTATGCCCAGCTTTAATGCATTTACTTACCTATTTATTTCAATTTTTGAGGTGGGTGGCCTTAACCTCACAGTGCAGCCAAGACAGACAGGTCTTGAACTCACTGTAGTCCTCCTTGCCCCCCCCCCCCCCCGCCTCCTAAATACTGGGATTATAGGCATTAAACACCATGCCTGATTTAAAGTTCATTTTTATCTTAATTCATTTTTATTGCAGGTCAAATAAAATAGCCCGAGTTATTTTATTTTTAAGTTTTACTGATGCTGTGAAGTTAAACTACCCGGTATAATTATAGCAGCTGTTTCATTTGAGAGCATTAAAATTAGTGGCACTAGCCACATTTCATGTACTCGGTTGCCACCTGTGGCTGGGGGCTGCTCTTTTGGACAGTTCAGATATAGAACATGTTCATCATTGTACAAGCTTCTATTTGCTCTAGAGTCTGGAATAGCAGTGATTTTCCAATGGCCTTGATCCATGAATTGATTTTGAGATAAATGTTAGCAGTGATTAGTGCGTCCATTTCCTCTGTTAAGTGCTTTCAAACCCGTTCAGGTTGACCAGGCCAGGGCTGCTATCGACTTACCCTAATAGTTTTATTATACAACAAGCATAATCTGAATGCTAATTTATTCTGTGTGTGTTGGGATGTGTGTGGGGGTGGGGGTGTTGAGACAGTCTTGGTATGTAGGTAGCCCTGGCCTTGAAGCTGTAGCAGTCTGTTGCCTTAGCCTTAAAGGTACTAGGATCACAGGCATGTACCTCCCTCCACAACTGGCTCTGAGTTAGTAATCCAGTTAGGTCAAGTAATTGTACTACGTGTGATTTTTTTTTTATGTTAATGTGGGATCTGTGTTTGAGACAGAATGGTAGGAACACATATGAGAGAGAGAGAAAGAGAGACTCCATCCACATTCTGTTATTTAGTTTAAAGTTTATCCTTTACATTAAACTATTAATTTGAAACATCTAAGTCACTTTGAATTTTTAGCTGATGCACTTTGAGGGGTAAGGTAGAGTTCTGGTTGCATCTGTTATTAAAATTTCTGACATTTACATGATGTAGTTTTGTTTATAGAAGCCAAATCCCAGAATAGTGCAAAGTTGGGTTAGCACCTTGGTTTAGAATTATGCTGGATAGGGGACTACTTAAGGTTTTCAAAGTAATGTTAGTTATAGGGCTGCTGAGATGGCCCAGAGGATAAAGTTCCTTGTCATGCAGGCCCAAGGACCTGAGTTTTATTCCTAAGAACCCATTGTACAGAAAAGGAACTCCTAAAACTCATCCTGTGAATTCCACACTGGTACACATACACGAGCATGCATACACATGTGAGTTATTTTAATAATGGTAACTTTAGTGTTTTGCTAATGTTAAAAACTAGTTTTTTTCTTCAGCATTTTCGTTGTTAGTTCAAGAAATGACTTACAATTGACTTCTTTTTTTCCCCCTGCCTCTATTTCCTGACTACTATTTTCTAGATGGAGCTTGGAATTCCCTCTTTATTATTATTTATTATTTTTCCTTTACGCTTTGGCTTTGGCCCCTTACTGAGAGGCAGTAGGAGGCCACTGCCACTTGATCCTGGGTCTTTGGTGGCGGAAATCGTCAGAATCTTTTTGTGCATGACTGCCTGCTTCAAGGGACCTTCCTTCCTTCCAGGTCACTTACTTCAGCCTCTGGTACTACAACAAGCAGAATCAGCGTCGCTGGGTGGATTTGGAGAAACCCCTGAAGAAGCAGCTGGATAAGCATGCTTTGGAGCCCACCGTCTACTTCGGGGTGGTGTTTTACGTGCCTTCCGTTTCCCAGCTGCAGCAGGAAATCACCAGGTGAGAAGTTAGTTCCTTGATGCCGCCTGTGTTTAGAAAAGTGATGTCAGAAGAGTGAAGGTGAGGTCAAAGGCCTTCAGGGTAAAAGCCTGTGACTGACTTTGCCCTCTAGCCTGCATTTTTAGTCACCACATTACTAGGAGGTTCTGGAATGCGGTGTGTCAGACTGAATTATGGTTCGCTGGGCCCAAAGGCACAGGAAGAGGACCGGTTCACCCCTAGTGGTGAACTCTCCCGTGATAGCCTCTTCGATGTTTCTGGTGTTCCGTTTCTGGTTCCTTGTAATAAGGAAACGGGAAAGGAGAGATTTAAGATGTGGAGTCAGAAACCCCGTGTCCTGTCCTCAAGAAACTGGCAGGATCTTACAATTCTGACCCCAGGGCTGCATTCTGTAGATGTGGCGGAGCTGACATGGGGACAGAGGGGCTACAGAAAGGGGAGAGAGACATTTAGGTTCAGAGGATACTGGCAGGTAAATACTTACAGGGACAAACGTGGACGGGAAGGACAGTGGAGGAACTGGACGTCTTGCTTTGTTTCCTCCTCCTGGGTCACACAGGCCCCTTTTCGAGCATATGGATATTGACTCAGCATGCCCCTTCCGTCCCCTCTACTGTCCCCTTTTGTGTCCCTTCCCATCCCATCAGTTCCCTTCTTTCCCCCTACACAGTTTCATGTTCTCCTACATAAATGACCTTGTTGAGAAATGAGAAAAAACAAAACAAAACAAACAAAAACCCACGAAGTATTTGTCTTCCGGAGATTGACTTAATTCTTTTAATATGATTAATTCCAGTTATACCCATTTTCCTTCAAATACCATTACTTCATTCTTCCTTATGCTTAAAAAAAAAAAAAAATCCCTTGTGTCTGTATTCACCATTTTCTTTATCCATTCCTCTCTTGATGGACACCTAGGCCTGGTTTAGAACTTCTATATTATGAATTCTTTTTAAAAATATTTCCTGAAGACAAAGCAACATAGTGAGAAAAGTTTTAAATTTTCAGCTTTGGTTGGAGCTCTGTACCTGCCTGGCATCTAAGAAATAAAAAAGAAATACAGCTGGGCGGTGGTGGCGCACACCTTTAACCCCAGGACTTGGAGAGGCAGAGGCAGGCACATCTCTGAGTTGGAAGCCAGCCTGGTCTACATAGCAATTGAGTTCCAGGACAGTCAGGGTTACACAGAGAAACCCTGTCTTTAACCCCTTCCGCCCGCCCCCCCCCCCAAAAAAAAAGAGGAGAAGAGGGAGGAGGGGAAAGAAATACACACTTTGGATGCTTGAGCTTGATAAGATGCCCGAAACTTAACACTGCTTTATCTTTTAAACCCTACTTAATAACATTACTTTGGAGCCAGGCTGGGCAATGTCAGCATCCCTAAACATCATGTACCGTTTATCTTTGTCTCCTGTACCCTTCTCATACTCCAGTCATGTTCATCTGACTCTGTGAAGCTCTGAAATACAAATATTGAGAAGTGGAAGCCAGAAAGAAAAATATGAACCGGCCACTTAACTCATTAAACATTTACTGAAGATCTTCTGTGCTCTGAGAGCGGTTAGGTAGTCATTTGAATCTGACCCTGGAGGAGTGGCTCCCTCACAGTCTGTTGAGCTGGCAGTTCATGTACATCAGTAGTCACAGTATCCTGTGAGAACATTTGATTCAAAGCTCTGAATTCCTAGGGGTGGAGCGTGGAGAACTTGACTAAGGGAGGAGACTGTTGACTTCTTGGGAGGCTATAGAAGGAATATTCTAGTTAGGGGGCGTGGCCCGTGGAAAGCAGGGAGAATAGGAATTTCAGATAATACCTGGAGATGAGTGAAAAGGTTTAAAAGCCAGGTGTATACTAATTGTAAAGACATGGTATAATAGAGGAAGGCTTCTTCAAATTTTAATGGAGTGGAATGGCCAAATTTGTGTCTTACAAAGAGCATTCACATTGGATGATAAATTAGAGATGATAAAATCCTGAATTGGAAGTGGCAGAACACCAGTTAGGAAGTTGTTGCTTGATTAGAATACACACCTTACTTACTTCACAATGACATGACCCATAAAATGGGATGAAAAAGTACGGGGTTATTAGGTTCGGAGAGCAGGATTGTTCCTTGATTAGGTGTAGAAGACCTAGAGAAGTTTCATCATTAAGAATTAAGGATGGTCATGAGTGTCCGTGAGAAGTCTTCAGTTCCAAAATGTGGCCCCCAGATCAGCCATGCAGACTGGAGTGACAGCTCTACAGTACAAAGTCCCCAAGGACACTGGTGCTTTCAACATCTTTGTCCCACTCAGTAAGTTCCTTTGGAGTCCAAGATGTCTGGATAGGTTCTAGCTGTCAGAGTCAGGAGGCAGAATGGCAGTTTCTAGGAAGGGGGGAAGGTGTAGGAGGATTATGTGTCATGTAAAGAAACTCTTGCAGAAAATTGGTACTCAGGCTCTTTGTCCTATAGCAGTGACTTTGTGTATCTTTTAGATGTTAGAACTATACATTGAAGCCGTTTATTACGTGCCAGTTATACCTCAAAAAAGATCTTATAAAAACCCACTCAAGGCTAGCAATGTGGTTGTGTGGTAAAACATTTGCCTAACAGATGTGACGCAGGGGGTTTAGTCCCCCTGCACCAAGGAATCATTTCCCCGCCACCCTCCCCCCCCCCCAAATTCAAAACTACTTTAAGAAAAAAGGCAGAGAACAAAAATCTGAATCATGTCTTCATATCTTCAGAACATGAGGACTTGTCAGATAACGGAGCCATAAGGCAGCAGAAAGCTGTCACCCCGCCCCCCCATGACCGGTGCTTACAGGGATTTTTGTTTGCAAAAGATAGGAACTTTTGAGAATAATGAAGACTAATGATTGGGCAGATTAGGTGTTTAAAATTCACGAACTGATAGTGTGTAACCTCACTGGTTACTGTATGAATCCTTTTTTTTTTTTTTTTTTGGTTACTTGTAGCAATAGTGTTACAGCCTGTAAAAATTTGAACAGAAAGGCTTATCTCACCTTACCACTCTGGAGCATACTTGTTTGTAAATGTGGCACTTTCCCAATATGTCATTTACAAGGAGATTTTCAATATAAAGATTTTAATATAAAGAATATTGACTAGCATTGAACAAATTACAGCATATATAGAAGAATCAGCTCTCATAATAAACCCATTCAAAGCTAAGGTATTGGAAGCCCAAGTTAATTTGGTCCATGAATGTTACATTCTAGGGTTTTTATTTGTTAGAAGGAAAGAGTCTAGGATGTGATAATGGCGTATGTGGAGTATGCCTGTTAGATGTACCTCCCTGAATACAATCTCTTTTGGCATTTGAAAGCCTTACAGAAAGTCACAGGTTGCCCCCTCCCCACCCCCCAACACGCTGAGTTACCAACATTCTATTGCTGATTGCAGGAAACTATGGTATCTGCCAGGTGCTAGAAGGGAAAGGCTGGATCTGATTTCTTTTTATTTGAATGGATGCTGTGTTGGTCAGGCCATTTGGGAACAAAGAGCAGAGACTTAAAGCCTAGCTAAAAGGGTAACACAAGAATGTATATGAATTCCGGAGAATTCAGATATGGTGGCGCTTGGACTGCTCAAAGGCACCAAACCTAGGGAGACTCAGGTTGAGATGGCATCATACACTGCACTGGCCGAGCCACTGGACCAAATCTAGCACTATCTCCAGTGCCTGGAGTGGTGTCGTAGAGCAGTGACAGGCCCCAGCACTGACCTGTTGAGTGAATGTGAGTTACTCTGGGAAAGTGGTGGGATGAAACATGGTAACTAACTGAAAGCACTGGTCATCACGGATGCTGCTCCCGTGCGAGCATATGTCCATGAAAGCACTGGTCATCACGGATGCTGCTCCCGTGCGAGCATATGTCCATGAAAGCACTGGTCATCACGGATGCTGCTCCCGTGCGAGCATATGTCCAGTGCTGCCAACAGCTCTCTCTATACATGCCACTTGGATACGTTTGGCCCGGTGAAGGGATGGTCATATCTTTATTTCATTGTTAATAGCATGTGAATCTGCAAATGGTGACGTTCTCAAAGCCATGCCCAATCCTACACTGGAGAGCTGGAATTTAAACCTGGGTGCACTTGACACTAAGGGACAGACTGAAGTAACCCTGTGTCATGGGTTATTAAGAAAGACTTTAGAAGCTACTCTTTTTAGGATTACACTTTTTAAAACTTAATGATAGCCTGGTCTGAAATAGCAAGAATCATTTTCCTTAAGTTTTCCTTTCCAGGGCTAGTGAAGTTTTTATTTAACTAAATACCTAAAGTCTTACATTACCAAGTTACAAGTGAGGTTTAAAACATTGGTCCTTGAGTGTGTACTTTCCTTCCTATAAAGAACATGAAGAATGATATAGATACCATAAAGAACTATAATAAAAAAAAAGACTTTATATAGGGTGTAAGACAGATGGTGAGTTGTCCTATAGATGACTTGAACCTTATTTATTTATTTTTTTTTCCTGAGGGATGTGGGGCTTGCTGGAGATCAAGGCAGCCTCACACATTCTAAGCCAATGTTTACATCTCTGAAATGATTAAAGCAAGGGATAAGTAACACATCATTACAGGTTAGATGATGTGCCCCCCTTGTCTCTGGCATTCTTTTCATATTTTGAAACATAGGGTTACAGATTTGACAGTTCATGTTCCTCTACTAAAGTATGGTAAAGTGCACTGCACCTTGGTTAGATTTTGGTGATAACTGATTTCATAAACTCATCCTTTCAAATAGGTATCAGTATTACCTGCAGCTGAAGAAAGATATTTTGGAAGGAAACCTTCCCTGTACGTTAGAACAAGCCATTCAGCTAGCTGGCTTAGCTGTTCAAGGTAAGCAATGCATGTAGACTGATAATTCTACCAGATTAAGACATATGTTAAAAGAAAAACAGTAAAGTGTTCTGAAAGTAACTTATTCTCTATATGAATTGTTATAGTATTTATGTGTTGGTGGAATATTATGCTGTTAGCTGGGGGCTTTATTGTAGGAAGACCATTTCTTCAATGAAATATGAGACTTGTGGACATTCTAATTATGTAACATGTCAAAGGAGCAAACATTTATGTATATGTTTGTATAGCAAAATGAAATAATTTAACATGCTAAGTGTTAATGTCACTCAAGACTTGACTTGATCCTAGTATTTTGGAAGGAAAGAGCTTTCCATCAATGAGGCTCATGAAGTTACATTCATTTATATTTCAAGTACATCTCATTTCTTTGATTTCTCAAATTACTATTCCAGATTATAGAGCATCACCACTTGTAATAGAAGTTTTGTGTTTCACAAATGTCTTTTAATTAATGCTCGAGGGAAATTTTTGCTTATGCATTATTTCAAGTGGTACCAGGCAATTAACATGGAAACGGGAATTTAATCAACAGAAAAAGTAAGCTGGCCAGGGTGGCACATACCTTTAATCCCAGCGAGGAAGCAGATCTTTATGAGTTCCAGACTAACCTGTTCTACATAGAGAGTTCCTGGCCAGTCAAAATTACACAGTGGGACCCTGTCTCAAAACAAAACAAAACACAAAAGAAAGGAAAACCGATATAATTCTTCCGGATACTAGCAGGCACAGATGCCTGTCATCCTGAGATAAACAAACGTCTGACATGGTGGTACTCCATTCCTTACATGCTGCCTGCACATCTGCATACAAGCATTCTCGGTGTTCCATCCCCTACCCCACTTGGTCCTCTCCCAACACGCTTGAATCCACCTAATGGCTTTTAAAAGATACTCTTGAAAACCTACTCTGTTACCCGTCAGACAGATTTGGCTTCCGAATCATAAGCTTGTCAGCCATATTACTTACTGATTTTTGTTGTGCGAATGTGTTGTGAAAGTTAAAAGCAATTAACATGTGGATGTTTATCATTTTGTGTAGCTGATTTTGGTGACTTTGATCAGTATGAATCCCAAGACTTCCTTCAGAAATTTGCCGTGCTCCCAGTGGTAAGACTTCTTTTGGCATGCGGCCTTTTTTTTTTTTTTTAAATACATGGCTTATTCCTACACTCTTAGCAAGCCCTGAATGTCCACGTGGTAGATGCTCTAAACAGGACTAGCATTACAAAGTCAGTTCCCTTTCATCAACGTCTTGTGTGTCAGTATTTCTCTGTTTTAGTCTTCTTGGTTTTTGTGAATTCACAGGAACTGAACAGTGCTGGTTAGGCCTAGCAGTAGTGGTGTACGCCTTTAATTCTAGCACTAGAGAGACAGAGGCAGGCATAGATTTCTGTGAGTTTGAGGCCAGCCTTGTTTACACAGTGAGTTCCAGGACAGCCAAGGGCCAGTGCTACATAGCAAAACCCCGTTTTGAAAGACCCCCCCCCAAAAAAAAGGAGGATGGGGTGTTGGTTGCCATCCTGTGCCTAAAGACATTCTTTACTTTGGTCTGTGTCTAAGGAGAGGGATTGTTGTTTTTTTTTTTTTTTTTTTTTTTTTTTTGGTTTTTAGTTCTGGAGAATTGCAAAGTTAATGTGGGGAACCCTGCCTTTGACTTTCTGAATTCACTGTTGAAAAACCAAATGTGAACATCTCACTGAGACAGCCGAAGAGGGTGGAATGTTCTCCTGAGTGGGTGGGCTAGCACTGAGCTCAGAACTGGCTGATGAGTGTTACCAACCTTAAAACTCAGCTGAAACTTTCCCTGGGAGGAGCCGAGGAGGCAGGGCAGGCAGATCTTTTGACTCCTGAGCAGAAGCCATTTCATTCATTAGATACATGATGGCTATATATAAAAGCAAAGATCCCAAATGTTAGTACCGGTCAGAAGCTTGCCTCAAGTGGAAGAGTGGTCCATTCTTAGAAAATGCATACGCTTACTGCTGTGTGTTTCCTTCAGGGGTGGCTCCAGGATGAAAGCGTGCTGGAAGAAGCCACCCAAAAAGTGTCCTTACTACATCAGAGATACAGGTAACACCACTTGTGTGCTAAATTTTCGTGCAGCTTGTTTGCTGTTGTAGTGACATTTGTATGTGCCAATTGCTGCTCTAAATACATACAGCCCCATCATTGCAACCATTGTCCATCTTACCAATGAGGAGATGGAGGGGATTGAAACAGCTAGTCATTGCCCCATATAGCAAGTGTGATGGTAACTAACCCTGTGTAAATGAATTCATGTTTACAGTTTGTTTTTTTACAGTTCTGCCCTCCAGGTGCTCTTTCTTTTGTCTGTCTGTCTGTCTATCTACCTATCATTAACTAACCCTGTGTAAATGGATTCATGTTTACAGCAGTTTGTTTTTTTACAGTTCGGCCCTCCAGGTGCTCTTTCTTTTGTCTGTCTGTCTGTCTACCTATCATCTATATATCTATCTATCCTCTCTCTTTCTCTTTCTCTCTGTCCTCTTCCTTCCTTCCTTCCTCCCTCCTTTCCTTTCTTCCTCTCTTCCTTCCTTCGTTTTTTTTTTCTTTTTGTTGTTGTTGTTGTTTTTGTTGTTGTTCTAGGAGCCTGTCCTAGAACTCGCTCTGTAGAACAAGCTAGCCTCGAACTCACAGAGATCCACCTGCCTCTGCCTCCTGAGTGCTGGGATTAAAGGTGTGTGCCACCGACACCCTTTTTAATAGTGCTAGAATTTGAACTCAGGGCCTAGTACATGGTAGGCAGACACTTCACCCCTGAGCTACATCCTGTGCCCTTGAGATTTTTGAGAACCAGGTTAGCCTCAAACTTGTCATCTTGCTGCCCCGCCTCCTGAGTGCTGGGCTTACAGACACGCATCACATGACACTGCTCCCCTGCGGGCTTTCTGAAGCAGCATCTCTGTCCTCTGGGAAGCAGTGAGGAGAGCCCTCATGCCTGCTGCCCTGACTGTCCTTGCCCGTACTTGTCTGTGCTGGTCCATGTTGACTTTCTTTGGTGGTGAATCCCTGTTGACTTTAAAAAAAAAATCTAAGATGTTCACTCTTATTCTAATCCAATACACAGCATTCTGGATACTTTATATATAACCACATTCCCATAGCTCTAGTATTCTTTAAAGAGATCATTGCCTCTATCTTAGAGGGGATGGAAACTGATCTCACAATGACTCAGGTCTCTGGTGTATGTAGAAGTGGCTGAAAGTAGATATGTCCGTATAGCCTTTAGTCTTTGCCTGTAGTCTCTTTCTGCTCTTTCTGACCCTGCTGGTTGCTAAAGAGTAAGCTTCCAAAAGTATCACCCTCTCATCTCTTCCTGCATTCCTTCCCAAATGCTCAAGGTCATGTTCTTGCTCTCCATAAGTTGCTAATCATACTTCTACCTCTATTTCTACATAAACCATTTTTTTCCTAGTGCAGTTGATCCTGCTTTTGCACTTCATTTCATTCATTTGTACTTTTATTTAAGCAATAGAACTTAAGAACCTATCCTCTCCTTTCCAAGAATTCATTCCCAGCAATCTTAGGCTAGGCAGCACAATAGTAACAGAAGAGTGGATGCAGTAGATGAGGTGTAGATAGAGTGTGTTAGAATTGCAGGGGCAGGGACGGGCGTTAGGGGTACCCAGAATCTGACAGGAGGAATGGTACAGACACCGAGCCCTGAGAACACTAGTGATTACTAGGCCCATATGTGGATGATAAGGATATGATACAAGGCATCTACATTCACAAAGGTTCAAAGAGATGCAGAGAGTCTGGGATGACTCTCTGGGTTTGGTGTACCTTGGGCCCATGGGATGGGGGGAAGGCACCAGATGATGCTGGAGAGGTGAGGCCATGCATTTAAGCGCCCTTCCTTTCTCTGACCCTTCCAGTGCTGGTCCAGTCTTCTGAACTAAGGGTTTGCATCTAGCCTCTCCTGCCCTTATCTCTTATATTTATCATTTAGTCTTTAAAAAACGTTCTCTAGATTTATCAGTTTTATTTATTTGTATGAGTGTTTCCTCAATGTATGTGTGTGTGTATCACATGAAGAAGGCATCAGATCTGGAGCTGGAGTTACAGATGATTGTGAGATGCCATGTGGGTGCTGGGAATCTAACCCGGGTTTTCTGGAAGAACAGTCAGTGCTCTTAACCACAGATTCATCTCTCCAGCCCCATCATTTGGTTTTCGAACCAACATTCTTAGTATTTATTTCCTGATATTTTAGGGCAATTAAGCAACTGCTTGCTAGTTTAGGTGAAACCCCTGCATTTGCCTCGAAGATATCTTGGGAGCTGCTTCATGTCTTGCTTGTCCTCATGCTTGCCTAAAGCATTAGGTTATACATACATGCCCTCCGCATTAAGCATAGTGTGTCATAGGTAGTCAGTTTTTGGTAAATAGTAGAGGATCAGTATAACCAAGTACAATTAATTATAGCCTGGAGTGTTTATAACGTCCTATTCCAAACTGATATACAGCTCTTAAGGAAAGCGTTATTTAAAAAGTGTACATTTGGGAGCAATCTCACTAACATCTTTTGGGTTGCAGAGGGCTAACAGCTCCTGAAGCTGAAATGCTCTACATGCAGGAAGTAGAGAGAATGGATGGCTATGGAGAGGAGAGCTATCCTGCCAAGGTAAGTATGACTACCTAAAGTTCAGTTTAGCGAGGTGGGCATGGCTCTGAGTGGTGGCTGAGATAAGGAAATCATTTGAAAATAGAATAGGAAATGGAGTGAGGTCCTGTTGAAAAGAGATGAGGCAGGGGAGTGAAGGGGGACAGATAAATAAGACACTTAGCTATTTGAGAAAATAGCATGGCTGAGGTCTTTCTTGACCACAATTTTTTTTTTTAGTAAAACACAACCTTGTAACCTTGCGTTGTAATCTGTGCTTTGGTTGGGTCAGGAAATAGACTTAAGAAGAGTCTAAACTTGGCTCGGGGTTAAGGCACTTGCCACCAAGACTGATGACCTGAGGTCGATCCTGGGATTGCCACGGTAGAAGGAGAAAACCAACTCCCACAGGTTGTCCTCTGACCTCTACATGTGTATTGGCATGTGTGCACCCACATACAAAGTAAATAAGTAAACATCATAGTGAAAGTATTTTTAAAGACGAGAACAGACTCCCCTGTTTGCTCACTAGCAAGGTGATGAGTTTGCACCATTCTGTCTTTCTGAGTGGTTGCCCTGCAAGTCTTCTCTCTGGGAGACAAGCTCGGTGAAGTGGATGCATTTGTCCTCATGTACTGTTCCCCAAGGGTTTCTTCCTCTTTCTCTCCCTGTAGGACAGCCAAGGAAGTGACATATCCATCGGTGCTTGTCTTGATGGCATCTTTGTGAAACATAAGAATGGAAGGCCTCCTGTAGTATTCAGGTATTCTGTCTGTTTGTTGTAAATACTTACTACAGTAGTTATTGCTGCCAGGTCTCCCCTAAGTTCTCATTAGAAAATGGAGGTACTCTTTTCTCTAGAGTTAAATGCTACCCAAGTACAGTGGTTCACTAGTACGCTACTGTCTTCAAAACCAACTGTGAACAAAAGTACTCATGATGGATGCTGAAAAGTGTGACCCTGTTGTGACAGAAAAGCCATTCGTTATTTTGATTTTTTTAAATTTGTATTCTGGTTTCGGGAACTTCCTATTCACTATGGAAATCTAGGCTTTCTTTTGACTTTAATGTGTAACAAAATTACTAACATGCCAACATCTCAGCAAACCTCAATTTTTGCAAAGCTGACTTCCCTCCAGTTATGAAAAGCAGTGCTGTTCGTTTGTACAAATCTTGGGGCGTATGTGGTAGGAAAGCACAGTGATGGGTAAGGATGTGCTGATAGTGGCATGCAGTTTCTGAGAAGTGAATTACAGATGGCTTAAGATTACTTCGTAGTATCCTGGGTTCCAGTGATATCTTTTTGGACATTAATATTTTATTAATTCTTTGAGATTTTCATATCTCCGTATAATCTTTTTGATCATATTCACCCCCTGCCCTATTTCTCCCCCTAACTCTTCTCGAATATACTCCCCAACTTGGTGTCCATATAATAACATATCTGAAACCTGTGGAGTCCATATGCGCATGGGTATGGGGCCATACATTGGAGCATCGTCAACCCACAAGACGCCATACTCTTAGAGAAAACTGACTTTCCCTCCCCAAGAAGCCATCAACTGTTAGTAGCTCCTCAGCTAAGGATGGGGATGGGTTTGATCTTGTGCAGGCAACCACAGCTACTATGAACTCACAAGTGACAGCAGCCCTCTCATGTCTAGAAGACACCGCTTCACTGCATTCCTTCCTGACCTTTGGCTTTCAGCATCTGTCTTCCTCCGCTGTGATGGTCCCGAGCTTTGGTGGGTGGTATGTGATGTAGGTGTGCCATTTGTGGTTGAGCACTCCACACACACTTGTTTTCTGCACTGTGACCAGCTTAAGTTTCTCTGTTAACTACCTACCATCCACAGCACCAACAAAGAAACTTCCCTGAGGAGGTCAGAGGGTGGCACTAATCAGTGGGCATGGACATACCAATTCGGAGGGCAATTTGATCCTAGGACCATTTAGCAAAATGGTAGGATCTCTCCTGGGGCCAATAAGCTCCCCAACCACGGCTTCTTGCCTGATTTATAGTACAAAGCCTGTGGTTTTCTCCTCTTTGCCCCTTGTGGATCTAGCCTTCACTTCATCCAGAAACAGTTGGTTAGCATGTACCATTTGTGACACTACTACACCTGTAGGCATATCTTGCCATGCTGGTCATTGTAGCTGCAGCATTCATAGCTGGGTAAGACTGCTGATGAGGTCTCCGCCTTGGTACCCTGCATAGCACCTTCAGGCACTGGGAAAGCTAGCCAGCAGAGAGGAAGTTTCCTGGTCAGTACCAACATGATCTCTTCCGTTTGTATCTTAAATGTAGTAAATGAGGTTATGTTGTTCACCTTTACATGTAATTCCTTAAAATCTGTAGTCTTGGAAAGTCTGTTAGGATTTGGTGAAAATATTTGCACTTTTACTCTATTTGAATGATCAGTTTAAACAAAGAAGACGGTTCCTGTTGTTTTCATGCAGTAGGGGGGGGGGGTGTCTACCACTGTTACCTGCTGATTCCTTTGTGTCTCCCTTTCACTGGGTGCAATTAATCAGAAACCAGATGCTGTGCGGACTGCTCGTGTAATCTTCATCTTCATAATAAATCAGGGTAGCAGATATCACCCCAGTTTTCACATGAGATGACGGAGGCTTAGAAAAGCCAAGTGATTGTTCAAGGTATAGCCAGGTATAGCCAGGTATAGCTAGACTAGGACTCAGGTTGTCTACGTAAGTCAGGGCTCCTAGGCACTGTATCACCTTGCTTGCTTGCTTGCTTGCTCGCTTACTCGCTCACCCTCCCTCCTTCCCTCCTTCCCTCCCTTCCTCTCTCCTTTTCCCTCCTTCCTTTGAAATAGTTCCTTTTCTTCCTTCTATTTTCTACTTCATTCTTGAGAAGTGGTCTTCCCCTTTAAGAACATTTTCACTAAGATGACATCGCTTCCTTCTCTTCTTTGGGGCCTGAGTGACAGTGACCACAGAGAGCAGACATGGCTTGGGAAGCAGAGCCCCAGGCCCGTGCCTCACAGCCTGTGTGTGGCTGCCTCCTGAGTCAAGTGCGCTCTTGTCCCCGACCTGGTATAGTGAATTTTCCCAACATGCTGAGCTGGGGGCACAGGGAGAGGAAAATGGATCAGGGCTTCCACTCAGACAGCAGGACTGACAGCACCCAGAGGCCAAACGGAAACTAAAGGCATTCAGTTGGTTGCTTTCTTCACTGCACAGGGATTTTCAAATTCTCCTCATTTAATACTATGCAAATAATCTTTAGGTTTAACTTCTGAGCACTAAGTCAGTAAGTGAACTTTGACTTAACAAATTTTAAGTAAATATAATACAAGCTGAATATCCAGAGTCCAAAAATCCCCAATTAAAGATGGGGGGTGGTGGCAAGGATAGAGTGCGTGGTAAAACGCTTGCCTCATGTTTCCAGGCCCTGGGTTTGCATCCCCGCACTGGCGGAAGGGGGAAGAGTTCACTCTTGCTTCGTGGTCAGGAGCATTGGATTTCCAGGTTAGGGGCTCAGCCACTGCTCTATTGCAAACATTTCTAAACTTGCGGAGTTAGCCACACTTGTGATCAACGGTGGTCTTCTTCCAGTCAGTTTCCTTCTGATGACGTACACAGCCAGGCAACAAAAACCAAGTCTGTAAAATCTGTAAAAGCCGAAGATGATAAAGTTAGGAGATGTAGGGTAGATTTCATGTCCTACTGGATACATTCAGAACAATTAATTTCTTAGTTCCTGAGCACTTAGCATTCTCTTCCCCTAGGGGCTTGTCAGAGTGCTCGCTCACCCCCTTGCTTTGTCCTGTTTCACAAGCAGTTTTCCCGCCAGCCTGGTCCCAGAGCTGCGTCAGCTCCCAATAACACACAGAGATGCTGTATTAGATATAAAGCTGTTGGCCTGTTACTAGTGTTTCTTATTGGCTGGCTCTGTCTTAAATATTAACCCATTTCTATTAATCTGTTTCCATGTGGTCTTAACAGAGAGAGGGGCCAGACCTCTTCTTTCAAGTCCCTACATCTTGACTGTCTCTACTACATCTCCCAGAATCCTCCTTGTCTCCTAGTCCCGCCTATCTTGCCTTCCTGTTTGCCAATAGGGCTTTATTCATTAACCAATAAGAGAAACATATTTACAGAATGACATCTCCCATCAGTCCTGTGTATCTTTACTGCATCCCAGGATGTTTGATTTTGTGTTTTCTGTTGCTCTCCCACTCTCCCAAGTCCCTTTAGGGACTGTCGCTATTTTGATTGTAGTATCCCTAGGACCTGGAACAATTATTATCATTGTGATAGTAGTTGCCCTTTAAAATGTTTGTTTAAGGGAAAAAAATGTTTGTTCAATACATAGTTGAGGCCTGAGCTGCAAGCTGACATAGGAGTCTTTGATTATTAAGCCAATCAAGCAAAGTAGGTGTGTCAGTTACTTTTCAGTCGCTGGGATAAAATACTATGGCCAAAATCAACTACAGGGTGTTTATTTTGGCTTTACAGCTCCAGAGGGTTAGAGTCCATAATGACAGGGTAGGCATGGAGGGAGGTTTGGTGGAAGGTGGAGAGGGCAGGCTGAGGTCACAGAGCTCACACACAAGTGGAACAAGGCTATACGCTTTCAAAGCCCACCCCTTCCTGCAAGGCTCCCCCAATAGCACCACCAAGAAGGGGAGCAAGTGCTCAAATGCATGAGCCTATGGAGAAACTTCTCATTTAAACCACCATCTGAGCCTTGTTGTGTCTCCCAAATCCTCATTTTTCATTTAGTGCACATGCCTTTATTTTTTAGCAACGAGCTGTTGTCATTTCAGTTAGAAAATGCGTGCTAGCTGATAAAACTATTTGTTTGGAAAAGGATTAACTGGTGTTATCTCATGTACCCAGCTTAGGGGGAAATCTGTTCCATCTCCCAGTGTACTTATGCGCACTCACCATTCTCTGCTGTTCTTTAGGTGGCACGACATTGCTAACATGTCCCACAACAAGTCCTTCTTTGCATTAGAGCTGGCAAATAAAGAGGAGACCATCCAGTTTCAAACTGTGAGTGAGCACAAGGAATCTTCATGGGGTGCTTTTCATACAAGTTAGCAAGTTAGCATTTCCGAGCTCCCTTTTGTGTATTGGGGCAGGGAGTGTGGCTCTAACTTAGACCCTCATAATTCTCTGTGATGTAGAATTTTATGTCTTACATTTTACAAAATGACGCTTGGCAAAAAAGTAGTTGCTCATTAAATATTGTTGAGTAAATGAGACTCTGTGTTCCTAGTCTTTGATCCAAGTGACTTTTGAATTAAGTGTAAAGAGTTGAAGTAGAGGAGAAGGCAAGCCTGGCCACCATTGCTGTGAGCATCTGTGTAATGCTGCCCGTGGTGCTTGCTTTTGCTATCTTAATAAAGGCGACATCAAGACAGAAAAGCAGATGTTCAGTTGGAAAAGCCTTAGTGTCATTTCTCAGGAATAAAAACTGATATTAGATAAAGGTTTGACATTTTCAAACCAAGTGTGTTTTAAGATTCCAAATCATTTAGAAACTGTTGAAGCAGATTATTTTGTTTTCACTATTAAATTCTTATAGCATTCCTAAGTTAAATGCAGGGCTGGGAAAGGGAAGAGTGAATGTGGGCGAGAAACGATGTAGACACGATAGATAAATCACCGGTTACGTCTTGTCCTCTGGCCATTCTGCATTGTGTTTCCTCTGCCACTTTGTGCATGTTCCCTTTGCCAGGAAGACATGGAAACCGCGAAGTACGTGTGGAGACTGTGTGTTGCGCGGCACAGATTTTACAGACTGAACCAGTGTGACCTGTGAGTATCCTGTTGTGGGAACTGTAGGAAATAATTGGGAAATGGCATTTATGTATTTGTTTGGTACATGTGTCAGGGGGCACACGTAGAGGAGGGTCAATTCCCTCCACTGTATGGGTTCTAGGGATTGAATTTAGCTCCTTGAGCTTGGCAGCAAGCCCCTTGTACCTGCCGAGCCATCTTGTTGGCCCTGATTTCCAAGTTTTAATCTGACATGATAGTCCTTTTGCTTTCATTGAAATTACATTCCACTTTAGAATTGGGAAAACATTTTCTAATAGCTATAATATGCCTCTAAGGTTTCTCTCAACTAGTCCCAGCCCCCTTTTATAACAGGACTTTGCTATATAGCCCAGGCTGGCTTTGAATTTGGGATTTTCCTGCCTCAGCCTCCTGGATTGTGAGCATGGTCTACTATGCCCAACTTCTGTAGCACTAGAACCATTATAATCCTTGAACGTTTAAAAAAAGGGGGGGGGGATTTTTTTTCTTTCTTTTCTCTCCTTTCTTTTGTGGCACTGGGAATTGAACTCCATGTTAGGCGAGCTCCCTACCACTCAGCTATAGCCCCCAGTGTGAGAATAGGATTCTTTTTGTTGTAGTTTTGTTGGGCAGGATCTTACAATGGAGACTTGGTGGGCCTGGAACTTGGCTATGTAGACCAGGCTAGTCTTGAACTCACCAATATATCCATCTGCTCATCTCTGCCTCCTGAGTACTGGGATAAAAAGCCAACTCGTCTGGCTCGGTAATAGTATTTTTTATAGCTTTTTAAATAATGTCCTGGTCAGCATTTTGACGAAAGATTTACCTTTTAGTATAAATGAATTGCACAAAGGAAGGAGTTCTCTCTGACATGTTCACACATGCATATAAGCATCCTTGTTGATAGTTACCCTCTCATACTCTCATCCTAGCTACTCTCTCCTCTCCCATCCCAATCCTCCATACTATTGGGCTGTTTGAGACAGAGTTTGCTTTGTGGCTCTGGCTGGCTTTGTACTCACTATGTCACCCAGGGGGGCCTCAGACTCGCAGCAATCCTCCTGCTTCAGCATCCCAGGTTGTGGGGTTATTGGCCTGAGCCACCCCTTGCAGCTTCCCCTTTTGCTTTCCCCACCCCCACGTACCTGTCATGGAATGAGAGAAAACACACGATACTTGCCTTTGTGTGTCTGATTTCTTTTGCCTGGCACAGTGGTGTCCTATTTCTAACCACTTTCATGTACACAATCAATTGATTCTTTGAGGCACGGCCACCTTTTCTGCTGTCTGCTCTGTCTCTGGAATTTGTGTATGAAAGTGTTAAAATGATCCAGGAATTCTGGATCTGGGAAACCCCCGTGGCTGGCCGGGCTATCTGAAGATGAGCGTTTGTGACATGATTTCTGCATATAATAATTATATCCAAATAACAATTTGGGACATGGCCATACTGTTTCCATTTTGGAGCTTTTCATAAATTTAAGACCATTTGTTATAAGCCATCATCACCTTAGTTTATTTCTTTTCTTGAAAATAGAAGCTATAGCCATCTTGAATAACCACTAAATGCAATACCCTCAAGTAAAGCCTATATTGGACTCTGGCTAATGCCTTTTAAAAGAGCATATGTTGGCAGGCCACCATTTAACTGACTTTAAAATTCAGCGAGAAAAGCAATGAGTATGTGTGGAAATTGTTGTAGTCTTAGAAATCTAATTTTTGGGATATTGCCAAATGTGAGTAAGGAACTACTCACATTAACTACATACTTTATTCTTGTATGGAGAATATTTGATTCTCTTTAGAACTACTAAATATGGAGGATTATTTTCCAAATTTTGTTTCTAGTTTCTGCGTATCTAGGAACTACTAGCGTAATTGTTTAAGAGTCATTCTGTGCAAAATAGATCTATTATATTGAACATATTTGTTTCCTAGTTAAGCAAACAAAGCTTATACTAGTAGCTTTTCACATTTTGGTGGATAAGAAAGCTGAAAATAACTTCAGTTTTTATAGCTATTTCTTGAAGGCTCTCAACACAAATCTAGTGGGATGTTAGATTTATATGCACGTGCTTTACCCACTGAGACATCTCACCTGAGAAATATTCCCTGAATATTGGTTTCTGTCACCACCCACTGTGCCATTCATATGCTCAGTACACAGTTGAGGACTGCCTGTATGCAGTGCTGGGTACTGGTCAAACAGTGGGTTTTCCTCTTCCTCCATGGAACTTATGAGTTCACTGGGTTTGGGGACTCCGCTCAGGCCTCTGGCAGACCTGCTCCTTCAGATGCTGGTTCTGTCACTTGTTTGCCATGTGACCAAGTGTGATCTCCTTAATCTAAGTATCACTTTCCTCATTTGTAAGACTGGACCTCCCTGATGGCGTCGTTCAGATTCCACGAGAGATAACCACGTGCAGTCTGTCCAGTTTCGCAAAGCAATATCATGTATTTCACTCGAGCTGACAGCCAGCCTTTCATTATCTTCTCCAGTGTGCACACATTCTAGCGTTAGCTGCCTCACTTCTCAGCGGTACTTACCAGCCCAGGAAGCATCCCAAGAGCCAGCGGTCATTTCCTTCTGTGTGGGAAGCTGATGATGGCTGGCCTCTCCTTGAGCTGCACTCAGAAGGGCAACGAGGACAAAAAGAGGCAGACAGTTAGAACTAGCCAGCATCAAGGTTGCCTAGCTTAGACTGTTCGGCGGGTGCACGTGTTATCCCTTTGTTTCATTTTTCAGTAGAACTGGCTTCTGCTTTTGCCTTCCCACTGGATGCTGCCAGCAAGATGCCAGTGGGTAAGAGTGGCTGCCTCTGTTCCCAAGCCACACATCACTGGCTTCTGTACTTCACCCACTGAAGATGTAGTCTTATCCGGGCTGCCCAGCTGTGAAGATGTTGCTAGGTGTTTGTTGTTAGGTGTACTCCAACAGCAGCTCCTTCCCCTACTTTGGAATTGATGCTGCTTTTTTGGGGGTCGGGGACTGTTTCAAATAATGGTTTCTCTGTAGCGTTGGCCGTTCCTGGAGATAGCTCTGTAGATCAGGCTGGCCTCCAGTTCAAAGATCCACCTGCCCCTGGCTCTCAAGAGCTGGGACTAAAGTTGTGTGCCGTCATACCCAGATTTGATGCATTTAAAAGCCCGGTTCATCTAGATGGTGAGCCATCGAGAGACTGAACTCGCCTAGGTTGGACCATGGCGAATACCCAGAGGCAAAGTAAGTTTCAAAGCATCAAAAATCAGTGTCTTATGTATATTTAAGGGGCACTCCAGAAAAATACCCATGTGCACTCTGCAGGCTTGAATCCTTGACATGATACTGGGAAGATGTTAAGTGTCTTTTGGAAAATAGAAATAGCTACACAGTAAAGCTCTAAAGTTTACTGCCTAGAAAAGAAAGGAAAAGGAAAGAAATGTGTATTATTCCCCAGCAACCTGGATACTTCCCAGGCATAGGAAAGGAAGTTGTTTAAAGAAATTGCCTAGTCAGGCAGATCTCTGTGAGTTCAAGGCCAGCCTGGTCTACAGAGCAAGTGCCAGGACAGGCTCCAAAGTTACACAGAGAAACCCTGTCTCAAAACACAAAAACAACAATGAAAGAAATTGCCTAGAAGTGCATAGTAATCACCTGTCAAGAAGAACCTAATGTCCAACAGTTTTCTCTATTTTAAAGGTCCTGTGAAAATAAGCTAACATTCAGAGTTTAATACAGACACCATTATCAGGGTGCTAAGAATATCAGGGTGCTAGTTCAGAAGAAAAGACACGGCCTTATGGCATGTTTTCTGAGTGAGCACGTTAATTTTGTTTACTTTGCGATGACAGAGTTTTAGTAACGGTCCTTAGAACCCTAGCCAATGCCATAGAATGTGTTAAGAGTCAGTCGTGTGTCATACAAGCTCTTGGTGAATGACAATGTCCTTGACAAACTTATGGGCGTTATCAACATTAGCAAGAATCTAATGCACATGCCATACCCATTCACACTTAAGTAAAACTAATGTAAAGAAAGAGAACTAAGTATATGTTCATGCACGCTAGCGTGCGCGTGCGTGTGTGTGTGTGTGTGTGTGTGTGTGCATGTGTGTGTTTGAACAAAGAGAAGCGTGTGCTTGTTTTGTTCTGGGGAAGCTGTGAAGTCCTACATTAGGAATTGACAACTCTGTTTTCTGTAATTTATGGCATGTTTGACCTTTGTCATTTGCTTTAGGATAGTTCTCATTTTACCTGTCTGTATCTCTTGTTGTTATTGTTGTTTTGTGACAGCGTCTCCCTCCGTCTGTATCCTAGCTGGCCTGTAATTCAGATAGCATCCAGGCTGGCCTCAAACTCAGAGCATTGCTCAAACCCCAGCACGCCTTAGCCTTTTGCATGCTGGAATTACCCGTGTGAGCCACCACATTGGCTTCCCTCCCAAGTCTGAGTTATTGTTGTAGACTAGGAAGCGTGTGTGTGTGTGTGTGTGTGTGTGTGTGTGTGTGTGTGTGTGTGTTTGCTGGGCTCACAGTTATCTTCTCCCACAGGCAAACTCAGACTGCCACGTTGAACCCAGTCAGGAGGGGCTCATCTTCCAGGATGTCTCTGGTAAGAGAAGGAACACGATCACCTCTTTTCTCTGAGTGACGCCACTTTAATTACAATATGCTTTGGGCAGTACGTTGAGTTTGAACCACAAGTGTGTGTTGATGTTTGATAATTTTTATCCAAAAAATAGAACTTCCATAAGTTGGACCTAATATTTATTGTACTTGAGTTCAACTGTTAGATACAACCAAATATTATGAATTTTAACTGGCTAACCTGAAATCCTATGTAGGTATTTAATTTACTTGGTGACTTTGTCTTATAGGGTTTGTAGCACATAAAAGCTTTTTCTATTGATGAGTTTAGACAAGGAGATTTGTATCCATTCCTTCTTGTTCATAACTTTTTGGATGCAGACTTCCTTGCTCTGTTTGGTGTCCTTGGTGTCAGTGCCCAAGGCTTGGCTTGACATGGGATGCATTGAAAATGGAAGATATGTGAAGGCCTCCTTCATTTTCGTAGATATATCCCATTTATAATACATTTAACTCCCGTAGAAGGAGTCCAGCAAAGAATGACTTTACCTTTTTGACATGGGCAATGTGTTTTAACTCTATGTCCAACTTTCCATTTCTTAGCCTAAACCCCAGCCCTATGCGATGCCTCCCCCACCCCAGCTGCATTATAATGGACATTATTCAGAGCCATTTGCTTCTTCCCAAGGTAAAGTACACTGAGTCTGCAAAGCCGTGCACAGTTACAGCTATGAGTAACTCCGTGGAGACCTAGAGATCTTGAAGTCTGGATGCTTTCTTATTGCAGTTGTACCCCAAATTGTCCTGATTATAGCCGTGCTGGAATCCCAGAAGAAACCATTGCATTCAGGTTCTTTCGTGAATGTACTTTGCTCAGCTGACCCCAAATGTAGCCAGTGGCAGCTCCCTAAGCTGATTCCTGAGTCCTGGAACCCTCCCCTATTAGTCTTATTTAGGCCAGGCTTCCCTTAAGTTTGTGATTTCCCAGCCTTCGTCTCCAAGTGATGTATTATAGGCAAGCGACACCACATCAGGCAACCGCAAAAGATACCCCGATAAGTTTTGTTTTATCGTTTTACCCCTGCCTGAAACGTCTCACTGTTACGCTATACACACTTGTCGCTGCTACTTTAGCTGTGTGAGCACAGCAGTGCCTCCATGCTGAATCTCAACCACCTGCAAGCTCTAAGCACCGAAGGCCTGAGAGGTGGGTGCGGGTGAGCAGTCCTGCATAAACAGGCTCGGACCCTCACTGTGGAAATAAGGCCTTTGTTCACCACCTGCTCACAATTATTTTGCTAAGAGGACATGCATTAGCATTTTGATCATGGTTGGGGAGCTGAGAAGTGCTTTCTGGATCTAGCAGAATGGCTGGACATCATTGTTCCAGGCCTGGGTCTGCCGCTCTGGCACCTCTTGGATCCACTGTCCACTCTAGAGGGGTCTGGAGGGACAGGAAGAAGGCGTGTTGACTGCACTTTTAGTTGTGACCTTCCATGCAGAGTTGAGGATGTCCCCACAGTGAGGAAGGCGATAGCAGAACAGGGCTGTGGTGTGGAGTGCAGTGTCTTCCGGGACTGTCCCATTCCTGTCCCCTCTTCTGTGCCCATCTGTACTTACACCATAGCCCCTCCAACCATGGGGACAGGGCTTCTGCCTTCTGTCAGTGCTGTTCAGTCTAGGATGGTCCTGTCACTTCCGTCTCTTCTTCAAACAACGGTTTGGGTTATTTTATCTTCCCTTTTTGACTGCATTCCATCAGAGAGTGATGTCTCCTCGCTCCAGCCCATTGGTTCCCTCTTAATCACTTCAGAGGCTTCCATACCCATAGGTTGTCCTCCTGTTAGTATTAGGTGGTGTCACAAAGACCTGTCTGGCATTTTCCTTCTCAGAGGGGGCTTCCACAGCAGCTCCTTCATGTGGAGTTCCTCTAAGGGTGACTTGGGTCTCATTTCCCATCTTGTCATCGTGCCCGTGTTCCACCCACACCCCATTTCCCACTGTCAAGACAGGTGGAGGCTCGCTAGCCAATAGTCGTCTCTCGGGAACTGGTGTCAACTCTCAGCGCTTGCTGGGAACTGGATATTAAATTTGACCTCGTTGCTTTACGCTGCAAGTCTATTTGTTTTAGTCCTTTATTATGATGAAGTCACTCTCTGGTCATGTGGGTTCCAAGATGCATGTAATTTACCCAGTCAGTTAAATATCCATAACCTGTAATGTCACACGCTATCTTTTCCATATCTCCTTGCTCTTGTCCAACATGGGTTCTTATCTTTTCGTACCTTTCACTGGCAGTTGCATCCTATGAGCTGTATCATCCCTAGCCTGTAGGTTCATGCTCCTCAAGACTCCCTTAGCTGGCCCTTCTCATCTAGCTTCCTGCTGTTAGCTTGCTTTTCTCTAGCTTGTTCTATTTGAGTGGATCCTGGCTTTTCCCTGTACACCTGCACCCCCCGCCCCCCGCACCCTTATCCCAACCGCCTTCCAGTCCACGTGCTACTGTTCAGTCAGGATGGTCTGATTCTGCTGTGCTAACAACGTTTTAACCTTCAGTGGCTTTACTTCTCCATCAGAGTTCCTGTCCATTGTGTTCTGGCAGGTGGGCTCTGTTCCATGTCAGCCTGAATCAGGGTCTCAGACTGGAGGGGCCTTTTCTCTCTGTAATGGTGTAGGTCAAGGCACTGGGGGAATGGGAGGAGGAGCCCTCAGAAACTGGCTCTTAACCCTCTGCTTGCTTTCTCCTTCCTGTTACTAGTCACAGGTATGTGCTTGTCACCATGGGATGAAGAGGTATAGTCCTGTGTGCTCTTAGCCTGGAGGCAGGGACACTAGGTGGGGAGGTGTCACACTGGTCTAACCTGGGTGAGGGATCTGTGACCAAAAAAAAAAAAAAAAAAAAAAAAAAAGTAATCTAGAGACTTAGCAATGGCTGAGTGTCCTGAAGATGGGGGGCACAGGATGCAGCAGTGGGGTATAGCAGGAGACAGGCTGCGGGACTGGCTTTCTCAGAGCTGTGCACACCCCAGAATGCAGTGTGCCCACCCCGGAATGCAGTGTGCCCAGCGGGTAACCAGACACCACACCGCCACGGCGCTTCTGAATTACCCAAACAATGCTTCCTGGAGGTTATTTTCATTCATTTTTTAATTTTATTTTACATTCCAACCACCATTCTCCCTCCTCCTCCTCCCATCCCCTCCTCGCCTCTCCCCCTGCAGCCCACACCCAGTCCACTCCTCCTCATGGGTAAGGGCCCCATGAGGAATCAACATAGTCTGGCACAGTAGGTTGGGGCAGGGTCAGACCCCTCTCTCATGCTTTAAGGATGAGCATAATATCTCACCATGGGGAATGGGCTCCAACAAGCAAGTTAGCTCATATACTGGGATTATATCATGGTCCTATTGCCATTGAGCATGGCATCTCACCCTAAGAAATGGGCTCCAATAAGCTGCCTCATTTACCAGGTTTGTATCATGGTCCTACTGCCAGGGACCCCCCTCTGATAGTCCATGCATCACAATTGTCTCCCACATATGGAGGGCCTAGTTCAGTCCCCTGGAGTCTCCACAGCTGTTTCTGTAGATTTCATGAGTTTCCACAAGCTTGGTTCAGCTGCCTCTGTAGATTTCTCCATCATGATCTTGACCTCCCTTGCTTATATATTCTTCCCTCCCTCTCTTTGACTAGATTTCTGGAGCTAGGCCTGGTTCTTGGTTGTGGGTCTGTATGTCTGGTTCCATCAATTACTGGATGAAGGCTCTATGATGATAGTTGGGGTATTGGGGCTCACAAGGCAGTTCAGGTGAGCTGTAGGTGGAGTGGAGGAAAGATGGCCTCTTGTAGCCCAGGCAGGCACACAAGGATTAGTAGCCTGAGCCTGCAGCCCTAGATCTACTTCTTGTTCAACTGCAGGCTTGGTGGGGCAACAGCAGCCTTAGCCTGGTTCTTCTTGGCTTCTGGGCCTTTGGCAGAGTTACAACTTCTGGTGCCCCTCCCTGTTGGATAGGAAAGCCCTGTACCTTTTCTTGTGGATTTTTTTCTTTTCCATTTAAGAAGAATCTATGCAACAGCCTACAATTCCAGTGAAGGAAATGTTCACAGATGGTTGGTACCTGCCCTAGCTCAGCATCTCAGGGTTGTATCCTTAGCCACTGTGGCTCGGTGGTCAACAGTATATCTTCTTTGAGTTCCACAGTGTTCCAGAAAACCTGCTTCTTGTCTATAGTGAAGCATGTGTTTTTAACTCAGGAAAAAAAAATGAAAAAAAAAAAAAAAAAAAAAAAAAAAAAAAGATTAGTTTGTGATACTACTATATTCTCCATATTGGACTTAGATTTGACCAGATCCTAAGTACCTCACTTTAAGCAGGCAGGCCTACCCCATCCTGTAGGCGAGCTTTAAGCAGGCAGACCTACCCCATCCTGTAGGCGAGCTTTAAGCAGGCAGACCTACCCCATCCTGTAGGCGAGCTTTAAGCAGGCAGACCTACCCCATCCTGTAGGCGAGCTTTAAGCAGGCAGACCTACCCCATCCTGTAGGCAAGAAAGCTGAAGCTCCCAGGGCAACTTAGCGTGGCTGAAGATGTGTCATATTAGCAAGAAACTTTACAAGCTCTTTCTGGGCCTATCTCAGTATTTGGCTGGAGTAATGAGTCCAACTTAATATGTTTTCAAAATCTTTTAAAACCTTTTCCTTTCTCAGATAACATCTTTGTGCCCAACAAGAATGGATTCTATTGTCACTCCCAGACAAGTTTGGACAGAACCCAAATGGACCTCAGTGGCCGCATCCGCAATGGCAGCGTCTACAGCGCACACAGTACAAACTCCTTAAATACCCCCCAGCCCTACTTGCAGCCCTCCCCGATGTCCTCCAACCCAAGTATCACTGGCAGTGATGTCATGAGACCGGACTACATCCCATCCCATCGACACAGTGCCCTGATCCCTCCGTCTTACCGCCCCACCCCGGACTATGAGACTGTGATGAGGCAGCTCAACAGAGGCATGGTGCATGCAGACAGGCACAGCCACTCGCTGAGGAACCTCAACATCGGCAGTTCCTACGCCTACAGCAGGCCGGATGCCTTGGTCTACAGCCAGCCTGAGATTCGGGAGCATGCACACCTTACCTCTCCCCAGTCGGCTCACTACCCGTTTAACATGAACTACAGTTTCCACAGTCAGTCTCCGTATCCCTACCCTGCTGAGAGGCGACCGGTGGTGGGCGCTGTCAGTGTGCCGGAGCTGACAAATGTGCAGCTCCAGGCCCAGGACTACCCAGCTCCAAACATAATGAGAACCCAGGTATACCGGCCACCCCCGCCATACCCGTACCCGAGGCCTGCCAACAGCACCCCAGACCTGTCCCGCCACCTCTACATCAGCAGCAGCAATCCGGATCTCATCACCAGGCGCGTGCACCACTCGGTGCAGACCTTCCAGGAGGACAGCTTGCCAGTGGCGCACTCTCTGCAGGAGGTCAGCGAGCCCCTCACGGCAGCTCGGCATGCCCACCTACAGAAGAGGAACAGTATTGAAATTGCGGGGCTCACACATGGCTTCGAAGGCCTGAGGCTCAAGGAGAGGACCATGTCAGCCTCAGCGGCAGACGTGGCTCCACGGCCTTTCTCAGTGGGCTCCCAGTCCAGTGTCTTCTCTGACAGAACAAAGCAAGAGGAGAGTGAAGAACAGGAAAGTGACAGGTACAGCCATAAGAAGTCCCTTTCTGATGCCACCATGCTGATACACAGCAGCGAGGAGGAAGAGGACTTGGACGAGGACAGCAGCAGAGCACACACTGTCTCAGCTGTGTCCGAGCCCCGCCTGGCCACCCCTTACTCTCAGGAGCAACAGCGAAACTACCCCTGTGCGCCGGTGACCGCAGTCGCCGGCCCCCTGCATATTCTTGAGCCCAAGTCCCATTTTCCGGAGCCTGAGAAGAGGGTGAAGGACATCAGCCCTGTCCATCTGGTGGCAGAGACCCATCGGCCCCGGAGAGATGGGTTGCTGACCCCCTCCATGTCCGAGTCTGACCTCACCACTTCAGGGAGGTACCGAGTGAGGAGGGACTCTCTCAAGAAAAGGCCAGTGTCAGACCTCCTCTCTGGGAAGAAGAACATCGTGGAAGGACTTCCACCACTCGGGGTAAGCTGGTGCAGGAGCAGAGGCCCTCAGACATGGAGGATAGGCCCCTTAGCATGTGTTTTCAGCCTTAATTACTCTCGTACTGACAGTTCTTTCTATCTTAGCTCTGGTTTTTGTCTTGTTTGGGGAATGTGTGGGTTTATGTGGACTGAGGAGGGTGGCAGTGGTCTTGCTAGAGTTAAGTTGGGTGCAGAGAAAAGGCCAAAGGAAGGGGGTGGTAAGAGTCCACAGACCGAGTTAATAGTGTTGAGGGAAAGATTGCTTTGCTAACCACACATTAAAATACTGTGGGTTGTTTTGTTTCTCTTTTTTTTTTTTTTTTTTTTTCTTTTGTTCAAGTGATGTCTGGGGAGAGGCATCTGAGGCTGTGTCCCTAAGTCTGTGTAGGTGTCAAGGTTTGAGACTGGACTCAGCATGCCTATCTTGGCCATGACCTCTATGGGCTGGACTCTGGACTCAGGAAAGCCTGTCTCTTTATGAGAATGAGAGAGTGAACTGGGCATTCAAAAGAAGGCCCTGGTAGGCCTGGCAGCTCTTTGCTCCTCAGTCTAATAAGCATGGGAGGCACTTCCTACGCATTTAAAACAAAATGTAAGAGGCCAGTGCTGTTCTCTGTAGCTGTCTTTTTCAGAATGTTTGCCACGTGTAGATTCAACTTAGCTACACTCAGTTTATAATAAGCCATTGTTGTTAGTCTTTAACAAATGAAGCTGACTCGGAAATATTAAGTAGCTTTCCCAAGGTCATACAGCTAGAGAGTGACTGACCTGGAACTTTCAGCTTATTTTTCCGATACCAGCCTGTTTTCTTCTGTGTCCAGGTATACTCTGTGTAGTATTTTACTGAGTAGTCATCGCCTGCTAAAGCCTGGCTATTTGTGCTGAATCATTTTTGAACGCTCAGCCTTTGACTAAGCATTCATGGCCCTGTTTGGAAGTGTGTCAGCTCATACTCACCATGCCACATTGCTCAGGGATGCAGCCCTGTGAGACCCTCACTTCCTTGTCCCATGACCTGCACTGGAACCAAGTCAAAGGGCTGGATGTGTTCATTTGACCCCTGAGGAGCTACTGCAAGTGTCCATCCGTATGAGGGCCTCAAAGTGATGCAGGCTACTAGGCAGGCTGGGAAACTCAGTATCACAATGCTCATGAAAGATGAGTACACACAGGAAAACAGCCCAAGGAAGGGCACACTCGGGAGGCAGAGGCAGACAGATCTCTGTGAGTTTGAGACCAGCCTGGTCTACAGAGCGAGTTCCAGGACAGCCTCCAAAACAACGCAGAGAAACCCTGTCTCAAAAAACAAAAACAAAACAAAACAAAACAAAAAAAGTGTTTACTTAGCTAAAGGATGGAATTTTAAGTTCAGCTTTATTTATTTCCTGACTGTACAAATGCCATTGAGCCATGGAAGAGGGGACAGGCTGAGCAGTAGTATTAGGGCAGAGACAGAGTGGGGATTTCCACAGTCACTGCCTGAGTCCCCAAGCCAGCAGGATGGATGGGGGCTTCCATGACAATGCAGTAAGAACTGCCCACTGTTTTTACGTGGAGCACAAGTACTCCAAATGACACTTGCATTAAGGACAGTCCCCTTTAATTCTCTAACCTACTGAGAGTTGAAGAGCCCAAACCTCTCAACCTCTGACCTCTTCAAGGTACACAACTTGCCATCATCCTTTGTAATTGTTCAACAAAGAGAAGTTTAGTGTATTTTGATGGGATCTGGCAAGTTCTGCTTACACTGAAGGCTTTGATCTAGTTGCTTCTCTTTCTGTCTCTCTTTTTAAGATTTATTATGTAAACAATGTTCCTGTCTGTATGTACACCTGCATGTCAGAAGAGGGTACCAGGTCTCATTACAGATGGCTGTAAACCACTACCAGGTTGCTGGGAATTGAACTCAGGACCTTTGAAAGAGTAGGCAGTGCTCTTAACCACTGAGCCATTTCTCCAAGCCCTAGTTGCTTCTCTTAAAATACAAACTTTCTCTCTCATTATGATTTAAGACTTTCTTAGTGGAGTTGTACAGTTGGACTGTCCTTTAGCCTCTTCCTTTTTGCACAAGGATTTTATCGGAGGATATGCATGGAGGCTGTGCTTAAGAGGAAACATATAGGTCCTAGCGATGAACTGCTTAGGTCTGAGTGTAGGCCCCGTTGTGTATTGTAGTTCATTAGTGTGTAGGACCCTTCATGCATCGTATCCCAGCTTCCATGTCCATAACCGGGACAGTCATCTCTTCTCTGTCCGTCTAAGTCTCACTGCAGTTAGGCATGGAGATCTACCTTCTGTGGTAAATGCTTCCGTGTAACTGATTTTAATGAAAGATTTGTTTTTTGTTGTTTTGACACTGATTCCTTTGTAAAAGTGGCAGCCAGTGACCCTGAACAAAAAGTCCCTCCATGACCCAGTTTTCTCATTTGTAAATGAGATGACCTCGGAGTTCCTGGGGGTCTAAAATAAACCTTCAAAACATCAAAAGTGCTCCGTCAATATTTACTTGTGGCTGTGATGTTGCATCACAAGTTTAGTTTCCCAACTTCTCATGAATTGAAGAGGCTAACCCCCGCTAAAGCCTCTGACCCCGTCAAAGTGACATTACATGAGCTAAAGTTAAAAAAACAAAACAAAACAAAAAAAAAAAAAAAAAAAAACAAATAAAAACCCAGTGAGTAAATGGCAGACAAGAAGGACCCATTTAGAATTCCACACCCATGGCGTCCACCTCCAGGAACAAGATTGTTATCTGCAAGGCAGACTGGTTTGGGTGCTCACACATTCACGTAAGGATTCTCTGTTGGTTGCATCCTTTGAGCCTGTGCAGTGTGGTTCTCACCCAAGGAGCCCCGCAGATTTGAAAGCCATGGGCCTGGTAAGGGATATTGCAGCTGGTCTGGAGCCACCCTCATCTGGCTTGTCGGTGGGGGGCATGTGGACTTCAGGCAGAGTTCCCTGAGTCATCCAACACTGGCTAACAATGAGGTTTTAGGAGTGGTGTGAGTCAGATGACACCTTAGGCAGTCGGGCAGTGACAGTGTCTGCACTGTGGAAATGGCCAGTGAAGGTAGAGCCTTTTCTTCCCCTTGGGAAGACTAAATTCAGGACATCGAGTCTCTGGGTCAGTCTATGTTGAGCCCTCCCTGTGTGCTCCCTTTCTATTTTTCTGTGCAGGTGAGGCTTAGAGGACAAAGATGATTTACCTGAAGGATGTTAGCTAATTGCATGCTGGGCTTTAACCCAGGATTCTGCCCATTCTAAGTCTGAATTGCATTATGTGGGAAGCTCATAAACGATATGAAGTTACAAAATATTCTATGGGCTCGACAGGTGGCTCATGGGGTATGACTGCTTGCTGTGCAGTCAAGGGGACCAGAGTTCAAATCCCCAGCACCCATATAGAAATTAATCATGGCTGTGGGTGTCTTAACGCCCGCACCGTGGCATTAAGGTAGAGTGCAGTAGATTTCAGGGCAGTCAGACTGGGTTCAGTGAGAAGACTTTTGTCTCACAGGGACAGAACAGGACAGGAGATACCCAGGGCCCTGTTGTAGCTGCCACATATGTGTCCACGCCACACATATTCTCCAGTTACAGTACAGCATTTTCTTCCTCGCCAAAATGTCTACTCTTTGTTCCTGCTCTGTGATTTCAGTCCTGGTGTCGTGGCATTTTTAGGCTGATAGAGCTGGACTAAGCTGGTTTCCTTGTGAGAACCAGGGAAACCATTTCTTTGAGTCTTGGGGCTTTTTGTAAGCACAGAATGGCTAAGGAGACTTGCTCTCGGGTTTATCCGCTGGAGAGGGGAAAGTCACCGGGCTTGAGAACTTTGGGAAACCCCCATTTTCACAGGACAGGGTTTGGTTAATGCTTCCCTTCCACTCTGGCTTTCTTGTGGAGTTTTCAGCTGTGTTTATTCTGTGATTTAGAAATGTGGCCATTTGGGGACAGCCCAGGTCACATTGTTCTTCAGGGCTGTGTAGTGGAATATGTGAAAACAATTTACATCTCTCTCTCTCTCTCTCTCTCTCTCTCTCTCCCTCTCTCCCTCTCTCCCCCTCTCTCTCTCTCCCCCCTCTCTCTCCTCCCTCTCTCCCTCTCTCCCTCTCTCCCTCTCTCTCCCTCCCTCTCTCTCTCTCTCCCTCCCTCTCTCTCTCTCTCTCTCTCTCTCTCTCTCTCTCTCTGTCCTGAATGATTTCAAGTTTTGTTTGTCTCTTTTAAAAATAATAAAGGCTGCCAGGCATGATGGTGCATGCATTTTATCTCAGCACTCAGGAGGCAGAGACTGGGGGATGGATGGCTGTGACTTTGAGACCAACCCAGCCAAGGCTACATAGTGAGACCCTGTCTCAAAATAAAAGAAAAAGGCGACTAGGAGCCACCGATAGCTTGTTTTTCTGTTTTGTGTGGTGTCACATTGAAGTTGGGTAGTCCTATAAGAATGTTGCCGGCCTACAGCCTCACCTTTCATTGCAACAGAGTCTTGTAACCAATTGGAGTGAAGGCCTTCTATCTGGAGGCCTTATCAGAACACCGGCCTTGAAAGGAATGTCTTCTCCCTTTTAAAGCTGTTAAGCACACGTGTGGGAAGGAGTCTCTCTCCTTGGGTGCTAGCAGCCAGAGGTCTGCCTGTGTCCTCTTTAGCCCGTCGCCATTGCCCCTGAAAGGATTGTGTCTCTCTATGAGTGTAAATATTTTCTTACAGGGAATGAAAAAGACTCGAGCAGATGCAAAAAAGATCGGTCCCCTCAAGCTGGCTGCCCTCAATGGACTCTCCCTGTCCCGACTGCCACTCCCTGATGAAGCGAAGGAAGTGTCCACCAGGGCCACGAATGACGAAAGGGTGAGCGCGCAGGGTGCCCGGGCTCTCCGCTTCCTCAGAGGGGGTGATCTTGGAGGCAACTCCAAAGTGCCCTCGTGAAATTTTGGCCAATTTTCTGACCTAATTTATAGTCACAAATGAATGTTCGTGAATCAGGTCACAGTTGGAGTGAATGTGTGGTTTCAATGTCTTAAGTAATTTCAGGCTCCAATGTGATTATTGAGCTTTTTGTTTCTGAAAGTTCTTGATTGTTTTATTTCTTCTGAGTAAGGACTGTAACCGGATACATAGAAAAGAAAGCAGACATTTTGTTGTGTTGAAAATCATCTTGTTTTTAAATTAAAATGAGATAAATACTGAATTGAGATTTTATTGTTTTAAAATAAGACAGGCATTCATTTCTTTATAACCGCATCTGAAGGCGGATCTCCGGATTTAGGGCTGCTCTCAGTATCTTATATACATCTCTTGTAAAGAGCATTTGCTCACAAATTCTGGACTGTTTTCCTAGTCTAGGAGAATTCCGTTTCTTAGAGATCACAAAGCTGACCATAGGTTTAGACCTCAAGCCTAACAAACTGCCTTAGGCTCGCTTTCAACTTCTAACTGAATTTTGCATTCTACATCTTGCCAACAACACTATTATGTCTTTTGTTCTAATTTTCATAACTTGTAAACGTGTTGGTTCAATTTCATGTAGAATCCTTCATATTTGAAAATGCTAGACCTTGAAGCAGAAAACAAGATTTCAGAAGTACACTCAGCTATGCCATGTGACCGTTACTCATCACACGGGTCCTGTTTTATAGTGTAAGATTCTGGAACAGCGCTTAGAGCAAGGAACGGTCTTTACCGAATATGAAAGGATTCTTAAAAAACGACTAGTTGATGGGGAGTGCGCAACAGCCCGGCTCCCTGAGAATGCAGAAAGAAATCGGTTCCAAGATGTGCTTCCCTATGATGATGCGAGGGTAGAGTTGGTACCAACCAAGGAGAACAACACGGGCTACATCAACGCCTCACACATTAAGGTGAGAGGAGCATTCGGGTAATCACCAGCACTGCAGTCCCGGGCTGACTTGTGGGAACGCTAAAATTTGCACTGAGATCTGTATTGTGAAAACATCCGTTTATGTTTTTAGGCTATGACAATTATGTTATTAGGCTGGAGAATCTAGACACAGCCACTCTCCACGTGGTAGCCATTCTGCATCCTTATTGTTGCCCAGAGTTGGGATGTTCCATCTGTCTGCCAGTAGAACCTTTTCCTGAATCTGAAGACTCTTTGGGGGCTTGTTGATTCTCAGCTGAATCTGAATCACGGGTTTTCCTCCATCGCATAACTGTGGGCTTTGTATGTAACAAATGCGCCTAGTTTGCTTTCTGTGTTCTCCCTTTCCCCAGCCATGGCAATCAAACCCAGGTCATTGGGCTCAGCAGACACTGGAGCAATGAGCTGCAGGGACTTTGGAGGACACTCACATGAGCTTTTGCTTAGGAGGATGCCATGTGTCCTGTCTTCTTGTGATGTCTGGTGTCACTCTGTTCTTTTAAGAAGCACTCCCTGGGACAGGCTGATGCTGATGAACTGGGTGATGCTAAGCTTGCTACACTGGGAGGCAGCTGCACAGAGCAGCCATCTCATGCCAGCTAGCTGGGATTCTCTATTGCAGAAAGGAGAACACCCCTTACAGGGACTGAGTTGTGCCTATAGTCAGGTGTGTGCTTTTCTTTCCCAGATTTCTTCAGCTTGCAAGTCGTATTTGATAGCAATCGGACCTCCAAGGATTTGTAAAGACTTGGCAACCATATGTGTTGCTTAATGGCTTTTGTTTAGTTATTTAGTTAGTTATTTTTGGTTTTTGACACAAGGTCTCACTATATCTCCTCGGCTTCTTATATAGTTAAGGTTGGCCTCAAAATCATACAGAGCAGCCTCTGCCTCCCAGGGGCTGGGATTTAAGGTGTGTTTAATGGTTTTGAGGAATCAGCGCATGTACATTGCTTTTTATATGGGTATTGTATATTTAAAAACCCAACATACCTTTTGAATAACTCATCCCATCTCCTACGACTGGATGGATAAAAATGGAATGACATTGTGATTTTTTTTTTTTTTTTGTAGTGATGTTTCAAAATCTTCAGGTCCAACTTGAGGGGTCATGGAAAGGATATGAATTTCAAAACTGGGCAGACTAAGTCAGCTCCTAGATCTCTCACCAGTTGTGGGACTTGTACTTAACCAACTGCTATGACAACCTGTGCCCATCCACATGCTGCTGCTGACAGGGAGCCCAGTGACAGGGAGCCCAGTGACAGGGCGCCCAGTGACAGGGAGCCCAGTGACAGGGAGCCCAGTGACAGGGAGCCCAAAGTGACAGGGAGCCCAGTGACAGGGCGCCCAGTGACAGGGCGCCCAGTGACAGGGAGCCCAGTGACAGGGAGCCCAGAGTGACAGGGAGCCCAGTGACAGGGAGCCCAGTGACAGGGCGCCCAGTGACAGGGAGCCCAGTGACAGGGAGCCCAGTGACAGGGAGCCCAGTGACAGGGCGCCCAGTGACAGGGCGCCCAGTGACAGGGAGCCCAGTGACAGGGAGCCCAGAGTGACAGGGAGCCCAGTGACAGGGAGCCCAGAGACAGGGCGCCCAGTGACAGGGAGCCCAGTGACAGGGAGCCCAGTGACAGGGAGCCCAGTGACAGGGCGCCCAGTGACAGGGCGCCCAGTGACAGGGCTCAGAGTTGGTGCTGAGGCCTGGCAGCCTTAGAGGGAGGGTGCGTGGAACAGGGCTTGGCACAGGCTCGAACATTTAATGGGCACCAGGAGAAATAGTTGTCAGCAGTTACTGGTAGAACAGAGTTTAGCCCCAATTTCCTGGCTGTCGAGCCAGTGACTGCTTGTTATGTTAGCACTGGAGGGCATTAAATGCTAAGTGGAAACATGGGCCTTATGGGGGAGATCTTGACTCAGTTCGGGATGGAGGCCATTCTCAGTGGAAGATAGTTCTTTTCTCAGAGAAATCTGGCATTAGTGTAGGTTTTGATTCACTTGCCGATACTTTTCCAAGCATATTTAATATTTCATCATGGCAAATTGTTTGTGATTTGGGATACTGTGATGTTGGTGTTAGCATCACAGCAGGAGGAGCCATTTACTTAGTACTTGTTACTGTATATATCAGATGTCCTCACAACCCTATGGGCTGGGCAATTATTTTATTTTGTAGCTAAAAACTGAAAATATTGGAGCAGATTGCTCCAAATCACATGGATGTCATATGAACTCATGGTGCATATGTTTATAAAGATGTCAGTTGTCCTTCCTCTGCTGAATAGCCTAGTGTTACCAGGAAACAACAGCTATGCACATATATTCCATGCCCATACTAAGATTTTAACCTCTGATTGTAGGTCTCTGTCAGTGGAATTGAATGGGATTATATTGCCACACAAGGCCCATTACAAAATACCTGCCAGGACTTTTGGCAGATGGTGTGGGAACAAGGAATCGCAATCATAGCAATGGTGACAGCGGAAGAGGTAAGTGCTCATTATTCTCAGTTGAGTTTTTTTTTTTTTTCCTGAGTCTCCAAAGAACTGTTAATGTTAACTACCCATAGTGTTGACCTTTTGAGAAAAGCAGGGTGAGATGGTGGCCTGTGGAAGCCTTGAGTGAAGAACGCGCTTGGCTTACTCTTGAGCTGCTACTGAATTATGCCTGTCTTTAACAGGAGGGTGGCAGGGAGAAGAGCTTCAGGTATTGGCCAAGGCTTGGCTCAAGGCACAACACCGTCACCTATGGAAGGTTTAAGATCACAACTCGCTTCCGCACGGACTCAGGCTGCTATGCCACTACAGGTTTGAAGATGAAGCACCTTCTTACAGGGCAGGAGAGGACAGTGTGGCATCTCCAGTACACAGACTGGCCTGAGCACGGCTGTCCTGAAGACCTCAAGGGATTTTTATGTAAGTGTCTGTTTACAGGCAACTTCCTTTGTCTTAGGTTTCTAAAATAGTCTGTCTCTGTTGTCCCACAGAAGCTTTGGACTTGTTTTAAACTGAGGGGTCTTAACATAAGATGGGTTTGTGTGTGTGTGTGTGTGTGTGTGTGTGTGTGTGTGTGTGCCACATCATGTGTGTGGAGGTAGAGTTTGTTCTCTATTTCCACTACGTTCTTCCTGGGGATTGAACTCAGTCTTTGCCAGCTTAAGGAAGAGATGGCTAGTCATGAGTAGAATGCCACAGCTAACTCACATGTCTGTCTCTTCCATCTAGTTTGGGCTGAGCCACCGACTTGCCTGCAGTCACCATAGCTGACCCCGGTCCCTTGGTGCCCAGTGCTCCTTATCTGCAGTCTTCTCAGTGGGAAAAACTAAGAGGTGGTTGTTGGCTTTTTATTGCCATTGTCTCAGGACTTCTGTATTTCGCTAATTTTTCTTTTCACAGCATACCTTGAAGAGATCCAGTCTGTTCGACGTCATACAAACAGCACTAGTGAACCCCAAAGCCCCAACCCTCCACTGTTGGTGCATTGCAGTGCTGGCGTAGGAAGAACGGGCGTCGTCATTTTGTCAGAGATCATGATTGCCTGTCTGGAGCACAATGAGGTGATGACTTATGTTAAGCTCTGTGTTCTTTTTGAGGAGAGTTAATGGCCGGGAAGGAGCTGGCACAGTGCCTCAGTATCTTTCCTAACACATTTCCTAGGACAATGGTAGCCACGAGGTAGATGTTAAGTGTAGTTTGTAAAAGGCTCCGTCCTAGAGGCTCTGACTGTTGTATTAAAGATGTCACATAATATGGAAGGCTGTTGTGTTTTATCTAGTGTTTCCTGTAATACTTAACACATCTAGTGATTAGGGCCGGCCAGTGGCCTGGGTGGGAAACGTTGACTTAGATCCTGGCAGCGCCTAGCACACTGTGTGTGTTGAATCTGAGAATCTGTGAGATGATTGACATGTATCTGATTTACAAGTCAGTATGCTGCAACCAGGGCCTGTTGAAGAAATAATCCACATGGACATTTTGTTCGTAGCTAAACCAAATCAGATCTGAGATTATCACTGAAGATGCTCAAGTAGACAGGGGCTGCCTGTCTGTCTCTTAGGCGAATCTCTGCGAGGGCGACAGCCTTTGCAGTGCTTCCCCCTCTGGAATGTTCTCTTCATCACTGTTTCTCTCCCTAGGTGCTGGACATCCCCAGAGTGCTGGACATGCTGAGACAACAGAGAATGATGCTGGTGCAGACGCTTGGCCAGTATACGTTCGTGTACAGAGTTCTCATTCAGTTCCTCAAAAGCTCCAGGCTCATTTAAGCTCCCACACCTTTTTATGGGGACCCAATCATGTGAAGTGTTTACAGCTTACAGAAAAAGAAGAAGTTCCTGCGCGGCTCCTATCTTGTTCCCAGCAGCTCCATGTGGACACCCTGAATGGGAGGCGTGGTATGAAGAGCAGAAGCATCCTAAGCACAAGGCGGAGGAGGGTGTGGACCCGGGCAGGCTGAGGACGACAGCCTGGTGCCCTGGCCTCACCTGCCCAGTTCGCAGCACTCACACACACATTGTGGAGTCTGTATTTTCTAGACGGTTCTCTGTCTTGCTGAAGCTGCACTGGGCAGTCATTAAGGCACACAGATTTCTATCTTAAGCTAGTTTTTGATAATGTAATTTTATGAGTAAATAGGGGTTTTTTTTGTTTTGTTTTGTTTTTAGCTAGAAGCTGAACTTTTATGTGGGATGAGCCACAGACTGAGTGGTTCTTGAGTAACTGTATTTAAAAACATTATAAGCTTTTGTTTAAGAACAAAACCCACGGGGAGCTACGTTGTTTATTCACCAAATCCAAAACTAAAGAAAATCTGAAAGTGTTATTTTGAAACGTAGAAAGCATTTTTATATTCAGAATGTTTTTTATCGGAAAAGTTCTATATATTTGTACCTTTCCAAATAAGAGCTCAATTTGTTATGATACTGAGTCAGTTAATGTGAAGCTGGGTATAAAGGCACATTATTTTTTAAAAAAAAAAAATCAAAGAATCAGATTCACTATTTTTTTCAGTATTATTAATAGGCATAAATGAGTTTGATTTTATTGGTTGAAAATGAAGAAAGCAATTGCATAGAATGGTTTTAAGCACTTTTTTTTGTTAAAATGAATTTCATATATGTGGCTTTCTATTTTAAACAACAATAGTGGACACTATTTCAAAGAGAAGGGCTATGAGTATGTAAGATGACTAGGACAAGAGTAAGTGTGGTGGTCATGCAGGGTAGCTTGGCCGTTACAAAAATGCAGTATTATGTATAATCACACTGAGAAATGAGATGGAGAGTGAGGTCTTGGGAACTTGGGGGCTACACACAGGGAATTCAAGTTCTGCATTGTCAGTGATGTACTTTGGTTTTTGGGGGAATTCCTGTATTTTTCACCCTACAAGCAAGTTCAGGTTTGTATTGTCTTTAAAGAAACCTTGGAGGAATCTTGGTTTTCCTTAGGCTGAAAGAAGGAAACAGTTAATGAGAGGTTCCTTTCCAGAAACCATAGCTTAAACTTATGGGGCCACCAGAAATTGCTGTGGTATTCAGGGAGTACTTGAATTTAGCACCTTAATCCTGTCCTTGCCCTGGGATCGGTTCTAGGCACTTGATTCTATCTCCTTTGGGAACATCTTGCTGGTCAGAACCAGATGAGGTTTGATGGGAAGAGTAGTGTCCTTGGCCCAGGCTAAGCTTGCTTTGTGAGAAGTGGCGGACAAGCAGGCACATTTAGCCTTAGCTGATCACCCCCCCCCCCCACACACACACCTGATTGTAGTTCTGTAGTTCACCATGTAGACCTTCTAGAATGTTGGATCTAGGATTAGCTCCCAAATGATAATGTTCTGCCATCATTCTGATTAGACTCTTTGTGGTGAGCTTCACCCTCCATGACAGACGAGTGCCAGCCCAACTAAGCACAGTAGGCTCACGTGGAAAGCACACCCCAGGATGGGATTGGAGGTTTGGGTGGTATGTGTTATACCATATAAAGGATAGGACTTTTTCTGAAACTCTTTCTTCCAATGGTACGTTGTTTAAAGATGCTTTCTATTACACTTAAACATCTGGAAATATCCCTCTGACAAGAACATATTGTAAAACAAAACTTTAATTAAAGAGTAATATATGGCATGTTTGTGTTGCTATTGGAATACCTTGTTCCTTCAGGTCAAAATTACACTGTTTAAACCTGTCACTCTTCAAATGTTGTAGGCTTGCCATCCAAATATTAATTTTAAATTTAATTACAGCTAGCAACAGAAAATTTCTGAGTGGGAAAAAAAAAAAACTACATTATTGCATTTTGGAGCAATGTAATTTGAGGCCCATTTCAAATATTAAGGTTTAAAAGTTTACCATTCCTAAATTGAAAATGCTACTGTCTGACACATTTATATAATATGTATCACTGAGGCTTTTAGTTCCTTGATAGTATTGATTTCATATCAAAATTATGAAAATGTACATCCCCACAAAAACAGGTTGTAAATCAATGTTTTCTGCCAGTTTACTTTGGTATTTCTGGCACCAGCTTTCCTGGGGGAATTCCTGGGATTTTTGTTAAAATTTCTAGCTGTGCTTTTGAGCCTAGAAAGCACTCATTTTAGAGCATAAACTAGAATGTTAAATTGTGATTGATCATTTGTTTTCTTCAGGAGCTCCTACTGTGAAGCATCCAGAAACCCTAGAATTTCATGTTTAAAACAGATGTGCTTCCAGAAAGCAGGACTGGAGAGATGGCTCAGCAGTTAAGAGCACTGGCTGCTCTTCCAAAGGATTCGAATTCAATTCCTAGCAACCACATGGAAGCTCACAACTGTCTCTAACTTGAGTTGCAGGGGATCTGACTCCCTCACACAGACACACATGCAAAACACCAAAGCACATAAATAAATAAATAAATAAATAAATAAATAACCATTAAAAAAAGAAACTTCAGAAAGGGAAATATCTATCTAGGAACACAGAGGTTGTGATGCAGGACTATATGATATCTTGACACGGCCAAACATTTCAGATAGGCAGATGTATTAATACAGTTGTAATAAAACTGACATAAGTATAGCCATCCATTCCTGCCTCTGCCTCCAGAGTGCTGGGATTAACCCTTTCAGCACCAGGTTTTTAAGGGGAACTCTTGGATATAAATTTAGGAAGAAGATGGCATATAAGACAAACTAAAAGGATCTCTTTTTACTTGAAATTCGTTTAAAAACTCTAACCTTCAGATGGGTCTTTTTGAGCAACAGGTGAGGGATCTTTCTCAAAGGAACTTTTAAAATTCCTGCATATAAGGGCTCTATCCTAGAACTTATAATTACGTATGGGGGGGGGGGGTAAAGCTCAAAGTCTGCAAGTTTGGGTGGGATAGCAGATTTCAGAGAACATTTGAAGGGTTCTCTGGTTGCATAAGTAGCATCATTTGTGTGTTTCTGTCAGCTCTCCCATAAGCACATTCTAAAAGCTTATTGTATGTGAACGAGATAGTCACATTTACTTTTGTAAATGCTGCAGTAAGTGGATGTGTTAATCCCTTTGGTTTGTCCCGAAGAGCCGTGGGAGAGGGGTGAGCTGGGGTGAGGTGAGGGCATTAGTGTGTGTGAGTTCCTGTGTGTGTGTGTGTGTATGCCTGCGCGTGTGCGTGCATCCGTGCGCGCGGTAGGAAGTAACAACCAAATCACTACCTTGTGTCCTCTGAAAACATGTATGACTGTGCTCCCTGCTGCACCCTGATGGTGAGATTGGAGAATTAGCTCTCCCTGCTCTGCCTGCAGTGGGGACTCAGACTCTGAATTGAAGCCAGAACAGCCCGAGTTTCATTGGAAAATTTCACGGGAGTATCTTGGCATCTTCTATCTGAACCTGAGTGGTGCATGAGTGGTAAGGTGCCAGATGGGGGGCTCAGGGATGAAGCAAGCACGAACGGAGGCTGCCTGAGAAAGTGGCTGTGAGGTGGGGTGAAGGGGTGATTTGGGCAAGTATTCTGTACTTACTGTACCCTCCCTGCTGTGGTCCCGGGATTGAGGTGGGAAGAAACGTCTGAAGCACCAGCCAAGCAGCACCGCTGAATGCAACAGCGCCCTCTGGAGGCCATCTCTAGGTCATGGTGTGTGTGGAAAAATCTGAACAGATTCCCAAACCATTTAGGTTGTTGATATGTGCTTACACAATTAAAATATTTTTAATAATATGGAGTTAGTGAACAGTTTTCAGTATACTGATGATTAAGTTAGACCCATATCCTATATTAAATCATATATTAAAAATGGTATGTGTATGTCTGCGTGTGCATGTGCCATAGCATGTGTGCAGAGATCAGGGGTCAGCTTTCAGGGGGTAGTTATCTCCACCTTATTGAAGCAAGGCCTGTTTTGTTTCTGTACCTTTAGAACTGAGCTGCCCCTCCAGCCTTGGTTTTTAAATATACAAATAGACTATATATATTATTTTAGTTGTCAGACATGAATAGTATTCATTTGAGTACGCATATATATTTTAAATTTGCACTCTAAACAAACCTGGAGGAGTCTGAACTTGCCAAAGGAATTTAAAATGTTGGATTACCAATTGGATTAGCCACAATATAAATCTGCCAAACTTCAATTTTAGGGTAGGTCGATGAAGCTAATACATATTTAATGATACTGAAGTTTTACTTCTTTCTGCTGACTAAGCTGAGAAAAAGCAAACAAATGAATGGGGGAAGTATAAAGGTGGCCCATGGCTTAGTTTAGGTTTTATTGCTGTGAAGAGGCACCATGACCATGGCAACTCTCATAAAGGAAAATATTTAATTGGGTCTGACTTACAGTTTCAGAGATTTAGTCCACTGTTGGCATGGCCAGAAGCATGGCGGTGTGCTGGAGAAGGAGCAGGGAGTTCTGCATCTGATCTGCAGGCAGCAGAGAGAGACTGTGTGCCATACTGGGCATAGCTTGAACATTTGAACCCTCAAAGACTGACCCTATGGTGACAGACTTCCTCCAAACAAGGTCACACCTTCTAATAGTGCCATTCCCTATGACCAAGCATTCAGGCACACGAGTATATGGGGGCCACTCCTATTCAAACAGCCATAGTCCACTTTCTAATAAGGTATACACATCACAGGTTAGTGCTGTGGAAGATTAGTGATCACTTGAATGGGCACTGAATACACACATTTTTTCTTACCATATTAGTTTTCTATTACCATGATAAGACACCATGACCAAAGAGACTTATCAGAAAAAGCACTTAGTTGGATTTACGTTTCAAAGGGTTAGACTATGGTGCAGGGAGCACAGCAGCACAAGGCAGGTGGTGGTGCTGGAGGAGTCGCTGAGAGTTTACTTCCTCATCCACAAGCAGAGAGCTAACAGGGAGCAGCACAATCTTTTTGTTCTGCTCTGTTTTTGTGTTTTGAGACAGGGTCTCTGTTTAACAGTCCTATGAGCTTAAGGGAGCCAACTACATTCAAACAGACACACCGGTATAATTTTTAACTGCATTCTCCATACACATCTTAAATCCACAGTTAAGTGTAGATCTCACCCCTCATTCAACACACTGCTTCTTGTAGTAATTTCCATTACAGAAGGCCACGAACGGTCAAAATGCAGAGGACAACTGAGCATGGGGTACGGAGCCCTAACAGACATAACACAACCCCTACACCTAGAGCTCAGGGAACACAGCAGAGAGTGATGGGAGATGCCATTCTGTATATGTTTCTCGTCCTGGTTAATGAATAAAGCACTGTTGGCCAATAGGAAAGGAGGATAGGAGCTGAGACACCTGCTGTGAGATGATATTGTCTATGTATGATAGGGAAGTTGCACAGATAAACTCTCAACAATATGACTGCTTAAAGAAATACCAGAAGAATGACAACCACCAGTTGGCATCGCAAGGTGGATGGGAGAAATCCCACCACTAGACAGAGAGCTACAAGGAATTTATGACCACTGAGAGAGAAGAAACAGTCTTCTTCAGGGAATGACAGCTACCTAATTGGTTATCCAATGCCAAGTCATCTGCCAGAAAGACATATATACTGAACAACAGTAAATGGATTCAACAGGTTGTATATACTCACACTATATTATATACTTATTCATATATCCATGTATGTAAAACAATTAGAGAGCCATGAATTTAAATGTGAGCAGGGGGTAGAGTATGGGAGGGGGTTGGAGGATTGGAGGGAGGAGGGGAAATGATGTAAACAGAGTACACATGTATAAAACTTACGCTATACTTTTGGTAAAATATGGATATCAGTGATAAACACAGTATAGCAATTAGCCTGAAAAAGTTAAATGTCTTCCAGAAATGACAGTTTCTAGAAAGACTTAAAGACTTAATAACAAGATTAAAAATATTAAAAGAAACCTTAGACCCATGTGACTTAATGTTTTAAAAATGGAAATTAAAAAACAAAAAGACAGAAGCTGGAGATATGGCTCTGTGGTTAAGAGCACTGACTGTACTAACAAAAGACCTGGGTTAAACTCCCAGTGCCCACACAGAGGCTCACAACCACCTGTAGCTCCAGTTCTCCAGGGGCTTTGGATCCCTCTTCTGGTCTCCTCGGGACCTGCTCACACATGGTGCACAGACGTACATGTAGGTGAAACAACCATAAACATAACATTTGAAAAAAAATGTTTTTCAAGACAGGGTTTCTCTGTGTAGCTTTGGAGAATCTTGTGGAACTCACTCTGCAGACCAAGCTGGCCTCAGGCTCAACAGAGATCCACCTGCCTCTGCCTCCGGAGTGCTGGAAATAAAGGAGTGCACCACCACCTGAAAATTTGAAAATTTTTAATGGCAGTAATTTGCATCTACTAGAACATTACAGTGGGTTTAATTTGTAGTTTGAGTTTTGGAACACTAGAGAAACGGGGTAGTTATGTAGGGATGGTTCTTATTGTTTGTAAGAAACATATTTCAGTATGGTTAGTTCAGATCCCCTTTATATTACTGGTTGTCTTACAGTCCTCTGCCATGGTGCAGAGCTGCGCTGTTGTATTTTAATCATTGGGAACTGAAGAAAAAATTACCAGCATGTCAATTTTTTTCAGCAAAACCTGAGCTAGATCTAAGGTTTAAACTTTACTCAAAAGATTGGCAGTGGACCTGGTATATTTTTCTACTTATTACAGTATCTTTTTTACATTAAAATAAACATTTTATTTATATACATTAGTGCTAAAATTTAGAACTTAGGTATGTTAGTATGTTTTGTATTGCTGTACTAGAATACCTGAGACTGAAATCAATTTATAAAGAGGTAAAGAGTTACAGTTGGCTTATTCTGCATCTGGGAGGGCCTGCTGAAAGTCCATTGCAGAAGGCTGAGGGGAGCAGAGAGCACCTTGCCTTTAAAATCCAGTTTTTGAGAGCTGGGTGTGTGCATGCCTTTAATGCCAGCACTTGGGAGGCAGAGGCAGGTGGATTTCTGTGAATTTGAGGCTACGTAGGTTTATACAGAAAATTTCAGGCTAGTTAGGGAAACACAGTGAGACTCTTACTCAAAAGAAAAAAAAATTCAAGTGAACAGAGTAAGGTTTTGACATACCTTCTCCATTTACTACTATCTCCTTTGTAACCTGGAAATTTGCACCCTGAAAAGGAAATAGCTGTCCTGTATCCCTATCCTCTACCATCTGACTATAACTATCCTCTTTAGGCTATAAATGAAAAGCTGCTAGGCAGTCACAGACATGGGGATGCAAAGAGACAGTCACTGCTTCTCCAGCTTACCTTTAGGGTGCAGACACCATTGCAAATACAGTTCATGTTGTAGGCAGGCGGAACAGGAAGCAATCAGTCCCTGGAGGTGGCTAAGGGTGCTGCCGAAGGAAAGGGCACTCTGAGAAGAGGGTTAAGTGCAAAGGCATGCAGAGGCAGAGCAAACAGGCAGGGCAGCCTAATGCCTGCAGTAGGAAGGAAGAGATGACCTAGGAAAGCAACAGCATCGTATGGTGAACAAATGGACACGTTAAAGGAGAAGCCTGTAGGTGTTTCATCTACTACTTGTTTAATTCTCAAGATGATGGTGCTGTTATTACATCCACCCAAAGGCCGAGACTCAGAGGCTCAACACTGCAGGTCACAGGGATCAAACCTAGACTGTTTCAGAAGGCGCACTATGAGCCTCAGAGTAGAGGGGGCTATGTGATGGAGAGAAATGGAGACATCACTTGAAGAGTCTAAGTCAACTTTTCCTAGATCCATCATTTATAACTCTACCTTGCATAGCTTTTTGCCACACCCAAGAAGAAATTTTAATATTTTTTATATTAATTCATCTCTTAAAACAAATTTTGAAGAGGAGGAGGAGGAACTAAAGGATAATATCAAAATGTCCTAAGAGGTCTAAAAATTAGAATGGGTAAGGGCTCTAAAAATAAACAAAAAAGAATAAAAAACAAACAAAAAAACAAAACAACAAAAAAAAAACCCCAAAAACAAAACAAAAAACTGGATTCAGGGTTAGAGCCTAAAGACGACCTGGCATGCCAAAGGGCAGTACTGGAACAGCAAGAAAAGTTACCAAGTACATCTCAGAAAGATGGTGGCTCCCACAAGGAAGCAGCAGCCGGGGGGAGGGTCTGAGGCGGTCACTGGTAAAAGATGACAGCTTATCCATATGGCTACTGCCAAGGAAAGACAGTTCAGGAATTGAAGAATAGAAGTGGGTGGATGAGGAGACCAAGACTGGGCTGAGGTGATGTTAGGAGAGTTAAGATGAATGAAGGATGGAGAAATGTGCTGTTTACACTCGATCTTAGCCAAAAGGCTCAGAAGGACAGAGGTGCTGCTTACAAAGTTAAGGGAAATGCTAGAGATGTGGTCCCATGGGTTTAATACTCAGTACCCTCTAAAACTAAGCATATGCCTTTAAAAACTACCACTGGAAGGCAGATCTCTGAGTTTGAGGTCAGCCTGATCTACAAGAGCTTGTTCCAGGACAGCCTCCAAAGCCACAGAGAGACCCTGTTTCAAAAAACAAAACAAAACAAAACAAACAAAAACAAAACAAAAAAACCCCAAACAAACAAAACCCCACAAAACTACCACTGGAAAGGTAGAGGCAAGAGTATTTGAAGTTTAAGGTCATCCTGAGCTATACAGCAGGTTCAAGGGAAGCCTGAGTTCCGGGAGGCCCTGTCTTGTGTGAGAGATTTTTCAGAGGCTGAGGAAGGGCTGTGCTATGGGACAGAAGACATTCACCTCAGCAGCACTGTTTCCTCCCAGCAGAGTCTGTTATCCTCAAACCATAAGCATCCACCCTCCTGTCTTCTGCAGTGCCTGGAACAATAGTTTAACCAAAGGCTGATAAGAGCACTGGCTAGTGGAGGTCACCTAGAAGAACACCTGGACGATTAATAGCATCTCATCTTCCTCAACAGTATCAACAAAGAAAACTTAGCACACAACAGTGGTTCAGTATCCAATTACATTATTGTATATGGTTGAAAAGGAAAACTAGAGGTGAGTCTCTAAAAATATTTTCTTTTGTTGTGGTTTCTAGTTTTTCTTTGCATTTTCATTTCAGGACAGGCTGGTTTCAAACTCCCAATCCTCCAGATGTAATGTTGTAAGACCATTCCAGATTATAAAGCATTTCTCAATGAGCAGGAGGCCACTATGTAGGGTCAAACACATTCCTCTGCAAAGCAACTTTAGAAGTGGTACTGCAAAGAGCCTCAGATAACCCAGTCATTCCCTACTTCTGTCGTCCGTACCCTCGTGTGTCATCCCCCTACCCCCTAAGTATGCAAGAGACCCATGACTTGCCTGATTCTAACCAGGACTTTCAAAAGAGTGTTGGCGAAGCATCCATCTTGCTAGCAGTCTCATGGTTCTCCTTCACCTTCAAATAGCGAGTAGCATGCTGTGACCTGCTTAAGGAGAGTGCACGTGGCAGGAGACGGCAAGCATCCATCTGTCCACCAGCCAGCCAAAACCAAATGCAGCTCTCAGATCTATGGCACAAGAAAAGGGATTCTGCCAACCACTGAAACATGGGAGAAGGTTCTCCCTGGCCAAACCTCCTGATGAGCTCAAGCCCCAAATACCACCTGGACTATAGCTTTTTACCCCAGAGCAGAGCACGCATCACACGCTGTGTTTCAATTCTTGAGCCACAGACAATGGAATTAATGATAAATATGTGGTGTTTCAAGATGTTAAATTTATGGTAATTTATTGTATAGCATTGAAAATACAGAAATCTTACTATGTAAAAGGAAAAAAACCAGGAGAAAAGTAACATTGCTTTACTGGCCACATGAAGTATTTATTAATGAAGGTCCACAGGTCAGTCTTCAATGCTCATTTCCATGATTTTTAGAGTCAATAATTCCTTGTCATGATTATTGCCACCTTTGAAGCTGGGGAACTGAACAGAGGGGGACAGTGATGTGTTAAGACAACATAATTCCCTGGAAGTCTCAACCTTTTCAGAGTCACTGTCACCTTCAATAACATCCACAGAGGTTTCCTGGTCTATTAAACTGTCAGAAAAATTTGGGTTGTTTTCATTCCAGGTCGAGGCTTCCTCATCTGTCTCATCATTGATCTGTTGAATTGTAACACCTTCTGAACACTTCAGTTTATGGACGGGTATTAAAAATTCACCCGGTAAAGAGAACAACTTGTCTTCATCCTTGGGCACAGATGACAGCATGTCCAGGGCCTTCTGGAACTGCTGACGCTCTTGCTGAATTACTGTATCATCATCACTTGTAGGTTCATTTTGTTTTGCAATCAGAGCCTTTTGAAAATCAAGCTGATTCAACATTCTGAAATTTCTTTGCTTTGCTGTCTGTTCCTCGGATATGCAGCCTAAGTCAACCATCAGGCCATGCAGCAGGTAGCGCATTTTCTCCTAGGATTAAGGAAGGAAGGAAACATGTGACTGTGAGGGCCATTGCATCAGTTAATAAACTGAGTCTCAGAGGATCAACACTTCCACAGCCCCAGCACCCCCTCCCCTCACACAAAGCACATGTGGAAAGTACCTGTTTTAAATGCCTTCTTTTAGACTACAGAAAAACATTACATTCTAAAGAGAGACAAACCTCCTCCAAATGGTGTTTATTTTGTTTTATATGCCGCTCAAACAGTCGTTCTAAAAACCTACAAATGATAAAGAAAAACATCAGTATCTTAAAATCAGATAATCCATTCGATGTAAAACAGGTTTTATACAGAAACTGACTGTATAAAGGCTGGAAAGTGGTTTCCGGATGATTTTCTCTGTGAAGCTGAGACTAGTCCTTCCTGTTCCGTCTACTTCTCGCACCTGGCAGGCAGTCTGGCATTGGTTATGCAAAGAAGTGATATGCTAGATGCCCTTGTATCTGAAGGACTGCACCCTGTTTTTCTGTGAGTGGTTCAGGGGAGACAATACTCCCTGTAAGGCTCTCTCCATAAGACACAGACACCAAAAACTCCCTACACTCCTGCCAAAGCCTAGAGAAAATGCTCCTGTCGATCCAGATCACCTCGGCTCTAAGTATACACTCCCCTGATGGTATGTATGCCTACAAAAAGACCTCCAAGTGAATGCCAGGTATTTATGCTAGACAATCTGCCCCCACCCAACCCCAACACAGACTATTACAAAGCCCTGGTTGGCCTGGAACTCTAAGCTACCAGGCTAACCTAGAATTCAGAGATCTGCCTCCTTAATGGGATTAAGGGCGTGTGTCACCAAACCTGGCTCACACAAACAGATTTACCTCTTTTCCTGCCAAAGCCAGGGCATGAAAGTGAAAACCATGTTAAAGATGAGAAATTGCATCCCCTAAGGTCACAAGCCCTTCAGAGAATTTAACACAGCCGTGACTAGCCTCAGAGAATGTACTCTTTCTACACCAGGCCCAGAATCACACGAAACTGTCCCCAGGTTTCCTGAAAACACAACTAATTTCCTTGGTCACTCAAGTTACCATCATTCGTGCTATTCAGTGAGGTCAGATTATTCTGTCATTTTTAAAAGAACAAGAAACTTGTATCCTATTCTTTATAGCTTTTGTTCAAATTCTGGAATATGTACATCTTGGCTTTTCTATGCTTATGTAGGTGGAATTAAATAATACATATTATTTGGGTACACACACACACACACACACACACACACACACACACACTTTCTGATCGACTAGATGCTCTTTGAACATCTTTCAGTCAGAAGATACCCATCTTAGTTTCTTTCTCTGGCTGGTTTAGTCTTATGAACCAAAGTTAAACTGTAAGAGGAAAATATAAACATTTACGGAAAAATGTAAATGCTATGTAAAACTTTTGGGGTTTCGTGATTAAAAACAAAGCATAAAAGTTACCATTTTAGCCATCCTAAAATGTTCAACATATCTGCTCTCCAAAAGGTTTCACCTTGAAACTTTGAAGCTCGTATGCAGTTTTTGAAATTATAAGATTAGTATATATGTATGAGTGTGCATGCCTGTGTGTACTCAAGGTCAAGGATGGCATCGTGTATAACATTAATCTATTCCTTTGTGGAAGAGGTTCTTCCAAACAGAAAACCCCAGTAATCCTGTCTCTGTGCACTCACCCTGACAGCCTTGAGGTTTCAGGCCTGCATGAGACTCACTTGGCTCCTTATGTGTGTGCTGAGATCTGAACTTGGGTCCTCATGGTTGTATATCGTTAGATGCTCTTATCCACTGAACCATCTCTCCTGCTCACATTAAACATTTTTTTTTTTCAAATAAAAGAGGTATGACAGTTGACAGTATTGGCTATTGGTACACACCAATGGTCTTTTTATTCCAATAATGAAAGTGTCTTCCTTCATTAAAAAGTAAATCCTGACGTAGAGACAGAATAGCCACTGCAATGTCTGCAGTTCAGCATATGACTGAGAACGTGTGTAGAGTCTGCTGGGCAGTCCTATGCTCTGCTACAGGTAGTGGAGCCTAACGCTTGCTGGATTTTAGACACAGCAGTGTTTGTGCTGTACTCAACAGACAACTTCCATAAGCAATGCAACAATGTTTGTGCAAACTCTCCATTTCACATAACTACACAAACAGAGCTTTCCATTTGTCTTTAATAGATCTTACATAGTTATAGTAAAAATGTCTGTGGGCTGATAAGAGGCTCACCAAGTCAAAAGGTGCTTGCCACTAAGCCTGGTGATGTGAGTTTAATTTCCAGGACTCACATGGTGGAGAGAGAGAACTGACTCCCACAGGTTGTCTTTTGACCTTTGCAGCATGCTGTGGCATGTGACCCCCCCCACATGCAATAAAATTCTGAAAGCTTGTTTTTTATTTCAGATAGCAAGGCAGAATTATAGAGGCTTTTCTAAAAGGTATCAAAAATTCATTATACAGTTTGATATAACCAAGATATAATATTTAAATAAAAAATCTTTATTGTTTTCTAATTTACTATCTTTATAACTTACTATCAATTATAAAACAAAATCATAAAAAGGACCATAAATTTTTATATCCTAATAAGTAATTTTAAAAATCCTACTGTGTGAGAAATAGTCAATGCGCACCTCAATTCCCATACACATTTTTTAAAAAATCTCTCACCTGTTGGAAAATAAACCAAGTTTCAAAATTTCATCAGTCACATTTTCCATGAAGTTTAGGTAGAGCAGCTCTTCTTCCCTGCAGAAGGACACAGAGCATTAGAATCGTCATATGGCATGAGAGGCCAGGCAGGAACACCCCACTCCACCATCACAGGGACTGCTACCCACGAGTATGGAGAATAGTACAAAACAAGTCTGTTTCCTCATGTTCCAAAAGGAAAATAATAAAAGTGAGAAAGCATCCCCTAATGGAGTAACATTTCTATTGGAACATTCATAACGGCAGAAAGACAAAGAGGGTACCACCCAGGGAAGCAGGAGCGTAACATTTATTGAGTCTTGCTCAGCATCTTGTGTTCAAGTTGGGAAATTTACTGAGCAGAAAGATTGCTTTTTTCCCCTCAAAATCCTTATAAAAGAGAAAAGAATTTCTAACAGGCAAATTTATGAATGAAAAAATGTAGTAGTAATTTTTCAAATTGGGACACATTTCTTATTATATTACCTCATGTCTAAATTTTAGTACCTATTATAAGAATGCTAGGACATTATTGTAATTGATTCTAGTTAGCGGAAACTCGTGAATTAATGGAAAATGGTAAGTAGCTATTTAACTGATGAATAAACAAATATAGGGGACAGGTGGTTGTGTAAACTAGCATGCTTAAAAACCAATCCATAGGAACTTGCTTAAGAACAAATAAATGAAGTTATAAAATAGATTACTTTCTTGAACAACCTAACTTAAAAATGTAACATAACCATAGAAAGCAATGATGACAGTCTGCAAAGAGATGCAGTCACAAACCTCCCAAGAGGCCCCTGAGCTCCAAATCTTCTCCTGTGGGTTTACTAGTTTAAATTATTAAAAATAAGCAAGAATCTGACACACCAATTATTAGAAATTATTAGTAGATATTAACTTAGGAACACATTTCCACTGGGGACACATTTCCACTACAGATAAGATGCCCAACAATTCATCCATCAGCATGGATTAAATGACTGATGCTCCAAAGCTGGGTGTGGATGATGAGTTCACCCACGAATACCTGTTGTACTGACCACGCCCACTGGGACATGGGGACAGGTGTGGGTGTGACCGGTGGAGTCTAGGTCGGGTCTCGACCCAGATGTTCTCTCTCTTACTTCCGGGTCGGAGACAGAGATCTGAGGACATCCTTGGAGTGGGAACCTGCAGCGGTCACCTGTTTCTTGTGTAAGTGAATTCTCCCCAAATAAACCTCAATCAGCCTGTATTGTGCCTCAGAATCTTATTACCTGATTTATATGTTAATATATCTTATGATTTCCCTGAGTCTTAACTCTGCTTCCCACTAAAGTAGAAAGAGGTCAAAATGATCTTACTCAGGATAGATTTTACTGTCTGAAGAAAGCTGTGTGGAGAGCTCAAAGAGTGTCCTAGAAAAACAAAAAGGTAAAATATTTTAATGACAACAACAAGGCTGGCACACAAATATTACCTGATGGATAGTCTACATTAGTAATGACATGCATTGGGATTCCTAAGAGTTCTCTCATCTGTGATTTAATTCTTCGGGAGTGTGCGCCCACGTGTGCGCCCATGTGCTAATAGGTGTTTGGGCAATGAGTTTTAAGCACAGGGACTTAGTACTCAACCTACTGTGGTCTTGGAAGTCAAGATCTCCTTAGTTAGGGCACCAAGGGGAAGCTGGGCACTGAAGGGTCTGCGTACTCTCTTCCTGTCTGCTCCAAAGCACATGCCCATTCTTCCCTTGTGAATACTCTTCCCCTTCATCTCATACCCAGTCTCCTACACTGGAAATGCAGTTGATAGCTGACACTTGCTGGTCCGAAGTTTTGCTGGTCATTAAGTATGGGGTGCAATGTTTAAGAGCATCTCCCAACAGCAGGGCACACCAAATACTGGCATGTGGGAATGTTCCACATCATAATGGCTTTTTAAAATTAATTTGTGTGTGTATTGTGTGTGTGTGTGCACATGTGTGTGTGCGTGTGTTTACATGCAGGCGGGTACCATGAGACTGGAAGTCAGCTCTCTCCTTCAAGAATCACGGGTTCTGGGGATCAAACTGTTTATCAGGCTTGCATTGCCAGCACTTGCAGCTTGTTGTCTCCAAGTCACACAGTTCATCAGATGGCAAGTTCTTCAGGACTATTGGTGTCATAGAGCCTGGTTACTATCATTGCCAGAGGATTGGCCTTGAGGACAACCCATTCTAATATGAAGAGAGATAACAACTACTATACACTAGCTTCCCTTTCCCCTTATTAACATATTAATCAGCAAAACTAATTCTACCCTTTATTGAGAACTTTGATAAAATTTCCTTAGTAAGAATGACAGTGCCACAGAATTCTATAATATTAAAATGTATAAGCACATGTATTTAAAATCATACTTAAGGGTAAATGCGATATGTCTATTACACAGGAAGGCAAATGGAGGCAGGGTTTCGGTCTGCGACCTAGGTTGGCCACAAACTTGTGATCCTCTTGCCTCTGCCCCCAAGTATGTAAGGTGCCACTCACCTTTGGGAGGACTCCTGAAGAGTCCCATTTTTAATCCTGTCCCAGTCTAAGTTTTGTCCTTGTGAGGGTAAAGGAGATCTTTTGTCTTCAGCACCGTTTATCATGTAACTAGGTGCCTGGAAATGGAACAAAAGGAATTAAAAGTATGTTCTGAAAGAAATAAAACAGCAAGTATTAACAAAAATAATTACATAAATGTAACTGATATATTAAAACAAAAACAGAATAGTCTACCCAACTATCACTTTCTTCGTGTTAATGAGAAACATTTCAAACAGCATTAGGGAATCATAACAGATCGGAGAGGAGTCTGCATTTGTGACCCCAACTCTGAAAGACTAAAGCATGAGGGTCACAGTTCACAGGTCACCTGGGAAGAGAGTCCACAGCCATACCACCTTTAAAATCTTTATTGTGAGACAAGGTCTCCCTATTTAGCTCTGACTGTACTGGAAGTTGCTAATGTAGGCAAGGCTGTCCTCAAACTCACTAAGATTACCTGCTTCTGCCTCCCAGGTGGTGGGATTAAAGGTGTGTGCCACCACACCTGGCTAGCCACACTACCCTGAAAGTGCCCCGTCTTGTCTGATCCCAGAAGCTAAGCAGAGTTGGTCTGGTTAGTACTTGGATGGGAGACATCACTTACATGCGCACACCCACGTCAAAAAAAAAAAAAAAAAAAAAAAAAAGCGCCAAAGAACAGAAATCCATGAAAATGATAAAATGATACAAAGCTGTAGCTTTTAAGTAGAGAAACAATTCATTAACTACATTACTAAAATTCAAAAGCACATGTTTCAAACACCCAAATGTCATAAATGACAGCAGCTACAGCAGCAGTGGCATACGAACAATGTCAAACAGAGTTCTTCCTATGTGTCTCAAACCTGGCAATATTTTTTTTTTAATTGATCTTTACAAAGATAATTTTTTGTTTGTTTTCAAACAGGTCTCTTGTAGCTCAGGCTGGCTCTGAAATCCCTTTGTGCCCGAGGATGACCTTGAACTTCTGACCCTCCTGCCTCTACCTTCTGGAATTACAATCATGTACCACTGGGGCTGGAGAAATGGCTCCATGGTTAAGAGGACCCAGGTTTGGTTCCCAGGGCCCATGTGGCCACTTGTAGCTGTACTTAACTCCAGTCCAGCGGATCCAGCCCCCTCTCCTGACCTCCTTGGGCACCAGTCAGGACAGCCTGGGCTACTTAGACATACCTTGTCTCAAAACAAACCAAACAGAACCCAAACAAACAAACAAACAAACAGACAGTGAACAAAGAGAAAGGAAGAAGCCAGCAGCACTTCACCAGGCTCATGCAGTACTATTGCTTCATTTATACTGGGCAAGTACTCTACCAAATAAGTTACATCCCCAGCCTCCAAAGCTGATTCATGTAAAATGCTTCACGGTTTTAAAAGTGTGGTTAGACCCTAGATCTACTGTAGTTAATATTTCACTAGTTTTCTTAAGTTCAAGACTACTGTATGGATCCATCATTTTCTCGAAGGGCTACAGATGAACATTTGGATTGCAATGTAATAAACTGGGTTCCTTTCAGTTTCATTTATCACTATAAGTAACATTATGAAGATGAGAATGATGTGTGTTCGATGCGTGTGTGAGCGCAGACATGAGCACACCACAGCGCACATGGAGAGGTCAGAAGACAAGCAACCTGGGAGGCAGTTTTCTCCTTCCCCAGTGGATTCTAGGGAACTCGGGTCACTTGCCCTGTGTTAATTTACTTAGGTATCTATGGACCTAATTCTTTTCGTCAAAATTCAAGGTAAAAATAGGCATCATTTCTCAAGCCCTTCTCCTAAGGACTCTGAAGGTTAGTTAGTCTTTTCGGAAGACATTTGGCTCTCAGAGCCTGTTTTCTCCCCTTCAAAAAGCTATCAATGGCTGAGATGTAAACCCATACTTCCTATTCAGTTTCAGAAGAGAAAAAAGAAGTTGAGTGTGATTAATTTTATTTTTGTATCCCTGAGTCTGTGCTTGACATTTAAACATGCAAACCATGTTTATACTAATAAATTTAGGTTAGGCTATAAATACATGAATGAAATAAGTAAAATTAAATGACTTTGCCTGAGATATCATATTTAAAGCTATGGTATATTAAAATAAATCATTGCTAAACATTCAAAATACAATGTAATAAAGTTTATAAAAGGAAAGGCAAATGTAAGAGAATGTTTTCTACTGATCTTTTTTTATAATACATGATTTATAATACAGTCATGGACAACTTTTTTTTTTTTTTTTTTTTTTTTTTTTTTTGAGACAGGGGTTCTCTGTGTAGCCTGGCTGTCCTGGAACTCACTCTACAGATCAGGCTGGCCTTGAACTCAGAGACAGACAATCCTTTAAAATATACAGGCATTGAAAATTCAAACTTTGATGTAGCTTTGACATCAGCTTTAGTAACTTGTCTACTTTTCTGTGAGTGCTGGTGGTGTGGTACTGAACCCAGCCTTGCAAATGCTAAGTGATTTCTCTGCCACCAAACTTCAGTACAGCTCTGGTTGTTTTGAGACAACCTTGCTAGATAGCTTAGTCTAGGCTGGCTGTATAGTCCAGGGTGGCCTCCTAGTCATGATCCTCCCACCTTTACTAAGTGTTGGGATTATAGGCAAATGCCACCATGGCTTGTTCTCAGAATCTGTATTTTTTGAAAATGTCATTAACATATTTTATTCATCCACCTGTTCAGCCAGCCAGCGAATCACTTGGGTGCTAATAACCAGTGACTCCCTAGATCTGGTAGAGTCCATCTGGCCATTCAGAAAGCACATCTGACACCTGCAAACAAGCAAACCTTCGAATGTTGACTATTTAACAAGTGTCCCCGAGGGATTAATTACTCTGGATAGTCCAAACAGCTGTCTGCAATCTACACAAGTCAAAGCACCTGTAACTCCAAAGACAACAGCATAAAGATCTCATGTTTAGTACCTGCTTTACGTTCACTTCTGAGTCCTTTGAGTTCCTTGTCTCAGCTGCCCCAGACTCAGAATTAAAGCTACGACATTTACAAAGACATGATTGTTACTCCATTATAAGCACAGTGACAAGCTTTACTATCAAGAAAAAGGAATACATCTAGTTACTTTTATAAAAACGTGTAATTTCTAATACATATCTGGGAATAGACATGATTTGGTTCACACATGCTTCCTTTTCTTTGCTTGAAAAATGTTAGATTTCAGTTAACTATACAATGGGCTAAGAGAAATGAGACTGTCCTTACAACATTTATAAAGTTATTACCATTTCTTTCTTTTGGACTTGTTCTTTGACAATTTTAGATAAATACATAATAGTTCCTTCTATTTACATCCCCACGCACCCTCCTCTATCTCCTTCCCACCCGCCATTGCCCCCCCCAGATGGCCCTTTCCCACACTGATGGAAAATATGGACTGCACCTCCACTGTGTGTCACCCTTGCACAGGAGCCCTGCCAGTCCTCAGTCTCACGTCACTGTTAGTGTCTGTGTTGTCAAATCCAGCAATGACGTCTTCATTTCTTACAGATCCAAGTCCCTTTAAATCAGCTATCATTGCACCTCTTACCTATACTCCCAAAACCAGTCTTACAGGGCTTCGTTTCTGAATAACCAAACTCTAGTGCAAAATACACTATAATCACTTGGCAAAGTTACTGAATATCGAGAACCACTCACTACAAGAGAAAGCAATCCAAACAAGGCAAATCATGACTTCCAGATGTCCTCTCAACTGTCTAAGTCACGCCTGCAGCTGTTACTACACAGGGTGTGAACATGTGCCAGGAAGAAACATAGGGAATTGGGTAAATGTTTATTTTCCCTTCTGGGTCTCAGTGTTTTACCACTGTTAACATGAATCTATATTTACATCCGTGCTGTCTGACAATGTATCCTACAACTTCTCTGAAAACAACGTTTAAGAACACACAGAAGTCGGAGAACGATGTTTAACAATAACTTATGGAGTGTTCATTTACAGGAACTTAACGAATCTAATAGTGATTCTTTTCTACAATTACTGTCTACTTCTAAAGATGCACTGGAAAGTCCTATCAATTCGTTGAAATGAGAAGGCCCTGTCAAGATCTCAAAGCTGGCTTACAAAGTGCACAACAAAGCAAGAGATACTGCTTATTGTCCCTCCCACCCCCCATCCGATCCCCCCACTCCTCCCACCCGCGACTTGCTGGCCTTGCTCTCAGCTGTACATGCTCCATACAAACCTGCTCAATTCAGTCTGGGTTTCAGCTTCCATCTGGTCTGGACAGTCCTTCCTTCTTCTGGCAGGTGTGTAGTAGCGATACTGTGATAGGAAGGACTTTGCCTCTGTCTTTAAAGTGCGTGGGGTAAATGGCAACTGCTTGTTAGAAAAGAGGTCCGAGTGCTTTTCCAAAAGATCTCCACTGGGTGTCTTGGAAATGACTAGCTGGAACCGGTGAGCACTTGGGAAGGCACTCCCAGGCCTCCTGTCATAGCCATGCCCAGGGCTCGGGCTCCTGGGTGCTGACCCTGAACAAGCCATGCTGGATGGAGAGGTGCTGGGATACTTCTGGGTGCCATTCATGATAATTTTATTCATTTCAGGCTGAAGATGTAGTCCATTTGAAGAAGGGGTGAATGACTTCGAAAATGATGGATATCTTGTCACTTCTCCAACTAATATATCCTGACCTTGTGGTTCCCCTGAGTGCTAAGAACATATGATTTGATGGTAAGCAGTTACACTGTAAATTCATGTAACTGGGGAATCTTGGATTAACTTATACATGTGACTTGGCTCCAACTTGTGTACAATCATTACTTTGTTATCCCTCAGGGCCTTGAGCTGCTAAGCAAGTGTTCTACCATTGAGCTACATTCCCAGTTCTGCCCTTGTTTTCTAGAAGGAAGCACAGGCTCAAGCTGACTCTGTGCCTCTGCTCTTTATTATCCCATATATTATGTTTTAAAAGCTCATCTGAACTACTTAATTTTAGATTTTGTTTACAGCACAAGGAATCTTAAATTGATTTAAATTCCTTTCTTGATAATGTACAGGTCAGCTAACTTACAAACTGATGTATCTAAGTAAGGAGACTACATGACTACTTCCTAAATGGTCCAGACACATAATTTCCTTCCCAAAATAAGTTAAAGTGAATATTCTGCATTAAATTGAGGCCTTAGGTTATTACTTCAGTACATTAGCTTTTAAAAAAATGCTCTCAAACTGGGCTCATATTACAGCTGATGTACAAAGAGTGTGGCTCTTTGAAAAGGCATTTCTGAATCTTACAGGGCTATCAATAACCATTAGAATTACTTATGCCCAGAGGAATGGTAAGGGGAAATGCCTAATGTATTAGATTGCCTGATAAGTCTTATCTATGTGATGTTTTACTACAATGAAATACCAAAGAGAATCTTTGAGAATACAAATACAGAGCCAATGAACTGGCTAAGTAAATAAAGGTGATGGATGCCATGTCTAAAACCTGAGTTTGATCCCTGGATCTTACATGGTGGAAGGAAATTCCCACAAGTTTGTCACATGCACACACATGCCCATGCACACAGGCATACATAATTAATAAATGTTAAAAGAAAAAGAAAATTTGTCTAGCATACACAAGGTCCTGTGTTTAATCCCCAATACAGGGAAAAAAAAAAAGAACAAAAGAAATATTCTTATCTGATATGGGCTGGCAAATTGTTTTTGAGTTAATAGAAAGCATGAAACTTATCTATATTTTTTTGTGTTTTTTTTTTTTTTTTCCCAGACAGGGTTTCTCGATATATTTTTCTTATCTCAAACACTACCTTGTATTCTATTGTCCCCTTGGAAATCAACAGAATGTAGTATGAAATTAATTGTACTACTGATCTGCTTTTCAAGACCATATAATTGTTTCCTTCAATTCTCTAAATACTGCAAAGCCTGAGTAGATACTGAATATGGGTAAAACTTTGGTAAGCCACCCCAAATGGAAAAGCAGTCTATTGGAAAGTTCTGGAACAAGCAGTCTGGTGGTGTTCTGCCCACTTGCTCTGGTGTCATCATGCTGACATGCGAGGGAGGTGCTTTGCTATTAACTGTTTCTGTGATTTGGGTTTATGCAAAGTTCATGTCAAGGACACCTCCCCAATTTACAACCACAGAACAAGTGAGAACTCCATCTCTTTCAGGAATAACAACAGAAAAAATGGTGGACAAGATCTGAACTGCAGCAGCTGGAAGGAAAGCATTTGGAAGGGTCCTGAAAGGTAGCCTCATGTGAAGGAAAGCAGCAGGAAAGCCTGTGCAGTGAAGACACAAGGTTCTGAAATAGGAGCTCATGTGTCTGCAGAAACTGCTAAGACACTAACAGTCCAAAGCCAGCATTGTTAGTTGTAACTATTTTTTCAGTGAAAATATTTTACAATTAAGTATCTGTCAACCATAAAATCTACCCAATTATTGAACTATACTACCCAAACTATTAAGAGAACTTGATGTTTCTAAAGTATTAGTCATTAAAAATTGTTAAAAAAAAAAAGTACAGGCAAACTAAAAATTACTATTACTTCTAAATGGAACCAAAAAAAGTATAAAAGCATAAATGAACTATCATGTAGGCAAGCAAGTTATAGAATTACAAATACTAAATGGAAAGTAAATAGACATGTTAAAATGTTTGTTTTATTACAAATGATTCATAAAGTACATTACACTAGGAAATTTAAAAATTTCAACAAACCCAAAATTGTTACTTTATATTCAAAGTGTTAGAGATTATTAAAAAATTATGGAACAATTTTAATAACCATAAAAATTCAGGGGTTGACAGATGACCCAGAGGATAAGAACATTTGATATTCTTGCAAATGGCCTATGTTTGGTTGCTAGGACCCACACGTTAGTTCAAAACTGCCCATAACTCTAGTTCTAGGGAATCCTATGTCTTCTTTTGGCCTCTGAGGGCACATGGCATGCATATGGTAGTATAGCATACATGCATACACATACAATGAAATAAATATTAAAAAAGACATCTACCTGTGAGTACAGCATGGATAGAGAGATTAGCAGGTGGTATCACAGTGCAGGGCACGGAGCAGATCTACTCAGGGAAGTGTCCTTCCTGGCCTGTGCCCTTACAACAGTGCAGGGGCTCTCTCCCTAGCTGCCTCCCCCACCCCATGATTCCCAGATCTTCTCCTGAAAGAGGGGCTCTGATGCAACTGACTCCTAGATATATTCACATTCCCAAGGCACTTCCCAAAGAAGTAAACTCTGCCTCTTACCAATGTCACCCCAGAAGAACGCCTGCATGCTATCCTATTCTTACCAGAATCCCTGGGATCTTTCTCTTCTGCTTTTCTCTTCATATAATCAATCGAGATACCAAGTCCTAGCAAGTTGACTTTTTAAATAATAAGCCCTGTGTATTCGTGGCAATAATGCCCTGGATCAGTTCTTAAGCTTTCTTTCCAGAAAGCCATACCCTTTATAAAGGGTATGACTAACTAAAGGGTATGTCTAACTAAAAACTGTGTTCAGATGTCAAAATCCTAAACAAAGTATACCACTGAATCCAGCAACATAGAAAACCTTAATACTTCAATCACAGCCCTTGGGAAGTAGAGGGGGATGGATCTCTGTAAGTTTGAGGCTAGCCTGGTCTACAGAGCAACTTCCAGGACAAAAGCTGCACAGAGAGACTCTGTCTCAAAACAAGGCAAACAAGAAGCCAAAAGCCAAACAAACAAAACGAAAGAAAGAAAGGAAGAAGGAAGGAAGAGAAAGAAAGAAGGGAGAAAGAAAACTTTACTGCATCACAGCTCAGATCTGTTTATATTAAGGACACAAGTCATTCATATGTTAATAAATGAAACAGAAAATCACATCATTGTTGCCAAAAAATGTAAAAAGAGCACTGGATAAAATTACACATTGAGATCAAAACATATTTGTATCAAAATGCTTTTAATTAAAAAACTAATCTGTTCATGGGAGAGACTCTGAAAATTGCAATCACTTCTCAGAACAGAAAAGCACTTCTTCCAATAAATGTTAAAGAGAGTCAAAAACATTAACCACAGTCCAGGTCAGCCAGCTACAGCTGCAGGCCAGATCTGAGACATCTTCCTTTCTAGCTAGTGGAGCTTGCATGGAACACAGATAGGAATTTAGCAGCAGGCAGCTGTGAGGAGGCGTGGCCCAAGAAGCACACAGTAGAGCCACTTGACATTTAATGCTTAAGGTTGCTGGCCCAAACCTCCTGAAAGCGGTCCCAAGTCAGGCTGCAGCACCCTCATGCCTTAGAAACATCTGCTTTCAAAGTGTGGAAGAACAGCCTTACCTTCTGGAAGGAGTTACAAAAGGACTTGGAATTCATCTTAGAATTGGTCTGCATTGTAGATTTACTTAATTTAAATTCCTTTTCACATCGTGCCAATTCCTTTTTCAGTCTCTCTCTTCGTTGTTGGTCTGCATCTAAGGAAGGAAACAAACCTTCTAAAACAGCAACAGAACACACATACTAACATTTTGGTCTTGCCAGACTAATAAAATCAAGGATTTCTCCCTTCCTGGGCCCTTTCTCTTTGACACATCTCATCACATAGCCCCAGATGCTCTAGAAATTGTGCCGATCTTGCCTGGAGAACTTTCACTCCCAGTGTGGGATTTGCGGCCGATAGCACCATGCACGGCTGGCACACCTTTCTTGTTAAACATGTTTTTACTGTCATATGTAGGTAAAATCCATGTTTCTCTGTAGAAAGAGATTCTAACTGATATGTAATTTGTAGAAATTTGAAACAGAGAGAAGAGACAGGAGTTAAGGCCATTTTAAGCAACAGCTCCATCTTGAGAACAAGCAAAACAACAACAAAGCCATGCTAACATTTTAAAAACATCTGCAGTCAGGCAACTGACTTCAGTTTCTTGTAACTGCTATTCATTAGAAAATGATGGTAGAGAGGTAGTTTCATACTTCAGTGTGCTTTTAAGTCAGATACTGACTAGCAAGTTCATTAAAAATTTATCCCTGGACAAACACTGAAAATAGTAAAATGAAAGCTAGCCATATTCCAGAATTAAACAGACTATTAATATTACATGCATCTTTATAGAAAATTACACAAGCAAGGCCAGTGTGGTGGCACATACCTGCTATTCCAGAATTTGAAAATAGAAAGAATTACTTTGAGTTTGAGGCTACCTAGATTGCACAGTGAGTATCAGGCTAGCTAGGACTATATTCCAAGATTCTGTCTCAAAAAAGACCAAAAGATATGTGTGGGGAGTAGAGCAGGGTAACAAGGCTTAGATGACTCAGTCCGTAAAGATGCCTGCCACCAGGCCTGAAAACCTATGTGCAATCCCTGGGACCCACATGGCAGGGAGAATACACTCTCCAAAGTTGTCCTCTGATCTCTACATGTACACTATGGCACATGTGTGTGCAGACACACACACATACACACACACACACACACACAGAGCTTAAGAAATAAAAAAAAATTAAAAGAGGAAAAAGAAGAAATTGAAAAGGTATGTTTAGTCAAAACTGTAAAGCTAGGCCTGGAGAGATGGTTCAGCGGTTAGGAACACTGGCTGCTCTTTCTGAGGACCTGTGTTCAATTCCCAGCACCTACATGGCAGCTCTTCTGGGCTCTTTGGCCACTTCACATATGTGGTATGCAGACAAACACCCATACACATAAAAATAAAGGTTAAAACATTGTAAAGCCTATCTAATGTTTTATATATAGCATTACTGAAATAGCAAACTATATTCCACTTTGGATATTCTAAAGATCAAAATGATCAACTCAGTATTTAACCATTGTGTGTAAAGCACAAAAACATAGATGGCTCAAATCCAGGGGTATATTGTTTTACTTCATAAGCCTTACTTCTGAGTTATCCCCATCAGTTATGATGCCTATAAACTTAAATATTATAAGGAGTAATAATGGCTGCTAGTAAGCACTTTGGAAATTACAATATTTTTTTAAAATTTTAGCCATTGTACTTTTCTTTATAAGGCTAAGACAACTAATTTATACCTTAAACGAATTAAGGCAATATAATATGTATCCTGAGTAAAAAAGCATTAAGTTGAATTTCAAAACAAAATATGAAAACAAGACTTTACTGACTATTCTGTCAAATTTCAAAATTTCATCTCTATCCTGAAACTCATTTCTTAACTCCAGACTCATATTCTAACTGCCTTCTTCAAGACACAACTGTATTTGTTTATTATTTTAAATCAATGAATTTATTTATTGGGGAACATACATGTCATGATATGAACGAAGAAGCTAGAAGCCAACTTGTAGGAATCACTTCTCTTCTTCCACCATGTGGGCTCTGGTGATCAAACTCAGGCTGTCAGATTTGGTGGCAAGTGCATTTACCTGCTAAGCCATCTTTCTGGCCCCAAGTGGATTCCTAATAGGTACTCATTTTGACCTTAAAATGATGAAGATTGAAGTCCTGATTAATTTCTTCCCCTAAGTATTTTCCTACAAATGATACTACTTGGCGTTTTAAGCAATGACCAGAAAAATAACTAGGAAATATATGTCAACAACAAAGTTTACTTTTTAAACATTTTTAAAATATGCATTTGGCTGAATCTATAGTATGGAACCTCTACATATGAAGGGCCAACTATAATTTTAAATATTTTAAATTGACCATCTGTATTTTACTAAGATTTTTTCTTTTTTTTAATCTTAGAAAAAGACCAGCCTAACTGTCAAGTTCTATTTTATCAGTCACCAAAATCTTTACTTTTGGTTAATATATTCCTTGCTACCCTAACAAGGTAGTTACTCTAAGATTCTCAGATAAACATGTATCTATAAGATTACTTGGTAGATTTATAGCTTTAGTGATCAAATTTCTGATTAAAATTACATTATATATATATATATGGCAGTATTTTGATGTCTACATACATTATGAAATGCTGACTTAATTGAGATAACTGTCAACCCTCATAGTTATTCATTTTTTTCTACTTTGTACACTTAAGGTCTCTTAGAACATCATGACATACAATATAGTATTGGTAATGATGCTTCATATTACATTCTAGAACTATCTATTTTCACAACTGAAAGTGTTACTCTTTGCCCAACATCTCTCCATCTCCACTTCCATTCTACTTTCTCCTGACTTCACCATCTGGAGTCCTTGACAACTTGGTGTGTATATGTATGGGAGATGATGCAGCATTTGTCTTTCTGTGTCTGGCTTCTCAGCTTGGTGAAGATCCCCCGTATTCATTCGTGCTCCAGACTTTCCTTTTTCTAAGGCTGACACACAGTCTGTTATCTCTCTCTCACACACACACATTCATTATTCACTTATCTGCTAGGGGGCATCTGGATTGTCTCTGTATCTTGGCTATTGTGAATAATAGTACAAAACAGGTGTGTGCATGTCTGACAGGTTGGTTTCATTCTCTTTGATTATATAGCCAGAGATGGGGCTGCTGAAGTATACAGCAGTTTTACTAATTTAAAAAAACTCATACGTCAATTTTTTACATGGCTACTACCCCAATATACATTCTCAGTAATAGCTGTGCATGGATCCCCTTTTCTTCCACATCTTTGTCAATACTTGTTATAAGTTTTTCCTTTTCTTATGTATGTTTGGGTATGTATGTATGGTAGTTTGTAAGAAGGACCCCAAAGGGAGTGTGGCACCATTAGAAGGTGTGGCCTTGTTGGTGAAAGTGTGTCATTGTGGGGCAGGCTTTGTGATATTTTTGCTCAAGCTTCCCTCAGTTTGACAGTTGACTTCCTGCTGCCTTCTGGTCAAGATGGAGCACTCTGAGCTCAAGTCCTACATCTGCCTATAGGCCACCATGCTCCCCCGTCATGATGATAATGGTCTGAACCCCTGAAACTGTACGCAGGCCACTCCAATTAAATGTTTCTTTATTAAGAGTTGCCATGGTCATGGTGTCTCTTAACAGCAATAAACACCCCAAACTAAGTCATGTGGTGTGTGCGTGTGTGCGTGTTGATGTGTGTGGGTGCCTGCATGTTATGTACAAAGGGCAACAGTGGGAGTAGGTTCTCTCCTTCCACCTTGCAATTTTTTCCAAATCCCATTTCCAGGGATTGAATGAATTAAGGCTTGCCAGGCAGACAAGGGAAAGGATTTTACCTAACCCAGCTCCCTAAATGAATATATTCTAATAGTTCTTTATGGTTGAGTTTTTAGGGGTCTCTATACGTATACTCTTGTTTGCAACAGAGATACTGTTATTACTTCCTACTTTTATTTTGCATATCATTAACTTCTTTTCTGTGGAATTGCTCTGCCTAGGCCTTCCAATACGATGTGGGAAGAACTGGTATCATTGCTCTATGTCATATCTTAGAGGTTACCCCCTCATTATGTTGTCACTATGGAATTTTCATATATAACTTTTATTGTGCTGAGGTTAACTTTTTAATAAGAGGGTGTGCTGGTTAGTATTCTGTCAACTTGATACAAGCTAGCCATTTGGGAAGAGGGACCCTCAACTGAGAAAATGCCCCCACCAGACTGGCATGTGGGCAAGCGTATGGGACATTTTGTTGATTAATGCAGGAGGGCCCAACTTACTGTGGATGGTGCCAACCGTAGACACATGGTCTTGAGTTGTGTAAAGCAAGCCATCAGGAGCAAACCAGTAAGCAGCATTCTTCCATAGCTTCTGCCTTAGTTCCTACCTCCAGGCTTGTGTCTGGAGTTCCTGTCCTGATTTCCCTCAGTGATGGAGTGAGACCTGAGAGTTGAAAGCTGAAATAAACCCTTTCCTCCCCAAGTTGCTTTTGGTCCTGGTGTGTATCACAGCAATAAAACCCTAAAACCGAGAGTCTAAAAATCACGAAAGGGGGATTTTACCAAATGTTTCTTCTGCATGGCCGGAGCTGCTCATGTGCTTCTCCCCTTACTTTGATAATGTGGCCCGACACACCAACTAATGTGTATGTCTAACTATCTCTGCACCAGCCATTTGGTGGTGGTATGCGTACATTGAAGTGCTACTGAGCTCAGTTTGCAAGTGTTTTAATAAGGATTTTTCATCTCTATTCATCAGGACATGACCCATCGTTTTCGTGTATTGTTTTTGTCTAAATCTGGCATTGCTGCGGTCCTGCTCTCCTAAGTTTGGATGGGAAATGTTCTCACTTGCTCTGAAGTTGTAGGACTGACTGGTTTCCATCCTTCTCTGGATATCTGCAAGAGCTTGCTTGCATAGGAACTGATTTGTCCTGGCTCTTCTTTACTGAGGGCTTTCTAAACTTCCCCTTCTGGTCTGTTCAGGTTTTCCACTCTTGGTTCAGTTTCGCTAGGCTGCACGCTTCTTGGATTTTATCTGTTTTTTTTTTTTTTTTTTCCCCCTGTGAACCCAATTAGTGGAGTGGAACTGCTCACAGCGGCCCTGGTCCTTTTCATCTCTGAGGCCTCTGTTGGAATGGCTTTTCTTTTCATTTCTGATTGTGAGTCTTCATTCTTTTTCTTCTTCAGTTTGGCTAAGTCTGCCAATTTTGTGTTTTCAGGAAACCAATTTCTGCTTTTTAAAGTGTTCTTGTTGATTTTCTGTATTTCTTTTCTAATACTGATTATTTCCTTTCTTCTACTAACTGGGGGCTGCTTTTCTTTTCTAGTCTGTTTCTTTTTCCTTTCTTATTCTGTGCTGACATGAGGTCTCTTATATGCGAGACAAGTGCTGTCCAGTAAGGTCCAGCCTCAATTATTTTTCAGTTTCCTAAAATTTACATTTAAGTTGCACGAGATCCTTTTTCTTCTACAGTGTAGTCATTTGCACCTTCGTATTGACTGCTGTGTCCTACAAGTTTCAGTATTTTTGTTTTCCTTTGAGACAAGCTGTTTTTTAAAGTTTGGAGATTTTTGTTTGTTTGTTTTCATTTACAGATTGTGTCACTATGAAGCCCACATTGGCCCTGACATCTAATCCTCCTGTGTTACCACTAGGTGATTGGCGTGTGCCACCACATCTGATCTAAACTTCATTTGATTTCTTCTTGGACTCAATCCCCAAATTTGTGAATTTTATACTCTGTTTTTCTTTTATTTTAATTAGATTGTGGCTAAAAAGGTAGCCGGAATGATTTTTCTTTTCTGAAATACATGAAGATTAATTTGTGACTTTATATGATAAAGCCCTTGAATGTTCCATATGCTCTTAAGGGAATGTGTATCAAATGGGCGGAAAGCCTGGCATGCTTATTAGGTTCATTTCATTAGCTATTTTATCTAATTCCGCTATTTCTTTACTGAGTTTTGTTTGGGTGTTCTTGCTATTACTGAAAGTGTAGTATGGAATCAGGAGCTCTAATACTGGGCATATATATCTAGACCTTCCTACTGTACCCTTTCATGACCATCTTTTTCTCTATAGAGACTTTCTGACTCAAAATATATTCTGCTCAACATAATAGTATCCACTGCTGGTTTCTTTTGGTTATCATTCCTGTGTACTACTATTTCTTTCTAGTCTTTTATTCAGTGTGCCCTTATATCTAAACCAAAGCGCCTATAAACAGTATATTACCTTCCCCCTTTTCTTTTCTCTTTAGAATGAGCCAGCCACCATACACCTCTGGATCTGGAAGTTTAATCTATTTTTCATTTAAAACACATTTATAAGTTGGGACTTATCACCATTTTGTTATTGTTTCCTATATTCTTAGGGACTATTTTGTTTCTTCTATTATTATTATTTTTTTTTTGAGGAGAACATGAGAATTTTTAAATCCCCAAACAAACAAAAATAAACCAACCAACCAAACTAACCCCAAATTCTCACATATTGTATCGAGAGAAACTGAAGGCCTTGCATCTGACTGCTGGAATGTAAAATTGTGCAGATGTTAGAGAAAACCCCATGCCAGTTGCCAGTTCCAACAATGCACAAAGAGAATTAATTACTAGGTGATCCAGTACCTAGGGGCTCACATGTGGCTGAGGGCAGCTGGATGACAACAATGACTCTCTTAAACACTGAAGTGAATTTAAACATAGAATGTTAGATCTCAAACTCTGTGTGTCTCATCACCTTTCTATAGGGATGCTATGTTCAAAAATTACTTACATTTGATGCTGGTATTCACACTTACTGGAATTGAGCAGTCTACTGCGGCTGAAAGAGGAAAAAAATTTAATTTTTTGATATTTATAAATAATGAGAAATATCAAATGTTAAGTCACAAACATTCTTGCAGACTTGAAGTTCTTGGCTTTTTTATTGTATTTCTAGAGATTAAAAATAAAATAACAGCTAAAAAATACTATGTGAGATTAAGAGCTCATTAGATAATGGGAAGAAAATACTGGTGAACTTGAAAGCATAGCATGGTAAACCACTGAAAAAGTATATAACGGAGATTGAAAAGGGAATGAACAGAGCATCAATGGCCTAATGCCATGCCTTTATCACACGTGTCAATACACCTGAATGGAGTCTTAAAGCAAACTGGAAAGCAAAGAGCAATATGGTGTATTCATACTACCTATGTCAAGACTTACTGAAATCAAACAGAACACAAAGCAGGTTGCTGTGGACAGAAAGGTAGACATGAATATAAGCAGATCAAAAATTAAAGCTCAAGACAGATTTATACATCTGGTCAAATGACGCCAAGGCAATTCAATGGAGAAAGAATAATCTCTTCAGTAACTGACACCAGAAATTTTATATATGAGTAGGTAAAAACCAATAACCTTTTTGTCATACTATATGAAAACTCAAAATGGGCCACAGACTTAAATGGAAGAGCTAAAAAAAGAAAGCTTCTAGAAGAAAACAAATTTAGAAAACCCAAAGATTAGAAAATGATTTCTTAAACATGTTGCTAAAAACACACATTCTAAAATATCTGAAAATTGAACTCAGTTTTACATGATTTTAATACCATGCCATGCTATTTTCCTCAATTCTTTAAAACATAACCTTAACATTTAAACTTCAGCTTATGAAACTACACAGTGAGTCTATGTCACAAAAAGGGAAAGTTAGTAAGGAAAAAAAAATATAATGAACTTAAACTAAAGTTTATATTTAAACTTGCAAATATTCACAAAGAGGAGACACTACTCTCTATTGGCAACAGCAAGTGTTGGTGAGGATGCAGCTGCACAGGAAGTCACTCTGGAAAGGGTTCCATCCATCACAGAGCTAAATGTACACAGAAAAGAAATGTACTCATATGAAATAGAAACCTATGTTCACAACTGTATGTGAACTCTTACAGTAATTTTATTTCCCATAGTTCAAACATTCACCAAGTCATGAATCAATCACTTAACCATTAATCAATCAATCATTAAATGGAATACTCTAAAAAAATTGCTTATTTTGAGACAGGGTCTCTCTATATAGTCCTAACTGTCCTAGAACTCACTAGGTAGACAAAGCTGGTCTAGAACTCAAAGAGATTTGCCTCCCTCTGTCTCCTGTGTGTTGGGATTAAAGGCATGCAACACCAGTTAGACTATAATTTATAAAGAAAAGTAAATACAGTAAGGGCTAGGGAGACAGCTCAGTCAGTAAAGTACTTGTTAGACAAGTACAGGACCTGAGTTCTATCCCTACCTGCCATGTAAAAAAGCCAGGCATGGTAGCAGATGCTAAGAACCCCGATGCTGGGGAATCAGGGGGATCCTCAGGGCTTACTAGTCAGCCAGGCTGCCCTAAGTAGGGTTAGCTTCAAGCCAGGGAAAGACTGCTTCAAAGTATTGTGCACACTGAAAGAAGTTAGACTAAAAGTATAAATATGTATTATCCTATTAAAAGACAAAACTATAGGAAAATCAAGCAGATCAGCAGCTTCAGGGACTTGAGAGGAAGGGACTGATGCAGAGATAAGAGGGGGAGTTTTTTAGGATTGTTGAAATGTTCCGTACCGGGATCAGCACACTGCTATTGTGGGGCAGTGGGTAAATGATCCAGCTTTGCCAAGTGACACAGCTGGCCACAACTCGCTGTCTCTGCACTTCAGTGCAAAGGCTGCCATAGGCAGTATGAAAGGAATGAACATGACTGTGCTATGGACAGTAAATTCAAATCTCATACTATTTTCAAATGCTATAAAATACTATCCTTTTTTTTCAAGCAGCAATTTGAAATATACACATCAATCTCTGCTTATGAACCGAACAAGAGCAAGTGACAGGGAGGCGAAATACATGCAAAGTTAAATGATCTCTGATTTATTGTGAATATGGTAGTGTTTATAAAAATTATATATATTCAAAGAATTTCCCTGTATAAGTAGTGCATTTTATCCTATATAAGTTATCTCTTGCCAGGCAGCTCGGAGACAGAGGCAGTCCAGCCTGGTCTACAAAACAAGTTCCAGGACAGCCAGAGCTCTTACACAGAGAAACCCTGTCTCTTTCAAAAAACAATAACAAAAAAGTATATCTTAATAAAAATCAACAATAAAAGAAAAATAGCAGCAAGAATCATCTTTGTATACTTTCCTAAGTAAAAAAGCAGGTTATAAAATTGTATTAAGATAAGCATCTAGCTGGGCATGGTAGCACAACACATGTAATCCCTTGAGATCCCAAAGCAGGACACTGAGGTCAGGCCAGCCTGGGCTTTGTATTAAGACACTGCTTTTTAAAAACGTAAGCAGAGAGGAACCTAGGAGGGTAACACAGTCACTAATGTGATTGTTATTAAAGCACAAGGACCTCAGGACCCAAGGACTCTAGCATCCACAGAAAAAGCACACTTTAGTACTCCCAGCCCTGGGGAGGCAGAGACCAGAGACTCTCTGGGGCTTGCTGGCTAGCTAGCCTAGTCTTAAAATGACAAATCCAAGGTCTCAGCGAGAGACCCTCTATGAAAAAATAGAGTAGATAGCTCTTGACAAATGACACCTAAGGTTGACATCTGGCTTCTACATGCATACACACACACACCCCCATGCATATGCGTGTGCACACACCTGAATACACACTTGTTCACACACATACCCAAACATGTCCCAATACGCACTCATAACATTTTAAACAGAAATAGAAAAATGAGCACTACCTAACAATAAAATAATATTAGAATAAATGAATTAAATGAGCTGCCTAGGCGTTATACGGATACAAATACTGCTAACATAAAACTTGCCATAGATATAATCAGTAGTTGGCATCTCACTTTAAGCACAAGTCGTCTTTGAGCTACTGTATTAACTTTTGCCACAGGTTTGCCATAGTGAGAAGTAAAGCTGGGGTGTAAATTGGCACAGAGAATTCAAATTTGCACATTTTTACCTTTGGCTGAAAGGATTTTATTATAGTGAACAGCCATGTGATTCTTGACCAGCTGGAGAGTGGTTAGTCTGAGAGAAGAGGAGTCAGTGCAAAAAGCTAAAAATTAAAACATATTTAATCATTACACATTTACACTTAATACAACACCCCAAGATCCACAAGTTACTCAAGTCATTCTTAGTCATGTTCTGGAGTTCATCGGAAGAGGCTGAGTGCACACGTGCCTGGCGCTGTAGCCAGCCCTCGCCTTGCCCTGCTAACACTGATTAGCAACCCATCCATCACTTGGGTTCAAACTTCCTCACGAATTAAGTTTTACAACCTTGACAATTTGGAAAAGAGAGTCTAAAATATAATCTATTAAAATAACTTGGAATATAATTTATTAATAGATAATTTTAAGCTATAATTAATACAATTGATTACTATCAATTTTGTATCTTTTTATTTCATAAATAAAAATCTTTAGTCACTTGCTTGACTAAGAACAAACCACTGAATTTGGGAAAGCAAACAAATCAAACCCCTCTGCAAAGATTCTGCTCTGAGAGTCGAATCTCTGACTTTAGATCTGGAATCAAGAGCCAGTCTGCTGTAGGTACAGGCGCATAAAATCTATGCTGTTCAGCTTCACTCAGATTGTTTAAAGGAACTCTCAGAAGCATGAAGCACAAATTAGAATTATCAAGTACTATGCAGACATATTTTTAATCATTAAAAACACTTTTTCTGCATGTGTATGTGTGTGATATATATGCGTGCCCAAACATGTGTGGGTACATGTATGTATGTGTGCAAGGGTGAGAGTGTGTGTGGTGTGTGTAGATGTCAGGAATCTTCCTTGACCACTCTCCATCTCATTCATGGAGATAGGATCTTTTATTTGAAGACAGACTGGCTCATATGGCTAGTCTAACTAACCAGCTGCTCTGGGCATCCTACCTCTTATCTCCCCAGACAGGCACACTGCCACTCCCATCATACATTTATATGGGCTTTGGGGGGGTCTCTCAAATTTTCACAGTGAGTGCTTTATTCATTTGTCCGCTGAGATATCTCCCCAGACCCAGAAAAGATTTTGAGAAGTCTTACTCACATATGTTAAAAAAAAAAAAAAAAAAAAAATCAACAGTGAAGTAGGATATAGAGCTTGAAAAACAAGGGACTTTTCTGCATTGGAACTTTGATTCCCCTCCTAGATCTATCCTTTAGTAATTCAAAATCAATCCTTCTCGAGAAACTCTGCATAATATAAGCATGTTACTATGGAAGACATTGCTGGAGGCACCTGCCATGCATTTTTCCACTCTCTCTTACCAATAGAAACTTTTCTAGTTATGATTATGACCATTTTAAAAGTGGAAACTGAGGCACAGAACTGTGAAGTAAACAAGCCTGTGTCATATTACTGACAAAGGACGCAGTGCTGAGGTAAGAGTCAATGCAGCTGCACGCTGACAGCTTTCTGCCTGCACTAGCTCTGCAAGTACATTCTTAACGTTAGCAAACGTTTATTCTGCTCTTCTGTGAATGTTTCTTTTAAACCCGGTTTCTAAGTGTGCATGTGCGTTTTCCTAAAGATTGAATCCAGGGTCTCACACATACTACCCAAACACTCTACCCCTGACTGAGCTACATCCCCAGCACTTTTTCACTTTTTAGTTTGAGGAAGGGTCTCATTAAGTTCCCACAATGGCCCTGATCTCACTCTGCAGCCCAGGCAAGCCATAAACTTGCTACCCCCACCTCAGCCTTCCAGATATTGGTATTACAAGCTTGTGCCACCGACATTGCTTCAAAGTTTTTTTCTTTCTTTCTTTCTTTCTTCCTTTTTTTTTTTTTTTTTGCTTCTTAAAAATAAGTTTTCATAGCTCTTTCTATGTATACATCGTGGTACAAAGAAACAAAATGAAATAATTGAACATTTCATCATTTCGTCATATGTAGAGGGGACAGTATGAAAGAGTGGAAATAAGGGCAGTAGGTTTAAACTGGTTTTCCTAAAACCCATGCCAAAGACTTTCAAGTTATAATTACAAATATTAGAGTTGTCATGACAATTTTACTCTGAAGACTTTAAAATGTAAAAGCATCACAGGACATAGGGACTCAGCAACCTATAAACATTAGCTGAGATAATGTGCAAGTTTTCTTTACCCAGCTCTTCTTTAAAGCTCGTGTCTATCGCTTGGTAATCATTTACAAGACAGGCATGTGTTAAATCAGACCTTGTGCTGTCGAAAGCAGCCCCTGGCCGTAGCAGGGATGGAAGCAGGAGGCAGCTACGTACACGTTCAGGGCACTGTTAAGAGTTTGAAATCATAATCCCCTAAATGTGTCTAAAGAATGCCTACAACATTTAATTCTAGCTACTAATGTGAAGCACAAATGTCCATTACGAGAACTGTTTCATCAGGCCATGTGATTTCCCATCACAGAAAACCGAGTCTTTCAATGAAGCCCCAGTTTTAAGTAGCTCACTTACCATTGCTCTTGGTGCTCAAGTGTCCTGTAAATAGGCATGGTGGACTGTATCTGGGGAGGACAGAGGTTGCTCTGACTTTCAACAACAATAAAAACCACGAATTAGGACACGTGAAACAAAACTTTCACATACACACACACAAAAAACCAATATAGAATATTTTTAAAAAATAGCACATTTCAATTTAAAACAAAGTTGTTAAAACTTTTATTCACCTAGGCATGGTGGCACAGGCCTTTAATCCCAGCAGCTGGGAGGCAGAGGCAGGCAAATCTCTATAGACTCTAGGACCGCTGGGTCTATACAGAGTTTGAATCCAGCCAGGGCTACATAATGAGACCATGTCTCAAAAAGAAAACGAAACAAAACAAAAAGAAACCACAAGTCCCATTACTACCAGCAACAATCTATTAAACAGCAAAAATCCAATGACCATATATTGAAGCTTTCCTTTTGGGAAAATAAAACAGGGCTCAGTTGATAAAGTAGCTGTGACAGAAGTACCAAAGTGCTGACTTTGGGATCTGTGAAAAAGCCAGGCATGGCAGGATATGCTTTTAACTCCAGCCTTGGAGCGGCTAGGTGTGGGCACAGGTAGCCAGCTCCTTGACACTCTGACACAATACCCTAGCTGAATCAATGAACTTCAAAAGTTCTTTCACTGATAGTTTCAACTGTCAACCTGACACAGCCTAGAATTACCTGTGAAAAGTCTCAACGAGGGAGTGCCTAGATCACATTAGCCTAGTCATGCCTGTGGGGAATAAAAACGTGTGTATGTGCACACTTGCAGCATGTGTGCCAGTGTCCTGGGAAGCCAGAGGCATGAGTTCAATTCCCAGCAACCACATGGTGGCTCACAACCACCTAGAATGTGATCTGGTGCCCTCTTTTGGCAAGTAGGCATACATGCAGAAAGAACACTGTATACATAAGTAAATCTTGAAAAAAAAAAAAAACTTGAAAAAAAAAAAAGCATACTTTCAGTGTTAATGTAACTAGTGTGCAGAACATGAATACTGAATACTGTATCCCTCGGGGAGCTTTTATTGGGGCAGTGGTGCAGAGGATCAAACCAGGGTTAATTTCTTCCTCATTTATTTATATTAGGATGTACATTCATTGGTTTCTAACATTCCTAACAGATGTCATGTTAAAACTTCCAGAGCTGAAGAAAGGAAAAGATGACTCATTTCATCTGGGCCCTCTCTTAGGCACTGCCCACCCCACCCCCCAATTGGGGTATAATTTTTGATGACTTTTTTTTTTTTTTTTTTTTTTTGCCCAATGCAAATGTTAGGTAATACTGTAGCGTGCTTAATAACTCTTTATACTCCCCCTTTAAACCACCCTAGGTAGTTTCCATATCCTGATGGGACCCAGAATGATCCAAAAGTTGTCTCAAACCAAATTCCCAGAACAAAAACAGCATTCTCTAAACTAAGACTAAAAATTGGAGCATGAGCTTGATGGTCTTGTAGGACGGTCAAATTCTTCAGCTCCGTTTCCTATAAAATTTGATTTTACTAACAAATGGCAGAAAACTCACTGAGGAAAAAAACAAAATGGTGTTTCAGTATCTTACCAAAATTGTTGGAAATTTAGGAATCGGTCGCTTATAAATACATCTCCATGGGAGCAACAGATTAAGAAATCTTTTCCAGTCTATTTTCAGTGAACATCCTAATAGGTTGTCTCCTCTTGTTTTTTTTTTTTTTTTTTTTTTTTTTTTTTTTCCAGCACAGGTTGCTGATAATACATGGATGGTGGACTATTTACTCTTAATTTTCTTTCTCCTTCCTCCCATCAGATGTTGGAATCAAAGCTGTATAGATTATTAAGTCTAACTCCCATTTTACAAACAAAAAACAAAAAACTAAGGCTTGGGAAAGTAAAGTGACTGGCAGAAGAATGCTTTATTAGTTAATATCAAAGACTAGAAACAAACAAGACCTATTGTTTTTCAAGCTGGTGCTTTCTGCTTCATCACCACTCTGATGGTTGACCCTACAAAAGAAGGTGACTGCTGTAAGCAAGTGAGGAACTTTGCCCCTCAGGTATCGTTAGTATTTTATGTTCTGAAATAGCTGAAGGAACTAATGAAATCTAAGACATTTACTTTTAATTAAAATCAAGCATTTAAGCTTTAGCTAAACTAATGGTTACTTATAAATAATTTATAATTAATGACAATTATAGTTACTTATAATTTAACCTATATGAAAACTAGCCCAGGTATTTATTGAACATAACATTTATTTTACAAGTTCAAAACTAGAAACAATGATATTAATATTCATTGTGGGCTAAAAGTAAAGCCACTTGGGTAAGGTATAAAATATAAACCCTTGTACATTTTTCAACTCATTTAAAAAATACCTCAGACTTACTAAATCTATTACTCTACAAATGCCCCTACCCATGCTATGCAAGTAAAATAATTAACTTAAGGGTTTTTACGTTCTTAGTCTGGGTTCAAAGCTTGTTCTGTTACCTACTGTGACACTGGGGTGGGGGAAGTTAATTATAATCTTTTCTTCTATTTATTTCAAAATATGAATAAGACCTACTTAAAAAGACTTGTGTATGTGTACTAAGCAGGTGTTTGGTTATGGGTGGAACACAGCAAAAAATTAAAGCTTGTTTTATAACCATTTCTGAAGATCATACGAGCATTTTGGTTTGCTTTTTCTACAATGCAGGTTGGTAAAGTGTCTGAATAGCCTGTCAACTGACCTTCTACACTAAGCATAACACTTATTTTGATCAATTATAGTAAAATAAAGGTTCACGAAAGTTGAACGCAAGACTTAATTCAAGAAACCACTAGCAGATCCATTCAAAGTTACTTTTAAAATCCTAATAAAGAATACTTGCTTAGGCTGTGGAGCTTCAACTTCATTTGGGGTGATTCGTGAAGACTTATAGGTGGGTGGGTGGGGGGGTCACCAAATACTTCACACTTTCCACTTGTCTCAGAATATCAATCAAGGCAAATAGGTGTGTACTATGATTATGGGCAGTCTTGAGGTATTAAACATTCAGTCCACTAACCAGCCACATTGGAAGTTTATTACAAATGAGGTATCCCAGCTCCCCACCTTGGATCAACTGAACTATAATAACCAGCTCTGGGAGGGAGGGACTGGGAGACTTCGTGTACACTAAGTACTTAGAATGCGCCAGGAGTTTTGCTACATAGTTATCTGCATGCACTCCACTGCATGGGTATCTTCCTCTATGTTCAAGATGAGGAAACTGAGGGTCGTTTCTGTGAAAGAGGCCGGCCTGATCTGGGGCTCAGGTAGGACCTCAAAGACCAGGTTGGTCTTCTGCCTAGTGGATACCGAGGTGATACAGGATCCCGAGGTCGGGGGTTGGATGTCAGGACGACAAACTCAAGGCCAGGCAGTACATTAATGAATGGGACGGGCAAGCGGGGCCTCCCCCCTGGGCCCCGGGCCTGTCCAGCTCTGGTCATCACCCCCGCGATCCTGGAGAAGCAGCTGGCAGGCCACGCTAAAGGCCAGGGCGCCGCCTGGACCCGCGCAGCCCCTTACCTCTCCGGCTGCCATCCATGCTTAGTGCTCCTGCAGCCTTCGAGGGGACGCTCGGTGCCCCTTCGGTTCTTGCTCTGTCTCAGCCGGCCCCCGCAGTGGAGCTTAGGAAAGACTAAGCCGCGGGGGCGGCAGCGACACAGAGACCGTCGACACACTGGTTGCTAAGGGCCGGCTCCGCGGCGGCGGGTTATGACGTCACATCACAGGGACGCGCACTCCCAGGCCCCGCCCCGCCCGCTGGCCTAGGCGCTCCAGGGCGCAGCGGGAAGGCGGCGGGCTGGAGAATGGGTCCTGGTGCCAATCCGTGGCTCTGCCAGCCACCCAGAGTGAACTGCTGTCAGGAAGGCGAGTCACATCTGTTTCTGTCACCATGCCCGTTTTTTACTTGGGTGCGGGGATTCGAACTCAGGCGCTCAAACTTCCAGAACAAGCGCTCTTGACCAGGGAGTCGTTTCCAGCAGCCCAAGCATTAGTTTCTAAGCATTAGTTTGGATTTCCGTTCTGCATACTGTGTCCCTCACCTCCTGCTCTCACTGTCCCTTTGTCTCAAAGCTACAAATCCCGTTTCATTTTGAATGGGAAAAGTCTGTGAGGAAAAGGACCGTTTATTCGCGGCTCTCTGCAAGTTGTTTTTGCAATAGTTAATTGTAAATCTTTGGAAGTAAGTTCAGAGTCGGGTGGAAGGAGTGAAGAAAGCATCTGTCACACTGGCTTTCTCAGCAAGCCGTTCTTGAATATTTTAGGCAGAATGTGTAAGTCTTTGTTGTGTGATCTCAGCAGCATTCCTGGGCTCTACCCACTAGAACACAAACAACAACCCACTCGTTGCAATCAAACTCCTAACAACCAAAAATTCTTGCTAGGTATTGCCAAACGTTGCCTGGGGAGGAAACTACATCCCGTCCGAGATCCTCTGTTATCATTAAAAAATAAGTGCTAGATTCTGAGCCAGATCTGCTGGACTTTGAGCTGCTTTATATTATGGTTGGTTGTAATGGCAACCTGCCATAAGTTACAATGCAGAGATTGTCCTGTTTGCCTTAAATAATTTGGAAGACTCACTCTGTTTGTGGGTGCCACCTTCTGGTAGCAGTGCAGATTTTAAAGTCCTGGCAGAAAAGGAAGATAGTTCATACCTTGGTGTCTTCACCTTCCTCTTGCTGACCTGTTGCTGCTGTGGTTGGATCCTTCTACATCAGAACCAGTTTTCCACCAGGCACTAAGGACCAGCAGCTCTCCAGGTATTTTTCAGAGTTTTGGCAGGAGGTGGGGACTGCTGAGACACCCAGCCTTGGGGCCTGAGCATCAACTAGTGATAGTCAACTGTAGATTACTCTGACCACTGAGTCACCCAAAGATAGAGAGACTAATGAATTCTCAGCCCCTCAGCTGTAATTCGGCTGTTTTTACTATTTTAATGTTAGCTGACTTAATATGTACACACATACACACACACACACACACACACACACACACACACACACACACACACACAGTGTCTCATCCCATTGGTTCTGTCCCTTTAGACAACCCTGACTGATACAAACTGTAGTTTCAGGAGTGGTTCTGGAGGAGCAGAAATGTAGGCATGAGTTTCTCTAGTGGTCCTGGTCGTAACTGGAGGTAGCTCTCCAGCTAGATGAAACCTGTAAAGCTCTTCTGGTAGCATAGAGGACACTAACAGTCTGTGATGTGAACCATTTCTTAGCAAAACACATGCATTTGATGTTTTCAATTCACCTCCGTGAGCTGCAAAGAATTTAGTGGCTGTGTAAAACATCTATAAGCTTTTGTGGAAAAAATAAGGAAAATGATGCTGCTGGCTGATTTCCTTTAACTTCTTTGGGCAAAGTTAGAAAGGAAAAGAAACAAACAAAACAAGCTGAGTGATAAAATTGACCGGCTCCAGATGCAAATCTCAAAGTTTCTAAATGTGCCCTGGAAGTGAATCTTTTCTCCAGAAGCCTTAGCAGAACCAAACACAAGCCCTCATTATATTATTAGCTGACTTACAATGTGAAACAATTTCCCCGACCTCAAAATGTATCAACAGTTAAAGTGAGGCCCTGCCTGGAGGTGGAATCCTGTGCCTTGGGATGACAGTGTGTGAGGAGATCCTGAGGAGGCAGAGGATGTTGACTTCACAGATTCTGGTGGGCCCACTCTGCCTGAGGAAATCCTCCCAACCCTTAGCAGAGGATGCATCCCCACCCTTCTCCCATCCCCTTCACTGTTTCCCTCTCTGTCCTTGCCCAGGGAAGTCGATCCCACCTCCTTTGCAGAGCAGGTGATGACTTTATCTAAAGGAGATGTCAGAAAGAACAGTGCTGGTGTCCCCCAGGAGCCACCTATCGTTGCCTCTAGACCCATAACTTGATGGCTAGGTTAAGCAGACCCTAGAGGTGAGAATGTAAATGTGGTCCATGAGAAGGTAAGCTAATGCCACTAAAGAACGTAGAGTTTGCTAATGTATTCAAGTAGAAGTCTGGAGAATATTTGTGAGAATGGACTTTAAGGGGTGGGATAACAGGAAGCGGTCAACTGAGACAATGCCTCCATCAGACTACCCTGTAGGCAAGTCTGTGGGGCATTTTCATGATTTATGATTGAGCATGAGAGCCCGGCCCACTGTGGACAGTGCTATCTCTGGGCAGGTGGTTCTGAGTTGTATAGAAAAGCAAACTGAGCAAGACATGAGGAGCAGCCTGTACTTGAGTTCCTGTCCTGCCTTAGCTTCCTGATGGACTAAGTTGTAAGATGAAATAAACCATTTTATCCCTGAGTTTCTTTTGGTCATGGCATTTTATCATAGCAATAGAAACCCAACCAGAACAAACTGAAGGCTTGATCATGGGTTAAATTTTAAGCTTGGCTGAGCCTCATATCCCCGTTCATGTAAACGAAAGGAATGCTGGAAATTGTGCAGATACACAACTACAGTGGCTGACCAAGAAAATGTGGGTTTGTACAGATGTCGGTTTTCTCTTCTACGACTTCTGTCTCAGAAGAGCCAAACATCAGCAGAGTGATGCTTAAGGGAAATCCTGTAACAGCAAAAGAGGGAAATAAAACCCAGAATCCCAGTTATAATAATGTGTGGAACAGTGGTTATATAAGACATAGGGAGGAGAGAAAATTGGGCTTAAAATGTGATGGTTCTGTATCTCTGACGAAGTTTAGGATGGTGCAGAGCAAGGGGACAAAGATACACCAGAGCTGTGGCTCAACAATCAAGAACACCTTCTGCTCTTGCAGGAGACCCAAGTTCAGTTCACAGCTACCACATCGGGGAGCTCACAAGTACCTGGGACTCCAGATTCGGAGGATCTGCAATGACACCTGCACTGGTGTGTGCACACCCACACATAGACACATGCGCACGCACACACATGCACACATCCTCACAGCTAAAAATAAAACACCGGATTTTAAAAGACCGAATCGGATATTATGCAGAAAAGCAGAAACTTTTATTCCCACTCCTCGTTAACTTAAAATTCTGAGACCCCCTAAGGCATTTATTTTAACATTAGCAGCTTAAAAATCCACATTGCTTATGTTGTGCATAATTGGTTCCCAGTAAGTATTTGCTATATTTAGACTAGAGCTGAAGTTTAAAGGGCAAACTGAAGGAGGCAACTCAATGATTTGGGTTGCTAGAAAGAGATGCCGGCTCCCCATATCAAAGCAGACTTGTGGATAAAAATATTCTGCTTTAGGTCTTTAGCATACATATTATGGCTTCCAATTTTGTGTTTTTCAATGAGATTCCTGTGCATGCAAATGTGTGTCTTTTTATCTGTATATGTTTCTTGGGCTTTTCCTTCGGTTCTTTTTCTTGTTTGGTTTTATATTATTCTCATTTGTTTGTCTCTGATTTGTTTGATTGTATTTTATTACTGTTCCTTAGATGACTCTTTTCTGATGAGAGATGGAAAGGCTGTGGATCCGGATGGGAGGAGAGGTGTGGAGGAACTGGGAGGAGAAACTGTAATCAGAGTATATTGTATGGGGAAACGTTCTATTTTCAATGAAAGAGGAAGTATATTCTGTTTTGAAGTAAGAATGAGGCTTCCTGGTTGGGGGAGGACAGGAGAGTAGAGAGGGCCCCGAAGTTGGCATTTTCTGGTGTTTGACTTTCTCTGTGGCCATTCTCAGTTTGCTGTCTTCTTTTAAGCAGTTATGCTGTCCCATTTCTTTCGAGAATGAGTGTTGAACAGGCTCTATTGATTTTCAGTTTTACAACAAGTGCAATTTAACAGGTTACAGTAAGTGAAATTTAATTTGCCCTTGGCTTTTACTCTGTGTATGTGAACAAGAGGGAATACCTTTTCTCAGGGACAATCCAAGTCTTAGCCACAGGTATAGAGCAGATAGGAACTTATTGCAGGGTTAAGCTCCCAAGAACATCTTTGCACTGGGGATCAGTACCAGTTGCATTGACCTTGGGGAGGAGGTATTATTGTGAAGATCTTTTCTGGCTGTATCAGCATGACTTCATGTTCAGAAATTACTTTAGTACTGTATTTTTGTAATGTACATTCAGAGATTGGTGCATCTCTGGTTTTGAAAGAAATATATTATCCTCTCGAGTGAATTTTCAGATGAAGGCCAATGGTTCGACTTCTTTGTGTGTGTGTGTGTGAATTGAAAAGATGCTCCCACATAATTGAAATATCTGTGTTCAATTTTGGTGTTATAATTGTGCTCAATATAATGTTGATATTATGCTTAATATTATTTTGGCTACTTTTTATCTTTTAAGTTTATTTACTGAGATGTGACGTTTAATTTGTGTGTGTGTGTGTGTGTGTGTGTGTGTGTGTGTGTGTATGCCTCAGAATCCAGATGAGGACTTGACTCCCCCAGAACTAGAGTTACAGGCAGTTATGAACTAACATATAGGTGCTGGTATTGAACTCAGGCCCTCTGCAAGAGCAGCACATGCTCCTAATTGCTGAGTTAACTTTCCTGCCCTCTGTCATCTCTCTTTTTTAATGGTTTAATTAGATCTCTCTTATTGAATGATTGGGATGGTGAGATACATAAAATAAATTATGTGTAAATAGTCTGTACCACTTGACCTAATAAAACATGTAGTTTATGCTCATTTTATTTAAATGCTTTATTATTGTACATTTAATTTTTATTTTGTAAGTAGCCCTTAGTTTCATAGGAAAGAAGCCTCCTGGAAATGGTTCTTGCCTCTTTGGCAATTCCTAGAAGCATCAGTGAAAATTATCCAATGAATGCAGAAAAAAAACACAAGAGACAAAAGGTCAAAGTTTTGCCTTTATTTTTTATTGGGTTATTATAAGATATTATGGTTACAATACTTTTCTATTTTAAACTGCATTGTTTTATTTAGGTGTGTATGCATGTATGTATGTTGGTGCATGCATATCATGGTATGTGTGTCAGAGTTACAAGGGCAGTTCTCTCTTTCCACTGTGGGGGACATCAGGTTTGGTAACAAGTGACTTTGCCTGCTGAGCCATCTCTCCTGACCATGAATGTACACTTTTGGTTAGTTTTATTGTTTTTTACCTGTATGGGTGTGTTAGTATTTTCCCTGTCTCTCTGTGCACCATGTGCATGCATGGTGCTCAATGAGGCCAGAAGTCACCAGATCCCCAGGAGCTGGAGTTTTAGGTAGTTGTGAGCTGGCCTGTGGATGCTGGGACTTGAACCTGGGTCCTCTGGAAGAGGAGCCAGTGCTCATAGCTATTGAACCATCTCTCCTGCCCCTCTACTAGTGGATCTTAATCTTGAAATTCCTAACGGACAAAAACGAAAACTTATGGGATATTTTTGAATTATCCACCAGGACCAGGTAAGAATACGTAGAATTCAAAGATGTGTGAGCACTTTGTGTGACCGCACTTCTATACAAAGTCCTTTTGGTGACTGACGAATGCTTAAGAATCTGAGCTACAATTTCCTTTAGCCATTTCTCACTCAACGTGATTCATTTAAAAGCCAACAGAAGATGTAAGTCTAAAGTGTGTCAGTATGGATCTGAAATGGATTCATTCTTTACTGTCACTAGAGGGGGCTTTAGGAAAGGTTTAAACTCCAACCTTGTGAGAAAAATGAGCCACGTGCAAGCAATATTAAGCTACAAATCTTATCCAGGGATTAGAAGGTGCAAACACCGTAAGAAATCACTCTGGGGTGAGGCTGTTTTGGTTATAAAGCAGAACAAGTTCTTTCTTGAAGACAGGGAAATTTATGTTATTATCTAAAAGTCCTCAGAGGATAAAAACAATCTTCATCATTGTCAACCTGTAATTTGATTCTTTTCTTAATTTTATTGTTTAAAGCAAGAAAGAGTAGGAATGCTTATAATTCTCTGTGAAGTAATATATGTCTAATGGGAATACAGGTATACAAGGCAGAGTGATAATAAGACCTACCGACCCCAAGTGATCATTCCGAATTCTTCTAAACAATAGAATACTGATCCCTGATCATAAACAGAATCTTGTCCCTGATCGTTTTCATGAGCTATAAAACCTCATAGAGTTTTGTTTCTTTTTTTAGTGTTGGCATTGAATATTATACTTCTGGGTCTTAGGTTTCCTAGACAAGCAAGTGCTCTATTGCTAAGATATATCCAGCCCTTGTTTTTTTGTTTTTTTTTGTTTTTTTTTTTTTTTTTTTTTTGAGACAAGGTTTCTCTAAACTGGCTTCTAGCTCATGGTGTTTTGGGGCTCTACCTTCTGAATGCTGGGATTACAGATCTGAGCCATCACCCATTGCTAAACCACAAGGTTTCCACAGACTTTTAAAAAAGATTTATTTTAATTCTGTGTGTGTATGCCTGAGCACCATTTATGTGCAGTATCTGCAGAGGCCAGAAGGGGATGATGTTGGGTCCCTTGGTGGGGGACTGTGAGCTACCATGTAGGTGCTCAGGTTCAAACCCAGATCCTCTAGGAGAGCAGCTGATGCTCCTAACGGCTGAGCCCTCTCTCCATCCCCCTCCTTACACTTTTTAATATGCTTATTTCCACAGTTCATTTTTATTTTTCCTGTATTTGAAAAGAGCCCAAGATTGTGGTTCAGTAGGCAGCTTGATTGGCTTCTTGTTACCTGTGAATGATTCATTTTTACATTATGACCTTTTGGCTGAGGCTGCCAAGATTTCAAACATCAGGTCTGCTGATAATTGCCACAGTCCTCCATCTTTGTTTCTTCCCAGCTGTGGTCTTCAAACCTTTTCATCCAATTAAGAGAACCAGTCCCTGTGAAGAGAACTCACTCATTTGTTGGTTGCTAGGTAACCTGTCCTTCTAGCTTAAGAGCATTTTATATATTTGTCCCCAGCCAATCAGTTGTCACATGTTAGTAGGATGCTCAACCTAAGGAGCCAATTATTTGTACAGAACGCATTCACTGTTTACAAATGGTGTCAACCCTCCAAACATAGCACAACAAAAAGCACAGCTGAGTTTTCATCCAGCCAGATAGTTCCATTTAAGAGAAGGGGGTTTGGAGTTTACATTTCTCATTACTGGAACCAAATATCTTCCAGGAGGCAACTGGAAGAAGAAAGCATGGTGAGGTTCATGGCAACCTATGGGCATGTTAATGGGAGCGGGTGGTGGTGGTGGTGCTTGTCCATGTCTTACTGCATGAAGAAAAAGAGGGCTTATGCTGAGACAGGACCAGGCCTGCAAGGTCCCATGTCCAAAAACTTTCATACAACCTTCTCCAAACAATGCCACCAGGACTATGGGAGGGCATTCCATATGCAAACATTAACACCGTGTTTAGAAATAATTCCTTTAAGTTCCAGGCCAGGTTGGTCTACAGAGTGAGTTCCAGGACAGCCAGAGCTACACAGAGAAACCCTGTCTTGAAAAGAAAAGAAAAAAATCATTTAAAATATTTAAGCAAGCAAGCCTAGAGAATGGAAGTGAGTATGATCCTTGACCCCCTCAAACATCATTCTGTCTCTCACTCGACTCACCCTATTTTTCTTTGATTAGCTTTGAATTCTGTAAATAGTGTTCTTAATCTTTATGCCTTAAAGCAAAATCTAAATTTTGTATGAAATTGTCTTTTCTAAGATTTATTTTATGTGTATGATTTTTTTTTACTGCATATATGCATACCTGCTGCACATGGAAGTCAGAAGAGGGTGTTGGATTCCCTGTGTTGGTTAGAGGTGGTTGTGAACCATTATTACTGGGAATTGAATCTGGATCCTCCGGAAGAGCAGTCAGTGCTTTTAGCCATCAAGCCATCTTTTAGGCCCTAAGTTTTTTTTTATTTAGGAAGGCTTTCAGAGGGGCTAGGAAGAAAGCAGTGAACACTAAGTCAAAGGGACACTGGAGGGGATAAATGACCAGCCTATAGACCTGGCTCTCTGACTGCTGACTTAATCCTCATTTTAATAAGTCAGGGAATGAGCAGCAAGACAAAGCATCCCAGTGTCTACCAATCATGGTTACTGTCTTAGCACAGGCTATCCCAAATAGCATAAAAGCGATTTTTTTTTTAACACTGAAATGAAATAAATTGTATTATATAAAATGCTCACAATTTATATAACATAATTACTGTAGGGGGTATGTTTGATATTTACAAGTCACTTTAACACATTTTAGTGGTATTAAAAAGCCCATTTTATCCATCAGTTCTGTTATTAGTTACTACATGAATAGTGATGACTTTGAGTTACTGTATTTGATCTCAATTTCCTTAAGCTTACACAAATAACCTAGCATATACTATGGAAAAACCTAAAGTGAGGCTGTAATACTCAATTATAAATCTACCTGTTAAAACTTCTGAAGTTATTTTTAGGAAAATACAAAGTACTGTTATGACATTTGAAAAAGAATATGAGCAACTTACATCTTCAAATCCTAAAACACTGGCATTGACTGTTATAAAAGTGATGTTTACAAACACTCATGTTCACACAAAATGGAGATAAGTTTGCTAAGTGTTCTATGTCAGACAAACCTGTTCTAAAACTGTCCTCCATAGATGAGATAAAATAAATTTTAGAGTAACAGTTTTTTTTTTGACTCCATATTATATTTTTTATTACTGGACAAATCATTCCCAATTTAAACATGACCAAATCTGCAGGTTAATAATCTTGATCTCCATCCATCTGGCAGATAGATCATGTTGACCATGATTCAGTACAAACTCTCAGTCTTGCCATTGTGTGAATCCTTCCTCACAGGCCCAACTTGGTTCTCCTCCAGTGTCTTCTCTTGGAGTTGTACCTGCTTTTGTTACCGGTTTTCATCCGAATCCACTGAGGAATTGGACGATTTTGCTTTTGTTTCTTGGCCAGGAATTGCTTGATTCTGAAAGTCTTGTGAGAAGACATGGCGAGAATCTGAGTTAGGCGTGTGCTGCCCAATGGCGGAGGAAAGGTGAAGAGCTAGAGTAACAGTTTTTATTTGGAGTCAGGGGTCTTAATATTTTGAATTGGCTGGCTCAGAATTCTCTGTGTTGTGTAGACCAGTCTTGCCTCAAACTCACAGAGCCTTTGCTTCCCAAACTGGGGTTATAGGTGGGCACCATCATGTCTGGCCCAAAGTTTTAAATATAGAATTTTTATTTTAAGTATGTGTGTGTGTGTGTGTGTGTGTGTGTGTGTGTGTGTGTGTGTGTGTGTGTGTGTTGGGTATGTGAATACAGGTGTCAGATGGAGGTCAGAAGGCTTCCAATTCCTTGGGGCTAGACTTAATTGTAGCTGTGTTGCCTTTAACTTCAGAGCTGTCTCTCCAGCCTGAAAAGCTAGGCTTTTTATTCTAAAGGAACAGCATACATCTGACATAACGCACAGGGCATCGGTGAGTCCAGTTTCCCTTCCTTCCTTAAGATGATTGCTTTGCCAGCACTATTTGTAATAGCAAGAACCTGGAAGCAACCTAGATGCCCTTCAATTGAAGAATGGTTAATGAAGATGTGGCACATCTACACAATGGAATACTACTCTGCAGAAAAAAATAATGGTATCTTGAAATTCGCAGGCAAGTGGATGGCACTTGAAGAAACCATCCTGAATGAGGTAACCCAGTCACAAAAAGAGGAACACAGTATGTACTCACTCATATATGGATTTTAGACCTAGATCAAATGATCACCAGCCTATAAATCACATCACCAGAGGAACTAGGATACAAGTTGTATTCTAAGAGATTCATATAAAGTCCCTCACAGAACTGGGAAGGGACAAGTCCCCCAGACCTCAGGTATAGTGGGGGAGGACAGCTAATGGAGAGAGAAGTAGGAGAAAATGAGAGGGAGGAGAGGAAGGCATGTGCGACTAGGAGGATTGAGCCTGGTTAGGAATGGAAAATAGGAAAGAGAGAGAGAGACAGAGACAGAGAGAGAGAACATAAAAGAGGGAGCCAATATTGGTTTGAAGATAAAGTTGAACACAAAGAAAGGTCGAAGGAACTACAAGACTGCTCCCAACTAACAATCTCAGCTTCCGTGGAAAGGCTATCATAAATGCCCTTCCCGGAGAGTGAGATCAACAACTAACTTCTCCATGGAGTCCTCAACTAATGCCTGTTGAAAACAGGAGCAAACACCCATACATAAACACTGAGTCAAACTAGAACCCAGAAGCAGATGGAGAGGACAAGACCATGCGGTAGAAGTACATAGAGACAGCTTACCTGAACAAGGAGGAGCTAAGGGCCACTAGACTGATAGCTGGGAAGCCAACAGGGGTCTGACTCGGACTCCCCTGAATATGGGTCTCAGCCAGAAGGTCTGAGCAGTCTAAGAGACCTCAGACAGTGGAGCCAGGATGTATCCCTGGTGCACAAAAGGACTTTGCAAACATATCCCCCATGGAGGGATAACTGCCTTATTCTAGAGATAGGAGAGAAGCCCTAGTCCCTACTTCACAGGACCTGTCAGATCTACATGACCCCAACTGGATGGCATTCCCCTACATATTGTATTGTGGTGGGGGGTTGGGAGGGGAGGGTGTTTAGAGTGCATGGGAGAGGGTAGAGAGGGTAAAAGGGAGGGAAGGAGGGAGGGAGGGCTTGGGGGGAGGGAGGGAGGGAGGGAGAGGGAACTGGGATCGACATGTAAAATAATAATAAAAAAAAAAAAAAAAAAAAAAAACGCTTTGACTCCAAAATTTAAGTTGAAGAACAAGTTACTGGGGAAAAGTATTTCTATTTTTGTTTCCACAGAAAATGAAAAGATGTGGATTCCTTCCAGACTAATGTGGTTTGATCACACCAGACCGCCTGAAACAGAGTACAAGCTGATCCTACATTCCAAACAGCTGGACAAAACAGCCCTACAGACTACAGCTAGGATATCTGAATCTTCTTCGAATCCCCCAAGACAGCGCCCCTTACCAGCAGGAAGTAGTTTGGAAAGAACGACGCCCAAATTCCCAAATATTGTGTATAAATGTTTGTTTTCATTTAATTGGACTTTGTTATATAAAATTAAATAAAAAATACTCTATATGCAAAAAAAAAAAAAAAAAAAAAAAAAAAAGGCTTTTTATAAAAGGTAAAGGAATAAAGTGCTTGAGAACTAAAGTGATCAAAGACACTTCAAGATAGGAAATGACCTGCCAAATCTTGAGAAGGCAGAATTAAATAGTTGGTATGTTAGAAAAAAAAAAAAAAAAAAAAAAAAAAAAAGATGATTGCTTTGCAGTCTTACAGACTACAGCCAGGATTTCTGAATCTTCTTCGAATCCCCCATGACAGCGCCCCTTACCAGCAGGAAGTAGTTTGGAAAGAACAACGCCCAAATTCCCAAATATTGTCTATAAACGTTTGTTTTCATTTAAATGGACTTGGTTATATAAAATAAAAATTAAAAAAAAAAAAAAAGATGATTGCTTTGGCCAGGCGGTGCTGGTACACACCTTTAATCCCAGCATTCAGGAGGCAGAGGCAGGAGGATCTTTGTGAGTTCGAAGCCAGCCTGGGCTACAGAGTGAGTGCCAGGACAGGCTCTAAAGCTGACATTGGCTTAAGGTGAGAAACATTTACTCTGGAGAAATATGTCTCAGAAATGGAAGCTCCCTTTCTTTTTATTTATTTTTTTAAGGAAAGGTGGGGCGGGGACATCAATGAGTTCCATAAATGAGAAATTGCCACACAGTATTACATTAATAATTATGTGCAAAGCACGTGCTCTTTGGCTCACATGTCTCCTTCAGAACATGATGGAATTCTCTCTCATTCATTTATATCCGCTTAGGTCCTTCATCTTAGAGCTTTTAGTTGCTTTGAACAGGATCACCAGGACCTGGATGCCTACAGATATAAATGTACAGTGGCAGAGAAAAGCCACAAAGTACTGACTGGGATCAGCTTACTTGATGCTTGGCTCTGCTGTTATTGGCTGTGTGAGCTTAATCAAAGACCTGGCTTCTTCATCTGTAAAACAGCATTATGGCTGTGAGACTGACTGGAGAGATAGCACATACATGTGGTTTGTTTGCACAGTACTTGGCTGTCAGTTTCTCACATACATGTGGTTTACACAGTACTTGGAAGTCAGTTTCTCTGCTCCTAAAGCTGACCCTGACTGAGAACTCAAGTGCAATAATTCATGTAGAAAATGATCTCACTAAGCCTGCATGAGGGCACAGGAGTGAGAGAGAAGAAGAGGAAGAAAAAAAAGGGGGTGGGTGGGTGGGTTGCTATGGAGCAACTTACCACTGCTGGCAGATAGGATTCCATCCCTCCAGGGAACTCAGGCAATAGCAATGAGCATATCAATGCATTTTCCTTGCCAGGTTGTGAGGGGGCTGGGCTGTTTACCCTCATCGCCATACTGTTCTTGTCTGAAGACTGTTGGAGCCTTAGTCAGCTAGTTCCTTGGCCTTCTGCTGGGCACTAGGGGACAGGTTGATGAAGAGTGGACATTGGTGATCAGGGGACATTCTTAGTACTAAGGTGTGGGTGCTGTCTGGTATGTGTGGAAGTGGCAGGGGCCAAGAAGCAAGAGCTTTATAGTATCTGTTGCCCTGGCAACAGGGACCATGCAAAACACATTGTCTCTTCATATTTAAAATATTTATTATGAAGTGACCTTTGAGGTTCTTTTCCAGTTGGCCAGGCACAGGAAAGGTATTTGTTGTGTGCAATTACTATTTCTGTCAGAGGAGCATCCTTCCCCTTTACTTCCTATTAGAAATCCATCCTGTATCCTTTAGATAATATGGGCCCCACCCTCTTTCCTTCCCCGGGTCCATTACTTCTCCAACCACCCCCCCATTCATTATCACAGGAAAGGACAATGTGTTTTTGGTCTAGTAGAATACTCCCAGTCAGCGGGTTAAAGGGACCCTAGGTGTAAGCATCATACTTCCACACAGTGTCCACATCCTTCTTGGCACATAGTTGCTAGAGCTACTCACCGAATTCTCTTCTTTTTAACTGGGCTACTAACACCTGTCTTGCTTTCTGTGTGAAAAAAGAAGGAGAAGAAGGAAGAGGATGAGCAGGAAGAGGGGACAGCCTTGAAGACATTATTTTACCCCTCCCCAAATAAACTTCTGGTCCAAGTGAGTTATGCCTTTGGATCTGCCAGTTATATGAGCCAATATATTTATTGTTGTCACTAGTAGTAAAAATCCTGGTAATGCATTTACTACATAGATAGTATGTCGTAGTCTAAGGCATCTTTGAATAGCATCATGTCCAGTGTAAATTCCTGAGTTGTGAAAGCCTGTTGGAGGCAGGCATGCACTGGCTGCTTTTGTACAACCTGGAACATTTTTCTTTTTCTTTGTTACTTCATATACAATTGCCCAGTCACAGCCTCAAATGACTTTTGAGTCCCACCTGTGAGAAAGCTAGACTGCGATTCTTTGGGGACAAGCCTACCTTTGGTAGCATTTTCATAGCCTTTCCCCCATCTCCCTTGCAGGTAAAGCCCTAAGCGCAGGCTCGGGCACTGTCTACATAGGATTTCAGAGGATCTTTTTAGTTTTTCTCATTTTTTTTAAAGTTTTTTTTTTTCTGTGCTTATTTAGGCTAATTACCATTTTTTCCTCTTGATTAGTTTTGAAGCATAATTCCTCTAAAATTGTAGTGAATTTGAGCATATTGGGGGCATAGCTCAGTGTTAGTATGCAACTCAGGGTGTGTCTTAGTGTTCTGTTGCTGTGAAAAAGACATCATGACCAAGGTAACTTCTATAAAGGAAAACATTTAACTAGGGGCTTGTATAGTTTCAGAGGCTTAGTCCATTATCATCAAGGTAGAGAACATGGTGACATGCAGGTACATGGTGCTGAGTCCTGCCTACATCCTGACCTGCTGGCATTAGGGAGAGCAAAGACACTGGGCCTGGCATGGGCTTTTGAAACCTCAAAGCCCACCCTAGTGACACACTTACTCCAACAAAGTCACACCCCCTAATCTTTCTAATCATTTCAAATTTGTCTACTTCCTGGTGACTAAGCATTCAAGTACATAAGCCTGTGGGGCCCATTCTTATTTAAATCACCACTGGCCTTGTGTTTGATCTTTAGCACCAAGGAAGAAAAAAATGGTCAGAGCCAGGTGTGGTAATCTTAGCACTTGGCAGGGTGAGGGAGGAGGTTTAAAAGTTCAAAGTCAGCCTGGGTTGCATAGTGAGTCCTCATCACAAAACAAAAAACAAGATAAAGTAAATTTGAAAAGTAGGTAAGTTTGAAGGAAAAATATAGTATAAATAATAAACTAGGATAATAGTATGGCAAAAATTATAGATGTGATCTCCTAAGCATATTGGGAGTGGGGGGTGCAGTGAGTGGAGAAGGAGCTAGGAGGAGAGAAAAGCATGTGGGACTAGGAAGATTGAGTCAGGGGAGGAATAGATGAGAGAAAGAGAGAGAGAGAGAAAGAGAGAGAGACCATAAAAGGGGGAGCTATTATAGGTTTCAAGAGAAAACTGACTCTAGAGAAACGTCAAGAGACCTACAAGATAGATCCCAACTAACAATTTGAGCAACAGTGGAAAGGTTACCATAAATGCCCTTCCGTGATAATGAGATTGATGACTAACTTATCCACCATCATAGAGCCCTCATCTAGTAGCTGATGGAAACAGAAGCAGATGCCCACAGCTAAACACTAAGCTGAACTGGAATCCAGATGCAGAGAGGGAGGACAAGAGCAGGCCACAGAAACCCACAGAGGCAGCTGACCTGAACAAGGAGGTCTGGGCCCCCAGACTGATAGCTGGGAATCCAGCATTGGACCAACTCAGACCCCCTGAACATGGGTCTCAGTTAGAAGGCCTAGGCAGTCTAAGGGACCTCTGAGTCTAAGGGAACCAGGATGTATCTTTGGTGCACAAAAGGACTTTGGGAACACGTTCCCCATGGAGGGATACTCCCTTAACCTAGAGGCAGGAGGGAGGGTCTAATCCCTACTCCAAATGACTTGACAGATTTAGATGATCCCTCCTGGAAGGCATCACCCTATATGTGGAGTAGGGGGTTGGATGGTCGAGGGGCATGGGAGGGTGGAAGAGAAAGAGGGAGGGGCTGAGAGGGAACTAGGATCAATATGTAAAATAAGAAAAGAAAAAAAAAAGACTGTAGATAGGAGTCATTTGCTTAGTATGAGTGTTCCTGCTTGTCTAGGGGGAGAGAGGGAATAAGCAAGGGTCCATTCAGGCGATCATACTCCCACGCTCTGGTTTTATTATATTTTGTCTAATGTGATTTTAACTAAAGGTCAAAACTAATTTTGTGAGTAAGCTCATTTTTGGGTTAGAACAGAATACATTCTTTCTCAACCACTGCTTGATGGCTAAAGAGTCCCTTCCCTTCAAATATTTTTGGTTTTTTTGTTTTGTCATTTTCAATAATTAAAAATCACATTTACATTTTTAAGGCTCAACCCTATGTTTTGTTTCTCTCTCTCTTTCCATTTTTTAGAGACAGAGTTTCTCTGTATAACAGCCCTGGTTATTATGGATTAATAAAGGTAGGGAAAAACAGAAAAACAGATAGGCTAAATAGATGTTTATTCAGGGAAAAATAACTTACAACAGAGACAGATGAACTCCAGCAGGTTCCTGGTCCCAGGGATTCCTCTGGGTGCTCTTGTCCAGCAAGCAAGAGAGCATTTTGGGGGGGGGGGCTTCCCCAGACCTAGTTCCACCAGGTCATGTCGGCCCCAGTCCCCAGCCCCCAATGGGCGTGGTCAGTGCCACAGGGGTGGACAGAGTGACTATCACTACACTCCTTTGTAGACCAGGCTGGCCTTGAACTCACTGAGATTTGCCTACCTCTGTCTCCCAAGTGCTGGGACTAAAGGCAATCCAATTCACTGTTATATCTATACCTCTTTTCCTCCTCTTCTCTCCCACTGGCTGGAGTGGGCTCCTGTCTTAGGGTTTTATTGCTGTGAAGAGGCACCATGGCCATTGCAACTCTTACAAAGGAAAATACTTAATTGGGACTCGCTTGCAGTTCAGAGGTTTAGTCTATTGTTACCATGGTGGGAAGCATGGTGTCATGCAGGCAGAGATGATGTTCACCGAGAGGTAACATCTGGATCAGCTGGTAGCAGACAACAGAATGACACCGGGCCTACCTTGAACATTTGAAACCTTAAAACCTAACCCCAGTGACACACTTCCTCAAACAAGGTAATGCCTTCCTTCTAATGGTGCCACTCACTTATGGGCCTATGGGACCCATTATCATTTCCATCTCCAGAGGCACTGGTTGGTGAGGGCTGAGTTTGCTTTGGTGCAACCCTTCCTCTCTTCTGTGCATGGCCGCTCTGGTGCTGAGATGGGAAGGAAGGAGAAAGGTCCTGGCTCCTTGTTTGCCCTGCTGTCTTATTTCCTTACTGTTTTGTCTGTGGGCTCAGTGTAAATGGCTACAAGGAACTCTCTTACTGCACCCATAATAATAGGTATAGCAAAGAGAATCTAAAGAGGTAGTTGTGCCCCTACCTTTGACTGTCAGACTGTTGAAAAAAAGGCACCTCATGGAATTGGAGTATCTTCCAGGAATCTTAGGCTGGGAGAAGGAAAAGATTGAAGCCTGGCACTAGCCAGAGAGGGAGCATGTCTCCCTGAAAGAGACGTAACACAGCACTGGCAATTTGTAGTGATTGGACCCAGCCAATGATGAGTAGGACCACACCTTGATGGGAATTGCTGAGTCATGCATCCTTCTGGCCTTCCTAAACCCATGCCTTCTTCTTAAACCCATGCCTTATGTCAGGACCCCAAAGAAACACCCAAAAAGTCACCAGGTCTCTCTGCTCCATGTCCAATGTGGCCACACTGAATAAGTCTCCCCTTTCTGATTTTCACCCTTAGTCTCTTTAAACTGGTTTGCTAGGGATGGATGGGTGAGTCTGACTTGTCATGGTTGTCAGACCACAGACTCTAACCCTAATAACTCTGGTAACATGGTGGCAGTTACTCACTGCTGCCCTTTGACCCCATCTGTTGCAGCCTCTGGCTGTATTGGAGGCCATGGACCTGCAGGTATGTAAACCATGTGCACACTTTTTGGTGACTAGAATTTGACTTTTACTAATAAATATTTCCATCAAAAGGCAACACCTTTTTCTTACTCAATCTTATGTCTTCCTGTAGTAGGCTCAGTAATGAACACCCAAAGATGATTATTTAAACAACGAGCATACTCATCTAAACAATTGAGAATATTGCTTTTCACTTATTTGGAAGAGATGGAGACTCTCTGAGAAGTTATGGAGACTATTACTTGCTCCAGGTACCTATTTCCCTTATGCCACTTAATAACAGCATTCTCAATTCTCAACTGAGCCTAATAAAAATCAAAAACACTTCTCTCATTCTTTCTTGCTTCTAGGATGTACACAGGACAAAGTCCTGGTCAATGCATAAAACTGGAGAGCTATATGTAACACTAGGGACATTTCCTTTATAGAAGGGATGTATCTGCCCTCTTTACTAATTCTCCTGGCTGGAATAGAGTCCCAATGGCTTGGTTTAGAGTACTATCTTAAACCTTAAGAGGCTAATAATCAACACAGTTAAAATCTGGAGAGTCCGAGTCCCTGGCATGAAGGTGCTTCAAATCAATTCAGGGAGTCTCCTAGGTTTTGGCTTTTGTAAGAGAAATAACATTTAGGTTTTCCGTTACTCATAGTTATACATAATCCTTGTCAATCGTTGTCAGGCTTTTTGTATTATTCAGATTACACCATCAAAGTAGATTTTTCTATAAACTAACCATATGGACCACTTGGAGTACTTAATCAATTCAGTATGCCCACCCCTGGATTAGGCTGAAAATTTAACAATATTTTTTATGCTTATCCTTTGGCATTCTGGAATTTGATGTAAAACTTGAACCAAAGCAGTATTCACATTTATTAGAGATTTGTACTCTTTGCTCTTGGGGTTATCCAGAATAGTTACTCAAACAATGCTTAGGGTTTGGAAATATTATGGACACATTTATGAATGAAGAATTATGAGCCTGGTCTCCATAATGATCTTGGCTGGATGTTTACACTAAGCACGGTGTTCCCTTAGAAGAGTGTCAGTTTCCCAGCTTTGAAAATTAAAATGTTCTGTTCAATAAGTTGTGATTTCAGTTCTTTAGATCCACAGAAAATGTGGTTTTATGTAAGTCTTGTCCTTGTGTTCTGATAAAGCTTTAAACTATTGCAGTTATTTCAGAGCCTGAGCCAAGGCTGCTGTATGGAAGCTGGCAGGTTTACTGTTGGTGAGCTCACTGAGATTTTGTTCTTAGAAAATTTCTCATGGTCTTAAACCACAGTCAAACACCCACATGGTTAACACTGTCGTTTACTCCAAATGAAGAGTGTAAGAGTGAGGAAGTAAATCATTCTGGTTGGTGCTCCTTTGGAACAGGGACTGGCTGGGGGGGGGGCATCTTGCATCATGCCCATAAATTGTTCATGTTTTTCATTGGCTTTCAGTATCACTACCATTAAAATTATTATTTACAAACTCCTAATATCATAACTTAGTGTCCTTTAGTGACTTTAGTCTGAACCAGAAATTACAAATGCCTGAATAGATGGCCACAAACCATATTGCCATAAATCTACTAGAAAAACAGGCACTAAGTCACTGTTGCTACCAGCAAAGGCCAATGCCCAGATACTTCAACATCAGTAATAGAACTAATTAAGCAGAGGTTGGGAGGGAGATGGATCAATTGGTAAAATATGTGGTAAAGGGCAAATTATCTGAATGTAAAGCTCACTAAAGACTAAGATGACACATATTGGGTAAATTATGAAATGGGAAAGATAGCTTTGTAATATAGAACCCTTGAAGATGGAACTTTAACCCAGAGTTCTGGGGATATAGCTCAGTTATAGAGTGCTTACTTAGTATGCACAAAATCCTGGTTCAATCCCTTATACCACATAAGCCAGACATACTATTAGATGAGGCAAGGGGATCAGAAGTTCAAAATCATTCTTGGCTACCCAGAGAAGTTTGAAGCCAGCCTGAGATGTATGACACTATATGTATGTACACACACACACACACACACACACACACACACACACACACACATCTAAATTATATACACATATATAACTAAATTACATATACATGTGTACATGTATATACACATGCACACACACACACACATATATATACACACATATATAACTTAGTTATCACTGATCATATGTCATGTTGACATCATGTGATGTTACATGAAGGACAAGTCACCCCTATGCTAATCTTTTCCCAAATCTATAGCCCATACTCTTATATGCTATAGAAGCCAGTACTGGCTAACATAAAAATCATTCCTAATCCCCCACCACTTTACACCAACATTAATTTTCTTTATGTAAACTTTAATCAATATGGGTAAAATGTGGCCTGAGTGAGCTCCACATAATCTTACAAGAATCTGGCATATGGAGGCTCCTCAGTTTTTCATTCCATGACTTCACCATGGACATCCAGATAGTGTACATGAGAGCAAGGAGCTTTGCATGGAGTGTCCCATGTCATTCTGTGTTCATATTCCATCAGCTGTAAACTGATGGTAACGATAAAGGGAGGCTGGAGAATAGAGTTTATCAGTATGCATAGGAAGAAGGGGCTGTGGGTTTTGGGTTTGGTTATCTGCATGTCTATTGATGCCCAAGCAGGACATCAATTATAGGAATAGGCTGAACTCTAGACATTAACATAGCAGCAACAACTTAAAGTGGAATTCCTGACAACCACAGCTGGTCCTTCCACTCAACATCTTCAGAGAGCATCTCTCACTTCTTACCTGGCACCCTGTAGTGTCATCTGCTTTGCTCTCTGCATGAGAAAATTACTGGTGACAAATGCATGGGAATAATGGGTCCAGAAGAGAAGAAAGCTACACTTGTACCACTAAACCCCAGCTGTCAGGAAGCATCTTTAACACCACGAATATGAATCCTAATTGTTTCTTGGAAGTGGTCTCTTTGCCAAATCAAGCCAGAATACACTCAGCACTCATCACTTCATGCTGTTATGAGACTCTATAGTATGAGCACAGTGGGATCGTGTCAGACCTTTTGTTGTTGAGTCTTTTGTTTGGAATAAAAGAAAAAAGATGGAAAAATAGAAAGAAGAGCATGAGTATCTCTCAGGAGGAGTTCTCTTTTATATAGAAACTAGCCTCAAGAAACACTAAAACAAACCAGACAAACAATATGGAGTTAGGTTTGTGTTGGCCAACTACTCCTGGGCATAAGGCCTACCCTGGAGTGTGGTAGATACATCCCAGTGACACATTCCATTGGAGAAAACAGATTTTCCCCTTGCCAGCAGGTATCAGTTACAAATAGCTTCTTGGTTAGGGATGGGACCCCCTATCTGCATCCCCTTCATTGTTGGGACTCCATCTGGCTTGACCCTGTGCAGGTCTTGTGTGCACTGCAGTCTCTGTGAAATCTTATGTGCATCAGTTTCATTGTGTCTGGAAGGAACTGTTTCCTTGGAGTCATTCATTTGTGTTTTTTGAAAGAATATGTGAGAATGATAGATGGAGGTGGGTAGAGGGAAGAGAAAAAAAGAACATAAAGTTGGGTGAGGAGGGAGGTGGGAAGGATGGGGAAAAGATGTGGGAGGGGAAAACATGATCAAAATGATGGGAGATGTCATTCTGTAAATATGCTTCTCTTATTGGTTAATGAATAAAGCACTGTTGGCCAATAGGAATGCAAGATATGTGGGACTAGGAGACAAGGAGGATTCAGGAAGAGGTAGGAGGGAGATTCAGTATGTAGAGACTTGTGGGAGAACAACTCCGGACCCTCTCTCTGGTAACATAAGACCATGTGGAAATACGTAGATTAATAGAAATGGGTTAATATTTAAGACAGAGCTAGCCAGTAAGAAACGCTAGTAACTGGCCAATAGCTTTATATCTAGTACAGTGTCTCTGTGTTATTTGGGGCTGGCACAGCTGTGGGATGAGGCTAGTGGGAAAACAACTCATAACATCAAAATATATTGATGAAAAATATTTTGAATAGCTAAGAAAGGAAGAAGGGAGGGAGGAAGGAGAAAGAAAGAATGACCACAGGGATGTAATCTATAATCTATGGTTTGTTATAGTCTAGAGTCTGGAAAATCCACAGACATATTCAAATCCACATTTCACCAGTGTCTTGTTATATCTGGGAAGCATAATATTGTTCTTAGGATTTATAGCTTCAGCCTAGTTAGGCTTGGCAGGGCACAGGGTTATTAGTCCTGCCATATGTCAAATCCTGAGGCTCATAGCTTGCTAACTGTGTGGATAATATCAGACAGTACAGTACATAGATAGTGCTTTGTCCCAAGGAGAAAACTCTCCCCTTCACAGTCTGACAGAGACAGGCATATTGGAAAGAGCTGGGCAATATTAAGCATTTACTAAGTTTAAGGCAGTGTACTAGTTACTTTTCTCAATATTGTGACCAGATGCATGACAAAAAGCAACTTACAGGAGGAAGGCTTTATTAGGGCTCAGAGTTCAGAGGAACACAGTCCATCATGGCAGGGAAGGCATGACAATTAGAGAAGGAGTGGCCACAGCATTTTCCCACTCAGGAGCAGAGAGACAAATGCTGTGCTCTGTTGCTTTATACTTTTCATTTAGTCCTAGATGCTTGCCCATGGCACCCACATTCAAAATGCACCTCCCTCCATCAATTAAACTTCTCTTGGAATGTCCTCATAGACACGTCCAGATGTGTGTCTTCTAGGTGATTCTAAACCCTATTAAGTTTCACATCTAGGAATTTAGGCAATGGGGGTATTCACCTAGAGCACAACAATATATGTAAAATACTCTCCACTACAGTATTGTTCATGGGAGCAAAATTCTAGAAACATCTTAAATATTCCCAAGTAGGGAATTAGTTAAATAAATTATAGTCTTTTGGTGCACAAGGATATAATAGAAAGATGTTCCTAATAAGCAGAGTGGGTACATAATGCAAAGCATGATGTTATGTATATAACATGATTATTACATATATATGTTGTATGTACAGAAGGATGCCAGAATGACATTATCATAATTTTACCAATTGCCTGTGAATGATTAAAAAAAATACTATCTTTGTGTGCCTCTAAAATGTTTGGGCTATCTATCTGGGCATATATTGATTTTATAATTATAGAAAACCACATATGGCTATTTTCAATCTGAAATAAAAGGAAATAAAAATGCTTTCAAGTTTCCTAACTTAGTACTATTACTTGGGCGTTGCCACTGCATACAATCCTACTTTATTTTTATCATTTAACTGGACAGTCAAATGATTGTTTATGTACTCATAACAACAGAAAGTTCATCTCTAATACTTCTCACTTTATCTCTTCTTTGAAGGCTCTAAAAAACGACTACAGTTCTTTTTATTATGTAAGGCAGTTGCATATATGAATGAATAAATAATAAAAATAGCTTTTGTCTCTCCTTAACACTAAAATTTACAGCATCATAAATGTGTTTTCTTTTCTAAATAAAAGTCGATGGTTGAGTGTCCTGTAATATTAATCTTCCCTTATGTGGCATCCAAACAAAACAGATTTCCTGTCTTGTGATTAAAGAATCTTAAGGACTACCGGTTGAGATGATGGATGAGTATTGTGTACTGGTTGCCATGGTTTTGATTGAGGATGAGCTATTTAAGCTTATCCTTAATCTGGATAGGCGTGAGTCTCTTTTCACAGGGTTAAAAATGGTGTGAAAGACAGGGCTATTTTTAGGTAGAATGTCAGCCTGTCTCTAGTAACAGCTAAAAATAGAGATTCTTATCTGTAATTAACCCTTTGGCCACTAAGCTAGGTAAATAAAATAATCATAATAAATTTCTTTTAGAAAGTAAACTGACATTCAAACAATAAAAAAAAGGTAGTATCTAATTACATAGGCATTTTGAACTAATATTTAAAAACACTAAAATATATATTTAAAGAGTCTTATATTAGCTTCAAAATCAGCTAGCCAGTTCCTATAGCAGCTTTTCCTCTGTTGAAGGATTCCAGATTGTAACCAATTTAATGTTTTTAGCTTGTGATTTCCTTTCTCCATTTGCAAATAGCACTGTGGAGTAGACAGGAGGTAGAGTCTTAATGGTTTATCTTTGATTCTATTATCCATATTATTTCATGCAAAATGCCATGCCTTATTAGAAGGCAGATGATTTTTGTCATCTAGAGCTTCAACTGCAGAGGTATAAGAATCTAGAAAGGCTATATAAATAAACATGTAACCATTTCAGACTCAGGATGCCCAACTGCTACACTGAAGGTGCAATGATGGGGCAGATAAAAAGATCTCACCCTTGAGTAGCCATGGAACTTGATGGAAGTCTCTTAATCTTATGGGCTCCATTTCCTCAGTTGCAACCCTTTTAGTTTCAAGGATAATTGGACCAGAAGGTCAGTTAGCTACTAAACATGCCTTGTTTTATTTTCAAATGGTTATTTCTTTCCTCAAATAAAACGCAGGTGAAAGTCAATTATAAAAGCACACATGATGGAATGCTTTTAAGTCACCCTAGGGTTGGAGAGTCATGAAGGTCTTTTCCTTTTTTGATACATGGGTTTGAACATGAATGTATGTTTCATGATGGTTAAACACAAACATGATGGCTAAGCACTGTGTCACTGAGCTATACCTTCCAGCAGGGTGAATGTCTTTCACATCTCCACTCAACTAACCACAGAGCTCCTCAGAGCGCAGGCTGAAAAACTTTACTGTCTGGTTCTCTTTGAAAGTGGATTTATAGTTCTGAGAAATCTTGAAAAAACAATGCCACATGAACTTCGTTTTTTAGAAAATGGGGGAGGGGTGTGTTCTTAGTATGCTGAAAAGATATAACATAGCAGCTTCTGGAAGACAGGTCATTATTTTTATTTGTTTTGACTTTTCTGATATTTGACATGGGTGTGTGAATCTCCTTTCTTGTATGACAACCTTGGAATAAAACAATTTATGGATGGGTGTGTTCCCTCCATTGTTCTATTTTTTTTCACGAAAGTCTACCTATTGAGTCCTCACTGCATTATTTCTGAATTTTTATATTCCTTTAGAGTTGTATCTTTAGCCCAGGGACTTGTTATTCTAAGCAATGGAGCGCTTGACCTGGTATTCCAGGTTTTTCCTCCATGTTGGTCCAGCCTCTGTCTGCTTTGACACTCAATACTTATTTTCAGGGGAAGGATAGTGAAGGCTGGATCAGAACTGGGATCACACAGAGTAAGGTGAGGTTCAGCCCTGACCATTATTTCTCCTATGTCTGCAAGGCAAAGGCCACTAATGGGAAACAGACTTGGTATGAGCAAGGACCACAAATCTCAGAATCATTTTGTTATTCCAAAAGTGGTTTCAATACCAACAATGGAAGCTATATCAAATTCCTGTCTTAAAGTACTGACTCTAATTATGACCTTCACAGGAATCATCTGTAGCTTGATGTTAGGAACGCTTCCGGGTGTTCTGCTACACAGATAAAGCTGAGTAAAAATGCTCAACTTTTTGTTCCCTTAGTCAGTAGAAAAGATGCTTTGATTCAATAATGTGATCCCTATGGGAAAAGAAGAGTGTGCTGTGCCCCAGCTGCTTAATACTGGCATTCGTGTTGCACTTCTAAAAACCCTGTATAAACAATTTATCAAGAGATCATATCATCCACCCACAACTTGTTAAAACAGAATGAGTATTTTAACACCCCAAGGCAACTTTATAAAACTGCCACAGAACTGGAGAGAGAAGGAAATGACAGGAAGAATACTTAGCCGATCATTCCTTATTTAAAACCTTCGAAGTAAAGTATATATCTAAAGAAATACATTCATGTTTCAACTCCCTCCATGTCACCAACATAACGTGCTTGTACAACTAGCATCCCAAATAAGCATCCCAAATAAGCCTGTGACCAAGTCCTGCTTTTGATCTCTAGTTACCCCTCCACTTCTTGCCCCAAGGTCACTAACTTTTAAGATCAAAGATTGATTCAACCAGGTTTGGACTTTTATATAAATGGGATAATACAACCTACATTCTATGTATTCATGGGTCTGTGTTCCTTCATTTAAGTTGATTTTTTGAGACACTTGTTGCTATTCGTAATTATTGTTTGTTCATTCTGCTGCAGATTATGAAAATGCACAGCTATTTTTCAAATTATGGATCTGTTCTACTGTTGATGGATGCTTGGACAGTTTTCTGTTTGGGAAGGTGACAAATCAGGCTTCTAATGAACATTCGTGATCATATTGTTTAGGGATAGATCTAGGAGTGACACTTTTGTGACACATGCCCATGTTAATGGAACTGCCAAATGGCTTTCCAAATGATTGTCAGTTTACATTCACAATAGTAGTGAGTGAGAAATCTGGCTTGGTGCATATGTACCCCAATACTTGTTATTTTTAAATAATTGGGTAGTGACTTTAATTTGCAATTCACTGGTGACTAATAAAGTTGAATATTTTCCTGCCCATGTCTTGGCCACTTGAACAGTGTCTTTTGTGTGGCAGATGTACAAGTGGCCATCTATGCTTCCCTTGATGGTAAGAGGGTTTTGTTTTATTTTTATATTGGGTAGTGTCTTCCTTTTCTTTCATGCTGTATAATTTTAAATGTTCAAGTTCATGGTAGGCATTTCTTTGATGTTTACATGTGAGATGTTTACCATGCAGCTCCAGCTACTATATATTGAAGTCTAGAAGTTTCTAATGACACAATATACTAGTTAATTTTTCATCACTGCAATAAAATACTCAAGATAACTTAAAAGAAAAGTCTATTTTAAGTCTCAGCTTTGGAGGTTTCAGTCCTTAGAAGGCTCATTGCTTTTGGGCATATGGTAAGATACTTATCATGGTGAAGGAATATAGGGTGTGGGGAAGCTGATCTTCAAATGGTAGATGGGAAGCAAAGAGGAAGAGGAAAGGGGTGGTGTCCACATCTCCTTCAACAGTAGACCCACAGTGACTTCTGCTAAACTGCTCCTCTTAAAGGTCCTACCATGTTCCATGGAGTCTGTGGGGGATATGTAGAGCCATAATATAACACCTAAGGAGAAAACATATACCCATCTAAGAAGTAAAAGAAAAGCCAGTGAGACAACCCAGGGGGTAAAGTTGGCCCATGTTCTAGGGCTAAGTGGTAGCTGAATTGGTCAGCCCGCCAGCTGTCCCTCATCCTCACTACTTAGGTGAGCTCTCTAGCACTGCCTCTGCTAGTTCATCTGATGCAACCTGCAGCCAGGAGTGGGGTCAGTAAAATTAAAATATATGAATATAAGAAAAGTGAAGCTAAGCAATAGTGAGCTTTGGAACATTTTGAAACTTTTGCATCAAGCCATGGCTAAAATCATGAGACTTGGTCATTTTGTGATAGCCTAAACCTTTACATTTTTTGTCCCATTAAGATGATTAGGACTGGCCTTTCTCACACTGAAAACCCAAATGAGCATCAGCAGCTGCAAAATTTGTCTCACTGTGCCACCTCCCCTGATGCTGGGGTCCAGATGATTTGCAGTTTGTTTCTCAGGCACAAACCGAAATGTGGCTATGACTGTGATAAGATAATGCCTAGGAGGAATGTCCTCTGGGGCAAAATAGGGTCACAAGAGAAGGGAGGCTTGGAAGGAGAAATTCAGATAAAGGAGTTGAAGATTGTTGGCTCAAATAGCTCGAGTACCTAGATAAACAATATATAAACAGCTGTGGGAAAATAAAAATTGTTTGCTCCTGAAGTGACCTGCCAGTGACCCTTCTTTCCAGGTCTACATGTTGCTCATGGCTGTTTTTGCCTCAGCACCCATCCCCTAAAGAAACTTTTTAATAATGGAATTTTTTTTCCACACACAAAATCATAGAAGGTAATAAAATCAAACACACACACACACACACACACACACACACACACACACACACACGTATGTTCATGTGCTGAGACAGAAGTAAACATCAAATGTCTGCTCTGTCTTGTTTTTAAAGATTTATCTTTATTATTTTTAAATTGTGTGTAGGTGTATGTGTGCTTGCATGTGGACATGTGTACATGAGTCAAGTTGTACTGGAGCCAGAGGCATCAGATCCACAGGAGGTGAAGTTACAGATGGTTGTGAGCTGCCCAGTGTGGATGCTGGGAACCAAACTTAGGAACTCCAGAAAGACACCAAGTGCAGTAAGTCATAAGTATCCCAAAGTGTGCCTCGTTGGTTGCCTGTCTTAGTCAATATTCTATTGCTGTGAAGAGAGCGATGACCACAGCAACTCATAAAAGAAAGCATTGAATTGGAGGTTTGCTTACAGTTCGAGAGGTTTAGTCCATTATCAACATGGCTGGGGGGTGGGAAGCATGGCAGCCTGCAGACAGGCACCAGGAGTAGATGAGAGAGCTACAGTCTCATTCTCAGGCATACAGAGAGGCATGGCCTGGCATGGGCTTTTAAAACCTCAAAGCCCACCCGCTGTGACACACTTCCTCCAAGAAGGCCACACCTCCTAATCCTTATAATCTTTCAAATACCCTGATGATTAAGCTTTCAAATGCAAAGCTTATGAGAGCCATTTTTATTCACACCACCACAATGCCCTGGGGTATGTTTTTTTGTTGTGTGTAGACCAGAGATTGAGTATAGAGCAGAATTTAATTAACATCAGTGTTTCCCTCAGTCACTTGCCATCTTATTTTTTGAGGCAGTGTCTATTGTTGAACCCAGAGCTCTCTATTTGAGCTAGAGAGGCAGCTACCAAGCCCCCATTATCCTACCATCTTTACCTTCCCAGCACTGGGACTTCAGATACGCACTCCCACACCTGGATTTTTGTATGGGTACTGGGGATCGAAACTCAGGCCTTCTTGTTTTGTAAAATATTCTTTTTCCACTGAGCCATCTTCCCAGCCCACTTCAGGGGTATTTCTTAATCCAATCAAATTGACACTGTTGGCTTTACAGCCTGCCAAATAACCAAGGAGACTGTCTTTATCTCAAGAGTTATAATTATATCTGCAAACATCCCTTTTCCAAATTAGAAAATAGTCACAGGTTCCTGGGATTAGGATAAATGCATATCTTTTTGCAGGCACCACTCAACACATGACAATGACATATTTCAGTTTAAAGATTTGAGAACTAGTAACTAGTTTGGTGTTTGTAAATTTTATATTAAAGAATACTGTCAGTTATTCCTGATAATATAGATGTGAATATTCACAACTTTCCCCTTTCTACCGTTGCATAAGCATGCCCCACTATCACTAATTTTGAAGACAGAGTAATTAAAACTGGCCAAATATAATTTTCACAAATGTAATTATAACCCCTTCCTTGCTCTGTTCTGAAATGGTGGTCCATTTCTTCCAGAATAGATATATTTTCTCTAGGCACCTGCAAGTAACTCATTCTCCAACCTTTTGTCCACTTATCTGAGCCTTTCTTTACAGACCCCCCCACTCTCCCATTAGTATATTTTACTCATGAATATATGTCTTTCACTTACAGGTCCTGAAAGGGTGAAAACAACTAGTCATAATCTCTAGAATTCTATGGATTGGGAAAATTATCACATATTTAATTCATTGGGAATGTTGGGGACTGAACCCAGAGCCTTCCTCATGGTGGGCAAGAACTCTACCATTTAGTCACATCCCTAGCTCTAGGTGAATTATTTTTTTAGCTATATTTAGGGGTGTGTGTGTGTGCACGTGTGTGTGTGTGTGTGTGTGTGTGTAAGATAAGAATACAGCATGTTTGTGAAGGTCAGAGGACAATTTATAGAAGTCAGCTTTCTCTTTCTATTTAATTCTGGGGATTGAATTCTAAATTATCAGGCTTGGCTACAAGTGCCTTTACATTCTGAGCCATCTAGCCAGCCCTAAATTGTTATTTTTTTTTTTTTTTTTTAGCAGAAATGCTTAATCATATTGAACATATGCATTTAAAACCTGTGTAACAAAATATAAACGCCTCTATCTCTGAGATTGGTATTTTGGTATGTATTCTTTCAGATATATTTTTGAATTTCATAAATATGTTTGTATAAGTTAATAAGATAATTTCCATCAACAATGAGCTGAGAATATGTTTGCATATTATTACATATACAGCCTCATCATTTTATTTCAGGGTTTTGATATTACCAAATTGCCTTCTTATACCAATCTGTGTTCCCTCCAGTGGCACATGAAAATGCCTATTCTCTCATACCCATGGAATTCTTTCTAATCTCTGTCAATCTCAGAGAAGAGATACAGCACCCTGTGGCTTAATTTATATTTCTTGTTGGTAGTGAGGCTGAACTCTTCTTCTTCTGATCCTGCCCACCTGAAGTTCCTCAGAAGCATGTGTCATTGATTAAACTTTAAAAACATGAGCAGACCACTTAAGGAAGCCACTCACCATCCAACCGAACCAACCCTGCTACCATTGCCTTAGTTCCCTCATTCCTTAAGGTGCCTTGCTCTCCTCCATCCTTGTAGACTTCACAGTCCTGTGTTTTAACTCTTGTAAAATTTGTGTCACAGGAAAATTTCAATGATCAGTTTTGAAAAAAAATTTTTTTTTAATATGTCAGGGAAACAATTGAGAGATTCCAAGTTTCAAAATGTAGCTCAGAAAATTGTATTTGTCATCACTGTCTGGGATATATATATATATATATATATATATAACACACAGACACACACATTCATTAGATGTCATCTTGGCATTCAAATAACCCGACATATAAAATATTCAGGAATTAGTTTTGTTACATTTACTTATATCAGAAAGGAGTTCAGAGTGGAATGCTGGAAATTTTCATCCTTTATATTTTAGTAGGTAATTTTTGATTTTGCTTTGTCTGAAAAAAAAAAGTGACAGTGTTGTATCTGATGTAATGCAGACTTAAACTCCTGCTACAAGCTTCCTTCTGAAAGAGACCACGGTTTACAGCCCAAACACTCTTTACTGTCCAAGGTCCTGAAATAGAACACACCTTGTTCTGCAATGATAAGTATTGTTCTATTGAAGAGGAACCTGCTATCACTCCACACACATTATGCCCATTTATTATATCTAATTTTAGTATAGTCAATATGACTCAGCTGGCTGGGTAAAACAACTGTATGTACGAGACAGTGGTAGATGCTTTTCTCTCCTGTCTCTAGGTTAAGGGAGTGTCCCTCCATGGGTGATGTGTCCTCAAGGTCCTTTTGTGCTCCAGGAATGCATCCTGGTTCCACTGTCTGAGGTACCTTAGACTGCTCAGGCCTTCTAGCTGAGACCCATATTCAGGGGGGACCTGAGTCAGTCCCATGCTGGATTCCCAGCTATCAGTCTGGGAGGTCCATTAGCTCCTCCTTGTTCAGGTCAGCGGACACATCTCCCATGGAGGGACACTCCCTTAACCTAGAGACAGGAGAGAAGTCCTAGTCCCTACTTCTAATGACTTGACAGATTTACATGACCCCACCTGGATGGCATTGCCCTACATGTGGAATGAGGGTGGGGGGACGAGAGGGGAGGGTGGTCAGGGTGCATGTGAGGGGGGAGAGAGGTTAAAAGGGAGGGAGGAAGAGGGAACTGGGATCAACATGTAAAATAAAAAAAATAATAAATGGCTTTAAAATTAAAAAAAAAGAGAGAGAGTTACTTTTCTGAAGAGAGAAACAACCAAACAAATGCGTGTGACTCTGGTTCTGACTGTGAGACCAAGTACCTTTTAACCAATATCAAAAGACACAAATCAATGTGACTCTAACTATAACCAGAAAAAGAACTAACCACAAATAGAAATTGTAATAGACTATTAGACAAGGGTGTTGAGGGTAAAAATAGTGTGACTTGATACATGCAAAGTCCTATACTTAGGTCTTAAGGAACTGAAAAGGAGGTACAATAGGAAATCCTAGGGGTAGGGGGATGGGATGCAGGCTGTCATGAGAAGGAATGGAGACACTGTAAAGACACACAGCTTTCACTGAAGTCAGTGATCTGCTACCATCATAAATACAGCTCGTGTTTCATCAGTGGAGGGAGTGGGGAGCCACCCCAGAGCCAGGGTACTGGTCTCACCTAAGGTAGCCTTAGCATTTGTTGAATGAGTATGTGGCATTAAAAAATAAGCCCAGCACAAGGAGAAAAACTAGAAAAGATGATTCCTTTCTTAGAGAAATGCTATGAACACACAGAGAGGGCTCAGAATATCATACTTTTAACCTTTTCATAGATCAGCAGAAGCTCAGAGTTTGAGGGTCTGGAGAGATGGTTCAGTGGTTAGAGGGCTTGTTGCTCTTTCAGAGAACCTGGATTTGGTTCCCAGCACCCATGTCAGACCACACACACAGACACACACACACACACACACACACACTCACACCACACATACCACACACACACACACACACACACCACACACACACCATACACACACAGACACACACACACCACACACACAGACACACACCACACACACACCATACACACACAGACACACACACACCATACACACACCACACACACACCACACACACACACACATCAAACAAAAGAAAAACTAATTAAGGAAAAACTAAGAGAGCTGAAGTGACTTTGCAAGTTTACACAGTGTGTGTGACAATGCTAACCAAAAATTGGTTGTTCCTACCTCTATCACAACACTCATGTGCAAAACCTGAATACTTACAGTAACAAGCATGCACTTGTTTTAAGCCGATGAAAGCTAGAGACAGACACAGAACAACTGATAAAATGAATGAAATGGGAGGAGACTGTAAAACAGTGTTTTTGGTTATCCGCTTGACAGGATTTAGAACTGTATATGGGACTGGTGAGGCACCTAGAGGACTGGTGTTCACGTCTACTGAGAGGAAGACTCGCTGGGAATGTGGCAGAGCCATCTCATGGAACTTTAGTCCAGACAGAACACAAAAGGAAAAAGGAGCAAGCCAGCTTAGTGGCAGCTTCTCCTTTACTCTGGCTCCTGGCCATTCATGAACCAGTTCTCCCCAGTCACAAGCACCCACCACTGTCATGTTCTTTGCAGGATCATGGGACAAGAGGTCATCCACTGAATCCTCTAAAACATAAGCCCAAATCTACCTTCCTCTATTATTTCAGTCAGATATTTGGTAACAGTGATGACTTGCAGCACACATCACAGCCGACATGTCTGGCACAGTATGAATTTTAAGGCTAAGTTTTGCCTGAGAGGCATAAGGGAGACAGTGCAAGGACAAGCTTGAAGTTGCTAATGGGAGCCAACAGGCCATACACAAGCAGGATTTGGGAGGGTGTGGAAGAATGGGGTCAACAAATGAGTAAGTGTATCATAAATAGTTGCTTAATAATAAATCTGAAATGAGGTATCTCGATAATTGAAATTTATTATTTTTCATGGCTTCCTGGATTTGGAAATGCTCCCTGATTTCACATGCTTCAGACTTGTGGTAATAGCATAGGAAAGAGATGGGAATTTGGGGAGGTGACTGGGATATGAGAGCTCTGTTCTTATGGACAGATTCACTCATGTGTTAATGGGTTATCTCAGGAGTAGCAGCTTTAAAAGTAAGCTCCTTCTGGCTATCTTGCTCAAACTTGCCAAACTGGTCTTTTAAATCATGTTCTGATACTGCAAAAAGACCCTCATCTTGCCAAACAGATGCCAGAGATGAGCTAAATGAACTATGTTTTAAAAATTATCCAACTTCAGGTATTCTGCTCTGGCAACGAAAAATAGACCAAGACACCAGGAAAAGTCTGAAATCTTCCATTCAATAATCTCTTTTAATGGTCAAATCTCATGATTCATCTTTTTCACCAGTAAAACCCAAACAGCATTTATAAAGAAATTTCATCTCTGATGGACTGAGGAGCCCTGTGAGTGGTAGAAACATTATAAAGTTCTCTAGTTTTCCATGGAGAAGGAACAGGGAGTGGATAAATGCATTAACTCCAAATTACTTCCCCTTGAATATAAAATTCAATAGATGAAGTCTCTGTTGTCAGCTTTTAAAATTCTATTTGCCAGGAAAATATCCTATCTCCAATGAGCTTATATTCCAAATAAAATTTTCTATCACCAAACTCAGAAAATAATAGATGATGCTATCTCCCCGGGGTAGGGTAGAGCAAAACAAAAATCACCACACATGTATGAGCTTTGTGTGCTTCCACTAGCTGTCATGAAAATAGTGTGTTCCCTAGGTGGTCAGAGGCAGAGTAGGAATTCCCCTAGGAAGTTCAGGATTAGAGTTATTATTTCCATCATCCATGGCTCTAAAGCAATAGAGGCATTGTGTTTATATTATGTTCAAGCTTAATTTTTGAAGGGGAACATTGTTATGATCTTGTAGAGTTAAGCTATTTTGATGTTTTTCAAATAGAGAAAAACTCAACTTAGGAAACAAGAAGCTAAAAATGTTCAGAAACGACAAACATAAAAGTATATTTTCTTCCCTAAAACTAATCTAGAGTTAGTGTAAATCCATCTACAGCATAAAGTAAACCATCCCTTGATCTCAAGTGATCAGAATTCATCATAGTTTCTGCTCACTGTGCCCATCAGCGTGTTTCATATGAATGGCTGGGGTATACAGTTGTGCAGTTTTGTGCATCATATACAGGCACAAACTGAGGGGTTAGAGTGGAGATTCAAACCCAACTCTCTATGTACTGCAGTGCTTCTTAGTATCCGTTTGCCCTTGCTGAGCCCCCCTTCATCTCCAAGGTTCTTCCTTCCTTCCTTGGAACAAAAGAACAAAGGCACTCTGTGCTATTTAGGCTGGAAGGGGGTACATTTCTCTAGTTACCATATAGACTAACAGTAACCTTGCTTAACAGGCTAGACCATGAAGAATGGAGCCCTTTCCCCAAGACTCAGGGATAATTTCTCAAGAGGAAACAGAAAGGTTATGAGAACGTGATGTTGTGTGTGACTCACCAGGAAACAATATTTTCCAGACACAGCAGGGCAGATGTACATAGGAAATCACAGTGGTTGTGATAGCATGCCTAAGATGTGTGCAAGCTGAAGCTAGATGAAAATCCCAGCACTGAGGAAGAAGGGGGAGGCACCGAGTCCTACTCCTAGCTGAGGAGATATTGGTAATTGAGAGGGAGAGTCAGTTTTCTCAGAGGTATGGCCCCTGGCAGGTAGGCCACACTCCAGTGGAAGACCACAAATCCAAGAGTATACTAGTAGTGCAAAACTGTATTTGACCCGCTTAGAATAAAAACAGAAAGACACAAAGCAGGGTGGGTAGGGAGGCATTGATGAAGGAGATGGAATTGTTCCAAATACATTGTATGAAGAACTATATAAGAACTAATAAAAGGAATGAAAGAACTAATGAAAAAGAAAAGCTGTCATATCTCAACAAGGATGCATATGTAAGTACTCAAAGGTAGCTACAGGAGTAGTGGGATTCCAAGGGCACAGTGTGGATGTTCTCACTTCCTCTCAGTTTACTTTCTCCCCAGTACTTCTATTTGTTTGATTACACTTTTCCCAGGAGAATGGTCCAGGAGACAGAACTTAGTGGTGGGGGGTTGGCCATCAGATGAGAAAGGCATCAAGGTGGTTCGACTGCATTACTGAGTGAGGCTGTGTAGTGGGATATTCACTTTGTCTCCTTCTGTGGCACTGACCACGCCCATTGGGGGGTGGAGCCATGGGCGGAAGTGACCTGTGGAAGGAGGTCGGAGGGGGCCAGAAAAGGCTCTCTCTTTCTGGCGTGACTCAGACAGGAGAGGATCGGGTTGAATTTCCTGGTGTTCATCTGTCTAGGTTGTAAGTTATTTCTCCCTGAATAAACATCTATTCGGCCTATTTGTTTATTCTGATCCTTATTTACCGCAATATCTGGTGTCAGAAGTGGGATTTACCTGGGTTTTGCCCCCAAGCGGCAGAAGCCACCCCCCCATTATTTTTTACCATATTCTATGTATGTATACTTTTCCTGTATTCAAGACATTTTGTATATTGATACAATTTGGGATATTTATCTTGCTGCCCTTTATAGTTCTACCTCTTGTCTTGACACTTATACTCTACCTCTATTTTAGGGATTTACATGTAGGTATATGTAAATAGTTATATTGTTTAAGTATTTGTTCCTGCTTTACTCAGGAAAGTTTTAATCAGTCTTTTTAGCTAAGTTCCCGAGTATTACAGATTATCTTCACTCACATTTCCTGTATCTATGAGATTAGTCAGATATAGATGCCTAATCTTCAATCACTTCATAGACATGCAGAACATGGCATTTAAATGTTTTAATATTAGTACTCCATTGACATGAGACACTGTTGCTCCTGACAGCACCGTGCACTTTCCCGAAAAAATGTTGGACACTGTTGTTGCTCCTGCTGGAGTTCAATCTCGCCTCAGCTAATGGCCTGTTGGGCATAGAATTGCCCCCACCTTGACCACTGATTTGGACATGCAGTCCTATGTGCTTGCAGGAGACAAATATAGAAGACTGCTTGACCTTGCCAAGTCAGGGTAAGACAGCCATTCTATTTCCCTGCTGTTGTTGTGGTCTGTCAAGTTCTCTTGGCCTTAGCCAAATCTGGGTGTACCAACGTCGCTGTGAGACCTAGGGTGACTGTTCAGGTGGCTTGCTGTTTCTGTCCTTGCTGCACCTTTTGGAAGTTGTCCATCCACATTTCCTGTCTACTCTAGTATTGTTATTTTCCTTCTCAGGTCTTGATGAGGTTGAAGATTAAACTATCACAACTATTATTCTCTCTTCCTAGTTAGATATATTAGGTACTAGACTTACGTTTTCCAGCTTAGGACAACTCTATTGTAAACTCCATTATGCCCTCACCCTAGGACTAGATTTGTAGGTCATTTTGTTCTCGATTTTCCTTTTCTTGGGGCACACTTGTTATTCACTGTTTTGTATATAGTTTTGTATTAAGCCTAAATCTTTTCTTTAGACTAAAAGGGGAATTGTAGTGGGATATTCACTTTGTCTCCTTCTGTGGCACTGACCACGCCCATTGGGGGGGTGGAGCCATGGGCGGAAGTGACCTGTGGAAGGGGGTCGGAGGGGGCCAGAAAAGGCTCTCTCTTTCTGGCGTGACTCGGACAGGAGAGGATCGGGTTGAATTTCCTGGTGTTCATCTGTCTAGGTTGTAAGTTATTTCTCCCTGAATAAACATCTATTCGGCCTATTTGTTTATCCTGATCCTTATTTACCTCAATATCGCTGACTCTATGAAAACGACTTCATGTGATCAGCTGTCCCCAGGGGAACAGCCCTAAGTTTGACTTAGAGAGTGGTGTGTCCTGGACCTCAGTTACATGGGTCTGGTTTGTTTCCCATTTTCTTGTCTAACTAACTGTGTTTGCTTGGACAAAGCACTTTTGCTTCAGGCTCCTGTGTCCTCCTCAATAAATATTTATGTGCCCAGTTACACATCAGACTTTTAAATGTAATCATGCCAATAATAGTAATCATCTCCCAGGACTGTTATGAGAAATAAATGAGGCATTCTTTAAAAGTGGTAGTTACATGCCTGGCAGAGATTCAGAAGAAACTACAGAACAAAGACTCAGGGAGGTGATGAGTACTTTCATCTGTAAATTTCTGTGTAGTTTGCAAAGCACTTTTATAGCCACTATCTCTTTAAAATAATCTTGTAGGTAGAGGTAGGCATGATATATCTACTCCCCCATTTTCTATGTGAAGATATGGAATCAGTTTCAGCACTTGGCTGTATTCCTGACTGTAAAGGGCAGTTGTATATAAATTGGCCAAATACTTCAGACTCAATTACTGATCACTATTTTATAAGTAAAGGAGTTCAATAAGAAATAGAGACATTCCATTTGTTTTTCTGGACCTTATAGAGAGAAAGATGTTTTTAAGAAAAGCTTATTAGGGGCTAGAGAGATAGCTCAGTTGGTAAAGAAAGGGCTTTGCTATGCAAGCATGAGACTCAAACCCATGTGAAAAAGCTGAGTGTCAGCACACATTTATAATCCCAGTGTTATGAAGGAGACAGGTGACCCCTAGAGCTTATTGATTAGCCAATCCACTACTTTATTTAGTGATGTGGTTTGAATAGGAATAGCTCCCATAGACTCTTGTGTTTGAGGGTTCAACCCACAGCACATGACACTATGAGGTGTAGCCTTGTTGGAGTAGGTATGGCCTTGTTGGAAGAAGTGTATTATTGTGGAGACAGGCTTTGAGGTGTCATATGCTCAAGCTATACCTAGTATGATAGTCTCCTGTTGCTGCTAGGCATATTGAGATGTAGAACTCTCAGTTTCTTCTCCAGTACCATGTCTGCCTTCATACTACGCTTCTTGCCATAATGGCCTAAACCAGTACCAATTAAATTTTTTGTTTGTTTTTTTCAAGAGTTGCTGTGGTCATGGTGTCTCCTCATAACAATAGAAACCCCAACTAAGACAGGTAAGTTCCAAGCCAACAAGAAACCAAGTTTCAGAAAAGAGGGTGGATGATGCCTGAGGAATGTCACTCAGTGTTGAACTCCAGCTTCCATACTCATGAACACATACATGCAACCCTCCTCCCACAAAAATATGACTCAGCCATGTGATTGTATTTATTGGGTTAAAAGAGTTACTGGATGCAAGGAGAATGCTGAAGAACTTAATATATAATAGATGAAAATATTGGAAGGATAATAATGGTCTTTTTAATCTACATAATGGAAAACTTTAAGAGATTTAAATTGGAAGTAAAACAACAACAGCAATAATAGATTTTTGCTTCACTGATGTGTGTAATAGTTTGGAAAAGCCTATTAATGAAGATTTGGAAAGCCAGGCATTGTAGCTTGTTATCCTAGTTTTTTGGGTGGTTGGCTTAGAAAGACTTGTAGCTCAAGGTGTGATTGGATTACATGTTGAGCTCTAAAGCAGCCCGTGGTACTTGGTGAGCCTTTTAATCTCAAAATAAATAAAATTAAGGGTTGGAGAATATAGTTCAGTGGCAGGGAACTTGCCTAGCATATGCAGGGCCCTAGGTTTGATACTCAGTACTGAAAAAAGAGTTTATACATTTTTTCACTACGTATAATGCAAAGTCTTGAATGATATATTTGAATGTTATTTATAGGTGGAAACTGAACTAGGAAGATTTGGCAATGGCTTCTTTCTTTGATTAGCAAACATTCAGATGGCTCAATGGCAGGAGAAGAATACTACATTTGTTCAAGTATTTTTTTTAAATTTTATTTTTTTAGTCATTTTGTAGAAAAGTTGTAATAATAAAATGCATTCAAAGCTTCTCTATCAATCATGTTTTCATATATATTTATTTTCCAAATTATTATTTTATATTGATTCTTTGGTAATTTCACATCATGCACCCCAATCACACTCATTTCCCAGTCCTTCCATGTCTCCCCTCAACTGTTGTCACCTCCCCTAAAAAGAAAAAAGAGGTCAAACAAAAGCATCTCGATGATCCCACTTGACAACAACCTGATTTTCTATCAATCTCACACCTGTGACACCTGTCTCATGTCAAGTTCTGCAGTGCATATGCACTGCACCCCTCTGACCTCCCCGCCTCTATGTCACGTGTTTGTTCATTGCAGTGACATCGAAAGCTGCAGTGGGTCACATGGTATACCATTTTGCAGGAACAGTTTTACTTGCAAGTGTTCACTGCAATGAGTCTTTGGTCTGGTTCGAGGCCTCTTGCTTCTTCTACACCCTCAATATTAGACCCTCTTAGAGACCCCTTTCCAATATCCTGCTATTGTCCAGAGTCATAGAGGTGCTTCAGCTATGTTCTGCAGGATAGGCCCCTTCACATGCTCCAGTAGCTCATAGATGGGCTAGATATTGGGGTGGACCACAGACCACAGACATCAACGCGGCTTCTGGTGTTATGAGGACCACTGACCCACTCACGGCCCCCAGCAGCTGAATGGACCTTGGGTCTCATCATTGCCTCAGGTAGCTATGCCTGCCGTTTTCATCAACATGCCCTCCTCCCCAAGCAGCAAAGCAGGAGGACATCACCAAATCATCAGTCAGTGGTATAGAAAGTTTACATCCACCCAGATCTCAGCCTTCATCATGGCCAGACACCACACCATGGAGCACAGACACCAACATGGCTTCCTGTGCCAATATGGACCACGGTGGTCCTTCCAGGAGATTCAATCCAGAGACTGAACCTTTCCTCATCTCAGGCCTCCATTGTTTCCCAGAGTGTCAGGGCCATCCCACGAAGGGGCAGCTTTTTCTGGGGCCAAGTCTGCATCTGCATGAACTCCAGGCTGTTGCAAACCATCCTGTTGACCCTAGTGGGCAATGGTATCAAGTCTACTTCAGCCCTCTCTCTCACCTGTCCCCGCCAGCACATCTCCAGTTCTGCCTTTCTCCATAGGTTCATTACAGTGGCATCTACTGCCCTATGCCTTGCAGCAGTGACAGCCTGGGGGATTCTTCTGCTGCTCCCTGTCCCAGTAATTTTGAACTAAACAAGTGTGGTAGTTTGAATGTAATTGCCACCCCCATAAGCTCATAGGGAGTGTATTATTAGGAGGTAGCCTTGTTGAAGTAGGCGTTGCCTTGTTGGAGGAAGTGTGTCACTGTGGGAGTGGGCTTTGAGGTCTCCTATGCTCAAGTTATACCTAACTCAGACTATTGCCTGCTGGTCAAGATGTAGAACTCTCAGCTTCTTCTCCAGTCCCATGTCTGCCTACATACAACCATGTTACACCATGATGATAATGGACTAAACCACTGGAAATTAGCTACCCTAATTAAATGTTTTCTTTTATAAGAGTTGCCATGGTCATGATGTCTCTTCTCAGCAGTGGAGAATCTAAGACAGCAGGTGTTAGCTTTAAAAGCAGCAGAAATAAGACAAATATTTCTCATCCTTCCTGCTAGATCAGTGGTTCTCAACTTTCTTAATGCTGAGAGCCCTTCATACAGTTCCTCATGTTGTGATGACCCCAACCATGAAATCATTTCATTGCTGCTTCATAGTTATAATTGTGTTACTATTATGAATCATAATGTAAATATATGATACCCAGGATGTCTGATATATGACCCTTCAAAGGGGTCACGACCCACAGGTTGAGAACTGCTGCACTAGAGTTTGAGCCTACATCCCACTTGCTACTGGGGAGATTTTTTTTCCTATTTTTCAGCCTGTGTTATTGGCTTTGGATTAGGATCTGCCAGCATCTCTAGACAGTAAGTCTCTCTAAAGGACTTTTCAATTCTGTCAAGCTTAAAGACTCTGGGAATATGATTTGCTTATATACAAACAAGTCTGTTTTGCTCATATACAAATACATATTGGAAACACGTCTGTCTCCAACTTTTAGTTCAAGTGAAAATCCTGTTTAGGTTGACATGAAAATCAGCATATTTTTCTACTATGTGATCTTGCTAAGGCTCTTATTTTTAAATTCAATAAATGTCAGCCATGCCTGTCATCTCAGTGTACATGTATGAAAATACTGATAATTGAAACTCAGTTTTTAGGGGATAAGAAACAAAGATAACTTCTGGAACTAAGGAGGGGAGAAACTTGGGTAGTAGTCACACAGTTATCTTCTGAGAATATTGTTTCGGTGGAGGTTGGAGAGGTCTCAATTCACTAAGTCATTCTAACTATTTGCTGGTCTGGAAATATATATTTTTTTCTCTATGCAGTGTGACACTTAATCTTAGTAGAAAGAAAATGAATTTGGGTTCTATTTATTTATGTGGGCTCTCTTTTAAAGAACAATTACTATTGGGATTGGAGTGATGGCTCAGTGGTTAAGAGCACTTGTTGCTCTTTCAGAGAACTCAGGTTCAGTTCCTGGCACACACATGGCATCTCACAAGCAGTGTGTGATTCCAGTTCCAGGGCATCTGATGCTCTCCATGGGCACTGCCCCCATGTAGTGCACAAAAATATATGTAATCAACACACCCATACTCATAAAATAAAAATCAATGAGTCCTTACAAAAAATTAAGAATCTTAAATACTATACTGGGTATGGTGGCTCATGCCTGTAACCTCAGCATTTAGTAGGGTGAGGCAGGAAGATTGTCATGAGGTTGAGGCCAATCTGGCTACCAAATAAGACACTTTCTCAAAGCAATATAAAAACAAAAAAGAAAACCCTCACACAAACAAATAAGCAAACAAAACTTAAAAACCATCAGTACTCAATAAGTGAAGTCATGAGTCTAGAATATGGTCATTTCAGACATTAGACTTTCTTATTCTGATTAAAACAACCTTAGAACATATTTGAAAAGCTGCATCTGTACTGAGTGTGCACACACTCTCTGCTTGTCATTACTCCTTAAACAATACAGATAGCACCTACATTGGATTAAGTTTGACAGTAATCAAGAAATGGTTTAAAGTAGAAGAGACAGGGGCTGGAAAAATGACTCATTTGTTAAGAGGACTTGCTATTATTCCAGAGGACCTGAGTTCAATTCTCATCACTCACATTAGGCAGCTCATAAACTCCTATAACTCCACCTTTAAGGGTTCTGAAGGCCTCTTTTGCCATCTTAGGGCATGAACTCTCAGTCATCATAAACACAACACAGACACACAGACATGTAAAAATCAATTAAAATTAAGCTTAAAAGGATAAAGTTGAAGGAAGGATGAATGCAGATTTTATGCAAATTCTCTGACATGAGATTTCAACATTCTTGGCGTTTAGTATCCATGGGGGTCCTGGAACCAATCTCAATGGCTACCAAAGAATATGTAGGCATGGTGACCAAACGCAGTCATTGATTACATCCTGGTTGTTTTAGTCCATTTGAACCACTGTAACAAAATATTTTACTTTGGATAATTTTCAAATAGGCATCATTTCTTCAGTTTTGCAGGCTGAGAAGTGCAAGACCAAGGTGCCAGCAAAATTGATAGTTGGTAAATGCTTGTTTATGCTCCCAGGATGGCATCTTCTTGCTGCATCTCATGTGGCTGATGGCAAAAAGGGCATACCTGGCACCTACAAGCCCTTTTGTAAAAGATTAATCCTGTTTGCGCGGTGGAGCTCTTCCGCATCATTCACCTTCTAATGACCTCACTTCTTAATAACATTACGGTAAGAATTATGTTTTGACATTTTTGTAGGGTTACAAACACTTTGAAAAATCTTTGTGCATGCCCCCCCTCTCTCTGTCTCTCTCTCTGTGTGTATCTCCCTCTCTGTGTGTCTGTGTGTGTATGTCTCTGTGTGTGTGTCTGTCTGTCTCTGTCTCTCTGTCTCTGTTTGTGCACGTGTACATGCATGTTAATGTGAGTGTGTTCAGGAAGGTCAGAAGGCAACTTCTAGTGAGTGAGTGTTGGTCCTCACCTTTGACCTTCCTTGAAGCAGTCTCTTTGTGAAAGAAGCTAGCTGGCTCAAGAGCTTCAGTTGCCTGTCTCAACTTCCCCTCTCAGAGCAAGAGCTGGGATTACAGGTGTGTGCTACCCCTTTCACTTTGTGTGGGGTCTATGGATCTGAACACAGTTCCTCAGGCCTGTTCTTCACCCACTGAATCACTTCCCTAGGCCCCACAGCACTGTCTTTTAAAAAACAAACAACTATGACCTTTGATAATTTTCTTTCCTCCCCTCCTCTTTCTTTCTTGCTTTCTTTCTTTCTTTTTCTTTTTCTCTCTCTTCTTCTCCTCCTCCTTTTTCCTTCCTTCCTTCCTTCTCCTTTTCCTCCCCCTCCTTCCTTGTTGTGCTAAGGATTGAACCTACGGCACTATGCATGCTATGCACGTGTTCCACTACTGAGTTATATCCCTTTTAAAATTACTTGATTTTGTAGCAGTCTCTCTAAGTTATCCAGGTTGGCACTGAACTAGCTCTGTAGCTCAGACAAGCTTTGAACTTGAGATCCTTCTGCCTCAGCCTCCCAAGTAACTTGAGATTATAGCCTTAGCTGAAAATTTCAAAAAAAAAAAAAAAAAAAAAAAACAAACTGAGGGAAAACGTTAATTCCAGCTCAAATTCTTAGCAAACAAAACAGAACAGAACAAAACATAAATCCCCCCTTAGGTTTATGTTTTGGTACTAACCCTGAGAAAGGTAGCCACTGTAACATGAGAAGCAGGATTATGGCTTATTCGTTTCGGTTAAGATGTTTGGCATAATGCCCAATGGGAGCTTAAATATTATTCTCTTACGGCTAAGATTTAAAACCGAGCGCTTACAAGGGTGGCTACTGTGTCTCCATCAGACTGTAGAGTTAATTACGACATCGTGGGAACTCACACTATGCCACCTCGTTTATTCCCAATCAGAACTTTGAGTCATCCAAATAACTCTGCAGGATGTGCGCACAAAGATCCACATTACCAGGGATATCTGACACCCACTGCCCTTTTGTTGCGGATGTGTCTCTGGCTTTTCCATGCCAAAGCACAGCCCAAGATTAGAGCAACATATACTTAAGGGTAGGTTTTCCCAGATGGTGGTGGTTGGGACCTGAAACATAAGAGTGATTCAATGCTGAGAACTATTTGGAGACACTGCCTTGGAAAAGAAAATAGTTCTGGGAGAAATTTAAGTTATCGCCAGTGAATAATCCCTTCTTTTCCCTAAAGAGTGGTTGTATTCTTCTCGTGTGCTCGTGTGTGTGTGTGTGTGTGTGTGTGTGTGTGTGTGTGTGTGTACACGCGAGCGCGTGCACGTGCGCATGTTCAGATAATATCTTCATGAAACGAAGTACAAATAGGAGTACAAGTCTTTTGAAAAGAGGACTTGGAGCTGCCTCTCATGGATAGAGAGGTGAAGCACAGGGATGTCTTCTGTGTTTGGGGGAAGAATGATGAAAACCCAAGGGAAACTACTCTAAGCTGGTGCATGAACCCATCCTTATGAATTTAAAGTAGATTTTGATAAGAACCACCCCTCTCCCATTAGCTAAGCAGAATCCCCCAAGATGCTTTATTGTCCCATGTGATTCGCCGTCCCAGGAAATTTTAGTGCCTCACCGCCCAGTAGAATTCAACTATTCTCTGGCTGAGCAGTTTGCCCCACGCAGCTAGCTGCCCCTCAGGTCACACTGTGTCAGCCCAGGTTGCTGGGTAAGGGCTTGCCAACTCAGGCAAACTTCATTATCAGTGATGACTGAGATTTCGGGGTTTCCCCAGTCCTCCCACGCTGGGCCACGCAGCTAGCGTCAAAGAGTGCGGCAACTCTCTACTCTAAGCTGCAAGGACCGGGCGGAGGGACCCAGTGCACCCTGGATGCAGCTGCTGCCAGCCCAGGGCTCCTGGCTGGGGGACAGCGAGAGCAGGGTGATTTTTCATCAGATGCCTTGTTTTCCTGCGGCAGAAATCCGAGGCGGGCTCTTTACACTAGATCTAACTGGCCCGCAGCGATAGCCATGGAAGTTGCTGTGGTGCAGAGCGAGACCCAATCACTCTGCGCGGCTTTTTTTGTGGATGTTTTCCCCCTACATAGGCCACTTCTTTCTTCCTCCTTTGGGTAAGTGGAATCAGTTTGTAAATATCCACTGAAGGCTAACGGGTAGGGTAGGGATTGACAGTGATGGAAGAGGGGATGGGGGAGAGGAGCACAAAGGGTTAATATGCTAAGTAGTTTTTTTTCCTGGTAGGGGTGGTCTTGCACCTCAGTTTTGCAAGAATTACATTTAATTTCACCACCACGTGCATTGCAGGGAGGATACTGGGATTTCTTTATTTTTGTTCGACCCCCCCCAATAAACTTGTCCTGAAGGGTGAATGAGAGTGGGAATGACGGGATGCCCCCAGAGATGAGAGGTCAGTGAAAGGCAAGAGGGAAGGAATCCAGTGATTCAGTAGAGAGATGTTCCTCTAAGCCAGTGACCAGAGCAAGGCTTCAACCCAACCAGCAGCTAGACATTCATTCTGTTCCCCCAGGCCAGCAGGGTCTGCCCCAAGCCTCCCAGCCTCCCCCTAACTGCCCTGCTGTTCTTGGGATGGAGAGGTCCTTCATTACCAAGAGGTCCTTCTAAAAAAGACCTACAACTTCCTTTGTACACAGGAGATGCTCTGTGTTTGTTGATTGACTAAACGGCAAGGCATCGGAAGATTGCTGTTTGTTCCACAAACCGGTGCTTTGGGCAGAGAGAGGATTCTTTAATGTTGATTCCTGAATGCAAGGATAGTCCAGTTCATTCTACAAAGAGCAAGAGGCTAGAGGGCTGGAAAGTCCAATATTTAGATCGTCATTACTGGAAAGAACCTGTCTGGTCAGATTGGTGGTCCTGGGCCCCAAGATTTCGGTAAAGAAACTGTGTATCTACTGGTCAGGTTCATTTGGGGTTTTGATCTCCTCTCTGTGACCTTGGGAGTGTTTCTTTATCCTCCTGAGCAGAAGTCTCCTCTGTAAAAAGAGGCAAGGAAGGCATCCTTAGAGAGGTGGAGGAAGCCCATGGAGACAAGGAGAAGTTGCAATAAATCAACTGACTTGTCCTCCTAACTCAGGAGGGATTTGGAAAGAAAGTGTACTTCTGTTGGTCTCTGCTGATTCCCATGGACATGCAGGAGGGGAGGGCAGAGTGAGCTTGAAAGTGCTTCTGAGACCCAGCTTTTGGGAACCCTATCCATACCAGAGTCGATTTGCCTTATTTTCATGCCTTGTTCATCCTCACAGTCCAAGGAGGGGAAAGTATGGAAATAGCCCAGAGGAGGCAGCTCTGATACTCCTGGGGAATGCATCCAAAGAGCAGAGGAGGCAGGACATCACTCCAGGATGGTGCCAGCCTTCCTTGAGCATGGTCTGCAGAGAACTCAGGGCTCCAGTTTGGGCCTTGAGAAGTCATTGACAAAGCACTTCCCAACCTTTGTCACAGTCCATCTTTATAGAGCTTGCCCTTGGGCTTAAAGACCTGGATGTATTGTGTGTGTGTGTGTGTGTGTGTGTGTGTGTGTGTGTGTGCGTGTGTGGGGTGTGTGTGTGTGTAGGGGGGAACCCAGGCCTTCCCTAAGGCACCTCAAGGACCACAGCTGGCAGACTTGGAAAGAGGGCGGTTGTCACTATCTCTTCCACGTGGTAAGGCAACAGCAATCAACTTGACCTTCTGATACTAGTTCTATGAAGAAAAGGTCCATTCCAATCTTACTCTTGGCCTGGTAGCCAGAACCTGGCACAGCAATGGTACATAGAAGGGTTTTGGTTCTAAATGAACAACGGACTTTAGTAATCGTAGAGACAAGGGTACTGAGTTGAACTTCCTATTGAACACCATAGCGTGCTAATCTTACCTTTCTTTAGCAAACATTTTCTTTTTTTTGACCATCTATTAAGTGCAAGACTGTTGCTAGGCATCCCAGGGAACTTGTAAGCAGAATTCATGTTGATTCTTGGGTGGCTCTTTCAAGAGTACTCCAGCACCTTTGGCCTTTTCTGGAGACTTAGATTTTACCATAAACTCGGTGGGCGGGGACCTAATTCAGAAAATGGCTGAGGTCTTCCTGTACCCACCATTCGTGCTGACTCTCAAGGGCTCCCTGGGTTACCCCTTTAACTTCTCAGAGTCGCCAAGCCTTAGCAACTGGACTTTCCTCCAGGGCTCCAGTGCCTCTCCCCAGCCTATCTCCCTAGCCTCAAAGCATGAGCCCTAGTCAGGCTACAGGTAGCTGGGGGGAGGGACCAAACTGTGCCCGGGGAACTAGGTGCTGTGAGATCACAGCAGAGAGATGCTAAGCAGTCCCAGAACAAAAGGCTCATGGCTGCTACGGGCATCCTCCACTCAGGAGCGCAGTGGGGACATGGGTTCGGGACTCAGACGAAAGAACCACACTGGGGAGCAGGGAGTGGTGTATCAAAAATGAACTGACAAGAGAGAGAGAGAGAGAGAGAGAGCGAGCAGGCACTCAGGGTGGGAGCTGTGAAAGGAGGTCACCACCCCAGGCCGAGGTCTGCGGTGGGGCCGTGGCAGGCCCTTTCCTCCGCCTTCTGCAGAGCTTCCAGGCAGCCAAGCGTGTCTCCGGCTGCAACTCCACCGAGCACGCTGTGGCCGCGCCAGTAAGTAGCAGCCGCGCCCTCTGCTCGCTGTCTCTGCGCAGCCCGGCGGAGGACAGGTCTGCCACCGCCCAGCGTCCAGACCCGGTGTCCGGATCCACGCGCGCCCGGCGTTCTCCCGCAGTGGCGCGGCACCTGCAGCGCGCCACGGGGAGGGTCGCCTTGGCCGCTAGCTTCCCCGGGCGCCGCGCCACCCTTCCGTCCAATGGCTTTCAGAGGGTGGGGAGTGGGGGGCGTCTCCCGGGGGCGAGGAGCGGCGGCTGGGGTGGGGCGAGTACTCTGTGATCAGCCGAGCGAGGCTGACGTGCCCGCCCGAGCGCGCGGCCGGGTGTGTGCGCGCCTGAATGTGTGTGTGTGTGTGTGTTTTGTGTGTGTATGTGCGTGTGTGTGCGAGAGAGGGGGTACGAACACGCCTTTGGGGACCCGAGGGACTCTGCGGTGGGCTTCTCTCCGGCGTCAGCCCTGTAACTGGCTGCTCAGCTTTGCGTCTGCCTACTGCGCTTCTGCAGAAGCAACCCCGCTCTTTCATCCTCTCGGAACCACCCTCAGCATCCGATCTTACTTTTTCTTTCATCCACGAGGGCAGCAGCTGGCCACCTCCTTAACCGGTGCAAACACCCAAGTGCTCAGCGCTTCCCTCAGCTAGTATTTTCCCGCTTGTCTTTCTTTGGGGCTCCCTAGGAGCCACTCGAATGCTCCTCCACCCTCACAAATTGTTCCGTTGGTCTCTTTAACCGAAGAGCTGTAAATCTTGAAGACATTATTATTATTATTATTATTATTATTATTATTATTATTATTATTTTGATTCTTTCTATTTCACCCCCCTCCCCCCTGTGGGCAACGGAGCAATGAAATTTCCAATCGAGACGCCAAGAAAGCAGGTGAACTGGGATCCTAAAGGTTCGTATTGCCTACTTCGGGCTACCCTGGCTCTCCTCCACCAGCAGGTCCCTCCCTGGCAGGAGTGGATGAGCTTGCTCCCGGCAGCACGCGTCCGTCCGGAGGCTGGGAAATGCGCCTGGCAACTGCAGCGTGGGTGGGAGGAGGGCGGAGGCAGAGTGGGTTCGGAACCCAGATCGCGCCTGTCAAGATCACATAATCGTTGTCCCTCTAGGATGGTTTCACAATCTATTTAAAGATATACCAAGCTGGCTGTTTGTTTTGAAATTTCACCAAGTGTTGGTATTTGCGTTTGACTTTGTGTGTGTGTGTGTGTCCTTTGTTTCTGGTGATCTTTGTCTCTCTGGCAGACGGGTGGGGTGGCTCTCCCTGGACCTGGAGCTGCACTGCATGGCCTGGGTGTCCTCAGGGGGACAGGTTTCTTGGCAGCATCCAAGGCTGCGATCTGCAGCAGCTGTCGCTGGGGTAGTAGCACTTCTCTCGTAGGACATGTAGAATAATGGAGCCCACAGGGCCTCCAGAGTCTTTGCTTGGTCTTATTACCAATCCTGCCCGCTAGTTTGGCTCAGGTTGTAGAAAAGATGTGGGGAGTGGTTTTCCCCGACAACGTTGAGTCTGGGAAAGGGTCACGGGGTGACCTACAGTGTGCCCACTCACACAATGGTGGGGTATACTTTTAGGAATGTGAGGTCACTTTTCCTTCCGGTAAAGGAGATGTTAATGTACAGCTATTATGGCTCTTAATGATCAGCATGGGGACAGGAGAAGTTGAAACAGTGTGTCTGGTCACCTCTTAGCCTATGTACAAGCTGAACTGAGAGGTAGGCAGCCAGTGCTTGAGTGGGTCTTGGGGTTAAATTTTTGTGTGTGTTTAAATTTCTTTTTTTAAAGAGTGTTTTTATTTAGTCTTTGACAGTTTCAGGCAATACAATCTTGATCATATTTAATTCCTGCTTAGTTCCTCCATTTAAATTTCTTAATGACTACATTTCTTCCCTTCCCAGACTGGAACCAGGAAAGCAAGTTATTTGTGGAGTGAATGTCTTATGAATCGACTGGCTTACAAGCCAGTGAAGAGGCTCTCTCTGCCCTTCATTTTGCAAACACCTTCAGTACAGCCCCAGCCTTCTGTTTGGTCTCCAAATCTCTGGAAATAAGAAGTGGGATTTGGCTTTTGTTTTGAATCCTTGCAGGACATATTTATTTGTCAAATACATGCTTCCCACCAGGCACAGTCATGGTCCTGGAAATATAGTCAGAACAGGACAGACAAACTATGTGTCTTCTTGGAATTTACAGTGTGGGTGTCGGGTCAAAATTAGTCACTTCAGGGAGGAGTTAGTAATTACACATGTAGCACATTTTGTGAGCACTGTGGGGCTTTAAGAAAGTCTGATAAAAAGACTGGAGCTGGGGTGTGGTGGTTCATGCCTACAATGCCAATGGAGTCAGGATTTCTATTAGTTCGAGGTTACCTTGGGGCTCTATAGTGAGTCCCAGGTCAAACCTGGGCTTCTATACTGTTTGAAACAAAACAAAGCAGATTGACAAAGACCAAGGGAGAGGATGCTCAGGAGGTTTTTGTAAGGCAGTGTACTGGACTGACACCTAGAATGGGAGTTATCTAGCCAGTGAGAAGGGCATCTGCCATAGGAAGAGGAAACTGCAGGACCAAGGTTGCAGAGAGGAAGGAACGCTTGCATTTGATGAGCTCAAAGTAGTGTCCCATGCCTGAAGGAGAGCGAAGGCAAGGAAAGGGTGTTGTGAGGTGTGTGTGTGGCTAGGGGAATCTACAGACTCTGGCTCCAAAGCCCCAGTGGTGGTGCCGATAGAGTCAGGTTTCAGATCCAGGAAGATGAGTCTTGATTTTAAGCCTCGAAGAGTTTTAGATGGAGTCATGGGATCTAAGTTTCTAAAGCATTGCCATGTGATGGGACTATGGGGACCAGATACAATGGCGCACTAACCAAGGCCGTGGCCGTGGGGATGGAGAGATGATGGATCAGCAAGCTGTGGTGACCCAAAATCAACAGGATTTGTGAAAGAAGCATCCAGGAGGGACGTCCAAAAGCACTGGGATTCGGTTGGGGCAGGCCCGGTGTGGAGAAAGGAGTGTGCTCACTCTAGGGTGAGATGTCCCCAGGAGGCAGGGGTTGACTGGGGGGAGGGGACGATAGCTTCCGAACTTTCAGTAGAAGAAACATTGAGAGACTGTCTTCGTGATGCTGGCTTTGGTTTGAAAACTGATTTCTGTAATAGATTCTTGGGTCCCAGTGACAAGTGCTTCTCACAAATTTCCCACATTTCACAGCCTGATACGGAGAAGGAAAGCATACACGTAGCTTCTACAGTTACAACCACAGCTGCTAAAAATAAACATCTCAATAAAAATAGCATCACTTCATGAGCTAGCCCAGCATGCCAGGTGCTTCATGTCCATTATTTCATTCACTTATTCTCACAATGCTTTAATTAAAAATTTAGTTAGCATATGAAGAATGGGTTTCATGATGAAATCTTCATTCATATATGTCATTATACTTTGCATATATTCATGTCCTCCACCCCAATTATCCACCCCAGTCCTCCCCCCTCACTGGTGTCCTTCTGGTTTGCTTTCATTATTAAAAAGAAAATCTCTATTTTGTTCTGTGTGTATGGCTGTCTTGCCTATGTATGTCTGTGTACCACATGCATATAATATCCATGGAGACCAGAAGTGTAAATAACAGATCCCTCTTGGAACTGGAGTAACAGATGGCTATTCAGTTGTCATGTGGGTACCAGGAACTAAGCCTAGGTCCTCTGGAAGAGTAGTTAGTCTCCAGGCTCCATGTTTACAATCCTTATTTCATGTTATATTACTGTCCTATTTGACCTTTGCTTGTCGCCAGGACACTGTGAAACTGCCTTCCCCTGAAGTGGTCTGGTTCACACCTTTAATTTCTGATTGGTATAGGTGACTAGAGTCTCTCTGTGAGGCAGGAGGAAAGTGGGCGTGCCTTAGAATTATGTGCCGGACACCCATCAAATACCTTACATATATTAGTTTCATTCATGTTGACAAATATCTTAGGAGGAAAGCATTATCCTGCTTTTAGAAATGAGGGAACTGAGGAATAGAGAGAGCAAATAACCTGCTCAGAGTTGCACGTCCAGTAGGAGGAGGGACTAGATTAGAATCTGGGCTCTTCAGCATTCTTCTAGCCCGTGTCTCATAAACTACTGGGATGATGGACTCTTGCCTGATGGGTCTCCCATCACTCAGGGAGTTTTCTCATCTGACCTGGTCCCACAGCCACTTTTATTTATTTTTTTTTTAGGCACCAGAAATTTTATTTAATCCACTTTCCTTTTTTAACATTCTAGACACTGTAAACCAAATTAATCTTTTTGTTACCCAGGCTTGTGATAGGAACCATTGATTACAAAGCAGTGACAGACCTTAGCCTATTTGCTTTTTCTGGTCCCTTTCAATCTCTAGCTGTCACTTGTCCTTTCTTGGTTATCTCTTAATCTATTCTAACCCTGTGAAATAAGAACCAAAAGTGCCAACCTCAGTATTCTGAGATTTAAGAGATGATCCAATGGTAAATAAGCTCTGAGGAAGGCCCTTCCAAGTCCAGTGGCTCCTGCCCTATGGTAGTTTCTTCTTGGGAAAGCACACAGATCTAACAAAGACCAAGTGAGGGTCTGGATGGTAAGGTGCATGGGCCTGTGACCGCCACTAGCCACATCTAGCCTCAGGACTTCAAAGACTCCAGAGCTCATGTCCCCTGTGGAGGGCTCCCAGGTACCTCTCTCTTGACTGGAGACTCTCAGTTCCCTTCACCACACCTAGAACAGTATGAAGGACACAAGAGAGATCAAGGACAGAGTAACCAGCCCCAGCAGGACGAACACTGGCGAAGCAACTGCAAAGTTGGTGACATGTGCTCTTGGGAAGAGAGGCAGGGCCTGGAACAAGGATGGCAGCTGGAAGGTGAAGGGCAGTCCTGTCTCTCAGTAGCGGTAGTGATCAGGCTTGAAGGGGCCATCAATGGGCATGCCCAGATACTGGGCCTGCTTCTCAGTCAGCTTGGTCAGCTTCACATTCAGCTTGCCCAGGTGGGCTTCAGCCACTGCCTCATCCAGCTTCTTAGGCAAGAAGTGAACCCCAACGGGGTATTTATCTGGGTGGGTCCACAGCCACAGCCACTTTTAAAATAACCACTATGAGGCTTAATATTAATTACAAACTGTGTAGCCTATTAGCACAGGCTTATTATTAACTGGTTCTTACAACTTAAATTAACCAATTTCTATTGATCTGTTTATCGACACGAGGCCTGTACCTTACTGGTGATGCTTGGGCATTTTTTTTCCTTGGTGGCTGGATGGTGTCTCTTAGACCTCACCTTTTTAAAAATTAATTTACATTTTTACATTCCAATCCCAGTCCCCCCTCTCTCCTCTCCTCCTGCTACCCCCAACGTCCCCCCTCACCTCCCATCTGCTTCTTGGAGAGGGTAAGGCCTCCCATAGGAAGTCTACTAAGTCTGTCCCATCATCTCGTTGAGACAGGACCAAGGCATCTCTCCACCTCTCCACCTGCTGGTTCCCCATTTGTCAAACCCCACCTTCTTTCTCCCTGAATCTCTGCTTGGATTTCCCACCTGGCTCTATTCTTCCTGGCTATTGGCTAAATAAACTTTTTCTTAACTAATGCTAATAAAACATATTCACAGCATACAAAGAGAAATCCCACATCAGTGAAAACCTCTCAGAAGGGGGAAAAAGAGAAAGAAGAGAATGAAGAGGAGAGGGATTAGAAAAGGAGGGGTATGCATTCAAAGTCACCAGAATCATTTAGTGGTACCTTCCTGCCTAGTTGGGATTTGCTTGCTGTTAAAGTATGTTAAGAGCTTTTAAGCCCCAAAAACATTAATGCAGGATGTTTAATGCCTTGAGGCAAGTGGATCAATATAGTGCAGAAAACTCAAGATTTGGGGGCAGAAGAGAATTAGCTTTTGAAGCCAGCTGTAACTGCTACTAGCTGCGTGACTTCAGGCTATTCATTTAGCTTCTCTAGGTCCTACTTTCTTCCCATAGAGAGCAGTCATTGACGCGACCTTTGTGTACCTCCCCGACTCTCTCATCATACTACCCTCCCGGTAGTATGGTTGGGCATACGGGCAGTGACTTGCCCTACTCCTCTTCCCCATCTCCTCTTCTTCTGTAAATAAATCATGTTGTTTTTTGTCTCAGGGCCTTTGCATTTGTTCTTTGAGATGCTGGTGATGAGTATTCACACACCTGGCTCCTTTCTTCCATGTGACTCTCAGGTCAAATGTTACCTCCTCTGAAAGGGATTTCCTGCCCTATTTGAAGAATCCAGTTCCCTGTCTCTGCCAGGTTCTATAATGTGTCATCTGCTTAAGGGTTTTTCTGGCAGTTGCTTAAATTGGGAACCATCTTCTTATATATCACATTTGATGCCAGCCTCCTTTACTAGCATGTGAGCTTTATGATCATGAGCAGGTGCTTCCTCATCCTGTTCATTATTGTACTTCAGTGCTGCAAGAAGTACCTGGCAGACATTAGTCACTCATGGAGCCATTATTTAATGGCTGATGAGTTGGATGGATTGACGGAGATAGGAATGGGTTAAAGGGGGAGGAGAGCTAGGTAGAGGGAGAGATGGATAGGTGCACATAGATTCATGTTTGGATGGATGATGAGCAGGTGGATGGGTGGGCTTGGAGGAAACCTGAGACTCTGTGCATCATGAAATTCTAGAATCCTCTAAGCTACAAACCACAAAGTACAAATAAGGCTAGAAGAATACTGTCTTCAATAACATGGTCCCAGAATGGATACCCATAATTCCTTTTCCTTTCTTTTTCTCAAGCCTGTAGCATACACTTTCCTTTTCCCCTTTCTCCAGAACTGAAAGACGACAATAGTATGAGGTAGTGATGCCAGGTGGGTGTGGCCAGTCAGACAAAGATCTGGTCAGTATTGAGTTAATAATGGAGCTGCAGCTATTTGCAGGCACTTTAATACACTCGAGAAGTAAGACCTTGGGACTGGAGCTGGATTCTTTAAAAAGCTGCACTTTCAGAAAGGCCTTCTTCACCTCTTGTGTAGCGCTTTTCAGTTTACAGAACACCTTTAACAAACGATGTCATTTATTCTTCAGGCAACTTTTTTTTTGTTGTTGCAGATATTAGAGTTTTGTCTTACTGCTGGGAAAGTTAGAATGTAGAAAAAGGATAAACTGCTTATTTGGGGCCTCCAAACTTCAAATGGGTGGAGCAGAGGCAGACTCAGGCAGTTTCCTTCATACCTTCTGTCCGTCCTTCTCTCCAGGGTCTTTATCAGTTCCAATGTCACCCTTACTTCCTCCTCAACAGTATCCTCCCAAATCTCTTTGAGAGAGGTGCAGGTCTCCAGCTGTGGGCTGTTTCAGCAGCTTGCACCTGCATAGAGCGACATATATGTTACCTCGTGAGTCAGAATGTAGAATTCAGTCTGCCTATAGAAGCCCACCTTCCATTCTGCCTAAAAGAAGTCTGTGGTGGATGGGAGCTAGACTGAGTTTGTGAGGTCCCATGAGTGTTGTCTTTGTTAGCATGTTTCCAAACACACATTTGCACAGTTTAGGTTTTCTGGAAGGGAAATCATCTATTTCTGATTTGATATCCAACTTTCAGAAGATCAGCATTCCAAATGCAATTATTAACGAGCCCAAATCACCATAATTAGTTCAGAAAGTACAGCAGGATGATGTCCCAGAGATTTTCTGGGATAAGATTTGGTTCAAGCGTCCTTTACAGCATGGTTGATTCTTCCTCTGTGGAATGAAGACAGGGCATGTGCATGGTTGCTGTCCATCCCATTCCTAACATATCTATGCCTTGGCTTCACCTTAAGTTAGGTCATTTGAGAAACACGGTGCTGTTTTGCCCCAAATGGAAACTGAGATATTGTATACTGTTTATTAGACAATGAGTTAGTGAATTGCTTTTTACTTTTAGTCTATGGGGAATCTCTCTCTCTCTCTCTCTCTCTCTCTCTCTCTCCTCTCTCACACACACACACACACACACACACACACAGAGAGAGAGAGAGAGAGAGAGAGAGAGAGAGAATGTTGAATGATAGAGCAGAAAGAAGCCATTTGGCCACAGCCAATTAAGATGCTTCAGTTTAGTCCCTGGGTGAAAGCAGAAATTTGAATAAAAATGATGATATCTTTTCATCATTTTGTTAAATATCATTCATATTTTGTTAAGAGGGCACTTAGTGAGTGGCTCACATTGAGTTAGATCAGCTTAGGGGCCCATCCACAGGCTTTGCTATGGAACATAAATGTGGCATTGGGAGTAAGGTCACTGTATTGATTTATACCCTCCTGGCTTATTTCTGTCCTTAAGAATCATCTTATTCTGAACTCTGACCCTTTGGGTCCTTCACAGCAGCTTAGTGTTGTCTGTGACACTTACTGTCACCCAGAATTGGGAGAACAGAGACCTCATATCTACTCTACAGAACATCTATCCAGGGCTTATGGACAAAATTTGAGATTTCTGTTTTATTCTTCCAAGTGTCTGGAACTGGGTGCCATGGAGTGGCAATGAACCCTGACTTTCTTGTCCTTTGCTTGAGGTTGGAGGTGTGAGGGCCACAGCCACTGGCCAAAGAAGGAATGGGCATGAAGAAAATGCTCTCCCTTTACCATGTCCAGACAGAGAGGCGGGGAGGAGGAGTGGGCATTAATGACTGCAAGCGTGGAATTGTGGATGTTAAGGACTATAAGAGTAGAGTCAGGGATTTTGTGTATAAATTTGGCTTTATTGCTTCAGTGTAAGTAAACAGGGTTTGTTGCTACCACACACAAGCAGCCACCACAAGCAGCTTCTCCCTCCTCCCTCTTTCCTTCCTTTCTCTGTCCTCACCCTGTTCTTACAGAGTTCTGCTCTTTGTTGCTATTGCCTCTGTGAAATAGTCTCTCTTCCTCCCTTACCCAGTCATTCAATGTAGGGAGTTGTAGTTATTAAATAGATAGTGGAAGACACAACGAGATTTTTCTTTCAGATGAAGGAGAACTTGAAAGTTCACCGTGGCCTTTGTAGATAGGCTTGAAGTGCCAGTCCTTGTAATTATGACACAGAAGCCAGAAACAAGTATACTATGCAGAGAATAAGCTTCTTATGTAGATAAGTAGGCTAGCGGTCTCCTGAATTACAACAAAATATTCTAGTAGGATAAAGATAAATATTGTGATTTAACCTGTATGTATTGTGCATGAGTTATTGTGTGTTCATGTGTGAATGAATGCGTGTGGACGTTAGAGGGTATCATCCGTCTGTCCGTCCGTCCGTCCATCCATCCATCCATCTCTTTACTTTTTTGAAGACAGGGTCTCTCACTAAATGGAAGTCATTTGGGCCAGACTGACTGGTCAGAAGCTTCAGGAATTTTCATAGTCCTAGTCCTGGGTTATAGATGTGTGCTGTCGTACACAGCTTTCATATGGATGTTGGGGGCTGAACTCAGTACAGTGAGTAGTTTACTGAGCCCCATAATTTTAATGTGATATGAACCTCGTAGGTCAAACAGATGCTGGGTGTTAGTTGTGATACTTGATAATTGAACACTCACCAACGTTGCCAACTAAAAAAAGAAGTTAGGTAAATAGCTGAAGAAATGGCAAGAGGAAAATATTAAAGACAAAAATTCCTACCTATTAGTTTATTTCCCTTCTTTAAAAATTGGAGATGGCTTACTTTTTACCTATTTTATCTGCAGACCAACCTGAGCCATAACCCAAATCTACTGGTTGTGATTGTTGTTTTAGGTTAAAGGCATACATTTCTCACTGCAAAAAACTTAGGTCAGTTCTGGTCCAGCATATACATTATTAGAATGGCTTGAGAAGAGATTAAATGCAGGTTATAATCATTTAACTTAGACTCAAGGTAAGATATCCCCTTGTGCAGATGGCAGCTGTGGGAGGATCAGAGTTACAAGGTTGCCTCTGCTGCACCTATAGAAAAGAAGAGAATGGAGTTGTTGATCACTGAGTCTCTTTGGTTTTCTTTTGAGTTACATTGCTTAGTTGTTACTGACTGGAGGAAATTTCTTCATTTTGCCTTGGCCTCTTTAGCTGTAAGATGGGCAAATTATAGCCAGCACATCCTTGGCTTGCTATGTAGTTGACATGAAATGAAATGATGCATCCAGAGTTCTTCTAAGTGTGGCATTGATGATGGATGCCCTATGCTTGTGTGAAGCTTGCAGCAACTCTCAGCTTCTTGAGATACATCTGAGTCACAGTCCGGGTTTCTGGGAAGTGTGATCTGTGGCAGAGGCATCGACACCACTCTTGGGAGTTTTCTGGGGTCCCAATGCCCTTAGTCTAGGTTTATGAAATCTAGGCTGTTCTGATTAAAAAAAAAAAAGATCAGAGAAAAAAACATAGTTTGCCATTGCAATGTTTGAGTTTGAGTTCTTGTTCTACTGACTTTGTTGGCTGAGTATCTTAGTCCATTTAGGTTGCTGTATTAATACGAGACCAGCGTGTGGACTTGGAAAAATCACGTAACCTTTTGAGCCTTTATTTGTCATCCACCCCCACCCCCAAAACACATCTTACAATAACATTTTTGGCAATTTAGATAATCAATTGAGATAAATGTAACTATGATTTATAAACTGTAAAATTCTGTACCAGCTTTTCCCAAAGTGTGTTCTGTGAGATACTGCTGGTATCAATCCATGCTCTGAAGGAAAGACAAAAATCAGGCCTGTCTGGGGATGGAGCCAGTGGTAGAGCCTGGCATACCTATAAGGCCCTGAGTTCGATCCCAAACACCAAATACCAAAAAAACAAAACAAAACAACAAAACTGCTGTCAGAATACAAAAACAAAACAAAACAAAACAACACCCCAACCCAAAAACCCCCAAAAGCAAAAACCAAAACAACAAAACCAAAACCCAAAACCAATAACAACAGTGGCAGCAACATCAATGACAGGTTTTCATGAAATAATTTTGCAGAATGATGTTTGTCCAGTCCCTCGAAAGTCTTCACAGGCCCTTAGTGTTTTACTGTATCACTGGCCACCAAATAAATCCCAACATTTAACAGGCCTGGTGTATGTGAAGCACTGGGCTTCATCCCCACAACTATTAAACAAGAAAGTATCTATTGAGCTATTTTTATGAGAACCATGATGATGATGTCAGTGATTATCCAAAAGGAGAAAGGCTATAAAACAACACCTTTTTAACTCACTGTGAAAACCAGAGATTGAATGGGAAAACTCAAACTTCCCTATTATGAAGAGTCTTCATAAGCTTTTTTTTTTCATATATTTAGTAGTTGAAAGTCCAGCCTTTGGCTATGTATAGTGGATCATACCTGTAATCCCAGTACTTGGGAGGATGAGGCAGGATGTTATGAGTTCTAGGCCAACTTGAGCTACATGGTGAGACCCTGTCTCCAAAGAGCTCTATCTCTCTACCTCTCTCTCTCTGTCTCTCTGTATCTCTCTCTCTCTCTCACACACACACCCCCCCAAAAACAATACCCTAAAACAAACTCTACACTCCAGTCAGTGTTCTCAAATAAAGTCAGAAGTAGCAGGGTAGTCTCTGGTCTGAGCAACCAAATGTTGAGGAATGGGGTGTCCATATCCGTGATGATACCATCTGAATCGTGTGATTGAGACATGAGTGGGTAGCTCGTTGAGATGTCAGGGACAGCGTGCTTGGGGTAACAGGCACACACAATGACACGCTGGTGGAGGAGGACTGTTACCACTCCCCTGTCATATTTCCAGTAAGCACTCTTTTGACAAACTGTTGCATCGTCTCTGTAATCTTGAACAAATGGTTTCCTGGAAGGAGGCTGCGTCAGGGCTCCCACGATTTCCTGAATCACACACCTGGCTCATTCCTCGTGTGACTTGTATTTTGAGGGAAGTCAGGAACAGAACGGTGTGAGGACGGTATCTTTGAGTGTCACTGTGGACTTGAGCAGGATCGAGAGGTGGGGACTGTTGGGTATATCATGCTCCACCCAAAGTGACAATAGGAGGGGTGTAAGGCAGGGCGAGAGGGCCCCTAGCGCAGTCCTGTACTAGAGCCAGCTCTTATGTTGTCTGTAACCATGGTAACTAAGGGCTGAAAGAATCTTAGGATGCCCATATGCCACTGTAACACCCCAAACCCCACTGAGCCTATTATTTTCCCTCTGTTCTTTCAACCTGAAAACTCCTTCTGCCCCCCCCCCCCCCCATGGGATGAATTCTTATTTGGTACCTTAAATATTAAATTTTTATTTATTTGTCATATATGTATGTATATGTATTATATCATGTGTGTATATTATATATGCACATACAGATGTACATACAGAGAGAGACAGAGAGAACAACTTGTAGGAGGAGCTTCTTTTCTTAGACATGGGTTCTGGAGATCAAACTAAGGTACTAAAACTTGATAGTAATCACCCTTACCCACTGAACAATCTCGTTGTCCCACTGGGGTGTGTGTGTGTGTGTGTATTTGTGCCTGTGTATAGGTGTGACTGCTTGTTGTGTAAGCATTCTTGGAGCCTAGAGGTGAAATTTGGGGATATCTTCTTCCATAGCACCCCTGCGCCTAGAGTTCAGTGATTTTGTAGATTGAATGGCTTTGATCCCCTGTGACCCCCAGTGCTGGGACTATAGACATTTAAGTGGACACTGGTGTTTTTATCCTTGCATGGAAAGCACTGTACCCACTCAGCCAGGGCCTGGGGCTGTTAACTGTTAACTGTACACTTCTGAACCCCCTGTTTTCTTGTTTTAATTTTCTGTGTATGGGCTTTTACCTGTATGCATTTCTGTGTACTGCATGGATGTCTGAGTGTCTGTGGAGGCAAGAAGAGAGCACACTCTGGAGCTGCTGTTAACATATGAGTTGCCGTGTAGATGTTGAGAATTGAACTTGAAAGGTGCTGGAAGCCCCGTTTTCAGCTCCTGGGTCCACAGTGGCTTTGTTATGACCTAGGCCTGGCCTGCATATGCATAGCGTACTCAGCATTTCTGTTTCTACCGTGAAAAGTTTCATAAGGCTGGGGTTGCACATGCTGCAGGTGTAATTACAGCTGTACCCGATGACGGTGGCTCTCGCTCTGTGATGTTGACAATGTTGCTTCTCTGGCAGCTGGGTTAGATGCTGAGAGTTTTGGATGTGTTCCCCAGGAAGACAGAAAGCCAATGAGGCTTGATACATTCAAACTCTGGTCTTTTGCCAAAAGACTTTGATATTGGCTTGAGGGGGATGTGTGGTATGGTGTCTTCAGGGTGGTATCATGAATGGTGGTCACATTATGACCAGTGTAGCAGGTGATAGATGAGGTGTTTGTTTATTTCTTCAGGATAATAGTATCTCCAGGAATGGTGTAGAGGCTACTAAAAGTTCATTTTAAAGATTATTAAAACCACTCGTAAACTGCACAATGGATTTAGCAAATGTTTATAATGGAAAACTGCTATGTGGCTGGAACACTGGACTTTATCAGGACATTTGGATCTTCTTGTAGAACTCGTAGGAGCTAAAAAGCATATAGTTGTGAAAAGAGAAGTGTTTCATGACATCTTTGGTTATGAGAACCAATTATGCAAAGGGGAGGTGTGTTGCAGAGCAATGGCTCTTGCATATTCAATTTCTTACTTGAAAGAATCTTTTCTCTGGCTTTGTCACTCAGCCCTTGATTCTATGGTAATTTATGCATTTGGAGTGATCAAATCAATAAACGGAAAGCTATAGTGTGTCCATATTCTCCTAACTTCAAATGATTCATGGAAGCATGCAGCTGTCGGTCCAACATAGCAGGCCTAATAAAGATTGCCAGCATCCCCTCCCCCCCATGCCGGCTGTCGCCTTGTTCATGGCGTGTCCAGAGGTATTGTAACATAGCGGTATTTTTCCTTTGACTATAATAGGACCCCCTCCCTGCTTGTCCTGTCCTTGTGGCCTCAGCTCAGAAGTCCTCCTCTGAGCCTGAATTAATGAGAGACTATGACGCATTGATTCCTTTCTCTGGCAGGCTGAGAACACAACTTCTATAGACACATGAATGCCAGATTATCAGGCAGTGAGTGCTGTATTCAGCCCCAGTTATAAAGAGAGGCAGACCAGACAGCCACAGGGGGCTGGAGTTTGGGAGCTCTGCAAGTCCTTGTCCACTTTGACCCTCACCACTGTTTCCCATGGCTGTCAGGATGCCTTGTGTTGTTATTCGTCATCCATCTGGTTATTCTGAACACTTACTGAGTGAGCTTAAACAGAAATGGGGCTGGGTACTGTATACAGACACATGGAGAAGTGCGAAGTCCCCATGGGCACTCAGAGGAGTCACAGTTTGGCCATCAAGACAAGTGCTGAGTCAAATACTTACGATGTACTGCGAGAAATCCATTGCTAGAGATGCGGATTCAGACCTGGTACTCAGACCACACCTGCTTTCTGCCCAACCTGAGTCTCCTCTGTCACATACTCCTGCTGCATGATGTCCTGCCTGCATGCATGGAGACCAACAAATGTGTTCTGAACCTGCAGGGACAATAAGCTAAAACAAATAATTCCTCCTTGCTTGGGGTTGAGTCTACACTGGTCCTTATGGGCTCATAAGGACCTTCTCCCAGCCTTCTCTGTACAGCCTTCTCCCCAGCTGGTAGCACTCTTTTGGAGGCTGTGGAGCTTAAGGAAGTGGGTCTGGCTGGTGGAAGTAGGTTACAAAGGACAGTGGGCTTCAGAAGTGGTAGCCTGACTCCTGCTTCCGGTCCTGTTTGATTTCCTGGTCTGCTGTGGTATGAGGAGTCTCGGACACATGCTTTCTTCTCTGTGCTTTTTCCTCCATGATGGGCTGCAATCTCGCTGAAATCGGTGCCCAGATACATTTTCCCTCCCACAAGTTGTTTTTTGATCACAGTGGTTCAAACATAACCAACTCATCCCTTATGCTGTTTCTAAAAGGTGGTTTAGCCACAGATTTGAGAAAAGTAACTAAATCAGCAGGTTCCCCATAAAAATAATCCCACTCTTGGTTACAGTTGGTATATGACTGCCACCACCAGTATCCAACAGACACACACACACACACACACACACACACACACACACACACACACACACACACAAGTATCCAACCTTACTGTCTTACTTCTATCACTTACAGCGCTCTCTAACTTCTTTATGGAGAGAGTCTTACTATGTAGCCCAGTCTAAGCGTTGAACTTGCCACTCTCCTGCCTCAGCCCCCTAGCATTACAGGTCTGGACTACCTGATGCTAGACAGTGCATCAACACCTCCATTCCCTGAGCATTGCGTATGTTTTGGGCAGGGCCTCAGTTTCCCTCACAGTGATAACTCACTTGATGCTGTGTCTTTTATTGGTTTCTTAGCAACCTTTCCATCTGTGGCTCTCTTCTCTAATTCCCTAATGGTGCTTCTTGCACTTCCCAAACAAACTACAAATTCTCACTGTAGGTTCAGCTTCTTGGAGGGAACTCAAATGAAGACATGGTGAAAAGATTTTTCTCCCCTGTGTCTCTGCCTTTTGCATCAGGCACCATCTCTGATGGCGGAATGAGGGGAGAGGTTACAGTACTCCAGGATACCTAATTTGTCACTAAGGCAAACAGCTTTCAAGGAATATGGATCTATACCTAAGAAGCCACTTCCTTCCTAGAACACATTCCTTGAGTCCTGGTTCCAGCAAATGAACAATGTGATAAGCTACGGGGAGATGAGGTGCACCCAAGCCTCATCAAACCAGTTTATTTCCATAATTCTTCTCATGACAGGAAAAAAGGAAATGCAATTGACTTTTCATTATTTACAATAATTATCATGTTCTACAAAGTTGCTCCAAATACCAAATTAGCAAATAAAAATCCTTGCCACTATGGGAAGCCCAGGGTCAGGTCCCTGCCAACCTCTGGTCTCATCAAGTGATCAGGACAGACTGTCACCCTATTGGGTTTACACTGCTGGTTCCTTTCACGTTGAACCCCTGGCTATAGCCCTGGCACGCGTGCCTGGAGGAAACCCCTTCCACACACCAGCTTTCCTCTGAAGTCCTTCCTTATTTTCTGAAGTCATCTCTTATTTTTCTAGGTAGCACTTCCAGGTAATGCTTGGGTATTTGGGGCAGTGAGATCATAGATGTATCATAAATAACACAGATGCTTACACTGTGAAAGCTGAAATGAGAAGACAGAGCACAGCTTGGCTGATCTTCAGCTGAGGGTGTGCCTTGTGACTGGATCCCACCCCCATTGTTCGCCTCATGTCTCTAAATGACCACAAAAATACCACAAATATTGACCATGAGGGGGATCTCGATAAAATTTTCAAATAACAGAATACATGAAAAATAGAATTAGTGAATAATAATGAGAGACCACTGTCTTCCTTATCGCACTGAGACTTGATTTCAGTTTAGTATATTTATAAACACATGAGTCAGCCTCCATGATTGGTACTGATACCGAGATATTAATGAAATGGTCCTTGTCCTTTAAGGGTCCATTCCAGTGGCTCGGAGACATTCAGTGACATAATATAGTAGAGAGAAACAGCCAGAAGAGAGAAACAGCCCTCATAGAGGGCCTGGAGGGACACACCAGGTAGGTCTTGACAGGTTGCATTTTGAACACTCATAGGGAAAGCATAGTCAGAACAACCTTGTCTAATGTGATTGACTATGCTAGGCTAGCTGCCTCCATACCCTCTGGGACCCTCCTGATCCTCAATGAATCAAGCATTCCCACATACACTCAGGCTCTCTTTGTACTTCGGGGCATTCTTTCTTCTCTGCAGCCACTGGTCTTTCACTCTCTACATGAATATTCTCATCTGTGTGTAAATGGGCTTCGGTATCACATATTTTCTCCTGGCCCCCATCTCTTCTAGCTATCGCTTCATTTCTAGAAAGAGTGCTCTAAGGATGACATCTTCATTTACCTCACTTTATAAGTGGCTACTGCTTCCCAGGGTCAACTTTCACAATGAGGGGTTCTTCATCTTTATGGCCTTTTGAGTATGCCTTAAGATACTAGCACTTCATTTTGCCAAGACTCTGGTAGAAGTTCCTTGTACAACATGGGCACTGACTGTTAGAGGGATAGGTTCTCACCAAATGAAGAAGTTCCAGGATTGACTCTGCTATTTCATAACACCATCAAGAACATCATTCTTGTTGGTTCATTCAGTTTCCTATTCTACTTTCTTGAAATATACCAGCACTGGTCGTGGATGGCAGTACAAAGACCAAGGAGCTCTCCAAAGCCATTTTATCCCAAAGACAAAAAAGGGAATGAGGCTCTCCGTCTTTGGATATTTCCCCTTTCCCCTTTCTCCTACCCCTTCTCTTTCTGTTTTACTTCCCCTTCTCTTCTCCTTCCCTACTGTCTTAGTCATTCATTGTTCTATTGCTGTTAAGAGATACCATGACCAAGACAAGAAAGCATTTAAACGGGAGCTTGCTTAACAGTTTCAGAGACTTAGCTCATTATCTTCATGGTGGAGAATATGGCAGCAGACAGGTGTGGTGCTGGAGAAGTAGTTGAGAGCTACATCCTGATCTGCAGAGACTAAGAGCCTGGGTACACTCCCAGTGACACTTCAACCAGCAAGACCACACCAACTCTGACAAGCCCACACCTCTTAACCCTTGGTTCTGTAGATTCTTCTTGGTTGACCTCAGCAGCCCTTTAGTGCCATGTAAATGCAATAATTTCTAAGAGTGTGTATGCCTAGTTTCCCCCTTGATGTTTCTACTCACGTGCCTCAAGGCCCCCTTTCAGCACAAAGACCATCACACACCTGTGGACTTTGCATTCCTAACCTGTGCTTCCCAGACTGCCTTATCTCAGAGAATGGTACCATCTTATAAAATACAGTCCTATTTTTTCATGTCCCCCCTCTCAACCTTACACATTCTATTCTCTAGCAAGTCCTGTCTACTGGACCTCTAAAAATATATATACCTAGAATCTTTGTTTCTGTTCTTTTCTTCTGCCACCCTCGATCTATGTGTCCTCTTAGTTGGATGGATGACAGTGCCTTTATAGTGGTTTATTTACTTCTTTTCCTAATCACTGGTATTCTATGACATATCATTTCGGCTAAGCAGTCTGTACTGCTGGTGGCTTGCAAAGCCTTGTGGAGTAGATTTGCTAGCCTGCCCACAACCTTGTTTGGAATAACCTCTCCTCAGTTTCCTCTGGACCTTTCCATTTTCCAAACCCTGCTTATTAAAAGACCTTTCTAAAACCTGAATTTCCTCCTTAAATTATCTCCTATCCAGTCTTTCTGCGACTGACTCCTCTTCACTTCTGAAACCTCAGGCCAAATGTTGTATCCCTAGAGAGCTTTCTCTAGCTACCCACTCTCACCAGCAACCTTGTGTTATAATTCTCTGTACTGGGCCTATAATTCCCTGCAAAAAACCCTTCTATTTGGTAATTTAATGAACCAAAATGAATGAAATTACTAAACTAAAACCACCAAAATGATATCTTCATGCATTAAGGGGGCAGAGACTTGTAAGGAGGCAAACACAGCTAGCAGCATTTCATTCTCTTGCAAAGACCGAAGATAATGGTAATGATAATGAGCATGGCCAGGATGATGATGATGATGACGATGATGATGATGATGGGGACCACAGTGAGAACTGATGTATATGGTTATTGTGGATCAGGAACAGTGCCAGGAATTTTGCATATGTTGTAGTACTTAGTTCTGACATTGTCACAGAATATTGTTACTCCTTTTTCTACACTGAGACTGGTATATGTCTGGTATATGAAGCTTTCAGTGAATGTTTTCTGTGTGGATAAACGAGTTTCCCTATGAGAGTCTACTTCAGGTATGAGTGAATCCAAAGCATGCATCATGAACGTGGTCTGTATTTGCTCATGTGATGATTAAAATAGCCCCTAGCAGATTAAGAAAGGGAAAGATAATATAGGATACATGATTGACTATATTTCAATATGTGGTAAATAAAATTAGTTTTCAGGCAAGGATCCCTTGGCTGTTGTCTTCCACCCTGATTAACGGAAGGTGCAGTTGAGTTCTATAAAAGCGTCAGGGAAGAATGAAGTCAGGCATGATGGCACATCTGTGATTCTAGCAAGAGGATAGAGAGTTTGAGGCTAGCCTATGCTACAAAGTGAGATTTGGTTTAAAAGAATAAAGAAAAAGTAAAAGAAGAAAAGTTAAAAGAGAAATTCAGATTGAGTTATTTTCTCATTGCAACATCCTGAAGATGCACTCTTACCATTGTGTGGTTATTCAGCAAGACCGTCATGTTTCCAGGTTTTTGGCTCTTACAATCTTCTTGTCCTCTATTCCACAATGTTCCTTGAGTTTTAGGTTTAGGAGTTGTATTGCAGATCTATCAACTGGTGATGGGCATCCCAACGTACCCTAAGGTCAGTTGTTCTCTGCATTTTGACCATTGGTAGCTTTTTGTAATGATTTCTGTCTGTTGCAAAAAGCAGCTTCTCGCATGAAGGGTGATATCTACACTTATCTGTGGGGTAGAAGGATGAATGTTTAGAATGTTCATAGGGATTTTACTGGTTTAGGAAAGTGGTGGTAGCAGATTCTCCTCTAAGACTCATGGAACTCAACAAACATGTTTCCTTGGTTAGATTTATGGGACCAGGCATGCTTTCCCTTCCTGTTCAGTGGGCCTTGAGTTCATATGAACAGCTATTGGTTATCACCAATATATAAATACTACCATTTCCCCTTTTAGGAATCATCTGTCATGTTGATCATTGTTATGGTCAGGAGGTGTTCCAGCTGATTGTTTTCACAGCCTTAGTAACTTGCATATCACTTTCTGGTACTAGGAGAGCTTGTCTTCAGGAAGACTTTCTGGCCAAAATCTGTGTGTCTTATGTCCAAAGAACATGGTGTCTTTGGCAACAGAGACCTACTTTTAACTATTAGGAGGCAACCAATGTCAATAGCAATAGCCTATTGTTTGGGGTTCTCTTGTACTCCTCTGACAAACTATAAAGGAGGTTTCTTTTTTCATGCCTGGTACTGAAGTTTTTGTTAGATACTCTATGGCTCTTGGAATATTATCTGTAGAGTATTATCCTCCAAGTAGCCTAGCATCACACACACACACACACACACATATATATGTGAATACAATATGTACACACACACACACACACACACACACACACACACGATTTTAGGTAAGTATAGAATGATGATATGCTATGTCATTTCCAAGCATCCTTAGTGTTAATCCCCTTCTCCTCCCCTTCCCATTGTCCCCCTTCCACAGTATTTCCTATGCTAACTTTACTTTTTATTTAATTAGGAATCTTGAGATTGGGTCTCATTATGTAAGCCAAGATGACCTTAAACTTTTGGTTCTCCTGCCTCAGCCTCCTAAATTCTGGAATTACAGATGTATACCACTTTGTATTTCACTTTTAAAGACTTAAAAAAATCAGCTTTCCTTTCATCAATGATTTGTACTGTACTTAATACTTTTATTTAATGTATTCAGCCATTAAAAAAACAAGTAAATATTGTCTTATCTCAGATAATAACACCTATATTATCATAGGCATTCTTTGGTTCTATTTTTTCCTAGTGTTTACTATAAAATAAACCCATAACTACTGCAAGAAGGTTATATATGTGTGTCACCTACTATTATCTCACATACTTTTGGGACTACCAAGGCACTATTGTTTACAAAATTACAGTTCTGTGATGGGATAATTCAAGTGTCAACCAGACAATTAGTAAAAACACACTTCTGGGTTTATCCATGGAGCCTTTTTCAGAAATGATTAGATCATCAATGTCCTGGCCTAATCAAAGGGAGGGTTCGTCAAAAGAAAGGGAATCAATTAAATGCCGAAGAGGGAAATGGCTGCTTATTTGTGAAAGAGCAAGTTTCCAGTTTTGTGGGGGAGATGAAGGTAGGTGGGACCCTTGAGGTACTAGGTTGAATATAGATTTATTTCAATGGCTAATTTGGAGCCTTGGAAGGCTATCACATGTAGTGTATTGACCTTCTGGAAACAGTGGGATGCATGTATGTAGTCTTAACTAGCAGGAAGGAAAAGAGCAAGCTCAGGAAGAAACTGCAGTAATCCGGGTGGGAAATAATGAGGCCGTGCACTGTCACTGTGCTCCAGGTCTGGGCTAGAGAGGCCCCAGGGGGAGTGAAATAGAAAGGTGTAAATAGCATGGAGAAACAGACATTGACTGGTGACTAACTCAGCAAAGGCAGTTGTTTCTCTTAAATTACCAGGAACTCAGTGTCATTTGCGGGCCATGGATCATGGGGACAGGGATTGTCTGCTAAGAAGACAATGATTGCCATTCTAGTGTACAACGAGGCAGGCAGCAGATCTGTCTCACAGATTATCCTTCATGTGAAAGAGCAGAGGCAGTCCAGGCTGCAGTTAATTTCCCATTTAATCTTTAAGTATCCTCAAGGATAAGTGGCAGTATCATTTCTGTGTAGATTTTCATGGCTAAGAGGCAAGAAGGTGGAGCTGAACACCGCCATTATTACTCTTAACTTGCCCTGGGAAGCGGGCCAACTGCATTATATGAGAAGTCATGTGAGTAACTCATCCACAATATTAGTTCTTTAAGAATTTTGTACAATGTATTTTGGTCATATTTAGCTTTCCACCAACTGTTCTCAGACCACCACTATTTCCTACTTCTTGACTTTGTGTCATTGTTTCTCAACCCATTGAGTTCAATTAGTGTTGCCTACATACTCTTGACTTTGTTTATTTTCAGTATAGTTGACCTACTGGGGGCAGGAGTCATACCCTTAAATAGCCTCTCCCAGCAGCTATTAAGTGTTAATAGCTACTCAGCTAGAGGTGGTACTTCATAACAACCTTGTGTGTCAATGCTGGGATTCTGTCTGGCTTAAACTTTTGAAGGAATTACACGCACACTCACACTCACACTCACTTTGAGTTTGTATGTTCAGTTTCCCCGAGTGACTGATTTTTGTCCACCAAGCATGTAATCCCTCTTAAATGTCTTCAGAGTCAGGGATAATTACAAGTTCATCTGCTTTTATCCTATGTTTCCCCCCTGAAAAGGGTCTTAAATTTAGTGGATGCAGTTCTGCCTTCATACAAAGAGGCAAAGAGAATAGTCTGGGATGTGATACTCTCACTGGAGAGCAACGAGTCTGGTGGAAATTTCTCCAGAGAACGTTGTCAATGTTTGGATGTGTAAAACTGAGGCTCAGTTGCTCCCTGAGTTCAGATCCTTAGCTCACACAGAAGAGCTAGGAGTGCTTCTGTAAAACCAGTACTGGATGGACTGTAGCTCATTTGGTCACTCGGTTTAGTTGAATCCAAGAATTTCAGCTTCAGCAAGAGACCCCTGTCTTAAAAAACTATGGGTAGTAATCAAGGAAGACACACAACTCAATGTCTACTTCTCATTTTCACAGGTGCCTATTCATCCACACAAACATGGCTAATCTCTCCCTCCTCCACCCCTCCCCAAACCCATCCCATTTGCATCTGGTATTTTTTTCTTGGTCTTTTAATTATTTTATATGATGTCTACTCCTGTAGTACCTGGATGAGATGTACCAATTTTAATTACAATGACTTGGACAAAACAACTCTTAGGGGTAACTCTATGTAGCGAGCAGATGCTGGATTCTTCTAATGGGAACTTCTTTGGGAAAGTTGACTCCATTGGCCTTCATTCCCATTCACCATGCAGGGACTGGTTGAGTGCCAGGAAACAGCTGCAGGTCTACAGCTAATTTGGTGGTGCAAAAGAAGGGAGATGGTACTGTTAAATGGATCTACATTTTCATTCAGCAAAGATGCTGATGCTATCTCCCAGCTAATAGGAAACTCAAGTACACCCCAAGGATGCTGCCAGATGTTCCTAAACTAGTACCTTACACCTTATAGTCTCAGATACTGAACACTTAAACACATGACAGCCTTTGAAACTGTTGAATAGACACTGCAATTTTAGATTTTATTACTGGACCAAGGTCTAATGTACTGGGTACATGCTGCTTAGAGTGAATTTCATTATTATTTTAAAGATACATTTTTAAGTGAAAGGCTGGTGAAATGATGAGTATTTAATTTTCTCATCTTATCAAAGTTCTCTTTTAGGTAGCAGTGACTTACAGTGATGTGACTGTTAGGAAGTCCATGTATCCAATATACATCTGTTAATTAAAGGCCCATTTATTTATTGGTTACCAGGTTCTATACAGAAGTCTAAGAAGCAAAGAGAACATTTTACATTGTATTAAGAGAAATGCTCTATTACCCAAAACAAATTGTGAAGTTCATTTTGGTGGTTTAATGATTTTGAAATCAGAATGTAATCCATGCTCCTATTTGTTTGCTTATTTATTTACTTTTTCAGGGAAGGAATAGAACTCAGGGTCTCACATACAAGGGACAAAAGCTCTACCTTACATTTATATTACCAGCCATTGAATATATGCATATATATATATATATTCAATGATATCAATTTATTATTGAGCATTTAACTAAGGTTCCTAGAAGGACACATTTTGTGGCTGATGTTGTGGTAGATTTGGTAGGAAATACTTGCCCAATACTAAACTGGCACCTCACTTTGATCAGTATAACAGCTTGATTTGGAATTCACTTATTCGTTAAGCCTCTGATTTCAGAGGTTGAGGTGGATCAAGGGACACCAGAACTCAGGTGTCTGGTTGTCCAGGCCCAACGAGCACAAGGGTTAGATGAACAGCTCCTGATGTAAAGGCGACAGCAGTGATTGAGAGACATTTTTTCCCAGTTTCTTCCATCTCTGCATCTTCCTGCTTTTCTGGCCTGCTACATACCTTTGAGGTAGTGGTGTGGAGAGTGCGACTTTGTGTCAGACACCAAACAGAGCAGGGCGAATGAGAGACAGCGGCAAAGGCTGAGGTGTGTGAGATGGAGATTACCAAGAAAGATGGAGGCCGGTGAGTGTACCCAGTAGTGCTTAGAGCTAATACAGTGGTAGTGACATCACTTCACCTAGTGTTCAACCATTGCTCATTCTAAAGACGCTATTATGTTTAGTAATAAAACAGTTCTGCAAGTTGGGTATTTCTTTAGTGCCATTACTATCCTGCTACATGCATGAAACTGGCAGGTGACTTGTCTGGCAGTACACAGGAAGCAGTGAGTTCAAGCTTTGGGGGTACAGGCCCCAACATCTTTTCATATCCAGTGTGCTGCTCTGTGTCCCCAAATCTTATGTGTCACTTTTCTTCTGCTTGTATGAGTCCTTGAGAGATGGCAGGGTGAGGTTAGGAAGATTTATAAAGAACCATCCTCAGAATCTAAAGTCATGGTTTCTGAGCAAAATTCTACAGACGATCTTGAGGTAATTTCTGTGTATTTGAGCCCAGGTGAATGGACCAGACCAGAAACATGCTACCAGGACAGGGAAATAGTTGCTTGCCTGGGAAATTAAGAATTTGTTACTTGTGGGCCAGTGGTGGTGCACGCCTTAATCCTAGCACTTGGGAGGCAGAGACAGGTGGACCTCTGAGTTCGAGGCCAGTCTGGTCTCTAGAGGGTGGGTTCCACGACAGCCAAGGCTATTGCACAGTGAAACCCTGTCTGAAAAATCAATAAAACAAAACAAAATTTGTTACTTTATTCAGACACCCAAACACTAGAAATGCTGTTGTGACTAAGAATCCAGAATTCAGTGTATGAGGTTTTTTTTTTTTTTTTTTTTTTTTTTTTAATAAATCCCAGGATCCCTCAGGATGCTTGCTTTCAGATGGGCTCATAGTCCCTACTCAGAGCAGATGAACAATTTTAATTACTTTCTATTGTTTAGGGAGATGTTCTTATACTGGTGAATTCCCTTTTGGATTCTAATTGCAGGGACCTCAAGAAAGTGTAAAATGTTTTGTTTAAATTGTTTAAGAATCACTGTATTATTTCATATAAGCTACCAAAGAACCCAGAATAATTTTACAGATTGTGCCAAAAAAAAAAAAATCAAGATTTCAAATGCCAAACTTAGTAATTAAAATCTGGGAGTGAAGACAGATTGTAAGCGTTCAATTAGGCCTGTCACTAATTTCTTTTTCACTCACATGACAAAGCAAAATATTGTCTTATTATATACATACATACATATACATATATATATACACATATACATATATACATATACATACATATATATATATATATTCCATTTAAAAGACAGTTCTACCAAAATGATCAGAAAAGCCATCTTTCTAGTGATATACGGAGTGGGACCCTTGCCATCTTGGTCATCAGGATTTTTCCCATCAATAAGCATTTGTTGCATACTGTATGTTGCCTTGGTGGGGTGATAAACTCTCACCAATTCCAAATCTTTTAGAGCATCCCAGACTCAGTACCAAAGATGAAGCACATGTAGGGCATGCATTAAGGAAAATGTGTGCATTCTAATTCATCATATTAATGAATGCATAGCGAGACGTTTATTGGAAGGTTACAGGTGACTGCATTTAAATGTTTCCCGAGGGTAGAAAGCAACACTATTAGAATGCCTGAGAAGGTTGGCCAGTATCCCCTGAAGTTGCATGTTAGGCTTTAGGTAGAGAAAGAGAAAGCGTGTGTATTTCAGTAAGGAGTTGATCCTGAAGGCTGCGCATTCATTGTTGCTGAAATTGGTGTTGTGGAGATCACTCAGAGTCTCTTGAGAACTTTTGTGCATGTGGTGGTGTGAGGCTGTTTGCATGTTTCAATCCTTTGGGACCTTAGTTTCACAGGCATAAATAGTCACTAGACCAGCAATGTGTCTATTACAAATATCTGAGAACAAGACAAGTTGGATCCCAATTCTGGGGATTAATAAGCCAGTTGTTCAACTTTTCTGAGGTTCTGTTAAACTGTGGCAAGAGCTGACCTCAGGGCTGGACTGTTCAGACATACAGAGAACATCCAGGAAATGCAGGACCCAGCCCAGAGCAGGTATCCTTTCCTCCTTTGACAAGTTATTATAAACCGGATATCACAAACAATATGAGTGTGTATCTCACATTGTCTTTCAGGTGGTCCCTTATCCTAAATAGTTATTATGGGGCTAAAACTGAGGGGTTCCCAAGGCTGTATTCAATCCTAAAGCTTCTGGGGGAGACTCTTGCCTTGATTCCCACATCGATCACTGCTCCTGACTCCCCACATGGAGCACAGCCCCCGACTCCACACATGGAGCACAGACCCTGACTCCACACATGGAGCACTGCTCCTGGACTCCCCCACAGGGAGCACGTCCCTGACTCCCCATGTGGAGCACCACTCCTGACTCCCCCACACGGAGCATAGCCCCTGACTCCCCATGTGGAGCACCGCTTCCTGACTCCCCACATGGAGCATAGCCCCTGACCCCCCCATGTGGAGCACCGTTCCTGACTCCCCCAGAGGAGCACTGCAAGGCGCATGGTTTTCCTGTCCGCCACCTGCCTGTTCCGCCACCAAGTCAGCCCCAAATAACACACTGAGACTCTGTATTAGATATTATATTGTTGGCCAGTTACTAGTTTCTTATCGGCTAGCTCTGTCTTAATTATTAACCCATTTGTGTTAATCTAGTATGTCCACGTGTTCTTCTTATCGGAGTTGGCGCCGCACTGCTGTCAAGATGGAGAGTCTGAACCATCTTGACTCCTCCTTCCTACTTCCCATTTCCTCCTTGTCTCCTAGTCCCTCTTATCTTCCTTTTCCAGGCCAACAGTGTTTATTATTAACCAGTATGAGAAACATACAGAATGACCTCTCCCATCATCTCCTTTTCTGTCTAAATAAAAAGAAGGGTTTTAACCTTAACATAGCAAATATATTACATAACAGTTATCAAATAAGAATCACAGTTAACAATATTTTTAGTCCATTAACATATCAAGATTTAAGAAATTATTTTATCATCTATTTCATCTTGTGAGTTTAAAGTCCTATATGTAACTTATTTTTAATCCTGACTAAGGAAAACTATAACCATAACTATCTGTCTTCAACTCCCTCAAAGACCACAGAAGGATAGTATATAAGCTCTAGAAATGACAGAGACAACTCATTGCCTGGTCACCCAAGGTTCTTTTGTAATTTTCCATCTTTAGCCCATAGGCCATAGTGTGTCTAGCAGATCCTTAGCAACGCAGGAAACTTTAAACTGTCTTTTTGTATTGGCAGTTTATCAGTCACTTTTTTTGTGTCCTGTATACTGTCTCGCAGACTCTTTCATGAAGCAGGAACCTGTAGTAATGTCCATCTTGGAATCAGCAGTCACTTTTTTGTGGGTCCTGCATGTCCAGTTTATACAGCATAAAGTTAAACAGTCCAGACAAGAGCAGTATCTTGTCCAAATGGCTAGTCTTGCCATATTGGAAGCAAACTTCATAATGCATTTTTTCATGTCCATCTTCCTTTTGGTGCAGGTGGCATAGGCGAGAGCAATTATGTCTCACTGTCACGAAACCCTAAACCACTTTAAAATGCCATATTCTGTAGGTCTTTGAAAGGTTTGAAGAATGACTATTTATCTCAAATACATCTCTGTGTATCTTGGAAACCCAACTAACTTAACTCTAAGTTTTGACTATCATAGGTAATTATCTATAATCTGTAGTACATTATACAATATTTTTTGAATGAACTATATAAACACAATACCTAAACAAAAGGAGAAATATATACATCACAAAATTGACCTTAAATTGTATCAATAAATGAAAATCCATTCCAAAACGAACTATGCATATCTATACCATAATTTCCTTACCTTTAAAAAGATATTGGTTATGATCCTTAACCATTTATAACCAAGTCCATTTAAATGAAAACAAACATTTATAAACAACATTTGGGAATTTGAGCGCCGTTCTTTATTAACCACGTGGGCGCCATTTGCAGGGCGTACGGTTTTTCTGCCCGCCACCTGCTTTTGTTCCGCCACCAAGCCAGCCCCAAATAACACACTGAGACTCTGTATTAGATATTATATTGTTGGCCAGTTACTAGTTTCTTATCGGAGGTCTGTCTTAATTATTAACCCATTTGTGTTAATCTATGTATGTCCACGTGTTCTTCTTACCGGGAGCTGGCTGCCGCATGCTGCTTTCTTCAGACTCTCCATCTTGACTCCTCCTTCCCACCTCCCACTTCTCCTTGTCTCCTAGGTCCTCTTATCTTCCTTTCCTATTGGCCAACAGTGCTTTATTATTAACCAGTATGAGAAACATACAGAATGACCTCTCCCATCAGAGCACAGCCCCTCACCCAGGTCTCTGACCTTCCTTTTGCTCTTCACCCTCTTACTCTGCCTTTGCTCCCCCCACCTCCCTCCTGCAGACTTTTTATTTGGTATCTCTGTGTGCTGTTCTGTGTGGGCACGTGCATGTGACTGCATGCATGTGACATGCGTGTACTGCCTGTGCAGCGGTGTCCGGGGGTCCTCAGAAGCTGTAGTCAGGCAGTTGTGAGCCACCTGGCATGAGTTCTAGGAGCCACTGAACCATCTCCCAGCCTCTGCTTTCCCTCTTTAATGGCCCTTGCCATTCATTGGTGTCACCTGAAAATCTACAGTCACACTGCCATCTCGAGGTCCTTAACTCGATCATATATTTGTAAAGCCCCTTTACAATGTAAAGCAGCATATGGACAAAATCTAGAGACATCTGTGGGGGACTATTATTCTGCCTACCATGTCATATTTTTATTTAAAATTATCTCTTATATAAGTACTGTGTGCTAGACCCTCTAAGTTTCAAGGTGATCAAGCAAAAAGAAGCAAGCCGCAATGCTTACACCCAAAATAAATACATAAGGACAGTGACAGTAGTAATCAGAGGAGTTGACACTTAAGAGCATTTGCACTATGCTAGGGATTCGGCTAGGGCACTTGTTGTGAAGCATGTTGCTGAAGTCTTACCACAGCACTGAGAGGGAAGGGATGGATTGTAAGGTTAGGGAGTGCAGGGGGAGGGGAAGATTAAAATCCCATCTTAATGATAAGGACACTCACACTCCCTCTCCCACCAAAGACCACATGGCTACTGTCATGAGCTGAGTCTGACTTTTCAGCTATATGCAATTTATCATTCTGCTATGCACGTACTGCCTCCTAAGAATGGGTGGATGCACCTTTTTTATAGTGACTGTAGACAAAGTGAGTAAATGAGGTACAGCAGATCACAGAGCAAACCCTGATGGGGCGGGCCATGGAGGGCCCATGGGCAGCAGAGATTATAGGAGGCAGGTGCTGTATTTCTCCTAGACTGGCAAGGAGGGTCCAAAGCCACACGTTCATGTCCTTGACAATTGGACGAAAGTGAGCTTGTACTAAAAGGAAAGTAGGGCAACATTTATCAGCATGATGATGGCTCTGTTTCAACCGAAGGGAGTGTGTGAATAGTAGCAGCGAAAGATCCCATGAAAAGAAGTTTTTGGGATTCATGATTGGAAATGCATGTGAGGTGGTTCTCAAAGGCTGAAGGGAAGTTGCATTCAGATAAGTCAGAGGGAAAGGCTGCATTTGACTCATATTTAAAAATAAATTACAAAGATTCATTTTATTTAATAAACACACACGGTAGCAGGCACGCGTGCGAAACACACACACACACACACACACACACACACACACACACACACAAAAACACACACACCACAGGGCTTTTGAGGAGGCTGGAAGAAGGTGTCAGATCCACCGGGTGGAGTTACGGGTGGTTGTGAGCCACCCATTTGGCTGCTGGGAACTGAATCCTCACCACAAAACCATGTTTCCTGCTCCAGCACTGAACTTTGAAAAGCCATATTATTCCTTGTGTGTGCCGGGATTTCTTAGTGATAGAAAAACAAAAAATTTCCCATGAAAGTCAAGGGCAGGGGTGAAGGCCTGACTCTAGATTCTCTTCCCTCTCTTTCCCTCCCCTTCTCCCAGGATTGTTACTAGCAGAGCTACATCTCCAGCTGGGATTTGTTGGGGATTTGAGGCTGACTGCCTGACATGGCCCAAGGGAGAAAAGAAGCTGCAAGGGTTTCTGTCCCAACTATGCAGGGGCTGGTGATGTGTGGAAACAGACACTGCCCTGCCCATAGCTCCCGTGGGATTTGTGCTCTCTTTCTCTTAACCCTTCGGTGATACCACCGATGCACGATTGCATCTAGACACATTTGCTAAGTCCATACATTCTGAACTTTTGTACAGGACAGCTTGCTTTTTCTTATAAATGATGGTTGATCAAATGAGTACTGCGTATAATTTATTGTTGAATGTTTGTTAGACTTTTCATCTATAAAATTCACAAGTTAGAAAAAATGCAGAGTTATTCCATGGCGCTCCTCCTTCTCATGTTGTTTCTTTGGTTCTCTCGGGTTTCCTCTGCCTTGTTTTTTCCTTTCCTTCCGTCCGTTTTCCTTCTTCCCCTCCCTTCTTCCCTCTTTCCTTCTCTCTTCTTCCATGGGATAGACATTTGGCTTGGAATCTGAGACACAAAATTGCTAGTTTCTGACATCCAGGGAATTTGTCTGGGTTAGAGAATTCATTGATTTTGTTCAACATTAAAAAAAAATTGTGTTTTGATTTTTTGTTTTTATTTTGTTTAAAATTTTGCCTTTCCCAAACATACTTTTTTGATTTATCCTTCCCTGCCATTCTTCTCCTCCTCATCCTCAAGTGCCGATTCCCTCTTATACCCTTCTACTCCCAATATTCCCTCCATCCTCCTTCATACCACACTTTACCCTTCCTATTCCACTGGCGCGAAGACTCTCATTTCCTCTCTCATGGACCCCTTGCTAGTTTCCTGGGTCTACACACACACACCCCTTGCTAGTTCCCCTGGGTCTATACAACACACCCCCTTGCTAGTTCCCTGGGTCTACACACACAATCCTTTCTAGTTCCCCTGCCCATACACACCCCTTTCTAGTTTCCTGGGTCTATACACACACCCCTTTCTAGTTTCCCGGGTCTATACACACACCCCTTTCTAGTTTCCTGGGTCTATACATACACACCCCTTGCTAGTTCCTGGGTCTATACACACACCCTTTCTAGTTTCCTGGGTCTATACACACACCCCTTTCTAGTTTCCTGGGTCTATACATACACACCCCCTTCTAGTTTCGGTCTATACACACACCCTTCTAGTTTCCTGGGTCTATACACACCCCCTTCTAGTTTCCTGGGTCTATACACACACCCTTTCTAGTTTCCTGGGTTCATACACACCCTTTTCTAGTTTCCTGTCTATACATACACACCTTTGCTAGTTCCCCGTCTATACACACAACCTTTCTAGTTTCTGGGTCTATACATACACACCCCTTGCTAGTTTCCTGGGGTCTATACACACACACCCCTTTCTAGTTTCCTGGGTCTATACACACACACTTCCTATAAACATACATGTTTAAGAATTAGAAGTTGGGTTCTGCAGAGGGAAGAGAATGAGTAGTATTTGTGCTTCTTATCCTGGGCTGCCTCATTGCATAAGATGTTTTCCAGTACCATCCATTTCATGCAATTTTATAATTTAAATTCTTCTTTACGATGGAACAAATTCCTTTTCTTTGTGTATACATACTGCCTTGGTACCATTACCCATTCATCTCAACAGGTATTCATTGGTACCAGTCATCAGCTGGCACCAATCTATATACTGGGAAATAGGCAACTAATAAAACAGACAAAAATCTCTTTAGGTGGGTTATTTATTTCGTTGTAAAGAGGCACAGAATGAACAAATACAAATAAGTACAGAGTATAATTTGGGAAGCCATGAAGATAAAGTGCTGTGAGGATTGTGGCTAGGATGCAGGCTGGAAACGCGGGCGGGGAGATTGGCCATTTGCTATGGGACGAAGGATTGCAGTGTTAAAGGGGAGGAGCCTGTGGGTAAGATCTGGGTAAAATGTTCCACGTGGAAGTGTAAGGGTAAGGTCCCAGTGGTTGCGGATAAGATGAACAAACCAGGGAGCCCATTGTCACTCGAGGGGCAACATAGGGACAGATGGCAGCAGGTGAAGTAGGAGACACGGTGGAGCTGGAATGCGGGGCGACTAGTTTGATGAGTTCTCGAGCACGTGGAGGTTTTCAACAAGGCAGTGGATGGGTTGGAGTCACATGCCAGGTGGATTGCCAGGCCTAGACTGGGGCAGCTGGAGTTGGGGGGTGAAGAGAAGTAGCAATAACTATAGAGCCAGAGCTGGCTCAATGAGCTGTGGACCTCCTAGGGCAGAGGAGGCTCCAAAGCCACTGTAAGGTCTGGCTGAGTCCCTGGAAGAATTGCAGCAACATTAGTTAAGGCACATAAGATGGTGGGGGGCGAGGTGGGGGAGAAGCAGCCTGGAGATGTTGTGTGCTCAAACAAGATTTCTCCTTCAATCATGTGTAATGTGGGCCCCCAGCTGGAGACCTGGGCAGATACATTATAGATACCAAATGGAACCCAGTGTTGAGACCATTAATTTGCTTTCTGAGGAGCAGACATTTTGTTTTAAAACTGTGACAATATCTAGTAGTGAGCAGTAGCGTGTCCAGTGGTAATCAAGGCTCTCCAGAGGGGGCTGAGGCAGGAGGATTTTTACATAGTGAGATCCTGACTTAAAAGACATCCCTGAAAGTTTAACAAAGAAACCAACAGCCACTATCCCCAAGTCTCCCCAAACAAAAGGAATTGTGGCAATTTAAACTGTGGTGTCAATGTTGAGGAAGGAAGGAAACATTTTCATAGAGGACTGACAGTCTGCCAAGCACTTGCTAGATGACTCACAGATATTATTATTCATGAGGCATAAGACTGACGAGGTACCCCAAGTATAATCTGTCTGACTCTGGACATAGATGATTAAGGATCAATTCTCAGCTAGGCTCCTTACTAGTGGCATGTATAGATTTTGTTTATATGTAAAACGGAATGGCAATTGTGCCTAATACAGAAAGTAACTTTGATACTGAAATGAGTCGATGTACGGAAATGCTGGAAATGATGCCAGCTATATAAGTACACTCAATGAATGACAGTGGTTTTTATTATCTCCATATGGTGTACCTTAAGAGATGAAAAGAAGCATGCACTAGAGTGTTGCTTTAGAATTGTCTTCTTAGCTTTGTTTATCTGCTAACATATAGGATTCTTGCTCCTATCTTGGGTTTTGGCCAGTTTCAATTTTTTTTTTTTGGATATGTTCCTGTTGCTGTAATACCAAGTCCCCTGGCAGAAAACCAGCATATTATTACGTCCCAGGCTCAGCACTGTAGAAATCTAGATAGTACAGAGGGGATGTGGTTTGTGTTGTGATGTTTGTGGATTTCACCAGGGAAGATGTGAAAGCCATAGGACTTGTGGGTTGGTGAGATTGTAGGGTAGAATCATTGGAGACATTGCAGCTCATGTGACTGAGGGCTGAACATGGGGTCAATTGTTGGTGGCTCTTCACATGAACTGACTTGGACTTCCTCACAACATGCTCGCTAATTCTGGAAGATTTAGTACCCCAGGAGAACCAGACAGATGTGGTATAGCTTTCTTCCTGCCTTAGTCATAGCCTGCTTCTAGATTCAAGGGAGAGGTAGCCTAGATTCCACAGTCCCTTGGGTAGAGAGTTAAATAAATGTGAGATGGGAGAAATGGTTGTGGTCAGTTTGTTTGGAAAAACTGAGTTGGGCCCAGAGCTTAAATAGGTGATTTATGAGATCATCAGACCTAAAGAATTCAATAAATTATCTATAGTAATGGTCCTAAAACATGGAAGAAACAAAGTTTCCAGACATAACAGGACATCTGCACGTTACTAAACTCAGTGACTGTAAAGGCATGCATAAAAATCTTCACAAGTTCAGCCAGCTGATAACCCAGCATGGAGGGGTTGGGGGAGGTGAGCATGAAGTCCCATTTGTAGTTTAGGAGCTATTGGCACTTGATAGCTGCTGGAAGAAGGAAAGTCAATTTTGTTAAAGGATATGACTCCTCTAGTAGACTGATCTGCACCCAGGACAGGTACACAAGAGTAATTGGGTACTACTAGATGTGCTTATAGTAAGACAGTGATCATAAAATAAGGTGGGGGAGGGGCGGTGTGATGGAGCTGGGAGGAGGTCAGTGGAAGGGGTGAATATGACCAAACCATACTCTATGAAATCCTCAAAGAATTACTCAAAATATATTAAGGAAAAGAACGCAACAAACTCTAAATTTGGGCATGTTTGCGATCAGGATATCTCATAGATCAGGGTGTAGTCTTTTGATAATTAAAAGGTCTTGAGTGCTCTTAACCTAAATTATTCTTAGAATTCAAGGACCGAAGCCATTACAACCAGTAAGCTTTCACTCACTTAATGAACACCGAGTACAATTGTATGGATTCTGAACTGTGCAAGCATTTGTGCTAATTGCTGTGGGGGTCTACTGAAAGGTTATGAGAAGTCAGTGAGCTAACAGGTGAAGACAAATGCTCTGCGACTCAATTAGCCTGTCTCTGGAGAGACAGAGGCTGCTGACAATCCTAATGATAGTTAAAACTAGTCAAAATAAGACAGAAAATGAGTTTAATGTAAAATTTTTAGTCAATGTTGTAGTCCCTGTTCAGGGGTGCACATCTCCAATTCCATAGACATCCCATTAATTAATCATAACTATAGCGGCAATTATTTAAGTGATTACTTTAGCCATTCAATAGACTAAGTACCATGGATGATGCTATCCCTGTCCTGGTAGACGTGGCTTTTACCAAAAGCAGGCAGAGTAAGCCATGGGAGCTAGCCAGGAAGCCACACCCATCTACATCAGCTTCTGCCTCCAGGTTTCTGCCCTCACTGCCTTTGATGATGAACTGTTATATGGAACTGTGAGTGAAAGAAGCCTCTTGGCTCCCAAGCTGCTTTAATGTTTCATCATTGCAATATTAAAACCCTGACTAAGACGAGTATATTGAGTAGGTATTGAGTCAGGTGGATCCTGGGTTTTGCTGGTCATCCATGAGCTGCAGATTCAATGAGAACCCTTGTCTTAAAAACAAAAAAGTGGAAAGCAAAGAGGATACCTGACAATGACCTCTGACCTCTGGTGTACTCACAAACATAATCCACATACATAACACACACACACACACACACACACACACGTTACGATTTCTTGACTAGTTTTGTACATATAGATACAAGCAAGAAAGAATGATCAAACTGAAATCTTTATTTCCAACAGCAAAGTTTGCCAGACTATAAACTGATTAAAATAACCTTAAAGTATGACAATCTTGCTTTCTAGAACAGGCAGAGAAGTTCTATAGACACATAGCAATTCTTCATTTGGGATTAAATAAATGTGAATTTCCCGAAGCAAGAACACTTGTAATATAATTCCAAACAAGTTGAACCAAATCTTTAGGTGAGAGCACCACATATGGGTGTGCTGGTTGTATAGTGTGCGCCCGTGAACGGCACTCCCTAGAATTTTTCAATATGGTAGCACTGTGGGGAAGTTGTGGGACCACAACGGCCATCAATTCAGCATGGGAGGCTTGATAACCAAGGGATAAGACGATCTTGGGTCATTTCCAAGGTCGTTCCTCCACGGCCTTCAGTTAGGGTGTTTCTTCTGGAATCTTGAGTGGGTTCCAAGGAATAAAAATGTGAATGTTTGATATAGTGGATTCTGTAGAATCCTTTGGGGTAGATGCAGTCAGCCTCTATGCCAGTAGCTGATTGGTTTAGTGTGCTGATTTGTATTAGGACAGCCTTTCCCAAAGACGGAGACCTCCTAATCTGCAGCATTTGGACTTTGAGGTATTGTCTGGCTGCTTCCCTTTGCTCTCATAGATATAAGTGCAATCCCAAACACCAAAGACTGAAACTCGATGAGACTGAAGGACTTTATTAGAGCCAAACTGAGAAATCCCAAGCCAGGCTTCCAAATAAATGACAGCATAACCTAAGCGACTTCCTGCTGGTAGAATTCCTGGCAACAGAGTTCAAAGGTGATAAGATAACTTGATAGAGCTTGCAAATGAGTCTTGGATAGACGCCTTAGCCAGCCTTGTATGTGGGTTCAACATTTGTCTTGGACAAATTTTTGAGATCTTCTGGGTTGAAGAAACTGGGCTAGCTGCTATCAAAAATACCTTTAAAAGTAGGTTATTATGTTATTATGTTTTTGTGTAACTGTTTAACTACAAACTTTTTATTTTGGTATTGTGCATCCATTGTAGTATTACTGTTTATTAAGTACTCACTTATGCCAAGTATGCTTAGTGTGTAAGGGTGGAACGAAGTGAGCAAGTTATCTCCCATGAGGCAGCTGTGGGGTGGGGGTGGGGGGATTGGCAGTCTAGTAGGAAAGGTTCTGGGAATAATGGCATATTCAAGAGTAGACCATCAAATCCTATTTTTACCCCCCTCATGGTGTGATAAGGAAAATGAGGCTTCCAAGGTCCTTCAGATAACCAGATATATTTTGAATTATAAGGACTTGGCCTGCATGACTGTGGATGTGAGCAGGTCTCGAGATCTGCAGAATGAGTCAGCAAGCCGCAGGCCCAGGGGAGCCAGTCATTTAGTTCCAGTTCAAGTCTGAATCAGGGAAGTCAACAGAAGTAATCTCCCCCTGGGAGACGTAGTCTGGAGGCTGAAGAAAGTTTTTCTTACTTAAGAAAGCTTAACTGTCCGGTTCTGTTCAGTCCTCCAGCTGACTAGATGCCCACCCCATCATGGAGGATGAACTGTTTTACCAGTTCATTGATTTAGTTGTTAATTTTATCCAAAAGCAATCACCTTCTATGGACCATCCAGAGAATGTTTGCATGGATATCTGGGCATCCTGGACCCAGTTAAGTTAACACATTAGTGCAGTTATTTAAAGTGGCTCCAAAAGACCTCTCTGATGTGATATTTAAACACAGAGCCAAAGGGAAGGAAGGGGATATTCACAGAAGATTGGGGAAATGTCTTTGTGGGGCAGAAGAGAACTTCAATGGAATGAAGGCCAGAACATGGAGGGAGAATGGAGGCGTTGGGAGGGAGAGATGAGAGAGGGAGGCGGGAGAGACCCTGTTACCAGACCTTGTTGGTCATGCTAAGGGGTGTTCATAACATTACAGAGGGCTTCGGTGGATGCAACTGAGAAGCCCTGACTCATGTGTGGCCATGATAGTGGCCCTGGGACTTGGTAACACAGAACTCTGGATACTATGATGAAAGCTGGCCTGATAGTGTGATAGAGTGGAAACTTGTTTGTTTTTACATCTTCATGACTGACAAATGTCTTAGTGTATTGGGGTGCTACTATAACAGACTCAGTTTTTATTAGAGAGAAGCAATTTGCTTCTCACAGTCATGGAAGCCAAGAAGTCTGGACTCAAGATTCTGGGCATAAACACATGTGTCTCGTGTCTATATGTTTCTTCTGCTTTTTCGACTCTTTTTCTTTGTTTGTTTGTTTTGTCCTATTTGGGTTTGTTTGTTTTTATTTTATGTTGTTATTATGATTTTAGATGCTTGTTTGTATTCTAATGGGAAAAAGAGAAAGAGAGGGAGTAGATTTGGGGGCAGATCTGGGAGGGAGTTGGGGGAAGAGAAACCATAGTCAGAATATATTGTATGAAAAAAAAAATCAGTTTTCCTGCTTGGCCCTGCTCCAAATGATATGACAGACTCTGAAGACTCCCCATGGAAGTCTGCTTCCTGGGGAGCAGAAAGGGAGCAGGATGGAGGCTGGTGGGGGAAACAGGAGAGGCCAGGGAGGGTTTAGGAAATGGGATTGGACATGTAAAACAAGCTTGTTTCAAATTTAAATTAAAAATTATCACAAAAATCAATTTTCAATAAAGAAAGGAAAGGATGCTGGCATCTAGGGCCTTCCTGACATGTCATCCATGGTGAAATATGAGAGGGAGAGAAAAGAAGGAGGAGGAATCTAACCCAGTTATTTTCACTGAGGACTTTTAAAGAACGAGTTAGTCATTGTATTTTAGCCACGCCATGCAGATGGTAACAAAACAAGGATGCCTAAGAAATTGAGCATTTGGGATGGTGTACTGGCTGCTACTAATCTTAATGTATTGTTTTTTCATTAGTCATTAGGAGGGTCACGTTTACTCTAGAAGAATCGATTTGCCCATAATGGTGCCTTATACTTAAAATTGGATGGCTCTAATGGCATTTATTTAAATATGTAAGTCTGAGCAAACCTGTTTTTACAGCAAACCCGCCTGCTCCCTGGACAGTGAAACTGGCTCACTTAATGAGAGTAGATCTTGTGTGGCTAGATTATCTTTTCAGGTTTGGTGCTGGGAATTGAACCAAGGGCCTCACACATGATAAGGAACATGCTCTGCTACTGAGCCACCTCCCCAGCCCCATCAATCCTTATAGTTTTTAACACTGCCACTTTGGCCATCAGGTTTGGGTACAGAAATTCCGGGGGACACATTTAAACATAGCACTGAGCAAGAACTTCTAGTTTGGTTTTGGCTGGTGTGTTGGATGGCTAATGGCTGTGCTCCTTTAGTCTGGGGATGGGTGGAGAAAATAACAGCTATCCAGTGAAATTTGGATTGCAGTAAAAAAAAATTGGGATGCACTTAGAATTCTTGTTGTGGTTATATATGTAAAAATATCAGTTTAACTGGTTGTTCTGCATCTTTCCTTGTTGAATATGAAAGCCCAACTTGAGTGCTCACGTTACAATGGTTAAAATGATGATTTTTACCCGACAGGTCTAGTGATAATTAATGCATTTACTAAATTCCTCTTAGAACATCTCAGGGTGCTGAGCACATAGTCCTTGTCAAATGCTGGCTTGATAGAAATTACATTATTGTCTGATGTGTAGCTTAGCTGGTAGAATGCCCTGAGTTGGTCCTTCACTACCACATAAACCAGCTGTGGGCAGCAGTGCATGCCTGCTGTCCTAGAAATCAGGATGTAGGGACAAGACATATGAATGCTCAAGGTCATCTTAGGCCAATTAGTAGCTTGAGGCCAGCCTGGACCCATGAGATCCTGTCCTTTAAAAAAAGGAGAGAGAGAGAGAGGGAGAGAGGGAGAGGGAGAGAGAGGGGAGAAAGAGGGAGGGAGGGAGAGAGAGAGAGAGAGAGAGAGAGAGGGAACAAAGAGAATTACACCATGTACTATGTACTATGAAGAAAATAGGTTTATATTGACAGTTGTACAGAAATGACTGCCCTGTACTGGAGGTATACATAGAGTAAGTTGAGGACTGGGCCTCATTCAGTAAGCCTTGTGAAAGAAGAGTACTTACTTCAGCATGAGCTTGTGCGATCAAACACCTCGTGTCCATGGTGAAAATGTCTGTTGAGACTCACCCCCAGTTTGGGTGGTGCAAAGGCAACTGGCCTCCGAGGGGCCATTAAAAATCTTTAAGTGGCAAGAACTCTCTAGAAATGCCCACAAATCTTACAGGAGCCAGGCTGCGTCATTTGCTCTTTTAATTGGGTATGGCAATCTCTTTGTCTTTCTAGTTTCCTCTTCATGAAGGGAGAGGCAGAACCACAAGACTATTTCAGATGACCACTTTAGAAGCAATTCTTAAGGAAATGAAGCACAGGGTGAATTAAAACTGTCTGATGAATTAAACATGAGCTAGGATTTTCTGCAAATATTCCCTCCCTTGGTTTTTTGGAACCTGAGAACCTGAAGGCTAATTTTACTTTCTATGAAAATGGCCCTTTTTGTCTTGTGGTTTTCCCTGGTTGTGTTATATCAAAGGATCACATGCTGTAGCCATTAAGATGACAGGAACTTTTTTTATTCTACACCAATTACTTAACACTACTACGTGTTAGTATTAAGTATATAATTCGGTTTAGCTTTTCAAATAATAGATCCCATGGTTCCTTGGAGGTGAGTATGCCTACAGGCTGTTCAGTTGCATCTAAATGGTCATAGAGACTTTGCCTGCTTAACTGTCTTGAGTCTGGAGGATCCACAGGGAGAAAGGGTGTGGCTTTGAAAATGTCCCCGGAGCAAACTTCTGCCCACCTCATGTTTGGACCTGTTCCCCTTGAAAAGCATAAGGAGCCAGGCACAGTTTGGCAACTTTCTCTATAGGAGACATACAAGGGTGTGTGTAACCTCTGGAGCTCCCAGACTGAGGGCTGGCCCTTTTCCGCATCATTTTTGAGATGGGAGGTGAAGGCACCACCTCTACCTCTACAGCCAAGCAGATACTTCTACAACAGCTGCTCAGCTCCCGCACAGAAGGGTCTCTGCTGCTCATCTTTCTGCTCCCTGGTGCCTCACTCATAACTGACACTTGGTGAACTTTGGTTGAATTCTTTTTGGACATGAACCAAGGCATTTATATTCTGTGCATTGAGATGGGGATCACAAAAGACCCAGAAGGAGATGAAAGGGCCTACTGTCAAGGGACCTCCTAAGAAGGTTACCCTCTAGCAGAAGGAATTGCTAGCAAGCGAGATATTTTGGGATGGGATGAGGTGTTCAGCAGCTGGTGTGGAAAATTCCCTAGAGGCTGGTTCAGCCCCAAGATTTCGGCAGCGCTGACTCTTGCCTCTTTAGCAGAGGCCAGCCTATTCTCCAGACCTGACTGTTACTGGGAAATCCACAGAGCTGTCTTTCTACAGGAATCTAGTTCTCACATTTTCAGCCAGTCTCTAGATTCCTTGAAGACTTCCTAATCAGAGCTATTACCATCTCACCCCTTAAGATGAATGGATTCACACACCTCCAACGTCACTGTCTCTGGAAGCCTCATGAGTGAACACCTCAGGCATCCCTTCCTTCTAGTCGTTCTCCTCTTCCTGCAACTCCACACCCACTCCCGCCCCCTGATGGCTGCATTAGAGTAGTCACTGAGATGGTGCTGATGTCAGCAGCACGGATGTGCATTTAGAGGAACCTTTTTATAGGGGAGATTACCCAGAGGGTGATGCTCAAATGCAAAGCTGTCTTGTAGGATGCTTTGTACAAACTGTCTTCTCCCTTTGGTGGATCTTGTTTATTTTTGTAGTTTAGTAGGCAGAGTGAAGGACTATGTGTCTAAACTTTTCTCCCCACTGAAGTTTGTCTGAA